>NC_052154.1:172341169-174741169 GCF_902713615.1 Scyliorhinus canicula | reverse complement strand
GGGTATTTAAATCGGAAGAGAACTAAAGCTGATTTTGGTCCTCTTGAGGGAGAATCTGGGGAATTAATAATGGAAAACAAAGAAACGGCAGAGATGTTGTCATTTTGTGTCTGAAAACTTCCCAAAGATTTTTGAAAATCAAGAGGTTATAGGGAGGGATGAACTTTATACAATCACCATTATACCAGCAAAAGGGTGCGAGGAAAACTATTGGACCCGAAGGCTGACAAGTCTCCAGGACTGGAAGGCCTGTTTCCCAGAGTATTAAAAAAAAGTGGCAGAATAAATAACAGATGCATTGGTTTATGATCTTGCAAAATTCCTTAGATTCTGGAAGAGTCCCAACAGATTGGAAAGTATCTAATGCAACACCATCATTTAAGAAAGGAGGGGGACAGCAATCAGGAAATTGTAGGTCAGTTAGCCTAACATTGTTCATAACATTGGAAAGTGCTGGAAGTTATTAAGGTTATAGCAGGATACTTAGATAATCACGATTTGATCAGGCATGGCCAACATGGCTTTGTGAAAGGAAATTCAGTTTAACTGAGAGATGCGCTGTACTTGGATTTTCAAAAGGCATTTGATAAAGTAGTACATCAAAGGTTACTACACAAGATAGGAGTACATGGTGTAGGGATAACATATTAGCTTGAATGAAGGATTGGTTGACTAAAAAGCCAAGTAGAGATATTAACGGGTCTTTTTCAGATTGGCAAGCTGTAACTAGTGGAGTGCCAGAGGAATTAGCGGTGGATCCACAACCAATTACAAATCTATACAAATGACTAACTAGGGGTCGGCAATTCTGCCCTTCGAGCCTGCATTGCCATTCAACATGATCATGGCTGATCCTCTTACCTCAATGCCAAATTCCTGCTTTCAACCCACATCCTTTGATGCCATTAAACTCCAAAAATGTATCTATTAGCACTATGGCTTCACAGCACCAGGGTCCCAGGTTCGATTCCCACTTGGGTCACTGTCTGTGCCGAGTCTGCACGCTCTTCACGTGTCTGCGTGGGTTTCCTCTGGGTGCTCCAGTTTCCTCCCACAAGTCAAAATGTGTGCTTTTAAGAAAAATGGACATTCTGAATTCTCCCTGTGTACCCGAACAGGCGCCGGAATGTGGCGACTAGGGGCTTTTCACAGTAACTTCATTGCAGTGTTAATGTGAGCCTACATGTGACAATAAAGATTATATGTGTCTCTTTCTTGAACTGTGACTTGGCCTCTACAGCATTCTGTGGCAGAGAATTCCACAGGTTCACTATCCTTTGATGAAGAAATGTTTCCTCATCCCAGTCCTAAATGGTCTACCTGAGACTGTGTCTCCTGGTTCTAGACTCCAACTTGGGAAAACATCCTCCCTGCATCTAGTCTGTCCAGCCCTGTTATGAATTTTATATGTTTCAATCAGAACTCCTCTCATCCTTCTAAACTCTCGTCAATACAGGCTCAGTCTAACCAATCTGTCCTCAGAGGACAGTCCTGCCAACCCCTAGTGAATCTGTTGCACTCCCTCTGTGGCAAGGAAAGACGGAGACCAAAACTGCACGCAATACTCCAGATGTGGCCTCACCAAGGCCCTGTACAACTGCAATAAGACACCCCTACTTCTGAACTCAAATCTTTTTGCAATGAATACGAACATACTATTTGCCTTCCTAACTGCTTGCTGTACCTGCCTCTCCATCTTCATTGACTGGTATACGAGGACGTCCAGAAACCTTTATACATCCACACTTTCTAATACATCACCATTTAAATAAAACTCTTCCTTCCTGTTTTTCACACCAAAGTGCATAATGTCACATTTAGATATGTTACACTGCATCAGCCATGTTTGCTCACTCATTCAACTTGTTTAAATCACCTTGAAGCCTCCTTGCATCCGACTTGCAACTCAGGATTTTCCCCAGTTTTGTGTCATCAGCAAACTTGGAAATGTTTATTTTTTGGTTCCCTCATCCAGGTCATTGATATATATCGTGAACAACTGGGGTCCAAGCACAGAGCCCTGGGGTGCCCCACTCGTCACTGCCTGTCACTCAGAAAAAGACCCATTTATTTCCACTTTGTTTCAGGGATGGAATGTATGGTAGCTTTGCTGATGACACCAAGATAGGTAGGACAGCAAATTGTCAAGTGGAGATAGAGAATCTGAAAAGGGATATAAACAGGCAAGTGAAAAGGCAAAAATTTGCAGATGGAGTATAACGCAAGTAAATGTGAACTTGTTCAGTTTGGCAGGAAGTATTGAAAAGCAGTATACTATTTAAATGGTGAAAGATTGCAGGACTCAATGCTACAGAGGGATCCCATCATTGGTACATGACTGACATGATGCATGAATCATAAAGTTACGTATATAGGATTAGTGATTAGGAAGTCAAATGGAATGTTGTCCTTTATTGGAAAGGAAAAGGAATATAAAAGTAAGGAAGTTTTACTACATTTGTACATGGCCTTGGTGAGACAGCATCTGGACTAGTGTCTAGTTTTAGTTGCTTTATTTTAAAAAAAGAAATATTTCGGAGAAGGTTCACTGGACTCAATCTTGGGATGAAGGAATTCTCTTCCTCAGGAAATGGTGGAGGCTCGGTCTTTGAATTTATTCACATTTCTGTTCGGTTTATTCAGTTCGGCAGATTTCTGTTCGGCCAGGGAGTCAAGGGTTGGGGGGCAGACAGGAAAGTAGATCTGAGACCACAACGAGGTAAGCGAGATCTTATTGAATATAGGAGCAGGCACGAAGGGCCAAAGAGTCTAATCCTGTTCCTGTGTTCCATTAGCCACTGCTCAATTTCCTCTCAAGCAGCCAATTTTGTATCCATTTTGTTACTGCCGGTTTTATTTCATGAGCTCTAGCTTTGCTCACAAGTCTTCTGCAGTACTTTATCAAATGCCTTTTGAATTTCCAGGTAGACACATCAACAGCATTTTCCTCATCAATCTTCTCTGCTACCTCAGCAAAAAACCCTAGCAAGTTAAACACTATTTGCCTTAACGAATCTGGCTTTTCTTAATTAACACCGATTTGCCAGAATGATTTTTAATTTTCCCCCGATGTTTCTTTTGCTGTTAAGACCATAAGACATAGGAGCGGAAGTAAGGCCATTCGGCCCATCAAGTCCACTCCACCATTCAATCATGGTTGATTTCAACTCCATTTACCCGCTCTCTCCCCATAGCCCTTAATTCCTCGAGAAATCAAGAATTTATCAATTTCTGTCTTAAAGACACTCAATGTCCCGGCCTCCACCGCCCTCTGTGGCAATGAATTCCACAGACCTACCACTCTCTGGCTGAAGAAATTTCTCCTCATCTCTGTTCTAAAGTGACTCCCTTTTATTCTAAGGCTGTGCCCCCGCGTCCTAGTCTCCCCTGCTAATGGAAACAACTTCCCTACGTCCATCCTATCCAAGCCATTCATTATCTTGTAAGTTTCTATTAGATCTCCCCTCAACCTCCTAAACTCCAATGAATATAATCCCACGATCCTCAGACGTTCATCGTATGTTAGGCCTACCATTCCTGGGATTATCCGTGTGAATCTCCGCTGGACCAGCTCCAGTGCCAGTATGTCCTTCCTGAGGTGTGGGGCCCAAAATTGCTCACAGTATTCTAAATGGGGCCTAACTAGTGCTTTATAAAGCCTCAGAAGTACATCCCTGCTTTTATATTCCAAGCCTCTTGAGATAAATGACAACATTACATTTGCTTTCTTAATTACGGACTCAACCTGCAAGTTTACCGTTAGAGAATCCTGGACTAGGACTCCCAAGTCCCTTTGCACTTTAGCATTATGAATTTTGTCACCGTTTAGAAAATAGTCCATGCCTCTATTCTTTTTTCCAAAGTGCAAGACCTCGCACTTGCCCACGTTGAATTTCATCAGCCACTTCTTGGACCATTCTCCTAAACTGTCTAAATCTTTCTGCAGCCTCCCCACCTCCTCAATACTACCTGCCCCTCCACCTATCTTTGTATCATCGGCAAACTTGGCCAGAATGCCCCCAGTCCCGTCATCTAGATCGTTAATATATAAAGAGAACACCTGTGGCCCCAACACTGAACCCTGCGGGACACTACTTGTCACCGGTTGCCATTCCGAAAAAGAACCTTTTATCCCAACTCTCTGCCTTCTGTCTGACAGCCAATCGTCAATCCATGTTAGTACCTTGCCTCGAATACCATGGGCCCTTATTTTACTCAGCAGTCTCCCGTGAGGCACCTTGTCAAAGGCCTTTTGGAAGTCAAGATAGATAACATCCATTGGCTCTCCTTGGTCTAACCTATTTGTTATCTCTTCAAAGAACTCTAACAGGTTTGTCAGGCACGACCTCCCCTTACTAAATCCATGCTGACTTGTCCTAATCCGACCCTGCACTTCCAAGAATTTAGAAATCTCATCCTTAACGATGGATTCTAGAATTTTGCCAACAACCGAGGTTAGGCTAATTGGCCTATAATTTTCCATCTTTTTTCTTGTTCCCTTCTTGAACAGGGGGGTTACAACAGCGATTTTCCAATCCTCTGGGACTTTCCCTGATTCCAGTGACCTTTGAAAGATCATAACTAACGCTTCCACTATTTCTTCAGCTATCTCCTTTAGAACTCTAGGATGTAGCCCATCTGGGCCCGGAGATTTATCAATTTTCAGACCTTTTAGTTTCTCTAGCACCTTCTCCTTTGTGATGGCAACCATATTCAACTCTGCCCCCTGACTTTCCTGAATTGTTGGGATATTACTCATGTCTTCTACTGTGAAGACTGACGCAAAGTACTTATTAAGTTCCTCAGCTATTTCCTTGTCTCCCATCACTAGATTACCAGCGTCATTTTGGAGCGGCCCAATGTCTACTTTTGCCTCCCGTTTGTTTTTAATGTATTTAAAGAAACTTTTACTATCATTCCTAATGTTACTGGCTAGCCTACCTTCATATTTGATCCTCTCCTTCCTTATTTCTCTCTTTGTTATCCTCTGTTTGTTTTTGTAGCCTTCCCAATCTTCTGACTTCCCACTACTCTTTGCCACATTATAGGCTCTCTCTTTTGCCTTGATGCATTCCCTGACTTCCTTCGTCAGCCATGGCTGCCTAATCCTCCCTCTGATAACCTTTCTTTTCTTTGGGATGAACCTCTGCACTGTTGTTACAGACAGATGGATGGAGGTGAACAGCTCTGATTTCTCCTCTCACCATCTATCTATAAGCAGAATGATGTTTTTGATTTCCCCCTTCATATATGGCATATATTCCCAACCCCTCAGTTTTGGTGTGATCCAATTTGGCATTAATAACCCCACAGCAGACCTGAAACAGGATAAACTAAAAGGGTCAATTTATTTTATACAGAATCACGTGGCCACCTTTTCATTCAAACATAAAAGTGGGATGAAGAGTAGAAAGAAGCTCAGGGCAAAGACCACAGAGAAGATAGGAATTATTGTTTCATGTGAGTCCAGCAAAGCCCAATGGTGTAGAGTTGGCAGGGTGAAGACAGATGTTGGATAATCCACTTTTCCAGTAGAGATGACTTCCACAATGCGATTGGCACACAGAGATTATTTAGTCTTGTAGGCATTGATACAGGAGTTCCAGTAGAAAAAGTGCAGATTGCCAGGCAATTTAAAACTGGAGACAACTCTGGTTCTGCTGCTGCTTGGTTGATAGAAGATGGCAAACTGCCTTTGCAGCTCCACAAAGCAGGATAACTAATTCTCCCAGCCAGGGGGATCATATATTTCTCCACTTTGCTTTGAATAAATAATGTCTATGTCTAGATTGTAGAATGCGGTGCATCTTGTATATGGTACACACTGCTCCAGTGGATGGGGTGAATATTAAACGTGGTGGAAGAGGTAATCAAACCGACTGGTTTGTCCTGGACGGTGTCGAACTTCTCAAGTGTTGTTGGTGCTGAACTCATCCAGGCCAAGTGGACATTATTCCATCACAATCCAGACTTGTGCTTCAAGTTCTGGGAGTCAGATGGTGAGTTATGTGCTGCAGAATTCAGAGTCTCTGGCTTTCTCTCGGAGCTACAATTTTACATAGCTTGTCTAGGTTTAGATTCCAGTTAATGGTAATCCAAAGGATGTTTCTAGAAGAGGATGTCATTGAATGATATGGGGAAATAATTAGATATTTTTAGTTGGCGAAGGTCCTCCCTCTGGCACTTGTGTGGCGCTAAAGTTACTTGCTACTTATCACCCTAAACCTGAATGTTCTCAGTGTCTTGCTACAATCAGCAGCAAACATCCCCACTGCTAAACTTGAGATGGAGGGATGGTCCTCCAGAGCTGGTTTCCAATAACCCAAGAATCTAAAACTCTTCCTCATACACCACCTTTCTGGCCATGCAGTCAGCTGCTTTATTTGATTTGATCTCTTATTTCCATACTTACTTGCACATGGTAGCAGAGGTCTTGCTTGCTCATTTCCTATCCAGCTCCCCAAATGGTGCTTACTGTTCTTTGTGCATGGGCGGCACAGTGGTTGGCACTGTTGCATTAGGCTGCCGAGGAGCCAGGTTTGATCCCTGGCACATCAACCTCGGGTGAGGACCAGATGTGTGGTTACACTAAATATCCAGAAGGTGCTGCCCAAGTTGCACCATCCACTGTCAGCAGTTTGGCATTCCACTGCTTCAATGTAGACCAGCAATTAATATCATCACCGCATTATATTTAGGGGCAGTAATTGATAGCGGTCATAGTATTGTAACATTATTGTTTATTGCCAAACAACTTGCTGGGCACTGAAAACATAACTATTACAGGTGTGTAGACTCATTCCTTCAGGTTTGATTTATTTTTTACAAAAATATTTATTATCCTTTATGCCATTTCCCCCCTCTCAATAAAATATTTCTCCCTCTTTTTCTGATTCTGTACTGGACTTGATATTAGGTTCACCCTCCCTCGCAGTCCTTCCGGTGTTTAGTTTACCAATTCTTTAGTTTCATTGGTTAAGTAGATACCCTATTGGTTGCCCTTTCATTCAAGTCGGAAATTTCCTGCTTCCCTCACTGTGCTCCAATTAGCTTGCAGCACATTTCTGAACTGAAGGCCGCAGGGACAAAACTAAAACAGCAGATGCTAGTAGATGTCCTGCTACAGCAAATTCTGGCCCATTTTATATACACATAGTCTCACAAGGAAACAATTTTTGTTCTCATCTTTACCAATTAAGTTATGCCCAAAATGCAAGTCAGAGGAATAAAAGCTATTTCCCACCTCTGAATCCATTAGCAGGTCCCCGGTAGCCATTCATTCCTCCTCGTGCGTTGCGTGGGCCACCACGCGACACTCCCCTGCTGTTGTAGAAAGCTTGTCCTGTGCGTGTAAAGCCTGCATTCTGTTGAGGCTGTTGGGATAGCTGCTGATGAGTTGTTCCAGCAGGATGTGTTTGGTCTTGGGATGCATGGTAAGGACTAACCACTGTGCAAAGAAAAATACAATAGTTTAGTATTATGCAATTTAAAGTGATGGCTACAGTCCCCAAGATAGAACGTAAATGAAAAATGATGCAACGATGACTAATTTAATTCATTGGGAATAACATTAACAAAATACATTCGGAATTGTTTTAACTTTATCTAAGGATTTCATAAGAGTTGATGAAGAAATTAATTCCTTTGGTGAGAGAGCCCAGAACAAGGGGGCATAATCTTAAATTTTAGTTAGGCTGTGCAGAAATCTCCTCTTAGCACAAATGGCAACAGAACTCTGAATAGGAAGGAAGACACATCTAGCATTATGGTTTTGCAAATCATTGTTATTTTGAGATTTCTCAATTGAGTGAAGTTTAAAAATAAATCTGTAGTAAAATGTTTTTCCCTTCCCATAAACTAAAAGCGGTACGACTGATCAAACTTCTGAGTGATTACTGTGGGTGGTGCAATTTTTTCCATAGCTGCAATCAACAATGAGCATGCCCAAAATTATACTTGCTTTGTGGATGGCACCCCTCTTCCCCTGCCCCACCAAAAGCTGTTCGAATCATAGAAGGGTTACGGTACAGGTGGCTGTCATTTGGCCAGTGCTGACTCTCTGTAGAAGCAAATCACTTAGTGCCACTCACCTGCATTTTCCTGTAGCCTACAAATTTTTACCTCTTCAGATTCTCATCCAATTTCTTTTCAAATGCCTCATTTGAGCCTGCCTCCACCACATTCTCAGTCAATGCATTCCTAGTCCTAATCACTCGCTGTTCAAGTAAGTGTTTCCTCATGTTAGCAATGTTTCCCTGATTGAGCCAAGGTAAACTGGAAATTCCAAAACTGAGATAGAGATAATTGTTAAAGGTGTTATCGGTTAAGGAACCAAGGACACACATCTGCCATGTTCTGACTGAATGGCATAACAGGCTAGAGGTACCTAGTGGATTCAGCAAATGGCAGAATAACCAAACCTTCAGTTTACTTTTTTTTTGTCAAAGTTCATAATTATTTTGCTTTTTCTTACAGGATTAAATCACACCAAAGAACACTGGTTCAATATTTTGAGATTAAAGCCCACTTACGCTCATTTTGATCAGCCTGGAATGTGTGTTAGCATCCAGTTCTGTAATCAGAAACTGCACCATTCCACAAAGCGTGCTTCTTGTTGGACATGAGCATTGTCACAGAAAAAGTAACACCACCCACAGTAATCATGGAGAAGTTTATGCAGCAGTACCATTTCTCTGATTTTTGGGGACAGAAACTTCCTTTAATGACAAATTTATTTTTAAAATTCAATTAAAAAATACCAAAACGCAAAACATGATTCGCAAAACTATGATGCTAGATTATCCCTCCTCCCTACTCCTTTTTGCTTTGAAGTTAGCAATTTCGACAACCTTTAAATATTTCACCCTTGCAGACCTCCAAGAACTGGTGGGTGAATTGACCTGAAAGACATCCCCAACATTCAGACAAAGCCAGCATATCGTGGCCAGTGGTAGGAACATTGGTCAATTGATCTAATGGCCAGAGCAGGCAGAAAAACTAGCAAAACACCGGGGAGGACAGATTTTTAAAAAACAATGCAACTAAAGTACGTCAGGGTTAAAAGATTATTGATAAACAGGACTAAATAAATTAGAGCAAACAGTTTGAAACTCACCAACTGGAAATACTGAAACTCAGTACAACTGTTTGAGACAAAAACAGTCAACAGATCACAAAAAATGCAACTTCATGGGAAACAAAATTAAGATCCTAAACTGACATCAAGGATTGAGCAAGACAGGATCTTGCATACCTTTCATAAACCAACTTCAGGGTTTTCGATGCTCAGGAGACCACATGATGCCTGAATGAGCTAACTGTACTTTGAAGGCCCCATGAAAAATTATGACCAAAGATTGTGATATTCTGGACCACAGGCAGCCACAAAGGGTTGGTTCCTTCATGCTAAAGCAACCATGGATAATTATCCATGGATCAGAGGGCATGATCGCAGAGGAAGGGTTCACCCATTTAAGACCAAAATTAAGAGGAATTTCTTCTCTCAGAGGGAAGTGAATCGCAAAGAGCTGCAGAGGCAGAGTCATTAACTATGTTCAAGGCAGAGGTAGACAAAACTTTTAATCAGTAAGGGAATCAAGGTCTATGGGGATAAAGCAGGAAAGTGGAGTTGAGGATTTTATCGGATCAGCCAAGATCTGAGTGGTAGAGCAGACTCGATGGGCCGAATGGTTTACTTCTGCTCCTACACCTTATGGCCTTATCCTTTGGCATGCAAAGTTTTCCAGATTCCAGGAGTGTTCCAAACTGAACTTTTCACACACTTCCTTTAATTCCACGGTGTCTTCAAGAATCGTACTGTTACTGCAGGATCTGTTGGACTATCTATTTGGACAAGATATAATTTTAAAATTTAAGAGATTTTGCTGTGGTAACTTCTGAAGTTAAAGGAGGTATAATTTTAGAATTCCACAGATGCACTACCCTCAGAAGAAATTCCTCCTTATCCCTGCTTTAAATGGCCACCCCTTACTGTTTTATTATGCCCTCTGGACGTAGACTCTCCCACAAGAGGAATCATCCTTTCAGCATCTACCCTGTCAAGCCCACTGAGAATCCTGTGTCTCAATATCACCTCACATTCTTAACTCCGAGTGCAGGCCCAACCTACTTAACCTCGCCTCATAACAAAATCCCTCCACACCGGGATCAACCTAGTGAACCTTCTTTGGACTGCCTCCAATGCCAGTATATCTTTCCTTAGATAAGGAGAACAAAACAGTTTACACTATTCAAGGTGTGGTCTAACTGGTGCTTTGCATAGTTTCATCAGGACCTCCCTATTTTCATACTCCATTCCCTTTGAAATAAAGGCCAATATTCCATTTGCTTCCCAATTACCTGAACTTATTAGTTTTTTGAGATTTATGCATGAGAACCTCCAAATCCCTCTGTGCTGTAGTTTCCTGCAATCTTTCTTCATATAAATAATATTCAACACCTTTACTTTCCCAAAGTGCAAAACATCACATTTTCCTACGTTATATTACATCTGCCAAGTTATTGCCCACCTGTCAATATCCCTCTGTAGAAAGTCTCATCCTCACCATGTGCGTCCCCAGATATTTCTGCCATCTGCAAACTTGGCAATAGTGCACTCACTTCGCTCGTTCAAGTCATAAATATTGTAAATAATTGTGATCCCAGCACTGATCCCTGTGGCACACCACTAGTCATAGGTTATCATCCTTAAAATTCTCTGTTGTCAATCGGTTAGCCAATCTTCTATCCATGCTAATATACTACTCCCAACACTATGGGATCTTCTCTTCAGTAGTCTTTTGTGTGGTACCTTATTCAGTCGTTTCTGGAAATCCAAATATATTACGTCTACTGGTTCCTCTTCATCTACATTGCTCATTACGTCAAAAGAATTCTAAAAATATTTGTCAGGCATTATTTCACCTGACTTTGCTTGATTGTATTATATATTTCTAAATGCTCTGCTGTTGCATCCTTTATAATGGAATCGAACATTGCCCCAATGGCAAAGATAAGATAACTGGTCTATAATTTTTTTTGTCTCCTTCCTGTTTTGAATAAAGGTGTTACTTTGGCACATTTACAATACTCTGGTACTTTTCCAGAATTTACATCCACTATCGCTGCAACTACTTCCTTTAATATTCTGGTATGTAACCCATCAGGTCCAGGGGACTTATCAACCTTTAACCCCATTAGTTTCCCTCATACTTTTTATTATATTTATTTCCCTTAGTTATTTAACACTTTTGGAATGTTGTTAGCGTCTTCCACCGTGAAGACCAATGCAGAGTATTTATTTACCGTATATACTCGCGTATCCTGCGATCTCACGTATCATGCGACCCCTAAATTTTCGTCCCCAAAACATGATTTTATCATATATCTTATGTATCATGCGAGTCACTTTTTTGAGATACCAGATGACACTAGGCTAGGCTTTCCGCCGTAAACAACCGAATGAGAAACAGCTGTTTTGCTGTTTCTAATCACGATAATAAACAGTTACCTAACACGTAACAAGTACCGTAACACATAACAACGATCGAATACATTCTACCCTTAGCCACTATGGAGAAAAGATCTGCGAAGAAATATACTGCCAAATTGAAGCTGCAAGTTGTTGCCGAAGCGGAACAAAGCAACAACGTTAAAGCTGCAAAGCTGTTTGGTGTCGGAGAAAGCTGTGTCCGAAACTGGAGAAAACAAAAAGAAAAATTGAAGGAAACTCCTTCTTATAAATGCGCAAATCGCGGGTCGAAATGTCATTGGCCGCAGTGAGAAGATAAAGTATCAAAGTGGGTGTCCGAAAATCGAGAAAATGGTTATATTATAACACGATCTAAAATAAGACTTTATGCTTTACGAGAAGCACGAAAAATGGGCATTCGTGTGTTTACTGCAAGTCCCGGATTAATTAACCTACATATGTATTCCTGTTTTATATTTCATTATGTCCAAAAATAAATATAATAGTTTCATTAACTACTGGGTACTATTTGACTTACCGTAAATGGATACGGTTTGCTTAACAGCCTAACAGCCTAATCTTGGCCAGCACTTCACACCCGCAAATTTTGTATCTCGCGTATCATGCGACCCCCCAAATTTAGGTTTTCAAAAGTCGCATGATACGCGAGTATATACGGTAACTACTCTGCCATTTCCTGGTTCCCTATTATTATTTCCCCAGTCGCATTCTCGAAGGGGCTGACATTCACTTTGGCCTCTCTCTTCCGTTTTATATATTTAAAGCTCTTGCTGTTCATTTTTATATTACTTGCTAATTTACCCTCCGTTTATCTTTTCCCTCTATTTTGTTGGTCATCCTTTGCTAATTTTTAAAACTTCCCCAATCCTCTGGTTTTCTACTAATCTTTGCCATTGATGTTTTTCTTTCAGTTTAATATTATCTTTCACTTCCTTGGTTAACCATGATTGATTTATCTCTAGAATCCTTCTTCCTCACTGGAATATATCTTTGCTGGGAGTCATTTATTTTCATAAATGTCTGCCATTGCTGATCAACCATCTTTTCTGCTAAACTCCTTTCCCAGTCCACTGCAGCCAATTCTGTCCTCATTCCTTTATAATTACACTTAAGTGTAGCAGTTGGTTCTGACCCAACTTTCTCATTCTCAGATTGAATACTAAATTCTACCATGTTGTGGTCACTGCTTCAAAGAGGTTCTTTTACTCCAAGATCCATAAGCTAAATGAGTGCCTGTAGACCAGGACCAATAGGACTTTCCAAGGGGATCAGGGGTTATGGGGAGAAGGCAGGAAAATGGGGATGAGAAAAATATCAGCCATGATTGAACGGCGGAGCAGACGCGATGGGCCAAGTGGCCTAATTTTGCTCCTATGTCTCAAGGTCTTTCCTTCAGACCCAACAAGCGACTCGGTTGAAAAAAAAAATTCACAGCCCTCCATGCTGCATCAATGCACCATCTGTCATCCTCCCTAAAGGCCTGCCATCAACCATGCTTTACCTCTACTTGTCCCATCTCTTTGCCTTGCCATCACTAAACCTACCTGTTCCTCATCCTGGAACCTGGGGTGGGGGATGGGGAATTTCCACTCGGGTCCAAAGGCTCACCATGGAAACTTACCTGCAGGTCTTCAATCAAAAGCGTATCCCAGTAAATATTAGCACAAATTTTCTCTGGCCATGAGAACAAAGGTGGATTGTACTCCATTCTGTGCCCATTTCTCTTAAAAACGGTATGTGGGCGTCATTGGCTAGACTAGCATTCACTGTCCATCCCTAGTTTCCTTTGCAAAGGCGGTGGCGAGTGGCCTTCTTGAATTGCTGCAGTCCGAGGTGTAGGTACACATACAGAGCTGATAGGGAGGAGATTCCAGGATTTTGACCAAGCGACAAGTGAAGGAACAGTGATATATTTCCAAGTCACAATAGCGACTGGCTTCGAGGAGTACATCCCATTGGTGGTATTCCTAGATATCTGCTGCTCTGGTCCTTCTAGATGGTAGTGGCCATCGGTTTGGAAGGTGCTGTCTCAAGTATCTTGGTGAGTTCCTATAGTGCATCTTGTAGATGGTGCTCATAACAGTCACTGTTCAAGGCAGCACGGTGGCACAGTGGTTTGCATTGCTGCCTACGGCGCTGAGGACCCGGGCTCGAATCCCGGCCCTTGGTCACTGTCCGTGTGGAGTTTGCACGTTCTCCCCATGTCTGCGTGGGTTTCATCCCCACAACCCAAAGATGTGCAGGGTAGGTAGATTGGCCACTCTAAATTGCCCCTTAATTGGAAAAAATAATTGGGTACTCTAAATTTATATAAAAAACTGTTTGTAGGTGCTGGAGGGAGTGAATGTTTGTGGAAGAGGTAGCAATCAAGCAGGCTTTGTCCTGGATTGTGTTAAGCTCGAGTGTTATTGGAGTTGCATTTATCCAGGAAAGTGGAGAGTATTACACTCCTGACTTGTGCCTTGCAGATAGTGGGCAGGCTCTGGAGAGCCAGGAGGCAAGCTCCTTGCTGTAGAATTTCTAGCCTACGACCTGCTCTTGAACTCACCAGTATTTATATGGCTAGTCCTGTTCAGTTTCTGGTCAATGGTAACCCCCCTTCAAGATGTTCAGGCTGGGGGATTCCGCAATAGTAATGATATTGAATGTCATGGGGCGATGGTTATAATCTCCCTTGTTGGAGATGGTTATTGTGTAGCCCAAATGTTACTTGCCACTTATTACCCCAAATCTGAATGTTGTCCAGGTCTTGCTGCATATGGGCAGGGACTGCTCCAGTATCTGTGGAGCTGGAAAGGAACTAAACTTGGGCAATCATCCCTACTTCTGACTTTATGAAGGAGGATTCCTTGCCAGTGTTTGACCTGCTGGTGTGAAACCCAGTGGGGTCACAATTTGATGTTGAGGACTGCCAGGCATCTCCCTCCTGACTGTATATCACTGCTGATGGTACAGGACCTACACTAGGATGGTGATGTTTTGGACATTACCCGACGTATGATTCCGTGTGCGAGACTATGTCAGGCTGTTGCTTGACTGGTCTGCAGGGCAGCTCTCCCAATTTTGTCACAAACCCCAAGATGCCAGTAAGGAAGACTATGCATGATCGACAGCAGGGAGTTTTCCATAGTATCTTTGGAATGCAATGGCAGTTTCTGTCTCTAATAGCCTTCCAGCAAGTGAGCTTGAGACTTGCAATGCTCAGAGTAAAATTCTCAACTGGCCTCTGACCCTTCTGCCCCAAATCTGTGGCCCGGTTACTGACCTTTCTGCTAATGGTACGAAGTGTTACCCAGCCACTCTAACTAGGCGACTCAATTTTATATATCACCATAAAATGTCTCCGTCTGCATTCCAAAGAAAATAATGCCAGTCTATCTCATTTATCCCCAGCTAAAATTCTCCGGTCCTGAAAACATCCTCATAATATGGTACTCTAGCTGCGGTCTAAATAGTTTGAGCCCTCAGCAGTCAGTTTTACTACTGCTCTACATGGAACAGAGACCCTGCCTTACAAATGGCTCAGAGCCTTCCATATACTGTACACTGCACGAGTAAAAGGAACTACATTTTACTTGATATGTCCTGATGTGTTTTGACTTGGGGACTTGTGTAATAACATTCCTAAACTCTGTTTTAATGGTTTTATTTAATTTGTGTACCTAAAGCAAAATGTATAAGACATGACAAGTGTGTTGTAAAGCTAATTTTAAACACATTTATTGATACCTTGTTGCAACAGAAAAGCACCAAATTTCAAAATAAAATTTGAGCTTTAATTTCCTGTAAAAGTGAAACGTGTTTGTAACTTTTATCAAATAGACAAATAAGACTTCATAACTGTCTCTGCAAGTTTAGGTAAACCCGCCAACATGTGCCGCGCATGAACACTCCTAGATGAGTTATGGGCTAGCAAAGTATTCATGTGAGCATGCAAAACCCACAAGTTGAAACATTTCCAATATGGTTTCCACCTTTCTATCACATGGTCCATCTCCAGCACTTCCCTTCCTATTTCAATTTCTGGGGAGAGACCATCAACTAGTATCCATTACAAACCCACTGACTCCCACAGCTACCTCGACTACAATTATTCACACCCACGTCTTATAAGGATTCCATCTCATTCTCCTAGTTCCTTCGCCTACTGTCTCATCTGTTCCGATTATGCCACTTTGCAAAACGGTGATGTCTTCATTCCTCCTCCCTCGTGGTTCCCCACCCACTGTGGTTGACAGGGCCCACAGCCATGTCTGACCCATCTCCCCTGCACCTCTGCTCTCACCCCTTGAAACCCTTCCAGGACCAGGATAGGGTCGCCCTTGTTCTCACTTTTCACCCCACCTTCCTCCGCATCCAAAGAATCATCCTCCGCCAGTTCCACCAACTTCAGCATGAAGTTCCCCCACCAAATACATCTTCCCTTCATTCTTCCCGTCAGCATTTTGCAGGGACCAATCCCTCCAGGGTACCCTGGTCCACTCCTCCATCAGCCCTAACACCTCACTCTCTTGCCAAGGCATTTTCCCGGTGCAGAAGGTGTAACACCTGCTCCTTTACCTCTTCCCTGCTAACCAAGGGCCTAAACTCTATTTACAAGTGAGACAGCACTTCACGTGCACCTCTTCAATCTGGTCTATTTTATTTACTGCTCCCAGTGCAGTCTACTCAAGTTTGGAGACACTAAATGCAAACTGGGGACTACTTTACAGAACACCTTCAGTCCCTCCGCAAGCAGGACCCATATCTTCCAGTCACTTGTTATTTTAACTCACTGTCCTGCTCTCATGGCCACATGTCCGTCCTTGGCCTGATTTACTGTTCCAGTGAAGCCCAGCGCAAAATGGAGAAACAGCACCTCATTTTCCGATTAGGCATGTTACAGGCTTAATATTGAGTTCAACAACTTCAGACTGTGAACTCTCTCCTCCACCTTCACCCTATTTTTATTTCTATACATTTATTTACATTTCTTCCATCGATCTTTCCCTCATAATCGTCTCGCCACCCTCTCTAACCCCATCCGACTTGGACCACCTGTCCCGTTTCTAGTTGCCCTTTGACACACTAATAACCTTTGTTGTGCCATTAACACATTCTAAACTCTTTATGTGCCACTATCAGCACCCTTAATCATCTTTGTCTTTCTGTTCACAACATCTTTGTCAATCTCTGCCTATCGGTGGCCCTCTATCCAACCCCACTGCTTCTTGCCCCCCAACAGTATAAATCTGACCCCATTTCCAGTTCTTTAGCTTTGACAAGAGTCATCTAGCTCAAAACATTAGCCCCCTTCTCTCTGCATAGATGCTGTTGGTGAACTTCTAATCTTCTTGGGGGGTGTTTTTGCGATAAAGGGGCCTGTGTTGTGGTGTGGAGAGATAATTTCACATTCATGGGGGGTGCCTCGGAACTGTAGGTTGTCAGCTAGGAAAGTGTGGGTCTTAGTCCTTTTAACAGTGATGTCCCGTCCCTGCAAAAGAAGGGTCCATCTGGCTGCTCTGATCTGGCTTACTGTGCCGTCCTTAAGTCGTCCGTCTAGGAAAAGTTGGGTGGGGGTGTGTTCAGTGAGGATGGTGATGGGGTTTAGTTCGGTGATATACGAGAAATATTGAACTGCCCAGAAAACTGCAAGCAGGTGCCTTCTACAGGCCGAAAATCCCTGCTCCACAGGATCTAAAACTCTGGAGGCGTAAGCCATGGGTCTTAACTGTTCGTGCCGTTCCTGGAGGAGCACGGCCGAAAGGGTGCGATCTGTGCTAGCTACCTCTATAGCGTAGGGGGAAAGTGGGTCTGGAACCTGTAGTGCAGGGGCTGTAATGAGTGCTCTTTTCAAAGCATCCACAGTATCCGTATGCTGTGGAAGCCATTCCCAAGGGGCTCCTTTCTTTAGGGGGTCTGAGGGGTGCTGCTTTGGTGGCGAAACGTCTATGTGGTTTCGGCAGCAGCCAACCAGTCCTAAAAACGACCGGAGGGCTGAAACATTCTGGGGAAGGGGCAATTTGACAATCGAGTCAATCCTTTTTTGCTCGATCTCGCGTTTACCATCCGTGATAATCGTTCCCAAATATATCACTTTGTTTCCAAAATCTGGGCCTTCTTGGGGTTCACTTTACATCCAACTTGCTGTAGGAGTTCGGACAGAAGTGCGATGTGCTCTGCCTTGGTCTGTCTGCAGTAATAGGTCGTCTACATGCTGGACCAGACATTCAGGGCGAGAAAATCTAGCTAAACTATTTGCCAGCTGTCGGTGGAAAATGGAGGGGGAGTTGTGGAATCCTTGTGGAAGGCATGTCCACGTATACTGATGACCTTTAAAAGTGAACGCAAATTTATACTGGCACGTCTTCGCCAATGGAATGGACCGGAATCCGTTACTGATATCCAAAACCGTAAAAAATCGTGAATTGAGTCCCTGTTTGAGAATGGTCTCGGGACTTATGGCTACAGTGGGGGCTGCTGCAGAGGTGACTTTGTTGAGTTCCCGGTCATCGACGGTCAGTCACCATGATCCATAGGGTTTTCTCACTGGCCAAATCGGGGCATTATTAGTAGAAGCTACTGATCTAAGTACGCCCTGTTCTAATAAGCTTTCAATAACTTTCGAGATGTCTCCCTCTGTCTCTTGGGGAAATCCATAGTGCTTTTGAAGTCTAGGGTCAGGTCCTGTAATTTGAACCAAACCAGCCATCTTGCCATAGTCATGTTTATGACTTGCAAATGCTGTCCTGTTTTTCTGCAGAACTGCCCTAACCTGTTTGCCCGCGCTAATCGTGGTCGGCTCAAACCAGAAATCGCCGACTGCGCTAATCTTCTTAGCATACTCACCTACTGTGAGCGTTGCGGGGGCTCTTGCTGACTTTGCAATTTTCCAGACACATTGATTTACTGGGTCAAATGACAGGTTGTGGGAGTTCATGAAATCGATGCCCAAAATGCATTCTGCTGTGTGGGGCAGATCAACTAAAACTATGGGGTGTTTTGTTGTAATGTTGCCAATTTGAATGGGTACAGGGGCTGTGATGTGTCCCTGCTGTGAGTGGCCTGTAAAGCCGCTGAGGGTGATTGTGTCTGTAGTGGGCCACGTGTCTTTTTGGAACATGGTGGAGGAATTAATTGTGGTGCGGGACCCTCCTGTGTCCCAGAGAAATTCAATGGGCTGTCCCCGTATTTTCGCTGCAATGACCGGTCGGCCGGACCTATCACAAAGGGTGTCGCAGACCCAAGTGGGGGAGCCCGAACACCGTCAGTTTGCTCCGTTCATGTCTGCCTGGTCTGAACGGGCGCTTACACTGTGAATGGGCTTTGTCCTATTTCTATTTAGAGTGCCTGTCTGCTGGGCTCTCTGTGGCTTTTGTGGGGCATTGCACTCACGTGCAAAGTGACCTAATTGTCCACATTTGTAACACTCCTGTGGGGGGCTGTTTCTACCTTCGTTCACCCATGCGGGTTCTGGTGCGCTTTAACTGCTTGGATATCTGCCTCTGCCTGCGCTTCCTTGGGTTTTCTAAACGCGGGTTTACTGTGTACCGATTGCTCCCAAGCGCGGGATAACCTTTTTAAAACCCATTTTTCGTTGTTGGCCTCATCTGAGGGGTCATAATTAGCACAAGCTCTCTGTCCTGCCTCTGTGGCATGGGAGATAAGTGTACGGGTCCATTTGGCCATGTTGTCGGTGGACAAATGGGCGTGGTCTAAGTTTCCAAAAACGACTGTAAATGGATCCACAGGCGACCAGCAAACGCTGTGGGGTGTTCTGGTTTCTTCTGCCTGCACTTATTCAGGCCTTCTACTGGGTCACCTCTATTATATCCGATCACGTCTAGGATCGCCGTGTGCATCTCTGCAAGGGTGCCTCCTCCTACATTCTGTGGGTCGGGAAGGGCTGCTACAACAGAAGGGTCTAAGCTTAAAACTGTGAGCTTCACTTGCTCACGCTCATCCAGGCCGTACATGGTCGCCTGCTGCTTCACTCTAGCAAAGAATTGGTGGGGGTCTGAGGTGGGGAGGAACCGTGTGATCTTTTCGCACGCGTCCCGTAATTGAGCCACGGTTAAGGGGGTCGTGTAAAGGAATTCCGCGTCTCCGTCCGATGTGACTGTGCGGTGGGTGGTGACTGGATTCATGGGTGCCTGATCTATCTGCTCTGTGGGGGGTTGGGGTGCTTTTCTCTTTTGGGGCTTTCCTTGCACACATGTTCCCTGTACATATCTATGCGCAGTTTCATTTAGTTCTTGCCAATCAGGGCCATCTTCTTCATCTAACTGGGATCCAAAGGTTCTTTGAAACCTGTTTTGGACTGAAAGCAGAGACTGCAGTTCTGCAATCTGCTTCCGGCATTTTGCACGATCCACTGAGCTTTGTCTCTGCTCCGTGGTGGCTTTTAAATCGCTGCACTGCTTTTGCAATGCCTCTACCTGTTTCCCTGTCTCTTCTCTTACCAGGACTGCACGTTGTGTGTCCTGATAGGCCTTATCGTATTGGGTTTGGAAGCTGCCCAGATGCGCTAGACAAGACTGGTGCGCCCTCTTGGCATCATCCACCTCTCTGTCCTTTGCTGCCAACTTCCCTCTTAACTTTATATTCTCTTTCTCGATATCGCTAACATCGACCTTGCTCATTTGATTCCTCTCCTCTATCTCTTTGCGGAGCATCCGAATGATCTCCTCTGTGCCTCGCAATTGTGCCAGACAGGACACAATTGCCATCGGCTTACGAGCTTTCCTAAGCTCTTCTTATGAATTTCGCTCAGGTTCTCCCACCAAATATGTCCTATACTCCCGGGACCCGTTTCCTCATTTGAACAAAAGTCACTCCAAAGGGGCCATCCCTTCCCTTTGAGGTACTTTCTCAATTCAACTTCCCAAACGGGACACTGACCTACTCTGCTGCTGGTCGCTGCGACCACGAATTCTTGAGGGTTCATGAGGCGTTCCATTGCCTTCGTTGCCATTTTTCCTATCTGTGCTCTCTTTTAAATTTGGAACGAGGGGTACTAAGGCGGTGCTGTAAACACGGGTACGGCTTTCGCTATTTTCCGGAATACAAACTCCCGACAGTTTTTCGCAACAAAATCTACCAGGTTTACCTTATAACCCTGTTAGTACGCATGCATTAACACACTTCCAAATTCTGGAGGATTGATCAGAACTGCTTGAACACTTGTGGTTATTTTGGTTCCCAATTGGATTCTAATTTCAAATTTTTGGGTTCTCTCGGAGTGGGGATGGGGGGGGCACTTCGAAGTCGAGTCCCGTCAGAGTTCATCACTAAATGTTGCTCGATGTGCTTTTACTTAATTAGCTCTGTTTAATCGCCTTGCTCTAGAGTCGCCAGGTATCTTTATGATACCACCACGAGATTCAAGTTCAAGTGCTGATCAATAACTCAATACACCAGTTAGTAAGGTTCAAATCAAAACACATTTATAAAGTCAATCGCTACTCATGCATAAAACACTACTCACTAGACCAAGTGGGCAAACTTTTCCGTGCAAGGGCCACATTCAGAAATTCACAATTTTAAAGGGCCGCATAGTATATTAATTAATAGTCCCGGTTGTAACCAATTAGCGTGCGGCATATACCTCAGCGCTTCCCCCGGCGGCATCCTGCCTTTAGCCCTCTTTTTCTCTACTTTTCAAAAATGGCGCTTCACCCGGTTATGATTCTGGGCGCCTCATATAGAACATAGAACAGTACAGCACAGAACAGGCCCTTCGGCCCTCGATGTTGTGCCGAGCAATGGTCACGCTACTCAAGTCAACGTATCCACCCTATACCAGTAACCCAACAACCCCCCCCCCCCCCCCCCCATTAACCTTATTTTAAAAAAAAAAAACATTTTAAAAAAATGACTTGATCTTGGTGGGCCGCATAAAGACGGGCCGTAGTTTGCCCACCCCTGCACTAGACTATCGGACCCCGTACCTGGTTCCAATTGATTGGACTAAGTTCCAATCAATTGAATTGATTTCTCCAATACTGGAGCTGTTCCCCGATCGCTGGGCGGTTCCGGTGTGTCCGATGGCCTTCCTTTGTCCTGGCTCCCGCTAGCGCCGGGGAGTCTGGTTTGGTCTCGATTACTCTTAATGTTGCCAATTGTTCCCGTGGATCGCTCATCAATATGTAGATGGTTGCTGGTTTCAGTTCTGTCTGGGTTTCTTCAAGTTCTAATACACAGGGAGCTTTGCATCTGCTTGCTTTCCTGTGCTTGTCCCTGCATTCTTCGCGGACTTCAATTTTAGAATCGGGAAGTGGCCAAACCAGGTGGCTACACGGTGTGGACCCGTATCTGGTCAACTAAGCTCGGGTAGAACACAGCCCGCCCTACCCGGGGATTCCATCCAACTCTTACCAGTCGCGGCCCATACGCACCTCATTTCGGCTCTCTTGGTTCAAACAGTTTTGTTTTATTTTCAGGTGACCCTTCGGTTGCCACCCCTCCCTGCTATTTACATCCTCAAACATTTGGATGGTAAATCGCACAGCCTGCGAGACGGCTCGCACTGTTTCAGTATTTTTAATTGTGTCTTGTCCTGAAATTCGGCTTAAAATAAAAATGAGGGAGTCACAGACGGTGACCAATTAGAAAGGGAAATTGGCACGAAAGGACAGACATGCTAACGTACAAGACATTAAACAAGATAGCAACAGAAACTATGCTTGCATCCACAGAATTCCAGAAGCTCCAGGGAGAGAAGAGAGAAAAGAAAGAGAAAGATGAAGACAACCTCCATCTTTGCAACCCCCCCCGGCTGTCAATGATTCACTTCCCCATAGCACCCAGAGCCCAGTGACAAGTAACAACACACCATCATGGTGTGATAACGTGGTACTCCCTTTCATATGTAATTGAATCCCTGATAGCATTGGCGATACTCTGCAGCATCGTGCAGACTATCCGCATGAGGAAATGGCGAAGGAGAGCCTACCACTCTCGCACCCCGGTATACAGGATAAGATCCCCTATTTTTGATTTTCACCAGGCCCCCGAACCTCTTGATCTACAATAAAGGACATTCGTTGCGTGGGTGTCATTTGTAAATAAAGAAATTAGTTCATTTGTGACTGTACGATTGTAAAACTCTGTCCTTGACCGCCAAGACAGAGGAAAAATGTGATTGCTGCTATTATTTTTTGTATTGTTAGGAAGTTAGTATGATTGGATGTTTAGGTGAGTGTAGTTTATGGAAGATAGTTAGAGGTACCGTTTTTTTTTGTGTTGTAATGCATGTCCCTTTTATGACATATCGCCACTTAGAATTGTTAGTTAAAATTTTTCTTGCATAGTTATGGTCAGTGTAGAGGCCATGGACGAGTGCTCGCTGGGTCAGGGAGTGAAGACAACGCAGTTATGTGATCCTTCACGCTTCGCGTTAGTTTTTAGATCATAGAATTTACAGTGCAGAAGGAGGCCATTCGGCCCATCGAGTCTGCACCGGCTCCTGGAAAGAGCACCCTACCCAAGGTTAACACCTCCACCCTATCCCCATAACCCAGTAACCCCACCCAACACTAAGGGCAATTTTGGACACTAAGGGCAATTTATCATGTCCAATCCACCTAACTTGCACATCTTTGGACTGTGGGAGGAAACCGGAGCACCCGGAGGAAACCCACGCACACACGGGGAGGATGTGCAGACTCTGCACAGACAGTGACCCAAGCCAGAATCGAACCTGGGACCCTGGAGCTGTGAAGCGATTGTGCTTCACAAGGGGATCACAAGGAGTGAGTGTAGCCACCTGGGTTGGCCACTTCCCGATTCTAAAAGGGAGGTCTGCTAAGAATGCAGGGAGAAATGGACATGCACAGGAAAGCAAGCAGATGCAAAGCTCCCTGTGTATTAGAACTTGCAGAAACCCAGACAGAGCTGAAACCAGCAACCATCTACATATTGATGAGCGATCCCCAGGAACAATTGGCAACATTAAGAGTAATCGAGAACAAACCAGACTCCCCGGCGCCAGCGGGAGCCAGGACAAAAGGCGGCCAACGGACACATAGAAACCGCCCAGCGATCGGGGAACAGCTCCAGTATTGGAGAAATCAATTCAATTGATTGGAACTTAGTCCAATCAATTGGAACCAGATACGGGGTCCGCCCAAAAGGGTGCGAAGCCCCTGGGGCTATAAAATAGAGCCCCCAAGTTCAGTTCGTCCTTCTTGGCAGGGTCGCTCAGCAGCTCGAAACCACCCGTGACCGCGACTCTCAAACTCGGAGAGACCTGCCTGGCAGCTGCACCAACCAAGTTAGTGTCCAGTCAACGGAAGCTACGAGATAGGCGCTCCTAACCATTAGTCCATACCAGCTGGAAGCCTGCAGACTCTGGATCGAATGAGAGGCCATTGCTCCCTGACCTAGTGGGCCCCTTTTCCAAAGCTAAGTATTGGACTTTTAGTGTTAGAGATAGTCTAGTGAGTAGTGTTTTATGCATGAGTAGCGATTGACTGTGTATATAATAAATATGTTTTGATTTGAACCTTACTAACTGGTGTATTGAGTTATTGATCAGCAATTGAACTTGAACCTCCTGGTGGTATCATAAAGATACCTGGCGACTCTAGAGTAAGGTGATTAAACAGAGCTAATTAAGTAAAAGCACAACGAGCAACATGCTGTCAGACGCAAGATTGTCCAGTATTTTCTGTTTTTGTTTGAAAATATTGCTGACAGGAGGTTGTTCAGCATCAATTTTACTGACAAAACAAATGGCCACATCTTCCAAGAGCATCATTATTTGGACAGTGAGTTTCCATAGGTGCCAATCATAAAGCAACATAAAGCCGTTGCAAATTACAAGCCCCGATCCAGCAGTTTCGAAAAGCGATAAAGTTGAAATTGTGATCATGGCGCTTTCACTTGGCATTGAGAGATTCTACAGTACAGCCTTTCCTAGGTGCAAAGTAGGATTGTGATTAAAGTATGACCGAAAACAGAATTTGCTATAAATGCATGACTGGCAAACTATGTGAATTAACCTATGTGTATTAAATCAAGTACACTTGATTTAACCTAAGGTGCACACAACGTATAGTAATATAGAATCTTTAATGTAACCAAACATCCCAAGGTTCTTCACAGAAGCATCGTAAAACAAAATTCAATACTAAGCCACAAAGGAATATTAGGACAGGTGACAAAACCTTGGCCAAAGAGCTAGATTTAAGAAGAATCAAAGGAGGAAAGTGAGGTAGAGAAACAGAAAGGGGCGGGGAGGGAATTGCACAGCCTAGGGCTTGTGCAATTGAAGGCACAGCCACTAATGGTGGAGTGATTAAAATTCAAAATGTTCAAAAGGCCAGAATTAGATGGATACAGATGCATTGGAAGGTGGTGAGAGATTACAGAGATAGGAGGAGGCGAGGCATAAGGAGTTTTGAAAACAAGGATTTTTAAATTCAAGACGTTGCTATGCCAGTTGTCGGAGTACATCAGCCAGCCCAAGGGTGATAGGGAAAGGGAAACAAGACTTGCTGCGAGTTAAGACACAGGCAGCAGAGTTTTGGATGACCCCAAGTATACAGGTGATATAGTGTGAAAGGCCAGTAGAAGTACAAACGGAACTGCCAAATTTAGCGGCAATATAGGCAGAATTGCTATATTCTCGAGTCCAGAAATATTAATATTGAAACAAAATTCATGCTCAAAAACACAACATCAATCCAATTATAGGCAAGTTCTTTCATGGCATTCAAAAGAAAAAAGATCAGCAACAGTACACACCGTCTTTATTTGGGAGGTTTTCTTACCAGTTGTAAGCGTCTCTTGCTGCAATTCAGGCTGTTCCACCTGGTGCTGAGGCTGGCTGTTGAAACCTTGGCTATAGTTGGGCTGGTAAGGACTCTGTTGTTTGAGGGTGTCAGGGTCAGTGGCAGGAGGTACTGGTGCATTCATATTAAACACCTTTTTAAAAAATGTTGGGAGGTGATAAAAAAAAAATGGAGGCGATAAAATGAGCAGAAAATTAACTTTTAAAACCAACTCAAATGAATCCTGTAAAACTGTACCTTCATATAAATCACTTAGGACAGTTACTCAGGTTCAAACATTTAAGTAATGCATTAGTCCAATATAAAAATGGTTAACTTGTAGAGATCAATTTATAAATGAAAATACGCCAAATAGTGCTGTCTGCTGACATTTTTCAGATTAAAATTGTATTTTACAGCGATAAATTGATGTAGTCTACAAATTCATTTGGAAATTAATTAGCAAAGATAATTATTGCATGCAGAAAAAGGACAGCCAAAGTAAGATGGTTAAAGGAGCATCGACATCCTGATCAAAAGGTGACAAATGGAGGAAGGGAAAGAGGGAGAGAAGAACCATCATATATGGTTCACTAGCCAGAGGAGGCATAGATTACCCTGGAAGTTGGGAGATAGAGAATGGGTGGAAAGGAAATTCAACTGGCCAGGTGCTAACCCAAATCCAAGAGAAGCCTGTTAACCGATTAGAAAGAAATGCCCTACAGAACAAGCCATTGTGTCTGTTGTGGAACAAATGTGGCTGGGGAGGGTTGTCACAGCCCTGAAAGTCATTCAGGAGCCTCTATAAGGTACAAGTTTCCAGGTAACAGAGGTTATGTTTAGGTCCCTGCCAACTTCTTCAAGCCAATCTCCCATCCACAAAGGATGGGAGAAGAATCAGATGTGCAAAACTGTGTTTTCGAAACAAAAATCCCTCCAACATTCATCTAAGAGAAGATCGGGTTGGGCGTCACAATCAATCAATTCATGAAACCATGCTTTGATGCACTAACACATTGGACAATAAAAAAGTAAGCTTTTAAAGGGACATTATAGACCAATCTACAAGTTTCATAATAAAAAATAAAAGAGCATATTTCGTAACTATAAATCCCATTTATTCTGTGTTTTTCCTTCTGTTTCACTGTTGTGACCGTGGTTTAATATGATTTTCCAGGCTAGTTTATGCCTCAGCTGTCATGAAACTGCTCTGGCAAGTTAATGTTTCCAAAATTTAAATTTGTATCTGAACCAGCCCATTCCAGATGCTGTCAAATTATCCATCTCCCAAACCACAAACCTCTCTCCCCAGGTTTCAGGCCTTGAGCAACAGCCAATTACATTGCAGTGTATCCACAAGGCCACGGCAGTACATTTCTGGAGCTGGTCACTCTGTAGCTTAAGCATGTGCAAGCAGAGATCAGAATTGGGACCACCAGACATTCAAGGAGAATCAGACAGGCAGTTTGAAATTCCCCGAGTACAACTTGCTCTGCAACCAGAACTCCCTTCCAAATACATGATAGAATGACAATTCCTCTGGGGAATACAGCATCAACAAGGCAACAAGCACAATGGATGTCTCAGCTGTACAAGAAAGGGTACTGGGTGGGAGGGAAAGAAAGGTCAGGAAAGCAATAATGGCAAGAAATGCAAGACAATAATAAAGATCATTATTAAAATAATTAGGGGAACAGACCAACACTTCTTCAGCCACAAACATGATTCCAGGATGTGGGATATTTGGGGTGGGTGGGGGGTGCAAATAGTCTGGATCAGCCACAGATAGTTGCCAGGGAGCAGAGCTTGTGGCAAAGACCAAACCTTGCAATATTTAATTGGAGGAAATTTCTGCTCGCCCAGTGTATTCAGGATGTTGGATAAACAGCCTGACATTTCAGAGACAGTAAGCCATTGAAAGAGATGGTGAGGTAGAACTGGGGTGTTTCCATAAATAAGCAAACTGGCAATGTGTTGCTAGATGACATATTCGAGGCACAGTATGCAAATGAGGAATTCGGTGGGTCGAAGGACAGACCCTGAGGGACACAAGATGTAACCGCAAAGAAATGGAAAAATAAAGAAGGCACTGATTGCAATTCTCTGGCTACCATTGGACAGAGAAGTAGAAAATTGAGTGCAGTCCCATCGTCTGGATGGCAGTGGCGATGCATTGGAGGAGGATGCTGTGATCACCTGTGTCAAAGAATGTTGGCAGGTCAAGAAGGACAAGGAGAGATTGTCTGCCTGTCACAATCGAATTGGATTTATTTGTGATTTTGATGTGAGTTGTTTTGGTACTTTTGTAGGGACAGAATTTGGGAGGCCACAACACATTGAAGGTCTGGAGAGGAAAGGCATGTTGGAGATGGGATGGCAGCTTGCACTGATTATGGGTCAATTTGTTTTTGAGGGGGCGGAGGAGGTTGATGACGACAGATTTAATGGAGGAACAAACCCAAGGAGAGAGCTGTTAACAATCGTCAGATAACATGGAAACCAGGAAAGAAAGTTAGGTAGTTGGTAGTTTAATGGGAATAGAGTCAAGAGATCAGGAGATGGGTTTCACTGACAAGATGATCTCATACAGGGCACAAAAGGCGAAGGAAGAAAAACTACAAAAGAAAACCAGTTAAAATGCATGAAGATGGCGCACAGAATTATGTCATCTTATAACACATATGCTAAATGCTTGATTTTAGATCAAACCTAATCAAGGTTTGATTTGGTTAATAGCTGTCAAAATAAAAGCCATCTTACCGTCTGCATTGACTGGAATGGAGCAGCATTCACATTTATGCCACTGCTGTGGAGCGGTTTATTAGGAGGAGCCTTGAAAGCTTGTGACTGGGAAACAACAGGGAGTGCTGTTGATGCTGGTGGCTGTTCAGAGGTCAGCGACATTGCAGTCTATGGATATACAGAAGTTTGAAGACCAAATGCAAAAAAAAATGAATAAAGCTGCTACTAATATGCAAGTATTAAATGCTTCAAAAGAGCATAGTCAACTGTAGCATAGTTCTATATAGGTGCCAAAGAGATGCAGCCATAGCAAACAAGAATTTCTACCAGTAGTTAATTCCAGAATTGATGCATTTATAAATAGACATTCCTAATAGATGTGCAAAGCCACATTTTAAAGAAATGCCGGTTTTCTTTTGGGAGTTGAGATAATGCAAGAGAGGTTATTTTACCAAGTTCTCTTTTAACTACATCTTTAAAATCATGATGCGAAGATGAGGCGGCATGGCAGCACAGTGGTTAGCACTGTCGCTTCACAGCCAGGGTCCCAGGTTCGATTCCCAGCTTTTGTCACGGTCTGTATGGAGTCTGCACGTTCTCCCAGTGTCTGAGTGGGCTTCTTCTGGGTGCTCTGGTTTACTCCCAAGGTCCAAAGATGTGCAGGTTAGGTGGATTGGCAATGCTAAATTGCCCTCAAGTGTCCAGAAAGGTTGGATGAGGTTGCTGGATTATGGGTATGGGACAGAGGTGTGGGTTTAAGTAGGGTGCTCTTTCCAAGGGCCAGTGCAGACTCAATGGGCCGAATGGGCTCCTTCTGAATTGTAAATTCTATGTATATACACAACTAGTCGTTTGGTTCTGATGACTATCTGAAGTTTAAAAAAATATCAAATAATTTAATTTCCCAACTGACAATAATTCCCAATATAATATGCCTGGTTTAAAACAGTCTGATACTTGAAAAAGCAGGATTCAAGCAAGACAACACATTATAAGATTAATTCCATAAAAATGAGTGGACGAATCCTTAGGACTGATTGTATATAGCAATCAAAATAATTTTTAGAGGCAAACAACATCAGACATTTCACCATGCTGGCTACAAGTTAAGCAGATGGAGTTAGATGGTCCCTAACATTGCTAAATGTGTACTTTGAAACAGTGGACATTTTCAAAAAAAATGTAATTACTGTGATAAGAACATGTGGCTTTCCTGCTCAAGTTTGCTGCACTCATGTATTACCTGAATAGATTCCATAGATTCTTTCTGGGTTCGCTGCTCTGACACATGGGAAGGCTGGTACATAGGCTGAGATGGTGTGTATGGTTCATTTGTGGAAGATACCAAAGGTACCTTAATGATGAAAGGAAATAAAAAAGGGGGGAAAACATAAATGCCGATGGATTACACTACAAAGAATGGGAAATTACAAAAGGCTTTGCTCCAACATGTGGATACTAGTTTCCAACACTGCACAGACACATCCCAAACTATTCTGCTAAAAATCTTCATCTATTCTTCTCATCCTAATTATAAATACGATAACATTTTGAAACGTAAAAACATAGTTTAGGAGTGAAAAACTATAGTTAGCACATATGTTTAATATATTTATAAATTCCATTCCCCCCTAAAATTTTCATCAATGCACAACTGGATCCTTACTTATTGCAGTACATAAAAATTGACTTATTTAGGCATTGAAGTACAATAATGCAATAAATGTTTAAAAATGTAATAAATTGATACAACATAATTCCCAGATTCAATCTCCATAATAGTTGTTAGGAAAACAAAGGTTGTTTTAAGCGATCTGTATTGGTAAACATTAGAAATAAGGTATAGTTTTAAGTAGGTTTAATTTAGTGTGTGTGTGTCTGGAAGGGTAAAACCTATAGTTAAGATTCATGCTGAACAAAGGTGTTGATATGCGTGGGGGTTGTGCGCCTAGGACATGGTTATGGCGTGAAGAATAAATAAACCAGCAGTGGATGCTTAGCAATTGAGCCTCACAAGATAGAGAAGCCTTTAAGTTTTGGTTTAGCTCATTTGATTGCAGTTGAAGATAGATAGTGAGGGAGAAATTCTCACAGCGTTGCTAGAAGCAGTTGGTTTTAGAAGGCAAAGAGGGAACATCTCTCTCAGCCTTGCTAGAAGAAAAGATATACTACGCAGTAATGGTTAAGAAAAAGCACAGATAGTTTCTAAGAAATCTGGAGTTAATGGAACAGAGGAAACAGAACCAGAAGATTACTAGAGATAAAAGCAAATTACTGAGGGTGCTGGAATCTGAACCAAAAAAAAACACTGGACATTCTCAGCAGGTCTGACAACATCTGTGGAGAGAGAAGGGAGCTAACGCGGAGTCTGGATAACTCTTTGTCAAAGCGAGAGAGAACTGGAAATAATCAGATTTATACTGCTGCGGGGGATGCGTGGAGCAGTGGGGCTGGATAGAGGGCCAGCGATAGGTGGACTGACAGTAATGTCATGGACAGAAAAACAAAGGGAATGTAAATGGTGGAGATAATGACTGGTCAGATGGATCGTGAGAAGCCAGAAAGCTATCTGCAGTCATGCTAAGAAATGGATGGTTGCGAGAAATCATTACAGTTGGAGATATTATTTGAAATAACTGTGGAAATCGGTAGTTGGACCTCGGAGTTTGTGTAAAAGCCTTTAAGACAAAGGAAACCTGAAGTGAGAGGTGTCTAACCTGAAAGCAAAAACTCAATGGGAACAATAATTTAAAAGAAGATTTGAGAGTATGACTTTTGAAAGTGGAATTTGAAATCACCCTTGTGGAAGCTGGAGTTCAGTGAGACAAGGTGGCTCACATTGTAAGAATCATCTGGGGGGATTTTGAGGAGAAATGCACAAACATTCACTTGGGTTCAGAGAACAGCGTGTCTTCCCAGTCATTGTGTGTGTTTAAAAGAAACTTTGTGTGCTAATGAGACAATTGTAGTTTAACATTATTTGGCAAGCAGTGTTAATCCTAAAACCTGTGTGTAATTGTTAAGATAAAGGAGGAAGCAATGGAGTATTGTATTACAATCCAATTTTTTCATGTTTAATAAATATTTTTTTCTTGTTGTTAAAACTAATTAGTGGTTCTGTGACTCTGATCCTCCATATTTTATACAAGAAAGTAAAAGTTATGGTCTTTTGAGCCAGCGTTCCATTCTGAGATCTTCCCATCCAGTTATATCAACTCGGGGTAACATGGTGGATTATTTTGGTTATGTTATACTTAGGCCAGAAACACCAAAGTCAAAGATGTTGGGCTGGATTTTTACAGCCACACCCGCCGCAAGATTGCCATGGACGGGACGGGGACCATGTAACGGTCAATTGACCTCGGGCAGGAATTTCTAGTCGCAGGGTGGGCGCGACTGAAAAGTCCCGTCCGGTAAAATATAATGTGGGAAATTATATAGCAAGTTACAATCAAGGAGAATGGCCGCTTTACAAAAGCAGTGTAAATGAAACAAAATCAAATTTAATAAACAGTTCGGTGGAATCTTTCTAAAAACAAGGAGGGTAGGTATTGGAAGGGTTTCAAGCAACATAGGATGCAAAGTAAAATGTTGGTTCAAAACTAGGGAGTACAGAACAATGTTATCTTGAGGAAAGTGGAGGGAGGGAGGATGGGCAGATGGCAGGAAGAGGAAGTTGTGCTTAGATGTTTTAGTCCTCAGCACTATTTTAGCTTTATTCACACTACCTAGCCTGAAACTGGATTGCTATAACAAAGCTAGAGAAGTTGAAGCATTTGTTTCAGTGAATCAAAATCTGATTCAATATTATGTTAAAATGCAAAAGAATAAAAGGGGACATAATTAAAACTGAAATTATAAATATTTTGCAGGTTAAGTAGATTGGCCATGCTAGGTTGTCCCTTGGTGTCCAAAGGTTAGGCGGGATGACGGCAATAGGGCGCAGAAGTGGGCCTGGTTAGGGTGCTCTTTTGGAGGGTTGGTGCAGAATCGATGGGCTGAATGACCTCCTTCTTCACTGTAGGAATTCTATGATTCTGGAGTGCCAGCTATAAATTATGTAAAAAGACACAGGCACTTATATTTGCTAGGCTATCAAAGGTATCGCAACACATGGGGCTGGATTCAAAGCAAACTTGGCAAAAGGAGTTTGGGAATCTCTGTTTTATCCAACCAAAATCTCTAATCAGTGGCCCGTACTAATATAATATTTCCAATTCCCATGCAGGCATTTCTATAACTGGCAAGTGTGATTATCACATTTTGGCAGCAGAGTTGCACAGTGGTTAGCACTGCTGCATCACAGCACCAGGGACCCGGGTTCATTTAATTTTTTCCTGGCCTTGGGTGACTGCGGTGTTTGCATGTTCCCCTGTGCTTGCGTGGGTTTCCTCCGGGTGCTCCGGTTTCCTCCCACAGTCCAAACAGATTGGTAGGTTAACGGGGATCGGCCCTTGGTAGAGTGCTCTTTCAGAGGGTCAGTGCAGACTCAATAGGCCGAATGGCCTCCTTCTGCACTGTCTCTATGAATTTCATACCAATGGAACAGAATTGGAATAACAAACTTATTTCATATAAATCCTTTACCATATATACACGCAAATAAATAAACTCATTCTTAGTCTTAGGTTTGAATGGGGGGGGGGGGGATGATGATTCAAGAATTTATCGTCTACCGTCCCTTGAAATGATGTAATATACATGCCAATGTTGAATAACAGCAAACCCATTTGAATACATTTAAATGTCATTATCAGGCCTTTATGCCTGATAGTCCCAGCACTTTAAAACGTCCATTCACGTTGGCATGCTGTCACAACAGGTGAACCTGCCGGAGGGGCACAATGAGGGGGTTTCTTTTTCACTAAGAGGTTCACAGTAAGGAAGACGCTCTTGGGGCCAGCGGCATCCACCCCATTTACTCACCCGCTGCAACACTGCCAAATAAAGAGAAAACTTGGCCCAATATTTTATTTCTACCCACTACCCATTTCTTCACTTTAGCAAAACAGTCTTCTACTATTTATCATTAATTCTTAACAATCATAGAACCAGAAGCTACAGATATGAAACGAAGTACAATGCAATGCATATTAACATGGACATGAAGACAGTTGCAAACTATGCATCTGTAGCTCCGGTTTCATTCTATAGCATGGAGTACTTAAATAATAATTTCCTTACAGCTTATTTTGTGGAAATGTAATCCTTGACTGCCACCACAAATATTAATATTTGTTGCAGTATAATTGAATGCAAGCCCTTGCCAATGAATTCAAAGCCCTCAACAAATTTGCGGCTTATTATCCAACCTAGAATGAAACAAAGTATTTCACCCATCCCTAACTAAACAGCATTCAGCTTAACAGGGAAAACGTTCAAATATTCAGACTCTTTGCTCCCTAATGCTAATGTTTGTCCAAGTTTTGACCAGGTCTTTTCCATTCTACCTTTATTAAAGGATCACTTTTATCTGAATGCAATAGCATGTCACGCACGGGGGACCCGAGAGAAAGTTTCCCCCACAGATCTGAACTTCTTTGGCATGAATTTTAATTTGCATTTGCTGCCGAACCAAGGAAATCTTCAAGCATCCAACAACAGTGGTGTCATCAATTAAGACAGGCAGTAAATCACACTGAAGAATTCTGAGAGACCAAGTAAAATGTACTGATTCTCCTTCACTTTTAATTAAATTCGAGCGAAAAATAACAATTGTGACATTAATGTGGAATTACAATATGAACTGAAATATTAAACTTAAGAAAATTAAAAATGTAGGTATTTATCACAATGGATAAATTTGGCCTTTGATAAATATAATTAGTTTTCAAAGCCAGACTGTTTAGACAGCATAATTATAAATTTCCAATGCCATTAAAAGCCCAGGTACACCTCATTCAAGCACGAACTGTCACGGTATGTTTTTTTAAGAAAAAAAATACTGCATGACTAAGGGCATAAAAAGGACAAATTCAAGTGAGTTCAATGATTCCAGGTCTGACTTTTACTGATGACATTCTTGGGGACCTAAATAGTTCACCCTGTGGAGAAATGTAAATCACCAACAGTAAATTTAGGATATCCGCATTTCGCTGTACATGCCAACCGCAGAATTGTCTATGTTACGACACCCTGAGTTGGTGCACGGTCAATTCCAGACCACTTGACCTGAAGTCAGAACACAAGTGAATTAACCAATAATTCTTCAAAAAAAGCCCAAGTCTTTGGCCCTTGGCTGTCCAATAATTAGTCACCAGTCACACACACAGAACACCACATTTGGAGCAGCAAATGCAATAGACCAGAATGAAAGAGGAGCACATGAAGCTCTGCCTCACTTGAAAGGTGTTTAGGCCCTGGGACGGTGTGCAGGGAATAGGTAAAGGGGCAGGTGTTACACCTTCTGCGAATGCTTGAGGGCGAGGTGTTGGTGATGGAGGAGTAGACTAGGGTATCCCAGAGGGAACGGTCCCTGCGAAATGCTGATAGGGGAGTGAGGGGGGTGATGGGGACATCATGCTAGAGTTCGTGGAACTGGCGGAGGATGATTCTTTGAACACGGTGGCTGATGGGGTGAATTGAGGACAAGGGGGACCCTATCCTGGTTAGTGGGAGGAGGAGAAGGGGGCGAGAGCAAAGGTGCGGGAGATGGGGTCGGACACAGTTGAGAGCCCTGTTGATCAGTGGGTGGGAAACCACGCAATTAAGGAAGAATGAAGGCGACTTCCAGTGGCGGCGATGACGTAGGAAGCCGCACATTTGGGAGCTCCCGATTCAAACGGACTTTTCGGCTGTGTTTAGAGCCCAAAACGGAATTTCTTCGGTGGGAGACGGTGTGCTGATCGACTTTCTCCACATTTCATGACTCGAACTCGGAGTGGAAAGGGGGGAAAAACGGCAGCAGCTCCCCAGAAAAAACGGGGGAAGGATTCCAAGATGGCGGCTGGCGGAGCACCAGAGGAGTGGAAGCAGTGGGCCCAGGAGCAGCAAGCTGCTCTCCTGTGCTGTTTTGCAGACTTCAAGGCTGAGGTGCTGAGCTCTCTGCAGGAAACGAATAAAAAGCTCTCGGAGATTCAGACGACCTAGGGTGCTGCCATCCAGGCGTTGCAGGCGCAGGCCACTGAACGAGAGGAGGAGGCCGTGGTCCTCGTGAGTAAGGTGGAGGGGCACGAGGCACTCCACAAGAAGTGACAAGACCTCTTCGAGGAGCTTGATCACCGCATGAGGCGGAAAAATCTGAGGATCTTGGGCCTTGCGGAGGGGCTGGAGGAGTCGGATCTTACAACCTACGTGGCCACGATGCTGAACTCACTAGTGGGGGCAGGATCATTCCATCTGCCCCTGGAGCTGGAGGGAGCCCACAGGGTACTGGCCAGGAGGCCTAAGGAGAACGAACCCCCGCGTGCGGTGCTGGTGAGGTTCCACCGGTTCAGTGATCGGGAGTGTGTGCTGCGCTGGGCCAAGAAGGTGAAGAGCAGCAATTGGGAGAATGGGGTAGTACGGATCTACCAGGATTGGAGTGCGGAGGTGGCTAAGCGACGGTCCGGGTTTAATCGGACGAAAGAGGTGCTCTACAAGAAGAAGATAAAGTTTGGAATGTTGCAGCCTGCGCGCCTGTGGGTAACTTATTTGGACCGGCATTATTATTTTAATTCCCCGGAGGAGGCGTGTGCCTTCGTGCGGACGGAGAAACTGGACTCGAACTAGGGGTTGGGCGTTGCGGGGTTGGTTGTAATGCTTTATTGTTGGTTTCTGCTATTGCTGTGTTCTCTTTTTCTGTGCTTTTGATATGGTTATTGGGGTGTTCTGTTTTTTGTTGGGGGGCATTGTTCGAGTTTTGTATCTTGTGGGGAGGGTTGGGGGGGTTTGTTGTATTCTATATCGGGTTGGGGGTATGGAGTGGGGCTGGTATTTGGGAGCTGCGTCAGAAGGGTGTGGTGTGGCAGTGCGAAAGCGCGGGCTTTCCTCTGGTTTCCCGCGTTGCCGGTCTGGGGGGTGGAGACAATGACGGGGGGGGGGGGGGGGGGGGGGGGGGGGGGGGCCTTAATTGGTTCTTCCCCGCGCTGGAGCGGTGCCTGGAGGAGGGACAGGATGGGGGATGATCCCACTTTGGGAGGGGTCGGGTTTTTGGCGGGAGTTTCCGGGGTCAGCACAAGTTAGCTGACCCACGGAAGTACAATGGAGGACGGTTCACGGCTACGAGGGTTCCTAGCTTTGGGGGGGGGGGGGGGGGGGGGGGGGGGGGGGGGGGGAAAGAGAGAGAGAGAGAGAGAGAGAGAGAGAGAGAGAGAGAGAGAGAGAGGAGAGAGAGAGAGAGAGAGAGAGAGAGAGAGAGAGGAGAGAGAGAGAGAGAGAGAGAGAATACCGGGTTGCTGCTGGCAGGGTCAGGAAGGAGCTGGTGTGGGCTGGTGGGACAGAGGTGAGGTGTTGTCGCTGTGGGGACTGGGTCAGGCAAGGGGTGCTGGCCTGGGGCGGGCAGTCGACGGGCTATGGCTAGTCGAGGGGGGTGGGACGCCCTCTGATTCGGTTGGTCACCTGGAATGCGAGAGGATTGAATGGGCCGGTGAAGCGGTCGAGGGTACTTCCTCATCTGAGGGGGCTAAAGGCAGATGTGGCAATGCTTCAGGAGACCCACCTGAAGGTGGCGGACCAGGTCCATCTGAGGAAGGGGTGGGTGGGGCAGGTTTTCCACTCTGGGTTGGATGTGAAGAACTGGGGAGTGGCGATTCTGGTGGGGAAAAATGTGTCGTTTGAGGCATCTGAGGTGGTGGCGGATAAGGGGGGTAGGTATGTTATGGTTAGGGGCAGGCTACAGGGAGAGAAGGTGGTACTTGCTTGTGTGTATGCCCCAAATTGGGACGATGCGGGCTTTATGAAGCGTATGCTGGGACGGGTCCAGGATCTGGGGGGGGCGAACTTCAATACGGTGTTGGATCCTTCACTGGATCGGTCCAGTTCAAGGACGGGTAGGAGGCCGGCTGCGGCCAAGGTACTGAGAGGGTTTATGGACCAGATGGGAGGGGTGGATCCATGGAGGTTTGTGAGGCCGAGGGCACGCGAGTACTCTTTCTTCTCCCACGTACATAGGGTCTACTCTCAGATAGACTTCTTCGTGGTGAGTAGGGGACTGATTCCGAGAGTGGAGGAGGCCGAATATTCGGCCAGTGCAGTCTCCAACCACGCTCCGCATTGGATGAAGTTGGAGATGGGGGAGGTGCGGGACCAGCGCCCGTTGTGGCGGTTGGATGTGGGGTTGTTGGCGGAGGAGGAGGTGTGTAGGAGGGTCCGGGCAAGTATTGAGGGGTACCTCGAGGTGAATGATACAGGGGAGGTCCAGGTGGGGATGATCTGGGAAGCCCTGATGGCAGTGATTCGTGGGGAGCTGATATCCATCCGGGCACACAGGGAGAGGAGTGAGAGGGATAGACTGGTGGGGAAGATGCTGGAGGTAGATAGGAGGTACGCAGAGGCACCAGAGGAGGGACTGTTGGGTGAGAGGCGCAGCCTACAGGCTAAATTTGATTTGCTGACCACTAGAAAGGCAGAGGCACAGTGGAGGAAGGCACAAGGGGCAGTGTATGAACATGGTGAAAAGGCGAGTAGGATGCTGGCTCATCAGCTCCGCAAGCACGATGCGGCTAAGGAAATTGCTGGAATGAGAGACAAGAGTGGGAATGTGGTGCGGAAGGGGGTAGAGGTGAATGAGGTCTTCAAGGACTTTTACGGGGAACTGTACCGGTCGGAGCCAACGGTGGAGAGGAGGGGAATGGAGAGGTTTCTCAACGGGCTATCTTTCCCGAAGGTGAAGGAGAAACAAGTGGAGGGGTTGGGGGCGCCGATTGAGCTGGAGGAGCTAGTTAAAGGGATCGGGCAGATGCAGTCAGGGAAGGCGCCGGGGCCGGATGGGTTCCCGGTGGAATTTTATAAAAAGTTTGTGGACCTAGTGGGCCCCTTGCTGGTGCGGACACTCAATGAAGTGTGGGAAGGGGGGACTTTGCCCCTGACGATGTCGCGGGCGCTGATTTCGTTCATCTTAAAGAGGGACAAGGACCCCCAGCAGTGTGGTTCATACAGGCCCATATCTCTCCTTAATGTGGATGCCAAGGTGCTGGCAAAAATCCTGGCCACCAGGATAGAGGACTGTGTGCCAGGGGTTGTACACGAGGATCAGACAGGTTTTGTGAAGGGAAGGCAGCTGAACACGAATGTGCGGAGATTGTTGAATGTCATCATGATGCCGGCGATTGAGGGGGAGGCTGAGATAGTGGTGGCGCTAGATGCGGAGAAGGCCTTCGATAGAGTAGAGTGGGGGTACTTATGGGAGGTGTTGGGGAGGTTTGGATTCGGTGAAGGGTTTACTAGATGGGTAAGGCTGCTATATGAGGCCCCGATGGAGTGTGTGGCCACGAATGGGAGGTCAGAGTACTTCCGGCTTTACCGAGGGACCAGGCAGGGTTGCCCCCTGTCCCCCTTGTTGTTTGCATTGGCAATAGAGCTGTTGGCGATGGCGTTGAGGGATTCAGGGAGGTGGAGAGGTTTGGTGCGAGGTGGGGAGGAACATAGGGTGTCGTTGTATGCCGATGACCTGTTACTGTATGTGGTGGACCCGGTGGGAGGGATGCCGGGGGTGATGGAGCTGCTAGCTGAGTTTGGGACCTTTTCAGGCAAGAGTGAGGTGTTTGTGGTGCACCCTGGAGACCAGGAGGAGGGAACTGGTAGGCTCCCGCTTAGGACGGCAGGGGAGAGTTTTAGGTACCTGGGGGTGCAGGTGGCCAGGGACTGGGGGACTCTTCACAAGCATAATTTCACCAGGCTTGTGGATCAGATGGAGGAGGAGTTCAAGAGGTGAGACATGCTGCCATTGTCGTTGGCGGGGAGGGTGCAGTCCGTCAAAATGATGGTGCTTCCGAGGTTCTTGTTCCTCTTTCAGTGCTTGCCCATCTTCATCCCCAGGGCCTTCTTTAGGAGGGTGACTAGCAGTATTTTGAGCTTTGTGTGGGCACATGGGACTCCGAGAGTGAAGAGAGTTTTCCTGGAGCGAGGGAGGGATAGAGGCGGGCTGGCACTGCCCAACCTTTTGGGGTACTATTGGGCGGCCAATGTGTCAATGGTGCGTAAATGGGTGATGATGGAGGAGGAGGAGGAGGGGGAAAGAATGGAGATGGCGTCATGTAGAGGTACGAGCCTGGGTGCCTTGGCAACGGCGCCGTTGCCGCTCTCTCCTAAGAGGTATACCACGAGCCGGTGGTGCGGCGACCCTAAGAATCTGGGGACAGTGGAGACGGCATAGGGGGGAAACAGGGGGCTCGATGGAGGCTCCATTAGGTGGAAATCGGTTCATCCCGGGGAACACTGATGGGGGATTTAGGGGGTGGCAAAGGGTGGGCATCAGTAAATTGAGGGACCTGTTTATTGGCGGGAGGTTTGCGGGCCTGGGGGAACTGGAAGATAAATTTGGGCTCCCCCAAGGGAACATGTTCAGATACTTGCAGGTAAAGGCGTTTTCTAGGCGACAGGTAGAGGAGTTCCCTTTGCTGCCCTCGCGGGGGGCGATGGACAGAGTGCTTTCGGGGGTGTGGGTCTGAGAGGGGAAGGTGTCTGACATTTATAAGGTAATGCAGGAGGTGGAGGAGTCGTCAGTGGAGGAGCTGAAGGCTAAATAGGAGGGGGAACTTGGGGAGCAGATAGAGGACGGGACTTGGGTGGATGCCTTGGAGAGAGTCAAGTCTTCCTCTTCATGTGCGAGGCTTAGTCGCATCCAATTCAAGGTGCTGCACCGGGCCCACATGTCCGGGACTAGGATGAGTAGGTTCTTTGGGGGTGAGGACAGGTGCACCAGGTTCGGGGAGTCCAGCGAATCATGCCCATGTGTTCTGGGCATGCCCGGCACAGGAAGAATTCTGGAAGGGGGTGGCGGGGATGGTGTCGAGGGTGGTTGGATCCGGGGTCAAACCAGGGTGGGGACTCGCGATCTTTGGAGTTGCGGTGGAGCCGGGAGTGCAGGAGGCAAAAGAGGCCGGTGTCCTGACCTTTGCGTCCCTAGTAGCCCGGCAGAGGATCTTGATGCAGTGGAAAGATGCGAGGCCCCCAAGTGTGGAGACCTGGATCAGTGACATGGTGGGATTTATAAAATTGGAGAGGGTCAAATTTGCCCTGAGGGGATCAATACAAGGGTTCTATAAACGGTGGCAGCCTTTTCTGGACTTCCTGGCTCAAAGATAGGTATCTTGGTCAGCAGCAGCAACTAGTTTCTATTTTTTTTTCTATGGTTATGTAACTTAACATTGTGTTAATTGAAGTTCTTGTTAATATGTTGTGTTGTTCATTGAGGAGGGGCGAATGTTTATGATTGCTATTATTATTGTTATTGTTGGTATTTTATTATGGTTCGATGTTGTTGTATAAATACAAAATTTTTCAATAAAAATTATTTTAAAAAAGAATGAAGGCATGTCAGCAGCACCATTTTGGAAAGTGGCATCATTGAAACTAATGCGCCAGAGGCGAAGGGACTGAGAGAATGGGATGGAGTCCTTTAAGGGAAGTGTCAGAGATGGACCTTGGTTGGAAAAAAAATCTTTGTTTCAAATGGCCGTTTTTAGCACCTTACTGCTCTTCAAACTGCTTTCAGTTTGAGGTTTTGCTGCAGATTCATTCAAGTCTCTGCTGTTTCAAAAACACAGCACTCTCAGCATTTCTGGAGAGGGAGATAAAACAGGTCCTGGTCTTTGTGTGTAAAGCACTCAAATGGAGCTCCATGGGAGTCAAATGCATTCCACTGGGACAGGATCCAATCAGCCCCTGCTGCTGGGCAGAGTACAGCTTTTTCAGACAACTCATTGGCCCCAAGCCAATTAATCAAATCAGGTCCCACCCCATAGAATCATAGAAACGTTATAGCACAGGAGGCTATTCGGCCTATCTTGTCCATGCCAGCTCAAAGACACACAGGTGCCCTTTCTAATCCCACCTTCCTGCATCCAGTCCATAGCCCTGGCGCTTAAAGGTACAGATCCAGGTTCTTTTAAAAGAATTAAGGATCTCCACCAACTCGGGCAGCAAATTCCAGACTCCCACTACCCTCTGCGTAGAAAGGTTTTTCCTCATGCCTCTCTACACCTTCTGCCACTTATCGTTAATTTATGTCCCCTGGTTCTAGAATTGTCCACCAAAATAAACAATTTTATCCTGTCCACCCTTCCTCTTCCCCTCATAATTTTGTACACCTCAATTAAGTCACCCCTCAGCCTTCTTTGTTCCAACGAATATAACGCCAACCTATCCAATCTCTCCTCGTAGCCACACTTTTCTAGCCCTTGTCTAGTTGAACTGCTGCCTTTAGGGATCTGTGTACCTGCATGCCAAAATCTCTCACTTCATCTATCCTTCTTAGTATATTCCCATTTATTGCATACTTCCAACAACTGCATGACCTCCCTAAATGCATGACCTCACAATTCTGTGTTAAATTTCATCTACCACTTTTATCGCCCACGCCATCAATCCATCTATATCGTTTTGATTATAACTACCCTCTACACTGTCCACCACTTGGCCAATCTTTGTCTCATCTGCAAATTTCCCAATCATGCTCCCCACGTTCACGTCCAAATCGTTAATATACAACAGCAAGGGGCCCAAAACCGAGCCATGTGGAACACTGCTTTAAAACAACTGTCCAATTGCAAGAGCAGCCATCAACATTTGTTTCCTGTTACTAAATCAACTTTCTATCCAGTTCGCCATATTGTACTGTATCCCTTGGGCTTTCACTTTCTTCACCAATCTGTCATGTGGGACTTTGTCAAAAGCCTTGGTAAAAGCCATGTACACCACATCCACTGCACTACCATCAACTACCCTTCTTGTCACTTCTTCAAAGTAGTCGATCAAATTTGTGAGACAAGACCTTCCTTTAACACTCACTCTCTGGTGCCAAAAATCTGAAGCTCCTATTAAAACTGGCAGTGTTCTCTCATGTAACTTCTGAATTCCTCATTCATTTTGCTGCTTGACTTAAAGATACATGTCTACTTATCATGATCAAGATGGTAATGGCAAAATAAAAGGAGAAATAAGGGAATAAACAGGAAGGATCCTTATACTATCAGCTATGGAGGAGTAATGATGGTCAATGCTGACATTTTTGCCATCATTAATAACAAACGATCCACGTCAATATTACTGTCAAGCAGTATGATAAAAGAGATTAGCGTCCCTTCAACCAGATACCAAAACATGCAATCACAGTCATCCAAGCCTCAGTCTCATCTGATTGGGCAACCAATTACACAATTGCATTCAATTTAAAATAATTCTGGGCAGAACAACCATTATTACAACCCAGGCTGCTTTACATTGATGGTTGGAAAGGTTTTAAAAACAAAAAAATTAGAAAATGTATTTTCCATAAATTTGATTCTTTCATTATCTCCCTGCTCTCTACTTTTAACATTCTGGCTTCAGGCATAAATTTTTAACTGTGCCCACACCAGGCTAGCCCAGATTGCCTGCAGACACTCGACATAACACAGGAGTCTGGCTCCAATGTAAAGGGGCTACATCCAGGGCTCCAATGGATACACAAAATAAACTTGTTTCTTCTTATAATCGAAGACCCAAGAATGCAAAGGGCCATGTGTTAGGAACTGAATTAATTTCCAGCTTCATATCAGCTTCATATTTGGGGCAGCAGGGTAGCATGGTGGTTAGCATAAATGCTTCACAGCTCCAGGGTCCCAGGTTCGATTCCCGGCTGGGTCACTGTCTGTGTGGAGTCTGCACGTCCTCCCCCTGTGTGCGTGGGTTTCCTCCGGGTGCTCCGGTTTCCTCCCACAGTCCAAAGATGTGCGGGTTAGGTGGATTGGCCATGCTAAATTGCCCGTAGTGTCCTAATTAAAAGTAAGGTTAAGGGGGGGGGGGGGTTGTTGGGTTACGGGTATAGGGTGGATACGTGGGTTTGAGTAGGGTGATCATGGCTCGGCACAACATTGAGGGCCGAAGGGCCTGTTCTGTGCTGTACTGTTCTATGATATCTATGATCAGTGACAATAGAGCCTAACACATGGACGATGTTGCGACTGCAAAAGAAGAGGAGCATGAAGATGAGCAATGCACCTGCTTTGATGGGATAGAATGGTATTGAGTGTGTACAAACTAGAAGAAGAATAGGGAGACAAAGAAACACAATTGATCTGTTTAGAATTACAGTACAGGGAATATGAGTAGAATGCAGCATCCTGGGCTACAGAAAGGAAAATAATCCAGCAGCTTCTCTCAGGTAATAATATGACAGAAGGAAACAGGTGAATTGTTCAAGTTACGACATTGGCTCTAAATACATTTTGCTCTCCCTTTCCATTTAAAAACATGAGCACAGGTAGGTTGGAGTCTGAGCTTCGGATACAGATGTATCATTGGGAGGGGGGGGGGGGGGGGGGGGGGGGGTGCCAATCAAGTTTGGGGGTGGGGGAAAAGAGAGAGAAAGAGAGATCAGCGGTTTTATACAACTGGCCCGGAGTCACACATAGGTCAGACCAGGCGAGGATGGCAGATTTGCTTCTCTGACAAACATTAGTGAACCAGATTGATTATCAATTGACCCTGTCTCCACTGCTCTGGGGAAAAGAGTTCCAAAGATTTATGACCCTCAAGAGAAAGCCTTTCTTCTCATCTCTGTCTTAATGGAGATCCTATTTCAAAACTGCCCACAAGTTCTACTCTCTCCCACAAGAGGAACATCCTTTCAGCATCCATCCTGTCAAGTCCCCTCAGGATCTTATATGCTCCAATAAAATCAGCTCTCAATCTTCTGAACTCCAATTGATACAGGCCCAGTCTGCCCAACCTTTCCTCGCAAGATAGGCCCCTCATTGCAGGTATCAGTTGAGTGAACCTTCGCTGAAGTACTTCTGACACATTTGTATCCTTTCTTAAATAAGGAGACCAAAAACTGCCCAAAGTACTATCTCATCAATGCCCTGTATAACTGTGGCAAAACATCCCTACTTTTATATTCCGTCCCCTTTCTAATAAAATATAACATTCCATTTGCCTTCCTAATCATATTTGTAACTGCAAACTAAATTTGCCTGATGCATGTACCAGTACCCCCAGATCCTGTTCTGCAATTCCTCTCCTTTTAAATCACATTCTGCTTTTCTATTCTTCCAGCCAAAATTCACATTTTCCCACATCGTACTTAATCTGCCAACTTTTTGCCCACTAAGTTAACCTAGGTCTCTTTGTGGATACATTATGTCCTTTACACAACTTACTTTCCTCTTTGCGTCATTGGCAAATTTTGCAACCATACATTCAGTCCCTTCATCGCAAGTCATTAATGTAAATTGTAAATAATTGAGACCCCAGCATTGATCACTGCGATATTCCACTCATATCTTGCAACCAGAAAAAAACCTACTTATGCCGACTGTTTGCTGTTAGCTAATCAATCCTCTATCCTTGCTGTGTTTCCCCATATACCATGAGCTTGTTGCAGAGTAACATTTGATGTGGCACCTTGTCAAATGTCTTCTGGAAATCGAAGTACAGTACATCTACAGGTTCTCTTTCACCTACATGCTTGTTACTTCCTCAAAGAACTCCACTAAATTACTCAAACATGATTTGCCCTGCACAAAACCATATTGACTCTGCCTGATCACATGTAAGATTTAAGTGTCCCAATATAACCTTCTTAGTAACAGATTCAAGTTATCTCCCAAAAACAGATGTTAAGCTAATTTGGCCTGTAGTTCCCTGCTTTGTGTCTCCCTTCTTTTCCGAATAGAGGAGTCACATTTGCTATTTTCTCATCTTTTGGAACCTTTCCAGAATCTAAGGAATTCTGGAAAATTAAGGTTGTCCCTGCAGCCATTTCTTTTAAGACCCGAGGATGAATTCCTGGACTTGGGGACTTGTCAGCTTTTAGTTCTAATAATTTTCTCAGTACTATTTCCCTGGTGATAAGACGACCTTAAGACATTGGAGCAGAATTAGGCCATTTGGCTCTTGGAGTCTGCTCCGCCATTCAATCATGGCTGTATCTTTCTCATCCCCATTCTCATGCTTTCTCCCCATAATCCCCAATCCCCTATCAAGAACCTATCTATCTCTGTCTTAAAGACACTCCATAATTATGTTTAAGTTCCTCCCCATCACCTCCTGATTTACAATTATTTCTGGGATGTTATTTGTATCTTTTACTGTGAAGACAGATGCTAAATATGTTCAATTCGTCTGCCATTTTCTTCTATTCCGTTATTATTTTCCATGGTCACTCTCTAGAGGACCAATGCTAACTTTAGCCACTTCCTTTTTAAATACCTGTAGAAATTGCTTTTGCCTTTCTAGAGAGCCTCCTTTCATATACTCTAATTTCTCCCACCATAATAAACTTTTAATCATTCTTTGCTGTTCTTGATATCCTGACCTGCAATTCATCTTTGCAGAATTATATGCATTTTCTTTCAATTTGACACTATCTTTATCTGTTTTAGCTAGCCACAGATGGCGTGTCCTTCCCTTAGAATCTCCCTTTCTTACTGGACTGCATCTTTTCTGAGTATTCGGAAATATTTCCATAAATATTTGCACTGCATCTCTACCAACCTATTCCCTAATCTAATTTCCCAGTTCACTTTAGCCAGCTGTGTATCATGCCCTCACAGCTGCCCTTATTTAGGTTAAAAACATTAATCTTAGACACGCTCCTCTCTCCTTCGAACAGCACATCAATCATATTACGGATCACTGTAACCCAGGAGTACCTTCACTATTAGGTAATTAATTAAGCCTAACTTGTTAAATCACTACCAGGTCTCACGTAGCCTACTCGTTGGTTGGTGCTAAATCTGCTGGTCTAAGAAACTGCCTTGCAAATGCTATGAACTCATCATTCAAGCTATCTTTACCAATCCACATGTAGATTAAAATTACCATGATTATAACCGTACCTTTTGCACAAGCTCCCATTATTTCTTCCTATTTCATCCATCCTAGTGTGGTTTCAATTTACCACTCTCCCCCAAATGTGATACCTTACCTGCACTATTTAGTTTCGACTGTCATAGTTATATGACTCTCCAGATGACTAGTCCCAGTATGGTTCAGGTCAAAACTGTCCCAACGGTACAGATCCCACATTCCTCAGTACTTACACCAATGCCCAATGAATCAAACCCCATTTCTCCTACACCAATCTTTGAGCTATACATTTAACACACTAATCCTGATTTATCTTACACAAATTTGCTCATGGCCGAGGGGGTAATCCAGAAATTATCCCCTTTAAAGATTCTCATACTCTCTCTGCAGGTGCTATCGATGGCTTTGGTACCTACATAGACGACAAGCACTGGATCATCTCCCTTCCCCTGTAATTCCTCTCCAGACCCAGAGCAGATGACCCAAATCCTGGCACCAGGCAGCCAACACAGGTGCCTGGACTACCACGCTCTGTTGCAGAGAATTGTCTCTATTCTGCTATGCTGTCCCCAACTACCACCACATTCCTATTAACTCCTCTATTTGAATGGCTTCTTGTACCATGATCAGGTTGCTCCTCCATCGTGCAACCATCCATACAGACTGCAAGAACCTCAAACTTGTTGGGACAATTGCAAAGGCAGAGGCTCCTCTGCTTCTACCTTCTTGTTCCCCATACGTACCTCACTCAGTCACACCCTACTATCCCTGACCATATCAGAAGGCCCCATCTTAAGGGGTGTGGTTGCCTCCTGGTACGAAGTCTGCAGGTAGATTTTCTCCTCCGATCCATTACAATGGCTGAAGATCAGCCTCCAGGTGACTGATTGTGTTGAAGCTCCAACTTACTGCAGATGGTGGACAGGCTTTGTGGAGTCAGGTGGCGAGTTACTCTCTGCAGCATTCCCAACCTGACTTGTTCTTGTAGCCACAGTACTTATATGGCCGGTCCAATTTTGTTTCTGGTCAATTATAATCCCCAGCATGTTGATAATGGGGGAAATCAGTGAGGTTAATGTCACTGAATGTTATGGGGAGATGATTAGATTGTCTCTTGTTGGAGATGAGTACTACCTGGCACTTGGCGTGCTGCAAATGTTACTTGTATAATATGGAAAAATGTGAAGTAGTACGTTTTGCAGCAAAAGTACAAGTGAATCATATTTTCCAAATGGTGAGAAATTACAGGCTCAGAGATGAGATGAATGCCCTAGTGCATGAATTGCAAAAGGCTAGTATGCAGGAACAGCAAGTAATTCAGAAAGCTAATAGAATGTTATTGTCTGAGGGAAATTGATTACAAAAGTAGGGAGGTTATGCTTCGGTTTCTCAGGACATTGATGAGATTACACCTGGAGTATTGTTTACAGTATTGGTCTTTTTATTGAAAGGAGGATTTTAATGCATTGGAAACAGTTAGGAAGGTTTACTAGACTAATACCTGGCATGGTTAGCTTGCCTTATGAGGAAATGCTCGACAAGCTAGACCTGTCATTGTAGGAGTGCAGAAGAGTAGGAGGCAACTTGATTGAAACAGATAAGATTCTGAGGGAGATTAATAAAGGGGGAATGTGGAGAGAATGTTTCCTTGTGTGGGACAATCTAGAAATAGGTGTTTAAAAAATAAGGGGTCATCCATTTAAGACAGAGATGAAGAGATATGTTTTTTCTCGGATAGTCGTAGTTTTTGGAACTCTTCCTTAAAGGGCAGTAGAAGGGGATCCTTCTGAATATTTTTAAGATAAGAGATATTCTTGATAAGCAAGAGGGAAAATGGTTGTATGGGTAGGTGGGAATATGGAGTTGAGGTTACCATCAGATGAGCCATGATCTCATTGAATGACGGAGCAGGTTCAAGGGGCCAAGTGGCCTACTCCTGCTCCTAATTTGTTTGTACATATGTTTTTACGTCACTCATCAGCCGAAGCTTCAATGTTGCCGAGGTCTTGCTGCTTATGGGCATGGACTATTTCTCTCTCTAAGGAGTTCCGAATAATACTGAATATTGTGCAAGCATCAGCAAATATCTCCACTTTTGGACTGATGATGAAAGGTCATAGATGAAGCAGTCAAAGGTGGTTGGGTCTAGGACACTAGCCTGAAGAACTTCTGCAGCAATACCCTGATTTAGTGCATTTGGAGTTACAAAGGCATTCAATAAGGTATACAAATCAGCTCATGCTGCTGTGAGTAAAATATTAGCATACAGTGTCTCTAACAGGAGCCAGAGTCAGGATAAATGGGTCAAATGAAGGTTGTAGCTCGGTCACTGAATATCCTTGAAGCAGAGTTAAGACTGATTTATGATCTACGGCAAGAATCTAGGTTTATTGGGAGTTGGGACGTGGTAAGACCACAATCAGATCAGCCATGGTCCTACGGAATGGCTCGAGGGGCTAAGTGGCTAATTCCTGCTCCTATTTCTATATGTACTTATGCCTCTTTCCTTAAATGTGTTTTCAAAAATTGTTTGCTGATACTTTAAGAACCGCCCTTTAGAAGAGGTTACATTACCTGTGTAGCTTCAGATTGAACAGGAACCGTGTTAGGCTGACCATGTCTGGATTCACTGTGCACTACAGAAAAAGGGGAGAATGATAAAAATATTCACACATGCTACTGCTCTGAAACAGATTTGCACACAAATCTTTGCCTCTTAACAATGTGCCACAGCAAAAGACAATAGATTACCTAGAATGACTGACCTTACTGACTTGACAACTTTAACTCAACTCTGAAATCATCAAAAATGTGAAAATGAAAGGATAGCAGCAACTTTCATTTATTTGTATATTTAACATGGCAAACTATTCCAAGGCGCTTCATAGGAGCACTCTAAAGCAAAGTTTGACACTGCCACATAAGGAGATATTAGGGAAGATGGCTTTGTCAAAGAGATAAGGGGGATCTTAAAAAGCATCAGGGGCTCAGGGACAGAATTCGAGAAATTGAGGTTTAGATGGGAGAAAGAACACCATCAATGGGATACTCACGAGACCAGGATAAAAAGACATATCGTGGAAGTTTGAGAGTTTGGAGGATATTACAGATATACGGAGGGGCAAGGTCATAGAGGAATTTGAAAACAAGGATGGGAAGTTTAAAATTGAGGCTTTCATCACACAGATATCAATGTAGTTAGCAGCCACATGGGTGAACAAGATTTGGTGCAAGGACAGAAGACAGATTTCTGGTAGTAACAAAGGCATGGATAAGGGTTTCAGCTGCAGATGAACTGAGGAAGGGCTGAGTTGGGCGATGTTGGAGGTAGAATAGGCAGTGTTTGCGATGTTGCAGATATGTAGCCTGTCACTCATCTTAGGTTCAAATAGGACATGAGGATCACGCAGACTATGGGTCAGTCTTAGATTGTCACCGAGGGAAGTAATGGAATGAGGACGGTAGACAATATTTAACTGGACATAGTTTCTTCTCATGCATTACTGGATATGGGACAAGCAGTCTGATAATTCAGCAACAGTTGTGGCGAGGTGATGAAATTGAATTGTTTTTTGTTAGTGTACCCTTGAAAACTGACAATGTTTTGGACAATGGCACCAAGGGGTAGCATGCAACATAACCCAACCCAAGATCAACACAGTTTATATTCAAAGTATAATTTACTAAACTATTCAACTCTTTCACAGAAGATTTCAGCCAACCTGCAAGTCAGTTTTTTTTAAATAATAGAGCAAATTCTGGTTTGCTGTCCAAACTGTAAGGATCCTCCCATTTAAAACAGATTCCCTTTATACTGTTTGCTTATCTGACGATTTCTGATGATCTCCCCCCCCCCCCCCCCCCCCCCCCCCCCCCCCCTTCCCTGCTGTTGGGCTATTTGGTTTTGCCTCAAGCACACTTCTTTTGATAGACACTTGAAGGGTCACAGTTTATCTCTCTCTCACCTGTTAAACACTTTTTTGATTACTCAGCTTGAAGGGGCAATTTATCTCTCTCGCTACAGCTAGTTAAACCTGCAAGAAGATAGCCGACTACAAAGACTTCAACATCAGCAATAAAAATACATCTCGCTTACTGCAATATTTCAATCCTCTATCATTTTCATTATTTTCCTCCCTCTGTGTGCGCCTGTCTCGTGTGCGTTTGGGTAGAGGGTGAGACGGTCAAAGGGGAAAGTAATAGATTAGTAGGTAGTTATCTAGTTTAATTATTGCATGTTTTAACTCTTTTATTGTAAATAAATAATTAGTGTTTTTTTTAGAACGTACAAATCTGGGGTCTGCAAGTCATTGGAGCTGTCTAGGGTCAAGTATCTCAAAAAGGTCATAAGAAATTGTTAATTCACTTGTTGCACCTCTGGGTCAGGAGGGGGATGGAATTGACGGCGCCCTAGCCAGGATGTTGTAACAAAACACGTGCCCCCAGCAATTACCCACCTTGTGTACACATCATTTGGGGCATCTCCATGGATTGTGCTGTATTCATGGGCTGTGCTGAAACAATAGCAGGGTCCATTGTTTGACTCTCATACTCGAGCATGGATTCCTGTTGGGAAACAAAATACAAGCCACATTCAAACAGTGTCCACAAAATTCTGCTCCAAACCACTATTTAAAATATATTTTTATGAGTTTTTTTTTTTGCAAGAACGCAACAAAATTTTCAAAGCACAACTAGTACAGTACAGAACAGATATTTTGGCAAACTTTTTATTTTATTTTAAAAAAAAATTTTTTTTTTTTAACATTTAGTATACTCAATTTATTTTTTCCAATTAAGGGGCAATTTTATCCCAGTTTTGAATCAAAGGATACTGGTCACTGATCTAGGAGCAAAGGGTATTTCCACGAGCGGCAAAAGTTAGGATAGTTCTCCTGTCTGGAAGAGCCAGAATTAGAATCATAGAATCAAAGGATCATATTTTAAGGCCCAAAAATCCTTTCCAGCTCCTTAACTATATCAGACTAATGGGGCTGAATCTCGACACAGATCAATACGCAGTGTATATCATCCTCGACTACCAGCCACTCGATATGCACATCGGAGATAGAGCAGGATCAAATCTGTCCTTCAGACTCGGAGTGATATCCAAGCGGTGCAGTAGCTTGAACTGAGTCTCTTTCACTCCAAACCATTCTAACATAATTTTCATACTCAACAAGCATTAATAGGCACCTCAACACAAAATAAGTTATGCTTCCCCTACAGATTTAACATCAGTCTTGGGCCCTGCTCATGATGGACATAATCAAATAAATACCTGGAGAAAACATTGCAGAAATTTTCCCCAAAGAAACCTGCCCACCATCTTCAAGGCATCCATCAGGAGTGTGACGGAATAGGGCAGCACGGTGGCACAGTGGTTAGCATTGCTGCCTATGGCGCTGAGGACCCGAGTTCGAATCCCGGCCCTGGGTCACTGTCCGTGTGGAGTTTGTACATTCTCCCCGTGTTGGCGTGGGTTTCACCTCCACAACCCAAAGATATGCAGGATAGGTGGATTGGCCATGCTAAATTGCCCCTTAATTGGAAAAAATAATTGGGTACTCTAAATTTAAGAAAAAAGGAGTGTGATGGAATACTCTGCATTTGACTGGATGAGTGCTGCTCAACAACACAAACTCAGCATCATACAAAATGGTGTGCTTGATTTGTGTCTCATCCACCAACTTCAAACATTTACTCCCTCCAACATGAACGCACAGTGGCAGAAGTGTGTGCCATATACAAGATGCACTGCCACAACTCACCACAACTACTCTGACAGCATCTTCCAAACCCGAGACGTCGACCAACTCAAAAGTTAAATGGGAACACCGCCACCTGAAAATTTCCTTCCAAACCACACAACATCCTGACTTGGAACCATATTGCCATTCCTTCACTGTCGCAAGATCAAAACCCTGGAACGCCCATCAGCAACAGTTTGGGCAAACCTGCACCATAAGGAATACAGCATTGCAAGGCTGCTCGCCACCATCTTGATGTCAATTAGAGATGGGGAAGAAATGCTGGCTTTGCAAACGACACTCACATCGCATGAAAGATTGAAAAAAAAACTGTGTCCTTTCCCTATTGACGCAAGCTTTGTAAATTGTAGTGCTTGAATATTGATTGTAATATGCAAGAGGAAACCATTTCACCGTAAGGGATTTGTAAAGCTGTGTTACCCTAATATCATGCCAAAAAAATTGTTTTCTGAATGCAATTGATTATTTCCTTCAATGAGCAGCAAGTATAAAGGATTAATGGTTATGTTAATTAGACAATGATGTTAATGATGACGCAAGCATGACATCAGGGTCAGATAGCCAAGAGGCTGCAAGGGAGTAAGATTAACTAAATGGTACAATTTTAGAGAGGATGTGCATGTACACAAATCTTCTCAGTAACTGCCTTCTGAACTTGTTCAGTCAAAATAGCATACTCCCGTCCTTGGGAATTATTAAGAAGCATATGGTACAAAAGTAAAGTTATGCTGAACCTTCAAACACTCAGCTGGGGTATCTCATACAATTGTGGGCTCCATAATTTCGGAAGAATGTCAAGACCTTAGGAGGGTACAGAAGAAAGAGGTATCGGTAAAGGGACTGACAAAAGGACTACAGGGGATAAAAGTGAAAAATAATTTATGCAGCAACTTTGTGACTTCAAATGCACTTCTGAAGAGTGGTGGAAGCAGATTCAATTGTAATTTTCAAAAAGGATTTGAATAAACACTTGGAAGTAGAAACTACAGGGTTATAGGAAAGATCAAGAGAATAGGACCAACTAGATAAGCTTTATGAAAAAGGGCTGTGATGGGCTAAAACACCTTTCTGTGATCTTTCCATTCTGTATCAGTGATTATTACAGTCCCAAAGGGAGAAAAACAAATTAAACGTGTCAATCAAATGTCACTAAGAATTGCACTGATGCAAACAACAGGCAACCGCTTCTGAAACAAAATAGAATTTAAAGGAGTGTTAGAAATAGAAGTAGGTGATTCAATCCTTGAGCCTCCCATGGCATTGAGATCACAGCTGCTCTGATCTTGGCCTCAACTCCACTTTCCAGCCTATTCCCCTAAACATCAGTAGTTCAAAAATCTATCAATCTTGAAAATATTCAACAATCGAGCCTTCATAATTCTGGGATAGAGAGCTCCACAGATTTAAGATATTCAGAAGAATTTCCACCTAATCTGCCAAAAATGGGTGACCCCTTACTTTGAAACAATGCCCTCTAGTTCTAGATTAATATCTTCAGTATCAACCCTAACAAGCACCTTCATTATCTTGCATGTTTCACGAAGATCACACCTCATTCTTCTAAACTCCAAGAAGTACAGGCCCAATCTGCTCAACCTTCCCTCAGAAGACAATCCCATCAAACCCAGAAATCAATCTGGTCAACTTTCTCTGAACTGCCTCCATTTCAAAGGTATTAGGGAAGCACGGTAGCACAAATGGATAGCACTGTGGTTTCACAGCGCCAGGGTCCCAGGTTCACTGGGTCACTGTCTGTACGGGGTCTGCATCTTCTCCCCGAGTCTGCGTGGGTTTCCTCCGGGTGCTCCGGTTTCCTCCCACAGTCCAAAGATGTGCAGGTTAGGTGGATTGGCCATGATAAATTGCCCTTAGTGACCAAAAAAGGTTAGATGGGGTAGTTGGGTTACGGTGGAAGTGAGGGCTTAAGTGGGTCGGTGCAGACTCGATAAGCCAAATGGCCTCCCTGCACTGTATGTTCTATGTATTTCTCTTTAAATAACAAGAGCAAAACTGTACACAGATGTCTAGGTTTGGTCCCACCTATTCACTGCACAATAGTAACAAGATGTTCCTATGTTGACACTCCAATTTTTTGCAATAAAGGCCAATATTTCATTTGCTCACCAAATTACGTTCTGTCCCTGCAGAACTCCGTACTGTAGGATTCTTTAAACTCTCCCTATTCTAATAATGTTCTGCTTTTCCATTCTTCTCACCAAACTTACATTTGCCCACATCATACTCCATTTATCAAAGTTATCCCCACCCATGCAACATATCCATATCGCCTGAACTTGTTTTCCTATCTATCCTTGTATCAGCAGAAATGTGACTACAATATATTCAGTACCTTCATCCAAATCTCTGATTCCTTAGCATATATCCCGTTTCAGACTCATGTCCTCTTCACAACCTATTCGACACATCTCCGTATCGTCAGCAAATTTAGCAAACAAACAGTCTGTCCCTTCATCTAAGTCACTGCTATAGATTGCAAGCAGGTGAGGCCCCAGCACGGATCCCTGTTGTGCTTGTTAGGCTAGTCAGTTCTACCATAAAGTCAAGAGCAGGGTTTGGAAACTCCTGGCAGACCCTGATGCTTCTGCACATGCGTGGTTCAGCCGTATTAAATTATTTGGGTGCCAAGGACAGACCCAGCATGCCTGCACATGAAGAAAAATGGCAGAGAATCCAGGAGTGCCACTTAAAGACACGAGTCTCAGGCAAGGGACATTGAGAGGTCCCAAAGGAGAGTCGCAGACAGGGGCAGTTAAGTTAAAGGGCATAGAAACCAGATTTGAGTAGGAAAAGGGCCGAGTTCAGTGAAAGGGGCTCAAGCGAAGCCCTGACAATCGAAGTGGGCTCAGTTGTCCAGTGCACTAGTGAGACCACATTTGGAGCACCGTGCGCCGTTTTGGTCACCTTATTTAAGGAAAAATGTAGATGCATTATAAACAGTTCAGAGAAGGTTTGCCAGACTAATATCTGGAATGGTGGGTTGTCTTGAGGAAAAATTGGACTGGTTAGGCTTGTATCAGCTGGAGTTTAGAAGAGTTAGTGGCGATTTGATTGAAACATACACGATCCAGAGAGGTCTTGACGGGTTTGATTTGGAAAGGATGTTTCTTCTTTTTGGAGAATCTAAAACTAGGGGTCACTGTTTAAAAAAAAGTGGTCGCCTATTTAAAATGAAGAGGAGGCAAAATCTTTTCCGAGGATCCGGAGTCTTTGGAATTCTCTTCAAAAGGTGGTGAAAGCAGAGTCTTTATTTTTAAGGCAGAGGTGAATAGATTTGTGGTAAGCAAGCAATAGGTTATCAGAGGTAGGATGGATGCAGATCTGAGGTTACGATCAGATGACATTGGTACAAATGACATAGGTTAAAAAAAATGTGATGAGGTCCTAAAAGCAGAATATCGGGAACTAGGAAGCAAGTTGAAAAACAGTACATCAAAGGTAGTTATCTCAGAGATCAGCATGGTGGCTTGGTGGTTAGCACTGTGGTCTCACGGCACCGAGGTCAAAGGTTCGATCCCGGCTCAGAGTCACTGTCCGTGTGGAGTTTGCACATTCCCCCCCGTGTTTGCATGGGTTTCACCCGCACAGCACAAAGATGTGCAGGGTAGGTGAATTGAACATGCTAAATTGCCCCTTAATTGGAAAATGAATTGGCTACTCTAAATTTAGGGGGGAAAAGGTAGTTATCTCAGGATTACTACCAGTCCCACGTGCTAGACAAAAGCAGAAACAGCAGTATATATAGAATAAATACATGGCTGAAAAGATGGTGTGAGAGGGAGGATGTCAGATTCCTGGGGCATTGGGACAAGTACAAACTGGATGGGTTACACCTGGGCAAAACCAGGACAGATATCCTTGGGGAGGTACTTGCCAGAGTGGTTGGGGAGGGTTTAAGCTAATATGGAAGGGGGTGAGAAGCTATGTAAGGATTCAGAGCAGGGGGAATCAAGAACAAGAGAAAAATACATCAAAGAGAGTAGGAAAAGTGATAGCAAGAGAAATCAATGGTCAGAATCAGTGAAGGACACAGTAAAAAAAATTATATGGACGGGACAAGGAACGTTAAATGGACTAGCTTTAAGGTTTTATACCTGAACACTTGGGACTTCTGAAATAAAATGGATGAATTGCGCATCTCGATGTAAAGGGATATGATATAATTGGGATTATGGAGACGTAACTCAAAGGTGACCAAGGATGGGACCCAAGCATTTTATAAAATAATTATTTTAAAAAAATATATATATATATATATATATATAAAAAGAGTATCCAATTAGTTTTTTTTCCAAATAAGGGACAATTCAGCATTGCCAATCCACCGACCCTGCACATCTTTTGGGTTGTGGGGGCAAGACCCACGCAGACACGGGGAGAATGTGCAAACTCCACATGGACAGTTACCCAGGGTCGGGATCGAACCTGGGATCTCAGCGCTGTGAGGCAGCAGTGTTAACTACTATGCCACCGTGCTGCCCTAGGATGGGAACTAAATATTGAGGGCTATGCAGTTTTTAGGAAGAACAGACAGAAAAGATGGTGGAGTCACATTGTTCATTAAAGAAGATATTAATGGAATATTGAGGAAAGGTATTAGCATAGGCGATGTGGAATCATATGGGTTAAGAAGCACCTAGGGGCAAAAAACATTTTCAGGGGTTGTATACAGACCACCAAACCTGCAGTGGTCATGTTGAGAATAGCATTAGACAGGCAATCTGAGATACATGTGAGAAATGAACATCTGTGATTATGGGTAACTTTAATCTGCATATAAGGGCTGTACGGTAGCATTGTGGATAGCACAATGGCTTCACAGCTCCAGGGTCCCAGGTTCGATTCCGGCTTGGGTCACTGTCTGTGCGGAGTCTGCACATCCTCCCCGCGTGTGCGTGGGTTTCCTCCGGGTGCTCCGGTTTCCTCCCACAGTCCAAAGATGTGCAGGTTAGGTGGATTGGCCATGATAAATTGCCCTTAGTGTCCAAAATTGCCCTTAGTGTTGGGTGGGGTTACTGGGTTATTGGGATAGGGTGGAGGTGTTGAACTTGGGTAGGGTGCTCTTTCCAAGAGCCGGTGCAGACTTGATGGGCCGAATGGCCTCCTTCTGCACTGTAAATTCTATGATCTATATCAATATCACAGCACAGTAGAGGGGGGATTTCTGGAGTGTATACAGGATGTTTTTCCAATACGTTGAGGAACCAAGGGAACAGGCCATCTTGGACTGGGCAGAATGCAATGAGAAAGGATTAGTGGTCAATCTAGTTCATAGAATTTACAGTGCAGAAGGAGGCCATTTGGCCCATCAAATCTGCACCTGACTTATCACCACTTCCACCCTATCCACGTAACCCAGTAACCCCACTTTACCTTTCTGGACACTATGGGCAATTCAGCATGGCCAATCCACCTAACCTGCACATCTTTAGTCTGTGGGAGGAAACCAGACCACGCAGACACGGGGAGAACGTGCAGACTCCGCAGTGACCCAAGCCGGGAATTGAATCTGGGACCCTGGAGCTGTGAAGCAACAGTGCTATCCACTGTGCTGCCCAGGTTAGGTGGACTGGCCACTTTAAATTGCCCCTTAATTTGAGAAAAATTATTGGGTACTCTAAATTTAAAAAAACACATTTGAATGGGTGTAAATTGAGAGGGGAATACTCAGTGAGACCTTGGTGTCCTTATGCATCAGTCGCTGAAAGTAAGCACAGGCAGCAAAGAAGGAATATGGTATGTTGACCTTCATAGAGAGGGAATTTGTATACAGGAATAGGAATGTTTTACTGCAATTGCATTAGGTGTCGGTGAGGCCACACCTGATGCAGTCTTGGTGTCCTTATCTGAGAAAGGGTGTTTTTGCTGTAGAGGAAGTGCCGAAGGTTTACCAGGCTGATTCCTGCGATAGCAGGACTTTTATATGAGGAGAGATCAAGTCAGTTTGGATTATATTAATTGAAGTTTAGAAGAGTGAGAGGGGATCTCAGAAATTTATAAAATTCTAACAGGATTATGTAGGGTAGATTCAGAAAGGATGTTTCAAACAGTGGGAGAGTCCAAAGTAGGGGTCACAGTTTGAGGATAAGGGAGACTGTTTTAGGAGTTTTAGGACTGAGGTGAGGAGAAATGCCTTTACCCAGAGTGTGGTGAGTCTGTGGGGTTGACTACCACAGAAAGAAGCTGAGGTCAGAATGTCGTGTGATTTAAAGGCGGCATTAGATATAGCTCTTGGGGCTAAAGGGATCAAGGGATATTATGGTAAGGCAAGATCAGGGTATTGGTCTTGATGATCAGCCATGATCATAATGAGTGGTGGAGCAGGCTCAAGGGCCGAATGGCCTACTCCTGCTTCTATTTTCTATGTATGTATCATCATTAAATGCAGAGCAAACTCAAGGAGTTGAATGGCCTGCTACTGCTTCTTGTTTGTATTATTACATCTGTGGTTTTGATTTTGAATTTAGACACTAACTGTTCATACTCCTTCAGAAGAAAGTCGCTCTTTGTCCTGTCACTGGTAACTACGTGGACTTTAAACTGGATCCTTCCCCTCCCACTTTCCAAGTTCCTCTACAGCCCCAAGGAGATACCCATAAACCTGGCAGGTAACAAAGACGTTGGGACTCACGCGCCCAGCTGCAAAAAGAGTGTCTGCCCCTAACTATACTGTCCCCCACCATGATTCTATTATTTTTTACTCTGCCTAACGTGAATAGCACACTATAGCACAAAACTGTTGTCGGTTTTCTCACCAACCCTGCAGTCTTAGCTCTGGTCAACAGGCCTTAAGCACCTCGTACCAATGCTACCTTCCGAACCCACATACCTGCCTCACTTGTAGTCTTACTTTCTGCCCTTGGCCATGGTCCAAATCAGAAATATTTACCCTAAGGGGTGCAATTACCTCCTGGAACATTGTGTCCAGGTAATTTGAACAGCGTTCGAAGCTCAAACTCCAGCTCATTAACTCTAAAGGCAAAGTTCTTAAAATTGTACACACTTACTGCAGGTGTGGTTTTTGTGGATCACACTGGTATCCGCCAGCTCCCACATGGTAAAGAATGGTGCTAAAAAAAAATTTTTTAATCCGAGCATGGCATTTCAACCATTTCAATTTATTTAAAACCCAACAGAATGTTGCTTACCTGTATAAAGTTGAAAGTTCCCTGCATTTGTGCCATAAGGTCTTGTACCCTCTGCCTTCTAACCAAAGGGTCTGAGGGAGCAACAGTGTTCAGTGCATGGTTTTCAGCTACTGTGGTTGTTTGTGACTGTTGCTGTTGTGATTGTTGCTGCAGTGAATTCACAACCTACAGAACAGAAGGTGAATTTAAACTATTTATGCCATTCTACTTTTGCCATCTATTTTTATCTATAACTCCCTCCTGAACCAGACGCACAAAAATGAAACAATTTTGCACAGCCAAGTCATTCTGCCTTTGTATCCAAATGAAAATGGATGCTTTTTCTCAACTGTTTTGTTTATAATTGTGAAGATGTGACCACTGCAATTTTTAGCCCCAGTTTTATTTCAAGGCCCAGATGCAATGTACTGCAATTATACACGAAGATGCAGCTTGTTTTGCAGCAAAGATTTCAAGTTGGCAAATTTCCCCATGGCTTCATGCAAAGGCTTCATTTGGGCCAGCGGCCATACCAAGCAGATCTTCACATTCAATCTCTTGCTGCACCATTACCCGATCTCAGCTAATAGTACCTCTGTATCACTCTGCCACAGAGGGGGAACAAAGCCATGGATCCCACTTCAGGTTGCTATGCAATGATACCTAAAACAGAGGTGAGAACATTCCACAGACAATGCTGCATCCTACAGGAAAACAGCCTGCTACTCAACATCGAGACTCATGTTTGAAGACTGCCACTTAAGACAAGATACCAGTGGGTTTAAAGTACCTCTGGAATTGTATCCCTCCCACTCCACCCTACCGTCCCACCCAAAGTATCAGCAATCTCAGGGGGGGAAAAAATTGGCAAATTCATCAAAAGCTCAATACAAGCTCAAGGCCTGTTCAAAGAAGCTATGAACCCATCTTGAACAAACATGCCATGAAATTTGCAGTCAAGTTAGCATCAAAATATAAAACTGTAATATGACTGCGTTGTAGAAAACACTATGCAACTAAAGTTATGTTCAGCCTTGTATTAGAAAGTGAATGGACCAGAACCGAACAATTTCTCCTCCACCCCTGAAAATGAAACCAGACAAATAAATCAGTTACCTCAACAGTTTCCGTGTTCCATTCATCAGTCTGCTCTTTCTGGTTGCTGCTGAACTGTGTCTCTGCAATGAACTGCCTGTTCACGAACTGGAAAACAAATTGAATGTAAATCAAAAGATACTATCATCAACTTCTGGTGAATAAGTATCGCTGCGACAAAGGTACCAACTACAGCCACGATAATGTTGCCAAGGAAAATAGTAAAAATATAAAATTACCAACCATAAGCAGCCTTTAAAGCTCCACAATTAGAAATCATTTCAGCGGATTGGTGCTGCTATATTAGGGTGGCACAGTAGCACAGTGGTTAGCACTGTTGCTTCACAGCACCAGGGTCCGGGGTTCGATTCCCGGCTTGGGTCACTGCCTGTGCGGAGTCTGCATGTTCTCCCTGTGTCTGCGTGGGTTTCCTCCGGATGCTCCGGTTTCCTCCCACAAGTCCTGAAAGGCGTGCTGTTAGGTAATTTGGACATTCTGAATTCTCCCTCAGTGTACCAGAACAGGCGCCGGAATGTGGTGACTAGGGGATTTTCACAGTAACTTCATTGCAGTGTTAAGGTAAGCCTACTTGTGACACCAATAAAGATTATTATTAGCTAACTGAAATAAGACTTTGTTTTGAATCACACCCATAGGTCTTTGGTTTCAGCAAGGAAAAGAGATTTCATGTGACATCACAAATGTAATCCAAAAAGTCCCAAGCCATCGAAAGATTCATTCAATATATTCAAGAGGCAGCTAGATACAGCACTTGGGGCGAATGGGATCAAAGGTTATGGGGAGAAAGCAGGATTAGACTATTGAGGTGGATGATCCGCCATGATTGTGATAAATGGCGGAACAGGCGCGAAGGGCCAAACGGCCTCCCTTCTGCTCCTATCCTCTACGTATCTATATAAGAGCTAGCCATTTTGTACATGGGACCCTCCAATCATATTTGAAATACATCTGAAATGTAGCTAGCTGTTATTCAAATGCTGTATACATACTGGACTGCAAAACAGAATAAGTAACACATGCTACAATTTCCTTGCAAATCAGCATGTTTTGCTACACAATTCATTAGTCATTATTGCCAAATATTCTTGATTCCAAAAAACAAGCTAAACTTTGGCACAGAAGTGCTTCATTTCAAATGAAACAAGAATAAACTTCTGCACTGCAGTTTCCAAATACAAATGACCCAGCCACTAAATTTCAATTAGAACTGATCAGATCTGAATTTGTTAAATACGGTTGCTCCTCAACAACATTAAGTACTTATTGAGCCAAAACAGGCTCACTGTATGCTGCAACCTTTATGTAGGATTCCTAAAAGGGTTCTTAAAGAGGGTAAAGCAACGTTCAATTGCATGGTATATACTCAATTAACCATAATTTTGTGTGGAGCTTAGGAACGCAGGACATAAGAACATAGGAGCAGGATTATCCCATGTCTGAGCTTCCACAGCCCACTGGGATAAAGCATTTTAAAGGTTCACAGCCCTCAAGTAAAAGAAAATATTAACTCAGTCCTCAGTGGCTAATTTCCAAATTGTGTCCCCTGGTTCTTGACTCCCCAAGCAGAGCAAACATCTTCCCCACATTACCCGGTCTAATCCTTTAAATATTTTGTTGTTCCTATGCGATCTCCTCTCATTCTTCCAAACTCAGAATACGGGCCTAGTTTCTCAAATCACTTCATTGGACAGTCCTGTCATCCCAGGAATAAGTCCAATGAACCTTTGCTGCACTCAGTCTAGTCAATAATATTCTTCCTACGGTAAGCATACTAAAACTTCAGTTGTTGTCTAAGCAAGATTCTAAACAATGAAGCTAGACCTTGCTACTCCTGTACTGAAATCCTCTTGTAAAGGCTAATAAACCATTATACTATCTAATTGCTTACTTCATCTGCATGTTAGCTTTCAGTGATTTATTGACCATTTAAGAAATACCCTTCACATTCACTCCTTCTAATCTCACATTGCTCGTCACTATATTCCATCAGCTATGTTCTTGCCCAGTCACTACGACTGTCCAAATCCTCTTGAAATCACTTTGCATCCTCCTCATAACACACATTCCAACCTAGCTTTGTCATCTGTGAACTTGGAAATATCATATTTGGTCCCTAATCCAAATCATTGATATGTATGTGAACAGCTGGGACTCAAGTACTGATCGTTGTGGTACCCCACTAGTCACAGCCTTCCAATGAGACCATGACCCATTTATTCCCACTGTTTCCAGCCTGTTAGCCAATCCTCAACCCATGGCAGTATATTAATTCCTATCCCATGTGCTCTAATCCTGCTGACCAACTTCCTGTGAAGAGCTTTATCAAAAAGCCTTCTGAAAATCCAAGTATAGCACTTCTGACTTCCCTTCATCAACTGTTAGTAACATCCTCAAAAAAACCTTAGCAGGTTCGTCAAACATCATTTCCCAAAATCCACTAGTCTATGCCCAATCCGATTATCCAGGTGTCCATTTATTGCTTCCTTTATAACAGATTCTAGCATTTCACCTACTACTAATGCAAGACTGATGAAAGTTCTGCGTTCCCGTTTTTCTCTTTCCATCCCTCCTTAGTGTGGTGATATTTGCTATTTGCTACCTTCAAATCTGCAGGAACTGTTCCAGAATCTACAGCATTTTAGAAGATGAGCACCAATGCAACCACATCTCTAAGAAACCTCTTTACACTCTGGGATGTGAAATATCAGGCCTTGGTGACTTAACCTTCAGTCCCATTAATTTCTCCAATACAACCTTCTTACTAATACTTAATTCCTTCAATTCTTCAATCTCCCCAGTTCCTTGGATCACTAATTCTGGAACATTTCTTTCTCAGTGAAGACAAACAGAAAATAATCATTTAGTTTCTCTGCAATTTCTCTGTCCCCATTATAAATTATCCTGATTCTGCATATAATGGACCCACATTTGCTTTGTCAAGTGCTTCCCTTTAACTACCCGAGAGAGGCTTCTGCAGTCTGTATTTATTTTGGTACTAGTTTATATGCATATGCTATTCTCCCTTTCCTGATAAGCATCTTGGTCCTCCTTTGCTTTGTCACATTTGCCAAATTCTCCACTTTACAACTATTTCTGGCAACTTTATAGGCCTTTTCTTTTAATCTTGTACAATCCTTAACTTCCTTTGTAGCCATGGTTTACTGAATTTTCTTTTTAGGTTTTTGTGCTTTGAAGGAATGCATAATTGCTGTAAATTACATAATAATTCTTTAAAGACTAAACATTGTCAATGTACCAGCCCCGGGTCACTGTCCATGTGGATTTTGAACATTCTCCCGTGCTGTGCAGGTTAGGTTGGCCATGATAAATAGCCCCTTAATTGGAAAAAAAAGAATTGGGTACTCTAAATTTATTTTTTAAACCCGTTTCCATTGTATAACATTAAGCAGATCTAAAATAACCAGTTCTCCAGCCCAGGGTTTTTCAAAATCTGGGACGTGGGCATGTGTCGGAAGGGTTGCAGAGCCCATGGCCGGGAACAATTCAGTATTTCATTGGTAGAAGTCGCTTCCACAAGAATTTAACAAGCCATTGACTCAATACGAAGCTCAGAGGTAACACCACTGAAGGGTACAAATGGACTGTGTCCACCAGCACTCCTACACACATGCCCTTGCATCAAGCAGCACGGTAGCATTGTGGACAGCACAATTGCTTCACAGGTCCCAGGTTCGATTCCGGCTTGGGTCACTGTCTGTGCGGAGTCTGCACTTTCTCCCTGTGTGCGCGTGGGTTTCCTCCGGGTGCTCCGGTTTCCTCCCACAGTCCAAAGATGTGCAGGTTAGGTGGATTGGCCATGATAAGTTGCCCTTAGTGTTCAAAATTGCCCTTAGTGTTGGGTGGGGTTACTGGGTTATGGGGATAGGGTGGAGGTGTTGACCTTGGGTAGGGTGCTCGGTGCAGGTGCGGACTCGGTGCAGACTCGATGGGCCGAATGGCCTCCTTCTGCACTGTAAATTCTATGATAATCTATGAAAGCTATCTGACAAGCTTCCAAATGTGTCTCACAGCGACTGCCAGCTCAAGCTGCAGCTGCCACGACTGCTGCATTCAAAACCACTCTCGTCCCAATAGCTCCCCCCTCCCCCCCCGGTTAGCATAGCAACAATCCCCAGTGTTAGCATTTTTACTGTAGGCATAAAGGGATCTTTGATTAAAAGCCAGGTAGAAAGATCTTTCACTTCCTTGCAACAGCGCCAGATTTCGGGCTCAAACATCAAATTTCAACAGAACCACTTGATTTTTCACTCCATCACCGGTATGCCCGACAGTGAGTAACTTGTTGTCACGGAGTTTCTTTTAAAAACATGCTTCACTTGCAACACATTGGAATAAAGCAATATTTCCACAGTATGTTTCCTTTTCAGTGCTTTGAGTTTTGTTCTCTATAACTGGAATGTTTTCTGAAAAGCAATTCATATGGACAACATACACTGGCCATGCTGTGAGGGGAGACGCAAACACTGTGCACAAGTTCCCAGTGTATTGATGAAAATGATGCAGCTTGTTTTCTACAAGCAGGTGTGGGGAGCTGCTTTATGAAAATCTGAACCTGTAAAACCTAGACTGGTATGGGGAAAGGAATATTGATATAGCTTCCTGGTGACATGAACCTTTGATTTTGAAAGGGTGAATGTTCTCCTGAGCTCTGGTGAGCGCAGGGGCTGATGGGGCCGGCCGAGGTGGTTGTCATGGAGTCGGAGGGTGAGGCGGCCAAATCCTCAATGGAGAAGATACCCAGCAAGAAGTTGCGGCTGCTCCTGCACTTCCTGGGAGTCTTCATATATTACTTTTATGCCTGCATGTAAGTACTCGGCGCCCAAGCCAGAGAGCATCCAGAGAAAATAGGCCACTTATTGAATTTATACAAAATGTCCTCCCCCTCGCCCAAAATTAATGATTCATATACCTCCAGTATCTCTCGCATGTGGCCCTGGGCAGTGGATTTTCAGATGGGAGGACATCGATTACAGCTGTGCATGTCTGATCCAGTCCTTACTCAGTGCTGAGATTCAATGCACGGGGGCTACTGCATAGTGATTACGAACAGGAAAACAAGTTGATTTTCCTTCCCTCCCTTGCCCAGGGCAAGAAAACTTTAGTGTCCTAAAACTGCCTTAATTGAGGATAGACTGCAAAAGCAAATGTGGCGTGGGTCCCGAAGGTCAGCCAGTTGGCAAATGTGGGTCCGGAGAAAAAAAAAAGTTTGAAAAATACTGCTCTTGTCGGTTCCTCAACATACTAGAAAACCACCCCTATTACACTAGAAACTCGTTCTCCACAGCTTTAGTGCTCATTAGGTTTACCCGGTCCATGCAGATTCAACTCACCAATTACCACCCAATGCTACATGCTTCTTGAATTTCTCGATTAATACCATGCCCGCACTACCACAATTGTTTGGTGGCCTATAAACAACATCTACCAGTATTTGCTGCTCTTTGCTGTTTCCAAACAGATCCCACATTTTGTTCTTCCTCTCTTACTAATGTACTGAACCCATCCTTCATCAATGCAACACCACTCCCAGTCTTGGTCACCATGCAGTCACGCTTCCCCATTAGCAATCAGATCATACACGTTTACCACTACTTGTGCCTTTAAATCATTTACCTTATTGTGAATGCTGTGTGCATCCAAATAGAGGGCCCATAACTCTAACTTGTTGACATTATTCCACATTCAAAGCTTAGTTGATGCTCACCTTTATTCTGCCTACTTCATAATTTATCACATTCCTTTTCTACTACCCATTTCCAGCTCTACTTCCTTCCAATTTGAATTACTGCCCTCAGGTGTCTTTCTCCCCCCCCCCCCCCCCCCCCCCCCCCCCCCCCAGCAAGCTGGTTTAAACCCTCCGCAATCTCTCTCCAAGGATCAGTCCTGGTTTTGTTAAGGACCAACCCATTCATTTTGCACGACTCCTACCTGTCCCAGAACCGGTTCCAATGTCTCGGAAGTTTGATGCCCCTCCGACATCAATTCTTCAGCTTAGTGTTGAATCAATGAATCCTCCTCTTCCGATGCTCACAAGCATGGGGCAGTAATCCTGAGATTACTGCTTTTTAATTTCCTTCCTAACTCCTTAAAATCTGCTTTCAGGACCTTATTCCTCTTCCTACCTTTGTCATTGGTATCAATGTGGACCATGACCTCTTTTCATTCCTCATCCCCACACCCACCCCTGTGCAACAGAGCCACCTGCGGTGCCACGGACTTGGGTCTGGCTGCACTTTCCTGAGGAACAATCACCCTCACCAGCATCCAAAGTGGAAAACCCATTTGCAAGATAGACTCAGAGAACTCCTGCACTACCTGCCTGGTGGTTCTTAGGCTGCCTGATCACCCACTCTCTCTTTTCCTGTATGTCCCTACCTGCAGTCTGACTACCTCCCGAACATGCTGTCTACGTAGTTTTGTCTCGCAGACGCACAACAACAGTGACCTCAGCTGCCACTCGAGTTGTGAAACCCGAAGTTCAAGCTTCTGCAGCTGGTGACATTTCCTGTTTGTGCAGAACATCCATGACTTTCTACATACTGCAGAATGTACATTGTACTCGGCTGAGTTGATCTGCCATTCCACACCTTTAAAAAAATATTCAATACAATTAGAATAAGTAGAATTACTTACTAGTTGCCCACCAGTCAGCTTTCTCCCCTGTACCGAAGAACCAGCTGTAAAAGTGTAGAAAAAGGAGCACCTCCCTCACCTAAATCACTCGCACTTTATACGCTATGCACCCTAAACAGAACACTCAATGCAGAGCAAAACAGTACTTAGACCTTTTTTATGTTGCCTGAAAAACAACTGATTCAAGCTTTTTTAAACCAGTTTGAGCTAACTGCCTAATTAACCAGCAGCAGCTGCTGATAGCTTGTACAGCCTGTTTAAGACTGGAATAAGTTCAACTTTTCTAAACTTAAAAGAGTAATTTTTAGTTAATTGTGAAAGTAAAGACTAAACTTTAGATAAAATTAACCCTTAAAATGCCCATTCACCAACTGTGCAGTCCTGTGTTGCCTTTTTTAAAAAACAAGTTAAAATAACGAACTCGTGGACATAACAGTGTGATTTATTTTACCCAATTCCAAACCCATTAACAATTGGAAGGGACAGCAAAAATACTAATTTTTCAGAGATTCGGACTTTTCGTCTTGCTTGTGAAATTGCCATCATTGGCACCTTAATTGATAAAAGCTTGCAATACCCAAACTTACCAGAACTGTGAAACAAAACCTTTCCAGTCTACAAAAAATTGACATTCGTGGCCGAAGCTCAAAGAGCACTTTTCCCACACTGTGACTGGTGTCATTTTCAATCAGTTCTTCTTCTGGCATAGGACAGTTCAGGAAATATCAACCAATAAAGTAGAACACTAATGTATCTCAACCACAAGATGAACGCTCGTAAAATAAAAGCTCATGGTGTACATAGGGGTAAATATTGACATGGATAGACGTTTGGTTAGCTAACAGGAAAAGAGTTAGCATAAACAGATATTTTTGTGTTTTTTCCAGTTGGCAGGATGTGACGAGTGGTGTGCCACAGGGATCAGTGCCGAGGCCTCAACTTTTTACCATTTAAATAAATGACTTGGATGAAGGGGCGGTTGCTAAATTTGCTGATAACACAAAGATAGGTAGGAAAATAAATTGTGAAGAGGATGCAAGGAGGCTAAAAGGGACACAGATAGGTTAGGGGAGTAGGTAAAACTCTGGAAAATAGAGTACAATGTGTGAAAATGCGAAATTGTCCATTTTGGCAGGAATAATAAAAAACCTTATTATCAAAATGGTAAGAGATTGCAACGCTGGAATGCAGGGTGATTTGGGTGCCCTCGTGCATGAATCACAAAAGGCTAGGATACAGGTACAACAAGTAATTAGAAAAGCTAATAGAATGTTCTGGCTTATTGTGAGGGTAATTGAATACCAAAATAATGAGTTTATGCGTCTGTTGTACAGAGCATTGGTGAGACCACATCCAGGGTATTGTGTACAGTACTGCTCTCCTAATTAGCCACCTCTTTTAAGACCAGAGGATGAAGTCCATCTGCACCTGGAGATGTGTCAGCTAGCTTCATCATTGTTTTAAGTACCACTTCCCCAGTGATTGTAATTTCACCATGTTCCTCTCTCATTTACAGCTCTTAATTTACAGCTATTGAAATTTTTTCTGTATCTTCTATAGTGAAGACAGAAGGTAAATATTTGTTCATTTTATCCACTGTTTCCTTAGTATCTATATCCTCACTCGGAGGTTTACTCTTTTCTATTTATATACCTGTAGAAACCATTGCTCAGTTTTAACCTTTCGAGCTAGCTTCCTCTCGTGCACTAATTTGTTTCTGCTGATTAAACTTTTAGTCATTTTCTGTCATTCTTGATATTCTGACCAATCTGACCCGCTACTCATCTTCGCTTTTCCTTAAGTTTGATACTTTCCTTAACTTGTTTACTTAACCACGGATACTGGGTCCTCCTCACAGAACTTTTCTTTGTAGTACGAACATACTTATTCTAAGCATTGAAATATTCCCTTAAATGTCTGCCACTACTTCTCTATCAATCTATCCTCTAATTTCATATCTCAGTTCACTTCAGCCATCACAGCTTTCATTCCCTCATATGTGCCCTTATTTGTTTAAAATACTTGCATTAGACCCACTTTCTTCCTTTCAAACTTGTAAAATTCAATCAAATGGTGGTTGCTACTACCCGAGGTGCCTCTACTCTGAGATTGCTAATTAAAGCTGTCAGGTTACACAATCCCATGTCTAACATAACCTGCTCTCTGTTCAATTACTCCGAGCAGAACATTCTGATACTACCTCGGAAGCATTCTCTGATCTCCTCATCCAGGTTACTACTGCCAACCTGATTTTTCCCGTTTAGATGTAGATTCAAGTCACCCATGATTATGCTGTGCCTTTATTACAAACCCCCATATTACTTCTTACGTACTTCGTCTTATATTATGGTTAATATTAAGGGGTTTATATGCCGCTCTCACTAGTGACTTCTTTCCCTTACTATTCCCCATCAACAGCCAAAACAATTCCACATTTTGATCTCCTTAACCAAAGTGCTCTCTAATAGTTACATCATTGCCATCCTGGATTAACAGTGCTATCCCCTCCATCTTTACCTAGCGTCCTATTTTTCTTTAATGTCAATAGACCCTCCAGCATTCAGGACCCATTCAAATCTTATCCTGAAGCTACATCTTTGTAATGGTTATATTTTATTTATTTCAATATGCTTTGTTTGTTTATTTTGTTATGAATGATACACGCATTAAGATACAGGAGCTTTGGCTCTATCTTTGTTATCTCTATAACATTTGGTCTTGACTGTTAGTGTATTCTTAGGTTTTTCCTCCCTGCCAATTTGTGACCTTCATTTCCCATATTACAATTCTGCTCTCCAGTCTTGACTCAACCCCTTGATTTGCTACTTGATCTGGTCTACATGCGACACCAGAATAACAGCAATATGGTTGACTCTTAACTGTTCTCCGAAATGGCATAGCAAGCCACTCAGTTAAAGGGCAATTACGGATGGGCAACAAATCCTGGCCTTTCCAGAGACACCCGAATCTTAATAAAGAATTTTGTAAAACCTCTTTCCAAGTCCTACCTAAGTGGTTAATACCAACACAGAGCAATACAGCTGGATCCTCCCCACTCCCACGGCAAGTTTTTGTAAGGCCCATAGCAGATGGCCCAAACCCTGACATCAAGTAGGTCCTTCTAACGCTCTTAGCTGCACAGACACTATACCCCTCACGATGCTACCCCCGCTAGCATAACAAGACCATAAAATTACCAATAAATCACCTAAAATCAATTAACAAGATGTGCACCAATGCATCCCTTACCCGTTTCCTAATAACGGCCGTTTAATGTTTCACAGAACATGGTCAGCTCATAGACCGAGCTCCTGCTAGCTTTTCAAGCTCTCGGATCTCTCTAGTTACTCATCAGTTACCGATTATACCACTCATTAAGCTCTACTTCTTCCAATAAACATTACCTAAAGCACCTCTTGCCCCCTATGCATCAAAATCCCACTGTGAATGAAATTCGCAAGTACTCACTCTGTCTCAGTCTCCTCCTTTACTGACCATGTCTTTAAAAAACAACTCAGACAGACTCTGATGGCTCACCAGCTGACTTAGCCTCCTGCTACAGTAATTAACGCCAATTTAACGAAGGACTTTCAGATGACTGACAGATAACTGCCAGAACCAGACAGTAAGAAGTCTCACAACACCAGGTTGAAGTCCAACAGATTTATTTGGAATCACTAGCTTTCAGAGCACAGCTCCTTCATCAGGTGGACCAAACAGGCACCCGTTCAACAAAACAAATCAACTTACTTTTAGGTTAGTTACTACTACTTCTAGGGCAAGGTCTGACTCTTAATCCAAATTTAAACTCAGATTTACCAGTTGAATTCCCACTTTGAATCAAATTCCCAATACTCACTATGTTCGTCTCACTCAGGGATAGTCCTGTCGCATTCCAGATCTACCAGAGCCTGCTCTCTGGTTGGCTCGAGAATGTGTTGCTCTATGAAATGTCCTGAAAACACCATGAGATTTGGGACTGCAAGCTAAACCTTCCAGATTATCTTTGCTAATCTTGTTAATCCAATTTGTATGTTGATTAAAATTGCTCATGATTATTACAATACCTTTCTTACAAGCCCCAATTATTTTTTCCTGCATACTCCATCTGATAGTGTAGTTATGGTTGGAGGACCTATACACCACTCTCAAAAGTGACTTCTTACCGTTGCTATTTCTTACCTTGATCCAAACGGATTCTATATTTTGATCTTTAGAACTAACCCCACCTCTCACTTGTACTGTCATCCTTAATTTACAGAGCTACGCCACTACCGTTTGCTTCCATTCCAAGAGGGCTTAAAAGGGAAAATGCTGAGGATGGGTGATTCGAGAAGTTAGGGGCACAGTTTCAAAAGGGGTCTCTGATACAAGGCTGATATGTGAAATGTATTCTCAGTGGGTTGTTAACTGTTGGAAGTCAATACCACAGAGAGCAGTGAAGACTGAGTCAATTAATATATTCAAAGCTGGGTTAGATAGATTGTTCAACCACAAGGGTGTCCAGGAGTATGGCGGGGAAGAGGAAGGTGCAAAGTGGAGATAAGGCCACAGTCAGCTCAGCCATAGTTTTATTGCATGGTGGAGGTCAAATGTACTACGCCTGCTCCTATTGCTTATGTTATGTTTTTAGCAGCTAGCTTATCCCTCAGTGTTGTAAAATCTGGTAACTTGAAATTGAATGTCACTCACCTCTCTTGCTTCTACATCAGCTGGTTCCACATATTCCTCAACTGCTTCAGGTTCTGCAAAAGTATGGTTAAAATATTTAAATCAAAGCCAGGCACTTTTAAAGAAAAAAATGTTGCATTTATATAGCACCTTCCACACCTTGTGACATTCTAAAGCACTTCACTATTTTTTGAAGTACTTCCAACGTCTAGTTGCTGTTGTACTGTGGGAAACGCAGCTTGCAATTTGCACACAAGGTCCAGCAAACAGAAATGATATAATGACCAGATAATGTTTCCGTGATGTTGGCTGAGGGATGCATATGTACCAGGACACTATGGGGAATGGCCCTACTCTTCATCAAATAGTGCCATGTGCTATTGCACATCCACTTTAGAGTGCAGACAGGGCCTCAGTTTAATGTCTCACCTGATAAACAAGTTCCACCGCCAAACCTTCCCTCTCTAGTGTCCTGCAACATCAGTTTGGATTACATGCTCAAATCTCTGGGGTGGGATTTGAACTGCCAACCTTCTGACTCAGAGGCAAATACGCTACCAGCTGAGCCACAGTTCAAAGTTACTCATGACAAACATTTATCTGAAAATCACTTTACAATGACATAACTCTAACCAAAGCTGTGTTAAGTCCCCACTACACCACTTAAACCATCAACATTTAATTTTGAAAAGCATTTTCCATTTTCAATAAAGTGCTGCATGCACCAGGGAGTACTCGTATTTTGGGCAAAAACAACTTGGTGCAGTGCTTACTGCAGTCGCAAACATGACTGGAAAGAGGAAGCCAACTTTCAGCACCAAAATCAACCACCTGAACCAAATCGAAGAGCTGCACAAGATGAGTCAGATTAGCTTAGCATTGCACTTGTTACCAATATGGAGCTCATAAAATTCTTGTGATTTGGGACTGCAAGCTAAAATAGTGGCAAAGGAGGAGTCATACACCTACTCTAAATTTTGCCTGATAACATTGTTCCAAATCAGAATGGTGCGCGTTTTGGAGGGAAACTTGCAAATGTGGTGGTGTTCTTTCGAGGTGGAGGTCTTTAGAAGGGGCCTTGTAGATAGCAAGCACTGCTGCAAGTGTGCAGTGGTGGAGGCAGTGAATGTTTAACGTGGTGGATGCTTTGCCAATCAAGCAGGTGGCTTTGTCCTGGACGGCTGGATGGTGTTGAGCTTTTTGAGTGTTGTTGGAGACGCACTATTCCAGGCAAATGGTGGAAGAGTTTGATAATAGTAAAATATTTCTAAGGGTTTTGTATAAGTTGGACTAATGTCCATGAACTTTGAAGTTAGCCACTTTTAAACTGGTCAGATAGAATTTCTGTTAGGCAATTAACAGTCAAGGTAATTGGGGAACAGGAAAACAGTTAGTGAACAGGAAAACAGTTGGTGAGAAGCTATGCTTAATGAATTTCTGACTCCAAAGTCTGAATTCAAGAGTTTTTCTGTTTTGAAGAAATGGCTACATCATGAACTTATGACACTATGTTTAAACAAACCATGCATTGTTTTAACTGATCTGTACCAGGGAGGAAACCTTTATTCTCTCATATTATGAGAGGAAGTAATCTTAATTGCAGATTTTAATAGCTATAATATGGAATTCGGTTAAGAGATGTTGACAAGAGAATGTGACTTTATTTATGGCTTTTCTGTAGCTGCCTTAGTTTGTGATAGAATATAAACTTTTGGAGATTATGACTCAAAGCAGGGGGTGACACAAGATGATTTGTATCTTATGGCCAATAGCAGGGGTAAAAAGGAAGGAGAAATGGGAGACTGAGATTTACAAGTTGAGAAATCGTAATCCTCGTTTGCATGTGATACCATGCTTCTAGGATATGACTCTTCTGGAAACTGTTCAATATCAAAAATAAAGAGGCATCGTCTGCGCTGACAACACCAAGATTTTCTGGGATCTTGAGAGATGAGAAACATTTTTTGTTGTCTTTGCCACTTCTGGTTAATTATATGTAAAATCTTGCTTAATAAATTCTACTTGGTACTAGTTATTTGTACATTGTAGGTCAAGCACAACTGAGGACTCTAGTGTTAGAAATTAGGACCGTTAGAATTTTTTTCAAAATTAGAAGTGCTTTATACCTCAAAGCCCTAACCACACATTCCTGATTTGTGCCTTATAGATAGTGGGCAGGCTCTGGGTGTCAGGTGAGAGTGACACTGAACATTTTGCAAACATCCCCACTTCTGACCTTTTGATGGTGATAATGTTATTGATGAAACAGCTGAAGATACTAGGGCCTACCCAGAGGAACTTAGAATTGACATACATTGAAGAGACGATGGCCTGCTCCCGGGGTGCAAATCAAGACTGTGTTGAGCATTGGCTGTTGTGTGTCATGGGTCAATTTGTGAGCGACAGTCCCTTCCGCAGCTGTCACAGATAAAAAGTAGTGTCCCCAAGTCAAGTGATGTTTTTTCCTTGTGTCAGGCTATCTTTTCCACCATAGGGTCATCTTCTTTTTGCCCTCTGCTTTTTCCATTCCCCTCCTGACAGCTGGTCTCCAGACACTCCAGTCACCAATAAGTTCCCGCACAGTAGCTCTGAACCTGGTCAACTTGAAGTTGTGCTTGCAGATATCCTTGCTTAGCACACTGGATGACCTATTGGTCTTGTGCCGATAACAAGATAGCGATGGAATGTGTCTTTGGGGATGCAGCAGTCTTCTATTCTCAACTCCCATGACCCAGCCAACGAAATACAAAGCTCTATGTGTACTGAGCTTGTGTTCTCAGCACCTTCCTTTACAGTAATGAGGCATGGTGAACATATGCAAGCAAGAGGGCAGCACGGTGGCGCAGTGGGATAGCACTGCGGCCTCATGGCGCCGAGGTCCCAGGTTTAATCCCGGTTCTGGGTCACTGTCCGAGTGGAGTTTGCACATTCTCCCCGTGTTTGCATGGGTTTCGCCCCCACAACCCAAAAACGTGCAAGCTAGGTGGATTGGCCATTCTAAATTGCCCCTTAATTGGAAAAAATTAATTTTACAAAAAACATATGCAAGCAAGAAAGTGGCTGAACAGCTTCCACCTCCGCTGTCTCAGAAAATACTCGGCATAGCCTGGAAAGACAAAGTGTTGAATATGGAAGTACACCAGCTTGAAGAGATCCTTGCCATGTTTATCCTCGAGTCACTAGGGTCTAGAAGGCAGCTAACCCAAGTAACATTTTTACCTGGCTGCGAGGCCCATGTGATTGATATCGCCATGGAGGGGTCACTGAGAAAGGAAAAGTCTATAGCAAACCACTGTCTTATATAGTGTTACAGGGTTTCCTTAGGTATCACTGAACCTCACCGGCCCACGGGAATCTGCTAGAATCAGAGAGAGCAGGAAATAGAGACAGCTAGTTCTGCAGCTGAAGCAAAGGAAATGCTGCCCCAATTGTTCACCACACAATGTGGTTGGGAGTCCATACGGAAGATTGAATAAAACGATTTTATGAGAAGTTGGAGGCTGGAACATAAACGTAGCTTAGATTGGCGGGAAACAATCTCCCATGTAACCTCACAGAGGAAGCTAGTTCTAGAATTAGAAGTTATTCGGGCTGGGGCAAGCCCCTTAGAAAATGAATCATAGAATCAGAATTCCAACAGGTGGCAGCCATTCAGCCCATTGAGTCCGCACCAACCCTCTAAAAGAGCACCCTACCTAGGCCCACTCTCCCACAAACCCGTAACCCACCTAATCTTTGAACACTAAGGGGCAATTTAGCATGGACAATCCACCTAATCTGCACATTTTTGGACTGCGAGGAAACCAGAGCACCAAGAGGAAATCACGGAGAGAACGTACAAACTCCACATGGACAGTCACCGAAGGCTTGAATTGAACCTGGGTCCCAGAGTGCTGTGAGCCAGCAATGCTAACCACTGTGCCACCGTGCAGCCCTGGGCAACAAGGAACTGGCAGAGGGGTTAAAACAGATATGGTTTTCAGCCTTGATGGTGGAAGATACTTCAATATTAAAGAACATGGGGAGCAATTAAATACCATCACCAGAGTATTAGTATGAAACAAACTAATGGGCCAAAGGCAAATAAGTCCCCTGGCCCTGATGGCTTGCATCCTAAGAACCGAAAAGAAGATGGTGGTTGCATTTCTTGTAATCTTCCAAAAATCTTTGGGATTCTGGAGATGCATAGGAGGATTGAAATACTGCCAATATAACACTCCAATTCAATTCAAAAAGGGAGCGAGGCAAAAAGCAGATAACCAAAGGCCCAATTACCCTAACATCTGATGTTGGAAAAACGTTAGAACGACTTGTTAGGAAGTTAATGGTCAAGCAGCATACTAGGAAAATCAGAATCTAATCAAGCAGAGTCAGCATGGTTTCATGAAAGGGAAATCATGTCTGACTAATGTATTAGAGATTTTCAAGGAAATCTAAACCAGAGTGGATAGAAGGGAACCAGTTGATGGGTTGCATTTGGACTTCCAGAAGGCGCTCGACAGGCTACCTCACAAAAGGCTAAGTCAGAAAATAAGAACCCATGGTGTTGGAGGTAGTGTACTAGCATGGATAGAAAATTGGTTAAAGGGCAGGAAACAGCAAGTGGGTATTAATAGGTTCTTTTTCAGGGTGGTGACCTGTATGAAGTGTGTTCCAAAAGGATTAGTGCTGAGATCGCAATTATTTACAATATATATCAATGACTTGGAGGAATAAGTGAATGCACTGCAGCCAAATTTACAGATGACACAAATATAAGGTGGAATGGCAAATTGCAAGAGGGATACAAACAGTTTGCAGAGAGATATGGATAGGCTAAGTAAATGGGAACAAATTTGGCAAATGGAGTACAGGTTGAAAATCCCTTATCCGAAATGCTTGGGGGAAGTGTGTATCGCATTTCAGAATTTTTCGGACTTAGGAATATACTGCGCAGGTGCACGCGCATTGGGAACTGGGCATGTGCGGCATGCGTTGGGAACTGCAATATGTATCACAGACAAATCGGGGGGGGGGGGGCTGGACTAATGCACAAGATATACCATCTCATAAGCTACACACTCTTTCATTAAAATCAGAGTTAATACAGATATTTAGGAATATAATAGGAAGGTGTAACAAAACCAGAGAACTATGGATAACCGGAAACGTTCAGGATACGATGAGAAAGAAAAGAGTGTCTTTGAGCAAGTATAATGGGAATAAGTCTGCAGAGGCATTAGTGGAGTACAGAAAGTGCAGGATGGAACTTAAGAAATCAGTTAGGAGAGCAAAGAGGGGATATGAGAAAACTCTGGTTGGTAAAACTAGGGAAAATCACAAGATATTCTAGAAGCATATCAATGGGAAGATGATAACCAGGGAAACTGTAGGCCCATTAAGGACCATGGGGGAAATCTGTGGGTGGAGCCAGAGGACATTGGTAAGGTGTTGAATAAATATTTCACATCTGTCTTCATCCAAGAGAATGATGAGGTAGTTACGGAACTCTGGGAGAAAGATTGTGAGGTTCTTGAGCAAATTGATGTAGGGAGTGACAAGGTTTTGGAAGTACTGGCAGGCTGATCAGCGGACAAACGATTGGTGGTGAAAAAGGCATATGGGACACTCGCCTTTATCAACCGGGGCACAGATTACAAAACCAGGGAAGCCATGATGGAGCTGTATAGAACTTTGGTGTGGCCATAGCTGGAGTACTGTGCAATTCTGGTTGCGACATTATAGGAAGATGTAATTGCATGGGAGAGGGTGCAGAGAAAATTCACCAGAATGTTGGGATGGAACATTAAGTTATAACGAGGGGTTCGATAGGCTTGGGTTGTTTTCTCTGGAGCAGAGAAGACTGAGGGGTGATCAGATTGAGGTGTACAAGATTATAAGGGGCATGGACAGGGTGGATAGGGAACAGCTGTTCCCCATAGTTGACGGATCAGTTACGAGAGGATACAAGTTCAATGTGAGGGCTGGGAGGTTCAGGGATGATTTGAGGGAAAATATTTTTACCCAGCGTGTGGCGACAGTCTGGAATGAACTGCCTGGGAGGGTGGTAGAGGCAGGATGTCTCACATCTGTTAAAAAGTACCTGGCACACCACAACATTCAAGGCTATGGGCAGAGTGCTGGCAAATGGGATTAGGTGGGCAGGTCAGGGCCGTTCACGCGCCGGGTGCAGACTCTTCTGCGCTGTAGCATTCTGTGATTCTGATTTAAATATAAGTCACCCTCACTCGCCAATACAATTATACGGACAGTTTGCAGTCACATTTTTGTTCATAAATAATGAAAACAAAGGAAGACAGGAACAATCATGCTTGCTTACATTGATACTGTTTTTCAGGGAAAGTGCAGTCCAGCTGAGCATGCAACTATCTGTTCGAAGCAACTAACACTACATAGGAAGATGTCCAGGTGTTTTCATGGGTCAGGTGTGTACACACTATGGAACATTGGTGACTTGCAAGATTAGAGAGAGAGAAAATACAGCACAGAACAGGCCCTTCGGCCCACGATGTTGTGCCAAACTTTTGTCCTAGGTTAATCATAGAATTTTGGACACTAAGGGCAATTTATCATGGCCAATCCACCCAACCTGCACATCTTTGGACTGTGGGAGGAAACCGGAGTACCCGGAGGAAACCCACGCACACACAGGGAGGATGTTCAGACTCCACACAGACAGTGACCCAAGTCGAAATCGAACTTGGGACCCTGGAGCTGTGAAGCAATTGTGCTATCCACAATGCTACCGTGCTGCCCTTAAGAAGAAATTAATCTACACTCCATTATTCTACCCTAATCCATGTACCTATCCAATAGCCGCTTGAAGGTCCCTAACGTTTCCAACTCAACTACTTCCACAGGCAGTGTATTCCATGCCCCCACTACTCTCTGGGTAAAGAACCTACCTCTGACATCCCCCTTATATCTTCCACCATTTACCGTAAATTTATGTCCCCTTGTAATGGTTTGTTCCACCCGGGGAAAAAGTCTATGACTGTCTACTCTATCTATTCCCCTGATCATCTTATAAACCTCTATCAAGTCGCCCCTCATCCTTCTCCGTTCTAATGAGAAAAGGCCTAGCACCCTCAACCTTTCCTCGTAAGACCTACTCTCCATTCCAGGCAACATCCTGGTAAATCTCCTTTGCACCTTTTCCAAAGCTTCCACATCCTTCCTAAAATGAGGTGACCAGAACTGTACACAGTACTCCAAATGTGACCTGACCAAGGTTTTGTACAGCTGCATCATCACCTCACGGCTCTTAAATTCAATCCCTCTGCTAATGAACGCTAGCACACCATAGGCCTTCTTCACAGCTCTATCCACTTCGAGTGGCAACTTTCAAAGATCTATGAACATAGACCCCAAGATTTCTCTGCTCCTCTACATTGCCAAGAACCCTACCGTTAACCCTGTATTCCGCATTCATATTTGTCCTTCCAAAATGGACAACCTCACACTTGTCAGGGTTAAACTCCATCTGCCACTTCTCAGCCCAGCTCTGCATCCTATCTATGTCGCTTTGAAGCCGTCAACAGCCCTCCTCACTATCCACAACTCCACCAATCTTCGTATCATCTGCAAATTTACTGACCCACCCTTCAACTCCCTCATCCAAGTAGTTAATGAAAATCACAAACAGCAGAGGACCCAGAACTGATCCCTGTGGTACGCCACTGGTAACTGGGCTCCAGGCTGAATATTTGCCATCCACCACCACGCTCTGTCTTCTATCGGTTAGCCAGCTCGTTATCCAACTGGCCAAATTTCCCACTATCCCATGCCTCCTTACTTTCTGCATAAGCCTACCATGGGGAACCTTATCAAATGCCTTACTAAAATCCATGTACACTACATCCACTGCTTTACCTTCATCCACATGCTTGGTCACCTCCTCAAAGAAGTCAATAAGACTTGTAAGGCAAGACCTACCCCTCACAAATCCGTGCTGACTATCCCTAATCAAGCAGTGTCTTTCCAGATGCTCAGAAATCCTATCCCTCAGTACCCTTTCCATTACTTTGCCTACCACCGAAGTAAGACTAACTGGCCTGTAATTCCCAGGGTTATCCCTATTCCCTTTTTTGAACAGGGGCACGACATTCGCCACTCTCCAATCCTCTGGTACCACCCCTGTTGACAGCGAGGACGAAAAGATCATTGCCAACGGCTCTGCAATTTCATTTCTTGCTTCCCATAGAATCCTTGGATATATCCCGTCAGGCCCGGGGGACTTGTCTATCCTCAAGTTTTTCAAAATGCCCAACACATCTTCCTTCCTGACAAGTATCTCCTCGAGCTTACCAGTCTGTTTCACACTGTCCTCTCCAACAATATGGCCCCTCTCGTTTGTAAATACTGAAGAAAAATACTTGTTCAAGACCTCGCCTATCTCTTCAGACTCAATACACAATCTCCTGCTACTGTCCTTGATCGGACCTACCCTCGCTCTAGTCATTCTCATATTTCTCACATATGTGTAAAAGGCCTTGGGGTTTTCCTTGATCCTACCCGCCAAAGATTTTTCATGCCCTCTCTTAGCTCTCCTAATCCCTTTCTTCAGTTCCCTCCTGGCTGTCTTGTATCCCTCCTGCGCCCTGTCTGAACCTTGTTTCCTCAGCCTTAAATTTATGTTTCCCCCAAACTGTTGATACAAAATAGATTTAGGTGTTCTGAACCTAAGATTTTCCACAAATGAGGCAAACCTGCCAAGAGCAGCTTCTCCACACCTTCAGATGATCAAGAACAAAGATAAAAACAGCAAATAAGCAGTACTAGCACAAACAGGACTCAGTTGAGATTCAACGATTAGGTCTTGGGAGACTCTCATTGCCCAGGGTGGCATTTTGAAGTTCACTGTTATAGAGCATCATATTTCCAAAAAGAGACAGATAACAAACGAGCGGCACAATATTTAAGAAATGACATTAATTGGAATGTATAATCTCTGAATCTATAAATGCATACTGAAATATCTGATCTAAGTGTAAAAGGTTAATGATTAAGGCATGTACAAGCTTGTAGGGAAAAGGGGTGGGGGAAGTGAAAGAAAATGTCAGCCAACCTAGACACTAGGTTTGTGACTTAGGATGGAACAGATTTTGTCGGCAGCGTGGAAAAAAGCTTCTGCAAAGCACAAAGCAAAATAACACCATTAAAATCCAGACATTAAAATACAAGTACCCTATTTAACGGAAAAAGATCACACAAGTCGTATACCTGGTTCTGGAGGCTGTTCTTCAACAGGTACAGGGGACGGTTCTTCTTCTTCACACACGCCATTCTGGTGATTATGAATGCTGTCAAAGTAACCACTCTGTAGGAGTCTGTTGACGATTGCCTTCAGGCTCTTGTCTGGAAATGAGAAATTACTTCAGCATTTGACTATTCTAAAACAAATACTTTATGCTGCTCATTCTTGATGTTATTTATCTTGCACACCTTAGGCTAAGGCAGTTCATCTACCCATGAGAAATTATCCAACCCTGCTCATATCTGGAATTTTATATGCAATTCTCAGTCAAAGTGAACTTTATCCAATTTCATACTGCAGAAATTTGTATTTGCAGCAAAACCTTATAACTAACCTCAGTTCAAATAACAAACTCTTGTCCTTTTAAAATCAAACTCATGAAGGGGTGAAATCAGCCAAACTGCAGAACGATTTATCCTCGAGCTACACGGCAAGACACAATTGACTAGAAAAGTGAACCGAGTTCAGAGTATGTAATTAGCACTGAGCAAAACAAATGCTCCAAAGATGAACAATGACCAAGTTTCACATGGTTGGGTGAGGTATCTTAATGTACACACCCAAAAAATGATGTTATCTTCCAGGTGGCGAGGAAGGTAACAATCTGGCGAGTTACCTCAGTCACAGAAAACATTTATAATGACGAGCATAATAATGGTTACCACAATAATTATTGCACAAAGGCTTAGAACGCTATTTTGTTTAAATATTTAGAGATGAATAAACTGACTAGATTTAAAATCAATTTTCATCCAGTCAGCATTCCCTCAAATTTCATTCTACAAGAATTGCTCACTGTGCACTCATTTTGCTACAATCTATGATTGATTTATGCCTCGCTATTTCCATTCCATTTGACTGGCTCGGTCACTTCAAAACTAATTATATCTGCTTCCTATCAAACCAATGTTCTTGGCCATCCTGGTTCCATAAATTATTCTGTGCTGGATTACACTTAGGCTCTGTACTTTCTGTACTTTCACGACTCCCTTCATTCATTATTAGAATCATAGATGGGTCGCATGGCCCAGGAGGCCATTGGGCCCATCGAGCCTGCACCGGCCCTTGGAAAAAGCACCTACTTATGCCCACACATCCACCATATCCCCATAACCCAGCAACCCTACCCAACCTTTTGGACACTAAGGGGCAATTTAACATGACCAATCCACCTAACCTGCACATCTTTGGACTGTGGGAGGAAATCGGAGCACCCAGAGGAAACCCATGCAGACAGGGGGAGAAAGTGCAAACTCCACACAGACCATCACCTGAGGCCAGAACTGAACCCCAGTCCCTGGAGCAGTGAGGCAGCAGTGCTAAACACTGCCACCGTGCCACCCTTTTCTTTTAAAAAAAAATGTTAACATATAGTCACAGAACCTTTACAATGCAGGAGGCCATTCGGAGGCACTGACTCGCTGCAAGAGCATTCTACCCCATACCATTCCCCTGCCTTATCCCTGTAACCTTTCATTCTCTCTCTTCGGATAGCAATCTACTTCCCTTTTGAATACCTTGATCAAATCCGTTTCCTCACCCTCGCAGGAAGTTTGTTCCAGACTCCACTCGCCCTCTGGGTGAAAATTATTTCCTCACATCACTTCGGCTCCTTTTGTCCATTATTTTGAATCTCTGCCTTCTAGTTCCTGTTGCTCCCTTCAGAGGAAACAGTTTCTTACTATTTACCCTGCCCATACCTCTCGGAATCATGAATATCTTTATCAAGTCTCCTCTCTGCCTTCTTTTCGCCAAATAAAAAAAAATTGAACCTCTCCAATCTATCCTTTCAGCTGCAGCTATTTATCTCTGGAATCATTCTTGTGAATCTCCTCTGTACTTCCTCCAATGCCTTCACATCCTTCAAGTATGACACCCAGAACTGGTTGCAGTACTCCAAATGAGGTCCTACACATGTTCAACATACCTTGTTTACTCAGGTACTCAATGCCCCTATTAATACAACCGTGGATATTGTATGTTTTATTAACTGCTCACTCAACACACCCTGCCACCTTCAATGACCTATGCACATATACATCCAGGTCCCTTCGTTCCTGCAAATTTTGAAATCATGCCCTGCAGACCACAGTCTAGGTCATTATATATATCAGGAAGACAAGGGTCCCAACACTGGGAAACTCCACTACAAAAGCTCATCCAATAGGATTAGCCATGCTAAATTGCCCCTTAGTGCCCAAAAGAGGTGTTGGTGAGGTACAGGGTTGCAGGGCTTGGGCAGGGCAGTGGGCTTAGCTAGAGTGCTCTTTCGGGGAGTTGGTGCAGACTTGATGGACCGAGTGGCCCCATGGACAGAATCTGAAAAACTATCACTACTGTTTCCAGTCACTCAGAGCCAATTTCTTATCCAAATGTCTACTTTCCCTTTTATTCCATGAGCTAGAATTTTGTTCCAAGTCTGTTGTGCGGACAGCGCCAGGGTGCCGGGTTTGTTTCCTGGCTTGGGTCACTGTTTGTGCAGAGTGTGCACGTTCTCCCAGTGGCTGTGTGGGTTTCCTCCGGGTGCTCCGGTTTCGTCCAAGTCCCGAAAGACATTCTTGTTAGGTGAATTGGACGTTCCGAGTTCTCCCTCACTGTACCCAGAGGGGCCAGAATGTGGCGACATGAATTTTCACAGTAATTTCACTGCAGTGTTAATATAAGCCTACTTGTGACACTAATAAAGATTATGTAAAGACAGATGCAAGGCACTTCATACCTCCGCTACTTCTCCTGCCTCCACATACAAATCTCCCTTTTCTATCCCTAATCGGCCTTGCTCTTTCTTTTACTACCATTTTATTATTTACATGCTTACAGAAGACCTTGGGATTCCCTTTAATGTTAACGGTTAGTCTCTTTGCATACTCCCTCCTTTCTTTTCTAATTAGCCTTTTCAGTTCCCCTCAGGTCCTTCTACATTCAGCCTGATTCTCCATTGTATTTTCTACCTGACATGTCATATGGCATACTTCTTCACCTATCTCCAGTTATAAAGAATGTCCCAGATCTATTTGTCCTAACTTTCCCCTTTAAGGAAATGTAACTTGACATGGCCTGCAATACTGTTTCTTTGATGTTAGCCCATTGCTTAGCCAGTCTTTCACAACTCACTCGGGTGTATTCTCATCTGACCGCAGTTAATTTTCCCCAGTCAATTATCCTGGCTCTGGTATTTGTTTTATGAAATTATGAAATATGGGTGTCCTGGCTGGGCCATCATTTGTTGCTCATCCTTAACTGACCCCATTTCAGAGGGCATTTAAGGTCAACCACATTTCAGTGGATCTGGAGTCCAGACCAGGAACGAGTGAACAAGATGGGTTCTTACCACAATCAACAATGGTCATTATATTTTTATTGAATTCAAATATCACCAACTGTCATGGTGGCCCCCAGATCTTGCCCAAAGTCTCGGCATTACTAGTCTAGTGACAATACCATTGTGCAACCGCCTTCCTTTGTCTTTTTCCATGGTCAACCTAAACATTATGATAGAATAGTCACTGTCCCCTAAATGGCACTGTAATCTGATCCACTTGGGCCAACTCATTCCCCAGAACAAGGTCCAACAGTGCCTTCCCGCTCATTGGACGGGGAACATATTGCTGCAGAAAACTATCTTGAACACAGTCCAGGAGCTCAAACTCTTATTTTCCTTTTGTACTCACAGTAGCACAATGGTTAGCACTGTTGCTGCTCAGCGTCCAGGTTCGAATTCCACCTTGGGTCACTGTTTGCACGTTCTCCCCGTGTCTGCGTGGGTTTCCTCTGGGTGTTCTGGTTTCCTCCCACAAGTCCCAAAAGACATGCTTGTTAGGTGAATTGGACATTCTGAATTCTCCCTCTGTGTACCCGAAAAAGGTGCCATATTCTGGCGACTAGGGGATTTTCACAGTAACTTCATTGCAGTATTAGTGTAAGCCTACTTGTGACACTAAGAAAGATTATTATTATTGATTATTATTCCTTTCCTAGTCTATTTGGATAATTGAACCCACAGTTATGACTATAATTCATGCACCTTTAATTTCTTTGCAAATTTGTTTCTCTATATCCCTTCCACTAGTTGACGGTCTTTATGATACACCAACGAATGCTACTGCACCTTTTCCATTCCTTACCTCAAGCCAGAGAGATTCCGTCCTTGACCCTTTTGGAATATCCTCTCTCTCTCCAGTACTATAATATCTTTAATCTGTACTACCACCTCCCCGCCCTTCCCTTCTGATAAATATATGGATTATGAGAAGGCCACTTGAACCTGCTCCGCCATTCAATAAGATCATGGCTGATCAGATTGTAATATCAACCGTCCATTCCTGCCGACCCCCAAAAACCTTTCACCTCCTTGTCAATCAAGAATCTGTCTAGCTCTGCATTAAAAATATTCATAGACTGGAAGGGAGCTTTGCGAGTTTGAGGAGCTTGGAGGAGAAATTTGGGCTGGTAAGGGGAAATGATTTTAGGTACCTACAGTTGCGGGACTTTGTTCGTAGACAGGTCCCATCTTTCCCACGCCTCCCGCCAATGGGGATCCAAGACAGAATAGTCTCTAGGGGGGGGGGGGGGGGGGGGGAAGAAGGGGAGGGTAGAGTCTCGGATATTTATAAGGTGCTCATGTGGGAGGAAGGGTCCCAGACGGAGGAACTGAAACTTAAATGGGAGGAGGAGCTAGGCGGGGAAATGGAGGACGGGCTGTGGGCAGAGGCCCTGGGTAGGGTAAATTCGACCGCGACATGTGCCAGGCTCGGGCTGATTCAATTTAAGGTCGTTCACTGGGCCCACATGACGGTGGCTCGGATGAGCAAATTCTTTGGGATAGAGAACAAATGCGCTAGGTGCGCGGGAGGACCAGCGAACCACGTTCACATGTTTTTGGCTTGCCCTAAGCTTAGGGGGTACTGGGAGGGATTTGCAGGCGTCATGTCCCGGGTGCTAAAAACAAGTGTGGTGATGGGTCCAGGGGTGGCAATTTTTGGGGTCTCGGAAGACCCGGAAGTCCAGGGGGAGAAAGAGGCCAATGTTTTGGCCTTTGCTTCCCTGATAGCCCGGCGACGAATACTATTGGCGTGGAGGGACTCAAAGCCCCCGAAGACTGAGTTGTGGCTTGCGGACATGTCGAGTTTCCTGGGTATGGAAAAAATTAAGTTTGCCTTGAGGGGATCTGTACAGGGGTTCGCCCGGAGGTGGCAACCATTTATTGACTTCTTAGATGCCGGCGTTGGACTGGGGTGGGCAAAGTAAGAAGTCACACAACACCAGGTTAAAGTCCAACAGGTTCGTTTCCAATCACTAACTTTCGGAGCACAGTTCCTGCATCACCTGTTGGACTTTAACGTGGTGTTGTAAGACTTCTTACTGGGCCCGAGTTCTAAATTTTCCGACAAAAGGAAACGCCCTCTCCAAATCCACCCTGTCAATATCCTCAGGAGATGTAGATCACGTTGCCTCTTACTGTTCTAAACTCTAGTGGATACAAACCTAACCTCTCCAACCTTGCTTTATAAGACAAACCATTCATTCCTGGTATTAGTCTGGTAAACCTACTTTGAACTGCCTCTTAATGCATTTATGTATTTCCTTAAATAAGGAGACCGTTACTGTACACAATACTCCAGACGTGGTCTCAGCAATGCACTGTATAACTGAAGCATATCCTCCCTATTTTTGTAATCTATTCTCTTCACAATAAACAGCATTCTATTAGCTTTGCTAATTACTTGCTGTACCTGTGTATCACTCTTTTGTAATTCATGCACCAGAACACCCAGATCCATTTACACTCAGTGCTCCGCATTCTTTCACTATTTAGATAATAAACATCTTGTTTATTCTTCCTGCCAAAATGGACAACTTCACAATTGTCCACATTATGCTCCATTTGCCAGATTTTTTCCCACTCACTTAACCGGTGTCCTTTTGTAGCCTCCTTACATCCTCTTCACGATTCAGTTTCCTACTTGTCAGCAAATTCCGCAACAATACTATAGTTACTTGCATCAACTATAAAAATGTTGAGGCACCAGCACTGATTCCTGTGGCACATCACTCCCCACAGCCTGCCATCTAGAAAAATACCCTTTTATGCCAACACTAGCCAGCCAACAGGAAATAATCTTCTATAAATGCCATTATGTTAACTCCTACAACACAAGCTTTTAGTTTCTGCAATAACATTTGAATGGCACCTTATGAAATACCTTCTGGAAATCTAGGTATAGTACATCCACCAGTTCCTCTTTATCCACATGAAATTCCTTCAAAAAACTCTCAATAAATTGGTTAAACAGGATTTCCCTTTTACAGAACCATTTTGACTTTGCCGGATTACCTTGAATTTGCTAAAACATGTTTAATAACAACTTCTGAAGGGCAGCACAGTGGCGCAGTGGGTTAGCACTGCTGCCTCACGGCGCCGAGGTCCCAGGTTCGATCCCGGCTCTGGGTGGAGTTTGCACATTCTCCCCGTGATTGCATGGGTTTTGCCCCCACAACCCAAAAGGTGTGCAGGGTGGGTGGATTGGCCATGCTAAATTGCCCCTTAATTGGAAAAAAATTAATTGGTTATTCTAAATTCTAAAAAAAAAGCTTCTAACATTTTCAACGGCAGATGTTAGGCTTACTGACCTGCAGTTTTCTTTCTTTCTTGTCTAAATACCTTGCTCCCAGGAATATTTAACACCCAATCCTGCCGTTCTTTGAGCTAGGTTACTGTTGTATCAATATCTCAGATCCATTTGCCAACCTTTTATTGTTCACAAATTAACCACACTCGTGCATTCACATTTATGCACATTAAACCTGATTTAAGCTTTTTAACTTTCCCCTTACTGACCCCATCTAATAACTTACTACGTATCACCTACTTGATGCTACCCTGATAGATCAGTTAATGCTTCCCACTGCCAGTTTTTCTTCTCTTCTTGAATTTCCCATCCCCCGCCAACCCAGTTTAAAACCTCAACAGCATTATCAACCCTCCCCATGAGGACATTAGCCAGTCCAGTTAAGGTCTAAACCATGAAGAATAAAGGGATTAAGGGTTATGGTGTTCGGGCTGGTAAGTGGAGCTGAGTCCAAAAAAGATCAGCCATGATCTCATTGAATGGCGGAGCAGGATCGAGGGGCCAGATGGCCTACTCCTGCTCCTAGTTCTTATGTTCCAACTTCCCCAGAACTGGTCTCAATGCCTCAGTATCCTTCTTACTCCAATTCATCAGCCACTTATTCAATGGCTCAATTCTTCTATTCTTGTGCTCACTAACACCGGGATCAATCCTAAAATTACTGCTCCTGAGGCCTTGCTTTCCAATTCCCTTCCTAACTTCCCAAAATCAGCTTTCAGGACCTTGTCCTTTTTGCTGCCCATGTCATTGGTCCCAATGTGGACCACATCCTCTGGCTGCTCACCCCTCCTCCAAGAAATGTGTTGCAGCCACTCGGTGACATCCTTGACCCTGACACCAGGGAGGAAACATATTACCCTGGAATTCACAGCTATGGAATCCTCTGCCATTATAGCACTTCCACTCTTCCTCCTCCCCTCCTGTTTAGCTGAGCAACCTGTGGGTGCTACAAACATGGCCCTTGCTGCAATCCTCTGAGGAACCATCTTGCTCAACAGTATCCAAAACGGGAAAAGTGGTTAGAGAGCAAGATAGCCTCAGGGAATTCCTGCATTGGTTCTCTTAGACACTCTCGTAGTTGCCTCTTCCCTCTCTGCCCATTTCTCTTAGATGCTCTAGCACTCACCCCTTCCCTCTCTGCCCGTGTACTTCTTAGCTGCGGCACTGCCTCTCTAAATGTGCTATCCACACAATCCTCAGCCTTGTAGATGCACCGTAGTACTCCTGCCGCCATTCAAATTCTGCAAGTTTCTGCAGTTGATGACACTTCTTGCAGACATAGTCATCGGGGAAACAAGGCTGAATGAGAAATATTTGTTCCTCTCCTGTTTGTCCAAGACCAATATGTGTGGATGTGGCTATGTGTGAATTTTGGAAATGTCCATCATGATTAATGTTAATCTTTTGCTGATATGGTGGCTCTGCAAAAAAAGAAACATTTTGGAACTAGGTTATGGGCTCGGGGGAATCAGTTATGATGTGCAAAATATAAACGGATAAAACGGGTGGGAGGGAGCTGCAGACAGCCAATTCATTGAAAGCTGGAGGACGGCTGAATGAAATACCTGTTCTTAAGCGTTGATGGGTTATAAATATGATCAAGTGAGGAGCTGAAGGGCCAATATTTTCCAACATCCTTTTGCTCTTTTGCTGATGTGATGGCTCTGAAAAGAGCAGTTGAGTGTTTTAATTTTAGGGGAAAGGGGCTTTTTATATTTGCATTCAGGCTCTCCTGCCCCCGGATAAAAAAATTAATTATGTTTTTCTTATTCATAATTAACAAGGTGTGCTACTCAGGATAGGCTTACTATTTATAAACTTTACTTATACTGATAAAACCTTACCATTACAAATAGATGACCAACTTGAAAAGCAAACAAGCAAAGTCAATAAATACTCACTAGCAAATCATCTACCTGCTCCCCTGTGATGTTGCACGTTCATTTTTATTTTAAAGTGCAGAAACAGGTTTGGGGTTGTCCCCCCACTATTCTCAGAGAGAGCTCCCCCAGTTTATCCCCTAGTTCTCACTGACTCTTGCAGATAGCATTCTCACTCTCTCCCCATGCTTTCATCCTCCACTATCTACTCCCCCCACCCACCCCCCCGTGTGCTTTTATCTCCAAGTTCTCACGGCTGTTGGGAGAGCTAGCGCTCTCCCTCTCTCTCTGTCTATGCTTTCAATCTCCAGTATCTCCGGAGAAAGCCCCCCCCCCCTCTCTCTTGTGCTTTTATCTCCTAGTTCTCACGGCTGTTGGGAGAGCTAGCGCTCTCCCTGTCTCCATGCTCTTTATCTCCCAATGCTCTCACTGATTCTTGGCGTGAGCTCAAACTCTCTCTCTGGGTTTTAACCCAACCCCCCGCCCCAGCTTTTGCAAACTCGGAGTTCATCCAACTCCTTCAGATCATATTCTCTCAGCAAATAATTTCAAATGTCAACTTAACTCAGCTGAGAGCAAATACGCTTCTGAATCAGAATATTATGGGTTCAAGTTCCACTCAAAGATTTAGAAACAATCTAGATGGAAAACACTTCCAATTGTAATGCCTACTGCTCTACACCACCAGATGTGTGGCCTTTCAAATTAGATATCGAACTACTAAGAGCAGCATGGTTGTGCAGTGGTTAGCACTGCTGCCTCACAGCACCATGGACCCGGGTTCAATCCCGGCCCGGAGTCACTGACTGCGTGGAATTTGCACATTCACCCCATGTCTGCATGGGTCTCACCCCACAACCCAAAGAAGTGCAAGGTAAGTGGATTGGCCACACTAAATTGCCCCTTAATTGGAAAAAATAGAATTGGGAACTCCAAACTTTTTTTTAAAAATTATTAATTTAAATAATTAATAATAATTAACTGCTAGTTACGATGGCCAAAAATACTCATTATTTAAACAGGGCTAAAATTTTCTGGGCAATGCATCGCTTTCAATCAACACAACAAATTAAATGATCATTCATCTCATTTAGTGTTTGCAGTTTCTTGGTGGCCATTAACTATGTCACATTGAGTTAGGTATAAAGTACAGCACAGGCAGCCATTCAGGCCATTGAGTTTGTGTCGACTCAGTATGCAATTCAGTTATCATCATTCGCTCTGAACCCCAGCAATCTTTTTCTCATTCAGTTATTCATCTGCTTCCCTTTGAAAGTTGCTACTGAATCTGTTTAATCACCATCAGACGGTGCATTCCAAATCTAATATTCCATCAGCCCACTTCTGGTTCTTCTATCAATTAACCTAAATCTAATTCTCTGGTGTTCAGGGATACAACCATTGGCAGTTTCTTTTTATTTACTCTATCTCAGCCCTTCATTATTTTAAACTTATTTATCAAATATTTTAAGTCGCGCGCGCTTCGAAAAATAACACCAGTTATTCCACTCTATCCACATAATTGCAATCCTTTATCCACTAGAACTACTCGTAAATCTCTTCTGCCCCCACTCCAAAAGCCTTCACATCCTTCCTAAAATGTGGTGCCCAGAATCGGACAAATCCAGGTACCATCAGAGGTGCTGCCACATAAGTTGACCTTTGAAGGCTCAAACAATCTCTCCAAATCAAGAGTACTGGGCCACACGCTTGAAAAGGGGTTTGGTTTAATCGGATTTTGTTATTGAATTGAAACAGGTAAGGGGGAATTCATTAAGTGTTATATATATAGATTACTGTAGCTGTGTGGTGTCTTTATGTTTGTAACTGAAAGATTTGTGCTGTATGTGTGTGTGTGTGTGTGTGTGTGAACTATATTTTTATAGTAAACCTTGTTTTGATTAAAGTGTCTAGGAAGTCTAATGAGCACAGCTGCAGTAAAGGCTTTTGTACTCATATTAGCCAAATTCAACATTAAAGTTTTAGGTCAGGTGAACTTCATAATTACACTTTGAATTTCTACGCCCTGGCCCATAATACCTCTAACTGTACATTTAGCTGTACTTTCTCTTTCTTCCTCACATTTATTCCTGCGTTGATTTAATCAGCCAAGTGCCTGCCCATTCCTCCAGTCTGACAATGCCCCCTAAAGATTATTGCTGACTTCCTCATTGTTTGCTGCATTATCAAGTTTTGTGTCATCTGCAAATTTTACAATGATGCCCTGCATCCCAAATCATTAATGCATATCAAAAGCTAACAGTGGTGTTAGCACTGAACCATGGGAAACTTAATTCCAAAAAAGTCAGTCATTTATCACAACTGTGTTCTCTAACCTCTACCAAGTGATTGCATACAATTAATTTTAACCCCCGTTTATGTTTTGAAAATTTAAGTGCTTCTAGACATCCCATGGTTGTGACCAGGTATATATTCTCCTAATCTTCAAAATTGTCTTGGTGCAATAGTTGAACCACTGCATCATGATGATCTCCAAGCTCAATGAGGCAATGAAAATTATTTTTTCCCCCAAATTCAAAGATGTTTCCTTCCTATTTCAAATGTTCCTATTTCAAGGTACCAACAGGTACCTTGAATGGCTCAGCTTATTTAACATACTGGGGCTCCATTACCGCTCACTTTGAATCGAGCTCCAAGGCCCAATTCTAAAGCTGTCTTCCAAGTAGTTCACATTTCTTATTCCACACTGAATAATTGGTGGAATCAGTTTCGGAGACTCAAAACCCCCAGCCTCCAAATGCACATTTGTTCCTAAATGAAAGCTAAACACTGCAGATGCTAGAAACCCGGCGGTATAAACAGAACATACTGGATAGGTGCATCAGACGTGGCGGCATCTGCAGCAAGACACACACACAATACACAAAGGGTTTCACAACATCCACCACTTTTACACACACCCGCATCAAACGGGGGATAAAGAAAAACGAAGAGGGTTCAGGGCACGTGTCCAGAGTCTAGAATCATGGGTCAACTTTCTTTCCATGGCGAGGTTGGCTGATTGTAGAATGCCATCTTTCCAGGATGAGGCTGGTACACAGAATGAGTCAGTCAGGAAGCACAAGTTCAGAGGTTCCAGCAGTTGGCAGGTTTGATTTGGGTTCAAGGTCTTTCTGTTGTCACTGGCATGATAACAGACCTGGAGTTCTGTTCACTTTGGAAGTCAAACATGAACTACCGGAATTCAGTTCCAACAAACTAGATCAGTGAAGCTTGGGGGAGGTCATGTGACATATCTCAATTTTTCATATAGGATGTATATTCCCACGGTTGGAATCTTAGGTTTAATGGGAGTCAGGATTCACCGTGGCTTTGGAAACATGTTGGGTTAACTAACTTCTGCTCTTTGTTGAAAGTGTGTGAGGACTGGTAATGCTTTGTCCATTAGCATCAATATGGGAGATTACAATGACGGTTTTCCAATGTCAGAGTTAGCTGGGCCAGACTCCTCTCACCTTTGGCAATCGTTACCTTGAAACTGCTGCAAGGCATCAGGTGACTTGGCTGAACCATTTGTTAGCTCAGCTTTTCTCCATTTATAACAGCCCAGAAAAAAAATTAATATATAAACTAGCCCAGCTGATATATATAAAACATGTCTCAACCGTAACAAAGTTAAAAAGTACTCTTCAAAAACTGAAGTCATATTTGATGAAAAACATTAACTGTGTTTTTTTGGCCACAGATGCTACCAGACCTGAGTATTTCCAGCATTTTGTGCATATTTCACAATTTTCTTATCTTTATTGCACCATTATTATGGACCATACACTTTTCCTTTTAAAGTGCAAAAATACTGCTGATACACCCAACATACTCTGCACTAAAGCGAAAGGTACCATTGAAATGTCTGACACTACCTCATTCTTTTCCATGTCCGAAAGTACTCACTGTCCCTAGATCACAATTCTGAACTCCCTTCCCAACAGCCCTGGTGGGTGTTGACTACACCAGATGGACTTTAATAATTTAATTTAATTGATTTTTTCAAGAGTAATTAGGGATAAGCAACACATGCTGGCCTTGACAGCGATACTCATCCCACATAAGAATTTTTAAAAGGTCATACATCATACAGCACTGGAGCCCATGCATCCCAACGTGCCTGCTGTTCTGATAGACAATGGGCAGCTTCTCATCCATTGCTATTCCCAATTCAGTTGTTCTCTTTTAAACCTCCATTGCATTATGAGCCATGGGCTATATTCTTCACCTCAACAAATTAAAAAATACATGCAGTGGCATTAGGTCTAATGAACAATAAAATCTGGGCACATTTTTGTCTATTTGTTAATAAATTGTATTTTTCACGATTAACTGTTCGGCTTCATGATCACATTTTGATACCATAATTTGAACAGTAAACAATGAGCAGCATTTTCCACAGGTGAAATCTTCAACCCTCAATGCAAAAGCAATTGACAATCTAATAATCTTTATTAGTGTCACAAGTAGGCTTACTTTAACACTGCAATGAAGTTACTGTGAAAATCCTCTGGTCGCCACACTCCAGCGCCTGTTCGGGTACACTGAGGGAGAATTCAGAATGTCCAATTCACCTCACAAGCACGTCTTTCGGGACTTGTGGGGGGAAACAGGAGCACCCGGAGGAAACCCACGCAGATACGGGGAGAACGTGCAGACTCCGCACAGTGACCCAAGCTGGGAGTCGAACAGTGAATCTATATGCATCCTTGCAATTAACCAGAGCGCGTAGCAACTGAAGCAAATGAAATCCAAACAAAAAACATGATAAATAATAATCTTTATTGTCACAAGTTGGCTTACATTAACACTGCAATGAAGTTACTGTGAAAAGTCGCTAGTTGCCACATTCCAGCGCCTGTTCGGGTACACAGGGAGAATTCAGAATGTCCAAATTACCTAACAGCATGTTTTTCGGGACTCGTGGGAGGAAATCAGGAAACCCATGCAGACACAAGGAGAACGTGCAGACTCCACACAGACAGTGACTCAAGCCGGGAATCGAACCTGGGACTCTGGAGCAACAATGCTAACCACTGTGCTACCGTGCTGGCCAAGCACTAAAAAGGAAATCCCAATATCAGGTGCACACATTGACCCCTATTATATCTACACATTAAAATGGAAAGACTTAAAACAGGGCAACTTAAAATCAAACTTGCTATATAGTGGTCCTCCCATAGCTCTTGGTGAATTGGAGGAAACTTATTAAACAGAGTAGTAGTTTTACCATTGATTGTGTAATTTATATAGGGAGTGAATGACTGCAATTCGGATATGTCAGCCCAGATTTTGAGTAATAATGCTGGTGAAACAGCCACCGTCCACATCATTACTCCTCAAACTGAAAGCAACTTCTGGAGCCATGTGGAAATCTATGCTTACCAGAGGGCACGCTATTAAGGTCCCCACAAGAATGCAGTTAATTAGAAATCACTCAAGTGACAAGATCTTAGTCCCGTTGTTAAACCCCTTCCAAACATTACACCTTATGAGGTGTAATTTTTCTTTAATAACGGTCTAATTCTGTAATTACTGCTAAGCAGCCTCAATGGCAGTGCAACAGTAATATGATATTTTGCTGAATGTTAAATATCTCCTTAACAAATTCCACATAATTAAAAAGGTGGCCCAGTTGCTGCCTACACAAAGTAAAAATCAAGTGAAGGAATTCAGTGGTTTATACTTCCTGGTTTGCTGTCAGTGAGAATGCTTCCAATATGGTTCCAATAAGGTTGCTTACCTTGCTTGATTACATACTGTTGCCGCAACATTTAAACGAACACTGGAAAGACGAAAATGGGGCCAAAAAAGGCAGCTTTCAAGGTCAGCAGCGAGAACAATCACTTCTCTGCTGATCGCAAAATCCAGTCTCCCATTTTTATCTCTTCTGGTAACAAGAAGTTAGTTGGGATGTCCAATAGATATTTAAATAATTAACTTTTAGCTTCAAAACCAAACTTTGATTCTGGGTTCCATATAAATAATTTATATCTCAATGGAGTAAATGACACTATCTAGACTTGCTGGTTACGCAAAGAAACACCCTCATTTAAAAAGATGCTTTCAGCATCTTTGAATTGGGAACTCATTAATAATTCAAACACTTATTTGAATAATACAGATCCTTCGTCTCTACCCTGAAACGCCGAATAAAAGCCTGTTGCTGGGTGCTTTCTCACTTCCGCCTCTTTTTTTTTAATGACTTGATCTTGGTGGGCCGCATTAAGACCTTTGGCGGGCCGTAGTTTGCCCACCCCTGCTCTAGTGGGAGTGGAAACAAGGTCAGTCTGTCTAACCTTTCCTCATAAAACAACCTGCACATTCCAGTTGTCAATTCTGAACCACCTCAAATGATTTTACATCCTTCCTTACGTAAGGAGACAAAACTGCACAGTAATCAAGATGTGGTCTCACCAATGCCCTACAAAATTGAATCACAACATCCATACTCTTATTAAAGCAAAATACTGCGGATTCCAAAGAGTCATACGGACTTCAAACTTTTCTATTTCTCCCTGTTTTCGATCCTAACTTCTGCTTGATTTCTCACATAATAAAGGCCAGCATACCTTTTGCCTTCTCAATTCCTTGCTATACCTGCACATTAATTTTTTGTGACTCAGGCACTACAGATCCCTCTGCACCTCGGAATTATGCATTAGCTACCCTCCAATCTGTAGGAACTGCTCCAGAGACTATAGAATATTGGAAGATGACTAATGCATCCACTATTTCTGGGGGCACTTCCTTAAATACTCTGGTATGTAGATCATCAGGCGCTGGGGAGTATTCGACCTTCAATTTCAAATTTCTCCAACCCCATTTCTCTAATAACACTGATTTTCTTCAGTTCCTCCCTCTCACCTTGTATTCCCCTACATTGCAGGTACATTATTTGTGTCCTCCTTTGTGAAGACAGAACCAAAGTATGTCTTTAGTTGGTCAGCTCTCTCCCTTGTGCTGACCTCACTTTTCAAAATTTGATGTCAGGCTTTTGAATTCGCCGCCAAGTGTCTGGTGTCTCTGCCCCGCTGCTCCCTTACATTCGGCTCCCAAGTGTAGCTCTTTCCACACTCTGGAATGCAGATCATTGGGTCCCAAAGATTTATTAACTTTGTCTATTTAATTTCTCTAGGGCTACTTCCTTTTTACAAATACTAATTTCTTTCAGTTCCTTAGTTGTCGTTAATTTCTGGAGATTACCTGTATCTTTGCATGAAGACGAACACAAAGCAATTACTTAGCTTCTCTGCCATTTCCCTATTATAAATTTTCCTGTCCATGTCTGAAATGGACCCACATTTTTCTTCACTTCTTTTCCTATTCACATATCAATGGAAGTTTTTACAGACTGTTTTAAAAATGTTTCTTCCTAGTTTAGAATTAGAATTAGAATTAGAACAGTACAGCACAGAACAGGCCCTTCGGCCCTCGATGTTGTGCCGAGCAATGATCACCCTACTCAAGCCCACGTATCCACCCTATACCAGTAACCCAACAACCCCCATTAACCTTATTTTTTAGGACACTAAGGGCAATTTAGCCTGGCCAATCCACCTAACCCGCACAACTTTGGACTGTGGGAGGAAACCGGAGCACCCGGAGAAAACCCATGCACACACGGGGAGGACGTGCAGACTCCGCACAGACAGTGACCAAGCCGGGAATCGAACCTGGGACCCTGGAGCTGTGGAGCATTGATGCTAACCACCATGCTACCGTGCTGCCCGGTATAATGCCAAAGATTTAACATAGCTAACAGTGAACAAAGAACAAAGAAAATTACAGCACAGGAACAGGCCCTTCAGCCCTCCCAGCCTGCGCCGATCCAGATCCTTTATCTAAACCTGTTGCCTATTTTCCAAGGTCTACTTCTCTCTGTTCCCCACCCGTTCATATATCTGTCCAGATGCATCTTAAATGAAGGTATCGTGCGCGCCTCTACCACCTCCGCTGGCAAAGCATTCCAGGCACCCACCACCCTCTGCGTAAAAAACTTTCCACGCACATCTCCCTTAAACTTTTCCCCTCTCACCTTGAAATCGTGACCCCTTGTAATTGACACCCCCACTCTTGGAAAAAGCTTGTTGCTATCCACCCTGTCCATACCCCTCATAATTTTGTAGACCTCAATGAAAGAACAATATTCTATAACAAACTTCACTAGCCTTTTGAAATCTCGAAACAAAAAAAAAGACTTCCTACCCTGCCCCTTAATCTAAAATTAATCCATGAAGCACAATTGCCAATGTAGCAAAACATTACGAAAAACCTCCAAATAGCTTTACAACGTGGTTTCAGATTGATTGAGCCATAGAACTGACCAAGAGCGTACAAAGAAAGTCATGTCCCTCTCAAATGCAACTAATAAACATAACATAAACATAAAACGATACAGCGCAGTACAGGCCCTTCGGCCCTCGATGTTGCACCGACATGGAAAAAATCTAAAGGCCATCTAACATACACTATGCCGTTATCATCCATATGCTTATCCAATAAACTTTTAAATGCCCTCAATGTTGGCGAGTTCACTACTGTTGCAGGTAGGGCATTCCACGGCCTCACCACTCTTTGCGTAAAAAACCTACCTCTGACCTCTGTCCTATATCTATTACCCCTCAATTTAAGGCTATGTCCCCTCGTGCTAGCCACCTCCATCCGCGGGAGAAGGCTCTCGCTGTCCACCCTATCTAACCCTCTGATCATTTTGTATGCCTCTATTAAGTCACCTCTTAACCTTCTTCTCTCTAACGAAAACAACCTCAAGTCCATCAGCCTTTCCTCATAAGATTTTCCCTCCATACCAGGCAACATCCTGGTAAATCTCCTCTGCACCCGTTCCAAAGCTTCCACGTCCTTCCTATAATGAGGCGACCAGAACTGTACGCAATACTCCAAATGCGGCCGTACTAGAGTTTTGTACAACTGCAACATGACCTCATGGCTCCGGAACTCAATCCCTCTACCAATAAAGTCCAACACACCATGGGCCTTCTTCACAACCCTATCAACCTGGGTGGCAACTTTCAGGGATCTATGTACATGGACACCGAGATCCCTCTGCTCATCCACACTACCAAGAATTTTACCATTAGCCAAATATTCCGCATTTCTGTTATTCTTTCCAAAGTGAATCACCTCACACTTCTCCACATTAAACTCCATTTGCCACCTCTCAGCCCAGCTCTGCAGCTTATCTATGTCCCTCTGTAACCTGCAACATCCTTCCGCACTGTCTACAACTCCACCGACTTTAGTGTCGTCTGCAAATTTACTCACCCATCCTTCTGCGCCCTCCTCTAGGTCATTTATAAAAATGACAAACAGCAACGGCCCCAGAACAGATCCTTGTGGTACGCCACTCGTAACTGAACTCCATTCTGAACATTTCCCATCAACTACCACTCTCTGTCTTCTTTCAGCTAGCCAATTTCTGATCCACATCTCTAAATCACCCTCAATCCCCAGCCTCCGTATTTTCTGCAATAGCCGACCGTGGGGAACCTTATCAAACGCTTTACTGAAATCCATATACACCACATCAACTGCTTTACCCTCGTCTACCTGTTCAGTCACCTTCTCAAAGAACTCGATAAGGTTTGTGAGGCATGACCTACCCTTCACAAAACCATGCTGACTGTCCCTAATCATATTATTCCTATCTAGATGATTATAAATCGTATCTTTTATAATCCTCTCCAAGACTTTACCCACCACAGACGTTAGGCTCACCGGCCTATAGTTACCGGGGTTATCTCTACTCCCCTTCTTGAACAAAGGGACCACATTTGCTATCCTCCAGTCCTCTGGCACTATTCCTGTAGCCAATGATGACCTAAAAATCAAAGCCAAAGGCTCAGCAATCTCTTCCCTGGCTTCCCAGAGAATCCTAGGATAAATCCCATCCGGCCCCGGGGACTTATCTATTTTCACCTTGTCCAGAATTGCCAACACTTCTTCCCTACGCACCTCAATGCCATCTATTCTAATAGCCTGGGTCTCAGCATTCTCCTCCACAATATTATCTTTTTCTTGAGTGAATACTGACGAAAAGTATTCATTTAGTATCTCGCTTATCTCCTCAGCCTCCACACACAACTTCCCACCACTGTCCTTGACTGGCCCTACTCTTACCCTAGTCATTCTTTTATTCCTGACATACCTATAGAAAGCTTTTGGGTTTTCCTTGATCCTACCTGCCAAAGACTTCTCATGTCCCCTCCTTGCTCATCTCAGCTCTCTCTTTAGATCCTTCCTCGCTTCCTTGTAACTATCAAGCGTCCCAACTGAAACTTCACGCCTCATCTTCACATAGGCCTCCTTCTTCCTCTTCACAAGAGATTCCACTTCTTTGGTAAACCACGGTTCCCTCGCTCAACCCCTTCCTCCCTGCCTGACTGGTACGTACTTATCAAGAACATGCAATAGCTGTTCCTTGAACAAGCTCCACATATCCAGTGTGCCCAACCCTTGCAGCCTACTTCTCCAACCAACACATCCTAAGTCATGTCTAATGGCATCATAATTGCCCTTCCCCCAGCTATAACTCTTGCCCTGCGGGGTATACTTATCCCTTTCCATCACTAACGTAAAGGTCACCGAATTGTGGTCACTGTTTCCAAAGTGCTCACCTACCTCCAGATCTAACACCTGGCCTGGTTCATTACCCAAAACCAAATCCAATGTGGCCTCGCCTCTTGTTGGCCTGTCAACATATTGTGTCAGGAAACCCTCCTGCACACATTGTACAAAGAATGACCCATCTAATGTACTCGAACTATATCTTTTCCAGTCAATATTTGGAAAGTTAAAGTCTCCCATAACAACTACCCTGTTACTTTCGCTCTTTTCCAGAATCATCTTCGCCATCCTTTCCTCTACATCCCTAGAACTATTAGGTGGCCTATAGAAAACTCCCAACAGGGTGACCTCTCCTTTCCTGTTTCTAACCTCAGCCCATATTACCTCAGAAGAAGAGTCCCCATCTAGCATCCTTTCCGCCACCGTAATACTGTCCTTGACTAGCAGCGCCACACCTCCCCCTCTTTTGCCCCCTTCTCTGAGCTTACTAAAACACCTAAACCCCGGAACCTGCAACAACCATTCCTGTCCCTGCTCTATCCATGTCTCTGAAATGGCCACAACATCGAAGTCCCAGGTACCAACCCATGCTGCCAGTTCCCCTACCTTATTTCGTATACTCCTGGCATTGAAGTAGACACACTTCAAACCACCTACCTGAACACTGGCACCCTCCTGCAAAGTCAAATCTGTGCTCCTGACCTCTATACTCTCAATCTCCCGTACCCCAAAACTACAATCCAGGTTCCCATGCCCCTGCTGAATTAGTTTAAACACCCCCAAAGAGCACTAACAAATCTCCCCCCCAGGATATTGGTGCCCCTCAGGTTCAGATGTAGACCATCCTGTCTATAGAGGTCCCACCTTCCCCAGAAAGAGCCCCAGTTATCCAGAAATCTGAATCCCTCCCGCCTGCACCATCCCTGTAGCCACGTGTTTAATTGCTCTCTCTCCCTATTCCTCATCTCACTATCACGTGGCACGGGCAACAACCCAGAGATAACAACTCTGTTTGTTCTCGCTCTGAGCTTCCATCCTAGCTCCCTAAAGGCCTGCCTGACATCCTTGTCCCCTTTCCTACCTATGTCGTTAGTGCCAACGTGGACTACGACTTGGGGCTCCTCCCCCTCAAGGACCCGGAAAACACGATCCGAGACATCACGTACCCTTGCACCTGGGAGGCAACATACCAAACGTGAGTCTCTCTCGCTCGCACAAAATCTCCTATCTGTGCCCCTGACTATTGAGTCCCCAATTACTAATGTTCTACTCCTTTCCCCCCTTCCCTGCTGAGCAACAGGGACAGACTCCGTGCCAGAGGCCCGTACCCCATGGCTTACCCCTGGTAAGTCGTCCCCCCCACAAGTATCCAAAACGGTATACTTGTTACTCAGGGGAACGACCGCAGGGGGTCCCTGCACTGACTGCTTCTTCCCAGTCCCTCTTACAGTTACCCATCTATCTCCAGTCTTTGGTGTAACTACTTCCCTGAAGCTCCTATCTATGACCCCCTCTGCCTCCCGAATGATCCGAAGTTCATCCAGCTCAAGCTCCAGGTCCCTAACACGGTTTTTGAGGAGCTGGAGTTGGGTGCACTTCCCACAGATGAAATCAGCAGGGACACTGACGGCGTCCCTCACCTCAAACATTCTGCAGGAGGAGCATTGTACTGCCTTCCCTGACATCACCTCTAGATTTAAAAAAAAAACAAGAAAAAGAAAAAGAAAGGAAGAGCTTACCTGATATTACCTCAAACCCTGCTCCCGCTGAAAGGTAAGCAAATTTAAAGGCACTCACTCACCTTCACGACAGGCCCCTGCTCCCGCTTCCCAACCACCGTGGGGTGGGGGGGTTGGTTAGAGGAGGAGGTAGGTTGGGAAACACTCACAAAGTGTTTCGGGTTTAACTGTCACTTGCCAACAGCCTCTCCACAAACCACCTTCAACTTAGGCTGACCGCACTGCACGTATGCAAATTACCCCAGAACAGCTGATCAGTAGCTCTGCTCTGCTGCCCTCTGCTGGATGATTGCCTTCACTCAAACTCCTCGGGTCTCCTTCGCAGATTCCCCTTCAACTTAGGCTGACCGCACTGCACGTATGCAAATTACCCCAGAACAGCTGATCAGTAGCTCTGCTCTGCTGCCCTCTGCTGGATCCAACTAATCTGCATGGCTGGCAATCAAACCAAATATCCCTAAACAAACTTCATTTTTTCCATTCACGTATGATATTCAAATCCAAAAGGATTATCTGCTTCTGTCAAATACTTTTAACTACTTGTACATGGATAGTAATATAACTGCAGAAATGAAATTGCACTGATTCAAGACCTCCTCATGCCATGCATTATCTTGCCTTTATTTTGAGGTGTGATAATCCATGCAACTGACTTTATTCCTGCTCGTGATATCTGGAAATAAAGGATCTAAACAAAAGCATTTCATCTTTTGTCACAGTGCTACTTTGCAACTCTACCAAAACACAAATTCCGATTTAGGGGCATTTCACAGTACCTTCATCGAAGCCTACTTGTGACAAAAGCGGTTATTATTATTAGATACTCACATGTTGTGGCCCCAACTTTTTTGTCTTTGCCTTCCAGTAGGTCCCATAAGTGTACTGATGCTTGTTCAAATTGTTCACACAATCTATAAACCACAAAATAATTAAGGCACAGGCGTGAACAGACTGAACACTTAAAAAAATGTCTGTATCCATAGCATAATTATCCATTCTAAAATTCAAAGGACTACTGAAAACTCTTTAATATTAAGCCACACTTGCACGATAGGAAAATAGGATCTGCTTAAGAGATAAGAGTGTGAGCTTCAGGTCAACAAGTAAATCATTGGATCGATTCTTCCATGTGCACAGGAGAAAGAGAAAGAGGGGGGAGGAGAGAGGAAGAGTGAATTGCAAGAGGGCACAGGAGATGGAAAAAGGGATCCACATGGAGAAAGAGAGGGGGAAAAATAAGCATATAGTTACAGGGCACTTTCCACAGCTCAGACATTCTAATGCATTTCATAGCTAACAAACAAGGATTAGCCAAATTCCATGCAGGCAGACCCACAGAGGAATGTGCACTAAAAACAAGAAAGGTGGGCTTTGTTTTATAGACACTGGTTGAGTGCTAATGTTAGTCAAGATAGATTGTCTCTCCCGCTCTGCTAATAGTGCCATGGTTCTTTTACATCCACTGGAACTAGCCCTCAGTTTAACACTCCATCTGAAAGACACCGTCAATGCAGCACCCCCGCATTAATTCAATCGAGTATTTTAGCCTAGATTATGTGCTCAAGTCTCTGGAGTGTGACTTAAAGCACACAACCATCTATCTCAGAGATAAAGGTGTCACTCAAGTCACACATATCAAATAACTCATTCGTAGGTTAACGATTGTCAGATACCCAAAAATGTGGGTTTAGTGGTAAAACTGGACACCGAGAACTATGTCCCAGTCATATACATATTAGCAAGAATACTGACAATAGTTTTCATGAGCACGAAAGAAACACACTGCTGGTCAGCTCTACGGAACACATGACTTGGATACAAACCATCAAGCAGCTTACAAAATTTCAAACAAAAGCAAAACACTGTGGATGCTTAAAAATCAAATTTAAAAAATAAAATGTTGGAAAATCACAGCCAGTCAGGCAATATCTGGGACAAAGAAACAGAATTAACATTTTGGAACAATGACCGCTCATCAGCACTGGGCCAAGCAAAAATAACAAAATTGGTAGATCTGTGATAGGGTGAAGGCAGGAGAAATTAAATGACAAAAAGGTGCAGGGTCAAAGGAACAAAAAGATATGCCGAGGTGATATGAATGGCAGAATGATTAACAGCTGCCGTCTGGAAAAAAACAAGATTAAAACCAAAACCTGTCAAAGTGGAACAGGGCAGATATTACAGTCTGAAAATTGTCAAACTATGTATGTAGATTCTGAAAAACTGTAAAGAGCCCAAATCAAAAGATCAGGCATTGAGATTGAGTTTCACTGGAACACTGCAGGAGGCTGAGGACAGAGGTCAGCATGGCAGCAAGGTTGTTAATTAAAATGTCAGGCAGCTGGAAGTTCAGGGGAGGGGGGGGGGGTCCACGCTTGCGACCTGGATGGAGGTGTTCTGCAAATCGGTAACCTATCTGCGTTTGCATCACCTCATGTAGAGTAGATTGCACAATTAAACCTCAAAATGGGTTACCATGGAAAAGGTTTGGGAAGCACTGTAGAGGAACTAGTGGCACAAAGAGAAATAAATGGTTTCTATCCAATAGCCATTACAAAAACATGGTTAAAATACTCAAGGGTACACAAACATTTAAGAAGAAAAACAGGGAGGCAAGCAGGTATAAACGTGACGCCACCCCTTTGTAAGACAGAAGACATCAAGTTATGATGCCTGGCTCGAAATTAAAACCTAAAGAGTAGCATTTGGGTCTCCGCGATGGTTTAGCACAGTGGGCTAAACAGCTGGCTTGTAATGCAGAACAATGCCAGCAGCACGGGTTCAATTATCGTACCGGCCTCCCCAAACAGAGTCGGAATGTGGCGACTAGGGACTTTTCACAATAGCTTCATTGAAGCCTACTTGTGACAATAAGCAGCTATTATTATTATGGTACTTTTCACTGTTGTTTTTCCGTCTGCTTATCTACAAACTTTGTATCGCAAAAAAGAATGATTGGATTTCAATGAAATTTGGCATACAGATAACATATGGCTCAAGAAAGAGCCGATTAGTTTTTGGCAAAGATGCAGATCTGGATCCAGAAGTGTTTTTAAAGGATCTGTTAATATTCAGAAATAGGGCAAGCTGACTTTTTCTTTTTGACTGTTGTAGTTAGAATGTTGACCGTTTCCGCTGCTGTGGTGGAACTTGTCACAGCTTTCCATATGGGAGCGGAGGTTTCCGAGCAGGATTTTGGATCTGGATTGGCCTGAAGCCTCCTCTGTAAGATGTAGTTACAGAGCATCAAACAGGCAGGACAAATCCTCAAGGAAGAGCTGTGTAATTGTAATAATGTTGAATTAACAAAGCATGGTAGAGGTATATCCCTCCATCGAGTCCGGTCTTCACTTGTCTCAGTCTGCCATCACTTTGCCACTGCACAAACTTGCCTTTGGTTGATGCCCAGTTCCAGTTGTCCCCAAGCACATTAAAAGAAGCTGGCCCTGATCAGACATAAGCTACATTTCTTCAAACTGCAAGTTATCTTGGTTGCAGAAAAGAAATTAGGGAACAAACGAAAAATTTTAAAACAAAAGTACAACAATCATTAGTCCCATCCTTTCTTCTATGCTCCTAAGAAAACCACAGGCATCTCATGAACAGACAAACATATGCCGTATGAACACACTTGCAACTCTCTGCATGTTCAGCTCTTAATTTTATTTTGATTACCAAGTGATGGCAATGGAAAGATAGATATTTCAATTATAGGGCAAAATCAACACACTAAAAATGCTCTTTATGCTTTGCAACCCAAAGCTAACTGTGGCACTTGCTTTACCGTCAGTGCAGCTAGCCAGGTAACAGATCACAATAAGATCACAAAGGATAAATTGACTTTGCATTGAACACATTTGACTTTTAAGACAATGACAGAATTAAAGGCTTATTTATGCACTTTCAATCACGACTTGACAAATTCTCCCAGCCCTACTTCCTCATCACATTATTCTATACTTCCTTCTCATAGAAGTCACAGCTCAGCCTCTTGCGTTGTGTCAGCTATGGGGTATCTAGCCTAAACACATTCCAGCACTGGGCCTATAGTTTTGTAACTTACAGCACCTCATTTCCACATTCAATTACTTTTTTAATTGAAATGAGGTTTTGTGTCTCGATTACCTTTCAGGCAGTGAGTTTCAGACCTCCACCACCTTCTGGGAAAACATTCTCCTTCATTTCCCTCTAATCCGTCAACCGATTGCTTTAAATCTATAAGCTATGTTTTTTGACCTCTGCTAAAGCATCAGAATAAGATTAGATGTCACCAACTCTTCCGCCTTTACACCCAAGTCAGTCATCACTTCTTAATAAAATTTAAATTTAATCCCTCCTCATATCCGTTTAGTTTATCTCTTTTTCCTGAAGTTCTTGCAGGGATCACTGCCACCAAGCTCTGTGCCGTCCTCTCCCATAACAATCTTCAAATCTGTTTCAGCTCTGCCCACAATATTGGGGTTGTTGTAGTCAATCAGTAAAATTCTTTGTCAGGGCCTTCCATACCACCACCACACAAACCTGAGCCTTGAATGTTACTTGGTTGAAATAGAAATTGAGATGGGTGAATTACTGAGAATTTCAGGGGATCTGGACAGATACATCAAAACAAATGAATAAACTTTACTAAAGGCTGGCTTCATATGGCAGCAAAGGTTTAGCACTGCTGCCTCACAGCAACAGGGACCCGGGTTTGATTCGGCCCTTGGATGACTCTACGGAGCTTGCACTGTGTCAGCTTGGGTTTCCTCTCAATCCAAAGATCAGCATATTAGGTGGATGAGCCATGCTAAATTACCCCTTAGTGTCCAAAAGGTTGATGAGGTAATGGGGATAGGATGGCACCTTGGAGGGTGCTCTTTCGGAGGGTAGGTGCAGACTCAATGGGCTCAATGGCCTGCTTCTGCACTGTAGAGATTCTATGATAAGCAAAAACCGGTCATTATGACAACTTAATACCTGAGGTTCATGTCACGTTCAGGTTGTACAAGCTTGTAGAATTCATCCAACATTCCCAATTCTTCCTCAGTAAGAACAGGAGACCCATTCCAACCTTGCTTCAAGTCAGTGCGTGTATCATCATCACCCAATTTGTCCAAAACATACTGTAGCTCAAGGACAGTTTTTAATCGCTTCTGTTCTGCTTCCTCTCGCATCAATTGTTCCCGGCGAGCTGCTTTTTTCAGTGATTTCTGGATCTAAAAACAAAATGCGAAATTGTTACAAATTGAGCTAATTAAACCTTCAATATCTATTGCAACAAGCCTAATGAAAATATATACTAGGCTAAGGCAACACAATTTATTTTAGCAACATTAACATTCCTCGCTAAGTTAGTTGCATTCTTGAAAAATTCAGCTTCAAATGAAACAACACCAAGCTAATCAGGTTTCCCCATTACAACCAATACAATGGTTGTAGTTAATTTCTGTTGGTCCATTATTAAAAAAATTAAAACATTATACTCCAAGTTGAACATAGAAAAATACAGCACAGAACAGGCCCTTCGGCCCACGATGTTGTGCCAAACCTTTGTCCTAGATTAATTATAGATCATAGAATGTACAGTGCAGGAGGCCACCCGGCCCAGCGAGTCTGCATCGACTCTTGGAAAGAGCACCCTACCCGAGGTCAACACCTCCACCCTATCCCCATAACCCAGTAACCCCACCCAACACTCAGGGCAATTTTGGACACTGAGGGCAATTTATCATGGCCAATCCACCTAACCTGCACATCTTTGGACTGTGGGAGGAAACCAGAGCACCTGGAGGAAACCCACGCACACACGGGGAGGATGTGCAGACTCCGCACAAACAGTGACCCAAGCCGGAATCGAACCTGGGACCCTGGATCTGTGAAGCAATTGTGCTATCCACAATGCTACCGTGCTGCCCTTAAGAACAAATTAATCTACATTGCATTATTCTACCATAATCCATGTACCTTTCCAATAGCCACTTGAAGATCCCTAATGTTTCCGACTCAACTACTTCCACAGGCAGTGCATTCCATGCCCCCACTACTCTCTGGGTAAAGAACCTACCTCTGACATCCCCCTATATCTTCCATCATTCATCTTAAATTTATGTCCCCTTGTAATGGTTTGTTCCAACCGAGGAAAAAGTCTCTGTGTCTACTCTATCTATTCCCCTGATCATCTTATAAACCTCTATCAAGTTGCCCCTCATCCTTCTCCGTTCTAATGAGAAAAGGCCTAGCACCCTCAACGTTTCCTCGTAAGCCTACTCTCCATTCCAGGCAACATCCTGGTAAATCTCCTTTGCACCTTTTCCAAAGCTTCCACATCCTTCCTAAAATGGGGTGACCAGAACTGCACACAGTACTCCAAATGTGGCCTGACCAAGGTTTTGTACAGCTGCTCTTAAATTCAATCCCTCTGCTAATGAACACTAGCACACCATAGGCCTACTTCACAGCTCTATCCACTTGAGTGGCAACTTTCAAAGATCTATGAACATAGACCCCAAGATCTCTCTGCTCCTCCACATTGCCAAAAACCCTACCGTTAACCCTGTATTCCACATTCATATTTGTCCTTCCAAAATGGACAACCTCATTTGTCAGGGTTAAACTCCATCTGCCACTTCTCAGCTCAGCTCTGCATCCTATCCATGTCTCTTTCCTCGCTCTCTCTCTCTCCCTCCCTCATCCGCTCTCCCTCCCTTGCTCTCTCCCTCCCTCGCTCTCTAAAGTACTGTTTATTCATAAATTCCTATATGTGCAAATGAAATAAAAGTTAAATAAATTATAATAAATACACGAAAGCTGTCTGCTTAGCTCTTACTCACCAATCCTCCAACTTAGGGCAGCACGATAGCACAAATGGATAGCACTGTGGCTTCACAGCGCCACGGTCCCAGGTTCGATTCCCCGCTGGGTCACTGTGCGGAGACTGCACGTTCTCCCTGTGTCTGCGTGGGTTTCCTCCGGGTGCTCCGGTTTCCTCCCACAGTCCAAAGACATGCAGATTAGGTGGATTGGCCATGATAAATTGTCCTTATTGACCAAAAAGGTGAGGAGGGATATTGGGTTACGGGGATAGGGCTTAAAAGTGAGGGCTTAACTGGGTCGGTGCAGACTCGATGGGCCGAATGGCCTCCTTCTGCACTGTGTGTTCTATGTTCTCCCCGATGATCCCCCTGGTTTTCTGCTACCCTTTCCCAAACCCTTGTTTTAAGTGAGCACTTGGGAATCGGTGGGTGGGAGGTCAGGAGACAGCGAGCAGGGGTGAGATGGTGAATGGGAGAGCCAGGAGCTGGAGAATTGAGGAGCTAGATGGGCCGGGAGAGGGGGAAGAAAATCAGGTCGCAGGAGGGGCATTGAACAGGAGAGAGACGATGAGGAGGGTCAAGGAACCACTCAAGTTTTTTTAATTCACTTACGGGCATCACTGGCTAGGCCAGCATTTATAGCCCATTCCTAGTTGCCCTGGTGGTGAACTGCTCTCTCGAACCGCTGCAATTCCGGAGGTGAAGGTGCACCCACAAGTGCTATTAGGGAGGAAACTCCATGATTTTGACCCAGTGAGTGAAGACATGGTGATATATTTCCAAGTCGGGGTGGTACGTGACTTGGAGGAGAGCCTCCAGGTACCTGCTGCTCTTTTCCCTACTAGATGGTAGTGGCCATGGGTTTGGAATAACCTTGGTCGGATCCTGCAGTGCATCTTGTCTATGGTACACAAGGCTGCTGATGTCTGTCAGCAGTAGAGGGATTGAATGCTTGTAGAAGGGATAGCAATCAAAATGGTGGCATCAGGTCACACGCTACGCTGGCAATAATAATAATCTTTATTGTCACAAGTAGCCTTACATTAACACAGCAAATGAAGTTACTGTGAAAAGTCCCTAGTCATCATATTCCGAAACATGGAGGGAGAATTCAGAATGTCCAAATTACCTAACAGCACGTCGTTCGGAACTTGTGGGAAGAAACCGGAGCACCCGGAGGAAATCTATGCACTCACAGGGAGAACGTGCATACTCCACACAGACAGTGACCCAAGCCAGGAATTGAACCGGGGACCCTGGAGCTGTGAAGCAACAATGCTAACCAAGCACTAAAACGGAAATCCAAAACATCAGGTGCACACATACCTTATTACATCTACGCATTAAAGTGGAAAGACCAACAGAGCAACTTTAAAATAAACTTGCTATATAGTGGTCCTCCCATAGGTCTTTGTGAATTTGAGGAAACAACTTATTAAACATAGTAGTAGTTTTACTAATGATTGTACAATTTATAAACATTACTGGTTCGTAATGATTTAATGTCAGGTCACTACCATTTCCAAATGAGTGATCCATGATTTTGTCTCTTCATGAAAACTGTCAATGGCCTTGATGAAATGCTTCTTGTCTCTGTTCTCAACTTTTTTTTAAGCCCAGCAAGATGGTACACCGCCAACATATGCCAGACTGAAACTGCTTCACTAATACAATTGGCAAGTACAGCATTAACAGTATTAAAGTACCACAAGAAGCCAGAAACAGGGGGTAAGCAAGTCTCACCGTGGGAAAGGAAATGGATGGTGCAGACCAAGAATGAGTTAGTACCCCCTTTGGTGTTAGTGAGGGAACCAAAAGCCAGGCATGCGTGAAGTATACAAGCTACTGTGATCCCACATTTTAAATCCAGACCGCAAGTCTTAGCAAGGTAAACTAGAGAAACATCTTGATCAGATATCAGGTAATTTTTATTGGAAAAATCAATACGGTTGCTTGTTAATACAGAACTGGGAAATTGGGAGAGGAAAAAATAGGCATGTTGTTGAAGGTTTTCGTCTTGCACTCATAAGAACAGATGTAAGAACGTCAAATTTCAAAGGGAGAAACAATTTCTACTGCATGAGAAATTGATGCTGATTGATTAGCAAGTTGACTCTGATTAGTTGAGGCAAATCCATGGAGAATGCACAAGGGAACAATTGTCCTCCACACTTTTGTTTAATTCAAAAAAGGCACAATGCCTGGGCATATTTATTTTGTCTGCAAGGGACAGGTCCAATACACACCAATATATGAAGGTTTTAGCAAATGTAAGTGAACTACATGTAAGTGAGGGGCTGTTTAGCACACTGGGCTAAATCGCTGGCTTTGAAAGCAGACCAAGCAGGCCAGCAGCACGGTTCGATTCCTGTAACAGCCTCCCCGAACAGGCGCCGGAATGTGGCGACTAGGGGCTTTTCACAGTTACTTCATTGAAGTCTACTCGTGACAATAAGCGATTTTCATTTCATTGCGAACCAGACTGATAACCTTAAATTGGTTGTTCATTTCCCAATGACAGATGTTTAACTAACAGGCTTTTGGTTACCTACTTTGTCTCCCTCCATTCTCGAAAGTGGTGTTATACTTCTGTTTTTCCCATCCTCTGGAAGCTTTTGAGAAGTTAGGGAATTTTGGTAGTTTGCAACCAATTCATCCACTATCACTGCAACCACTACTTTTAAGACCCAGGTGGTCAGGTCCGCCTCAAGTCCCACTAATATTCCCATTTATTTTTCTTTTAAATTCCTACCTCCCTCCCCCCATTTTGTCTCTTGATTTCCTACTATTTTTAAGATTTGTTTGTTGTTTTCTGCTGTGAAGACAGATACAAAACTTTTGTTTAAAGCCTCTGTCATTTCATTATTTCCCATTATCAATTCCCCATGTGAATTTCTCAGTCTCGCCCTCTAAAGGACTAATGCTCACTTTAGCTACTTTTTTATATACTGGGTAAGTTTTCGCTAGTTTTCTCTCATACTCCAATTTCTCCCTCCATTATTTTTTCATCCAGAGATTATTACCTTCATGGTTTCTTAAAAAAAAATACAGCCCTAGCTGCTTATACCCCCTCAACATATCGATAGGATGGGCAACGTGCACAAAAGTAAGGGTGCAGCAGCACATCAGAGTTCACAAAAATGATAAAAGACACAATTAACGGCTTTTTATTTAAATGCACACAGCATTTAACGGTGAATTAATCACTATAACAAATAGAAGTATATGATAGCCATTACAGGGATATGGCTGCAAAGTGACTACAGCTGGGACCTTAATTTTCATGGATATTTGACAATTTGGAAAGACAGGAAGGAAGAGGTAGGGTAACTGTTAACAAAGAAGTGAGAAACGATGTTGGTTCAGAAGAACAAATGTAGAATCAGCTTGGGTGGAAATAAGAAACAGCAAAGGAAAGAAGCCACTGATGGGAGTAATTTATCAGGCCCCTGACAGTGCGTACACTATACACAGTATACTTCAAGAAATAAAGGGGCGTGGAATAAAAATAGTGCATTAACCGCCGATGATTTTAATTCTCACATAGATTGGATTAATCATAATGGCTACGGTAGCCTGGAGGATGAATTCATAAGTGTATTTACAACGTTTCTTAGAAAAATATGCTCTGGATCCAAACTGGGAACTGGCTATTTTAGACCTGGTAAAGTATAATGAACAGGACTAATCTATAACCTCATAGTAAAGGATCCACCAGGTTAGAGTGATGATAACATGGTGGCATATGATAGCAAATTCTAAATAGAGTCTGAAATGAGTGCCTTAAACATAAATGAAGGAATCAAGTTTATGACGACAAAGTTAACTGAAGTGGACTAAGTAGGTTAAAAGGTTAAGACAGTAGAGAAGCATTTAAGGAAATATTTCATAACTCATCAAAAATATATTTCATTGAGAAGGGAAGATGCTACGAGAAGGATGTGTGCCATCTGTGGCTAAAGGAGTTGAAGATGGTATCAAATGAACAAAACTATGTATAATGCTACATGGTGGGTAGGGAAAATTTTAGAAACCAGCAACGGATGAGTTTAAAAAAAGAAACTGGAGAATGAGAGAAAACAAGAAATATAAAAACAGGCAGTAAAAACTTCTACCAGTGTATAAAAAGGAATAAATTCAAACAGGCGCCGGAGTGTGGCGACTAGTGGCTTTTCAAAGTAACATTGCAATGGTGTTAGCCTACTTGTAACAATAAAGATTATTTTTAAAAAATAATTAGTGTTGATCTCGGGTGAAACTAGGAAATTAAATAATGGGAAACCAGAAATGGCAAGGAATTTCAACAAATATTTCATATCTATCCTCACAGTAGAACACAAAAATAATCACAAGAGTAGCAGAAAATCAGGCAGCCAATGGAAGAGAACTTAAATCAATGACTATTACTAGAGAAAATTACTGGCAAAACTAACAGGACTAAAGACTGATGAGTCTCCAAAATCTGATGGTCTGCATCCCGGGTCATAATAAAGTGCTGCAAAGTCAGTAGATGCATTGGTTGTAATCTTCCAAAATTCCTTAGATTCTGGAACGGTCCCAGGTGGAAAGCAACAAATCTAACACCACTATATAAGAATGGAGGGCAACAGAAAGCAGGGAACTATAGGTCAATTAGTCAAACAGCCATAATTGAGAAAATGCTAGAATCCATTGAGATAGTAGCAGGACATTTAGAAAATCGTTACAGAATCAGGCAGCGCCAACAGTTTGCGAAAGGAAAATTGTGTTATATATTTATGGGCTCTTTGAAGATATAACAAAAGGCATTAAAGCTGCACAAGATAAGAGCTCATGAGCTTGGGAATGATATATTAACATAGATAGAGGGGCAGCACGATGGCGCAGTGGTTAGCACTGGGACTGCGCGCTGAGGACCCAGGTTCGAATCCCGGCCCTGGGTCACTGCCCATGTGGAGTTTGCACATTCTTCCCATGTCTGCATGGGTTTCATCCCCACAACCCAAAGATGTGCAGGTTAGGTGGACTGGCCATGCTAAATTGCCCCTTAATTGGAAACAAAAATAATTGGGTACTCTAAAATTTTTAATTTTTTTTTTATTTTAAAAACATAGATAGAGGCTTGTCTTAATAGGAAACCGAATCGTGATAAATGGGTCATTTTGGGTTTGCAAACTAATTAGTGAAGTGTCACAAGGATCAATCCTGGGACCTCAACTATACATAATCTATATTAATGACTTGGATGAAGGAACATACTATATTGTAGCCACATTTACTGATGCTATCAAGATGGGTAGGCAAGCAAGTTGAAAGGATGATACAAAGTTTACAAATGGATAGATAGGATGAGCAAGCAAAAATCTGGTTGGAGTATAATGTGGGAAATATGAGGCTGTTGAATGTGTCAGGAAGAATGGAAAAGCAGGTTATTATTTATTTATTGAGAGAAAGAGAGAGAGAGAGAGAGAGAGAGAGCAAATAGAATTTTGGTTTTCACTGCAAGGGGAATGGAGTATAATAGTAGGGAAGTCTTGCTACAACTGTACAGGGCATTGGCAAAACATCAACTCTGTTTCTCTCCTCCGATTCTGCTGGACCTGCTGGGTTTTTCCAGTATTTTATATTTTTATTTCAGATTTCCAGTATTTTGCTTTATTATAGTACAATGTACATACAATTTACAGTGCAGCAAGTGGCCATTCAGCCCATCAAGTCTGCACTGGCCCTTGGAAAGAGCACCTTACTTACGCTCATGCATCCACCCTATCCCCACAATCCACCTAGCCTTTTGGACACTAAGGGGCAATTTATTTTTTTTTTTAAAAGAAAATTACAGCACAGGAACAGGCCCTTCAGCCCTCCCAGCCTGCGCCGATCCAGATTCTTTATCTAAACCTGTCGCCTATTTTCCAAGGATCTACTTCCCGCTGTTCCCCGCCCGTTCATATATCTATACCAGATGCATCTTAAATGATGCTATCGTGCCCGCCTCTACCACCTCCGCTGGTAAAGCGTTCCAGGCACCCACCACCCTCTGCTTAAAAAACTTTCCACGCACATCTCCCTTAAACTTTCCCCCTCTCACCTTGAAATAGTGACCCCTTGTAATTGATACCCCCACTCTTGGAAAAAGCTTGTTGCTATCCACCCTGTCCATACCTCTCAATTTTGTAGACCTCAATCAGGTCCCCCCTCAACCTCCGTCTTTCCAACAAAAACAATCCTAATCTACTCAACCTTTCTTCATAGCTAGCACCCTCCATACCAGGCAACATCCTGGTGAACCTCCTCTGCACCCTCTCTAAAGCATCCACATCCTTCTGGTAATGTGGCGACCAGAACTGCACGCAGTATTCCAAATGTGGCCTAACCAAAGTCCGATACAACTGTAACATGACCTGCCGACTCTTGTACTCAATACCCCGTCCGATGAAGGCAAGCATGCTGTATGCCTTCTTTACCACTCTATCGACCTGCGTTGCCATCTTCAGGGTACAATGGACCTGAACTCCCAGATCTCTCTGTACATCAATTTTCCCCAGGACTCTTCCATTGACCATATAGTCAGCTCTTGAATTAGATCTTCCAAAATGCATCACCTCGCATTTGCCTGGATTGAACTCCATCTGCCATTTCTCTGCCCATCTCTCCAATCTATCTATATTTTGCTGTATTCTCTGACAGTTCTCCTCGCTATCTGCAACTCCACCAATCTTAGTATCATCCGCAAACTTGCTCATCAGACCACCTATACCGTCGTCCAGATCATTTATGGATATCACATTTGGCATGGCCAATCCAGGTAACCTGCACTTCTTTGGACTGTGGGAAGAAACCGGAGCACCTGGACGAAACCCACGAAGACACGGGGACAAAGTGCAAACTGCACACCCAAGGCTGGAATTGAACCCGGGTCCCTGGAGCCGAGGCAACAATGCTAACCACTTTGCCATCCCAACAGTTTTAGTCTCCTTACTTGAGTGGTGTAATACATAATAAAGTCAAGTCAACATGATAGTAATTACTCTTTAGCAGGATCAATTAACAAGGACCAAATTGGGCCAAAGAGGTCCCCATCCGTCTTTAATCTGGAGCAAAACAAAAAGTAGGAGAATGGCACGGAGGTAATGTCACTGAACTATTAATCCAGAGACCAAGGTTAATATTCTGGGCCACTAGTTCAAATCTTACCACAGCAGCAGGTGGAAGTTAAATGCAATTTATTGATTCGGTTTTTTAATTATCCCTTCTGGCTTACATGTGACTCCAGGTCCATAGCAATGTAATTGATTCTTAACAGCCCTCTAAAATGGCCCAGCAAGCTACATGGATGGGGAAAAAATGCTGGTCTTAGTAATTCTATATTATATAACAACAGTTTCTCTCCAGTTAACGCCTGCCGCCCACCATCTCTTGCATACTTACATCTTGGCCTAATGCAATGAAGCTCCGCTGCAATTCACGAGCGAACTCCAGGTTATTTGCAACTTCCTGTAACTTTCCAACTGCATCCTACAAAAAATATTAAAGATGAGTAAAAAAGTCTTATCAACTCAATTGATCTTCCAACAGGATATCTTCCCTGGTCTGCCAGACAGAAACCATTGTAAAAAGCTATTTGTTTCTTATTAGTACTGGAATTCCTGAAGTTAAATACACAATGCTTTCAACAAGTGAAGTTGATGTGTAACAATCACTGCTGCAAAAAAGTATAAACACCCCACTTTTATTCACTATTAGGTCTTTGTAATTATAATTGGGAGAAGCAAATGGAGAATCAAGAGAACTCTGCAATGTCAAGTCTGTAAAGACTGTTACGTTTGGCTTTTCAAACTTGTTAAATCTTCCACAAAAACTGTGGAATCACCTGTTGCCAAGATGTGATTAATAGAAGATACTGGATACACTACCTATACCAAATAAAAGCTATCTTTATGCAGTTTACAGATTTAACAATATGCAAAATAAAGACTAAGAAAAAACAGTTTTAAAATTCTCACGTCAAACTTTAACTTTTAACCAGAGGCAAAATAGCCTTGAACAGTACTACAACATTTACATTTGTGATGCAAAGAGCATAATGCAGACCAAGGCAAAAAAAATAATTGTGTTTTATATCTTCACACCCATCTTCCTCCTTTGGGGAATAGTGGGAATAGTTAAGACGGATTAGCAGGCTGCTTATCTATTTTCACTCCATGGGTTAACAGTGTATTATTGGAAAGCAATTTAAAATATAGCCAACAGGATTTATTAGCTTTAACCAATATTTGTGCATATATTAAAGCAAGCAACAGTAAGTCATCCAGACATAACTCAAAAGAAATTACTGGAAAACAGATCATCTTCATCCAATTTCACAAATGTTTCTTTTCCCCCCAAGAAAATACAAGTCAAAATGCACAAGTCTGAGGAAGGACAATGTTGTTTCAATTCAGGATAATGTGAGAGTTGGAAGGGAAGCTTGCAGGTGATGGTTTTCCCATGCATCTGCCACCCTTGTCCTTCTAGGTGGAAAAAATCAATAGTTTGGACGGTGATGGAATACTCTCACTTGCTGGATTTTGGTAGGAATAACAGCAAAAGGGATTATTTAAATGATAAAATATTAAAACATGCTGCTGTGCAGAGAGTGTGTGCTCGTGCACGAGTCGCAAAAAGTTGGTTTACAGGTGCAACAGGTGTTTAAGAAAGCGAATGGAATTTTGTCCTTCATTGCTAGAGGGATGGAGTTTAAGACTAGGGAGGTTATGCTGCAATTGCATACGGTGTTAGTGAGGCCACACCTGGAGTAGTGTTCAGTTTTGATCTCCTTACCTGAGAAAGGACGCCCTGGCGCTGGAGGGTGTGCAGAGGAGATTCACTAGGTCAATCCGAGAGTTGAAGGGGTTGGATTACGAGGAGAGGTCAAGTAGACTGGGACTGTACTTGATGGAATTTAGAAGGATGAGGGGGGGATCTTATAGAAACATATAACATTATGAAGGGAATAGATAGGAATAGATGCAGGCAGGTTGTTTCCACTGGCGGGTGAAAGCATAACTAGGGGGCATAGCCTCAAAATAAGGGGAAGTAGATTTAGGACTGAGTTTAGGAGGAACTTCTTCACCCAAAGGTTTGTGAATCTATGGAATTCCTTGCCCAGTGAAGCAGTTGAGGCTCCTTCATTAAATGTTTTTAAGATAAAGATAGATAGTTTTTTGAAGAATAAAGGGATTAAGGGTTATGGCGTTCAGGCCGGAAAGTGGAGCAGAGTACACAAAAGATCAGCCATGATCTCATTGAATGGCGGAGCAGGCTCGAGGGGCCATATGGCTTACTCCTGCTCCTAGTTCTTATGTTCTTATGAGTGCAGCTCCAACAACACTCAAAACACTCAACATCGCCCAGGACAAAGTAGCACATCTTGATGACACCCTATCCCATCACCTTAAACATTCTCTCCCACCAACAGAGTGGACCATTTACAAGATGTACTGCGGCATTACAAAGGCTCTTTCCTCAGCACTTTCAGGAGAGCTGTGGCGCAGTGCGAATGTGACTGGACTAGTAACCCAGACATGGGTTCAAATCCCACCATGGCAGCTGGAGGAATTTAAATTTAATTGATCTGATATATAAAGCTATTAATGGCAACCATGAAACAACCATTGATCATTGTAAAAAGCCATCCGATTCATTAATGCCCTTTAGAGAAAGCAATGCGCCATCCCTATCTGATCTGGCCTACATGTGATTCTGGTAGCACACAATGTGGTTCGCTCTAACCGCCCTCAAATGGCTGAGCAACCCACTCTCAAGGACAATTAGGAATGGACAACAAACGCCGGCTATGCCCAAAACCTATGAAAGTAGTAAAAAACGTTCAAACTGTTGATCTTTCCACCTAGAAGGACAAGAGTGGCAGATGCATGGAAAAAACATCACCTGCAAGCTTCCCTTCCAACTCTCACACTGTCCTGACTTGAAACAACATTGACATTCCTCAGTTTTATGGCTGAGGCCGAGGATCTATCATTTTAAGCACAATTTTAACAGTATTTGGCTGGCACATGGCACAAGTATGTGGAGGGCGAAGAATGACCTTTCTAATAAAAAGGATATCCAGCCCAAATAAGAGCATAGTGTAGCTCTAACAATTGCAGGGTTTATTTTTAAAATCCAGAAATCACTTACCAATTGGTCTTGGTTAAGGGCTTCTCCCTTGTCAAGTCTTTCTTGGTAGTCATCCAGCTTGCCCTTTAACAAAAGGGAAATTGCAAATCAAAATGTTGAAAAAATACTGAATGTAGCAAATGCATTGAATTTTAATTCTCTAGAAGCCAAATAGATAATGCAGCAAGAAAACACACAAAAGGTTCAAACTCAACTCACACTACAAAATGGTTACTGAACAGGGTCCTATACCATTTTACTTCGACATTTCATGCTTTTAGGTATATATAAACTCTGCATTGACTGCCCGAGTATCTACTTTTCGTTGTTTCATGTTCAGACACTTAAACCAATGCAAAATACAACTTGATTAATATAGTTCACAGAGGATCTCAATTACGAATAAAAAGGGCACTCGAGATCTTACAATACTTTTGCAGTCTGGCCAAATGAAGATAACAGATCCATCTTTTATTATTCAGAAAATTCAAACTTTTCCATATAGAATTGACCATAAGACAAATGTGAAAGCTGCTCTAGTTAACACACTTGACAAAATGCGATTGGCATAATCTATTTTAAACAATTATGATGTTCTCACTCTTTTATTTCAAAATTTGTAGCTGCTAAGAAAATAACTTTTTTGAACCTCTTCAAATTTTTCTGTAGTATGTATGTAATACTTATATTACAGGAACCTTTGGATTAGAAAAAGTTAGCAAAGCGCCAATTTTTAAGACTCCTCCATTTCAATTTCACCGATTGCCATAGCATCTTTGAAACTCCATATTGCGCATTTATACAGGGGGCAGAAGTAGCTGCAAGGAAGGCAAAACAAGACAAGAGCTGTATATGATAATACAGGGAGGAGAAAATATTACTGATCATGTCTCAGTCAATGGCAAGTATATTTAAATAGTGATGAAAAAAGAAGAAAAAACTAACCACAAGTTTAAATCGGAGCCGTGGTTTGGGAATTACAGTTCCCATGGGTGCTCGGGACTTCTGCGCATGCGCCGGCCAGGAAAGGGCACATGCGCAGTTTATCCATTTTTATGTCCTCGTACCCAGGAAGAGTCTGGCACATGCACAAGAAAAAGTGAAACAGCCCAAAACTGGCCTGGTGACCTAAAGAGGAATGTGGTGCCATTACAGAGAAGGACACGGGGGGGACAAGGGGGGAGATACTAGATCAGTCATTTTCAAACCTAGAGTCTGGGTCACAGGCGGGTGTCGGGAGGGTCACGGGGCAATGCATTGGCATCCCTGATTGTGTAAAGTGCCAAATGTGCGATGGGCTTTTGAAAAAGCTGGCTGCCACCGGATTTCAGAATGCCAGTCATTCTGCGCACGAGTGCGCCCCCCCCCCCCCCCCCCCCCCCCAAACCCACCCACCCAAGCAGTACGCAGGCCGGAGCCCGATGGGCAGAACGCCTCCTCCTCACTTCAGTGCGCTGACACAGGAGCAGATTTTTCAAAACATATGGGTCTTCCTGCCTGGAGTGGCGCCAGAAAGTATTGACGTCAAGTGTTCGTAGTAAGAGAGAGATTCCTCAATTTTGCAGCTGCCAGCAGTGCTGGTGTGAACTCCAGGGATTCTGGTGGCCAACTCATGAAGCTGAAAACAGGACCAAAGCAGCATAAAGGGCTATTTGAGGTATGGGTTTATTAATTGTGCCACTGCAAATCAAGATTCAAAGTTCAGGTGTGTTACATGCAGGGAAGCACTGGCAAATGAAAGTTTAAAACCCTCAAAACTTGCGAGTTCGAGGACAAGCCTCTAATCAACAGATAGTGAGATCTTAAATCATCTGCACTTTGGAGCACTGGTGTTCTGCTTTGCATGCCTTGGTCTGAAAATGTGCTTGGTAAGTGAAGCTGGAGTGTACACGGAGATCCAGGAGAAAATAGTCTTCAGAGGTTGAGATTGAAACAGTGGAGGTGAATCCTTGTTTAAGAATTCCAAAGGAGTGACGTGTGGGAGATCCACCTTCTTTCTTCAATGCTGGGTTAATGAAGTTGGGTGCTTTTCCAATATGACACCTGGACACACATCATCCAGTCCTGCCCCGCCACTGAATAAGGTGTGAAACACCCAGGTACATAATTAAGGAGGCTGAAGCCAGAAGACTTGGCATGTTTTCTCACCGCCTATCGAAGCAAGAAGCACTCCACATTCCTGCACCCAGCACAGCACAGTCTCAAAATGGGAGAATTCTGCCCATGATTTCCATCTGACAAAAGCCATGTCGACTGTGCCTGATTACCTTGAAATTATCTAATTGTCCTGTTATAACATTTTTAATAACGGCTTCTAACGTTTTCCCTATAACAGATGTTGGACTGAGTGACCTTTCGTTTCCTGCTTTCTGTCTCCCTCCTTTCTTGAATGAAGGAGTTACTTTAGCTATGTTCCGATGTACTGGAACCTTATCTGAATCTAGCCAATTTCAGAAAACTAAAGCCAACGGACCAACTATCTCACTCGCCACTTCTTTTAAGACCTGGATGAAATCAAACAGGGACTTGTCAACCTGCAATACCGTCATGTTCCACTTCCCCAGTGATTGTAATTGCCTTGAGTTCATCCCTCCCTTCCATTTCCCACCTTTCAGTTATTTCTTGAATGTTTTGTATTCTCTAAAGTGAAGATCAATGCAAAATACCAATTCAATTCACCTGCCATCTCCTTGTTTTCTATTAACTCCCCACGCCCACTTCCTATAGAACCAACACATACAAGGAACTCTTACCACCTGTCTTTGTATTTCTAGCTAGCTTTTATCGTACTCTAATTTCCCACCCCATAACTCTTTTAGTCATTATTTGTTGCTTTTTGTATCATGTCCAATCCTGACCTGCCATCCAACTTTGTGCAATTTTATGCTTTTTCTTTAAATCAGATAATGTCTTTAACTTTTCCAGGTAACAGCAGATAGTGGGTGCGGGTCCTCTCCTTCGAATTTTTGTCTTTTGTTGGAATGTATCTATTCTGCGCATTCTGACATATCAGCTTAAATGTCTGGCATGACTATTGATCTGTCCCTTCATCTAATTTGCCAGTTCACATTTGCTAGCTTTGCTTTTATTTCCACATAATTGCCTTTATTCAAATTTAAAATACTAGTCATAGACCCACTCTCCTCACTCAAACTAAATTAAGAATGCAATCATATATCACTATGATGGGGTGGCACAGTGGTCAGCACTGCAGCCTCACAGCGCCAGGGCCCAGGTTCAATAATGACCTTGGGTGACTGTGTGGAGTTTGTACATTCTCCCAGTGTCTGTGGGGTTTCCTCTGGATACTTCGGTTTCCTCCTACAGTCTGAAGATGTGCAGGTTAGGTGGATTGATCATGCTAAATTGTCAAAGATTAGGTGGGATTATAGGGATAGGGTGGGGAAATGGGACTAGTTAGGGTGCTCTTTCGGAGGGTTAGTGCAGACTCAATAGGCCAAATGGCCTCTTTCTGCATTGCAGGAATGCTATGAATTCTACAATCACTGCTACTTATAGAGACAACTTCACAGAGAACTAATCCACCCTATTTTATTGCACAATACCAGCGCAAGTAAAGCCCACTTCCTGGTTGGCCCCAGAAAATGATGAAAGAAATTATCCCAAAAATATTCTACGAATTTGTCATGATTGTAGACTACCTTTGACCACCTGATTACTCCAGTCTATATGTAGATTAGAATCCCCCATGATAATCGTCGTACCTTTCTGACAAGCTCCCATTATTTCTTCTTTGATATCCCGTCCTATGATCACTGTTGAGGTGCCTGTCCACCACTCCCACAAGCGACTTCTTGCCTTTATCATTCCTCATCTCTACCCAAACTCTTCTGTGCTCTGGTTTGCCTCTCCAGTATGCAGTCATCTTTAATTCACCCTCCACCTTTTCTCATCTGCCGATCCTTCTTAAATGTCTCACACCCTTCAATATTTAGGTCCCAATCTATGCCATCCTGCAGCCAAGTCTCTGTAATGGCTATTAAATCATACTTATTAATCTCTATTTCCACCATCAGTTCATCTGTTTGTTTTTAATGTATTAGCACAATAACAAGTATCCATGATTTTTTTTCAATAACATCCACAGTGGTTTATTAAGTAGTATTTTCTTTGCTGGTCTTCTCTAACTTTTCCCACGTATCCTTCACGGCACTTCCTGATAAGGGTGCACATATGGAGCAGCAGGAACCTTCAGATTTAAATTACACAACCCACATTCCTGACCTGCAGGAGAAGGGTAGCTGACCAGGCTATTTGAGGTAAGCCCTTCGTAACATCCACTGCAGATTATTCCTATTTGTCAATACAAACATACGAATTAGGAGCAGGAGTAGGCCACTTGATCCCTGGAGCCTGTTCCACAATTCAAGATTATATCTGATCTGATTTTAACCTCAACCCCACATTTCTGCCCACCTCCGATAACCTTTCACCCCTTTGTTAATCAAGAATCTGTTTAGTAAGGAAGAGTTTCAGAAATTCATGACCCTCAGAGAAAACATAACTTTCCCTACTTTGTGATCAATTCTTCTCACAATAAATGATAACATTCTATTAGCTTTCAGAATTACTTGCTGTACCTGTATACCAGCCTTTTGCAATTCATTTACTAGAACACCCAGATCCTTCTACTCCTCAGAGCTCTGCAATCTCTCACCATTTGATAATAAGCTTTTTTTATTCTTACCGTCAAAATGGACAATTTCACGTGTCCACATTCTACTCCTGGTTCATGATACGAGGCAAAGCCAACAGCGCTGGTTCAATTCCTGTATCGACTGAGGTTATTCATGATGGCCCCACCTTTTGAACCTTGCCCCTCGCCGGAGGTGTAGTGACCTTAAAGTTAAATCACCACCAGTCATCTCTCGAAAGGGGAGAGCAACCTATGGTCGTCTGGGACAGTGACAACATTTACACTCCGTTAGCCAGATTTTTGCCCACTCACTTAACCTTTGTCTTTTTGTCGCCTCCTCATATCCTCTTCATAATTCAGTTTCCTACCTGTGTGTCTCAGCAAGGTTATAACCATAGCATTAGCCCTTTCATCCGAGTCATTTATATAAATTCCAAAAATGTTGAGACCCCAGCACTGATCAATGTGGCACATCACTCATCACATCCTGCCAACCACAAAAAGACCTATTTATGCCAACTCTGTTTCTTGTTTGCTAGCCAACCTTCAATCCATGCTTAATAGATTACCCTTTACATCATGAACTTTTATTTCATGCAATAACCTTTGATATGGCACCTTGTCAAATGTCTTCTGGAAATCTAAGTACAGTACATCCAACGGTTCCCCCTTTATTCACAGGATGCAACTCCTTCAAAGAACTCCAATAAATTGGTAAAACATTGGTAAGCTTTACACCTGTCCATAAGATGCGTTAGCAGTGATCAGGCAACAGGCATTTGGTCCTGGACACTGAAAAGAAACAAAATTTGAAGAAACTATCCTCCCTTGGAGAAATAAGTTATAATTTAATATCAAAAGGGACATGGTGCATAAAAATGCGGCTACAACTGTACAGGGCATTCATGAAACCCCAATTACTAGTAACGCTTACAGTTCCATTTTCCTTATTTAAAGAGGGAAACATTTGCATTGGGGACAGTTCAAGAAAGGTTCACTAGGTTAATTCCTACAATGAAGGAGTTTATGCTGAGTTGTGGAACAAGCTCAAGGGGTCGAGTGGCCTACACCTGCTCCTAATTCGTATGTTTCTATTGACAAATAGGAGTCTATCATGGGGGTTATCTTTGAACAGAAACTAACCATATAAAGAGAGATGGAGCTAACATTGAGTGTCTGGGTGATTCTCAGCTTTGACAAAGTCATCCAGACTCAAAACATTAGCTCAGTCCTCTCTCCACAGATGCTGTCAGACTTGCTGAGATTATCCAGCATTTTATTTTTGTTTCAGATTCCAGCATCCGCAGTAATGTGTTTTTAATCTAACCATATGAATACTGCAGCTACATGAACACAGGAAAGGCCATGAATCCTGCTCAACTCAACTCTGACTTCCCACGGTCTGTTATAAGGCACAAGTCAGGACTGTGATGGAATACTCTCCACTTGCTTAATGAATGCAGCTCAACAACAACCAAAATGACACCACCCGGGGAAATGCAGCCCGCTTGAGTGGTTTAGGTAGAGGGAAGAATGTAGAAGACCAGCCAGAAGTGCATTTAAATAGTCAAACCTAGAAGTAAGGATTTCCGCTGATAAGCCGAGACAGGGAACTAAATTAAATGCAAATATGAAGTCAGAAGCTCATCTCAGGAAAAATTGTGGCACTGAGGTTGCAAACCGACTGGTTTAATCTCAGACTGTTACCAGGAAGAGGGATACCAGGAAGAGGGATACCAGGAAGAGGGATACCAGGAAGAGGGATACCAGGAAGAGGGATACCAGGAAGAGGGATACCAGGAAGAGGGATACCAGGAAGAGGGATACCAGGAAGAGGGATGGAGTTAGGAGCTAGGGAACTTAGTTTTGAGCAGGGGCTAGAAACATTGCCTTAGTCTTCTCAATATTTAATTGGAAGCAATTTCTGCACATCCAGTACTAAGATGTCAGTCAAGCAGCCTCATCATTTAGAAATAGTGGAGTCCAGAGAGTTGGTGGCATAAGAGTTGGGTATCGTCAGTGTATATGCGAAAGGCACTGCTGTGTTTTAGAATAATGCAATGTTTTCAAATAATATTGGCAAAAGACAACATGTAGATGTGAAGTAGGAGGTAGCCAAGGATATAACTGTGGGGTCAGAGTGAGAAGCCATTGCAAGCAATTCTCTGGCTGCAGCTAGACAGATAAGAATGGAACTGGATGAAATTCCCATGCATCTCGCAACAGTGAAGAGGTTTTGGCGAAGGATGGTGCTACTGTCAAAGTCTGCAGGCAGGTCAAGGACGTTTGTCAGTCATGTAGGGTGCCCTTCAATTTCTGCCACATGCAGCCCATCAGCAGCATACAACAATATGTAGGAAGCAAATTAACCCTTAGATGAGCAAAACCAACATGGGCCCAATGAACATCATTGTATTTTTCATGCAATAGATGCCCAACATAACCATGGCAAACACTTGGCTCTTCTTGATTCTGAAATTTACAATTAACTTAAGAAATGACACCATGCATAACTAAATAACTTTGATTCCATTTTGTTTTTCCCATTACAGAACTATTCATGTCTCAAACAGATTTTAACACTAATTCTCATTACTAGAGTGCAAAAATGCAATCGTGCTTTTAATGCTCTTCCTTTAATAGATGGCTAAGTATACAAAAACCATTGAAACAATTATTTCATTACATAATCTAGAGGGGTATTTAACAAAAATGAGAAACAGAAGTACTCAGTGCCTTAGCTAAAACATCCGAACCAATTACACCAAGAAAAAGTTGCACACAGTGATTTATTGGAGTCGCAGATGACACACAATACGCTTACTATACATTGCTTAATCCAGGCTTCAATTTATTGCCTACATGTTTTTTTTAAATTCAGCAAGTCAGCATTCAGTAATGAGCAAAGTTCACAGCTTAGTGTCTCCTAAGCCCAGTATTCATTCATGCTATTAGAACAAACCATCAAGTCTTGCCTCAATTTGGATTTGCTCGACTACCAACGAAACAGCCAGAAACAAGCATAGACACAACAGGCCAGAATTGTCATCAAAATAACAATGAGGCTATTGGCACTGTTATTCCTAGGTATAGCAACTTTAGGTGAGGAACAAATGCAAGTTTAACTATGAATATCTAAAAGTTGCTGCCAGAGTTGAACTATTCCAGTTACCGTCTGGGAAACAGCAATTTGTCTGCCTCAACACTGACAGAATTGAATGCCATTCATTTGTTATGCGCTGCATTTGTTAAATAGATGCAAACTAAACCTGTTTGTTGTACTATTTTTAAAATGTGATAATTGTTCATTACTACCAGTCAATCTCCCTGAACTGAAAACAAATTACAAGAGATGTGGAGTTTCATTCCTTCAGGGATTGTGTATCTTCATGTTTGCTCACCTATAGTGTCAGTCGATATAGTTTTGATTCCACAAGAGTTTTGGAAATTGTCCCATAGAATTACCATACAATGTACAGTAAGAAGTCTTACAACACCAGGTTAAAGTCCAACAGGTTTGTTTCAAATACTAGCTTTCGGAGCACTGCTCCTTCCTCAGGTGAATGGAATAGAATTTACAGTGCAGGAGGCCATTCAGCCCATCGAGTCTGCACCGGCCCTTGGAAAGAGCACCCTACTTAAGCCCCACACCTCCACCCTATCCCCCATTGTCCCCGTAACCCCACCTAACCTTTTTGCCCAAGGGAAATTTAGAATGGCCAATCCACCTAACCTGCACATCTTTGGACTGCGGGAGGAAACCAGAGCACCCAGAGGAAACCCACGCACACAGGGAGAACGTGCAGACTCCACACAGATAGTTACCCAAGCCAGGAATTGAACCCGGGACCCTGGAACTGTGAAGCAACTGTGCTAACCACTATGCTATCGTCCCATCGGTGCATGAGCTGCACACAATCAGTGTTCACGGTATGCAGATTGTTACTGGCCAAAAGCAAACGAGGGGCCAATTTCATAAAAGTTCCTATGGTTCAACCGCAGCTGTATGTAATTGACTCAGACATGGTTATTTTCCACTGTTCCAATCCATGATAATTGAAAATGGAGGTCCCTCTTGTTACCAACTTAACAGGATGCACCAACAAGCTTTAGTTAGAATGAAACAGACTTTCCCATTTAACTGCCACAGAATGTATAGTTGGTCACACACATAGTCTCCGCCGTTTTAGTGGGCACACTGGTGTTAATGCAATTAATCTGCTATAAACATTAGGGAACTCCATGCGCCCTACAGAAGATGTGTAGTGTACCATTAAAAGTTATGAATTAAATCGAAGTAAACTAAAGCCAGCAGCACGTGCAAGATTTTGGGGTCTGAATGAAAACAATTAGTAACAGAGCACTGACGTTTGCCCTAGTCTATTTTAAATGTACTAGAAACTGCAATGTTCCCAGGATTGCAGTAGGAATTCAGGAACGCAAAAGAGTAATGGGCAGCAGGAGCCACCATCATTCACTCTGCAGCACTAGTTTCAACCTCTTTGACTTGCATGAAATTAGTAAATTTCAAATATTTTCACATTTCCCATTGACATATAACTTTAAATAGTAGTCACTAAAAAGTAATTAAGCTAATTGCACTTTTAGTGAGATGCAAGTGCTTTCTGAATGCTCCCAAATAGCCAGCACACAGTGCCATCATAATTGATTTCTGCGATGATGAAAAATTACCTGGTACAGTTTACGTTTGAATGGTGTTATTGGTAAGTCGCTGGATTTTGATTGGGGTACTTGAAAAGGTTTAATCTTTTGGGAAGAACAGAGAATATGCACGATTCTTGCCTGACCAAACTGCTTTGCTACATGACATGGTGGAGCAGAGTTGAGCCAGGGCAGTAAAGAAGTATGAGAGGATGAGAAAGACATGAAAAGAGTAAAAACACAAAACAGTTCACATAACATACAATATTTTGGCCTTGATGTAATATTTTATTCGGTCTTGTCCCAGTCTTTTTCCACAGAACGGCACCATCAAACTGCAAAGCATGTGAGTAGTGCAGAAAGTATTTTCTCTACCATAGACATTTTAATTCAAAAATAAATCTTTCCATTTAAAAGGCAAAAGTACATTATTTTTAAAAATGCATGTAAAATATACATGATTTTCACCTAGAAACAATTTAAAGTAGGAAGTTCCCTCAATGGTTTAGTTTTTTTAAAATTTTTTAGAGTACCCAATTCTTTTTTTCCCCAATTCTCTTTTCCCCAATTAAGGGGCAATTTAGCATGGCCAATCCACCTAGCCTGCACATCTTTGGGTTGTGGGGGCGAGACCCATGCAGACATGGGGAGAATGTGCAAATTCCAGACGGACAGTGACCCAGAGCCGGGATCGAACCTGGGACCTCGGCGCCGTGAGGCAGCAGTGCTAACTACTACTCCGTGCTGCCCCTCTCAATGGTTTAGTTTCTGTGTTAAGTTAGCTGACCCAAATAGAACATCAAGTTATGACTAACCCTTAGCTAGTAAAGTTTTAAAAAGTTAACTGGTGTTGAACCTCCAGAGCGGCAGTGATTAACAAATGAAAATTTTGCGCGCAATGACGAGGACAAATTGTGCTTGGTTTGGTTCCACACTTAGCCAGGCCGCCAACAGGGAGCAAGCAAACTCACAAAAAGAATGGCCATTCAATGATGTGAAGTCTACTGGCAACCAGAAACTCATACACAGCAGCAGCTAAATGGAAGGCAACTGGGAAAAGAATATTTAGACATTATATACTCTGAAGATCTAACAATTTTTGGTCTGACAATTTGTGACATGTAAGAATATTGTACTTACACTTTTCTCATCACATTCTTTTGAAAACTGTTCACAAATAAAATTAAAACACCATATAAACCTCAAAAGGAAACATTGAGAATGCATTTCTATACTCAGTACGAATGTTGACAACGCAAATCAAACACAAAATAGCTATTCCTTTTTTTTTTCATTTCCAATTAAGGGCAATTTAGTGTGGCCAATTCACTTACCCAGCATATCTTTGGGTTGTGAGAGTGAGACTCACGCAGGTAGGGAGAGAATGCGCAAACTCCACATGGACAGTGACCCGGGGCCAGGATTGAACCCGGGTCCTCGGTGCAGTGAGGCTGCAGTACTAACCACTGGGCCGCCCCCAAAATAGTTATTCCTCATCGTCTTCAAGTGGACTGAAGCAACACGTGGCATTTTTGCAATCTGAGCATAGGACAGATTTGAAAAATGGTTCAGCAACTAGCCTGACTAGATCAAAAATGAACATCTTTGGACATATACCCCATAAACCTATTCAGTTAAACTATTCATTCACTATACATTATTTTGTCAATGCCTAAGATGAGCAGAGCTGCCATAGAATGATGAAGGTGGGAGAAGTAATGAAAGTTTGACCATAACATGTCAAAACCTTTCGCAAATTCTTTCTGCTTTTAGCAGCAGTCAGTCAACTCTCTAAAGCTGCTTTGGCAGGTAGGGTTTTGGATGAAATAAGTACGGAGATGGATTCATGCTGTCCCAATCAGAGGTTTGGGCAGCACAAGAGATAGCACTGTGGCTTCACAGCGGCAGGGTCCCAGGTTTGAGTCCCTGCTGGGTCACTGTCTGCGAGGAGTCTGCATGTTCTCCCAGTGTCTGCGTGGGTTTCCTCCTTGTACTCCAGTTTCCTCCCACAGTCCAAAGACGTGCGGGTTAGGTGGATTGGCCATGCTAAATTGCCCTTAGTAAGCAAAAAAGGTTAGGAGGGGTTCTTCGGTTACTGGGATAGGGTGGAAGTGAAGGCTTAAGTGGGTCAGTGCAGACTCGATAGGCCAAATGGCCTCCTTCTGCACTGTATGTTGTATGTTTCAGATGCATCACTACCTCCATAAATCACTTCAGGAATCCATCTTCATGAGGAATAGTTTGTGATCCTCCATCTGGCATAGGTCTTCTCCGCCTAACACCGCAATATGGTGCCAGTTCGGTATGGTTGGCTGGCTGAAGACATCCTGTTATTTGGCCGTATAGCAAACATAATGAAATGAATTATGCCGGTTATCATCCTTAAAATTATGAAAATGGTTTAATGTGCCTTTCAACTGAATGGTTAGAATTCCATAACTAAATTGGAGGGGATCCGAAGGGGAGGTAGAGAGCACAGAGTCTCACTCTATGCCGATGATCTGCTCCTTTATATCTCGGACCCACAAAGCAGCATGGACGGAATCATCGCGCTCCTGAAAGAGTTTGGAGCCTTCTCGAGCTACAAACTCAACATGAGCAAAAGCGAGATCTTCCCAGTACACCCGCAAGGGGGGGGGGGGGGGGCAGCACTAAAGGGGCTGCCGTTCAAACAAGCCCGACATAAATTCCGCTACCTGGGGATCCAAATAGCCCATGACTGGAAAGGGATCCACAAATGGAACCTCACCAGCCTGACGGAGGAAGTTAAAAAGGACCTGCAAAGATGGAACACACTCCCGCTCTCCCTCGGGGGGAAGAGTCCAGACGATCAAAATGAACGTACTGCCCAGGTTCCTCTTCCTGTTTAGATCCATTCCGATCTACACCCCCAAGGCCTTTTTCAAAGCGCTGGACGAACTTATCATGGCGTTCGTATGGGGGGGTAAAAATGCTAGGATCCCAAAGAAGGTCCTACAAAAAACAAAATCCGGGGGGGGGGGGGGGGGGGGGGGGGGGCTAGCCCTCCCGAATCTACAATTCTACCACTGGGCGGCAACAGCCGAGCGAGTAAGGGGATGGATCCAGGAGCCAGAAGCCGAGTGGGTGCGTGCGGAGGAGGCCTCCTGCATGGGAACCTCCCTCCGGGCCCTCGCCACGGCAGCACTCCCATCCCCACCCAAAAAACACTCCACCAGCCCAGTGGTGACAGCCACCCTCCAATCCTGGAACCAACTGCGGCAGCAATTTGGCCTGTACAAAATGTCGGACAAGGCTCCCATCTGCAACAACCATAGGTTCAAACCAGCACTGACTGACGCCACCTTCAAAAGGTGGAGACAGGACTGGGGGACACTGACAGTCAGGGACCTATACACGGACGACAGGATCGCAACACTGGACGAACTGACGGAGAAATTTCAGCTAGCTGGGGAGAACGAGCTACGGTACCTGCAGCTCAAAAACTTCCTACGAAAGACAAGGACGTACCCACAACCGCCACGACAGACACTACTGGAAGACCTACTGGACGCAAGTATCCTAGAGAAAGGGAACTGTAGTGACATGTATGGCCGACTGGTAGATAGGGACGACACCGTACTGGACGCAACAAGAAGGAAATGGGAGGACGACCTGGGGATGGAGATAGGGTGGGGACTCTGGAGCGAAGCACTGCATAGGGTCAACTCCGCCTCCACGTGCGCAAGGCTCAGCCTGACGCAACTAAAAGTGGTACATAGAGCCCACTTAACAAGAAACCGTATGAGTAGGTTCTTCCCGGAGGTGGAGGACAGATGCGAGCGGTGCCAAAGAGGCCCGGCCAACCACGCCCACATGTTCTGGTCTTGCCCCAGACTTGTGGAGTACTGGACAGCCTTCTTCGAGGCTATGTCCAAAGTGGTGGGGGTGAGGGTGGAGCCATGCCCGATGGTCTTCGGGGTTTCAGACCAGCCAGATCTATTCCTGGGGAGGAGGGCGGACGCCTTTGCCTTTGCCTCCCTGATCGCCCGCCGTAGAATCCTGTTTGGCTGGCGGTCAGCAGCACCGCCCAGAGCTGCAGACTGGCTGTCTGACCTCTCGGAATCTCTCCAAATGGAGAAAATCAAATTCGCCATCCGAGGGTCGGAAGACGGCTTCCACAGAACATGGGAGCCATTCATGCAACTGTTCCGGGACCTGTTTGTGGCCAACGTACAAGAGGAAGAATAGTCGGGTGGCCAAGAATCAGGGGAAAATGGACGGGAATCGGGGGAGGGTAGCCGGAGAGGGGGGGGGGGGGGTTACGGGCTCGTTATGGGGGTTTGCTGGCAAGCCAAGGCCCAAAACCAAACTATAAATAAATGCCTATAAACATGTGCCTCGGCCATATTGGGGAATGTAAAATATGTATGTTGGCTAAAGGGGGCGGCCACAATTGTTGTTATGAAGATGCTTACCTGTAAATATTCATGCTAAATTTTTGTGTTTTTTTTTCTCTAATAATTTGTAATTTGTCATATATAAAATATGAAAACTCAATAAAAAACATATATAAAAAAAAGAATTCCATAACTGTGCTGTGGCACAGGCTCGTGAAAATTTTGGCATTTCGGCCCCAACCTGTACACCCCTCCTCCCCCTAAAAAACTCTCGAGTTCTTTCCACCTTAAGCAAGCTCCAGTGTATTTACATGCATATGTATTTATTAAGAATTCCTCTTTTTTATGAGAAAGCATTGTTTTGTTTTAAAAATCATGCCATTTTTATCTTCAAGTGGATTAAACTAGTTGTGTTTCTTGGTTATATATTTATTTTAAAATTACATTTTTGTTAAAACGTGCCCTGAAATGTGGTTTTGTTACTATTAGTTGAGCTTAGTCCAGAGTCCAAATCTTCTTTTGAGAACTCATGACTTTGGGGTAGAACTTTGGAACATTTTACCCTTCAAGACAATTCCACCATTCATGACTGATTCATATCTTAACAGCATCAACCGATCAGGTGCATAATCTTCAATATTTTTCCCTAGTAAATATTTACCAATTTTTAATCTTTTAATTGACCTAACCTCAACAGCTTTTTGACTCAAGAGTTCAAATTTCCCACTAGTCTTTATCAACATCCTGGCAGTTGCCACTAACCAGAAACCGAAATAGACTAGCCCTATAAATACTGTGGCTACAAGAACAGATCAGAGGCTAGGAATCTTGCAGCAAGTAACTCACCCCCTAACCTGTCCACAATCTAAAAGGCGCAAGTTAGGAGTATAATGGAATATTCACCACTTGCCTGGAGGAGTGCAGCTCCAGCAACACTCAATAATCTAGACACCATCCAGGACAATGCAGCCCATTTGATTGACATCCCTTCCACAAACATTTACTCCCTTCACCACTGGCAAAATGTAACAATGTGTACAATGTACAAGATGTACTGCATGAACACACCACGGCTCCTCAGGCAGCACCTTCCAAACCCACGACCATTGCCATCTGGCAAAAACATGGGGACTCCACCACCTGGAAGTTCCTCTTCAAGACACACACAGTCCTGACTTGAAAGTATTAAAAAGGCCTATGGAATACTTGCCTTTATTAGCCAAGGCATAAAATATAAAAGCAGGGAGGTTATGGTGGAGTTGTATAAAAACCTCGTGGAGCCACAGGTGGAGTACTGCATGAAGTTCTGGTCAGCACTATAGGAAGGATTGCACTAGAAAGGGCGCAGGAGATTCACCAGGATGTTGACTGGCTGGAGCATTTCTGCTATGGAGAGAGGCTGGTTAGGCTGGGGTTGTTTTCCTTAAGAACAGAGAAAGCCACCGGGGGGGGGGGGGGGGGGGGGGGGGGGGGATGGGACATGATCGAGGTGTGCAAAAGTATAAGGGATTAAGATGGGTAGGTAGGGAGGAATGTTTTTCCCTTAATAAAGGGGTCAATAACCAGGTATAGCAAAGTGCTGCAGATTTAGTGGGGATATGAGAAAAATTGGAACTCGCTGCCTGAAAGGATGGCCGAGGCAGAAACCCTCAACATTTAAGAAGCATCTGAAACACCATAGAATACAAGGCTACGGACCAAGGACTGGAAAATGTAATTAGAATATAGGTGTTTGATGTCTGGCACAGACACAATGGGCCAAAGGACCTCTTTTTGTGCTGTAAAACTCAGACCAGGATTCTTCGCTCTCGGTTCCTTCAGTCACTGGGTCAAAAATTTATATTTTTGGTGTTTAAAGGAAAGTGGGCAGCACGGTAGCACAGTGGTTAGCACTATTGTTTCATAGCTCCAGGGTCCCAGGTTCGATTCCCGGCTTGGGTCACTGTCTGTGTGGTGCCTGCACGTTCTCCCGTCTGCGTGGGTTCCCTCTGGGTACTCCGGTTTCTTCCCACAGTCCAAAGATGTGCAGGTTAGGTGCATTGGCCATGATAAATTGCCCTGAAGTGTCCAAAAAGGTTGGGTGGGGTTATGGGTTAGGGGGTGGGGTGCTCTTTCCCAGAGCAGACTCAATGGGCCGAATGGCCTCCTTCTGCACTGTAAATTCTGTGATAATCCGGAACTCCCCTCCGAACAGCCCTTTGGGTGTGTAACTATATCTGAGGGACTGCAGCGGTTTCTCGATGCCCACATTATGTAATTTGTTTGTGGGTTTTTTTTTAAAGTGCTCCCAGCCTCCATCCTTGAATGGACCAGCATTAATTTACTATATCTTTTGCCAGGACATTAAAAAGTGGAAACTTGTTCATGTCTGTCCTGCCACTAACAATCCAGTTACATCCCTTTTACAAATGAACATACTTTTAGTTGAAGAAAATCAACAAACTGCTATATAGTAGAAACGGTGCACATTGAGTCCGAGGAAAACCATGGGAAACTAACTTCAAACAGGTTAAATTTCAGTTTTAAAAAACACGTTCACGTACTGAAGTACAGCGTGCATCTTTCCGGTAAACTATTTGAAGTCACTATCTGAAGTGGGGGAGGGCGAGGCTGAGACATACTTTCCAGTCTACAGATTGGAAATGATTGCTCCGATCGATGTCGGGGGGGGGGGGGGCTGCTCTTCAAACTCGGGTTTCTTTTTGTGTGAAGGCCGAAGCCTCCTGAACCGCTGTTGCTGCAGCGGGGTCTCTGCTCTTCACTCCTACCTTCTTCTTCTCCATGTTCCGCACTTTCTTGTCGATGACATTGAGAACCTGTCTGAGTGCCTCATTCTGGGGCTGTGCCGCCTGCCCCTGGCCGGCCTGGACACTCACCGCGGCGGCGGTGGCAGCAGCGACCGTGGCGGCGGCCTCAGCTCCGGCGGCGGAAGATGATCGCGATTCGGCCGCTTTTGTGGCGGTGGCTGCCGGCATTTTCTCTGCTGGTCTTTGTCAGAAACTGAGCTTTGTTTTAAAAGGGGGGGGGGGGGGGGAACAAGTGGGGGGGGGAGGGAGGGGGGGAAAGTTGGGAATTTTATTGAAAGGGAAAAGACCAAGAGACGCGGCCGCTTCTCCGTCCGCGCGACACCAGCAGCAGCGCCGAGACTGAGGGGCGGGCACGCGCCGCGGGAGCGCGGTTCGCGTCCCCGCCTCAGGACCCCGCCCGCACCTGGGCTTGGCCGCCGCGCCTGCTCACACCGGTCCCCAGACTCTCAATACACACATCCATTGGTCTGCGGTGTTTACCTGTTAAAACTGACTTTGTTTTGATCAGTGGCTCTGCAATTCTGCAAGGTGTTTCAGGCAGTGATTAGGACAGTAACTGGAGAACGGAAAAGAGCAGCAGGAAGGATTGAGCTTCTACACCTTCTCCCAGGCTAGACTCATGAAAAAGTCTTACAACACCAGGTTAAAGTTGAACAGGTTTGCTTCAAACCACTAGCTTTCGGTGGACTTTAAACTGGTGTTGTAAGACTTCTTACTGTGCTCACCCCAATCTAATGCCGGCATCCCCACATTAAGACTCATTAAAGAGAGCACAAAACAGGGACCTCTCATCAACTCTGCGAAGACAGTCACCGAAAACAACTGGCAACTTGCATCAAATCAGTGAACCAACGGATCAAATCCAAGTTCTGCAGCCAGCCCTGAATGGGCAGTGGACAATTAACAACTCACTGGAGAAGGAGGCTCCATAAATATCCCATCTTCAATGATGGGGGAGCCCATTTGTAACATCTTCAACAAGAAGTGCCGAGTAGATGATCTATCTCAAACTCCTCTGGAGGTCCCCAGCATCACAGATGCCATAGAGTCATAGAGATTTACCTACCCTTCCTAACTATCCATCTGTCCTGCTGCATCAGGGATCTTTGGGTATGCAATCACTGGTCCTCTATCCCTCCTAGCATCCTACCGTTCATTCCCTTGCTCGTTAGTCCTCCCAAAATGCATCATTGCACACTTTTCGGAGTTAAATCCTATTTGCCATTTTCTGCCCATCTGACCAGCCTGTCCATATCATCCTGTAATCTAAGACTTCCCTCTTCACCCCACCTCCAATTTTCATATCATCTGCAAACTTGCTGACCATACTTTCATGTCTAGATCATTAACAGCATGGGACCCAGCACCGATCCATTGTGAAATACCACTGGACACAGGCTTCCAGTCACAAAAATAACCTTTGACCATTATCATCTGCCTCCAAAGACCATGGGTGATGCTCAGGGAACCCATGTTCAAATCCCAGCACAGCACATGGTGGAATTTGAATTGAATAAAAGCCTGGAATTAAAAGTCTAATGATGACCACAAAACCATGGTCGATTGTCATAAAATCCATCTGGTTCATTAATGTCCTTCAGGGAAGGAAATCTGCCATCCTTACTTGGTCTGGCATACATGTGACTCCAGACCCACAGCAATGCGGCTGACTCTTAAATTAGGGCAATAAATGCTGGCCCAGCCAGAGACACCCACGTCCCATGCAAGGATTTTTAAAAATTCAGCAAGACTTGTGTTCCAGAATTAGCCACGTCCCTAACTAAGCTGTTCCAACATAACAAAGATATCTGTCAAAAATTGTCTGGTCCACAAAAAGCAGGACAAATCCAACCTGGTCAATTTCCACCTCATCAAGTCTAATCTTTTTTTAAAAAAATAAGCAAATCTTAATTGTGTGTGGCCAATCCACATACCCTGCACATCACTGGGTCGTGGGGGTGAGACCCAAGCGGACATGGGGAGAATGAGCAAACTCCACAGGGACAGTGACCCAGAGCTGGGATCATACCTGGGTCCTCACTGCTGTGTGGCATCAGTGCTAACCACCATGCTGCCCAAGTCTAATCTTGATCATTTGTAGATTGTTGGAAAGATTGTTGCTGCCAAGTGCTTAGCAATAACCTGCTCACTGACGCCCAGTTTGGGTTATGCTAGGGTCACTCAACACCAGACCTCATTAGCCTTCGTCGAAACATGGACACAAAAGAGTTAAACTCCAGAGGTGTAGTGAGAGAGACTGCCCTTGACATTATGGCAGCTTTTGACCAAGCACTTGCAAAACTGGAGTCAGTGGAAATCAGGGAAACCTTTTTGTTGATTGCAAACATATCCAGCACAGAGGAAGATGGTTGTGGTTGTTACAGGTCAATCATCTCAGCTCCAGGATAGTACTTCAGGAGTTCCTCAGGGTAATAACTAGGCCCAACCATCTTCAGAAGCTTCATTAATGACCTTCCTTCCATCATAATGTCGGAAGTGAGGATGTTTGCATAATTTTCAGTACCATTTGCGACGACTCAGATAGTGAAGCAGTCCATGTCCAAACACAAGATCTGGACAATGTTCAGGCTACAAAGGTGCCACGTGATGACCATCTACAACAAGGGAGAATCTAACAATTGCCACTTGACATTCAATGGCATTACCATTGGCGAATCTCCCACCATCAATATCCTGGGGGTTACCAATGACCAGAAACTGAACTGGACGAGCCATATAAATACTGTGGCTACATGAACAAGTTAGGGGTTAGGGATCCTGCGGCGAGTATACAAATCCCAACTCCCAAAGTCTGTCCACCATCTGCAAGATACAAATCAGGAGTGTGATGGAATACTCAACATTTGCCTGGATGAGTGTAGCTCAAACAACACTCAAGGAATTCAATACCATCCAAGATAAAGCAGCCCACTGAACTATCACCCCATCTACAAACATTTAGTCCCTCATAATTAACAGGCAATGGCAGAAGCATGCATCATCTACAAGATGCACAACATGAACTCACAAGGCTCCTGAGGCAGCACCGTCCAAACCCACAACTTCTACCACCTAGAAGGACATAGGCAGCAGGCACATGGGAGCACCACCACCTGCAGGTTTCCATCCAAGCATCACCATTTTAACTGGAAATATATCCCCGTTCCTTCATTGCCACTGGGTCAAAATCTTGGAACTGCCTCTCTACCAGCACTGTAGGTGCACCTACAGCACATCGACTGCAACTGTTCAATAAAACAGCTTACCATCTTCTCAAGAACAATTAGGGATGGCCAATAAATGCTGGCCTTGACACCAACCATGATTGAATTTAAAAAAGTGGGATAAAACAGAAGCCTTCTGTTATCAGTGTTAATCTATATGTTATTGAAGAAATGGTCAGTGACTTAAACAGATAACTCTCTTCCCAACTCACTGAAGGAAATAAACAATATCAGAAGACATTTAAAAATCATGAGGTTTGTTTGGCAAAAAAAAAACCACACCCATTAAACCCAGAATTATAAAATACTGAAGCAATCTGAATTCCTCAATAGAAACACATTCATTTCACAAGTACTTCATTAATCTATATGCATTATTGAAAATTGCACATTTGTGATGAGCCACTGATCATTGCACAGTGCTGTTTAATCAGATTCTGAGTGTGGTGCCAATCATTACACTCCCTGATAAGTGCAATCATGTTGTAAGACGTCAACCTATTAAACTCCCAACACCCAGGCCACTCATCATAATTACTCCGGCTTACATTGTTAGTTCTATGTCACCACAGAGTACAACAGCCTACTTGATCACAAACTCAGCTCCAAACTGCATTTATATGCCTTGGGCTCGGTTTTGTTTGTCTTAATTTGTCCTGTTGGATACAAATCAATTTTAGATTGAGCGAGTAGACCAAACTAAATTCAGTGCTTCCCACATTATAAACCTAAATTACCTGTACTCAGGATGCATTACCAGTACAATTAAAAATAAAACAAGACTATTTTTCCCACCATTGAAAGGTCCTGGTCATGTCTCATCTGTTCAGATTTGACTCCCCTCCGAAAAAGGGAAATGCCCAGGCACCGTACACCAAAGTTTCTCAAACATTTCTTTGCACTGGCCACTTAGACGAGAGAAAATACCGTGTGAACCACCCACCAATTCAAACCCATCCACTTACCACTGCAAAAAAAGATTAATGGGAAGAATAGGACTGCTTCTGATGAAGCATCATGGAGGTGATTTTAAAAAAAAATACTCTTCAAAAGGATGTGGGCGTCCATATTACTAACATTTATTGTCCATCTCTAAAATCGGTTTTGTGAAACGGAAATAGTGTTGGACTAATTTGGAGTTCTTTGAGGAAGTAACAAGCAATGTGGACAAAGGAGAACGTGTAGATGTGGTGTACGTAGATTTCCAGAAGGGACTTGACAAGGTGTCACATCAAACTACACAAAATAGGAGTTCAATGGTGTAGGGGGTAACACTGACATGGTAAGAGGATGTTAGCTAACTGGAAACAGAAGGTAGGTGCAAATTGATCGTTTTTGGCTTGGCAGGATGCAACAAGTGGAGTGTCACAGAGACCAGTGCTGGCCTCAACAATTTACAATTCTATTTCAAATCATCAATGATCGGGTCAAACGTACGGTGGCTAAATTTGCCAATGGCAGAGATAGGAAAGTAAGTTGTAAAGAGGACATGGGGTTCAGCAAGTGGGCAAAAAAATTAGCTTGTCCACTTTGGCCGGAAGAACAGAAAAATATACCATTTAAATGGAGATTGCAGGACTCTGAGGCACAGAGAGACCTGGGTGTCCTGGTACATGAATCACAAGTGGTTAGGAAGGCAAATGGAACATTGTATATTGCAAGGGAAATGGAATATAAAAAGAGGAAAGTGTTGCTACGGCTAGATCGGGTACTGGTGAGATAACATCTGGAGTAGCATATAATTTGGGGCTCCTTCTTTAATTAAGAACATAAGTTGCATTAGCAGTGCAGAGAAGGTGTACTCAGCTGACTCCTGGGATGAAGGGTTATCTCATGAGGAAAGGCTGGACAGGCTGGGCTTGTATCCACTGGAGTTTAGAAGAATGAGGGGGGATTTTATTGAAGTATACAAGGTCCTGAGGGGATTTAATAAGGTGGATGCGGAGAGGAAGCGTATCCTTGTGAATGAAACTCGAATCGGAGACACAGTTTAAAAATAAGGGATCTCCCATTTAAGATGGAGATGAGAATTTATTTCTTTTAGAGGGTCATGAATGTGGAACTCTCATGGAGAGATGGAGAGGCAGGGTCATTGAATAATTTTAAGGCAGAGGTAATACATTTTTGAGTAACAAGGGAATCAAAGAGTAAAAGGTGTAAGCAGGAAAGTAGAGTGGAGACGAGAATCAGATCAGTGATGACCTTACCGAATAGCAGAGCAGGCTCAAGAGGCAAAATGGCCTATTACTGCTCCTAATTCATGTTCATACACATGCAATTGACTTTAAGGTGGTGGTGAGACTTTCTCGAACCACTCCAGTCCTTATGGTGTAGGTTACAACTACAGTGCTGTGAAGAGTGTTCCAGGATTATAATCCAATGACAGCGAAGGAACTTGCAGGTGGTGGTATTCCCATGCATCTGCTGCCCTTGCCCTTCTTGGTGGCAGAGGTCATGAGTTTGGAAGGAGCTGTCAAAGAAACTTTTGGTTGCTGCAGTGCATCTTCTGTATGGAACACACTGCTGCCACTGTGCATCGGTGGTGGAGGGAATGAATGTTTACGGTAGCGGAATGCCTAAACATTGTCCAGGTCTTGCCACACATCAGCTTCAGTATCTGAGGAATCACGAATGATGAACATTGCACAAATAAACATGCATGGTTGACCTTACGATGGAGGGAAGGCTCTTGATGAATCAGGAGAAGATGGCAGAGCACAGGACAATCCCCTGAGGATTCCTGCGACGATGTCCCAGAACTGAGGTGATTGACCTCCAACAATAACTAATCCCTTTGTGCTCGGTGTGACTCCAACCAGTGGAGAGATTCCCCAAAGTCCCACCGACTATAGCTTTGCTAGAGCTCCTTAATGTGGCTTTGATGTCAAGGACAGTCACTCTTACCTCAAGTTCAGCTCTTTTGTCAATATTTGGACCAAGGCTGAAATGAGGTCAGGAGCAGGCAGTGGCCCTGGTACAACCCAGAGCGTCAGTGAAAGGATTATTGCTGTGAAAGTGCTACTTGATAGCACAACTGATGATTTATTCCATCATTTGTCTGATGATTGAGAGTAGCCCGATGGGACAGTAATTAACCTTGTTAGATATGTCCTGCTTTTTGTGGACAGTTCAAACCTGGGCAGATTTACCACATAGCCTGGTAGATGCCAGAGTTGTAGCTGTACTGCAACAGCTTGGTTAAGAGCACAGTTAAGTCTGGAGGACAAGTCTTCAGTGATATTGCAGGAACCTTGTCAGGACCTACAGCCTTTAGAGTATCAAGTGCCTACAGCCATTTCTTGATTGGATTGAATCAAATTGGCTGTTATAACCGATGAAGGCTTGTACCAGGACTTAACCACTGGTAATGCAGAAAGGGGGGTTTTTATGCCTCCAAGGTTATCCCATTGTCTGTCGGAGGCTACACAGATCGTTGACTCAATGATGGGGGAATGTGGCTTTTACAAATTATTAGCCATTTTAAAGTCAGTCTTTGCTTGACAAGAGGCCTTTTTAAAAAAAGTTCAATATATATCTCACCAACTGATTAAATTAAGATTAATATTTTACATAGTTACAATGATAGCATGGTACTTTACTGAGCAATCCATCCGGTGCCAGAGGGAAACGTGGTTTACTGATCATAAACCTTTTTTTAATATTTTGCAAACGAGGAAAAGCTGCTGATCCCAAAAGCATACAGTTTTAGGGTTTTAAAAATCGAAAGATTTATTAAAAGAAAAATAAACGTAAGCACACAAGATTAAAGTCTCAACAGTTAAAACAGTCTTACAGAACCGCCTAATAAATCCACTTGGTCAAAACACACATGTAAGCTCTGTTCTTGGCAACTCACAGATTTTAACTTTAAAAATCCAGTAACATAACCCAAATCATTCACGAAGGTTCGAGATTTTGCCAGAAAGGAGATACAGAGCTTCCCAGTGAAGCCGGCCTCCACATTGCTGGAGAAGGTGCTGAAGACAGGGGGGCTGGAGAAGGGGGTAGTGTCGGCAGCTCACAAAGCTATTTTGGAAGAGGAGAAGGCACCACTGGAAAGAATCAAAACAAAGTGGGAGGAAGAGTTGGGAGACGGTATGGAGGGGGAGGTTCTGGTGTGAGATTCTCCAGAGAGCGAACGCCTCCACCGCGTGCGCGAGGTTGGGGCTGATACAGCTGAAGGTGGTATACAGAGCACACCTCACGAGGTCGAGGATGAGTCAATTCTTTGAATGAGTAGAAGATGTGTGTGAGCGTTGCGGGGGAACCCCCGCTAATCACGTTCATATGTTTTGGTCCTGTGGGTTACTGGAAGGAAATGTTTAGGGTAATCTCTAAAGTGGTGCACGTGAAACTGGACCCGGGCCCTCGGGAGGCCATATTCGGGGTGTCGGACCAAACCGGGGTTGGAAATGGGTGCGGAGGCAGATGTTGTAGCCTTCACCTCGTTGATCGCCCGAAGGCGGATCCTGATGGGTTGGAGAGCAACCTCTCCACCCTGTGCCCTGGCGTGGCGGGGGGACCCGTTGGAATTCTTGGCTCTTGAGAAGGTTAAGTTTGAACTGAGGGGAAGGATGGAGTGGTTCTACAATTCATGGGCATTATTCATATGCACTTTCAAGAACTGGATAATATCGAACATTAGTTTGGGGGGGGGGGAGAGAGAAGAAGGGGGACTGTGTGTGTTAATGGTGACTATGGCCGAATCCTGATACCGTTTTGTCATTTGTTTATGTGAACATGCGGTCAGTTGTTTGGGGGTTGGTGGGAGGATGGGATTGTTGTTATTGATATGGGGATTGACATATTCGTTACTTATTATTGTTTATTGTTGGTGGGTGTAAATTTGGGAGAAAATGTGAAAAAGGAGAATAAAATATTTTTTAAAAACATAACCCAAAGCAAATAACTGCCACTTGAATAAAGGTGTATCACATGACTCCTCAAAAGATGTGGACATCCAAACTGAAAGTTCAGGAACAGCCCATTAAAAAAAAACTTTTCTGGTTTGAAACCGGATTGTTTCTTCCAATTCAAAGCTTTCACACCTTCTCCTCATTACAGGTCTGGTGTCTAGGACATTTCCCCCACACAGCCACCCAACGTAGTTAAGCCTCTTTCTTTATATATCCTTTTTCTCTTTCAATTCTGGTTGCATTATCCTCGAACGCCTCTTCCAATTCAATTTCTCCAAATATAAAAATCTCTCATGTTTTCCCACTTTGTCTGTATTTTCAGATCAATAAAGTTTAACATGACTCCCCTGTTTATCAATGAAACCATTGTAATTAATTAAAGTTCCTTGCCACTACTAAACTCGCCCAGTAAAGTCAACATCTGAAAAATCATGTCCCTACTTATCTTATAATGCAAATTTAGAGAACATTAGATAGATAGATTAGATGTTGATACTGTGCTTCTTGCAGAGAAGGATAAAAGGAGATTTGATAGAGATGCTCAAAATCATGAGGAGCCTGTTAAAAGGATTGAGAACGAGAGGATACAGATTTCAAGTGCCCTGGAGGAAAAGTGATGTAAGAAAAAAATGTTCTCACACAGCAAGTGTTTCAGGTCTGGAATGCACTACCTGCAAGTGTGGCGAAGGCAGGTTAAATCGAGGCATTCTAGAGAACATTAGATGACTATTTGAATAGACACAATATGCAAGGATACGAGGAATAGGCAGGAGAAGGGCACAAAGTTATAATTCCTATTTGGAGTGCCGGTGCAGACATGATGGACGCCACACATCTATGATTCTGCAAATGCAAGCTTTTTTTCTTGAGGTATTTGAAATAATTCAACTTAGTCCAATGTAACACCGTAAACATTAAGATGCTTCCACGGGGTCATCAACTTGAAACATTAATTGTTTTTCACTCCACAGATACTGCCATACCTACTGATTATTTCCAGGTGCTAAGATACCTTTTCTATCATCCACCAGATTAAACACACTGGAAAATGTTGTTGGCAGGACCAGCGAGTTAGGATTTGCTGCAAACATGCAAAGGAAACTGCATATGTTCAAGGGTGGCCAACATCATCCACACAGAAGGCAACTGGTTCACTGATGAGACAGAATACATCAACCTAAAATTTGATAATAGAAAATAGAAGTAGTTTGTTCAGCCCGTTGAGCCTGCCCTGTTGATCTTCACATTCTCCCACATTTTCCCCACACCCTGGACATCTTTAGAGTCTGGAAATCTATTTCCATCTTAAATATAATTAAGTAACTTGGTCTCCACAGCCTTCTGGAGTAGAGAATTCCACAGGTTCTCCAAGAAATTTCTCCTCATCTCAGCTCTAAATGTTGACCTTGTATCCGGAGACTGTGAACCCTTGTTCTTGGAACATTCCAGCCAGAGGAAACAACATCCCTCATGTCTGCACCCAGCCTGCCCAACCCCATAACAATTTTATGTTTAAATTAGATCCCCTCTCATTCTTCTACGTTCTGGTAAATACAACCCCAGTCGACACAAACCCTCCTCACAAAACAATCTTGCCATCCCAGGAATCAGGCTTTACTCCGTCTATGGAGGTATATCGTTTCTTAGATAAGGATTCCAAAACTGCATACAATACTCCAGGTGTGGTCCCACCAAGACCTGGAACAGCTGCAGTAAAACATCCTTGCCCCTGTACTCAAGTCCTCTTGCAAAGAAGGCCAACGTACCATTTGCCTTTTAACTGCTTGCTGCACATGCATGTTTGCTTTCGTTGGCTGGTGTACTCGGACACCCAGGTCACTTTGTACGTCAACATTTCCCAATCCATCACCATTTAAATAATATTCTGGAATTCTGTTTCTCCAACTGAAGGAGGTAGCTTTTTGCATCTGCCATGTATTATCCCTGTCAATCCTGTCTAATCACACCTCACCAATAACATTCCCAAGTTTTATATTGTCAGCAAGTTTGAAATATTACTTTTGGTTCCCTCATCCAAATCACTGATGTATATTGTGAATAGCTGGGGCCTAAGCACTGATTCCTGAGGAGTACAACTAGTCACTGCCTGCCATTTTGAAAAAGACCCATTTATTTTGACTCTGCTTCCGGTCTGCTAACCAATTCTCTATCCATGCCAATACATTACCTCCAATTTTGCACACAGGGATCAGTACTGGCACCTTTGCGGTTTGTAATATATAAATGACTTGGAAAAAAACATAGCTGGTCTGATTAGCAAGTTTGCGGATGATACTAAGATTACAGGAGTTGCAGATAGTGACAAAGATTGTCAGACAATACAGCAGGATATAGATGGGCTGCCAAATTGGGCGGAGAAATGGCAGATGGAATTTAACCCGGACAAATGCAAGGTGATGGATTTTGGTAGACCCAATTCAGGTAGGAGCTATAGAATAAATGGCAGAACCATCAGGAGCATAGACACATAGATCTGGGTGTGCAGGTCCACAAATCCTTTAAAATGGCAGCACAGGTGGAAATGGTGATAAACAAAGCAGATGGCATGCTTGCCTTCATCGGATTGGGCACCGAGTATAAAAGTTTGCAAATTATGTTAGTTATATAGAACATCGGTTAGGCCACATTTGGAATACTGTGTCCAATTCTCGTCACCACACTACCAGAAGGACATGGAGGCTTTGGAGAGAGCACAGAAAGGTTTACCAGGTGTTGCCTGGTATGAAGGGTATTAGCTAGGTGGAAGAGATTGAATAAACTGGGAGTGTTCCCCCTAGAAAGACGGAGGCTGAGGGGCGACGTGATAGAAGTTTATAAAATTACGAGGGGTATAGACAGGGTGAACAGTTGGAAGCTTTTTCCTAGGGCAGAAATGACAATTACAAGGGGTACATTTTCAAGTGGAGTGGGTATGGGTTGAGTGGAAATGTGCAGGAGGGTGGTGGTGGCCTGGAATGCACTGCCAAGTGAGGTGGTTAAGGCAGATACGTTAGCGACCTTTAAGACTTATCTAGATAGACACATGAACAGATGGGGTATAATACGATACAAGCAGTTGGTCTCGATAGGACACGTAATCAATGCAGGCTTGGAGGGCCGGTTCCTGTGCTGTACTGTTCTTTTTGTGGTTTGTAACCTCTCCTGTGGATCTATCAGAAGCTTTCTGAAAATCCTAACACATACAACAACTGGTTCACCCTCATCTAGTCTACTGGTTAAGATCTCAAAAAACTCCAGGTTTATCAAACATGATTTCCCTTTCATAAATGCATGTTGACATTGTCTACTCCTGTTGATATTTTCTATGTGTCTTGTTATCACATCCTTTATAACAGACTCTAGCATTTTCCCTACTCCTGATGTTAGGCTAACAGGCCTAGAATTCCATTTCGCCCCTCCTTTATTAAATAGCTTATTACATTAGACACCCTCCAATCAGCTAGGACTGTTCCGGAATCTGCAGAATTTTGGGAGATGACAACCAATGCATCCACTATTTCGATGGCCCCGGGATATAGATCATCAGGTCCTGGGGATTGATCGCCTTTCTGACCTATTATTTCCTCCAAATCTTTTTCTAGTAATACTAATTTCCTTCAATTTCTACTTCTCATTGGACCCCTGGTTCCTTGTTATGTCACTCCTGATCTGCACCTTGTAGATGGTTGGCAGGCATTGGGGAGTTACTTGCCGCAGAATTCCTAGCTTTTGACCTGCTCGTGGCCTCAGTATTTATATGGCGAGACGAGTTCAATTTCTGGTCTATGGCCCAAAATGTTGATGGATTTGCACAATCTGTAATTAATGTCGCCCATGATCACTATAGCACCCCTTGTCACTCGCATCTTGAATTTCCTGGTTAATGCCACCCCACTAATCGAGAGTGAGGAATCTCAGTTTCTCACTCACACCCCCAAAAAGCAAGTTTTTCATGTCTCTCCCAGGAAACTTTTGCAGGTGAGTAGGCAGCTGGGGGTGATGGTGTGCACAAGTAAAAGGCCGACTTGAGGGGCCAGTTGGTCATTATTTGGTGTGGCATCCATTTGTCTCCTTTTGAAGTGCTTATAGATAATATTCAACATTAAAGTATAATCTTTCTCTGATGTTTAGTGACCATTCTTCTTAGGAAAATGTAGTAAATGTCCTCATGCAACAACCCACAGTGAGAAACAACCAGAAATTCTAATAAACTGATTAAAGGATAAATAGTGAGAAGTATAAAACTCCCCTATTATTCAGATATTCTGTGGGGCCTTTTAAAGTCCTTCTCAACAAGATAATGGGGCATTGGTTAAACATCTCATCCCACAATGTAACTTGTCCTCAGTAGCACAATGATATATCAATCTAAACTATCTGCTAAAGCCTCTGGGATTGAAGTTGAGACTACAACTTTCCAACTCAGGAAAGGGTATGACACTATCACTGAACCCAACTTGTCTTCAAATGTGGGTTTGAGTAGGGTGATCATTGCTCGGCACAACATCGAGGGCCGAAGGGCCTGTTCTGTTCTGTACTGTTCTAACACAGAACAAATTAAAGTACAGCACAGAAACAGGCCCTTCGGCCCTCCAAGCCTGTGCCGACCATGCTGACCGTCTAAACTAAAATCTTCTGCACTTCAGGTCTCCCGTGTCTCTATTCCCATCCTATTCATGTATTTGTCAAGATGCCCCTTAAACGTCACTATCATTTATTGGCACACAGAAGTAGAGGACACGGAACAAAAAAAAAAAGAGCCTCATACACAGAGACCGGCATTAACGATAAGCGAACAAATACAGAACTAAGATTCGCCACAAAACAAACAATGGAAGTGCCACTCCACCTTTAAAGAGGATGGGGCTCAAAAAGTAACTAACTTGTGGGTCCAAAAATACTTATTTTAGAAAGAAATGCAGCTCAGTCGTCTTCCTTCACGTAAATGTTCTTTAAATTGTGATTGTGAAAGTATTTACCCAAGACGTTCTCCAGTCCTGACCCTTCTGGTTGAGATAGAGTTTTCCCAAGTTAGTTACTTTAGACTGTGTCTGTGTGTTTCAAATAATTAATGCATGATATCAGGCAATACTGGGAATAGGTCTCATTCACATAACTAATTGTTTGGTTGGGACACACTTTTCTTGCACTTCACCAGGACCAGCTTGATACACAAGTCTTTTTACCAGTTTTTTTAAATACACCTATGGTTTCATTTACTCATACACCTTGAAACAGTGTTTGCAGTGAACCTTTCCATAAGCAAACATCCTATTTGCTGTCACAGCCTGATTAACCAGTTCAGTTGAAATCAGAAATCAGGGTAGTTCCTCCACACACAAGTTACAAACTACTTTCATTTTACATTGCAGGTCCAGTTATTTCAGGCTTTTATTGTAGACATTGTAGAAGTTGGAAACAGCCAACTGAAATCATCATTTAAGAATCAAACTTGAGAGCATAGAGGAGCATTCTGATTTATAAAGTGAATATTTCTGAAACAAGCAAAGGCCAATTGTATGGAGCTACAAGCATTCTGAAAAACTGGCAACAGTACAGTTTTAAAAAATGGTGGGAGACCATCAAAAGGCATGTGATAATATTGTGACTAACATTTCAAACATTTAGGTTGAATGGTGACTTTCCTGTTGAAATCCTCTTGTATGTCAACCAAATGGCAGTTCTTCATGCAAGAACCAAGACTATAAAAGCAGGTCATTTGATGACAGCCAATCATGACCAGACATTCATGCACACTTTTTCACAGGGATCACTGGACAGCGATTAGATGTGGGAGAGCACAATTGCCTCTCACCTATCTTTTTTCACCCAGGGATACATGTGTCAATTAAAATACCAACATCGATTAAATTAAGTTGTAATCAGGCTGGTTTCCCCACTGCAACCGGAAATCCTGATCAGCATAGAAACATAGAATTTGCAGTGCAGAAAGTGGTCATTCGGACCATTGAATCTACACCAGCCCTAGGAAAGAGCATCCCACTGAAGCCCATGCCTCCACTCTATCCCCGTAACACGACCTAACCTTTTTGGACGCTAAGGGCAATTTATCATGGCCAATCCACCTAACCTGCACATCTTTGGACTGTCGGAGGAAATCGGAGCACCCGACATAAGGAGAGCGTGCTGACTCCGCACAGACAGTGATCCAAGCCGGGAATCGAACCTGGGACCCTGGAGCCGTGGAGTAACAGTGCTAACCACTGTGCTATCGTGCTGCAATTCCAAGAAATAGGACAACAGTCCAACCCAAAGAAAACCTAGCAGCCCACAGCCTCTACCATCTAGAAGGACAACAGCAGCAAACTCTCCCATCCTCACTTGGAAATATATCGCCGTTCCTTCAATGTTGCTGGGTCAAAATCCTGAATTCCCTCGCTAACAGCACTGTGGATGTACCTATATCTCAGGGACTGCAGCAGTTGAAGAAGGCAGCTCACCACTACCTTCAGAAGGGCAATTAGGGATGGGCAATAAATGCTGGCTTGGCCAGCGATGCCCGCATCCCGTAAATGAATTTTAAAACGGAAAACGGTAGGAGCTGCAAAAACAGAAGCTGTGGAAGCTTAAGTGTCTCCTTTAAATAAGGTTCAAGGGTAGATAATCCCAATGGAAGTGATGATCTGACCAGTCTGTTAAGTGCAATTAGCTTCATTTATTTCTCATTTTAAAATAAACTTTAGATAAAGAAATAATCGTAGAAAACAAGGAAGGCGAAGAGGCATTGGGTGCGCGGAATATGTATAATTCGAAGATGTACAACTCTTTTTCACCTACTTTTTCCTTTAAATTCTGCTGGATTTTACTGAGATCAAATCCGAAATGGCTTCCCAAAAACTTCCAAATAACTATGACCAACAATTTTCACACTCTCCACTTTACACGACCCAAATTGTTCAAGTACAAAACACAGATGGAGCAGGATGCACTATTTATATCTGATCCTTTATCAAAGTTAAGTGAAACCATTAGAAAAGGCAGCTTAAAATCTGCAAGTTTATGAAATAGTTATCCATTCATTGTCAGACTATCCAAAAATAATACCGCTTCATTTTCTGATACTCAATCCCTGTCATAAGCTTTCTTCCCATCTCCTCAAAGCCAACAGACATTTTTTCTCACCAGCATCCTTAAACCTAATCCAATGTTACATTTGTTACTCTCCTTTCATTAAACTGCTTTACTTTCTCATTTGAGATGAATTGCGAATTATATTATTCAACACAGCTTATTTTAGCCAAACCATTTTACATTAAAATGGCGTTGGAGGGTGACAGGGGAGAAAGACTAAAGAAAGCATTCAGTGCACCTCATTCTCATTTGCAGCCAGTGAACCCTGCTGGAAGACCCACATGCGAACATCATGCAAGAAAATGATATTGATATCCCATAAACTGCACAGGTGATGTGAATTAAGCATAAATACAAAATCAGAAAAACTGGTGGAAATCTGAATTAAATACAGAAAATGCTGGAAATACTCAGCAGATCAAGTCAGGTCTCGGCAACCTGCCGAGTATTTCCAGCATTCTCTGTTTTTATTGATGCACGTGCTGTGTTCACTTTGGTTTTAAAATTAGTATATTAAGTTGCCATTGTACATGGTCTCAAGGGAGTTGCTGGCACACGGAATATAATACCCAATGACATTTGCCCAGGATGAAAATGGAACTAAATCCAGGCAAGATTAGGAACATGAACAAACTATGAGGAACCAGGAAGTGTTTCATAGTGGAGATAGGTAATCCATTTCCCCGAATAAGCTGCTTTGGTATCCAGGTAAGTTAATTTGCAACATTAAACCAGAGTTACAGACAAATACCCAATAACAGCACTATCACACTCCTCCCTCTCTCACTGTAAATCTAACCTTTACCCAAAATGAAATAGCATCACTCACCAAGTATTACAGCTAATTCACTTAACAAAGGAGTCAAAATTGGACAAAACTAAAAAGATTACTAACACCCATAGAATCAACCACCATCATCAATTAATAAAAATACCTAGCATAGCTCCTCGGAATGTTATAGCATCATCTTATACACCACAGTACTCCATGCACCTTACGTTACATTCTTCGAATGAATTTGGGATGTCAGATTGAGAACATCCCATTCTGTTGTCTCTTTTCCTTTAGCTCAAAAAAAAATTAATCTGATTTATGCAAACAAAACCATTGATTGATTTGAATTTTAATTCAGTAAGAGAATATACCTGGTCTGTCAGCAGTGGAACAATGAAAATATGTGTGCATACATATAATGCATTCCAGTATAAAAATCTGTTACACCCTCCAGGTCTTAATGGGTCAGGTCAGAGACGTGGGGACCACTTACGAGTTTGACTAGTGGAAACAAACTTGGAAAAAATATAGCATAAAATCTCAAAAATATGAGGTCCTGTCATTACTTAAGTTTAAGCAAATACACAAAAAACTACCACTTCGAAATGATCCTTAAAGGTCACAGTAGCCCACGGGTCCTCTTGGTGAGAATGATTTTTTTTTAAAACGCAGAATTAAAATCCAAAATAATAATACTTTATTCCAAATGGTCATTTGATTGCAGAAACCTTAACATATAAAGACACTGCAAAGCATGGCAAGTGAAACTATAGTGCCGATTATCATTTTCAATGGTTCACTCGTGTTTGAATACAGAACAGTATGGTAGCAAGTTATTTTGCACAAAAGGTCCACTGCAAGCCCTGAAAACTACATTGTATTCATACAAAATAGCATGATGGGTGAAAACAAAAAGTTCATACATGTGTTATAATTAATGCTGAAGTGTAAGGTATTAAAAGCAATTTACCATAAAATTAAGACATATTAAACAAAGGAACTACATATGTAGAGTGCTCTGTATAAGAGTGCTAACTAAAGCAATACAATTTCTATGAATTGGAAGTAAGAATTGTTCTTAGTTCATTGTAACAAAATCATAGATATTGTAATAATTTACACCAATGATTCATCATATTCTAGCCTCAGCTTCTTTGCAGACTAAAGCAAAATACTGCAGGTGCTGGAATTTTTGATTACAACAACCCGAGCAATGGAAAGCAAATTTTTGCATCAACTTCAAATATTGTCTGCCTTGAAGGGTGATTTTCCTCAGCTGATTCAAATTCAGAATGGCAATCAGCAAATTACTGGGGGATGGGGGAATCTAGTGTTCTTTCAAGCACAATGGCCTCAAGGAAAAAAATGGCCCATGTTAATTTAAAAACTGACCATTTTACCTCTGGAGCTTGTCCACTTAATGGGCCTTGCGCTGCAGAAAAAGCCATTTAAACACTGTTGAGTTGACATTTTGTTCCTATTATGGCCTACATATTAGAAGAATTGTTATCAGAATCATACCAGCTTAGCATAGTGCTTAGCATAGCTAACAGTACAGAGCAGAGTGGTCTAACTGGGTCTTCACATCACAGTTCCAGGGTCCCAGATTCGATTCCCGGCTTGGGTCATTGTCTGTGTGTGTGGAGTCTGCACGTTCTCCTTGTGTCTGCATGGGTTTGCTCCGGTTTCCTCCCACAAGTCACAAAAATAATCACCTCACTGCATTGAATTTCATCTACCCGTTGTCTGTCCAATTCAGTGTTTCTATGCCCTTCTAAGTTCATGATTATCCTCATCACGGTTGACAACGTTTCCAATCTTCATATCAACTGCAAGGTTAAAAATTATGCCCTGAACAACTTAGTCTCGGTTGTTAATATATATCAGGAAGAGCAAGGGTCCAAACATTGACACCTGAGGAACTCTACAACAAACCTTCCTCCAATCTTTTGGTTCCATGGCATTCCTTACCTGTTTAGGCACACGCCTGCTTTTTGGCAACTGATCATTAATCTCTTTCGGGCATAAAATGCTTCTGTAACATGTAACATTCTCTTTATGATCATATCATAAATCAGATTAATGCTCCAACGCCATTATTTCACAGAGGAACTCGAGAAACTCCCAGAAACCTGTGAGTGGGACAAAAAGAAAGTCCCAGGGAGACACTTAACCGGCTCATTACTAAAACTAACGTGGCCTAATTCGAGGTTATATTGTTGCAGGTTAAGTTTCCTCAACACAGTAAATTCACTATCTTTCTGACATGAGCTCGTCTGCTTACCCCAATCAGGAAAGTTAAACTCCTCTTATCAACATGTTTGATCTCTACACAGAAAATAGGTGAGGGCCACTCAGCCCTTCTAGCCTGCTCCACCATTCAACATGATCACGACGGAGCCTCGATCTCAACATCTTACTCACACGCTCTCTCCATACCCCTGGACACCCTTAGTGTCTAAAAATGTATCTACTTCATTCTTGATCATATACTATTCTTAATTTCTTTGTAAGCCATAGTTGGGCCGCTTTTCTTCTTGTGTCTTTGTGCCAGAAAGGAACAATTACTGTTGCAATGCATACATTCGTTCCTTAAATATTAACCATTGCCTATCCACTGTCATGCCTTTTAATGAAGTTCCCCAATCTATCTTAACCCGCACAACATTAATTAACCCCATCTCATTCCTCAACATACTCATCTAAAACGATTAATCTGCCACAGTATTACTGCTAATTTGATTTGCTCAATCTAAATGTAGATTAAAGTCACACGTGATTACGGTTAGAACATACAGTGCAGAAGGAGGCCATTCGGCCCATCACGGCTGCACCGACCAACTTTAAGCTCTCACTTCCACCCTATCCCCGCAACCCAATAACCCCATCTAACCTTTTTGGACACTAAGGGCAATTTCAGCATGTCCACTCCACCTAACAGCACGTCTTTAGGGACTTGTGGAAGGAAACCCACACAGACACGAGGACATGCATACTCCACATAGACAGTGACCCAGCGGGGAAATCGAACCTGTTGCACCCTTGTTACATGCATCTCAAAATTCCTTTTTAATGCCACCCCCTAACGTAGCACTATTATTTGGAGGCCCGTAGACAACTGCCACTAACGCATTCCGACTCTTGCTGTTTCTTAGTCTACACAGACTGATTCTACATCTAGATTTTCTGACCCAATATCTTCTTGCACTGTTGCACCAATTTCATTCTGAACTAACAACACCCCACTTCCTTTCTCTTTTTGTCCATCTTTCCTAAATATTGAAATCCTTGAATATTCAGTTCCCAGCCTTGGCCACCCTGCAGCCAGGTATCTGTACTCATTTGAACCAATTTGCCTTATTGCGAATGCTCTATACATTCAGATACAACATTTTCACACATGGCGTTTTCACTATGATCTATTTGCTCCTAGACCTCGTTTCTTCTGCCTTCCACTTTACTATCTTTCAATTCGATCTTTGTTGCCCTCTCATGTCTTCCTGCTCAGGCTCTCACCCCCTGCCACTCTAGCTTAAACCCTCCCCAAAAGCACGAGCAAATACTTGCATTCTACAACTTCACAGCTGATGGCCGAAAGCCTACATTAATATAGAAAATGCATAATGCAGAGAGGTTTTAGCCCATCAGGTCTGTGCTTACCACAAACAACCATCCTCAGCCTGCATTGCCGAGTGGATGATCAATCCTGCCTGTCCCCAAGGTCCCTAGCATCAATATGCCAGTCTTCAGCCAATTCAATTCACTTCAAGTGATATCAAGAAATGGCTCAAGGCATTGGATACAAAAAGGCCACAGGCCCTGACTTTATCCAAGAGGACGCTAAAGTGTAGGACTTGAAGATGACATCAACCAACAAATCAGTCCCACCACATCCATAAAACTATAGAAAATCGTAGTGGGCCATTCAGCCCATCGAGCCTATTCTGCCATTCGTTATGATCATGGTTGATCATCCAAGGGCAGCATGGCGGCGCAGTGGGTAGCACTGCAGCCTCACGACGCCGAGATCCCTGCTCTGGGTCACTGTCCGTGTGGAGCGTGCACATTCTTCCCCTGTTTGTGTGGGTTTTGCCCCCACAACCCATAGATGTGCAGGGTAGATGGTTTGGCCACGCTAAATTGCCCCTTAATTGGAAAAACAAATTGGGTACTCTAAATTTAGGGGGGGGAAAAAAAAAATTAAAATAAAAAATGGTTCATCATCCAACTAAGAATGTGTTCCACGTCCCCCCCCCATGAACTTCGATTCATTTAGCCCCAAGAGCTATAGATAACTCCTTGAAATCATAACGTTTTGGCCTCAACTTTCTGTGGCAGCAAATTCCACAGGCTCACCACTCTGGGTGAACAAATTTCTCCTCATCTCAGTCTTAAATGGTTCATCCCGCATCCTTAGACTGTGTCCCTGATTCTGGACACCACTTAAGAGCGTGGAGTTTACATGTTCTCGCAGTGTCTGTGTGGGTTTCCTTCGGGTGCTCTGGTTTCCTCCCATATTCCCAGCAGCTGTACAGAAGACCTGCACTAGAACGAACTTGATGAGCTGTTCCAGTGCAGTTAAAACACTGGCACCTACACGACAATGTGGAAAATCTTCCAGCTATGCCCTGTCCACTGAAAGCAAGACATTCGGGAAGTGGGTAGGAGTGAGAGCGGGTGAGCAAGCGACTGGTTCATTCCATGTCTCAGGGTCCTCACTCACCTCCACTCCCAACACTCACCCACTGGACGTGGGCGAGTGAAAAACAAGTATTTTTTAAATATAAATATTCCAAAAGATGTGCAGGTTAGGTGGATTGGCCATGATCAATGCACAGGTTATGGAGATAGGGCAGGGGAGTGAACCTAGGTAGAGTGCTCTTCAGAGGATCGGTGCAGACTTGATAGGCCAAATGGCCTCCTACTGCAGAGTGGGGATTCTATGTAATTCCCCTGTTTCTGACTGCATTTATCTTCACCAATCTTTTTCTCTTCACTTACCAGTTTTTACATTCCTTGCAAGCTTACTCTCGTACTTTATATTCCCATTCTTACTCAATCCCGTTGTCACATTTCCTGACTTTTAAACTGCTCCCCATCTTCAGATCTGCTGTTTTTCCTGGCCAATTTGTTAGTACTGACTATCTCTAATTTCCATAGAACAGAATCCCTTGCAAGCCATGATGTGGCCACCTTATTGAGCATTTCATTTTTGCACCAGACAGGAATGAACTGTTGCAGTTAACAAATGAGCTCTTTGCATGTTTGCCACTGTCTATCCAACATCATACCTTTAAATCACGTTTCCCAACCCATTATAGCCAACTCGTGCCTCATACCATAATAGTTTCCTTTGTCCAGATTCAGGACTCTCGTCCCAGAATCAACGATGCCACTCTGCATTGCAATTAGGAATTATGTTGTATTATGGTCGCTCATCCCCAAGGCCTTGCACAACTAGATTGCCAATTATTCCTTTCTCATTACACAATACCCAGCCTGGGATGCCCAGTTCTCAAATTGGTTCCTCAACATACTGATCCAGAAAACCATCCTGTATACAGTCCAGGAATTCCTCCTCTATGGTATTGTCACATCGCGTCGTGAAAGGAGATTGACAATTAAACAGCTAACGGGAAGACGAAGCTCCACAAATATCGCCCGCCTCCCAGCAACTAGGGAAAAAGGCAAGGCTGAAGCACTTGCAACAATCTTCAGTCCAAAGTGCCGAGTGGATGATCCACCCTGGCAAGGTCACAAGCATCTTGTATGCCAGTCTTCAGCCAATTCAATTCATGATTTCAATAAACAGCTGAAGGCACTGGACGCAGAACACATCAAGAACCCTGAAAACATCCCAGCAGCAGTACAGAAGACCTGCTCTAGAACTAACTAGATGAGCTGATCCAGTGCAGTTAAAACACTGGCACCGACACGACAATGTGGAAAATCTTCCAGTTATGTCCTGTCCACCGAAAGCAAGTCATTCGGGGAGTGGGTAGGACTGAGAGCGGGTGAGCAAGCGACTTGTTCATTCCATGTCTCAGAGTCCTCACTCACCTCCACTCCTAACACTCACCCACTGAATGTGGGTGAGTGAGAAACAAGTCTTTTTTTTAAATATAAATTTAGAGTACCCAATTATTTATTTTTTTCCGATTAAGGGGCAACCCCAAGTGTGGCCAATCCACCTAACCTGCACATCTTTGGGTTGTGGGGGTGAACCCACACAGACATGGGGAGCATGTGCAAACTCCACATGGACAGTGACCCAGGGCCGGGATTCGAACCCGGGTCCTCAGCGCGGCAGTCACAGTGCTAACTACTGCGCCACATGCCGCCCTCGAGAAACAAGTCTTTGAATGAGGTGGACACACATACCCATGCCCGCAATCCAATGATCATGTTTATTAACAATTTTTAAATTCATGAATATATTCCGTAGACTTTTTTTGGTTGATCAAATTTTTCTTCCTACCTCAACACTTTTTGAAAAAATGACATGAAAATCTCTTATTGTCACAAGTAGGCTTCAATGAAGTTACTGTGAAAAGCCCTTAGTCGCCACATTCCGGCGCCTGTCCGGGGAGGCTGGTACGGGAATCGAACCGTGCTACTGGCCTGCTTTAAAAGCCAGCGATTTATCCCAGTGAGCTAAACCAGCCCCTAATTTTTGAATTTCCTGTTTAATGTTGTGCCAAATCTTACCTTCCAAAAATTTGCTCATTGGCCCCTTGAGTGATAAAAAATTGAAATGGAGCCCATAAAAAGGTTGGACAAGCCTGGTCTGCAGCTTTCTTCCTCATCATCAACCAAATGGACAGATTTAGTATCAGCTGCAAATTTCTGAATAATGCCCCTACCATTTAAGTCTTAACCATTGGTGTATTCTCCAGAAAATCTACATACATGGGCAGCACGGTAGCACAGTGGGTAGCACTGTTGTTTTGCAGCACCAGGGACCTGGGTTCAATTCCTGGCTTGGGTCATTGTGTGTGCGGTGTCTGCACGTTCTCCCCATGTCTCCGTGGGTTTCCTTCCACAAGTCCTGAAAGACGTGCCTGTTAGGTGAATTGGACATTCTGAATTTTCCCTCAGTGTACCCGAACAGGCACCGGAGTGTGGCGATAGGGGATTTTCACAGTAACTTCATTGCACTGTTAATGCAAGCCTACTTGTGGCACTAATAAAGATTATTATAAACTAAAGGATAAAATATGCAGGAGAGAAAGGTTACAGAATGAAAATTAGCATAAGACAGAAGTAACCAAGATTAGAAGAAAAAAGTGGGAAAACACGGGTGAAGATAAATGGTCAACAGCTGGAACAGGTATCACATTTCAATTACCCAGGGAACATCTTGTCAGAAGATAGTTACATAAGAAAAAGGTGTAGCGGTAGGCCATTCAGCCCCTCGAGAAATCAGAGCTCATAGCAATGGCAAAGAATGCATTTTCTAAACACAAAGAATTGTTTAGCACAGGATAGGAGTAGAGACCTTTTAAGAAAATAATTATGAGACTGATTTTGAGTGCCTTGTTGCACAGAGCTGAAACGCAAACATCCAACATGACAAGCAGGCATCCAAAAGAATAAAAAGTTTTGAAATGTGCTTCTGGAGAAGGTTTCACTTGGAGAGACCACAGAGCAATAAGGACATTCGCAGGGTGATGGAGGAGGGAAGATCATGAGTGAATATCAAAAAAAGGTAGCAAGCTTGGATTGGTCAGTTTGTAAGGCATGAGCACTTGCTGAAGGAGACGATTGAAGCCAGATTACAGGGATGGAGCCCAAAGGGAGAAAGAGAATTGTTCAACTTGAAAATTCGAGACCTCAATGAGCAACTCAAGAGGAAAGCACAAGACCACAAGGTGTGGAGAAATGAACAAACGACCTACCCCTCACTACTAATGCCACGAAAAACAAGGGACCTGCTACTCAGCTTTGTGGAACAACAAAGACCCTGGATCGGTGTCGTGATCTTTTGACTATTAGAATAAACTTGCAATGATTATAGCACTTCCATGATCTCCGTAAATCCAAAAGTGCTTTGCAGCCAATAACATACTTGTGAAGTGCAGTCAATAATGTAGGCAAACCCAGCAGGTAATTTCTGCATAAAGTTTCACAGGCGACATGGTAGTACAGTGGGTAGCATTTTTGCTACATCGCTCCAGGGTCCCAGGTTCAATTCCCGGCTTGGTTCGTTGTCTGTGTGGAGTCTGGACATTCTCCGTGTCTGTGTGGGTTTCATCCAGGTGCTCCGGTTTTCACCCACAAGTCCCGAAAGATGTGCTGTTAGGTAATTTGGACATTCAGAATTCTCTTTGTGTACCCGAAAAGGCACGAGACTGTGGCGACTCAGGGCTTTTCACAGCAACTTCATTGTAATGTAAGCCTACTTGTGACAATGAAGGTTATTAAAAACTGCAGTGACATAAAGGACCAGATAATCTATCTTGGTCACTCGTGCAGGTATAAATGATGGCCAGGACACCAGAGGAACTCTGCAACTCCTGTTCGGGTAAAGTCAAGGAACCTTTCACACCCACCTGACGGAGATGCGATTAACGCTTAATCCGCAAACTGGTACCTCTGGCAGGGCTGCATTTCCTCAGTGATCAATCTGTTGTGTGCACAGGCCGCAAGAGTGAAGCATATGAGCCCATGACTCCTCCTGAGCCACAGGTGACGCTGAATATTACCTCCATAAATTCCATTTGATAGGTGGTAACAAATAGCAGGCTGATCAATGGTAAACAAACGGGCCAGTCATGCAGCATGAAGTGAAGACTTCAGTGAGTTAAGATTCACCGAATCTCACCATGAAGTATCCGTCCAGTAATTCTACTGTAGTATTTAGAAGGGAGAACAAAACGGGCACAATAGAAACTGGACGGTAAATGGTGCAGTCTGCCTACGTGCGGTTGAATAAACCAATATGCCCACATTTTAAAGTTAGCAAATGCAGTCCAGCAGCTCCTTTCGGATCAGCACCCTCCCCTCCCCCCACATTGTGTGGGAGATTCACCGACAGCAGCTCCCACACCCCAGGCTGCCCCTGTTCGGCAAGGCCTTCCGCACATGCCCATGTCGAGCAGCTTGCGATTGGCAGCCAGCCAGCTGCTCCCCACCCCCAGGCCCGGCCTCGCGGTCGCCGCCGAAACCCTGCCCGCTAGGCCTCTGCTCTTCACTCCTACCTTCTTCTTCTCCATGTTCCGCACTTTCTTGTCGATGACATTGAGAACCTGTCTGAGTGCCTCATTCTGGGGCTGTGCCGCCTGCCCCTGGCCGGCCTGGACACTCACCGCGGCGGCGGTGGCAGCAGCGGCCGTGGCGGCGGCCTCAGCTCCGGCGGCGGAAGATGATCGCGATTCGGCCGCTTTTGTGGCGGTGGCTGCCGGCATTTTCTCTGCTGGTCTTTGTCAGAAACTGAGCTTTGTTTAAAAGGGGGGGAAAAAAACAAGTGGGGGGGGAGGGAGGGGGGGAAAGTTGGGAATTTTATTGAAAGGGAAAAGACCAAGAGACGCGGCCGCTTCTCCGTCCGCGCGACACCAGCAGCAGCAGCGCCGAGACTGAGGGGCGGGCTCGCGCCGCGGGGGCGCGGCTCGCGTCCCCGCCTCAGGACCCCGCCCGCGCCCGGCCTTGGGACCCCGCCGCGCCCCTTCCCCAGTCGTCGCGCCTTCCTTCCTTCTTCAAGGATTACACCTTTCTCGGGACGACAAAAGCGCCCCCGTACCGGACGCAAAATACTGGTCAACGGATCGAATGGATAAATCCTTCCAGGCACTTTGTGGGACAACCCCGGATCAGCTCCGCATGCGCAGGCCATATGGCGCTCAGATGGTGAGGAAGCCCCAAGAGGATGAAAGCGGCACAGGGCAGGACTACAACTCCTAATAATGTTTCATATTGTATACCTAATGTCTCAAATTGTATATCTAATGTTTCAGATTGTATATTTCATATTGTACATCTAATGTTTCATATTGTATACCTAATGTCTCAAATTGTATATCTAATGTTTCAGATTGTATATTTAATATTGTACATCTAATGTTTCACATTGTATATTTAATATTGTACATCTAATGTTTCACATTGTATATTTCAGATTGTACATCTAATGTTTCATATTGTATATTTCATATTGCACATCTAATGTTTCATTGTATATCTAATATTTCATATTTCATTTTGTATATCTAATGTAGCATATTCTACAGCTAATGTTTCATTTTGTATATGAAGGCCTTCCTGAAAGTGAACCCACGGAAGGCGACGGGCCCGGACGGGATCTCTGGTCGTGCACTCAGAGCCTGCGCAGACCAGCTGGCAGAGCTATTCACAGACATCTTTAACCTATCCCTACTCCACTCCGAGGTCCCCCCACTGCTTCAAGAAGACCACCATCATACCGGTACCAAAGAAGAACCAGGCAACGTGCCTCAATCACTACCGCCCGGTGGCCCTGACGTCAGTTGTAATGAAGTGCTTCAAGAGGCTGATCATGAAGCGCATCAGCTCCATACTGCCGGAACGCCTTGACCCACTTCAATTCACATACCATCGCAACCGGTCCACATCAGACGCCATTTCCCTGGCCCTACACTCATCCCTAGAGCATCTCGAAAACAAGGACTCCTACATCAGACGCCTATTTATTGACTACAGCTCCGCCTTCAACACCATAATCCCAGCCAAGCTCATATCAAAGCTCCAAAACCTAGGACTTGGCTCTCCACTCTGCAACTGGATCCATGATTTTCTGACCAACAGACAGCAATCAGTAAGAATTAACACCAACACCTCCTCCACAATAGTCCTCAATACCGGTGCTCCTCAAGGCTGCGTACTGTTTTTGAAAACTCACCACTATTCTTAGAATTCCCCCTATACCAAAAAGGGTTGATATTCTAAATGGTGAACAGGGATTCTCACTCCCTGACTCCGATGCAGGCTTCAGTGGGTGCTATTCAGGTCAAACTATATTTTCACGTTATCCCCCGGTATAACCCATACTTTCACCAAAGATTTTATCGACTTACCACTTAGTAGCATCGATGTTCTGGGTCTAAGCATTGCTTAGTAAGTAAAGTAGACTTTAGGAAAAAAACACTTTTTCAGGTTAAGTAAGTTATTTTATTATTATATATTTTCTTTTAAAAGCTGCAAACATTTTCTTTACAGAAATGTAAAAAGATCTTGCTTCGGGATCCTGCTGGTTGGTTGTAGGGACCTTCAGGCCCACCTTGACAATCAATCTTCTTTAAAGTCTGGTCTTCTTGACATGTGTTCGCTGGTTAGTTCTGTTGCTGTGCCTTGTCGATCCATGTACTGAGCTATAAGAGCTGGCTATCTCTCAGCTGACTCTGACTCCTGTTTAAATTCTAGTCTTCCTTAGATGTATAGCTGTTTAAACTCGGCTGCTTGTCTCATCTTTCCCATGACCGAGCTGTATATGCTTCTCTCTGAGTTCTCCCCTCCTGTTGCTGGTATGCCTCTGCTCCCTGGGTTTATATACTCTTTCTAACAATTATTACGTTTTTATTACCTTATTGTCAATTAACTTATTTCCACTTTGACTGTTAAAAAGTATCTTTGATCTAAACATTTTAATACAATCAAGTATTCATTTTGGGCATGGCCTCACCTCTCAAATCTGATTGCATTGTCCTTTGTGATGTTCAAAGTTCCTTTGTTTTCAATAAAGGTGTTACTTTTAATTCTGTGATTTCGAATTGTTTAATTTTCCAATTGTCCCCAGCTCATAACTTTGCCTTTGATTTTGACTTTAAATTATGTTTCTTGTAGACAGGTCGTCTCCAATTTTCTTTTAATTGACTTGATGTTAGTAGAATTTCACACTTAGAATTGACACCAAATTCGACTGAACATATCCATCCTTTCCAGCTGTTTACTAAGAGAGTTAATTTCAGTGAAGGTGCAAAACCTTCGCTTTTAACTGTATGCTAAAATTTTACTTGGTTATGACTTGAAAGACCTGCCTGTTTTAAACATTCGTCACTTAATTCAATTGAAACTCTCATCCATGCTTTTCCAGAAATGTCCTAAGATAGTTACATTCAATGAAGGTGCGAGCCATTGTTTTAGCTTATTACATGGAACCTGTGTGTTTGCTAAGCCTGCTTGTGAGAAAGAATCTGCATTTTATAATCCTGCTCTTTGCAGCTGCTATTAACCTTTTGTGGGATCTTTCCCTGTATCCTCTCAGACCAGATATTGCCAGACTTCCATGTTTCAAATGACACATTTTTCTGTACTTTCAAGAACAGTACGTAGCCCCCTACTCTACTCCCTGTACACACACAACTGCGTGGCAAAACTTGGTTCCAACTCCATCTACAGGTTTGCTGATTATACGACCATAGTGGGCCGGATCTTGAATAACGACGAGTCAGAATACAGGAGGGAGATAGAGAACCTAGTGGAGTGGTGTAACGACATCAATGTCTCCCTCAATGCCAGCAAAACTAAAGAGCTGGTCATCGACTTCAGGAAGCAAAGTACTATACACACCCCTGTCAGCATCAATGGGGCCGAGATGGAGATGGTTAGCAGTTTAAAATTCCTAGGGGTGCACATCACCAAAAATTTGTCCTGGTCCACTCACGTCGACGCTATCACCAAGAAAGCACAACAACGCCTATACTTCCTCAGGAAACTAAGGAAATTCGGCATGTCCACATTAACCCTTACCAACTTTTACAGATGCACTATAGAAAGTGATGGAACCATCAATTCAGCGAACAAGTGTAGTTGGATCTGAACAGGGGCTTTAATACACTTACAATAGAGCCAGCCTATTCGTCGTTGAACTTCAGGTGAAAATGGCAGGCTGGCTCTAAGGCACTGATCTTTATACATCGGTCCCAGGGGGAGGAGTCCTGGGGAGAGCCACGGGAGGAGCCCAGTACAACTCTCACGTACTCCCAGAGCGGCTCCCCCTGGTGGTCGGATAGTGCAACTGCACTTACAATGTGTAGATAACGAACATATATGCATGGAGTGATATTGGCAACTATATATAGTGTGAACCACATTCACCACAGAAAGCATCCTATCGGGCTGCATCACAGCCTGGTATGGCAACTGCTCGGCCCAGGACCGCAAGGAACTTCAGAGAGTCGTGAATACCGCCCAGTCCATCACACGAAGCTGCCTCCCATCCATAGACTCCATCTACACCTCCCGCTGCCGGGGGAAAGCAGGCAGCATAATCAAGGATCCCTCCCACCCGGCTTACTCACTTTTCCAACTTCTTCCTTCGGGCAGGAGATACAGAAGTCTGAGAACACGCACGGACAGATCAAAAACAGCTTCTTCCCCACTGTCACCAGACTCCTAAATGACCCTCTTATTGACTGACCTTATTAACACTACACCCTGTATGCTTCAACCGATGCCAATGCTTATGTAGTTACATTGTATATCTTGTGTTGCCCTATTATGTATTTTCTTGAATTTTGTTTAATTCCCTTTTCTTCCCATGTACTGAATGATCTGTTGAGCTGCTTGCAGAAAAATACTTTTCACTGTACCTCGTTACACGTGACAATAAACAAATCCAATATTCTATATCTAATGTTTCATATTTTATATTAAGTCTAATATTTCATATTATTTATCTAATATTTCATATTGCATACCTAATATTTTGTATTGTATGTTGTATATTGAATATTTCATATGGATATTTAATATTACATGTTTAATATCGTATGCATTTTAAAAATTCATTCATGAGATGTGGGCCTCGTTGGCTGGCCAGCATTTATTGCTCCTCCCTGAGAGCATTTAAGAGTCAACCACATTGCTGTCGGTCTGGAGTCACATGTAAGTCAGACAAGGTAAGGACAGCAGATTCCCTTCCCTAAGGGACATTAGTGAACTAGATGGGTTTTTATGACAATCGACAATGGTTTCATGGTCACCTTTAGACTTTTAATTCCAGGTTTTTATTGAAGACAAATGTCACCATCGGCCATGGTGAGATGGATGGCACGGTGGCGCAGTGGTTAGCACTGCTGCCTCAAGGCGCCAAGGACTCGGGTTCGATCCTGGCCCCGGGTCACTGGCCGTGAGGATTTTACATTCTCCCAGTGTCTTTGTGGGTCTCACCCCCAGAATCCAAAGATGCGTCTGGTAGGTGAATTGGCCACGCTAAATTGCCCCTTAATTGGGAAAAAAAGAATTGGGTACTCTAAATTTATATATTTTTTAAATTGCCATGATGGGATTCGAACCCAGGAATCCAGAATATGGCTCTGGGTCACTAGTCCAGCAACAATACCACTACACCACTGCTGCCCTACCTAATATTTCACATTAAATATTGTATACTTTGTATATCTAATACTTAATATTGCATATTTTATATTTACTATTGTATTTTTAATATTTCATACTGTATAATTTACTTCCATATTTTATATTTAATATTGTATATTTCATTTTTATATTGTTCCAGGCTATATTTCCTATTTTATTTTTATATTATCCTGGGCAATATTTTATATTTAATATTTTATTTTTATATAGACCCGGGCTATATTTCAAATGTTATTCTTTATGTTATCCTGGACTATATTTTATGTTTATAATAATAATGTTTATTATTGTCACACTGCAATGAAGTTATTGTGAAAATTCCCTCGTCACCACATTCCAGCGCCTGTTCGGGTGCACTGAGGGAGAATTCAGAATGTCCAGTTCACCGAACAGGCACGTCTTTCAGGACTTGTGGAAGGAAACCCACGGAGACATGGGGAGAACGTGCAGACCCCGCACAGACAGTGACCCAAGCCGGGAATTGAACCCGGGACCCTGGCGCTGTGAAGCAACAGTGCTAACCGCTGTGCTAATGTGCCGCCTTCAAAGTCCTGGGTTATATTTCATTATTAAATTTTTATTTTGTTCCTGGCTATATCTATTTTAGATTGAGCATTTTAGTTTTATATTGTACTGGACTATATTTTATATTTCATATTGTCCTGGGCCATAAATCATATTTTAGATGTAATATTTTCTCAGGTCATATTTTTATTTTATTTTTATAATGTCCCAGGCTATATTTCATATTTGATATTTTATTTTTATGTTGTACTGGGCCATATTTCAGATTTATTATTTTATTTTCATATTGTCCTGGGTTATATTTAATATTTTACTTTCACAGGGACGAATCTCCGCTGAAATCTGGAATGCTGATCAGTCAGAGAATCCCGAGTCAGCCCAAAAATGGGATCTGACCTGGTTGTCAGACCCGTCGCGAGTCTCCGGTCCCTTTGGGCGGGAAGCCTATAATTATGTATATCCACTCTTTTCAATATAATTAGCGGGCTTTAACCCAGATGTCTAGCCCTTCCTCTATGCTCCAAACTCCTCCCCCCAGCTGGAATTCTACCAGATCATAGAATAATAATCTTTATTGTCACAAGTAGGCTTACATTAACACTGCAATGAAGTTACTGTGAAAAGCCCCTATCGCCACACTCCGGCGCCTTTTCGCGTACACGGAGGGAGAATTCAGAATGTCCAAATTACCTAACAGCACATCTTATGGGACTTGTGGAAGGAAACCGGAGCCCCTGGAGGACACCCACGCAGACACAGGGAAAACGTGCAGACTCCGCAGAGACAGTGATCCAAGCCAGGAATCAAACCTGGGACCCTGATGCTGTGAAGCCACAGTACTAACCACTATGCTACCATGATGCCCATGGGCTTTGGTGCAGGTCTTGATGAACACTGACCTGGCGCGTTGGACTCCGAGGGGACTGAAGGATGTCCGGTGCCACTCTGCCTCTGCCAGGCTGCAGAGGGAGGGGCCCCCAAGACCTCTGAGTGTGGGTGGGCTCGGGCTGGGGTTAAGGGGTTGACCTCGGGCCTCTTCCCCCGGGTTAGGTGTCCCATGTCTGGACTATCCCTTCTGGCCCTGGGCAACCTGAAGAGCATTCTTGGCATGGTAATTTTAGGCAATTGATGCCGGGATTTCCAGCCCCCACAGTCTGCATGAACCATTCCAGATTTTATAGAATTTTGTAACGTTTCCACCAATGCATCTATGCTCTCGTCGCTATTGCTTTCTCTCCCCTCTCATGCCACTCTAAGTCTTCGCCTCTCTTCCTCTCATTTAAAATGGTCACACCCACGAGGGCTCCCAAGTGCGGGGGTTTCTGGCTCAGCCAACATTAATTGCCCTTGAGATAAATTTGTAATCCTCGTGTGTAAGGGACAATTTCAAAGTTTGCGGATGATACGAAACTTGGAATCATTGTAAACTGAAGAGGACAGTGTAGAACTTCAAAGGGACATAGATAAGTTGAAGTGGACAGATCGGTAGCGGATCAAACCCAACTGGCAATCTTAAATTGCTTGGTTATCTGGGTAATTCTTAGCACGCTGAGGATTATTTAACAAATATTGTCCAATTGCGGAATCATATCTAATATTGGACACTTGACCTTTACAAGCAGGGTTGGTACAGTAGAGTCTGTACCTTGCCCATTGCAAACAGTGGCTGGGACATACTATTTAATACAATTGGCCAGTCTTCTGGATGTACTGCCTGCATGCCTAGCATTACACAATATAACAGTAGACTAATTGAAATATGTTCAAGTAAGTTGCTCCTTCACCTGGAAGGAATGTTCAGCGCTTTGGACAGTGAGGAGAGAGGAGGTAAAATGGCAGGTATCACACCTGCAACTGCATTAGTACGTGTTGTGGGAAGGGGATGAGGTGTTGGGGGCAATAGAGGAGAGGACCCAAGTGTTGCGGAGGAAAAATGCCTTCAGAATGTTCACAGGGAGTTGAAGATGCTTTTGGTTGGGGCATCCTGCTGGAGGTGGCAGAAATGGCAGAAGGTGATCCTTTGAATAGAGAGGCAGCACGGTAGCATTGTGGATAGCACAATTGCTTCACAACTCCAGAGTCCCAGGTTCGGTTCCGGCTTGGGTCACTGTCTGTGCGGAGTCTGCACATCCTCCCCGTGTGTGCGTGGGTTTCCTCCGGGTGCTCCGGTTTCCTCCCACAGTCCAAAGATGTGCAGGTTAGGTGGATTGGCAATTATAAATTGCCCTTAGTGTCCAAAATTGCCCTTAGTGTTGGGTGGGGTTACTGGGTTATGGGGATAGGGTGGAGGTGTTGACCTTGGGTAGGGTGCTCTTTCCAAGAACCGGTGCAGACTTGATGGGCCGAATGGCTCCTTCTGCACTGTAAATTCTATGATAGGCTGGTGGGATGGAAAGTGAGGACAAGGAGAACCGAATTGTGGTTCTGAGGGGAAGAGGTGAGAGTAGAAATGGAGTTAGAACATAGAACAGTACAGCACAGAACAGGCCCTTCGGCCCTCAATGTTGTGCCGAGCCATGATCACCCTACTCAAACCCACGTATCCACCCTATACCCGTAACCCAACAACCCCCCCCGCCTTAACCTTACTTTTATTAGGACGCTACGGGCAATTTAGCATAGCCAATCCACCTAACCCGCACATCTTTGGACTGTGGGAGGAAACCGGAGCACCCGGAGGAAACCCACGCACACAGGGGGAGGACGTGCAGACTCCACACAGACAGTGACCCAGCCGGGAATCGAACCTGGGACCCTGGAGCTGTGAAGCATTTATGCTAACCACCATGCTACCGTGCTGCCCTGAGTTGAAGTCTTTGTCAACCACGTTGGGGGACATCTTCGTTTGAGGAGAAAGGAAGACATAACTGGGGGTGGCAGTGGTATTTTCACTAGGTTGGCAATTCCCTGGGGATCCGGGTTTGAATCCCACCTTGGCAGATGGTGAAATTTAAATTCAATAAAAATCTGGAATTAATCAGTCCAATGACCATGAAACTATTGTCGTAAAAACCCATCTAATTCACAGATGCCCTTCAGGGAAGAAAATCAGCCATCCTTACCTGGTCTGGTATATATGTGACTACAAATCCACAGCAATGACTCCTAAATATCATCTGAAATGGCCTCGCAAGCTGCTCAGTTGAAGGGAAATCAGAGATTGTCAATAAATGCTGGCCCAGCCAGTGATACCCACGTCCTGGGGGATTCTGGCTGGATGAGCTGACTGGCCATGGCACTGTGGTACAGAGTGCCTTTCAAGTGGGGGAAATCACATAAGAAGGTAGTGGTAGTAGGGGACAGTAAAGTGAGGGGGATTGACACTTCTCTGTAGCAGGGAGTGAGAGTCCCGATAACTCTTGTCCGCTCGATGCCAGGGTTCACGACATCTGATCAAGGCTGGGGAGGAACTTTGAGGTGGAGGATCCAGTGGCTGTGGTTCATGTAGGTATTCCTGACATAGGCAGGATGAGGAAGGAAGTTGTGCATAGTCAGTATGAGGTGCAAGGCACAAAATTATGAAGCAGAACCTCAACGATACAAATCTCTGGATTATTACCTGAGCCACGTAAAAATTGGCTAATAGATAATTCATAATCATCTGATAACACAGCTGCCTACCTGGCAATTTTAACTTCATGTCCCTCCACTTGAGTTCTTATCACTGAAGGCAGTGAATCTTTAAATTCTTCCAAAGAATGATTTATTTAAGAACTTAATCAGTTCCTTCTATCGTTAATGCTCTTATCCACCTATTGAAATTACTCTGTTTAACCCTTTCAAATTCAATATAAGTTTGTCTTGGCTGTTTTCTTATATTCTGAAACTTCTGTGTATAAGCTTCCAGTACCAACTAAGCGCCAAGTACAGCTTTCTGCACTGAATCATATTCCCCAGAAATTTCTTCAGTCAGAGACAAAACACTTCCACTTAGCCCTACCTACCAGTCAACTTTGTAAAAATAATGTCTGGATTCCTTGTGGCCACTTTAGCTATTTTTTTTCAAATGAATTGAAAAATGCTTCTACATCCTTTTCATAAAATTGTGGAAGAGCCTGTTTGAATTGAAACATTTCCCCACTGAGTTCTGATCTGGAATTAAGTCCTTTCTAATCTTATTTTTGTGTTTCTTTTTAACTACCAGCATTTTGAACCTAAATTTTCTGTCTCTCTTCCTTTCTCCATCTTCTTTTACTAACACTCCATTTCCAATTCCCTTTACTGCCTTCTGGCATGCTCTTTCCTCAGGTTTTTATTTTCCCTCCAGATTTTAAGTTTCTGTTTCTCTTTCGATATCTAATTGTTTCATTTGTAACTGAATTTTAGACAATTCATGTGCATCCCCTTTTGAAGAATTTGGTCTCTCTTGCAAATTTATATGCTTAGTCTCACTTTTAATTATGACTGCTTTCTTTACCCATGTAGGTAACCCCAATTGTAATTTACCAGCCAATTCCATCAATTTAGTTTCAGTTATACCTTTCAAACCCTCTAAAGTTATATCCTCTATTCCCAAGCAGGTCTTCGGGATTGCCAAGCCATTTTGCAGTCACCCACTTTGAAATCTCACAATACCCCTCAAGCTCAATACACCCCTCACTAATTCCAATACAATTAAGGAATTATGCTTTTAATATCCCGCCAAGAGCCCCCAATTTTATTAAGAGCACAGCCGATGTTAAACGCTAGGGTACTCCAAATACCAGAAGGAAAACTTACAATTCCTGCTCTCCACTGCATTTTGCAATTTGATATAGCATGAGGAAAGATGTGAAGTCCAGTGAAGGATGTCCCAGACATTTTGTGATGATTTTAAGCAAAGTAAATATTTACTAAACAGTAAAACACACAAGAATATCAACTAGAAATACACTTAACTATATTAATGGCAAAATATATCATCTCCAAATTTGCCAGTTCAAGATCCCTCTATTTTCCTAACCCCAGAGCTAAACCACTCCAAACAACATCCCACAGATTTTATAACTAGATGTGAAATACAGCAATAGTTACCATACTAGGCATACATATCTTTTGGGGTTGCTCCTGATTTAGGATAGAGTCAACTGGTTTCTCAAACAGGCTTTCCACAGGCACAGCTCGGTGGGAGTACCCATAACCTCTGCTGTGGACTGTGGTTTCCAAAGGGTGAACTTACCTCTGATCTACTGGGCGGGGTTCTCTGTTTGCCGATGCCAAAATCACGAAACACGATTGGGTGGAGAATAGGTTCTGACGCCAAATTTGTGGTGGCCACCGATTTGATGCCAAATCGCGATTCTCTGTCACCTCAACAGCGACGTCAATGCGTACCGGAACGCACGTACAGTAAACACCGTTTGCATATAACTACTGTGCCCAACCCAGTATTCTCCGGGGCCTCCGTGATTCTCATCCTCCAATGGGCCGAGTTCCCGACAGCGCGATGGCTTTCAAAAATCATGAAACCGGTGTGGTGGCTGCTGAGGGAGAGAGAGGAGATAGGACCTTGTTCGGCTGCCGCACCGGACATTGGCCTGGGTGGGGGGGAACCCCACGGGACTGGTGAGGTGTCCGGTCTCGGGCCGCCATTACTGTGGCCATCTTGCTGTGCACCCACTGACCACCCCACCTTGGCCCCTAGTTCTGCAGAGTGACACCAGCTGTATAGGCGCACCCACCCCACTGTACCCCGCCCTCCACTACAGCCTCCCTCACCCGGCGGCCACCCACCCAGGACAACCCCTTCAGGGGCCATGGTGCATACCCCTGGTGAGGGCAGTGCCAGACAACAGTACTCTGGCATCAGGGACCAGTGCCAGAGGCCACCACGATGCTGCCCACCGATGGGGGCAGGGGATTGGGGGGAGGGAAATGTGGAGGCAGAGGCCACGGTGCCAGCTGTTAAACTTGGTTGGGCACGGGGGTACACACCATGCTAACATGTTGGCCTTTCACCCCCTGCAGACAATGGATTTGGAATTCAACCAGCAATGGTGGCCTTCCTGCTGGTCGCCGCAGCACAGTCTGTGGCTGTACGAGTGGATGCTGCAGCAGCAGAGCATGGTGCAGACAGACAGGTGGCAGCCACCCAGAATGGAGAGCAGGATGGACAACAGGCAGAGGAGGAGGTGCCAAGGAGGCGTTGCATGAGGCCTCGTGTGTACCTGCACCGCTTGTCATTTGAGGACCTGCCGAATCAGGTATGCTGCCGAATACTCCGGCTGAGCAGAGAGATAGTGCCACATATCTGCCAGATGATGGTACACCTGGCACTGCTGGGGTGTGGGGGAGGAAACCCGCTCCTGGTGGCCGTCAAGGTGTCACGTTTATGCGCCAGGGTCCTTCCAGGCACCATGTGGGTACCTGACCAGGATCTCACAGACCTCAGAGTACAGGTGCATCCGCACCATCATTTATGCCCAGGCGGCTCAATACATCCATTTCAATGTGTACAGAGTCCACAAGGATGCCTGGGCAGTGGTGTTCGCCGCCATCTCTGGGATGTCCAGGGGTACATGTCCCCCTACGGGCACCTGCACATGACAGGCCGCTCTACACAAACCAAAAGGGGTTCCACTCAATGAACGTGCAGCTGATATGTGACCATCAGCTGCACACCATGCATGTCTGCGCCCGATACCCAAGCAGTGTGCACAACATGTTCATTCTGCGACACTCAACGACTTCTGACATGTTTGAGATGTTCTCTCCACCCCCCTCCCCCCCCCCCCCCTCCCCCCCTGGTGGTTGGCCCCTGGGTGACAGGTTATCCACTGCAGTCGCAGCTGATAACATCTATCTGGAAGTCACAGACTGACGCGGAGATCCGCTACAACAAAGCCTATGCAGAAACCAGGAGAGTGATCGAGCAGTGCTTCGGCCTCCTGAAGATGTTGTTTAAGTGCCTGGATCACTCTGGAGGGGCCCTCCAATATGATGGTGAGAGGGTCGCCTGCATCATGGCGGTCTACTGCGTCCTTCACAACATCGCACATCAGAGGGGCGATGTGTTGGAGGAGGGTGAGGGTAGGTAGAACATGGGGCCCAGGCAGGCATGGGAACGTATAACGTGCGTGCCCGGGCCAATGTGCACAAGATGCTCTGATTGCCACCAGGGTCACCAACGTGCGGGGAGGGGGGACTAGCCAAGGGCACGGATACCATATCCCAACCCCACTAACCTCCCACCCCCACACCCGGCCACCACCTGCAACTCACTCCATGATACATACTTGCCACACAACGGGGTGCGGGCCCTAGGTTCGCAGTAACCGCAGGTCTAGTCCATGGGATTAAGGATGATGACAACCTGCTCTGCGATGCGCTCTGGTGCTCCAAATCAGTTGACAGTGTCTGACTCCTGCCCATGGTAGCACTTTCCACCATCCATCTGGATGATTCCTGCATGTGAGCTGGCCATTCCATCACATGGTCCCATTGGATCCCAGGGGTGGCAGTGGTGGGGACTGTCGGGTGGTGAGGAGCCCACGCCACCCACAGGGTCTGCCCATTCCCTCCCCCAAGTCCGGCCATGCCCTCCGGCAGAGGGCAGCAGAGCGGAGCTACTGATTGGCTGTTCCGGGGAGATTTGCATACGTGCAGTACGGTCAGCGTAATTTGAATGTGGTTTGTGGAGGGCCTGTTGTCAAGTGACAGTTAAACCTGAAACACTTCCTCAGTGTTCTCCCCCCCCCCTCCCCCTCCACCCCCTCCTCTAACCAAAAAAAACAACCGTGGTTGTCGGGAAGGTAAGTTTATCTCTTTAAAAACTTACCATGAAGGGTGACATCACAGCAAAGCAGTGATCTGATTGGCTGGTAAGGAAAGTGCTCCAATTAGCAGTAGTTGGGAGAAATTTAACTCTGTGCATTGGTAAGTAGTGTGGTTGTAAGTAAAATCCTTATTCCTTTCATTTATTAAATTTTTGATACTTTATTTGTGATCAGTCAAGGTAAAGTGTGAAAATGGCAGGAGATCCCAGACCCGTGTTATGCTCCTCATGCTCCTCAGGGATGCGGCCGATGCCCCTGACTCCTTCATGTGCAGGAAGTGTGTCCAGCTGCAGCTCCTGTTAGACCGCATGACGGCTCTGGAGCTGCGGATGGACTCACTTTGGAGCATCCGCGATGCTGAGGAGGTCGTGGATAGCACGTTCAGTGAGGTGGTCACACCGCAGATTAGAATTGGTGAGGGAGACAGGGAATGGGTGACCAAAAGGCAGAGAAAGAGCAGGAAGGCAGTGCAGGTGTCCCCTGCGGTCATCTCCCTCCAAAACAGGTATACCGTTTTGGGTACTGTTGGGGGAGATGACTCACCAGGGGAAGGCAGTAGTAGCCAGGCTCATGGCACCGTGGCTGGCTCTGCTGCACAGAAGGGCGGGAAAAAGACTGGCAGGGCTATAGTCATAGGGGATTCAATCATAAAGGGAGTAGACAGGTGTTTCTGTAGTCGAAAACGAGACTCCCGAATGGTATGTTGCATGGGTCAGGGGTGTCTCAGATCGGCTGCAGGACATACTGAAGGGGGAGGGTGAACAGCCAGTTGTCATGGTGCATATAGGCACCAACAATATAGGTAAAAAACGGGATGAGGTCCTACAATCAGAATTTAGGGAGGTAGGAGATAAGTTAAAAAGTAGGACCTCAAAGGTAGTAATCTCAGGATTGCTACCAGTGCCACAAAACAGTCAGAGTAGAAATTCAAGAATAGTCAGAATGAATACGTGGCTTGAGAGATGGTGCAGGAGGGAGGGGTTCAGATTTTTGGGACATTGGAACCGGTTCTGGGGGCGGTGGGACCATTACAAATCGGATGGTCTACACCTGGGCAGGACTGGAACCAATGTCCTAGGGGGTGCTTTTGCTAACACTATTGGGGATGTTTTAAACTAATGTAGCAGGGGGATGGGAACCAGATTAGGAAGTTAGAGGTCAGTAAATAGGCAGCAACTAAAGCAAGTAAGGTACTGGATAATAAACTCAATGTGACTAAGGGGAAGAGTAGACAGGGAAAAGATGATGATCGCAAAGGGACAGGTGGTCTGAGGTGCATTTGTTTTAATGCCAGAAGTGTAGCAGGTAAGGCAGATGAATTTAGGGCTTAGATTAGTACCTGGGAATATGATGTTATTGGTATTACTGAGACTTGGTTGAGGGATGGGCAAGACTGGTAACTAAATATCCCAGGGTATAGATGCTTCAGGAGGGATAGAGAGGGAGGTAAAAGGGGTGGAGGAGTTGCATTACTGGTCAGAGATGATATCACAGCTGTGATTAAGGAGGGCACGGTGGAGGATTTGAGCACTGAGGCAATATGGATAGAGCTAAGAAATAGGAAGGGTGCAGTAACATTGTTGGGACTTTACTATAGGCCTCCCAAAAGCGAGCGTGAAGTAGAGGTACAAATATGTATACAGATTATAGAACAATGTAGGAGCAATAGGGTGGTTGTGTTGGGAGATTTTAACTTCCCCAACATTGAATGGGACTCATGTAGTGTTGGAGGCATAGATGGAGCAGAATTTGTAAGGAGCATCCAGGAGAGTTTTTTAGAGCAGTATGTAAATAGTCCAACTCAGGAAGGGGCCATACTGGACCTGGTATTGGGGAATGATCCCGGCCAGGTGGTTGACGTTTCAGTCGGCGATTACTTTGGGAATAGCGATCACAATTCCATAAGTTTTAGAATACTCATGGACAAAAACGAGAGTGGTCCTAAAGGAAGAGTGCTAAATTGGGGAAAGGCCAACTATAACAAAATTCGGCAGGAGCTCAGGAATGTGAATTGGGAGCAGCTGTTTAAGGGTAAATCCACATTTGAAATGTGGAAGTCTTTTAAGGAAAGGTTGATTAGAGTGCAGGACAGACATGTTCCTGTGAAAATGAGATAGAAATGGCAAGATTAGGGAACCATGGATGACTTGTGGAATTGTAAGACTAGCTAAGATGAAAAAGGAAGCATACATAAGATCGAGGCGACTCAAAACTGATGAAGCTTTGGAGGAATATCGGGAAAGTAGGACAAATCTCAAATGCGCAATAAAGAGGGCTAAAAGGGGTCATGAAATATCTTTGGCTAACAGGGTTAAGGAAAATCCCAAAGCCTTTTATTCGTATATAAGGAGCAAGAGGATAACTAGAGAAAGGATTGGCCCACTCAAAGACAAAGGAGGGAATTTATGCGTGGAGTCAGAGGAAATGAGTGAGCTTCTTAATGAGTACTTTGCATCGGTATTCACCAAGGAGAGGGACAGGATGGATGTTGAGGCTAGGGATGCATGTTTAAATACTTTAGGTCATGTCGGCATAAGGAAGGGGGAGGTTTTGGGTATTCTAAAAGGAATTAAGGTGGACAAGTCCCCAGGACCTGATGGGATCTAGGGAAGCGAGGGACGAAATAGCTGGGGCCTTAACAAATATCTTTGCAGCATCCTTGAGCACGGGTGAGGTCCCGGAGGACTGGAGAATTGCTAATGTTGTCCCTTTGTTTAAGAAGGGTAGCAGGGATAATCCAGGGAATTATAGACCTGTGAGCTTGACGTCAGTGGTAGGCAAACTGTTGGAGAAGATACTGAGGGATAGGATCTATTCACATTTGGAAGAAAATAGACTTATCAGTGATAGGCAGCATGGTTTTGTGCAGGGAAGGTCATGTCTTACAAACCTAATAGAATTCTTTGAGGAAGTGACAAAGTTAATTGATGAGGGGAGGGCTGTAGATGCCATATACATGGACTTCAGTAAAGCATTTGATAAAGTTTCCCATGGCAGGTTGATGGAAAAAGTCATATGTGGTTCAGGGTGTACTAGCTAGATGGATAAAGAACTGGCTGGGCAACAGGAGACAGAGAGTAGTGGTGGAAGGGAGTGTCTCAAAATGGAGAAAGGTGACTAGTGAAATGAAATGAAAATCGCTTATTGTCACGAGTAGGCTTCAATGAAGTTACTGTGAAAAGCCCCTAGTCGCCACATTCCGGCGCCTGTCCGGGGAGGCTGGTACGGGAATCGAACCGTGCTGCTGGCCTGCTTGGTCTGCTTTATAAGCCAGCGATTTAGCCTTGTGAGCTAAACCAGCCCCTGTGGTGTTCCACAGGGATCCGTGATCGGACCACTGTTGTTTGTGATATACATAAATGATGTGGACGAAGGTATAAGTGGTCTGATGAGCAAGTTTGCAGATGATACTAAGATTGGTGGAGTTGCAGATAGCAAGGCGGACTGTCAGAGAATACAGCAAAATATAGTTAGATTGGAGAGTTGGGCAGAGAAATGGCAGATGGAGTTCAATCCAGGCAAATGCGAGGTGATGCATTTTGGAAGATCTAATTCAAGAGCAGACTATATGGTCAATGGAAGAGTCCTGGGGAAAATTGATGTACAGAGAGATCTGGGAGTTCAGGTCCATTGTACCCTGAAGGTGGCAACGCAGGTCGATAGAGTGGTAAAGAAGGCATACAGCATGCTTGCCTTCATCGGACGGGGTATTGAGTACAAGAGTCGGCAGGTCATGTTACAGTTGTATCGGACTTTGGTTAGGCCACATTTGGAATACTGCGTGCAGTTCTGGTCGCCACATTACCAGAAGGATGTGGATGCTTTAGAGAGGGTGCAGAGGAGGTTCACCAGGATGTTGCCTGGTATGGAGGGTGCTAGCTATGAAGAAAGGTTGAGTAGATTAGGATTGTTTTCATTGGAAATACGGAGGTTGAGGGGAGACCTGATTGAGGTCTACAAAATTATGAGAGGTATGGACAGGGTGGATAGCAACAAGCTTTTTCCAAGAGTGGGGGTGTCAATTGCAAGGGGTCACGATTTCAAGGTGAGAGGGGGAAAGTTTAAGGGAGATGTGTGTGGAAAGTTTTTTACACAGAGGGTGGTGGGTGCCTGGAATGCTTTGCCAGCGGAGGTGGTAGAGGCGGGCATGATAGCATCATTTAAGATGCATCTGGACAGATATATGAACGGGCGTGGAACAGAGGGAAGTAGATCCTTGGAAAATAGGCGACAGGTTTAGATAAAGGATATGGATCGGCGCATGCTGGGAGGGTCGAAGGGCCTGTTCCTGTGCTGTAATTTTCTTTATTCTTTGTTCTCTCCCCCTGACCAGCCCACCCCTCACACCCATCTGACAGAGAGCCGAGGCAGGTTGTAACGGTGACAGCAGGTGTTTAATGTGAACAAATATGTACAGATCTCTGTCCTAGCCCCTATAACTAAACTGTACCCTGCACCCGTGCCAACTTAGCTAGTGTCTAACTTCCTGGCCTTACGGGCTCTAACGCTACGTCCGGTTCCCCAGATTGTACAGGCGGCCTGCTGTGATTCCTGCTCTGCGACCTGGGTCCCCATTGGTGAATGTATTCTGGGGCCTAGATGAGCCCAGCTGCTGCTCGGGTGGCATGGTGCTGCCCCATTCTGCCCACTGCCCATCAGATGTGACAGGGACAGGAGTGTTGAGTCTGAGGTGCTACTGTTATGGGCCAGGGTTTAGAGAACCCCAAAGTGTATCATGGAGTTCACCTGACCCACAACTTTTAATAAATTGTGGTATGGGGAGCACACGGCCCACTCTACAGGTGTGGTAGAGCAGAAATGGAAAAGTATTTTTTTGAAGAAAAATAATGTTTAGTCTATGAACTCAAGTTAACCTTTTTAAAACATACAGTGAACATCTTAGCAACCATTAATTCAAATACAATCCCCAAAGACTACAACACTAAGCAAACCTTTAAGCTTTCCTTTTAACATTCATACGACTTAAAACACTTTTTACCAGAAGCACATCAGATTAAAGTCACTACTGTTATTAGTTTTAAATCCCCAGGATTAATTTACAGTCTTTAGATTACAGAGAGAGATTCATATACCTTCTGGCTGTGACTGCAGCTATCCAGCTCTGAAAATTAAACAAAAACACATCCTGCAGCAAACGGCCTAAAACAAAAGTAAAAATCTGACAGACAGCCCAGCTCCACCCACTCTCTGACATCACTGCAGTAGTAAACATTCATTTCTTAAAGGTACTCTCACTACAGATATTTATATACACATCCATTTATAAACACCTATTTCTTTTTTTTTAATAAACAATTTTATTGAGGTAGTTTTTGGCTTTATAAACAGTTACAGACATCATCAGAAAGGAAGTAAAAAAGGCAAAAATGTGCAAACATCCACGTACTTTCAATACTTCCATCGTAATATATTGCACAAGCCCGCTCCCCTCCCACCGGTACTACCCGCCATATTTTCCCTCCTACTCTACTCTACCCCCCACCCCCCTCCCCCCACCCCTCTGCTGACGCTCACTCTCCCGCAAAGAAGTCAATAAATGGTTGCCACCTCCGGGTGAACCCCTGCACAGATCCCCTCAAGGCGAACTTAATTTTTTCCATCCCCAGGAAACTCAACATGTCCGCAAGCCACCACTCCGTCTTCGGGGGCTTTGAGTCCCTCCATGCCAATAATATTCGTCGCCGGGCTATCAGGGAAGCAAAGGCCAGCACATCGGCCTCTTTCGCCCCCTGGACCCCCGGGTCTTCCGAAACCCCAAAAATTGCCACCCCTGGACTCATCACCACCCTTGTTTTTAGCACCTGGGACATGACCCCCGCAAATCCCTCCCAGTACCCCCTCAGCTCAGGGCATGCCCAAAACATGTGAACATGGTTCGCTGGTCCTCCTAGCTCATTTGTCCTCTATCCCGAAAAATTTGCTCATCCGAGCCACCGTCATATGGGCCCGGTGAACGACCTTAAATTGGATCAGCCCGAGCCTAGCACATGTCGCAGTCGAGTTTACCCTACTCAGGGCCTCTGCCCACAGCCCATCCTCCATTTCCCCGCCTATCTCCTCCTCCCATTTAAGTTTCAGTTCCTCTGTCTGGATATTCCTCCCTCATGAGCACCTTATATATACCCGAGACTGCCCTCCTCTTCTTCCCTCCTAGAGACTATTCTGTCGAGGATCCCCATTGGCGGGAGGCGCGGGAAAGATGGGACCTGTCTACGAACAAAGTCCCGCAACTGTAAGTATCTAAAATCATTTCCCCTTACCAACCCAAATTTCTCCTCCAAGCTCCTCAAACTCGCGAAGCTCCCTTCCAGGAACATATCACCCACCCTTCCCGCCCCTGCTCGCCGCCATACTCGGAACCCCCCATCCATACTGCCGGGGGCAAACCGATGGTTGTTATAAACACCTATTTCTTAAAGGTACTCTCACATGACACTACGGTGTTCCGACACCTCCCCTGCGGGAGTCACTGGCACAGGCCCCCATCACCTCCTCCCAAGGGTGCCCGATGGCCCCGGGCTACTCCATGGAACGGGGTGCGAGGGGAGCTATCCCCTGAGGCTCCCCCACCACCTGGTGCTGCCAGTCCTGGAGGCCCACTCTGGTCTCGACCAGGGTCTGCATGCTCGTGGCCATGGACACAGGGAGTGGACCATCTTTGTCTGGGACTGCGCCACATCATGCTGTGACTACGCCACCACCTTTTGGGTTTCTGTCACATCAGCTAGTGACTGCACCATCTCCTTCAGGGATTGGGTCACCTCCCTCTGCGTCTGTGCATTGTCAGCCAGCGCCTGGGAAATTTGTACGACATTCCCAGCCATGGCCTTCCATGACTGGGCCACGCTCAGGAGCGCCATTGCAATTTCCAGCTGGCTCTCGGACATGGTCATCTGTGAGGCACCAACCCTGTGCTGGGCCTTCGCCTGCAGAGAATGCCCAGACCTTGGACATGCTTATCCATAGCCAAAACCGTTGCCCCCAATGCCTCCACCACGGACGCCACCTGTGCGGTGTTGGCCTGGGTGGCATGCATTGTCGACATCTCCTACTGCACGCAGTTGGACTGCTCCAACTGCACCTGCAGGTACTGGGTGTACGCCGACAATCCCTCATGTAGTACCTGGCTCTGCAACTGTATTGATGGGACTGTTCATTCTAGAAGCTCCAGACCCATCTGGGCGGCAGCTAGTTCTTCGGCTCGGCCCGCCCTGCGACCATCCGCCCCCTCAGGTGTTCCTACCTCCACCTGCTGAACCGGATGCAATGTGTGGTGTGCACCAGAGAGTGCCCCCGGAGTCCCCTCACAAGGGTGCCCAACTGAGGTGAGTGTCTCTGGGATGGCGGAGGATGTTGAAGAGAGCTGTGACTGAAAATCATTCATCCTCCGACCCGATCTCCGGGGTCTCCTGAGTGTTGGGTAGAGGGCTGATATCCAGGCTGCTCTCAGCGTCAGTGCTCACGCAGGGGCTCCAGCTCTGGCACTGGCTGGTGGCGGGTGACGCCTGATGGACCCGCCCCATCCCCAACAGGTCCTGTAAGACACAAGACAAGACCCATGATTAGATTGTGGTGGGGTGGCGTTGGGGTGAGGGTGATATGGGGGTGGGAGTGGTGTGTTGGGGGTTTGGCACACATGTCACGGACACCGCAACTCAGCAGGGACTCACTTCCTCACCCACGGCCGAGCCCCACCTCAGCGACCTTCCATTCCTCCGGGCCGCCTACCATGTCCAGGAGCCTTTGCTCGGCCAACGGGGAGGGGCCGCAGGTCCGGTGGTCCCCCTCCTGTCTTCTCCCGCTCCCGTCGGTTGTGTGCGGCCCTGCCCTGGGGGGAGGGGGGAGAACAAAAAACAACAGCGTTAGTCCAGTCATAATATGCACCCATGCACATCATGAGGTAAAAACAGGCAGGGACAGGGTCCCAGGTTAGCCAATCAACATACAGGACAGACCACAACCAATCATCAGACAGAACACCAGAGGGGGGCTTACAACTAAAACACACGAGGCATCAGCACTCCGCCTCTTTCCACTGGTGATAACTGTAGTGACAGTCAGGGTGTATATACCAGTCAGCACCTTCTACACGTCGATCAGAGTTAGTCTGGTCTAGTTAGTTAGAGTTAGTACACTTAGAGTAGTAGAGTATGAACCCACAGCCTGCTGTGTGCATTGTTACAGAAGTTCAATAAATCGTATTGAACCAACGCCTCCATTTGGTGTATGCTTTACACCATCAACAAAGAACAAAGAAAAGTACAGCACAGGAACAGACCCTTCAGCCCTCCAAGCCCGTGCCGGCTATGCTGCCCGTCTAAACTAAAGTCTTCTACACTTCCTGGGTCCGTATCCCTCTATTACATCCTATTCATGCATCCTGTTGCAGTCCGTGTTATCAGAGGGTGAATAACACGACATGTTCGACTTGTGCGGCCCCGGGGGTGGGTAGATGGTGGCCTCTGTGGCCAGGGCACCCGGCCATGGTGGCTAGTACGGGTACCAGCATGTGATGCAGGGTGGAGATTCGGCTACCCTCGGTTTACGGGGTTAATGCCAGAGGCTTTAGCTCGGCGTCGGTGAAGCATGGAGCTGCTCTACTTGCTGCCATCTTGTTGACTGAGATGGTGTGTGTGGGGAGTACAGTGTGTATTTGTGGCTGCAGCTTGTCAGCCTCCTGAGTGTCAATCACGAAACTGGTGAATCTGTCACTGTATCTCATTAGAATCAATTGTGTTCCACGTGGCACCAGTGCTAGCCCCTCAACAGTAATGGAATCGTTCCAGCTGTGGCATCAGTTTTGCGAATTCTGTGTTGGCGTCAACACTTCGTCTCAGAAACGGAGAATACCGCCGATTATTTTTCCTTTTGATCTTCTGTCATCTGAACCGCCCTTCTCAGAAGTCTCTCTTAATCACTTTTATTACGCGAGTTCGTCTTTAAGAATGGAAGTATGAAATTCACCCCCTCTTGAACTTTTACCATCCTTACTTTAATTTTTGAAACTCTATTTTCCATTGTTACCAACCTGCCTTTGTAAACACTTGTTTACAGTGTTGCTAGGTTAATCAGCATAACAAAAACCTTTGTTTCATCAACTCAGCCAACCTGCCTTTTCACAATTCCCATTTAAATAGTTTGTTCTTTAACCAAACAACCACCAGAACACATTTCCAATTATTGGATTTCTTATTTTTCATTTTATCACGATTTCCTAATATTACGTTATCCTCCACCCCAACTAAATCTCTACAGATGTATACAGATTCATAAGGATAACATGAGTTACTGCAGGCAAGATTTACTGGTCGTGTTGCGTCTGGCAAAGATCCGTGTGGGGCGGTTAGATCACAGGAGATGCCCAAATCGGAAACCAGTTTGTGATCTAACTGGCCCATTCCCATTGGTGGATTCTGGATCTCGTCCAAATGTGGCGAGAAACTAATAATCACCAATTAAGGGCAATCTCCATCTCAGTAACAAGGTGGACACCCTATCTAATGACCTCCCGAGATCTAACCAGCTCCCCAGTGAGAGGTCACATGGGTGCCAATTAGTACTGGCCCACTCAAAGGTGGACTAGGTGTCACAGCAGCTGGAGGTCTCTGAAGCCATTGGAGACCCTGGGTGGTCAGGGCATGGTGGCACTGAGGCTCTTCCTCTGGCACCTGGGCACATTGGCACTGTCAAGCTGGTACCTTGGCACTGTCACCGTAGCATTGCCACAGTGGCATTGCCAGGGCCTATGGGGTCCATGCCCATGAAAGGGGGGATGGAGGTGTGTGAAGGGATATGAAAGGGCTTCCTAAAGGTTGAGGAGGGAATAAAGGGTGGCAGTCCTGATAGGGTGGGGGGGGGGGGGGGGAAGGCCCGTGGGGAGCCCAGAAAAGCGACCCCATAACAGGGTGTCCTCACTTGGGGAAGGGGGGGAGGTGTTGTGTAATGCCAATGTTGGGGGGGGGGGGGGGTGACATTGCCTGTGGTGGGTGATGTGAGGAACCCTGAAGCTCAGTTAGAAATTGGGGCACTCTTTTGAAGTGGCAGCCCGATATCTGAGGAGCCAGTCTAGCCAGTGGGTTCAGTTCCCCATTACTAAAAACATTTCTAAGTGTGGGTTACCCCGGAGAGAAACTCGCCATGGCCCCAAAAAATTACTAAATGTGGTTAACTAGCAGTGGGGAGCTCACTGACAAAGCCACCCGAAATGACACTTGGAAACATCTCCCTTAGATCACGCCCAAGTCTGGCTTATACTCTCATGTTCACAATAAGTACACAGTCCATGTAAATCAATAGACTACCTGTGATCGGACACACCACACTCTTATACCAGGTGGCAGATGCCACCCCAAAGCAACATCTATGGATTTATCAACAACTACTCCCAGATGTTGGCTGCAGTGTGAACCAACTAGTCCCACAGAAGCTCTGTCTTTTGACTTGTTTTTTCAATTTCCACTCTCAAAAATTTGCCTTGCATTTTTCTCCCAATCTATGCTTTCACTTGGACCCCTTCAATGAATATCCATTTCCAGGGTGTTAGCTACTGGCTGCTGTTTAGTAAAGAGTCAAGAGTTCTGCTAATTTCCCAAGAAACCTTTATTTTTCCTTGAACCCACTCTATACAAAATTCTATTAGCAAACAAGTGCCACCTGCAACCTCATTATATATCAGTGTCAATTACTGGATACGTAACATCAATGGGACATCTAATTGGAGTGTCTCTTAACCCATTCCTTAACAGTCTCCCCTTCATTGGAGAAAACCAAATAATTTGGTAAATATTGATTTTCCTCCTTTTTTTTCATTTTTGGAAGGAAAACAAAACAGTCACAGAAACATTAATAATATCCAAAAGTTTCTGTGAACTACCCCTTTTCATAAAACAATCGGACAATTGATAGCTACTGTCGACCCATTTAATTTTTGCTGCCTCCCCTCTTTCCAACATCTGCTTCGAACTTGCGATAACGCTTTTTCATTCACACACTGTGTAGAGTGCACATTTTCCCACAGGGATTTATTGTCAATATGACACTCAATGGATATGTTACCCAAATCCCCTAATCCCAAAATGTCTGTCAGTACCTGGGATATGTAAAAGGCCATATCCACCGCCTCTACAAGACTTAACATCTCAGCGGCCAAAGTGCTTTTGACCACTCCTTATTTTCTTTGTTTCCCACACAAGAGGGCAACATTTACCATTGTTCCCCAAAAGGAAAATTATAAAACCTGCACTTGAAACCCCATCACATAAAGTTGCATAGGACGCATCAATGTAAACTTTGAGATTCAAGTGCCTAAGATCACCTAAAGCCGGGAACCTCAAAACACACTTCTGCGTTTTTAGTTTGACAAACGCTTTATTTGCTCTCATTATATCTTCCACTTGAGGATCATTCATTTTTGTACTCAACACTAAGACATCAAAACTAACGTCCGGTCTAGTCTGTCTACCTAACCAATTCAGTTGCCCAATTAAACTTCTCAGTTGCTCTTTTTCCATCTTTGAAACCACAGCGTCATTTTGTGAAACCCAACCACTAATTGCTATTGGGCTGATGCTCTCCAAATAAGATTGCTGACGAAAAGTTGCACCTAACTCAGTCTGTCCGATTTCCAGTCCAATATATTTAAATGCACGGGAAAACCTGACTCCCAACCCTGAATTCTTTCCTCAACCCAGAAATTGCAATAGCTTTGAAATCACCCCACAAAAAAATCATCGATATGCATCATAAAGATGTCAGAAAGATTTCCTTTAATGAAATTAAATTAAATGAAAATCGCTTATTGTCACGAGTAGGCTTCAATGAAGTTACTGTGAAAAGCCCCTAGTCGCCACATTCCGGCGCCTGTCCGGGGAGGCTGGTACGGGAATCAAACCGTGCTGCTGGCCTGCTTTATAAGCCAGTGATTTAGCTCAGTGAGCTAAACCAGTAAAACATTGCCAGATCTGCTTTCAACTGGCAACAGCCTAGTTTAAACAAAACTGACCTTGCCGAAAAATACCAGACTCTAGACGCATCATTTAATCCATATACACATTTGTTCAACTTCCAGAGTATCCCTTCTGTGTTAGCTGCCTCTTTAGGAGGACGGAGAAAAATGTATCTCGGAAGCTGATGCCCCTACAAAAAAGCAGCTTTTATATCTATCGATTTGTATTCCCATGCTATGGCTAATCGAGCCAAGAAGATCTTTAAAATAACCTTTCCTGCTGCAGGTGAATCTACCCTTAAATCCTGATCTTCTAAGTTTTCTTCAAATCCCCTTGCCACAAGCCTGGCCTTTGCCTTATAAGTTCCATCCGGAAGAACATTTTCCATGCAAATCCATCTGTGGGATAGAGCTCTTTGTCCACGATACGGTACTTCCGTGTATACCCCAAATTCACTCCAACTATGCAGTTCCTTCTGTTTGGCATCTTTGATTACTTTTTCATCTAATTTATTGGAGGCCACCAAAATCTCATGAGCATGTGGGCTTCTACTCCAAGAAGCTTTCGTAGTCTTACCCATGTTCCAAGACCTTGACAAACTACGTCCCCTCCCCCGCCTGGTATCTCGTTCTGTACTGCTACTGCTTGATCTTTCCCTTCTGCTGTGGGATGTACTTTCAATAGATCTCGACCTTTTCCTGTGAACCTGTTCACTATCCGATGTACTATCTGAACTGGCACTGTGTTTCTGTGCCCTTCATTTTTGAACTTTGTGTTCCCATCCATTGTCTTGACACTCTCCCCTGTATGCTGTACATTCAACCAGTGTTTATAATTTCCAGTGGCCTTCCCTGCTCTACTAATAACAATTGCATCCTTCCATTGTCTAGACCCTTCAGGCAAGAATGTCATTTTGTACCAACTTTTGGCAGTTGTCCTTTCGGAAAAATTGCCTGTTCTAATTCATCAGAAGTATTGTGTTCCTCTACAGAAACCCTGTCTATATCACTTAACTGGTCCACATAGTTCTGTAACACATGCATACCAGATGACCCTGGTTCCTCATGTCCGCCTGCCCTGTCTAAATTTGAAAATTAGTAATCTGTACCCATCATCCTTGATGAATGTACCCTAATAGTCTGATTGCCATGTTGTAAAACAATTGTTTAGCCATCTATGCCTATGATCTTTGCTGGACCTTTCCATTCATTAAAATTGTCTCTCTTATAGTATACGATGACTCCTTGCTGAAAAACGGTATTTGATGGCTGTATATTATGCCTTAAAGCCTTGCAAATTCTTTCAGAGACTTCTGCTTCCAAAAAAGCTTTTCTATTGCTATGTAATGCATTTAAATGCTCAGCAAAGGCAGAGATAATTGTAGTCCCTTCCCAAGCTGGAGGCTTGTCACCCAAAATGGACGGAATTTTAGGATTTCTACCAAACACTAATTGATAGGGACTAGCCCTCAACCATCTGCAATGAATTCTTCGCATGTACCGCCCATGCTAAGGGTGAATTTAACTTGCAATTTGGTCCATCTACCAAAATCTTCCATAGCATGTCATCTATTACAGCATGGTTTCTTTCACACACCATTACTAAATGGGCTTTCCGCGGCCGTATTCATAAGTGTGAGATTCATGTTTTCACACATATCCCTAAAATCATTACCACATTCTCCCCCATTGTCTGTAAGGAATTTTGCCAGTGGGCCCATTCCTGTCCCTATCCATTTTTTCACAATCTGATCCAGGATTACTCTCTTCATTACTTTGTACAATGGTTGATTGACTAAATCTGGCCGCTAAATTTACAAAATGCAAAATAAATATATTGTTAGCTTTATCCCAGATCTTAAGGTCCATGGCCACAATGTCGTTAAAATCCCTGGCCAAAGGTAGGGTTACTATCGGTCGAGATGGTGTCCTTCGGTACTTCCTACAAACCTCACAGCGATCACTAACCTGTTCTATCAGCTTAGTATGGTCTTCATCCGTTCATAGATTTTTCAGCTTCTGAGGAGACGGATGTGCAAATTGCCTATGCAGTTTTAATACAACAATCAATACAACAATTTATCAGCTAAAGTCCCATTTCCAGCGGCCAATAACACATCCTTAACAACTGCATCTGAAATATTATTTGTCAGGAATGGAATACAATAGTGTCCCAACTGTGTAAATTGTAAGTCCACCGTCTTGCTAAAAACTGTTGCCTTATCAGTTCCATATCCAGTTTCATGTGTGCTTTCTTCATCGACAGTCTGCTCAGAAGCAAAGGTACAACACTTAAAACAACATCTGTGCTAATGAAATAATTCACTCCGGCAATATTGCAAGGGATCACCACTCTTTTCAGTGACTTCAGGGTATTATCATCCCCAGACTTGAAACTTGTGAAACTTTCAAATTCCTTAACCTTGTTCCGATTTCCCGTACCAGCCTCCCCGGGCAGGCGCCGGAATGTGGCGACTAGGGGCTTTTCACAGTAACTTCATTGAAGCCTACTCATGACAATAAGCGATTTTCATTTCATTTCATTTTTCATTTCCAGCATTCAAAGAGTCCAGGTAACATTTTAACCAGTCAATTCCACACACAGTAGATGTGCAGCCACTGTCCTATACAGCACAATTGAAGGATTCTGCAACCAATACTCTCATTACCAGAGTAAAACTGATTGTTAATAGGACAATGCCTTCTTTCTGGTCACTATCTTTTTCCTCTTCCGACTCTTCCATGTCATGTCGCTTCAAACACTATTATAACGGGTTGGACAGTTGAAAGCATAATGGTATTTAGAGTCGCACCGAAAACATCGATTTAACATACCCCGGGCATTTCTGGGGTTCATTTTCCTATTACCATTCTCCATGTCCCGCCTCCTGTTATAGGTCTTAAATGGGTTTCTGTTCTCATAATGTCCGGGACCCGATTTCCTTCCATACTCTCGTAACATGTTTGTAGCCGTACAATCTCACCATCCTGTCAGTAGTGTGTCTTCCATAGTCTGCTTTATTGCTGTGACGTGGAGATGCTGGCGTTGGACTGGGGTGAGCCAGTCCAAATTCTGACCAGGCTTCATATGCACTTAATAAGTCATCCTTTTGATAAATCTTATCCGTAAAATGCAATAGAGTCTCCAGACATTCTTCTGAGTCTAACTGTTCCAATTCCAGTTTAGAAAACACTTTGCTTCAGAGTTTACTCTCATAAGGTAGAGAAAGAGCCAATGCCATACCTTGTTTCCTCTTTCCCAAGGCAGTTAATCCACATAGCAACTGCACTTCTCCATTGGTCGTACAATCCCCTTTCAGAAAATAATGGCGGTAGTCATATCCGGACATATTTTAGGTTCAACCATATATTTTTTTTTCTTCTCACTCACTCCTTGGTTGATGCAGAATTTTTTTTTCTCGTGGCAAAGCTGTTTCCTTCAACCCTTTACATTTGCACAGTGACCATCCTCTGCTACCACTGTTAGCTTCTGGCTGCTGTTCAGTAAAGAGTCAAGAGTTCTGCTCGTTTCCCAAGACAGCTTTATTTTCTTTGAACACACTCTATATAAACTCTGTCAGCACACCACACCAAACAAGTGCCACTTACAGCCTCTTTACATATCAGTGTCAATTATTGGATACTTAACACCAATGAGACATTTAATTGGAATGTCTCTTAATCCATTCCTTAACACAGCGTTTCAACCTCTTCTGATGTTCCTCTCTGGACTGCCATGTGCATTCAAGCTTTGCCTTCTATGCACTGTCTCTCAGATACTCAGCCATACCAACAGAACACTATTACTTCACAGACCTGTAGTAAGGAGCCACAAATCTTTGATCATCTCCTCTGATCTTCTGGCTTCCCGCAGGCCTACTTTGCCTTAATTCTGCCCTCCGCAGGTCTCTCTCTTTGATTCAGAGCCTTTTCTTCTACTCCTTATTTTACCTTCACTGAACAGGATTTTGTTCAGCTTCCTACTCTTGTTCCTTCACTTAAGTGTCTCCCTGGGACTTTCTTTTTGTCCCACTCACAGGTTTCTGGGAGTTTCTCGAGTTCCTCTGTGAAATTTACTTTCTGCAGTTCCCTCTCCTGTGGCCAGCTTCTCCTCACAACTCCTTTCAACTGAACTAAAAGTACTTTTCTGTTACGCCCAATTTCTGTGGGCCTTCTGTTGCTAGGAAACAGCACAGTTTTTTCTACGTTTGTGTTTTTTCTAACCCTCCAATGCCATTGCCCAACCTGATAACACAGCTCTCCACTTCAAAGGTCATAAAACCTCATTGAAATGTAGTTATACAAAGAAACCCACAGACAAGAAGGCATCACTCTAAAGTGAAACAAAAACGCAAATTCCTCCTCTCTTAACACACAAATACAGAAATATAAATTCAACATAAATCAATAGCTTATTCCGATCACCCACAACTCAAATATTCTTACTTGCTCATTTAAAATAATCTCTATTTCCTTACACAATTCATTTGTTGGATCTTCAATCTATTCTGTAGGATTCATATTTTTTGCTTTTCTCTTCCGTACCGCACATCTCATCCTTCATGTCCACAAGGTTAATCAATTTTGGTTGTTAATTCTGCTTTCAAGCAGCTGTTCTGATAACATCTGTAATTACTTCTGTTCCTGGCATATTGCACGATGCTTACCAGAGACTTCTGATGCTTGAAGTCCATCAGGTTCTAATCGAAGATCAGTTTTGTTGAATTTGTTTCTATAAGTTCATCATTTAAGTGTTTCAAGTGTTCTACTTCCTGAGAGCAGATTTCCAATGTTTTAATTCGTCTTGTTTTTTTCTTATCAACCGCACCTTTCGTATGTGAACGTTGATTCTCTATACGATCCGATTTGCCTTTACAGAGTATAGTTCCTCTGTACTCTTGTTCATGCTTGCATTGTGTAATTGTGTTTCTGCTAAATGTTTTTGACACTTTATCCTCTTTTTGAGAACTTCTACTCTCTCTTGCCATTCTAGTCACTTAATTTTCATCTCTTGATGTAAATCCTTGGAGATGTAGGGCGGGATTCTCTAGCCTCCCAGCCGAGCGTTACTCAGCAGCGTGCCATTCGCTGGTGGAGGGATTCCCTCCTCCCACCACTGTCAATGGGATTTCCCATTGAGGCCACCCTATGTTGCTGGGAATTCTGCAGTCAGGGGTATGCTGCCGGCAGAGTCCCACCGCCAGCGAACAGCCGCAAAATGTTTTTCCAAGTTTTCTTCCAAGCGTCCAACCATTTTCTTTCGTTCCGTAATCTCTTTCTTATACCTCGGTGCTGCTTGACCCTTGCTAAAGCTGCACCCAGTGCCTGGGCCCATTCCCACTGTTGCCTCTTTCTTAATAAACGGTGGAGGGGGAGGGGGGGAGGCGAACAGCGTGGCCAGGTTTGGGATAAACTTCCCATAATCCTTCACAAGCCCTAAAAATGAGCGAAGCTCTGTCGGCCCACTGGGTAAGTGGGCTGCCGGATTGCCCGTACCTTCTCCTCCATGGGATGCAAACTATGGTGGTCCATGTGGTAGCCCAGGTAAGTGACTTTGGCCACATTGAAAATGCAATTCTCCCTCCGGAGGCGAACATCAGCATCTGCAAATCGACGGAGGACTTCAGCCAGATTCTCTAAATATTCTCGGTCAGATGAGCCCATAATGAAGACGTTGTCAAGCTACACCGCCATGGCCAGGAGCCTCCGCAGGATGTTTTCCATCACCCTCTGGAAGATGGCGTACAACAAAATGCAAAAAATACATAAATACATAAAATACAACAAAATACAGTCGGGTATATTCATACAGTCTGTGGTGCGCGTTTATGGTCACAAACCTCTGGCATTCTGGGGCCAAAATTAGCTGGAGGTGTGCATGGCTCATGCCACGTTTGGTAAAGGAACGGCCTCTGCCAAGCGTAGTGTACAAGTCTTCCATTTGAGCCACAGGTACAGTGATCCAGCCGAGAGACTTTGAACTTCACAAAATAGAACTGAAGGAGAGGGAGTTGGAAAAGAAAAGAGAATATCAACTTAAATGCAGAAGTTGAGGAAAGTTTAGCGATAGGAATAACCCTTCCGAGACAAAAGCTGAGAGGGGATATGTTTAAATATATTCAAGCACTGCCAAGATTTAATCAGAAAGAGGAAGCCTTTTTTTGATCTAATTCGAGAAAGTAGCTGAACAATTGAAGTGGCCAAAAACCACGTGGATATTGTTGGTTCAAACATAGTTAGTAGTTAGAGCTTGTGAATTGGTTGAATCAGAATGGAGGCAAAACTTGCAGATGATTTTGAATTAGTTGATAAATCAAGGTTTAGTTTTTGACATCAATTTCAATCAGTGAAGGATAGAAACTGGGGAATGAGAAATTCACATGGGCAAGGTAAAGGAGGTCTAGTGGGAGATATTAAAGAGATTTTGCCTCAGGTTAAGAAGGAAACTTATGAAAGTGGAAGAGATATAAGAAAACTTAAATGTTTTCATTGTAATAAGGTTGGACACACAAAGTTGCTGTGTTGGTTGCTTAAGAAAAGTACTGGGAAGACAGACTCTTCAAAGCAGGATAAGCCAGTGGGGTTTATTAAAGTGGAAAAAAAAATTACAACAGAATAGTTGGAAAAGAGTGTATCACCAGTTCAGAGGATGGTTGATAGCTCGGAGAATAACTGGAGGATAACTTGCTGGAAGTCCTGAAAAAAATTAACTGTCAATAGAGGACAGCGACTTAATACAATTAACGCAAGTACAGCATCAGTAACTAGTGAATTGTGTGGTAACAAGATCAAAAAGCCACAGGCTGAGACAGGAGGAAGAGAAATCAAGGAGTAAAGATAGGAAGACCGAGGTTCAGTTATCAGAAACAAGCTTTGACTAGTTGGCTGATAAAGAACAAGAGCAGGTAGAGAATGAAGCAGATATCTTTGGTTTAGGAAAATTCCAAGATCCAGAATTTTCAGGCGAGAAAGGGAAGGAGGTAAAAGAAGAGGGGGGTGTCGCAGTTTTTATCAGAGAATAAATAACAGCAGTAAGCTTGGACGACATCTTGGAAGGCTCTTCAACGGAAGCCATATAGGTAGAACCTACAATATGTTGATATGTAGAACAAATTTCAGAGAAGTGGGCAGCACGGTAGCATTGGGGATAGCACAATCGCTTCACAGCTCCAGGGTCCCAGGTTCGATACCGGCTTGGGTCACTGTCTGTGCGGAGTCTGCACATCCTCCCCGTGTGTGCGTGGGTTTCCTCCGGGTGCTCCGGTTTCCTCCCACAGTCCAAAGATGTGCAGGTTAGGTGGATTGGCCATGATAAATTACCCTTAGCGTCCAAAATTGCCCTTAGTGTTGGGTGGGGTTAGTGGGTTATGGGGATAGGGTGGAAGTGTTGACCTTGGGTAGGGTGCTCTTTCCAAGAGCCGGTGCAGACTCGATGGGCCGAATGGCCTCCTTCTGCACTGTAAATTCTATGTAAAAATAGGGTAGTGATGGTCGAGGAATTGCAACTTCCCCAATATTACCTGGAATAACCATAGTGTGAAAGGGTTAGAGGAAGCACAATTCTTATAATACATCCAGGAGAACTTTTTAAGCCAGTACGTAGAAGGACCTAGACGAGATGAGGTAGTCGTGGCTGCCGCTCTCGGTGGGAGGTTTCAGTCATTTTCTGAACTAAAACTGGCCTGGACAGCGCGCTGATGTCAGGAGGAGGCTGTGCTCTGGGCCTGCGCACTGCTTGATCTGGCACACATGCACGGGATGGCCGGCAATCATAAAATGTCCGTCGCTGCCAGCATTTTTAAAGGCCGGTCATGGTAGTCGGCCGCTCCTCCTGCAATCAGGAACGCCACGACCGAGCGCCATGACATTCCTGAAACCTGCCACCGATCCACCCGGGGGTCGCGACTTTGAGTTTGAAAACCCCTGCCTTAAGGTAGCAGAGCAGGTGGATACAATGGTTAAGCAGGCATTTGGTATACTTACCTTTAGTAACCGAGGCATAGTGTTTTCAGACTAGGGAAGTTTGCTGGAACTGTACAAAATGTTGGTTAGGCCACAGCTAGAGTATTGTGTGCAGTTTTGGAATCCACAATATAGGAGGGATGTGATAGCACTTGAAAGGATGCGTAGGATGTTTACTAGAATATTGCCTGGGCTGTGGAGTTTCAGTTATGTAGAGGGATTGGATAGACAGAGTTTATTTCCCTTGGAGCAGAGGAGACTGAGGGGGGACATAATTCAGATGGATAAAATTAGGAGGGGCATAGATAAGAGTAGGCAGGAAGAAACTTTGGTGGAGGGATCGATGACCAGGGGACATTGATTTAAGGTAATGGGCAGGAGGTTCAGAGAGGATGTGGGGAAAACTTTTTCATCCAGAGGGTGGTGGGAGTTTGGAACTCACTGCCTAAAAGAGTGGTGGAGGCAACGAGCCTCATAACATTTAAGAAGTATTTAGATGTGAACTTGTAATCTCAAGGATTACAAGGTTATGGGCCAAGGGCTGGGAAATAGGATTAGAATCGTTAGTGATTGTTTTTGACCGAGGCAGACTTGAAGGGCCTTTTCTGTCTGTATGACTCTGACTGTATTGCAACAGAATGATTCAGAGATGAAGCAGTTGTCTCCAGACACAAAGCTTGGACAATAGATTGTGATGAAGACTTAAGGAGGCTACAAAGAGATAGAGATTGCTATGAACTCTGTTGATGTTAAATGCGGGAATATGCCAAAATCCAGAAGGGTAACTTGGAACACCAGTCTTAATGGTGTATATTTTCAATTTGGTATACTGTGAGAAAAATATGGGAGGAATAGTCCAGTCATTGTGTGAATAATTCATAAAAAATATTTATTAACTATTTAAAATTTAGAGTACCCAATTTTTTTTTTCCAATTAAGAGGCAAGTTAGCATGAGCAATCCACCTAGCCTGCACATCTTTGGGTTGTGGGGGTGAAACCCACGCAGACATGGGGAGAATGTGCAAACTCCACACGGACAGTGACCCAGGGCCGGGATTCGAACACCGGGTCCTCAGCACCGCAGTCCCAGTGCTATCCACTGCGCCACATGCCGCCCATACATTATGATACTTAATTACACTGATTGTTATACACACAGTATTACATGAAACTATCTTTTGGTTCCCTCACTACCTACCTTCCCTGAACTCTGAGACGTCCCTTTGTTCTTAAACAACATCCAAACTTATATAATGCTATGAGCTAAATCCAGCAAATGATTGCCATGCACAGGTTATAAGGCCAAGTTTGGAAGAGCAAAATCTGCTCAGTTTGGGTTTTGATCTTAACCAGCTGTCTCTTTAGCAATGACTTGTTTTTGGGCGACTGTTTCTGCAGCTGGGTGTGGCTGATGGTAGCTGGATCTGTGTCTGTCTCTTCCCTCTGTCCTTGTGCGAAGGATACATCAATCTTGCCCTTTGATGTTATACACCCTATGGAATGTTTAGCATATACATGTAAATTTCCCTATCTCTGCGCTTTGCAGTTATCTCTTCTGTACTCCATTGCTTTCCTCTGGTCACATAGATAAACACTTGCTTTTCTCACTGATATGCTAAGGCATAACTCCTTGCTTTATTTCCCTTTCTCCCAAATTCCTGTTTAAATTTAATTTTCCCCAATTCTGAACAAGTGGGCAAAGGTCTGGCAGTGGAGTATAATATGAGAAAAAGTGCACTTGTCCATTTTGGCAGGAAGAATAAAAAAAGTGATATTATCTAAATGGTGGAGAGATTGAAGAGTTCTGAGATTCAGAAGGATCTGGGAATCCTAGTCCATGAATCATAATCGGCTATTATACAAATGGAGCAAGTAATTAGGAAAGCTAATAAAATGTTATAGCTTTTTGGATGGGGAATTGAGTACAAAATTGGAGAAGTTATGCTTTAGTTGTACAGGACACTGGTAAGGTCACATCTGGAATACTGTGTACAGTTTTGGTCTCTTTACTTAAGATGGGATCCATGATGTGGAGATGCCGGCGTTGGACTGGGGTGAGCACAGTAAGAAGTCTTACAACACCAGGTTAAAGTCCAACAGGTTTGTTTCAAACACGAGCTTTCGGAGCACGGCTCCTTCTTCAGGTGAAGAAGGAGCCGTGCTCCGAAAGCTCGTGTTTGAAACAAACCTGTTGGACTTTAACCTGGTGTTGTAAGACTTCTTATTAAGATGGGATATAAGTGCATTAGAAGCAATTCAGAGAAGGTTTACTAGACTAATACCAAGAATGAGTGGGTTGTCTTATGAGGAAAGTTTGGGCAGGCTGGGCTGGTATCCGCTGATTTCTCTTTTATTCATTCATGGGACATGTGTGTCCCATGCATTTATTGCCCATCCCTAATTGCCCTTGAGGGGCAGTTAAGAGTCAACCACATTGCTGTGGGTCTGGAGTCACTTGTAGGCCAGATCACAATCAACAATGGTTTTCATGGTTAATTCTGAACATTTAATTCCAGATTTTTATTGGGACCCCAGAGTATTGGGTCTGTGGATTGCTAATCCAGTGACAATACTACAACACCACCACCTCCCCTGATGTTTAGAAGAGTAAGAGGTGCCTTGATTGAAGGATAGAAGATCCTGAGGGGTCTTGCCAGGGCTGATGTGGAGAGGAAGGGTGCGATCGAATGGCCAGGCAGCGCCCGGAAAGCTGCACGCCTCAGTGCTCCATGGCTGATAGAAGCCAGGATGCCCTGATCCCGGGACCTCCCTGGCTCGCAACACCTCGCGGGATCTAGCGCGATCTCACAAGACGTTGCAACGTAAATCCCAATCATTGTGGGCAGGATCACTTTTTGGCAAATCTGCATATTCGAGTGAGACAGCTAGTCTCACTCTAGTTTCCTGAAGCGCCTGAGTTGTTGGGATCTATCCCCTTCGCCTCGGAGACTTCGGGCGAGCACCATTCAGTACTGGTCTCCACAAACTGGAACAAGATGGAAGGCACTTGTGGGGGTCTCCCAGGGGATCGGAGGCCCCAAGGTGCATGCCTTTTTGGAAGGGTGGTACCCTGGCACTTCTGGTGCCACCTGGGCACCCTAGCACTGGCACGCTGGCAGTGGCAGTATGGCACCCTGGCAGTATCACCTGGGTGCCAGCCTGGCACTGCCAAGGTTCCCAGGTGATACTGCCATCTGGAAGGTGTATTGTCAGGGAACCAGGTTAGCACTGCCAAGGTGCCGCGCTGGCATTTTCCACGCATAGCGATCAGGCGGGTGATGCCCTGCGCGGGGGTTGGGAGGTGTACGCGGGGGCCCAGGGACCCCTCATAGTAAGTTGGGGCTTGGAGGGGTTTCAGGGGTCACGTCGGGGGCTCCAGAGACTGGACGCCATGGCGGGCTGAGCTCCTCATTGCAGAAAATGGGGCTATGTGTGACCTTGGCCGCATGTTCGCTGCTGAGGCCTCCTATCTAACCCGAGTGCCGTTCAATAGCGTTGTGTTTCTCAGCGCTGCGAGAATCGGGAAACATGCGGCTAAATGCACTCAACATGGGACTTTGTCTCAATTTAGTTAAACTATGGGTGATGTTTCCTCTCGTGGGAGAGCTGCCCATTTGAGACAGAGTTGAGGGGTTGGATTTGTCCTTTCGGAGACTAAGTGTTCTCGCTGGAAATGAATAGCGTGAAATTCATGTTCCCATTGGGACGCTATTTGATCTGAAATTCAGGAGATGCAAAGGGATCAGCACTCTGCCGGTGTGAATTGGAAGCAATTCCCATCCCCGTTGGCAGCGTAACCTCTGAGGCCTGAATTTGCATTAAGAGCTTGACAAGCTACTTATAGGCTCTCCACTCACCACACATACATTCCTGCCGTGAAGGTGGCTCAGAGAAGATCTGCACCCCCCCATCCCCCCAATTCCAGGAGTCTGAGGTGGGGCCACTGCTCAATGCCAATTGAGGAGTGACACCCTCTTGCCCAGGATGGGCCGCAGACTCAAGTTCACCCTCCTGAACAGCACCTAGGAGGAGGTGGCAGAGGCAGTTAGTGCTACCAGCCTTGCCAGGAGGAGACAACTCGTGATTCTGAGGGATGGGTGTCACTGGTGAGGCCTCTGCTCTGAGAGGGGCAGTGTGCCAGGGAAGTTCCAAATGCCATGGTGCAGGTGTCCTTTCGTTGGGGGTGAGCTCTGTAAATCTTGTGCTCCCTTAGCAGTGGGGCTACTCTTCTGAGGAGTGCAGTGAGGAGTGCCAACACCCGGTGGGCCAGCGATTGAGCATGGCCACGCCCATCCGCTCCATGATGCTGCTGGAGCATGAGGGCTTCCGAAAGGAAAGCCTGGGTGGGCCGCCACATCACCAGAGGCTCTCTGAGCATTTAGAGGATACAGTGAGCAGTCGGCAGTGTAAACAGCCAGGAATCTGCAAGTAGCACCAGAGGAGTGTATTTGAATCACAGCAATGGCGGTCTGAATCAGGCCACCCAGTTCCCGAGGGAGGCACCCTGAGCCCACAGACTTGGCACCAGGTCATTCCCTGCTACCCCCCTCCGCCCAGGCAGCCACCCGTTCAGCAAGCCTGACACATTTTGATAGTTTTTTACCCTCGCTTTCTCCCTCCACAGCCACGGCGCCTCGGCCCCACTTGCAAATGCTTGCGGCAATTTCCGCCCGAGTAACTTCCGCCTGAGATGGGTAGAGCATCGCCGAGGGGTGGAGCATACTTGTGCGCGACCAGCTAATGTGATTTAAATACATGCAAATGACGGTTTTACATGGGTCTGCTGCCACGGGGCGTGAACGTCACTCATACCACCAGCGGGGGACTGGAGCATGGCGTTGGAATCAGTGCCGGGTACAAATTGTGATTTTTCTATTGCGTGCTGTTCTCCGACCAATCGCAATTCTAGCTGCTGCCGTCGGGGGGTGGGGAATTTAGCCCAAGGAGTATCTTTTTTCTCCTTGAGTTTACTGAGGTTTTGGACCTCCCTTCCTCAAAAGGCAGTGCAAGCAGAGTCTTTGAACATTTTTAGAGATAAGGTAAATAGATTTATGATTAACAAGGGGGTGAAACGTTATCCAGGGTAGGCGGGAATGTCAAGTTGAGGTTACAATCAGATCTGCCATGAGCTTTTTGATTGGACGAGCAGGCTCGAAGGGCCAAGTTGCCCGCTCTGTTGCTAGTTTGTACATTCCCATGTATGTATGTTTGTATGTAGTTTTAATGTGATACCATCCCCTCCTTCCAGAACATTCAGTTTCACCTTAAAGAAGACATTTTAAGACATAATAAAGTTCAACGTTCAAAATGCAAACACACGTATTATGAAAATCTGTATACATTAGAAACATAATTTATTCTTTGTCAAAATATTAAATTACAATATACCCTGCTGAAATTATAATACAATCTGTACTGTACTGGCTAGACACAGATTGGTGTATTCAATTTCATTTAGAGCGCTGTGCAGAGGAATCAAGTAGAAAGCTGCAATAACCATGGATTCAAAGTGGAAACATCTGAGGATACCCATCCTGCTCTCTTCACATGTCCAGTTAACAATTTTTAAATTGTTGGACTCTCAGGATCAATACTTATCCAACCCGTTGTAAACAGACTCCAAACAGGGACCTTAACAAAAGAATGTAGAAATAGCATTGATGCAGAATCAGTAAAGAGCATGATTGGGAATTTGAATTACTTAGGGAAAAGTATCAAAGTTGAATTTTTGAATCTGTGTGGAAAGATATCCAAAATTTATCCCACCTGTGTATTTCAGAAAATTACAGTCAACAGCCCCATGGTTTTCCAACATGCACCACCATCTTGTGTTTATGTGGTCTTTTTAACATAGTAAAACATTAAGGCACTTCACCGGAGCATTAGCAAAATCCGACACCAGGCCACAAAAGGAAATATTGAGACAGATGGTCAAAAGTCTGATTGAAGAGGCTTCAGGAACATCTCTCTCAGGGAGCGAGGCAGAATTCCCCAGAGAAGGAATTCCAGAGATTAGGGCGTTGGCAACTGAAGTGATGAAAATTGAGTGTTCGAAAGGCTGGAGCTGGAGGGATGCTGGAGGACATTACAGAGATAGGCGAGCGCAAGGCTATGTGGGTGATTGGTTGCTACTCTCCATTATCTCCGCTTTTTGGCAGTGAGAATGCTGTTAAGAATGATGTATCTCTCTTCCCGTTTGAAGAAGAAAAAGGAAGCTGAAATGCATTTTCATTTAAAAACATAAATACGAGGAGCAGGAGTAGGCAATTCAGCCCCTCGAGCCTGCTCTGCCATTCAATACGATCATGGCTGATCCTCTCTCAGCCCCAACTCCACTTTCCTGCCCATTCGCCATAACCCTTCAACCCATTATAATTAAAAATCGTGTCTATCTGCACCTTGAATTTACCCAATGCCCAGGCATCCGCTGCACTCTGGGTAGTGAGTTCCACAGATTTACGACCCTTTGAGAGAAGTAATTTGTCTCATTACTTTTTAAAATCTGCAACCCCTTCTCCTTTGTGTGCATATATACAGTAAATCCACTAGAGTGCAGAAGCAGCCAATGTATAATTTACATTGAATAATGTCAAAGATTCCGAGACAAAAGTCTCTCATTGAAGGCATGGAATTTCTGGGGTTTTTTTCTTTATTCTTTGGCCATCATCGGCAATGCCAAAATTTGTTGCCCTTCCCTAATTGCCCTTGAACTGAGTGTCTTGCAAGACAATTTCGGAGGACAGTTAAGAGTTAACCACATTGCTGTGGGTCTGGATTCACTTGTAAGCCAGATGAGGGAAGGATGACCAATTTCCTTCCTTAAAGGAAATTAATGAACCAGACGGGTTTTTGAACATCAATCAATGATAGCCATCATGGTCACCATTACTGAGACTAACTTCTAAATTCCATTCTTATTATTTGAATTGAAATTCCACCAGCTTCCATCGTGGGATTTGAATTCGAATCTCCAGGGCATTAGTCTGGGTATCTGATTACTAGCCCAGTGACATGACCATTACCCCACTGTTGATAAGTCCACTGCACATAGTGTTGCTAAAATGTACAGTCCAATAAGTCACAGGCTTATTTTCTGTTCTATGCAGAATTAGCAAGTCTCTTTTGGGACATGACAAATGTTTTCAGCGTTACTTAGTTAGTGAGGACTGGGGTAAGGAAAAAAACGCCCAGGGTTCCTGATTGCTTATGATTGCTATTCAGTAACTGGAAAATGCATTGGTGCCTTTTGACTGGGTCCATTATTTGTTCCTAGTGCCCACCCAACCCCTTTTTCCCCTTTGTCAAATAGTTTCCCTGCTCTCTGTTTCAACTTATGCGTGAATAATAACCATTTTAGGCGTGATTCTAGAGAACTGTAGATCTGTATCTTATAATAATAATAATCACTTATTGTCACGAGTAGGTTTCAATGAAGTTACTGTGAAAAGCCCCTCGTCGCCACATTCCGGCGCCTGTTCAGGGAAGCCGGTACGGGGACTGAACCTGCTCAGCTGCCTTGTTCTGCATTACAAGTCAGCTTTCATCATTTCGCAGGATGTAGACATTTATTGCCCAGGTCTAATTTCCCTTGGGAAGGTGGTAGCAAGTCACCTTTTGAACTGGCGCGTCCATGTGATGTAGGCACACCAAAATGCTCTGAAGAAGGGAGTTCCAAGGTTTGACCCAGCAACCGTGAAGGAATGGCAATATAATTCCAAGTCAGGACGGTTCCCCTTGGAGGGGAACTTGCATCTGGTGGAAATGCCAGCTAGAACCAGCTCTGAGGACAAGTGAAGTCTGGACCTCTGTGACCTAAGCCTTCCTTCCGAGACATCTCTGAAATGAAATGAAATGAAAATCGCTTATTGTCACGAGTAGGCTTCAATGAAGTTACTGTGAAAAGCCCTTAGTCACCACATTCCGGCGCCTGTCCGGGGAGGCTGGTACAGGAATCGAACCGTGCTGCTAGCCTGCTTGGTGTGCTTTAAAAGCCAGCGATTTAGCCCAGTGAGCTAAACCAGCCTCTGTTGGGGCGAGTACATGTTCAGTCTGTATCTCTCAACTTCTTCAAATGCTGATTGATCTTTATGCAACGGGATTTGTGGAATTCTCTAAAACAAACATAAAACCCACCTTTTATAATTCTACCCTTGCTGGCCCATTTTTCTTGTACACATGCGCAACACATTACTTTATAGCACAGGTGATGCATAAGTTTCATTTGTTGCATTTAAGATTTTAGGGAAGTATGTTCAATGACCGATTTATAATACAACGTGCTTTCTTCTATGTCAAATAAAGAGTTACTTTGAAAAAATTCAATAAAATCTGACAATGCCAATACATCTGTTTGGAAAAACAGCCAATTGGGAGTGGCAGGCACAGTGGTGGTTGCCAAGGCCTACATTCCAAGTCTAAATTTGACATTTTACTAAATTTAACCACTAGCTTTAAAGCAGCACTTCAACTTTTAAAGAACTTTGATTTTCCCTCTTATTTCAAAAAGTAAAGACTTTCAAATCTATTCATAAATGCCTGTGTCCTTAGAGCACTAAAGAGGAGTGATATCTGATGTACAAGATCCATAGTGCTTCACTTAACTCCTGATGGACTCCGCTATAATGGGCGGTCAGGGCAATTTGTAAGGCAGAAGTGACACCAGCAGGTACTTTAATTATATCTGTATTGTTGCTAACTCTTCTTCAAGCTAGGCATTTAGCGAAGAGTTTAAATGTTACAAATTTAGACTCTTCCAGTTTTCATAGAATTTAGAGTGCAGAAGGAGGCCATTCGGCCCATCGAGTCTGCACCGGCCCTTACAAGGAGCACCCTACTCAAGCCCACATCTCTACCCTATCCCCATAACCCAGTAACCCCCACTTAACCTTTTTTGGACACTAAGGGCAATTTAGCATGGGCAATCAACCCAACCCGCACATCTTTGGATTGTAGGAGGAAACCGGAGCACCCGGCGGAAACCCACGCAGACACGGGAGAATATGCAGACTCCGCACAGACAGTGACCCAAGCCAGGAATCGAACCTGGGACCATGGAGCTGTGAAGCAACTGTGCTAACCTCTGTGCTACCATGGGCTGTTCTTGGGTAGAATTTGATGCCCCCCCCCCCCGTTTGTGGCAGGTTTGGTGGGAGGGGCATTAAATCAGATAGAAAGGTGGCAGATTGGGACCTCACTGCCTTCCCGCCTCTGCGCTGATTAAGTCTGCAGTAGAAGACCTGTGGACAGCCTATTCAACTGGCCGCTGATTGAGGCCCTTAACTGGGCATTTGGACATTGCCAACTTTCGGGCCTCTTCCAACCACCGAATGACGGCCGAGAAATTCAACATGCAGGGAGCCTGAAAAGCAAATCCTGTCAGGGTGACCAAGTTGTCTGATCAGGGTCATCAGGAAAAAAACCTACCCATTTACCTTCCTCCAAATTTATGACCAATCTTCCACTGGAGGATCCTGAAAAACTCACTCAGTGTAGGAAACCCGGGAGGGAGCAGGAGAGAGAATTTGAGCCCAAACCAGGCCACCTTTTTACAGCACCAGCTGTACGTTTAAATGTTCCAAAGCTTCTCATTGTGTTAGTGAATGAGCATGTGAATATTTGGGGGAATGTGTAGGATGGGTGAGGTAAGCGGAGAAAGGGTTAGGCTGGTTGCTGGCTACAATGCTGAGCGTTGGTCAATGGGGAAGTCGGGTGGTGGGGGCTAGTTAGTTAAGGGCTGTACTGTGTGACAAATGTCCGCTTCACTTTTTAAAAAATTATTTTTGAGGGATGTGGGCTTCCCTGGATAGGCCAGCATTTGTTGACCATCCCTGATTGCTCTAGAGAAGGAGGTGGTGAGCTGCCTTCTTGAACTGCTATGGTCTTTGTGGGGTATTGGTACACCCACTGTGCTATTAGGGAGGAAGTTCCAGGATTTTGACCCAGCGACAGTGAAGGAACGGCGATATATTTCCAAGTCAGGATGGTGAATGGCTTGGAGGGGAACTTCCAGGTGGTGGGGTCCTCATGTCTCTGCCGCCCTTGTCCTCCTAGATGGTAGCGGTCGCAGGTTTGGAAGGTGTTGCCTAAGGAGCCTTGTTGAGTTCCTGCAATGCACCTTGTAGAGGGCACACACTGCTGCTACTGTGCGGTAGTAGTGGGCGTCACGGTAGCACAGTGGTTAGCACTGTTGCTTCACAGCACCAGGGACTCGGGTTCGATTCCCGCTTTGGTCACTGTCTGTGTGGAGTCTGCATGTTCTCCCCGTGTCTGCGTGGGTTTCCTCCGGGTGCTCTGGTTTCCTCCTACAAGTCCCGAAAGACTTGCTGTTAGATGAATTGGACATTCTGAATTCTGCTTTTGTGTATCCGAACAGGCACCGAAATGTGGCGACTAGGGGATTTTCACAGTAACTTCATTGCAGTGTTAGTTTAAGACTACTTGTGACAATAATAAAGATTCTTATTATTATTAGTGAAGGGAGTGAATGTTTGTGGAAGGGGTGCCGATCAAGTTGGCTGCTTTGGCCTGAATGATGTCAAGCTTCTTGAGTGTTGTTAGAGCTGCACTCATCCAGGCAAATGGAGAGTATTCCATCACACTCCTGACTTGTGGGCCGTAGCTGGTGGGCAGGCTTTGGAAGTCAGGAGGTGAGTTACTCACTGTAGGATTCCTATCCTCTGACCTCCTCTTGTAGCCATAGCATTTATGTGGCTAGTCCAGTTCAGTTTATGGTCAATGGTAACCCCCAGAATGTTGAAGCGGGGAATTCAATGATGGTAATGCCATTGAAAGTCAAGGGGCAATGGTTTGATTCTCTCATGTTGGAGATGGTCATTTCCTGGCATTTGCATGGCACAAATGTAAGTTGCCACTTGTTAGCCCAAGCCTGGATATTGTCCATGTCTTGCTGCATTTGCACGTGGACTGCTTCAGTTTTTGAGGAATCGCGAATGGCGCTAAACATTGTGCACTCATCAGCGAACATTCCTACATCTGACCTTACGTTGGAAGGGAGGTCTTTGATAACGCAGCTGAAGATGGTTGGGCCTAGGACACTATCCTGAGGAACTCCTGCAGTGATGTCCCAGGAGTGAGATAATTGACCTCCAACCACTACGACCATCTTCATTTGTGCCACGGATGACTCCAACTTGGGGAGAGTTTTCCCCCTGATTCTCATTGACCCTAGTTTAGCTAAGACTCCCTGGTGCCGTACTCGGTCAAATGCTGCCTTGATGCCACCTCACTTCTGGCCTCAGCTCTTTTGGCCTGATTAACATTGCCGATCAGAGATCAAATCTCAGATGATCTTGATCTGTGTACCTCGGAACCACAATGTATCATTGCAGACACCCTGTATTGAGATGAAATATTAAAAATCCAATTATTTTTCCTCTTTCGCACCCCTTCAATGTATTCTATGTAAGAAGGCAGGTGGCCAATCTGAAGTACGAATACAGTAGCAATATTTATCCCAGTTGATGTTATAACTGGATGGGAAGATCCCAGAATGGAACCCTGGTTCTAAAGGACTGCAACTGTTACTTATTTTTAATAAGACATAGAGAAACATAGTCATAGGACTACTAATTAATTTGAACCACAAGAAAAATACATTTATTAATCATGGAAACAATGGATTATAATGCAATACTCCTTTACTCCTCCCTTAGCTTAAAAATTACAAACAGATTTTAAGACGAACAAGAATTACAAAGTGCCCCCTTAGCTACAATTAGTACACCAAGTCTCTTTGACATGCACACTGGTGGTCAAATACTCACCCCTTTCTGAAACGTCAAGTAAATGTCTGCAGATGCCTCCTCAGAATCCCCACAGATGATTGTCACATAAGAATTTCCAAACTCTAATCCTCAAAACACACTTTAAAATCTGTCATAGTCATGCTTTCCTTAGCGGTTTGCATTCCAAAATCCTGTCCACCTTTTCCAAAAGACTCTTGTGAACGGAGCTTCTGCTCCATTTTTATCAGAGAATCCAGCCAGCATTTATAAAACCCTTCAAACTTTCTTGGTTTTAAGGAGCTTCCATGCAAACTCTGAAATCCAGCCATTGATTTACTCGATTATTTCAAGTAACGTCGCTCAAACTGTAGTAATGCGTCACAAAACTTTAGACCACTGCAGATATCTTTCTGGCCCCTCATGATCCAATGCTGTTTCAACTCTTTGAAGAGAGCGGCACAATGGCACAGTGCTGCCTCACAGCTCCAGGGTCCCAGGTTCAATTCCGGCCTCAGGTGACTGTGTGAAGTTTGCACTTTCTCCCCGTATCTGCGGAGGTTTTCTCCAGGTGCTCCGGTTTCCTCCCACAAAGATGTGCTGGCTAGGTGGATTGGCCACGCTAAATTACCCCTTTAGTGACCTAGGTCGGTTGGGTTACTGGGTTCTGGGGAAGGGCATGGAAGCCTGGAAGTAGGGTGCTCTTTCCAAGAGCTGATGCAGACTCAATGGGCCATTGTACTTCTGCACTGTAAATTCTATGATTCTATGATTTACTGATCAGTAATCTGTCTTGGTCAACCTTCCTTTGTTCTGTCTAACTCCAAACTTTGTAATAAACTCTTTCTGTCCCAATCCTCTGGACTATAACTTGTTCCTTATGAAACTTTCATTACAATTCCCCTTGTCCTGTCAAGATTTTCCTGAAGGGCAGCACGGTGGCCTAGTGGTTAGCACAACCACCTCACGGCGCTGAGGTCCCAGGTTTGATCCCGGCTCTGGGTCACTGTCCGTGTGGAGTTTGCACGTTCTCCCCGTGTCTGCGTGGGTTTCGCCCCCACAACCCAAAAATGTGCAGAGTAGGTGGATTGGCCATGCTAAATTGCCCCTTAATTGGAAAAAATAATTGGCTAATCTAAATTTATTTAAAAAAAAAAAAGATTTTCCTGACAGAGATAACAACCGTTCACTCCTCAGTGATCAGACTTCAACTGCTGTGGCTTTCTGTTGAAAAAAACTAAGAACAAAGGAAAGCTTTTTAAAAAATCCTTACAAGGCCCCACGACTGCTTAACCTTCTCTAGGTTTTTATTTATTTTTCCCACCTTAGCCCTCTCTCAGCACAATAGAATCCCTGTTGGAATTTAAACAACTACCACATCTTTATCCAACATGAATCTAACTATAGGTTTTACCCTTTCAGGCACAGAAACAGTAAATTAAACCCACCTAAAACTATTCCTGATGAATACTCATACAAATATAAATCCCTTAAAATTACCTTTGTTTTCCAAACACTCAGAGCTTTCAGTAATGGGGCTGGATTCTCCGCACCCCGATGCTGAAATCGTGTTCGGCGACGGGGCGGAAAATTCAGTTTCACGCATGAAATCGGGACTGGCGCCGGCTCCGTGATTCTCCGCCCCCCCCCAGAAATCGGCATAATCAGGGAGTACGCCATACCAAGCATCCACTACCTGAAGCCATTGCTTGAGGCCCGCCCCGCTATTCTCCACCCCCGGCTGGCCGAATTCCCGACAGCGTATTTCTAATGTGGTCCTGCCGTTCGGGACACTCGCAGCCGCCACAGTCGGGGGCGGGCCGATTGGAGGGCAAGGGGGGGCCTCATTCGGGACTGGGCTTTTATTGTGTGGGCGGTCCTGGTCGGGTGCGGAGCCAATCGGGAGCCAGACGGTCCAGGTCTGAGTCCGCCATGGAGCACGGCGCGGCCGCTGGAGGCTGCCGCCGTGTGCATGCACGGCCTCTGACCCGGAAGTGCGGGGGGCCGTATTGGCAGCTCGAGCTGCGAGCTCCATGACAGCTGCCTGCTGGCCCCCTGAAAAACATGGGAATCTGTGGCCTTTTGACGACAGTTTTTCTGGCGTGAAAGACCACAGTTTGCACAACGGCATGGGGACATAGTCCCTGAAACGGAGAATCCAACCCATGATCTCGGCACTTTCACCTGAATTCTCCTTCTTTAAGATTCACTTTTCCCGCTGACACCGCATCCCCGCCCACGGATTGGCACCGTTACAATTGGAAATCTCATTGACAAACGGCGGAAAGATAGAAACCCGCCACCAGCAAACGATGCGCCGCCAAGAATCACGCGGCTGGGGAATCCAGCCCACTGGTCTTTACAGATGGTAACTGATGAATGAAACAATGGCGAAATGAGAGGAAACATTTTCACGCAGCGAGTGGTTATGATCTGGATTGTGGTGCCTGAGATTGTGGTGAAGAGAGGTTGAATCAAGGCATTCAAGGAGGAGTTAGAATTTTGTCTGAAAAGGAATAATGGGCAGGGCTATGGGGAGAAGGCATGGGAGTAGCACTAGGTGAATTGCCCCTTCAGAGAGCAAGCATATTCCCGAGGGGCCAAACGGCCTCTTTCTGCCCCTGTGCTTTTCCAACTACTCACACTGCTGTTTTCTTGATCTTCATTTTTGCTGAATTCACTGAATAAACTGCCTGAGAACCTGAGGGCTGAGCTGATGAAGTCACTGCTAAAGGCACAGAAGAAACCGAATGGTGAGCATTTTGAAAAGGACTTAAATCACATTGAACTACAGCAGCTAAAGGAAATGACTCAAATATCTAAAACCCTTGCCAATCCACAGGGAACTTTCCCTTATCAGTGTTACTGTCAGAAAAATGCAATGTCTTTCGTAAGAGTACCAGACCATCCCGCGGTTTGTCATTGTGAACTGTTTATCATATGAGAAGCATAATTATATAGTTCTAAGTTCCTTAGCTTACCTGAACAAACTAGTTTTGTTGACATTTGGGGGACAAGTATAGAGGTATTTTCAACAATCTGTAATATTGGAAACCAAGTATTTTGGATTTATATTTATATAGAAAGGGCAGAAAAACGAGGACCTCTGCCACCCGGGGGTCACTCGATTCTTCCATTTTATCAAGACCTGCAACCTGCCCTACTCCATCGAGGAGGTCAGGACCGCCACCAGGATCTGCCAAATCTGCGCGGAGTACAAGCTGCACTTCTACAGGCCAGAGAAGGCGCACCTGGTGAAGGCTTCCCGCCCCTTTGAACGCCTCAGTATGGACTTCAAAGGGCCCCTCCCCTCCACCGACCGCAACACGTACTTCCTGAATGTGATTGACGAGTACTCCCGGTTCCCATTCGCCATCCCCTGTCCCAACATGACCGTGACCACGGTCATAAAAGCCCTCCACAGTACCTTTAGCCTGTTTGGTTTCCCCGCTTACATACACAGCGATAAGGGGTCCTCCTTCATGAGTGACGAACTGCGTCAAGCAAGGGCAGAAATGAAAGACAGGTAGGCAGGTAGTTGAGCAGTTGATACCCATGAGTTTAGTTTTACCATCATTTGAACTCAATAGAAGTTGAACTTATAGAAAAAAGAAGCATTTGACTTTTTTTAGTGACAGAAATTGAGCCAAAGTGGATTTTTAGTGTCAAAAAACTGAAGTGGCCATATAGGTTCACAGAGAATAATGTATTCTGAGCTGTCATCTTCAATTTGTGAAAACATGCAATTAGTGAGGAATCTTGCTTCCCGCGCACATTCCAGGACGTGTACTTGTAAATGAATGCTGTAAATAGTTGTGTGACACGTAATAAGGCAAGACACTGTACCACCGACGGGTATCGCCATAACCTCCACCACTGCAATTCACAAGACCACCACCCTCGCCGGACTCTTTTTTTAACAGGGGTTGAATGTGGTAGTCAGTATTAGGGGTATTACGGTACCTAGGTTGGAGGTACCCGATGCTGTAAGACTATTGGTGTTGGAGGTACCTGAGACAGTAAGACCATTGGTGAAGCCTGCCTGCTGGTTCCGCCCAGTAAGGCGGAGTATAAGAGTCTGTGTCTCCCTAGCTGCTGCATTCTGTACCTGCGCTGCTGGGGGAAACATCTAGTCCAATAAAGCCTTCAATTGTACTCCAATCTCGCTTCGAGCGTTATTGATTGTGCATCAGTTAGCAAATGACCAAGTTTGAAGCAAATGGAAAAGGTGATAGTTGGGAAAAGAACCAAAAGGTTGGTTGGTTTTAGTGTGGAAGACAGGAGAGATTAAATGACAAAAGAAATGCTAAAGGGAGTGGTTATGAGACAAGTAAAGGGACAAGAAATATATCTGGAGGTGTGAATGGCAGATGGATGAACAGCTATTGACCAAAAGCAGCAAAAGTGCAAAACAAACTAAACAAAAACTTGCACTGCCAGTGCTGGTGTGTTGAACTTCTATATATCAGCTGTTTAAGGGATCCACTGGGGATGTGTGCAGCATCAGACAGCCGCTCACTGCTGCATTAAGGTCACCAATGCTTTGTTCAAGAGGGCCAGAGAATTAGTGGGCTACTACTTACCCTGGACAGATGGCGAGGTATATTGGCTTCAAGGCCATTGCAGGCTTTCCATGGGTGCAGGGTGCACAAATTCACCCATGTGTCAAAACACAGCTTCTCAGAGCAGTCTAAGCTTTCGTAAACAGAAAGATGTTCTACTCAACCACTGTGCAACCACTGACAGCAACTCCTGAAAGTGTGTGCCTGGTGTTCCAGGAAGACTCAAGACTTTGGCATTCCCAGGACCCACAGCTGTTCCAGCCACATGGGCGTGGTGAATTTTAGACGAGCTCTTCAAGCAATGCACATCACTCACTTGTAGGGTTTTTGGGGGCCCGGACAGTGCAAGCACTGAGAGGATGTGAAGAAAACTGGTCCATGCTTACAAGGGGTTTGAGTGTACTTCCTTCAACCCACAACCTCAACCACCTAAAAGTAAGGGCAGACGATTAATAGGAACACCATCACCTGCAAATTCCCCACCAAGTCACTCACCATGCTGACTTGGGGCTGTATCAGCATTCCTTCGTTGTTGCTGGGTCAAAATTCTGGAACTCCTTTCCTGATTGCAGAGAGGAAGTACCTGCACCACACGGTCTGCAGCAGGTTCAAGAAAGCAGCCCACCACCACCTTCTCAAGGGCAATTAGGGACCGCCAATAAATTCTGGTCTTGCCAGCAAAGCCCCCATCCCATGAACGAATACATTAAAAAATATTTTACAGAGTAACATTAGCCCAGTTCACAGAACATTCTGACGTCCAAATGTTATAGCGTGAATTAGTCACACTTGAAGATGCCAACTCAGGTTCATCTTAGATTTGTTGAATGAATTCAGAAACTTATATTGTTTAAATAAGCCTCAAGTGACTCTGGATTCATTGACTTGTTTCCAGCCTATGCACCGGCATAGACCAGCTTTTGTGTTTGATTATGGTGCTATAAATGATCTCCAGAACCTAAGTCTGCTATGAAATAAGACAGAGTAAACATACATGGGAATAAGATTATTATTCTTTTTAAAGTAGATGATCTGGGCAAACTGTGGTGATAAAAAGCATATTTCACTTGGCCTCTCTGCTGAAGATGTTACTTCCCTGAACTCCAGCATACAAAATGAATGCTTTGCAGCTGATTCTTGAACTTGCCCTCATTGATGTCAAATTCTTCCCAACAGGGATGATAGGAAAATAAAGGTAGTTTTAAGAGATTTTGCGAGGGCCACGAAGAATCCAGCATGAGTTTGTAGAGGCTAACGAAAATAACTTTGGCCGGGATTCTCCCCTACCCGGCGGGGCGGGGGGTCCCGGCGGGATGGTGTGGCGTGAACCACTCCGGTGTTGGGCCTCCCCAAAGGTGCGGAACTCTCCGCACCTTTAGGGGCTAGGCCCGCGCCGGAGAGGTTCCCGCTCTGCCGGCCGGCGCGAACGACCTTTGACGCCCCGCCAGCCGGGGCCGAAAGGCCTTCGCCGGCCGGCGGAAGTCCGCGCATGTGCCGGAGCGTCAGCGGCTGCTGACATCATACCGGCACATGCGCAGGGGAGGGAGTCTCTTCTGCCCCTGCCATGGTGAAGGCCATGGCGGGGGCGGAAGAAAAAGAGTGCCCCCATGGCACAGGCCCGCCCGCCGATCTGTGGGGCTGATCGCGGGCCAGGCCACCGTGGGGGCACCCCTCGGGGTCAGATCCCCCCACCCCCCCCCCCCCCCCCCCCCGGAGCCCGCCCGTGCCGCCAATCCCGCCGGTACCAGAGGTGATTTAAACCACGCCAGCGGGAAAGGCCTGTCAGCGGCGGGATTTCGGCCCATCGCAGGCCGGAGAATCGCCGCGGGGGGGCCACCGACCGGCGCGGCGTGATTCTCGCCCCCGCCGAATCTCAGGGGGCAGAGAATTCGGGACACGGCGGGTGCGGGATTGACACCGGCCCCAGGCAATTCTCTGACCCCCTGGGGGGGGGGGGCCGGAAAACTCCGCCCCATATTTACAATTATATATATATATACAGCAGCAGTAGTACTTCACCACTGCTTTACTCCAGCTGGTACCACACTGGCCAGCTCTACTTATGCAGGTGAAACTCTCCCTCATTAGGGGAGCTCACACCCCACCTGAGTAACTGATGCTCTGAGATGCAGGGAGGGAACCTGTCTCTGAGCTCCTGCTGCCTCTGTCTGTAACACTGCTTCTGGACCAATGTGGGGCTATCATTGGGGAGGGTTGGGGGAGAGAAGTGGCCATATGTTGGCTTTGTTAGCTGGTGTTCTGTTTAAAGGAACTGTTTTGGATTGAGCTGTGGCTCCTTCTTGGGAGGGGAGGGGTGTTTGTTCTCTCTCTCTCTCTCTCAAACTGTATCCTTTTCCAGTGATCTGTGCTACTCGTTGGGCGACTTTCCGCCGATGTGGGGCTGCCGTTGGGGATAAGGGGTGGTTGCGTGTGTGCTGGCTTGAGAGCTGGTGGTTTTTGGATCTTGTAAATTCTTTTACTGTTTTTCGTGACTATGTCGTTTTTGCATGTTTCTGACTCTTTTGTGTATTGTTGAGTTGTCAATAAACTAAAATATATTATGGGATACCCAATTGTCACCAGCCAATATGATTCTGTCAGGTTTTCTATTTGTTTTGCTAAACATTAGAAATAGCACATAGTGTTAAGTGGGTTTACTTTAGTGCTTTTGTGTAAGTAAGGGTACACCTATACTTGGATTCATGCAGGACAAAGATGTTTGTACGTGTGGGTGTTTGGTTTCAGTTCCAACTGTGCATTTATTGTGCTGAGAGAGGGTTATGGTGTGAAAAGTTAAAAAGCTATCAGAAGCACATGGTGTTGCTAAGGAACTGGGAGCCCCTTTAAGGTAGAAAGGCTTTTTGAATTTAGTTTTAGCTGAATTTGTTTGCAGTTGGAGGTAGGAAGCCAGGGGGTGAACATCCCTCAACTCTGTCAGATGGAAAACTGGATAGGACAAGGGGGATGAAAAAGGCAGACATCCCAAAGAACGAGATACAGTCCAGACAACCAAGGAATTGGCACAGAAATAATAGCTTAGGAAGACAGAAGTAAAGAGAACAGATAACCCAGAATCTGAGCAAAGTATTGTTCAGGAGAATTTAAGCAAAAAGCAGATAAAGGGCGCGATCCTTCGGAAAATTTCCAAGTGTTGCAGCAAGCGGGAATTGCTGCGGATTTCCTGGCGCTTGGCCCAGCGGAACCGGCAACGCAGTTCAACGTTAATTGGTCCACTTAAGGAGGCCTCATGCGCTTTTCACTGCAAATAACGCCTTGCCAGCCGATTTGCCGGGACCGCACTCGCCAGCTCCCCCGGCTAACAAAGTCAAGCAGCACTTAAACTGCACTTGCTCAGCCACCTCTAGCCAGCTTGCAATAATGGCGCCGAGGAGACCAGCCCCAAGATTCGTGGATGCTGACGTAGGGAGGCTTCTGGACGCCAGGTGGAGACCAGAAGGGATGTCCTGTTCCCCAGGGGGTCCGCAAGGTGAGCCACAAGGCAGCCAGTTCTGCCTGGGATGAGGTGGCGGCAGCCGTTAGTTCCAACAGTAGGACCAGGAGGACTGGCCAGCAATGCAGGAAGAAGGTCAATGACCTACACCGGGCAGCACGAGTGAGTAGACAACAATGCCCCTCAGACCACCCCGCCTCCAGAGAACATCCACCCCCCAACTCTCCATCCCTCAGCCCTCCCTCCCTCAGCCCTCCCTCCCCCTTCCCTCCCAACCCTACCTTCACACCACCTCTCCCACCACTGAACCACGCGTGCGGCTAACAGTGCCCTCTCTGTGTCTCGTCAGCAAAAGCTCTCCCACAAGGCCCCGACTAGCGGAGGGTGCCAGACATAAGAATCCTCACCTCCTACGAGGATCATGCCCTGGAGATAACCGGTGTGGCCGAGGACAGGGCGGTTACCAACGTGGAGGCTGGTGGACGCCGGAGAATTGAGGAACCACCGGGCTCCACCCGGCGGACTGGTCACGTGAGTTGTTATTGCCTTACTGACTGTCTCATCCCTCCCACTGACCACATGTCCATTCTCCTGGAGGTCCTCCAGCTGATGGCGCCAGCCCCTGTCAGGTGGCCCCTCTCCTGACTCAGAGGAGAACACCTCGGAGGGGAGCTCCGAAAATGCCATCATAATAGTTGAGGCACAGCTGTCATCCCCCCCCCCCCCCCCCCTCTCCATCAGCGCAGATGCACATATCTTGGTGGGACATGTTAGTGATCAGGTTCCTGGGGCACAATCTGGTGAGCACCACACTGCTGCTGATGTACATCAGGTGGAGGCAGGAACCCCCAGGCGAGACAGCAGTCAGAGGGGCTGCTGGATGCCAGGACCCAGCTGGGTCCCAGCCTGATGCTGAGCCTCTGGAAATGGGTTAACCGGAGCTGATGGAGATGATAGGGAGCGGCCAGGACATTCAGAGGAAGATGTCAGCGTCACTCCAGGAGATCCATATCCGCTTGGAAAAGTCTCAGAGGCTATGGACGCAGGAGATGGTGCCAGCAATGAGTGGCACCGAGGCCAACACTGCTGGGGTGGCGACCGCAGTGGAGAGCCTGGTGCTTGAATGAAAGTGTCCAATGCGTCGCACAGTCGGTGACGGCCATGGCTGAGGGATTCAGCAGAATATCCGACTCGCTGAGGGGATGTGACCCAGGCCGACCTTGATGAGGTTCTACGGGACAGGTCCCGCTCTCAGATGGGAATGGCCGAGGTGCTGCGGAGCTTGTCCCAGTCACAGGTGGGCATGACTGAGGCACTGCAGAGGATGTCTCAGTCACAGGTGGGCATGACTGCGGCACTGCAGAGGATGTCTCAGTCACAGGTGGGCATGGCCGAGGTGCTGCGGAGCTTGTCTCAGTCACAGGTGGGCATGACTGAGGCACTGCAGAGGATGTCCCAGTCACAGGTGGGCATGACTGAGGCACTGCAGAGGATGTCCCAGTCACAGGTGGGCATGGCTGAGGCACTGCAGAGGATGTCCCAGTCACAGGTGGGCATGACTGAGGCACTGCAGAGGATGTCTCAGTCACAGGTGGGCATGACTGAGGCACTGCAGAGGATGTCTCAGTCACAGGTGGGCATGGCTGAGGCACTGCAGAGGATGTCCCAGTCACAGGTGGGCATGACTGAGGCACTGCAGAGGATGTCCCAGTCACTGAGAAGCGTTGCTGAGGGTGCCAACACCGTTGTGCGGACCATGGGGAGCCGCCAGGAGCCAGATGATGCAGGGGCAGCCGGGGCTTGACCAGCTGCCCCTCCATCCCAAGGTAAACCCCAGGGCCCTTTGGGCAGCGATCGGGAGGAGGGAGCGCTGAGTGCAAACCAGGACCCGTCCCATAGAGATTCCGAGTTCCACGCCTCTGATGAGGCTGCGTCTCGAGGTCAGCATGAGGGACAAAGCGGCACATGTGCCACCAACAAGTGAGCCGTGGCCCTCCAACCCCAGAGCCCCCAGATGATGCCCGCTGGGCATCGAGGGGCAAGGGATGAGGTAGGCAGCTGGCTGGGGAAATACCAAAATGTAGTGGTAGAGTTGGGAGGGCCAGGCACATTGAGGATCACTGAGGGTAGGGTGAGGGGGTGGGGCGGTAGGTAGGGGGTGGGGAGAGGGTGGGGTTGGGGGCTGTAAGGGTTGGGGGATAGCACTATCGGGAATGGGGTATTGTACAGCACATTAAACAACTTTTTGCACAACCATTATGATGCCTCTGTCACTTTCTTCCGAAATGCGGGCTGACCCTTTTCCCATCTCTCCAGGCAACCGCCCCACGCCCCGTGGCGCTCACCCAGTCTCCGGCCGTGGACATGTCCCTGGAGCTGTGTCCCATCCCCTGGGCGTTCGGATGTTGGCTGCTGCGTGTGTGGTGTTGCCTCCCTCAGTGTTCAGGCACAGTGTCCAGGCATCAAGGTGTGATTGGAATGCTAAGCAATGACTCCTACATACTACGTGGCCCGCCTACCCACGGGAATCCACTTGGCATGTGTCAAGTGCTCACTTACCCACGATTGCCAATCCCCTATTAGCGATAGCCTTCAACTGTGCAGCCAGAGTCCTCAGCAGTCGGTGGAGGTTATGAGTGATCGGTGGGAAGATGGGCAGGGGCAAAGGTTGCACCCGGAATGGGGTTGGGATCCAGGGGTTTGCATGTTGGTGCCGGGAGTGATTGCTCTCCCAGCGTCTCCCCCGCCCCCACCCTCCCATGGTGGCCCACCCCTGTGGAGGGTCCCCCACCCCCTGCCAAGCACTGGGATGGCAAGCCCAGCACCCGCGGTCTCTTTGCTTGTGAGCAAAGATGGCTACTCACCTCCTCGGCTCCCCACGGATTGGCGCCCGGCGTGGATCTCGGTTTTGGCCTCTCCCGCTATTCAACGGCCTCATTACGCTTGAGTGTGAGTGTAACGAGGCTGGAAAATCGCGCCCATAGTATTCTGAGGTAAGAGACAGCTGCAGTAACCAGATTGAAAATGGGAAAGCGGACTTCAGAGGTAAATCAAAAATTTGGTGCCATGTAAATATAGTCTGGGAATTGATAGCTTAAAGTTATTGTGAAGAACTGGTGCAACAATCAAGGCAAAGACATCCTGAAGGGGGAGATGTAAAACCTGGATGTTGGATTTGAAAGTGGAGCTTTTGTTTGAAAGAGTATTTTGGTAAAAAGGGACTGGATTGAGAATGCAAACCGTTGATAGAAAGTATTGTTGCAAAAGTAGATTTTACAGCATGTCTTTTGGGAGTGGAGTTTGGAAACTCTCATGTGACAATCATCTGGGAGGATTCTGAGGAGACATCCACAGGCACTCACTTGGGTTCAGAGCAAGCTGAGTGTTTTGCCACAGCCAGCTTTTGTCTTTAAAGAGAAATTGTGTCACTGGGACCATTGTTTTTTTTATCTTTTTTTCATATTTTCCAGTTAAATGGCAATTTAGCATGACCAATCCACCTATCCTGCATACCTTTGGGTTGTGGGGGCGAGACCCACGCAGACAGGGGGAGAATGTGCAAACTTCACACGGACTGCGACCAGGATTGAACCCGGGTCCTCGGTGCCCTTCAGGCAGCAGTGCTAACCCATGAACCATCTTTCCGTGAAGTACAGGTGTATTGTATCATAATCCAACTTTTCTTGTTTAATAAATGTTTTTTTTTCCTTGTCGTTAAAACTATTTAGTGGTCCTGTGTCTCTGTCCCTCCACGCTTTATTTTTAAAAATTACAAGATATGGATTCTCCGCCAGCGGGATGCTCCATTTTGCTGGCAGCCCGGGGGTTTCCCAACAGCGTAGGGCTGCCCCACAATGGGAAGCCCCATTGACCAGCCAGCGAAATAGAGCATCCCTCCGGCGCACTGAACCAGAAATCTGGCGCGGCGGGTCGGAGAATCCAGCCCATGGTGTTTTGAGTCAGGGTTCCATTCTGTGATTTTTCAGTCCAGTTATAACATCAGCTGGAGTTGTAACAGGGAACCACTGAAGAATGGTGGGGAGCAGCAATTCTGGCTGATTTCTCTTCCCCCTCTAGCTTCACAGAGGTTAACTACAGTGTTTTCATTGCTGCCTTGCTGGAACCAGATAACACAGAACAAGAGAGGGATCGGTTTGCAAATCAAGATTTTTCTGCTCTATAGGACTCAGTCGCACATTAGAAGGCACAATTATCCACTGAGCCATTGGGAAAGATTGAATAGGTTTATTTCTTAGAATATTTGATTAAAAGCACTGAAAGTTTGTTTTAAAAAAATAACTCATCCATGTGTGTCCCCAAGTGAGTGGCCAAATCCCTAATGTTGAAAACAAAAACCCTATCTTTTGATACTGTTCAGGAAAACATTCCTTTTATTTGCCCAGTGTTTAAATTGTGCCCCACTAAAAGCTTTCTGGATAGTAGTTCAGTAATTACATTTAGATTAGACAGGAAACTCTAACAGCATTATTGATGTATCTCAGTCTGTGTTATCAAAAAACAACATATCAGTCTCTGTCTTCACAGGAAGAAAATCCTGAGTAACCAAAAGCATATTAATCCAATTGGCCCGGATAGGCAACACAGGACGTTGACTGTATAGTCAGGCTGATAAAACTTTTCAGAACTTTCGCGCAGAGAGAGGGACATTTTCTGAATTGTATATTTTTAAACAAAATGTGTTTGTTAGGTTTGTTCTTAGGGCCACACGATAACAAAGAGTCTCAAGAAAAGGCATTATTTTCCAAAAAAACAACTGTCTGAATTAACCTGCACCTCTGTGTAAGGAATGTAAAGCTCACCAGAAACATTCTGGCAAGAGCCAAGAATTATAAATCTTCAATAAATTCAATTATTTGATTGTTTTATTCTTGCAAATACAATGGGAGGTTTGCTTATGATAAACTGTCACTATGTTATTCCAAATTGGAGTTCATTTGAAGAATCTAAAAATGAAAATGTATGGTGTGGCCTGGTTGTTTAACTATGTGGTGAAAAGTTTGTGTTGTTGCAGGAATCAGCCATCCCACAAGTCACCCTTTGCAAGGCCCCTTATTGTCAGAAACAGGGGAATTCATAATCGGGAACAAAGAAATGGCTGGGGAACTCGATTTCTACTTTGCTTCTGTCCTCACAGAGGAAGAAATGAATCATGTACCGGAAGTTCTGAGAAATACAAGTTTGAGTAAAGAACTGAAGGAAATTAGTATTAGTAAAGAAATGGATTTGGGGAAATGAATGGGATTGAAGGTGGAAAAATCTCCAGGGCCTGATAGTCTTCATCCCAGAGTACTCAAGGAAGTGGCCCGAGATATAGTAGATCCATTGGTGATCGTTTTCCAAAATTCTTTGGACTCTGGAATGGTTCCTACAGATTGGATCATAGCTAACGCAACCCCTCTATTCAAGAAGGGAGGTAGAGAGAAAACAGGGAGCTATAGACCAGTGGGCCAACCATCAAAAGTAGGGAAGTTGCTCGAGTCCATATTCAAGAATAAGGGGCTGGTTTAGCATAGTGGGCTAAATAGCTGGCTTGGAATGCAAAACAAGGCGGCAGCGTGGGTTCAATTGCCGTTCTGGCCTCCCCGAACAGGCGCTAGAATGTGGCGACTAGGGGCTTTTCACAGTAACTTCATTGAAGCCTACTCGTGACAATAAGCAGAAATTTCAGAGCAGAGCATTTGGAAAGCAGTGGTTATAATCAGACAAAGTCAGCATGGATTTGCGAAAGGGAGATCATGCTTGATAAATCTACTAGAATTCTTTGAAGATGTAACTGGTACAATTGTCCAGGGAGAACCGGTGGATGTGGTTTATTTAGATGTTTAGAAGGCTTTCAACAAGGTCTCAGATAGCAGATTACTGTGTAAAGTTAAAGCACATGGGATTGCAGGTGGTTAGCAGGCAGGAAGCAAAAAGTTGGAATAATTGGGTCTTTTACCGATTGGCAGGCAGTGACTGTGCTAGGACCCCAACTGTTCACATTATGTATTAATGATTTGGACAAGGGAACTAAATGTATTATCTCCAAATTTGTATATGATACCAAGTTGCTTGCGTGGTAGGGTGAGCTGTGAGGAGGATGCAGAGCTGCTTCAGCGGGATTTGGACAGGCTGAGTGGGCATACGCATGGCAGATGTAGTAAAATGTAGATAAATGTGAGCAAAAATAGGAAGGCAGAATATTATTTGAATGGGTGTAAATTGAGTACTCAGCGACACCTTGTGTCTTTGTGTATCAGTTACTGAAAGTAAGCGCGCAGGTACAGCAGCCAGTAAAGAAGGCAAATGGTATGTGTGTCTTCATAGTGAGAGGATTTGAGTATAGAAATTGCGATGTTTTACTGCAATTGTATAGGGCATTGGTGAGGCCACACCTGGAGTATTGTGTGCAGTTTTGGTGTACTTATCTGAGGAATGATGTTCTTGCCATGGAGGGAGTGCGGCAAAGGTTTACCAGGCTGATTCCTGGGATAACAGGACTGTCATATGATGAGAGACTAAGTCAGTTACGATTATATTCATTGGAGTTTAGAAGTGTGAGAGGGGATTTCATAGAAACATAGAAAATTCTAACAGGGTTAGACAGGGTAGATTCAGAAAGAAAGTTCCTGATGGTGGGGGAGTGCAGAACTAGGGGGTCATAGTTTGAGGATAAGGGACCTTTTAGGACTGAGGTGAGGAGAAATTTCTTCACCCAGAGAGTGGTGAATTTGTGGTATTCACTCCCACAGAAAGTAGTTGAGGCCAGAACGTTGTGTGATTTCAAGAAGGAATTAGATATAGCCCGTGGGCAGCACGGTAGCACAAGTGGATAGCACTGTGGCTTCACAGCGCCAGGGTCCCAGGGTCGATTCCCCGCTGGGTCACTGTCTGTGCAGAGTCTCCACGTTCTCCCTGTGTCTGTGTGGTTTCCTCCGGGTGGTCCGGTTTCCTCCCACAGTCCAAAGACATGCAGGGTATGTGGATTGGCCATGATAAATTGCCCTTAGTGTCCAAAAAGATTAGGAGTGGTTTTTGGGTTACAGGGATAGGGTGGAAGTGAGGGATTAAGTGTGTCGGTGCAGACTCGATGGGCTGAATGGCCTCCTTCTGCACTGTATGTTCTATGTTCTATGTGGGGCTAAAGGGATCAAGGGATATGGGGGGAAGATGGGATCAGGATATTGAACTTGGTGTTCAGCCATGTTCATGATGAATGGTGGAGCGGGCTCGAAGGGCCGAATGGCCTTCTCCTGCTTCTATGTTCTATATTTGTTTCAGTCTCAGACCAGCCCCCATATAGGACATGGTAAATAGAAACAAAATACAATTTGATGTTGATTAATTTGATTTATTATCACATGTACCGAAGTGCAGTGAAAAATATTTTTCTGCGGCCGAGGGAATGTCTACAGTACAAACATAGTAGACAAAAGAATAATCAACAGATAACATTGACAAATGGTACATTGACAAACAGTGATTGGTTATAGTGTGGAACAAGGGGCCAAACAAAGCAAATACATGAGCAAGAGCAGCATAGGGCTTCGTGAATAGTGTTCTTATAGGGAACAGATCAGTCCGAGGAGGGGTCATTAAGGAGTCTTGTAGGGGAAGAAGTTGTTCCTGTGTCTGGATGTGCGGATCTTCAGACTTCTGTACCTTCTGCCTGATGGAAGGGTCTGGAAGAAGGCAATCCCAGGGTGGGAGGAGTCTCTGATAATGCTGTCTGCCTTCCTGAGGCAACGGGAGGTGTATACAGAATCAATGTGGGGGTGATGCGTTGGGGTGAGTTCACCACACTGCTGTTTCTTGCGATCTTGGACCAAGCAGTTGCCATACCAGGCTGTGATGCAGCCGGATAGGATGGTGTCCATGGAACATCTGTAGAAGTTTGAGAGAGTCGATGCAGACATGCCAAATTTCTTTAGCTTCCGTAGGAAGTAGAGACTTTGTTGGGCTTTCTTCACTGTTGCATCAGGTGCTGTTGCCTATCCTGACAGATCCAGCTGCACAGGGAGGGGTCAAGTCCAAGATTGCGGAGTTTGGTTATTATGTGAGTGGACCAGGACAGTCTGTTGTTGATAGTGGCCCCTAGGAATTAAAGCTATCGACCATCTCCACTTCAGAGCCATTGATGCAGACGGGAGTGTGTGTCGTGCTACGCTTCCTGAAGTCGATGATCAGTTCCTTGGTCTTTCCAACATTTAGAGAGAGATTGTTTTCGGTACACCATGCAACCAAGTGATTTATCTCCCTCCTGTAGTCTGATTCGTCATTGTTTGAGATACGGTCCACCACAATCGTATCATCCACCACAATCGTATCATCCACAAACTTATAGATTGAGTTGGAGTTAAATCTTGCCACACAGTCATGTGTGTATAGGGAGTACAGTAGATGACTGAGCACACATCCTAGCGGAGCCCCGGAGTTGAGGACTATTGTGGAGGAGATGTTGTTACCTATCCTGACAGATTGCCATCTGTTGGTGAGGAAGTCGAGGATCCAGCTGCACAGGGAGGGGTCAAGTCCAAGATTGCAGAGTTTGGTTATTAGTCTTGTCGGGATACTGGTGTTGAAGGCGGAGCTGTAGTCTATGAACAGCAGTCTTACGTAGGTGTCCTTGTTGTTGAGGTGTTTGAGTGTTGATTGTAGAGCCAGGGAGATAGCATCTGCTGTGGACGGTTGAGGTGATAGGCAAACTGCAGTGGAACGAGATGGTCTGGGAGGCTGGCGTTGATCCGTCTCATGACTAGCCGCTCAAAGCATTTCATGATAACAGACGTCAGGGCCACCGGTCGGTAGTTGTTGAGGCAGGCTACCTTGTTCTTCTTTGGTACTGGTATTATGGTGGTCTTCTTGAAGGACGTGGGGACCTCAGAGCGGAGGAGTGAGGTGTTGAAGTTATCTGCGAAGACACTTGCAGCTGGTCTGCGCAGGCTCTGAGTGCTTGCCCAGGAACTCCATCACTTTCAAGAAGGCAGCTCTTACCTCTGAGGCTGTCTATCTTAGATGTAAGGAAATTTGGAAATCCAAAGCTGAGTTCACACATCATGTTCACACATGTTTTGTTGATCAGTTACAGCAACTTTACCAAATGCTTATGAACAGGCTGGGGGAATCTCTGTTCCTGATCTTGAATTGATACAAAGTGAGAGTTATGTGTTCATGGTATTTCTAGTGTTTCCTTACTAGCAACCTTGCAGTCGGACAGGAGTGCTTTCAGAGACCGATCACGTGACAGCATTGGGTTGTGGTCCCCCAGCTTGTTACATGGTCAACGTGTTTCCGCACTGTCCTACCATTCAAATCCACCATGTACGAGACCGGGCCTGGCTTTGCTACAACTCTGCCTGGTACCTGAAGTGGGCCTGAGGCAAGGTTCCTGGTGAGGATCGGGTTTTCCCACTTGGAATGGCCCATCACCTTTGTGCGAGATGTGCTGTTTCCTCTGGGAGGCCTGCTGTGCCTCCACCCTCCTCACCAAATTTGGGAAAATGAGGAGCAATTGGGTCTGGAGGTGACGGCCCATGCGTAATTCTGCCCGTGGTGGCTAGGGGGGTTGTGTTATAAGATAGAAGGTTGGACGACCTAAGGTGCAGTGGTCTTCTGGACCGCTTCTTCATGGCTGTTTTGAATGTAGGCATCGCTCGCTCTGGTAACCCATTTGTGGCAGTGTGATAGACCTGCTCCAGTCTGACGAGTGTCATTTATTCAGACACAACGTTGAAACTCTTCACCAGTGAACAGAGTGCGGTTGTCAGACACGATTACTTTGAGGAGGCCATGGGTAAAATCTTCTCAGCACCTCTTCTAGGCTTTGCTAGGTACTCTTCATGTGATGTTCCTGTTACTAGAACATCATCCAATAGACCACATCCTTTAGGATGTCCTGGTGGAGATTCTTCGTGGTGCGCTGGAATATCGCACAGGCCGAGGAGATGCCAAAGGGTAACCTGGCGGATTGAAACAGGTCTTTATGTGTGTTAATTGTCATAAACCTTCAGGAAACTTCATCCAGTTCTAACTGCAAAAAGGGTCACATTTGGTGCACATTTGGTGGCCTCCCGCCAACTTCGCTGAAAGGTCTTCAATTCATGGAATCGCTTATTTGTCTTTTTGCGCTGCATAGTTTATCATAAGCTTGCAATTCTCGTAAATTCTTTTTCTTAATATAAATTTAGAGTACCCAATTCATTTTTTCCAATTAAGGGGCAATTTAGCGTGGCCAATCCACTTACCTTGCACATCTTTGGGTTGTGGGGGCGAAACCCACACAAACACGGGGAGAATGTGCAAACTCCACACGGACAGTGACCCAGAGCCGGGTGCGAACCTGGGACTTCGGCACCGTGAGACTGCAGCGCTACCACTGTGCCACCATGCTGCCCTCATTCTCATAAATTCTAACTGAATAATCTGGTTTTAGCACAGGGACAATGGGGGCTGCCCATTCAGAAAACTGATTATCCCCAGTTCTTTCAGGCTTTTAGGTTTGGCTTCTACTTTTTGGTGTAAGGCGTAACAGACAGGTCTCACCCTAAAAAAACTTTGGTGTGGAATCAGGGTTGATGTAAATCTTGGCCATTACTCCCTTTATTCGAACTAACTCATTCTGGAATACATCTGTACATTTACGGCACGGTAGCACAGTGGTTAACAATTCCAGGGTCCCAGCTTCGATTCCCGGCTTGGGTCACTGTCTGCGCAGAGTCTGCAGGTTATCCCCATGTCTGCGTAGATTTCCTCCGGGTGCTCCAGCTTCCGCCCACAATCCAAAGATGTGCACGTTAAGTGGATTGGCCATGCTAAATTGCACTTAGTTGTCAAAATAGGATAGGTGGGGTTACTGGGTTACGGGCGTAGGGTGGAGGTGTGGGCTTAAGTGTGGTGCTCTCTCCAAAGGCAGGTGCAGACTCGATGGGCCGAATGGCCTCCTTCTGCACTGTAGATTCTGTGATTCCTGGCAGATTTTGAAAATCTCCAAACAGTTCAACCTGATTTGACGCAGCTAATCTCACCCCATGAAACTTGGCCGCTGTCCCATGACAATGATCATTGATAGCTGGGCATCCTGTTGCTGGTAGGTCACTGGCTTCGGGGCTGTCCCCAAAACATTCAGGGTTTCCCCCGATATGTGGTCAACTTGGCCATTGTGCTACTTAAGTTCAAAGACTGAACTCCTTCTCGGAGATATTTGAACATTTGCTCACCCACAACCGTGGCCAATGCGGTTGGTGCCAACCTCCATCTTTCGTTGTCTTCAATTTACAGTGAGGACTATCTCAATTGGGGCGGCTTTGCTTACTTTTACCCTGTTTAATCTGTAAATTTCAGGTTCTTTATCTGAATTCCTCTCCACTTTATTCATGACTTTTTGTTTTGATTTGGCGCACTCTGCCTGGCGTGGCAACGTGCCTGGATACGACCCTTCCTGTCGCACTGAAAACAAATAATCTCAACCTGGCTGTGCCCCATGCAGCTGGTTCACCTTGTTCCCTTGCACACTTTGAAGCTTTTGGTTATGTTGGTAATAGCACATCCTAAATGGTTGCGCAGCATGTCGCTGAGCGCTGTGACAAACTCACAATGCTCAACCATTTGGTGGAGTCGGGCAGCAAAGGCGGAGATTGTGTCCCCTGGGTCCCTGACTGCTGGATTAAACTTGTCGCTGTAGTATGACCGAGGGTCAGGGGTTGAAATGCTCCCTGACCTGCATCACCAACTGGTCGAATGACTTTGTGTCGGGAACCTCTGAGGACGTTAAATTCTTGATCGGGTTGTAGGTTAATGGCTCACAAACCGTAAATAGGTTAACTTCCTGTTTATCCTTCCCCGTTATTTTGTTTCTGCAAAGAGGTAATGGAGCCTCTCAATATACTGGCTCCAGGCTTTGGCCCCCGGGTCAAATGGGTCATGCTTCCAACTCATGGGCATTTTTCACTCACTGTTTTATGATGCCGTCAACACATTTCAACTTCTCATAGAATCATTGAATTTGCAGTACAGAAGGAGGCCATTTGGCCCATCGAGGCTACACCGGCCCCCGAAAGAGCACCCGATCTAAGCCCACACCTCCACCCTATCCCCGTAACCCAGCAACCCCACCGAATTATTGGACATTACAGGGCAATTTTGTGTGACCGATCCACCTAACCTGCACATCTTTGGACTGTGGGAGGAAACCGGAGCACCCGGAGGAAGCCCACGCACACACTGGGAGAGCGTGCAGACTCCACACAGACAGTGACCCAAGCTGGGAATCGAACCCGGGTCCCTGGTGCTGTGAAGCAACTGTGCTAACCACTGTGCTGCTTGTCTGTTCATTTTTTAGGCTCACCACTCCACTAAGTTCTCTATCTCCCTCCTGTATTCTGACTCGTCGTTATTCGAGATCCGGCCCACTATGGTCGTATCATCAGCAAACTTGTAGATGGAGTTGGAACCAGATTTTGCCACGCAGTGATGTGTGTACAGAGTATAATAGGGGGATAGCTACGCAGCCTTGCGGGGCCCCGGTATTGAGGACAATCGTGGAGGAGGTGTTGTTATTTATTCTTACTGATTGTGGTCTGTGGGCCAGAAAGTCGAGGATCCAGTTGCAGAGTGAGGAGCCAAGTCCTACGTTTTGGAGATTTGATATGAGCTTGGCTGGGATTATGATGCTGAAGGCGGAGCTGTAGTCAATAAATAGGAGTCTGATGTACGAGTCCTTGTTGTCGAGATGCTTTCGGGATGAGTGTAGGTCCAGGGAGATGGCGTCTGCTGTGGACCGGTTGCAACGGTATGCGAATTGCAGTGGATCAAGGCGTTCTGGGAGTATGGAGGTGATGCGCTTCATGACCAACCTCTCTAAGCACTTCATTGCAACTGACGTCAGGGCCGCCGGACGGTAGTCATTGAGGCACGTTGCCTGTTTCTTCTTTGGCACCGGTATGATGGTGGTCTTCTTGAAGCAGGTGGGGTCCTCGGAGGGGTCGCAGAGTAGGGACAGTTTAAAGATGTCCGCGAACACCTCTTCCAGCTGGTCCATGCAGGCTCTGAGTGCACGACCAGGAATCCCGTCCGGACCCATCACTTTCCGAGGGTTCACTTTCAGGAAGGTCGATCTGACTTCGGAAGCTTTGACAATGGTTATGTGTGTGTTTTGGGCTGCTGGGGCACTCGACAGCGATCGTTGGTTTCCTGCTCGAACCGAGCATAGAATGTACTGAGTTCATCGGGGAGGGGTGCGCTGCTGCCGGAGATACTGCTCGACTTCGCTTTGTAGCCCGTTATGTTGTTTAGGCCTTGCCACAGCTGCCGAGAGTCTGTAACGCTGGTCTGTGACTCTAGCTTGATCTGATATTGTCTCTTGGCATCTCGGATGGCTTTGCGGAGGTCGTACCTGGATTTCTTGTATAAGTCAGGGTTGCCTGACTTGAACGCCTCAGACCTGTCCTCCAGTAGGGAGTCAATCTGGTGATTGAGCCATGGTTTCCGGTTGGGGAACGTACGTACTGCTTTCTTTGGCACACAGTCGTCGACACATTTGCTGATGAAGTTTGTGACGGTGGTGGCATACTCATTTAAGTTAGTTACTGAGTTCTTAAATATGGACCAGTCCACTGTCTTTAAGTAGTCACTAGGAGCTCTTCTGTCTCCTTGGATCAGCACTGCACGACCTTCTTAGCTGGGTTCTCCTGTTTGAATTTCTGCTTGTATACCGGGAGAAGGAGCACCATCTTATGGTCTGATTTTTCAATGTGCGGTCGGGGGATGGAACGGTAGGCGCCCTTGATTTTTGAGTAGCAGTGGTCAAGAGTGTTGTCGCCCCTGGTGGGACTGTAGATATGCTGGTGGAATTTTGGCAGTACACTCTTGAGTTTGGCCTTGTTGAAGTCTCCGGCCATGATGAACAAGGCCTCCGGGTGTTCTGTTTCGCAATTGTTTATGACTGTGCACAGTTCATCCAGTATCTTCTTCACTTCTGCCTGGGGTGGGATGTAGACCGCTGTGATAATGGCTGAAGTGAACTTGCATGGAAGGTACTACGGGCGGCACTTCACGGTCAGGTATTCCAGGTCCGGGGAGTAGTAGGTCACCAGGGTCGCCACATCCAAGCACCAGGAGGAGTTGATGGGGAGACAAACCCCTCCACCCTTCGCTTTGCCTGATGACGTGGTGCAGTCCGCCCGATGAGTTGAGAAGCCTTCAGGTTGTATGGCACAGTCCGGTGAGGCGGGGGTGTGCCATGTCTCTGTGAAACAGAGCACACAGCAGTCTCTTACTTCCCTCTGAGAGGTAAGTCTGGCGTTAAGTTCATCCAACTTGCTTTCGATCGCTTGTACGTTTGCCAAGGGTATGCTGGGGAGAGGTCTGATCGGGGAATCTGTTGGGGGGGGGGATTGGACGGCAGGAATTGCACTGTGGGAGGAGCTTTCCAATGGAACCTGGGGGTCACCTACATTACATATTTACCGCCTTGACCCACCACGGGGTCCACCAAGTCAGGGCCATGCTTGAAAATACCTGTACCAAACCACGCCCACTTGAAATATGGCTGAGAAACTCGGAGCATCACGGAGGCATGGAGATTTGGTCTTGCAGCCCAATAATTGGATGCAAATGGGTGCGAATGACTCATCTGCATCCTCCCATTGATGCGGGGCATGGAGCTGATTGCTGCCACCTGCGGGGGACTGGAACATTAGAACAGGATTGGCGCTTGGTGCCGATCCCGTTTTTATCCCGACGTTAACTTCTCTGGCGGATCGGGAACTCCACTACCGGTGGCAAGCCGAGAGAATCCATTCCTCTCCTACACTGCACTGTTTTCAACACAAATGATTCTCGGAAAAGGGCCTCCTACAAGGATTTCACTAAGAGGTTTATCCCTTGTATGTATTTTGTATTCAAATGCTGATAAAGTAGGCGCTTCCCCAAACACTTTCAGGCCTCATTGTATTTTACACACTGTAATTAAAAGAATATGTAAGAAGAGGTAAATATACAACCAAGGCTAATGATTTTGTGGTCAAAATATTAAACATTAACCTCAGAGCTAAATAATGTAGTGCTCATGAATTCTGCTAGCATCCAGGTATAAATCACTATCTCGTCTCAATGATGGGAGATTATAAATGAATTGATTTAAAACTGCAACAAGCTCCGTGGATATTGGCTGGAAAGCTCCGGCTGCCCGCAGGTGGCTGATTCCTCTGGCCCCACCAGAAGTGCACCCCCACCCACGGGATTCCAGGCGGCTTGGGGCGGCTTCACTGGGAATTCCCATCGTCAGCGGCCGGAGCGAGAATCCCGCCGCCAGCGAACGGCGCGCCGCCCCCACACTGCCAAGCAACACGCGGCTGGGAGGCTAGAGAATACAACCCATTATCACCCCCTTCTCCCATGTATATCATTCCTATAACAAAATACTAAAATCAAAATGAAAAAGAGCTTGTCGGCAAGGCAAACCTGTGGAACTGAGGATATTGGTTAGATTAGAGTAGATTACCGGCAGCACGGTGGCGCAGTGCATTAGCACTGCTGTCTCGTGGCGCCGAGGCCCCAGGTTCAATCCCAGCTCTGGATCACTGGCCGTGTGCAGTTTGCAGATTCTCCCATGTCTGCGTGTGCTTCTCCCCCACAACCTAAAGATGTGCAGGATAGGTGGATTGGCCATGCTAAATTGCCCCTTAATTGGAAAAAGTAAATTGGGTACTCTAAATTTATTTTAAAAAGATTTGAATAGATTAGAATGAGAATGAGAATGTTTGATGGCCGACGCAGACATGATGGCCAATGGCCTCATTTTGTGCTGTAAAATTCTATGGCCATATAATGTTGATAATTGTAACATAGCCTTAGACAGAAAAGGAAACTGCTACTTTAAGAGATATGCAAATCACATTAAATTATACCCTGGGTCTTGTTTTATGTCCTTTACACCAAGGCAGGTTTGTGGTTTGTGACCCTCAATGGCATATCTGACCCACCACAGGAAGACAGCTGGATCTGTTCAACCTATCAAAACCCAACATGCAGCCTTAAATGAACATAAAGGAAGTAAGTGTAGCAAACAGCTCCAGTGAAACCAGCTGAAATATTCCATACTTTCCAGAAAGATACATTCCTAATCACTTGGGCTGTTTTTTTTATTGCCGTTACTACCCATTAAACTGATTGACAACTTTCAGATAAAACAGGAAAAGAAGGATAACACATGAAACTGCCACTTGCTTGTAGCAAAAACAAGGTGCGTTTTACTTTCGTAAGGAAGGTATGAGAGGAAGTAAAAGGAGGAAAATTAAAATTATGATTTTCCCAGAAATAAAGTCAGATGAGGCAATTCATACAGAAGAGAAACACTAATTTAAATTTGCACAATACTTTTGCGGTCCAAACAAAGTGCATAGATCGCGAGGTATAAGGCAATCTAACACATTAGACAAGCCATCTTTTCGGTGCCAAAACGCATGTTTAAACCTACACGTGGCGTATAAATCGACTCCACCCCCTTATTTTTCAGCTAACAAATTTTTCTTTTTATTCGTTCATGGCCAGCATTTGTTGCCCATCCCTGAGGGTAGTTAAGTGTCAACCACATCACTGTGGGTCTGGAGTCACATGTTGCCAGGCCAGGTAATTCCCATCGCAACCCACCCCACTTAGCCATTTTGTGTAGCCTGGGGAGATTTCCACCGGAAAAAATAAGTGCAGGGCCTAAAGGTGGCGGACAGTTTGTGACAGAGCCCACTAGGGAACAGGCAATTCTGGATTTGGTGATGTCTAATGAGGCAGACTTGATTAGGCAACTTAAGGTGAAGGAACCCTGAGGGGACAGGATTGGATTGGATTTTGATTATTATCACGTGAAAAGTATTTTTCTGCGAGCAGCTCAACAGATCATTAAGTACATGAAAAGAAAAGGGAAATAAAAGAAAATACATAATAGGGCAACACAAGGTACACAATGTAACTACATGACACCGGCATCGGATGAAGCATACAGGGGTGTAGTGTTAATGAGGTCAGTCCATAAGAGGGTCATTTAGGAGTCTGACCACAATATGATATAATGTATCCTGCAGTTTGAGAAGGAGAAGCTGGAATCAGATGTAACGCTATTACAATTGAATAAGGGTAACTACAAAGACATGAGGGAGGAGCTGGCCAGAGTTGATTGGAAGGGGAGCCCAGCAGTGAAGACATTGGTTCCGTTACGGGTTTTTGGGGGTTATTCGGGTGGCACAACAGGAATTGATCTAAAGGAGGAAGAAACACGCTAAGGGGAGGATGAAGCATCGATGGCTGACAAGGGAAGTCAGGGACAGCATAAAAGCAAAGAAAAAGCACACAAAGTGACAAGGATTAGTGGGAAGCCAGAGGATTGGGAAGCCTTTAAACGCAAGCAGAGGACAACTAAAAAAGCAATATGGGGGAGAAGATGAAATATGAATGCAAGCTAGCTACCTTCAAAATGTAGTATATAAATCCAAGTTATTTCTTTTGTTACACATTCTCATCAAAAATTAAAACCAATCTTTCCTATAAAAGATACTTCTCTGTATTACTCATAATAAGTAATGTAGTCTCCCTTTCCTTGGATAATGTCCTGACAATGTGGCTGTTTTATTTCAGCAACCATTTTTCACACTGCTGCTAGCCATTCATGAGACTCTTCAGGGAGGTCGCATCTGCGTACCGAGCCATGATTCAGCCTCTTTAGGAAAAGCCATCTGGTGTTCTCATGCAGTGTGACCAACTTTGTTAAGCTCAATTGCTCCCTGTAGCCCAGATGGGAGTTTCATGTTGAGAAATCAAAAATGTGGGGTTTTGTAAAAAGGATTGCAGTCATAACATTTCCAGAACATGATTGACCAACCTTTCTGGAGGGGGGGGGCACATTTGCATATTATCCTTATTCAGGGACCGTTGAGAAATTTCAGAAAGATAACTGAATGTTTAAAAGAGTTGATTTTTAAAAATTCATTTATAGGATGTAAGTGTCGCTGGTTAGGTCAGCATTCATTGCCCATCCCTAGTTGCCCTTTAGAAGGCAATGGTGAGTTGCCTTCTTGAATCCTGCAGTCCATGAGGTGTAGGTACACCCACTGTGCTGTTAGGGAGGGAGTTCCAGGATGTTGCCCCAGCGACAGTGAAGGAGCGGCGATATATTACCAAGTCATGGTGGTGAGTGACTTGGAGGGGAACCTCCAGATGGTAGGGTTCCCAGGTAACTGCTGCTCTTGGCCTTCTAGGTGGTAGTGGCCGTGGGTTTGGAAGATATTGTCTAAGGAACCTTGGTGAGTTACTGCAGTGTATCTTGTAGATGGTACACACAGTTCGTCGGTGGTGGAGGGTTTGAATGTTTGTGGAAGGGGTAGAAATCAAGCGGGCTGCTTTGTCCTGGATGGTGTCGAGCTTCTCGAGTGCTGTGGGAGCTGCACTCATCCAGGCAAGTGTAGAGTATTCCATCACACTCCTGGCTTGTGCCTTGTCGATAGCGGACAGGCTTTGGGGGGTCAGGCTACGAATAACTCGCAAGAAAATAAGGAAATAAATGATTTCTGAGCAAAAAATAAGGCAATTCAAGAGCAATATATTAAAAAAGAGGGATGAATATAATTGACCAGCGTGTGAGAGGTTCGGAGTATGATGGTGGGTGAGTGTGTGTGTGTGTGTGTGTGTGTGCATGTGGATGGGTTAATTTGTGGTGCTGAGTGAGAAACCAGAGGCTCACATTGCCACACACACTCAGCCTCTCGCATTCGCCACACATGTTCACTCACTTAGTCTCTCACATTGTCCCCTTACACACTCAGTCTCTCGCATTCACCCCACATGTTCAATCACACAGGGCGCGATTCTCCGCTCCCCATGCCGGGTGGGAGAATCGCGGGAGGGCCCCCCTGACTAATTTCAAGACCCCCTGGCACCCCCCGCGATTCTCCCACCCCCGCTCAGAAGAATCGCCGCTCGCCGTTTTTCACGGCGGCCGACGATTCACCGACCCGGGTGAGCCGAGGGGCTTGCCGTTCGCGACCGTTTCACAATGGCGGCAACCACACCTGGTCGCTGCCGTCGTGAAATCGCCGTGAGATGTCCGTTTTGGGGCTTGTAGAGGGCCTGGTGGGGAATGAGCACCACGACTGTGCTCGGGAGGGGACAGGCCCGCGATCAGTGCCCACCGATCGTCGGGCCGGCGTCTCAATCGGACGCACTATTTCCCCTCCGCCGCCCCGCAAGATCAAGCCGCCACGTCTTGCGGGGCGGCTGAGGGGAAGACGGCCACCGCGCATGCGCGGGTTCGAGCTGTCAGCCGTCGTGACGTTAGCCGCGCATGCGCAGGTTGGAGCCAGCCAACCTGTGCATGCGCGGCTGACGTCACATAGGCGCCGCCATCGCGTCAAGGCCTGGCGACCGAGAATAACGGAGCACCGCTCCTAGCCCCCCGGGTGGGGGTGAATTCGGTGAGAGGAGCGGGCTCCGAGGCCGTCGTGAAACTCGGCCAAGTTCACGACGGCCTTCACGAATTTTCCCGGGAGCGGAGAATCGCGCCCTCAGTCTCTCGCATACACCCCCACCGCTCAATCACGTAGTCTTTCACATTGTCCCCTTACACACACAATCTCTTGCATTCACCCCCACGCGCTCAATCACTTAGTCTCTCACACAATAATAATCGCTTATTGTCACAAGTAGGCTTCAATGAAGTTACTGTGAAAAGCCCCTAGTCGCCACATTCTGGCGCCTGTTCGGGGAGGCTGGTATGGGAATAGAACCCGCGCTGCTGCCTTGTTCGGCATTGCAAGCCAGCTATTTAGCCCACTGTGCTAAACCAGCCCCACTGGGGACAAGGGGACATTGTCCCCTTACTCACTCAATCTCTCGCATTCACCCCACACACTCATTTAGTCTCTCACACTCACCTCCAAACACCTACTCAGTCACTCACACTCCACCCCCCCACCCACAAACTCACTCATTCACTTGCACTCATGCTCTCACTCACACATACACACTTTCTCTCATCCACGCACACACACACTCTTTCTCTCTCACTCACATACTCTCACTCACACTCTCTTCTCGCATCGAATGTTGCCAGGGTAGAAAAGTGTAGCTACGAGGAGAGATTGGATAGATTGAAGCTATTTTCCTTGGGACAAAGAAAGTTGAGGGGTGACTTAATTGAGGTGTGAATAATTAAGAGGGGAAGTGATAGAGTGGACAGGATAACATTGTTTCCCTTGGTGGTGAATTCCAGAACCAGGGGACATAGATTCAATACAAGTGGCAGAAGGTGTAGAGGGGACATGAGGAAGAATATTTTTGCACAGAGGGTAGTGGGAGTCTGGAATTCGCTGCCCGAGTTGGGGGTGGAGGCAGAGACCCTGAACTCTTTTAAAAAGTACCTGGATCTGCACCTTAAGTACTATAAGCTACGGATTAGAAACGGCACCTGGGTGTCATCGGGCTGGCATGGACAAGATGGGCAAAATGGCCTCCCTCTGTGCTGGAATGTTTCTATGATTCTATGATTCTAGGGGGAAAGGAAGGTAGGTAAAAACTGTGTGGTGTTGGCAAACCCCATTCACCTCAGGAGGAATGTATCAGAATTCTGCATTAATTTCTTCTCTGCGTTGGAAGAATGAGTTTCAGGGCCTCAGTACCAATCTAAAAGAGTTCTGTCTTTTGTTGGTTCACTAATGTCCTTCAGGGAAGGAAATTTACTGTCTTTACCTGGTCTGGTCTGCATGTGACTCCAGACGCGCAGCAATGTGGTTGATGCTTAACTGCCTCCCTGAGGGCAATTAGGGGTGCGCAATAAATGCTGGCCCAGCCAGCGACGCCAATGTCCCATGAATGAATAAAAAAAGGCGGGGAAGCACTCCACATTGGATGGTTAGGAATGGGGAGGTAATGGTACGTCACTCGATCAGTAATCCAAAGACCGAACAGGCTAATGTTTTGGAGACACGAATTTAGATCCCACAACGGCTGCCGGTGAAATTTAAATTCAATGAATAAATCTGGAATTGAAAGCTACTGCGGGATTCTCCGATCTTCTCCGTTGCCGCCCAGGTACAAGAGAGAATGGAGAATTTGACGTTCCAGACAAAATTCCATTCACTTTCAGCGGGACCCTGAGTGAGGTCAGAGAATCACAGCCCCAGCCTTAAAAATGGTTACCATTAAGCTATTGATTGTTGTAAAAATCCATCTGGCTCTCTCTTGGATTGGATTGGATTTGTTTACTGTCACGTGTATCGAGGTACAGTGAAAAGTATTTTTCTGCGAGCAGCACAAACAGATCATTCAGTACATGAAAATAATAGAAAATACATAATAGGGCAACACAAGGTACACAGTGTAAATACATAGACACCGGCACGGGTGAAGCATGCAGGAGTGTAGTATTAATCGGGTCAGTTCATAAGAGGGTCGTTTAGGAGTCTGGTAACAGTGGGGAAGAAGCTGTTTTTGAATATGTTTGTGCGTGTTCTCAGACTTTTCTATCTCCTGCCTGGTGGAAGAAGTTGGAAGAGTGAATAAGCCAGATGGGAGGGGTCTTTGATTATGCTGCCCGCTTTCCCAAAGCAGAGGGAGGTGTAGATGGAGTCAATGGATGGGAGGCAGATTTGTGTGAAGGACTGGGCTGTCTTCACGACTCTCTGAAGATTCTTGCGGTCTTGGGCCGAGCAGTTGCCATACCAGACTGTGATGCAGCCCGATAGGATGCTTTCTATGGTGCATCTGGAAAAGTTGGTAAGAGTCAGTGTGGACATGATGAATTTCCTTAGTTTCCTGAGCAAATAAAAGGCGCTGTTGCGCTTTCTTGGTAGTAGCGTCGACTTGGGTGGACCAGGACAGATTTTTGGTGATGTGTACACCTAGGAATTTGAAGCTGTCAACCATCTCCACCTCGGTCTCATTGATGCAGGCAGAGGTGTGCATGGTTCTTTGCTAAATAAATCTGCCATCTTTACGTGGTCTGATCTACATGTGATTCCAGATCCACAAAATATGGTTGGCCCTTAACTGCTCTCTGAAATGTCTTGGGAATCCGCTCAGTTAAAGGGCAACGAGGGGTGGGCAACAAACGATGGACTTTCCATTGATGCCCACATCCCAGGAACGATAAAATTCGACCTCAGTAGAATTCCCAATGGTCCAGTTTTCAGACTCTGATATGGAGCTGGATTTCCACATGCGTCAGACACCCATCCAAACAAAAACCAATACATGAAAGGTTAGTGAGAATAAAATGACTCAACGGCTTTGTGAAAAATACTTTAAAGTACTGAAAGATGTCTGTCAGAAACCTTGTACTTCTGCAAACATTCACAGGAAGTTGTGCTATTCATAGACTTGCAGCAGTTCCATGTCAGTTTAGGCAACCATCTGGCACAAAAACAAACCTTCCATGTCCACTCAGTCGAAACCTTTTAGCATGGTCGTCACAAAAGAACACAACAAAAATCACCAGTTTAAAATTCAGACGATTATTGACACTTTCACCTCAGCAACATGGCTGAATCCAGTAAATAGAACCACGGACCTTCAAACTCTTTTACGTTTAAAGCTGCATGTTTATGATCAATAAAACCCAGACAAGACAAAATATGTTTGATATCTTTCAGTGCTGTGAGGTTCTTGAGAATGTAGACTTCTTGGCATTTTAATTCCTTCCTCCATTTTCCATTCTCCACCCACACCTCATTGGGTCACGATCGATTTTCCCTCCAGCTGGCATCAGTTCCATCTGAGGTTGGCTGTCGACTTCTTTAAGATGGAAGTTGTCTCTTCAGACTGCGCTTCCATTAAAGAAGCAATTTCCTAAACGAAAAGGGTAAATTCAGGAGTTCCTTGTAAGGAACATCTGCACCTGTCTGCACTGCAATGTCTGCACTGATATTCTTCACAAAGCAACAATAGAACGACAAACTCTGTTAACCTGCATATAAATATAGCAAAGCAGTGACGATGGGGGGGGGGGGGATTCTCCGGACTCGTTTTCAGTGGGCGGATGTGGCAGTGGGCGGAGAGTTGAGGGGGAATCCCAAGATGGCTTTCATAGCGATGGGATTTCCCCACTCCATTGTCCCCGCGATGACACAACAAGATTCCTGCCATGAAAGGTCGGGAACCCCATTACCATACATTAACATATACTTCGCGGGTCTCCCCAATGTAGGCATCCCCCGCCCCCCCCTACTAGTGTGATGTCAGCAGGGTTTACAAGAGGGTTGGACAAAGAGGGATTTGGTGAACAGAACCCTCCGGGGGCGCACAGTTTTTAAAAAAAAAATTTTTTTTTGGAATTTTTTGAAAAATATGTATCAACAGAACAATAATAAGAATAACAATAATAATAAACACCCCCCCGGCACCCTTAACAACGCATATAACAAACCCCCCCACCCCCCCAAACCCAATAAACAACAAAATAAATTAACAATAAGCAAATTAACTTAAACACTATCGCCTTAACCCCCCCCCCCCCCCTTCCCCCCCCTCCCCCCCGGGTTGCTGCTGCTGCTGACCTAGTACCTTATCGTTGAGCCAGAAAGTTGAGGAAAGGCTGCCACCTCCTAAAGAACCCTTGTACCGACCCCCTCAGGGCGAATTTGACCCTCTCCAGCTTAATGAATCCCGCCATGTCATTGATCCAGGTCTCCACGCTCGGAGGCCTCGCATCTTTTCACTGCAGCAAGATCCTCCGCCGGGCTACTAGGGACGCAAAGGCCAAAACATCGGCCTCTTTCGCCTCCTGCACTCCCGGCCCCACCCCAACCCCAAATATCGCAAGTCCCCAGCCTGGGTTGACCCTGAATCCCACCACCCTCGACACCGTCCTCGCCACCCCCTTCCAGAACTCCTCCAGTGCCGGGCATGCCCAGAACATATGGGCATGGTTCGCTGGACTCTCCGAACACCTGACGCACCTGTCTTCGCCCCCAAAGAACCTACTCATCCTAGATCCGGACATGTGGGCCCGGTGCAGCACCTTGAACTGGATGAGACTAAGCCTTGCACATGAAAAGGAGGAGTTCACCCTCTCCAGGGCGTCCGCCCATGTCCCCTCCTCAATCTGCTACCCCAGCTCCACCTCCCACTTAGCCTTCAGCTCCTCTACCGACACCTCCCCCACCTCCTGTATTACCTGGTAGATGTCAGACACCTTCCCACCCCCGACCCACACCCCCGAAAGCACCCTATCCCTTACCCCCCGCAGGGGCAGCGAAGGGAACCCCTCAGAACGAAAATGGGGAGGCACTGAAACAAAAACAAAAACCTCGGGAGCACCGTCATTTTAACGGACTGTACTCTACCCGCCAACGACAACGGCAGCATGTCCCACCTTTTAAATTCCTCCTCCATCTGCTCCACCAACCTAGTAAAATTAAGCTTGTGCAGAGACTCCAGCTCCTAGCCACCTGAACCCCCAGGTACCTAAAACTTCTCACTGCCCTCTTGAGTGGGAGCCTACCAATCCCCTCCTCCTGATCTCCCGGGTGTACGACAAACAGCTCACTCTTGCCCAGGTTCAATTTATATCCCGAGAAACTCCCGAACTCAACAAGAATCACCATCACCTCCGGCATTCCCCCCACCGGGTCTGCTACATACAACAGCAAGTCGTCCGCATACAGCGACACTCGGTGCTCCTCCCCACCTCGCACCAAACCCCTCCACCTCCTCGACTCCCTGAGAGCCATGGCAAGAGGCTCAATTGCCAACGCAAAAAGCAAGGGGGACAGGGGGCACCCCTGCCTCGTCCCATGTTGGAGCCTGAAGTACTCGGACCTCCTCCCATTTGTCGCTACACTCGCCATCGGGGCCTCGTACAGCAACCTCACCCATTTAATAAACCCCATCCCAAACCCAAACCTTTCCAACACCTCCCACAAGTACTCCCACTCAACCCTGTCAAAGGCCTTCTCCGCATCCAATGCCACCACAATCTCCGCCTCTCCTTCTGCTGCCGCCATCATTATCACATTTAGCAGCCTTCGCACGTTAGTGTTCAGCTGCCTCCCCTTCACAAAACCCGTCTGATCTTCATGTACCACCCCCGACACCCAGTCCTCTATTCTAGTGGCCAAGATCTTCGCCAGCAACTTGGCGTCTACATTCAGCAGTGAAATCGGCCTGTATGATCCGCACTGCAAGGGGTCCTTATCACGCTTCAGGATCAGGGAAATTAGTGCCCGAGACATCGTCGGGGGCAAAACACCCCCCTCCCATGCCTCGTTGAAGGTCCTAACCGACAGGGGGCCCAGCAGGTCCGCGTATTTCTTATAAAATTCAACCGGGAACCCATCCGGTCCCGGCGCCTTCCCCGACTGCATGTGGCCAATCCCTCTGACCAGCTCCTCCAACTCGATCGGCGCCCCCAGTCCCTCCACCTGCTCCTCCTGCACCCTTGGGAATCGGAGCCTGTCCAAAAAACTCTCCATTCCCCCTTCCACCGCCGGCGGCTCTGACCGGTACAGTTCCCTATAAAATACCTCATTGACCTCTGCCCCCTGCCGCACCACATTCCCACCCCTATCCTTCACTGCACCAATCTCCCTAGCCGCGTCCCGCTTACGAAGTTGATACGCCAGCATCCTGCTCGCCTTCTCTCCATACTCATAGACCGCTCCCTGCGCCTTCCTCCACTGTGTCTCCGCCTTTCTGGTGGTCAATAAATCAAACTTGGCCTGCAAGCTACGCCGCTCCCCCAGCAATCCCTCCTCCGGGGCCTCCGCGTACCTCCTATCCACACTCAACAGCTCCTCCACCAGTCTCTCCCTCTCCCTCCTCTCCCCCCTCTCCCTATGGACTCGGATGTAGATCAGCTCCCTCTTAATCACTGCCGTCAGAGCCTCCCACACCATCCCCATCTGGACCTCCCCAGTATCATTGACCTCGAGGTACCTCTCGATACATCCCCGAACCCTCCTACACACCTCCTCATCAGCCAACAACCCCACGTCCAGAAGCCAAAGCGGGAGCTGGTCCGGCACCTCCCCCATCTCCAGATCCACCCAATGCGGAGCATGGTCCGAAATCACAATAGCCGAATACTCGGCCTCTTCCACCCTCGGGATCAGTCCCCTACTCAAAACAAAGAAATCAATGCGGGAATAAACCCTGTGCACATGTGAGAAAAAAGAGTACTCCCGAGCACTCGGCCTCCCGAACCTCCAGGGATCCACTCCTCCCATCTGGTCCATAAACCCCCTCAACGCCTTGGCCGCCGCCGGCCTCCTGCCTGTCCTTGAACTAGAACGATCCAGTAGGGGATCCAGCACCGTATTGAAGAACCCCCCCCATGATCAAGCCCCCCACCTCAAGGCCAGGAATGCGGCCCAACATACGCCTCATGAAACCAGCATCATCCCAAATTGGGGCGTACACATTTACCAACACCACCCTCTCCCCCTGCAGCTTACCGCTCACCATCACATATCTGCCGCCACTATCAGCCACAACCTCAGACCCCTCAAACGCCACCCTCTTCCCCACCAGGATCGCCGCCCCCCGGTTCTTCGAGTCGAGCCCTGAGTGGAAAACCTGCCCCACCCACCCCTTCCTCAGATGGACCTGCTCCGCCACCTTCAGGTGGGTCTCCTGGAGCATGGCCACGTCCGCCTTCAGCCCCTTCAGACGCGAAAACACTTGGGCCCGCTTAACCGGCCCATTCAACCCCCTCACGTTCCACGTAATCAGCCGGATCAGGGGGGACCCCGCCCCCCCTCCCCCATCAACTAGCCATAGCCCATCAACTGCTCGCCCCTGGCCAGCACCCATTCGGCCCGTTTCCCACGGCGATAGAACCTCACCCCGACCCCCCCGACCCGCACCAACTCCTCCCTGGCCAATCCAGCAGCAACCCGATATCCCCCCCCCCCAGGCTAGGACCCCTCCTAGCAGCGACTCTCCCTCCACTGTACTCCCGTGAGCCAGCTGACTTCTGCTGACCCCAGCAGCTCCCGCTCTAACTCTGACCCCTTCCGATATGAGGTCCCCCCTCCTCCCCTGCATCAGATCCTTGGCACCGCTTCCGCGCGGGAAACCCGGTCTAATAACCACGCCCCTCGCCACCAACTCCACCCCCTCGTCCCGCAGCGCGGAAAACCAGAGAAAAGCCCGCGCTTTCACATTGCCCCACCAACGCAGCTCCCAAACCGCAGTCCCAACCCAACCACCAACCCCGTACAAACAAAGACACAGATCAACCACAAACCCCCGTAGCCCCCTTAGAACACAAAACCATAACCCACATCGTCCGAAAGCGAGAGAAAAAACAGAAACAAACAGCATAACCAGCTACAGTATAAACAGTGATACAGAAATAGAAAAACTCCCACAGCCCCCAATCTATAGTTCGAGTCCAGCTTTTCAGCCTGCACAAAGGCCCACGCTTCCTCCGGGGACTCAAAGTAGTGATGCCAGTCCTTGTAGGTGACCCACAGGCGCGCAGGCGGCAACATGCCGAACTTCACCTGCTTTCCGTGGAGCACCGCCTTCGTCCGGTTAAACCCGGCTCTCTGCTTGACCACCTCCGCACTCCAGTCCTGGTAGACACGCACTACCGAATTCTCCCACTTACTACTCCTCACCTCCTTGGTCCATCGGAGAACACACTCCCGGTCACTGAACCGATGGGACCGCACCAGCACCGCCCGCGGGGGTTCATTCGCCTTAGGCCGCCTAGCCAGTACTCTGTGGGCCCCCTCCAGCTCCAGGGGCAGATGGAAGGATCCTGCCCCCACCAGCGAGTTCAACATCACGGCCACATAGGCCGGCAGGTCCGACCCCTCCAGCCCCTCCTCGAGGCTCAGGATCCGCAGGTTCTTCCTCCGTGACCGAAGCTCCATCTCCTCGAACCGATCTTGCCACTTTTAATGAAGTGCCTCGTGTATCTCCACCTTCCCCACGAGGGCCGAAACCTCCTCCTCGCGCTCAGAGGCCTGCTGCTGCAACTCGAGTATCGCTGCACCGTGGGTTGTCTGGGTCTCCAGCAGCTTACTCGTCGTCACCTTCAGGGATTCCAACAACTCCCCTTTCAGCTCCGTGAAATAGCGCAGGAGGGCCGCCTGCTGCTCCTCGGCCCACTTCCTCCACTCCTCAGGGGCTCCACTGGCCGCCATTGTGTCCACCTTCCCCCGCTTTTCCAGGGGAGCTACTGCCGTTTTTCTCCTCGCCCCACTCTGAGTCCGCACCATAAATCCAGGGGGGTTTTGCTCCAGACCCCTTTATCCACCGGGAATCGTCGAATCAGCGCCGTTTGGGGCATTTAAAAGAGCCCACAAGTCCCCTTAAAGCGGGAGCTGCCGAACGTGCGGCTTAGCTCCGCATAGCCGCAACCGGAAGTCCAGGGAGCGCACAGTTAACTACAGCCCACAGGCGGGGAGTGGGTCATGCCCAGGCAGGACACTCGCAGTGTCCTCATCAGTGCCCCTAGGCAGTTCCCTCAGCACTGACCCTTGGCACTGTCCTCTGGCACTAGCCTCTGGCACTGCCCTGGCACTAGCCTCTGGCAACTGCCCCCAGTACTGCCCCTGGGGGAAGTGCCAAAGATTCCCTGTCCGTGGGGGTTTCTCTGGTAGGGGGAGGGGTTCTGTGGTTGTGGGGGTTCTGAGGTGAGGTGGGGGGGGGGTGGGTTGTGGTGATGGTGGTGGTGTGGCAGGGCGGGCGGTTCTGTGGTATTGAGGTGTTCTGTAGTGAGATCGTTCTGAGGTGGGGTGGGGAGTGGGTTCTGTTGTGGGGGGGTTCTGAGAGGGGTACGGTTCTGTAGTGCGGGGTTCTGAGGTGAGGTGGGGGGGTTGTGGTGATGGTGGTGGTGTGGCAGGGCAGGCTGTTCTGTGGTAGTGAGGGGTTCTGTAGTGGGATCGTTCTGAGGTGAGGTGGGGGAGAGAATTCTGTTGTGGGGGGGTTCTGAGGGGGGTAAGGTTTCTGAGGTGGGGTGGGTGCATTCCAATTTGAGCAATGTCACAAGGGTGGAATTAGGTCGTCTTAGAGATGGCGTGAATAATGGTCATTAATGGTCAATAATGAATAATGGGGGGGTCACCATTGACCGGAAACTAAACTGGACTAGCCATATAAATATTGGCCTAGATACTCCGCTGTCGGGATTCACCATTTCGCCAGCAGCCCAGGGATTTCCTGATAGTGTGGGGCTGCCCACATAGGGAAATTCCATTGGCCAGCTGGCGAGATGGAGAATCCCACCTAATGTCTAATGTTAGATATGGTTCTGTAATTGGACTTGGTGAACAAACAATTTTAAGACTATTAGTCATCCAGGCAAGTGGATAGTATTCCATCACACTCCTGACTTGTGCCTTGTTGATAGTTAACAGGCTTTGGGAAGGCAGAAGGTGAGTTTCTCATTGCAGAATTCCCAGCCTCTGACCTGCTCTTGTAGCCACATTGGGCTGGATTCTCTGCGCGAAATCGCGTTCGGCGCGGGAGTGGAGAATGGGCGTTCGCGCAGGAATCGTGGGCGGTGCTGGAGAATCGCTCGTGAATCACGCGCCCGCAGTCTACGCACCGCGGGTAGGGGGTCATTGACAGAGGCCCTCCCCGCGATTCACCGAGGGTAACTTTCTGAGTTCCCGACGGCGTGGTTCTAACCACGTATTGGCTGTCGGCAACCTCGGCTGGTGGCTGCGGACTCAGTCCACGGCAGCCCTGGTGGGGGCGGGGCAGGGGGATCCTTCACCGGGGGGTGGGGAGCTCATGGACGACAGGCAAGCGATTGGGCAGCACCAATCCATGGGCGCGTGCGATCTCGGTGGGACCTATCTCTTCCATCACAGTCCGCGGTGCAAGTCTACCATGTCGCACGGGGCAGCTGCCGCAGACCACCGCCGTGCGCATGCACGGACTGCTGACCGTAAGCGCAGGGCCCCGTATCTGCAGCCAGAGCTGCGATGAGCACTCCGGGGCCCTGCAAGCCCCCTGCTGGTCGGAGAATCACTCTGGACCTTCTTAAGGAAAGTCCAGAGTGAAACACCAACGTTTTGACACTGACGTGGGGACATAACCCCATTGCTGGAGAATCCAGCCCATTGTATTTTATATCTCTTGCACTAATATTTTTAAAAACCTTCATTCAGGTATATATTTGTTGCAGTAATTTATTAAAGATCCTAAGTTTAAGATATACAGACTGTGTGCCTGCTGAAGCTGTAATTAAAGAGTCATAAAAGAGTGATGTAATCAGTCATTCCAACTACTTACTTGGTTACAGATAAAGGGCTAAAGGAATATAATTTATATTTTGAATGGTTCCCTGGGGTATAGATTTTTTGAGGGATTGTATGTCACCCATGCTATGAGGCTCATGGAACTTAGCGGGATACAGATGCTGTAATAAGTGGGAGGAGCCAGGTCTATCTGTAGTTTGTAGTTTTGCCAAATGCTGTTGAGTTGAACGGAAGGGTCTAACAAGACAGAAGTGTGCTGGATTTGCTCTTAAAAAGACTCTCTCTCCAAACATTCTCTACACTGAGGACCACAAGTAAATCTGCTTTGTTAACTGTATCTATAAGTGGTATTTGAACTGTATCGGGTTGCTTAATTAGAAATAGTGGCAGGTGTAGATGTTTTTTTCTATAAATTTAGAGTACCCAATTCATTTTTTTTCCAATTAAGGAGCAATTTAGCGTGGCGAATCCACCTCCCCGGCACATCTTTGGGTTGTTTGGGGGGGGGGGGGTGAGACCCATGCAGACATGGGGAGAATGTGCAAATTCAACACGGACAGTGACCCGGGGCTGGGATCGAACCCGGGTCCTCGGCACCGTGAGACAACAGTGCTAACCACTGCACCACCGTGCCGCCCTTGGCAGGTGCAGATAGTAAGTTAAAGTTATTCCTTTTATTTAAGAGCTGTTTAACTGTTAAATATATTACGATTTCTTTGATGTTAATGTGTTTAATTCAGTGTATAAATTTTTTAAAAATATAAATTTAGATTACCCAATTATTTTTTCCAATTAAGGGGCAATTTAGCATGGCCAATCCACCTATCCTGCACCTTTTTGGGTTGTGGGGGTGAAACCCACACAAACACGGGGAGAATGTACAAATTCCACACGGCAGTGACCCAGAGCCGGGATCGAACCTGGGATCTCAGCGCGGTGAGGCGGCTGTGCTAACCAGTAGGCCACCGTGCTGCCCATTCAGTGTATAAATTAAAGTGTGTTTTAATATAAAAGATACCTATTAGTCAGAGTCACCACTCCTGGGGTGAAGCTTTCTTTCCTCACAGGTTTACAAATTGGTTGGGGTTCTCGTCCAAAATCCGAACAAAAGTTGGGCTCTGGCCCGGGAACCTAACAATGGTCAGTAATCTGCCTGTTGCAAACAGCCGCAGGGATGTGCTGTTTGATATAGTCTGCCAGTCTGTGGGCTGGATGGCCTATGTATCTGACATCATAGAAACATAGAAAATAGGGACAGAAGTCGGCAATTCAGCCTTCGAGCCTGCTCAGCCATTCATTATGATCAGGGCTGATCATTCAACTCAGTAACCTGTTCCCACTTCACCCCAAATCCGTTGATCCCTCTATCCCAAATGCTTTATTTAACTCCTTTTTCAAAACATACAAGTTGTTTTGGCCTCAACTACTTTCTATGGTAGCAGATTCCGGAGGCTCAGCACTCTCTGGGTGAAGAAATGTCTCCTGCATCTCAGTCCTAAATGGTTTACCCCATATCCTTAGGCTGTAACCCTTGGTTCTAGACACCCCACCATTGGAAGTGTTCTCCTTGCATCTACCCTGCCCAATACGGTAGCATGGTGGTTAGCATCAATGCTTCACAGCTCCAGGGTCCCAGGTTCGATTCCCGGCTGGGTCACTGTCTGTGTGGAGTCTGCACGTCCTCCCTGTGTGTGTGTGCGTGGGTTTCCTCCGGGTGCTCCGGTTTCCTCCCACAGTCCAAAGATGTGCGGGTTAGGTGGATTGGCCATGCTAAATTGCCCGTAGTGTAAGGTTAATGGGGGGATTGTTGGGTTACGGGTATACGGGTTACGTGGGTTTAAGTAGGGTGATCATTGCTCGGCACAACATGAAGGGCCTGTTCTGTGCTGTACTGTTCTATGTTCTAATACAGTTGGAAGTAAATTAAGTTTCTATGAGATCTCCTCATTCTTTTAAATTCCAGCAAATATAATCCTAACCAATTCAATCTCTCCTTATACGTCAGTCCCTCAATCCCAGGAATCAGTCTGGTAAACCTTTGCTGAACTCCCTCCGCAGCAAGAACATTTTTCTCAGATAAGGAGACCAAAATTGCCCACAATATTCCAGGTGCGGTCCCACCATGGCCCTGTATAACTGCAGCAAGCCATCCCTGCTCCTGTACTCGAATCCTCTCGCTATGAAGGCCAATATACCATTTGCCTTCTTTACCGCCTGCTGCACCTGCATGCTTACTTTCAGCGACTGGTATACAAGGACACCCCAGGTCTTCTTGCACATTCACCCCTCCCAATCTATAGCCAATCAGATAATAATCTGCCTTCCTATTTTTGCTGCAAATTGGATAACCTCACATTTATCCATGTTATACTGCATCTGCCATACACATTCCCACTCACTCAACTCATTCATTCTTTTAAATTCCAGCGAATATACTCCTAACCAATTCAATCTCTTCTCATACGTCAGTCCATGTCTCAAAGCATCTCTGTATCCTCTTCACATCTCACCCTCCCACCCAGCTTTGTGTCATCTGAAAATTTGGAGATATTACAATTAGTTCCCTCATTAATATACATTGTGAATAGCTGGGGTCCCAGCACTGATCCCTGTGGTACCCCACTAGTCACTACCTGCCATTGGTTAAATGACCATACAGCTCTCAACTCAGCAAGTATTATTTTTGCAGGCAGGCAAAAATAATACTTGCATTTACAGAACATATTCCTGCTGTTAGTGTCATTCCTTCAGACCCCTTTCTGAAAGCTTCTCTCCGAGGCAGTATTTCATGACATCTCCTGGTGTTTTTTCAAATCCTTCTGCCCCCACCTAATTGAACAGGATTCTTTTTTCTTTCTAAGCCATCTTCAGTAGAACCCGTCCACTGACCCTCTCACAGTGAACACTCGAGATGCAAAAACCCCATCAGGTCACCCAGCCACGTCAAGGCGCTTGGCAGTGTAGTCAACCTCCAGCCTAAGAGAGTCTATCTCCTTGCCACATGCGAGGCAAAGGCCAGAAAGTCTCCCCCTGCTCCGCCTGGAGCTCCGGTACCAGCCATACCAGTCTTCCCGAACAGGCGCCGGAATGTGGCGACTAGGAGCTTTTCACAATAACTTCATTGAAGCATACTCGTGACAATAAGCGATTTTCATTTCATTACATCCAAAACATCAAAAGTTGCTTCCAATGGGCAAGGCTGGAATGCAATGTTCAGGATTGCTGACATGGTATCAAAAAAGGACCTCCAGAAGCCCAGCAGCTTTGAGCGCAACCGGAACATGTCCGTGTGGTGTGCCGGTCCCCTTGAACACCTATCACATCTACCCTCCACCCCATCGAAAAACCAGCTCATTCTAACCTTTGTGAGGTGTGTTTGAAACACTACTTTTAGCTTAATGAGACTCGGCCTCGCACAGTATGAATTGAAATGAAAATCACTTATTGTCCCAAGTAGGCTTCAAATAAAGTTACTGTGAAAAACCCCGAGTCGCCACATTCCGGCGCCTGTGCAGGGAGGCTGGTACAGGAATTGAACCGTGCTGCTGGCCTGCCTTGATCTGCTTTCAAAGCCAGCGATTTAGCCCTGTGCTAAACCAGCCCCGCGATGAGGTTGAGTTCACCCTCCTCAGTGTCTCGCTCAAACCTCCTCCTTCCAAAATTGTCCCCAGCTCTTGCACCCACTTCGCCTTCACTCGCTCAACCAGGCCTATCTCCTCCCCCACTATCCACTGGTATATGCTTGACCGACTGGCCACCTCGGACCTCGAGCAGGAAAAAATGTGCTCAAGGAAGGTAAGAAGGCTGCTTCACCAGGAAGGCTGGAAAGTGCTTTTGACCACTTATAGAAGCTTTTGCTAACCTTTTTGATATTTTGCACTAGCTTGCTTTCGTAATTTACCGTAGCTCTTTATATTACTTTTCTCATAACTCTTTATTTATGTTTAAATTTTCCCCAATCTTCAAGCCTGCCACTGGCCTTTGCAGCATGTATACCTTAGTTTGTGTCTTTATATTGTCCTTAACCTCCTTGCTTAGTTTTTTTTTTACCTCTCTTCCTGTTTTTCTTCCTGTCTGAAATATGTTTTAATTGTGAGGAATTGAGTATCTCCTTAAACTGCTCATCAGCCTTCCTACCTTTTATCCTTCCTGCCCACCCTACTCGGGCCAAAATCTGTCCTTATGCCGATGTAATTACCTTTGTTTAATTGCAGAATGCTACTGTGGGACTGCACTTTCTCACCCCCAAACTGAATTTTGAATTCTATGGTCACTACTCCCTCGAGGATCCTTAACCATGAGGTCATCGCTGAATCTCTCCTTATTCCATAATACTAAATCCAGAGTAGCCTGTTTCCTGGTTGCTTCCACAACATATTGTTCCAAGAAACAATTTCGAATACATTCAATGAAATCCCCCTTGAGGCTACCCTTGCCAATTTGATTCATCCACTCTATGTGCATATTAAAATTACCCATGATTATTGCCTTACCTTTCTTTCAAGCCCCCAGTATTTCCTCCACAGCAGAACTACTGTTCCACTGCAGAACTACACTCAAAAAGCCTTCCTATCGTAAAGGTGCCCCCAGTTGCTAAGCAAAAACTATATATTTCTCCCAACTTGTTTGCTTTTCATGTTGTAGCCCTCTCTAAGCACAATAGACACATTTTGATCTGAAACCAAATCCCATCCCCCCAGGTGCAAACACCTTTGTCTAACGTGAATCTATCTATAGGTTTACCCTTCTTTACACAGAAGAACTTAATTAAACCCACTTAAAATTATACTTAATTTCTGATATTCAACAATACAAATCAAATCACTTAAAGCTACCTCTGTTTTCCTGACAAAAAATACAGTTGAGGGAAATTGTTTAAATTTTCCCTTCTGGGATTTGGAATAACCTGACATTTAATACAATAATAATCATTTATTGTCACAAGTAGGCTTCAATGAAGTTACTGTGGAATAGAGTATTGTGTGCCGGGGGTCATTCATGAGGACCAGACGGGGTTTGTGAAGGGAAGGCAGTTGAATACAAACGTACGAAGGCTCCTCAACGTTACGATGATGCCGGCTGTGGAAGGGGAGGCGGAGATAGTGGTGGCATTAGATGCGGAGAAGGCCTTTGATAGGGTTGAGTGGGGGTATCTGTGGGAGGTGTTGGAAAGGTTTGGGTTTGGGGAGGGGTTTGTCCGTTGGGTGAGGTTGCTCTATGAGGCCCCGATGGCGAGTGTAGCCACGAATAGGAGGAGGTCGGAGTACTTTCGGTTGTACCGGGGGACGAGACAGGGGTGTCCCCTGTCCCCCTTGCTCTTTGCGTTGGCAATTGAGCCCCTGGCCATGGCGTTGAGGGAGTCAGGGAACTGGAAGAGCCTGGTGGGGGGTGGGGAGGAGCATCGAGTGTCGCTTTATGCGGACGACCTGTTGCTGTATGTGGCGGACCCGGTGGGGTGGATGCCGGAGGTGATGAGGATTCTTAGGGAATTTGGGGGCTTCTCTGGGTATAAGCTGAACCTGGACAAGAGCGAGTTGTTCGTGGTGCACCTGGGGGATCAGGAGGAGGGGATTTGTAGGCTCCTACTGAAGCAGGCAGGGAAGAGCTTCAGGTACCTAGGAGTCCAGGTGGCTGGGAGCTGGGGGGCTCTGCACAAGCTCAACCTCACAAGGTTGGTGGAGCAGATGGAGGAGGAGTTCAAAAGGTGGGATAATCACCAGGCAGGGTGATTCTTCCAGTCGGGGAACACTTCAGCAGTCACTTCAGCCTCTGATCTTCGGGTAAGCGTTCTCCAAGGCAGCCTTCAGGACACGCAACAACGCAGAATCGCCGAGAAGAAACTTATAGCTAAGTTCCACACAAATGAGTATGGCCTCAACCGGGACCTTGAATTCATGTCGCATTACATTCACCCCCCACCATCTGGCCTGGGCTTGCAAAATTCTACCGATTGTCCTGGCTTGAGACGATTCACACCTCTTTAACCAAGGATTACCCCTCTCTCTGGATGTTAATTACCTGCAAATGCTCGCATTCAAAGCATCGTCTTGCATATTTGACTTTGTCTGTATATATGTTTTTGGAACATACCTCTTCATTCACCTGAGGAAGGAGCAGTGCTCTGAAAGCTAATGATTTGAAACAAACATGTTGGACTTTAACCTGGTGTTGTAAGACGTCTTACCGTATTCATTATGATCACAGTTGATCAGCAAGTTCAATACCCAGATCCCACCTTCCCCCCATATCCCTCGATCCCTTTAGCTCCAAGAGCTATATTTAATTCCTTCTTGAAATTACACAACATTTTGGCGTCAACTACTTTCTGTGGTAGTGAATTCCACAGATTCACCACTCTCTGGGTGAAGAGATTTCTCCTCACCTCAATCCTGATAGGTTTACCATTTATCCTCCAACTATGACCACTAGTTCTGGACTCCCCCACCATCTGGAACGTTCTCTTTGTATCTATCCCGTCTCATCATATTAGAAGTTTGCAAGTTTCTGTGAGATCCCCTCTCACTCCTCTAAACTCCGATGAATATAATCCTACCTAACTTAGTCTCTCCTCATATGATAGTCCCGCCATCCCAGGAATCAGCCTGGGAAACCTTCGCTGCACTCTCTCCATAGCAAGAACATCCTTCCTCAGATAAGGACACCAAAACTCCAGGTGTGGCCTCATCCATGCCCTGTACAATTGCAGTAAAACATCTCTGGCGGAATTCTCCGCTCCCGGGAAAAATCGGGAGGGCCGTCGTGAACTCGGCCGAGTTTCACGCCGGCCTCGGAGGCCGCTCCTCGCCCCCTATTCTCCCCTCCCGGCGGGGCTAGGAGCGGCACGCCGAGAATGACGCGGCCGGCGCGTAATGACGTCAGCCGCGCATGCGCAGGTTGGCCGGCTCCAACCCGCGCATGCGCGACTGACATCACGACGCTGACAGCTCGAACGCGCGCATGCGTGGAGGCCGTCTTTCCCCTCAGCCGCCCCGCAAGATGTGGCGGCTTGATCTTGCGGGGCGGCGGAGGGCAAATAGTGCGTCCGATTGAGACGCCGGCCTGACGATCGGTGGGCACCGATCGCGGGTCTGTCCCCTCCCGAGCACAGTCGTGTTGCTCATTCCCCACCAGGCCCCCTACAAGCCCCAAACGGGCATCTCCACACCCGTTTCACGACGGCAGTGACCAGGTGTGGTTGCCGCCGACGTGAAACGATCGCGAATGGCAGGCCGCTCGGCCTATCCGGGTCAGAGAATCGCTGGTTGCCGTGAAAAACGGCGAGCGGCGATTCTTCCGAGCCGGGGGGGGGGGGAGAATCGCGGGGGGCGTGAAATTTGTCGGGGGGCCCTCCCACGTGGCGTGGGGAGTGGAGAATCGCGCCCCTCTATTCCTATACACAAATCCCCTCGCTATGAAGGACAACATACCATTTGCCTTCTTCACTGCCTGCTATACCTGCGCGCTTACTTTCAGCAACTGATGCACGAGGACACCAAGGTCTCGCTGAGTATCCACCTCTTCATTTACACCCATTCAAATAATAATCTGCTTTCCTATTTTTGCTACTGAAGCGGATAACCTCACATTTATCCACGTTATGCTGCATCTGCTGTGCACGTGCCCACTCAGCCTGTCCAAATCCCACTGAAGCATCTCTGCATCCTCCTCACAACTCACCCTCCCACCCAACTTTGGATCAACTGCCTCCATGTGGTTTTCTGGTGAGGCTGCGCTGAGCGTACTTTGTCAGCAGGAGGACACCGTTACGATTGACTTTTCCCACACCATTTTTCCCAAAGGTTCTGTTTAAAAAACTTACACATTGGATGGAGAATTTAGATTTTGGGTTGTTAATCCCAGATCAACCGTATAAAATGGCAGAATGGACATAAAAGCTACTTGACATGAAAATGGCAGCGAATTTGAATTATTGCCAATATGTTTCAAATGAGCAATGCCTTCAGCTTATGAGAAACTGGGACACAGCCAGAATCTCCAGGTGTTCGTCTGGACTCTAACATCTTCATGAATTGAAACTTTATAAACCAAGGTCACTTTTCAGATAAGAACTATGCGAGGCACAATAAACAATTAAAGTTGTTTTGGATTCAAATGAAATTTCTCTTCAAAAAAACACATGACTAGAGCAGACACTGTCAAGAGTCAGCCATACAATTTTATTTTGTACAGTGCAAAAGGAGGCCATGCGGCCCATCAAGTCTGCGCTTGGAAAGAGCACCCTACTTAAGCCCACACCTCCACCCTATCCCCTGTAACCCAGTAAATCCAACTAACCTAAGGGCAATTTAGCATGGCCAATCCACCTAACCCTGCACATCTTTGGACTGTGGGAGGACTGTGGGAATCAACTGTGCGCCTCGAGATTGCACGCGCCCACGGGTCCGTGATGCCCGATCGCTCCCCTGGCCTTCCATGAGGCCCCCCCCCCCCCCCCCCCCCCGATGATCGATCCCCCCGCCCCCCACCAGGGCAGCCATGGACTGAGTCCGCAGCCGCCACCCGACGGTCGATAGGTGGCTCGAACCAGGCTGTCAGGAACTCAACCAGTTTTGCGCAGAGAATCGCGGGGAGGGGGCCTCTACCGATGGCCCCCTATCCGCACCGTGTATTTCCTGCGTGAGAGACTCCTGAGCGATTCTCCGGGGACTGCGCCCGTCCCGATTTCCGGGTTGACGACCTTTCTCCCCCTCCACGCCGAATACGACTTTGCAGCCAAGGCTCGGAGAATCCAGCCCAAGTTGGTTGAAATGTTTTCCTTATCACAAAACCATGCTGACTCCACCTGACCATCTTGTGCTTATCCAAGAGCCCTGCTATAATTTCCTGAACAATACCTTCTAACATTTTCCCTGTGACTGATGTTGGAGGTAAATGACCCATTCTTTCCCACTTTCTGTCGCCCTCCCTTTTTGAATAATGGAGTTACATTTGCTATCTTCCAATCTCATGGGACCTTCCCCGAATCTAGGGACGTTTGGAAAATTCAAGTCAATGAATCAACTATCACACTGGATGATTCTTTTTAGATCCTAGGGTCATGTCCATGAGGACCCGAGCACTCGTCATCCCACAGCTCCAACAATTAACTCGGTACCACTGAGGGCGGCATGTGGCACAGTGGTTAGCACTGGGACTGCAGCACTCAGGACCCGGGTTCGAATCCCGGCCCTGGGTCACTGTCGGTGTGGAGTTTGCACACTCTCCCCATGTCTGCGTGGGTCTCACCCCCACAAGCCAAAGATGTGCAGGTTAGGTGGATTGGCCACGCTAAATTGCCCCTTAATTGGAAAACAAAATAATTGGATACGCTAAATTTGACAAAAACTCAGTCCCACTGCTTCTCTGAGGACTGGAATTTTCCTGAATTCCTCCCCCAATTCTACTTCCTGAGTTATAGCTGCTTCTTGGATGTTGCTTGTATCGTCTAGTGAAGACGATATGGCTCATCGTCTTCACTATAGACAAAATACCTGCTCAATTCATCTGCTATCTCCTTGTTTTCCACTATCAATTCTCGACTCAGTTTCTGGTAGACCAATGCTCACTTTGTCTTTTCTCTTCAAAATGTTTATAACAATTCTTACTATCTGTCTTTATATTTTTGGTTAGCTTTCTCTCATACTCTTCATTTTTCCCTCCTTATTATCATAGATTATCATAGAATTTACAGTGCAGAAGGAGGCCATTCGGCCCATCGAGTCTGCACCGGCTCTTGGAAAGAGCACCCTCCCCAAGGTCGACACCTCCACCCTATCCCCAGAACCCAGTAACCCCACCCAACACTAAGGGCAATTTTGGACACTAAGGGCAATTTATCATGGCCAATCCACCTAACCTGCACATCTTTGGACTGTGGGAGGAAACCGGAGCACCCGGAGGAAACCCACGCACACATGGGGAGGATGTGCAGACTCCGCACAGACAGTGACCCAAGCCGGAATCGAACCTGGGACCCTGGAGCTGTGAAACAATTGTGCTATCCACAATGCTATCGTGCTGCCCTTTTAGTTTTTTTTAGCCCTTTAGTAACCTTTTAGTTACTTGGTTTATTGCTGCCTGCCTTACCCTTGGCCCTGCAAGGCCTCCAGCCTGTCCTACTCTCCGACGGGCCCTGGGAGACTCCATGGGATGGAGGGTCAACTGGAGTGAACTTCAGAAGCCTCTGCATCGGTTTGTTCTGCCAGTCCTGGCACTTCCTGGTGTCTGCACCATGGTGTTGATGCTCTCAACGGTTCTCCTCAGTGACTGGGCCAAGCTCTGCAGTGCACCGGTAATGTCCACCTGCATCTGGGACACGTCCCTCAGTGGCTGGGACATGCTGTTCAATGCCTTGGCAATGTCCACCTGCATCTGGGACATATTCCTCATCGACTGGGACATGATGTCAAGGCCCTCAGCCATGGTCAACACAGACTGAGCCATAAATTGGACACCACCACTCAAAACGCTGACCTTGTGCTCCAGGCTTTCCGCTGCGGTCACCACCCTAGCAGTGTTGGCCTCGGTGCCACGCATTGCCGGCATCATCTCCTGCGTGCATAGCCTTTGGGGCTTCTCCAATTGGCTACGCACTCGCTGGAAAGTTGCTGACATCCCTTCATGAATTTCACAGCCCTGACCTAAGATCTGCATCAGCTCTGGGATAACCTTTTCCAGAGGTTCGGCATCTGACAGGGACTCAGCATAGTCCTGCTGACTGCTGATTCCCTTAGATATTCCTGCCTGCAGCTGATGTGCATCAGCAACTGTGTAGTTCTCACTAGAATGTGCACCAGAGGACTGTCCACTAATTTTGCCCACCGAGGTGTGTGTCTCTGCGCTGATGGAAGGTGAGTGTGATAGCTGTGACTCCTCAGTGGTGATTTCCTCGGAGCTCTCCCCTGAGGTGGTCTCTTCGGTGATGGAGTACAGTGGGGGACGATGACTCTGGATGGCCGGGCCCCATCCGATGCAGATCCTGCGAGAGAATGGACATGTGGTCTGTGAGACGGAAGGATCATTTTATCTGACATGAACAACTCGCTTGAGAGACAGGCCATCTGGGTGAAGGAGCAATGGATCCTTACCTCTGCGGCGTAGACCAACCTCGCTATCGGTGACTGCTCTCTCCTCGGTCAACCCTGCGATCTCCAGGACCCATTCCTCATTGGGGTTGAGGGCTCGGATCTCTGGTAGCCTGCCCCCGGTCTTGGCTTTTTCTTGCTTATAATGGGCTATCTTCTCCTGTGGGGACAAAGAGAGGGCTTTGTGAGCCGAGTGCTTGATGGCAGGTAGCATATGCGGGCACTGCACCTAAACATGAAGGGGTTGAGCTGGTGGGTGCTGAGGAACAAGCACGAAGATCGGATGTGGGGAGGGTGCGAGGTGTCAGCCAGTGATTTGTGAGGGGTGTTTGGGAATTTGAAGGGTGGCCGACGGAACTGATGCCAGGAGAGAGGTGGTAACTTATCCTTGCAGCTCGGTGGAGGTCGTTGGTCTTCTTCCGACATTGCATGGTGGTGGGCCCTCCTGGTCATTCTGCCCGCACTGGCAGCTGCTGCCACTGCCTCCCTGGTGGTATTGGTGACCCTGCTGGTGGTCCTCCAACCCCCTCGGGGGAACAGGATGTCCCATCTCACATCCACAGCGTCGAGAAGCCTGGCCAGGTTGGCATAGCCCAAGTGAGGAGCAGGTCTGCACGCTGCCTTGCTTGTGTGGTGATTGGGAGTGGTGAAGGTGCGTTTAAAAGCAGCTCCTTCTTGTTAGCGGAGAACTGCTGAGGCGCGGGTCTGGTGAATCAGATGGCGAGACAGCCAGTAATGGCGAGAAGCTCATGGGGGTTCATTTCCGGTACTAAATGCCGTTAAATATGGGCCGCGATCTCGGCAACACGGCTATCGAGAAACACCCTGAAAATCGCACCAAAAACACCCACAGACCCAGCCCTCTAACACCAGGTCAAACAGTCAAGATTCAGACCACACCTGGCTATGACGAGTTAGCAGTGGTACACAGCCATGCCCCACAAACGAACAGTTACATGGCAGCCTCAGATGGTGCCACTATGTCACAACCGCTGTCAACTTCTACAGGTATCGGGACCAGCACCAACAGATAACACAGCACTTCAATCTCGTGGCCTATGTCACAAGGCCCCCTACACCAGCAGACATGCAGACTCCTCCAGAGGCCAACACAGCGAGGCCTGCACCCACCGAGTACACTGATGGAACATTTCAGGTGATCCACACTGAGGACACCAGCCTGAGAAAGACTACAACACCAGCAACCATTATAACCATACACACAGGACGTCTGAGCAAATCAAACACAGGGTTCCAGGTCAATGTTATCACCTAGTCTAGAACTGACCTTCGAATCTCAGCTTTACATAATAAAAGAAGGGGGGAGGGGAGGAGATGCGATGGGCTGTGCACCAGCTTCTCTGTGCCTCACCATATATAAATAATTGTGTAATGTTACCCGTTCAATCTGCATGTTACAAAATGGTTTGTGCACCATTTCCATTATCACACTCTGTTACATCTCATATCACTGGTTGTCTCAACTAAATGGGGAAAATGTAGATCAAGTGGTCATGTGATGAGGTGACGACATGGCTACAAAATGAGTCATGTGTCAGGAGTTTGGGCCTTCTTGCCCAGTGTACAGGCCTTAAGTAGTAGCTCAGTTGGTGAATAAAGTATTGTTTGTTACAAGGTCCTCGTTGTCTGCGTTTGGGAACAAATTGAAAGATTTATCTTTGGCTAAAATGAGTACTCACCCCACAGATTCCGAGATACGATATCTGAAATCACTTTTAGCTAAGTTTGTGACCTTATAATTATGGCGCAGAAGCCGTTTTAAAATCTTGGGAGCATTCATTACACTGTAACTCATTTATTTTGGGCACGCAGCTTTGCCAGACACTTTATTACCAGTCAGTCGTTTTTTAACTTTCTGTGGCAAGATAGCTTTTACTGCTTATTTTGTTGCTTTTAGACGTTTTCCTTATCTGCAGAGGGCATTGTTTTGCAGTTTATTGTTCTGAGGACGAAAGTTTATGATTATGTTTTATAACCTCTCACTGCCTTCCTGACTCCATCATTCTTCAACCAAGAAGGCAGCCTGATCTGGTGGAAATTTTAAGAGCTGCTGTTTGTGCCACTTTTTATTGGCTGAGACAGGATGGGAACACTTAATAAAGTGGGGCTTTGCAGAGTTTGGCCTCGTTAAATGCAGCTTTTTTTTTGTTGTTGTTGCAATTTCACTCCTGAAATAGGATCACCACTATAAAGACTAACTTAGCTTAAATAACGTCAAAGGCTTGCCTCATCATTCACCAGCTCCCCACCCAAAATAACACATTATCAAAAACCTGCATATATTTTATCGGAGGGCACAGCTTGTCCTCTTTGTTTTGGTTCGTGGAACTTTCAGGAGCTAATTGGTAGGAGTTCAGATAAACAGATTGCATTCGAACAACCACAGCAGGGCAGGATCCAAGTGTGCTGAGAATTCGAGTGATAATGTCCCTCTGTCAGGGAAAGAAGGGAAAATGGTTAACTCCTCGAGGGCTGCGCTTGGAGATTCAATATCATTTCAGAGCTGGTGCCGCATCGACCATGCCTTTGTCCCCTCCTATACAGTGTCCTAAAACGTGGAACTTTCACTTGCAGCCATTGTACTTGATTGGGGTGATCTTTTTCAAGCCTTTCCTGCCAAACAAATTAACTGTTTCTTTAAAGTCTGAAGTTGACACCACAGATTTATACCTGTTACTTTCCACTTAACGGTTCATTTTATTTGCCGTTACAAAGGAGGCACATTCATCTCCGCTTTCCAGTTCTGACAAAGGGAACGATTTTCAAATAAGACCAAGCCTGTGGAGCTACCCACGTGTCCGCGCTTGCCAGTCCTTGACCTCAGGACCACACCAGTGCCATGATTCAACTTGCGATTTCTGGGGGAAAGTTCGTCAGCTTCCATACTGAGCCAGCCAGTGGGTCAGCCTTGGGAGGGGGGAGTCAATTGCCATGACCAATACTGGGCCAGGGATGTTTTGGAGAACCCAGGGAAAAAAAACAGGAGCGCGCCTCCTGCGAGGCCGCACCAGAACAAATTAAAAACTTGCTGGGCTATTTTTTTGAGTGACTCTTTAAGGACAGCTCAATGGTGGACCTGTGACTCGATGAAGCAATCTCGTGATAGATTTCCATTCCCCCTAACTACGGATAGTGACCTCATCAGTACCCACTCTGTGCTCCTCACTCTTCTTGACCTTCAGTGATCTACTGCTACGTCTAGGTGTGTCCCCAGGCTGCACGTCAGAGGTGAATGCAGCCTGCTGCTTTCCATGCCTTGGCGGATGTCCTTTGGAGGCCTCGAGCCGGAGGGCCACAGCTGACTTACCAGTGTCACAGACTTTGCTGTGCCACCCTGTTCTGCCCGCTGCCATTGAGATGCACCGGTGTCACGGGGGTTTCTGAAGAACTGGAGACTGCAATAGTCTCCTTGGTGGCAGGCCCCGGGTTGACCTCCAGCCCTTCCTCCTCCCTCAGGGTGCCATAGGGCCCTGGTGACTCCATGGGACAGAAGGGCACTTGGAGTGCGCTCCAGAAACCTCTGGGTCACCTGGTTCTGCCAGTTCTTGAGGTTCCCCATGGTCTGCACCCTCAGCGATGGTTCTCAGTGACTGGGCACGCTCTGGAGTGCCTCGGCAATGTTCACTTGCATCTGGGCCACGTCCCTCATCGACTGGGTCCCAATGCCGAGGCCTTCGGCCATAGTCGTCACAGACTGAGCCATGTCTTGGGCACTACCACTCTAGGTGCGGACATCGTGCTCCAGGTTTTCCACTGCGGTCGCCACCCGAGCAGTGTTGGCCTCAGTGCCACGCATTGCCGGCATCATCTCCAGTGCTGGAGGCTTTGGGACTCCTCTACTCAGCCTTGCAGTTGCTGGAATGTCACTGATACCCCCTCGTGAATCTCACTACGTATCTCTGGCCTATCATCTGCATCAGCCCTGGGAGAACTTTGCTCAGAAGCTCAACATCTGGCTGGGACCCAGGTGTGCCCTGGAATCCAGCAGACGGTCGACTGCTGTCTCCCTTGGACGTTCCTGCCTCCACCTGACATGCATCAGCAGCTATATGGTGCCCAATGCACCTAGAATTGAAGGGGCTGTGCTGGTGGGTGCCAGGGGGTGGGGTGTCTGAGGAACAAGCTTGAATATCGGTGGTGGAGAGGGTGCAAGGTGTCAGCCAGTGGATTGCGGGGGGGGGGGGGGGGGGGAGGGTATTTGGAATTTGAGGGGTGGCAGGTGGAACCGATGCCACAAGAGAGGTGGTAACTTACCCTTGCAGCCCGTTGCAGGTCATTTGTCTTCTTCTGACATTGGACGGTGGTAGCCTGGTCGTGCTGCCCCCCCTCACTGCAGCCGCTACTGCCTCCCAGGCGGTATTGTTTTTTTTTTAATATAATTTTTATTGGAATTTTTTACAGAAAATATAAAACGTAACGACAAACAATGAAATGCAACAAAATAACCCATAATAACTGTATCACCCCCAGACCGTATTGACGCATGTATCCCATCCCCCACCCCCCAACCCCAATGAACAACAGAAGAACTTAAAAATAAATTTAAATTAAATAAACAAACATAGTCATCATCTGCCCCCCCCCCCACCTTTTCCCTCCCCCACCTTTTCCCTCCCCCTTCCCCCCCCCCACCCCCCGGGTTGCTGCTGCTACTGTCCCCGTACCCTATCGTTGAGCCAGAAAGTCGAGAAAAGGTTGCCACCCGCCTAAAGAACCCTTGTACCGACCCTCTCAGGGCGAATTTGATCTTCTTATCGACTGCTCGCCCCAGGCCAGCTCGCCCCGCCTGACCCGTTCCCCATGGCGATAACGCCTCTCCTCTACCCCCCCCCGGCCCACGCCAGCTCCTTCCTGGCTCCTTCCAGCAGCAACCCGGTATCCCCCCCACCCCCCCAGGTTAAGACCCCTCCTAGCCGCGACGCACCCTCCATGGTACTTCCGTGAGTCAGCTGACTTCTGCTGACCCGGCAGCTCCTGCCAAAACCCATCTCCTCCCGGCATGGGGTCATCCCCCTCTTGCCACACCTCCTTGGCACCGCTTCAGCGCGGGAAAGAAAACCAGTAGAGGCCACGCCCCCACCTCCAGCTCCGCCCCCCCTGCCCCGCAGCGCGGACAACCAGAGGAAAGCCCGCGCTTTCACACTGCCACACCCCACCCTTCTGACGCAGCTCCTCAAAATCCAGTTTCACCCCAACCCCCAGCCCCGTACAGAAGAGAACATATAAAGCACATGTCCCCAACGTTCCCCACATACCCCACACCCACACCCAACAGACAAACCCACCCGGAAACAGAGCAAAAAGAAAACCAGCATAAAAAAAACACGTGTCAAAATTGAAGAACAGCAACAGCAAAAACAGCAACGGCCATAGTGTGTCCCCAGACCCTAGTTCGAGACCAGCTTCTCTGCCTGTACAAAGGCCCACGCCTCCTCCGGGGACTCAAAGTAGTGGTGCCGGTCCTTATATGTCACCCACAGACGCGCAGGCTGCAGCATTCCAAATCTGACCTGCTTGGCATGCAGCACCGCCTTCGTCCGGTTGAACCCGGCCCTCCGCTTTGCCACCTCCGCACTCCAGTCCTGGTAGATTCGTACTACCGAATTCTCCCACTTGCTGCTCCTCTCTTTCTTGGCCCAGCGCAGCACACACTCCCGGTCACTAAATCGATGGAACCGCACCAGCACCGCCCGCGGGAGTTCATTTGCCTTAGGCCTCCTGGCCAGCACTCTGTGAGCTCCCTCAAGCTCCAGGGGCAAATGGAAGGACCCCGCTCCCATCAACGAGCTCAACATCGTGGTCACGTACGACGGGAGATCCGACCCTTCCAGCCCCTCCGCCAGGCCCAGGATCCTCAAATTCTTTCGCCTCGTGCGAACGTCCAGCTCCTCCAAGCGGTCTTGCCACTTTTTGTGGAGTGCCTCGTGCAACTCCACTTTCCCCACGAGGACCACGGCCTCCTCCTCCCGCTCAGCGGCCTGCTGCTGCAATTCCCGAATAGACGCCTCCTGGGCCGCCTGGGTCCCAAGCAGCTTGTTGGTAGTCGCATTCAGTGAGTCCAGCAACTCAGCCTTCAGCTCCGCAAAACAGCGCAGAAGAGAGGCTTGCTGCTCCTGCTCCCACTTCCACCAGTCCTCGGGTGTTACGCCGGCCGCCATTTTGTCCTTCTTCCCCCGCTTTTCTTGGGGAGCTGCTGCAGCTTTTTCCTTTGCCCCACTCCGGGTGAGCACCATAAATTATGGGGAATGCTCCTCTAGACACCTTCCCCCACCGGGATTCGTCGAGACAGCGCCGTTTGAGGCCCTCAAATCGGCCCAAAAGTCCTTAAGTAGCGGGAGCTGCGGTGCGGCTTAGCCGCAACTACAAAGCCGATTTTCTGACCACTCCACTCCTAGTCCAGGCCATCCACCGGTGGAGAATCTGAGAAGGAGTGTTCCCACACAGGGAAAAGTCCAAACAGCACCACTACGAGCCCTTAAATGAGCCCCAAAGTCCGAAAATAGTGGGAGCCACTGAACGTGCGGCTTAGCTCCGATCACCGCTACCAGAAGTCCGTCTCCGCTTCTTCAATGGCCTTGGTGAGATCTCTTCACAGTTCTTCCCTCTGCTCCTAGAATTCAGCTTTCATAAAGGCCCTCAGGTCAGCTTGAGACCTATAAGCTGGCCCTTCCCCCGCTAGCATGCTTGCAGAGGCTTTCGTTTGCTGCTGTTCAGACAAATCCTGCACTGTTTCTGAGGGTCTGATAACCAAGAAACATCCTATTCCTGGGGGAAAATACTCCTTGAACCTTCACCCACGCCTTTTCATCGAAATTCCACCTGTGCTGCCCAAAAAAGAGCTCTTTTCTGCAACCTTAGGCAGGAGCTGCCTCTGTGTGCACACTCCCAGCATGATGCACACCGGAAGTCCCAGGCGGTATTGTTAACACTGCTGCTGGTTCCCCGACCCTCTCGGGGGAACAGGGCGCCCCACGTCTCATCCACTGCGTCGTGAAACCTGGTCCGGTTGGCATCGCCAAAACGAGGAGCAAGTCTGCGCACTGCCATTGACTGGGTGTGAGTGATGAGCGAGCGTTTTAAAAGCAGCTGCCTCTTGTTAACGGTGAGCAGCTGAGGTGCGGGTCGGGCTAATCTGATGGCGAGGGAGGCCAGGAATGGCAAGATTCGCGTGGGGGACTTATTTCCGGCACTAAGCGCCATTGAATACGGGCTGCGATCTCGCCAAGGCAGCCGCCGAGAAACACCTCACCAAATGAACCCAAAAGCAGAGTTAGAATTATGTCCTCGGAGTCGCGCCCATTGTATGATTCAAGGTCCTCCTGTCCGTGAGGGACAGGATTGCTCGGCCATTTACAAGCTCACCCTCAAAATCGCATCAGGTGGGCTTTGAGCGTTAATGGGGTGCCAAAAGTACAGCCCCCCCCCCCCCCCCCCCCCCCCCCCCCCCCCGCCCCAGACACCCCCACCCATTCTTGGGGCAATGCGCAGATGGCTGACAGTTGAAAAATGCCCTGAAATATTATGCCATCTTTTCTGTTTACCGATATTGATCAATTTGCACCTTTCAACGTTTTCAGTGTTTATTTCTCAGTGTTCACATTGAAAGTTAATGATTGAACGCACAGAAGCTGAACTGCACCCAGTTTTGCATGTTTCCTGTTATTCTGCTTTTCTGTTGGAGACGGCTTGAGCTGTTTCTGGCCATTGGCTACAATCACATTCAGCGTAATGTGACTGTATAACCATTTGACTCTTGGTCGATTCTGTATATAATTATTCTGTAAAAGGTTTGGCTTTAATCCTCTTAAGTGACTCTTTCCCTCAGAAAAGCAATACGGACATCGCTTAATGAAACTATGCACCGTTTTGAAGACTTTGTGGACATTTAAAAAATAATATAGTGAGCAGCATTTGTAAGTTCTATCCAGTGTTCTCAAAATCTGTGAATAGACTATGGAAAGAACTGCCTCGTTCCTTAAGTAATTTGCCGATTTGAACCCCGGACCTCTGTTTATTATTTCTTCCCTTACTTCATTCTTTTTAACGCTGCTCTAATTTGTATTTACAAATCCTATTTTTTAAAAAAAAGGCTTTCCTGAAGTGGTCAACTCAATTCATATTGAATAATTACGCGCAAACCTATTTTTTCTTTCAAACACTGCTTGCACTTGTCTGCGTTTATCTGAAATAGTCTGTTATCCACAAGCCCCCAGAACAACACAAGACAGAGGAAAGTAAGCCAAGGCTAGGAGCACTTGCAGGCCCTGAATGTACTGGACCAGGCCTGTCGTATTCCAGAGAACATCCTCTACTTGAAGGATTTTATCTTATAGCCTCAACCCTCAGACTTGCTCCATTTATTGCTACAGTAAACCTCTTGACTTTTTAATGCATACTCATTTACCACAGAGGTGCTGCAAAATCCTCATCGGTTCAGCTGCCTCTGTTCATTCTTTACCTTTCCCTTCCCTATCATACAGAACCAGTATCCCCACACACCCGAGTCTTGAGCCTAGGCCTCCCTCCAGCTTCTCTTTTTACTTCCCATTCTGAGTCATCCATAAGACCTATCTCTCTTTGCCTTCTCTCCAAAACCACCCACACCCACATTTTCATATGATTCCGACAGTGCAGAAAAAGGCCATTCGGCCCATCGGGTCTGCACCCACCCTTCGAATGAGCACTCTACCCATTCCCCCCCCCCACCCCGGTCTCTTTTCATTCCACTCCTAACAATCCAATCATAGTCATTGTAACTTGAACAGTGGCTTCTGCTCCTGGCTATGCTCAATTATCTTGGCGTTTCTCAGAGATTTACCCTGGGCCCCCTCCAATTCTGCTGCATGCTGATCTTTGACCACATTTTTCAAAGCATGGGATCAGGTTCCACATAAAAGCAGCCGTAAGCCTGCCCTCACAACCTATTCCTCACAACCTCTCTACTCCCTCCGTGCTGTCTGTCTGTTTGACATCCACACTTTCCTCCGTATAGAAACTGGGGAAACTGAAGCCATTGCCATTGGCGTCTGCCACAGACGTTACTTTTTTGCCATGTTTCCTTCCCCCTGGCCTCTAAAAGAGGCTTCACGTTTCCACATGATATTCAACCCCATATCCTCTCAGTTATAAAGATCATAGGCCTGAATTTCATGTTTTGTCGGGCGTTCGAAGTCAGCGGGCCCAGAAATGGACGTTGAGTCTGCTGCTGGGCGAGATAGCATTGTCAGTGTGATTTCCCATTGGGTGGTCAATTAAACACCGCCCCAGCGTGTATCACGTCCTTGGCTAAGCTGGAAGATGTGGGCAGGGGCAGGAATGAGTCGGGCGCTGGGCCCTGTGGGGGCTTTTTTATACCCCGCAGGCAGCACCTTGAAGGCTGCCGGGGATTGTGGGGAAGACTGCGGGACCACTCTTCACAGGGTCAAAGGTCAAAGAAGGAATATCTGCAGCGCCAATGGCCTCAGCACCTGGTGGGCACAGAGGAGGGAGGACATGTCTGTGGGCACTCTGCTCCCCTGTTTCAAAGATGAGTACCTGGCCATCCTCATAGGGGAGACAGTGCTGATGTGTTAGGCAGGTTGGTTCGATGATGCACTTGATGCAGGAAAGCTAGAAACAGACCTCTAACACTGGAGAAAATCCAACATGGTTTTATTCAACGATAGAACTAATATACAAATTCAGCTGTGGGTCGACATTATACTGATCTGACTGGTGACCTTGTACTAGCCTGACCAGACTTACTAGCTACCGCATGGTGTTTGCCCTGGCTAGCTCGTGGACTCTGACTGTCTAAGTGGCTGGGTCCAGAGAGAGCGGGAAACCTAGTGCCCTCTGGCTTTATAGTGGTCGTGTCCTGTCTGGTGATTGGCTGCTCTGTGCTGTGTGCTTACTGGTCATCCTGTGTGTCAATCACTGCCTGTCTGCATCTCATTATATACATGAGTGGATATTATGACAAGTGCCAGGCGTGACGCCCTCAAGCCCAGGGATGGGAAAAGGAGTGAACACAGAGATGGCATGGAACTATGTGGAGATGGGTAGGCAGGAGGCCATTTCTCATCACCCTCAAGGGTGTAAGCATGTGTGTGCCAACCTGTACTGCAATCTGTGCCAGTCAAGGCTGGGAGGTCAGCCCGCTTGGCCGGAGTGCATTGAAGTTTGAGGTGTGTCACTCTGCCAGGCCCCACAACCTGATTCTCGGGGGGGGGGGGGGGGGGGGGGGGGGGGGGGGGGGGGGAGAGCTGGGGGGGGGGGGGGGGAAGAGAGCTTTGCCAGGGGGGGGGGGGGGAGAGAGCTGGGGGGGGGAGCTGGGGGGGGGGGGGGGGGGGGAGCTGGGCCAGGCTGGAATGATGCTTCAGGGAGAGGAAGCACTAGCAATGAAATCTGTTCCTCCCTTTCAGGAGAAGAGAACCCATAATGCGGCAGAAAGCCAAAGAACGGGCTGTGGGGTGCCCAGACTCCTGGTACTCAGCCGCTTCGAGATGGAAGCCCTAGAGCTGGAATGGCCCCCATAGAGCTCGTTCTACCTGATGTGACTAGGCCGGAGTCTCTGAGAAAGGTAGGTGTGCAGTGCACAGATACGAGAGTGGCGGGAAGAGCAAAAATCATTGTTTCTCAGCTTAAATGGAAATATCAAAGTGCCAGTGCCCATTGATCCTCCAATCACGATGGGAGCATGCTGCAGTTACCCATTATCTCATCAGCCCACCTAGCATACACATTCACTGTGTGATGATCGATTGTTCTCTTCCTCCCATAGGTATGCCATCTGCAGGAGGCTCCCAGGGCACCGAGGACCCCCCCTTTAACCCCAGAGGAAGAAACACTCAAACCAGCAGGCACGTCGCACCCTCTCTCTGAACCAGGGACTAGCACATTGGTGGGCTGAAGTTTGTCAGCTCGCATGATAGTACACAATGGGGAGGGCACGGCACATGAAACACAAGGAGCTGGCAGAGGTAGAGAATGCCCTGAGTGCTGGCAGCTGGAGGAATGCTGGAGACCAGGACCATGCTGAGTCTGAGGGAGACGATGAGCCTCTGAAGACATCAATCAGGCGGCAAATCTTTGTTGTCCAACGGGATGTGCGGGATGATCTGACAAAGATGCACCCTACCAGACGGAGCTCACTCAAGCCCTGCCGGCCAGAGGATGCCCTCCAAGGTCATCAGGCTTTTGAACGCCATTGCTGAGGCTGCGGATGGAATTTGGGGTCTTGGGTTTGTGCATCACAAATGTTTTGTATGGAGACAGCGCCCTTGGCCTGAACTGGAATTGATGCAATTGCAGCCTAGCTGAAGGCACGCATTATCAAGGCATGTCCTGCCTGAAGGTTCCGGATGTTTGCCTCACTGGCCTCCCCATGTGCCTGCCCAGCCTCCCCAGGAGACCCATCAGCAGATACATCCTCCATGGCATCTGGAGGTGTCTGGCGATCCTTAGCCTCCAATGGGTCCCCCATGCCAGAGTCAGATTGTGCAGAGTGCAGCAGACGACTGTAAGCAACATGCCCTCTGGAGGATATTGCAGAGCTCTCCCTTACCAGTCGAGGCATCTGAACCGCAATAGCATCTCTACCACCACCCTTGTGGAGACATGACTCCTACTGTAACTCTCCCCTGCCTCTGTTCTTGGGTGCCGGAGTGGGATCATGAGCCACCTTTTCAGGGGATAGTGCCCTGGAGCCATCCATCGAATCGGACAGGAGCCATGTACAGCCTTGGCACCTGGGAGTACGGCAAGATGTAAGCATCATGTGTGCGGCCAAGGTTAAGGGCACAGATTTGCAAGAACTGTCTCTGATTTCAGATGATCTGAATATCGATCTGGAACCCACTCTGGCTCACAAGATACCCTGACTCACTTGCAGGTCCCCTGGTGGCTATATAAGTGCAGTCGATGGCACCTGGGTGCAGGGGGAGCCTGCAGTCACCACAAAGTTTCTGGCTGACCTCATCCATCCCGTAATTGATGGATGCCATGGAAACATGGACAAAAGCAGTCGTCCATTCGGCCCTTCGAGTCTGCTCCACCGTTCAATGTGATCATGGCTGATCCTCTACCTCAATGCCATACTGCAGTGCTCTCCCCATACTCCTTGACACCTTCTGCATCTGGAAATCTATATTACTTTCTTAATTACATTCAAGGACTTGGCCTCCTCAGCCTTCCGTGGTAGAGAATTCCACAGGTTCGCCACCCTCTGAGTGAAGACATTTCTTCTCATCTCAGTCTGAAATGGTCTACCCTGTATCCTGAGACTGTGACCACTTATTTTAGATCCCCCTCCCAATCCCCAGCCAGAGGTAACACCATCCCTGTGTCCCGTCTGTCCGGCCCTGTCAGAATTGTAAATGTTTCAATGAGATCCCCTCTCATTCTTCTGAATTCCAGTGAATACAGGCCCAGTCAACCCAACCTCCCCTCACACGACAATGCTGCCATTCCAGGAATCAGTCCGGTGAACCTTCGCTGCACTCCCTCCACCACAAGGAGACCAAAGATATGGAGACCAAAACGGCACACGATACTCCAGGTGTGGTCTCACCAAGGCCCTGTACAGCTGCAGTAAAACATCCTTGCTCCTGTACTCAAATCGCCTTGCAATGAAGGCTGGCATACCATTTGCATTCCTAACTGTTTGCTGTACCCACTTGCTAGCTTTAGGTGACTGAGTATTGTTCAGGCCGTGCTGCACATGGGTATGGCTGTTCCAGTATCTGAGGGGTCGCGAATAGTGTTGAATTTTATGCAATCATCAGCAAACGTCCCCACTTCTGAGCTTACGATGGAAGGAATGTTATTGATGAAGCAGCTGATGGTTGGGCCCAGGCCATAACCCTGAGGGGCTCATGCAGTGATGTCCTGGAACTGAGCTGATTGACCTCCAACAACCGCAGCCATTTTCCTTTGCGCTAAAAATAAAATGAAAAGAATAATAATTTTTAATAATCTTTATTGTCACAAGGTGGCTTACATTAACACTGCAATGAAGTTACTGGGAAAATCCTCTAGTCGCCACATTCCGGCACCTGTTTGGGGCTACGGAGGGAGAATTCAGAATGTCCAAATTGCCGAATAGATCGTCTTTCAGGACTAGTGGGAGGAAACCAGAGCACCCGGCGTTCTAGGTCGGGGAACGCCCCTGGGCCGGGAGGGAGGGGGTGGTAGGTGAGGAGCTATGTGAGGCTTTCAAGCCATCTTTAAATATTGTTTGGAGACCCGTAACAGGGGCAACCACAGCTGTAGAGTATCTGTCCGACCAAACACTTCCAGGACAGAGCCCTGCTCTTGGTCCTATGCTTAAAGTCACTTTAACTTATTTTGACTGTGAGCAGCCTGAAGGCTTTTGCAAATGAGGAATTGGTCTTGTTAGTTCTGAGAGCACTTCACATCTGCACGTTGTGTTTGCTGCTTGTTCCTGCTGGTGGCTGCAGATGCCTGGAGGCTGCTGTTGCTGTTTCCTTCATTTTCTGTAGCCAGAAAGAAGGACAAATTTTTCTAAGGTACCTGGGTCCTGGAACACCGGGCTCAAAGGGACGTATGAGTCCAGAAGGCAATCCGGTTTGAAGCAAGAAGACCTGGTGCCGACATTGATCCAAATGGGCCACCTGATGATGCTGTTGAAGAAATGCTTTCGCAGATTGCTGATACTTTTGTTGCTGGTGTGGTGAGCGCTGCATGTAACTGGCAAGTCACCGCAGGTTAATCACGCTGGACGTCAAGGATGCCAGCGCCAGGGTCTCAGGTTCGATTCCCTGCTGGGTCACTGTGTGTGGGGAGTCTGCACGTTCTCCCCGTGTCTGCATGGGTTTCCTCCGGGTGCTCCGGTTTCCTCCCGCAGTCCAAAGGGCTAAATTGTGAAGCCACAGTGCTAATCACTTGTGCTGCAGTGCTGCCCATATGTATTTGAGAGTAGAAAGACCTTATTAATCTGACTCATATCTGCCCTTCTTCATGTGCATGTGCAATTGACCCTACTCAGATACGCAGAGAAGGGATATCATGCATGGCATGTTTGTCTTCAATGACTTATGAGGATTATTGTTAGCCAGCCATCGCTAGCGAGAAAGCATTCTCAATTTAATATCCAAGACTGATGCAAATCCTGCCCAATGCCTCCTGTATTCAATACTGTAATATTGGGAGCCCCTCTTCCATTTAACACTCACAAAGGAAGAAATTGTTCTTCTACTCCCTTGGGAAGATCCTGCGGCTCACAAGAACACGCTCACGCCTTTTCGGCAGTTTTATTTTAATACTGGTCTTGTGTGCCTCATTACACACTCAATATCATCATACTTCTCAGCTTTAACCAAATATTTATCATCCTTTTGGAGAGGGAAGGGCCTAAGCGTTTCTATTTCAGACATCTGTAGCATTTCCACAAATTTATCCAATATCTATTGGGCCAAATCCAAGTCAGGATGACTGGCAACTAGTTTTACTTGGAAGTCACTTTACTCAGGGTAGGTCGGTATGTTTATCACCGCTTCGACTGACACACCCTATGGGATGTTCCACCTCTTGTAACGTACACAAGCATAAACACTGGTTCCTTGATGCTCACTATATAATGTATTTAGCTGGATTTTAAAAGTCAATGTAAATCCCTCATTAAATATACAAAGGTCCCTGAAAATGTAATAAATACATTGAGAATAATGGTTATTGGTGATGAGACATGAGGAAATAATTCAGCTGACCCTTATCCTCAAACTATGACCCCTAGTTCTGGACTCCCCCACCATCGGCAACATTCTTTCTGAACATACCATGCCTCATCCTGTTCGAACTTTATAAATTTCTATGTGATCCTCTCTCACTGTTCTAAACTCCAATGAATATAATCTTAACCCACTTAGTCTCTCCTCACATAACAGTCCCGCCATCCCAGGAATCAGCCTGGTAAACCTTTGCCGCACTCCTTCCATAGCAAAAACATCCTTCCTCAGATAAGGACACCAAAACTTCACACAATACTCCAGGTGTGGCCTCACCAATGCCCTATACAATTGCAGTAAAACATCTCCATCCCTATACTCAAATCCTCCTGCTATGAAGGCCAACGTATCATTTGCCTTCATTACTGGCTGCTGAACCTGCGCGCTTACATAAAGTGATTGATGACACATAGGTCTTGTTGAGTATCCACCTATCTCAATTTACAGCCATTTAAATAATTATCTGCCTTCCTAATTTTGCTACCGAGGCAGATAACTTCACATTCATCCACATTCTACAGCATCTACCATGCGTATGCCCACTCAGCCTGTCCAAATCCCACTGAAGCAGCTCTGCATCCTCCTCACAGCTCACCCTACCACCCAACTTTGTATCATCTGCAAATTGGGAGATAATCTATTTAGTTCCCACATCTAAATCATTGATACATAATGTGAACAGTTGGGTCCTAGCACAGATCCCTGCGGTACCCCACTAGTCATTGCCTGCCAATCGGAAAAAGAATAATTTATTTCAACTTTTTGCTTCCTGTCTGCTAACCAACTTTCAATCCATCTCAAGACAGTACTCGCAATCCCAAGCGCTGTAACTTTACATAATAGTCTACTATGTGAGACCTTGTTGAAAGCCTTCTGAAAGTCTAAATAAACCATATCCAGGTGCTGATTCTCCTTAGTCAACTCTACAAGTTACATCTTCAAAGAATTCTAGTAGATTTGTCAAGCATGATTAATTATACCACTGCTTTCCAAATGCTGTGCGATGAAATCCTTGATAATGGACTCTAGCAACTTCCCTACTACCAACGTTAGACTCACTGGGCTATAGTTCCCTGTTTCCTCTCTACCTCCCTTTTTGAATAGTGGTTTTACATTCGCTACCCTCCAATCTGTAGGAACCATTCCAGAGTCCAAAGAGTTTTGGAAAGTGACCACCAAATCTCGGGTCACTTCCTTGAGTACTCTGGGATGAAGATTATCAGGCCCTATCCACCTTCAAAACTCATGAACTTCTCCAAAATCATTTCTCTACTAATACTAATTTCATTCAGTTGCTCACTGAAACTTGCGTTACTCCGAACCTCCGGTACATAATTTATGTCTTCCTTTCTGAAGACAGAAGCAAAGTGTGAATTTAATTCCTCGGCAATTTCTTTGTTCCCCGTTAATCAATTCCCCCGTTTCTGACTGTAAGGGGCCTACATTCGTTTTTATTAATTTTTTTCTCTCTACATACGTATAGAAACTTTTACAATCAGTTTTTATGTTCCCGCCAACTTACTTTCATATTGTATTTTTCCCTTCTTAATCAATCGTTTGGCCCGCCTTTATTGAATTTTAAACTGTTCCCAATCCTTGGGTTGATAGCATTTTCTTGCTGATTTGTATGCCTCTTCTTTGAATCTAATACTATCTCTAATTGCTGTTATAAGCCATGGTTTGGCCACAGTTCCCTTTCCATTTTTGCATCAATATATTTCCAAGTCAGGATGATGAATGGCTTGGTGGAGAACTTTCAGGTGGTGGGGTTTCCAGGTACCTACTGCTCTTCACCACCTAGGTGGCAGCAGTCGTGGGTTTGGAAGGTGCTGTGGAAGGAACCTTGGTGATGGTACATTGGTGGCCATTGTGCGTCGTAGGTGCAGGGTGTGAATGCTTATGGTATTAGCCCATTTAAGGGCCTCAATTGGTGGCAGTGGGGAGAGGTGCTCAACAGGCTTTCCTGCCATGGTCTTAACGCAGTGGAAGCAGGCAACAGCGGGGTTCCACCCATCATGCTTCTGCCTGAATAAATGCCCTTTGCCACAAAACATACCATGGGGGAGGGCATTAGGTTCCACATAACGGATTAAAATCATTCATATCATCGTAAACCTATTTTCTACTCATTTTCCCTATTTTCTACTTATTTTCCCAAAGGCAAATATCAATAAGACTTACACTTTTATCATAGTTTGTCACATTGAAACACCTGAAAGTACTTGTTACACAATGAATCACTTTGGAGGGGCTGTGACTGTTACCATGTGGATTAACAGGGGAGTTATTTTTTTCCAACAATGCAGCACAAGAACGCTGGGGATGCACTTTCACCAATAGGTGAGACGCACATATGTGGATAGTCTTTATATGTGAGCCTGGATAATCAATAATCAATCACAACGCAGAAGGATCCATTCAGCCCTTCGTGTTTGCACCAGGTCTCCGGTTGAGGAATTTACTTACTGTCCCCGTAACCCTGCACAGATAAGTCTAATTCTCTTTTTAAAGCCTCCATTGAACCTGCCCCACCACTCGCTCACGCATAGCATTGCAGATCTTAGCAACTTGCTGCATGAAAATGTTTTTTCCCACATCGCTTTTATTTCTTTTGCAAATTACTTTACATAATCACATTAACTCTGGAGTCCGATTCTGCCTAATCTTTAAATTCAGCTGCTTTCTGTCAGGGGCCCTTCGACTGTGATCAAAACAGTCACTCACTTGCCACTCACTTTCCATCAGAATGCAGACAACAGGTTTTTTTACCTCCACTGTCACTGAAATAAGAATGGGATCCTAACCTACTATAATTATGGTCTCAACCGTTCAGAGATAGATCATACGCATTTCATCACCAAGGCATTGGTTAGCTCTCAGATATCCTTGATTCAGAAAAGGCTGCAAGATTGGCCAGATTCAATCATTTTAAAAATATATTTCCAATTAGGGGGCAATTTAGCGTGGCCAATCCACCTACCCGGCACATCTTTGGGTTGTGGGGGTGAGACCCACGCAGACACGCGGTGAGTGACCCATGGCCGGGATCGAATCTGTGGTTCTCGGCGCCGTGGGGCAGCAGTGCTAATTACTGTGCCACTGTGCTGCCCAGTCAAAGACAATTATGGTGATGTGAACATCGAACCACATTTAATAGACATTTATAATTTTTTTCCCCAGCGAGGTGGGGGAGGGGGAGGTGGCTTAGGGTTTTTTTTGTCTTTACTGTGCCTCGGGGGGAGGGGGGGGGGGGGGGGGAGGAGCGTGTAACGATAAAGAGGGGAAACTAAGGGGGCAAGGTGAATTGTGGGCTTGTTATCAGTGGCCGTTGTTGGCAAATTTTTTTGTATCTGTGGTTTTTCGGTTTCTGATATGTTTTTGTACATATGCAAAATGCCTTTAATAAAAATATTTCTAAAAAAAAATTTATTTTTTCCGAACAGAATGAGGACTATATGTTGCTGATCATACAGAATAATGGACAACTGAGAGGGGTCAGAAGGCAACAATGGCATTGAGAGGGTTTCAAATTACAGAAGCAAAGCAAAAGCTTTGTAATCAGTCAATGTTCCTGATTTTTATAACGTAATAAATAAGGACTTCACAGAGAGTCATTCACTCTGTTTCAGTTCCTTTTTTGGTCAGTGTTAGTTGACAGATAGAAAACCCCTGTGCTCATCTCTATGATGAACATGCAATGGATACAATTGCTTAAAGGGTATCTCACTTTTTACACACCAGTATGTTGGTGGGTCAATAGACGCAACCCCCCGCCACTTTTGGCTTTTGGAAAATTGACTCAGATTGTACAATTTCTGGATCGCTGTGGACTGGATGTATAACCCAAGATGCGCGTTGGGACCCTGTGAGGGTTCTGAGAAAATGACGAGGGCACGGTGGCCCAGTGATTAGCACTGCTGCCTCACAGCGCCAGGGACCCCGGTTCAATTCTGAACTTGGGTGACTGTCTATGTGGAGTTTGCTAGTCCTCCCCTCCTTGCATGTGTCTACGTGTGTTTCCCCCGGGTGCTCCGATTTTCTCCTGCAGTCCAAAGATGTGGTGGATTGGCTATGCTGAATTAGGTGGATTGGCTATGCTGAATTGCCCCTTAGGTTTGAAAAGGTTAGGTGGGGTTACTGGGTTACGGGGATGGGGTGGGGGCCTCACCCTAGGTAGGGTTCACTTTCAGAGGGTTGGTGCAGACTAGATGGGCCGAATGACCTCTTTCTGGACTCTAAGGATTCTATGACTTCCTGGAGCTGTCCAGGAAATTTCAACTTCCAGTGGGCAACTCCGCTACACCGCGAACCCTCCATAACAGTCTGAACCTGAGTCAGAATCAGAAACTCTGCACAGCTTGGATAGGACAGAAAAATCCGAGTCGAACTCCTGGGTAACTACAGAAATGACCCCAGAACTCCCACATTTGACACCCCCGAGCTCCCCGACCTAACCTGCCACCTCTTACCATGAAGTGAAACCCCTCACTACCCGATGCAATCTGATTAGCCCTGACATGACTGCCCCTCCTGACAGACATTTACCCATCTCCCCCACCTACCACTGTACCCATCTACCGTCCTGCCCACCCTCCTCCATACCCACCTGCCACCCTACCCACCTATAATTCTACCTGTAATATCACGGGGTTATGTAGGACTTATGGCAGTTTACAATAAGATCTTCAGCTGCAGTTACACACCATGTTTGTCGCCACACTGGCGTGACCTGCCACACAATCACTGCATTACCTCCGGTGCAGACATGTCAATAAGTCAGTACATAATCTCCAGCTGGGGGTTTGCTCTGCTCAGCCCTCCCCCCATCAAGCATATAGTCACACAATATGGCTGGGATACACCCGGGTCATTGTCCAACTGGTGGAAAGCACCAAGCATGTTGGGATATGCATGGAGGCTGCAGGACTTGTTGCATTGGTAGCAGAGGGGGCCTGTGTCTCGGCTGACGTGGGGAGGAATTATGGATTGTGGACTCAGTATATCCACCTCTGTGGCACTTGGCCGCTCTGGTTCAGGGACCTCTGGCAGAGGATGCCTGTTCCTCACATACAGGGCACCATTTGAGGTGGCCATGTAGCTGTTGGACTGGGGGGCATGGCTGTGCACCACTGCCAGTTTGTCATAACCACGTGTGGTTTGCATTCTGACTGTCAGGCCCGGCTTCAGAGTGCAGAGTCAGTGGCTGCTGTGCTTATAGTATCTTTTCCCTCTTTGCCATCGTTTCATGAGGGCTCCCCTCATATCTGTCTCCACTTTGGGTTGCAACAGGACCTTTGTGACAGAGACCATGGTTCTGGTGAGTCTGGGGAACATTCTCTGTGCTGGCAAGGGCAGACCCTCTCTTGGCAGATTACACAGACTAAGTAGTGCGGCATAGAAGTCTATGTTGTCACGGCATCATTTTCTGCGTCGGTGCTTTGCTGAATGTACAGCATGCTCCACCAAGCCATTCGATTGTGGGGATAAGGGACTGCTTGTAATGTGGTAAAAGTCCATGTGTGTGCAATCGGCCCATCAAGTTTACACCAATCCTCCAAAGGAGCACCCACACAGGCCTACACCCTATCCCCGCAACCCCGCCTAATCTTTTTCAACATTAAGCGGCAGTTTATCATGGCCAATCCACCTAAACGGCACCTCTTTGCCCCGCGGGAGGAAACCGGAGCACCCGGAGGAAACCCACGCAGGCAGGGAGAGAACGTACAAACTCAACACAGACAGTCACCCAAGGCATCGAACCTGGGTCCTTGGAGCTGTGAGGCAGCAGTGCTAACCACTGTGTCATTGTGAAATCAATGCCCTCATGATCTGCTTGCTCAGTGGTGGGCAGGTGGGCCCTGGAGAGGATATTGGCGGGGTATAGCTCCTTACCGCGCTTGTAGGTCACACTGGGGTTGTAGCATTGGAGCTTGAACATTATCCACTGCAGATGTGGTGACACATTGTGGAAAGGCTTGGTAAGCATGGTGATAAGTGTCTGGTGATCAGTTTCAACATTGCCACGGTGACCATAGATGAAATCATGGTATTTCACGCATGCAAAGCCTGGAGCAAGGAGTTACTTTTCGTTCAAGGCACTGCGAGTTTCAGTGTTAGAACCCTGGATGCAAAAGCCACTGGCCTGCCATTCTGGATGCACACGGCTCTGAGTCTGTGCTGAGCGGCATCTGCTGATAAGGGTTCAGATGCTCGGACATCAAGTATTGTAACACAGGAGGAGCTAACAGCAGATGCTTGAGACTGTTGAATGAAGCATTGTGGTGTTCCTGCCAACACCGTTCTACATCCTGGTGAGGAAGATGGCGGAGGGGTTCCCTCACTGTAACAGCGAATGAACTTTGATAGATGATTCATCATCCTGAGGAAACACTACAGGACAGGCTAGTCCTCAGGAATGGGCATTTGCCATATAGCTGTTGCCTTATCTGGGTCTAGATTCACACCATCAGTGGTAAGGAGGTAGTCCACGTAGATGACCTGGCTAACACTGAAACTGCATTTAGCAGGTTGAGCTGCAACTGTCTGGTCCTCATTCTGTTGAGGACCAAGAGCAGGCATACAAAATGGTCTTGCATTTTACCCTGATGGACAAGGATGTCAAATCCTGTATCCCACAGTCAAACCCGATACCCCACAGTCAAACCCGGTACCCCACAGTCAAACCCGATACCGCGCAGTCAAACCCGGATATGCCACAGTCAAACCCGGATATGCCACAGTCAAACCCGATACCCCACAGTCAAACCCGGATATGCCACAGTCAAACCCGATACCGCGCAGTCAAACCCGGATATGCCACAGTCAAACCCGGATATGCCACAGTCAAACCTGATACCTCACAGTCAAACCCGATACCCCACAGTTAAACCCGGATACCTCACAGTCAAACCCGATACCCCACAGTTAAACCCGGTACCCCACAGTCAAACCCGGTACCCAACAGTCAAACCCTGTTCCCCACAGTCAAACCCGGTACCCCACAGTCAAACCCGGTACCCCACAGTTAAACCCGGATATTCCACAGTCAAACCCGGTACCCCACAGTCAAACCCGGTACCCCACAGTTAAACCCGGATACCCCACAGTCAAACCCAGGTACCCCACAGTCAAACCCGGTACCCCACAGTCAGACCCGGATACCTCACAGTTAAACCCGGATACCCCACTGTGAAACCCGATACCACACAGTCAAACCCGGTACCCCACAGTCAAACCCAATACCCCGCAGTCAAACCCGGTACCCCACAGTGGTGCGTTTTTATGTCAGGTAAGAGGAAAATGCAAAATAAGCGTCAATTAACTATTGCGTTCTGTGTTTTAATAATTCCCCCAACCTCGGCTCCGGCAGCACATCAACCTCCCAGCTCTCCTTAAAACCTCATCTCCTGCTGGGATACAACTCTGCAGATATCAGCAACCTCCAGTACCTCAGTCAAGTGATGAATCTTATTGTTTGATTCAGATAGAAAACCTGGTTATAAGCTGATATGGTTATTGGAAAATCATTTTTTTTCCAGATGATTTTAACTCAGTAAAGTGATATTACTGGATGGCTGATATGTAAATTTGTAGAAACTTTCAGAATGCTTGTGAGTATTCCTAGGTAGGGGGCAGTTAGCTGGTGGATTAAACATTTGTTTCAAATGTAACACGACTCCTCTGTTACCAACAACCCGTTACTCCTCAGTTACTGTCAGAGAAACTATTTGAGGTTGTTTTTGCCTGTGTTCATCACTAGCGTAAACGGCAATGTCGGGTGTCAAGGGATCTTGCTTTTGAAGGGAGGATCTTGCTTGTGAAGGGGCGGTCTTGCCTGTGAAGGGGGGGGTCTTGCCTGTGAAGGGAGGATCTTGCTTGTGAAGGTGGGGTCTTGCCTGTGAAGGGGGGATATTGCCTGTGAAGGGAGGGTCTTGCCTGTGAAGGGGGGATCTTGCCTGTGAAGGGGGATCTTGCCTGTGAAGGGAGGGTCTTGCCAGTGAAGGTGGGGGATCTTGCCTGTGAAGGGAGGGGGATCTTGCCTGTGAAGGGAGGATCTTGCCTGTGAAGGGGGGGAGATCTTGCTTGTGAAGGGGAAGGGGGGACATTGCCTGTGAAGGGGGGAGGGGGGATCTTGCCTGAGAAGGGTGGGTCCTGCCTGTGAAGGGGGAATCTTGCCTGTGAAGGGGGGATCTTGCCTGTGATGGGGGGATCTTGCCTGTGAAGGGAGGGTTTTGCCTGTGAAGGGAGGGTCTTGCCTGTGAAGGGAGGGTCTTGCCTGTGAAGGGAGGGTCTTGCCTGTGAAGGGGGATCTTGCCTGTGATGGGGGGATCTTGCCTGTGAAGGGAGGGTCTTGCCTGTGAAGGGGGAATCTTGCCTGTGATGGGGGAACTTGCCTGTGAAGGAGGGGATCTTGCCTGTGAAGCGGGGATCTTGCCTGTGAAGGGGAGTTCTTGCCTGTGAAGGGAGGGTCTTGCCTGTGAAGGGGGGATCTTGCCTGTGAAGGGGGAATCTTGCCTGTGAAGGTGGGGGATCTTGCCTGTGATGGGGGGATCTTGCCTGTGAAGGGGGAATCCTGCCTGTGAAGGGAGGGTCTTGCATGTGAAGGGGGGATCTTGCCTGTGAAGGGAGGGTCTTGCCTGTGAAGGGGGGATCTTGCCTGTGATGGGGGATCTTGCCTGTGAAGGGTGGGTCTTGCCTGTGAAGGGGGGCTCTTGCCTGTGAAGGGGGGATCTTGCCTGTGAAGGAGGGGATCTTGCCTGTGAAGGGGGATTTTGCGTGAAGAGGGAGGGGGGACCTTGCCTGTGAAGGGGGGAGGGGGGATCTTGCCTGAGAAGGGTGGGTCCTGCCTGTGAAGGGGGAATCTTGCCTGTGAAGGGGGGATCTTGCCTGTGATGGGGGGATCTTGCCTGTGAAGGGAGGGTTTTGCCTGTGAAGGGAGGGTCTTGCCTGTGAAGGGAGGGTCTTGCCTGTGAAGGGGGGAGCTTGCCTGTGATGGGGGGATCTTGCCTGTGAAGGGAGGGTCTTGCCTGTGAAGGGGGAATCTTGCCTGTGATGGGGGATCTTGCCTGTGAAGGGGGGATCTTGCCTGTGAAGGGGAGTTCTTGCCTGTGAAGGGAGGGTCTTGCCTGTGAAGGGGGGATCTTGCCTGTGAAGGGGGAATCTTGCCTGTGAAGGTGGGGGATCTTGCCTGTGATGGGGGGATCTTGCCTGTGAAGGGGGAATCCTGCCTGTGAAGGGAGGGTCTTGCCTGTGAAGGGGGGGATCTTGCCTGTGAAGGGGGGATCTTGCCTTTGAAGGGTGGGTCTTGCCTGTGAAGGGGGGATCTTGCCCGTGAAGGGGGATCTTGCCTGTGAAGGTGGGGATCTTGCCTGTGAAGGAGGGGATCTTGCCTGTGAAGGGGTATCTTGCCTGTGAAGGGGGAGGGGGGACCTTGCCTGTGAAGGGAGGAGGTGGGATCTTGCCTGTGAAGGGTGGGTCCTGCCTGTGAAGGGGGAATCTTGCCTGTGAAGGGTGGGTCTTGCCTGTGAAGGGGTGATCTTGCCTGTGAAGGGAGGGTTTTGCCTATGAAGGGGGGATCTTGCCTGTGATGGGGGGATCTTGCCTGTGAAGGGAGGGTCTTGCCTGTGAAGGGGGAATCTTGCCTGTGATGGGGGGATCTTGCCTGCGAAGGAGGGGATCTTGCCTGTGAAGGGAGGGTCTTGCCTGTGAAGGTGGGGGATCTTGCCTGTGAAGAGGGGATCTTGCCTGTGAAGGGTGGATCTTGCCTGTGAAGGATGGATCTGGCCTGTGAAGGGAGGGTCTTGCCTGTGAAGGTGGGGGATTTTGCCTGTGAAGGGAGGGTCTTGCCTGTGAAGGTGGGGATCTTGCCTGTGAATGGGGAATCTTGTCTGTGAAGGTGGGGGATCTTGCCTGTGATGAGGGGATCTTGCCTGTGAAGGGGGAATCCTGCCTCTGAAGGGGGGGTCTTGCCTGTGAAGGGGGGATCTTGCCTGTGAAGGGAGGATCTTGCCTGTGAAGGGTGGATCTTGCCTGTGAAGGGGGGATCTTGCCTGTTAAGGGAGGGTCTTGCCTGTGAAGGGGGGGTCTTGCCTGTGAAGGGGGGATCTTGCCTGTGAAGGGGGGTCTTGCCTGTGAAGGGAGGTCTTGCCTGTGAAGGGAGGGTCTTGCCTGTGAAGGGGGATCTTGCCTGTGAAGGGAGGGTCTTGCTTGTGAAGGGGGAATCTTGCCTGTCATGGGGGGAATCCTGCCTGTGAAGGGGTGATCTTGCCTGTGAAGGGAGGATCTTGCCTGTGAAGGGAGGGTCTTGCCTGTGAAAGGGGAATCTTGCCTGTGAAGGGGAGGATCTTGCCTGTGAGGGGGGGATATTGCCTGTGAAGGGGGGATCTTGCCTGTGAAGGGTGGGTCCTGCCTGTGAAGGGGAGATCTTGCCTTTGAAGGGGGGATCTTGCCTATGAAGGGAGGGTTTTGCCTGTGAAGGGAGGGTCTTGCCTGTGAAGGGAGGGTCTTGCCTGTGAAGGGGGGATCTTGCCTGTGAAGGGGGGATCTTGCCTGTGAAGGCTGGGTCTTGCCTGTGAGGGGGGGGATCTTGCCTGTGATGGGAGGATCTTGCCTGTGAGGGGGGGATCTTGCCTGTGAAGGGGGGATCTTGCCTGTGAAGGGTGGGTCCTGCCTGTGAAGGGGAGATCTTGCCTTTGAAGGGAGGGTCTTGCCTGTGAAGGGAGGGTCTTGCCTGTGAGGGGGGATCTTGCCTGTGAAGGGAGGGTTTTGCCTGTGAAGGGAGGGTCTTGCCTGTGAAGGGAGGGTCTTGCCTGTGAAGGGGGGATCTTGCCTGTGAAGGGGGGATCTTGCCTGTGAAGGCTGGGTCTTGCCTGTGAGGGGGGGGGATCTTGCCTGTGATGGGAGGATCTTGCCTGTGAAGGGAGGGTCTTGCCTGTGAAGGGGCGATCTTGCCTGTGAAGGGGGGATCTTGCCTGTGAAGGGAGGGTCTTGCCTGTGAAGGGGGGATCTTGCCTGTGAAGGGGGGATCTTGCCTGTGAAGGGAGGGTCTTGCCTGTGAAGGGAGGATCTTGCCTGTGAGGGGGGATCTTGCCTGTGAGGGGGGGTCCTGCCTGTGAAGGGAGGGTCTTGCCTGTGAAGGGGGGACCCTGCCTGTGATGGCTGGTCTTGCCTGTCCCATGTGTGCCGGTGTTGAAAACAATTTACAACTTGCACAATTTTGGCAGAATATAAACACTGTAACTCTTGGTACTGTGATCAGTTATCTCACCAGTTTGGTTATCAGTCAAATTGTTTTATCCAGCTCAGTAATTCAATGTTATCACCAGGCCCGTAATCAAACAAGAACAATAGAACATTCATTCAGGTGGCACATTACTACATTTGTCAGAAGCAACCCAAAATGCTTCACATACTTTGACTGTATTGATGTCAGGTTGGTTAATCAAAAAACGACAAAACACATTACCTTTTTGGCTGTTAAAACTGAATATTTTATTGCAAACAACCTCTAACAAGGAACTCTCATTAAAGCTGCCAAAAGCAGCTAATTTGAAGCTACACGTTGTCCCACAGTTTGTCTCTTGTCATAAAAGCAGACTAAGGGTATGGTGCTCAAAGATCTCTCTTCATTTAATTTTCTTCCTGCCTCCGGTCGAAATTAAGGCTCATTAATATTCACACAAGCAAGAAAATCAGGTTCCATGCTTTTATATTTGTTAGGTTATGATCCCAAGAGAGACTAATAACTTTTTAAAAGAGACAAATTTCCTCGTGTCTGATGGGATCAACCGAAGGACAAGATTTCATGTTTAAGACTTTTGCTGTAACAAACAAACTGGAACCAACATAGATCAAACCTTATGTAACAGGCAGTTAATAGACCAAACTAAAGAAAACTAACGCAAACCAAGATATGTCTCATAACAGTTTTCACTTCAAACAGATGCATTTTCATTCATTCACGAGATGTGGGCATCACTGGCTGGGTCACCAGTGTTGCCCATCGCTAATTGCCCTTGAACTGAAGAGTTAAGCACATTTCTGGGCATCGGAGATGCCAGCATCTCCCGGGCTGGAGGGTTTTAACTATGAAGAGGGGCTGGATAGGCAGTTGTTTTCCTTAGAGCAGATAAAGCTGAGGGGGCCCTTATCAAGGTGCACAAAATGATGAGGGTTATAGATAGGGTAGATAAAAATAAACTTTACCCCTTAGTAGATGGGTCTGTTACCAGGGCCGTAGATTTAGACTAAGGAGCAGGAGATTTAGAAGGAATTTGAGGAAAACACTTTTCACCCAGAGGTTGGTAGGAATCTGGAACTCAATGCCTGAGAGGGTGGGAACCCTCTCAACATTAAAGAAACATTTAGATGAACACTTGCCATAGCATACAAGGTCATGGACCAAGTGCAGGAAAAAGGGATTAGCATAGATAGGTGTTTTAGGCCAGCACAGACACGATGGACCGAACGGCCTCTTTCTGTGCTGTAAAACTCTATGACAAGGTGCAAACATCACATTCTTATTAGCAGAACTGCAAAAGAATCAGATATAAATCACATTTCATTGCAAATGGAGATCTGATGGCGCTACCAAGATTCAGGCCAATTGACGTCTCCAGCTCTATTGGGACACAGACCATTGGTTATGTCAATGAAAATCCCATCAATGGCATATTTTATTCACAGAGTGTGGGCATCTCTGACTAGACCAGTATTTATGGGAGAATGGAAATAGCAGGGGCTCTTCCAGTCTTCTTTAGACCCAGGAGAGGTAACAGTGGACTGGAGAATTGCAAATGTTAGACCCGCCTGGTTGTAAGGATAGCCCCAGCAATGACAGGCCAGCCAGCTTAACATCAGTGGTGGGCAAGCTTCTAGAAATAACTATTCAGGATAGAGTTAGTAGTCACATGGGAAATGTGGCTTGATTAGGAAGCATGAATTACTGATGGGGAAATCATGCAGGAGCTCTTTGAGGAGGTAACAGAAAGGGTCAATGAGGGTAATGCTGTTGATGTAGTGTACATTAACTTCCAGAAGGCATTTGATACAGTGCCACACGACAGACTTGGGAGAAAGATTATAGTTCACGGAATAAAAGGAACAGTAGCAAGTGGATACAAAATTGGCTGAATAATAGGAAGCAAAAAGTCTTTACACTTCGGCTGCACGGTCCATCGTTAATGGATGTTTTTCAGACTGGAGGAAGGTTTGTAATGGTGTTCCCCAGGAGTTTGTATTGGGACCCTTGTCTTTCCTGATATATAAATTAATGATCTAGATCTTGGTGTACAGGAGGCAATTTAAAAGTTTATGGATGATACAAATAGTGTCACAAGTATTGTAAATTGTGATGAAGACTGTGCAGAACTTCAAAAGGACATAGGCAAGTTGGTGAAGTGGGCAGCTGATAACAGATGAAGTTCAATGCGAAGAAGTGTGAGGTGATGCATTTTGGTAGGAAGAAAATGGAGAAAGAATATAAAATAAGGGGTAAAATTCTAAAGGGATGATCATGGACAGCATTAGCTCCATGCAGACGGGGAAGGCGCCGGGACCGGACGGATTCCCGGCAGACTTCTACAAAAAATACGCGACAGCGCTGGCCCCGCACCTGCGAGAGATGTTCACAGACTCGCTAGCTAGGGGCACACTGCCACCCACGTTAGCACAGGCCTCAATCTCGCTGATACCTAAGAAAGACAAAGACCCAACGGAATGTGGGTCATACAGACCCATATCTCTGCTGAATGCAGACGCCAAAATACTGGCCAAAATCCTAGCCAAAAGGCTAGAAGACTGTGTACCTGAGGTGGTCACAGAGGACCAGACGGGCTTTGTCAAAGGTAGACAGCTTACCTCGAACATCAGACGCCTGCTGAACGTGATAATGACCACCTCCGGGGAGAGAACACAAGAGGTGATCGTCTCCTTGGACGCAGAAAAGGCCTTCGACAGAGTCGAATGGAAATACCTCATAGAGGTACTGGAGCGGTTCGGGCTTGGGAAAGGGTTCACCGCTTGGGTAAAGCTCCTATACAATGCTCCCATGGCGAGCGGACGGACCAACAATACCAACTCCCAATACTTCCAGCTGCACAGGGGCACCAGACAAGTATGCCTACTGTCCCCGCTGCTGTTTGCACTAGCAATCGAACCGCTAGCAATCGCGCTCAGGGCAGCAAAAAATTGGAGGGGGATCCGAAGGGGAAGCAGAGAGCACAGAGTCTCACTCTATGCAGATGATCTGCTCCTCTACATCTCGGACCCACAAAGCAGCATGGACGGAATCATCGCGCTGCTGAAAGAGTTTGGAGCCTTCTTGGGTTACAAACTCAACATGAGCAAAAGCGAGATCTTCCCAGTACACCCGCAAGGGGGGGGGGGGGGGGGGGGGGTGGTCCTACAAAAAACAAAATCCAGGGGGGGGGCTAGCCCTCCCGAATCTACAATTCTACCACTGGGCGGCAACAGCCGAGCGAGTAAGGGGATGGATCCAGGAGCCAGAAGCCGAGTGGGTGCGTGCGGAGGAGGCCTCCTGCATGGGGACCTCCCTCCAGGCCCTCGCCACGGCAGCACTCCCATCCCCACCCAAAAAACACTCCAGCAGCCCAGTGGTGACAGCCACCCTCCAATCCTGGAACCAACTGCGGCAGCAATTTGGCCTGAACAAAATGTCGGACAAGGCTCCCATCTGCAACAACCATAGGTTCACACCAGCACTGACTGATGCCACCTTCAAAAGGTGGAGGCAGGATGGGGGGGACACTGACAGTCAGGGACCTATACACGGACGACAGGATCGCAATACTGGACGAACTGACAGAGAAATTTCGGCTAGCCGGGGGGAACGAGCTACGGTACCTGCAGCTCAAAAACTTCTTACGAAAGGAGACAAGGATGTACCCACAACCGCCATGACAGACACTACTGGAAGACCTACTGGACGCAAGTATCCTAGAGAAGGGGAACTGTAGCGACATTATGACCGACTGGTAGAAAGGGACGACACCGTACTGGACGCAACAAGAATGAAATGGGAGGACGACCTGGGGATTGAGATAGGGTGGGGACTCTGGAGCGAAGCACTGCATAGGGTCAACTCCACCTCCATGTGCGCAAGGCACAGCCTGACGCAACTAAAAGTGGTACATAGAGCCCACTTAACAAGAAACCGTATGAGTAGGTTTCGAAGAAGAGGACAGATGTGAACGGTGCCAAAGAGGCCCGGCCAACCACACCCACATGTTCTGGTCTTGCCCCAGACTTGTGGAGTACTGGACAGCCTTCTTCGAGGCTATGTCCAAAGTGGTGGGGGTGAGGGTGGAGCCATGCCCGATAATGGCGGTCTTTGGGGTTTCAGACCAGCCAGATCTATTCCTGGGGAGGAGGGCGGGCGCCCTTGCCTTTGCCTCCCTGATCGCCCTCCATAGAATCCTGTTTGGCTGGCGGTCAGCAGCACCACCCAGAGCTGCAGACTGGCTGTCCGACCTCTCGGAATCTCTCCAAAAGGAGAAAATCAAATTCGCCATCCGAGGGTCGGACGACGGCTTCCACAGAACGTGGGAGCCATTCATGCGATTGTTCCGGGACCTGTTTGTGGCCAACGAACAAGAGGAAGAATAGTCGGGCGGCCAAGAATCAGGGGGAAAATGGACGGGAATCGGGGGAAGGTGGGGGGGGGGGGGGGGGGGAGCGGGGGGGGGGGGGGGGGAGGAGGGCTACGGGTTCGTTATGGGGGTTTGATGGCAAGCTAATGCCCAAAACCAAACTATAAATAAATGCCTATAAACATGTGCCTCGGCCATATTGGGGAATGTAAAATATGTATGCCGGCTAAAGGGGGCGGCCACAGTTGTTATTATGAAGATACTTACCTGTAAATATAAATGTTAATTTTTGCGTGTTTTTTTTTCTCTAATAATTTGTAATTTGTTGGATATAAAATATGAAAACTCAATAAAAAACATTTAAAAAAAAACACTGGTGGGGAATGGCAGAAGATGAATTGGCTGGACAGCTATGAAGTTTTTGTGATTGTGGCTGCACAAATCAGCTGCTGCAATTCTTAAAACAGTGACTACACTTCAAAAGTACTTAATTTGGCTATAAACCGCTTTGAGACACCATTGCCGTGACAAACACCGTATAAATCTAAGTCTTTCTTCTATCTTGCACATAACCAGTGAATTTCTTATGATAAAGTTTGAAATAAATCAGAGAATGTATCAAATAAATCACATAATACGCGATATACTATTCTTTGGTACTCAAGAGGCTTCAGCCTCTCAAAGCGTACAGATGGAGTGGGAATTCTTTCCAGGGCTTTCACTTGTGTTAACAATTATATCAGAGAGGAACTACAGGAGGCGGAGGAAACCCCGGTGGAGGAGCTCAAGGGCAAGCGGGAGGAGGAACTAGGTGAGGAGTTTGAAGCGGGTCTGTGGGCAGAGGTCCTGGGCAGGGTTAATTCCTCCTCATCATGTGCCAGGCTGAGTCTAATTCAATGTAAGGTGGTCCACCGAGCACACATGATGGCAGCGAGAATGAGCAAGTTTCTTTGGGGTAGAAGACAGTTGGATGAGGTGCAAGGGCAGCTCTGCAACCCATGTCCACATGTTTTGGACATGCCCGGAGCTTAGAGAGTTCTGGCAAGGGTTCGCGAGGGCAATGTCCAAGGTGCTCAACACACGGGTGGTGCCGAGTCCAGAGATAGCGATCTTTGGAGTGTCAGAAGATCTGGGAGTTCAGGGGCCGAAAGAGGCCGACATCTTGGCCTTTGCCTCCCTAGTAGCCCGGAGACGGATTTTATTAATGTGGAGGGATTCGAAGCACCTGAGTGTAGAGACTTGGGTTAACGACATGGCTGGGTTTCTCAGCCTCGAAAATAAAGTTTGCCTTAAGAGGGTCTACGCTAGGGTTCTCTCAGAGGTGGCAGCTGTTTGTCGACTTTCTCGGGGAAAATTAAAATGTCAGCAGCAGCAGCAATCCGTGGGGGGGGGGGGGGGGGGGGGGGGGGGAGGTAGTGAGTGCTTCATTGGGATGGTGTGGGGAGACTGGGTCATGTGGGGTAATGTCTATTTAATTGTTATTCTATATTCTCTTTTTACACTATGTTAATATTCACTCTAGTATGTTTTGTTATTATTGTTTCTACTGTTTTATTATGAAAAATTCTGCAAAACCGTATTAAAAGTACTTTTTAAAAAAAAATTCTAAAGGGGTGGAGGAGCAGAGGGACCTGGGTGTATAGGTGCAGAAATCATTAATGGTGACAGAACAGGTGGAGAGGGCAGTTAATAAAGCATATAGTATTCTGGGTTTTATTAATAGTGGCATAGAGCTATGCTGAACATATACAAGATACTAGTTAGACCGCAGCTGGAATATTGTGTACAGTTCCTCTAGGAAGGATGTGAACACATTGGGAAGAGTACAGAACAGGTTTACAAGAATGGTTCCAGGGATGAGAAACTACAGAATGGGGATTGATTGGAAGAGCAGAACCCCGGGCAGTATGGACCGGAAAGCTGAAGTGTAAAGCCCTGTTGTATAGAGTCTGTGCCTGTTGTCTAACTGCCTTTGCATTTCATTAATAAACCCTTTTGTTATTACTGGAAGCCTCCAGTGAATGTCTTAAGCCACCACATTGGCGATGAGGTCAACGTATTCAATAACAGCTGACAGTCGTCGTGAATCGAGGGGTGGGGGAGGCAGGAACATTTCAGAAAGTAGCAAAAATCCAGCAAGAGTCGGACTCACTGAAACCGTGACTGACAATGCCTATCATTGGGAATGTAGACTCACTTGACCAAGGAGCTGAGGATCGGAATCAGTACATAGAAAGGTTCCACTATTTTTTTAACCACGAACGAGGCCACAGATGAGGACAAGCAGAAGGTGACACTTCTGACAGTTTGCGGGCCCCAAATGTATCCCCAAATATTGGGAGCCTCGCATCCCTGGATGCACCCAACTCGAAGACTTTGGCCAAATAGTGAAACTGGCCAAAGAACATTTCAACCTGAGGCCCTCGATTATCCTCCAATGTTATAAATTTAACTCTGCAGTGAGGGACCATGAAGAGTCTGTCTCAGTCTTCATAGCCAGCTTTTGCCAGCTGGCTGAGCACTGTGAGTTTGGGAACACCCTTAGTGACATGTTGTGCGACCGGCTGGTTTGTGGGATCTATAACGTTAATATCCAGAATAAGCTTCTGGCGGAGACCAAGATTACTTTGGAAAAAGTGATCGAAATAGCTCAGGCGACAGAAAAGGTGCCTCTGAGCTCCAAAGCGTAGCTGATAAGGAGGTTAACCAAGTGTGGGCAGTATGGCGCCAAGGTGTGGGACAGGATCAACAGGCACAGTGGAGAACCAGACATGGTCCTCGATACTGGACTGAAGCCCCAGGAAAAAGTCGAACTCAAGTCAGAGGTGAATTGCTATAGTTGCAGGGGAGACCATTCCCAGGAGAGCTGTCATGTTGGGGCGTTCATGTGCTTCCGATGAAATCAAAGAGCACATCGAAGCACACTGCCATGCAAAGGCAAAGCGCATCAATGTAAGAAAAAGACAACAGCAGCAGCAATCCACAGCGCCACTGACCATAGTGGAGAAGAGCTCTGAAAAAGAGCCGGCAATGTACCAGCTGAATGCAGTCATATTGATTTAGATGGCTCTGATTGAAATTGAATTAGGAGTACATGGTAAACCCTTCAAATGGAAGTCGATACCAGAGCTTCAGTGACAGTAGTAGGGGAGCAGTCTTTCCAATATCTTTGTGCGGGAACTCAGTCTTTAAGTTTGAAGAGTGGGCAGCACGGTGGCACAGTGGTCAGCATTGCTGCCTACGGCGCTGAGGACCCGGGTTCGAATCCCGGCCCTGGGTCACTGTTCGTGTGGAGTTTGCACATTCTCCCCGTGTCTGCGTGGGTTTCACCCCCACAACCCAAAGATGTGCAGGGTAGGTAGATTGGCCACTCTAAATTGCTCCTTAATTGGAAAAGATAATTGGGTACTCTAAATTTTAAAAAAAAAGTTTGAAGAGTAATACAGCCAAGCTTTCAACATACACCGGGACGATGTTGACATCTTCAGACCAGGCAATACCCCAATGGCAAACAGAGAGTAGGAGGCCAATCTGCCTTTGGTTGTCATGGAAGGACATAGGCCCAGTCCGGTGGGAAGAGGCTGGTTACAGATTAGGCTCAACTGACTGGAAATCTTCAAAATATCCAACGACATCCTCCAAGATGTCTTAAGGAGGTATAAAGATGCCTTCCACAATCAACTGGGCCAGATTAAGGGCATCAAAGCCAAGATATGTATCAACTGGATTCAATGGCCAAGTAGATTGAGCTAGGCCAGTGCCATACGCACTGGAAAAGAAGGTTGAAGCAGAGTTAAAGAGATTGGAAGAGCTGGGTATAATCAAACCAGTTCACTTTTCAGAGTGGGCGCCGTTGATAGTCCCTGTCCTTAAACCTGATCGTTCGATAAGGATTTGTGGTGGCCATAAATAGGCCGCCCAGGTCAATAGGTATCCAATTCCCCGAATCAAGGACCTCTACGGTAAGCTGGCGAGGGTCCTTACCTATTCAAAACTGGACCTCATTTATGACTAGCAGTTGGATGAGGAATCTAAAAAGATTGCTACAATCAATACCCACAAATGCCTATTCCAATATACCAGACTATTGTTTTGCATTTCTTCAGCCAGCGCTATTTCCTAGCATACAATGGAAAATCTCCCCCAGGCAATTCCAAGGTGTTGGTTTATCTTGATGATGTGCTAGTCAATGGCACTGCACCAGAAGAACACATGACCAGTCTAGAGGAAGTATTAAAGAGGTTTCAGGATGCGGGGGTCCGCCTAAAATGCAGAAAATGTACTTTCAGGCCTTAGAACTGACGATTTGGGGATTTTGCATTGATGTGACAGGGTTGCATTCCCTGGAAGAAAACGTCAAGGTGAAACGTGATGTCCCTGCACCCAAAAATACCAGTGAGCTTAACTATTTCCTCGGTGTGGTCCGTTATTGTGGAAGATTCATTTCTAATTTAGCCACAACATTGGCCCCATTACACCAGCTATTAACGAAGAGTCAGCGGCGGTAATGGAGGGAGCCCCAAGGGGAAACCTGAGTCGTAAAACAGGCTTTACAGTCTTCAAACCTCTTGGTGCATTTTGACCCAAAAGAACAATCGTGTTGACATGTATAGCATCCCCTTACAGTATAGAACATAAGAACATAAGAACTAGGAGCAGGAGCAGGCCATCTGGCCCCTCGAGCCTGCTCCGCCATTCAATGAGATCATGGCTGATCTTTTGTGGACTCAGCTCCACTTTCCGGCCCGAACACCATAACCCTTAATCCCTTTATTCTTCAAAAAACTATCTATCTTTACCTTAAAAACATGTAATGAAGGAGCCTCAACTGCTTCACTGGGCAAGGAATTCGATAGATTCACAACCCTTTGGGTGAAGAAGTTCCTCCTAAACTCAGTTCTAAATCTACTTCCCCTTATTTTGAGGCTATGCCCCCTAGTTCTGCTGTCACCCGCCAGTGGAAACAACCTGCCCGCATCTATCCTATCTATTCCCTTCATAATTTTAAATGTTTCTATAAGATCCCCCCTCATCCTTCTAAATTCCAACGAGTACAGTCCCAGTCTACTCAACCTCTCCTCATAATCCAACCCCTTCAGCTCTGGGATTAACCTAGTGAATCTCCTCTGCACACCCTCCAGCGCCAGTACGTCCTTTCTCAAGTAAGGAGACCAAAACTGAACACAATACTCCAGGTGTGGCCGCACTAACACCTTATACAATTGCAACATAACCTCCCTAGTCTTAAACTCCATCCCTCTAGCAATGAAGGACAAAATTCCATTTGCCTTCTTAATCACCTGTTGCACTTGTAAACCAACCTTCTGTGACTCATGCACTAGCACACCCAAGTCTCTCTGAACAGCGGCATGCTTTAATATTTTATCGTTTAAATAATAATCCCGTTTGCTGTTATTCCTACCAAAATGGATAACCTCACATTTGTCAACATTGTATTCCATCTGCCAGACCCGAGCCCATTCACTTAACCTATCCAAATCCCTCTGCAGACTTCCAGTATCCTCTGCACTTTTCGCTTTACCATTCATCTTAGTGTCATCTGCAAACTTGGACACATTGCCCTTGGTCCCCAACTCCAAATCATCAATGTAAATTGTGAACAATTGTGGGCCCAACACGGATCCCTGAGGGACACCACTAGCTACTGATTGCCAACCAGAGAAACACCCATTTATCCCAACTCTTTGCTTTCTATTAATTAACCAATCCTCTATCCATGCTACTACTTTACCCTTAATGCCATGCATCTTTATCTTATGCAGCAACCTCTTGTGTGGCACCTTGTCAAAGGCTTTCTGGAAATCCAGATATACCACATCCATCGGCTCCCCGTTATCTACTGCACTGGTAATGTCCTCAAAAAATTCCACTAAATTAGTTAGGCACGACCTGCCTTTTACGAACCCATGCTGCGTCTGCCCAATGGGACAATTTCTATCCAGATGCCTCGCAATTTCTTCCTTGATGATAGATTCCAGCATCTTCCCTATTACCGAAGTTAAACTCACTGGCCTATAATTTCCTGCTTTCTGCCTACCTCCTTTTTTAAACAGTGGCGTCACGTTTGCTAATTTCCAATCCACCGGGACCACCCCAGAGTCTAGTGAATTTCGGTAAATTATCACTAGTGCATCTGCAATTTCCCTAGCCATCTCTTTTAGCACTCTGGGATGCATTCCATCAGGGCCAGGAGACTTGTCTACCTTTAGCCCCATTAGCTTGCCCATCACTCCCTCCTTAGTGATAACAATCGTCTCAAGGTCCTCACCTGTCATAGCCTCATTTCTATCAGTCACTGGCATGTTATTTGTGTCTTCCACTGTGAAGACCGACCCAAAAAACCTGTTCAGTTCCTCAGCCATTTCCTCATTTCCCATTATTAAAACTCCCTTCTCATCCTCTAAAGGACCAATATTTACCTTAGCCACTCTTTTTTGTCTTATATATTTGTAAAAACTTTTACTGTCTGTTTTTATATTCTGAGCAAGTTTACTCTCATACTCTATCTTACTCTTCTTTATAGCTTTTTTAGTAGCTTTCTGTTGCCCCCTAAAGATTTCCCAGTCCTCTAATCTCCCAGCAATCTTTGCCACTTTATATGCTTTTTCCTTCAATTTGATACTCTCCCTTATTTCCTTAGATATCCACGGTCGATTTTCCCTCTTTCTTCCGTCCTTCCTTTTTGTTGGTATAAACCTTTGCTGAGCACTGTGAAAAATCGCTTGGAAGGTTCTCCACTGTTCCTCAACTGTTCCACCATAAAGTCTTAGCTCCCAGTCTACCTTAGCTAGTTCTTCTCTCATCCCCTTGTAATCTCCTTTGTTTAAACACAAAACACTAGTATTTGATTTTACTTTCTCACCCTCCATCTGTATTTTAAATTCCACCATATTGTGATCGCTCCTTCCGAGAGGATCCCTAACTATGAGATCATGAATCAATCCTGTCTCATTACACAGGACAAGATCTAGGACCGCTTGTTCCCTCGTAGGTTCCATTACATACTGTTCTAGGAAACTATCGCGGATACATTCTATAAACTCCTCCTCACGGTTGCCTTGACCGACCTGGTTAAACCAATCGACATGTAGATTATAATCCCCCATGATAACTGCTGTACCATTTCTACATGCATCAGTTATTTCTTTGTTTATTGCCTGCCCCACCATCTCGTTACTATTTGGTGGCCGATAGACTACTCCTATCAGTGACTTTTTCGCCTTACTATTCCTGATTTCCACCCAAATGGATTCAACCTTATCCTCCATAGCACCGATGTCATCCCTTACTATTGCCCGGATGTCATCCTTAAATAACAGAGCAACACCACCTCCCTTACCATCCACTCTGTCCTTCCGAATAGTTTGATACCCTCGGATATTTAACTCCCAGTCGTGACCATCCTTTAACCATGTTTCAGTAATGGCCACTAAATCATAGTCCTTCACGATGATTTGTGCCACCAACTCATTTACTTTATTCCGAATACTACGAGCATTCAGGTAAAGTACACTTATGTTGGTTTTTTTACCTCTGTTTTGAATCTTAACATCTCCAGTTTTATTCCTTTTGTTATTACTGGGCCTATTCACTGTGCTCCCCTCAGTCACTGTACCTTGTACTGTCGCCCTTATGGATTTCTGACTATGTCTTCTCTGCCTTGCACTTTTCCCCTTACTTCCTTTTGTTTCTGTCCCTGTTTTACTACCTTCCAACTTCCAGCATTGGTTCCCATCCCCCTGCCACATTAGTTTAAACCCTCCCCAACAGCTCTAGAAAACACCCCCCCTAGGACATCGGTTCCAGTCCTGCCCAAGTGCAGACCGTCCGGTTTGTACTGGTCCCACCTCCCCAGAACCGGTCCCAATGCCCCAGGAATTTGAATCCCTCCCTCTTGCACCATCTCTCGAGCCACGCATTCATCCTATCTATCCTGACATTCCTACTCTGACTAGCTCGTGGCACTGGTAGCAATCCTGAGATTATTACCTTTGGGGTCCTACTTTTTAGTTTAACTCCTAACTCCCTGAATTCCGCTTGTAGGACCTCATCCCGTTTTTTACCTATATCGTTGGTGCCTATGTGCACCACGACAGCTGGCTGTTCACCCTCCCCCCCTAGAATGTCCTGCAGCCGCTCCGAGACATCCTTGACCCTTGCACCAGGGAGGCAACATACCATCCTGGAGTCTCGATTGCGTCCACAGAACTGCCTGTCTATTCCCCTTACGATCGAGTCCCCTATCACTATAGCCCTGCCATTTTTCTTCCTGCCCTGCTGTGCAGCAGAGCCAGCCACGGTGCCACGAACCTGGCTGCTGCTCCCTTCCCCTGGTGAGCCATCTCCCTCAACAGTATCCAAAGCGGTATATCTGTTTTGCAGGGAGATGACCGCAGGGGACACCTGCACTGCCTTCCTACTCTTGCTCTTTCTTTTGGTCACCCATTTTCTATCTCCCTCAGTAACCTTCACCTGCGGTGTTACCAACTCGCTAAACGTGCTATCCACGACCTCCTCAGCATCGCGGATGCTCCAAAGTGAGTCCATCCGCAGCTCCAGAGCCGTCAAGCGGTCTAACAAGAGCTGCAACTGAACACACTTCTTGCACGTGAAGGAGCCAGGGACAGTGGACGTGTCCCTGAGCTCCCACATCGCACACGAGGAGCATGACACGGGTCTGGGATCTCCTGCCATGTCTTAAACCCTTGGTAAACTTAAACAACTACAATTTCAAAATAAAAATAAGTAATTAGACAATGAAAAGAAAAAGAGAGACTACTTACCAGTCACTTACCAGGGTTAAAGAGCACCTCCTCACACTCTGCACCGAATTACCTCACTGCACCAAATTACCAAATTTCAATCCCCACTCTGTACGAGTCTCACTCTGGATGAGTCTCCTGGAAAGTGCTTGCTTACTTTGTGCGCAGTCTCTCTGTCTTTTATACAGACCTCAGCTAACCGATGACTCAAAAAAATACCTTAACTTCAAAGAGAAGAATACAATGTGCCCCTAAACAGGCCTCAACAGGCCTCAAGTGATTGCCAGATAACTGCCTCTCAGCAATTAGGGTGGGGGCAGCTTCAACCAATCAGACACTAAGCTCCACACTGCACTTTTAACTGAAAAACAGCAGAATTAGATTTTCCACTTACCTTTGCTGATTTACCTCACTGCACCAAATTACCAAATTTCAATCCTCCACTCTGTACGAGTCTCACTCCGGATGAGTCTCCTGGAAAGTCCTGGAAAGGGACAGTCTTATCCCACAAATTGGGAGATAGTTCGGAGTGCTCAAGGACCCTTTCAGAAGCAGAATGCCGAGGTTGTGAAGGAGGGTTTAGCGGTATTCCGTGTGAATAAATTTCACCAATATGTGTACGATCGATGGATAATGGCTGACCACAAGCCATTGCTGGGTCTGTTAGGGGAAGATAAGCCCACACCGCCCATAGCCTCGGTGAAGGTGCAGCGTTGGACCTTACTCTTGGCGACTTACAACTATGCTTTTCAGCAACGACCTGGGACGCAAATTGCTAATGCGGATGCAGTAAGTTGCCTGTCCCTACCCAAGAGTACTCCACCGCCACCAGTACCCCAGGATATCATTCTGGCTTTAAACATCCTAGAAACTCTGCCACTGTCTATAGGACACATCCACAGCTGGACTCAAAGACATCCTATTCTTTCAAATGTGAAACAAATAATATAGTCTGGCTTGCGTTACGGGAAGTCTGAATAGTTGAGGCCCTACTTCACTCGTCAGGATGAGTTGACATGTGAGGTCGGCGTGATACTGTGGAGATCACGGGCGGTCGTCCCGCCTCAGACAAAAGGGTCCCTCATTCAAGAGCTACATAGCACTGCATAGGGTAGACAAAGATGAAGATGCTGGCACGCATCTGGCGGCCAGGCATAGACAAAGCCATTGAAGCATTAGTGCAAAAGTGCCACCCTTACCAAATGCAGCAATCCTTGCAAATGCAGCAATCATAGGAACTGGCAAGGTATTGGAGGTGTTGGCAGTATTAAAAGTGGACAAATATACAGGTCCAGATGAATTGTGTCCCAGGGTGCTGTGGGAAGCGAGCGACAAAATTGCAGGGGCTCAGACCCACATTTTTAATTTCTCTCTGCCCTTGGGGGAGGTGTTGGAGGACTGGAGAACAGCTAATGCGGTCCCACTATTTAAGAAAGGTTGTAGAGATAAGCCAGGGAACTACAAACCAATGAGTCTCATGTCAGTGGTAGGGAAACTATTGGAGAAAATTCTGAAGGAGAGAATCTATTCCAGATCAGGAATAGTCAGCATGGCTTTGTCAGAGTGAGGTCATGTCGAAAAAATTTGATTGAATTTTCTGAGCATGTGACCAGGTGTGTAGATGAGGGTAGAGCAGTTGATGGAGTTTACATGGATTTCAGCAAAGCAATTGACAAGGTCCCACATGAGAGACTTATGAAGAAAGCAAATGCACATGGGATACAGGGTGGATTCATAATTGGCTCAGCTGTCGGAGGCAGAAGGTGATGACAATTGGCTGCTTTAGAGACTGGAAGCCAGTGTCCATTGGCGTACTATAGAGATCTGTGCTGGGTCCTCTCTTGTTTGTAATTTATATAAACAACATAGATGACTTTGTGGGGGGTAGGATCAGTAAGTTTGCAGATGACACAGAGATTGGCCGGATGGTTAACAGTGAGGTTGAGTGGCTTGGGTTACAAGAATATATAGGCAGGATGATCCAATGGGCAGAGAAGTGGTTGATGGAATTTAACCCTGAAAAGTGTGAGATGATTCACTTTGGAAGGAGTAATGTACAAGGAAGGATTCAATGAACGGCCTGACACTGGGAAGTTCTGAGGAACAAAGGGACCTTAGCATGTTGGTCCATTGATCTCTGAAGGCAGAAGGGCAGCTTAATAGGGGGTAAAAAAGGCATATGCGACACTTGCTTTTATCAACCGGGGCATGGAGTACAAAATCAGGGAGGTCATGATGGGGCTGCATACAACTTTGGTGAGGCCACAGCTGGAGTACTGTGCAATTCTGGCCGTCGCATTATAGGCAGCATGTGATTGCACTGGAGTGAGTGCAGAGAAGATTCACCAGGATGTTGGGATGGAACATTTAAGTTGTAAAGAGATGTTGGATAGGCTTGTATTGTTTTCTCTGGAGCAGAGAAGACTGAGGGCGACCTGATTGAGGTGTAAAAGATTATAACGGGCATGGACAGGGTGGATAGGGAGCAACTGTTCCCCATAGTTGAAGGGTCTGTTACGAGGGAACACAAGTTCAAGGTGAGGGGCAGGTGGTTTTGAGGGGATTTGAGGAAAAATCTTTTTACCCAGAGGATGGTGACAGTCTGGAATTCACTGCCTAGGAGGGTGGTAGAGGCGGGTTGCCTCACAACCTTTAAAAAGTACCTGGATGAGCACTTGACACGTCATAACATTCAAGCTATGGGCCAAGTGCTGGCAAATGGGATTAGGTAGGCAGGGCAGGTGTTTTTCATGTGTTGATGCAGACTCGATGGGCTGAAGGGCCTCTTCTGTGCCATATTGTTCTGTGATTCTGTGATAAATGCTGTCTACGTCTTGCTGAATTATTTACATGACGATACTGAAATTGTGCAATAATCAGCAAACACCCCCTTCTGGCTTTATGATGGAGGGAAGGTCATTGTTGAAGCAGCTGAAGATGGTTGGGCCTAGGACACTACCCTGAGGAACTCCTGCAGTGATGTCTTGGAACTGAGATGATTTACCTCCCACAACCACAACCATCTTCCTTTGTGCTGAGTATTACTCCCATTGGGAATATGTACAATTTTACCATTGAACTGTTGTAGTAATAAGAACATAAGAACATAAGAACTAGGATCAGGAGTAGGTCATCTGGCCCCTTGAGCCTGCTCCACCAATCAATGAGATCATGGCTGATCTTTTGTGGACTCAGCTGCACTTTCCTGTCCGGACACCCTTTATTCTTCAAAAAACTATCTATCTTTATCTTGAAAACATTTAATGAAGGGGCCTCAACTGCTTCACTTTGCAGGGAATTCCATAGATTCACAACACTTTGGGTGAAGAAGTTCCTTCTAAGCTCAGTCCTAAATCTACTTCCCCTTATTTTGAGGCTATGCCCCCTAGTTCTGCTAGTAAAGTCAACGGAACAATCTTGCGTTCTGGGTTTTAAACTTCTCTATAAACACAAGTGGATTATGGTCTGTGTAAACTAAGTTTTGTTTGTTATCATGTCGGACATAAACTTCAAAGCGCTAAAAAGCTAGTAACAGATGTCACTGACATCTGTGGCCATTTTAAATGGTCTGAAAGATCCGGGGTGGCCAACACCGGTTCTTCCACTATTATGGCCTTCAATCTCCCAAACTTTACTTGGTGTTCTGTGGACCACAGCATTTTCACTTGTTTCCGCAACTTATCCAACATGCATTGTATTTCAGTCTCTAACTGAGCCAGTCTGCATGGTTTTTATTGAGATGGATGTGGATTTACTGGCTCAGAGTTTCTTATGTCTACATCTTCTTTTTTTAAAAATAATTTTATTGAAATTTGTACAAAATATAAACATCACAACAATATTAACAAAACAACCGCGGTAAAAACCCAAGAACAACACCCACCCAACTTCAAACGCAACTACAAACAAAAGAAAAAACAAAAGAACACCCAAACAACAAAAGGGAAAAAGATAACACCCGCCACATCCCACAAACACATGTACACAGTTCTCCCTCCTACCGGACCAAACCGCCCCCCCCCCCCCCCCCCCCCCCCGGTTGCTGCTGCTGCTGGCCGATTTCCCTACCGTTCCGCCAGGAAGTCCAGGAAAGGCTGCCACCGCCTAAAAAACCCTTGTACTGATCCCCTCAGGGCAAATTTCACCTTCTTCAATTTAATGAAACCCGCCATATCATTGATCCAGGCCTCCACGCTTGGGAGCCTCGCATCCTTCCATTGGAGCAGGATCCTCCGCCGGGCTACTAGGGACGCAAAGGCCAGAACACCAGCCTCTTTCGCCTCCTGCACTCCTGGCTCCACTGCAACCCCAAAAATTGCGAGTCCCCAGCCTGGCTTGACCCTGGATCCTACCACCCTCGACACCGTCCTTGCTACCCCCTTCCAAAACTCCCCCAGCGCTGGGCATGCCCAAAACATATGGGCATGGTTCGCTGGGCCCCCCGAGCACCTAGCACACCTGCCTTTGCCCCTGAAAAACCTATTCATCCTCGTCCCAGTCATGTGGGCCCGAAGCAGCACCTTGAATTGTATGAGGCTAAGCCTCGCACAGGAAGAGGAGGAATTCACTCTCTCCAGGGTATCCGCCCATGTCCTCTCCTCAATCTGCTCCCCCAGCTCCTCTTCCCATTTACCCTTCAGTTCCTCCACCGAGGCCTCGTCTACCTCCTGCATCACCCGGTATATGTCCGAAATCCTCCCTCCTCCAACCCACACCCCCGAGAGCACCCTGTCCCGCACCCCATGTGGGGGCAGCAAGGGGAACCCCTCCACCTGCCGCCTGGCAAACACTCTCACCTGCATGTACCTAAACATGTTCCCCGGGGGGAGCTCTAATGCCCCCAAGCTCGCGAACCTCCCCTCCACAAACAGATCCCTCAACCTCCTAACCCCTACCCTGTGCCAGCCCAGAAATCCGCCATCAATGCTCCCTGGAACAAACCGATGGTTCCCCCTTATCGGGGCCTCCATCAAGCCCCCCACTTCTCCCCTATGCCGTCTCCATTGCCCCCAAATTTGAGGGTAGCCGCCACCACCGGGCTCGTGGTATACCTCGTTGGAGGGAGCGGCAACGGCGCCGTTACCAGCGCCTCCAGGCTCGTGCCCACACAGGACGCCATCTCCATCTTCTTCCATGCTGCCCCTTCCTCGTCTATTACCCACTTACGTACCATCACTGCGTTGGCAGCCCAATAGTACCCACAGAGGTTGGGCAACGCCAGCCCCCCCATCCCTGCCCCGTTCCAGGAACACTCTTCCCACCATCGGAGTCCCATGCGCCCACACAAATCCCGTAATACTCCTGTTGACCCGCCTAAAAAAGGCCTTCGGGATAAGGATGGGGAGGCACTGGAACAGGAACAAAAACCTCGGGAGCACCGTCATCTTAACGGACTACACCCTCCCCGCCAGTGACAGCGGTAACATATCCCACCTCTTGAACTCCTCCTCCATCTGCTCCACCAACCTTGTGAGGTTAAGCTTGTGCAGGGCCCCCACCCCACTCCCAGCCACCTGGACACCTAGGTACCTGAAGCTCTTCCCTGCCTGCTTCAGTGGGAGCCTACAATTCCCCTCCTCCTGATTCCCCGGATGCACCACGAACAACTCGCTCTTGCCCAGGTTCAAGTTATACCCAGAGAGACCCCCAAATTCACTAAGAATCCTCATCACCTCCGGCATCCCCCCCACCGTGTCCGCCACATACAGCAACGGGTCGTCCGCATAAAGCGACACTCGATTCTCCTCCCCACCCCGCACCAGGCCCTTCCAGTTCCCTGACTCCCTCAACTCCATGGCCAGGGGCTCAATCGCCAACGCGAAGAGCAAGGGGGACAGGGGGCACCCCTGTCTCGTCCCCCAGTACAGCCGAAAGTACTCCGACCTCCTCCTATTTGTGGCTACACTCACCATCGGGGCACGTAGAGCAGCCTCACCCAACGGATAAACCCCTCCCCAAACCCAAACCTCTCCAACACCTCCCACAGATACCCCCACTCAACCCTATCAAAGGCCTTCTCCGCATCTAATGCCACCACTATCTCCACTTCCCCTTCCACATCCGGCATCATAATAATGTTGAGGAGCCTTCGTACATTCGTATTCAACTGCCTTCCCTTCACAAACCCCGTCTGGTCCTCATGAATGACCCCGGGCATGCAATCCTCTATTCTAGTGGCCAGGATCTTTGCCAGCAGCTTAGCGTCGGCGTTCAGCAGCGAAATTGGCCTATATGATCCGCACTGCAGAGGGTCCTTGTCCCGCTTCAGGATCAAGGAAATCAGCGCCTGTGACATAGTTGGGGGCAAAACCCCCCCTCCCTTGCCTCGTTAAAGGTCCGGACCAGCAGGGGGCCCAACAGGTCCACATACCTTTTATAAAATTCCGCCGGAAACCCATCCGGCCCCGGCGCTTTCCCCGACTGCATGCTCCCTATCCCTTTAACCAGCTCCTCAAGCTCAATCGGCGCCCCCAGTCCTTCCACCTGCTCCTCCTCCACCCTCGGAAATCGCAGCTTGTCCAAGAAGCGCCCCATTCCACCCCCCTCCACCAGGGGTTCCAACCGGTACAATTCCCCATAGAAGTCCCTGAAGACTCCATTAACATCTACCCCCCTCCGCACCACCTTCCCAGCTCTATCCGTCACTCCCCCAATCTCCCTGGCCGCGTCCCGCTTTCGGAGCTGGTGTGCCAGCATCCTGCTCGCCTTCTCCCCATACTCATACACCGCCCCCTGTGCTTTCCTCCACAGAGCTTCCGCCTTTCTGGTAGTCAATAGGTCGAATCTGGCCTGAAGGCTATGCCGCTCCCCCAGCAATCCCTCCTCCGGAGCCTCCGCATATCTCCTATCCACCCTCACCATCTCCCCTATCAGTCTCTCCCTCTCCCTCTGCTCCCCCCCCCCTCCCTATGGGTTCGGATGGAAATCAACTCCCCTCTAATCACCGCCTTCAATGCCTCCCAGACCGTCCCCACTCAGACCACCCCGTTGTCGTTGGCCTCAAGGTACCTCTCGATACACCCCTGAAACCTCTCGGCCACCTCCTCATCTGCCAGCAGCCCCACCTCCAAGCGCCAGAGCGGACATTGGTCCCTCTCTTCCCTCAGCCCGAGGTCCACCCAGTGTGGGGCAATGGCAATGAAATGGCAATGACGGAGTATTCCACATCCTCCATCCTGGAAACCAGCCCCCTGCTCAGGACAAAAAAAATCAATCCTCAAATAGGCCTTATGCACGTGGGAGAAAAACGAGTACTCCCTGGCCCTTGGCCTCGCAAACCTCCAGGGATCCACCCCCCCCATCTGGTCCATAAATCCCCTCAACACCTTAGCCGCCGCCGGCCTCCTACCCTTCCGGGACTTGGATCGATCCAATGGGGAATCCAGTACTGTGTTGAAGTCCCCCCCCCATGATCAGGACCCCACCTCCAGGTCCGGAATGCGGCCCAACATATGCCGCATAAACCCCGCATCGTCCCAATTTGGGGCGTAAACATTCACCAACACCACCCGCTCCCCCTGCAGCTTACCACTCACCATCACGTACCTCCCGCCACTGTCAGCCACCACATTTAACGCCTCAAACGTCACCTTCTTCCCCACCAGGATCGCCACCCCCCGACTCTTCTCATCCAGCCCTGAGTGAAATACTTGGCCCTCCCATCCCTTCCGCAGCCGAACCTGGTCCACCACTTTCAGGTGTGTCTCTTGGAGCATGGCCACATCCGCATTCAGCCCCTTCAGGTGCACAAACACCCAGCCCTTTTGACCGGCCCATTCAGCCCCCTCACATTCCAGGTTATCAGCCGGATCAAAGGGCTCCCTGCCCCCCTCCCCTGCCGGTTAGCCATAACCCATCCCCTGCCCACCACTGGCCAGCGTTCCCCGCTCGGCCTGTTCCCCACGGCGGCAACTCCCACCCCCCCCCCCCCCCCCCCCCCCCCCCCCCCCCCCAGCACCCCCTGCATACTCCAGCTCCTTCCTGGCCATTTCAGCAGCAACCCGGTAACACCCCCCCCTCCCAGGCTAGGACCCCACCTAGCTGCGCCCTCCCCCACACCCCCCATAGCACTCCCGTGAGCCAGCTAACTTCTGCTGACCCCGGCGACTCCCGCCCTACCTCCGACTCATCCCCACGTGGGACTACCCCTCCTCCATTGTGCCCATCAGCGGGTCCTCCTCCCCCCACACCCCCCCCCCCCGCTCTTGCGCGGGAAAAGAAAATAGCCAGCAACGGCCCGCGCTTCTCAGCCCCGACTCCGCCCCCACCATCTCCCAGCGCGGGAAACCCGAGAAAAGCCCGCGCATTCGCCCTGCCCAGCCCCGCCTCCTCTAGGGCAACTTCCATTGTCAGTCCCCCCCACCAGCTCCCCAAACTCCCCGTTTACCCCCCTGCCAGAACCCGTCCACCCATACAGAAAAACCCATACAAAAAAGACATAATGTCATCACCCCACCCACCCTAAGGCTAACCCACATCTTACATTAAACCAAGCAAATACAAGTACAGTATTATACAACATCCCCCATCTTAGACCCTCAGTTTGAGTCCAGTTTCTCGGCCTGCACAAAGGCCCACGCCTCCTCCGGGGACTCAAAATAATGGTGGTAGTCCTTGTAGGTGACCCACAGATGCGCCGGCTGCAACATGTCAAACTTCACGCTCTGTCTGTGGAGCACCGCCTTCGTCGGGTTAAACCCGGCCCTCCGCTTCGCCACCTCCCCACTCCAGTCCTGGAAGATCCGCACCTCCGTGTTCTCACACTTGCTGCTCCGCTTCTTCTTGGCCCACCGGAGCACACACTGACGATCCACGAACTGATGAAACCGCACCAACACCGCCCGTGGCGGCTCGATCAGCTTGGGCCTCCTAGCCAGAATTCTGTGGGCCCCCTCTAACTCCAGGGGCCCCTGGAAGGACCCAGCCCCCATCAGCGAGTTCAACATAACAACCACATAGGCCGCTAGGTCCGACCCCTCCAGCCCCTCCGTGAGGCCCAGGATCCGCAAATTCTTCCGCCTCGACCGGTTGTCCAGCTCCTCGAACTGCTCCTGCCACCTTTTATGGAGTGCCTCGTGCATCTCCACCTTCCCCGCAACAGCCACGGCCTCATCCTCCCTTTCGGAGGCCTGCTGCTGCAGCTCCCGGATCGCGGCCCCCTGGACTGTCTGAGCCTCCATCAGCTCTCTGGTGGTAACCTTCAACGACTCCAGCAGCTCCACCTTAAGCTCCTGAAAACAGCGCAGCAAAGTCGCCTGCTGCTCCTGCACCCACTGCCTCCACTCCTCGAGGGCTCCGCCGGCTGCCATTTTGTTTTTCTTCCCCCGCTTTTCCAGGGGTGCTTCCACCATTTTTCTCCTTACCCCACTCCAGGTCCGGACCATAGGACCGTAGGGGTCAACTCCTGTCCTCTTCCCATGTCGGGATTTGCCGACAAAGTTCCGTTGGGGGCCCTGAAAAGAGCCCCAAAGTCCGTTTTCAGCGGGAGCTGCCGAATGTGCGGCTTAGCTCCGCATTGCCGCCACCAGAAGACTATGTCTCCATCTTGACTAGTTAACGGAGTGCACCCTGATGTTTTCCTACAACTCTGTCTATATTCTTTCAGTATCTTTATTCGCTCTTTCCCTTGTTCTTCTTCTACTTTGTATTTTTGGTTGTAGAACTCCCTCTGACATCTTCAAACAGTGCCTTGTTTTCATTCTCTTCTTCAAAAATCAAAGACAACGTGCTTCCCTTTGTCAGGTTTCTGACTGCCCACATTGGTCCCAAAGGACCCCTGAATGATTGTCTTCTGAATTTCTGTCTCTTTCTGTCTCTAGTGTAACACAGTCAGCCTTTCCTGGTTGCCCAATGCATGTTTATCCAAACGTCAAGGATCTTCTGCAGCTAAACTGCAAGCAGTATTGTCAATGTTGAGGGAAATATCCTCAACAATTCAATTCAATTCAATCTGTGACGGTGCTACTGCCATTGAAGTCCCCCATCCAGAGTACATTCTTGCCACCCTCAGTGATTCCACCAAATGAAAATGCCAATGGATTAGTAATATAGATCAATCTCACAAGAGAAAGCCATACGAAACAGATCAAAATAACAATGATATGGTCATGCTGCATCAATTCATCACTGGACCCAAAAAATAATTAGCTTCTTATGCTTAGATTCATATTTTGGCAGGAACATCATAGTCATTATTTTACTATTTCAAATTGTAAAAGTCAAATTAAATTGATTAAAATCGATCTTTATAATAAAAGCTGTTATATATGTGTTCAATATGTTTCATTTATGTTTTATGTATATGTTATATATGTTTTATATGTGTGTTATGTTTTCTGTATGGTTTTGTTTTATATGCGTTGTTTTATGTGTTCTAAATGTTTCATGTATGTGTTATATGTTTTCTGTATGCGTTATGTATGTTTTAAGTGTGTTGTTTTCTGTATGTTTTGTGTTGTTTCAAATGTGTTATATTTGTTTTATATGAATGAAATGAAAATGAAAAATGAATTAAATGAATTATATATGTTTTGTGTTGTATGTCTTGTACGTGTTCGTTATGTGCCATGTTTTATGCATGTGTTAGATATGTTTTATTATTTACGTCATGTGAATGTAACCTGCGCTTTCATATCATGCTTATTTTATGCAAACGAGGCGTGCAGGAAAGCGTATAAAATATTCCACAGTTGGATTGCTGCAATTGTTTCCATGATGAGTGTGTCCTACGCCTTTAACCAGAGCGGGACACTGTCTCTTTAAGAGTGATGAGTGTTGTTTTGGAGGAAGCGGTCCCCTGGCGACGCTTCAAAGCTGCGGCTTGAGCACGAATTTCCGCGCATTGTCCGAGTCGTGATGAGGAAAAGGAAACGTGTGATGTGGGGCTGGCTGAGCGCAGTATGAAAAAAAGCCCCAGCAGCTTCGGGGCCTTGCAGAGCTGCTGCCGACCCGGAGACGCGGAGAGTCAGCGCTGCCGGCTGCCCGAGCAAATGTCAGCGGCTATCGAGAGGAAATCGCTGGAGAATGCAGAGTGAGTTACACCCTGGCGGTGTTAACATTGGGAACCGCTGTAAAGGTGGAGGGATTGCGCCAAGAGTCGGTAGGACGGACCCAGGATTGATCAATTTCCTCAAACAGCCTCCCAGTCAGAGCAGACATCTGATCATGTCATTTCACAGCAGCCCCACACTGTTCCCCCAACACAGCAGCACCTTAGCCCCACATTTAAACAGCACAACACCCAGATAGAAACCGCATTGGGGCTTTTTGATGATGGCAACATTTGGCGAAATGCATTTATTTTCATTTAATCGCTTCCTCAACTGTGCATTGACTCGCAATGCGGCGGGCATTTCTTTTATTGTCTAAGGTCATGCAACACAGGCAGAAACTCCGTTTTGATTTATTTAGGCATGTTACTCTTTAGGAGCCCTCTTTTGATTCTGGGCAAATTCCAGTCGGGGTTTGTGTGCAGCGAGGCGTTGGGACTATTTATTTTCCAGTCCTCACGGTGCATCAGAAACGGGATACAAATCCCACTGGATTGTGCCGGGAGCCCCGCCAGTCCACAGTGGCATCTGATCGGGTGCTTATCTGCTCAACGTTAGTGTGTTAGCGATGGGGCTGTGAAATATTAATGTTTCAGAGTCTCTGAATCTCTGGGGAATTCTCGTGACCCCTTCACATTTTAAGTTGAACTTCCCCTTCAGACACAGCTGCAGCTGGGTTAAACCTAGAGCATTTTTGTTTCAGTTTTATACCATGTATATTTTAAGGGATGGCAAATTGCTGTAGTACATTGGCAAAAAGTGAGCACTGAAGCACTTTAGACGCAGCAGTTTCTGTGACATTGTTAATATATTAAAACAGTTTATCAACATAAGAAAACACATTTGATAAATGACCTAGGATCTGTTTACTTCATAATTTAGGCTCTGTAGCCTTAAATCAACACTGTTCTATTTTCCCATTTTGGTACGTTCCTTGGTATAACATTCATTTTACTGTTATCAATCCCTTGGGAGATCATGTCAAAATTTCTGGGACACGTCCATTAGTTGGGGTGTTCAATAACGGCGTGAATGCAAAATTTGTAAATTCCAGCCCCACTACATAACTTGAGCACAAATTCTAGCCCGCTGCCCTTATCACAGAATTGTTACAGTTCAGGAGGCCATTCGGCCCATCTCATCTGCTTGCCTGCTCTTCCAATGACCCGTTCACCCAGTGAACCTTCTCCTTCCTTCTCCACATAACCCTACATATTCTTCCTTTTCAGATAACAGTCTAATTCCCTTCTGAATGCTTTGATTGAACCTGCCTCCACCACACTCTCAGGAAGAGCAATCCACATCTTAACCACTGGCTGTATTAAAATGTTTTTTTTAATGCCACTTTAGGGATTTTTTTTTGCTAATTACTTTAAATCTGTGCCCTCTCATTCTTGATCCTATAACGAGTGGGGACAGTTTCTCCCTATCTACTCTGTCCAGACCCCTCAAGAGTCTGAATATCTCTGTAAAATCTGATGAGGTGCTGAAAAAAATGAAAATCGCTTATTGTCACGAGTAGGCTTCAATGAAGTTACTGTGAAAAGCCTTAAACAGTAATCCCGAACAGGTTGCCACATTTCGGCACCTGTTCGGGAGGCTGTTACGGGAATCGAACCCATGCTGCTGCTGGCCTGCCTTGGTCTGTGTTCAAAGCCAGTGATTTAGCCCAGTGTGCTAAACAGCGATATTGTCACTGGACTATAAATCCAACAGTTAGGTATTTGGGTTTGAATACGCCATGGCAATGGTGAAATTTAATAATTCAATCAAAATCTAGAATTAAAATGATGAACCCATTGTCGATTGTTGTAAACACCCATCTGGTCCACAAGGGAAGGAAGTCTGGCCTATATGCGACTCCCGACCCACAGCAATGTGGTTGACTCTTAGCTGCCCTCTGAAATGCTCAAGTGAGACACTCAGCTCTCAACATTCTCTTCTCCAAGAGAACAGTCCCAACTTAGGTTGGGAGGGCCTAAGGGGCTGGTTTAGCTCAAAAGGCTAAATCGCTGGCTTTTAAAGCAGACCAAGCAGGCCAGCAGCACGGTTCGATTCCCGTACCAGCCTCCCCGGACAGACGCCGGAATGTGGCGACTAGGGGCTTTTCACAGTAACTTCATTGAAGCCTACTCGTGACAATAAGCGATTTTCATTTTCATTTCAAATGCTCAAGTGAGACACTCAGCTCTCAACATTCTCTTCTCCAAGAGAACAGTCCCAACTTAGGCTGGGAGGGCCGAAGGGCCTGTTCCTGCGCTGTATTGTTCTTTGTTCTCCAATCTATCATCTTAACTGAAGATTTTCTGGAAGCGTTCTCATTAAGCCTTTCTGCACTCTCTCTAATGCCTTCACATATTTCCTAAAGTGCAGCATCGAGAACTGGACACAATGTTCCAGCTGAGGCTGAGTCTTCTACAAGCTCAAAATAGCCTCCTTGCTCTTGTACTTTCTACCCCTATTAATGAAGCTCTATTAACTGCTCGCTCCACCTGTCCTTCCATCTTCAATGATTCATGCACACATATAACCAGGCGCCTCCTACTCCTGCTCCCCATTAGAATTTCACCCTTTATTTCAGGTTGCCCCTCCAAAATGAATCACTTCACATTTCTCCACATTGAACTTCATCTGCCTCCTTCATTCCACCAACATGTCTCAGTCCATGTGACGTTCTACCCTGTCCTCCTCACAGTTCACAATGCTTCCAAGTTTCATATCATCTGCAAATCTTGAAATTGTTCCCTGTACGCAAAGGTCTAGTTCATTACTTTAAATCAGGAAAAGCAATTAACATTAACCATCGGAGAACTCCCCCATGAACCTTCCTCCAGCCCAAGAAATATGAATAACCTCTCTTTGTTTGCTCTGATCTCATTGTTTCCTGTCACTCAGCCAATTTTGTATCCATGTTGCTATTGTTACCATCTCAGCTAATGTTACAACTGAACAGTAAGATCCCAGAGTGGCTCAATCGATCATAACTTTAATTTTTGTTCAGAGATGCGGATGAACTGCTGTTTGTGGGTTATATAAACGATTTAGACGGGTATGTAGGAGGGTTGATCAGTAAGTTTGTGGATGATACGAAAATTGGTGGTGTGATAAACAGTGAGGAGCCTTCAATTACAGGAAGATCGAGACGGGCTGGTCAGATGGAGTGATCAGTGGCAAATGGAATTCATTCTGGAGAAATGTGAGGTGATGCACTTGGGCAGGACAAACAAAGCAAGGGGTACATGATAGGCAGAACCCTGGGATTCACCGAGGATCAGAGAGATCTCGGTGTGCATGTACACTGGTCCCTTAAGGTAGCAGGGCAGGTCGCTACAGTGGTTAAGAAGGAAATGGTATACTTGCCTTTATTAGCCAAGCATAGAATCTAAGAGCAGGGGGGGATATGCTGGAAAGCTATAAAACATTGGTTAGGCAGCAGCTAAAGTATTGTGCGCAGTTCTGGAATCCCCATTATAGGAGGGATGTGATGACACTGGAAAGGGTGCAGAGGAGATTTACCAGGATGTTGCCTGGGCTTTAGAGTTTTAGTTATGAAGCGAGATCGGATAGCCTGGGTTTGTTTTCCTTGGAGCAGAGGAGACTGAGGGGGGGACATGATTGAGATGTATAAAATTATGAGATGCATAGATACAGTAGGCAGGAAGAAACGTTTCCTTTGGTGGAGGGATCAATGGCCAGAGGGCATAGATTTCAGATAAGGGGCAGGAGGTTTAGAGAGGATGTGAGGAAAATCGTTTTCACTCAGAGGGTGGTGAGAGTCTGGAACTCACTGCCTGAAAGGGTAGTGGAAGCAATACATTTAAGAAGTATTTAGATGTGCACTTGCGATGCCAAGGTACACAAGGCTATGGGCCAAATGTTGGAAGATAGGATTAAAATACTTAGGTGGTTGTTTTTGACCAGCACAGACACAATGGTCAATGGACAGAGTTGCAGGTTAACTTTTAACAAAATAAAAATACATTTATTCAACCAAAAAAGATTGACTATAATTCACTATCCCTCACTCCTACTACACCGTCACAGATGCATGCAGATCTATAAGGATTACACAATTTACAAAATATATCTTGCACTCTAATGTTCTCAGTAAGTACCCAGTCCTTGTAAACCAACAGGTCAACTGTGGCCAGACGCACCACACTCTGAAACCAAGTGGCAGATTCCATCCAAAACAATGTGTGTGGATTTCTCATCAAATCCCTCCCAGATGCTTGTCACACTGTGAGCCAACTGGCCTCACTGGAACTCTGACTTCCACACAAGTCATTCCAAACTCCACTCTCGAAGAACATACTTTGAAATCTTCTCCCACACAAGATTTTCTTGGGGATGGCTTGCCCAAGCATCCACCTCTCCTTTCAGTATTCCTCTGGCTTGAATTGCTATGTGAATTAAAGCTTCCACACAATCTCTCGGGTGCCCAGTCAGAGCTGCGGAACGCCGCTGCTTCACCGGCTGTATAAAAGTGTCACCAACCTCGGGATTACTACAGATGTCTGGCTTCTCTCTAACCAACTTCTCCAGGTCTTCACCTTATAGCTCTGTCTTTACCTGGGATTCTTTCTCTGCCCCTCTCTTTAACTTCCATCAACAGTACCTTGCTCAGATTCCGGTTCTTTGCTCTTTTGACACAGTCTTTCTGGGACTTCTCTTTTTGTCCCTTAGGTTCCGATTGTTCTTTAGTTTTTGGGGCTTGTTTTCTGCCCTTACTTCATTGTCCTGTCTCTACCGGCAGTTTCTGTGAGAGCTAATTTCTTCTCAGCTGCCTGGTTTCAAATGAACCCAAATGTTTCTATTCTTCGGCATGGGCCTTTGGTTATAAAGCAAAGCAATAGCTTAATTTTTTTAAACCTCTGTAATTACTTTTGCAACCATCTCTGTTTCCAAACACTACTGTTCCTTTTATTCCATGAGCCATAACTTTGCTCACAAATTTGCTGCGTGGCACTGTATCGAACGCCTTTTGCAAATCCATGTTCACCACATCAACAACATTACCCTCATCAACGTCTCAGTTCCCTCTTCAAAAAATTCGAGCAAGTTCCTTAATTAAGTGGCATTTGTCTTTGTGTCTATTAATTTTACCCTGAATTACAGTTTCTAGAGGTTTTCTCATCACTAACGTTAAACTGACTGGCCTCTTGTTGCTGTGCTTATCTTTTACACCCTTTTTGAACAAGGGTGTAACATTTGCAACACTCCAGTCCTCTGGCACCATCCCTGAATCTAAGGAAGACAAAAAAAGTATTGCCAGTATCTCTGCAATTTCCACTCTCACTTCCTTCAGTATCGTTGGAGACATCTCATCCAGTCCTGATGCCTTATCAGCTTGAGGTACAGATAACCGATCTAATGTCAAGAAAATACAGGTATTTTTAGGGGATTTATATTTGTATTGGTAAACGTTAGATATAAGGTATAGTTTTAAGTGGGTTTAGTTTAATGTTTCTGTGTCTGGAAGGGTAAAGCCTATAGTTAGATTCATATTGGACAAAGGTGTTTGTATGTGTGAGGATTGGTGTTAATTCCAACTGTGATTCTGTTGTGCTTAGAGGGGGCTACGATATGAAGAATAAATAAATGAGCGGTGGCTACTTAGAAACTGGGGCCTTGTAAGGTAGAGAAGCTTTTAAGTTTCAGTTCAGCTAATTTGATTACAGTTGGAGATGGGTAGCGAGAGAGAAGACAGCTCTCCCAGCTCTGTTAGAAACAGTTGGTTTATTAGACGAAAGAGGAATCATCTCTCTCAGCCTTGCTACAAGAAAAGCCATATGAAGGAGTGATAGTTAAGAAAAGAGATGCCAGTAACCTAAAGTCCAGCTAGTTAAGGAAACTAGAGAAATGAAGAGAAGTTCCCAAGAGGTCTGAAGTTAAAGAAAGAGAGGATACAGGGAACCAGAACAGATTACTGTTCAGTAAAGTCACAGAGAAGGGCAGCACGGTGGCCTAGTGGTTAGCATAACCGCCTCACGGCGCTGAGGTCCCAGGTTCGATCCCGGCTCTGGGTCACTGTCCGTGTGGAGTTTGCACATTCTCCCCGTGTCTGCGTGGGTTTCGCCCCCACAACCCAAAAATGTGCAGAGTAGGTGGATTGGCCGCGCTAAATTGCCCCTTAATTGGAAAAAATAATTGGCTAATCTAAATTTTAAAAGAAAAAAAAAAAAAAAAAGTAAAGTCACAGAGAGCTGAAAAAGCAGTAATGCCAAGGTGTATGAGAAATTACTACAGTTTATGAGACATTATTTTAAATAATTATGGAAATCAGGTGGATGGACCTCAGAGTTTGAAATCACTCGTATGCCAGCTGGAGTTCAGTGAGACAAGGTGGCTCATGACAGAAAAATCATCTGGGAGGATTTTGAGAAGAAAATCCACAGATGTTCACTTGGGTTCAGAGAGGGGTGGGTCTTACCACAGTCATCTTGTGTGCTTAAAAGGGGTATAGTCGGGATGTGTGGGTGGGTGGGGGGGGGGGTGAGACATGGGGAGAACATGCAAACTCCACACAGCCAGTCATCCAAGGCTGGAATTGAACTCTGGTCCCTGGTGCTGTGAGATTATTAATTCCTACTCGAGTGCTATCTGTGTCTCCCAGCATTCTGTGCACCTTGGTATTGCCCTCTGACGTTATCTGCTGGTTCCCACACACCTGCTATGTTAGTTGAAACCCTCTCCAATAGAACCAGCAAACCGCTCCGCAAGGGGCTTATTCCCCTTCCAATTGAGGCGAACCATGTTTGGTCTGTACTAGCTCCTCCTCTGGAGCCAGTCGCAGTGTTCCCAACACCTAAATCATAGAATCATAGAGTTCCTGCAGTGCAGAAGGAGGCCATTTGGCCCATCAAGTCTGCACAGACCACCTGAAAGAGCACTTCACCAAAGCTCACTCCCCCGCCCTATCCCATTAACCCCTAATCTAACCTACACATGTTTTCGAACACCAAGGGGCAATTTAGCATGGCCAATCCACCTAACCTGCAATTTCTGTGCTGTGGGAGGAAACCGGAGCACCAGGAGGAAACCGACGCAGACACGAGGAGAACGTGCAGACTCCGCACAGACAGCTCCCCCTCTTTTTCTCTTCCCCCCCCCCCCCATTCCCCCCTCACCTTTTTGTCTCCGAAGCACAGCTAAAATTCTTCCTTCAACCAATATTATCAAAACAAATTATTTGGCCATTTATCTCACTGCTGTTTGTGGTATTTGCGACTGCACTTCTGTCAATAAGCAGAATTCAAGCAATTTTACACCATTCAGCCCCTCGAGCCTGCTCCACCATTCCCCACAATCATGGCTGATCTGATTGTGGCCTTGTCGCCTGATTGTTATCTATGAGATAACCTGAGAGGTGTGAAAGGCGCTATGCAAATGTTTACATATGCGTTTTGATGCATTACTCTTTTTTAAAAAAAAAAGAAAGTTTGTTATTTTCATGCCACGAGGAAACCTAGGCAGCAACAGAAATTATACTCCTAACCACTTTTAGGATGTTTTGGAAAAAATGTTGTTTTTTTAAATCATAGAAAGGTTACAGGAAGCTGTTTGGCTTTTCAAGGTTATGCCAAGCTCTCTGAAACAGTACTTTAGTTACCCCCACTCCCCTTTCCCCACAGTGCAGCCAGTTTCTACCCTTCAGATGCCCATCAAATTCCATTTGGAAATCCGCCTCTTTTCAGGCAGTGCATTTCAGATCGTCATCAGTCACTGTGTGGAAGGGATTTTCCTCTTGTTGCTTTTTAGTTCTTTTAAAATAAGAAAATCAATCTGATTGATTTGAAGGCTTGCCAAGGACAACTGGATTCTAAATGACTCTAGAATTCATAGCAATTACTCCATGTGGCTTTAATGAACACTCTAAGTCACACTTGACAGCAGAATAAGAGGAAGCGGTGGCGTAGTGGTATTGTCGCTGGTCTAATAATCCTGAGGCCCAGGATAATGCTCTGGGTTGAAATCCCACCACGACGCATGGAGAAATTTGAATTCAATAAAAATAAATCTTGTATTTAAAAAGTCTAACGACCATGAAACCACTTTTGTCGATTATTGCAATAGCCCATCTGGTTCACTGAGGTCCTTTTGGGGATATAAATCTCCCGTCCTTACCTGGTCTTGGTCCTGGCGTCCTGACAATGTGGCTGACTTGTAAATGCCCTCTAAAATGGCTCAGCAAAACACTAAGGGCAATTAGGGATGGGCAATAAATGCTGGCAAAACCAGAGACACCCACATCTCATGAATTAATTTTTGAAAAGAAATGGGTGTGAAATTGTACATGGGCAGGGACATAAACCAGACAGAATCACAATTGTCCTGGGTCCTTTTGTAGTGTACATTAATAACCTAGACGTGAATGTGGGAGGTATGATGAGTTTGCAAATGACATGAAAATTAGTGGTGTGGTAAATAGAGAGGAGGAAGGCCTTATTACAGGACAATATAGATGGTCTGATCAGATGGACAGAACAGTGGCAAATAGAATTTAACCCTGAAAAGTGTGTGATGATGCATTTTGGGAGGGCTAACAAGTAAAGCAATGAATGGTAAGATGCTAGGAAGTCCAGAGGACCAGAGAGATCTTTGGGTGCATGTCCAAAGATTCCTGAAGGCAGCAGAACATGTGACTAATGTGAGGTTATCCTTTTTGGTAGAAATAACAGCAAAAGGGATTATTATTTAAATGATAAAATATTAAAACGTGCTGCTGTGCAGAGATACCTGGGTGTGCTCGTGCGCGAGCCGCAAAAAGTTGGTTTACAGGTGCAACAGGTGATTAAGAAAGCAAATGGAATTTTGTCCTTCATTGCTAGAGGGATGGAGTTTAAGACTAGGAAGGTTATGCTGCAATTGTATAAGGTGTTAGTGAGGCCACACCTGGAGTATTGTGTTCAGTTTTGGTCTCCTTACTTGAGAAAGGACACACTGGCACTGGAGGGTGTGCAGAGGAGATTCACTAGGTTAATCCCAGAGCTGAAGGGGTTGGATTATGAGGAGAGGTTGAGTAAACTGGGACTGTACTTGATGGAATTTAGAAGGATGAGGGGGGATCTTATAGAAACATATAACATTATGAAGGGAATAGATAGGATAGATGCGGGCAGGTTGTTTCCACTGGCGGGTGAAAGCAGAACTAGGGGACATAGCCTTAAAATAAGGGGAAGTAGATTTAGGACTGAGTTTAGGAGGAACTTCTTCACCCAAAGGGTTGTGAATCTGTGGAATTCCTTGCCCAGTGAAGCAGTTGTGGCTCCTTCATTAAATGTTTTCAAGATAAAGATAGATAGTTTTTTTTGAAGAATAAAGGATTACGGTGTTCAGGGGGAAAGTGAAGCTGAGTCCACAAAAGATCAGCCATGATCTCATTAAATGGCGGAGCAGGCTCAGAGGGCTAGATCGCCTATTTCTGCTCCTCGTTCTTATAAGGTGGTTAAGAAGGCATATGGGATACTTGCCTCTATTGACTGAGGCATCAAATACAAGAACACCTTATCTACTTTGTTTTTCCCTGCAAAATCACTAATCCTCTCACCCCTTTTAACTCGTCTCTTTATCTTCAAGAGTTGTGAAACCTCATTAAAATGTACGTACACAACCAAATCCAGAAAATCTGACCATGGCCATCCAGACTTCCTGGCACCAAGCCTCATAATCAAAATGCATACATATGGATATAACTTCAACTTAAAAATTATGCATTGTTCCTAACGTCTAATTTAAAAATAGTTTTATACAAGGCATACATTTTGGAAGGTTTGCTATAATTTTGTACTGTATTGCAAACAGTTGTCAAAATGCTCGAGAACATTAGCTTATTTTAAATGAATATTTTAACGAACCAGAAAAAGCTAGGGCGGAATTCTCCGCTCCCCACGCCGGGTGGGAGAATCGCGGGAGGGCCGGGCGACTCACGACACGCCCCCCTGGCACCCCCTGCGATTCTCCCACACCCCCCCCCCCCCCCCCCCCCGGAAGAATTGCCGCTCGCCGTTTTTCACGGCGACCGCCGATTCTCCGGCCCGGATAGGCCGAGCGGCCTGACGTTCCCGACCGGTTCACGACGGCGGCAACCACACCTGGTCGCTGCCGTCGTGAACATGGGCGCTAAATGCTGGTTTGAGGCTTGTGGGGGCGGAGAGGGGAGTGAGCACCACGGCCGTGCTCGGGAGGGGACTGGCCCGTGATCGGTGCCCACCGATCGTCGGGCCGGCGTCTCAAAGGGACGCACTCTTTCCCCTCCGCCGCCCCGCTGGATCAAGCCGCCACGTCTTGTGGGGCAGCGGAGAGGAAGACGGCAACCGCGCATGCGTGGGTTGGAGCCGTCAGCCGTCGTGCCGTCAGTCGCGCATGCACGGGTCGGAGCCGCCCAACCTGCGCATGCGCGGCTGACGTCACTTAGGCGCCGCCGTCGCATCATTCTCGGCGCGCCGCCTTGACGCAAGCGTCAAGGCCCGGCGGCCGAGAGTTACGGAGCGCCGCTCCTAGCCCCCTGGGTGGGGGTGAATAAGGTGAGAGGAGCGGCCTCCGAGGCCGTCGTGAAACTCGGCTGAGTTCACGACGGCCATCCCGATTTATCGCGGGAGCGGAGAATTCCGCCCACAGTTCCTCATGAGTCAGAGCAGACTACCATCATTCAATGGATATTATGGCCAGAAAGTTATAACATCTTAAGAGTCTAATAGGAAATAATAAACCCATTAATTGTAAAAATTCCATTCAGAAACATAATGAAAAGAAGAACTTCACAGCGTCCGGTGTCCCAAAGTTCCTCAAAGCCATGAGGTGATTTTGAATTACATTCACTGATACAATGTAGGTAAACATGGCATCTGATCTGTAGACAGCAGGGCCTCACAAACAACAATGAGGTGAAGCACGACATAATTTGTAGGGCATTGTTTGAGTGGTAAATGTTTGTGAGGACACCAGAAGAACCACCACCACGACCTCTCACCCCTAACACATCATTGAATAGTGTCATGGGAGAGGAACATTGAAACATGACAACAAGAGGACGCTATTTAGACCCTTTGAGCCTGTTCTGCTTTGCAGTGTGACCGTAACGGCCAGCACGGTAGCATTGTGGATAGCACAATTGCTTCACAGCTCCAGGGTCCCAGGTTCGATTCCGGCTTGGGTCACTGTGCGGAGTCTACACATCCTCCCCGTGTGTGCGTGGGTTTCCTCCGGGTGCTCCGGTTTCCTCCCACAGTCCAAAGATGTGCAGGTTAGATGGGTTGGCCATGATAAATTGCCCTTTGTGTCCAAAATTGCCCTTAGTGTTGGGTGGGGTTACTGGGTTATGGGGATAGGGTGGAGGTGTGGGGTTGGGTAGGAGCCGGTGCAGACTCGATGGGCCGAATGGCCTCCTCCTGCACTGTAAATTCTATGAAACCGTTGTTTGGCCTGAAGGTTCCTGTCTCCATCTGATGAGCATCAGCAGCAGTGTGCTGCTCAGCAGGTTGTGCCCCAGAAGCCTGTGCACTGACGTTTCCCACCGAGGTGTGTGTATCTGTACTGGTGGAGGGTGGGGATGTCAGCTGTGATGCATCGGTCGTGTCTTCCTTGGGGTTCACCTCTGAGGGAGGCAGGGGAGGGGGCCACCCGGGATGGGCCGGTGCTTTCGGCTGGAGGACCTGTGGGAGAGTTGACATGTGGTCTGTGGGAGGGATGCGTCAGTCAGTAAGGCAATAACAACTCACATTTGACAGGTCCTTCGGGTGGGGCCTGGGTGGATCCTCACTTCTGTAGATTTCGCCAACCTCCTCGTTGGTGACCGCTCTGTCCTCGGCCACACCTGTCGCCTCCAGGGCCCATTCCTCGAAGGTGGTGAGGATTCTTATGAAGTCCGGCCCCCCTTCGCCAGTCTGGGCCCTCTCCCGGTGATTGTGGGAGAGCTTCTTGTGCAGAGACACAGAGAGGGCATTGTATGCATGGTTCACAATAGTGCGGGGGTGTGTGAAGGAAAGGTTGGAGGGATTTTAAGGAAAAGGGTAGTGCAGGGAGGGTTGGGGCCTCATGGCCAGTATCATCACCACAACGCCACCACCTTCCTCTTATTAAGTTTGCTTTTAGTGGGCTAGTTTTCTCAATTAAATCTGTTTATGAAAATTTACAGACATTTTGCTATTACCAAATGATAAAAAGTATGCATCATTCTACAGTACAGGTGTTCCGATTTTAGAAAAAATTTGGTAAGGCTGGTGAGAAATGGATTGATTTCACATAGGTAGTTAGCCCTTTATCTAAGTTTCATCCCTCTTTGTTTGACATGTGCAGAAGCAATGATATTTTAAGATATGAGCAACATATTTTTGTACAGCATCAACTTTTGCAAACCAGGAAGTAATTGTAAGGAGTGGTCCTGGCTAATGAATTCAAAGTGGATACCACACCTTGTTCCCCTTTTGTTTGCAAAGGTCATGGAAAATGTGTACATGCAAGGCCTTGTATAACAATAAAACTGCAATGTGGAAAAGGAGATTCAAGTCTTCTCTATCAATTTTTGGCGCTCCTCCCTATCTTCCTTGTCCACCTTAGCCTTAAACGAGATCACTATCCCGCTTACTGCTGCCTTCAGAGCTTCGCAAACCGCTGCCTGCGAAACCTCCCCTGTACAATTAAACCCCACATATTCCTCGATCACCTTCCCAATCTTAACGAAAAATCTCCGGTCCCCTAAAAACTCCACATCCATTCTCCGCCCTGGCCTCTGGACCACCCCTTTCTCCAGACCACATCCACCCAATGTGGCGCATGGTCCGAAATCAGTACCGCTGAATACTCCGACCCTTTGACACCTGCCAATAACGCCTTCCACACCATAAAAAAAGTCTATTCTTGATTTTTTTGATTTGATTTATTATTGTCACATGTATTAGTATACAGTGAAAAGTATTGTTTCTTGCATGCTGTACAAACAATGGGAAGGAAGGAGAGACTGCAGAATATAATGTTACAGTTATAGCAAGGGCAGAGAAAAGATCAACTTAATATGAGGTAGGTCCATTCAAAAGTCTGATGGCAGTAATGAAGAAACTGTTCTTGAGTTGGTTGGTACGTGAACTTCAAACTTTGGTATCTTTTTCATGACGGAAGAAGGTGGAAGAGAGTATGTCCGGGATGCGTGGGGTCTTTAATTATGCTGGCTGCCTTTCTGAGGCAGTGGGAATTATAGATAGAGTCAATGGATGGGAGGCTGGTTTGCGTGATGGACTGGGGTACATTCACGACCTTTCGTAGTTTCCCGCAGTCTTGGGCAGAGCAGGCTCTATACAAAGCTGTGATACATCTGTAGAAGTTGGTGAGGGTTGTAGCTGACATGCCAAATTTCCTTAGTCTTAGAACAAAGAACAAAAGAACAAAGAAAATTACAGCACAAGAACAGGCCCTTCGGCCCTCCCAGCCTGCGCCGATCCAGATCCTTTATCTAAACCTGTCCCCTATTTTCCAAGGTCTACTTCCCTCTGTTCCCCGCCCGTTCATATATCTGTCTAGATGCATCTTAAATGATGCTATCGTGCCCGCCTCTACCACCTCCGCTGGCAAAGCTTTCCAGGCACCCACCACCCTCTGCATAAAAAACCTTCCACGCACATCTCCCTTAAACTTTCCCCCTCTCACCTTGAAATTGTGACCCCTTGTAATTGACACCCCCAATCTTGGAAAAAGCTTGTTGCTATCCACCCTGTCCATACCTCTCATAATTTTGTAGACCTCAATCAGGTCCCCCCTCAACCTCCGTCTTTCCATCAAAAACAATCCTAATCTACTCAACCTTTCTTCATAGCTAGCACCCTCCATACCAGGCAACATCCTGGTGAACCTCCTCTGCACCCTCTCTAAAGCATCCACATCCTTCTGGTAATGTGGCGACCAGAACTGCACGCAGTATTCCAAATGTGGCCAAACCAAAGTCCTATACAACTGTAACATGACCTGCCGACTCTTGTACTCAATACCCCGTCCGATGAAAGCAAGCATGCTGAATGCCTTCTTGACCACTTTATCGACCTGCGTTGCCCCCTTCAGGGTACAATGGACCTGAACTCCCAGATCTCTCTGAACATCAATTTTCCCCAGGACTCTTCCATTGACCATATAGTCCGCTCTTGAATTAGATCTTCCAAAATGCATCACCTCGCATTTGCCTGGATTGAACTCTATCTGCCATTTCTCTGCCCAACTCTCCAATCTATCTATATTTTGCAGTATTCTCTGACAGTCCTCCTCGCTATCTGCAACTCCACCAATCTTAATATCATCTGCAAACTTGCTAATCAGACCACCTATACCTTCCTCCAGATCATTTATGTATATCACAAACAACAGTGGTTCCGAGCACGGATAGCTGTGGAACACCACTAGTTACCCTTCTCCATTTTGAGACACTCCCTTCCACCGCTACTCTCTGTCTCCAGTTGCCCAGCCAGTTCTTTATCCATCTAGCTAGTACATCCTGAACCCCATACGACTTCACTTTTTCCATCAGCCTGCCGTGGGAAACTTTATCAAACACCTTACTGAAGTCCATATATATGACATCTACAGCCCTTCCCTCATCAATTAACTTTGTCACTTCCTCAAAGAATTAAAGAGTCCTCAAAGAGTCTTCTCAGAAAGTAGAATCGTTGGTGGGCTTTCTTAACTATAGTGTCAGCAAGGGGGGGACCAGGACAGGCTGTTGCTGATCTGGACACCTAAAAACCTGAGGCTCTCGACCCTTTCTACTTTGTTCCCATTGATGTAGACAGCGGCATGTTCTCCACTACGCTTCCTGAAGTCAATGACAATCTCCTTTATTTTGTTGACATTGAGGGAGAGATTATTGTCGTCGCACCAGTTCACCAGATTCTCTATCTCATTCTTGTACTCTGTCTCGTCATTGTTTGAAATCCGACCCACTACGGTGGTGTCATCAGCAAAATTTGAAAATCGTGTTGGAGGAGACTTTGGCCATACAGTCATAGCTGTATAAGGAGGGGGCTAAGGACACACCTTGTGGGGCACCAGTGTTGAGGATGATCCTGGAGGAGGTGTTGTTGCCTATCTTTACTGATTGTGGCCTGTGGGTTAGAAAGTTCAGGATCCAGTCGCAGAGGGAGGAGCCGAGGCCAAGGCCACCGAGTTGGAGATGAGTTTCGTAGGAATGATGGTGTTGCAGGCTGAGCTGTAGTCGATAAATAAATAGGAGCCTGACATAGGTGTCTTTGTTATTTAGGTGTTCCACGGTAGAGTGCCGGGCCATGGAGATGGCATCTGCTGTGGACCTGTTGCAGCGGTTGGCGAACTGCAGTGGATTAAGGCAATCTGGGAGGCTGGAGTTGATTCGTGCCATGACTAACCTTTCGAAGCACTTGTGTACCGGAGAGAAAAACAAATACTCCTGTTCCCTTGGGTGCAGGAACCTCCTCAGATCCACTCTTCCCGCCTATCTCATGAGTTCAGCCAGCGCCTTCGTCACCCCCTGACTGGGCCAGCAAGCATGGCTGCGGCCTGTCCATCTTTGGTTCCTGCACCATATTCCAATTACCCCCCCCCTGCTATTAACTCGCGGGTGTCCAACTCCAGGATGGCCCCCAGCAACCTCTTCACAGACATTTCTAAAAACAATAATTTTGTACAAAATTAAAAGTCATATAGACAAACGTGGGTTAATGAAGGAAAGTCAACATGGATTTCTTAAGGGAAAATCATGTTTAACTAACTTGCTGGAGATTTTTGAAGAGGTAACAGGGAGGGTTGATGAGGGTAATGCTGTTGATGAGGTATGAAGATAGAATGGTGAAATTCAGCCTGTTTTCCTTGGAGAAAAGTGGTTCAGAGGAGATTTGACAGAAGTATTCAAAATCATGAGGAGATGACTTTCAGCAGCGGGGTGAGCTGGTCACTATGTTGTGACAGAGGTTCCTCCACCCTCTTCAACTTCTCTCCTTGCTCTCGTACCTAGGCCGATGTCTTCAACACTGCCGCTTTCACTTGGGCCATCTCCTTCTCCACCAGCTCCTTCATCGCCTTCCACATCACGTCCAGGTGGCTTGGCGTACTGCCATTCAAACTCTTCAGCCATCACCTCGGTCAAAGTCTCCACTGTGAAGGGCACGACCCCACCCAGTGACCTCGCCTCCGCCATCTTTCCTGCAGCCGGGCTGACCCGTTCACTCAATGGCGAACATTCACTCGCTCCCTTCTTCCCAGCAGCTTTTTCCTGAGTTTTCGACATTCCCCTCCTTTCGTATATCCTCCTGCATCAGTTTATCCACAAACTGCCCAATGAACAAGGCATTAAACTCCAAGAGCCTCGAGCAGGAGCCACCCACTGTGCGACTTCCACCCACATGCTGCCACTGGAAGTCAACTCCTCATGATTTTGAATACTTCTGTCAAATCTCCTCTGAACCACTTTTCTGGATTTGTTTACCCTAACTTTCCCTTTCAAGGGAAATACTGCCACTGTCAGCACCTTCTATAGTCTTTAATACCCTTTATCACGCACTCATAGCAACTTTGTCAAATCTCTCCCAGTTCCCACCTGGCTCTGGCTCTGAAGAAAAGTCCTACAGACTTGAAATGTCAACTCTGTTTATCTCTCCACAAATGTTGCCAGACCTGCTGAGTTTCTCTAGTTCTTCTGTTTTGTCCCTGTGTCCAGTCTGTACAGCCCTGTCAGAATTTTGTATGCTTCAATTCGATCCCCCCTCATCTTTCTAAATTCCAGTGAATACAGGCCCAGTTGACCCAAACTCTCCTCGTGCACCAATCTATCATCGCAGGAATCTGTCTGGTGAGCATTCGCTGCACTCCCTCTGCAGCAAGTATATCCTTTCTGAGATAAGGAGATAAAAACTGTACACAATACTCCAGGTGTGGTCTCACCAAGGCCCTGTACAGCTGCAGTAAGACATCCTTGCTCCTGTACTCTAGTCCTCCAGCGAAGGTTAACGCACCATTTTTGCCTTCCTAACTGGTTGCTGGACCTGTATTCTTGCTTTCAGCAACTGGTGTATTAGAACGTCCCGGTCCCTTTGCACATCAACATTCCCAATATATCACCATTTAATTAATGTTCTGCCTTTCTGTTTCTCCGTCTGAAGTGGATAACTTCATCTTTATCCAGGTTATACTGCATCTGTCACATATTTTCCCACTTACTCAAACTTGTCTAAATCGCCTTGAAGCCTCTTAAAATCCTCCTCACCACTCACCTTTCCAAAAAGTTTTGTGTCGTCAGCAAACTTGGAAATATTATTTCCAAATCATTGATGTATGTTGTGAATAGCTGGGGCCCAAGCACTGATCCCTGCTGGACACCATTAGTCACTGCCTGACACTTTGAAAAAAACACCCATTTATTCCTACTCTCTGTTTCCTGTCTGCTAACCAATTCTCAATCTATGCTAATATATTATCCCAATCCCATGTGCTTTAATTTTGCACATTAACCTCTTGTGTGGAACTTTATAAAAAGCTTTCTGAAAATCCAAATACAGCACATCCACTGGTTCACCTTTATCTATTCTGCAAATTAACTCTTCAAAAAACTCCAGTAGGTTTGTCAAACATGATTTCCCTTTCACAAATCCATGTTGACATTGTCTAACCATATTGGATCTAATACCATCCTTAATTTATTTTCTGAGCCATGGTTGGGCAGCTTTTCTTGTGTTTTGCGCCAGAAAGGAGAGTATAACTGTTGCAATGCATACATCTGTTCCTTAAATATTAGCCATTGTTTATTCACCATCATGTTTGTTAATTAGTTTCCCAATCCACCTTAGCCAACTCGTGCCTCATACCTTCATAGTTACCTTTGATTAGATTCAGGACCCTAGTTTCAGATTGGACTTCTTCACTTTCTACCATGTTGTGGTCACTGCTCCCTAAAGGACCCCGCAAAACAAGATTATTAATTAACACCTTCTCATTACATTATACCAAATCTAGGATAGCCTGTTCCCGAGTTGGTTCTGACGCACTAAAAAATTAAATTACACATTCCAGGAATTCATTTGCCGCAATATTATTGCTAATTTGATTTACCCAATCAATATGTAAAGGGGCTGGTTTAGCTCACAAGGCTAAATCGCTGGCTTTTAAAGCAGATCAAGCAGGCCAGCAGCACGGTTCGATTCCTGTACCAGCCTCCCCGGACAGGCGCCGGAATGTGGCGACTAGGGGCTTTTCACAGTAACTTCATTGAAGCTCGTGACAATAAGCGATTTTCATTTCATTTTTTCATTTAAAGTCACCCATGATTACTGCAGAATGCTTGTTACAGGCTTCTCGAATTTCCTATTTAATGTCACCCTCTATTTTACCACTACAGTTTGGAGGCCTGCAGACAGCTCCAACTAATGTTTTCTGTCCTTTTTTTGCTACTTTGCTCCACCCAGATTGAATCTACATCTATATTTTCTGAGCCAATATCCTCTCGCACTATTGCACTGATTTCATCCTTGACTAACAACACCACCCTACCTTCTTCTCCTTTTTGTCCATCCTTCCTAAATATCGAGTACCCCTGGATATTCAGTGCCCAGCCTTGGTCACCCTGCAGCCACGTCTCCGTAATGGCAATTATGGGCAGGAATTACCGGCATCGTCGTGCCCAATTTGGCAAATTCGTCGCAAGACTAGTATGTTAAATCTAAGTAAGTGCAATTATGAGGACATGAAAGCAGAGCAACTAGAGTGAGATGGTAAATGTGCTTAAGGGATAGATCAACAGATGTTCAGTGACAGACATTTTAAGGCATGCTTTGGAATATGCAAAATAGACATAATGTAATGAAAAAGAAAAATTCCAAGTAGAGGGCCCATCCTCTGTGGTTAACTAAAAAAATTAAAGACCGTATTAAACATAAAGAAAAAACACATATTTGCGCAAAGGCGAATGGTAGGTCAGAAGATTAGAAAGAATATAAAGAGCAGCACAGAATGACAAAAATTTCGATACGGAGGAAAAGTACAAGAGAAAATGAGCTTGTAGTATAAAGACAGACAGTAAGAGTTCCTATAGATATTTAAATAAGAAAAATGTTTACAAAGTGAGCTTTGATCCTATAAGATGTGCGTCTGTGGAATTGATCGGGAAAGTTGGGAGATGGAGATGAAATATAGGGGTATTTTGCATCTGTCTTCACTATAGAGAACAAAAGTGACATTCCATAAGTAAACTGGAAATCAAAAATGGGAGGAAGGAACTCCGGAATATTACAATCACCAGGAAAGTGGTATTGAACAAATTGCTGGGCCTGTGGGCTGGCAATTCCTCAGATCCAGGTGGGTTTCACCCTAAGCTCGGGGAATAAGTGGCCAATGAGATAGTTGATGCATTGGTTTGAATTTTCCAAAATGTTCTAGAATCGGGGAAGGTTCCATTAGATTGGAATATCGCAAATGCAACTCCTTTAGTCAAAAGGAAGGGAGACAGAAAGCAGGGAACTCTAAGCCAGTTGGCTTAACATCTGTCATAGGGAAAATGTCAGGAATATTTAACACCCAGTGCTGCCCTTCCTTGAGCCAGGTCTCGGTTATCGCCACAATATCATGTTTGCACAATGTATTCTGCACTGTAACTCCCCATTCTTATCCATGTATTCACACACGTGCAGTATAGCCCTGATATAGACTTTGTTGCTTTCTCCCTTTCTCTGAATCTACCTATCAACTTACTCTTCTTTCTTCCAATGCTATCTGACTCTCCCAGTATTTTCTGCATCCTGGTATTCCTCTCTAATATTCTCTCCTGGTTTCCACACTCGTACCGGGTTAGTTTAAAGCCGTCCCAACAGTGCTAGCAGAACACTCCAGAAGGAACTCAGTCTCAGCTCTGTTCAGGTACAACCCAACCGGCTTGTACAGAGCCCCAGAGCCAGTTCCTGTGTCCCAGGAACCTGAGGCCCTCCCTCCTACACTATCCTTTCAGCCACGCATTCACCTGCCTTAGCTCTTATTTCTGTACTCATTTTCACGTGGCCCTGGGAATAATCTGGAGCTCATGGCTGGAATTCTCCAGCCATCCGTTAGTGGCCGGATTCTTTGTTCCTGCCAGAAGTGCACCCCGCCCGCAGGTTTCCTGGCAAAGTGGAGTTATTGGGGCTATGGGTTATTTTCTGGGTAATTATTAATGGGACAGTGTGACTTTCCTTTCAAAGCCATGAATAGAGATAAAAGACATTAACCAGTCTAATATTCAGTTCAGTATATCATAATAGAAAGTTTCTTATGTTCAGAGTATAAGGGCAAGGAGGTTTGTTGAACTTGTTATAAGACACTTGTTTAACCTCAGATGGTATATTACGTCCAGTTATGGATGTCACTCTTTCGGAAGGATGTGAGGATTTTGGGGAGAGTGCAGAAAAGATTCATGAGAATGGTTCCAGGTCCAAGGAAGTTCAGTTAGGAATATTCTCCTTGTTGGAGAAGAGAAGGGTGAGGAGAGATCTGACAGTGACATTCAAAATCACGAAGGGTCTGGACGGATTGATAGGGAAAGGATGAAGGGACTTGTGAAAGGATTGAGAACGAAAGGACACAGATTTAGAGTAATTGTCATAAGAAGCAAAAACAATGGGCTGGATTCTCCGCTGCCCGCCGCTGGTAGTGGAGTTCCCGATGGGGTGGAAAATCCAGCGTTGGCCAAAAAACGGGATTGGCACCCACCATTCTGATGCTCCGGTCTGTCGCTGGTGGCAGCATTGAGGTTCGTACCTCGCACTAGCGGGAGGATGCAATGGGCTAAATTGACGTATTTGTATCCTATTAACGAACAAGGCACTGGATTCTCCAAGCCTGCGTGAATCTCTGAGCCGAGAGTTACGTGGGTGAGAATTGGTGCAGGCATTTCCCAGCGTGGTCCTGCCACTGTGGACCTCGCAGGGGCCAAGGGCGTAACTCTTTTTAGGGAGTTCCCCAAAGTCCTTTACAGGTCACCATTCTCCCCACAATGCAAGTCCTACCCGCCCCATCAGAGATTCCCCCCTGCCCTGTACGAGCGACCACCCCCAACTGAGAACCCCACCTGAAACCCACCTCCATTGCCTAGAAGCCCCACATTATAGCAAACTCTGCCTGGAAGCCCCCCAATACAGAGGCCCCCACCTGGAAGCCCCCCCCCCCCCCCCCCCCATTACAGAGACCCCTGCCTGGAAGCTAGAGAGCACTCCAGACAGAGACAATAAAAAATCATTGCTTTAAAACTCACCTGTACAACACACCTTCTGGTTCAGGCTCAGGGCTAAATCGCTGGCTTTGAAAGCAGACCAAGCAGACCAGCAGCTCAGTTCAATTCCCGTAACTGCCTGCCCGAACAGGCACCGGAATGTGGCGACTAGGGGCTTTTCACAGTAACTTCATTGAAGCCTACTCGTGACAATCAGCGATTTTCATTTCATTTCATTTCGCCTGCAAATTCCTAGAAAGGGAAATCAACATCAGCTGTGTTTAAACCCTCTCAGATCTTTGATCTGCAAGGCTTTCATTCACATCAATTGATTTCACGAGAACATAAGAACTAGGAGCAGGAGTAGGCCATGTGGCTCCTCGAGTCTGTTCTGCCATTCAATAAGATCATGGCTAATCTTTTTGTGGACTCAGCTCCACTTACCCGCCCGCTCACCATTACCCTTAATTCCTTTACTGTTCAAAAATCTATCTATCTTTGCCGTAAAAACATTCAACGAGGTAGCCTCAACTGCTTCACCGGACAGGGAATTCCACAGATTCACAACCCTTTGGGTGAAGAAGTTCCTTTTCAAATCAGTCCTAAATTAGCCCTGCCTTCCTTATTTTGAGGCTATTCCCTCTAGTTTAACATCCAGTGGAAACGACCTCCCTGCTTCTATCTTATCTATTCCTGTGATAATTTTATATATTGCAATAAGATTCCCCCTCGTTCTTCTAAATTCCAATGAGTGTCGTCCCAGTCTACTCAGTCTCTCCTCATAAGCCAATCCTCACAACTCGGGAATCAACCGAGTGAATCTTCCCTCTACCCTCTCCAGTGCCAGTACATCCTTTCTCAAGTAAGGAGACCACAACTGTACACAGTACTCCAGGTGTGGCCTCACCAGTACCCTCTACCAGCTGCAACATAACCTCCCTGTTTTTAAACTCCATCCCTCTAGCAATGAAGGACAACATTCCATTTGTCTTCTTAATTACCTGCTGCACCTGCAATCCAACTTTTTACGATTCATGCACAAGGCCACCCAGGTCCCTCTGCACAACAGCATGCTGCAATTTTTTACCATTTAAATAATAGTCCATTTTGCTGGTATTCCTACCAAAATGGATGACCTCACATTTACCAACATTGCACCCCATCTACCCGAGCCTTGCCCATTCACTTAAACTGTCTATGCCCCTCGGCAGACTTTCAGCGTCCTCTGCACACTTTGCTCTACCACTCATCTTAGTGTCATCTGCAAACTTTGACACATTACACTGTGCAGAGCAGAGTTTATCAACCGCCAGTGTTCCCTGAGAAATGTGCAAGTATGCCGCGACCGTGACTATTTGTATTCCTTTTTCACGACTGGGAATGGAACGTCTTCATCTTTAGGTCAATAGCGCAGCACGGTGGCCCAGTGGGTTAGCCCTGCAGTCTCACAGTGCTGAGGTCCCAGGTTCGATCCTGGCTCTGGGTCACTGTCCAAATTGAGTTTGCACATTCTCCCCGTGTTTGCGTGGGTTTCACCCCCACAACCCAAAGATGTGCAGGGTAGGTGGATTGGCCATGCTAATTTGCCCCTTAAGTGGAAAAAATTAATTGGCTACTCTAAATTTAAAAAATATATATATTTCGGTCAATGACCCAAAAGATCATCTGTTTTTTGTTCTGCTGCGCTGTTAACATGTACGGGAACTCATCCAACAATTAGCCAAGGAGAGATCAGTGAACCAAAACAAAGTAAACCACAGCAGAAGAGCGCTGGGAAAAACGTATTTAAGAGCACTCTTTGCTAAATGCTAATCGCGATTAGAAAGTGGCGATTCGGACGCTCCTTAGAAACGGTCGGTTGTGGGTCAGTTTTCTCAATTTACAACACAACGTTCTCCATCTTTAACCAATTAAACAGCATGCTCTCCGAATTCTTTCAAACAAAAAAGCAGACAACTGTTCAAAAGCCAGGTGTAAATTTCATTCTACCTTATTTAAATCCTCATGTGTATTTAAATAACCAAGCCACAAGTGGAAAAGATGTCAAAAAATAGTCAAGAGTCGTCTGCGTGGATTTCACACCCACAACCCAAAGATGTGCAGGCTAGGTGGATTGGCCACGCTAAATTGCCCCTTAATTGGAACAAATTAATTGGGTACTTTTTAAATTAAAAAAAATATATAACCCAGAGTCGGTTGAGCTATTATTTTTAATACAAATGCAAACAGAAAATGGCTGGTATTTAACGCCTCGGAAACGGATGACAATGGAAGCAGGGAAAACTGTAAAATTGTGTGGAATGATTTTGGGTAGGGCCCCTGATGTCATCACGTTTGGTCAGACCTTTTATAAGCGTTGGACAGCAAGCTGCATCATCAAAGACAGCGATTGAAAGACATTTAATTTTATTAAGCTGAGAAAACAGAACATAATTTTACAGGCCCATCGGGAATCAACAACGCGAATGAGTGGGAGGGTTCTGTGGTGTCGCTGCACTCCCCTGGTGCAAGGTCTTACAGATTGTACAGATTGAGTCTCCTGCAGGCCAGTCTGCAGTAGCTTTATTAACCAGAAGAAATGTTCAATTCCTCACTGTCCAACCTGTCTGCAATCAATCCTGCAGATGTGTGTTTACTATCTGGAGACCAGCCACATTGGTCACATTCTCTGGCACTCCTCCTGTCCCACAGCTCCACCCCCCCCCCCCCCCCCCCCCTTCCCCACCCCCACTGCATAGCTGCAAGGATAGGTACTTGCTGACACGGAATGTCCATTCCTTTGCACATAACACCAAACTTTGGGGCCGCCACCTCCCTCTGAGCCGTGCTCAACCCGTCAACTATAATCTTCTTTTCATGAGGAATGTGTAGCACAGATTGTGTGAAGCATCGTAAAGCTTGGGGAAAGAAATGAAATTGTTTTTCTCAATTTGGGACATTCTGGTACCAGTCTGAGCCTTGGGCTACGTTGTGAAGGTGTGTTTACACCCTGGGCACCGTGTACCATCTTTGCCCCCACAAGTTGCTGCCCTTTCTCCATTTGTCAGCTGTAAACTTTGCTGCCGTGTTGAAGGGGGGAAAAACGTCTTTCAGTTGCATGTTCTCTTGGGGGACAGAGCATGATTTTAATGATGCAAGAATTGGTTTGTCTGTTCTGACTCAGATGAGGGTGTGAGCAATTGAGTCATAACTGTGTATAAGAAAGAAGAAAAACTTCACTATTAAATATAACCAGGAGGGGGAGGGGTGTGTGAGTATGTAACTGTAAATGTATTTGGCATCGCACACAAACATGAACATATTTGGATAGGCACTGAGGAGAGAGCCATGACATTCATAAACGAATGAGAATTATGTGACTGGTGGGTGGGTATGTTTTTTTAAAAATTAATTTAGAGTACCCAATTCATTTTTTTCCAATTAAGGGGCAATTTAGTGTGGCCAATCCAACTAGCTTGCACTTCTTTTGGGTTGTGGGGGCAAAACCCACGCAAACACGGGGACAATGTGCAAATTCTACACTGACAGTGACCCAGAGCCGGGTTCGAACCTGGGACCTCGGCGCCGTGAGGCCGCAGTGCTAACCCACTGCGCCACCGTGCTGCCATGAGTGGGTATGTTTTAGCGTTTTTTTCTAATATTCATTCTTGGGATCTGAGCACTGTTGTTAAAGCCAGCATTTATTATCTATCCCTCATTATGCCTGAAAGGTGGTCGTGGGTTGTCTATTTGAGCTGCTGTGGTACATGTGGGACAGGTATACCCACAGTGCTACTCAGAAGAGAGTTACAGGATTGTGACCCAACGACCTTGAAGGGATGGGGATGTAATTCCAAGTCAGGGAGGCACATTACTTGGTGGGAAGCCACACGGTGGTGGTGTTCCTGTGTGTCTGCCGCCCTTGTCCTTCTGGATGGTCGAGGTTGCAGCTTTGGAAGGTGTCTTCGAAGGACGCTTGGTACAGATTATACGCATGGCTGCCACTGTGCATCAGCGGTGGAAGGAGTGAATGTTTAAGGCAGTAGTTTACAACTGGTGTGCCCAGCGGTGTCAACGTCCCATCTCCATGGAGACAGTACGCTGGACGGCGCCGCCTGTACTGTGCTATTGGCCACTGTTGGTTCAACACTACATTGTGGGGCATTTATGAGCAATCGATTCAGCTGAAAAAAAGTGGGCATACCGTGGAATCGCTTTTCTCATTGAAGTGTGCTGCATTACTGAAGAGGCTGGGAACCACTGAGGCAGAGGACTCCCCTCCTGGCCTCTGGTTCATCAAGCAGGATGCCCAGGGAGGCATCGCTGAATTTGAGCGTTAAAGCTCCCTGCCCACTTTGGGCCATCTCCTCCTCAACATTCGGCAAGTTGTTGTCTGGGCGCCTTATAAATATGGCGCCTGGATATTATGGCGGAGTGTGTGCCATCCTGCCCCAGCCTGTCGGGCAGTATATCAAGAAACCCCTGACTGCATAATTAATTAGGCCGGGGCCGCGTGATATCGTGCGACTAGCCAGCAGTCTCTGGAGGGGGAAACACTCCTCATCCCTGCCCCCACCACAGGACTTAATGCCAGGAGGGAAAATTTTACTCATGGAATTCTGATCTCTCCGGGAATCCAAGGAAATGAGGAATGGATGGGAATGTGGAGTTGAAGTCAAAGATCAGTCATGAACTTGTCGAATAATGTAGCAGGCATGAGGGACCATATTTCTAATGTTTTAAATTTTCAGTGTGTACCTCTAATGCCTTTGATCCTTTGCCCTATTTCAGCCCGTCATGTCTACCTGGCCACATGATTCAAACTACCAAACACCCCACCTCATGCTTTCACATGTTGAAATTAATTTGCCAATGATCCGTCCATTCTGTAAATTATTAATGTCCTTTTAGATTTTATTTCATGCACCCTAATGTTAACTACATCTCTGCACCCCCCCCCCCCCCCCGAATTTGGTGTGATAATGCAATGTTATATAGCCTTTGTTCACTCTTAAACTTAAAGCATTGGGAAATAATTTTACCGTTGATTAACTGCGTGACAAAACAACACAACGCTTTGTTTCCACTTGACTTTCCATTGCGAAATATATCTGAAGTCTTCATTGGCGCTGAAGAAATGCAAAGTATGTTGAGTTTTAACAAAACATTAAAAACAATTGGCTGAATGCTTACCTGATGTAAGTCATTATGTAAGACATTTTTGGTAATACGTGTCAGCTATTTTCTATATTAGTGTTTCCCCCTACAGGCGTTATTGAGTACTGTATCACATTTAAAAATAATTCTCTTGTCAAAAGTCCCTCCTTTTCAAACAATGAATTCCTTTGCAGGTGTATGGTGCCATGGCAGCATTTGTCTAGGTGGCTGGTATTGATGGAAGTGATGATGGCGTCACCGACAAACGCCGTCACCCTTTAGCCGTTCCAGCATGTGTTACTGGATAACAACCAAGAAAGCAAGCCCGGGCTGACTTTCACCTCCCTAACTCAGATGTCACATTTTAGTACCACTCGCACACATTCCGCTGATTTACCGAGCACGTGGCCATCTTGCTGTCTCGCTAACAGACTGAGAGGGTATCTCAGCACTTTGCTCTGATTTTTGACCGAAATCGCTTCTAACCCCAATTGTTTCATTGCAGGGAGCCAGTGGATGAGGTTCTCCAGATACCTCCTTCATTACTAAACTGTGGGGGTTGTCAACAGAATATTGGAGATCGTTATTTCCTGAAAGCTATCGATCAATATTGGCATGAAGATTGCCTGAGCTGTGACCTGTGTGGCTGCAGACTAGGAGAAGTGGGCAGGAGACTCTACTATAAACTAGGCAGAAAGCTCTGCCGAAGGGACTACCTCAGGTATGGCATATTTATTCTGCACCAGAATGATTAAGAAATTCTGAAACATGACTGTGAAACAGTCTCAGTGAGTCACAGGCTCCACTGTGTCACTATTGGGAGCCTTTGTCCATGCAAATATTTGAACTCCGGTATACAATTAGTCACATGGCAGCACAGAACTTGAGTATTGCTTGAAAGAGACATGCTGTCGAAGCTTCTTGTCTTGCACTCACCAGGACAGATCGCAAGAATGCCAATAATAAAGGAAACAACAATTTATACTGTATGAGTAGAGTGTGCTGATTGGGTGGCAAGTGGACTCTGATTGGTGAAAGCTTTGCCAAGGAGAATGCACCAAGTAACATTTACCCGACACGCTTTTGTTCAAATTCAAACCAAGCAGGTTGGCACTGATTGATCAAGGTATTGCCACGGGGAATGAACAGATAGAGTTCCAGGTTATTGCCACTCGCTGCATTTTAAAAAAAACAATTCCTCCTTACATTCTCCCTGCATCTCAACCAAAATCTGAAATCTGTGTTGCTTAGTCCTTACGCTATCATGGGAACAGTTTTTCTTTCGCTACTGTATCCAAACCTGTCATAACCTTGTACGCATCTGTAAATTCTCCCCTCGGCTGCCTTTGCTCCAAGGAGGACAATCCTAGTTTTTCCAATTTAACCTTGGAACTAAAATCCTCACAGCTCTGGAAGTATTCTGGGTAAATTTCCTCTACACCCACCGAAGGATCCTCGCGTCTTTCCTATATGTTGTGATCAGAAATGGACACCGCTTTGCAGCTGGAGAGCAACCAGAGCTTTATAAACATTCGGTATAATTTTCTTGCTTTTGTACATAACACCTCTATTTATGAAGTCAAAATTCCTCAATATGTCCTACCACCTTCGAAGAATGATGCACGTGCACCCCTGGGTGCCTCTGTTCCTGCTCACACTTTGGAACTGCACCATTAAGTCTGTATTTGTCTCCCTAACCCTTCTGTCAAAATGCATCACCTCACACATCTGCTAGGGAGACGGTGGTGCAGTGCGATTGCAAATTGATGGGAGAATTAATTTAAACATTTCTGGGACACCCACGGCTCCATCACCCAAGAAGTTAACATGTTTGGACACTCCTGGAAATAGGGACCTTCAGACAGATCTGATGTCCACCTTTCAACTTCTATTTAGAGTAGAAACCATTGCTAAAGCTGCGATCATCTGGTCTGTATACTTCAGCATCAAAATTAGTGTTTTTCAATTTTATCTGTTCATGTGAGGCATCACTGGCGAGACCAGCATTTTCTGCCCATCCCTAATTGCCCTTGAGAAGGTGGTGGTGAGCAGTCATCATGAACTGTTGTAGTCCATGTGGTATAGGTACACCCACAGTGATAGGAACAGGGGTAGGCCATTCAGCCCCTCGAGCCTGCTTTGCCATTTAATGAGATTGCAGCTGATCTCTGGCCTAACTCTATATACCTGCCTTTGGCCCATACCCCTTAATATCTTTGTTTAACAAAAATCTGTCTATCTCAGAATTAAAATTAACAGCTGATCCAGCATCCATTGATGTTTGTGGAAGAGTGTTCCAAAGCTCTATCACCCTGTTATCAGATATTGGGGTTCTCTACTGTTCTTTTCCACTGATCAATGCCTATCCATTTGATCAAGTGCAGATTTAATTTGTAGGCTTCACCGTTTCTCAAGCTTTAGACTAACTTCTTTTCTTTCCTCCAGGTTATTTGGTCAAGATGGACTATGCTCTGCCTGTGACAAAAGAATCCGGGCCTATGAAATGACGATGCGAGTCAAAGACAAGGTCTACCACCTGGAGTGTTTTAAATGTGCAGCTTGTCAGAAGCACTTCTGCGTAGGAGACAGATACCTGCTCATCAACTCAGACATTGTCTGCGAACAGGACATTTATGAATGGACTAAACTCAATGGGATGATCTAGAATTATACCTGATCCCCTCTACAGATTGGTCTCATAGTAACTGTGTATATATGAATTTACCCTTTTGTAAGAAACTGTAAATGTTAAGGACTTGTACAGATATTTTATTAACACAAGCTGTGAAGGTTTCATTCATATACGCAATTTACTGTGAACTATTAATTTCTGCTTCACTAAAGAGATGGAAATGAATGTCATCTTATTTGACAAAAAACTTGCTCCTCATAAATAAATGAAATAACTGTTCAGTTTGGATTCCATCTAGAACGCCTCTACTTGATTCCAGACCTCGCCATACCTTGCCAATGGCAAGGGAAGAACTTGATGAGAATTCCTTTGGCCATAATTTAGTGTTCAACTTAGTATTTTCTGTCTTCATTTATGGGATGTTGGCATCGTTGGCAAGGCCAGTATTTATTGCCCCTGCCTAATTGCTCGTCAGCGGGTGGTGGGAGTCTTGAACCTCTATAGTCCAAGTGTTGAAGGTACACGCATAGTGCTGTAAAACACGGAGGTCCAGGCATTTTAGTTCCAAGTTAGGGTGGTGTTGGACTTGAAAGGTTACTTGTAGGTGATGGCGTCCCCACAAGTCTGCAGTCCTTGTCCACAGTATTGTGGAGGGTGTCACCTTCAATTCCACAAGGACAGTGCAGTGGTCACCATGCCAGGCATTTCTGCAACAGGTAGATTTGTGAGGACAAGGCAAAGTAGCCTTTTTCTTGTGTTGGTTCTCTCCTAATTCCCTTAGGCCTACTTTCCTACTTTGACAGGTAAACCCTCCAGGACTCAAGTAGTTCACTCAGTCGTGGTGCTACACAGCCAAGCTTTGTGATGAAAATTGAACCCAACCTCTTCCCCCACCGGCAACATATTTTGTGCCCATAGCACCCTCGCTAGATCTTCTAACTGGTGTTCAACTCGAGGGGGGGTGCATGGAGTTAGTGGTTGGAGGTAATCAATGGGAGGTTTCCATGCACATGTTTGAGCTAATACTTTGAAATTTCATGTGGCCTGAGTAAATGTTACCCCCTCCCGACTGTATGCTACTGTGCCGTTCCCTCTAGTGGGTCTGTCTGCCGATGGGACAGGACATCACCTGCGAAATGTGGCACTGGCATCTGGGACATTGGCTGTCGGCATAATTCAGTGAGTATGATCATGCCATCCTGTCCCTTTGCTAGTCTGTGGAACAGCTCTCCCTAATTCTCCAGATGTTAGTGAGTGGGACTTTGCGGAGTCAACTGGCCTTTCTCATGCCATAGATAGGTAAGTAGCTATTAGCAAAATCATTCCAGAGAGCAGTTAATTGCCAACCATATTGCCCTGGCTCGGAGTTCCTTGTCAGCCAGACTGGATCAGGATGACAGATTTCCTTCCCTGAAGGACATTCATGAAGTACATGGGTTTTTATGACAATTTGATAGTTTCAGGGAGCACTCTCATTGAGACTAGCTTTGCAATTCTGATTTATTTAAATTCTCTTAACGGTCATGGTGGATTTCTACCGTATGTCTCCAGATCGTTTGGCCAGCTCTCTGGATCATTATTCCTATTATATAACCTCGATGCTACTGTACCTGATATTTTTGGTACAACATATGACACAAAGGAGATTTACCAGGATGTTTCCCGAGCTGGAGAGTTTTTTAGTTATGAACTGAGATTGGGTAGACTGGGGTTTTTACCCTTGGAGCAGAGGGGGACATGATTGAGGTGTCAATAGGCAGGAAGAAACGTTTCCCCTTGGTGGAGGGATCAGTGACCAGGGGGGAGATTAAAGGTAAGGGGTGGGAGGTTTCGAGGGGATGGGAGGAAACAACTTTTTCACCCAGAGGGGGTGGGAGTCTGGAACTCACTGCTAGAAAGGGTGGTGGAGGCAGAGACCCTATTAACGTTGAAGAAGTGTTTAAACATGCACTTGCGATGCCAAGGCATACAGGGCTATGTCCCAAGTGTTGGAAAATGGGATTAGAAAACTTCAGGGGTTGACTGGCACAGACAGATGGGCCGAAGGGCCTTTTCTGTGCTGTCGACCTCTATGACTCTATATAAGGAGCCTGAGGAAACAGGTCAATTCTGGTCAAGATGAAAATAGCTGATAAAAAAGGTGGTGATACTTGGAGGGGCTGGTTTAGCTCACAAGGCTAAATCGCTGGCTTTTAAAGCAGACCAAGCAGGCCAGCAACACGGTTCGATTCCCATACCAGCCTCCCCGGACAGGTGCCGGAATGTGGCGACTAGGGGCTTTTCACAGCAACTTCATTGAAGCCTACTCGTGACAATAAGCGATTTTCTTTTAAGGGGCTGGTTTAGCTCACCAGGCTAAATCGCTGGCTTTTAAAGCAGGCCAGCAGCATGGTTCGATTCCCGTACTAGCCTCCCCGGACAGGCGCCGGAATGTGGCGACTAGGGGCTTTTCACAGTAACTTCATTGAAGTCTACTCGTGACAATAAGCGATTTTCATTTCATTTTCATTTCATTTCATTTTTCATTTTTCATTTCATTTCATTTTTATTTTCAGGGGGCAAGTCGTTGCAAAGCCAGAACTTTGTTGCAACAGTTCTTGGATGCAACTTCCTCAGCTCCACCACCCTCAACTGCTCACCCATGATGTTCCCCTCCTTCATTAGGTTAGCTGTGGAACATTTCACTGGTGACTTCCCAGTGTTTAGCTCTATTCTCCTCCGGACATCTCCATATTTAGGGTTGCAATGGACTTGAATGCAAAAGCTAGGCTGCCAATCCACCACAACGCTTATGATTGCTCTGTTGCTGTCGGTGCTTTCTTTCGAAAGAAACATGCATACATCCAACAACCAATTGTTCAACTCATCTGTAATAAAATGAAATAAAAACAAAATCTTTGACAAATAAGCAAGAATGGAAAGTCATGAAAGCATGGTGTAACAGACTATGAAATCATTAGACCAGCCATTAAATTTAAAGTATTTTATGCAACTACAGTCCCATTTTATGCGCAAGGTTTTCCCATCCTGCCCGCAGCAGGACAATGTAACGGCAAGAAAGCAGCTGGAAACCCGCCAACGTAAAAGTAGGTTGCAATTATCCCAATGGCGGGCTGGTTATCCCACCGTCCAGTAGCACCAATGCAATTTGCATTCATTAAAATTCATTTAAATCTCATAAATGTTCTTTAAACCGGCTGCAAAGCCATAATTTCCTCCTGCCTTCCAACCTTGCGTCACGCCAGTGGGGAGTTATGTCAGCGTCAAACCCATTTGAAATGTCCGGCACACGCAAGTCGAACCTCAGTTCGCTCGTGACTGGGAGGAGAGTGTAACATGTATAGCCGACCTGCCGTAGTACTGTGCCTCTCCTATTGCGCTGGATGCCACTGCTGGGGCTGCAGGGCTGCCGCATGTTGTCTACAAGGCCACCACTGTGCTGTGGTACTCATACAGGCCTCTACTTTCAGAGTCTGACCAGTACTGTGCGCGGGATGGGGGAATGCAGGGGTCCTCTGCTCCTGGTGCTTGACACCGCTGTCTGCAAGGACACCAATGTGCTGTATGGACAATAGAGAAGGAAGGCTGTGCTAGGGTAGTTGGGGGGGGGGGGGGGGCGGCAATGGGGAAGAAAGGCTGTGCAAGGGCAGAATGGGAAGTGGGTATGATTTAAGACAGAGGGGCAAGGAGGTGGAGGAACAATGGAAGGGAGAGGGAAGATGGAGGAGTTGGAAGCTGGAGGGCAGCACGGTAGCATGGTGGTTAGCATAAATGCTTCACAGCTCCAGGGTCCCAGGTTCGATTCCGGCTTGGGTCACTGTCTGTGCGGAGTCTGCACGTCCTCCCCGTGTGTGCGTGGGTTTCCTCCGGGTGCTCCGGTTTTCTCCCACAGTCCAAAGATGTGCGGGTTAGGTGGATTGGCCATGATAAATTGCCCTTAGTGTCCTAAAAAATAAGGTTAATGGGGGGGGGTTACTGGTATGGGGTGGATACGTTGGCTCGAGTGGGGTGATCGTTGCTCGGCACAACATCGAGGGCCGAAGGGCCTGTTCTGTGCTGTACTGTTCAATGTTCTATGATACATAACGCTGCCCAGAGAAAGTGGAAGCCTTTGGTCTGGGGGCTTACCGTCAGGAATCACAGAGTGCAGACACCATGTGGCAAAGCTGAAAGCAGTCACAGATTATAAGCAGTCCAGGGGACGTTATAGTTAGAAGTCAGAGATAGGAGGCAGGGCAGGATAGCAGCAGGAGTAATCGTTGGAAACAATGGTGTACCCCAGATGCAGTGAGGGTCGGGAGCTGCGTGCAGAAGAAATAAAAGAGCAGAGCTTGGTGTGCAGGGCTGGCTCACAGCCGCTGTCACTGGGCTTGGCTGTCTCTGTATTGATCTGCAGATTGAATGGCGATGGTAACGGGAGGCATCTGCAACCTGCAGATTGGGAGACATAATAAAGGGGTGGGGTATGTGAAGCTCTTATCCAGGAGGTCCACCTTGGTAGGTGGTCTTGCTCCCAGCATCTAGATCAGGGGTGGGCAAACTTTTCCGTGCAAGGGCCACATTCAGAAATTCACAATTTTAAAGGGCCGCATAGTATATTAAGTAAAATAATTACTTCACCCGGTTATGATTCTGGGCGCCTCATGTAGAACATAGAACAGTACAGCACAGAACGGGCCCTTCGGTCCTCGATGTTGTGCCGAGCAATGATCACCCTACTCAAGTCAACGTATCCACCCTATACCAGTAAGTAACCCAACAGCCCCCCCCCTCATTAACCTTAAAAAAAAAATTTAAAACATTTAAAAAAAACATTTTTTTTTAATGACTTGGTGGGCCGCATAAAGACATTTGGCGGGCCGCATGCGGCTCGCGGGCCGTAGTTTACCCACCCCTGCTCTAGATGGTGTGGGTAGGGGTTCACATGGGGCATGTGTTATGGTCTCAGTTGGAGAGGGGAACTCTGGCTCAAAAGACCGTAACCTTTACTTTATATTTAGAAAACGTGGGTGAACAAAACGTGGGTGAACAGAGTCACAGGACTGCAAATTAACTTCTAACAACAACAAAAATAACCATGAAAAGTTTGAAACTCCTTCACTCCTCCCCTTCTCAAGTGTACACAGATTTCAATGATACCACAGATTATATAATATATCTTGTGATATAATGTTCCCAGCATGGTAGCATAGTGGTTAGCACTGTTGCTTCACAGCTCCAGGGTCCCAGGTCCGATTACTTTAGGCTTGGATATTACAAATAACTTGGATATTAAAAATAACTCACCATTGTCATCCAAATAATATATTCTCTGAAATTTATCAGACACTTCGACCGGTTTATTCGTAAAATGTTTACCCATGTGCCCTTACTTACGAGAGAACAAAGAACAGAAACAGATTTGCAGTTCAATCCAAATTTATTAACAAGTTCAATAAATGTCAATACACAGTTAATATTCCCAAATTATCTTAATCCTATTTGGCTAAGATTCTAATACTCCCTGTGCTGATGAACGTGATCGAGCCTGGGATCCAATTCTCTGAGCCTTTACCTTCCCAGGGTCCTCATCTTTAACGGTGAATCTCTTACGCCCTCTTCTGTCCATCTCTGGATTGCCGCCAAGTATGTCTGTTGTCTCCTTCATTCAGGGTCGTGCCGAGTCTTTGCTGCTAATGGCCACCTGATGTCTCCTCTTATCCCCTTCCTCTGCGTCCTTTAAAAGCTTCCCTGGCTTCCAGCCAATGGGGTCACTGGGTGGAGGTCACGGCATCCAATTGGGTTGAAAATCTCTGTTTGGAGGACGCTAGATGCACCCTTGGTGACAATTGCCAGGTATTTCACCCTTCCAAATAAAGTTGTAGCGAGAAGCTGAGATACAAGAGAGTCTGGTCGAGGCCAGGGAATACAGAAACCATCCGCCAAATATGGTCAGGGTCAGGTCCTTCTGATCTTCACTCTGTGGGAGTCGGTATTAGGGGTATTACGGTACCCAGGTTGATGCTGTAAGACCATTGGTGTGGGAGGTACCTGAGACAGCAATATCATTGGTGAAGCCTGCCTGCTGGTTCCACCCAGTAAGGCGGAGTATAAGAGCCTGCATCTCCCAGCTGCTGCATTCTGTACCTGCGCTGCTGGGGGAAACATCTAGTCCAATAAAGCCTTCAATTGTCATCCAATCTCGCTTCTGGAGTCATTGATCGAGCATCAATTTATTGGACTAGATTTTAAAGAATGGAGCTCTGAATCAAGCCGGAGTGTCTACAACTCAACCCCCACGCAGCAAACTCAGCGGCAACCTTCAAACACTGGCTGCCGTGCTTCAATGGGTACGCCAGCGACCACACAGAACGTTTAGTCTGGGACGCATTCGTTGCAGGTATGCTGTCCTCCCAAATCCGTCAGCGGTTGCTGGAGAAAGAGACACTAGGCTCCAAGGAGGCACGGGCCCTTGCTAGCTCCCAGGATGTGGCCTCACGAAACGCCCGCGCGTACGTCCCCGACCGCGCAGCAGCCCCTTGGACAGCGTGGAAACCCCCCGCGGCCGACCCCGATGCATCCCCCATCCCCCCACAAGCTTGTGCCGTGCGGCTACTGGGCAACCCCGGGGGGGCCCCGCTGTTATTTGTGCGGGCAAGCCAAGCACTCCCAGCAGCGCTGCCCGGCCCGCTCCTCCACCTGCAAAGGGTGCGGTAAAAAGAGCCATTTCGTGGCGGTATGCCAGGCCTGGGCTGTCGCTGCGGTCTCCGGGGGCGAAATGGGACCGCCATCACAACTCCCTCCACGAGCCACGTGCGGCCAACGGGCGCCACCATCTTCCTTCTCCCAAGCCATGTGCGGGCCCCGGGCGCTGCCATCTTGTTCCCCAGAGACCACGTGCGATGGATGGGCGCCGCCATCTTGCAAACCCCCAGCCATGTGCGACCAGTGGGTGCCGCCATCTTGGCTGGAGTCTCAGGACCCCGATTCAGATGACCACACACCGCCCGAGGAAAATCTCCAACTTTTACCATGACTTGCCTTGGTGACCCTGGACCAGTCTCGGCCCCGAACGCTCTCGACCGCGACGACGACCGTGCTCATCAACGGGCGCGAAACATCCTGCCTGATCGACTCTGGGAGCAGAGAGAGCTTCATACACCCCAACACGGTAAGGCGCTGTTCTCTTCCCATCCACCCAGTGAACCAAAGAATCTCCCTGGCCTCCGGGTCTCACTCTGTAGCGATCAAAGAGTTCTGTGTAGCGAACCTCACGGTCCAGGGAAGGGAATTAAAACATTTCCAGCTCTACGCCCTCCCTCACCTCTGCGCTGCCACGCTCCTAGGGTTAGACTTCCAATGTAACCTCCAGAGTTTAACTTTTTAATTTGGCGGCCCTATACCCCACCTCACTGTCTGCAGCCTCGCGACCCTCAAGGTCGATCTCCCTTCCCTTTTTGTGAACCTCACCCCGGATTGCAAACCCGTCACTACCAGGAACAGACGGTACAATGCCCAGGACCGGACCTTCATTTGGTCGGAAGTCCAGCGGTTACTGAAGGAAGGTATTATTGAGGCTAGGAACAGTCCCTGGAGAGCTCAAGTAGCGAGTGTAAAGACCGGGGAGAAGCATAGGATGGTCATCGATTATAGTCAGACCATCAACCAAGGTCTTTTCCGTGGTGGATCTCAAGTCCGTCTACCACCAGCTCCCCATCCACCTTAGCAACCGCAAATACACTGCACTACACTACCACTTCCTAAGGGTTCCCTTCGGTTTCACAAATGGAATCTCGGTCTTCCAACGGGAGATGGACCGAATGGTTGACCGGTACGGTTTGCGGGCCACGTTTTCGTACCTCGATAACATCACCATCTGCGGCCACGACCAGCAAGACCATGACACCAACCTCCGAAAATTCCTCCATACCGCAAAAATCCTTAATCAAACCTACAACAAGGACAAATGCGTGTTCAGCACCGACCGTCTAGCCATCCTCGGCTACGTAGTGCATGATGCAGTTATAGGCCCAGATCTCGAACGCATGCGCCCCCTCATGGAGTTTCCCCTCCCCCACTGCTCCAAGGCCCTGAAACGCTGCCTGGATTATTTTTATATTATGCTCAGTGGGTCCCCAACTATGCAGACAAGGCCCGCCCACTAATTCAATCCACGGGCTTTCCCCTGTCAGCAGAGGCCCGCCAGGCATCCAGCTGCATCAAAGGAGACATCGCAAAGGCCACGATGCATGCCAGCGACAAATCCCTCTCATTCCAAGCCGAGAGCGACGCATCCGACATAGCTCTGGCGGCCACGCTCAACCAAGCGGGCAGACCAGTGGCCTTCTTCTCACGCATCCTCCACGCTGCAGAAATCCGTCATTGCTCCATTGTAAAGGAGGCCCTGGCCTTGGTAGAAGCTGTGCGACGTTGGAGGCATTACCTGGCCGGCAGGAGATTCACATTCCTCACTGACCAACGATCGGTTGATTTCATGTTCGATAATGCACAGTGGGGCAAGATAAAGAACGATAAGATCTTACGGTGGAGGATTGAGCTCTCCACCTACATCAATGAGATCTTGTATCGTCCCGGGAAGCTAAACGAGCCTCCTGATGCCCTATCCCGCGACACATGTGCCAACGCACAAGTGGACCGACTCTGCACCCTCCACGAGGACCTCTGCCACCCGGGGGTCACTCGATTCTTCCATTTCATCAAGACCCGCAACCTTCCCTCCTTCATCGAGGAGGTCAGGACCACCACCAGGAACTGCCAAATCTGCGCTGAATGCAAGCCGCACTTCTACAGGCCAGAGAAAGTGCATCTGATAAAGGCTTCCCGCCCCTTTGAACGCCTCAGTATGGACTTCAAAGGACCCCTCCCGTCCACTGACCGCAACACGTATTTCCTGAACGTGATTGATGAGTACTCCCGGTTCCCATTCGCCATCCCCTGCCCCGACATGACCACAGCCACCGTCATAAAAGCCCTCACAGTATCTTTACACTGTTCGGTTTCCCCGCCTACATACACAGCGATAGGGGGTCCTCCTTTATGAGCGGCGAACTGCGTCAATTCCTGCTCAGCAAGGGCATTGCCTCGAGTAGGACGACCAGTTACAACCCCCGGGGAAACGAACAGGTAGAGAGGGAGAACGGAACGGTCTGGAAGACCGTCCTACTGGCCCTATGGTCCAGGAATCTCCCAGTCTCCCGCTGGCAGGAAGTCCTTCCTGATGCTCTCCACTCCATCCAATCACTGCTGTGTACCACGACAAATGAAACACCTCATGAACGTCACCTTGTCTTCCCTAGGAAGTCCACCTCCGGGACCTCGCTCCCAACCTGGCTGGCAGCTGCTGGACCCATCCTGCTCCGCAAACACATGTGGGCGCACAAGTCTGACCCTTTGGTCAAGAGGGTCCACCTCCTTGACGCTAACCCCTAGCACGCCTACGTGGAGTACCCCGACCGCCGACAGGGTATGGTCTCCATACGGGACCTGGCACCCGCTGGATCTCCACCCACACCCCCCCCCCCCCCCCCCCCCAACCTCCCTCCCACCGGCGCACCCCACAGCCGACCCCTTCCCAGGTGGATCGGTTCTCCCACTGGTCCCATCCAGGGTTGATGAAGCTGCCGAAGAAGCCAAAGCCACGGTCCCGGAGCCACGGATGCCCGAGCCAGCGCCTGCATCACCGCCGAAACTGCGACGATTGCAGAGGACGACTAGGTCCCCCGATCGACTAATTGCTTCATTTTGACACATGAATGTAATTAAATACTGTAAATAGTTGCGACATGTAACGAGGCAAAACACTGTACTAATGTGTACCAGGTACCACCATAACCTAAACCTCTACCACTATATAACGCAAGACCACCACCCCCGCTAGACTCTTTTTTTAACAGGGGGTGAATGTGGTAGTCAGTATTAGGGGTATTACGGTACCCAGGTCGATGCTGTAAGACCATTGGAGTGGGAGGTACCTGAGACAGCAAGATCATTGGTGAAGCCTGCCTGCTGGTTCCGCCCAGTAAGGCGGAGTATAAGAGCCTGTGTCTCCCCAGCTGCTGCATTCTGTACCTGCACTGCTGGGGGAACCATCTAGTCCAATAAAGCCTTCAATTGTCCTCCAATCTCGATTCTGGAGTCATTGATCGAGCATCACACTCCTGGGGCATGCCCTCGCTTTCCTGTTTGTTCCTGACCTGGATTGTTTTGAACTTTCCTGCCTGGGTTCCCAGTGGCCTTTGCTGCAGGAGCTGTCTGCTGCAGCAGTTTCATTTAAATTGTCAATTGTCCATTGGGGCGACAATTCAGGCCTTTGGTCAACTGGCCACAATATTCGTAATGATGCTAAACAATTTAAGTGAACGGGTGTCATCCTATTTTATTGCCCTCTTAATTGGGATAGGTTTAGTTAGCCTCTACCAGTTTCAATACAAGAAAACATTTCTGAATGTAGGTTTTCTTATAAACTTCCTGGGCACACCCACTAATGATTAATTTATGTCTGATGGGATCTGTGGTACCTGGTTCCTTTAAGGCGGCAGGCTCCACAGACCACGTGACTGGCTAGGGGTAAATCGCAGGGGAGAGCGTGAACTCCATTCCACAAATGTGCAGGTTAGACGATTTGGAATTCAAAACTGTCCCTTAGTATCCAAAGGTTGGGTGTGGTATGGGGTTACAGAGATAGGTGGGGGGAGTGGGCCTAGGTGGGATGTTCGGTGCTCTTTCGATGGGCCGAATGGCATAATTCTGCACATAAGGATTCTATTCCATGATTCTATTCTTTTCTATAACCCCGGCCAATAGGGAGTTTGCGCGGGGCCCTAGGATTAGGATCTCGGGCAGTGTGGACCAGGGGGCCGAAGTGTTAAGACTTGTTATATTAGCCCCCAAAAGAGAACAAAGCCCCCTAGCAAGTGCGTTTAGCCGTGTGTTTCAAGAACATTTCCACCCAAGGGTCTCAATTATCCTCCGAAGTTATAAGTTTAACTCTAGTGATTGATCATAGTCAGGCTTCGCCAGTCTGCTGAGCACTGTGTGTTTGGGAACATGCTTAAGTGACATGTTGTGTGATAGGCTAGCTTGTGGGATCCATAACTTTAATGTCAGAGGAGGCTCTTGACTGAAACCTTATAAAGTTGGAGGAAGCGATTGAGATAGTTCTGGCGATGGAGTGCGCCAAAAAAAAGCACCACTGAGCTTCAAAGTGTGGCTGAAGGGGAGGTTAACCAAGTATGGGGTGGGTACGGCCACGAGGTCTGTGGCGGGATCAACAGGCATAGTGCAGAATCAGACACGGTCTTCAGCACTGGACAGGATTGGATTGGATTGGATTTGTTTATTGTCACGTGTATCGAGATACAGTGAAAAGTATTTTTCTGCGATCAGCTCAACAGATCAATAAGTACATGGGAAGAAAAGGGAATAAAAGAAAAGACATAATAGGGCAACACAAGGTATACAATGTAACTGCATAAGCACCGGCATCGGATGAAGCATACAGGGTGTAGTGTTAATGAGGTCAGTCCATAAGAGGGTCATTTAGGGGAAGAAACTGTTTTTGAGTCTGTTCGTGCATGTTCTCAGACTTCTGTATTTCCTGCCCGATGGAAGAAGTTGGAAGAGTGAGTAAGCCGGGTGGGAGGGGTCTTTGATTATGCTGCCCGCTTTCCCCAGGCAGCAGGAGGTGTAAATGGAGTCAATGGATGGGAGGCAGGTTTGTGTGATGGACTGGGTGGTATTCAGGACACACTGAAGTTCCTTGCGGTCCTGGGCCGAGCAGTTGCCATACCAGGCTCTGATGCAGCCAGACAAGATGCTTTCTATGGTGCATCTGTAAAAGTTGGTAAGGGTTAATGTGAACATGCCGAATTTCCTTAGTTTCCTGAGGAAGTATAGGTGCTGTTGTGCTTTCTTGGTGGTAGCGTCGACATGGGTGGACCAGAACAGATTTTTGGAGATGTGCACCCCGAGGAATTTGAAACTGCTAACCATCTCCACCTCGGCCCCGTTGATGCTGACAGGGGTGTGTACAGTACTTTGCTTTCTGGAGTCAATGACCAGCTCTTTAGTTTTGCTGGCTAAGGAGCGGGAAGGAGTTGGGGCATCAACTGAGACCGAGATGGACTGCTATCATTGCAGGGAGACCATCCCCAGGAGATCTGTCCTGTTCAGGAGTTTGTGTGCTTCCGTTGCAGCCAATGAGTGCACATTCAAGCACGTTGCCACAGGAGGCAAAGGGCGCCAATGCAAAAATAAACAACAGCATCAGCAGATCACAGAACCACTGAACATAGTGGAGAAGAGCTCTGAAGGAGAGCAGCAAATCTAGAGGTTGAATGCAGTCCAGTTGAATAAGACGACTCCGATTGCCTTAAGGGTAAATGGTAAACCCGTTAAGATGGAAGCCAAAACTGGGGCTTTGGTGACCATGGTGCGTGAGCAGACTTTCTAATGTCTTTGTGCAAGTTTTAACTTTGAACAGCCAAGCTTTCAACTTACACCTGGTAACATTTTGAAGATCCTTGGAACAGTCAATAGCTCAGTGGCCTACAGAGCATGAGGCCAATCTGCCTTTCGTTATCATGGAAGGCCATAGAACCAGTCTGTAGGAAAGAGGCTGGTTACAGAAGATTAGGCTCAACTGGCTGGAAATCTTCAAAATATCCAACGGTGTCGTCCAAGATGTCTTGAGGAGGTATGAAGATGTCTTCCACAAGGAACTAGGCCGAATTAAGCCAAGATATATGTCAATATGGATACGACACCCAAGTTCTTCAGAGCCAGGCCAGTGCCATACACACTGCATCAGAAGGTTGAAGCAGAGCTAAAGAGATTGGAAGAGCTGGGTACAATCGAGCTGGTTCTGTTTTCAGAGTAAGTGGTGCCAACAGTCCTAGAAGAAAGAATGCAGAGTGTGCAGAGAAGGTAGACAACCTTGTCAGAGAAAACCATCTCGAGCCTGGAAGGGAAAAGTGTCAAAACGAAAGCTGAACTTCAGAAAGACACAAACTAAAAATCATCCCAGCGTATCAAAGATCTTTATCTTTTTATTTTATTAATATTTTCTATCCCTTTCCATCACCCTTTTCTGTGTTGTTTGTCTGCGTGTGTAAGTGGGGGTAGTTAGTCAGGGGTATTAGATAGTCAGTTTTCTGTCTGTTTAATTATAACTCTTAAATAATAAAAGGTTATTTGTATTGAAGTTACAAACCTGGTGACTATAGTTTTTGGGTTCAACCAAGGACCTCAGGTATTTTAAATAAAATCGTATTTCACCTGAGTTGCAACTCTGGGCCACACAGGGCTGGAATTGACTGCACACTACCCCAGGGTGGTGTGACACTCCAGCGGAATTTTTCTTGTTAATTTTAGCTCCACTGTAACAATTGTTAAGTATGGCAATATTTTCATTACGTCCTAATTTGCCCGTAACAATCCTTCCAGTACTATTAAGTATAACGATTTTGTTTCGGCGATTAGTTACCATTTTAGTGACTAGCCTAAGTAATGAAAATGAAAATCGCTTATTGTCACGAGTAGGCTTCAATGAAGTTACTGTGAAAAGCCCCTAGTCGCCACATTCCAGCGCCTGTCCAGGAGGCTGGTACGGGAATTGAACCGTACTGCTGGCCTGCTTTAAAAGCCAGCGATTTAGCCAAGTGAGCTAAACCAGCCCCTATTGACCTGATGGTCATTGGTCTCCAATCATCAACATTTTGCAGGGCCTTTACATCATCGGATTTAGGGATAAGAATGGACCTAGCTATTTTTGGAATATTTCCAGGAAGCAACCATATATTTCAGCTAACATACCAGGGCATTTATCAATATTTCTGAATGACTTTCATTTTACTTTATCGAGTCCAGGTGCTGTCTCACTTTTAAATTGATTTAACTTTTCCAAAGCTTCCACATCAGTTACCATACTATTAATCCTTCATAGAACATAGAACATAAAACATACAGTGCAGAAGGAGGCCATTCGGCCCATCGAGTCTGCACCGACCCACTTAAGCCCTCACTTCCACCCTATCCCCGTAACCCAATAATCCCTCCTAACCTTCTTGGTCACTAAGGGCAATTTATCCTGGCCAATCCACCTAACCTGCACATCTTTGGACTGTGGGGAGAAACCGGAGCACCTGGAGGAAATCCACGCAGACACGGGGAGAAGGTACAGACTCCGCACAGACGGTAGTTGTCAGTGCCTTTAAATTTACTATATTTTGCAATGTCTGATTTATCATTTTTACAAACAAACGTTTCAAGAAAATGCTCTTCCAAAGCCGATTTATCTAAAGGACACTGTAACCGTAGAAACATAGAATTTACAGTACAGAAGGGAGGCCTTTCGGCCCATTGAGTCTGCACCGGCTCTTGGAAAGAGCACCCTACTCAAGGTCAATACCTCCACCCTATCCCCATAACCCAGCAACCCCACCCAACCCAACGCTAAGGGCAATTTTGGACACTAAGGGCAATTTTTAGCACGGTCAATCCACCTAACCTGCACATCTTTGGACTGTGGGAGGAAACCGGAGCACCCGGAGGAAACCCACGGACACACAGGGAGAACGTGCAGACTCCGCACAGATAGTGACCCAAGCCGGGAATCGAACCTGTGACCCTGGAGCTGTGAAGCAATTGCACTAACCACTATGCTACCGTGCTGCCCCATTCCCGATCAATTGTTGGGCGAGAGCCTTCCTATTGGATTTATACACTTTCTGGGTTAACATATATTTAGATTTCCTTTCCGATCTCCACTTTAAAACTTAGTATTACTATTATTGATCTTGATTCGTTTATGTCTAATCTTGGTTTTTTAATATCCCTTTTGAATTCAGAATGAATTAGTTTGTTGAATAATTCATTACTTCAATTAACATTTCAGGCCCATTACAACCTCTGGTGTCACTCTTGATTATTTCTACAACGGAGACCACAGCCTTACCAAAATAATCTTTTTACGCTTAATATTAATGGGATTGGTTATCCTAACATCGTTAATCTCTGGGTTTATTAAACTCCAATTGTTAGATTGATTGAATTAGATTGAACGGCGAGTCTCATTCTCGTCCACAGGATCTAAATTAGATTTCCATGGGATTTAATCTTCCTTATCATTATTTAACATCGACATTTTAAAAACTTCTCTAAATTTATTAACCTTGGCACTTCTTTTATCGGACATTTGTTCATTAGTCTTAGTTATTAACACTTGGACAATTTTACCATTGACGTTTTTATTTCCTTCAAATTTATGCTCTAATTGAAGGAGAGCCCATATCCCCTTGTTTGTCCATACTGAACTCTTTTTGCTCTCTTAGAGCAACAGTTTACTCTGGTAGAGCAACTCTTAGTATTAGTGGTGATATGTACTTTGTTTCATTCATTAGGGTGGAGATGCACTTCATGTTGGCTGAGGCTTCACTTTGTTTTAAATTGCTTATTACACAATTTACAAGGAAGTTCTTAACAAAATCTAAACATCTATCCTCTCCAAATTAGTTCCACCACATTTTGCTTGGCGAGGTGCTATGGGGTGGAGTTCACCACTTTTTTTTGACACTTACTACAAATTACTTTCTATTTAAAACCCTACATCTCAAATTGGTCATCGAACTAAAAACAGGAGGCCATCGGTGAAAATGGAGGCCACTCTCTGGGTCTGTGCTCACCAATACCACAGCTAATTAGTGAAAGAAAAGGGAAAAAAAAGTCTTAAGATGAACTCTATCTAGCATTTAAGGATAGGAGAAAACTTGGACTTTGACCACAGGATGGATATTTTTGTCAAGACGTTGCCCTGGGTGGTCTACACAGTTGAGCAGGTGCTCCGTCCACTATGGGCTATCATTCTGTTTTGGGGCACACAAGCATTTGAGTGCAGTGGTCACAATGAGCCCAAAACTGGGCCAGATCCAACACATGGTGATTAGATCGACTGCCGTGCCTTTTCTAGAATCAAGTCAGCTGCAAGATGTACAGGAAATTGCAGGAATGAAAATAAAGATTTCTCTAAAGACGCACTGCCAAGACTGCTTCATTGTGCATAGATGGGGAAGTTTGTACGTGTCTTGCAAGACCCATCCCAGGCACAGAGGCACGGCTAACCTAGAGATTTGAACTTTAATTATAATAAATTGCAATATGAAAGTTAAAAAAAACAAGCATAGGGAAAAATGAAACTTATTACAGGGATAATTAATATTAATAAAATTGTTACAATCACTCTCCATACTATATTAATACAATGATCACTAAAATCCCCTAAAGCTATATCACTATTTAATTCTAAAACCCTTAGACTGTTTATCTTGAAAATTAAAATGATTAAAACTTATAGGATTAAAATTAATGCTCTTATTATAAGTAATTAGATGAGTAAAATAATCTAAGATCTCATTGATGTTACCCTCTTCATTGAAAGCATTCTCCCGAGCAATAGGAGACACATCCGGTAATTTCAGACGGATATCTACATTTAACATTGTCCCTAGTGATGATGGGGTGGCATCGCAAGCCACCCCTTCCCAAAAATTCAACTGGCGTCTGTAACTGTAGAAGTCCCAACCATTATGGGGGTACGTCTTCCAAATGATCTTATAAAGTCATTCTCATTAGTTTGTATTGAGGCAGGTACATAGGTCTGCATATCGACAGGTACAATACCCTCACCACAATATTAGCATTTGCAATTACAATACTTTGCATCATCAACACTTGGAGGATAGTGCTCTGGTTATCACTGCTTCCGGAATGTTCATATACCTCAGTATTGACCGCCATTTATTTTCTTTGTTTCCTAACTCTCTCCACCTGCAAAATAATGGTTTTCGCAAACCTCCCAACAATCGGATTGAGCCGGCAATCTACCATATAGGAAATAACAGTATACTGATATTAATCAGTAGATTAATAGATTCGGGCAGACGGTAGCATAGTGGTTAGCACAATTGCTTCACAGCGCCAGGGTCCCAGGTTCGATTCCTGGCTTGGGTCACTGTCTGTGCGGAGTCTGCATGTTCTCCCCATGTCTGCATGGGTTTCCTCCGGGTGCTCCGGTTTCCTCCCACAGTCTAAAGACGTGCAGGTTAGGTGAATTGGCCATGCTAAATTGCCCTTAGTGTCCAAAATTACCCTTAGTGTTGGGTGGGGTTACTAGGTTATGCAGATAGGTTGGAGGTGTGGGCCTGGATAGGGTGCTCTTTCCAAGAGCCGGTGCAGACTCGATGGGCCGAATGACCTCCTTCCGTACTGTAAAATCTATGATCTAATATAGCTGTGACATCTAAATGATAGAAGAACGGTTCCAGGAGCAGGACTGTGGTGATACCGACCCAACTCGAGTAAGAAATCCCCTGAGTCATAGTTACTCCCTCCATTTACCTGTGCTTCATTGAATTTCTTCACTTTGAAATTCAGAGCACTGGGCAGAAATCATATCGCATCAACACCTGCCAGCGGCCTTCGTGATGCTTTGTTTTGATTAAATAGTCGGATACCCTTGGCCGACACCAGTTCGAAGCAAGATGCTAGGGGCTGGCCGAGGCCACCCTCCTTCCAAGGAGGCCAATGGGCTACGCAGCTGGGGCGATCAGGAAGGGCCCGGTGCGCATCCAGAGTTGTCACTGCCCTGGAGGGCGGCACGTCATCCAGCCGCAGTACGTGCCCAGCCCCACTTCGTAACCCCAACCCGACCGACCCAGCCCTTAGAGCCAATCCTTATCCCGAATTTACGGATTTGACTTGACGATTTCCCTGACCTACATTGTGCCAACATACCAGAGGCTGTTCACCTTGGAGACCTGCTGCGGAGATGGGTACGGCCCGCCGCGAGATTTACACCACCTCGCCTAGGTTTTCAGGGACCAGCGAGAGCTTACTGGACGCCGCCGGAACCGCGACACTTTCCAAGGCACGTGCCCGTCTCTCGGGGCGAACCCATTCCAGAGCGCTCTGCCCTTCACAAAGAAAAGAGAACTCTTGCCGGGCTTCCCGCCGGCTTCTCCGGAATTGTTTGTGTTACCGCACTGGATGCCGTAACACACCCATTTCTGCCACTCTGGATTTGAGGATCTGAAGCCAATTCCCTTTCGATCGGATGGAAGCAATTGAGGCCTTCACCACTTCCTTCTGAATGGTGTTTGCCTGTCTCTTAGGACTGTCTGACCCATGTTCAACTGCAACCCTTCTCCACTTCGGCCTTCAAGGTTCTCGTTTGAATATTTGCTACTGCCACCAAGATCTGCACGTTTGATGGCCCCACTGGGCCCGTGCCCTGGGCTTCCATGCTCACTGCAGCGGCCCTCCTACTCATCACTGCGTAACCCCCGCGGGCTCTCCATTGCCAGCGACGGCCAGGTATGGCGATCCATTTTCAGGGTAAGTTGATTCAGCAGGTGAGTTATTACACACTCTTTAGCAGATTCTGACTTCCATGGCCATCGTCCTGCTGTCTATATCAACCAACACTTTTTGTGGGGTTTGATGAGCGTCGGCATCAATCGCCTTAACCCAGTGTTTGGTTCATCCCGCAGCACCAGTTCTGCTTACCAAAGTGGCCCACTAAGCAACGCATTCCAAACCCGCGAGTCGGGTCTAACCCATTTTACGTTTGAAAGTAGGTTGAGATTGTTTCGGCCCCAAGAACCATTCGCTTTATTAGACAAAATTGAGAGTGGACGAGTGCCATGTGGGTGTCTCTTTAAGAAAGGTTTTTGACTTATCACATGGCTTCAGTGATGTCATTTTTGTGGGCGGCGCTGAGCTATGGCTGTGAATTTTTCTTCGCTTCACTTTCAGATTTGACTGCTGTGGACTCAGGGAGACGGAAGTGTTTTGTTCCTGTCTTTCTATTTTCATTTTAAAGAGTTGTTCCATGAAAAAAACCATTGATTATAGCTACCTACTGTTTGGTAACGTTAAAATTATAGTTTGCTATCCGGAAGGGCTTAAACCTGCCGGTGAGAAGGGGTCAGAATCTCAGGGAAAGCCAGTCTTATTCAAGTGAGAATGCAGAGTGCTGGGCCACGCCCTTGAAAAGAGATTTTGTTTTTGAATTGAGGTTCATTGACTTTCCGCAAACACAGTTCGTGGGGGCCAAGGTCTCTTGTCCCAAAGCCACCTGGCAGCTGCACAAACATCCTTTTGGTGGTCGGATGCTCGCTGACTCCCCTCAGTCGGAAGAAATTCTTCCCATCTCTTTTAAAGGGTGGGCCGGTTTATGCACCCCCCTCCCCCCCACTTAATGCAAACAAACCTCTATAAAGGCAAATACATCTCCATAAATGCAAACACGGGTCCCTTATTTAATGAAAACAAAACTCCCTTAAGGAAAACAGACTTTGCTAAACGCATGCATGCCTCCCTTAACACAAACCCACTTCCCTCAAATGCAGGTCTCGAAATGCAAATACCCCTCCCTAAATGCAAATGCAACTCCCTTAATGCAAACATCCTTCCCTAAACGGAATCAAACTTGCCTTAAAGCAAACACAACGCCCTTAATGCACACACACCTCCGTAAACCCCAAAACACCACCCTTAATGCAAACGCATTTCCCTTAACTCAAATAAACCTCCCTTAATGCAAACACACCTCTATTAATGAAAAGAAACATCCCTTAATGCAACACACCTCCGTCCACGCAAAAAACTCATGGAACACAAACACGCCTTCCTGAATGCAAACACACCTCTCTAAAATCATTCCTTAACACAAACAGATCTCCATAAACGCAAGCCATACCTCCCAATATGCAAGCCATACCTCCCAATATGCAAGCACACCTCCCTAAATGCACAACACCCACTCAACACAGACTCACCTCCATAAATGCAAACTTCTCTTAACGCAAACACGCCTATATAAACACAAACCCAACTCCCTTAACACAAACACCTATTCTTGAAAATATTTTTATTCAAATTTTCAACATTTAAAATTTTTTAGAATACACAAACCCACACCCAATACCACCTCCCCCTGAATTGCCGCTCACCTCTCCCACCCCTTGACGGCAACCAGATATCCAAAATATAAGATAAACAAACCCCCATCGCTGATGGAACCCCTTATCTGCCTCTCTCACAGCAAATTTCACCTTCTCCTAATACAGGAGCTCCATTAGATCCCCCCAACAGGACCCGCCTGCGAGCAATCAACAAGGCAAAGGCTAAAACATCTGCCCCGCACTCATCTGCAGCTCCAGGAGGTCTGACACCCTGAGTATGGCCTCCAGGAGACCCGGCTCTAAATACACCTGCAGAACCCCTGACACGGTGCTGAAAAATGACCCCCAAAATTTATCCAACTTCGCACAGGACCAGAACATGGGGTGGTGGCATGGTCGCACAGTGGGTAGCACTGTTGGTTCACAGCGCCAGGATCCCAGGTTCGTTTCCCGCTTGGGTCACTGTCTGCGTGGAATCTGCACGCTCTCCCCGTGCCTGCGTGCGTTTCCTCCGGGTGCTCCGGTTTCCTTCCACAAGTCCCAAAAGACGTGCTGTTAGGTCATTTGGACATTCTGAATTCTCCATCCGTGTACCCAAACAGGCGTCGGAATGTGGCGACTAGGGGCTTTTCACAGTGACTTCATTGCAGTGTTAATGTAAGCCTGCTTGTGACAATAATAAAGATTATTATTAACATGTGGACATGATTGGCTGGGCCCCTCCCACAACGCTTTCAGCTCTCCTCCACCCCCTCAAACAGCTGGATCATCCCGCGCCTCCCTATCCACCTTCGCCTTGAATTAAATGACCCCACCCCTCACTACCGCCTTCAACTCCTCCCAAACGACCGACGACGAGACCTCCCCATTTTGGTCAAACTCCACATACCCTTCAATCAACTTCCCACCTTAATGGAAAAATTTGGGTCTGCCAACAAACCCACATTTAGCCTCCACGCCGGCCTCTGGGCTGGACCCTTCTCCAAGACCATATCCACCCAGTACAGAGCATGGTCCGATACCACGATTGCCAAGTACTCTGCCTTCTTTACCCCAGCTAGTAGTGCCTTCCCTACTATAGAAAAGTTGATCCTTGAGTACACCTTTTGTACCGGCAAAAGGAATGAATATTCTCCACCCCACGGATGTAAACAGCTCCAGGGATCCACCCCTCCCATCTCCTTCATGAACCCAGAAAACACCTTCACCCCCACTGTGGCCACCGAAGTTGGCCATTCCCTCAATACAAAATGGAGGAACGCAAAGCTTGCAGGTTAAAATGGACAAAGTTTGCAGCACCAGCAGGCTGCACCAAGCCAATGTGTATTCTGTCTGCTAAGAGAGCAGACAGCACCAAAATGAACATTCCGCATACTAATGAGGCAATCTCCGGGATAGTTAACATAGCAATGGAACAATCCCAGGGACAATGGACACAAATAGAGAAGTGATTGCAACAGTGTATGGGAAACCAGACACCCCGGCACCAGCGGGGTTCGAAAACAAAGCACCTGAAGGCCCGCCCAGTAGCCGAGAGATAGCCTCAGTATTGGGGGGATTCAAACAAATCGATTGGGAAGAGACCCAATCGATTCCCAGCAGGTAAAGGGTCCCCCCAAAAGGGCGCGAAGCCCTAGGACCTATAAAAGGCAGGTCCCAAACTTAATTTGTTCTTCTTGACCAGCCCTCCTCTCCTGACCAGCCCCTCGACCAGCTTTTACCAAAGAAGACCTTGACCGAGAGAGAGGAGAGGTTTGGGACAGCAGCCCCCAGCAAGTAAGTGTCTCACAACGATCGCTACCAGAGATAGACCCCTCCTGACCCCTTTTTAACCCGTACCAATCTGAAGTCTGCGGACCAGTGCAGAGCAAGAGGCCTTGTTCCCTGATCCGGCAGTTCCCTTTAAGATAAGTATTGGTTTATTTAGTGGTAGGAATAGTTTAAGCATCTTAGCGTGTGCATGGGTAGTATTATAATTGTATTATAATAAACTCAGTTGTTTGAACTTACTAATTCGTGTATGGTTTTATTGCTTTGAACTTGACCTTGAAACTTGTGGCGGCATCTTAACGATACCTGGCGACTCCAGAGCTAAGTAACGAAACAGAGCCAAATTGAGTGTTAAGCACACTCACCCAGAACGAGCAACACCATCAAAGGACCAGTGAGCATGGTGAGGACCTATCCATCTTTGGTCCAACCATTTTCCAATCCATCCCCATATCAACTGATGAGTATTCAAGTCCGTTATGACTGCTAGCATTTTATTCACAATGCCAGCAACATCCCAATTTGGGACATGCTAACCAGCACCACTATGCTCCCTTCCAACGCCCCAGTCGCTATCACATACTTGGCCCTCTGGTCCACCACCATCTTCTCTATTTGGAACCTCACCTGCTTACTTACCAGTATCGCCACTACCTGGGCCCTACTGTCAGAGCATTAATGGAACACCTGGCTCGCCCAGCCATTCCTCAGTCTCATCTGGTCCTTTACCCTCAGATGTATTTCCTGCAACAGGACTACATCCACTTTTAGGCCCTTAAAGTGCAAGAGGACCTGTGCTCTCTTCACCGGTCTTCCAACCCTTGCGCGTTCCACATCACCACTCTGACAGGGGGGTCTCTGGACCCCCCCCTCTCCACCCTTCCTATCCGCCATGACCATTCTCCCAGATCCTGCCTAGCAGGCGAGACCCAGTCCTGGCCCTAGTCATCGTCACACCACCCCCCCCCCCCCCCCAACCTTCCCCCATTCGCAGAAACCCCTCCACCGCTGACTCTGTAAAACATATCTATTCCACAAACGGTTAACCATAACATCCGGGGGGAAGCACGGTGGTGCAGCGGTTAGCGCTGCTGCCTACGGCGCTGAGGACCCGGTTTCAATCCCGGCCCTGGGTCACTGTCCGTGTGGAGTTTGCACATTCTGCCCGTGCCTGCGTGGATTTCACTCCCACAACCCAAAGATGTGCAGGTTAGGTGGATTGGCCACACTAAATTGCCCCTTAATTGGAAAAAAATTATTGGGTACTCGAAATTTATAAAAGAAAAACCATAACATCCATAAAGGGAAAGGACAAAAACCCAATCAAAAGCCATCAAAGTCCAAATTCAGTCCAGTCCCAGGCCTTCTGCCTTCACAAGTGCCTCTGCCTCCACTGCCATCTCAAAGCAATAGTCCCTGCCGCTGTGCGTGACCCTCAGCTTTGCCGGATAGACCACAGCAAACCGCACGTTGCGTTTATACAAGGCCGCCTTAGCTCGACCAAAGGCTGCCAGTCTCCTTGCAAGCTCCATTGTCAAGTCCTGGTATATAAATATACCATTTCCGTCCCACTCCACCTCCCGCTTCTTCTTTGCCCACCTCAGCACCTTCTCCTCACAATTGCGAAAGCAGCCAATCACAGCTCCCGGTGGTGCATTTGTCCTCAGTTTCGGCTGAAGTGACTGGTGGGCACTGTCCAATTCGTACTGGGAGGGATCATATCCCTCCCCCATCAACTTCGCCAGCATGTCGGCGAAGTACTCTATAGCTCCGGCCCTCCACCTCCTCAGGAACCCCCACAATCCTCAGATTTTGCTTTTGTGACCTGTTCTCCAGCTCTTCCACCTTGGCTCTCAGCCCTCTGTTGATCTCTGTCACCTTCCGCAGCTCCTCACCCATCGAGGTGAACTGGTCACTGAGCTGTGACAATGCCGCTCCTTGCTCCCACATGCCGTCAAAGTCTTCACTAATTCCCCTCTCAGCGGGGCAAGGGTCTCACCAACCCACTCCTGATGCAAGGTTATCATCTTAGTCCAATGCCTTTCAAAATATTTTGAGATCAACCACTCAAATTCCCCAGCCAACTTCAGCCATCTTTTCCACCGTGATGGATGTGGTCCCACCCGACGGGCTCGCTCCTGCCATCTTTACTCCCACTGCATTCCTCACCACGCTTGGCGGTGGACTTTCACTCGATCCCTTTTTCCCTGGATCACTTTTTTCAAGTTTTTGAAAAGTTCAAGTTCTATAACTGCCCCAGACCTTCCCATAGATTCTCACAGAAGAATTTCCCTGTAAACTGGGTGTAAAAACGATTACTCTGGCAGGAACCACTAAACACACAACCTCCACCTACACGCTGCAACCAGAAGTCCTCACAAACACCACATCCTTAACGCAAACACAGCTCCCTTAACGCAAATACACCTCCCTAAATGCAAACACAATCCCTTACTTCAAGCAGACCTCACATAATGCAAACGCACTTCCCAAAAGAGTTAAGTGCTGTCAATTTCCAGCTGAGCGCTTCAACATTACTCAGGCGTGAAGGGGATGATTGGAATGCACTTAACTCTCTTTGGAGTGGTTGATGTTTGTAAACATTATGGTCACAGCACTTCAGAGTTGCTGAACCATGAAAACATGAGGCAAGGCTCACAGCTGTGGAAACTGTCAATCATATTACACCAAGGGAAGTTAATGAATTGTTTGAAGCTCAAGGGTCTGAGGGGTTTAAACACAGGTCACTGCTTTCTCGTTCCAGGAATTTCAAAAAGAATTTCAATTAAGGGGTAATTTAGCGTGGCCAATCCACCTACCCTGCACATCTTTTGGGTTGTGGGGGTGAGACTCACACAGGCACGGGGAGAATGTGCAAACTCCACACGGACAGTGACCCAGGGCCTCGATCGAACCGAGCCCTTGGCGCCGTGAGGCAGCAGTGCTAACCACTGCCCCACCGTGCTGCCCCTCTTTCCAGGAATTGACACGTGGACTTCCTGTCTGAATCAGCAGATGTATGTCCCAGTGAGTTTTACAGCAGTAATTATTTTCACCGCCTCTGTCTGAACTTCTCTCCAGCTTCAAGACAGGCTCTCTTTTCTAGGGGGTCTATGGGTATCTATTTAAGAGGTTTCTGTGGGGGCACTCCCCATCCAGCGGGTCTCTGTGGGGGTCTCCCTATTTAAGGGGTCTCTGTGGGGGCTCACCCTATCCAGCGGGTTTCCCTATCTAAGGGGTCTCTGTGGGCGGTCTCCCAATGTATGGGATCTCTTGGGGGGTTTCTTTATTTAGGGTCTGTGGGGTCTCTTTATTTAGGGGATGTAGGGGATCCCTTTATTTAGGAGGTCTTGGGAGGGCTGTGGTGGGGTGGGCAAGTTTGGAGGGAGAGGGTGGTCCTCGGATGGACTTTGGGGTCAACACCCTTAAGGGCTTACCCCCTTGGCCCACCATGAGGTCCATCATGTCAGTGCCACGCTGCGCAATACCAGTAGCAATCCACGCCCACGTGATTTCCAGCGCAGAGGACCGGAGAATTTTGAGACTCCAGAGAATACAGTGCCCGGCCCTCACTAAGACCCGTTTGCATCCATTTGCATCCTCCCGCTGGCAAGCAGGCAAGAACCCTAATCCCGCTGCCAGCACGGAGTGGTGCAGGGGGAGGGAGCATCACAAGGGAGCTGGTTCCGTTTGTATCCCGATGCCGGATTCTACCCTGCATCGGGAACCCTAGTGGTGGCGGATGGCAATGGAGAATTTTGCCCGGTGTTTTGCATAAAGGATGGTGAGCTTGCATTTAGGGAGATCTGATTGTGTTTAGGGAGCTGAGTTTGCATTGAAGGAGGTTTGTTTGCATTAGGAGAGGTGTGTTTTTGTTTCTGGAGGTTTGTTTGCATTAAGGGTGGTGCGTTTGCATTTAGGAAGGTGTGTTTCCACAAAACTGGATGGAGGACTGCCAAACTGTATTCCAACAGCGCCAGTGTTAGCCCCACCAAACTATGACCAACAGGTTAAACTGACTGTGGAATCTAATGACATTGGTGTGGGGGCTGTGTTGTTACAGGAAGATGAACTTGGAATTGAGAAGACTGTGGGGTATTTCTCAAGGAAATTAAATCATTATCAAAAGAAGTATTCCACAATTGAAAAAGAGTTTTAAATTTTTTTATTTACAACATTTTGAGATTTATATTAGCAGTAATTCAACAGAAACAATCACATATACAGACTATTATTCCCCTAGAATTTCTGGAGAGCTTATGAAATCTGGCCACCAGGTTATCTTAGTGGAGCTTGTTACTACAATCGTTTAATTTGAAAATCATTCATGTGGTCAGGAGGAAAAGCCTCATCGCACAATTGCTTCACAGCTCCAGGGTCCCAGGTTCGATTCCGGCTTGGGTCACTGTCTGTGCGGAGTCTGCACATCCGACCTGTGTGTACGTGGGTTTCCTCCGGGTGCTCTGGTTTCCTCCCACAGTCCAAAGATGTGCAGGTTAGGTGGATTGGCCATGCTAAATTGCCCTTAATATCCAAAAATTGCCCTTAGTGTTGGGTGGGATTACTGGGTTATGGGGATAGTGTGGAGGTGTTGACCTTAGGTAGGGTGCTCTTTCCAAGAGCAGGTGCAGACTCGATGGGCCGAATGGCCTCCTTCTACACTGTAAATTCTATGAAAATGCCTTATCACAAGTGTGAATTAGACTATTAAGAACATTGTGTGTGAGGGCAGCACAGTGGCACAGTGGTTAGCATTGCTGCCTACGGCACTGAGGACCCGGGTTCGAATCCTGGCCCTGGGTCACTGTCTGATTGGAGTTTGCACATTCTCCCCGTGTCTGTCTGCATGGGTTTCACCCCCAAAACCCAAAAGATAGGTAGATTGGCCACTCCAAATTGCCCCTTAATTGGAAAAAATAATTGGGTACTCTAAATTTAATTTTTTTAAAAAAGAACGTTGTGTGTAAATAGAACATAGAACAGTACAGCACAGAACAGGCCCTTCGGCCCTCGATGTTGTGCCGAGCAATGATCACCCTACTCAAACCCACGTATCCACCCTATACCCGTAACCCAACAACCCCCCCTTAACCTTACTTTTTAGGACACTACGGGCAATTTAGCATGGCCAATCCACCTAACCCGCACATCTTTGGACTGTGGGAGGAAACCGGAGCACCCGGAGGAAACCCACGCACACACGGGGAAGACGTGCAGACTCCGCACAGACAGTGACCCAGCCGGGAACTGAACCTGGGACCCTGGAGCTGTGAAGCATTGACGCTAACCTCCATGCTACCGTGCTGCCCCTGAAATATTTTGGGGTATGTTTTATGTTAACGCATTTTTTAAATCTTTGGAATGTTTGATAAGGTAGAACTGATAAGAAATGGTTGAGAAGTGAAATCATCATTTTAAAAAAGAGGGAATCTGTTACGAATTGGGAAAAATTACGATTAAAAATGAAATTGGGGTGAAAGAAACTAAAAGAAGACAATGTCTGAAGAGATGCTGTGATCCAATCAGCATCTCAGTGAAAAAGGTGTTTTCCTAGGTAACTAGAGGAAAACCATGGGGTGTAGAGAAGATAACTTCAAAGTGGGGAGATAAGGAAATTGAAATGTATATGCAAAAAGCCGACTTCACAAGGTGGATAACATCAAATTAAAAATGGTATATCCATAGCACAATAACTGGGTAAGAAGGGAGATAGAGACAAATACAGACAGAGCTACCATGCACCAAACCCAGCTGCAGAAACAGTCTCCTGAAAACACGTTATTGCTAAACAGGCAGCAGGTTAAGATCAAAACTCAAACCGATTAGATTTCTCTTTTGCTGAAGATGGCTTTCACAAATGAAATGAAATGTGGCCATATACATAACATGTGCATGGTAATTAGTTGCTGGATTTAGACATATTATATTACACCCAAAATTCAGCAAACATCGCACGTGCCATTGGGAAATTCCAGGTCATGTGGACTTAAAATTAAATGAGAAGATAGACAAGAATAACAGAATGATTACAGCACAGGAGGTCATTCGATCTGACGTGTCTGTACTGGCTCTCCTAGGGAGCAATTTGCCGCATGCCACCCTCATGCTTTCTTCCCGTAGCCCTGCACATTCTTCCTTTTCAGATCAAAACCCAATTCCCTCTTAAATGCCTCTATTGATCCTGTCTCCACCACACTCCCAGGCAACACACTCCAGAGAGCTTGGTGCATGAAGAAACTTTTCCTCATGTCACCATTGCTTTTATCTTGAATCTGTGCCCTCTACTGGATTTTTCCACCAATGGGAATAGTTCCATTCTATCTACTCTGTCCAAATCCCTAATGATTTTGAATACTTCCATCAAATCTTCTGTCAGCCTTTTCTCTAAATCGCAAACTCTCCAATCTATCCACCTAAATAATTTTCATCACCGCTGGAATATTTTCCGGAATATTTTCTGCACTCTCTCCAATCAAATGATTCGCCATTTAAGAAAAATATTGTTTCACACCACAATTGGCTGCTGCTGGCTAACATCACAAGCTTGTATGATGTGTAGTTGATTATTGGCGCTTTATGTCAGGATTTTTCAAAGCACGGATCTGACCCACGGGTGGATCGCGGGCGGGTGTCGGGAGGGTCGTGGAGTGGAGAAGCACCCAATGGCCGCTACCACTATTTTTATAGAGAAAGCCAGCCGCTGTCGCCTTTTAAATGAGAAACAAATGAGACTATGTGCAGTCTTCCAGCCAGAAGTGGCAGCAGTGAGCAGGTTTTGCATCCTTCACATACACTTGACATCAAGCACCCTGTATGTATGTGCTTTTGGTGCCAAATCACGGAGGAGAGCATCTTCCATTTTCTAGCTGCTGACAAGCAAGGTAAGAGGACTGTGGAGATGAATGATTTTGTTACAAGTTAGAGACTGCCAGAGACATAAATAAGCAGAGTACCTACTGGCCAGGATCTCACGCCTGAATATGCTGGACAGAATTGCCCAGGAGAGTCAAGGGCAGAAATTGCACTGCTGGTGTTAGCTCTGTACAGAACTCCAGGGCCACTGGTTAACAGCCGACAAACAAGAAACTTAACTCAGAAACAAAGCAGTACAAAGATGATTTCTTGAGGTATGGCTTTGTCAATTGTGCCAATGCAAATAAGGATGCAAAGCCCATGTGTGTTATACGCAGGGAAGTACTGGCAAAATAGAGAACAAATTTCAGATTTTAAAAGAGAAGTGGTGGGTGAAAAAATTATTTTGAAGTGGAGACTCCAGAGTCAGTTATTAACTGACAGCTGACTCCAAATGAAAAGTCTAAGCTGCTGTACCTGACCTGTGACAGTACATTAAAAACATGGCAAATGTCCATGAGGATGCTGGCATTCGGGAGTAGCATCAACCAGGAGTGTCCAATGCTGAGTAAAACAAGCATTTTGCTGCTATTACACTTCATGAAAACCAGCGCCGGCCCTAGGGTTGCTGGCGCCCCGGGCAAGCTGAACTTCGGCGCCCTTGGGGGGGCGGGGCCGAGGGGGGGGGGGGCCGAGGGGGGCGGGGCCGAGGGGGCGGGGCCAAGGGGGGGCCGAGGGAGGGGCGGGGCCGAGGGAGGGCGGACCCGAGGGGGGGTGGACCCGAGGGGGGGGGGCGGACCCGAGAGGGGGGGGCGGGGGGGCGGACCCGAGGGGGGGGACCCGAGGGGGGGGGCGGGGGGGGACCCGCGGAGGGGGCGGGGGGCGGACCGGGGGGGCCGCCCTGGGGGAGGGCGGCCACCGTGCATGCGCTGGTTGGCACCGGCCCAACTGCGCATGCGCGGGACCCGTGTCTCTGGCGCCCCCTAGCACATGGCGCCCCGGGCGACTGCCCGAGTTGCCGGTGCCTTGAGCCGGCCCTGATGAAGACCTACATGTGCGAGGTTGGATTATCCATTCTCAGAAAGGTGAAGACACAAAGGGACTGGCTGGACTCTGCACCTGATATGTGCATTGCCCTCTGCTCCTGTGAACCAGACTGGAGTGAGATTGTGAGGACGAAGCATGCTCCCCTTTCGCATTGAAGGTAAGCAAAGGTGGCGTGCGTCGCAAAGGTTGGCAAAAGTGGGTGGGTGGGGAAAGTTCGAAAAAACTGCTCTAATTAGTATTAAACGGGGTGTCTACCAGAAACGTCAAACTGGTGTGTGTGTGGGGAGGGGGGAGGGGAGTGCAATTTACCACGGAAACATTCTGCTGATTTCTTTAAAACATCAAAGTTAATCCAAAAATATCTCTCCAGCAAAATCACCTGTTCTGTCAAATCACCCAGATTGCGCAGACAGAATGATGCCAGATTTAGGAGTTGTTTGAAATGGTCCAATTGTGCAATTAATCATGAGAGGTAAGAATGGAAAGGTCTGAACGTGTTTTTCCGTTTCCTCCCTGTGGTCTGCAGTCACTGTGGGACCAAGTTGCAGTTTCATTTCTCTAGTGTTGAGATTTAGCGCCAAATCTGTTTGTCCAGTCGCGCGATCGCATGGGGGTTTCCTGCAGCTAAAGGGGAAGTTCTGGGACTTCCAACAGGTCTTTGAGGTTTTGGTTTAAAAGCCGACATCACTGAGATCAGAAATCTGCCAATATTCCACCAGCCGCCTCGCTGTCACTGAGGTGTTCACTTCAGTCCGCCCGCCTGCCGGGGAGGTTTCTCTCTCTCTGTCTGTCAGTCCCTGGCTAACAGCCACCGCCGCCCAGATACCCCTGTGTAGACCCCCCCCCCCCCCCTCTATAGACACCCCCCCCCCCCCAGCCCCCCTCTATAGACACCACCCCAAAGACCCCCAGCCCCCCTGTAGACAATCAAGACCCAAGGCACCCCCTCTATAGGCACCACCCACCCAAGGACCCTTAGCCCCCCCCCCCCCACAGACACCACCCCCCCAAAGACCCCCACCCCATCCTCTGTAGACATCCCCTAAAGACCCAAGACAGCCCCTCCACAGACACCCCCCCCCCCCCCAAAGACTCCCAGCACCCCCTCCCCCCGCTGAAGACACCCTCCCCTCCAAAGACATCCCAGCCACAGTCCCCCGCGTCATACCCCCCTCCCCACAGCCATACTCTCCCCCCGCCAGCGGCAGGTTGAGTGGGAGAGTTGAAGATGATCGGCCGGGAGCTGAGGTACCTCTTGCTGCAGAACATCATCGGCATCAGCGGCTGTGCGGCTTTGATCTTCTCGGTCATCAGCCCCGGCTGGTACCGGGGGAAGGGGCTGTGGGAGCCGCTCCTCACACCGAGCGCTCAGAATGGCAGCCGTCTGCATACCCTCAGCTCAGGTAAGAGAGGTCACCCACACCAGGATTGTGTGAAAATGCAGCCCAAACAAAAACAACTATTTGGCCGATTATATCGGCTGCTCTCTATTTCTCTGGGTAACTAATTGCCGAGCTCTAAAATAATGTAACGGGGTGGTGGGGGGTCTGTATTTTAAAATTTTAAAAAAATAAATAAAGTTAGAGTATCCAATTAATTTTTTCCAATTAAGGGGCAATTTAGCGTGGCCAATCCACCTACCCTGCACATCTTTTGGGCTGTGGGGGCGAAACCCACGCAAACATGGGGAGAATGTGCAAACTCCACACAGTGGCCCAGAGCCGTGATCGAACCTGGGACCTCGGCGCCGTGAGAAAACCGTGCTAACCACTTGCGCCACCGTGCTGCCATCAAATCAGTATACTCCATCTACACCTCCTGATGCCTGGGGGAAAGCGGGCAGCATAATCAAAGATCCCTCCCACCCGGCTTACTAACTCTTACAACTTCTTCCATCGGACAGGAGGTACAGAAGTCTGAGAATACGCACGAACAGACTCAAAAACAGCTTCTTCCACACTGTCACCAGACTCCTAAATGACTCTCTTATGGACTGACCTCATTAAAACTACACCCCTGTATGCTTCATCCCATGCCAGTGCTTATGTAGTTACATTGTATATCTTGTGTTGCCCTATCATGTATTTTCTTTTATTCCCTTTTCTTCCCATGTACTTATTGATCTGTTGAGCTGCTCGCAGAAAAATACTTTTCACTGTACCTCGGTACACGTGACAATAAACAAATCCAATCCAATTTTGATACCGTTCCCCACATACAAATTAATTCCAAGGTGTTGAATTTACATGTTGCTTGTAAAGAGCGGGCAATAAGCAGAAGGAAAAAGGGAGAAAACACGAAACAGAATTTTCCGATCTTCCAATTTGTGAAGAAAAGTCGTATTGAATGTGAAATTAACTCTTGTTCCTCTCTCCACGGATGCTGCCAGACCTGCTGAGCTTTTTCAGCACTTTTCTGTTTTTATGATTACCGCAGAATTGTTACAGTGCAGAAGGAGGCCATTTGGCCCATGGTGCCTGCACCAGAACTCCTAAGGGCTTTGGGTCATTCTCCCGCCTCCTCCCCGTAACCTGCTTCCTTTTCAAATAACAGCCTAATTCCCTGTTGAATGCCTCGATTGAACCTGACTCTCCCACGGGGGCAGCACAGTAGCATTATGGATAGCACAATTGCTTCACAGCTCCAGGGTCCCAGGTTCGGTTCCGGCTTGGGTCACTGTCTGTGCGGAGTCTGCACATCCTCCCCGTGTCTGCGTGGGTTTCCTCCGGGTGCTCCGGTTTCCTCCCACAGTCCAAAGATGTGCAGGTTAGGTGGATTGGCCATGATAAATTGCCCTTAGTGTCCAAAATTGCCCTTAGTGTTGGGTGGGGTTACTGGGTTATGGGGATAGGGTGGAGGTGTAGGGTGCTCTTGCCAGGAGCCGGTGCAGACTCGATGGGCTGAATGGCCTCCTTCTGCACTGTAAATTCTATGTAATTCTCCCACACCCTCAGGCAGTGCATTCCAGAAGCGGACCACTTGCCTGAAAAAGTTTTTTCTCGTGACACTTTGGCTTCCATTGCAAGTTAGTCTAAAGCTGTGCCCTCTCGATCTCGATCCTTTCATGAGTGGGAATAGTTTCTCCCTATCCACTCCACTCTGTCCTGCCCCCTCATGATTTTGAAAACCTCGATCAAATCTCCTGTTAGCCTCCTCTTCTCCAAGGAGAACAGATCCAACCTTTCCAATCTACCTTAATACCTGAAGTTCCTCATCCCTGAGACCATCCTTGTGAATCTTTTATGTATCTTTTCCAATGCCTTTACATCCTTCATTAAGTACGGCACACGTAGCTGGGCACAATACTCCAGCTGAGGCTAAACCAGTGTCCTGTACAAGTTCAACATAACCTCGTTCTTGTACACTATGCCATCATTAACTATATAATTTCATGGGTGGCGCGGTGGCACAGTGGTTAGCACTGCTGCCTCACAGCGCCAGGCTCCCGGGTTCAATTCCGTCCTTGGGTGGCTGTCTGTGTGGAGTTTGTAAATTCTCCCCATGTCTGTATAAGTTTCCTCCGGGTGCTCAGGTCCAAAGATGTGCCACATTTGTGTGTTAGGCAGAATGTCATTTTGGCTTGTTGGCAGCATCCTGTTAATGGAAAATACCACTCATGCTGCCACTGTAACAAGAGGAAACGGCTAACTACATCTGTTGTTCAAATCTTTGTGATTATCCTTCCGGGGGTACATTTGGGCTAGGCTGGGGCATTTTCAGGTCTGAAAGTGGTGGCCTGAGGCCCACTCATGATTACGTGGGATACACAGCAAGCGATGATCTGATCGGGGTGACCAGTGTCCCGTCGGAGAGCTTTGATGCACCCTATTTCAGCACCAAGCTTGCATGGTGAGCTAATGGCTGGAGCTCTATTTACAAAGTTTCTGACACGGGCAATCTTATAGCGCAAGGAACTATAGGAATCCCAACTTGTATATTGTTTAGTGAAGGTAGGCTTGCCATTGTCAAGAGTGGAGAACGCATCAGCAGATTTGTCAACTAGCATGTCGAGATAAGGAAGCTCATTCGACTGCTTCATTTCAAAGGTGAATTTGAGCACGGCTTGGAGCATATTGAGGCGTGTTAGGATATTCTTATCTGCAGCTGCTGTTTCTGCATATGTGTTCATTGAACTCATGAATTTAGCAATTCTCTCAGTTGATTTCAGCTGATGCTCAGGTAGATGGTAAAGCCATGGGTTCCCCTCTAGGGCCAGATCCCGCTCACATTTTTGTTGGTTTCCACGAGGAAATTATTTGCGATGGAATGACTCACAATCTCCTGCCCCTTGCATATTTAATAATAATATCATAATAATTGCTTATTGTCACAAGTAGGCTTCAATGAAGTTACTGTGAAAAGCCCCTATTCCGGCGCCTGTTTGGGGCGGCTGGTGCAGGAATGTGAACCTGCGCTGCTGGCATTGTTCTGTATTACAAGCCAACTCTTTAGCCCACTGTGCTATATCAGCCTCTTATTTCTGATACATAGATGCCATGTTTGCTGCATTTGATCTGTTTGCCATTTCTGAATTCTGTCCTGATGAGTCCAAGACAAAAAGCTTCAACAGCATATCTCTTTTTTCAGCAATATTTTAAATGGACCTGAAACTTTTACTACTCTCAGGATCTCACTTCAACACTGGCCCTTTTCCAGGAGAGTGCTGTTTTTCCCCTGATTGCCGTCATAACTCCCCTGTTGCGACTGATTAATCCCAGCAAATTTCAACCCAAATTGGAGCATCCCAAACCCCAAAATAGTCAGAGACTTGCACCTGAACACGTGCATGCAGACTCGATGGGCCGAAAGGCCTCCTCCTGCACTGTAAATTCTATGATTCTATGATACCGGATGAGCCCCGGTAGGATATTGGAAAGAACCCAAAACAATGTTTTTAACTTTGTAAAACTGTGAGGAAAGGATACTTCACCCCAGGAGTGATGGTACTAATAGGTATCTTTTACGTTAAAACAAACTTCAATTTATACACAATATTAACCACATTAACATCAAATAAATAGCTTTAGAAGTAACAGTTCTTAAACACAAGGAAAAACTTAAACTTACTATCTATGCCTGCTGCTAACTCCAATTAAGCAACCCAATACAGTTCAAATGCCACTTATAAATAACGTTAACAAACAGATTACTTCCTTCGCTGTGTCGTGATGTTTGAAGAGAGAGACCCTTTCAGGACCAGATCCAGTACACTTCTCCTCAACCCAGCAGCATTTGACAAAACTGCTGTTCAACATAACATCTTATATCCAATTGGAAAACTACAGTCATACCTGGCTCCTACCATTAATTACAACATCTGTATCCCACTAAGTTTCATGAGCTGCTTAGCTAGGACTAGACACGACTCCCCCATACATTATCTACACTCCAGCAAAACTCCAGCAATCCAAACACAATTCCATTAGCCCTTTAGCTACAACCAAGTAAGTGGATGGAATAAATCATGACCTCACCTTTTATGACCCCTTAATTACAGCTTTAGCAGACATACTACCTGTATGTATTTTAAACCAGGGTCTTTAATAACATTACTGCCACAAACAGGAAATATGATATACATCAATTTTTACTTCATCAAATATCTCTCAGAACTGACAAAGAGTGCTTTAAATATAGTGGATTATATTGCAGAAGTGAATGTAGCAGAATTGCACATGGATCATTCCACATGCAATGAAATGATCAACCAGTCAAACTGTTCATGGTTGGCACGAGAGGGACGCTCTGTTTTTCTTCGATATTGTCACATGAGCTTAACCATCCACCCGAATCATTGGACAAAGTGTCTGAAGGATAATTCCAAATGGTTACAAAACTGCAGTTCACAGTTTCTAAATCTGCATGGCCACCCACTAGCTTGGGAACTCTGAATGAGAGCAAATACCACTGCCAAAATCTTCTATCGCGAGCAGATATCTGCAAGGACTAGTGTTTGCAAATATATCAAAACTTACATATGTAGGGTTTTGTTGTTGCTGTATCGCAGTGCCAGTCAGTTAGGCCTTTTTTGATTTGGCATCTATATCTAAGATTCTTATAAAGACGAGATTTTCCAGTGATACAAGTACCCTGTTGCATAATATGGACGGTGCTTAATTAAGAATTCTGCACAGGCTCTGACTTTCCACTGGGAATGAATGTTACAGCGTGCTAGGACCAGCAAGTTGCACTTCTGTATGATGCTGTCAGCTCTGATATCAATGATTCATGTTGTAGTTTGGGTAGTGCTTACTTCACAGCTTCGGTTCCTGCTCTCCACCTCCAGTGCTATTAACGTTTCTAGAACTCTCTTTCATTCTGGTCACTGCCTTGTAAAATAAATCTAATAGTTCATGATCCAGAATTATCACAGAATAGACTCCCCACAGTGCAGAATGAGGCCATTTGGCCCATCGGGTCTGCACTGACCCTCCGAAAGAGCGTTGTACCCAGGTCCACACCGCTGCCCACCCCACTCTATCCACGTAATCTTTGAAGTGTGGGCGGGAACTGGAAACTCGCGGAGACACAGGGAGAAAGTGTGAACTCCACACAGTCACCCAAGGCTGGAATTGAACCCAGGTCCCAGGTGCTATGAGGCAGCAGTGCTAACCACTGTGCCACCGTGGCACTCGTATAAAGCTGGCGTTCATAGGGATAACTTTACAGTGCAGAATATTTCTTCTGAGAAGCATGTTGAAAAGTGAAAAATGAAATGAAAATCACTTCATTTCATTTCATTTTCAAGTACGCTTCAAATGAAGTTACTGTGAAAAGCCCCTAGTCGCCACATTCCGGTGCCTGTTTGGGGAGGCTGGTACGGGGATTGAACCGTGCTGCTGTCCTGCCTTGGTCTGCTTTAAAAGCCAGCTATTTAGCCCTGCGCTAAACCAGCTCCTGATTTTCAGTACATTCACACCCAATTCGGACTGAAATCCTTCTTGCTTTCAGTTTTTGCACTGGCATACCCTTGGGACTTTGCTGGTGGACAAGCAATCGACTTCCAGGATGTTGACTACTTGGACATGCTGGTAGAATGTGCAAGCAGAGAGACCCAGCCAGTAGATGCCTTTCCACTATTTGCTGGACATTAAAAGTACGTAAATGGGTGCAATGTTTGCAAACTGCAAGACATTTTACACCCAATTAATACTCGTACTCTAAATCATGGGGAAATTGTCAGGAAATTAGGGCTTTGTTGATGAATTTTTTTTTAGAAATGTTACAGAATTTGAATCCAGAGAATTACGCTCAAGTTGTTGCCTTTGCTTTTTTACTGACATCCTGTTCCTTTCTTTTTTAAGCCCTGGGAACTGAACATGTATTTGGGGTGATTGCAAGTCTAATGGCGATCATGGCTATCTGTATCTCTTTGCTGTTCATCTTTTGCTGGAATCCAGACACTGACAGTAAATCCAAGATGAATCCTGGGCGGATACTGCATCCAGGAAAACTGCTGATTGTAATACTGATGCCAACGGGTAAGAACACAGTCATTGGTGCTCCTCAGATGGTTCAGTGGTTCAAAGCAGTGAGTAATTCAGTCATGCTGTAGTCTCAGGTTCAATTCCCAATATGTGCTGTTATCAGCTAGACTGTCAATAAGGGTGCTACCACTGACACCAATACCCCTCTGTTAAAGAAGGAAATAATAGTCGAGCGTTTGAAACACTGATCACTGTTGAGCTGAAAGTGAATATGTGCACATCTGCTTTGATGGCCCTTCGGTTAGTAACCTGCTGGTGTTCACTATCCAGGATATGGCCAATTATACGGACCCCAGGTCAGCTTTCTCTACATAGACTAACAATAGAACATGAGATTTTACTGCTATGTGGCTCATTGGCCACTGAGACATAACAGACTCATTTCTATATGTTCATGAACAAAGGGACCAAACTCAGCTTTGTACGAATTGAACATTCAAATGATTTTATAGGCAACATAGTGCAGCTAATGGTCAATCGGTTAGACAGGGATAAGTTAAATTAACATACATATAAACATACATAAAATATAGAAGCGGGAGGAAGCCATTCAGCCCTTCGAGCCTGCTCCGCCGTTCATTATGATCATGGCTGAGCATCAAGTTCAATACCCTGATCTAGCCTCCCCCTCCCCCCATAATCCCTTGATCCCTTTAGCCCCAAGAGCTATCTCTAATTCCTTCTTGAAATTACGCAACATTTTGGTCTCAGCTACTTTCTGTGGTAGTGAATTCCACAGACTCACCACTCTCTGGGTGAAGAAATTTCTCCTCACCTCTGTCCTAAAAGTTTTATCCTGATAATATTTTTTTTTTTTTTTAATTTTAGAGTACCCAATTACTTTTTCCAATTAAGGAGCAATTTAGCGTGGCCAATCCACCTACCCTGCACATCTTTTGGGTTGTGGGGGTGAAACCCACGCAGACACGGGGAGAATGTGCAAACTCCACACGGACAGTGACCCAGGGCCGGGATTCGAACCTGGGTCCTCGGCGCCGTAGGCGGCAATGCTAACCACTGTGCCACCGTGCTGCCCCGTTATCCTGATAATATAACCCCTAGTTCTGGACGGCCTCACCATTGGGAACATTCTTTCCGAATCTACCCTATCTAATCTTGTTAGAATTTTATAAGTTTCTATGAGATCCCCTCTCACTCTTCTAAACTCCAGTGAATATAATCCTAACCAACATAGTCTTTCTTCATACGACAGTCCCGCCATCCCAGAAATCCGCCTGATAAACCCTCCATAGCAAGAACATCCTTCCTCAGATAAGGACACCAAAACTGCACACAATACTCCAGGTATATCCTCACCAATGTCCTATACAGTTGCAGTAAAACATCCCTATTCCTATACTCAAATCCTCTTGCTATGAAGGCCAACATACCATTTGCCTTCTTTGCTGCCAGCTGTACCTGCGGGCTTTATTTCAGGGATTGATGCACGAGGACACCAAGGTCTGGCTGAGTATCCACCTCTCTCAATTTATACCCATTCAAATAATAATCTGCCTTCCTATTTTTGCTACCAAAATGGATAACCTCGCATTTATCCACATTATACTGTCTGCCATGCATGTGCCCACTCACTCAGCCTGTCCAAATCCCGGGGAAGCATCTCTGCATCCTCCTCATAGCTCACCCTCCCACCCAACTTTGTATCATCTGCAAATTTGGAGATAATACATTTAGTTCCTCATCCAAATCATTAATGTATAATGTGAACAATTGGATTCCTAGCACATATCACTGCCTCCTAATCGGAAAAAGAACCATTTATTCCAACCTTTTGCTTCCTGTTTGCTAACCAGCTTTCAATCCATCTCAAGACACCATCCGTAATCCCATGCGCTTTAACTTTATATAGTAATCTGCTATGTGGGTCCTGGTCGAAAGCCTTTTGCAAGTCTAAATAAACCACATCCACCGGTTATCCCTGGTCAACACTACTAGCCACATTTTCAGAGAATTCTAGTAGATTTGTCAAGCATGATTTCCCTTTTGTAAATCCATGCAGACTTTGTTTAATTATACCACTGCTTTCCAAATGCTGCACGATGAAATCCTTGATAATGGACTCTAGCAACTTCCCTACTACCAACGTTAGACTCACTGGGCTATAGTTCCCTGTTTCCTCTCTACCTCCCTTTTTGAATAGTGGTTTTACATTCGCTACCCTCCAATCTGTAGGAACCATTCCAGAGTCCAAATAATTTTGAATAATAACCACCAATGGATCCATTATTTCTCAGGCCGCTCCCTTAAGTACTCTGAGATGAAGATTATCAGACCCTGGAGATTTAATCGCCTTCAATCCCATTAATTTCCCCCAAACCATTTATCTACTAATAATCATTTCCTTCAGTTCCTCATTAAAACTGTGTTTCTCAGAACTTCCGGTACATTATTCATTTCTTCCTTTGTGAAGACAGAAGAAAAGTACGAATTTAGTTCCTCAGGCAAACTGATGGCACTGTGTGGCAATGCTGGAGGGTGTGAATGGGGTGATGGCTTTAGACAATAATGGCAGACACTCAAAGGCATTGTTATACTTTACATTGAAAAAATATCAGAGGATCCACTGACAGATTTGAGTTGAATTTGTGTCTAACTTCAGTCATAAACCATCATTGAAAGGTGCCTGGAAAAACATTGTCACATAAAACAAAACAACCCAATTTAGGTTGGATAATTTTCATTGTGAACTTTTTAGTGGGTTACTTTTCGGTTGCCATCTGTGACATGGAACTTTATATCAATGGGAACTGCATGAGCTCCCAACTTGACCTTTGCAGGAATATTAAAGTTTTCCATGTTTGTGTTTTCAGCATTACTGTATCTCATCACATGGTCTTTATTCACCAACCGTCACATGGAACAAATCAAGAACGATATCACACAATTTGGCTCCGCATACTGGATCGGAATGTGTTCTTGGTTCACACTGCTCATTATTTTACCAATCGTCTACTTGATGGAGCAGTGCTCACTTACAGACTATGAGGCTCCAATATGAACAAGAGCTCGATATTTGAACATCACTCGCTCAGTGAGTGCTGAGACTACCCGTGATGTCTATTACTTCTGAGTTGAACATGTTCACAGCCAAAGGCATTCGGAAAACATCACTAATGAGTAAAGTGGTCGTTCCACTGATACTTGAAGCAGAGTGAGGGGTAGAAGTATTAACATTGGTAACTTCAATAACTCAGCATCAAAAGTGAACAGCAGAATCCATGAAATAATCGTATTTGAATAATCATTCTTCACCATGACACAATTCTTTTTTGGTCATGGACTTTACTGGAACACTTGTAATGACACAGATATTGTATTGGTTTCCGCACACTGCTTCAGTGGTTCATAATAGACATGCAATTCTGAAGGTACTGGACCATAGCAAAGTACACTGCTGGCCCCAGTATTCATGTCTTTATATAAAGAAGCAATCCAAAATAAAGCTACCGCATTTGTAAATCCCCCGAGCCTTCAGGCATTGCCCTGTATGTTTTACTTTTCAAACCAACATCCGCCTTCATGATCTAAAACAAAGTACTAGGCGAAATGCAGCAACCAATAGTCGCATGCTTGTGAGGTGAGTGCTCTCAAGAGGAAATGCAAGATCGGAACGCTTTATAAAGCAGCATAGTCTTCCTGCCCACAGTGATAAACTGCCAATTTGATGGAGGACTGATGACAGTTTGCTGAACCACTCAAATGCAGCACATGCAACCCTCATTAATTCCTCCTCCACTTTCCTCCTGCAGGCATTGAGACAGTATGGTGCCCAAGTATTTTACCGATGTTTCAAGCCTGACAGCAGGCATAGCATGACATTCCACACTGGGGACCCCAAATTTAAGGATGTTTTACCTCACCTCACTCACAAATACACTGACAAATCCATAATGACAGCAGTCACTGAATAACAATGGAGAGAAGAACCCCTGGTCATTTTTTTTCCATTGATGCAGGAATACAAAGACAAATTGCTTCACCTTCTATATTGTCTTTACTGTGATTAGTTTGCATTGCACAGGCATGGGATTAAATTTGAGATATTCTTCATTTGCATGGCATCACTAGCTGAATCATTTGATGCAGGTGATATGAAATAAAATGCTAAACAGGATGTAGCACAGGAAGCACATTTAAACCATACAGCCTTTTACAAACATTATTGAATTAGGAGGAAGAGTAAATGAGGAACAAGCCAAACGTTTAAATATTTTAAATGAGCAATGCTAGATACACTACAGCGTGGATAAGCATAAAATAATTAGTAGGGGAACAAGCAACCAGAATTGGAGGAATGATTTAAATAGATCAGCAATAAAATAGATTGGTTGGAAAAGAGATTATTGTTGCATCTGCCTGATGGCATAGGAGCAGGAGTAGGTAATACGGCCCGTCAAACCTGCTGCGCCATTCATTTTGATCATGAGTTGATGATCTATCTCAAGCCACCTCCCTGCGCTATTCCCGTATCCCTTGATGTCATAGCTCATCCTATGTTTTAGAAGCCTAGCTTTTCTAAGTTTTAGAAATTGAATTTTATATGTAAGTTCAGTGGGTTGGGGGGGAACCCTGTTAAACATCTAGATGTTGGCAAACCAACAGACATAAAATGATTAGAATTCAAAGGGTAACTTGTGATTCCTGGATAAAGTCAAGAGTAAAAGGGTGAGAGTTATAAAATGGCAGGTCGTCTCAAAAGAGCCGGAGACAGGACATCTGCTCTTATTCCAGTAGTGTGACGATTAGAAGGATTTAGGAAATTGGATTATAAATGTAGCAATTTAAGGGTTAAACGCCCGGGATTGATGAGGTTGGTGATGGGAGGAGCTAAGGAAGCACAGGGCCATTTTGTGAGACGAGAGACAGGGGCTGGAGAAAGGCTTTTGGAAGTGAGGTCGGACCTTTGATCTGACAATCCTTGTTTTTCTTGAGACCATCAGTAAAGGCAGAGAGGCAGTGAGGTTGGGGAAGCTTTGAGAAAAGAGAAGCTGCGTTCCCATCTGCCTGACTCTGAGTCCACAATTATTTTCCAAATTAGATAGGTCACAAAGTTAAACCATTTTTTAACGGAGCAGCCTTGTCAGGAGACAAGAGAAAGACTGAAACAAATCAAGTGAAGCAGCCATTTGAAGACTTTCAGGTAGCTTAAGATGAGATCTCATAAGAGCCAGGATTTGCTTTGTAAGGCACGTATCGCTTTAGGTCTTGCTTGTTTAAGGTGGATTGAGAGCTGTATGTGCATTTTCTTGTTGTTTGATGGGAAATTGAATAGTAATTTTAAGGTGTACGGGTGCACTGTTCTTTTCAGGTTTAAAGTTAAAAATGTTTCAAATTGTTATTCGTAATAAAGTTTAAAAAAAATAACCAAGCCCTATTTCTTCATGCAATCACTCCTGGAGCGAATCAATCTTTCCGCACAGTCTCACAAACTAAAATAGAATATTGGGGTTTTCAGTCCAGTATCTGGGCCACTGTTGGGATCTGGTCGGGGATTGTAACATTAGTCATGAGGCTTTCCAGAATTAAGGAAAGCTTTGGAATTTTCTGCCTGTGACTAGGCAGTGTGTGTGTGCGACATTGACATGGGGATTGCAGTGGAGTTAGTGAGATTCTTTGTTTCGAGTGAATCGAGTTAGTGCATTGCCAACAGGCAGCCAGCAGGCAGGTTGATTTTTGGAAGCAACTATGTCAGCTGTATGTCTTATCTAGCTCATAGCTCCTTGGAAAATGAGAGATAACGGTAGACCTATACCTGAATTGGAGTAAATATTGAATTTATCATCCATGATGTAGCCTGCGATTGGGAGCTGACATTCAATATAAAACAAATTTTCAAAGGGAAAATCAATGAAGAATCCCGATAGTGCAGAAGGAAGCCTTTCGACCCATCAAACCTGCACCGACCCTCTACCTAGGCCCAATCTCCTGTCCTATCCCTGTAACACCACCTAACCTTTGGGAACTAAGGGGCAATTTAGCATGGCCAATCCCCCTACCCTGCCCATCTTTGGACTGTGGGGGAAACTCGAGCAGCCAGAGGAAACCCACGCAGACACGGGGAGAACGTGCAAACTCCACACACAGTCACCCAAGGCCGGAATCGAATTTGGGTCCCTGCCGCCGTGAGGCAGCAGTGCTAATCACTGTCTCCTTGCCCCAGAAGATCCGCAAAGCAAAAGAAAGAAATCTATAATAATCCTCTCCAGAAAAGGCAGTTGTTGCAGGTTGAGTTCTGGGTATACTCAGATTAGTTAGAGATGGAAACCAAAGCAGCGGGCTAGGCATTTCCTGATGTTCTTGGGCCACTGAATTAGAGTCGCAGGAAGGCTCCGGTTGGAGCTGCAGAATACAGAATGGTGAGGCTGAGAGAAATTAGAGTGTCAGAACGCAAAAATGGAAGGGTTCCCATGAAATCTTGTACCTTGGTGAATCGCTATAATACAGAAATCAGAGTGAATTCTAGCAGTGATTATGGAGGGGCTGGTTTAGCACACTGGGCTAAATCGCGGGCTTTTAAAGCAGACCAAGGCTGGCCAACAGCACGGTTCAATTCCCGTACCAGCCTCCCCGAACAGGCGCCGGAATGTGGCGACTAGGGGCTTTTCACAGTAACTTAATTGAAGCCTACGTGTGACAATAAGCGATTTTCATTTCATTTCATTCGTGAGTTGATCCCAGGAGATTTGAATGAACTCTCAAGAGTTTGTAAGATAATGAACAGGGGCAGCGGTAGGATAATTGAGTTTCTAGCATAAAGTTTTATAAGTTACAGTGTTAATTGTCCTTACATTGTTTAATGCTTCCAGATATAGAATCATTTTTGATAAATAAAGTGTGGAATCTGGTTCTGTTGGTTAATTGCTGGATGTTTGGATTTCTTATTTAAACGGTAACCCGTCCCAAACAGGAACCTAAGAAAATTGGGTGCTCATGGCAGGGTTTCAAATCCACAGACAGAGGGGTTCACTGGAATATTGGCCAAAATATAAGCAAACACAATTTCCAGCTGACTTTTATTAGACTTGCTGAAAAGCGTTATCGGTTGCTAAGGCTTTTCTTGAGAGGAGCCGTTGATCCCAGAGTGATTTGCAACAATTAACCCAAGGTTCAGAAAATAGCAAGACTGACTGAAGGGTTAATTCAACACTTAGCAGCGTTTACACAGAAGATAGTGGGCCTGGAACTTGCTGCCGGAGGAGGTGGTGGAAGCAAGTACAATAGTGACGTTTAAGGGGCGTCTTGATAAATACATAAATAGGATGGGATTGGAGGGATACTGACCCCGAACGAGTAGAAGGTTTTAGGTTAGATGGGCAGCATGGTCGGTGTGGGCCCAATGGGCCGAAGGGCCTGTTCCTGTGCTGTACCTTTCTTCGTTCTTCAGCTTAAGGAGACAATTTTGAACTTGCTTGCCGTGGAGAAGAACATTGAAAGTTGAAATCTAGTAAATGAACTTGAAATTGAAGATATGCCTGCACCTGAGTAGCAGGAAGGTGCTGAATTAATATTCAGTTAGCTCCAGTTTGTGGGAATGGACTAAGTTATTACCTCAGTCTAAACACTTTCCATTAATGATCTGAAAATGGACATTTTCATTTTTCCTTTTGTCATGATCTGTTTAAACTTATGTCACGGTATATGTAAATATTGACCATTATTTGCTGTAGGATTGAATGTAACACAACCTCCCTTCCGTTAGACATGCCTTGTTACATTTAGGCTGTTAAAGTTTTCTTTGCAAAGCTGCGAGTGTAGGCCGGCATCCTGTTTCACTGTCTGCACTCGACACAAACTGTGCATTTCCTTAACTGATCAGATCGAAGGACTGCAAAATTAACAGCACAAGCAGAGGAGGGAGTGAGAAAAGTGTAGCAGAATGAGTGAGTTCAATGAGAACTCACGTGCTGAAACAGAAAGAAATATTGAATTAAGAGAAGAGAAATACAAAGGGAAGGTTTCACAGGTGACACAAAGCTGGGTTGGGAGGGTGAGCTGCGAGGAGGATGCGGAGATGCTTCAGTGTGATTTGGACAATTTGAGTGAGTGGTCAAATGCAGTATAACATGGATAAATGTTAGGTTATCCACTTTGGTAGCAAAAACAGGAAGGCTGATTATTTTGCATGGCTATAAATTGAGAGAGGGGAATGTGCAACCTGGTTGTCCTCAAACACCAGTTGCTGCAGGCGGTAAAGAAGGCAAATTGTATGTTGGCCTTCAAAGCGAGAGGATTCGAGTACAGGAGCAGGGATGTCTTGTTGCAATTATGCAGGGCCTTGGTGAGGCCACACCTGGAGTAGTGTGTGCAGTTCTGGTCTCCTTATCTGAGGAAGGATGTTCTTGCTATAGAGGGAGTGCAGCAAGGTTTACCAGACTGATACCTGGGGTGGCAACACTGAAGAATGAGGAGAGGTTGAGTCGGTTAGGATTACATTTACTGGAGTTGAGAAGAAAGAGGGGTCTCAAAGAAACCTATAAAATTCTAACAGGACTAACCAGGGTAGATGCAGGAAGAATGTTCCTGAAGGTGGGGGAGTCCAGAAACAGGGGTCACAGTCTGGAGCTATGGAGTAGACCATTTAGGACTGAGCTGAGGATAAATATTATCACCCAGAGAGTGGCAAGCCTGTGGCATTTGCTACCACAGAAAGTAGTTGAGGCCAAAGCATTGTATGCTTTTAAAAATAAATTAGATACAGCACTTGAGGCTAATGGGATCAAAGGATATGGGAGGAAGGCGGGATCAGAATATGGAGTTGGATGATCAGCCATAATCATAATGAATGGTACAGGAGGCTCAAAGGGCCAAATGGCCTGAGCTAGCTGGATAGCTGGTTCACGGGAGTAAAGTGTGGGAGAGCTGAGGAAAGTCGAAGCGGGGAGGAGGGGGGAGGGAAGGATGGGGGGTACTGGTGATGGGTAAGGGACTGCGAGATTAGCAGCAGAAATGGCAGATGATTATGAATTACTTCATAAATCAAAGGTTGGTTTCCGACATCAGTTTCAGCCGGTGAGGGATAGAAACTGGGGACATGAGAAATACTCAAGTGGTAAAGGTAAAGGTGATCTGATGGGAGACAATAAAGAGAGTGTACCTCAGATTAAAAAAGAAATCCAGGAGGGTGGAAAAGAGATGAAAAGTTTCAAATGTTTTCACTGTAATAAACTAGGCCGTATAAATGCAGTGTTGGTGGTTGAAGAAAAGCACTGGGAAGGCTGATGTGGTAAAACAGGATAAGTCAGTGGAATTTGTTGGAGTGGTAAAGGAAAGCCCAAGGGAAGCGAAGGAGGTGCAAACGATTGTACAGCCTGTTCAAGAAGTAATTGTTAAGAAGGTGCCAGATGTCTTTAAATAATTTACTTGTGTGGGTAAAGTTTACTCATGTGTATCAGGAGGAGCAGGTAAAGAAGTCACAATTTTAAGAGATAGAGGGGCTAGTCAATCTTTAATGGTAAGAGATGAGGAATTATGTAGTTTGGGAAGAATGTTGCCAGAAAAGGTGGTGATATGTGGAATTCAGGGTGAGAGGAGTAGTATTCCATTATATAAGGTAAGGTTGGAAAGTCCAGTGAAGAGTGGTGAAGTGGTAGTAGGAGTAATAGATAAACTATCTTGTCCAGGAATACAGTTTATCTTGGATAATGATATAGCTGGATCGCAGGTGGGAGTGATGCCAACTGTGCGTGATAAGCCAGTGGAAAATCAGGCAACTGAAGGGTTGAAAGACGAATATCCTGGAATTGTGTAGTAATCTGGTCGCAAAGTCACAGGTTAAGACAAGAGGATAAATCAAAGAGTGAAGATGAAGTTGAAGTGCAATTATCAGAAACGATTTTTGATCAGATGGTTGAAAAAGAACAAGAACAGGTGGAGGATGATGCGGATATTTTTAGCTGAGGGAAATTGGCGGAGTTACAACAGAAAGATGTAGAAATAAAACGGATGTATCAGAAAGCATATACGGAAGAGGAATCTGAGCTTATACCAGAGTGTTATTATCGTAAAAGTGATGTCTTGATGAGAAAATGGAGACGTGTACATATGCAGGCGGATGAAAAGTGGGCAGAAGTTCATCAAGTAGTATTGCCAGTAGGGTATAGAAAGGAGGTGTTGTGAGTTGCACATGAGGTACCAGTGGGAGGTCATTTGGGAATCAGGAAAACTCAACCTAAAATCCAGAAACATATTTATTGGCCTGGACTACATAAAGATGTACTTAAATTTTATCAATCATGTCTCACATGTCAAGTGATAGGGAAACTTCAAGCAATGATAAAACCAGCGCCCTTAATACCCATTCCAGCATTTGAAGAACCTTTTACAAGGGTCCTAATTGATTGTGTAGGACCGCTTCCTAAAACAAAAAGTGAGAATCAATATCTTTTGACTATAATGGATGTGTCTACTAGAGGCCATTCCAGTACATAATATTACAGCCAAAAGGATTGTGGAGGAGTTACTTAAATTCTTTACTAGATATTGACTACCCACAGAAATTCAATCGGATCAAGGATCAAATTTTACTTCAAAGTTATTCAAAGAAGTTATGGATAGCTTAGGAATAAAACAATTTAAATCAACTGCGTATCTTCCAGAATCGCAGGGAGTGTTAGAAAGGTGGCATCAGACATTAAAGACACTGTTGAGGGCGTATTATCAAGATTATCCAGAGGATTGGGATAAAGGAATCCCATTCGTATTGTTTGCAATTAGGGATGCACGTAATGAGTCTACCAAATGTAGTCCTTTTGAACTAATTTTTGGTCATGAGGTAAGAGGACCACTTAAATTGATTAAGGAAAAATTGTTGGGTGAGAAATCGGAAATTACACTATTGGATTACGTGTCAAATTTTTAGGGAACGATTAAATAGAGCAGGTGAATTGGCTAGACAACATTTGAAAGTTGCACAAAATGTGATGAAACGGGTCGCGGACAAGAAATCCAAAGTTCGTAGTTTTGTCAGTGGGGATAAAGTTTTAGTGTTGTTACCAGTGGTAGGTGAGCCTTTAAAAGCTAGGTTTTGTGGTCCATATCAGATTGAAAGGAAATTAAGTGAGATGAATTATGTGGTAAAAACACCAGATAGAAGGAAGACTCACCGAGTGTGTCATGTGAATATGCTTAAAAAGTACTTTGAAAGGGAAGGAGAGAAAAAGGAAGTTTTAATGATTCTAACTCAAAGTGACGAACCAAATCCAGATGACTGTGAATTTGACATACCTCAAATTAAATTGGAAAATGAGGATGTTCTTAAAAATTGGGATGCGTTGTTAAGTTATCTTCCAGTGGAAAAACGAACTGACCTGAAAGAGTTATTGATATCACGTGGGCAAGTTTGTAGAGATAAATTGGGAAGTAGTAAAATGGCTGTACATGATGTATATGTGGGAAATGCTGATCCTATCAAACAATATCCATATAGACTTAATCCTTTAAAATAGGCACAGGTTCAGAGAGATTGAGAGTATGCTGAAAAATGGCATAATTGAAGTGGGTTGCAGCGAATGGAGCTCACCCATAGTGATGGTACCTAAACCAGACGGTACCCAACGGTTGTGTGTGGACTATCGAAAGGTGAATGCAGTTACAGGAACGGACTCTTACCCTATCCCACGTTTGAAGGGTTGCATTGAGAAAGTGGGACAATCTGCTTTTATTTCCAACTTCCAGACGTGGAAAGAACATTTAAAACATCATATGGAGTTCTTCGATCGACTTCAGGAGGCTGGTTTGGTGATGAACTTAGCCGAAAGTGAATTTGGAGAAGCCCAAATCACTTTCCTTTTTTTTTTTTTTTTTTTTTATAAATTTGGAGTATCCAATTATTTTTTCGAATTAAGGGGCAATTTTAGCGTGGCCAATTCACCTAACCTGCACATCTTTGGGTTGTGGGGGCGAAACCCACGCAGACACAGGGAGAATGTGCAAACTCCACACGGACAGTGACCCAGGGCCGGGATTCGAACCCGGGTCCTCAGCGCCGTAGGCAGCAATGCTAACCACTGTGCCACCGTGCTGCCCCTCAAATCACTTTCCTTGAGGAGTTTCCGATACCCTCAAGGCGAAGGGAAATAATGCGATTTCTTAGCATGAGCGGATTTGATCGAACCTTTGTGCAAAGGTTTTGTGGCGTGATTGCTCCACTGATGGACTTGCTAATGAAACGTAAAAAAATTTAATGGACAGCGGACTTTCAACAGGCGTGTGACTGCCTGAAAGTTGTGATCACCAATGCTCCTGTATTGGAGAATTGTAAGGGACTCTGTGATCAGATTGAACTGAAGTATCTAATTCTAAAGAGAATTTCCAAGGCGTAGAGGAATGGATGGATTGTGCAGAGACTTTCTTGTTCAAAGAGACTGTCAATCGAGAAGGTTTTCGGTTGGAGGAAGAAAAACAAAGAAAAATGTACTATATTATTATACCTGTTTGCGTGTGTTTTTTTTTACATGAAAAGGTATATTTACTGTGTACATTTCTTAGTGAATGGTGCAAAAGTGAAAAATGAAACCATCTTGAAGTTGATGTTTTTTTTCTTGGGGGGAGGTGTCATGTGAGAGTACCTTTAAGAAATGGATGTTTAAGCAATGTACCTTTACGAAATGAAGCAGCTAATATTACTGAAGTGATGCTAGAGGGTGGGGGTAGCTGAGTTGAGTTAACTTCTGTTTTGAGAGAGCAGCTGAAAAGTGCCTTAAGAGCTGAGAGCTGCATGAAGAAAAAGAGCTTGGGTGTGTCTGTGTTTGCAGTGAGCTGGATCTGCTGTGATCTATGCCATGAAAGACTATCTTTGAATCATTTGGGTAATTTAAACTCATAATAGTAATGCCTTTAACCTGATGTGTTTCTGTTTAAAGGTGTTAAGTCTCTTGGATGTTTAAAGGAACAACTGAAGGATTATTTAGTGTTGTATTATTTTTGGGGTTATCCAATGTTCATTTAAAAGGTTAAGTTGAGTTCATGGAATAAACATTGTTTTGTGTTTAAAAACCCACGTGTCCATAATTGTAATACCACACCTGGAGAACAAGCCGTGTGCTTCAAAAGCAACAATACATTAAAGGTTGGTTGAACTCCATGATACATTTTGGGGTTCCGAAAATGGCACTCCCATAACAGGAGAATTTGGGCGATTTTCAGGCTATAAGTTAAATATGGGAAAAAGCGAGATATTCGTCATTCAGGCACGGTGGCAGGAAAGGAGGCTGAAGGAGCTACCTTTTAAAGTGGTTGGGAAGCGTTTTAGGCATTTGGGGATTCAAGTGGCCAAGGATTGGGGGCAGCTTCATATGTTAAATTTGGGCAAAGCAGTGGATCAAATGAGAAGGGATTTTTGTAGATGGACATACTCCCACTGACGCTGGGAGCGTTCAGACGGTGAAGATGACTGTCCTTCCAAGACTGCTTTTCGGTTTTCAGTGTCTCCCGATTTTTGTCCCAAAGGCTTTTTTCAGAAGTATGAATGTGGCGATATCGATGTTTATATGGGCGGGTAAAATCCCGAGAGTAAAGAGGACACTCCTGGAACGGGCCTGCGGGGAAGGGGGATTGGATCTCCCGAGCTTTATTAACTGTTACCGAACTGCCAACATATCGATGGTCAGGAAGTGGGTAGTGGGGGAGGGGTTGTTCTGGGAGCAAATGAAGGCAGCATCCTGCAAAGGTCTGGAGGCTTTACTGATGGCGCCGCTGCTGTTCTCGCCGGCTTGGTACTCCACAAGTCCTGTGGTGGTGGCAGCCCTGAGGGTGTGGGGGCAATGGAGGCAGCATATGAGACTGGAGTCAGTGTGGTCACCGATCTGTGACAATCACCGGTTTGTCCCGGGGTGGGAGGCTAGATGGGGCTTTAAGGTATAGCAGCGGGCAGGGATTGAGAGGTTTGAGGATCTATTCATCCAGGTGGGCTTCCCGACCTTGGAGACATTAGAGGAGGAGTTTGATTTGCCGGATGGGAACGGGTTTCGGTACCTTCAAGTGCGGGACTTTGTACGGAGACAGGTCCCAAGCTTTCCTCGCCTCCCCCTGAGGGGACTACAGGATAAAGTGCTGTCAAAAACAGGGGTTGGAGGTGCGAAGGTTTCGGACATATACAGGGAATTGTTAGAGTGGGAAGGGGCCCCTATCAGAGAGATGGAGAGGAAGTGGGAAGTGGAGCTAGGAGGGGAGCTGGAAACTGAACTGTGGGAAAAAGCCTTGAAAATGGTAAATACATCCTTGTCCTGTGCTAGACTTAGCTTGATTCAGTTCAAGGTAGTCCACAGGGCCCACATGACAGTAGCTCGGATGAGTAGGTTCTTCGAGGAGGTGGAGGACATATGTGGGCGGTGTGGGGGTAGCCCGGCCAACTATGTTCATATGTTTTGGGCATGTCCGAAACTGAGGGAATTCTGGCAGGGATTGGCAGATGTTATGTTGGAAGTCCTGGAAGGTAGGGTAACTCCGAGTCCAGAATTAGCAATATTTAGGGTGTCAGAAGATCCGGGGGCAAAGGGGGGGGGACGGAGGCCGATATTCTGGCCTTCTCCTCCCTGGTGGCCCGGAGACGGATCTTGCTAAGATGGAGGGACTCGGAGCCCCCAAAGTTAGGAGTGTGGGTCAACGATATGGTCGAGTTTCTCAGTCTGGAAAAAAATCAAGTTCGCTCTCAGAGGATCAATACAGGGATTCGCACGGAGTTGGCAGCCGTTCATCGATTTCTTTAACAAAAACGGAAAGTCAGCAGTAAGGGGTGAAATGGAAAAAGGCGGGGGGGGGGGGGGGGGGGGGGGGAAGAGGGAAAATAGGAGGCATGGTAATGTTCAATAAGGAGAGGGAATTTAGTATACGGGTAAATGAGGATAGGGCGGGAGAAGTGGGGTATGTGGTCTATTGTTTGATGTTATTTTAGGGGGTATTTTGTGCATCGACCTACGCGGTTGTTTTAGAAATGTCAATATGTTAAATTGTGAAAATTACAAATGCTTCAATAAAATATTTTCTAAAAGAAAAAGGGCCAAATGGCCTCCTGCTCCTATTTTATGTTTCTATGTCCAGGTTTTGCAGTCAACGGCAAACAGCGGCCTTTGCTCGTAACCATGCAACCATGAAAAGTACAAGCTCACCATTTCTATACTGAAAGGAGAGTTTTGAATATGAGATAACCTGCTGAGGCGAGAAACAGTGAGGTCCTCCAGCGAAACACATTCTGGGTGATGTCAACATCTACAGGCAATGTAATGATCTGTACCAATTGCCTGGCCCTAATGGAGCTTTATCACAGCAAGGAGCAGGTAGGTAGGTAATTAACCATACCCCACAAGGAACTTGGACACTTCCATCTATTAGAAGGGGACTGTTGGCACAGTGGTTAGCACTGCTGCCTCACAGCTCCAAGGACCCAGGTTTAATTACGGCCTTGGGTGACTGTCTGTGTGGAGTTTGCATATTCTTCACGTGCCTGTGTGGGTTTCCTCCGGTTTCCTCCCACAGACCAAAGGTGAGCAGGTTAGGTGGATTGGCCGTGCTAAATTGCCCCTCGGTGGGATTGTGGGGATGGTGCGGGCCAATGGGTCTGTGTAGGGTGCTCTTTCAGAGTGTCGGTGCAGACTCGATGGGCCAAATTATCTCCATCTACACTGTAGGGATTCTATGATGCTATGAGGCAGGCAAAGAGATAGGTTCCAAGTCTATCTCAGCTAGAACGGGAACTGAACGTTACTCTTGACATTTTTCTAAACTGCATGCTAGCCATCTAGCCAACAGAGCTAACTGGCACCCCAGCAAGGTGTAGACATCTTCAAAGGATGGACTGTCAAAAATCCCCCCAACAAAAATAAAGGATAACAAAAAGAATTGAAGGCAGCAAGATTGGATGTGTTAGTGATTAGAAAGGAGAAGGCAGACAAGTTAGCAAACACAATTTGTATCTTGAGTCATCCAGTAAAAAGGTCCTCAGTCTGTACTGAATGAAACTATCTCAGGCAGGTTGTCAGGAAGATTGGGTTGCAGTCAGTTTCATCGTTGTTGGGTGGGTGACCAGGGAGGGAATCAGCCAGGCTACTCATTCTTGCTCATCGTCTATTGATAAAGGTTCATCATGAGCTGAAACATTGGGTTGGATTCCCTGCTGTCCTGCGGCGGCAGCGAGATTCGCGATCGGGCGGAGAATGTCGTGTGCAGCAAAAAGCGGGATTGGCACCCGGCAGGCATTCCGTTGCGATGCTCCGGTTCCCCCGCTGGCAGCAGCATCGAGGTTCGCGTTCCACGCCGGCGAAATCATCCAAATCCGTGATTTGCCTACAATTAACGTGCTGGGCACGGGATTCTCCACCCCTCCACGATGCTCCACCCCTCTCAGGCAGGAGTCACGAGGACGTGAATGGGTGCAAGTATTTACGAGCGGGGCCCGGGCGCCATGTTGCTGTGGGGGAGCGAGAAGGTAAGAAAACTCTCTCAATCTTTCGGCCTTGCAAGGGGGTGTCTGCCTGGATCTCAGGGAGCAGCGGGGAATGGCTTGGTGGCAAGTGCCTGGACCAGGGGCGTCCCCTCAGGATCGGGTTGGCCTGGTTCTTTGCTACATTATTTCATTTAAACACATCCCTCAGCTGCAATTTACAGGCTCCAGCCTGCTCACACTGCGGACGGCTCACTGTATCCTGTATATGCTCAGAGAGCCTCTGGTCATGTTGCAACCCACCCAGCCTGCCCCTCTGGAAAGCTTCAAACCACAGCAGTGTCATCAACGGGATGGGCGTGGCTATGCTCAGTCGCCGGCTTACCAGATGGTTCACTCCTCCGAAGCGCAGCCGCACAGCCGAGGAAGCCGGGGATTAACAGAGCTCACTCCAAACAAAGGGCACAGGCTGGAACCCTCCCTGGCACACAGCCCCTCTCAGAGTAGAAGCCTCACCAGTGACACTCTCAGCTAGCCCACCCCAGAGGATGACAAGCTGTCCCCAAGCTCTGCCTGCCCACCACACCCTGAATCCCACCCACCCTATCCCCGGCCAGGAATCCTGATCAGCTCTCTGTCACAACCTGTGTGTCAAATCCAGGCCCCACATCACATTGCAGCTAAGCTCCGAGCAAACGCACACTTCCCTTGCTTACACCCATCTGTACGACCTGCCCGCTCACGAGCCTCTAAGCATGGGGGCGATTGATGGCACACCCTGACCGTATCCACCACACAACCAGTTGCTACCCTGCTGGTGGGAAAACACACGGCCCACCCAGTGAGGAGACCCACTGGGAGAAACGGGACATGGGCTGCAGAGCCTGTCGTTATTCTGGGGTGCAGCAGCCACTGGTACCCGTTGGCAGGGACTGGTGGTGAGGATAGAGGATCCCCACATCACAGGCCAGGTGCCAGTCACTAATGGGGACAGGGGTGCCGTGCAGATGGCACCATTTCGAAGGGGCTGGTTGTGGTGGGGCTGGGGGGGGGGCGGTGTTGCACGTTTTACTATGGGCGTAAAACGCGTTTATTGGAGTGTATTAACACGCCTCCGAGTTTGACGTGTGCTTAACACTGCTAGGCTCTGTTCTATGTAATTATTTAGCTCTGGAGTCGCCAGTTGCCGTATAGGCAACGTCACAAGTATTCCAAGGTCAAGTTCAAAGTAATAAAGACGATACACCGATTAGTAAAGTTCAAACGATCAATATTTATTATACAGTTATAATAAATACTCATGCACACACTAAGAGACTAAGCTATAACTAAACTTAAGCAAACAGAATACTTATCTAACAGGAACAGGCAAGGTCAGAGAACGAGGCCTTCGTCCTGGTTTTGTCTGCAGCCTTCAGCAAGCGTTCTGGTACTTGGGAGTCTAGTGGGCTTGGATCGCGTAGCGAGCGTTGAACTTACGGTTTCGGCGGCTGGTGCTCAACGGCTGGAGTCAGGATGCAAGATGTCAGTCAGAGCCGGAGCACGGGTTTAACAGACCGGGGCTCTGTGGGGGATTTGCTTTTATACCCCTCTCTAATGTCCTTGCCCCCTTCTAGGCGGGCTCTACCTTTCGGTACCGATTGGAACGTTTCCAAACGGCTACCTTCGAAATCCTCCAATGCGGGGCTTTCCTCGATGTTGGGGGCTGGTTTCGATATTTGTTACTCTGGTGCCATTCTGTCTACTCCACCAATTAACTGCTACATTGAGATGGAAATGTTGCCATTGTTTGTGTCTGGATCTGGGCTGCCTCATCAGGATGTTAAGCGCTTTGCCATTAACACCTTTGGCTGGAGATCTGCACCTGGCCAGAAACTGGTTTGCTGCTTGCAAAATGCTAATTAGTTGAGAGCAGGCTGTCTGTTCTTACTAAACAGGCTTTCTCTGCTGCCTTCCATTTTAGTTTGGCTCAGTGTCCATTTTGCGTGGCCAGCATGGCTACATTCCCTCCTTGTGATCCTCACAATCATACTATTGTGAAGGATCACCTATGTACTTTGCCTCCTTGTGTTCTGACCTCTTGCCAGTTCCTGTTCTACTCTGTTCTAAACTATGGGAAGAAGAGAAAAAAATTTTTTAACTAACATTTCTACTTGGCCCTATGTCAAAGGGACATGCATTACTACAACTGGGAACCTCTACCTATCACTATTAACCTTAACCTTAACTTAAACATTTAATCACTCTAAAACCTTAACCATTCACACCACAACATCACACTTCCCAACTCGGCAGTCGAGTATGGAACAATATAATACATGGCTGAATTTTTATTTACAGAGTGTTGTAATCAGTGAGGGGTTGAGGGGTTTGGTGGAATCCGAAGATGGGGGATTGCACTCTATAGATGGGTGAGGTGCTGGAACGAGAGGCTCTCCTCTTCCATTTCCTCAACCTGAGGGTCTGCACTAGGATGATGAGGATCGCGATCACCAGCAGTGATTCGATTATGTAGGACATGGAGTACCACGTCATGAATTTAGTACACCAGGTCTGAACCTCGCTGATCAGAGCTGAGCACTGGGGGTTTGCTGTAATGGAAACATTTACGGTGGGGGTTGTGGGGGAAACGTGTCTTGTTTCCACACATATACATATGACATTGAACAGTAATAAGTGGGCTTCCACCATTTTGCTGTTCTTCTTCTTTCTCTTCCTTCTTCCTCCGGTATTGACAATCCTGGCTTCGACCTCTGTCTCGTCCTTTGAAACCTTTGGGATCAAGCACAGTATCTGTCAATACACAGTTTAAGACCTTTACTTGTTAGTGCATCTGTCTTTCAAAACCCAATTGACCCTTTAAAATGACTGGCTAAGTCACACCCTGTGACTCCCCTCATTTTTTTTTTTCAAAAAGCGAATTTAAAGACCAGCATACACCTAACAATCCTTCCTTCTGCGAGCCGTCTCGCAGGCTTTGCTGATTTACCATCCGAATGTTCCCGGATGTAAATAGCATGTGGGATGGCGGCCGAAGGGCTACCTAACGTAAAATGAAAACAAACTTTGAAATAAAAATCCGAATGAGTTGCGTATGGGCCGCGACGGGTATGAGTTGGATGGGATCCCCGGGTAGGGCGTGCTGTGCCATACCCGAGCTTGGCTGACCAAGGGTTGGTTCTCAGACAGGGCGGGTCCTCAGTGCCGTTTGTCCACTGCCTGAGTAACCTGGAAAGAAACGGGTACGAATGTGTTGACCATGACTTGCAGCCTCTATTTCGCCGAATAGAGGGGCACCTAAAAAAAAACCAAGGGAGCCAAGATGCTCCAACTGAGGACATCACTGAAGTTCTCAGAGATATCTGCAGATAAACTATTTGGCGTGTGGCCTTACAACTTTGGAAAAGATCTCCAATCAAACCGAAGTTCTCAAAGGTATCTGCGGACAAGCTAACGTGTATGTGAGGTGGTCACAATCTTTTCAGCTGAAAAGAAGATGTCCATCCTCCAGCTGAACAATGTACAATCCTGAGACAAACAAACATGAAACGAAGACAAACATACGTGCAGGTTCCATCAGAAAGGACATCGTTTCCCTCAAACGATTCCTATCTTACATCATCTGGACACCTCACTTTGATTCTGCCTCTGTGAACAGGGTCACAAAGGGGTTGCCGTGTCGGGAGTCAGACACCGTGTCGTCCTGCTCTCCCGGATCCCACACCCTTGTGTGGATCAGGCATGCTATTTTGGAGTTGTGTGACCGGGGGTCACTCTCGTCATTGCGGACAAGTCTGTAGGAATTGTCCCTGTGCCATTGTGTAGTGTCGAGTGTGTTGTCGGGGTAGTCGGGGTCGGGTGGTGGTTCTGGATGTTTGAGGTAGGTGACTTCCATGGGGTCACTGGAGTCGGGGTCGTAGTTGGTGCAGTGTGGGCTGTATGGCTGTGTGGTGTCGCTGTCTTCAGAGTCAGTGTCAGTCCTGCTGTCTCTGCTGTGGCAGCTTGTGGGCGTGTCGGGGCGTGGTCTGTAGTGGTCTGTGGGCGGAGTCGTGGGCGAGTCCGTGGATGAACTGGTCTGTGAGGGGGATGGTGGAAAAGTGTCTCTGGTGGGCGGGGTGAAGTGTTCTGCTGCATCCAGCAGGACATGGTGAGCATGGTTGGCCTGTGTTCCATATGCCTTTAACTGGTTTATATGGAACCACGCGGTCTTCCCATTAGGATATTTGATCCTGTAAACGGAGGGGCTAATTTTGTCCGAAATTGAGTAGGGACCGGAATATTTTGGAGCCAAAAAACTGCTGGGGTTATAAACAGATAACATTACCTGTTGCCCAACCTGGAATTCTGTGGTGTGGACGGTCTTATTGAAACAGGCAGTACGTTGCTGTCGGCGTTTCCCTAGCTGGACTGCGGCTGCGAGCTGTGCAGACCTCACAGTCTCAACTAGATCTTTAACTGCCTTTTCATGTGTGAGGGCCGTCACTTCGGGGCTTGTCATGTCCAGTCCTAAAAGGAATTCTGTACCTTTCATAGGGCGTCCGGTCATGAGTGTATGTGGTGTGTATCCTGTAGATGTGGAGACAGTGTTCCTTATGAACATAAGTGCAAATGGGAGCACTGAATCCCATGTGGAATTATTCTCTTAAACCATTTTCCTAAGGGTAGTTTTTAGGGTCCGATTCATGCGCTCCACAATCCCGCTGGACTGTGGATGATACGCAATATGGAAGTTCTGTTTGATTCCGAATATTGTCAGGACGTTCCTCATGACCCGTCCTGTAAAGTGAGATCCCTGGTCCGAATCGATACTTCGGGGTAAACCCCATCTCGTGAAGATGTGGTGGGTCAGGATCTTTGCAGCTGTCTTAGCTGTGTTTGTTCGCGAGGGAAATGCCTCTACCCATTTGGTAAAGGTATCTATCACCACCAGAACGTATTTATAGCCATTCCTACAAGGGGGCAATGGACCTATAAAGTCGATCTGGAGGTTTGTCCAAGGGCCGTTAACTGGGCGAGTATGCCGAAGTTGTGCTTTCTTAGAATACCTCTCCGGGTTATTCTGAGCACAAATCAGGCAATTCTCTATGTAGTGCGTTACATCATTCCTGAGATTAGGCCACCAACAGAGTTGCCTGAGGTGCCTCGTTGTTGCATCAATTCCCTGATGCCCGTGTCCGTCATGGAACAAGGCAATCATCTGATTCCTGTCCTGCTGTGGGACCACATAAAGCTGGTCCTTAATGATCACACCCTCATGTGTGGTCAGTGCGTGTTTAAAGTGCTCGTACGCAGGCACAAAGTTTCCCTTGAAAACCTCCCTGAGGTCTCCGTCCTGTTTCTGTGCTGCCACGAGATCTTTAATATCAGTCTGTGAGACTTGGACTGCGCTCACAGGGGCGCTAGCTGGTGCGCTAGCTGGGGGGGTCCATAAGTGTCCTCTCCTGGAACCTGCCTTAGCCAACGCGTCGGCTTTTACATTCCCAGGGGGTGATGACCTATGGTGGCTTCGAACTTTTATAATGCCGAAGGTCCTGTCCTTCGCTTTCTCTAGGATATGCTGGAGTAAGGGGGCTGATGGAAGGGGTTTTCCGTCTGCGGAGACAAAACCTCGTGTTCTCCACAGGGGCAGAAAATCTGTTAGGCTATTGCAGACATATAAGCTGTCTGAATATATGTCTGCTGGGCTGGGGAAAGAATCGGGGTGGTCCACTATGTACGCTATGGCTGCTAGCTCTGCTGCCTGCGCGCCTAAGTGACCTGGTAACTTAAGAGCTATCTCTTCGAGAGCGCGCCCCTGCGCGTCCTCTACATAGATGCCGCATCCTGTGATACGCTCACCATTTAAAACTGTGGAGGAACCGTCTACATAAATCCTCAAGGGTCCACACGTGTCTGTGGGCTGGGGGCTTTGTTTCGGGTTCCCTATCTTCCTGGGGGGTGTTTTTGCTAAAAAGGGTCCTGTGTTATGCAGGGGAGCTACAATTTCACAGTCATGGGGCTGTCCGGGGTATTGGAGGTTGTCTGCTAAGTATGTGTGGGTGCGTGTCCGTTTCACTGTAATGTCCCGTCCTTGTAAAAGTAGGGTCCACCTAGCTGCCCTAATCTGGCTAACTGAACCGTCCTTCAGTCGACCGTCTAGTAGTAGCTGTGTGGGTGTGTGTTCGGTTAGAATGGTGATGGGGTTTAGTCCGGTGATGTATGAGAAATACTGCACTGCCCAGAAGACAGCAAGGAGGTGCCTCTCACAGGCCGAAAATCCTTGTTCTACTGGGTCTAACAGTCGGGAGGCATAAGCCACTGGTCTTAGCTGCTCGTGCCGTTCCTGAAGCAACACGGCCGAGAGGGTCAGATCGGTGCTCGCTACCTCGATTGCGTACGGTGAAAGTTGGTCGGGGACTAGCAGCGCGGGCGCTGCACTAAGGGCTCGTTTTAACTCTTCCACAGCGCCTGTATGCTGCGGAAGCCATTCCCAGGGGGCTCCTTTCTTAAGGAGGTCTGAAAGTGGGGCGGCTTTTGTCGCGAATCCGTCGATGTGGTTCCGACAATAGCCAACCAGTCCTAAAAACGACCGGAGGGCTGATACATTTTGGGGAAGGGGCAATTTGACAATCGAATCTATTCTTTTGAATTCGATCTCGCGTTTGCCGTGCGTGATGACTGATCCCAAATACATCACTTTACTTTCCAATATTTGGGCCTTTTTCGGGTTAACTTTACAGCCAATTTCAGTTAAGAGTTCCAGGAGTTCGGCCAGAAGCGAAATGTGCTCTGCCTTTGTGTCTGTCTGCAGTAGTAGGTCGTCTACATACTGTACCAGACATTCGGGTCGGGAAAATTTTTCTAATCCACTTGCCAGCTGTCGGTGGAAAATGGAGGGTGAATTGTGGAATCCTTGTGGGAGGCATGTCCACGTGTACTGCTGTGTTTTAAAAGTGAATGCGAATTTGTATTGGCACGCTTTTGCCAATGGTATTGACCAGAATCCATTACTGATGTCCAATACCGTGAAGTACTTGGCGTTGAGACCCTGCTTGAGCATGGTCTCGGGACTAGTAGCTACCGTTGGGGCTACTGCGGGGGTTACTTTGTTGAGTTCCCGGTAATCGATGGTCAGACGCCATGATCCATCGGGCTTCCTCACTGGCCAAATAGGGGCATTGTTGGTGGAGGCTACCGTTCTCAGTACACCTTGGTCCAACAAGCTGCCTATAACTTTTTCTATTTCCACCTCTGCTTCAAGGGGAAATCTATACTGCTTTTGCGGTCGGGGGTCCTGTCCGGTAACATGAACTTGTTCAGTCATTCTGCCACAGTCATGACGGTGACTTGCAAATGCTGTCCTGTGTTTGTTTAGTAGGGCCTTAATTTGTCTGTCGGTGTGGAGTGTAGTCAGGTCGAATGAGTACTCTCCCACTGCGCTAATCCGATTAGCGTAGTCTCCTACTGTGAGGGTGGCTGGGGCTCTGTCTGATCTAGCCATTCGCCAGACACACTGGTTCACTGGGTCGAACGACAAGCTATGAGCGTTCATAAAATCTATCCCCAGGATGTGTTCTGCTGTCCGGGGAAGATTTACTAAAACTACGGGGTGCCTTGTGCTAATGTTCCCTAGCTGGATCGCTACGGGTGCTGTGATATGTCCCTGCTGCGAGTGTCCGGTGAACCCGCTAAGTGTGATGGTGGAGGTGGTCGGCCACGTGTCTGAGTGTGCCGTGGTTGTGGAGTTAATGGTGGTGCGGGATCCTCCTGTGTCCCACAGTAACTCTATGGGCTTCCCTTTGACCTTCGCCGTGACTACGGGCCTCCCTGATGAGTCCCATAGTGTGTCACAGACCCAAGTGGGGGAGCCCGAACACCGTCAGTTCGTCTCGTCCACATTGGTGGGTCCTGACTGTACTGCTACATTGTGGATGGGTTTTGCCTTGTTGCGGTTCAGAGTGCCTGTCTGCTGGCCTCTCTGAGATCGCTGGGGTGCTTGGCATTCTTTTGCCCAATGCCCTAACTGTCCACAGTTATAGCATTCCTGTCCTTTCTGTTGAGGGCTGCTCTTGCCTTCATTTACCCATGCGGGCTTCTGGTGCTCTCTGACTGCTTGGATATGTGCAGCAGCCTGAGCCTCTTCTGGGGATCTAACTTTTCCTTTTGCCTGAAGCGATTGCTCCCAAGCGCGGGACAATCTTTTCAGGACCCATTTTTCGTTATGGGCTTCTTCTGAGGGGTCGTAGCTATTGCAAGCGCTCTGTCCTGCTTCTGTTGCGTGTGAGATAATTGTGCGCGTCCACTTAACCATATTTTCGCGGGTTAAATGCGCTCTATCTAGCTGTCTGAAAACTGCGCTGAAATGAATCCACAGCCTTCCTGCGAATGCTGTGGGGTGTTCGGATCTCTTCTGCCTGCACTTATTCAATCCTTCTACGGGGTCACCTCTATTGTACCCGATGGCATCTAAAATGGCAGTGTGCATCTCCTCTAGGCTGCCTCCTGCCACGTTTTGTGGGTCGGGGAGGGCTGCCACTACACTCTGGTCTAAACTCAGCACGGTGAGCTTAACCTGCTCTCTCTCATCCAGGCCGTACATGGTAGCCTGCTGTTTTACTTTAGCAAAGAACTGGTGGGGGTCTGCGGTGGGGAGGAACGGAGTGATCTTTTCACAAGCGTCCCTTAGCTGGGTTACTGTTAAAGGGGTGGTGTAAGTTATGTCTGGGGCGCCTTCGGATTCGGCTTTCCTCTGTGTGGTTACGGGATTCATGGGTGCGGTTATGGTCTGAGCTGTGGGGGGTTGGGGTGCCTGTCGTTTCTGCTGAGCTGCGGGCGCACATGTTCCCTGAACATAACGCTGCGCTGTCTCGCTTAATTCCTGCCAATCTGGGGCGTTTTCCCCATCTAACTGTGCTCCAAAGGTGCTTTGGAAGCCATTCTGCACCGAAAGCAGAGATTGCAGTTCCGCAATCTGTTTCCTGCATTTCGCGTGGTCAACTGTGCTTTGTCTTTGTTCGGTCGTTGCAGCGTGGAGTGCTCTCAAAGCTGCTTTGAGATCGGAACATTGCCTCTGCAATGCCTCCACCTGCCTTATCAGAACGGCACGTTGCACGTCCTGATAGGCTTTCTCATACTGGGTCTGGGAACTGCTCAGATGAGCTAGACAAGACTGGTGAGCCCTCTTGGCATCATCCACCTCTCTATCCTTCTCTGCCAACTTCCCTTTTAATTCCAGGTTTTCTTTCTCGATGTCCCTGACATCGACCTTACTCATTCGGTTCCTTTCCTCTAAATCTGTCCGGAGCGTCCTGATGACCTCCTCTGCGCCTCGCAACTGTGCCAAGCAGGACACAATCGCCATCGGCTTGCGTGCTTTACCTAAACTCTTTTTGTGTATTTGAGAGAGGTTCTCCCACCAAGTATGACCTATACTTCCGGGACCTGTCTCCTCATTTGCACAAAACTCTTTCCAAAGGGGCCATCCCTTTCCTTGTAAATATTTGCGGAGTTCCAGCTCCCACGTGGGACACTGGCCTACTCTGCTACTGCTGCTGGTCGCTGCGACCACAAACTTTGCTGGATCCATCAGACGTTCCATTGCCTGCATGGCCATTTCCTCTGACTCTCTTTTTATAATTTGGAACAGGGGGTTGCTGGGGTGGTGTTTCGTAAAAAGGGTACGGCTTACGCTATTTTCCGATCACAAAACTACCGAAAGTTTGTCGCAACAAAAAGCTTTCAGTTTTACCTTACAGCCCTGTTAGTACGCATGCACTAAACACACTTCCAAATTTCGCTTATTATTTTGAACACCTTGAATACTTGTGATCTCTTTCTTTCTCTGCAATTTGGAGTTCTAATTCAAATTTCAGGGTCCTGGACACTGTGGTGTTTCCACTTACAACAGGGTCCCGGCGGATGTCGCCACTAAATGTTGCACGTTTTACTATGGGCGTAAAACGCGTTTATTGGAGTGTATTAACACGCCTCCGAGTTCGACGTGTGCTTAACACTGCTAGGCTCTGTTCTATGTAATTATTTAGCTCTGGAGTCGCCAGTTGCCGTATAGGCAACGTCACAAGTATTCCAAGGTCAAGTTCAAAGTAATAAAGACGATACACCGATTAGTAAAGTTCAAACGATCAATATTTATTATACAGTTATAATAAATACTCATGCACACACTAAGAGACTAAGCTATAACTAAACTTAAGCAAACAGAATACTTATCTAACAGGAACAGGCAAGGTCAGAGAACGAGGCCTTCGTCCTGGTTTTGTCTGCAGCCTTCAGCAAGCGTTCTGGTACTTGGGAGTCTAGTGGGCTTGGATCGCGTAGCGAGCGTTGAACTTACGGTTTCGGCGGCTGGTGCTCAACGGCTGGAGTCAGGATGCAAGATGTCAGTCAGAGCCGGAGCACGGGTTTAACAGACCGGGGCTCTGTGGGGGATTTGCTTTTATACCCCTCTCTAATGTCCTTGCCCCCTTCTAGGCGGGCTCTACCTTTCGGTACCGATTGGAACGTTTCCAAACGGCTACCTTCGAAATCCTCCAATGCGGGGCTTTCCTCGATGTTGGGGGCTGGTTTCGATATTTGTTACTCTGGTGCCATTCTGTCTACTCCACCAATTAACTGCTACATTGAGATGGAAATGTTGCCATTGTTTGTGTCTGGATCTGGGCTGCCTCATCAGGATGTTAAGCGCTTTGCCATTAACACCTTTGGCTGGAGATCTGCACCTGGCCAGAAACTGGTTTGCTGCTTGCAAAATGCTAATTAGTTGAGAGCAGGCTGTCTGTTCTTACTAAACAGGCTTTCCCTGCTGCCTTCCATTTTAGTTTGGCTCAGTGTCCATTTTGCGTGGCCAGCATGGCTACAGCGGAAAGAGACTAGCTGACGTTGGCACAGCAGTACAACCCAGCGTGACCATGTAACCTGGTTGCATTGGATAGAATCCTCACCCTTCTTTCCTTATGGGCAGCACGGTAGCACAGTGGTTAGCACAGTTGCTTCACAGCTCCATGGTCGCAGGTTCGATTCCCGGCTTGCGTCACTGCCTGTGCGGAGTCTACACATTCTCCCTGTGTCTGCGTGGGTTTCCTCCGGGTGCTCCGGTTTCCTCCCACAGTCCAAAGATGTGCAGGTTAGGTGGATTGGCCATGATAAATTGCCCTTAGTGACCAAAACGGTTGGCTGGAGTTACTGAGTGACGGGGTTACAGGGATAGGGTGGAAGCGTGGGGTGCTCTTTCCAAGGGCCGGTGCAAACCCGATGGGCCGAATGGCCTTCTGCAATGTAGATTCTATGATTTCCGCCCATGGATATCAGATTATAGCCAGCTATGCTCGCTATCTACCTGGCTGCTGCTGCCATTTCGGATGCACAGTGGCTCGAGGAGCAAGGCCAGCCCAGTGAGGCTCCGGCACACGAGGAGCCTGCATCAGTAGAGCAGGAGCCAACCGGCGAGGCTCAAATGCTGCCCATCCAACAGGGAGAGGGGGAGGTGTGAAGGAGGTGCTACATCAGGCCACCTGTTCCAGATGGTGGTGTACCTGGCACCGTGGGGGTTTGGAGGAGGAAACTGCTCCCAGTAGCCGTCAAGGGGATGTTCACCCTGAATTTTTATGCCGGGGCTGAGCGGGGACCTGTGAGGGATCTTGCAAACATCCACATACAGGTGTATCCGCGCTGTTACAGATGCCCTGTTCACCTGGGCATCTACATACATCACCTTCAACCTGGACCCGACCCAACAAGATGCCTGGTCAGCAGTCCCAGCTCCAGCAAATCAGACACCAGCGGGGCCCCAAATCGCTTGCGTTTCACGTGGGCAGAGAGCTGGCCAATTTTGCAGGATCTGAATTTTATCCATGACACTCCCCGCCAGACCGCAAATCCCACACAATCCACTTCTGACGGGAAAACATGGTCTCCCAAACGGAGAATCCAGCCCGTTAACTCTTTCTCTCCATACTCGCCAGCCTGAACTGCTGAATATTTCCAGCATTTTCTGTTCATATTTTCCAATGTCTATTGACACCCTCCGGAAAATGATCAGCTGTGTGGATATTGAGGGAGAACAGAATTGGTTTCAGGTACAATGTCCACCTACAGCCTACCAAGGTGGACCTTGTAGGTTCACATCCAACGGGATTATCAGCTGGGCTAGATACTGAAAGGCAACATTGGAACCGTACCTCTACAGAGGTCAAAGCGTTTAAGAGACATGGAGAAAACTGACATTTAAAATGCACACTCTGAAATGTATATGCCACCAGAAATGCGAAGGCAATTTCAGAAATGCCAAGCTCTCATCTAATTTACTTTTCTTCCCTTCAAGACATCACTGCTGGGGACAGTATGCCTGATTCAATCCCTACCATCAACTGGGATTCAAACTTGCAAGTATTATTTTGTTAAAAATACAAGAGCATTGGACAGATCCAATGTTTGCAGTTATTGACTTGCCTTAAGCCCTGTCGAGTTGGCAGGCAGAGTCGAAATAAAATGTTTAAGTGGCAATAATATGTAATTTTAATAGACATATAGATACGCAGTACAAAATAAAAACAAACTTTATAATAATGATTACATTAAAAAGTGACATGTCTCAAATAGTTTACACAATCTATCACTATATATATCATGTTGGATCATTATAATACAACATTGGGTGTAACACATTTTACATGAAATACAATTGCCTTCTCTCCCCCAACAGGGTTCACAGCACATAGACGCACGATTAAACCTCACTTGACATTTACATGCATTAGCTCCAGGTACAATGGCTAGGCCACCTGCGGACCTGGTCTCTGTGACAAAGACATGTTTGTGTACCTCTGATAATGAAGCCATTTGAATTACTGAATGGAACGTTATACATTAGCAAAGAAAGAATGAAAGACAGTCCAATATTCTAGTATGTTTACTACCATGGGAGGATGAAAATCCAGTAATTTGATCAACTTTCAAGACTTAAGTGTGAAATAAGCAGAAAGATAATGTTTCCAAATGTCAGGTTAGTATGGTAGAGTATGGTGAACAGTACTTCCCAATTAGTCAATTTGATCTTTTTTTTAAATCCCCATTTTTTTAGCAGGTCATCATGATATCCCTACAGTACAGGAGGAGACTACTTGGCCCATTGGGTCTGCACCGACCCTCTGAAAGAGCATCCTACCAAGACCCATCCCCCCACACTATCCCAGTAACCCCGCCTAACCTTTTGGACACTCAGGGGCAATTTAACATGACCAATCCACCTAACCTGCTCATCTTTGGACTGTGGGAGGAACCGGAGCACCCAGAGGAAACCCACACAGTCACAGGGAGTCCACACAGATAGTCCACACAAACTCCACACAGATAGTCACCCGAGGTCGGAATCGAACCTGGGTCCCTGGCGCTGTGATGCAACAGTGCTAACCACTGGATCACTGTGCCACTTCTCATTCATTCAAAACAGGAGGCTGATTAATAGCCATATTTGCAAAATCAGTAGACACTCTGAATGTTACCATAATTTTTTTTCACACAAAATAGAATGGAACTTCACACTGCCATCAATCAATCTAGACAAAGTCAACCTCACATCCAACACTGCCAACTATCAATACAAAATAACTCCATCACGCATTGTGAAAAGTTTTTCCTCCAAACCATTGTTCCTTTCCTGCAAAGGAGAAGCATTTAGATCGGGTCAGGTGCCATCAATTGTGAAGGTGCAATGTAATTGGACTGGACTTCAGTGTCACCTTTTGCTAACTATACCCTGATCAATCCCATGTTGGAAACTATAATAAAAATGGAAAATCATAGAATCACGGAGTGGAAATCACAAAAAGATACCATTCAACCCATCGTGCTTGTGTCCACTCAATGGTGGGGATATTTGATACGTCTAACTCCCCAGACCCCCCCCCCCCCACTCGATACATCTCACTCCCTTGCAGTCCCCCCCACTCGATACGTCTCACTCCCCTGCAGTCCCCCCCCACTCGATACGTCTCACTCCCCTGCAGTCCCCCCCCCCACTCGATACGTCTAACTCCCCTTCAGTCCCCCCCCACTCGATACATCTCACTCCCCTGCAGTCCCTCCCCCCCCCCCCCCCCCCAAACCAAGTGTTAATCTGCATGCTGGAAATTGACAGCACCCTTATTTCTACTTCGAAAGGCTGGGTAACATTTCTGGAAAAGACTTTCAGATGAGACAATGCCAAACATTTTAACATATTTTTCCTATTTAAGTCACTTCTTGTCAAAATTCAAACTAAAAGACTTTGGTTAAAATAAGACAACTTTGGTTGTTCTTGACAAAAGCTGTAACAATATCAGAAATATTCTTTAAACAGGGACCTTATACAATCTTTTGTTTTTATTTTTATTAAAAATTTAGAGTACCCAATTCATTTTTTTCCAATTAAGGGGCAATTTAGTGTGGCCAATCGACCTACTCTGCACATCTTTGGGTTGTGGTGGTGAAACCCACACAAACACGGGGAGAATGTGCAAACTCCACACGGACAGCGACCCAGAGCCGGGATCGAACCTGAGACCTCAGTGCTGTGAGGCAGAGTGCTAACCACTGGGCCACCGTACCACCCAAAACCCACGCAAACATGGGGAGAATGTGAAAACTCCACACAGACAGTGACCCAGAGACTGGATTGAACCTAGGACCTCAGCGCCGTCAGGCAGGAGTGCTAACCACTGTGCTGCCCCTGACCATGTAGAATCTTCAAAGGAGGTTGTTTAAAATCACTTTTATTTTCTAAACCAACGTGATCATAAATCATGATGTATAAGTCAACCTGGTATATAAGTGAACCTTGTTTGTCCAGCCCCTAAAGATCATGGGCGGGATTCTCCAATCCCCGCCGGGTCGGAGAGTCGACGGATGGGCGGCGTGAATGCTGCCCCCGAATTCTCCGGCACCAGAGTTCGGAGGGGTCGGAAATCGCGATGCGCCGGTCGGCGGACGCTTGCACCCCCGGGTGATTCTCTGGCCCGCGATGAGCCAAAGTCCCGCTGGTTCTTTGCCAGTCCCTCTGACGTAGATTAGACTAGGTCTCTTACTGGTGGGACCTGACAATGCGGGTGGGCTCTGGGGTCCTGGGGGGGGGGGGGGTGTACGGGGCGATCTAGCCCCGGGGGTGTCCCCACGATCGGGGCCAACCGATTCGCGGGCGGTCCTGTGCCGTGAGGGCACACTTTTCCTACGCGTCGGCCGTGTCAGCCTCCGCGATGGCCGACGCATAGGTGAACCCCCCCTCGTGCATGCACGGGGATGACATCATCAGCTGCTGATGCTTCCACTCATGCGCGGACCCGCGTCGGTGTCCCTTCGGCCTTCCACGCCGGCTGGCGGGGCGCCAATCGCTCCGGCGCTGGCGTAGCCCCTGAAGATGCGGAGGATTCCGCGGGCCGACGCCGGAGTGGTTCACGCCACTCTGTCCCGCCGGGACCCCCCGCCCTACCGGGAAGGGGAGCATCCCGCCCCATGTTTTTGCTCATATAAGTAGACCCCCATTTTTGGAGGGATTTGACAGGCAATTTTCACCCTGACATCAAGGGTTAATATAAATCTTTAGAGGCGTTTCAGCAAAGCATTCCCATAAATAAAAAGAAATGGAAGTTTCCTTCACAGAGGATCAAGGAACAGTACTTGATCAATTACAAAACAATTTCTCCTACAAACACACGCCATGTGGAGAATTGTTGAAAACGACGTAAACAAATGGGATATACAAACATTGCGACACGTGTTTCAATAAATTTGGCACAGAAATGTAACCAAAAGTTATTTAAAATGAAACAGCTGACATGCGATGCATAGTCAAACGTAACAACATATAATATTTTGTTCAACGCCAGTAACACTTCGAAGTAAAATCAGCATACTTTTACTGCAATGAAAACATCTTAAGAGTAACACAATCACCGGCTGCACTAACCTTCAAATTGACCATAAAATCCCACTGCAACCCAACAAGCTGAAAACTAAATTTTCATAAAACAGGATAATTCCACATGATGCAGTGAAACATTTGGGTCGTTCCAGTGCACTGTCTGAAGGATCCCCCCCTCAGTGTTTAGGTCACCCCCATTCCCTAACACTACCTGTGGATTAGACCTGTAAAGACTTAATTACCTGCAAAGACTCGCATTCAAAGTATCATCTTGCATCATTGGCTTTGTCTATTTATGCTGTGTTTGTGTAACCTACCTCTTCGCTCACCTGAAGGAGTTATGCTCCGAAAGCTAGTGATTCCAAATAAACTTGTTGGACTTTAACCTGGTGTTGTAAGGCCTCTTACTGTGCCCACCCCAGTCCGACGCCGGCATCTCCACATTGTGGCTTAGATAGAAGACAGTGCAGGGTCTTCATAACATTTTATGAATGTTCACAATCATAATGTGCACACTACGTTCACTAAATCTGGGTTTTCTTCCGTCAACAATTTGCTTTCATTCGTAACGTCTGAACGCCACACCTAAGGAGCCAACCTTCGATTTTATCCGTGAGAACAGGGAGACGCTAACGTGCTTCTGACAGTCTCAGGCCACAGAGAATTCACAGTGACAGATTTTTTTGCTCATCATGACTCATTTATTGAAGCCAGTTTTCCCGTGGCCATTATCAACTTCTGTCTAAAATCCTGAACTTTATTTGACCCACAAATTCGCAAGACGGAAATGAGCTCAACTAAACTTCAGATGCAGCTGTTCAGTCGAACAGCAAATCTGGATTCCGCTGCGGAGATTAAAAAAAAAACACACCAGATATTTAAAATAAGAACAGAAGTTGCCAGAGACGGAACATCAGCAGCAAAGAATGATTAATATTTCAGATGCAGTCACTATTTGTCGGATTTGACAGATCTGCAGATTTAAAAAAAAGAATTATTCCATTGCTGCTGCCTTCAGCTGCACCATTTTCATCCTTCTAAATACAGGTCAGCTCGAGCGCTTTGTAACGTCAGATGCAATGAGAAAAGACCTTTTGCTCTCATGAGTATGCCCTCCTTCTCCCCCAAAATATGCAAAAATAGCCACTACACTGAACGACAATTCAACTTCAACTCCTAAGTATGAGAAGCATTGAATCGAAAGTATACCCCAGCTTCACCACCATTTTTAATGTGACCGAGAATGTTTCATGTTGTTCATATGGAATTTAGTTGATTTGCAACCTGATCTAAGTCCCCAGAAGAGCACTGCAGTGGATTTTACAGGTCAGAGCTGGGGAAAAGGAACATGGTGTCACATTAAACACTAATAAAGCATTGGCAATTTTGGTCATGACAGAACAGATTCAGAATAAACTTTTGTCCTCTCTGCTTTCACTGAGCTGGAAATTGCATTGACAATACATTAGATCCACTTTTCCTCTTTGCTCATTTCAGTCGCTTTGTAACTCTGGGAACAAGATCGCCAAATACTGTTGAGGCAAATCACTGTCAGCTCAGTACCTTCTTCTCATGCCCAGCAGGAACAGGATTGAGAGTTTCCTCTGATTGCTGTGTTAGATTTCCTATGTTTGCTTTCTGCAGTGAAGTTTTAACGGCATTATAAACCAAACATGTTCACAATATGATTAACACCGCAGATTGGCAATTAGAGGTAACGTTCTGCTCCCAAAGTCATTAATGTGACACGTTGCATTCATGTAACAAAGTAAAAGATTCAAGTGTGTTTTGCAGAAGGACAGACAGACAAAAAAAATGACAGCAAGCCAAAGGAGAATGGGTGACTAAAAGCCTTGGCAAAGAGGTGCATGTTTTAAGGAGGAAGAGGAGGAGAGAGATGGCAAACAGCTGTAGGAATAGAAGTGGAGGGCACACCCACCAATATTGGGGGTGAAGCAAGTGGAGGATCCACAAAAGGCTGAGTGATCACAACACTGTGACAGCCAAACTCTACCCCCCAAACTCTCACACATTTCTGACCAATTCTAAAATATGGATATTGTTAACACTCAAGATTTTCTGGAGATGAGCAGCTCGGTAAACTGGCTCAATCTTACCTATTATGAAATTAACCCATAGCTTTATTTGTGCAGGCAAATACCTTGTTTTTTTAATAGATGCAGATATAAAGTCCCTGGTAGTGAACGTTGCTTGTCTTGGTGCATAGGAAGTTGATTTCTAATTTTTCATGAGTTTCAGCAGGAGTAATGGGGGGGGGGGGGGATTCGCTCCCTTTTTCTGAGATGCTTGGAGACCCGTACATTAGAATGGTCAGATTGCTTTGCATGAGTGCTGCACAATAGTTTGAATCTTGCACAAAGGCCTTTAAAAAGCTAAAGAATTATCTTGCACATTGTGCAACAGAGGTGCAGAGATGAGCAATGATAATATAGAGAATCTTGCTTATTTTGTCTTATTAGTGAATAAAAATAATCTTTATGAACCAGAGTTCAATATAATTTACTAATATGTGATTGCAAGATCTGGTTTGGGGACATAAAGAGTGGATGGCGATATTAGCAAGGTATTTTCGAGATTAATTCATTTTCTATTGAAAAAGATAAAAGAAGTAATGGTTTCAATCATGGAGTGGACATGAAAACAAGCAGAATATACTGGGTTTCACAGTATTGCTTTACCATGTCTCTTAGTTACTTAAAATGTTGCCAACATTCAGGATATTGTTATTTGCATTTTGCACCATTTACAGTGTGTAATTCACAGGGAGGCGAGGGCAGGGGTATATAGCTTCTCTTCCTCTGTCTCCCCGTCCCGTCTATCCCAAATCAAAACCAAATAATGAAGTTGCGAGTATTGACAATGCTGTAGTCTTGTGAAAGTGAAACTTCTAAATGTATCATATGGTCAGACAAGAGGACTTGGTTACAGTCATAAATGAGTTTTCCTGTACTGGGTAGGGCGGACGTGGGCACGGCCAAACGAGAGGCTGATGATAAGATAAAAGTTGATAATAACAGCAGTGTTCTACAGCACCACTTCAGTGTTAAGACATTTTATCAACCCATCAGTAAGTACGAGAGGGTTGTGCAAAAATGCCCGACAAGCATTTTACAAATTAGAAAATGATCACTAATGCATTCCAATTAATGGAGTCTCGGAAGTTGCAAGGGGCAGATTATTTCTCCGCAAGTTTGCAGAAAACGTCGTAAACCTCTGGATTCTCTTGAGCAAACTGCTCGGGTGTGTTTCTTTGTAACCAGTCAGTTGCTCGGATCTGTTGGCGCAGAAGTCCGATGAGACCATCAAGGGCAGGGTCTGGTGAAGTTGGCAGAACACCAACTTCTATGACATCCTCGGAAATTTTGGTTTTACTCTCGGAATCGGTTCCCTTTTCTATGGACTGGCTTTCTGAATCCTGCTCTTCCAGAACCTTCCGCAGCCTGTGCAGTCCTGGGCAAAACAATGTTGAAATCGCAAGTCAGTGATACCAGTTATAATTCATGAAGTTTAGCAAAATAAAATGCCTTTTTCCCAAACGCACTCCACTGAGCTATTTGTTACATTAAAATGCAGACCATAAAATTAGTTTGAATTCCCTTATAGTTTCTCTTTGAAGTCTTGGGCTGATTTTTAACAGCCATAATGGACCTTTGTCAGGAATTAAGGGGGCTAAAATCGGGTTGGTCTGGAAAATGGGCACAATTATTGCAATGCACTAATTCTGCATCCATTCACTGCAACACAGGCAGCACTCACACTTCATGCTGTCTCCCGAATGACTGCCATATAGTAAATAAAAGAAAGCTTCACCCTTATGCTTAATAAATTAACTTTTGTTTTGTTTTAATTGAGTATGGATTATCATTTTAGATACCAAGGGGAAGGAATTATTCAATTGGCAAACGGCCATTTTCTGCCTTAAGAATGGACAACTGAGAAAGAATTGGATGGGTCCTTCAACCCATCTGATTTTCAGGCAGGCCTTTAAAATGGACACCCACCACTCCTACTCAATAGAGGCACAGAAGCTGTTTAAATATTCAAATTGCATTCTTATTTAGATAGTAGGACCCTTGGGTGGAATTTTATGTCATTGACATGGTTTCATCTCACTGATTGGAGAACCAATTTGAAATCCACGTGACTTCGGAGGGGTAGGCCCGGCCGGATTAAGTGGCCGGCATCAGACCTTTCCCAGGATTCAGGGAGCCAGGAGTGAAAATTCCACCCACTGAGAGCTGCTGCCCAGAGGCTGGCAAAACCATCCGGGAGCATCGCCTGCTTCCGATAATGCACCCAGGGAGAGGCCTTAGATCGCCAAGGGATCCAGGCCACAGGTGAGAGAGAGCACGATGGGGTTTGCAGAGAATGGGACGCAGAGGGGGGGCTGCATGGCGGAAGAGTCAGAGGCAAAGGCAGGGGGTGACTTTCAGTGGCCCAATGCCGGGTCTATCGATCAGGCACCAAGTGCTTTTGAAAGAGGGAACTCTTTGCCCCTTACCCTCTCCACCATCATCCCAGCCAAAAGGCCACAGGTGTGATGAATGTAGGAATTTCAGATATATTGTATTATACGTATTTGGTGCAGTGATTGGATTTGATTTGATTTATTGTCACATGTATTGGTATACAGTCAAAAGTATTATTTCTTGTATGCTGTACAAACAATGCATACCGTACATAGGGAAGGAAGGAGAGACTGCAGAATATAATGTTACAGTTATAGCAAGATGTAGAGAAAAGATCAACTTAATATGAGGTACGTCCATTCAAAAGTCGGATGACAGTAGGGAAGAAGCTGTTCGTGAGTCAGTTAGTACGTGATCTCAAACTTTTGTATCTTTTTCCTGACAGAAGAAGGTAGAAGAGAGCAGGATCCATACCAAGCTGTGATACAACCAGAAAGAATGTTTTCTATGGTGCATCTGTAGAAGTTGGTGAGGGTCGTAGCTGACATGCCAAATTTCCTCAGTCATCTGAGAAAGTAGTCATCGGTGGGCTTTCTTAACTATAGTGTCGGCCTAGGGGGACAAGGACAGTTTGTTGGTGATCTGGACACCTAAAAATCTGAAGCTCTCGACCCTTTCTACTTCGTTCCCATTGATGTGGACAGGGGCATGTTCTCCACTGTGCTTCCTGAAGTCGATGATAATCTCCTTTGTTTTGTTGACATTGAGGGAGAGATTACTGTTGTCGCACCAGTTCACCAGATTCTCTATCTCATTCCTATACTCTGTCTCGTCATTGTTTGAAATCTGACCCACTACGGCGTTCAAAAGGCATCTTGACAAATACATGGATAGGATGGGTATGGAGGGATTTGCCACAAGGAAGTACTGAGGGTTTTGGCCAAGATTGGTACAATGACCAGTACAGACTTGGATGACCGAAGGGCCTGTTCCTGTGCTGTACTGTTCTTAAAAGTAGACAGACTAGCAGTTTCTTTCAAAACAGTTTTGCTTGAGTGGAGATGAGCGGTTAGGATTGTTTAATTGTATTGGTAGGCATTGTTTAACTGGTAATTGAAAGCTATTTGTCTTTACGATGTTAAAGCAAGTGATAGAGTTTAGTTATAAAGTTAATAATAAAGTTTGGTTAAATTCCCATATCTCTATTTGTGCATGGAATCACTTCTGAAGTGAAGTATCCTTTCTTCACAGCCTTACAAATTGAATAAAATATTGGGATTTATGTCCGGTATCCTAGTAAATGTTGGGATCTGGTTTGGGATTGTAATACAGGTAAACCCAACAGGGAAATCTGTGCCACTCACATTTACTCCCTCACCAACCAATAAATTCTGGTGGGCTTTGGGATAATTGGCGTCAATTGGCTCCATAATGAATCTAACTGGCATCCTGCCACAGGGCAAGTTTCACCCAGAGGGCACTTCCCACTGAGGTTGAATTGTGGGAGGTTTCCCTGAAACTGGGAGACAAGCAGGGGCCCATCCGTCATGTTCTGTGCCATGATAGGCTGCATTGAAACCAGGACAATTTTATTTTTTGTCAAGAATGGAGAGTGCACAATGGGTGAAAGCAGAGGAACACAGGGTATGGGTGTAATAAGTGTGGTTTAGAAAGTTGTTGTGGTGGCTGGGGGAGGGGTGAGGGAAGGGAGGCTTTGCGACCAAATCCGAGCATTACTATTAAAATTAGAACAAAATATTGCACAGAGCGCTGATCTTTGGTTTGCAAAAAGGAACCTCAATCCGCGAATTGCTTTTTTTCTCAGAATATTAAAATATGCATAAATCTGAAAGTGTACCATCTCGCGCTTGTTGTATAATCTGTGTAGTAATTTAAATGTTAGAATTTGTACCAAAGACAACGTTCAAAACCTATATCCCTCAACTAAGGAGATGCTACGCGTTGAAAATCCACATTTTAGCGTGCTGGAGACACCAGGAAGTGGGTAGTGGGAGAGGGGTGGGTGTGGGAGCGGGTGGAGGTCGCCTCATGTAGGGGCACATGTTTCGGGGCACTGGTAACAGCACCTCTGCCGTTCTCGCCGGCTCGGTACTCCACAAGCCCGGTGGTGGTTGCAGCCTTGAGGGTGTGGGGACAGTGATGGGAGCACATGGGAGTGGAGGGGGCGTCCGTATGGACACCTATTTGTGGCAACCACCGGTTTGCACCGGGGAGGCTGGATGGGGGGTTCCGGAGGTGGCAGCAAGCGGGGATCGAGTGGTTTGGGGACCTGTTTGTTGACGGCAGCTTTCCGTGCTTGGAGGAGGAGTTTGAGCTGCTTGTGGGAATGGGTTCCGCTACCTGCAGGTGAGGGACTTTGCACGGAGGCAGGTTTCGACCTTCCCGCACCTATCGCCCCAGGGGATACAGGGCAAGGTAGTGTCGTAAATGGGAGTGGGGGAGGGGAAGGTCTCAGGAATTAATAAAGAACTCATGGAATGGGAGGGAACCCCAAATGGGGAGGTAAAGCGAAAATGGGAGGAAGAGTTGGGCAAGGAATTAGAGGCGGGATTGTGAGAGGATGCCCTGAGTAGAGTTAACCTGTCCTCGTTGTGTGCCAGGCTTAACCTGATACAATTCAAGGTGGTTCACAGGGTGCATATGACTGTGGCCCGTAAGAGCAGGTTCATTGAAGGGGTGGAGGATGGGTGTGGGTGGTGTATGGGAGGGTCAACAAATCATGTTCACATGTTTTGGGCATGTCCGAGGCTTAGGGGATTTGCCGATGTCGTTTCCATGGTATTGAAGGTACGGGTAGTTCCGAGTCCAGAGGTGGCGATATTTGGTGTCTCGGAAGACCCGGGAGCCCAGGCGGCGAGAGAGGCTGATGTGGTGGCCTTTGCCTCCCTGGTAGCCCGGAGACTGATCTTATTGGCGGGGAGGGATTCGGAACCCCCAATATCGGGGGGTTTGGGTCAGTAACATGGCTGGGTTTCTCAGGCTTGAGATGATTAAGTTCACCCTGAGAGGATCAATGCTCGGGTTCGCCAGGAGGTGGCATCCGTTTATCGACTTCTTTGGGGAAAATTAAGCTGTCAGCAGACATATGGGGCGGGATTCACCCCTACCCGGCGGGGTGGGGGGGTGGGTCCCGCCGGGACGGAGTGGCGTGAATCACTCCAGCGTCGGGCTGCCCCAAATGTGCGGAACTCTCCACACCTTCAGGGGCTAGGCCCGCCCCGGAGTGGTTTGTGCCCCGCCCGCTGGCGGGAAAGGGGCTTGGCTCCACGCCAACCGGCGCCGAAGGGCCTCCGCCGGTCGCCGTGAATCGGCACATGCGCTTGAGCGCCAGCGTGTACTGGCGTCATCCCAGCGCATGCGCAGAAGGCTTAGCTTCCGCACCAGGAATGGCGAAGGATCACAGCCTCCGGTGCGGAACGATAGAGTGCCCCCACGGCGCAGGCCCGCCCGCGGATCAGAGGGCCCCGATCGGGGGCCAGGCCACCGTGGGAGCACCTGCCGGGGCCAGATCCCCCCGGAGCCAGATCCCCCCATGCCTACTCTAATTTACGCCGGGGGGACCGGCAAAGAACGGGCAGGACTTTGGCCCATCGCGGGCCTGAGAATTTGTGGAGCCCCAGGGCCCATTGAGTCGTGCCGGTCCCCGCCATTCCCCGAGGCGGGCGGCGCGACTCACGTTGGGCCGATTTTTGGGGGGGGGGCGGGAGAATTTGGAGGACGATGGGGGTGGGATTCATGCTGACCCCCCGCGATTCTCTCATCTGGTGGGGGGGTCGGAGAATCCCGCCCAATGTGGTTAGTTGAGGTGGGAAATAGTTAATGGGAAAGGGGGACGAGGGATCTGTGTATATGAGCCACGTTGGCTGGGTCTGGTTGTTGGTTGGGTGGGTGCTATTGGTTCTGTTGTTTTTCTTCCCTCTTGTTAATTGTGGTTAAAAATTATATATGCCTTAATAAAATATTTTTAAAAAATTGAATGCTGGACACACGAAAGAAAGAGATGATAGAAATACTAAACCGGAACTAACAAGGCAAAGTAACGGGTTTTTAATTCTACTCACCTAACTGCAGCCGGTAGGTTTTGTCAGAAAATACTAGGCGGAACCACCCAGGCTCACCGCATCCAAATGTCTTCCCGCTGATGAGAAGAACTTTATTATCAAGAAACCTCCTCCATAGTTTATCCTCCTCCTCAAATGTCGGATTCTTTAGGTACTGGGCCAGAAGAAATAAGTACATTATATTTCTGTGACATTCACTGCTGCAGTACAACAGCTGAATCACCCAACACAAATGATGTTTAAATCCCTTCCGAGGCTGAGAAAGGGTGGCATGGTGGCTAGCTCTGGTGCCTCACAGCGTCAGGGACCCAGGTTCAAATCCGGCCTTGGGTAACTGTCTGTGTGGAGTTTGCACGTTCTCACGTCTGCGCAGGTTTCTTCCGGGTACTCCGGTTTCCCCCCCAGCAGTCCAAAGATGTGGGGCGCGATTCTCCGCAAATGCGGCGAGTCGTAAAGGCTGCCGTGAAACTGGCCGTGTTTCACGGCAGCCTCCGCGCCCCCTCCCGGGACCCGATTCTCCCCCCCGGGCGAGGCTAGCAGCGGGGCCCCGTGAAGCACGGCATCGCGGCCTTCGCGACCGTCGCTAAGTCCGCGCAGCAAGCGTCACGACGGCTGACGCGCACGATGACGTCAGCCGCGCATGCACGTGGTTGGACGGCTCCAACCCGCGCATGCGCGGATGACGTCATCACGCAGACGCGTCAAACCCGCGCATGCGCGGGCCGTCATGTCCCTCAGCCGCCCCGCGGACTGATCCTGCGGGGCTGCGGAAGAACAAATAGTGCACGGGTATAGGACCCGCTGCCCGCGATCGGTGCCCACCGACCGCAGGCCCATGCCACCCTTGGCACGGCCGTGCCAATCAGTGCCATGGTTGTCCGGGACGGGCACTTTGCGGCCATTTTCACGAATGCTGAAAGCAGGTGTGATCGCGGCCGTGAAAACGGCCATAAACTCCGCGGTATTCGGCCCATCGGCCTGCGGAGAATCGCTGTTCGCCGTAAAAAACGGCGAGCAGCGATTTGTGTCGGGGGGCGGCCGGAGGGGGGGGGGGGGGGGGGGGGAGGCCGTGAAAATTGTCGGGAAGGCCCTCCTGCTATTCTCCGACCCGTCGTGGGCAGCAGAGAATCGCGCCCGTGCTGTTTAGGTGGTTTGGCAATTCTAAATTTCCCCTTAGGGTATGTAGGTTAGTTTACGGGGTTGCGGGGATGGGTAGTGGGCCAGGTAGGGTGCTCTTTTGGAGGATCTGTGCAGACCCGGTGGGTCGAATAGCCTTCTTCTGCACTCTGGGGATTCTATGACTCAAGAGCAGTTTGTTGAACAGACAGGAAGTGCAGATGAGAACACAAATGTTGCTTTAGCGCGAAACGTCAGTCAATCAAATATAAACTGACAAGATCCAACTGTTTCAGAATCAGAGTTGGTAAAGGTGGTGCTTGGCTCTCCACACCCCAGTACATCAGGAAACAAGAGGCGGTGGACGGTCCGCCTCACAGAAACCCACACTAGACCCCTCTACCCTCGCAAACCATCAACCATATGTTTTCTTACCTCCCGTCTTCATCCTCACCAGTCCCACAACTCCCTTTTTGCATTTATCAAATCAGGTTCTTTCCATCCTCCAACTAATCATCTCCAGACTCAATCAGTAAGTCAAATGAGCCAACTCATAAATAATTACCTTTAATTAGAACGGGAGTGGTGCTAATCGTTTGTAATTTTCACACAAAATAGCATCTGATCAAAGTTAGAACAGTTCAGATTTGACACAAATGTCATTAAACGTTTGCAGTGGTCGTGGTAAGGTGGTTCAATGTTGCAGGAAGCATCACATTTGTGTACAGCACAGAGCAGAGAAAATGCCTTGATTATGCACAAACTACTTCTCCTTCACTGCTGCTTTGTTACAACGTGCATGGGGATCCATAAACCAAAAGAAACAAATTTACTGAACCCCGAATTGATAGTGTGTTAGTGAGGCCACACCTGAAGTATTGTGTTCAGTTTTGGTCTCCTTACCCGAGAAAGGACGTACTGGCACTGGAGGGTGTGCAGAGGAGATTCACTAGGTTAATCCCAGAGCTGAAGGGGTTGGATTATGAGGGGAGGTTGAGTAGACTGGGACTGTACTCGTTGGAACTTAGAAGGATGAGGGGGGGATCTTACAGAAACATATAAAATTACAAAGGGAATAGATAGGTTAGATGCGGGCAGGTTGTTCCCACTGGTGGGGGAAAGCAGAACTAGGGGACATAGCCTCAAAATAAGGGGAAGTAGATTTAGGACTGAGTTTAGGAGGAACCTCTTCACCCAAAGGGTTGTGAATCTATGGAATTCCCTGCCCAGTGAAGCAGTTGAGGCTCCTTCATTACATTTTTTCAAGGTAAAGATAGATAGTTTTTTGAAGAATAAAGGGATTAAGTGTTATGGGGCGGGATTCACCCTGATCCGCACCAGGCCGGAGAATCCCCGCAACTGCCCCATGCCGGCACGCGATTCTCCGCGGAGCAGAGAATCAGCGGCATTGGCATTGGCGACTTTGGCGCAGCGCCGGTCGTGGGCCGCTCTACATGGCCGGGCCACCGGTTCTCCGGCCCAGATGGGCCGAGCGGCCGCTCAAAAAAGGCAGAATCTCACCGACGCCATCCCCACCTGGTCGCAGCCGGCGAACTCTGCGCGCAGGGTGGGGGGGGCGGTGGGGGAGGTGGGGGAGGGGGGCTCTGACCCGGGGGGGGGCTCTCGCTCCCCGGGCCTCTTTTCTTATGCGCCGGCCCCTGACCTTCCGCGCCATGTTGCGTCAGGGCTGGCGCGTTGAGGGAGGCCACCGCGCATGCGCAGGTTGGCGCCGGCACCACTGCACATGCCCTCGTTGATGCCGGCGCTACTGTGCATGCGCGGATCCCGCGGTGCACAGCTCGCGCCGGAATGGGAGGCTGGAACGGCGTGAACCGCTCCAGCGCCGTGCTGGCCCCCTGTAGGGGCCACAATCGGTACTCCCAGCGGCCCGTTCACGCCGTCGTGAAACGGGAGGGCGTTTCTGACGGCGTGGACACTCTGCCGCCGAATGGGAAAATCCCGCCCATGGTGTTCGGGTGGGAAAGTGGAGCTGAGTCCACAAAAGATCAGCCATGGTCAGGCTCGAAGGGCCAGATGGCCGACTCCTGCACCTAGTTCTTATGTTCTTAAGTTCTTATGATGGCATTTGTTGTGATTCCCATCGAGACGGTTAATGTTTAAAGAGAAATTTGAACACCCAGTGATTTACTGAAAAATCACACCCAAGATTCCACAGTTTAAAATAAATTAATTTTACTATAAAGAATCAAGTAAAGCAAATACTGCTAAATAACCACTGTCTTTGTTAATTAGCTCTACCTGGCATCAAAAAACACAATACAGTACAACAGAATCACAGATGCCTGAGACTAAAATTCCCACTTGAACCTCCCTGTTTTTACTTTGACTTCCCCAGAAAGTCCAATTTACTTTCTCTAACTCCAAAGGGTGGGGGCTTCTTAGCACAAGTCTGAACTTAAAAAAAAATTAATTTAGAGTATCCAATTATTTTTTTCCAATTAAGGGGCAATTTAGCATGGCCAATCTACCTACCCAGCACATCTTTGGGTTGTGGGGGCGAAACCCTTCAAACACGGGGAGAATGTGCAAACTCCACACGGACAGTGACCCAGGGCTGGGATCCAACCTGGGACCTCGGTGCCGTGAGGCTGCAGTGCTAACCACTGCATCACCGTGCTGCCCAGACGAGTCTGAACATGACTTTCAATTCCTGCACAATGACTTTCTTTTTTAAATTTAGAGAACCCAATTCTTTTTTTTTTCCAATTAAGGCGCAATTTAGAGTGGCTAATCTACCTACGCTGCGCATCTTTGGGTTGTGGGCGCGCAACCCAAAGAAAATGTGCACATTCCACACGGACAGTGACCCAGGGCCAGGATCGAACACGGGTCCTCGTGGCCGTGAGGCAGCAGTGCTAACCACTGCGCCACCGTGCCACCCCCTGCACAGTGTCTTTAACAGAAAATTAAAACACTTCTTATAAAAGCTCTATTTGGTTTCTAACAGCTCTGACAAGAGGGTGGCAATGATGTAGTTGTATTGTCATTGGTTAGTATTCCAGGGTAATGATCTGGTGGCCTAGGTTCAAATCCCACCAGGGCAGATGTTAATTCAATGATCAGAATGATTATGAAACCATTATCGATTGGCTTAAAAACAAATGCTCTTCAAGAAAAGAAATCTGACGCTCTCACCTAGTCTGGCCTACATGTGACTCCAGATCCACAGCAGTGTGGTTGACTCTTCAATGTCCTCTGAAATAGCCTAGCAATGGGAAAGGAATCCAGGCAGTGACGGCCATAACAAATTTTTTAAAAAGATCTACTGGTCCACAACTGTATTAAACCGCCCAGAAATTACTTTCCACTGCTTTCTGAGCTCAGGAATTACATCCATTAACTTGGATGCTTTCGGCTCCAAACTCAAAGGGCGCGATTCTCCGCAAATGCGGCGAATCGTAAAGGCTGCCGTGAAACTGGCCGTGTTTCACGGCAGCCTCTGTGCCCCCTCCCGGGACCCGATTCTCCCCCCCGGGCGAGGCTAGCAGCGGGGCCCCGTGAAGCGACCGTCGCTAAGTCCGCGCGCCAAGCATCACGCCGGCTGACGCGCACGATGACGCCAGCCGCGCATGCACGGGTTGGACGGTTCCAACCCGCGCATGCGCGGGGCCGTCATCTCCCTCGGCCGCCCCGCGGACTGATCCTGCGGGGAGGCGGAGGGAGAAAGAGGACGCACTGCCCGCGATCGGTGGGTACCGATCGCGGGCCCATGCCCCCCTTGGCACGGCCATGCCAATCAGGGCCATGGATGCCCAGAACGGGCATGTTGCGGGACTTCGGCTCATCGCGGGCCGGAGAATCGCCGCAGGGGGCTCGCCGCTCGGTGCGGCGCGTTTCCCGGCCCCGCCAATTCCTGGGTGGCGGAGAATTTCTGCCACAGCGGGGGCCCCCCTGCTGGGGGTCGGAGAATTTCGACTCTCATCTTCATCAAGAAGCAGTGGAAAAGTAGCCCATTGTTTAGGGCTTTCACTCTGTGATCTCTGACTTCTTGACGTGAAAATGGACGATCCTTTGAATGATAGGGGTGTTTACCAGTTTCTCAAACTACAGTTTTACGAATCAGAATCAACATAAATTAAACATACATTAACAGGCTAATCAGGATTAGTGTGAACCATAAATTACACATGGAGATAGGAGCAGGAGGAGGCCTTTTGGCCCTTCGAGCATCACGATCATGGCTGATCATCCAACTCAATAGCCTAATCCTGCTTTCTCCCCATAGCCATTGATCCCATTCTCCCCAAGTGCTATATCCAGCCGCCTCTTGAATATATTCAATGTTTTAGCATCAACTACTTCCTGTGGTAATTAATTCCACCAGCTCACCACTCTTTGGCTGAAGAAATGTCTCCTTATCTCTGTCCAAAATGGTTTACCCTCAGTCTGTGACCCCTGGTTCTGGAGACACCCACCATTGGTAACATCTCCCCTGCAGCTACCCTGTCTAGTCCTGTTAGAATTTTATAAGTCTCTATGAGATCCTCCCTCATTCTTCTGAATGAGAATTCAGCAAGAACAATCCCAACCTAGTCAATCTCTCCTCATATGACAGTCCCGCCATCCCCAGAATCAGTCTGGGAAACCTTTGTTGCACTCTCTCGAGAGCAAAAACATCCTTCCTCAGAGAAGGAGACCAAAACTGCACACAATGCTCCAGGTGTGGCCTCACCAAGGCCCTGTACAATTGCAGCAATACATCCCTGCTTCTATACACGAAACCTCTCGCAATAAAGGCCAACATACCATTAGCCTTCTTTATCACCTGCTGCACCTGCATGCTCACCTTCAGCGACTGGTGCACAAGAACACTCAGGTCCCACTGCACACTCCTCTCTCCCAATTTACAACCATTCAGGTAGTAATCTGCCTTCCTGTTTTTGCTTCCAAAGTGTAATGTTCTGCATTACCTCACACTTATCCAAATTATATTGCATCTGCCATTGATTTGCCTACTCGCCCAACCTATCCAGATCATGCTGTAGGATTCCTGCATCCTCGTCACAGTTCACCCACCCACCTAACTTGGTAAACTTTGAGATGTTACATTTTGTTCCCTCATCCAAATCATTAATATGTATTGTGAATAACTGGGGTCCCAGCACCGATCCCTGTGGTACTCCACTAGTTACTGCTTGCCAATTTGAAAAGGACCCATTAATTCCTACTCTTTGTTTCCACTTTGCCAACCAGTTTTCTATCCACCTCAATACATTCCCCATCCCATGCACTTTATTCTTTTTTTTTTAAATTTAGAGTACCCAATTCATTTTTTCCAATTAAGGGGCAATTTAGTGTGGCCAATCCACCTATCCAGCATAACATTGTGTTGTGGGTGCGAAACCTACACAAACACGAGGGGAATGTACAAATTCCACATGGACAGTTACCCGGAGCCAAGATTGAATCTGGGACCTCAGCGCCGTGCGGCAGCAATGCTAACCACTGCGCCACCGTGCTGCCCCTTCATGCACTTTAATTTTGCACAATAATCTCTTATGCGGGACTTTTTTCAAATGCCTTCTGAAAGTCTAAATATACCACTTTGACTGACTCCCCCTTGTCAACTGTACTGGTTACATCTTCAAAGTCTATCTCACAAATCTTACAGGAATCAAAATGCCTCCTCCCTCCAGCTCTCCCCTTTCACTGTGTGCCAGATGATGATAATAATAATAATAATCGCTTATTGTCACAAGTAGGCTTCAATTAAGTTACTGTGAAAAGCCCCTAGTCGCCACATTCCGGAGCCTGTTCAGGGAGGCCGGTACGGGAATTGAACCCACGCTGCTGGCCTTGTTCTGCATTACAAGCCAGCTGTTTAGCTCACTGTGCTAAACCTGCCCCTATTTTAACTGCCTTCCTGTTGGTACCACTTCCAGGTCGAGGGTTGTCAGGTCACATGGATTAATATTTATTATCTAAAATTTATAATCAATCCCTTTCCAGTTGATATGGTCCCTTAAAAGTCCTTTCAAACATTTTTCTTTTTTTAAATTCTAGGTTCCCCAAGCATTTTAAAATAATTACAAATTTTCCTTACTGTTACTGCTTTGGGGGTCAGCACTGATTCAATATTACCACGCTCGCACGTCTCAATTGCCTCCTCTGTGAACCTGCCAATTTGGGCCAAATTATGGACATTCATCCACTGGAAACAGACTGGGGCCTGGCTAAACTCATTTTACCTGAAATATCCTACCCACCATGAAGGGTGCATGAGGTTCACCCCTGAACTGAAAGCAAATCCAAGACCCAAAAGTTGAAAAGGTGAACCCTAAACTCCCTTACATTTTGTAGAAAATATTTGTATGGAACCATGAAAAATGCCTTAATTGTTGCAATTGAAAAAGTCATAATACATTCCTTTCTTTACCTTGGTGTTTCAGAAAATCACAAAAGCGATGTTAGAATTAATTGCACAGAATACCTTTCTGAAATCGATCCAGACAAAAAGGCCTGCGTGCCGGTTCAGGAAAGGAACGCCCATTGCTGTGAGTTCATTCGTTATATACTTGTGGGCGGTTTTCAATCTGGCTCGGTTTGTGGGCAAAAACACCTGGTTGATCCAATCTGCAGAAAAGTGGTGGTGGGGAGGTTGAATCAAAATACAAGGCTAAACTACAAATATAAAGAGTGTCAGGTTCAACGAGATGTAATTTTACAAATTGATTAAGTGTCTTGTTTCACTGGCTACTAAACACTCTTAAACCCAGGGAGAAGATTTAATAGAAAATGGGTGACACATAGAACATAGAACAGTACAGCACAGAACAGGCCCTTCGGCCCTCGATGTTGTGCCGAGCAATGATCACCCTACTCAAACCCACGTATCCACCCTATACCTGTAACCCAACAACCCCCCACCCTTAACCTTACTTTTTAGGACACTACGGGCAATTTAGCATGGCCAATCCACCTAACCCGCACATCTTTGGACTGTGGGAGGAAACTGGAGCACCCGGAGGAAACCCACGCACACACGGGGAGGACGTGCAGACTCCGCACAGACAGCGACCCAGCCGGGAATCGAACCTGGGACCCTGGAGCTGTGAAGCATTTATGCTAACCACCATGCTACCGTGCTGCCCCATCTTCAACATTTAAAAAAAAATTGGACAATATAAATTAATCCTGCTAAATAATAATTGTGGAAATGTAAACATATTTATTTACTGATTAATAGGTTACTAAAGAAAGCTTTATGAAATGAAAATGAAATGAAAATCGCTTATTGTCACAAGTAGGCTTCAAATGAAGTTACAGTGAAAAGCCCCCTAGTCACCACATTCCGGCGCCTGTTCGGGGAGGCTGGTACGGCTGTTATGTGCCTTGGTGGATAATTGTACCCAATCCCTACCACCCTCCTCTGGGACAATGCTCTGCCCAACAGAGCAGAGTGGTGCCAGTTTTGAATCCAGGTATGAGCAATTGACTGTAATTGGTTAATCGGAGGAAAGAGCAACCTCTTATGGCCACAGTTTGGTATCACACCAAGACCAGTGAACCAGTAGGTTTTGAGCTTCATTCCCCTGGTCAATGCTGGTTCAAGGAAATCGACCTCGGTGACCCTTGTATTAAAGTAGCACCGTTAATGTTTGGAATAATCATCAGCTGCTCATAATGGCTGGCCACCGTTGTCCCCTGTGTCCCAGAATTCCAGTTATAACAGCTTTGCAAGAGGAGGACGTCAATCCATACATGATATTTTAAAAACCCGCAAGTGGAACACTGAGTTTTGACACACAAATCCCACACAAAAATGTAATAAAGCAACTCTCCACAGTGGTAGACTTACCTCGGTCTCTCAGTAACTGTGCTACCATATGCTGCGTGGGACCTGGAACACCATGGAAGCAAGACAACTGGCCAAGGACATTGATAACATCTGTATTCTCAGTGTACAGAGTACCGACTCGAATTCCACTGGCTGCAAAATCCTACCAAACAATAAAGCAGGTTTAATTTTTAACAGTTTCTGCTCTGGTTCTGTCCCCTCACCCCGATTTGCCATGCATTTCTGCACAACCTTCTTCTGCAAGTAGGCCAAGCAACAGGTTCTCTGTAATTCAAAAGGAATTGCCACCAAGTGCCGAGTCAACAGGATTTGGACTTTAATGAGCTTCAGTGCTAGTTTCCGTTATGCTGAGCGCTGAATTTTGGACCTATGAAGACCATCACCACTGCAGAGATTAAGATTTGTTGATGGATTGAAACATGAACTGACACGTTTTAAGCCTGCAATCACGGGTACTAGGTCAACAGTCACATGGAAGTAAATCTCATCAACACTTTATATTAATTTAGCACCTTTAATGCAATGAAATGTTCTGAGGCACTCCACAGGAGCATTACAAAACAAACCACGGAAACAGGTAGCCCGTCAGATGGCCAAAAGCTTCATTAAAGAGGTTGGCCTTTTAGAAATCACAGTGGTAAGCACTGTTGCTTCATAGCGCCAGGGTTCCAGGTTCGATTCCTGGCTTGGGCCACTGTCTGTGCGGAGTCTGCACTTTCTCCCTGTGTCTGCTTGGGTTTCCTCCGGGTGCTCCGGTTTCCTCCCACAAGTCCCGAAAGACGTGCTTGTGAGGTGAATTGGACTTTCTGAGTTCTCCCTCCGTGTACCCGAACAGGTGCCAGAATGTGGCGACTAGGGGCTTTTCACAGTAACTTCATTGCAGTGTGAATGTAAGCCTACTTGTGACAATCAAGATTATTATTATAAAAGAGGAAAGAAAGGCGGAAAGGAAATTCCAGAGCTTTCAGGTCTGCGCAACTAAAGGCACGGCCAAGAATGGTGGAGCAATTAAAATTAAGAACGCACGAGAGACCAGAATTAAGGTTATTCTCTCTCCAATATTCAGCATTTACTCTCTTGGGCATTTGGCATTCTGACTGTACTTAACCTATGACCTAATAATTCTCTCGCCATAGAAATTAGAGGCCACAAAACAAGGCATTACTCTAACTGCTGGCCACGGACATATACTGCTGAACCTGAGGATTTAAAGAAACATTTTAAACCAACACAAAGTCAAGCATTCTTTTCATCTGCATTCAACAAAATCTCCGACCTGAAGGTCTTACATAGAAAAGTAGAAAATAAATGGCACTGAAGGAGGCATGCTGTGTCTGCACCACCCAAGAAAGAGCTATCCAACCTCATCCCACTTATCAGCTCTTGGTCTGTATCCTTGCCGGTTGCAACACTTCAAATGCAATATCCAAGTAATTTTAAATGCAATACAGGCAGCTCAACTCCTTCCCAATCAGTGAGTTCCAGAACCGGATCATCCACTGAATGAAAACCTTTCACCTTAACTTCCATTCTATTCCTGCTACCAATTGCTTTAAATCTATGGCCCCTAGTTATTGACCTCCCCGCTAAGGGCCCACTCTCTTTGGGCCCTCATAATTTTTTGCACCTCAATTAAATCTCTTCCCATCCTCAAATTGTAAAAAAAAACCCCAGACAATCCAAGAAGGATTACTAGACTAATATTTGGAATGGGCGGATTGTCTTATGAGGAAAGGTTGGAGAGTTCAGGTTTGTATCCGCCAGAGTTTAGAAGAGCAAAAGGCAACTCGATCGAAACTTTAAGATCTTGAGGGGTATTGACAGGGCGGATGTGGAGAGGATGTAGATCTAGAACTAGGGTCACTGTTTATAAATAAGTGGCTACTCACTTCAAACAGAAATCAGGAAAACTGTTTTCTCTCAGGGGGTCGTGGGTCTCCTGAACTCTGTTCCTCAAAAGGCAATGGTAGGATAATCTTTGAATATTTTCAAGGAAGAGCTGTATAGATTCTTGATTAACAAGGGGGTGAAAGGTTATTGGGGGTAAGCAGGAATATGGGGTTGGGGTTATATTCAGATCTTACTGAATGACAGAGTCAGGCCTGAGGGGTCGGGCGACCTACTTCTAATATGTATGCTAGTATGTAATCTTTGCTGGCTTTGAAAGCAGAACCAAGGCAGGTCAGCAGCACAGTTCAATTCCCGTACCAGCCTCCCCGAACAGGTGCCGGAGTGTGGTGACTAGGGGCCTTTCACAGTAACTTCATTTGAAGCCTACTTGAGACAATAAGCGATTTTCATTTCATTGCCAAAATTCCCAGCAACATCCTTGCAAATCTGCTCTGTACCCACTCAGGTACAATCACATTCTTTCTTCCATGTGGTGACCAGAACTGTGTGCTGTACTCTTGCTGTGATCTGACTAGTTTTGGCTAGTGTTTTAGCTGGTTGTAGCATAACATCCCTGTACTTATGCTTTATGCCAATAAAGGGAAGTAGCCTGCATGTCTTCTTAACTACCTTACCGACCCGTCTTGCTGCCTTCTTGATACGTGAACAAAGTGTCTCTACTCCTCTACCCTTCTCAGTATCCTACCATTTACTGTGTATTCCCTTTGTCCCGTTTTTCCTCTCCCCAAATGCATTACCTCATACGTCGCTGGATTATTTGCCACTTCTCTGTCCATCTGGCCATTGATGTGAATATAATTAGGTGTTTGTACAGTATAGGTGTGTTAACCTTCGGCCAACTCCTAGCCATTCACATTAGCAAATTCTATTTCTGACAATGGATGCAACTTTGTTCTGCACCTCAGCCTTGTAATTTGAACAGGTCTTCTACTTCTCTAAAAAAAGTATCATTTTCAAATTGGTAACCTTGGCGACATGATCATTATTAATTGGAAAACGTGTTATGTCCCACCCCAATCTCTCATGTTGGTGTTTTGCTTCACGAGTTACTCAACATCTTTCCTCAGTGCTCCCCGTGCTCCTCAATATTAGTCTTTTGCAAGCCAATATCCAATTTACAGAATAGTTTGAGAAAGAATTTCAACCTTTAAAGATTTCTTAAATTTACAATATTAAATAAAGGCATCTAGCCATCATAGCGTTTGTTAATAATATGAAGTGTTTACAGCACAGAAGCAGACCATTCAATGCAGCTGGTGCTCCACTTGCCTCTTTCTACCCAACTCCGTTTCTGTTCCTCGTGCTTACCTTGCTTCCCCTCAAAAGACATTACACTATTTGCCTCGTGCACTCCATGTTGTTGTGTCTTTCACTGTCCCACCATTCACTGCTTGGTAGCATAGTGGTTCGCGCAGTTGCTTCACAGCTCCAGGGTCCCAGGTTCGATTCCAAGCTTGGGTCACTGTCTGTGCGGAGTCTGCACGTTCTCCCCCTGTCTGCGTGGGTTTCCTCTGGGTGCTCTGGTTTCCTCCCACAGTCCAAAGATGTGCGGGTTAGGTGGATTGGCCATGATAAATTGCCCTTAGTGTCCAAAAAGGTTAAGTGGGGTTACTGGGATAGGGTTGAGGTGTGGGCTTGGGTCGCGTGCTCTTTCCAAGGGCAGGTGCAGACTCAATGGGCCGAATGGCCTCCTTCAGCACTGAAATTCTATAAAGAGGTTTCCCCTGAATTCCTTATTGGAATAAATATAACAGAAGAGTTTTATCGAGGTTGAAATTCTTTTCCCCCCAGTATAAAGTCTCCGCACCACGTAGTCATCTCAGTCAAAGAACAGCAGAAACATATTCAGGCATTCCACCATTGCTATTCTGACAACTGACTCTTTGGTTCCAAATTCAATCCGACACTGATCACGTGAGGTATATACCGAACCGATGTTGTTCTCTGGAATAATCTGCAAAGATGCCAACTCACTGTTCCACCTTACTGCTTTAACACATGACATCAGTTCTTACAGAATTAGTTCCAGCGAAATGCTTTACCTTGCTAATTCCCCACATCACATGAGTTCTCTGTGGATCGGGAAGCCTGAAAAACAGCCGTAAATTCAGAGTTCTTAAAAAGTAAGCACAAATACAGCAGTAAACAGGCCAAAAATAAAATTCATCAATGTGCATCTTAAGTTTGTTAGGTTTTGAAGCAGAGAAGTTAAAAGCAAAGTCTGGTGGTCAATCTGTAATTAATGTAAATGCAATTATTCCACTCCCATGTACCCAATAGGCAAAGCACCGCAGGTAAATCAAAGGGATTGCTCAGGCACCATGCTATGTTGCAATGTATTATACCTGCAATTGGAGCGCTAACGTTCCACGTTGTCTCAGTTTACATGTATTAAAGAAAAGTGTTGACAAGAGCCTCGATTCAGCATAGTGCAGTCATGAACAATTACATCAGTGTATGAGTGATTGAATTCCATTTAGATTGCTTTGCTATGTGTACCGGTTTTACTTCATCCAAGAATGCCATTTCAAACGATACAGTATTGACGGGAAGAAAAAGAAAACGTGCCAAATCAGGTGTAAGTAAAACAGGCAGATCAGCAAAGGTGCTGTTGATGAAGCAGGACAGTTGCTACTTTCGGCTAGAGATTTATTTTTCACATGCAGATTCAGGTAACTCTAAGCCAATGCTCCAGTGAATAGAATGGAAAGGCGACAGGAGGCTTTATAAACTCCAGCAGTACACCTGTGCACACTTAAGGGCCTTGAGCCTGGACTCTAGCAATCTGCACCAAAGCCCCTTGTTTGCGATTAACTGGACGTGCGGTTCTCAGGGAGCAGAATGTGCATCAGAAAAACAGAAATGTTGCACGTAGATTTCTCAGTAGCTGAGTTCAGGGACCTCTAAACGATAATGGGGTTCTATACATATAAATTCTAAATGGCAACAAAAATGTCAAGTACAACACTTCATTTCAAAATGACTAATTATCATATTGTGAACAATATTTAATGCAAAACATAAGACTCACTTGTCAAAGCTGAGGACACTTTGGAATGAGTCCACATCACCAAATACTGATAACATGTACACTTCATCCACAATTACATGCAATTTGTATCTACACCACCAGGAGAAAAAAGATAGAAACAGTATTTAATCAAATTACACAAAAAAAATCTCAATCGATTCAAAGGAGGACCTTGACCTTTATATTTAAGAGGTATTTTATTTCTAAATGATGCAGGGAGGCCACTGTACACCTTGAATTGGGGCCAGGACTTTCTAGATTTCCTGTTCTGCCCTAAATTTGAATGTGTCACTTGTCTAAGTGTTCACAAGTTGCTTCAGTTGCACATTATCAAATCATTCGGGGTCGATCTCGACTCCATGCATCAGTGTAAAATTTTAATATCAAGTCAACAGGCCATTTTACATCTTTTCATGTTTTGATTTCTATTGGCGTCAACACCTTGGGAGATCTATTTAAAATATACTGTACAAGTACAGGGAGGCGTTTATCAATGCTGACCTGTGTACCAGTGACCAGGAACTGCATTGGAGTATCTGATGGGTCAGAGAAGGCAGACCCGACCTAACATTAGATTCCCCTGTCTCCACATGGACAAGTAACTGTCCCTCTGCTTGATGCCTCCTGATAGCACTTTGGAAAATCAGGTGGCGATATTACAGCACAGAATAACAACCTGCCAATCCATTACGCAACATGAATTAGCTCTAACGTTTTGCACTACTCAGATGTACTGGAGACTTTGCAGATTCTTTTGCTAACTCAAAGTGACCTAGCCAGAAATATTGAAGTGAGAACTTCCCGGACCAGCTCTGGGTTCAAAATAATGTAACTTTTTGTACGCAAACATGCAAGAAAATAAGTTCAATCTCATCAGTACACAACAACAATCAGGACACATCAGGAGTTGTGGCGTGTGATGGAAAGGAGGGGAGGGGGGGGGGGGGGGGGGGGGGGGGGGGGGGGGGGTGGAGGAGAGAAGTGTAGAAAATTATTGAATTTACTTTATAGTGGAATAAGGCTCAATAGTGGAAAGTGTTGCAGAGCTTCTGCAGTACAGATGAAGGCTACAAGAGCCCCCCGAAAAACAGTCTTAGCTCTGATAAAGGTTCAAGCCAACAGCCCTCACTTGCGGGGGATGGTGGGGGATTTTTTTATTTGGTGAAATTAAATGAATTAATTGTAATCAAAGCTGAAGAGCGAGTAGAAACGTTGAAGGAGAAGTTTTCATGGGCGAAATTCTCCCAAAACGGGAGAAATCGTCAAACTGCCGTAAAACCCGGGCGGGTTTTACGGCATCGCGCCCCTTCCCGACGGGGGACCGATTCTGGTCCCCCGTCGGGGCTAGCAGCCCGACGTCGGAGGCCCCGACAAGTCGGGCTTAACGAAAATCGTTAAGCCCGCTTGTCGGACTTAGCGCCGGCTGACGCGTCATATGACGTCAGCCGCGCATGCGCAGGTGGGAAGACTCCACCCGCGCATGCGCGGGTGACGTCATCGCGTTTTTGCGCGAAACCCGCGCATGCGCGGTCCGGGTTGCCCCTCAGCCGCCCCGCGTATTGATACTGCGGGGCGGCGGAAGGACAAATAGTGCGCGGGCATCGGGCCCGCTGCCCGCGATCGGTGGGCACCGATCGCGGGCCCATGGCACCCTTGGCACGGCCGTGGTACTGCCGTGCCAATCGGTGCCATGGTTATTTTTTTCCAGGTGGTCACGACGTTTTTACGAATGGCAGGACCAGGTGTGTTTGCCGTTCGTAAAAAGGTCGTAAAGGGCTGGGACTTCGGCCCTTCTAACAGCTGTGAATCGCTGCGGCCGTAAAAAAAACGGCGGCAGCGATTCGTGTCGGGATTTCGGCGGGGGGGGGGGAGAATAGCGGGAGGGCGTCAAAAAAGTCGGGAAGGCCCTCCCGCTATTCTCCCACCCGTCGTGGGGGGGGGAGAATTTCGCCCCATGTTTTTCAGAGCTGTACATGAAAATAAATCACTATTCTATACTGAGCATCTGATAGAAACTACGGGTGCGATTGAAAATCACTCGCTCCAGGGGGGTGTGGCCGATAGAGGCCGGGAGACCCCGTTTCCGGGATCTACCTGGCTTGTGAGATCTAACACAATCTCGCGAGACATCGGGATGATGGGCAGGATCACTTTGTGGGAAATCTGCATACTAAAGCGATACAACTAGTCTCACTTTAATATGCAGTTTCCCGGAGTTACCCGAGGCGTTGGGATCAATCCCCTCCGCCTCTGGCGACGCCATTCAGTACCGGTCTCCACAAAGGGAGACCAGATGGAACAGCACTTGTGGGGATCTCCTGGGGTATTGGAGGCTCTCAGGTGCATGCTCTTTGGGAAAGGTGGTACCCTGGCACTGCTGATGCCACCTGGGAAGGCTGGCACTACCAGCTTGGCAACCTGGCAGTGCCAGGGCCACGTGGGTGGCAGTCTGGTAATGGCCAAGATGCCCAGGTGGCATGACCAGCCGGCAGGGGCACTCCCAGAATGACAGACTGGCACTGCCAAGGCGCTAAGGTGGCATTTTTTGTGCAGTGACCGTGTGCCCTGCGTTGATGTTGGGGGGGGGGGGGGGGGGGGGTTGGCGGGGATCTTCCCATGATGTGTTGGGGATTGGGGGGATCGGGGTCACGTTGGGGGCCTCCAGAGTTTGGGATGCCATTTTTACTCTCGCTACACTGAGGAGTTCCAGTGAGCGGAGCTCCTCCGTCCAGAATTACGGGGTTATGTGCGGCGTCGGCCAAGTGCTCCCTGCTGTGGCCCACCCTATTGAACCTGAGTGCCGTTTAATAGCGTTGTGTTTCTCAGCGTTGCCAGGAAACATGTGGCTAAACTAGCTCGCTATGGGACCTGTTCCCCATTTAGTTAAATGAAAATGAAATGAAATGAAATGAAAATCGCTTATTGTCACGAGTAGGCTTCAAATGAAGTTACTGTGAAAAGCCCCTAGTCGCCACATTCCGGCGCCTGTTCGGGGAGGCTGTTTACGGGAATCGAACCGTGCTGCTGGCCTGCTTGGTCTGCTTTCAAAGCCAGCAATTTAGCGTTGTGCTAAATCGCGCCCATCGCATCTGCAGGGGCTTCACACTATTTAACAAATATTTAAAAATCATGCAACTCCTTACAAACCTTCATCGCTGGTCTGGCCAGAGATTGTTTAGGACTCTCTCATAGCTCCAATCAAAATCTCACCTTTTAGCAAATTCAAGAAACTCTTTCATTTCTGCTGCTGAATAAATATCACCCAAGGGATTGTGGGGATTTGTCAGAATCATGGCAGTGACCCTGGTGCCCTGTGATTACACAAAATAAATTATCAATGCCAACACAAAACAATCTCCCACAAAAGCCTAGTCCAATCCGAATGGATCTATTTTAGGATTTCACTTAATTAACAAAACACCACAAAATAATCCCTTCCCATCAAGAGTTGGGTCGTGCTGAATCGAATAACTATAATATAAATTGCAAAGAAACAAAGATTGGTTAATCTATCAGGTTCACCTTTTCTTTTTGCAGATGCTGAAAAAAACCATCATCTTCCATTGTTTTTGTCTCTCAAATTGCACAAGGTATTCCTCAATTCATCAATAATAGTAAAACTTGCATTTAAATTGCATTTTGGCACAGGAAGATGTCGCAAGCTGCTTCCCAGGAGTTTTTGTCAAACAACCTTTGGCTTGAAGTCACATAAGGAGATATTAGGACAGGTGAGCAAAATGTTGGTCTTAACGGAGTTTCTCAAAGAGAGATGGGTAAAGAGGTGGAGAGCTTCAGGGAGAGAATTTCAGAATTTTGGGCCCAGACAACATTACACTTCATTTTTGCAACTCCACCAAACACGGTCAACTATCCAATTTCTCCGAATTTCCAATGGAATCCTGGCGCTGAAGGATGAGTGGACAAAGCAATTCAAAATTCTATTTTGCTAATAGACTAACAGCACTGAATTTCCACGGCATGTGCATACCAAGTGTCCAAAATCACCATCGGGACGTGTACATTTTGACAAGTACTTTTTCTAACCTGCCCCACCCACAGTGCACTTATCTAGGAACCAAGAACCTAAAACAACACAATAACACTTTCAAACTACGTGGGAGCTTTCCTTTCAGGATGTCAAGTCGATTCGGAGGGCCACTCCCGTTTTCCCCCTGCTAGATTCTCTTCGAGCTCGGTACTCCATTGAGGAAGTGAGAACCACTGGCAAGAGAGCTTGTACAGAATTGTTGGAAGTTGATGACGCTTTCTTCAAACTTTTGAATCAGTGAAAAAATAACCCACTGAGCACAGTCGAAGCGTAGTGTACTCGAGTCAAGAAACCATCAATGATCAGGCTGGACAGAGGCAGGACTGAAGAACAAGGCATTGTTCAATGTAAATCACTTCTCAGAACATTTTGACCAGTAAGCATGGGAAACTGAATCTCGTAGCTTACGCTGACATGTTTAAAAGTAGACTCTTCTCAATGTAAAGATTAAAATGACAACAGTGAAACATTGAAACTTTAAAAATTAGGAGCAGGAATAAATCATTTGGCTCTTCAAGCCTGATTAATGCAGTCATGACTGTTCCTCTATCTCAAAGCCAGACTATGTGCTTTCGCCATACCCCTCAGCACCTTTAGAGTCTCGAAGTCTATCTATTTCCATATTAAATATATTCAGTGACTTGGCCTTCATAGCCTTCAGTGGTAGAGAATTCCACAGGTTCACTACCCTCTAAGGGAAGGAGTTTCTCCTCATCTCAGTCCTAAATGGCCTGCCCAGTATCCGGAGACCAGGGCCCCTTTGTTCTCACCCCACAGCCAGAGGAAATATCAGAATTAAGAGAATACATTGAACAGGAAAGGCTAAACATGCTAGACTACATAGAAACATGCAAAAGAGAAGCAGGAGGCGGCCAATCGGCCCTTCGAGCCTGCATCGCCATTCATTATGATCATGACTGATCATCAAGTTCAATATGCTAATCCCGCTACTCCCCCTCATATCCCTTTCGCCAAGAGCTATATCTAATTCCCTCCTGAAATCTCACAACGTTCTGGCCTCAACTACTTTCTGTGGTAGCAAATTCCACAGATTCACCACTCTCTGGGTGAAGAAATGTCTCCTCATCTCAGTCCTAAAAAGTACAAGCTGAAAATGGGCTAGAATGGATACTTTCTGGTGAAATCCACCCCCATCGCCCCACACTCCACAAGGGACCGGCAGGGCCAGGACTAGCTATGGCTCCGTGAACTTAACTTTGTTAGTTTGCTGGATGGGGTCAAGGCCGATTTGAAAAGGTGAGACTATCCCCCCCCCCCCCCCCCCCCCCCCCCCAGACCTTAGCAGGAAAGGTACAGACGATGAAGATCAATATTTTCCCAAGGCTTTTCTTTTTGCTTCAGTGTCTACCAATCTTTCTTCCCAAGGCTTTCTTTTGCAGGGTCAATAAACTTATTTCTACTTTTTTTTGGGCTGATAACACGCCTCGGGTTCATAGGACATTTTTGCAAAGGGATAGACGGTTGGGGGAGGGGGGTGGGGGGTTGGCACTACCTAATTTATCATTTTACTATTGGGCAGCAAATATTGATAAAGGGCCGGGAGGGTTCAGGTATTTGGATTCCATATGGGGGCGGATTGAGGGGATTTCATGCATAGGGTCGATTCGGAGCGCCACTCCCGTTTTCCCCCGGTCAGATTCTCTTCGAGCTCGGTGGTGGAGAGGATTTGCAATCAGTTTAGGCAGCATTTTAAACTGGGCTCTATGTCACTGCTGGTTCCGATTTGCAGGAATAATAGGTTTGTACTGTCTGGCTTAGATTCATCACTTGGGAGGGCACGGGGGAGGGAGGAGTTGTCACGGTTTAGGGTTGGTGGAAGGGTTCTACTCGAGGCGACAGCCTTTCATCTCCTTATCGTCAGCTTTTTTTTTGGGGGGGGGGGGGGGAGTTTTGTTTTATTTTTCTGCCAAGGTTTTGTTTTCTTTATAGGGGAGAAAGGGAGGGGGTAGTTCTGGTATAGTACTGTGTTGGGATTTGCTGTATTGTTGTTGTCTTTGTTTCATGGAAATCTTGTTTGAATAACAATATTTTAAAAATATATACATATGTTCTTTCCCTTTCCCGCTATATTGTTTGTCTGTGTGCATGAGGAGAGTGAGGCGAGTTTAAAAAAGGGGGGAGGCGGGATAGTTGGGAAATGGGTAGTAAGTAGCCAGCTACTTTTTCAATCTGTTTAATTAAAGATACTGTTCAGAATAAAAGATTACTCGTGTTTTAAAGTTACAAACCTGGTGACTGTAATTTATTGGACTCAACCAAAGACCCCGGGTATTTAAATAAATTTAATTTCACTGGGGTTGCGACTCTGGGTCAAGTGGGGCTGGAATTGACTGCGCACCACCCCAGGGTGTTGTAATAGCAATTAAACTTTCAGTTGTCCCTTCAATCTTTTCCTCCACCCATATCATAGGTATTCAAATCAGACTTTTATGTGATGTACCCATCAGTCAAATGCCTCATAACTGATAAATACAAGAAAAAGGGAAAGAATTAAACTTCACAATTAGATGAACTAGAAATAGATTCAAAAGAATCATAGCCTGCATTCCAATCATCAATCAAGGGGACAGTAAATAAACTGTAGAGGTAATTATTGCCAACCTTAAGTTAGTTAAGAATGAGAAATTAACAGAAACACCAATTGGAATGCCTAAAGGTGCAATTACTGAGACATTAATGCATTTGTCACTTTTGTGTCAGCTTATCTGCATGTAGCAACCTTTGATATAATTTGTTATATGTTCTGTAACAGACAAAAACACAAATTGGTCAACTGAAGCTATGGACATTGTACAATCACTGCAGAGATACAATCACTGCTTTAATTGTGCACGAAATGTTGTTGGATCATCTGTTAAATTATCATTCACTGAAACCTACGAGAAAAATAACGCAATGCCGTAATTAAATTGTAGGAGAAATGAGCGTGTCTGAATCACTCACCTGTAACTGTGCAATTTGCATAGATTTTTCAAGCTTTCCCACTGTCAGTTGAAACGGACGCGTTTCTCCATCTGACACCTAAAACAAGGTCATCAGAAGTTCACTACAAGGCCTAGCTTTACACCCACAATTCTCGTTAGCAGCTTCCTAACATTCTTTGGAATAGACAGTAAAGGTGCAGGAATTACCAGTGAACACTGAGAGATCACACACCACTTCATTGGCAAAACCTAATGGGCACCATTCACTCAGTCCAGAAATTATGGAGAGTGGGTTTAGAGAAGAATTAAAAACATTTGCAGCAAAGACTTTGTCTGAACATGATGTAAGAGGCAAAAGCGCAGTTTGTCACTTTGCAGTGACTGTTACGCATGTTCTGATCATGTTCACCAATGTAGTAATGGTTAGGTTTGCAGGCAATATTGATCAAACCAACATCTTTTAGAACAAACAAAACTTTACAAGTTTTAAATTCTATACACATTACTGTTCACGACATATGTTATGCTAATATCAGAGTTATGCTAATCGTAAAGATTAACCTGAGATTTACACAATTGTTTAGTTTACATTCACTTAAACTAAAGCTCAGAATTTTGTACAGCTTTTACAATTACAACATGCAAAGATCCATAAAGAATTCACATTTTGCAGCTGTTTGTATTGTGTGTGATCGCCTTACTTTGCTCTCCAAATGCACAAGTAGTGGTTTGACTGTGCTGTAGAAAAATATATCATCCTTGATAACACCATAGTATGGAGCAGGGAGCAGAATTCTATCTGCCAAAACAAACAAAACCAGGAGTGAATTTAATAATAAAATAACAGATGATTGAAAGACAAAATTTTAAATTCTTAACCTGCTGAATCAATAGATCTAATTACCAGCATAAATGTTGCAATTAACTCGTTGCACATGGGTTAATGGTGTTATAGATCAGTAAGCCTCAACACAAAATATATTCCCCCAATAAGCATCCTAGTTTGGGCTGGGATTTAGATTAGTGTCAATAATGACAAATATTAGGAATTGCACTGAAAGTCAAGGTTTTATTTATCACTTCCCTAAACATTTCTCCGAGTGACCAATGTAATGTTGTCTATTTAAGATATTGACAAATGTGCCAAAACAGATTATTTGTGCAATTATTCTTGAGATGTTAGCATGACCTCATTTATTGACCATCTCCGGTTGCCCTGAATGGGGGCACCACCTCAAACCATGCTCCCAATGGTTAAGTTGCAAATTATAGGAAAGCAAACGAGCAATGATGAAACAACAGTGGGATATGTACAAAGCAGGATGGTGAATAACTTGGGAGAGGAACCTGGAGATTATGCAGTTCCACACTTTCCTGTTCCTGTCCCTCTCAGTGGTAGAGGTCATGCAGCTGAGAGACATTCAAAAAATGACTGTGCTGAGTTGCGACACTATTTATAGATGTAGCATGTGTTAGTCCGAGGACCAAGCAATAGCCTCGTCAATGGCTACATGAGTTCTTCAAGCCCACTCTCAGGTTTAGGCAGCAGATAGTCCTCGGTAATGAGAGTCATAGTTTGGTCCGCACCACAGCTGCGGCCTGCATGGTCTTGGGAGTTCCACTGATGTCAGGTGGCTGCACAGAGGGAGATCAAAGCTGGATGAACAAGCAGTCGGGTCTACAAAGACAGCGTGGTTTCTGCTGATGTTTTCCCCTGCCAAACCTCCTACCATAGGTCCTCAGCTGTTGCCCTTGACGTGGCAGGTTTAACCATTCTGGGTGGCATAAGGGAAGGTGTATTGCTGGTGGATTGAGGAGGTCCTTGAATAAGGGTAGGCTTTGGTTGGAGTAGACTTTCTCCAGTGGCTCAGTTACCCTCTTGATGTGGCGGGAAGGAGGGGGGCAAGGGTGTTGCATGGTTCCTCAGGACTGTGAGTCGGGAGGGGAGTTGGTTGAAGAGTACCTGCAATAAAGCACATTGTTAAGTTTCACGCCAATCAGTTTGGTGTGGATGGATTAGTGGGGCGCAGCACTCAGTTGAATATGTGATAGCAAGAGCAGAGGTCTTTCAGGGCTGAGCTTGTAACATCCATGACATACTGGCCAGTTTCCGGAGGAGGTTATTGCTGGTTTTAATTGGTTCTATAGTCCTGATGAGGTGCTGTCTGTACATGATAGTTCCGTCAAGGTTTACACCGAGATAAACAGGGCTTTGATCATGCTTCAGTCTCTGGCTGTCCAGGGTGATGTGCAGTTTTCTCTTTACATTGGCATTATGAAGATGGAATGTAGTACCAACTGTTTACTGGTGCTCAGATACAAGCACCACGTCATACGAAAGTCGGCCAGCTTTGCAATATCGGCACGCAGTGTGTCTTCCAACTCGGCAGATAAACATCCAGCATTAGTTTGGGAGTGGGTCATTGATGTACAACTTGAACAGGGTCGGGGCTCAGACGGACCACTGGGGTAGCCCATTAATCTGTTTGCTATAGGCGACGGTCTTATCACCCATATGCACCTTGATATGCCTGAGTAGCCCAGGGAGGGCGAAGTCTTGCTACTTTTTTTGAATAGGCCAATGTGCCAGACAGTATTGTATGCTACTGTGAGGTCAAAGAAAGGTGCACCTGTTTTAAGGTTCATTTGAAAGCTGTTTTTGACAAGTGATTAAACCGAGGACATGATCACGGAGGTTTCTTCCATGTCAAAAACCTGTTTGGTCGGCTCACAGGATATTCTCCACTTCTAGTTTGATTCACTGTAGGATTAGGCACTCTACAACCTTGGACACATAACAACAGCCGTTTCAAAGCTTTTAATCATCTTCGTTAACTTCTTGGTAACCACAAACTATGTGGTGGCTATTAAAGTATCCATTGGGTGGCCAAAAGGATCAGCATTCTCACGCTATCTGTCAGTACCCAGCTTACACCGGGGTAGTCAAGGCTCATCCTAGCAAACTGAATTCAATAATTGTGCACTTAGGGAATCCTGGTACCACAAAATCAAATAGCAATACAGACAGCAATCCTGTCATTACAGTGTCTCCTGTAGCTGGTGTACACTGCAGCTACAATGCACTGGGGAAATTGTCTTGAATGATGCTAAGATTCTGAGGTGTTATTGTGGGTTCAGCCATCCAAATGAGCAGCCAGAATACCATTACACTTCTGATTCGAGCCATGTCGGTGGCGAGGAGAGTTTGAAGGATAAGGAGACAAGACACCTGTCACAGAATATAAGCTGCCTTGTTACCTTAACTATGGTGACAATTTACCTGATGCAATTAGGTTTCTCATAGAATTTACAGTGCAGAAGGAGGCCATTTGGCCCATCGAGTCTGCACCAGCCCTTGGAAAGAGCATCCTATTTAAGCCCACACCTCTACCCTATCGCCGTGACCCAGTAACCCCACCTAACCTTTTATTTTTGGACACAAAGAGCAATTTATCATGGCCAATCCGCCTAACCTGCACATCTTTGGGCTGTGGGAGGAAGCCGGAGCACCCAGAGGAAACTCACGCAGACACGGGGAGAACGCACAGACAGTGACCCAAGCCAGGAATCGAACCTGGGATCGTGGAGCTGTGAAGCAACAGTGCGAACCACAGTGCTACGTGCTGCCCATTCTGAACAATAGTAGCCTCCAGGATGTTCACAGTGAAAGAATAAATGATGGTAGTGCCATTATTGGAGACGGTCAATGCTGGGACTTGCATGGAACAAATGTAACCTGTCACTTTTCAGCTCAAACCTGAAGTTGTCTATACGTAGGCACAATTTCTGGAGTTGTTAATAGAGTTGAACACTACAGAATTATCAGCAAACAGCCTTATCATTGAAATGAAATTGGATAGGTCATTGATGAAGCAATAGAGCTACCTTGAAGAACTGCCCCCAGGAAAATGATGTTTGATTGGCCACTGACAACCAGGACCAAGGTCCTTTGATGGGTTTCCCACTGACTCTAGTTATAGCAGGGTTCTTTGTTACCACACTCAGTTGAATGTTGTTTTGATGTTCAGGACAATTAGTTTCCGTACCAGCCTCCCCGAACAGGCGCCGGAATGTGGCGACTAGGGGCTTTTCACAGTAACTTCATTTGAAGCCTACTCGTGACAATAAACGATTCTCATTTTCATTTTCAGTTACCCTTCCCTCCCTTCCAGGTTACTGTGCTTGCATCTATGTTTGGATCAATGCAATGATGATGGCAACTCAGAAGTTGTAATTGTACTTTTATAGTGCTGATGTACCAAAAAGCAACATCACACCTAAGATACAATTGTCAAAAAACCAGTGGGAAATCCAAATGTTTTGCTGCTAAAATAAACAACCACCCTGTTCCAACCTTCACTTACCTCCAGGATCACAGAGTACAGCGGACAGCGAAGAAAACAGAGAACCACAACCATTAACCACCACTATCTAGAATAATAGGAAAAAAAGTGTAAATACATAATTCTTGGCTAATTTACACAAAGTCGCCACAGTCCCAGATGAACAGAGGCTGATTTCCCCTTTGAGGGGGAGAGCTGACTGGTGGTAATTTAATCTGAGGATCACCACATCTCAGGCGAGGGGGCAAGGTTGAGAAGGCGGGGCCTTCATGAATAACCTCAGCCGGTACTGGAATTGAACCCGCGCTGCTGGCCTCGCTCTGCATCATGAACCAGCTGTCTAGCCAACTGAGCTAAACCGGCCCCCTAAATCTGTATTCTGCTCCCTATCTCCCATGCTTTTCACACTGGCTAAACAGCCCTTCGTGGAGGCTGTTAGACAGGGTCCTTTGGGTTTTGAACTGTGCAGTGGGGGGAATCAGCATAAGATCATGCTTTATACTGACAATGTGCTGCTGTTTGTATCAAAGCTGGAGATCTCGGTTCCTACCATTATTGATGTGGCAGATTTTGCATTTTCTCTGGTTGCAAGATTAATATTACAAAGTCTGAGGCTATGCCAGTTGTAGGGTTGACTACCCCCTCTTGCTAACTTCCCATTCAGGTGGTCCCCTGGTTGGTTTACTTATCTGGGTGTTGTGATTACCCCTTTCTTCAAGCAACAAAAAAAAAGAAAAAAAACATTTTACACAGAGGGTAGTGGGTGTCTGGAACTCGCTGCCGGAGGAGGTGGTGGAAGCAGGGACGATAGTGGCGTTTAAGGGGCATCTTGACAAATACATGAATAGGAAGGGAATAGAGGGATACGGACCCAGGAAGTGTAGAAGATTTTAGTTTCGACGGGCAGCATGGTCGGCACGGGCTTGGAGGGCCGAAGGGCCTGTTCCTGTGCTGTACTTTTCTTTGTTCTTTTTCTTCTTTGTTCAACTCTATGGGTCTAATTTCCTTTAGTTGATTGCATCTATGAGGTGGGACTTGACTCACAGGCCCTCCCTCCTGATAGTGTGGCTCAATAGTGTCACATTGATTAAGGTGAATATGTTGCCTAGATTGCTGTATTCTTTGCAAATGTTGCCAATCTTATTGTCTGCTGGGGTTTTAAAGGAGATCATTGGATTGGTCAGCTTGTTTATTTGGAATGAAAAAAAAGGCTCCCTCGTTTGAAGTTGACCAAGTTGCAGTTCCCAGGTTCTAAGGGCGGATTGGGGGTGCTGAACTTTGCAATGTACCAATTAGCCTCTCATCTTAGATTCATAAGGGATTTTGTTGGAGAGGATCCCATCTCCATTTGGCTCGACATTGAAGCAGGCCGGTTGGTCTATCCTTCACAGGGCTTGTTGTTTTAGGCTTGGAGATATATTCAGCGGTGCTCCTCGTCATCTTTTGAGCAGCTATGCCAACAACTTGAGATTTTGAGACACTCCTTTTTTAAGTGCCTGCAACTTAGAGAATTTATCCTCGATAAGCCAACTATACCTCTTGACACTTCTATTCCCCAATGTTCCCTGATGTGCCTAAAGTGCCAGGTAGTCGAGAGTGATTACATACACTGCGTATGGTCCTGTGCCAAAATTCAATCCGATTGATCTGGTGTAGCTAAGCTTGAGAGGATATTTGGCACTGCCTTGGAATTTGATCCTTTGTTCCTAATTCTGGATGTGCCACACAGGAGAATTATTGATGTTAATGAAAAAAGGCTGTAAACATCCCAAATTTTGCAGCATGGAAAAATATCCTCTACTCCTGGATTAGTGACAAGTATCCTTTGATTCAAAATCGGCATAAAATAGTATTGTATTCCTCTGAAATTCATGACATCCATACTGCGTTCTAAGTGTGGGACCCTATCTCAAAATTACAGGATCTGTAATTAAAGAGTCATCAAAGAGATGTGCACAAATAGCCCCCAGATCCCTCTGCTGCTGCACCTCCATTGGAACTGTATCCTTTATTTTAAATTGCCTCTTCTCGTTCTTCCAACCAAAGTGCGTCACTTCACATTTTTCTGCATTAAATTTCATTTTGAAAATATTTTTAATACAGTAATACTAGTCACATACGTTTCGGGTGAATGTTCTTTTTCTGTGTCGAATAGAGTTAAAAAAATTTTGTGAAGTACGATGAGTCAGGAACATTCGACAAGTTCAGCAATTTTGACAATTGAAAGTGCGTCTTTACAAGATTTTACCTACGATGATGTCATTGATGACTTTGTAAAAAAAAAGATGCAGAGAAAAAGCTATCTACATTACCATGCCAACAAAGGATGAGGCAAGAAAGTCTTAAAAATCTGTCTCTTTTCCATATTCTCTTGTTTGAATTCTGTTTTTCAAAATGGACCATTGCTGGTCTGATATAATGGCTGCAGCTGGTCGCATGCTGGTAGTTCTGACCACCATCGTTCTCAAAACTGGCCTTTGGAAAGTGTCGAGGCCAAAGAACGGAATCCTGCCAAATAAAGCCACTGACATTGGATTTGGACTCACTCCCATGAGTGTACGGCAATACCTGCTTTGATTTTGGGAGAAGAAGTAAGGAAGACTCTGAAATATACGGAATGGCAGCGAATGCATCCTATTGATGGGAGTATCTGCTCCTGCACTGGACTGGCTCATTCTGTCCTTCACTGGCTTCCGCTGTAGGGATGTCATCGGCTGATTTTTTTTCCCCAACTCGTTGCTCATCAGCAAGTTCCATGTTTGCTCGCCTCAAATCTCACATCACAATATTGACCATCTTTATCGTCATTCTGACAGGAAGTAAGCTTGGATTTCAGCAATTCTCCACACAGGCGTGTTTTTACAAGTGAAAAAGCAGTGATTCGTTTGTGTATTTTTGTGGCTTCCAACTTTGCGTTCTGTGGGGCGAGGGAAGGTGGAGATGGGTGTGAGGCTTAATAGGGAGGGAAAAATGACGGTGAACGTGGGGCCCCACTAACTGTAAATCCATCTCTGCTGTCCGCCACTGAGATTAAATCGACTAGCTTATAATTGCTGGGTTTTTCCTTTTTGGAATGCGGGTGAAACATTTGCAATTTTACAGACCTCTGGCATAACCCCTGTTTCTAAGGAGGATTAGAAGATTGTGGCCAATGACTCTGCAATGCCACCTCAATATCTTCCCTCAATATCTTTGATGCACTAATCCAGTCATTGACTTAATAACTTTACATACAGCCAGCCTTTCTAATATCTCCACTTTCTCAGTTTTTTAGCCAGTCCGATGTCTCAACCACCTCTCCCACTATGACTTTGTAAGTATCTTATATCTTGGTGAAGACAGATGTAAAGTGATCATTTAGAACCCCATTCATGTCCTCTGCCTCCATGCATCAATCCCTTTTTTGGTTCCCTGATCACATATTAATAATTTTTATTAGTGTCACAAGTAAACTTATATTAACACTGTAATAAAGTTACTGTGAAAATCCGCTAGTCACCACTAGCGCTAGGCACCTGTTCGGGTACACCGATGGAGAGTTCAGAATGTCCAATTCACCTGACAAGCATGTCTTTCGGGACTTGTGGGAGGAAACCAGAGCACCCAGAGGAAACCCACGCAGACACGGGGAGAATGTGCAGACGCCGCACAGACAGTGACCCAAGCCGGGAATCGATTCCAGGTCCCTGGCGCTGTGAAGCAACAGTGCCAACCACTGTGTTACCATGCCGCCATTTTAACTCTATTTATGGAGGCACTGGCCATAATTTTCCAATCTTCCTTAGACTCAGGGGCGGTGCCAATGGGACTGGAGAATTGCAAATGTCACACCCTTGTTCAAAATGTTAAGCAACTGCAGGCCAGTCAGTTTTACTTCACTGGTGGGGAATCCTCCAGTAACAAGAGTTCTGGATAAAATTAGTAGTCACATGGACAAACTTGGGTTAATTAAGGAAAGCCAGCATGGATTTGTTGAGGGGAAATCTGTTTCACGGTCTTGGGAGTTTTTTTTTGAAGAGGAAGCAGAGAGGGCCGATGAGGGTCATGATGTCGATGTGGTATACATGGATTTCCAAAAGGCATCTGATGCCGCACAGCAGATACGCGAGCAAAGTTAGAACTCATGGAATAAATGATACAATAACGGGCGAGATTCTCTGACTGAGCAAGAGGAATACCAAACAGCAATGAGTGGAGGTGGGGATGTTGAGAGACCAACAGAAAAGGCTCCAGGAGAAGGTGGAGGACCTAGAGAATAGGTCCCGCCGGCAGAGCTCGAGAATCGTTGGGTCTCCCGGAGGGATCTGAAGGAACGGACGCTGGCGCATACATTGCGGGCATGTTCGAGAAGACAATGGTGGACGGGACATTCTCCAGACCCTTGGAGGTGGACAGGGCTCACAGAGCGCTCGTGAGGAAGCCGCATGTGGGGGACCTCCCCAAGTGCAATGGTGGTGAGATTCCATAGGTACCTGGATAAGGAGTGTATTTTACGGTGGGCTAGGCAGACACAGAGCTGTAAATGGGAGAATAGCATCCTGCGTATATACCAGGATCTGAGTGCGGAGGGGGCCAGGAGAAGAGCAGGGTTCAACCAGATAAAGTCGTCCGTTTTTCAAAAAGGTTAAGTTTAGACTGCTGTATCCGGACCGTCTTTGGGTCACTTACGAGGAGCAACATTTTTACTTTGGAGTCGCCCGAGGAAGGGATTGAAGGAAATCGCTAGAAGGAAAGGGCTGGTAGCGGACTGAGGCCTTTAAATTTTGCTACAGCGCTCATGTCAAAAAAGTTTTTTGTTTTTGGACGTTATCTGTAATGCCTTCTGTATTGATTTGGGGCCTGCTGAAAAGCTGTGAGAGTTAAAGTTTGCATTTGTACTGATGGGGGATGGCGGTGTGAATGTTAGATGTTGGTTCTTCTTTTTGATTTTCTGTGTGGTTTTTTTCGGGCAATTGTGTTGGGATTGTTTTCCTTTTGCATACTTGTGTCCGAGCGGGGGGGGGGAGGGAACAATAGGTGGGAGAGTGTTTGGCGCCATGTGCGGGGGCCACCAAGCTAGCTGGGCGGGCTAGCTCACGGGGGGGGGGGGGGGGGGGAGGCGGGGCCGAGGGGGGGCGAGGGGGCGGGCCGAGGGAGGGGGGGGCGGGGCCGAGGGGGGGAGGGCGGACGGAAGGGGGACGGCGGACGGAGGGGGGGGGGGCGGACGGAGGGGGGGGGGCGGCGGACAGGGGGGGGGGGTCGGAGGGGGGGGCGGAAGGGGCCACCCTGGGGGAGGGCAGCCACCGCGCATGCGCTGGTTGGCACCGGCCCAACACAGAGCAACACAGAGCTCAAGGACAGGCAGGGTGCCAGCAATGGCAAAGGAGCTAAAGGGGTTTGGACTTTTAGCTGATGAGGAGGAGGTGGGTGGGCGGCTGAGGAAATGTATCCAGAACTATCTGGAAGTCAACGACACAGGGGAAGTTTCGGCTGCAGTGGTCTGGGAAGGCGCTGAAGGCGGTGGATACAGGGGAGCTGATCTCAATACGGACCCACAGGGAGAAGGTAGGCAGAGCAGAAACTGATAAGGGAAATACTACAGGTTGACAGGAGTTATGCGGAGACCCCGGAGGCAGGGCTTTTAAGGGAACGACGGAGGCTACAGGCGGAGTTTGGCTTGTTAACTACAAGGAAGGCGGTGGAGCAGCTGAGGAAGGTGAGGGGGCGATTTATGAATATGGAGAGAAGGCCAGCAGAATGCTCACGCAGCAGCTTAGAACGAGGGAGATAGGGAAAGTAAGGGACAGGGATGGGAACCTGGTCGGAGATTCAGCAGGGGTTAATAAGGCATTCAAGGAATTTTACAGCAGGCTGTATGAGTCGGAGCCCCCAGCTGGGCCGGAGGGGATGAGGCAATTCTTAGGGGGGGCTGAGGTTTCCGAAGGTGGAGGAAGGGCTGGTAGAAGGGCTGGGGGCCCCGATCAGGTTGGAAGAAATAGCAGATGGGCTGAAGGCCATGCAGTCGGGTGAAGCCCCGGGACCGGATGGGTACCCAGTGGAGTTTTACAAAATGTTCTCTGGGATGCTGGGGTCGCTGCTGATGAGGACATTTAATGAGGCAAGGGAGCGAGGGGTGTTTCCCCCGACAATGTCACACGCCACAATCTCACTGATCCTGAAGCGGGAGAAGGGCCCGGAGTTATGCGGGTCCTACAGACCGATCTCCCTACTAAATGTAGGCGCCAATCTGTTGGCCAAAATCTTGTCTTCTAAGATTGAACACTGCGTTCCGAACGTGATTGGGGAGGACCAGATGAGATTCGTTAAGGGTAGGTGGTTGGCGGCCAACGTAAGGAGGTTGCTGAATGTGATCATGATGCCCCCAGAGGGTAGGGACGTGGAGGTAGTGGTCGCAATGGACGCAGAGAAGGCATTTGATCGGGTGGAATGAGAATATCTGTGGGAGGTAATGGGGTGGTTTGGATTTGGACGGGGCTTCATCGACTGGGTCAGACTGCTGCATCAGGTAGCGATCCAAGCCAGGGGGCAGGCGAGGCGATTGGGGGAGCTGCCGTTTAGAGTGGTAGGGAGAAACTTTCGGTACCTAGCCATCCATGTGGCACGGGAATGGGAACGGCTACACAAGTTAAATCTGGCCCGACTAGTAGACCAAGTGAAGGAAGATTTCCGAAGGTGGGATGTGCTCCCGTTGTCACTGGCTGGGAGGGTGCAGACAGTGAAAATGACGGTCCTCCCGAGATTCCTGTCTGTGTTTCAGTGACTCCCCATCTTTATTCCTCGGTCTTTTTTAAAATGGGTCAATAAGGGGATCACTGGCTTTGTATGGGCGGGTAAGACCCCGCGAATTATTATTGGGCGACAAATATAGCCATGATTAGCAAGTGGGTGGTGTGGGGGGGGTCGATGTGGGAGTGAGTAGAGGCGGCATCATGCAAGGCACTAGTTTGGGGGAATTGGTAACGGGGTCTCTGCTGTTCACACCGGCACGGTACTCCACCAGCCCCGTGGTGGTAGCGGCCCTGAGAGTCTGGGGGCAATGGAGGAGACATGTGAGAGCAGAGGGAGCATTGGTCAGATCTCCAATAATCACCGGTTTGCCCCCGGGAGGCTCGATGGAGGGTTCCGGAGATGGCAGAGAGCAGTGATGGAGAGGATGGGAGATATGTATATAGAGGGGAGCTTTTCCAGCCTGAGGGAGTTGGAGGAGAAATTTGAATTGACGGCAGGGAATGCGTTTAGGTACCTGTAGGCGTGGGACTTCCCAGGCAGGTAGGTCTCAACATCCCCGCTTCTACCTCCAAGGGGGATACAGGACAGGGTAGTTTCCAGAATGTGGGTGGGAGAAGGGGGGGTTTCGGACATTTACAAGGAACTCATGGGGTCAGAGGAAACGCAGACTGAGGAGCTGAAACACAAATGGGAAGAGGAGTTAGGAGGCGAGATAGAGGACGGTCTCTGGGTGGACGCTTAGAGTCAATGCGTCCACTTGTGCCAGGCTCAGCCTGATACAGTTTAAGGTCGTTCACTGGGACTACATGACAGTGGCCCGGATGAGCAGGTTCTTTGGGGTAGAAGATGGGCGTGCAAGGTGTGCGGGAGGACCAGCGAACCATGTCCATATGTTCTGGGCATGCCCGAAGCTTAGGGGATTCTGGCAGGGGTTTGCGGATGTCATGTCCAAGGTGTTAAAAACAAGGATGGCACCCAGTCCTGAGGTCGGAAGACCCGGGAATCCAGGAGGAGAAAGAGGCAGACATTCTGGCCTTTGCTTCCCTGGTAACCCGGAGACGGATACTATTAGCTTGGAGGGACTCAAAGCCCCTGAAATCGGAGACCTGGCTAACTGACTTGGCTAGCTTTCTGTGTCTGAAGAAAATCAAGTTCACCCTGAGGGGGTCAATGGTATGGTTTGCTCGGTGGTACCAGCCGTTCGTCGACTTCTTTGGGGAAAATTAACCATCAGCAGAGAGGGGTGGGCGGGGGGTGAGAAACGGGGGGGTTGGGGTTTAGTTTAGTTTAGAGTAGGGTGTTGGAAAAGGTGGGACCTGTGAGGGAGGAAGACAGATTTTGCACAATGTTTATATTTGTATGTACGTTGTTTCTTCTGTTGTTATAAAACCATAAATACCTCAATAAAATGTTTATTAAAAAAAAGAATTTTGGAAAAATAAAAATCAGATTTTCAAAAAAAGAATTGCCTTGAGAAAGACAATACTGGCGGCATGTATTCACAGCATATTAATTGCCACACAAGAGGCCATTTGGCATGAAACAGCCTGATAAAAACAGCCACATTTCTGAAGTTAAGAAAACCATCATATTCAGAGATAAATTAACCGGCTGAACGGCAAAAGTATTGGACTAAAAAATCAAGCCGTTTTCTACAGTTTTCAGATCTTTAACTGAAGAAATGCATTTCTTGGAGCAAATATTTGTCTATCACGATGTTGGCCTTTCAATGAAAGAAAACACACTCTGAAAATGCATTCTTAAAATAGGGTCCGCTTCATAGCGCATGCAGAATAAGCTCTCATTATTACAGAATCTAATTATTTTCACCCCGTTCCCCAACCAACCCCTCCCACTCCATCCCCAACAGCTAAAGGACAGCATTGTATCCTTTCTGGAGAAATATCACCAAATGTGTAGAAAGGAAGTTGAAGCTGTCTGTCCCCACCACTGCTATTTCCCCACCACTGCTCTTCCAATTTAATAAAGACTTGAACAGTTGAATAGTCACGGCTATTCCTGTTCTTTACTGGTAACTACTCACGTTTGCAGGCTTGAGGGGCACCGAGGTTTTACAATAGCACGTCAAAAACTTTCCCACTTCTACCCGGAGGCTGAGATGGCAGAAAGGCAAACAGAACAATGTTTTGAATTTGTTTCTTATGCAGTTCTCTTAATATACGAATGCAAAGATACAAAGTTAATCACAGTCATCCACAGACATTTTTAAAAAGGGAATAATATCACAAAGCCTCAGTGTTACAAAATGCTAATTGCACATTTCCAATTTTTAAAAGGTTTTCATTCACGGTTTTTGAGCATTAGTGGCAGGGTCAGCACGGTAGCATGGTGGTTAGCATAAATGCTTCACAGCTTCACAGGTTCGGTTCCCTGCTGGGTGACTGTCTGTGCGGAGTCTGCACGTCCTCCCCGTGTGTGCGTGGGTTTCCTCCAGGTGCTCCGGTTTCCTCCCACAGTCCAAAGATGTGCGGGTTAGGTGGATTGGCCATGCTAAATTGCCCGTAGTGTCCTAGGAAGTAAGGTTAGGGGGGGGTTGTTGGGTTACGGGTATAGGGTGGCTACGTGGGTTTGAGTAGGGTGATCATTGCTCGGCACAACATCGAGGGCCGAAGGGCCTGTTCTGTGCTGTACTGTTCTATGTTCTATGTATTACTCATCCCTGTCACCTTTGCAAAGAGGGTGATGAGTCAACTTCTTGAAAAGCTGTGCTCCTGCAGGTTCTCCCATAGGGAGAATAGGGTGTTTCAGGATCTAGATCAATATTCAATGAAGGAAAGGCAATATATTTCCAAGTATGGATGATGTAGTGTTCCTATGCATCTGCTACCCTTGTTCTTTTAGAATCATAGAACCCCTACAGTGCAAGAGGAGGCCATATGGCCCATCAAGTCTGCACCCACCCTCTGAAAGAGCACCCTATCTTGGCCCAGTCCCCCACCCTATCCCTGTAACCCCGCGGGGCAATTTAGCATATTGAATGCACCTAACTTGCACATCTTTGGACTGTGGGAGGAAACCGGAGCACCCGGAGGAAACCCACGCAGGCACGGGGAGAATGTGCAAATATTCACAATCACCAGAGGTCGGAATTGAACCCGGTTCTTTGGCGCTGTGAGGCAGCAGTGCTAACCACTGTGTCACCGTGCCACCCTAAGGTGATAGAGGTTGCAGGTTTGGGAGGGGTTGTTGACAAAAGACTTGGTGAGTTGCTGCAGCGCATTTTGTGAATGGTAAATACTGTAACCATGAGGCATTAGTGATAGAGAGAGTAAATGTTAAATTGATGGATGGGGTGCCCATCAAGCTTATCCTGGATGATGTCAAGCTTCTTGAATGTTGTTGCAATCCACCTAGGCTCAGTATCAGTCACACTCAAGGTGGTTCTGGCCAATCAGCCCATCATAAGTTTCAACTTCCCGAGCAATTTCAGCACGTGCGGTGTGTGTGTGTCAGGACTTCTGTGGAACTGATGCGCATTTCTCAGCTTACATTCAGCCCTGATGAGCCTGATACCAGAGGGTTTGGGGCAATGCTATGGGAACAACTCACATAGGAAAGGAGTTCTACACACCAATGTCTTGGTGGTGTTTGACAGCTTGCCAAACCAGTACGTTGACAACACTGGGCCTCAATGCTACAACTTCAGCTAATTTACCCCAAATAGGCTGTAAATGAAGGTAAACTTCTAAATTTGGCTGCATGAAGACAGACAGACAGAAATTAGCTAATAGTTATACTGCTATTGTCTTACTTGCAGAATAGTATTGATAGTATTTAGAAATAATACGCCAGGTTGAAAATTAATCTTCACCAGGGGGGTCTCACCTGCCAGTTCTCCAAACGGCAGACTTTGCGTCCTTTGGAGAAGGCCCGATGAAATTAAGTTCCTGTCAGGCTCTTAATTGGCCAGCAACGGGCCTTCTCCAGGATTCAAGGCCTGGGGATAGAAACCCCCAAAACCCCCAAGAGCTGCCAGCCAAGCATCGGAAGAAACTAAGGGGCTGTGGCTATCAGCAGGACGGTCGGATCTCTCAATCCTACACCGAGTGCTTTTCATCGGTCGTCCAGCTTGGCGAGTTCCTTACCCACCCGTAATACCAGCGGCAGAGGGATGAGACCCTCATGTGGGTATTAGATGCCCATTTAAGGCCCTCAATTAGAGACCTGGCCGGAAAACCATACATGAGCCATACATGGACTTATAAACCGGTGGAAGCGGGGAGACAGCACGGTGTCCAACATTAAATTCTGTCACTTGCTTTGGTCTTCAGCAACAGAAATAGGCAAGTATCGTGCAGGCCATTAAGAGGAGAAGGACGATAAAAGTTGAAAAGCAATGGAAGGGTGATAATTAACCAGCTGTACTCATTGATCTTTTGTAGGCAAACATAACAGCTACAGTGCACATAGCAGGACCCTATAAACAGCAACAAATTGCCTTCTTTTCTTGGCGCCATTCATTGGGAAACCTTCTGTGTCCTTCAACTTATGTCACGTGATCTTTTATGTCCAGCACAGACCTTTGCTTTAGGTCTCACCTGAAACATGGCATTTCCAACAATGCATGTCGCAATGATGGTGTTGCCATTTTGACAGGGTTGACACGTTTTTAAACAAACAAATAGATATGATCTAGAGTCAGCAAATAGCACAGTAAAAACTACTTACAACTCATGTCCTTTCCAGTCTGGGTACTGCAAGAGTGGAGGGTCTATCTGGAACATGTCCGGCTGCATCAACTGCAAACAGATAAGAGAACAATTAGCATTTTAGTCAGCATATTGACAAACAAATCATCTTTTAATAACTACAAGTCTACATTGAAATGGGATAAAACTTGTTCTATGCTTCTGTATCTGGAAGGTTTAAGCTGCAAAGCACAACAGATTCTGCACAAAAATAAAAGAGCAACCATAAATAAATATTGTAAAGAAACCATGACTTTTGTAATATTCTGTGAACGTATTAAATAATAGTAACATTTCAGAATATTGAATGTTGCTTCATAGATAAATATATTTTTTAATGGTTGTTGAGCCAGGAAGTTTACATTTGGAAGGGGCAATCAAAGGCATAAAGGGGATTGGAGAAGGTTCCTTAATTATCTGTTATATTTATTCATGATTTGGATGAGAATGTAGGAGGCATGGTTAGTAAGTTTGCAGATGACATCAAGATTGGTGGCATAGGGGATAGTGAAGGTTATATACAATTGCAACAGGATCTTGACCAATTGGGCCAGTGGGCCGATGAATGGCAGATGGAGTTTAATTTGGATAAATGTGAGGTGATGCATTTTGGTTGACCAAATCAGGGCAGGGCCTAGTCAGTTAATGGTAGGGAGTTGGGAACAATTACAGAACAAAGAGATCTAGGAATACAGGTTCAGAGCTCCTTGAAGGTGGAGTCGCAGGTGGACAGGGGGGTGAAGAAGGCATTGTGCCTGCTAGGTTTTATTGGTCAGAATATTGAATACAGGAGTTGGGACATCTTGCTGAAGTTGTACAAGACATTGGTAAGACCACACATGGAATACGGTGTTCAGTTCTGGTCACCCTATTATAGGAAGTATTTTGTTAAACTATAAAGGGTGCAGAAGAGATTTACGAGGATGTTACCAGGACTTGATGGTCTGAGCTATATGGAGAGGCTGGATAGGCTGGGACTTTTTTCCCTGGGGCGCAGGAGGCTTAGGGGTGACCTTATGGAGGTTTACAAAATAATGAGGAGCACAGATAGTCAACATCTTTTCCCAAAGGTAGAGGAGTCTAGAACTAGACGCCATAGGTTTAAGGTGAGAGGAGGGAGATACAAAAGAGACCAGAGGGGAAATTTCTTCACGCAGAGGGTGGTGAGCATCTGGAACAAGATGCCAGAGGCAGTGGTAGAGGCGGGTACAGTTTTGTCCTTTATAAAGCAGTTAGACAGTTACATGGGCAGGATTGGTATCGAGGGACATGGGCCAAATGCGGGCAAGTGGGACTAGCTTAGTGATAGAAACTGGGCGGCATGGACAAGCTGGGCCAAAGGGCCTGTTTCCATGTAGTAAACATCTATGACTCTATGTCTCTAAAGGAGGAAAAGGACACGGGGAGGCAGAACATTTCAGGATGGAGATCCTCAAAAGTAGTGTTCAGAAGACTGAAGGTTCTGCTGCCACTGATGGGCGAGCTGGTAACTTCGGGTCAAATCAATGAGCCTTCGCTCAGTCAAAATGCTATCCATTTCCTGTTCCACTAGCTTAATGTACAGATCCTGTCACTCTTCCCAGAATAAGGATACAGCAGCAAAAACAAAGTTAGTTTAAAACAGTTCACATACGTTTCGTCTTACTCTTAACAATAGGATGGCTTAAAGTGCAGTAATAAACAGGAGGGTAAAGAGAAGGGAACACAAGTTATAAAAATATGTAACAAAGACTTCTTGTAAAATTGCTATAGATTTTTTAATCATTTCAATTCTATCACAGGATAGAATTATACGCAGGAGCGTTATCAAACAAAATTGGCTAATACACATTGAAGTATTGGGACAGATGAAGATGGATATAGCTAGGTTTTAAAGACTGATGTAAAGGGGAGGGAAAAGAGTGGCCCATGGGGGGAATTGCAAGATGTGGGATCCAGGCAACTATCAATACTGAGGAAGTAAGCTCACTCTCCCACAAACAGCAATGTGATAAATAACCAGTCTGTATAAAATACTTAACTACTGTCCAGCCTACTTTGGGAAGGATGTGATGGCATTAGAGACGGTCCAGAAAGGATTCACAAGAATTACCTCCAGGGATGAGGGACTTAGATGCATTGATAGATTGGAGAAGCTGGGATTGCTCTCCTTGGGGAAAAAAGGATGAGAGGAGATTTGATAGAGGTGTTCAAAATAACAAGGGGTTTGGACAGATGGGGAGATACTCTTACTGCAAATGGAAGGATTGAGAATCAGAGGACAGCGATTTAAAGTGATGGGAAAAGAATTAAAGATGAAATGAGGAAGAACACAGTGAAGACCCAGGAAGCCAAGCAGTACGGTAAACTTTGGTTTTAATCAAGATCATAAAAAGTCTGCCTATGGCAGTGCAGTCACCCAACATGCCAGTCCCTGTCTGGGCCTGCCTTCACACTGGATGCTTATGAGCCCCAGCTGAACAGGCCGCTGTCCACTATTGGGGAAGCTCATATTCCACGAGTCCCACGGGAAGATAAATCAGGGAATTCCCGGGAGCGTTATTAAACTTCTACTACCCGGCCAACACCCGACCACCTCCCAGCCGCCCAAGTCCGAAAGCTCCCCTTCTGCCACAAACTGAGGAAGTGTTCTGCGCCGCTTCGAGCACGGTTGTGCCTCCGCCAACGGCGGGTGTGAGTCGGGTGGTGTAAAACAGTTCGTCGACCGCCTTTTCGAAGGTGATCTCCACAGGATCTCCGGAGGGCTATTGCCGGGGGTTTGGCTCCAGACACGACATTGTCCATCGCTGCAGACGCTTCAGTGTCCATCGCCAAACCGGGGACCTCATCATCTTGGTGGTCTGGCTTTTAAACTATGGCAGGGTGCATACCTTGGCTAAATAGTGATTCCCGGAGGGGGGGGATGCAGTACTGACAACCGTGGCTGTGTGTCGCCTGGTGCGAGCTCTCCTCGCTTAAGGTGGCCAACATGCTTGCACAGGTTTCCCTTGGGACTTGACCTTGTAAAATACGAGCCACGTTTTCTCCAACACAATCCCTGGGAAGCAAAGAACACCATCTCTGAAGTTCTGGAAGTAAACAGCTGCTCCCACTTGCAAGTTCCTCCCTGGTGTCCTGTGATACTTTTGCTGTAGCTCTACTTTCCTGTCCAAACTTGCAATGTATTAAATCGGGTTCGGCCCATCAGCAGCTCTGCCGGTGCTATCCCGGTCATAACATGCGGCATGCTCCTCTGGTGAAAAAGGAATCCTGGCAGCCCGTGGTTTGCTTCTGCATTCCCCACTAAAATGTTTGTACCGCCTGTTCGGCCAAACCATTTGAGGATTGGTGGTACAGGGCAGACCAGATGTGCCTGATCCTGTTACTATGTGCACACGTGCGACTGTGGAGAAGTCCTCGCTCATGAAAGGGGACCCATTATCCGCGACGAGCACCTCAGGAATTCCATGGGTGCTAAACAGGCACCTTTGTTTTTCAACGGTGGCTTTCAACATGGTGGAAGTCATCCTATGTACGTCTAGCCACTTAGAACAGGTGTCCCCGAGGATTAGAAACATGGACCCCATTAAAGGTTCAGTGAAGTCTGCTTGTGGCCATACCCAGGGGCACCCTGGCCATTCCCGGTGAAGAGAAGCCAAAGAAGGGAGATTCTGGTGCTCTTGACACACAGTTATCTTCTCACGACCCGCTCATTGTCACCATCTATCCCTGGCCACCAGACACAACTTTGTGCTGATATCTTCAATTTTGAAGCCCCTGGGTGACTGCTGTGCAAAGCCTGCAGGATCAATTCCTGGCCTGGCTGTGGGATGACCACACAAACTCCCCACGGGAGGATGCCATCTTCGACACAGTTCCTGCTGTTTCAAGACAAGGGCTGCTTGGGGTGGGGGGGGGGGGGGGTTCCCCTGTAATCCGGTGAGCAGTAAAGCTTCGGCAATATGGGATTTCTTTGCGTCCATGTGCGTATCCGTGTGGCTGTTCCAGCAGAATTTCCATGAAGTTTAAAGTCGCCACGACTTTGTCCACTGGGCCAAGGCTATGGGTGGAACCCCCTTCAACTCATTAAAGAGACCCAGCAGTGACTTATGGTCGGTGATAATAGAAAAGTGCTGCTCTGAGACATATTGATGGAATTTCTTTACGGTGAATATCACAGCCAAGCCTTTTTCAATCGGCGTATAGTGACGTCCCGCATCTGCTGGGGAATGCGATGAGGCGTTCTGTCCCGTCGTCCCTTCTATCACAGTGAGGATTTGGAATGCGCTGCCAGCATTCTGGTGCAGGGAGATGAAAACCATGACTTTCAAAAGAGAGCTGGATCATTATCTGAAGAGGAAACATTTGCTGGGTTAAGGAGAAAAGGCAGGGGGGTGGCACCAGATGAATTCCTCTTGCAGGGAGAGCCAGCAGAGACCTGGTGGACAGAATGGCCTCATTATGCGATGTATCCATTTTGAAATTATAATCACAAAGTCAATGTTTTTTTTCTACCAACGCCATTTAAATTTGACGCGAGCACGTATTGGGGTGACAATCCGACTGGCCGGTAACCTCAATGACGGTAGGATGTCCTGTCTCCAGTGAATTAACACTCTCTGCAGTGTTCAATAAGCTGTGGGGCTCCTGTGCTCAGCAGGGGTGTGTCCCCATTGACTCTTTGGGGTGGTAGAGTGGGAAATCCCGCCAGACGGAAAACCCTGCTCATCCCCATGAACTTGCATTCCCAACTCGTTTCTGAAAACCATCAATTACAGAAGCGCTGGGAAGTCTCACAGCCACCAATTTGCCCTCAAACTCCCAGCACTTTCCAACCAGTGGACTTTCAGTAAAACGGAATTCGGAACAGACCAAATGATTTCCATGCCAGAAAAGGCAACCACTCCAATTTACACCCTGGCACTTGTGCCACAATGCCTTTCAAAAATCAACACTGGATGGAAAATGGGCGAGGCACTTTGAGGGCAGAGTTGCAAAAACTTTTGTTTTTATGAAACTGTTGAAGTAAAAAAAATGCACATACCCTTTTGGAAAGCAGGTCAAAGCACAGCTTGTTCTCACTGGTTCCCAGATTAATAATGCCCTGCAAGATGGATGAAAACAAAAAGAAAATAATAATCTACAATCTCAGACTTACACAACCACGGGTCATCCCAATCTCAGTTCTGGGTCAAACTGAATTAAGTCACATACAGAACTGGAAAGTAGGATTTTCACTGCCTGCAACTCGGAACACCTTTTACCAAATTTAAAAACACAAAAGCAACATTTAAAACAACGGTCGACCAAGGTTTCCTCCGATCTACGTATGAGATGCATTACAGTTGGAAGGCGTTCCCCAGAGAGATCAAAAATCTATTCTTCTAGAAAACATTTTGCAATTTTCTGAGAAATAGTGAACAAAGGCCATTATCTCACTGTGGCCGGAATTCTCTGGTCGTTCCCTGGCGGAGTGGTTCCCTGGTCCTGCCGGCACCTCTGTCCGTCGGCTTCCTGGTGACCTGGGATGGCTTCAATGGGAGCAGAGAATCCCGCTGCCGGTGAACAGCGTGCCCCCTCCCGCTGCCGAGAAGCATACGCCTGGGAGGCCGGAGAATCTTGCCCTATGTTTCTGATGTTGCTGACAGGGAATCAGAGGAAACCTTACTGCAGAGGTTTCATAAACATGGGGCAGCATGGTAGCATAGTGGATAGCACAATTGCTTCACAGCTCCAGGGTCCCAGGTTCGATTCCGGCTTGGGTCACTGTCTGTGCGGAGTCTGCACATCCTCCCCGTGTGCGCGTGGGTTTCCTCCGGGTGCTCCGGTTTCCTCCCACCGTCCAAAGATGTGCAGGTTAGGTGGATTGGCCATGATAAACTGCCCTTAGTGTCCAAAATTGCCCTTAGTGTTGGGTGGGGTTACTGGGTTATGGGGATAGGGTGGAGGTGTTGACCTTGGGAAGAGTGCTCTTTCCAAGAGCCGGTGCAGACTCGATGGGCCGAATGGCCTCCTTCTGCATTGTAAATTCTATGATGTGATTAAAATCCTGATTAAAGCGTCCAGTTGCTGACTATTGGAGGTGGTGTGAATTGCTGGGAGGTAGCTATCAAACTGCATACAGGAGGAAAACTGAAATAATTTCAATACATCTGAACTCAGGTAAAGGCCAGTTTGCCTAATATTGCTCTTGGGGAAATTGCTAGAATCCATGATTAAAGAGGTTATAGCAGGATCCCTAGACAATCAGAATGGAATCGGGCAGAGTCAGCATGGTTTTGTGAAAGGGAAAGGGTGTGTAACTAATTTATTTGATTTCTTTTGAGGAAGTAACAAACAAGGGGAACCTTTAAATGTGGTGTACCTGTATTTCCAAAAGGCATTTAATAAGGTGCCACATCAAAAAAGGTTCCTCCTCAAAATAAGTGGAGGAGGTAACAGGTTAGCATACATAAAGGATTGGTTGGCTAACCAGAAGCTGAGAGTAGGGATAAAGGAGTCTTTATCAGGTTGACAAGCTGTAGCCAGTGGAGTACTTGCTGAGGCCTCAATTATTTACAATCTACATCAATGGCTTGGATGAAGGACCTAATGTATGGTAGCTAAAGTTGCTGATGACAGAAAGAATAATCTCCTTTCAAGATGGAGATGAGAAAAATGTATTTCTCTCAGGGGGTCATCAATCTGGAAATCTCTTCCCGATAGAGCAGTGGAGGATGGGTCATTGAATTCATTCAAGGCAGAGTTAGACAGATTTTGAGAGAGATTAGGGAGTCAAGGCAGGGGTTATAGGGGGCAGGCAGTTAAGACAACAATCCAATCAGCCATGATCTAATGAGTAGCAGAGCAGACTGAAGGGGCTGAATGGGCTACTCCTGCTCAGCCGTTCTATATTCCGGGCAGCACGGTGGCGCAGTGGTCAGCCCTGCTGCCTCACGGCGCCGAGGTTCCAGGTTCAATCCCGGTTCTGGGTCACTGTCCGTGTGGAATTTGCACATTCTCCCCGCGTTTGCGTGGGTTTTTCCCCCACAACCCAAAGATGTGCGGAGTAGGTGGATTGGCCACGCTAAATTGCCCCTTAATTGGAAAAAAAAGAGAAGTTCTATGTTCCGAGGTCCGACAGGTAGTGATTGAGAACAGGACAAAAGAAATAAACACATGTTGACGTAAAAGTGGTGCTTAAAAGAAGATTGTTAAACGTAGTGGACAGCATCCAGTGTACATGACACTGGAAAGGTCAGAATTCAAACATTTTTCAATTTAAAGATAATGCAGTGCAATGTTTCTCTACGAGACATGTGAACCCAAACTCTTCATTAACCAGCACACATTTCACTCCAATTTATCATTGTCTCCATTTAAGATTATAATCCTAAAGAAAGTGTCAAATTTGTATAAATTCATTTTATGCAAATTCATTTTTAAGTGACCATCCAGGGGTATTGAATAAGTAATACAATGTGCCTTAAAAATGAAACCCTGGTTAAGAATCAAAAAATTAGTACTCTTATTCTGAAATTCTGAGATTCAGTTTGCAGACATCGTAGCACCCCACCCCCAGAATACCCGAAACAACAATTAAATGGTTACAAATAGAACTCCAAAGACCACAGCCAGACAGAACTTTAAAGATGGTTGAAATAGCTCAGCAGACTTACATTAGGGTTTTTATCCTCATCGTGTTTGTCTGCATGGTAGGCATCATAACCTTCCTGAATTATTCCACAGGAATTAATAATTTCATTTCCTCGCTTTGATAAATAAACGCTAGATTCAGGTTGTTGGAATGTTGGGTTAATTTCGACATCGGTCACTGCATCTTTCGGTCCATTTGGTACAGATTGGCTCTGTTGAGGCATTACTCTACTGCTGCCGGCTTTAGAGGTAGAAGCCGAGGATGGGGGACCACCTGCCTCTGTGGCTTGACCAGAAGACTGTGAGAAAGCCTGGCTGATGTCTAAGCCCACGGTCTGCATGGAGCCTCCATGCCGGAGTGCATTCACCATCTGAGCAAATATGGTGAACATTCTGTACTCGTGCTCCCTCTCCAGTTCCATCCGACGCTGCTCCAACTGCATCCGCCTGTCTTCCAACTCCATGTCCCGCTGCATCCTCCGTTCCTCCATTTGCAGGAAACGCTCCTCCACCACTCTTTGTGCCGTTAGAAATTTGAGAAGAATGTCGTCCAACGGATCCTTCACCCGGGGTGGCTTCCTCTTCCGCCGAAGTCTGTGAAGCCCCGAAAAGGCAGGTCCAGAGGTATGCATCCCAGAGGACGTACCGCTCACATTTGGGTCCATGTAACCTGCAGGTATCATCATAAACAAAATGTTTAACGTGATTATTTTAAAACATGCAACACTCAAGAAAATAAAGGGTTATTGTTTTTGAAACAAGAAGTCCAAAACTGAACTCATCGAAAGTCATTTCATTTTCAACTTTTTTTTTTAAAACCCATTCAGGAGAATGTGGGCATCGCTGGCTGGGCCATCCCTAATTGCCCTTGAACTGAGTTAACTACATTGCTCCGGGTCTGCAGTCACATTAGTGAACCAGGTGGGTTTTTAGGACAGTTGACAATGGTTTTGTGATCATCATTTGACTAATAATTGAAGATTTCTATGATTCAAATTTCACCATCTGCTGTGACAGGATTTGAATCCGGGTTCCCGGAGCATTTCCCTGGGCCCCTGTATTACTAGTCCAATGACAATGCCACTACACCACCACCTTGTTGTTTTGGCTTAGCCGTGCAGAGCTGCTGGGCAATAAACTGTCTAATATAAAAGTTAAAAAAGGAATGAAATAAATCAACAGGGTGTTTGGTCCTGAAACCTAAAATGAAATTAAATGAAAATGAAAATCGCTTATTGTCACAAGTAGGCTTCAATGAAGTTACTGTGAAAAGCCCCTAGTCGCCACATTCCGGCGCCTGTTCGGGAAGGCTGGTACGGGAATTGAACCGTACTGCTGGCCTGCCTTGGTCTGCTTTCCAAGCCAGCGTTTTAGCCCAGTGTGCTAAACCAACCCCTAAACCAAGGGAAGGAAAAGAAAACTGACCCATGAAAACTTAATGGGGACTCAAGTCAGGGCTTCTGTCCACCATTTCTTCAATCTGTCAACAGCGGTCACTGTCTTTCTGTGTAAAATTCACGTGCTTTTTCCAAATGGCCATGATTTGTCTAACTTTCAGTCAGGGCTGGGTGGGGGGGACGGCAGTGGCCATCATAAACACGCCCAATCCGATCTTCACCAAATGGCCACTGACCATACCTCCAGCGGGGCCTGGGAGATAACAAATCAGGAAGCACAAACCCTTTCTAATCCAAGGATTTGAACACTCTTGCCAGCACCTTGGCCGCGATCGATTAACACAGAACAGACCAGGCACCTGAAGCTGGGATCTTCCTGGTCTGTATATCTCAGATACTCATTAGATAAGCCTTTGGGAAACCTATTTATTAGTCAAATTTGATCATCAAAAATGCAATGGCACCGAGTTTCTGACAGCTACACCTTACAGACGTGTTTTCCATCCTCAAAGACATGACCCCTTTCAGCAACAGTGAGAATAACTTTCTGCCAAAAAACAGAACTGGCATTTTGTAACGTTTCCAGTAACCACCAAGCAGATACACTCAGGAGTTACAAACTCTGGTTTGATATTGGTACTGAATATGCCACAATGACTTTTCAGTTTCATCCCATGGACAAATAGATGAAGTTCAGTGAAATGTTAACTTTTACTAATACTGACCCAGAACCAATGAAAATTCCTCAAAAGCCCTGAAATACAGCTGCAGCGTTTTGGTCAATGTAATATGCACGTACAACTGGAAGACATTCTTTCATGGGATGTGGGCATCGCTGGCAAGGCCGGCATTTGTTGTCCATCCTACTTGCCCTCGAAATAAGAAGCTTTGTCGGCCATTTCAGAAGGCAACCGCTTGGCTTGGGTCTGGAGTCACAACAATCGATGATAGATTTGTGGTCATCATTGCTGAGGCTAGCTTGCAGTTCCAGATTTTATTCATTGAATTTAAATTGCACCAGCTGATGTGGAGGGATTTTTACATAGATACATAGAATTTACAGTGCAGAAGGAGGCCATTCAGCCCATCTAGTCTGCACCGGCTCTTGGAAAGAGCACCCTACCCAAGGTCAACACCTCCACCCTATCCCCATAACCCAGTAACCCCACCCAACACGAAGGGCAACTTTGGACACTAAGGGCAATTTATCATGACCAATCCACCTAACCTGCACATCTTTGGACTGTGGGAGGAAACCGGAGCACCCGGAGGAAACCCACGCAGACACGGGGAGGATGTGCAGACTCCGCACAGACAGTGACCAAAGCCGGAATCGAACCTGGGACCCTGGAGCTGTGAAGCGATTGTGCTATCCACAATGCTACCGTGCTGCCCTTATGAACTCATGTCCCCAGGGCATTGCCCAAGGCCTCTGGATTACTAGGCTCAGTGGCAATTGCTTAATCTGTGTCGAAGGTCAAACATTTCCCTGACTGAGTTGCATTATAATTCATATCGGTACCAACTGAATTTGAAATTCAGCCAAATCAGAGAGACATGTACTCACTTAAAACATTGTGACAACGGCAAGTAAACAAGTATCGAAGTTTAAAGAAATTATTCAAGAAGGAACTCGTCAGCGTGCTGGTAGCACTCTTGCCTGAGTCAGCCGGTTGCTGGTTCAAGTCTGACTGAAGGATCTGAGCACATAATCTAGGCTGCCTATACTCCCAAACACATGACCCCTACCACCTAGGAGCAAAAGTACAGCAATTGCACGAGAACACCACCAACTCCAAGTTCCCCTCCAAATCACACACCATCCTGACTTGGAAATATATCACCGTTTCTTCACTGTCGCTGGGTCAAAATCCAGAACTCTCTGCCGGAATGTGGCGACTAGGGGCTTTGCACAGTAACTTCATTTGAAGCCTACTTGTGACAATTAGCGATTTTCATTTCAAGAGAGAAATGTATAGCCTCGGTTCGAAAAAAAAATCACAAAATCGGCGTGTAAAGGATAGTTATCCTTGGGTAAATTAGCTTTTATTGCTCAGATCAGTGGAAAAACTGGATTATTCATGCCCTCTGGAGGCTTTTAGGAAATATTGCAGAATTTAGGTAGGAAATCACATTAGGCGCTGTAAGTGTAGAGTCCTGTGGGTTTGTCACATCACCTCAAATCAGCTACTCACTATCGAGCCAATTTTTATGATTTACATTCTTGTGCGCTTTACTGCTTTAAAAAAAAATGCATAAAGTATATCTATGCCCTTTGTACACTTGGATCTCGTTGCGGGATTTGCTCTCCTCACAGCGCAAACCCCAGTACAGAACTACCAACTAAAACAGTTCAAACTGTTGATGGTAGCTGAATAATGGAGAGAGGAGCACAGCTAATATAGTGCTTCACAATAGCGCAGCACATTCGAGTCACCGCTTTCACATAGTCACATCGGCCAGACACCTCAAGTCAACAGATAACTAAAATATACACACCCAGATTATGCTGCTGCTTACATGTACACCAATACTCCGTGTTTCAGCATAGCTCCAGCAACCTGGATGGTACAATACAGGTGATGCATAATTCCATCTTGGTTTTCAAAAACGAGCCCGTAGGTTGTCACACAAAAGATCACTAAAGTCAGGTTGAGTCACGTGGGATTGAGACAGGTTTAGCCTGGGTAATCAATTGCTTGCTTTGCATATTCAGAGGGTAGTTTTGTTTTAATTTGACCTGGGATGTGGGTGGCGCTGGCTGGGCCAGCATTTGTTGCCCATTCCTAATTGCCCTTGAACGGAGTTGCTTGCCATGCCAACACTACAATGAAATTACTGTGAAAATTCCCCAGTCGCCACATTCCGGCACCTGTTCGGGTACACAGTGGGGGGAATTCAGAATGTCCAATTCACCTAACAAGCACGTCTTTCGGGACTTGCGGGGGGGCGGGGGGGGGGGGGGGGGGGGGGGGGGAACTGGAGCGCCTGGAGGAAACCCACGCAGATACAGGGAGAACGTGCAGACTCTGCACAGGTAGTGACCCAAGTCAGGAATTTAACCTGGGACCCTGGCGCTGTGAGGCAGCAGTGTTAACCACTGTGCCACCCTATATATTGTATAACACTAGAAGAACAATTCTGACCATGTATTAGGCCTCAATTTTGGCACATCTTCAACACTATGCTCAGTTTGTCCCATCACATGGTTCCAGGAAATATCAGGCCCCCTGGAATGACCGAGGGGATGGCACTTGACCCACATCAAGTAGCAAATCAAACATTTGTCAATTGGGTTTCACGGAGGAAAACAAGTACTGTCACATTTTCAGCAGCAGTGGTATAAACATTGAACAATATAGAAAGATAGAAAAGGAGACAATAAAGAAGAACAAAGGATTAACACTTTAAAAAAAAAGAGAACATGGAACATAAAAGGGAAAACACAAAGCAAATGAAAAGGGCAGGAGGAAACAGAGCGAGCGTAACAAAAACCAAGAGGGAATGGGGGAACAGGGAAGGTGGGTGAAGAAAAAGGCAGTGTCAGAGGAAAAGGACAAATGAAAGAGATCGGTGAACTGAAGTGGGGAGGCATGTGGAGAACCAACTGATGGGGAGGGAGATAAGGAAAGGGGAAATAGGCGAGCAGATTGGGAGGAGAGCATGATGCAGACATACGGTGAGGAGTACGGAATGAACCAGAGAGAGGAAGAGGTTGGCTGGAGTGAAGAGGGAGGACAGCCAGTTAAAAGCAGGGAATGAGAAGAGATGAAGAGGGAGGGAGATAGATAGACAGAGAGTGAGAAAAATAAAGAAAGGTTAGAGAAAGACAGAATGAGAGAGGAGAGAGAAAATGAGGGGCAGGTGCTAAGTACCAACCTGATGGAGAAATGGCATTCTCTGTAGGATTATCCACCCGAGCAGCTGATGACCCATCATGATGTCCCCCTTCCAAGAGGCTCCCTTCCATTCCATGCTCATCCCCAGCTTGAAGTACAATGGAAGGGGGTAGTTCAGGTGTCTCACTGCGCTCGTCCGAGTCCACTTCTTCACATTTAATGTCCATTAGTTCCTGGGGATGGTGTGAATGAGGAATACCATGTGGAGGAGAAGTAAGGAGATGGTGGTGGTGATGATGAATGTATCCATCCCCCGCTGCCAGAACACCTGGTGGTATCTGCTGTGTTATCACAGTGTTACCCACAGTACTGTAACAAATATTTGGCCTGTTGGACAACACTCTATCCATCACCTCAAAGAACTTCCAAGTCCGACCTCCCCTACAGATCTTGTTGTTATCCTTAATTCTTCTGTACTCAAGTTTCATTTTTTTGATCTTCTCCCGACACTGGTCTCCTGTCCTGTGGATACCCTTTTCCCTCAAGACTTCTGCAATCCTGTTGAAAACGTGCTGGTTTCTGAGACAACTCTCCAATTCCATCTGAACAGACTCATCAGCCCAAAGCTGCAGCAGCTCCATCACCTCAGGATCTGACCAGTTACTCCCACGCTCATACTTCTTGCCTCGGAAATCCATCACATCTCATTCGGCTGAAAGACATTAACAGCGAAACAATATACCTTTTAAATATCTGGCTGCAACGTTACTGTACTATCCCGCAGTAAAAAGTAACTATTATCTGAAAATATTTGTGTTCCCGGCCAAGTGGGCAGCACGGTAGCGCAGTGGTTAGCACTGTTGCTTCGCAGCGCCAGGGGTCCCAGGTTCAGTTCCCAACTTGGGTCACTGTCTGTACGGAGTCTGCTCATTCTCCCCGTGTCTGTGTGGGTTTCCTCCAGGTGCTCCGGTTTCCTCCCACAAGTCCCGAAAGATGTGCTTGTCAGGTGAATTGGACATTCTGAATTCTCCCTCTGTGTACCCGAACCGGTGCCAGAGTGTGGCGACTAGAGGATTTTCACAGTAACTTCATTGCAGTGTTAATGTAAGATTACTTGTGACACTAATAAAGATTATTATTAAGTCATGATAAACTTTCTCAGTGTAACATGCATTTATTAACGGCGCTCAAAATACAAAGCTTTATTCACCCAGACGATTGACATAAGATTACTAACAGTTTAGGAAAGTATAACTTGCCTTCTATTTACATTTGAAGTTTGCTTTAGAAGACCATTATGAAGCCAATACACTTTTAACCTAATATTACGGAGTCAAATAGAATTCATACTTCCCTAATGATAAATTTTGACTTACTTCAGTGTTGTGATAAAACTAATCTTGTACAGTATATTTTATGATAAGCAAAGGAGGGAATGGACCCGAATCATACTGGCTGCATTTGAGACTTCACCATTAAGAACAACAGGAGATATCGGGGTTAAGATGATATCGTTGGATCCATAGCCGAGTTGGGAGAGAAGGTGCCATACAGAGCCTAATCAAATCAAAACCGCCATGGATGAAAACAATTCAAAATCAATATCAAATTTCTGAGGAATTGCATGCAAAGCAGTATTTCTTACAAAGGGTCCTGGCCGTCCTTCCAACAGAAAAGTTAGACCATACAATATATTACATTGGGATATTTTCTGGGATAGCTCAGTCAAAATACAGATATTTATTTTTAGCATTGTACAATTACAGGTAATTGCCGTGTCCCCCTGTGGGAATACAAGGTAAACCTTTGATATGGATAAGAAATTGGCCGAAAGGTGGAAAATAATGGACAGTTGTTAGTGGAGTTATGTTGGACTGGGGTGGAAGCACAGTCAGATGCCTCAACAAACAAACGCTGGGATCACTATTGTTTCCAACTTAAATCAAGAGCATGGTCTCAGTAATCAAATGCAAGTTCAGCTTGCATGAAATACTAAATTAGAAAAGGCAGTTGAATAGAAATTCAAAACTTACAGGTTGAGATGGACAATTATGAAATTTAATTCAGACTGGTATGTAGAAAACCTCGCATTTATACAGCGCCTTTCATGACTACAGGACACTCCAAAACACTGCACAGTTATGGGATATATTTTGAAGTGTAGTCATTGTTGTAATGCAGGAAACGCAGCAGCCAAAATGCGTCTGGCAAGCTCTGACAAACAGCGAAGTGAAAGTTATCTGTTTTTATGCGGCATTGATTGAGGGACAAATATTGGCCAAGACACCAGGGATAATTCACCTGCTCTTCTTTTACGTCTACCCGAGAGGGTAGATGGGAGCTTAGTTTAATGACCCATCACTGCCAACTGTGCAACGCTCCCTCAGTACTGCACTAGGGTGTCAGCCTTGATTTGTGCTCAAGTCCTGGGGTGGGAATTGAACCAATGACCTTATGAGACTTCAGGTGAGAATGCTACCAACTAAGCTACAGCTATGGCACATTTGAATGGAAGTTGGGTAACACACATATTCTATGAATGACGTTGAAGTACATAAGCATAGAACATACAGTGCAGAAGGAGGCCATTCAGCCCATCGAGTCTGCACCGACCCACTTAAGCCCTCAGTAACCCAATAACCCCTCCTAACCTTTTTGGTCACTAAGGGCAATTTATCATGGCCAATCCACCTAACCTGCACATCTTTGGACTGTGGGAGGAAACCGGAGCACCCGGAGGAAACCCACGGGGAGAACGTGCAGACTCCGCACAGTGACCCAGCAGAGAACTGAACCTGGGACCCTGGCACTGTGAAGCCACAGTGCTATCCGCTTGTGCTACCGTGCTGCCCAAAGTAGTTCAGGACAAATTTGAGAGTGACCTTGGAGTTTTCATAAACAATCATCAGTACAGTGATGGAAGGGGGCATCAACAGTGTTATCAAGCAGCACCTGTAATAATCTGCTCATTCACGCTCAGTTTGGTTTCTGCCAGGGTCACTCAGCTCCTGACATTGTTACAGTCTTGGTTCAAACATGGACAAAAGAGCTGACTCCCGAGGTGAAGTGAGAGCAACGGTCCTTAACATCAAGATAGCATTTGATAGAGTATGGTATCAAGGAGCCCGAGCAAACAATGGGAATCGGGGAAAAACTCTGCACTGGTTGTAGTCATACCTAGCACAAAGGAAGGTGATTATGGCTGTTGTAGGACAATCATCTCAGTCCCAGAACATCACTGCAGGAGTTCCTCAGGGTAGTGTCCGAGGCCCAACTATCTTCAGCTGGCTCATCAATGGTTTCCCTTCCATCATAAGGTCAGATGTGGGGATATTCGCTGATGGCTGCAGAATGTTCTGCACTATTCGCTACTCCTTAGACACTGAACTAGTCCACGTGCAAATGCAGCAAGACCTGGACAATATCCAGTCTTGGACTGACAAGTGGCAAGTAACATTTGCGCCACACAAGTGCCAGGCAATAACCATCTCCAGTAATGATGTGGAGATGCTGGCGTTGGACTGGGGTGAGCACAGTAAGAAGTCTTACAACACCAGGTTAAAGTCCAACATGTTTGCATCTGCATCTCCAGTAAGAGAGAATCTAACCATCGCCCCTTGACATTCAATGGCATTACTATCACTGAATCCCCCAGTATTAACACCCTGTGGGTTACCATTGACCAGAAACTGAACTGGACAAACCATAAATACTGTGGCTACAAGAGCAGGTCAGGCGCTAGAAGTCCTGCAGCAAGTAACTCACCCCGTGACTCCCTAAAGCCTATCCACCATCTACAAGGCAAAGTGTGATGGAATACTTTCCACTTGCCTGGATGAGTGCAGTTCCAACAACACTCAATACTCCCAACACCATCAAGGAAAAGCAGCCCACTTGATTGACACTCCTTCCAAAAACATTCACTCCATCCACTACCGACACAGTAGCAGCAGTGTGTACCATCTACAAAATGCACTGCAGGAATGCACCAAGACTCCTTGGGCAGCACCTTCCAAATTCACAACCACTGCTATCCAGAAGGACAAACGTAGCAGATACAGCAGAGGAACACCACCAATTGGAAGCTCTCCTCCAAGCCTCTCACCATCATCACTTGGAAATATATCGCTGTTCCTTCATGGTTGCTGGGAAAAAATCCTGGAACGCCATCCCTAATAGCACAGTGGGTGTACCTACACCACATGGACTGCAGCAGTTCAAGAATGCAGCTCACCACCACCTTCTCCAGGGAAATTAGGGATGGGCAACAAATGGTGCCCGAGCCAGCGAAGCCCACATCCCATAAAAATGAATTTTACAAAACCAGTCCAAGCAGTGCAGAACAAACGCAACAGAATGTTGAATGTTTCAGCCACAACAGCAGAATACAAGCCAGAGGAAGTCATGATCGAACTAGAGGGGTTCTGGTTCGAACACACCTTGAATATTTTGTACAGTTCTAGTCATGGAGACACAAAGGAGATATTGAAACATTGGAAGCATTGCGAAGAAGTGGCTCAAGATCTGATGCCTAATCTTCGGGATCTAAACAATGAGAAACAAGTCGAGTAATTTGGGTCAAAGGTCATCTTGAAGAGGAATGGAAGATAATGAGAATTGAAATTGTAAATCCTGAACATAAAAGCGTTGGATTAATTTTAGACCCAATTGGATGATGTAATGGGGTGGGGGGGGGGGGGTGAGATTTTGTATTTTTCACCTCCATATAATCCCCAAATACTTTCTGTGATCAAAAAAATGAAGAGGGCTCCTAAAGTGGCTGTTCCACTAACAACTTGGCACAATTATTGTTTGGCATCAATTGTGACCCACACAGCAGCATAATCCACTTCCAACACGTTGACCATACCTGAAGGAATCAATTTCCCCCATCCATGGAAACATTTTTTATTCCATAATTCGGAATCTCATTTTCCCTTTGCTTCAGAACTCCAGGTTCATCCACATCACCTGAAATAGTTATCAGATAAATCCAGCTGTCAAAATTTTTTATATTTGCTGTACTTCCTTGCAACCGCCCCCCCCCCCCCCTAAAAAAAAAGAAACCAACCACTTCTCACATTCCACTAACTCAATGCAAGCAGAATGGGGTGGCTCCAAGAGATTGAATCAGAAGATTGATTAAGTATTTCAGCACAGTGGGTGCTTGTTGGGGGGAGAAACTTGCACTGTTGAGGAATGAAGAGCCGCCTGGTTAACACAGGCTGGGTCAGAATGGGGGGGGGGGGAGAGCTGTTGTGAGTCTCTCTGTCAAACAACCTCTGTAGTTGGCTGCTTTGGGGGTGAATGAAGCCTGCGGGGCTGACTGACACCTACTTGGTAATAAACCTTGGTTAGTAACAAAACAAAAACGGTGTGAAATAAACAGTGCAACACTGTAGCCTCGAAGAAAAAGTTTGCAAAACCCGCGGAGGGGGGAGGATTGCAAATTACCATCTTCAGAACGCCCCAAATAAAAACCCTTTGTATTTTCCCCCATTCAGTTTTCTGCAGTACTGTATTTCGGAATGTTATCTGCCCTTTGCTGCTAGAGGACTCCAAAGTGCCCCGTTCAATTTCCATCAGCTGCAATAGTTGACATCAGATAACTCCCCATCGCCAAGTACCAAATGCACCGACCTCAAGGTTTTATTTCCATTCCAGTTATCCCAGGTCTACTTCGCCGGCTTTTTTTTTTGTTCTTCCCCCTAAATGGGTCAGCTTGGCCAATTTTAACTGGTGGCTGCGGTGCTGCGCCCTGGCCCCGCCGGCTCTCCCTGTGTCCCCATTGTCAGTGCGGGAACTGTGACCTGGGCACGGCTCAGCTCAGCTCGGCCCGGACCCCGTCACACTACCAACATTCAACCCAGGCTTTCTCAGCCTAGACAAGCCATTTACATCCGGGTTGACGGCACATGCGTGCTGTCCTTATTCCGGGATAAATTTGGTCCGTGTCAGTCACTGGAAACAGAGAGTGCGGTGTGCTGTGTTTTTATGTGTGCGTAGCCAGCCCTGCACTCAGTGCCTCAGTGGCTGGGAGCCCATCATCTGTCACACTTTGGTTGAATTGACACAATCTCAGATTTCCCAATCGCTTTAGAAGAAGTGACACACACATACCCAAGTTATGTCAACTCAATAAAAAGTTTAAAAGCCACGCTTTTAAAAAGTATCGTGTGAAAGGGAATTAGTTTGCCTGGGCTCTGCGAGTAACTCTTCACCAGTTAATTTCTTGCTTCTCAACTGGACTACAGTATTCGTTTTAATCGCTGCCAGATCGTTAAAACAAGTTGCTGACATTGGATTGCCATCGGTTTGGCCTGGGGATTAGTCACTCACTCCAGTTTTTAGGTGGGCCGATGGAAAGTTGCTGAAATATAAATAGGGCGCCTACAGTGTTTCATTACAACAACATAAGAAATTGAGTGCAACTCCCAACAAGAGAGGGAATCAATTACAGGCTCTCTTTTCGAATAGAGGTCGTAATTATTTTGTTACTGGCACTGGAGGACATGTCAGAGCTTAAACTATGATCACATACCCTACCCTATTTCTCTTCTGTTTATTCAGTCTGGATTTAAGGGTGGGTTATGGCTGATCGGTCACATCCCTCAATATTAAATGCCTGCATTTCAAAAGTACAAATTCATTGAGTAAAATGCTTTGATGTATTTTGAGGAGCTAAAGAAATACTCATTTATTATTTCTGAAGTTCTGCACCCACACGCAACCTGAAACCAGTGTGCTTGTATTCTCTGATGTCACCAGCAACACTACTTAAAGGCCAAATGAGATGAAGTACTTGTTCCTTAATGTTCAATTCTTTAGTGATGCACTGTACAAGGTTGCTAAATGTGATACATCCCTCTCAGGATTCTCTTAGGATTTAATTTAGAGAATGAGATTGACCCCTTGGAGAACGAGACTGGGGAAGGAGAACGAGACTGGGGAAGTAATCATGGGGAACCAGGAAATGCAGGGGAGTGAACAAATACTTTGTGCCAGTCTTCACGGTGGAAGACGCAAATAACATTCCAAAAATAAATAACCAAGGGGCAGCAGGGGAGAAATAAATACCAATACAATCACTAAACAAAAGTACTAGGGAATGTTATGGGCCAGAGCTTAGAAACTCCAAAGTGTATTATGAAACTCACCTGACCTATAACTTTGTTGAATTTGGTTAGGATGAGCACAAGAGCCTTCACTTCAGATGAGATTCATCAGACTTCCTAGGCGCTTTAATCAAAATAAGGTTTATTATAAGAATATAGCAAGAATTTGTTCTCAATTACAAACATGCAAAAAAACACAACGGGTACAGTAATCTATGTATATGACTCTTAATTAATCCCCCTTAATATATTATTATTCTAATTATGTTATTATTAATAGCTGTTCCAATTCAATACAAAATCCAATAAACAAAAACCCCTTTCAAGGATGTGGCCCAGCACACTGTAATCTCACTTGAATGGGACTGGTCCTTTCCCTAAGATTCTGGTCCAGTTTCCAACCAGCAGATTCAAAACTCCTTCAGGAAAGCAACTCTAGCTTTAAGGTTGCCAAAGCAGTTTGCCACACCCAATGTGCTTTCAGTTCACTGGAACAGCTTTAAAATAAAACAGGGAAACTTTCTGCAGCTTAACACAGTGCTTCCCAACACTGCTTATTCTTCTGCAGTCCAAACTAACAAACTGGAAATGAAGCCAATAAACTAAACCTCCTCTCACCTGACAGCCACAGCCCAGCTCCACCCACAAATGACATCACTGAATGTGCTGTGAGTCATCTGGTAAATCAAAACCTTTCTTAAAGGGACACTCACATGACAGGAAGTGAATGGGGCAAAAGGCTGATAAGTCCCCTAGACCTAATGGGCTGCATCCCAGGATATTAAAGAAAGTAGCTACAGAGATAGTGGATGCAATCTTCCAGTAATCTTCCAAGAATCCTTAAATTCTGGAAAACTCCTGGAGGATTGGAAAACTTCCAATGTAACATCTTTGTACAAAAAAGGAGAGCGGCACAAAGCAAAGAACTAACAATAGGCCAGTAAGCTTAAATTCTGTCATTAGGAAAATTTAAGAGCCCATTGTAAAGGATGTAATGGCAGAACATTTAGAAATGCAAAATATAATCAAGCAGAGTCAGCGTGACTTCATTAAGGGGAAATCATGCCTGACAAATTTATTAGCATTCTTTATGGTGGTAACAAGCAGGATAGAATAAAGGGAATCAGTAGATGTAATATACTTGGATTCCCAAAAAGCATTCAATAAGGTACCAGACAAAAGGTTACCGAACAAGATAAGAGCCCATGGTGTTGGGGGCAGGATATTAGCATGGATAGAGGATTGGCTAACTGAAAGAAGTCAGAGAGTTTGGATAAGAGGAGCATTTTCAGGATGGCAACTTGTAACTAGTGGAGTGCCACAGGGATCTGTTCCTGTGACACGGTTATTTACAATATATATTAATGACTTGGACGAGGGACGTGAATGGACTATTGCCAAGTTTGGGATGACACAAAAATGGGTGGGAACAGAAGTGGTGAGGGTGACACAGAGACTACAAAGGGGTATAGACAGGTTTGGTGAGTGGGCAAAAACCTGGCAGATGGAATATAACGTAGGAAAATATGAAGTTATGCATTATGGTAGGAAGAATAAAGAAGCTGAATATTATTTAAATGAAATAAGACTGCATAAAGCTGTGGCACAGAGGGATTTGGGGGTCTTTGTGCATAAATCACGAAAAACTGGCATGTAGGTAATTGGGAAAACAAATGGAATGTTGGCCTTAATTTCAAAGGGAATGAAGTATGAACATTGGGAAGTCCTGCTAAAACTATACTAAGCACTAGTTAGACCACACCAGGAATATCCAAACAGTTTCGGCCCCCTTATCTGAAGGATATGTTGGCATTGGAGGCAGTCCAGAGAAGGTTCACCAGGTTGATCTTGAGTATGGAAAGATTTTTATTAAGAGGAGAGGTTGAGTAGATTGGGCCTATACTCATTGGAGTTTAGAAGAATGGAAGGTGATCTTATTCAAACATAGAGGATTCTCAGGGGGCTTGACCGAGTAAAGGCTGAGAGGATGTTTCCCTCTTGTGGGAGAGTCTAGGACCAGAGGGCATAATCTCAGAGTAAGAGGTCACCCATTTAAGACAGAGATGAGGGGGAATTTCTTCTCTCAGAGGGTTGTGAATCTGTGGAAATTTTTTTACCGCAGAGGGCTGTAGAGGCTGAGTTACTAAGTATGTTCACGGCTGACATAGACAGATTTTCAATCAGTAAGGGAATCAAGGGTTATGGGGATAGGGTGGGGAAAGTGGAGTTGAGGATTATATCGGATCAACCATGATCTCATTGAATGGCGAAGCAGACTCGATGGGCCGAGTGGCCTACTTTTGTAATATTAATCATAATCTTTATCTTTATTGTCACAAGTAGGCTTACCTTAACACTGAAATGAAGTTACTGTGAAAATCCCCTAGTTGCCACATTCCGGCGCCTGTTCGGGTGCACTGAGGGAGAACTCAGAATGTCCAAATTACCTAACAGCATGTCTTTCGGGACCTGTGGGAGGAAACCGGAGCACCCGGAGGAAACCCATGCAGACACAGGGAGAACGTGCAGACTCCACACAGACAGTGACCCAAGCCGGGAATCGAACCTGGGACCCTTGTGCTGTGAAGCAACAGTGCTAACCACTGTGCTACCGTGTTGCCCATAAGTCTTATGGTCTTATAACCTTTCATGCAATGCCAAATTTTGAGGTGTTTTTCTGTATATGTGAGAATTTCTCAAGAAAATTAATAAATATACAATATTGTTACGGGGGAAAAAAGAGTGAAAATGAATTGCGTGTTAAAAAACAAATTCCATAATTTTTTTTTGTATTTATCCCCCAAAATTCACAATGTTTAAAAAAGGGAGTTAGATTGATAAAACGCTGTCTTCTTGTCTCAGGCAGTTGCAATTAAAATACACGTCTCAAGCAATAATTAACAATTTCTCTTGCTAGCTGTTAACAGCTAGTTAATAATATTTGCCTTCAAAATTTGTCTGACGTTTCAGTTGCTGGGAAATAAGTTTTGCAAACATTTTAGATGAAGATTTTTCATAAAGCAACTTGAATGATTTGTGGGGAAGCGCAACCCAGTGGTCAATTCGTGCAACTGCATGCACACTCTAAACAGTTTTAATTTAGTGCAGCATATCATCTCATTTTAAAATAGCAGTTATTATGGCATTGCATCTGGAAACAAATTATGTAATCTAAAAAATATCCTTTCACTACAGGAAGTTAGTGCATGAACTAAAAATACAAGGGAGCAAAGGTATTCATTGCAGGTCTTCAACCAAGGCTATAGGATTCTACAAGAAGCAATAGCAGAATCACTGGTCTCAAGGATCTATGCAAGAGAACATAGAGAGACTTACTATTATAATCACAGGAGCCCCAAGAAGGATTTAAACTGAGAGGTTTATGAAGTGTGTGTGACGTAGTGAGGAGCGTTGTAACACTTCTGCACCGATCGTCTGGAAGGATGCGATCTCCCCCTGTTAAACTGCCGTCCGAGGCTATGGGCGCTTCTGTCTCCATGTCTGACACTGAGTCTTCTGCCTCCTGCACCTCTGCATCCTGGCCATTGGGAAGTGTTGCCCTTGGCCCTTGGATGACGGGCAGAAGGGATGGAGAGTGGGTTTATCTGGCGGCGCTGATCTTGGTACAGGCTCCTGCCTTTAAGGTGGTCCTCATGCCTATGCTCCCTGATTTTCACTGTCTTAGAGACCGGTCCAATTTTCTCCATTGTGGTCGCTGGTACCGCCTGACACTATTCCAGAAATTCCGGACATTTACGCTGTCCCTTGGCCGGAACCCTCTATCCTGCTTTTGGTGACTATAGTATTGTGTCTGGAGATACTGGGCGGGATTCTCCACCCCGCCATGCCATATTTCTGCCCCGACCCGCCGGCGGGATTCTCCATTACGCCGACCGCTCAATGGGGTTTCCCATTGTGGGGCAGCCCCACGCCAACGCCCGGGTGCCGGCAAAACGGAGAATCCCGCCCACTGTCTTTGCTCCAATTTCCCATCAATATTAGGGAAAGTCAGGCTCAGGCTGGTCCAGTCTTCGGCGCATTAGCAATTCCACCGGCGCTACCCTGATCGATAGATATGGTGTTCTCCGATAGCTAAACAGGAACCGCGACTTTGCCTCCATGCATCCCGTGGCCTGTTTCTTTTTTTAAAAATAAATTTAGAGTACCTGATCATTTTTTTTCCAATTAAGGACAGTTTTATCCGGCTTCAGCATAGGAACTACAGGTGCTGCCCACTCCACGAACTGCACAGGATGAATAATTCTGAGGTTTCCAGCTGGCTGAGCTCGTCACACTTTCTGTTCAATCAGGGAGGCGGTGGTGTAGTGGCATTATCACTGGACCAGTAATCCAGAGACCCAGAGTACTCTGGGGTCCCAGGTTCGAAATCCGTCACTGCAGAAGGTGAAATTTGAATTCAATAATAATCTGGAATTAAAAGCCTAATGATGACCATGAAATTGTTGTCAATTGTTGTAAAAACCCATCTGGTTCATCAATGTCCTTTAGGGAAGGAAATCTGGCATCCTTACCTGGTCTGATCTACATGTGACTCCAGACCGACAGCAATGTTGTTGACTCTTAACTGTCCTCTCAAGGGTAATTAGGGATGGACAATAAATGCTTGACCAGCCAGTGACTCCCACGTCCTATGAACGAATAAAAAAAAACCTTTGACAACAGGTCAAACAACAATACTTTGGTTGGGCTTTTGGACCTCTGTAGACTTTGGCCACGGCACCAATTTTTCCCCCATCCCATCCTGGAAAAGATCCGGGCATTTACCTCGGACCTAATACAACCCCCAGTGCCCATCTTGAAAATCTGCTGCCAGTCCAGGTGGAGCCATTGCAGCCAGTCGCAGCCCAACACACTCGGTCCAGGCCCTCGTACTGCTATCAGCTGCAAACGAATAGTTTGCTGCCCATAGGCAACTGGAGTCGTCGTCATGCCCACCATGGCCAACCGTTACCCCGTGTATGTTTCCAAACGTGCCTTAGTGTCCCTTAGGTCCTGGCTTTGGATCCCTGGATGGACCTTCCGGATTTACACTTAGAGGTTTATTCAGCAAATAAATACAGGGCTGCGAAGCAGCGGGCAATAGATCCAGTCCAGGGACCATCTGAAGATACTGGTGCCCATCCCTGCCGACCTTTATCGGTCTGATCTAACGAGCCCCACTGTCAGACCTCTGCCCCTCAATGGAGGAGCTCGTAGTCCTTGAGCCCCACGTGGAAGTCAATCGGGTCCCCTCCATGGAGAATTATTACACTCACTTTGAACGTCAAATGGGGATTTCTTTCAAAAGCAAGGTAAGCTTTCCAGGAGGGATCCTCATCTTCTGGGTGCACAGATATTGGCCAACAACTTTGGAGTAGCCTTTGGGGAGACTTAAACTAGCTCAAAGAAGGAGTAGAATAGATAAATCAGAACGTAGCATGAATAAACTACCCAGATGTTTCAAAGGTAATGCAAATGAGTGGCATCCAGAGTCAGCTTTCTGATTGACCATTGAAATATTTCTATGCTAATACAAGAAGTCTAGAAATAAACTGCTGGAACTACAACCTCATGCAGTGTTAGAAAACACCTATGTTATTGGTGTGACTGAGACAATGGTTAGATTTAAATGAAAGTTTACCCTACAAAAGCACGGTAGCATTGTGGATAGCACAATCGCTTCACAGCTCCAGGGTCCCAGGTTCTATTCCGGCTTGGGTCACTGTCTGTGCGGAGTCTGCACATCCTCCCCGTGTGTGCGTGGGTTTCCTCCGGGTGCTCCGGTTTCCTTCCACAGTCCAAAGATGTGCGGGTTAGGTGGATTGGCCATAATAAATTGCCCTTTGTGTCCAAAATTGCCCTTAGTGTTGGGTGGGGTTACTGAGTTATGGGGGTAGGGTGAAGGTGTTGACCTTGGGTAGGGGGTAGGGTGCTCTTTCCAAGAGCCGGTGCAGACTCGATGGGCCGAATGGCCTCCTTCTGCACTGTAAAATTCTATGTAAAAAAATGGCATTTGGCACAATTTTAGCAATGGTAGAACAGATCGCAAGGGATGAGGTGCAGCATTATTTGTCAGAGATACTTTCTGCCTGCTACGGCAAGAAATATTAACGCATCAGTGGGAGCTTGAAGTCAATTAGTCTAAATCTTAAGCTTACGACTTGCACTTGTTACAGACCTACAGGAGAGGCATCACAGATCACGAGGAGCTTTGTTCACCACTTGCTCAGTTTTCTAACCCAAGCCCAGTATATATTACAGAAGACTTTCCTTACGTTACATTATCTGACAGCGCACCTTCTAGTTGAGTGGGGAGAATTGGCAAGTACTTTGTGGACACCATCGATGATTGTTTCCTTTCAGAGTATATTGCTGAAGCGATTAGGGATTTTTAAAAATCCAGATCTGTTGTTATTTGAGCATTGACCCAAGGGTGTCTCAAACCATGTGTTGGGGAATACCTGCCAGCTCAGATCATAATATTATAAAATTTAATCTTATTGACCAATCTCAGGCTGTAGCCTTAATCCTGAGCCAAGAAGAGCAATCTGATCTGATTAAGAAGGCTAAATTCATAAAGATGACAGACACCTGGCAAAAGTTTACTGGGAAACCTTAATAGATTGGCCATCAATATCGATGACGAGTGGGTCTTATCTAAAAACATTTCAAACAGAATTAAACCAAGTACGTACCAATGGTTACAAGGCCACATGGCAAAACATAACGTTTGACAAGGAATCTACAGAGGGAAATTTGATTGAACAGACAGTATGCTACCCTTAGCTTTTACTGCAGGGGAACAGGATAAAAGTATCACATGTAGTTATTGAAGGCGACAAACAGCCATAAAATGAGTCTCTGGAAAGGAATATAGGGCTGGGTTCTCCGACCCGCCGCAACGCATTTCTGCCTCGACCCGCCAGCGGGATTCTCCGCTACGCCAGCCGGACAATGGGGTTTCCCATTGTGGGGCTGCCTCACGCCGTCGGGAAGCCCCCGGGCGACGGAGAATCCCGTCGGCGGAGAACCGTGTGTAATTCTGGCAGTAATAGCAGACGTTCTGTTTTAAAGCAATGTCAGAAATGAGAAACTCATAGGGCAGATTCTGAGATTGTGACAGGGCTGCAGAATCACTACTATCATCAGTCTACACTCCTGTGGATGATGCTGATGTTTCCACTGACAGTGGTCAGTATTGAACAGCATTATTCATATTGAAATAGATAGTGATGTCACCCTTAGATAGACTGGGAAAGCACAAAATTGATAGGGCTGCCGACCCGGATAATATTCTTCCAAGGGTGATCAAAAAGATGTGGCAGGTGCTCTGTGAGCCTCTTGCCCATATCTTCAATAGAGTCAAGGATAGTTCCATTAGATTGGAAGCTAGCTCAAGTAGTTCCTATTTTCGGAAAAGAAAAGAAATCAGAGCCAGGCAACCAGAGGCCTGTCGGTCCATTGCTCCCGAGTTCAGAACACAGAGTCAGGCCATTTCCCAGCTCTGTAAACCTGACCCAGGACTAAATGCCTCAGAAGTTAGGACTTTCATTCCAGAATGGACTGGTTCTCCGGGCGTTGGGCTGGGTGACATTGTATTGAATGTGGAGGTTGCTGAGGTGGGCCGAGCAGAAAGTCTGCCTCAATACATCAGCACTTTGTCCAAGATTGTAAAAGAATATTACAACAAAAAACAGTTGTCTCGCCCTCACCTCTCACACACCTTCCCCCACCCCCCATACACACCACATACCGCATCCATGCCAACCCATGCCCTCTACCCACCCACCTCATACCCTCTATTCCCCCATGGTTCTTAATATTCTCCACACCAACCTATGCACCCTACCCATTGACATGCCCCTCATACTACCATGCCAATCTATGCCCCTCTAAACACCCCTTTATGGCTCCTTGTTCCCTCTACCCACCCCCCATAACCCTTCATATCCATGCCCTCCAATAATTGTCCTTTATATCCCCAATGCCACCTTAGTACCACCCAAGCCAACTTAATACCAATTCATGCCCTCACCACCAACCTTTCCCCTTACACCTAACATGCCAATTCAGCCAGAATTCACCATGTCTCCGAAATGGCCACAACATCGAAGTCTCAGGTACCAACCCATGCCGCAAGTTCACCCACCTTATTCCAGATGTTCCTGGCATTGAAGTAGACGCACTTTAAACCACCTTCCTTCCTGCCCGTACACTCCTGCAACTTTGAAACCTTACTCATGACCTCACTACTCTCAACCTCTTGTGTACTGAAGCTACAATTCAGGTTCCCAATCCCCTGCTGAACTAGTTTAGGGACCTCTGGAGGAGACCAAGATGGGATCATCCACTCTGGCTGAAGATTGTTGTGAATCCCTCAGCTTTGTCTTTTGCACATTTGTGCTGGGCTCCTCCATCATTGAGGATGGGAAGGTTTGTGGAGCCTCCTCCTCTATACCACATGGGTGACTTGGCATTGGCCCTCTCGCACTGGTCGCGCCTGTCACTCCCAGGCTAACGAAGCAGTGCTGGCCCCCTACATGGGTTGAAGTGACGATGTTGGCGGCAACCCAAAAATCCTGAAGTCCGGAGTTGACGACCAGGAAAACCGGTCTTGGCGCCTGAACCTTCGGATCGTTGGGCTAACAGAGGGCACAGATGGTTATACCCAACCGAATACATCTCAAAATGCTCGGAAAGCTGGTTGGGGAGTGGGACCTTTCTAAATCCTCCGAGGTGGACTGAGCCCACAGGTCGTTTTGCCACAATTCCACAATCCGGGGAATCATGGCGTTCTGTCATCATCAGGCTCCACCCGTTCCAAGCTAAGGAACGTAGGCTAAGATGGACAAAGGCTACGCGGATTGCCGACTGGGAGGGACGCAACATTTGTATCTACCAGGACATTGGGGCCCAACCTGGCTAAACAGCGAGCGGAATTTAATAAAGCCGAGAGCACTATTCAGAAGTAAAGTCCGATTTGGCGTGTTGCACCCGGCGAAACTTCAGGTCACTTACAGGGACAGGGACCAATTGAATCACTTACAAGGGAGCAGGGCTTGGAAGCCCTGTTGGGTACAGAAGAGGTCATGGAGTGCATCAACTCCATGCAAATCGGGAAGGCGCCAGGATCGAATGGGTTGCTGGTCGACTTCTAAAAAAGGTATGCGGTGTTCCCGACTCCACAATTGCTGGGGATCTTTAACAACTGTATTTTCTGTGATTGTCTGACTCACTGGCGAGGGGGCTTTGCCGCCCACATTTGCACAGGCTTCAATTTCATTAATTCTGAACAAAGACAAAGACTCGATGGAGTGTGAGTCATACAGACACATCTCACTTCTGAACACTGACACAATGGTTTTAGTGAAGGTTCTGGAAAGATGATTGGAGAGTTGCTTGCCAAAAGCGATTGCGGAGGACCAAACCGGATTTGTTAAAGGCCGACAACTGCCGGCGAACATTAGTTGGCCGTTGAATGCTGTCATGTCCCCACCCGGGGTGGGGGGGGTGGGGTGGGGAGACACCAGAGATGATCATCTCCATGGATGCAGAGGAGGCTTTTGACCGGATGTAGAGGAAATACCTCTTCGAGATACTGGAACAGTTTGGCTTTGGGCCAGTGTTCATCACGTGGGTGGAACTGTTTTACAACGCTCCCATGGCAAGCATCCGGATGAACAGCACCAGCTTAGACGGATTCCGGTTGTACAGGGGTAAGAGACAGGAATGGCGGTTGTCCCCACTCCTGTTCACTTTGGCAATTGAGCCACTGGCGATCACACTCAGGTTGTCGGGTGGATGGAGAGGCAGGGAGCATATCACTGATTCAGCGAATGTGGGCGTTGTTGGCTAGGCCAGCATTTATTACCCATCCCTAATTTCCCTTGAGAAGGTGATGGGGGCTGCCTTCTTGAATCACTGCAGTTCTTATTGTGTAGGTATATCCACTGTGCTGTTAGGGAGGGTGTGTCAGGATTCTGACCCAACGACAGTGAAGGAACAACGATATATTTCCAATTCAGGGTAGCGAGTGGCTCAAAGGAAGCCTCCAGGTGATGGTGACGCATGCCCTTGTCCTTCTAGATGAAGTTTGGAATATGATGTCCAATGAGTCTTTGGTGCATTTCTGCAACCCATCTTGTAGGTGGTGCACACTGCTGCCACTGTTCTTCGGTGGTGGATCAATGTTGGTGGATAGGGTGCCAATCAAGTGGGCAGCTTTGTCCTGGCTGGTGTCAAGTTTCTTGAGTGTTGTTAGAGCTGCATACATCCAGGTAAGTGGGGGAGTATTCCATTACACTCCTGACTTGTGCCTTGTAGATGGTGGACAGGCTTTTGGGTAGTCACGAGGTGAGTTACTCGCTGCGGGATTTCTAGCCTCTGACTTACTCCTGTAGCCACAGTATTGATATGGCCAGTCCAGTTCAGTTTCTTAATGGCAAGGATTTTAGAAGGATATGAGGGTTAAAAGAGGGTCAGATAGGGGTGCGTTTTCTCCCCAGAGTTATTCAGTTTGTGTAGTGAAAATGTTCTGAGAGAGATTGGGTTAGGGTTCCTGGATTATTACTTGGAGGTTAAAACCTTAATAATATAAGATATAACTCCCGATGTCTGTAATATCCTCCAGCCTCACAATCCTCTCTAATATCTGCGCTTTCTAATTCTGGCCTTTCGTACACTCCCAATTATAATTCTTCGCCATTGGTGGGCATGTACTCAGTTGTTTACAATCCCCTAACTCTGGAATTCCCTCCCCAAACTCGCTAGCTTACATTCCTCAAGACACTCTTTAGCTTTTGGTAATCTGTCCTGATGTCTCCTCCTGTGGCTCAGTGTCATTCATTGCCCTATAATTCTCTAATGAAGCTTCTTGGGACATTGCACCTTTAAAGTAATGAAATCTAAACAAAAGCTGTTAGTGAAAAAAATGTTAAATATGAAAATGTGAGAAGTGGATTTTGAGCTATGATATAATTTGGATTTAGATAGTATGTACAAAACGCACTCAAACTTCATTTAATATTTTATGGTTTACACGATTCCCCAAGATCAAGGGCCCCGGGGTAGAAGGCCCGCTCACTGAGAGCTGCCAGTCAACCAGAAGGTGGCAGCATTTCTGTACACAGAAGCGCCACCAGGGGTGAAGAGGCTACTGCCGGCATTACATCCAACAAAGGCCTTGGATCCGAGAGGAACCCAGGAAGTGATAGCAGGTAGTGGGTTGTGGGGTTAAAGCCATCCCTTCGCTCACAACATTTCGTCACCGTGGCAGTTTGAGAGGCTTCGTGGCGGAGTTACCAATTCTATGCAACAACTGTGTGTGGTGGTATGATTTGCATAGCTGTTGGTGCCATTGGTGCAGAACACCGGCTTACCATTGGCCCTGGTCGGTCATGTGCCTCTCGACCGATTGGTTGAGACCAGTCATGTGACGGCTCTCCGATTGGTCGAGAGGCTGAGTTAACCACGTCTCCATACCGAGGTATAAATAGTCAGAACGCCCGGCGGTCGTCCATTTATTGTAGTCGACTGCAGGGCTAAGTTCTAGCTTATTAAAGCCTAACCTTTGTACAGCAACTCGTCTCACGTGCAATTGATGGCTCATCACTGTGCAAGTTTTATTCTCCTGCTGACACGCAATTCTCAACACGACTTAGAAAAAAGTGCCACGTTTCATTCAGATGTGTAATTGACTCTTCACCGTGGCTGTTACATGTTTTGTTAGGAAATAGTGATCGTTAAGTCAGTTGCATCTGTATTTGTGAGTATTAGGAATACCCTATAGTTTTAAGTTTAATTTATATTTCTGCATTTGTGTATTAAGAAAGGAGGAACCTGGATTGTGGTTTCACTTTTAAAAGTTTCCTGCAAGTCTGTGAGTTTGTTTGTGTACCTGGTATTTTAATGAGGCGTTATGGCCTCTGAAGAGGGGAACTGGGTTATCAAACGGTGAGGAGGGGTGGGGGGTGGGTAGTGATTTAAGGAAGTTAAAACAAAGATGAAAAAACTGTGCTGTTGCCTTGCAACAGGGGACCCGCACAGACACAGGGAGAAATAGAAAACAGTTTTAATTCAGTTGGAAGAAGGTATAAGGATGTGCTGGACATAGGAGAAGGAGCTGCAGAAAGCAGACTTTTCAAAAGAAAGTCCCAGAAAGCAGGAATGGTGACAAAAGTAAAGTCCATGGAGGCACTTAAATCAAGGAACAAAAACAGGAATCTTAACAAGGTCCTGTTCAGTGGGGAGACAGTGGGGTAATGGTATTGTCCAGAGACCCAGAGTCATGCTCTGGGTCTGGGGGCCTGGGTTCGAATCCGCCCATGGCAGATGGTGAAATTGAAAAATATGGAATTAAAAGTCTAATGATGACCATGAAACTATTGTCAATTGTCGTAAAAGCCCATCTGGTTCACAAATGTCCTTTCGGGAGTGAAATCTGTCGTCCTTACCCGGTCTGGCCTACATGTGACTCCAGACCCACAGCAATGTGGTTGACTCTTCAATGCCTTCAGGGGTGGGCAATAAATGCCGGCCCAGCCAGCGACCACACATCCCATGGACAAATTATTTTAAAAAAACCTAAAGTGAGGAACAGAGGAAAAGGTGCCAAATTAAAGAGTGAAAGCTGAAGGGAGCAGTGTAAAGTTAAAATGGGGGCTTACACGAAGCCAGAAGATCTGAGGGGCAGTCAAAGATAGGAGAATCCTAATGACGGGCCTGTGAAGCAGTAGTGTTCTGTCATCATGACGCGTACCTGAGGGAGGAAGCCGAAGCTTAAATACACGTTACAATCCAGGGGAGAGGAACTTCAGAAGGAGGGATCGAAAGTGGAGAGGAAGCATTGTTTGGGAGAAGATTTGAAACAGTTCTTCGAGCATTGAGGTTGGAAACCCTTGGGAGAAAGATGGAATTTTGTGAGACTGTTTGGCTCATGGTGTCAGAAGCAGATGAGGACAGTTGATTAGAGATCCATAGAAGTTGCTTTGGGGTGGCAACTGTCACTTGGTTTCAGAGTGTGGTGTGTCCGATGACAGGTTGCCTATGGGTTTACATAGACTGTGTACTTACTGTGGTCATAAGAGTAGAAGATCGATCTTATAACTTGTGTCATCCCTAAGGACCTGTCGCATAAAATCATAGAATTTACAGTGCAGAAGGAGGTCATTCGGCCCATCGAGTCTGCACGGCCCCTGTAAAGAGCACCCTACCCAAGCCCACACCTCCACCCCATCCCCGTAACCCAGTAACCCCACCTAACTTTTTTGGACACAAAGGGTAATTCAGCACAGCCAATCCACCTAACCTACACATCTTTGGACTATGGGAGGAAACTGCAGCGCCCAGAGAAAACCTAAAAAGACACGGGGAGAACGTGCAGACTCCGCACAGTCAGTGATCCAAGCCGGGAATCGAACCTGTGACCCTGGAGCTGTGAAGCAACAGTGGTAACCACTGTGCTACCGTGCCACCCCTTGTGTCCGCTGTAGTTATCTGTAATGGTATTGTTGTGGGTGAAGGAGTAGCGTGATGCAGTTTATCTTTTATTGAATATTTATTCTCTTGTTAAAAATTCATCAGCAGGCTCCTGTGACTGTGCAGTCGCCACCCTTCACATTTCTAAACACCCAAAAGTCAGGATGACTCCAGGTTCCACCCTGGGATCTGGCTTGTCCAGTAGTAACGTCATTTGGCATCATAATGATTTGTAGCGATTAGGGGCAACATTTTTCAGCCCTTCCCAACAGCGGGATCTTTCAGTCCTGCTACCAAACGGCATGTTCCCCGGCGGCAGGATGGGCGAGTCACGCAAAATGCTGCAGACATTGGCGGAATTGGAATATCCCAGTGGTGGCCGATGGCGAGCTGCCTCCACTGCCGGAAATCATGCCACAGCGGAGGGCGAGTGTCCTGGAAAATTCCACCCTGCACGTTTAATCTTGAAATCAATATTCATACATTTGTTGAAAAAAATGAACAATAATAACTCATGTAGAATGTGAAGTGACAGTTTTGTGGTTGGCACGTACCCTCTTTAACTTATTTTATTCTCACCTGACAAATATTTATCTATTGACCTGTATCTTATAAATATTTGGGGTTGCATGGTGGCACAGTGGTTAGCACTGCTGCATCACAGCTCCAGAGTCCCAGGTTCAATTCCGGCCTCGGGTGACTGTGTGGAGTTTGCACATTCTCCCCGTGTCTGGGTGGGGTCCTCCAGGTGCTCTGATTTCCTCCCACTGTCCAAAGATGTGCAGGTTAGGTGGATTGGCCAGGCTAAATTGCCCCTTCGTGTCCAAAAGGTTTGGTGGTGTTACTGGGTTACGGGGATAGGGTGGAGGCGTGGGCTTCAGTAGGGTGCTCTTTCCAGAGGCCGGTACAAACCCGCTGGGCCAAATGGCCTCCTTCTGCACTGTAAATCCTATGGTTCCAACATTTGAAAAATGGCACATTTAGTAACAAAGATGCTACAGCAGGTGAAACTCTATTTCAGAGAAAAACAATTAAACAAAAAATGAAAAAGTAACACTTGCTTTCTTCAGGGTACTTCTGACCTGCAACCTGAAATTAGCAAATTTTGTACTTAGCAAACACATTTGAGTAAACTGTTAAATGTCTCTTGGTTTTCCCATTGTGGGTCAGGATAATTTCATAGATTTCATAGAATTTACAGTGCAGAAGGAGGCCATTCAGCCCATCGAGTCTGCACCGGCTCTTGGAAAGAGCACCCTACCCAAGGTCAACAACTCCACCCTATCCCCATAACCCAGTAACCCCATAACCCAGTAACCCCATAACCCAGTAACCCCACTCAACACTAAGGGCAATTTTGAACACTAAGGGCAATTTATCCTGGCCAATCCACCTAACCTGCACATCTTTGGGCTGATGATTTCATGCCAAATGTCTCCTTTGAAGAAATTGCAGCTCATTGTTACAAATTGGGGCACGTGGAGGGAAAACCTTTGTGCTGACCCATCAGTGTCAAAAACTCTTGCTTCAAAACCATATTACATTATTTTGATTTGATCTGATTTGATTTGATTTATTATTGTCACATGTATTAGTATACAGTGAAAAGTATTGTTTCTTGCATGCTGTACAAACAATGCATACCGTACATAGGGGAGGAAGGAGAGACTGCAGAATATAATGTTACAGTTATAGCAAGGTGAAGAGAAAAGATCAACTTAATACGATGTAGGTCCATTCAAAAGTCTGATGGTAGTGGGGAAGAAGCTGTTCTTGAGTCGGTTGGTACGTGACCTCAAACTTTGGTATTTTTTCCCTGACGGAAGAAGGTGGAAGAGAGTATGTCCGGGGTGCGTGGGGTCCTTAATTATGCTGGCTGCCTTTCCGAGGCAGCGGGAATTATAGATAGTGTCGATGGATGGGAGGCTGGTTTGCGTGATGCATTGGGCTACATTCATAACCTTTTGTAGTTTCCTGCAATCTTGGGCAGAGCAGGATCCATACCAAGCTGTGATAAAACCAGAAAGAATGCTTTCTATGGTGCATCTGTAGAAGTTGGTGAGAGTCGTAGATGACATGCCACATTTCCTTAGTCTTCTGAGAAAGTAGTTATTGGTGGGCTTTCTTAACTATAGTGTCGGCATGGGGGGACCAGGACAGGTTGTTGGTGATCTGGACACCTAAATAACTGAAGCTCACGACCCGTTCTACTTCTTTCCCATTTATGTAGACGGGGCATGTTCTCCACTATGCTTCCTGAAGTCGATGACAATCTCCTTTGTTTTGTTGACATTGAGAGAGAGATTATTGTCGTCGCACCAGTCCACCAGATTCTCTATCTCATTCCTGTACTCTGACTGGTCATTGTTTGAAATCCGATCCACTACTGTGGTGTCATCAGCAAATTTGAAAATCGAGTTGGAGGGGAATTTGGCCACACAGTCATAGGTGTATAAGGAGTATAGTAGGGGGCTGAAGACACAGCCTTGCGGGGCATCGGTGTTGAGGATGATTGTGGAGGAGGTGTTGTTGCCTATTCTTATTGATTGTGGCCTGTGGGTTAGAAAGTTCAGGATCCAGTCGCAGAGGGAGGAGCCGAGGCCAAGGCCACGGAGTTTGGAGATGAATTTCGTAGGAATGATGGTGTTGAAGGCTGAGCTGTAGTTGATAAATAGGAGTCTGACATAGGTGTCTTTGTTATCTAGGTGTTCCAGGGTAGAGTGCAGGGCCATGGAGATGAAATGAAATGAAATGAAAATCACTTATTGTCACGAGTAGGCTTCAATGAAGTTACTGTGAAAAGCCCCTAGTCGCCACATTCCGGCGCCTGTCCGGGGAGGCTGGTACGGGAACTGGTACCCGGGGCTGGTGCTGGTACAGATGGCGTCTGCTGTGGACCTGTTGCAGCAGTAGGCGAACTGTAGGGATCAAGGCAATCTGGGAGGCTGGAGGTAATTTGTGCCATGACTAACCTTTCAAAGCACTAAGAAATGGTTGAATGCTTGAACAATTTACTGTATGTTGCTTCCCTTGCCATTTGTACTATTTCCATTGGCAGCAGATGGATTAACTTTCCATATCAGCATCTTAAATATGTAAAAATTTCTGTGTTTCCAAAGTAGCCCTAAAACAAATATATTTCGACACCTCCGACCTTGCACAAACCCACAAGCCCCAAAAATGGTTGGGAATGACTTACTGCCACATTCTCTTAGGGGGAAATAGTGGCTTAGTCGTGATAAAACTGAAATAGTAATCTCGTGGCCCAGGCTAATGCCCTTAGGCCAAGGGTTCAAATCCCACCACGGCAGCTGGTGGAATTTAAATTCAATTAATAAATCTGCAATTGAAAATCTCGCCTCAGTAATGGTGATCACAAAACCATTGACGATTGTCATATACACCCATCTAGCTCACAAGTGTCCTTTAGGGAAGGCAATCTGCCACCCTAACCTGGCCTGGCCTACATGTGACTCCAGATCCACATAGCTGCCCTCTGAAATGGCCTGAGCAAACCACTCAGTTCAACAGCAATTGGGGATGGACAACTAATGCTGGACTTGCCCGTGTCGCCCCCATCCCATGAAAGAATAACAGGAAGAAACCAGGATGGCTAGTCTGGGTCAGGACCTGATCCCTTTAAATGTGCCAATTAAATCGTACGATATTCTTTGTTATTTTAGACCACCACCAGGTGGAGATTGTTTACTCCGTGCCGCAATAGTTGTTGTTCCAGCTGCAAATTAAGTTGCATTGTAAGCGTGGGAGTTTCCACTCAATTCGCTTTTTTTGGTGCAACTCCCCTGATCCAAGGTAACGAGTGCAAAAGGTTCTGGAATCTTTTGTTTATTACGGGGCAATTTAGCGTGACAAATCCACCTAATCTGCACATTTGTGGGTTGTGGGGGTGAAACACACGCAGACACGGGGAGAATGTGCAAACTCCACACAGGCAATAAGATTTTGGAATCTTACGGATAAATTGCATTCAGCCCAGTTTGGGATTCCCAATCTCTTGTGTAAGTTTTTAATGCAGCATGGCCACAGTGTGAATTAATCGCCAATGGGAGTTTCTGCTAATTGCTCTCAAACAGAGGCTTTTGAAGAGGTTATAAACGTTATGTTGGAAATTGTGGATGGAGGACACTAATAGGAACAATGCCTTTCATATCGTCTTCATCCTCTCTAAATATTTCCCAATTACGATTTATCTGATAAATATCATCCTTCTCTTTTTCCTGTTTGCACTGATTGTAATTTTGGAGCTTCTTTGGACTAGCTATCCGTAGTTTTTCAGCGTTGATGTCTTTAAAGAATGTGCCAGACAAATCTAAAGCTGAATCAATTGCCAGTTCGTTATCTGGACACGATTCCTGCTCATTTCCCAGACTTAAACTTTTTAAATTCTCCTTCTAAGTGGGCAAGTTAAGCAATTGCCTATTTCTGTGCCAATAACTCACCCCTGCTTTGGTCAAAGTTTCCTTTTGCTGTCACAAGATGCTTCTTATGTTCCAGCAAGAATGTGCGATATCCTTGTCTGTTTCCTTTCTCCTAACAGTTTAAAATCTGTCAGCCTTTCTTCATTTTACTTCAATCGGATTTTGCTTAATTCTTTTCGAGCTGCGTCAATAGTTTCTGGGTAAGATTCTTCATTGGCTGAAGCCAGAATCTGGAAACGCGATTGGGCGGAGAATCGGATTTGATGCCAAAATCGCTCCGGACACCAGTTTCACACCAAATCGCAATTCTCCTGTGCCTCAACAGCAGTGACAATGAGTTCCACTCAGCATGTACAGTAAACGTCATTGGCAAATCATTAGCGGGCTTGACCCAGTATTCTTCGGGGCCTCCTCGATTCTCCGCCTCTACAGGGGCGAATTCCCGATGGCAAGGTTTACTTGTGCTTTTAAAAATTAAGAAACGGGTGCCGCGGCTGCTGAGGGAGAGAGATTGAGTATGGAAAGTGTCCAACAATGCCATAGTTTGCTGAAAGTTGTGCCGCTGGCTGGGGGGGAGTAGAGGGGGGTAGCCAGGAGGTGGGCTGTGGGGTCGGGGTGGACACAAGGAACACCATTGCACAGCCTGTCAGGCAGCTGCGCACACTGCTGACTGCCCACTGCGGTCTGGAAAATCTGGCACCTTTTCTCATTGGAATCAATTGTGTTCCACGTGGCTGTGGTGAACCACTGTACACCTGTATTAGGGGATGTAAGGTAGGACCTGTACTACAGGTTCGCCGGTAGCCCTCGCCGGCTGGCTCCGCCCACTAGGAGCTGTATAAATATGTGTGTCCTCCATTGATCTGCCATTTCGCCAGCTGCAGCAGGAGGCCACGCATCTGACCGCAATAAAGCCACAGTTGTACCCAATCTGAGTCTTTGTGCAATTGATCGTGCATCAGTGGCGCCAGTGCTAGCCCCTCAATGGGCCATGAATCAGTCGAGCTGCGGCGCCAGTTTTGCAGTCATAAAAGCCCACGAATCCTGCCCCTTTAAAACATGTAGTGTCAGGAATTCTGCCCTCTGTGTTTTGAGTTCTTTTCTCCAAGGCCTTTACCTCACCTGTGAGTTCAGCCACACGTACCGCATGGACGTGCACCTGCACGCTAGGGTTTCCCTTTTGCTTGTGGGCCACCCAGGATGGCTGCTGTTGCCTTCTTTGTCCCAGCCTTCCACATGTGCGAACTGTTGTGACCCATTCTACCCTCTCCCCACTTAACCCTCTCCCCGTAAGCCCGTTGCCTTCCCCCATTTTATGCTTCGCCCCCTCCCCGCTGATTCATTGTCTTGTCCCCCACCCCCCTTTCTGGCAGACACATCCTCCTTTTCGAGGGCTCGTTTTGGTGCATCCCTACCTTCACCACCCCCAATCCCCCTCCCCCACCCCCCCACCCCCCAGCCCAACAGTCATGTAAGCGCACAGCCCAAAATTGTAAATCTCGTTTAAGAGCTCTCTTAGTTGTCCCGCATTGTCATCTCTGAGCCTGTTTTTCTGGATGAACTCATTTGCGTCCTCCAGCATAATAAGATTGTGCTCTTTGTTGCCATAGGTTACCCAAAGCATCTCCGGGTACAGCATGCCAAACCGCACCTTGTTTTTAAATAAAGCTGCCTTGGCCCCATTAAACTCCATCCGGAGCTTGGCCAGATCGACATCAATGTCCTGGTAGATGTGGATTGTATGTCCCATCCATCTACATGACCACGTGCTCATTGCCCAGTTCAGGACACTCTCTTTATCTTGAAACTTATGGGGTTTCGCTATAATTGCTCACGGTGGTTCTCCTGCTTTGGGCCTTTGCCAGAGACACCTGTGCGTCCAGCCTACCTCTCAGGGTTTTGTGAAACCTTCCCCTCGGACCAGCTTCCTGAGCATCTTTGCAACTTATTTTGTTGGGTTTCTGCCCTCTGTGTCCTCGGGTAGCCTGACAATCCTTAGGTTCTAGTGACGGGACCTGTGCTCCTAATCTTCCACCTTCCCCTTGAGCGCTCTCTGGGTTGTCACCGACTTTGCCGCCTCGGACCGAGCGGGGTGATCCGATCACTCTGGTTGGTGGTTGCGTTCTCTACATCCCGCACTGCCGCTTCCTGGGTCTCCAGTCTTCGCTCCGTTCTATCCAATGCCTCTTTGACGGGGGTCAGAGCGGGTTCTATGGCTGGCCTCATGTCCGACATGAGGTCCTTCTTTATAGAGTCTGTGTATTTGGTGCTCTATCAAAAGAAGCAAAGAAGCTCCATCCGTTGCTCTTTCGGTATGATGGCCGGTATTCAAGTTGGCAATCCTGCTCCGTCCGCCATGCTCTGCTCTGTGTGTCTCCTCACACTGAGATCTGGATATGCCTCTTCCAGCTTTTACTTTTACAATTTTTCATCTCCATGGCTGGTTCGAAGGCATTTCCTCGGGTGGTTGTTAGATTGGCGTACATACCAGGCACTGACCTGTTCACTGCTGCCTCTTCTGGCCGGAAGACTGCACACAGCCTCATTTTTTTTTAGTTAAAACGTGGCGGCAGACTAAGCTGGACTTAGGCATCACCTCCTCTCCACGCACCCGCTTACTTCATGCGGTTTTCAAATTTGTTAGCTATTTCCACGTGAACCAAACTCCCGGCATTGCACTTGGTCCATGTCACACTCAGGTGTTGTCTCCTCTCTGTGTCTCCCCACTCCCTCCACCCACCCAGCCACCTCCTGCCTAGGATCTACCTCCACCTGGCACAGAGTCTGGCCAGTCTGCCCATGTTAGGGTGATCTGAATCTAGCAGGCTCCCTGAGTCATTAATCCTTCACCTGCGGCCCTCCAATCAAACATTAATGGGAATAGAGCGACAAAAATACCATAGATCATAGAATTTACAGTGCAGAAGGAGGCCATTTGGCCCATCGAGTCTACACCAGCCCCTGAAAGAACACCCCACCTAAGCCCACACCTCCACCCTATCCCCGTAAACCAGCAACCCCCCTACTTTTTGGACACTACGGGGCAATTTAGCATGACCAATTCACCTAACTTGCACAGGGGAGGAAACCAGAGCACCCGGAGGAAACCCAATGCAGACACAGGAAGTACATGCAGAATCCACGCAGACAGTGACCCAGCCGGGAATCGAACCCGGGTCCCAGGTGTTGTGAAGCAACAGTGCTAACCATTGTGCTACCGTATCGCCCCAGACAGACAGCAATCCTAAGCCCAACAAACTGTTGTCACTTCCAATTATTTTCTGAGGTTTGTTCTCGGCTTCTGATATTGCCTCAGACACAACATTTTTTTAAGCATGTTTCGTTATCAGCAAATCAGCATTGCTCAAGCCTCACATCCCACAAATCCAGGACGTGTGCTTTGCCTCACAATTTGTTTGTGGGCCATCCAAGACGGCCGCTGTGATCTTCTTTGTCCAGCCTTCCCTATGTGTGATCTATTGTGACCAGCATTTTACCCTCCCCCCAACTAATCTCAGCCCCCAATACGTTCTGCGAGCCCGTCTACCCTTGCCATCCCTTCTTCCCTCTCCCCGTACGTCTGTGGCCTTCTCTCCCCTTTATGCTTCGCCGCCTCCCCGCCGGTTCATTGTTTTGACCACCCCCCCCCCCCCCCTTCTGGCAGGCACTCCCTCCTTTTCGAGTATCTCTACCTTCACGACGCTCTCCGAAACATCTTGTTTAAGAGTTCTTAGTTGTCCCTTATTGCCATCTCCCAGCCTGCTTTTCTGGATGAACACATTTGCGTCCTGCAGCATGATAAGATTGTGCTCTTTGTTGCCATAGGTTACCCAAAACATCTCTGGGTACAGCATGCCAAACCGAACCTTGTTTTTAAATAAAGCTGCCTTGGCCCCATTAAACTCCATCCGGAGCTTGGCCAGATCGAAATCAATGTCCTGGTAGATGTGGATTGTATGTCCCACCCATCTACATGACCACGTGCTCATTGCCCAGTTCAGGACACTCTCTTTATCTTGAAACTTATGGGGTTTTGCTATAATCGCTCACGGTGGTTCTCCTACTTTGGGCCTTTCCCTGAGACACCTGTGCGTCCAGCCTACCTCTAGGGGCTTGGTGAAACCCTCACCTCGGACCAGCTTCCTGAGCATCTTTGCAACTTATTTTGTTGGGTTTCTGCCCTCTGTGCTCTCGGGTAGCCTGACAATCCTTAGGTTCTAGCGACGGGACTTGTTCTCCTGATCTTCCACCTTCCCCTTGAGCGCTCTCTGGGTTGTCACCGACTTTTCCGCCTCGGATCGAGCGGGGTGATTCGATCGCTCTGGTTGGTGGTCGCGTTCTCTACATCCCACACTGCCGCTTCCTGGGTCTCCAGTCTTCGCTCCGTTCTATCCAATGCCTTTTTGATGGGGGTCAGAGCGGGTTCTATGACTGGCCTCATGGCCAACATGAGGTCCTTCTTTATAGAGTCTATGTTTTGGCGTTCTAATAAAGAAGCAAAGAAGCTCCATCCATTACTCCTTCGGTATGTTGGCCGGCATTTATGTTGGCCGGCATTCAAGTTGGCAATCCTGCTCCGTCCGCCATGCTCTGCTCCGTGTGTCTCCTCACCCTGAGATCTCGATCTGCCTCTTCCAGCTTTTACTTTTACAATTTTACAACAGCAGACTAAACTGGACTCAGGCATCATCTCCTCTGCATGCATCCCCTTACTTCATGCGCTTTGAAATTCTGTTAGCTGTTCCCACGTGAACCAAACTCCCGGCATTGCACTTGGTCCATGTCACACTCAGGTGCTGTCTCCTCTCTGTGTCCCTCCACTCCCTCCACCCACCCAGCCAGCTCCTGCCTAGGATCTACCTCCACCTGGCACAGAGTCTGGCCAGTCTGCCCATGTTAGAGTGGTCTGGATCTAGCAGGCTCCCCTGAGTCATTAATCCTTCACCTGCGGCCCTCCAATCGAACATTAATGAGGCCCGAGCGACAAAAATACCAAACAGCAATCCTACGCCCACTCAACTGCTGTAACTTCCAATTATTTTCTGAGGTTTGCTTTCGGCTCCTGATGTTGCCTCAGTCACAGCTTTGTTTTTTAAGCGTATTTCGTTTTCAGCAAATCAGCATTGATCAACCCTCACATCCCACAAATCCAGGACGTGTGCTTTGCCTCACAATAGGTAACTGAAAAAGTAGCTGCATAACGAAGGGTCCACGCAGCAGATGGAGAACCGTGAGGTAGTGAAACTTCTGTTCAATTCAATAACTTTTCACGTTTTGTCCCCCATCCCAACAATTTCATAAGTTGTTAATTCATCACTAGATATCGTAAAAAGCAAATTGTTAACCACAAATGGTCCATAGCCATTGCCTGACAATGACTTAGAAACATTTCTATGTAACTGTTTAAGATCAAAAAAATGTGGTCAGTGCATGTTACAAACATATTGAAACTGGTTCTAATCCGTAGCATATAATTCAATGATATCATGGACAGCTGTAGCAAAAGTTATATGTTGTGCAACATGTTAGCTGCAATAGTACACTATTAGCCTTTTGATTTGAGGGACGAGTTTGAATTCTTAAATCAACAAGTTCACTCGAATTCTGACTGTCTCTGCAGTCTGTACACACAAAGGAATGAATGAAAGCTCCCGGCATACAGAAGGGAATACTGATTTACCATCACTAGATGGCACACTTGCTTTAAAATACATGACAAAGAATTAATGCTTGACAAAGATGGAGAATTGTAAGATATTGCGACCTCAATCCAACTGAGTAATTTTGAACTTTTTTCAACTCCAACAATTTCAGACACTTTCACCTGAGGAAGGAGCAGTGCTCCGAAAGCTAGTGTTTGAAACAAACCTGTTGGACTTCAACCTGGTGTTGTAAGACTGCTTACCGAACAATTTCAGAGGTTGCTAATTTTGCCTGCATCAAGTCATAGAGGTCTAAAGCACAGTCAAGGCCCTTTGGCCCATCGCTTTGGCGTAGGTCAAAAACAACCAAGTATTCTAATCCCATTTTCCAGCACTTGGGCCATAGCCCTGTATGCCTTGGGATTGCAAGTGCATATTTAAATACTTCTTAAATGTTATGAGGGTCTCTGCCTCCACCACCCTATCAGGCAGAGAGTTCCAGACTCCCACCACCCTCTGGGTGAAAAAGCGTTTCCTCACATCCCCTCTAAGCCTCCTGCTCTTTATCTGATATTTGGTAACACTGACACAAATGTAGCATTGTTACAATCCATAGAATCCCTACAGCGCAGAAGGAGGTAACTTGGCCCATCGAGGCTGCAAACGAGCACTCTACCTAGGCCCACTCCCCTGCCCTATCCCTATAACTGTGCACAGGGCGGCACGGTAGCATAGTGGTTAGATTGTTGCTTCACATGCCAGGGTCCCAGTTTCGATTCCCGGCTTGGGTCACTGTCTGTGCGGAGTCTGCACGTTCTCCCTGTCTCTGCGTGCGTTTCCTCTGGGTGCTCCAGTTTCTTCCCACAAGTCCCAAAGACATGCCTGTTCGGTGAATTGGATATTCTGAATTCACCCTCTGTGTACCCGAACAGGTGCCGGAGTGTGGCGACTCGGGACTTTTCATAGTAATTTCATTGCAGTGCTAATGTAAGCCTGCTTTGTGACACTAATAAAGATTATTATTATTACATTCAACCATTCACCTAACCTGCACATCTTTGGACTGTGGGAGAAAACCGGAGCAACCGGAGGAAACCCATGCAGACAGTCGCTGAAATAAACAAAGATAAATGATCTATGGAATTGCACACATATTGACAGTGCATGATCTCTCGTGCTGACCCATGTAGAATAATTCATTACAATATACAGTTGAAGGGGTTAAAAATAATTGAATGCAGAAAATATCCTGGGAAGCTGTTTGCACACCCAAGTTACAGCTGTGAAAATAATGGGTAGTGAGGAATTCTGATACCAAATGGGGGCAACGTATCTGTGGTGATTGTAGATCTGACTAGATGCAATACAACTGAGCAAGCACTAGAGGGAGCACGGGAGAGCTATATATACACCGGGACAGGAAGTGAGGACAGACTTCACGGAAAGCAGAACTCGTAGCAGGACACAGACACACAGGCAGGCAGCATTTGAGGTAGCCGTAAGTTAAGCTCTGAAGAGAGAACGAATTCACAATAAAGCATCTTCTCCACATTCGAGACTACGAGCTTTATTAAGACACGAGGAACAACACAGTATCGTTAAATTGTAACAAAAAGGGTTTCCTTTACTCCACAACAGGCTGGTATTGGGTGTCACAGATAACTGTGGGTGTCTCTCTCCTGCAGGTGTTAAAACCACAACCCGGAAGTGTCGCCCTGGGACAGCTTCGCAAGAGAGAGGGGGCAAGTCTCTGTTTATACCTAACCAGTGAGGTTGCCCTTATGCCACACCAGTTACCTTGACCACCACCTACGCCTGTGTGAATCTCTCTCCTGTGATGGTAAAATGTCACCCGGAAGTGCCCCACTAGAGCAACTTCACAAGAGAGAGAGAAAGAGGGACCACTGTTTATTCCTGACCAGTAGCCTCTCTTGAGTGAGCGTGTTCGAAGCGCTCATATTCCCTTTTCCGGGCCTTGACTACGGGATTATGTCCTGGCAATTATTGTGACTTGACCAGAGCGGACAGTGAAAGGAAGGTGAGAACCACAATATTGGTAGTTTTAAAATAATTAATTTATTCAAGAGAAATTAAGTCTTCTGCAACTCGGAGTAACCCCCACACGCACACACACCGGTTATGAAATACTATGTGTAAAACAAGAGACTAAACGGCACATCGAAAGTTCTTACAGTTTACACAGATTTACTTTAGCGATGCAAACACAGATACATTCACTCACCCACCCCAAACCTCAACATGCTATACTAATTGGGAGTTTTTTGTGAGCTAGAGGAATATACTCACCGCTCCAGGGACAGGATAGTTAAAAAAACTTTGACACAGATTTCTTTGTATCTTCTTCCAAGCTCTCTGGTCCTTGCGGCTGTTGCTCCTTCAGTTCTCGTGGTCACTTTTCAGCCAGGCAAAGCGTGTGTCAGGCAAGAGAGTAGAGTTTCTTTCAGGACAGTAGAGTTCTTGCAGGAGGACAGAGCTCTTGCAGGAGGGAAGAGTTCTTGCAGGAGGGAAGAGTTCTTGCAGGCGAGTAGAGTTCTCATAGAATTTACAGTGCAGAAGGAGGCCATTCAGCCCATCGAGTCTGCACCGGCTCTTGGAAAGAGCACCCTACCCAAGGTCAAAAACTCCACCCTATCCCCATAACCCAGTAACCCCACCCAACACTAAGGGCAATTTTGGACACTAAGGGCAATTTATCATTGCCAATCCACCTAACCTGCACATATTTGGACTGTGGGAGGAAACCAGAGCACCCGGAGGAAACCCACGCACACACGGGGAGGATGTGCAGACTCCGCACAGACAATGACCCAAGCCCGAATCAAACCTGGGACCCTGTAGCTGTGAAGCGATTGTGTTATCCACAATGTTACCGTGCTGCCCCAGTTCCTTTTTTTATTCACATTGTTCCTCAGACTTGACTTTTTGAGGGAAAAGCCCTGAATGGGTCAAACACTGACCCTCCCACAGGTGAGTTCCAGGACAAAGGAAGCCTTTCTGATTGTTGACAGAATGGAAGTGATCAAGTTCCCCAATCACAAGGTGTCATAATGTAATTTGATTTTAATCAGTGCCCTTACAAAAAGCTTGCAATGTCTCTGGTTTCTGCTGGTATCTTGACAATGGTCACTGGAGCCAACTTCGTTATCTCATTAAGGTATTGTGCTTCCATCTGGCCAGGGCAATAAGTGATTTGCATTTCAACTGCGCCTGGTCTCTGAATGAGATTGGGCTGTTTCATGACTCATGGCCTGTTTGTCTTGATTCCGTTGTCTACCTGATCTGCCCATTTAAAATGGAATGTGCTGCTCCAACAGGTCCAGTTTATTTTGGTCCTTTGATGAGTTTGCTACAACTTACAAAATCAATGCTTTCCAGACAGTCAAAGACCATAGATGTGTGTTTGCTGATAGTATGGTTATGTGTACGCGCCTTGTTTACTCTTGGATATTGTAATTATGCAGGAGTAGAGCTTCTGTAATTGGTTAAATACTACTGTGGGAAACTGATGAAATGATCAGGACTATTAGTTGTGATTGGATAATGATTATCCTTGAATAAATGCACAATTTTGATCGGTAAATGATAAGCTAAAGGTATAATTGGTCTTATATTTCTTTGTTCAGGGAGCTTGTCCGCCATGTGTTGAAAGCAAGATCTCTTGCTGTAGCTTGAATAAAGATCTGAATCCTGGGGTGGGATTCTCGTTCTGAGACTAAGGGTGGGATTCTCCAATTGCCGATGTTGATATCGCCCTAAGTGTTGACGCTGAAGCAGGATTCGTGGACTTCCACGACAGAAAAACTGGAGCCACACCTGGACTGATTCAACGACCGTTGAAAGGCTAGCACCGGTGCCACATGGAACACAATCAATTCCGATGAGAAACTGTTCGGGATTCGCGATTGACACTCCGGAGACTGACAAGCTGCAGCTGCATATGTGCGCACTTCACTGCCCACAAACACCATCCCAGCCAACAAGATGGCACTGGTTGCACTGGAGCGCACCCATACCATTGACGGGTTGGCTGGGGCCAAAGGGCACCGAAGGGGGTGGCCTGGGGGCCCGAAGTTCACAGTGGGCAGTCAGCGGTGTATGCAGCTGCATGACTGCCTTTCCGGCTGTGGCAATGGTGTTCCATGTCCATCCACCCCAACCCCACAGCCCACCTCCTGGCCACCGCCCACTACTACCCCCCGGTTCTGGAAGAAGTCCCCTAGCCAGCAGCACATCTGTCAGCAAACTATGGTGACGTTGCCCACTTTCCGCACCCCATCTCTCCCCCTCAGCAGCCACGGCGCCTATTTCACCATTTTTGAAAGCACAAGTGTATCTTGCCCGCCAGGAATTTCCTCCAGTGGAGGCGGAGAATCACAGGGGCCCCGGAGAATACCGGGTCAGACCTGCTCATGATATGCCAACGCCATTTACTGTATGTTCGGAGTGGAACACATTGACGCCGCTGTTGAGGAACCGGAGAATTGCGATTTGGTGCGCTGGCCACGATTTTGGCATCAAAATCAGTTCTCCGTCCAATCGCACTTCCTGATTTCAGCGTCGGCCGACGGAGTAATCCCGCTCCAGAACTCCGAAACTGGTCGCTCCAGTGGAGCAAAATACTCAGCAGCTGAATAGCTGTGAAAACTCCCCGGACAAAAGTAATTTTCTAATCCTGTGCTCTGGATATTGGAGTATTCAGCGGACTAACACATTCTGTGAAAAGTAGGATAAGTTTACAGTTCAATCTGCAATGTTCCATGTGCATTTTGTGCACCATTATCTTACTGAGAGTTCAGACAGCTTTCTTCCCAAACCAAGCTTCCCAGGAGGCTACTGCTGGAAAATGTTTACAGTTGCATGGAGTGCAGTCAACTCCCTGAACAATTTTCATTTTCCCGTACAAAGAAAATGTTCAACTGGGGCTATATTATGAGGATATTGTAAGAACAATTCCCTGTCCTCTGACTGTAATCTTGCATCACTGGGTGACTTAACGTGAGCAACATTTCCTATCCTCCAAAGGGTGATACTGAAACGTAGGACTTAATCAAACGTATTTTGGCAAACTGAAATCTATTTTGTAATTCAGTTCAGAAAATTGAGCATCACATTCACAAAATTATATACATTCTGACCCATGACTGTAAAGCTCAGCCCATCATGGAATACAGATATATAATCAGAAAATCACTACAGTGCAGAAGGAGGCCATTCGGCCCATCAAGTCTGCACTGACCCTCTGAAAGAGCACCCTACCTAGGCCCACTCCCCCACCCTATCCCCATAACCCTAGCTAACCTTTTGGACACTAAGGGCCAATTTAGCATGACTAACCCGCCTCACTTAGACCTTAAGATGTAGGAGCAGAATGATGCCATTCGGCCCATCAGGTCTGCTCCACCATTCGATCATGGCTGATACGTTCCTCATCCCCATTCTCCTACATTCTCCCCTTAATCCCTGATCCCCTTATTACTCAATAAATCCCTTTGTTAATCAAGAACACCAGATTTGTGCTGTTACCTACAGGGTTACAGACCTGGAAGATGGAGTCAGACAGAATAGTCCTTTCTTGGAACATAAGAACTAGGCAATTTAGCCTCTCAAGCCTGCTCCACCGTGCAATACGATCATGGCTGATCTCATCCTGGCCTCAACTCCACCGTCCCGCCCGTTCTCTATACCCCTTCAAACCATTACTAATTCGTCTTTAAATTTACTCACTGATCTAGCATCCATCTCGCTCTGGGGTAGCGAATTCCCAGAATCACGACACTCTGGGAGAGGTAGTTTGTCCTCATCTCTTCACCATAGCGGAGAAGCTATGCCATCTTCTTCGGAGCCTTCAACATGACAGTGATGATGATGAACGTCTTGCCAAGGCCATCCCCACACTTCCATTGCTTGCCTTCAAACAACCGCCTAACCTCAAACAGACCATTGTTTGCAGCAAACTACCTAGCCTTCAGGAGAACAGCGACCATGACACCACACAATAGCAACCTCTGCATGACATGCTGCATCATTGATATGGACACTACCATCACATATGAGAACACCACCCAATAGATACAATACATACTCATTCGACTCGGCCAATGTTGTCCACCTCATACACTGCAGGAAATGATATCCCGAGGCGTGGTATATCGGCAAGACCATGTGGATGCTATGACAACAGATGAACGGACATCACACAACATCTGTGTTGTGACTCCAGGTCAAGTGGGGCTGAAATTGACCGTGCACTAACCCAGGGTGCCGTAACAACGGACACGAGGCGAGAGATCCTCTGAAACTAATCAAGGAGAGGCTTTCAGAACAGAAGGAGGAAGTCTGCATACAGACTATGTAACCGTGTTCTGTGAGTGACTCACAAGAGCTTGTGATGTGGCTCACGAACAATTAAAAACTCCCAAACAGCTTTGGAAAGACAGGCAGATAACCATGTCAGAGCAAGGAGCCACGTGCTATTGCTCTTATGGGTGAACTCCGAAAAGTCTATTCGGTGGTCCGTAACAAATACCAAATAAGCTTGGGGAGCTAAACCCCAAACTGCAGGAAAAAACAAAGGCAGTGTCATGTCAACATGATGAAAGAATATCATAGCAGGAAAGGAACAAGCGGGTAATGGTCTGTCCAATAACAGCAGACCTGGAGGACATGAGGAACAGTGAGGATGAATTGGCGGGAGACATGATTGTGGCCCACACTGAACCCTCTACTGTGCAGCTGGCAAACACAGAAACGTTTGTAAAATTGGACACCATATTTACCCACCTAAATGCAGAATAGCGAGAAGACCTGATAAAGTTGCTCACTGCCTTTAAAAAAAGCTGTAACGACAAGCCAGGCTGCTCCACTTTAGCTCGAAATGATGTGGATGTGGGAGAGGCCCCTCCCATAAGGCAACATCCCTACTGTCTCGGTCCAGAAAATCCGGCCCAGTTTGGGAGGAGATTAACTTCATGTTGGAGCACTAACTAATGGAGTGTGTGGTGATATGCATCACTGTAAATACACAAAGGGTTAATGTAAATACATGTAGACTAGATAGTCACCAGAGGGAGCACCTTGGACATGACACGCAGACATTCAACCAATAGGTCAGTAAGATAGGACACGACCAATGGGCATTCACGATACACACAGAGGTGACACCACCACAGGGGGGGCATTACACCAACCCATATAAAAAGGACACAGCACACATGATCTTCCTCTTTCCAGTGGAGACACTCAGTAAGTAAAGACACGTTGTTGATTGAACATCACACCCACCATGTGGATTGTAGCAGATTGGTTCGTCAGTCTGAGTAGCTAGAGAAGGATTAACAGTAGAGTCGAATCCAAGTAGGAGAATTGTTAATAGTTCAATAAACGTGTTGAAGCTATCTCCATGTCTGAACCTTCCTTTGTGAGTGCACATCAAGGAAGCAGCTTATGCTACGTCAAGAGCATAACAAAACATGGTACACAGGAGTGACCGTTTAAATCCACATAGTTACAACTAAGCAAACAGCGACAACCAGCAACGGCACCCAAGCAAGATGATGTTCGGGATTCCGGTTCCACAGCAGCTCAGGCACCGAGGCAATCTCAGTGAAAACTGCCGTTGGTTCAGGCAGAGATTCGAGATCTACCTGGTAGCGTCCGATCTAGATGGCGTGGCGGATGCAGAGAAAATAAAGCTTCTACTTACCATCACGGGTCCAGAAGCAGCTGAAATCTTCCAGACCTTCAAATACTCAAAGGGGCAAAACAGGAGTGACATCCAGGCAGTCCTGGACAAATTCCAAGAATTCTGCGAGGGACATACAAGCAAAAATGGCAAAAGAGGCACCAAAACTCACCACGAGGTAGGCTTGCAGCAGAAATCTGCAGTTTTGAATTGCAGCCATCTTGGTAAAGGTGTTGCACATGCGCAGTTGAGAAAAAGGCCCCAAGTAAAGGAACAGCGATCTGAGCATGCCCAATCGCTTCCTACGACCTACGGCACACGCTTCATGATGTCAGAGGCCCCAAACCACGCCCAATTAAAGGGGAAATGCCCCAAAACATGGGAAAAAAATTTAAAGCTGTAAAAACTACCGTATATACTCGCGTAACATGCGACTTTTGAGCACCTAATTTGAAGCCTAAATTTCGGGGGTCGCATGATACGCGAGGTACAAAAATCGCGGGTGTGAAATGCTGCCAAGATAAGTCACATAGCATCCAGCTGGCTTTACTAGCGTCGTTCAGCCACTTGCCGTTTCCATTCATAAAAACATGAATGGAAACGTCAAGTGGCTGAACATCTTCCCATCAGAATACTACTCTTCAGATTTTGACCACAGCATTCTGATGGGAAGATGTTCAGCCACTTGACGTTTCCATTCATTTTTTTTATGAATGGAAACGGCAAGTGGCTGAACGACGCTAGTAAAGCCAGCTGGAAAGCTGTTCGAATCGCGAACAGCTTTCACAGCAGAATCCACTCTGCAGAAACCACACACAATGATACCATTTGGAAGTTTTAGTTTCCAAAATTAATTTCCAAAAAAGTCACTCACATGATACATGAGGTATACCATAAAATCATGTTTTGGGGACAAAAATTTAGGGGTCGCATGATACGCGAGATCGAAGGATACGCGAGTATATACGGCAATTCTTACACCTGGAACGACAGCACAATGCCTGAAATTCAACCAGTAGCTGAAAGTAACCTCCGCAGAACCCTGCAACAAGCAGTTAGCACCGTCCAAAGAGATGATACAGTCCTTGAAGACTACGACTCCGACCTTGATTTCTTCTTTGGACATCACGAGCCCAATGCCAGCTCCAACACAAAAAGTGATGATATGGTCCTAGAAGACTACGACTCAGACGAAGGTTTCATCATTAGCGATGGCGGCCCCAGTACCAAATCTGAACTGCTACGAGATGTGTTCTACAGTGAAGAATCCAACACAGACGCTGATGTTCTTCGGATTTGAGGATCTTCAGGTCAGCATATATGACATTCTGACTCGTGAGTGCAGGATTATGCTGCGGCCTGACACCAAGAGACAGCGAGCGGTGCAAGCCCACAGAGAGCGGCCTGCTGCCACACAGAGAGTGGTCCATGCACCGCGAAGGGTTCCCGACTCCACACAGAGCGTCGTCCATGCACCACAAAGATCCCAGCCTCCACACAGAAAGCGATGCAAGACTCCACACCACATGCCTTGCATGAACAAGAAGTGACTCGAGTGACACAAGCCTCCACAGCGAGCCCGTGGACAGCCTCCACGATAGAAGCAACACAAGACTCCAAAGCGCAGTCCTTGCATGAATAAGACCATGAAGGTCTAGCAACCTCCTCTGAGCAACCAGCAGCAGACGATGCAGGTCTGCCATGCTCAAGTGAACAACAGAAAGACTATGACAGTCTGCCATGCTCAAGTGCACAGCAAGAAGACTATGACAGTCTACCACGCTCCAGTGAACAACAACGCGACAATGACAGTCCACCCACATTGTTTGAGCCACAAGAAGAAGACTCTGACAGTCTACCCAGCTCAAGTGAACAACAAGAAGCTACTGAAGCTCTACCCACTGTATGTGAGCACAGTAAGAAATCTTACAACACCAGGTTAAAGTCCAACATGTTTATTTCAAACACTAGCTTTCAGAGCACTGCTCCTTCCTCAGGTGAATGAAGAGGTCTTCATTCACCTGAGGAAGAAGCAGTGCTCCGAAAGCTAGTGTTTGAAACAAACATGTTGGACTTTAACCTGGTGTTGTAAGATTTCTTACTGTGCTCACCCCAGCCCAACGCCGGCATCTCCAAATCATGGCTATCATCGACACTGTGTGTGAGACAAGTGACAACGGCATCCCACTTCCCATACAAGATGTGCAACTTGACAGACCTCAGCTAGTGTGTACAGAGGCACTCGACGATCACAGTGAGACTACTGGTGACTCTGGTGACACCACGTTACTTCAAACCTCATTTACTCGAGCCTCTCCACAAGAAAATGCATTCCTGAATGTTTTGACTCCAGACGTGGAGCATCAAGAAGCCTCAGCTGACTCAAGTGAACCTGCAAAGACTCCGGACTGGGAGCTGCAAGAAACCAAAGCTGATTCAGGTGAACCAGAAAGGGCTCCAGACGGGGAGCATTGACAAGCCAAAACTGACTCAGGTGAGACAGACCAGACTCCAGATGGGGAGAATCAACAAGCCAAAGCTGATTCAAGTAAGCTGGACTTGACTCCAGACTGGGAGCGCCGCAAACTCAGTGATGGCACTCTCGAGAAAACAGCAGATGCCACAAAGCACGCTGACATGAGTAACTGTGTGAAGGACTCATATTATTCACAGAGTGTGGTCCTTGAGCGCAGCAAACATGGCAACAAAACCAACCGACACAACAACACTACTTATGAAAACCATATCAAAGACGACACGACGCGTACCAAAGGCAACATAATCGACAGCAAGCACGACAAAGACTACACCAATGAAACTACGACTGGTACGACATGGTATAACTCTGCCCATGAGGGACACTGTTACTGCTCAGCTCAGTACAATGACATACCATGGCAGGACGATGCATCTTCCCAATTCACATGTGCTGCTCTACCAACAGACAACCTGGCATTCGGGACAGATGCCATCAAACGTCGCTACCACAAACATCGGAAGCAAAAAAGACGCCAAATCAGACAACAAAGTGATTTGACCACTTCTTGGTTCCTTACGCACAAGGACACTGATGGCGTTCACAGGGACATGCCACCATCAACCTTACCACCTCACCAACCAAACAAGAAAGACACGTGACCTTAATAATTGATGAATTTTGGACTCATACACATGATTTGGACTTATTGTTTGATGATCACTGTTATCATGACTTGTACATCACTTATCTGTCTGTTTTTGTTCAATTTTCTTTAACGCTGTACAGAAAATATGAAACATGAAAAAAGGGGGATGTGGTGATATGTATCACTGTAAATACACAAAGGGTTAATGTAAATACACGTAGACTAGATAGACACTAGAGGGACCACCAGAGGCATGACACACAGACATTCAACCAATAGGTCAGTAAGATAGGACACGACCAATGGGCATTCACGATACACACAGAGGTGACACCACCACAGGAGTGCATTACACCAACCCATATAAAAAGGACACAGCACACATGATCTTCCTCTTTCCAGTGGAGACAATAAGTGAGTAAAGACACAGGGTTCATTGAACATCACACTCACCACGTGAATTGTAGCAGATTGGTTCGTCAGTCTGAGTAGCTATAGAAGGATTAACAGTAGAGTCGAATCCAAGTAGGAGAATTGTTAATAGTTCAATAAACGTGTTGAAGCTATCTTCACGTCTGAACCTTCCTTTGTCAGAGTGCATATCAAGGAAGCAGCTTATGCTACGTCAAGAGCATAACACATGAAATGAAAATTGCTTATTGTCATGAGTAGGCTTCAATTAAGTTACTGTGAAAATCCCCAAGTCGCCACATTCCAGCGCCTGTCCGGGGAGGCTGGTACGGGAATCGAACCGTACTGCTGGCCTGCTTGGTCTCCTTTAAAAGCCAGCGATTTAGCCTGGTGAGCTTTCGGCCCCGGCTGACATGGCACCAAAGGCCGTTCACACCAGCCGGCGGAGTGGAAACCACTCTGGCGCGGGCCTTGCCCCTCAATGTGAGGGCTTGGCCCCCAAAGGTGCGGAGAATTCCGCACCTTTGGGGCGGCCCGACTCGGAGTGGTTCACGCCACTCCAACACGCCGGGACCCCCTGCCCCGCCGGGTAGGGGAGAATCCCGGCCAAGATGTCAGAAGTAATATCCTTTTGGTCAAGTGAGCTATCCTAATCCTACTTGAGTACTTATTACTGCTATGTCTAAAAATACATGTTAATAATGATTACTCAGACCTATAATTCATCTCAATCCTTAATAAAGCAATTTATGTAAAATTACTCATGCTAACGATTCAGTTTTAAGAGATATCATCGCTGACCCCCCCCCCCCCCCCCCCCCCCCCCCCTTCATGGAGCCAAGCAGCAGTGCTGGAGTTCTGCAGTTGAAAATGAAAATAAGAACATAAGAACATAAGAACTAGGAGCAGGAGTAGGCCATCTGGCCCCTCGAGCCTGCTCCGCCATTCAATTAGATCATGGCTGATCTTTTGTGGACTCAGCTCCACTTTCCGGCCCGAACACCATAACCCTTAATCCCTTTATTCTTCAAAAAACTATCTATCTTTACCTTAAAAACATGTAATGAAGGAGCCTCAACTGCTTCACTGGGCAAGGAATTCCATAGATTCACAACCCTTTGGGTGAAGAAGTTCCTTCTAAACTCAGTCCTAAATCTACTTCCCCTTATTTTGAGGCTATGTCCCCTAGTTCTGCTGTCACCCGCCAGTGGAAACAACCTGCCCGCATCTATCCTATCTATTCCCTTCATAATTTTAAATGTTTCTATAAGATCCCCTCTCATCCTTCTAAATTCCAACGAGTACAGTCCCAGTCTACTCAACCTCGCCTCATAATCCAACCCCTTCAGCTCTGGGATTAACCTAGTGAATCTCCTCTTCACACCCTCCAGCGCCAGTACGTCCTTTCTCAAGTAAGGAGACCAAAACTGAACACAATACTCCAGGTGTGGCCGCACTAACACCTTATACAATTGCAACATAACCTCCCTAGTCTTAAACTCCATCCCTCTAGCAATGAAGGACAAAATTCCATTTGCCTTCTTAATCACCTGTTGCACTTGTAAACCAACCTTCTGTGACTCATGCACTAGCACACCCAAGTCTCTCTGAACAGCGGCATGCTTTAATATTTTATCGTTTAAATAATAATCCCGTTTGCTGTTATCCTACCAAAATGGATAACCTCACATTTGTCAACATTGTATTCCATCTGCCAGACCCTAGCCCATTCACTTAACCTATCCAAATCCCTCTGCAGACTTCCAGTATCCTCTGCACTTTTCGCTTTACCACTCATCTTAGTGTCATCTGCAAACTTGGACACATTGCCCTTGGTCCCCAACTCCAAATCATCTATGTAAATTGTGAACAATTGTGGGCCCAACACGGATCCCTGAGGGACACCACTAGCTACTGATTGCCAACCAGAGAAACACCCATTTATCCCAACTCTTTGCTTTCTATTAATTAACCAATCCTCTATCCATGCTACTACTTTACCCTTAATGCCATGCATCTTTATCTTATGCAGCAACCTTTTGTGTGACACCTTGTCAAAGGCTTTCTGGAAATCCAGATATACCACATCCATCGGCTCCCCGTTATCTACTGCACTGGTAATGTCCTCAAATAATTCCACTAAATTAGTTAGGCATGACCTGCCCTTTACGAACCCATGCTGAAAATGAAATGAAAATGGCTTATTGTCACGAGTAGGCTTCAATGAAGTTACTGTGAAAAGCCCCTAGTCACCACATTCCGGCGCCTGTTCGGGGAGGCTGGTAGGGGGAAGCTGCTGGGATTGTAAGCAGCTGTCAAGATGATGATCGATCATGTGCTGCTTGCGACTCTATTGGACGAAGCTTAAACACTGCTTGCAATTCTATTGGATAAATTTAAAAGAAGCATCTTCAGTTGTGCTCATGCTCAAGCTGAATGGCTCCACAAGGTTCTACATTGACCACCGATAGGTTAATAAAGTGACCCGAGCCAACCTCTGCTCGAATTCCCACCTTTGGGTAGCCCAAGCTATCAACATTACAGAGGTAGATTTGTTCAAGAGATCCTGGCAGATTGCCTTGACGACCCACATGAAAGAAATGAGAGTGTCACTTATTTGTTTGTGATGGGGAGGTGTCAGAAGGCTATGCCCCTTTATTTTTTGAAAACATTATTTTTCAACTTTCAACTGTCTGAGAATTTTGCAAACTGAACTGATTCAGAGCCAACTGCTTTGAATGCAAGGCCACCTTCCAAGGTGAGAATGAGAAACAAACAAATCACCCTCAGGGGTGTGTGAAGAGAGGGACATTTCCTATAATCCGGACACCCACCAAAACTTGTAACTGTCCAAGTAAGAAACATTAAAAATGCAAAGCTGATGATGAAACAATGGCTGCCACAGACAGACAAACCCCAAATCTCTAGGAATACACAGTGGGTGAAGTATTTCAAGGCCCAGCCACTTGAGAGATATTGCTGCTTACAGAAGGGGGTATAAAGAAATTCTTCAACAGAAGAAACAGCCTGAAGAATGCTTTCTCTTCCCTCTCCCCCTCTTTCTTCATCTCTCTCTCTCTCTTCCTTTTGGAATAAATATATTTCATGTTTCGAGAAACCAACTCAAGCAGAAGCCTCACGGCGAACCAGGATCTTGTAATAATTGCAACATCTTCCACATCTGAACACATCCAAGTAATCAGCAAATCCAAATTGGCTGCAGTATTTAAAATCTACACCTCAAGGACAATCAAAGGACACTTAACCATACATTATTTTACCTTTTTTATTAGACTCTAACCCCCCTTATTTCTGATACGCACATGTGTGTGTGTGTGTGTGTGTGTTTCCCTGAATGACTGCATGAGGGCCAAACGCTTGACATCAAGTTTTTATTATTTTGCTCAGATTTAGTGAATAATAAAATTGCTCTTTCTTTGACTTATGAAAACTTAAATACATTCTGATTTGTAAAAGGCATGTCCTAGTGAAAAATAAACTTAAACTTTTGTTGTAACCAACTGTGGAGATTGAATAGAGAGGAACTAGTTCACCCCTTCTCACCTAGTCGTAACATACTAAGTTGAAAGTTGTCTGGATTATTTTGTTCTTACTGTGATTGAGTGAAAATGTGCTCCGAGACAATGGCCCAGATTGTGTGGTTAGCAACAAAGGAATAGTGCTCACCCTTGACTAAGCAACAGCTGCAAACAGTTTTTTGCAAGCAAGTGGAAACTTGCTGTCATCGGTTATCTGACAAAACAGTGGCACCCTCTACAGGAGCTATGTAGTGGATAAATAATCAGTAAGTACCACAACTTGTGTTATGGCGTAAGGTATTTCAATGCTGGATTTATTGGTGATATAGCTGTGCAGCACAATCTATGGAAGAGGAGGGTAACTGGGGCTGCAACCTGCAGATTTCCAAGTCTACCCGTGCATGTGCAGATTCAGCAGGTTGCTGTCCAATTTATTCCATTCTAATGGTCAACAATGATAACTTCATTGTCAATTCAGCAAGCAGTAGCATCGTGGTCGTGCAACTAGGCGAGTAATTCAGAGGCCTGGACTATTATGAGTTCGAATCCCACCACAGCAGCTGGGGAATTTGAATTCCGTTATCTAAATAAATCAGGAATTTAAAACCCGGGATGAATAATGATGCAAAATGAATGGAATGTTGTCAAAAAACCCATCTGGTTCACTAATGCCCTTTTGGGAATGTTGGTCTTTCGGCACCAATAATATTGCCAAATTAACTAGATATGGCAGTTATTAATGATAATACTGCTTTTCAGAGTCGCCAGATATCAAATGATACCACCGCAAGGCTTTACCCGATATCAATCAAAGGACCAAACAACCAGTTAGTCAGTTCAACTTCAAAGATAGTTTATTTATGCACAAGGATTACTTAGACATGCAACATAAAACACTACAAGTACACCTAGCAACTACAATAACATATACTTAACTTCAGGGCAACCGGCTCTTTGCAGATGAACAAGGCCTTTGTTCGGAACTTGTGTGGCTGGGTAGAAGAAGTGGCTTCGTTTCTGCTGGGCTCATTCGTCTGGTAGCGATCGCTGGTCTTGAACTTGTCTTCTGGTCGTAATGCTACACTTGGTTTGAGGCGTAGGTGGGGGCCTAGAGAGACCAAACACATGGCTGTGTCTCTTTTTATCCCTCTGGGATTTTGTGCTCTTTGGGGCAGTCCTTAGCTCCTTAGCTTTGGACCCAATAATTTCACAGTCGTCGATCACTGCCCTCGATTTTGGCCAATAAAGGGGCGGGTGCCTTGATGGCTGGGCATGTTCTGAGCGGTCATTGACCTTAGCTGTTTGGGCTTTCTTAGCAAAGGGAGTGGCACCAGTTAGTCTGTATCTGTATCCGTTACCTGAGTACAGTCTTTTTGTTCTGGGAAATGGGCCATTAGAATGCAAACGAGCGGGAGTTTCGATCGCATCTAGCTATCTGAGTTGCAAATACACACACAAGCTCTGAGTGTGTCTGAGTCCTGGGTTGGCCATAATTCCCATGGTCCTTTGCAGGTGGCCATCTGAGATGGCTACAGGAAGGCGACCTGCTATCTTTAGCCAGTCTTTCCCATATGTGACTGCAGACCCAGAGCAATGTGGTTGACTCTAAGCTACCAAGCTGACCAGCTGTCCCAAACGGCTAGGCAATTGGGGACGGGCAAGAAGTGCTGGCCGGGAATGGTGGGTGGTGTCTCATCCAGATGATGCCGCCATCATAAGATGTGGGCAGCCTTAATGCACCAACTGGTCTTTTCCTGCTCGTTAATTTCATATGTTTGTAATTTCAATGATCAGTTAATATTCATTATTTCATGCAACCAATCTGTCACTGTTTAGCTCACAGGGCTAATCGCTGGCTTTGAAAGCAGACCAAGGCAAGCCAGCAGCACGGTTTGATTCCCGTAACAGCCTCCCCGAACAGGCGCCGGAATGTGGCGACTAGGGGCTTTTCACAGTAACTTCATTTGAAGCCTACTCGTGACAATAAGCGATTTTCATTTCCTTTCACTAGGTGAAATACCTGCAGCATATATAATCTCCAACATCCAACATCATTTGTAAATATTTTTAAGAATCCACAGAATTTCGTGTCTCGGTTGGACTATGTGGGAAATAGAAAAATGCAAATCTAAGATATCAACAAATGCTCTGCTCCACATTAAGGCATGTGAAACTAACAAAAAAAACAACAATCTGAAGGCAGAACCACACAAGTAGAAGGAATACTGGATCAAACTGGAACAGTTATTTTGTTTCTCTGTAAGTCTCATTCTAAAATATCAACACTGCTACCTTCATCTGCAATCAGCATTTATAAATGCACTAGAGCAAATATGACATAGATCCATCTTTCTGGCAGTTATCTTTGACATGTACAGTCGCTTTCACAATAAATGACAGCATGATAAATGTGCTTATTGCATGCTTCAAATACTTATGTTTTACACCCTAACTGGCTAAAGTAATAGCACTGCCAGCAACTTATTTCACTGCTGAAACTTGTTTAGTTGATGACTGTCCAATTGAAGTTGGTGCTGTGAGGTTCCCTGGCCTTATAGTTACCTTTTTAGTAGCAATGAATTGACCAGGTCTCCTTCTCAACATTCTTCATTCTCTATTCTTCATTCTCTATTCTCTATTCTTCAATTGAAAGCTCCCACTCACTACCTTGCAGACAGAATCACCCAAACAGCGGATATCAGGCCACTGATGATTTACGCATGTTTGCGCCCAGTAACTGTAAACAGATTCACAGTTATGTTGGAGACTGCAAAGAGCGACGTTTTGCTGCTAACAACACAGCTGATTCTATGGTGAAAACGCCACAGTATCGATTACAGCACAGCAAGCAGCTGTCAGTGTTGAACATGTTTCCCTAGATGCTTTCTCACTTTCTGAGCAGACTTGAAATGAACCGTAACGTAAACTGAACAGACACCTGACCGATTGATTGATTTCCCTGGTTGCATTGGGCTTTTGTGTTTCTTTCTAGAAGTTTTCACTTTTTCGCAGAACACTTTGCGAATTAGTTATCAGTTTCCTGGCAAGTCTACGAACAATGTAGTGCATTCTACACAAACCAACAAGCCGAAACCTGCTACGGTAATAAACTATGAAATAAGAAATGAAAATCAACGACATCCATTTTAAAATAAACTTTTTAAAATTCGCAATTTAAAATGTACCATGGAGGGTTCTGTTTTTCAAAGTGCTACTATTCCGATTAAAACATTGACAGTTTCAAAAATAAGATCCACCATTGGCCTTGATGAGCAGTCTGCATGAGTCTGCACAGACAGGTGTGCAAACATATCAATAGAAAAGGGGGAAAATACATTTTCCAAGTTTGTGTGTACACAAAAGAAGGAAATAGATGTGCAGATAAAAGCAATGGAAATAGGAGAAATTAATCATTAATTTGTTGGTAAAACTGGTTTTGATGATTTTACAGCCAGTTTCGAGAAGAAACCTTTTGCACCACCTTCTCAGGTGATATTGGAAATAAGCAATAAATGCAAATTTGCCAGGGTCATACACGTCCCATAAATAAATCTTTGAACAGTTACTGGTATTTTGATAGTTGACAAGATATTAGCTGCACATGTATGATAAGATCTGCACACTGCAGATAAATTTGTTAATTTCTGAGCATTATGTACGAATACAGGAAGCTTAGATTCTACTTCGAATGGCTTCCTTTTATGTTCAACAATATCTGATAAGGTTGATTGATTTCAAACTCCTTGTGCTTGCGTATGAGAGGACAATCTATATATTAGAGTGCTTTGCATTCTCATTTTCAAGTATTCATTTTACTGGAAATGTTTCATGCTCTTTCTCCTGTTCGATAAGGAAAACAAACAGAACTCTTTTTCTGTTGCCAGTACACACCACACAGAGACAGTCTACCTTTTCACAATGCTGCCAAAAGCATTTGACCACCTTCTATTTTATAGCCAGCATTTTGAGAATATTCATTACATTTGACAACATTTTTGGAAAAAGAGGGATTGCACTGTATTTTCCACCCAAAACCATTAATTTGTAAATACCTTCCAATCTGCAAACTTCCCTTGCTAAAAGCAATTAAATGGTCCCTGGGCTGTCTTGATTTAGAGCAGTTTGACTCGACAACCTTAAAACGATGTGGGCCAACATGACTTTAGTAGCAGAAGGATACTTGTGGATTACATCATGCCACACTCCTGGCATTGTAAAACAGCACGTAATCAGGTTTATCATTAGCAATCGCAATGAGGGACTCATTAGTTTACCAGAAGAAGCCAAACACTTCAGGCCACAAAATATTTGAGAGCGATTGTAAAGTTTAATTGCAATTTTGCTGTATGGTGGCCTTTGTAAACATTTATCACCTTGGAGCAATCCGGTATTTGAGGATTTTTTTTACCTTCCCACTGTTTCAACAGTAATGTACATAAAATTACCGTTAAAGGACATAGCAGAATTTTTCACAATTCCAGCGTTCTCATAATTCATTCTTAGCAAATCTCGGATTAATAATAATAATATTTTTATTGTCACAAGTCGACTTACATTAACACTGCAATGAAGTTACTGTGATTAAACTGTTTGTTCTCCCCGTACATTATTTATTCTCAATCAACAGCAAAATACATAGATATTACCAATAATATTTTAGACCCTGATAAGGTACCAAACAAATGGGACAGATTGGGAACCTGACAGACAGGAAAATCTACTTTCATGAATATGCCATTTTATCATATGTTCCATCAAAAATCTCTTAACTCACTTAATTCCTGCTGAATTAAATATTGAAAAGTATCAAGTATACCCATTTCTCAATGCTTCCTATGGCATAGCTTCAGAGATTATGTTTAATATTGTGACACCAGTAACATGGAAAACCTTTCACCTGATACCTTCTGCAAAGGAAAGTATAGGCACTAAGATACAAGTTTGATACTTATGACAGAATATAATTCCATCATAATTATCTAAGAATGGCTTCCTGCCCAGTTTAGAAAAGAGGAATAAAAGCATTTTGGCAATTTGGCATCTGACTTCTTCAGTGGGAAAAGACAAATTTGCAACACCAGCTGGCAATATAAACACTATGGAACAGTCAAGGCAAGTTACAAATGCCAGCTCCAGATTGACACCGTTTAACATTCTTAACACTCCAGAGTATATCTGGAGTAGACTGGAGAGAATAGGTCCCTGGACAAAGATGTTTTTTTTAAAATTTAGCTTAGTTTTTCCAATTAAGGGGCAATTTAACATGGCCAATCCACCTAACCTGCACATAGAACATAGAACATAGAACAGTACAGCACAGAACAGGCCCTTCGGCCCTCGATGTTGTGCCGAGCAATGATCACCCTACTCAAACCCACGTATCCACCCTATACCCGTAACCCAACAACTCCCCCTCTTAACCTTACTATTAGGACACTACGGGCAATTTAGCATGGCCAATCCACCTAACCCGCACATCTTTGGACTGTGGGAGGAAACCGGAGCACCCGGAGGAAACCCACGCACACACGGGGAGGACGTGCAGACTCCGCACAGACAGTGACCCAGCCGGGAATCGAACCTGGGACCCTGGAGCTGTGAAGCATTTATGCTAACCACCATGCTACCGTGCTGCCCCATCTTTGGGTTGTGGGGGCGAAACCCACGCAGACATGGGGAGAATGTGAAAACTCCTCACAGACAGTGACCCAGGGCCGGGATTCAAACCCAGGTCCTCAGCGCCGTGAGGCAGCAATACTGTAGGCAGCCACCGTGCTGCCCTGGTTTCTAGGCAAAGATAAGCTTTTCTGCTGCAGACAGAATTGTGAAACACTGTTTGCAGTTCTACTCCTATTTTTTGAAAGAGACTTCTCTGTTTTCGATGTGAGAAAATTAATGTCAGATCCTAATTTAGGACTTGTATTTTTGAGATAGTGGCAAGGAAGATGGAAAACCATCGGCATAAGGCTTGGGAATTCTTAATGTTTGGATTTATTTCAGTATGATTGCAAAGCTGATCATGCAATTGTGTTGGGTATAAACCGCACATCTACTTTATTCATGCAATTGCCTGTTGGGCCACCCAAAGCCAACTTAAAACAGGATTTTCATTTCTTACATCATTTTTGAATTATAGGCTTCCTGACAATGCAAAATTTAGAAGAATCGTAGAATTCCTACAGTGCAGAAGGAGCCCATTCGGCCCATCGAGTCTCCACCGATCCTCTGAATGAGCACCGCACCCAGGCCCACTCCCCTAACCCATCCCTGTAACCCCACCGAACCTGCGCATCTCTGGACTGTGGGAGGAAACCGGAGCATCCGGGGGAAACCCATGTAGACACGGGGGAAAGTGCAAACACGACACAGCCAGTCACCCAAGGCTGGACTTGAACCCGGGTTCCTGGAGCTGTGAGGCAGCGGTGCTAACCACCGTGCCACCCATCTTGTTGTTTCCCTTTCAAAAATGGGTGGTGAGCTTTCTGCTTAAACTGCTGCTGTATGTTTAGTGATGTTGTGTCCATAATACCGTCAGGTACCAAACAGAGCTGAGACTGAGTTACTTGTAAGGCATTGTGCTAGTGGTGTTGGGAGGGCTTTAAACTAACTCGGCAGGGGTGTGGGAACAAGGAGATAATATCAGAGTGGAATACCAAGGTGCATAAAATACTGGGAGATAGATAGCACTGGGATAGAGAATAGTAAGTTAATAGGTGGAGTTAGAGTAGGGGAGAAAGTAATGAAGTCTAAATCAGGGTTATACCTCATGTATGTGAATGTAGAGTAGAGTAAGTAAAATTGGGGAATTACGGGCAGAGATTGCCATTTGGATTTATCATGTTGTGGCGATAACAGAGACCTAGCTCAAAGAAGGGCAGGACTGGGTGTTAAATGTTCCTGGGTACAAGAAAAGATAGGGAAGGAAGAAAAGGAGGGGGCTGGTGGTATTGGTCAAGGAGAGCACTGCAATGCTGGAGAAAAAGGATGTCCAGAAGGTTCAAGTACAGAGTCAATTTGTCTACAGCTAAGGAACAAAAAGGGTGCAATTAGATTACTTGGTGTAGTCACCATCTGGTTCTCTTCCTCTCTCAGAGACCTCTGCCCATCGTGGGCTTCATAGAATTTACAGTGCAGAAGGAGGCCATTCGGCCCATCGAGTCTGCACTGGCCCTTGGAAAGAGCATCCTACCCAAGCCCATACCTCCACCGTATCCCCATACCTCCACCCTATCCCCGTAACCCCACCTAACCATTATTGGACACCAAGGACAATTTAGAATAACCAATCCACCTAACCAGCACATCTTTGGACTGTGGGAGGAAACCGGAGCATCTCTGGTATGGCACCGCATTCTTGGCGTTATGACCCCCTTGGGGCCGCGGATGATGCTCAATCAGATTTACCACATTTACCTCTTAGTACGAACTACCCCGGTAATTGGGGGCAGGGTTTCCCCTGAACAAGGGGTAACCTCTCAATACATAAACCTCGGGGCTGGTTTAGCACACTGGGCTAAATCGCTGGCTTTTTAAGCAGACCAAGGCAGGCCAGCAGCACAGTTCAATTCCCGTTCCAGCCTCCCCGAATAGGCACCAGAATGTGGCGACTAGGGGCTTTTCACAGTAACTTCATTGAAGCCTACTTGTGACAATAAGCATTTTTCATTTTCGACCGACCTGGGTGCAAGTCGAGGAGGAGAGGAGTTGTTTCCTTAGGAATTTTGTGTACACCTAAATAAACCTTAGTTCCTTTCTGGTCCTACCATGCCTCCCTGTGTCGCTTCCGTTGGATTCTACACTGGCGACGAGGGTGAAGTGGAGCTGCTGCAGCCATCATGCTTTGTACCGCCAACCTACTTCAACCAGGCCCAGAGAGGCCGCTACACCGACTGGAGAGATGCCACACATCGGAAGGCTTGAACAGTTTAACGCAGGTACCAATGACTGGATCCAGTACATCGAGCGGGTACAGTATTTCTTTTGGTCTAATGCCATTGTGGGGGATGGGCGACAAACCGTTATACTACTGACCGCAGCCGGGGGACTGACCTGTGTGTTAATCAAAAGCCTCACCCACCCGGACAGGCCGGACTCCAAGTCCTTTGCCGCATTGAGGTACCTTGATCGAGGTACATTTGAACACACAGCCCCCAATAATGGTCAGCTGGTTCCGTTTCCACATGGCCTCGCAGAACCATGGGAATTCAATGGGGCCTGTTTGGTGAGCTTGAGAATGCTCGCAGCCTCTTACGGGTTTGGGCTGCACTGCTGAATCACTGAGAGACCGTTTTTCTGTGGATTCCGTGTGCCGACTCCCAGCGGAAAATTCTCACAGAGGCTCACTTAACCCCGCAATGGGCGGCAGACATCACCAGTTGCTGAGAAAGCGCAAAGCGTGAGGTCCAAGAGCTTTAGGGCCTGGCGCTACTTAACCTCGGTCATCGGAGCAACCGCCAACGGTCCGTGACCGGGCCCGAGAGATGCAAGCCTCCACAAGGCGGAACCTGCCACGGGAACCAAGGGCGCGACCATGATGCACCCGGGAGTAACCCAAGCCAATGCACCAAGATGGCAGCCGCAGGCAGCAGACTGGGCACTGCAACCAGGGCCGGGGCACCAGGCGGGCCTGTGAAGGCACCATTCCCCGCCAACCCCCCAGGTGTTACCGCCCCCTAGAGGCAAAGCATATTATGCCAAGGACCAGGAAGACGTATACTGGCAGTTGCATTGCATGGCGCCGATCTGAATAGCACTGACTTATCCTGTTTTGAAGAACCTGCCTTCCCCGAACTTTTCTTAAGCCACCAACACTGTGACTTCTAGGGGCGGCGTGCGGCGCAGTGGTCAGCACTGGGACTGCGACACTGAGGACCCGGGTTCGAATCCCGGCCCTGGGTCACTGTCAGTGTGGAGTTTGCACATTCTCCCCGTGTCTGCGTGGGTTTCACCCCCGCAACCCAAAGATGTGCAGGTTAGGTGGATTGGCCACAATAAATTTCCCCCTAATGCGAAGAAAATAAATAAATAATTGGGTACTCTAAATTTATTTTAAAAAACACTGTGACTTCCTGTGCCAACTTTATTACAATGAAAACATTTAAGTTTTCTTATCTCTCTTTCACTATCATTGATTTCCTTTTCAATCTGAGGCAAATACTCCTTCATATCTCCCACTAGCCCTCCTTTGCCTTGCTCACCTGTAAATTTCTATCCTTTCCCAGTTTCTATCCTTCATAGATTGAAATTGATATTGAAAACCAGACTTTGCTTTTGTGAGTTAATTCAAAATCATCTGCCATTTCTGGAGCAAGTCACTGAAGTTCAAATACTCTCTTTTTCCTTGTCCCTTTACCAATCTTTTCATTTCTACTTCAAGTTTTCTCCTTTCCATTTCCTTTTGTAACGCCCTCTCTTTTTCCTTTCCTGCCCTCTATCTTTCCTTTTCTTCTGCCATTCCCAGAATCTTTTCCCTGCATCTCTAATTGTTTCATTTGTAATAGAGTTCTCGCTAATTCCAATGACTCAGGCTGTGTCTCTGGCAAATTTAAATGCGGAACTGTTGTTTGTGTTGTCTCCATCTTCCTCACCTCTTCAGATAAAGTTCACTGCAGCTTGTCTGCTGAACCAAAGGGGTTTTAGTCACCCTTTGCCAACCAGCCTGAATGGTCTCTTCCACACCCAGGAATAGGTTTGCTACTAAAAGAGTTGTCTCCAGTCTCTCCCTATTTAAACAGTACCACTCGAAAGAAAGCACCCCTTCCACACACACTCGCTCTCTTTAAGTTCAATAATTCCAAGCCAAACAAGGAATTATACTTTGAAGTCCCGGTAAAGAGCCCCCAATTTGAAAAATGAAAATGAAAATCACTTATTGTCACGAGTAGGCTTCAATGAAGTTACTGTGAAAAGCCCCTAGTCGCCACATTCCGGCGCCTGTCCGGGGAGGCTGGTACGGGAATTGAACCGTGCTGCTGGCCTGCTTGGTCTGCTTTAGAAGCCAGCGATTTAGCCTTGTGAGCTAAACCAGCCCCTACGATCCTAGACCAGACCCCAACCCCAGCTAGGATACTGGACAGAAACCCCAATATTTAATTTTAATTTTGTAAGACTGAGAGGAAAGGGTGCCTCACTCCAGGAGTGATTTCACGCAAAATAGGGATATGGTGTATTGAAACACTCAGAAGTCCCACATGCTTCAAGAAGACCACCATCATACCGGTGCCAAAGAAGAACCAGGCAACGTGCCTCAATGACTACCGTCCAGTGGCCCAGACTTCAGTCATAATGAAGTGCTTCGAGAGATTGATCATGAAGCACATCATCTCCATACTCCCAGAACGCCTTGATCCACTGCAATTCGCATGCCATCGCAACAGGTCCACAGTGGACACCATTTCCCTGGCCCTACACTCATCCCAAAAGCATCTCGACAACAAAGACTCCTACATCAGACTTCTATTTATTGACTACAGCTCTGCCTTCAACACCATTATCCCAGCCAAGCTCATATCAAAGCTCCGAAACCTAGGAATTGGCTCCTCACTCTGCAACTGGATCCTTGACTTTCTGACCCACAGACCACGATCGGTAAGAATTAAAAACAACACCTCCTCCACAATAGTCCTCAATACCGGGGCCCCGCAAGACTGCGCACTTAGCCCCCTACTCTACTCCCTGTACACACACGACTGCATGGCAAAACTTGGTTCCAACTCCATCTACAGGTTTGCTGACGATATGGCCATAGTGGGCCGGATCTCGAATAACGACGAGTCAGAATACAGGAGAGAGATAGAGAACCTAGTGGAGTGGTGCAGCGACAACAATCTCTCCCTCAATGCCAGCAAAACTAAAGAGCTGGTCATTGACTTCAGGAAGCAAAGTACTGTACACACCCCTGTTTCACATCTCCAAAAATCTGTCCTGGTCTACCCACATCGCCGCTACCACCAGCGATTAGCATTGTTTAAGGAGTAATAGTAAGCTATTGTCTTGTATAATATTGAAGATATTTTAATACTGTGTTAATAATACAGTTTGTTGGATTGGATTTGTTTATTGTCACGTATACCAAGGTACAATGAAAAGTATTTTTCTGCGAGCAGCTCAACAGATCATTAAGTACATGGGAAGAAAAGGGAAGAAAATAAAAGACATAATAGGGCAACATAATCGGCCTAGGACCGCAAGAAATTTCAGAGAGTCGTGAACACCACCCAGTCCATCACACAAAACCGCCACCCATCCATTGACTCCATCTACACCTCCCGCTGCCTGGGGAAAGTGGGCAACATAATCAAAGACCCCTCCCACCCGGCTTACTCACTCTTCCAACTTCTTCCATCGGACAGGAGATACAGAAATCTGAGAACACACACAAACAGATTCAAAAACAGTTTCTTCCCCGCTGTTACCAGACTCCTAAATGACTCTTTTATGGACTAACCTCATTAACACTACACCCTCTATGCTTCATCCAATGCCGGTTCTTATGTAGTTACATTGTATATCTTGTGTTGCCCTATTAGGTCTTTTATTTTATTCCCTTTTCTTCCCATGCACTTAATGATCTGTTGAGATGCTTGCAGAAAAATACTTTTCATTGTACCTTGGTATACGTGACAATAAACAAATCCAATCCAACAAACTGTATTACTAACACAGTATTAAAATATCTTCAATATTATACAAGACAATAGCTTACTATTACTCCTTAAACAATGCTAATCGATGCGGTGACACGATAACCCTTAACTACTATCTTTATTTCCCCTTAAACAACAGAACCATCTCAGGTTACAATCCACTTTTCAATACAGTTAGCACTCAGGGGGCGGAGAATCCACTTTCACGCCAAAATTGGGCCCGGCGATTCTCTGGGAGCCGAGAATCAGCGTGATCGCGGAGTACACCACGCAACTGGGGGCCCATTGACAGAGGCCAGCCCAGTGATCCTCCACTCCCAACCGGCCGAGTTCCCGACGGCGTGGAACTAACCACCTATCGCCTGTCGGGATAGTCGCGTGGCGGCTGCAGACTCAGTCCGCGACCGCCCTGGTGGGGCAGGCGGGCGATTGGACACTGGGTGCCTTATAGGTGGCCGGGTGGTTAGATCCATGCAGTTAGATGTTTGGCACACGGCCGATCGGGAGTGGGGGTCTAATTTTGTGTGTGGCTCTGCGGTCCGCCATGGAGTTCGGCACGGCCGCTGAAGGGCGCTGCCATGCGCATGCGTGGACTCTAAACCAGAAGTGTCGGGGCCCATATCCGCAGTTAAAGCTGCGTGATCTACTCCGGATCCCTGCTAGCCCCCTGCAGGACATTGAATTAGCTGATCTTTTTTCCAGGAGTCTCTGTAAAACTCCATCGTTTTTAGGCCGGCGTGGGGACATAGTCCCATCTGGGAGAATCCAGCCTAGTGTTTTTCAAACTTTTATTCCCAGGACCCACCTTTACCAACTGGCAGACCTTTGGGACCCATGCCAGCCAAACTTCGCGACCCACCCCAGCCGACCTTCGTGACCCATGCCAGCCAACCTTCGCGACCCACCCCAGCCGACCTTCGTGACCCATGCCAGCCAACCTTCGCGACCCACCCCAGCCAACCTTCGTGACCCACACCAACCTTTCTGACCCATGCCGGCTGACATTCGTGACACACCATTATTGCTTACCTTTAATGTGACAGGTGAACCTGTTTGTTCCTCACAGTCTCACTTGCTTTGTCATTCAATGTTACATTTCTGTGAAGGACGTCAGCTGATGATTTAAGTTCTCGGTGCATCCTTTGAAAAAATGAATATGTTTGTCCTCGGACTTGCCATGCTTAGTCTTCAAATGCTTTTGACGTTTTGAGGGTTTGAAACTTTCATTTGCCAGTACTTCCCTGCATGTAACAGACATGGGCTTTGCATCCTGATTTGCATTTGCAAAATTAACAATGCCATACCTCAATAAATCACCTTTATGCTTCGTTGTTCCCAATTTCAGTTTCTTCTTAATTGTTTGTTCACCAGAGGCCCTGGAGCTCTGGATGCAGTCAGGGACTCTCCCGAGAAGCTCTCTCCAGCAGATTCAATTGTGAGATCCTGGCCTGTATGTGTCTCTGGCCTTCTCTTCCTTTATTACAAAATGTTTCATCTTCAGTTCTTCACACAGTCCTGTTGTTTGCTTGCTGGCAGCTATAAAATGGAGGAAACTCTCCTGTGTGATTTTACACCTAGAGTACGTGATGCCAGTGTACGGGGTTGCGTGACCTCTACCTGCCGCCACTTCTGGTGGGAAGACTCCATCGATTATTTTTAAAAATCTGGTCCTGGGACTTCAGGAGGAGGTGGTCTGCGCCACTGGGCTCCGAGCCTGCACACTGCTACATCCAGCTGATGGGGCACGCATGCGCAGGACAGCCGGCATTTTTAAAAGCTGCTTACGGCTGTTGGGCACTGCTTCCCGTGATTGGGAATGCCGCGACCAATCGCTCCGCAACCCTCATGACACCCACCCGTGATCCACCCATGGGTCGCAATCCTGAGTTTGAAAATGACTGCTGTAATTAAATATTGGTAAGAGCAAAGCCTTTGCCATTGGCTCCCCTTCCTACTCAACTACTCCATCCTTCTCCCTGGCAACAATCAGAAGCTGAAACTGTTTGCAATCTTGGTGTTATATCCGACCCCGAGAAAGGCTTCGTACTATTTATGCATGCCATCTCTAAGACGGCCTCTTTTTACCTCGACCACATTTCCTGACTTTGCCCTGTCTCAGCTCCTGAGACCCACATTTATGCTTTTCTTACATCTACACTTGAGCTATTCTGATGCATTCTTGACCGGTCTATCGCATACTACAGTCCATAAACTTGAGATTATCCAAACTCTGCCGTTTATGTCTAACTTACATCAAATCCTGATCATCTATCGTCCCTGAGCCCACTGCCCTGCAACCATCTGAGATATCTGCATTTGTCTAATTCTGACTTTGAGCATCCCTAATTTAAATCATTCCACTGTTGATGGTCTTGCCTTCAGCTTCCTAGGTTCTGAATCCTGACATTCCCATCCTCTCCAACTCCACCTCACTTTCCTCCTTTAAGAAGCTACTCAAAACACACCGCTTCGAACACGATTTGATCATTCGACCTATGAATATCCTCATGTGGCTTGATATCAAATTTTGTTTTATAATGGACATGAAATGCCTTTGGACATTTCACTATCTGAAAGGCACTTTCTAAGGATGAGTTGCTGTTCTAATGAGTCGGAGGAGTGGCCCCATTGTTTCTAATATATCCCTCGGTGATCTCAGAGTGAGACACAGTTCCCCCAACACCTGTAGGATCTCCACCATACCAGAATGCAGGTGGCAGAAGGGATTGACACCAGACACGTCACTCCCTGGGCCTAGCTTCAGAATAGAAAATGGTAAATGACCTCTCGAGAGAGGTAAGAATGAATACTGGTCTTTGCCTCTCCATATCTCTTAACAACACTTTCTCCCTTCCATCACCACGCTCAGTACATCCCTCCCCTCCGTCACATCATTCAACATACAATCTCAAATTGTAAAGCCTCTCCTTCTCATTCCTACAGGTTGAACTTTTTCGCACATTTTCTTTCTTTCGTGTGTCAGTTGCCTCCACACTAACATTAAGAATGATAAAGTGAGTTAGTGCCTGCCATGGGACAAGTCATGAATTAGCCAGAATTGCAACAAGCTGACTGGTGTTGCTAAATGATAAGAATAATTTCCTATAAATAAAACCAGGATGGCTTCAGTTCCACACATTTCACAATTGAATTCAGTGGTGGTTATATTTATGTTACTTGCTAATAAATAGCAAAGCGCTTTCCATAAGTCTTGCATTTAAACAGTTGTCAGTTTTTTTTCAACACGGCTGTACACAGATGGCATTACAGATGTGAATAAGAACTCTGATCTGAATGAATATGAAGGGATGGATTCTTCATTGCCCAATGCCACTGTTGGCATTCCTGATCAGGCGGAGAATGGAGCCTTCCGCCAGAAAACGGTTTAGGCATCCTCCGATCCCTCGCTGGCGGCCTCTGCGCCTGACTCGCCCTTTGCCGGTGGGAGGAACAAAATCGGCATTTTGCATCCATTTCATAATTTAAAAAAAATTAATTTAGAGTACCCAATTCATTTTTTCCAATTAAGGGGCAGTTTAGCGTGGCCAATCCACCTAACTTGCACATCTTTGGGTTGTGGGGGTGAAACCCACGCAGACATGAGGAGAATGTTGCATCCATTTCAATATAACTAGTGGGCTGGAGGCCCGATTCACCAACACCCGTCCAGTCATCACCGAACCCCGCCGCGGGAAATCCACCGGGCAGGCTGTGGCGCACGTTTTCCCAAGCACGGCCCTGATGCAGTTGACCCCGACGTGGGTTAAGGGGGTGAGTGTATAACTGAGGTTCCCCCCCTCCCACCCTACAATGCATATCCTGCACCCTCCCACCCGCTGACAAGTAGGGGCATTATTCTTGATTGACTCATTCATTATTCCTGTAGTGGGAGACGGAAGATGCTCCTCCCTGTCAGCAGGAGTTAGGGCGGGGGGGGGGGGAATGGCAGGGAGACAGGGTGCTGAATTTGTATTGCGGTGGGATGGGCCTGCCGCCAGACCATGGGATCAGACTGCTCGCTCAGAATGGCGGACCGACACCGGGATTCCGACGCAGTCCGGCAAGCTCCACCATAAATATATTTGGATGGTTACGGAGAGAGACTCGCACTAGGGCCCTGCTCCCAGCGGCAGCTGAAACCAGTCCTGATTCTGCGCTGAGGGGTCTTGACAGGGTGGACATGGTTGGGATGTTTCTTCTTGTGGAGGAATCTAGAACGTGGGGGGGGGGGGGTCACTGTTTAAAAATAAGGGATCGTCCATTTAAGACAGAGATTTTTTTTTCTCAGACGCTTGTGAGTCTTTGGAACTCTTCCTCAAAAGCCAGCGGAAGCAGGGTCTTTGAAGTTTTTTTTAAGGCAGAGCTAGACAGATCCTTGATAAACAACGGGGTGAAAGGCTATCGGAGATGGGCGGGAATGTGGAGTTGAGGTTACAACCGGATCAGCCATAATCGTCCTGAATGCCAGAGCAGGGCCGAGGGGCCTGGTGGCCGGCTCCTGCTCCGGATGGGTATGTTTGTGTACAGGGCTGTGGTCGTAGCTGTGTGAACCTGCTATACTGAGATCAGAGGGGACATCCTCCTGTCTCCCAGCCACGGGTTTCTTGGCAGCAGGTTGTTCCCTGGGCTGGGGGGGGGGGGGGGGGATTTTATCTTCCCGTCGCTTGTCAACAGGAATTCCCATAAAAGACATCCCACGCCACCGGGAAACCCACGGCTGGGGAGCGCCGTCAGCGGGAAAAGAGAATCTGAACAGTCGGAGAATTTGGAAACAGATCTATAGAACTAAAACTCAATTGCCATTGTCACAGTAGCACAAAATAACATTGCTGTATTTCAGCATGCAAAGCTGTGTGTGAGTGACAGCAAAGATAAATGTACAATTAAAAAAAACACACTGCCCCTTCTCAAATACAATTTCTTTTTTTTTAAATCGCAAAATAAAATTGGGCCCGAGATAGGCTCCTGTGACAGCAGCTGGAGTTCCAGACGACCTCAGAAAAAGTGATAAATTAGAACGACGCTTTGCAAGATGCCATTTCTCAGGCCTTTGAAGTTAAATCAGGAACTAAAGGAATCAAATATGCATCGTTATCAATTTCAAAAGGCTGGCAAATGTCCTGCTGAATCAGCAGATTTAAACTGAATTGTTTGGTTCTGTCCTAGGATGAAAAGAAATTGGTCCTTGTGCTCTGGATAATCTGTAAGACGTGCCCTCATCTTGTGCGCAATTATCTTTTCCAGCAAACTGTAAGATCAAAGCATGTACAATGCAACAACGCAATTAAAACATCAAGATATTAATGCCATCCTGGCTCCTGCAACAGACACTGATTTATATTCCCAGATTGTTGTGTGTCAACTGGACTGGTCTCACCCTTAAGTGAATCAGATTTTAACTCCAAAAAGGTACTGTAATGAAACGGTGGAACAAAAACAATATACCCCATATACAAAATGTATTTTGTCAAAAACAGCATGACCTCATTTGTGAGGTGGCATTTCCAACAATGCAACACTCTTACTGAACTGCAGTAATATGTCAGTGTCTATTAAAGGCTTAAATCCCAGAATTTGCTTGAACCAACAAAAGAATTTCATAGAGCCGATCCCGTCAGCGGGATCACAGGTTATCGGTGATCTGGTGCAAGTTTTGGCAGTCAACTGAACCCGATAACCTGGAGGTCCAGTTAGTTAGTGCGAGTGATGCGGGCTTGGTGCCAGATAATGTAACAGCGGCAGCTCTGATGTCGAGAAGCCGACATCACCTGACAGCCGTGCAGGAGCAGGTACCTTATTTAAACAGCAGCCAGCCCAATCTCTAAATTGTGTAGTTTAAATCTCCACAAACTGAATTTCTGTTTCTCCCAAGACAAGACGCCTTTCAAGGTCCAGTGGGAAGAGTCCACCACCGTCACACAATTTTATTCTCTAGAATTAAGGGGGCAGCTGAAGAGGTCTGAAATGTCACAGCCCAGCCAGTGGATTGCCCCTGTGACTCGCAGGATGGGTGGTGGGGGGGGGGGGGGGGGGGGGGGGGGGGGGGGGGGGGGGGGGGGGGATGTGTGGGCTGGAAACCTAAACATCAGACAGCCAAGTGACGCTGACCGACAACATTAGGGCTTGCAGGGGAGCAGAGCAAACACTCCATCTCAATGTTGAGTTTGCTATTGCAGATGTGGAGAGTGAGGAGCATTTGCGCTTCTCCATCATCTCTGGCTGCAATGGCTGTTCACTGCCCCAAGAGATGGGAGCAGACTGTTGATGAATCGTTCAAGGAATTGCGTCTCCTTCCTTTGCAGGTTTTGCTGTTACAGAAACCCGAGAGCATCTCGTCCATGCACTGTCTCACCTTTCTTCTGAGGAAGACAGTCCCGCTATCCCTGAGGTCACAGAGTAAGATCTTTCCCCTGCACCAGCACCAGATAACCTCACTCGGTATTGAGACGATTGGGGACTGGCCCTTCATCACAATCTGGTGAGTATTTCACAGATGCAATGACAGGTGAGGCCACTAACATTTGGAGGTTTGCTGGAGACCAGGCCCCAGCTGAGCCTCTGGCAGACACAGGACCTCTGATGAGGGCCACTCTCAAGCTGCTGGAGTTGCACAAATAAAAGCTGAACTTCAGAAAGACACTATCTAGAAGTCATCCCTGTGCATGAATGATCTTTACAGGTTTATTCTGATCAATATTCTCTTTCCCTTTCCATCACTCTTTGCCCTCTGTGGTTGTTTGTCTGTATGTGTGTGCAGAGTGTGGGGGTACTTAGGAAGAGGTGGTTGGGAAAGGAGTATTAAGTAGTCAGTTACATTTTCTTTCTGTTTAATTATAATACTGTACATCATAAAAAGTTACTTGTATCGAAGTGACAAACCTGGTGTCTGCAGTTTATTGGGCTCAGCCAAGGATCTCGGGCATTTTAAATAAAATCTAATAACATCTGGTTTGCGACTCTGCGTCAAGTGGGGCTGGAATTGAACATGCACTAGCCCAGGGTGTTGCGACATTGGGAAGGGAGACAGTGTAGTCAATCATTAGGGTAATGGGCAATAATATGAAAGTCAAAGTCATTGGTCTGGGGCGTGCAGTCAGAGAGTTGAGAGACCCCTGGGGTTGTGTGGAAATCAGTCAGAGAGTAGAGTCATCCCTGGGGTTCTGTGGAAAGCAATTAGAGAGTAGAGTCATCCCTGGGGTTCTGTGGAAAGTGATCAGAGAGTACAGACATCCTGAGGCTCAGTGGGAAGCAGTTAGAGATCAGAGACACTCCCGGGTTCTTGTGAACTTCATGGTCAACAATCAGACAGTGGAGACAGTTACGGGGTGCAGTGGGCAAGCTGCAGGAGTAATCATTGGGAGCTCCTAAGGAGGGGCAGGAATAATGCACAGCTGGGCTGTCTCACAGTCACTGTCCATGGGCTTGTCTGTCTCTGTACTGGGCTGCAGATGTGACGGTGATTGTAATGGGATACAGCTGCAACCTGTATTTGGGGCACACATAATAAAAGGGAGGGGCAGGGGGGTATGCAAAACTTTCCTTGGGAGTGCACCTTGGTGGGTGACTGCACACAGCCTTCAGATGGGGATGGCAAAGGTCCACGTGGGTTAGGGGCACTTCAGCGGTGATGAGCTCAGGCAGGATGGTGTCCACCATAACAACTATGGGATCCAGTGTTACTGGGGATGCTGGAGAATAACAGGAGGAAACTCTACCTTGTCATTGGAGTGTCCCTTTAAGAAATGTTTTTGTCTTATCACATGGCTTCAGTGATGTCATTGTGTGGGTGGAGCTGAGCTGTTGCTCTGGGAGTTGGCTTTACTTTCGCTTTGGTTTCGGGCTGTTTTGTGGCTCTGAGTAATTTTGCTTTCGTTTTCACATTTGGCTGCTGTCCTCAGAAAGAGAAGTATCTTGGCCTGTCTCTCTATCTTCATTTTAAGAGCTGTTTCCAGACTCCTTGATAACTTGAAAAGAAATAATTGCTTTCTGGAAGGAATTCAAACCTTCTGTTTTGGAAAGGAAACAAGAGCATCCATACCCAGTCTTGAGTGCCGTGTGCTGGGCCATACCTTTGATAAGGGGCTACTGGTTTATGGGATATTGTTATTAAATTGGAACAGTTAAAGGGGGAATTTATTTCGGGTGATACATAGATTACTGTAGCTGTGTGGGGTATTTATGTTTGTAGTTGATAAAAATGCTTTAAAATGTTAATTAAATTCATAGAATAAAGTTTGTTTTTGATTAAAAGTGCTTATGGCCTCTGTTGAATAACACCTGAAAGGCAGGCCCTTGTACTCATCATATCCAAAATTAATAAACAGTTGTAGGTCAGGTGAACTCCATGATATACTTTGGAGTTTTTTAAGCCCTGGCCCATAATAACTTCACATTGTGAGGTTCCTGGTGGGTATTGAGAGCACGGATAATCAGAGAGGAAATGTTGAAACCCGTCTTGAAATAGTAGTGCAGAACCACCACCTTGCTCTACTGGAGTTACTGTGCAGTTTGAATTTGAAAGTGGAAACAAAATGGATGGGAGGGAGGGAAGGAGGCTGTGTGGGAGGAATGTTTGATATTGAAAGGAGCTGAAGGATGACTTACCCTAGTGGAGCAGATGAGATTATTCATCCTCTTCTTGCACTGGAAGTCATTTTGGGCTCGGTTGCCAAACATGCTGATCTCCGTTGTGATGGCGTTCCATGCCAGAGAGGGAGACTGGTATGCTTTCTGGAGCCATCCCAGTGATAAAGCACATCCCTATGGACCCGTACTTCTCTGATCGAGACCTTGAGGCTTGGTGGAGGAAGCGGGGTGCATTGCTCCTTCTTTCGACTTGCAGCCTTCTGTTTTTCCTTCACAGACATCTCTAATGACCTCCTGGAGATAGGTGGGTTGGAGAGAATGAGATGTGTGTGTTATTATAATAATAATATTTATTGTCACAAGTAGGTTTACATTAACACTGCAATGAAGTTACTGTGAAAAACCCCTAGTCACCACACTCCAGCGTCTGTTCGGGTACACTGAGGGAGAATTCATCTGTCCAATTCACCTAACAAGAACGTCTTTTGGGACTTGTGGGAGGAAACGGGAGCGCCCGGAGGAAACCCACGGGTAGAATATTCAGACTCCGCACAGACAGTGATCCAAGTCGGGAATCGAACCTGGGACCTTGGCTCTGTTAAGCAACAGTGCTAACCAATGTGCTACCATGCATGTTTAGGTGACATTCAAATCTGGCACCCTGCCCTTTGACCCCATCAGCTAACAACGGGGCAGTTGAAACAGCTTCTGACCCAACAGGTGATTTGGAGAGGTACTCAACTGCGCATAATTAATAAGCTTCCAAGAGTAGATTTGAATTAGAGTTACAACCATCCTGAGCAGCAGGTACACACCGCAAAACCCACCCGCTACTATACTTAGTTGCAAAAGTGGAAACTAGCACCCTATGTGTTTTTAGCGTCACACGGTAGGTGAATTAATACCATTGTGTGTCCCTGTAACATGAGGCCACACATTTGCACTGCCCCTTAACAAAGTGGATTTCTGCTCCTGCAGCAAGCCTGGCCAATTTAAGGGCCAGGCCCTCTGACAGCCAAAAGCCAGCTTTCCGTGACCGGTTCCACCCTCACACATCTCACCCTTGGATGGCCAAATTATTCAGACTGAATATAACAAGGTAATGATAGATTTGGTTTCGGTGCAGGCCAGATCCAAAGTGACACCACCCGGGCAGGAACCCTTTATGAGCCGCCAGGTTTAACTGGGTATGTTTCAGCAGCCATGGGAGATCCTTGGAATTTTCATGCAATTTGGAATGCACAGCATTGAATTCAACTTTAAACGGCTTTAACAGGCTCATTAACAGGTGACCGGGCAGCTTTCCTGTATCAACACCATCCCAGCAATGACTTTGTCGCGTCGTTGGCAAACTAAGGCATGGCCTCCCATGGATTTAGTGTCCTCGGTTGACATATTTCCCGCTGCGATGGGTTGGACTAAATTCCGCCCTTAGAGCCTGCAGCAGAAGAACAAGACATTCAGCCCAACCGGTCTAATTATCGACATGAACATCATACCATCCCTCCTCATCCAACCCTCTCAGTATATCAACTTCTGACCCAGACAAAGATGTTACCAATTGAGCCAAACGCTCACATACAGCTAATCCTTGCTAATCGTGATCAGAATCAATACATCCACCTAGGTTCCAGCTTGACTGCTTCTCATTTGAACTGTGTACCTTTAAATGACATGCCACCCACCAGCTCCTTGCCATTGACAACTAACAGTTTATACAACATTTTGATTAATTTCTGGTGTTTTATAAAATAAAGCTCAAATTACTTTTAATGCTTGAAATCTGAAATAAGACCAGAAAAGGCTGAAAGAACTCAGCAAGTCAGGTAGCATCTGTGGAAATTTTAACCTTGTGACCATTCATTGTAAATTTGCACACATTAAGTTCCTGCCAAGAGCAATCAAATGCGTGATGAATGATGCTGATTTAGCGATATTAATAAGGAACAAGGACTCCCGAAGAATTACCTGCTAATCGTCCAAATGTATGAAATTTTAGTTCAACAACTCATTGGAAGGAAGGATGGCTCCTCCAAAGATTCTGCATTCCCTCCAAACAAAGGGTCAGCCTTGCTTGCATGTTCCTCATGCAGTAGGCCTTAAATCCACAACTTTCTGACTCAAAGCAAAGTGTACTATCGGTCAGCCAATCTTGAAGAATTGTTTCAGAATTCAGTGATCACTGAGCCTGGCATGTGCATCTGCTATATGTCAGATACGTAAGAATATCTGGTATTCATCCCTCTCCATTAGCAGTGACCCTCCTGTCAGTTGATCAGATATAATTGATGTTAACCTGGGCTAACATGTCCAAGGCTTTGTAGTGGAAAGTCATCATACTGGAGAAAAAAAAAGAAGTGTGTTTTGTTCACACACCAGCCATTTCTATAATTCACTCATGCAGGAACTGTGCTCAATTAATTTTAATTATGAGTTTAGGTTATTAAGAGGGCTGAATTTATTTAAAGAAGCTTCTAAATGTATGTGAGGCTTTACGCTGATTTAGAATTGTCAAAGCTTATTCAGACAGAAGTTAGCATTGTGAAATATTTTTATAGAATTGTTTTATTGTAGGTTTTTATGGTGTATGATGAATGATTAACTACTCACACAACAGGAAATACTGAAGTTCCTTGCTTCATTTTATAGAATTTGATTCACATTGCAGTTTTAATCTTAAAAGTTTAGATTTTTTCAACATACAATTCTACAATATTGGACGGAGCCAGCTCTTTTCATGTTTAAAGTTAAAAACAGAAAATGTACAAAATACATTTGTCAATCAACATCTGAAAGTGAATGGTAGATCAATGTTACAGGTAGGCCTTCATCAGACATGGTCTGTGTGTGAAAGTATTAACTATATCTCAGCTCCTGATTTCTATCCTTTTCTTTCCCTTTTGTGTTTGTCTGTTTATGTAAGTGGGATTCAAACAAGATCTGTCAAACAACACACTCAATGGCTGAAATCCCCCGTCCTCATTCATGGCTGGGATTTTCCTGTACCACTGAAAGTTAATGGAGTTTTGGCTGGAACGCCAAATTTTTCCATGCTCGCTCGCAAAGGATCCCTCCACGGACAAGACCAGAGACTTCCACGCAAAATGTCCAGTTTTCTCTGCTTAAGTGCCATTTGTGAATCCACTATACATTTTGTGCTTAATTCTCATTTCATTTCTTATTTCAGATTTCCTGGATTTCCATTTTTTTAACCGCGGAATAAATCCCACCTCTTGGTGAGTTTGTGCTCTTTTCAATGCTGGGACAGCACCACCAAGCAAGTATCAGCAATAGTTGTACTCCATCACTACTAGCCATCCAATGGTTTATTATCCTATTTCAGTTGTTATAAAAAGGAAATACATCCACTTAGTAAGGATGGAATACATTTGAACAAAAGACATGGGGCGGGATTCTCCGCCCCCCTGCCGGGTTGGAGAATCGCCCGGGGCCAGCGTCAAACCCGCCCCTGCAGTGTCCCAAATTCTCCGCCCCCCGAGATTCGGCGGGGGGGGGGGGGGGGGGGGGGGGGGGGGAATCGTAGCTGCGCTCGTCGGCGGACCCCCTGCGGTGATTCTCCAGCCCGCGATGGGCCGAAGTCCCGCCGCTGACAGGCCTCTCCTGCCGGCGTGGATTAAACCACCTACCTGACGGGCGGGATTGGCGGTGCGGATGGGCGCCGGGGTCCTGAGGGGGGGGAGCGTGGGGCGATCTGACCCCGGGGGGTGCACCCACGGTGGCCTGGCCCGCGATCGGGGCCCACCGATCAGCAGGCGGGCCTGTGCCCTGGGGGCACTCTTCTTCATCCACCTTCGCCATGGTTTTCACCATAGCGGAGGCGGAAGAGACCCCCTCCCCTGCACATGCGCCGGTATGACGTCAGCAGCCGCTGACGCTCCGGCGCATGCGCGGACTTACGCCGGCCGGCGAAGTCCTTTCGGCCCCGGCTGGCATGGCGCCAAAGGCCATTCACGCCAGCCGGCAAGTGGGAACCACTCCAGCGCGGGCCTAGCCCCTCACTGTGAGGGCTTGGCCCCTAAAGTCGCGGAGACGTCTGGGTAGGGGAGAATCCCGGCCATGATCATTCAATGGAAAGTGAGCTCTGTGAGCATGGTCATCACACGTCATTAAGAAGGATCTAAATTACTCGCCAACAAAGAAAATGGCCTTTCAGAATAACAATCATAACTAGTGCATGGTTAATGGTAAGACAATATATTCCGTGTATAGCTATTATTTTATCATCTGATATATTACAACTTTTTAATGAGACTGAGTGGTTTGGAATTAAATGAATGATCTCACTCAATTGAGTTGAGAGGGCAGCCTTTACGGGAAAGTAAAGATCATATGAGTGCAATGGAGGATCCTTTCCTGCAATTTAGATTAAGATGCCCGGAAGGTTTTTTTTCCCGACATCTAAGTCATGCTGCATCAAACCAGAGAGCTCTGTGGTAATATTGCGATCAAAAGTAAAAAATATTCCATGCGCTAGCATTGATAAACAGAAAACTGGCCAAGAACAATCAAGCGTGGTGTAAAATCCAGTTTGTAACTACTTTCATTTGGAATGAGAAGAAGAAAATGCATTTGCCTCGCACCTTTCATCTCTTCCAAATGTCCTCAAAGGACTTCACCCCAACCACTGAATTACGTTTGAAGTGTATTCACTGTTATTGTATAAGCAAACATGATGTGTACTTTGTGCACAGGAAGGTCTCTCAAACAGCAAATGAATCAAAAAGCAGTTAATCTATTTCTCACTGTGTTGTTTGGGGGAGAAGGTCAACAATAATTTTGAGCTTCGATACAATATGAGTGAATAAATAGACAGTAACTTATCTGCCAATCATGTGACCCGTGCATCGCATTGTATGGTAGGTTTTGACAAAATTTATTTTTTTTAAACGCTGCTTCATTATTTAATGGCCCACACCTAAAATGCAAAGCCGAACCTGCCCTATTTCTAGAAAGTGTCTTCCTTCATATTCGAGAAAAAATAATCCAGAGGCAACCACGTGAGAAATCAAAAATGGGAAGCTCATCCTCTCTCACCTCTGTGATGGTTTATATTAAATTAGCAGTCAGAAAAAGCAATACCCTTCTTTCTGCTTTGCACTAAATGGTTCCATTTGTATAAATAAGTAAACAGGAGGTCAACAGCTTCACAAAGCAAGAACTATGTTCTACCACCAGCTTTGGTTTATTAAAATGAATTCTTCCATCTCAAAATTAGATTTCCGTTTCTGCTTAGACAAAAGTTCAATACTTCCAGTTTTTTTTTAGAGAAAAGAAACACATGCTTTCAGCTGGCCTTGGCGATACAGTGAAATTCCTAGTTTTGTAATGGTGCATTTCGGCAGCTGTCCAACTGCTACACTCAACTGCATAAATGTAAAGCGATAATTCCAATGTGCTGATGGAGCGGTCAAGTTATCACTGCCAAAGTAAGCAGTAATAAAATTTATAACACAAAATTAACTGAACAAAATATAATTCTGCTATAATATTTTATGTGAGATTGTGCTGATGGCTCTCAAATCCATGGGGAGGCAGGGAGGATATCACTAAAAGGCTGAAGCACTAGGAATAGTTGATGTTGCAGGTTCCCTGATGCCCATAATGGCAGGACTTAATTAATACTTTTCAGCATTGGTACCCATTCAGCAGCTAGCCAAATAGACAATCTGACAGACAGGCATGGACAAACACATGATAGGCGATAGGTGACCCAGCCAGAGCCCCGTGGAATAGTGCTTAAAAGCAAATTATTGCGGATGCTGGAATCTGAAACAAAACCAGAAAATACTGGACAATCACAGCAGGTCTGACAGCATCTGTGAAGAGAGAAGGGAGCCAACGTTTCGAGTCTGGATGGCTCTTTGTCAAAGCTTTGACAAAGAGTCATGCATGCTCGAAACGTTAGCTCCATTCTCTCTTCACGATGCTTTTTAAAAATTTGTTCATGGGACTGGGGCATCACAGGCAGGTTGTGCCAGCATTTATTGCCCATCTCTAATTGCCCTTTGAGGGGGCAGTTAAGAGTCAACCACATTGCTGTGGGTCTGGAGTCACATGTAGGTTAGACCAGGTAAGGACGACAGATTTCCTTCCCGAAAGGACATTAGTGAACCAGATGGGTTTTTAGGATAATCGACAATGGTTTCACGGTCACCTTTAGACTTTTTAATTCCAGATTATTATTGAATTCAAATTTCACCATTTGCAGTGGCGGGATTTGAACCTGGAAATCGAGAGCATTACTCTGGGTTGCCACTCTGCCACTGCTGCCAGGTCTGCTGTGATTGTCCAGTACATTGTGTTCTTGCCTGAGGTGCAGTGCCCTGCAACGTAAAGGGCAGTGGCAGGAAAACACGACACTAGGAGACAACCTGCGATCCCGGGTAGTTGGGGAGTGAAGTGAGGTGGAAAAGAGGTCACAACCAGAAGTGGGGGAAAAAAGAATGGTCAGCACTCAGGATGGCAGTAATCATGTCTTGGGGAAGTCAAAGGCTTTCCTGAAGGTCCTGGAGAAAGGGGAAGACTGCCGCTCTTCCTGGTCCATAAGGAGCATTGTAAAAAGGCCTTCTATAACCAACAACCCTTGTTTCCTGGCCTCTGGAAAACTTGCATATCAATAAAGAACAAAGAACAAAGAAAAATAGCAGCACAGGAACAGGCCCTTCGGCCCTCCAAGTCTGCGCCGATCCAGATCCTCTATCTAAAACTGTTGCCTATTTTCTAAGGATCTGTATCCCTCTGCTCCCTGTCCATTCACGTATCTGTCTAGATACATCTTAAATTATGCTATCGTGCCCGCCTCTACCACCTCCGCCGGCAATGTGTTCCAGGCACCCAACACCCTCTGCGTAAAGAACTTTCCACGCATATCTCCCTTAAACTTTTCCCCTCTCACCTTGAACTCGTGACCCCAAGTAATTGAATCACCCACTCTGGGAAAAGGCTTCCTGCTATCCACCCTGACTCTACCTCTCATGATTTTGTAGACCTCAATGAGGTCCCCCCTCAACCTCCGTCTTTCTAATGAAAATAATCCTAATCTACTCAACCTCTCTTCATAGCTAGCGCCCTCCATACCAGGCAACATCCTGGTGAACCTCCTCTGCACCTTCTCCAAAGCATCCACATCCTTTTGGTAATGTGGCGACCAGAACTGTACGCAGTATTCCAAATGTGGCCGGACCAAAGTCTTATACAACTGTAACATGACCTGCCGACTCTTGTACTCAATACCCCTTTCAATGTAGGAAAGCATGCTGTATGCCTTCTTGACCACTCTATCGACCTGCGCAGCCACCTTCAGGGTACAATGGACCTGAACACCCAGATCTCTCTGTACATCAATTTTCCCCAGAGCTTTTCCATTTACCTTATAGTTCAAATAGCAAATTCTAAATCAGGCTCCCATATCGGAACCCAGTTTCAATATGTTAATTAATTGCCCATCTACCTGTATTCAGATACTAAAACATCTCAACATTCACCAATGTAAATAAAGTGGCGCACATGTTCTTGGCGTGTTGGCGGCATGTTTACGGTACTTAATTTTTGATTCCCTTCTAACTCTTTCCTGCTGCTTGTAGCTGGGGTGGGGTTAATGTTGTGGCTGATACTTTTTTGTAAAATATTTTTTTATTCTCCTTTTTCACATTTTCACCCAATTTACACCCAACAATAAACAATAATCATAACGAATATAATGTCAATCCCCATATCAATAACAACGATCCCATCCTCCCACCAAACCCCAAAACATTAGCCCGCATGTTCACATAAATAAATGACAAAAAGGAATCAGGAATCACCCATAGTCACCATTAACACAGACAGCCCTCTCCCCGCAATCCTCCCAGCCCTCAACCCCTCTAATGTTCGATGTGATCCAATTCTCGAAAGTGCATAATGAATAACGCCCATGAATTGTAGAACCCCTCCATCCTTCCCCTCAGTTCAAATTTGACCTTTTCAAGCGTCAAGAATTCCAGCAGGTCCCCCCGCCATGCCAGGGCACAGGGTGGAGAGGTTGATCTCCAGCCTAACAGGATCCGCCTTCGGGCAATCAACAAGGTGAAGGCTAAAACATTTGCCTCCGTGCCCGTTTCCAACCCCTGGCTGGTCCGACACCCCGAATATAGCCCCCTGAGGGCCCGGGTCCAGTTTCACGTGCACCACTTTAGATATTACCCTAAACACTTTAGATATTACCCGAATATAACATGGTTTGCGCGCCCCCCCCCCCCCCCCCCCCCCCCCCCCCGCAACGTTCACATGCATCTTCTATCCCCTCAAAGAGTCGGCTCATCCTCGCCCTCATGAGGTGCGCTCTATACACCCACCTTCAGCTGTAGCAGCCCCAACCTCGCACACGAGGTGGAGGCGTTCACCCTCTGGAGCACCTCACACCAGAACCCCTCCTCTTTACCCTCGCCCAACTCTTCCTCCCACTTTGCCTTGATCCCTTCTAGCGGCGCCTTCTCCTCCTCCAAAATAGACCTGTAAACCGCTGATACTACCCCCTTCTCCAGTCCCCCTGTTGTCAGCACCTCCTCCAGCAATGTGGAAGCCAGCTCTACTGGGAAGCTCTATATCTCCTTTCCGGCAAAGTCTCGATCCTGCATGTACCTAAATATTTTTCCCTGCTCCAGCACGTTCTTCACTCCCAGCTCCTTCAATCCCGCAAAACGACCCCCAAGAAACAAATCTTTTAGTGTCCTAATTCCTTTCTCCTCCCATCTCTGAAAATTTCCATCCCACTTCCCTGGCTCAAATCTATGGTCCTGAATCGGCATTTCCCTTGACCCTGCCCCCAACCCTAAGTGCTGTCGAAACTGCCTCCAAATTCTCAACAAAGCTATTACTACCAGACTCCCTGAGTATTTCCCGGGGGCCATGAGGAGCGACGCTGAAGCTAGCGCCTTCAATATCGACCCCCTACCCAAACTCTCCTCCATTCTGATCCATTGGGAGTCAACCCTTCTGACCCAGCTCCATACCTTCTCCACATTCGCCGCCCAGTAATAATACATCAGGTTCGAAAGACTCAAACCCCCTGCCTGCCTTTCTCTCTTTAGTAGCGCCTTTTAAATTCTGGCCACCATCCCTCCCCATATGAACGATGCCTTTGGCAGGAAAATCGTCAGGCATTGAAAAATAAACAGGAATCATAGCAGCACATTCATTTTGAGCACCTGTACCGGACCACCCAGTGACAGAGGGAGACCATCCCACCTTGCCAGATCAGCTGTCACTCTCCCCACCAAACTAGAGTTGTGGCTGATACTTGAATAGAATTGGAAAAACTAAAGTTGCACGGAAAATATGATTTTATGCAGGTTCTATTGCTCTAGGATGGTGTCATGCAAGAGCTAAAGAAATTAGCCACACTTCCTTTATCTTTATGATTTTTCAAAATTGAGTTCATGACTAGAATCCCAGTATAGAAGGGGACACTGCATACACAACAATGGTTAATATGGGTGAAGATGATATGGTGAAGTATCGTAGAATTTACAGTGCAGAAGGAGGCCATTCAGCTCAGTAGATTAGCAAAGAAACTCAGCGCAACATTAGAAAATGGGATGGCCAACCTTAGTGGGCCAAGTAGTGGATAATGGCAATCCAGTGGATATTTTGGGCAGTATTCTCTCTCCCCCCCCCCCCCCCCCGCCGGATGGGAGAATCGCCGGGGCGCCGCGTGAATCGCGCCACGCCCCCCGACCCCCGCACGCGGTTCTCCCACCCCCCCGAAACCAGCAGCGCACAAATCGCGCGGGCCATTCGGAGAATCGCCGTGAACGATTCCGTTCCGACGCGACAGGGTCCCGCCGACGCCGTCCACCCCTGGTCGCTGCCGGCAGGAACTCTTCAGGAACGCTCGGGAGGCAGCCTGTGGGGGGGGCAGGACGGGGGCTCCTTCACTGGGGGGGGGGGGGCTCCTTCACTGGGGGGGGGGGGGCTCCAAAGGTGTCTGGCCCGCGATCGGAACCCATCGATCGGCAGGCCGACCTCTGCCCCCCCGGGCCTACATTCCGCCGTGGCCGGCCCCTGAAGTCCCACGCCATATTAAGTTGGGGCCAGCACGCGTAAGAAGTTCCTCATGCATGCGCCAGGATGGCGCGGCCCAACTGCGCATGCGCAGGATTGAGCTGCCCCAACTGCGCATGCGCGGGCTGGCGCGGCGCCCATTGGCGCCGCGTAAGGACACTGGAGTGGCATGAACCACTCTAGCGCTGTGCTGGCCCCCTGTGGGGCCAGAATAGGTCATGCTCGGGCCCTGTTCGCGCCGTCGTGAAACACAACGGCGTTCACGACAGCGCGGGTACTTGGTCCGCGGAGAGGAGAATTGCCCCCTATATACCTTGTTTTCCCTGGAAGACTTGAAATGTCACAGTGACAACTATAGGACCAGGTTCCATTATTTAAAACTGGTTGCCATTAATTTTTTTAATAAATTTACAGTAGCCAATTATTTTTTTTCTAATTAAGGGGCAATTTAGCATGGCCAATCCACCTAACCTGCACATCTTTGGGTTGTGGCGGTGAAACCCACGCAGACACGGGGAGAATGTGCAAACTCCACACGGACAGTGACCCAGGGCTGGGATTCAAACCCAGATCCTCAGCGCCAAAGGCAACAGTGGTAACCACTGTGCCACATGCCATCCTGGTGACCATTAATTATGTTGTTTCAGGAAGGAGTTACAGCTTCATTGGCAAAATGTCATTAGCATAGAGAACGGATCGGTATTTAGCCAAATCATGAGCGGAGTGCCCCAGAACTCCGCTTGGACTTTTGCTGTTTGTTGGGCTAAATCACTGGCTTTTAAAGCAGACCAAAGCAGGCCAGCGGCGTGGGTTCGATTCCCGTTCCAGCCTCCCCAAACAGGCGGTGGAATGTGGCGACTTGGGGCTTTTCACAGTTGAAGCCTACTTGTGACAATAAGCGATTTTCATTTCATTTCATTCATCTTCATCAATGATTTTGATCAGAACATTACCAAAGTAGAAGATAGGGGAATGTCTATAGATGCAAGTTTTATGGATTTCTAGAAGACATGCAACAGGATTTCATCTAGAGTTGTTAATTAAAATGAAAGCTTATGATATCAAAAATTAATTATTCACCCATTTTGGAGATTGATGATTCTATATCCAAATTTGCCAACGACACAAAGATTCATGTCACAGTAAGTAATTCAGACAGGTGCATAAAATTAGTGAGGAAAAAAGCAGGTATATGGCACTAAGTCACAATGCTCATTTGGAGGGCCAGTGCACTCAGGAGGGGCTGAATGGCCTCCTTATGAGCCGTAACAATTCTATAATTCTGAGACATTAATGGATTATGTGATTGGGAGAATTTGTGGTGGCTGAATTTCAATCCAGCAAAGTGTGAGGTCATTAATATTAGACAAAAAAAAGATATATCCAAGAATTGCAGAAATCCCTCACTTAAAGTCCCAGTTGCGTTCCTTAAAATCATGATTTTAAGGCAAGAACTTTAAATTAATCATATGGTCCCACAGGAATCAATGTTTGAACTGGAGTTGGGTTCTTTTGACGATTTCTCACCTGAAAAATCCAAAGCACAATTTGAAATACTGGAGGGTTCATATACAGTAATGTGCATTTTTTAGTTGAAATAACTTGTAAACTAAAATAATCACTAAAGTTAAAATAAATACTGCTTAAGCTCAAATTAGATTGCAATCACCAATCTCTTCCTTCTGAAGCAGTCCCTCAGCCTCAAAGATGATTTGTTGTCTCACTAGTTCAATGGGTTCCAAGACGACCAATAAATCGAGTGCATGATCTGCAGACTCTGCTACATGTGGGGCAGGTGTTTCTTGGTGGATCAGTTTGATGAGTTGTTTGGAAGTTTATGTACTCGCTCTGCTGTCTTGACTTCGCCTCTGTATGTTTCTGACAAAGTTTCTCAAAGTGTTGGCTGACTTCCCGAATGAACCTTCATCACTTTGCTGGGCCACCACATTAGATAAGATTTATTGTCACGTGCACCGACGTACAGTGAAAGGTTTTGTTCTGCATACAGTTCAGGCAGATTGTTCCATACATGAACATAGAACATACAATCAATACACAACGTTATTACATAGACATCAGGTGAAGCATACGGAGTGAATTGCTACACAGTAGAGAAGATGTGTGGAGTGATCAGTTCAGTCCACAAGAGGGTCATTCAGGAGTCTGGTAACAGTGGGGAAAAAGTTGTTTTTGAAACTGTTAGTGAGTGTTCTCAGACTTTTGTAACTTCTGCCCAATGGAAGAGGTTGGAAGAGGGAATAACCCAGGTGGGAGGGGTCTTTGATTATGCTGCCCGCTTTCCCAAGGGAGCGGGAGGTGTAGTCAGAGTCAATGGATGGGAGGGGAATTTGTGTGATGGACTGGGCGGTGTTCACAACTCTCTGTAGTTTCTTATGGTCTTGGTCTGAACAGTTGCCATACCAGGCTGTGATGCAACCAGATAGGATGCTTTCTATGGTACATCTGTTAAAATTGAGAAGAGTCAATGTGGACATACTGAATTTCTTGAGTCATTGGAGATATTTGACCTCTTCAGGGATACCTTTGAGTACATCCCTAAAGCAATTCTGTGGAGGTGGCATTGAATGATTCATGCTTCAATGATGAACATGTTAGCTTGGGACCTTGCTGTTGGACTACTTTTCGTGCCACTGCTGAGATCTTCCTCTTCAGCTTGCTGACTTTTCAGCTGCAGTAAGTCATCATGGAACAAATCCTCTCTGTGGGACCCCCAGTTTCATCCACTTTATCAAAGCCAAAATGCCTCACCATGGTGATGATTTTGTACTGAAATTCAGGGATAGTGTCCGGAGATCTTCCGTGGTTACTGACACATTTGGGCCATGCTTTTTGCCACACTGCATTCAAACACAACAACATAACTTCATCCCATGAATCAATGATGATGCTCATCATCTTGAGGATGTTGTCAACATGACAAAATTCCCTGATTATGGCACATTCTCACCATCTGTTTGCCTTTGGAGATGAAACAGCATTGAGTCATAGTCATAGAGTCATAGATGTTTGCAGCATGGAAACAGACCCTTCGGCCCAGCTTGTCCATGCCGCCCAGTTTCTGTCACTAAGCTAGTCCCACTTGCCTGCATTTGGTCCATATCCCTTTTTAGCCACCTTGCCCTTGCAACTGTCTAACTTTTTTAAAGGAAAAAATTGTACCCGCCTCTACCACTACCTCCGGCAGCTCATTCTAGATGCTCACCACCCTCTGCGTGAAATAATCTCCCCTCTGGTCTCTTTCGTATCTCCCCTCTCTCATCTTAAACCTATGCCCTCTCGTTCTAGACTCTTCTACCTTTGGGAAAAGATATCTACCTTACCTATTGTGGTGAATCACAATCTAGTAATTCACACTGTGTTATATTGTATGTGTTGTGTTCTTGTAAGCTCGGTATATGAGCAGTTGCGCGGCTCTGCCCACAGGGGGAGATGAGGAGTTTGTACTGGGGCTCCACCCGTGGCTCTGCCCATGGCTCCTCCCACTAACCGGAAGTATAAAGCTTTGCAGTCGTGAGCCTGCCTGCCAGTTCATCTCGTCGCAGGCAGGCTCTGTTGTAAGACTATTAAAACCACTGTTCACTTCCAACCACGTGTCTTGTGAATCGATGGTCACATCACCTATGCTCCTCATTATTTTATAAACCTCTATAAGATCACCCCGAAGCCTTCTACGCTCCAGGGAAAAAAGTTTCAGCCTCTCCAGTCTCTCTTATAACTCAGACCATCAAGTCCTGGTAGCAAACTCGTAAATCTCTTCTGCACTCTTTCTAGTTTAACAATATCCTTCCTATAATAGGGTGACCAGAACTATTGATAGTAGGTCTGGAATGTTTCTATTCTTCCTTGTTCCATGGCTGCAGTAATGAAGTCATGTTGGATGGAAAACAAGTCATTGCCGCCCCACCCCCCCTCCCCCCACCTCCCCACGACCAGGTGTGTTTTTTGGCTGTGGAGGCATCCTTCCAATTACATGGGACAGCGTACTTAGAGAAAGAGTTTTTGAAAGAGTGCCCCAGCATCCAGGCTTTCATATTGGAATGTCGAATGTCACATGGACGTACCGTTGTGTAATCTCGCAAAGCATGGACTGGTATACCACTAAGAGCCGGAACTTGAAATCTTCTGCAATATTCCCACCCATCGAACAGTCAGGCAGGTTTAAATCCTGGTGTCATCTTTCCTTTGGCGGTGTATGTTCCCACTGGCATACGCTTCCAATGAAGCCGATCTCATCGATATTGAAGACTTGTTTCAATGAGTAGCCGTTGTTTCCAATGGTTCTCTTCAAACATATAGGGAATTCTTCAGCTGCTTCAGTATCCGCACTGACTGCTTCGCTGGTCACTTTACATTAGCCAGATAGAGACATTTCGAGAAGGACTCAAACCATCCAGGACTAGAAGGACTAGCATTGATACTTTCTCCTTACTCATTCTGCAAGTTGTTTTCCATGATGTGTCAAAGAGTGTTTTGCTGATTGTAATAACTTAAGGCAACTCGATGTGGCAAGTAATGAATGAAAGGATTTATTGATCAAGAACAACTATATACAGCAAGAGTTTTAACAGCACAACCATACGGATCTAGTCCAAACAACGACCTGGCTACAATTGCCACCCTCCAGCCCTGGGTTCCGCGCTCCGACGACCACGTGGCCCACGAAGGGTTGCCCATCAAAGGGGCCGCATCATCACATCAATATGGTACATTTTTATTTGTGTGGCACCACTGTACATCATGAAAATTTATTTCTGTTAACTGCCAGGTGAGCTAGCTCTTCCTCCAGCCTGCAAGAATGACAATGTCTTTAATAGGACAATTAAAAACTATTAGGTTCTGTCTATGTTGCAGCATTAGCTCCTTGTTTATTATCAACAAGGGCATTACTCAATTGCTGTAACATAATGGGGACATAGACTGAGATTATTAGCTTCAATAGCTGCAATATCCTCTCACAGTACAGCCAAACTTGTGCTGAAATGTGATCGCAGCACTCACCACTATCTCTTGGGAACCAGAACTAGCTGTCACTTGCACCTGAACCTCTATTTCGTTCAGCCTATGTTGATCTAAAATATTCAAGAGTACTCGAAGCTCGTTTTCCAAACAATATTTATTACCATTTAGTAATTATTAACCAGCGCAACTCGGTCAGGAATGAAAAAAAAAACACAAGCTGTCTTTGCTTAGTATAAATGTTGTAAATAAATGTAGATGAGAATTAGTATTTTTAATTAGAGAAATACGATAATCCTGTAGGTGAATGGAAAAGTAATTATGGAATTTCATGTTAGTAATAGCAACAGCTGACAGAAGTAATCACATTCATTGCTGTCCAACTGTAACTACATTTGAGACCAAACTTTGATCACATATTGGTATTGATACAGTAGTAGTGTGGAGAAACGCTTGGCTCAGACCAATCCTCAATCTGTTTGAGCTGAATGAAATTATGTGGCAACAAGACACACCCCCTTGTGGAGAAGCATTCAGGAAGAACAGATATAAATACATCAAATATAAACAGAAAATCCAGAAATAAAACCCATAACATTTTTTTCAGTATCTGTGAAGCCAGAAAAGGGATCTCCAGCGCTATAGGAAACATTGAAATAATGGAAACATTTGTAACCCCAGCATTTTAGCTTTAAGCCTCTTAAGTTGACTGATGCTATTCTTATGTTTCATTGACAAACATTGACACAAAGTTACACATTTAAAAAATACAGTTTGATCCATGGTTAGGTAAGAAAGATTAGAGAGAGATGAACGTGTCGGGGGGGCGGGGAACATCAATTCATGGGGTACCGGCACCTATACTGGGGAAAATGGGAGCTGTACTATTGGGATGGTCTGCACTTGAACTGTGGTGGGGCCAGTGTCACAGTGAGTTATATAATTAGGAAAGTTGAGAGAGCTTTAAACTACCTTGATGGGGCAAGAGAGCATGTGGGCGAAGATTGAGTGAACCAAAGGGAAATGACAAGACAATAGACCAATAAACCAAGACCCACTATTGAGTGGGTTTGTGCACTCAATGGGCCAAATGGTCCCCACTAGCCGGCATTGGGTCTATGGGGTGGGAATGATTATTTTCCCTGTGGCCCTTGCAGAGTACGAGCTCCCCTTAACTTCTGCAATTAGTGAGGCACTCCTTTTAAATGTGTCCCAGCACACTCCAGCTCTTATCCTAAGTCCAGTCACGGGATGATTGCCAGGAAGGCAGCACTAAGATTTTCGGAGGGCGCCTTTACCAAACTCTTGGATGGTGGAGCAGAGTCGGAACATCCTCCAGCAGTGTTCCTGCAGATGTTCATCAACCAAGGTCACCACCCCCGCCTGGGAGGCAGTGGCTGCAATAGTGAGTGCCAGCCCGCTGTATGAGGATGGGGCAACAGTGCTGGAAGAAGATGAATGGCCTTCTTTGCACAATCAGGTGAAGTCTGGCTCCTGATGTATACCGCTGCACCTCTTGTTGCAACCTTCACTCCACGGTGATCTCTCATCCAGCCACCTCACGGATTGCCAACACTTCTCATGGGAGCACAATGTTAGCACTGCTGCCTCACAGCACCAGGAACCTGGGTTCGATTCTGACCTTGGGTGACTGGGTGGCATTTGCACATTCGCCCTGTGTCTGCGTGAGTTCTTCCGGGTGCTCTGTTTCCTCCCACAGTCCAAAAATGTGCAGATTGGATGGATTGGCCATGATAATTTGCCTCTTAGCGCCCAAAGGTTAGATGGGGGAGCGGGCCTGGGTGGGGAGCTCTTTCGGAATGTTGGTGCAGAATTCATGGGCCGAATGGTCTCTGCACTGTAAGGATTCTATGACGCTCTTTCACGGCCCCCCCACTCCCCATGTCCCCCAGTAGTTAATCTGTTCCTCACATCCCAAGTTCCCACTCATGTCCCTTCATCACCATCTGACCTGGCAGGTCTCCTGTCTACACTCTCTCCATCTGTCTCATTGCTGGACAAACCTGAGCACAATTGGCGCAAGCGATAACAGCCCACTGGAGTTATGCCAGAGCTGAGATGCCGAATGCCTTTGAGGAGAGTGCCCTTAAGCTGGCAGATGAAGAGCAGGACTTCACTTGTGGAGAAGGCGAAGAGGGGGCAATAACAGATACCGCGCATCTTCAAGACATGCGGCCATGGTGCAAGCCTCATGAGTTAATTTTTTCCCCATCATGTATCCCCCATGATGCATGAATGCCATCTCATTTCCATTGCAAGTCAAACAGTCGAACAGCCCAGACCATCCTCACACCCTCTGAACACCACAGATCCAAGCCGCTCCGAGGGAGGCAAGCATTGAGGAGGCGCCGCAGCTGTAACCCGCACCCTCCACTAGCACCTCCCTGGCTTCTGGGTCACTGACTGATGAGCACCTCACAGCTGAAGATCCACAGCAGGAGGTCCCAGGGAACCAGCATTCAGAGGGATGCCAGAGTCCAGAACTCTGCTGAGACCTTGGCCAATGAGATGCCCCTGGGTCAGGTCATCCCAGAGCTGCAGGAACTGCATTGGCAGAGTCAGGAGCATCAGCAAGGGATGGCAGCATCCCTCCTTGGACTGCAAGGCTGACTGGAGGAGTCCCCTCTCCTTCTGTCCGAGGAGATGGTGCCGTCACTCCAGCGCGATGAGACACTGTGAGGGTAGCATCCGCTGTGAAGACCTTAGCGCTGGAGGTGCATTCCATGACGGGGGATGTCCACTCCGTTGTTCAGCTCATGACCTCCATGGCTGAGGACTTGAGCTCCAAGGTACAGTGCTTCATCTGCACGGTGCAGGCACCAGTGGGAATCCATGAGTGCTTGTGCCAGAGGAGGCGGGGCTTCTAGATCTCACTCCAGCTGTCCCGATATCGCATAAGAAGCCCAAGGGCCCCTGAGCACTCAAAGGCAATAGGATAGGTAATTTGGACATTCTGAATTCTCCCTCTGTGTACCCGAACAGGCGGCAGAAAGTAGGGGCTTTTAGCAGTAACTTCATTGCAATGTTAATGTAAGCCTACGTGCGACAATAAAGATCAGTCACAATCAAAAGAATTGCCAACTCAACTGGCTCCAGGATTGTCCAGATTCATAAACTGAAAGGAAGAGAACAATGAGCGATGAGGATTCCTGACAATTCCCTGACCCGCAGCCCTCTCAGTATCCGGGACATGCATCCATGTGCTTCCTCCGATGTGAGTGTGTTGCTCGTTCTGGGTGAGTGTGCTTAACACTCAATTTGGCTCTGTTTCGTTACTTAGCTCTGGAGTCGCCAGGTATCGTTAAGATACCGCCACAAGTTTCAAGGTTAAGTTCAAAGCAATAAAACCATACACTGAAGTGGGGGCTGTAGGGTGGAGTGCTGTGGCTGTCCTCAGTCTCACAGTCACTGTCCTGTAAAATGCGATCCCTGATCTGCTTCTATACTTCTGGGGAGTCCCCATCTCGTAAAGATGTGGTGGGTCAGGATCTTTGCAGTTGTCTTTGCTGTGTTGGTGCGTGAAGGGAATACCTCTACCCATTTGGTAAAGGTACCTATGACCACCAGAACATATTTATAGCCATTCCTGCAAGGGGGCAATGGACCTATAAAATCGATCTGGAGGGTTGTCCAGGGGCCATTAACGGGGCGAGTGTGGCTGAGTTGTGCCTTCTTTGAATACCTCTCCGGGTTATTCTGTGCACAAATTAAACAATTTTCTATATAGTGGGTTACATCTTGTCTTAAATTGGGCCACCAACAGAGTTGTCTAAGGTGTGTTGTGGTAGGGTCGATCCCTTGGTGTCCATGACTATCATGGAATAAGGCAATTATTTGATTCCTGTCCTGTTCAGGAACCATATACAATTTATCTTTTATGATCACACCCTCATGTGTGGTCAAAGCGTGTTTGAATTTATCGTACTGCGCCACAAGGTTTCCTTTAAAAATCTCCCGGAGATTTTCGTCCTGCGTCTGCGCCTGTACTGAATCTTCTATCTCTGTCTGTGAGACCTGAACTGCACTCACAGGGGCGCTAGCTGGTGCGCTAGCTGGGGGTGTCCAAAAGTGACCTCGCCTGGAACCTGCTTTGGCCAGTGCATCGGCTTTTACATTTCCAGGGGGGGATGACCTATGGTGACTTCTAACTTTAATGATGCCATACGTCCTATCCTTTGCCTTCTCTAGGATATGGCGGAGTAATGGGGCTGATGGAAGGGGCTTCCCGTCTGCGGAGACAAAACCTCTTGTCCTCCACAGGGGTAGAAAATCTGTGAGGCTGTTACAGACATAAACTGTCCGAATATATGTCTGCTGGGCTGGGGGACGAATCTGGGTGGTCCACTATGTATGCAATGGCTGCGAGCTCTACAGCCTGCGTGCCTAACTGACCTGGTAGTTTTAGAGATATCTCCTCTAAAGCGCGTCCTTGCGCATCTTCCACATAAATCCCGCATTCAGTGAAGCGTTCTCCATCTAGAACAGTGGATGAACCGTCCACATATATCTTTAAGGAGGCACACGTGTCTGTGTGCTGGGTGCTCTGGCTTGAATTCCCTATTTTCCTGGGGGGTGTCTTGGCAATGAATGGTCCTGTGTTGTGTAGGGGTGCTACTATCTCGCATTCATGGGGTTGTCCTGGATACTGTAGGTTGTCCGCTAAAAATGTGTGTGTTTTGGTCCGTTTAACTGTTATGTCCCGTCCTTGTAACAGTAGTGTCCACCTAGCTGCATTAACTGGCTCACTGAACTGTCCTTCAGTCGACCGTCTAAAAGTAACTGTGTGGGGGTGTACTCGGTCAAAATGGTGATGGGATTGAGTCCGGTAATGTACGAGAAGTATTGAACTGCCCAAAATACTGCTAGTAGGTGCCTCTCGCAGGCTGAAAATCCTTGTTCTACGGGGTCTAAAAGTCTGGAGGCATAAGCCACTGGTCGTAGCTGCTCGTGTCGTTCCTGAAGGAGCATGGCCGAGAGGGTCAGATCGGTGCTAGCTACCTCTATTGCATAGGGGGTGAGCGGGTCTGGAACTTGTAGCGCGGGTGCTGCGCTGAGGGCTTTCTTTAACTCTTCCACAGCCTCTGTATGCTGCGGAAGCCATTCCCAAGGGGCTCCTTTCTTAAGGAGGTCTGAAAGTGGGGCTGCCTTTGTCGCAAAACCATCGATATGGTTCCGACAGTACCCAACCAGTCCTAAAAATGACCGGAGGGCTGAAACATTCTGGGGAAGGGGCAATTTGACGATTGAGTCAATTCTTTTGAACTCGGTCTCGCGTTTGCCGTACGTGATGACTGTACCCAAATGCATCACTTGATTCTCCAATATCTGGGCCTTTCTGGGGTTAACTTTACATCCAATGTCTTGTAAAATTTCCAGGAGCTCGGACAGAAGCATGATGTGCTCTGCCTTGGTGTCTGTCTGCAGTAATAGGTCGTCCGCATACTGTACCGGACATTCGGGTCGGGAAAATTTTGCTAATCCATTTGCCAGCTGTCGGTGGAAAATGGAGGGTGAATTGTGGAATCCGTGTGGGAGGCATGTCCACGTATACTGCTGTCCTTTAAATGTGAAGGCAAATTTGTACTGGCACGCCTTTGCCAATGGGATTGACCAGAAGCCGTTGCTAATGTCCAATACCGTGAAATATTTGGAGTGGAGTACCTGCTTGACTTGTTGCTACCGTGGGGGCTACTGCTGGGGTAACTTTGTTGAGTTCCCGATAATCTATGGTCAGACGCCATGATCCGTCGGGCTTCCTCACTGGCCAAATAGGTGCATTATTAGTTGAGGCTACTGTCCTAAGTACACCCTGCTCTAATAAGCTCTCTATAACCTTTCCAATTTCTCCCTCTGCTTCGAGGGGAAATCGGTACTGTCTCTGTGGTCTCGGGTCAGGTCCAGTAACTTGAACTTGTCCAGTCATTCTGCCGCAGTCGTGCCAGTGACTGGCAAATGCTGTCCTGTGTCTGTTCAAAACTGCCCTAACCTGTTTGTCCGTGCTAAGCATGGTCGGGTCAAAACAATAGTCGCCTACTGCGCTAATCCTGTTCGCATACTCTCCTACTGTGAGAGTTGCGGGTGCTCTGTCCGATTTTGCCATTCTCCAGACACACTGATTTACTGGATTGAACGGCAGGCTGTGGGCATTCATAAAGTCAATGCCCAGTATGTGTTCTTCTGTGCGGGGCAGATTAACTAACATAACGGGGTGTCTGGTGGAGATATTCCCTAGTTGAATTGATACAGGGGCTGTAATGTGTCCCTGCTGTGAGTGACCTGTAAATCCGCTGAGTGTAATTGAAGCTGTAGTGGGCCACGTGTCTGCTTGTGCTGTAGTGGTGGAATTAATGGTAGTGCGGGACCCTCCTGTGTCCCAAAGTAATTCTATGGGTTTCCCTCTAATTTTTGCTGTGACCACCAGTCTGCCGGATCGGTCCCAGAGGGTGTCACAGACCCAAGTGGGGAAGCCCAAACACCGTCAGTCCGTTCCGTCCACATTGGTCTGTCCTGACTGCGTCTCTATACTGTGGATTGGCTTAGCTTTGTTCCTGTTCAGAGTGCCTGTCTGCTGGCCTCTCTGAGATCTCTGTGGGCCATTGCATTCCCTTGCGAAATGCCCTAACTGTCCGCAGTTGTAACATTCCTGCGACTTCTGTGGGGGGCTGTTCTTTCCTTCATTTATCCATGCGGGGTTTTGGTGCGCTCTTACTGCCTGTATATCTGCTGCAGCCTGAGCTTCTTCTGGGGTCTTTACTTTCACCTTGCCTTGGACGGATTGTTCCCAAACGAGGGACAATATTTTCAAAACCCCTTTTTCATTATGGGCCTCTTCTGAGGAGTCATAACTGCTGCAGACATTCTGTCCTGCATCTGTGGCGTGGGAGATGATTGTGCGGGTCCATTTAACCATATTATCACGGGTTAAATGTGCACGGTCTAAATCGCCAAAAACGGCAGTGAAATGAATCCACAGCCTTCCTGCGAATGCTGTGGGATGCTCTGTCCTTTTCTGCCTACACTTATTTAGGCCTTCGACTGGGCCTCCTCTGTTGTACCCTATCGTGTCTAAAATAGATGTATGTATCTCTTCTAGTGTGCCTCCTCCAACGTTCTGTGGGTCGGGGAGGGCTGCTACAACCGATGAGTCTAAACTCAAAACTGTGAGCTTCACTTGCACTCGCTCATCCAGGCCGTACATGGTTGCCTGTTGTTTAACTCTTGCGAAAAATTGGTGGGGGTCTGCAGTGGGGAGGAACGGGGTGATTTTCTCACATGCGTCCCTTAGTTGAGTCACGGTTAAGGGGGTGGTGTAAGTGATCTCGGGTGCGCCCTCTGCGGTTGCTTTTCGTTGGGTGGTGACTGGGTTCATTGGTGCGGGTGCTATCTGATCTGTGGGGGGTTGGGGCGCTTTCCTTTTCTGCTGCGCTGCTAGCGCACATGTTCCCTGAACATATCGTTGCGCTGTCTCGCTTAACTCCTGCCAATCTGGTGCATTCTCTTTCTCTAATTGCGTTCCAAAGGTTTCTCAAAGCCATTCTGCACAGAAAGCAGAGATTGCAGCTCCGCAATCTGCTTCCTACATTTTGCATGGTCCACTGTGCTTTGCCTTTGCTCAGTGGTGGCAGCATGGAGTGCCCTTAAAGCTGCCTTTAGGTCGCTACACTGCTTTTTAAGTGTCTCTACCTGTTTCTCTGATTCTTCTCTTATCAAGACTGCACGCTGCACATCCTGATAGGCTTTTTCGTACTGTACCTGGCAGCTGCTCAGATGGGCTAGACAAGACTGGTGTGCCCTCTTGGCATCATCCACCTCTCTATCCTTATCTGCCAACCTTTACCTTAATTCTGAATTCTCTCTCTCGATGTCCCTGACATCCACTTTACTCATTCTATTCCTCTCCTCTAACTCTGCTCGGAGCGTCGTGACGACCTCCTCTGTGCCACGCAATTGTGCCAAGCAGGACACAATTGCCATCGGCTTACGTGCTTTACTTAAAATTTTCTTATGAGTTTCAGGCAGATTCTCCCACCAAGTATGCCCTATACTCCCAGGACCTGTCTCCTCATTCAAACAAAACTCACTCCAAAGGGGCCATCCTTTCCCTTTGAGGTACTTCCTGAGTTCCAGCTCCCAAACGGGACACAAACCTACTCTGCTGCTGTTGGTCGCTGCGACCACGAACTGCTCTGGGTTGATGAGGCGTTCCATTGCCTGCATGGCCATCTCTTTTTCTCTTATGCTCTCTTAAATTTGGAACGAGGGATAATAAGGCAGCGCTATAAAATACGGGTACGGCTTTCGCTATTTTCTGAATTATAAACTCCCGGCAGTTTGTCGCAACATGAATCTCTCGGCATTACCTTATAACCCTGTTAGTTACGCATGCAAAAACACACTTCCGAATTATGAGGATTGATTTGAACTACTTGAACACTTGTCGTTTTTCCTTTTCCCAATTGGATTTCAGATTCAAATTTCTGGGTTCTCTCGGAGTGGGGGGCCACTTCTAGTCGAGTCCCGTCCGGAAGTCGCCACTAAATGTTGCTCGTTCTGGGTGAGTGTGCTCAACATTCAATTTGTCTCTGTTTCGTTACTTAGCTCTGGAGTCGCCAGGTATCGTTAAGATACCACCACAAGTTTCAAGGTTAAGTTCAAAGCAATAAAACCATACACCAATTAGTAAGTTCAAACAACTGAGTTTATTATAATACAATTATAATATTATCCATGCACACGCTAAGAGGATTAAACTATTCCTACCGCTAAATAAACCAATACTTATCTCGAAGGAACTGCCGGATCAGGGGGCAAGGCCTCTTGCTCTGCTCTGGTCTGCAGACTTCAGGTTGGTACAGGTTAAAAGGGGGTCAGGAGTGTCTATCTCGGGCGGCACGGTGGCACAGTGATTAGCATTGCTGCCTACGGCGCTGAGGACCCAGGTTCGATTCCCGGCCCTGGGTCACTGTCTGTGAGGAGTTTGCACGTTCTCCCTGTGTCTGCGTGGGTTTCACCCCCACAACCCAAAGATGTGCAGGTTAGGTGGATTGGCCACGTTAAATTGCCCCTTAATTGGAAAAAATTAATTGGATATTCTAAATTTAAAAAAAAAAAAAGGAGTGTCTATCTCTGGTAGCGATCGTTGTGATACTTACTTACTGGCGGCTGCTGTCCCAAACCTCTCCTCTCTCTCTCGTTCAAGGTCTTCTTGGCAAAGTTGGTCGAAATGCTGGTCCGGAGAGAAGGGCTGGTCAAGGAGGAGAGGAGGGCTGGACAAGAAGAACGAACTAAGTGTGGGACCTGTCTTTTATAGGTCCCAGGGATCCGCGCTCCTTTGGGCAGACCCCTTTACCTGCTTGGAATAGATTAGGTCTCTTCCCAATCGATATGTTTGAATCCCCCCCAAAACTGAGGCTGTTCCTTGGCTACTGGGTGGGCTTTCAGGTGCTTTGTTTTCGGACCCCGCTGGTGCCGGGGTGTCTGGTATCCTATAGAATGTTGCAGTTACTTCCCCATTTGTGTCCGTTGTTCCTGGGATCGTTTCATTACTATGTTAACTATCCTGGAGATTGCCTCATTAGTATGCGGAATGTTTGTTTCGGTGCTGTCTGCTCTCTTAGCAGACAGAATACACATTGGCTTGGTGCAGCCTGCTGGTGCTGCAAACATTGTTCATTTTAACCTGTAAGCTTTGCGTTCCTCCATTTTGTATATAGTGAATGGCCAACTTCGGTGGCTACAAGTGCCTCTCCACTAAGCCTCACTCCCTCCTGTCACACAATAGCCACTTCCCCACAGTTGTCCCCCTCAACTCCACCTGAAAGAAGCACTTTGACTCTCGAGTCTCAGTGGTCCCTAACACCCACTCACCCAACAGGAGACCTAGATAATGCCCCCTGCTATTGCCTTGAATGGTGTAGTGATGAGAGACTTCACCGGAAGGCTACAATGTGTCACCTCTCTGTTATGTAGACATGAATATAAGCCTTGGAGTTCAACGCATGGGGGCCAGGCTTCCAACTATTTTTTTCAACAATTAAGCAAGTTAAAAAAAAACAAATGAGCTGGGGAATAAATTAAAGGAACAGTCCCTTAAAGGGAAACTGCCTTAAACAAAACAAACAAATCACAAATTAGAATTAAAACATTAAATCAAACTATGTTTAACGTGGTCAATAAGACAATCCAGCCCCTGCAGTGCCCTACAGGACACCCGGCTGTGAACATAGCCATAGAAGAGGGCAGAAGTTGGGTTGGACAACCCCCTTGATCGCCCAGTACCTGGACCTGTTGATGGCATGCTTTGCCAGGCCCAGAAGGTCAAAGGGTTAAAAACTGGGTGTCAATCACTGATACGCGCATGCGTGGAATGCTGACTTAATTGGCACAATTACTCATCAAGGAGCTGGTCAGGCAACTGGTTTTCCCTTGAAACAGGTGACACACACTCTATTCGTGTGAAGACTGCAATTAGCATTATCCTTAGAGAACACCTCATTTCCCCAATTCACATGGGCTGTGGTTTAAACACACATTACAACTGGAACAGCCAGCCACCCAGAATCTAATCCCTGACAGCCTGGTCTCCAAAACCAGTACTGGGGTCTTGAACTTCCTTACAGCCAGCGCCGGCCCTGGGGTTGCTGGCGCCCCGGGCAAACTGAACTTCGGCGCCCTTGGGGGGGGGGGGGCGCGGGGCTGGGGGGGGGGGGCCGGGGCCGGGGGGGGGGGGCCGAGGAGAGGAGGGCGGGGCCGAGGGGGACCCGGGGGGGCGGAGCCGAGGGGGACCCGGGGGGGCGGACCCGGGGGGAGCGGACCCGAGGGGAGGGCGGGGCGGACCCGAGGGGGGGCGGGGCGGACCCAAGGGGGGGCGGGGCGGACCCGAGGGGGGGCGGGGCGGGGCGGACCCGAGGGGGGGGGGGAGCGGACCGAGCGGGGGGGCGGACCGAGGGGACGGACCGGGGGGGGGCCGCCCTGGGGAAGTGCGGCCACCGCGCATGCGCTGGTTGGCGTCGGCCCAACTGCGCATGCGCGGGACCCGAGTCTGGCGCCCCCTAGCACATGGCGCCCCGGGCAACAGCCCGAGTTGCCGGTGCCTTGAGCCGGCCCTGCTTACAGCTCATGCCCTCTGGCTTCACAGTGCTGCCTGACTGTGGGGGTTCATTCTCACTGCAGTTGCCCTGCCTTCTGTGTGGGCACCTTCAGTCTCATGAGGCTGGAAAACACCCTTTGCCAGAGTCGCCCACTCTGCCTATGCAGCCTGGCCTATCATGGGTCCCGACCCATTAATCTCACAGTCGCCCCGTGTGCTGACCCTATGGGTTCATCCATTTTCCAGCTGCCACTCTGGAAGGACAATCCCTCAGCGGTGATATCACCACAAGGCCAGCAAGGAAAACACAGGAAGTGCTGCCTGGAAAACCCCTTTAAACCCAGAGGCTGACAGACATGAAGGGCCACTCAGGCCTGCGAATGACCCACCCCTAGAGATGCGGAGACAGAACTTCACCCCCCCCCCCCTCCAAACACACGCACACACCGAGTTGTACCTTGATGGATCCCCGACTCCTCTCGGCTGCCCCTTCTGCAACTGACACCCTAGAGGGTGATGGTGACCTGAGTGCTCACGTCTCATATCCCCTTTTCTGAGCTGAGCTCACCAGGTTCTCCCTTTTTATACAGCTGTTGTAAACCGTGCAGCATGACATCACACTGGTGACCGATGAATATTCAGCGAGTGGGGAAGTTCTGGAGGAAGGTTTCACGAATATTATTATGTATTAAAATTAGCTTTCCGACCTTGCATGGTGGATTTCTCCGCCGGTGAAGGGCCTAGATAATCAGGAATCGTGATCTTGCCAGAGAGAATTGTATTTGCCGATTCTCGCCGAATTCTCTGCCCATGTTGCCATTCTCACTGACGGCAAAAAGAGGCTCAAAATTGCTCCCAATCTGTGAAGTCTTGATCTCCTTACCTGAGGAAAGTAAACTTGCCACTGAGGGAGTGCAACAAACTTTGCCTCCTGGGATCTAGGGATTGTACTATGAGGAAAGACTAAATAGACGGGGCCTTTATTCTCTGGAGTTTAGAATAATGAGAGGTGATCCAATTCAAACATACAGGGCGCGATTCTCAGCACCCGCGAAAAATCGCGAAACTGTCGTAAAAAACGGGCGCGTTTTACGACGGTCGGGAAGGGTCCATTTACCGACGTATTCACTTCCGGGAAATGGGCTAGTAACGCGGCCGCGTCAATCACGTGCACGATGACGACGGAACGCGGCGACGACACGATCACGCCCACGTGACGCCGCCCGACGCCGTAAAAAGGCGCGGGCGAGCACAGAATCTGTCGGCCATGATGTCGGAGTCCAGGAGAGCTGCACCTCGTTTTGTGGAGGCCGATGTCGAGACTCTGCTCGATGCTGTCGAGCAGAGGAGGGGCATCCTCCGCCCGCGGAGAGGGCATCGCCAACCTGCCAGCGCGGTACGCCAGGCCTGGCGTGAGGTGGCCGCTGCCGTCAGTGCTGTGGGGCAGAACCCTCGCTCTGCAGAGCAGTGCCGGAAAAAGCTACACGACCTCACCAGGGCTGCCAGGGTAAGTGCCAAGAAGGTGCCCCCTGGTCACAACCATCCCTCCCCCCCCCCTTTACCTAATCACCCACCTCCCCCCCTGGCACGGGGGGTGGAGGGGGATTGGGCCAGAGTTATTTGAGGATGGTTCACAAAGTTGTCACAGACCCAGCGCTCTGGCCCCGTGGAGAGATGCAATCGTCTTATGACAACTTGACCCCCAAACTGTGCCAGTATCTGAACGGACTGCTGATACCTGCCGTATTGTAATGATCTACCTATGTACCCTCCCCCAACAGGCCAAGTCCGCTCACAACAACCGTGAGCGGCGCAAGACTGGAGGGGGTTCGCCCAACCTGCACCCCCTCACCACCTTTGAGCAGAGGGCACTGGACCTTGTTGGGGGGTCTGCCACCCGGGATGTCGCGCTATGCGAGGTTGGCGGATCTGCAGCAAGTGAGACAACCCTCCTTGACAAACACCCACCCCTCCCCCATCCTCTGTCCCTTCACACACCCTGCCCACTGGGATACCTCCCCCATCCTCTGTCCCTTCACACACCCTGCCCACTTGGACACCTTCCCCATCCTCTGTCCCTTCACACACCCTGCCCACTTGGACACCTCCCCCATCCTCTGTCCCTTCACACACCCTGCCCACTGGGATACCTCCCCCATCCTCTGTCCCTTCACACACCCTGCCCACTTGGACACCTCCCCCATCCTCTGTCCCTTCACACACCCTGCCCACTGGGATACCTCCCCCATCCTCTGTCCCTTCACACACCCTGCCCACTTGGACACCTCCCCCATCCTCTGTCCCTTCACACACCCTGCCCACTGGGATACCTCCCCCAGCCTCTGTCCCTTCACACACCCTGCCCACTGGGACACCTCCCCCATCCTCTGTCCCTTCACACGCTGCCCACTGGGACCGTCCAGCGGCCTGCCGAGCAAATCTAAATAACCCGTCTCATTCTCTTCCCTAGGACGTGATGCCGAACGACCAGGGCCGTCTGGCTGCAGACGGACACAGGCATCTGCCGCCACCTCACCCGGGGCCGCACGACAGAGGGTGCCCGATCAGCGGGGAGCCCCATCCTCCCCAACCCAATCTGCGGATCAGGACGCCCAGAGGGTGGCGAGAACACAACCCCCGGAAATGGCCAGGGATAACCCTCCGGACTCTGAGCGGCCCCACACCATTGAGGAGGGGCTAAATTGCGAAAACATCGGGCTTGCGGCACTGCTATCTCCCACAACATCCATCATCCCAGAGACACTCACCCCGGCGGGCTTATTTAGTGATGAGTCTCCTGGGTCACAGTCTGGTTTGCACATCACAGCTGAGCAGGTACAGCAGGTGGAGGTCGGAGCAACCGAGGGCCCGGACTCGCGGAGGCCAGACCAGGCCCAGGATGCAGCTGGCTCCCAGACGTTTTCGGAGTTCCTGGAGTTTCTCAACCCACCCGCACAGCCGATGCCTCAAGAAACCCAGGGAAACAACGACGGGATGAGGGCTTCCTTCCAGACTCTGCAGACGCTGTTAGAGGAGTCGAACCGCGTCCACGAGCAGGGAGTGGTGCCGCTCATGGCAGAGACCCAGTCCGACACCGCACGGGTGGCATCCGCAGTAGAGGCAATGGGTCAGGTGATGCAAGGCATTGGGGTTCATATGCACGCGTCATCCTCGGCCCTGGACAGGGTTGCCCTCTCACAGGCAGCAATGTGCCAGAGGCAAAACGACATTGCCGGCGCCCTGCAGGCCTTGGCCCAGTCTCACCAGGTCATTGGCCAGTTGCAGCAGTCAGTCGCCGAGAGCATCAACCGCCTGACACATGTGCTGGATGGCGTCGTGCACTCACAGGTTGAGATCGCACAGTCCCTGGCGGGAATGTCTAACTCCCTGGACTCCGTCTCTGCAAACCTTCGGATCCTGGTGGATACCGTTGCAGGCCTCCAGGACTGGCAGCGCCAGGTGTCGGTGGTGCGACGGGGCACCTCCCCGCTCGCACCTCTGTCCCAAAGTGAGGCCCGGGGGCCACCGGGCTCCCCGAGGGAGGAGGAGGTTTCGGGGCCCGTCCCATTAAGTCCATCACGGGACGTCCCGGAATTCTCGGCCTCCCCCCGTCCCATCCCTGGTGCATCGGGTGGGCAGCAGGCAGAGCAGGGTGGCACAATGTCACCCGAGACGCCTGCAGAGCAGCCTGGCCCATCAAGGCCGGGTCGCCCCAGGAAACGCTTGGCCAAGGAGAAACGAGTCGAGGGGGGCGATTCGCAGCAATCCTCCTCCACTCCTGCTGTATCATCTGGGGAGTCACTTAGACATAGTGGTAGGGCCCGTAAGGCAACTAAGATAGACACTGAGTAAGTTGGCACGGGTGAAGGGCACAGTTTTGTTGTAGGGGCTAGGGCACCTGTAAATAATTGTTAACATTAAACGCACTGTTCCACCTTACTTGTAATACCGTGTGACTGTTCCACAGCCACAGGATTTGTGATGGTGACCGAGTGTCGCTGGGGTTGACGAGTGGTGAAACTTCGGTGCCGGGTGTGCAGTCCCTGCCCCCCCCCCCCCCCCCCCAACCCCTCCCACAGCTAGCCCACGCGGGCACGTGATGGAGTGTCAGTGATGATCTCAGCGGCCACCAAGGTGGATGGTTCAGCTATTGCCATGGGTCAGACTCTAACGATTCTGAGCTCACAGCTCATCGCAGAGTGGGCTGTCATCATTCCACATGGCACTTATCACACCCGCTGACACAGCCATCAATGGACCGTCTGGACCCAGTGGTAAGGGTGATGTCGAAGTGGAGCAGGGTACACTGAGAGGGGGTGGGGGGGTTGTGGTGGTGGAAGTTGTGTGTTGACCCTCTGCACGATTAGCGATGCAGGTGGTGGTTTGGTGTTCAGTGGGGACGTCACATGCAATGCGTGAACCGTGCTGCCACCAAGGCGTCACGTGCCCGCCGTCCTCGCCGGGTCTGTCGTGCCGCCTCCTGGACATCACCAGCACCTGGGTCATGTCTGCGTGCTGCGCCTGCCACTCCACCAGCCTCCTCCTCCTCCCTCTCCTCCTCCTCCTCCTCCTCCTCCTCCTCCTCTGTGCTGGCACCACTGCCACTGGCTTCTCCCTCCGCCTCCTGCAACAGGTCATCTCCCCTCTGCATCGCGATGTTGTGCAGCGCACAGCAGACCACAACAATGCGAGCGACCCTTTCGGCCTGGTACTGCAGGGCCCCTCCGGAGCGGTCCAGGCACCTGAATCTCATCTTCAGGAGGCCAAGGCAGCGCTCCACCACACCCCTGGTTGCTGCATGGGCAGGCCTCCGTATAGGCGTCATCAGCCAAGACCTCAGCGGATAACCCCTGTCACCTAGCAACCAGCCCCTCAGCCGGGGGGGACGTCCCTCAAACATCGCAGGGATGAACGACTGCGCCAGTATGTAGGAGTCATGCACACTCCCTGGGAACCTTGCAGAGACGTTCATGATCCTCATGTGGAGGTCGCATACCACCTGGATATTCATGGAGTATGTCCCCCTTCTGTTTGTGAACACATCCCTGTCCCCTGCAGGCGGGCGCATGGGGATGTGAACACAATCGATTGCCCCCTGCACCCTCGGTATCCCGGCCACGCTGGCAAATCCACGAGCTCGTGAGTCTTGACTTGCTTGGTCCTCGGGAAAGGTGATGTAGCGGTCCGCGATGGCATAGAGGGCGTCGGTCACATCCCGGATACACCTGTGGACCGATGACTGGGAGATCCCGGAGACGTCCCCGCTCGGAGACTGGAAGGAGCCGGTAGCATAGAAGTTAAGAGCGACTGTCACCTTGATGGCTACCGGGATCACGTGTCCTCCCCCCGTTCCACGTGGGGTGAGGTGCGACAGGAGTTCGCAGATATGTATCACCGTCTGCCTACTCAGCCGGAGTCTCTTCCTGCAGATGATGTCCGTCATTGTTAGGAAAGAGACCCGGACACGGTACACCCTCGGCTTTGGTCGTCGCCTCTGGCGCCGTGGCTGCACCCTCACTCTCTCCTCTTCCTCTTCCTCCTCATCCTCCTCCTCCCCCCCCCCCCCCCCCCCCCTCCCCCATGCTGCTCGACGACTGGCAACTCCTTGGCCCTTCCCTCTGCTGCTGCAGCTGGCCCTGCATCCACTGCGGGTTGTGGCTGTGGATGCTGCTGCATCGCCAAATGCAGTGCAGCGGCCCCAACCACTGCGCAGAACATAGCCGTTCTGTTCACATACATTGTGCTAACCTACAGAAGGGTGGTGAGGGGCAGAGAAACGGGACATGTTAGACGGAGGTTAGTCAACACCCCGGCAGCCGCCTGCCACGGGATACCTGTGTGTCCCGGTGGCCTGGTCGCGCTGCTGACACGCGGGCAGCCTAACCCCTGGTCACTTTCTGCATCCAACGGCCAGTAAACTATGTCCTCCTCACCGGTGCGTCAGTGGCCTGTGGCCGGAAGCCACAGGGCAACCAGCGGCCGTGTCCTCGTGACCGGCACACCATGGCATGGTGGCAGACATTTTGTTACGGGGTTGGACGGCTCACTCGCTCACTCTCTACCTAACCCCCCCCACTCCCACTGCCCCCCCCATCTCCCCCGCTCCCCCCCCGTCTCCCCCACTCCCCCACTCCCCCCCGTCCCCCCCGTCTCCCCACCACTCCCCCCTCCCCCCCACTGCCCCCGTCCCCCCCACTCCCCCCCCGTCCCCCCCCCACTCCCCCCGTCCCCCCTACTGCCCCCCCGTCTCCCTCACTGCCCCCTCCGTCTCCCCCACTGCCCCCCCGTCTCTCCCACTGCCCCCTCCGTCTCCCCCACTGACCCCGCTCTGGACCCCCCCTCCCGTTCTCAGGGATGCCTTCTCCATTGTGGCCAGACTCGAGCGGTGCGCTGAGCGGTGCGCTGAGCGGTGCGCTGAGCGGTGCGCTGAGCGGTGCGCTGAGCGGTGCGCTCACCTCCTCCAAGCTGTCGTCAGCCAGCACGACTGGTTGACGAACTTAAATAGCAGGTGTGTTTCACGCCGTGCAAACAGGGCGCGATGATGTCGGGACTTCGGCCCATCCGGGCCGGTGAATAGCGGGGGGGGGCTATTAGTGGCGAATCTGGTCGTGTCGGGGGCGGGAAGGAGGCGTTTGTCGGGAATGGCGACTCCGAGATTTTGCGGGGTTCGGAGAATAGCAGGAGGGCGTCGGAACAGCGTCGCCGTAAAAATTTGCGACGCCCGCTATTCTCCGACCCGTCGTGAGTCCAGAGAATCGCGCCCACAGAATTCTTACAGGCATGACAGGGTAGATGCAGGAAGGATGTTTCCCTTGGCTGAAGGATCGAGAACCGGAGGACACATTCTCAGAACAAGGAGCAGGCCATTCAGGACTGAGATGAGGAGGAATTTCTTTATTCAGGGGGTGTCGAATCTTTGGAATTCTCTTTCTCCGAGAGCTATGGAGGCTCGCTGGTCGAGTATGTTCAAGACTTGAGATCGATAGATTTCTGCAAATTAAAAAGAAAAAGATACGGGGATATTGCAGGAAAATGCTGTTGAAATAGGAGATCAGCCATGATCTCATTGAATGGAGGAGTGGGCTCGAAGGGCTGAATGGCATACTCCTGCTCCTTTTTCTTATATTCTCATGTAAGCACTTGCCCATAAGTTAACTAATTTCTAGTTGTGCTCTCCATTTTTGCCATGACTGACTAAAGTAAAGCTCTTCTATTCACATAGAGACAATGCTCCACACAGCACCAAACTCAAAAACCTTATCACCAAGCACTGCTTCAGCCCAGCCTGTTAAAGCCCCAATTTGTTGAAGTAAATACTCTGCAGGTTGGGTTATTATTTTCAACTATCCTGATCTAGGAATCAGACACCAGGAAAATCAATCACAATTTTCTCAATCACTGTTCCATACGGTCCTTCAATGAGCTCCTCTAGCTTTGCATCTCTGTGACACATCTAGAGACCCTATTGTTAGATATGTAGGATCATGATGATTCAGGTTTTTGCTTTCTTTTCACTCATATTAATATTGACTTGTACTTTGCTACTAATAATAAAATGGTGAAATTGTTCATTCTCAGAATATTTCAGGTTATGGATGATATTTAGCAGGAAAATGTTTTGTCAACAGGAGAGGTATTTTGCTAGCAAAGATTGTTTAATAAGGGATCCATGATAAGAAGTTAGTCTATATCACAAGCAATCAAGATAATGAATGACTAAACAGATTGGCATTGAAAAACAAACCCTCTCGCCCTATAATGACTTCCCTGGAACTAACCAGCTCCCCAATGAGAGATGACATGGGTGCCATTTAGCACCGGTCCACACAAACATGGACCATGTGTAACGGCATCTGGGGGGAGTTTCCCAGGCCAGGGCTCTGGACAGGGTGGCACCCTGGTATTCCCCCGGCAGTCGGGCACCTTGGCACTGCCAGTCTGGTACCTCAACAGTGTCACCCAGGCAGTGCCAGGGTGCAGGGGCACTGTCAGGGTGGCAGATTGGCACTGCCAGGGATCAGGCCCGGGGTGTCCTGCCCTTAAGAGGTGGGGTGAGGGTGGGCTCACGGGCCCCCTAAGAGGTAGATTGGGGGCAGTGGTGGTGTCTGGAGGCCCCGGTGATGTGCCCGAGGGAGGGGTCGAGAGATCAGGGCAGCATTTATAAATGGCTCAGCAGTGCAGGAAGTGAGGTAAGTGCAGCTTCAGTGGGGCATTCCCCACCTAGGCCAGGAAAAAAAGAGTCCTTTTTGGTAGCAGGGTGCAGCACCGAGTTAGATAATTGTGGGCAGCATGGCAGCACCCTGGCTAGCACTGTTGCTTCACAGCACCAGGATCCCAGGTTCGATTCCCGGCTTGGGTCACTGTCTGTGCGGAGTCTGCATGTTCTCCCTGTGTTTGTATGGGTTTCCTCCGGGTGCTCCGGTTTCCTCCCACAAGTCCCGAAAAACGTGCTGTTAGGTGAATTGGACATTTTGAATTCTCCCTCCGTGTACCCGAACAGGTGCCGGAATGTGACGACTGGGGGCTTTTCACAGTAACTTCATTGCACTGTTAATATAAGCCTATTTGTGACAATAAAGGTTATTATTATTGTTAACTCTGTCACTCACTCACACTCTCTCCATAGATATAGTGTTTTAGTATTTTCCGCTTTTATTTTAAATTAAAAGTGGTGTTTGCTAATGAATGTGATGCATTCTTGCTCAGAAAGAAGCAAAAAACATAATTATTGTGTGAAATAGAGAAAATCCCAAAATATCTATGATTAAGGGAATCAAGTTCTTGTGCTAGATTTTACGGTTCCCTGCCAGGAATGTTTTCAGCAGAGGAGGAACGCAAAATACATGGGGTGGCTAGCCCACCACCTCCCTGCCCACCCCAACTGGCATCCACTAGCCTGCTTGCTCTTAGACCTGTTGGGGGCCTAACGTGGCCAATTGCAGCCTATATAAGGCTCTCAATCCACTGCCTCTGTTATAATACACCACCCCTCAATTTAAAGCTATGTCCCCTCATGTTGGTCATCACCATCCGAGGAAAAAGACTCTCACTGTCCAACCTATCTAACCCTCTGACTATCGTATGTGTCTCTATTAAGTCACCTCTCAGTCTTCTCCTCTCTAACGAAAACAACCTCAAGTCCCTGAGCCTTTCCTCGTAAGACCTTCCCTCCATACCAGGCAACATCCTAGTAAATCTCCTCTGAACCCTTTCCAAAGCTTCCACATCCTTCCTATACTGTGGTGACCAGAACTGCACGCAGTACTCCAGGTGTGGCCGCACCAGAGTTTTGTACAGCTGTAGCATGACCTCGTGGCTCCGAAACTCAATCCCCCGACTGATAAAGGCTAGCACACCATATGCCTTCTTAACAGCCCTATTAACCTGGGTGGCAACTTTCAGGGATTTATGTACCTGGATGCCGAGATCTCTCTGTTCATCTACACTACCACGAATCTTGCCATTAGCCCAGTACTCTGCATTCCTGTTACTCCTTCCAAAGTGAACCACCTCACACTTTTCCGCATTAAACTCCATCTGCCACCTCTCAGCCCAGCTCTGCAGCTTATCTATGTCCCTCTGTAACCTATAACATCCTTCAGCACTATCCGCAACTCCACCGACCTTCGTGACATCTGCAAATTTACTAACCCATCCTTCTACACCCTCTTCCAGGTCATTTATAAAAATGACAAACAGCAGTGGCCCCAAAACAGATCCTTGCGGTACACCACTAGTAACTGAACTCCAGGATGAACATTTGCCATCAACCACCACCCTCTGTCTTCTTTCAGCTAGCCACATCAACTGCTTCACCCTCATCCACCTGTTTGGTCACCTTCTCAAAAAACTCAATAAGGTTTGTGAGGCATGACCTACCCTTCACAAAACCGTGTTGAGTATCGCTAATCAACTTGTTCTTTTCAAGATGATTATAAACCCTATCTCTCATAACCTTTTCCAACATTTTACCCACAACCGAAGTAAGGCACACAGGTCTATAATTACCAGGGTTGTCTCTACTCCCCTTCTTGAACAAGGGGACAACATTTGCTATCCTCCAGTCTTCTGGCACTATTCCTGTCGACAAAGACGACATAAAGATCAAGGACAAAGGCTCTGCAATCTCCTCCCTGGCTTCCCAGAGAATCCTAGGATAAATCCCATCTGGCCCAGGGGACTTATCTATTTTTACACTTTCCAAAATTGCTAACACCTCCTCCTTGTGAACCTCAATCCCATCTAGCCTGGTCAACTGTACCTGAGTATTCTCCTCGACAACATTGTCTTTCTCCAGTGTAAACACTGACGAAAAATATCCATTTAACGCTTCCCCTATCTCCTCTGATTCCACACACAACTTTCCACTACGATCCTTGATTGGCCCTAATCTTACTCTAGTCATTCTTTTGTTCCTGATATACCTATAGAAAGCCTTAGGGTTTTCCTTGATCCTATCCGCCAACGACTTTTCGTGTCCTCTCCTCGCTTTTCTTAACTCTCCCTTTAGGTCCTTCCTGGCTAACTTGTAACTCTCAAGTGCCCTAACTGAGCCTTCATGTCTCATCCTAACATAAGCCTTCTTCTTCCTCTTGACAAGTGCTTCAACTTCCTTAGTAAACCACGGTTCCCTTGCTCGACAACTACCTCCCTGCCTGACAGGTACGTACTTATCAAGGATTTGTTTAATGAATGATAATACGGATGGTTCAGTACAGAAGGAACAGAAACTGGTGTGTAATGACATGTAGTAACAGTGTATATAATGGGCAGGATTCTCTGACTCCCTGCCGGGTCAGAGAATCCCCCGGGGGGGGGGGGGGGGGGGGTGGCGCGAATCCCGTCCTGTCGCTCCGACGCCGGGCCAATCTGGGAAAGAGAGAAAGGAGAGCAGCAGGTTCAGGGAGGGAAGCAATGGATTGAGAGGGGTGGTGAGTTGGGATGGTAGAAAGCTGAAGACAGAAGAAAATTGAAAGAGTTACAAGTTATTAAGTTATTAGGAGTTAAGTTATTAAAAGGATTTTTGGACCAGTTAATACCACCGATCTAGACACGTTGCTGGAGCTGGATATTTAGGATTATCAAAGGAACATTGATCCAAAAACATTCGCCACATTGAAAACACAAGGGCTTGAAGCTGGATTTTCTGAATCAGAGGCAGGGACACTACTTACTGCCCATAAGACCTCTTAGTGGTTATGGCACTGCACTTAAAACCTAGAGGTTGTGATTCAAATGCTACCACAGTACATTTAAATCTAAATTCAGTAAATCATGTAATTTGTGGACTCACATGTTACCATGTTAATGGCATTATTTTTATTTCGTAACTATGGAAACTTTTAAAAAACTCTGTAACATATAAAAGTATTTTTTTTGTTTCCACTGGCTGCGCACATCCGTACATTACCTTGGCACATTGGTACACAATAAAATTAATTCTGCACATGGATGGAAAAGATTAGAGGGAACATTTCTGCGGGCAATCAGCAGCAGCAGAATTATATTCCACCAGAATCTGTAACCACATGGCCTGGCGTATAGAATTATAGAACAGTACAGCACAGAACAGGCCCTTCAGCCCTCGATGTTGTGCCGAGCAATGATCACCCTACTCAAACCCACGTATCCACCCTATACCTGTAACCCAACAATCCCCCCTTAACCTTACTATTAGGACACTACGGGCAATTTAGCATGGCCAATCCACCTAACCCGCACATCTTTGGACTGTGGGAGGAAACTGGAGCACCCGGAGGAAACCCACGCACACACGGGGAGGACGTGCAGACTCCACACAGACAGTGACCCAGCCGGGAATCGAACCTGGGACCCTGGAGCTGTGAAGCATTTATGCTAACCACCATGCTACCGTGCTGCCCCAGCTCCATCATTAAGTTTTTAAAGGAAGGTGAGACCAATGCAAATGCCCTAATCTTCCAAAACTCTCTCAATCTGGGAGCCATTTCTTCAGGATGCAAAATTGAACATGTCACCCTATTATTTAAGAAAGGTGAGAGAGGGAACCTGGGAAATTATAACCTAGTTAGTCTAAAATCTGTTGTTGGGATAATATGAGAATCCATAAACAAGATTAGGGTGACTCACCACTTTAAATTTTCAGCTAATCGGAGAGCAGGTATGGACTTGAAGTACATCATGCCTGACAAGCCTGATTGAATTTTTTGAAGAGTGAATTTTTTTGAAGGGTGTGGATAACGGAATGCCTAAGGCTGCTATTTATATGACCTCCCAGAAGGCATTTGATGAAATTCTTCACAAGAGAGTGTTGTCTAAGTTTAAGTTCATGGAATTGAAGGCCCGTGACTGAACTGGATGGGAAATGAGTGGCAGGAAGCAAAGTAAGGAGAATGAGCAGGTACTCTAATTGGCACGATGTAACTACTGCCGTCCTGCAATGATCTGTGTTAGGACCGCAAATATTCGTGGCATTTATTAATCCCTTGTATGATGGGACAAAAAGTCACATGTTGAAATTTGATGATGACACAAAGGTAGGTCGTATTATGAGCTCTGGAGCTAGATGGATAAAATTGCAAAGAATTATTCATAGATTAAGTGAATGGGCAAAAAACCTTGACAAATGGATTTCTATGTTGGCAAATGTGAAATTGTCCGTTTGGGACCTTGAAAATTAATAAAATAGGGTACTAACTTAATGATGAAAAGCTAAAAACAGTGGAGGCCCAGTTACATAGATTAATAAAATGTTATGAAGAGGTACAGAAATAATCAAAAAGGCTAATGCAAAGCTAGTCTTTATAGCTTGTGGACAAGTAGGTAGAAGTCATGCTTCAACTATACAAAACCCTTGTTGTGGCACACATGGAGTACTGTGAGCAAATTGGGCACCTGGAAGGCTATAACAGCCTTGGAGAGAGTGCAGTCTATAATTACCAGAAAGGTTAAATTAAAAGGAAAGATTGCACAAACTAAAGTTGTATTCCCTGCAATTTAGAAGGTTAAGGTGTGATTTGATCAGGATGAGGATCAATTTCTAAAAATTAGAGCCAGACCTTTCAGGAGTGAAATTGGGAAACACTTCTTCATACAAAAGGTGGAGGTTTGCAACTCTTTTATCAAACAGCAATTAACAGTCGATTAATTGTTTACTTTCTAATCAGATTGATGGTCTTTTTTCACTAAGGTATTACAGGATATGGAGCAAAGACAGGCATTATAGGTCATAATCTCATCAAATGGTGGAACAGACTTGAGGGGCTAAATAGTTTATTTATTTTCTCTTGTTTCGCTGGACCAGTTACATAAATACTAGTGCTACAAGAGCAGGTTAGAGGCTAGGCAAGCTCACCTTCCAATTCCCCAAAGCCTTTTCACCACTTACAAGGCACAAATCAGGAATGTGATGAAATATTCTTCCCCTGCTGGGATGATTGTAGCATTGGCACTCAAGAAACTCACCATGATCTGTTTTGTTACCTGAAAGGCAGGTAATCTGTGCTACTCAACTTAGTTACAGTAGAGGCTTTGGAAGAAGGCTCAAAGTCATCCAGAAGTTTTACAGAAGGTTTATTGAGCAACACAACTTAAATAACTGCGTGAGTTCTTACTTTAAGAACTGTACTAGTAGAAAGGTTACAACTTTTCTATACATTACAACTAGGCCTGACCACACTGGCAGCCCTGAGCTAAATCTCTGCCTCTGTTATCCTCACGGTCTAATCCACCCAACAGGCCAAAGGGCTGCTTGCTTCCCCTTTTATACACACCACTGCTCCCCCTAGTGGTCTTTCCATTACCCATCAGCCCGTTCTGTACATACCCATGTAAAGATCACTACATCCCCCCTTTTTCACTTTTTTTTATAGTTGCAGAGTTGTAACCAAAAAAATCAAACACAGTTAATTGCATGCACAAATACAGAACAGAGAGCAATTATTGTATCAGTTCATGTTCACAAGTTCAGACGGTTGGGTGCACGTCTGATTCGGGCAGACCACCTGAGTTGGTACGGAGACCCAGAGGTTTTTATGTCCATTTGGGCACCAACTGCTGGTGTCCCGGGATGTCGCATGATAGCGTCCTGCAGATCTAACGTTGGAAATACAGGTTGATGAGGTGGAACCTTCAGCAGGTTGATTGTGTCAAAACAGTATTCCTTCATCAGACTTCACAACGTATGATCTTGGCGATAACTGGCGGAGCACCATTGCCATGTTAGACCAACCTCCACCAGGGTGTCGCAATCTAACCATGTCGTTGATCGCTAACGGGTGCAACACTTTTGCATGCTGGTCATAGTGCTGCTTTTGTCCGTGACGTTGGTGACGCATCTTGTCCAGGACTGGCGAGCGATCTGGATTGGCGAAGTGTAACGCCGGTAACGTTGTCCTCACATCTCGATTGAAGAGCATTTGAGCTGGTGACAGCCCAGAGCTCTAAGGCGATGAACGATATGACAATAGAGCCAAGTGTGTGTCGGAATTCGAGTCAGTGGCCTTGCTGATCAGTTGCTTAATAATGTGGACACCTTTCTCCAACCTGCCATTCGATTGAGGAAAGTGTGGACTTGACGTCACGTGCTTGAAGTTGTATTTTTTTGAGAATTCCAACTACTCCCAGCTTGCAAAGCAAGGACCATTGTCGGACATGACCGTCTGTGGGTTGCCATGCCTCAAGAAGGTTTCCTTACAGGCTTTGACAACTGACGCCAATGTGAGATCCGGGAGTTTCATTACCTCCAGAAAGTTGGAGTAGTAATCTAGGAGAAGAACAGAATGTCGACCCATGGAATGAAACAAGTCGATGCCAACTTTGTCCCACGGTGACATAGCCATCTCATGTTGCTGGAGTGGCTCCTTGCATTGTGCTGGTCGATATTTTTGGCACGTGTCACATGTGAGCACCATGTTTGTTACGTCCTCATTTATCCCAGGCCAGTACACAGATTGCCTCGCTCTTCTTTTGCACTTCTCGACACCACGATGCCTCTTATGAATCCTGCGGAGCATTTCCGCCCGGAGCGCCAGAGGAATGACGATTCTGTCATTTCGCAGTATGATGCCATCCACCACGGACAGTTCAGCTTGGATGTTTTGGAACTGTGGGCACCGCCCTCTTGGCCAGCTATGCTGAAGGTTGTGCATGACCTGGAGCAGGATCGCATCTTCTCGTGTCGCCTGACGAATTTGCTGCAGCCTCTCGTCCCTTGCCGGGCGTGTGTCCCTGCACCACTGTGCATGAGCTTCTACATCATTAATGGAAGCCGGAGGTGGATTGTCAGCATCAATGGCTCGGGATAAGATGTCAGCTATTATTAGATCCTTCCCAGGAGTGTGGACCAGCGTGAAGTCGTACCTCCGCAACTTCATCATCATGCGTTGTAGGCGCTGCGTCATGTCATTGAGATCTTTGTTGATAATGTTGACCAGTGGCCTATGATCTGTCTCCACTAGAAATGTGGGAAGACCATGCACATAGTGGTGGAATTTTGTTATACTCGTGATCAATCCCAGGCACTCCTTCTCTATCTGTGCATACCTGCACTCGGTGGCGATCATCGCTCGAGAAGCGTAAGCCACTGGGCCCCAGTCCGACTGGTCATTCTGTTGAAGTAGCACCCCACCAATTCCATGTTGACTGGCGTCGGTGGAGATCTTTGTGGGTTTTGCCGGGTCAAAGAATGCCAGCGTTGGAGCTGTCATCAATTGGTGCTTCAGATCCACCCACTCGTCTTGGTGGCCTGGTGTCCAGTCAAACTCCGTGTCCTTCCTTATCACTTCTCGTAACGCCGTCGTCCGTGCTGCTAGGTTCGATAGGAACTTGCTGAGGAAGTTGATGAATCCAAGAAACCTGAGCATCGCTTTCTTGTCACGTGGCCGCTGCATGTTCTGAATTGCCGTGATCTTCTCAGCGTCCGGCTTCACCCCGTGCTCTGATATAGTGTCACCCAGGAAGGTCAGAGATGAACGTGTGAAGGTGCACTTGGCTTGATTGAGCTTCAGCCCAAATTGGTGGATTCTTTGGAAGACTTGTTTTAACTGAGCAATGTGGTCTTCCTCTGTCGTTGACCATATTATGATGTCATCAACATATACACGGACGCCTTCAATGCCCTCCATTATTTGCTCCATAATTCTGTGAAATATTTTGGATGCAGAGATAATACCGAAAGGCGTACAATTATAACAGTATCGTCCAACCGGTGTATTGAAGGTACACAGCAGTCGGCTGGAATCATCGAGCTGCATTTGCCAGAAGCCTTGTGAGGCATCAAGTTTGGTGAATATGCGAGCCTTAGCCATTTCGCTAGTTATCTCCTCTTGCTTGGGGATAGGGTAGTGTTCCCTGCAAATGTTTTTGTTCAAGTCTTTGGGATCTAAACAGATTCTGAGTTCACCAGACGGCTTCTTGACACATACCAACGAGCTGACCCAGTCAGTCGGCTTTGTGACCTATGATATGGTGCCTTGAGATTGGAGGCGTTGGAATTCTGCTTTTAGCTTGTCCCGCAATGGAGCTGGTACCCTCCTTGGTGCATGAATGGCCGGTGTTGCATCGTCTTTGAGCAGGATTTTGTACTTGTAGGGTAACGTACACAAGCCACAAAAGACGGCAGGCTACTCACTGAGAAGCAGCTGGATGGCATCGGCCAGTCGTGATGAGTCAACCGTGTTCATGAACATCCTTTGTATCAGCCGCAAATCCTTGCAGGCTTCAGCATCTAACAGTGACGTTCTTTTGTCATCCACGATCTCAAAACGTACTCCTTTCATGACTTCCTTATGAACTACTTGTAGGTGGCATGATCTCCTCGAGGTGGTCTGGTTGCCATTGTAGTCTGCTAACTTGCATGCAGCAGGTATCATCTCGTGTGTCCCTGGGATGGATGCGAGATCTTTGCTTGTCATCAAGATCGTGGATGCTCCCGTATCAAGCGTGAACGTAATTGGGGAGCTGTTCACTTGTACCGTGGCACTCCATTCCCTTGTGGATTCCATGTTGTGCACGTATTGAGGCTGTGTGGTCAGCCTCATGCGGTTTGTCTGTGGCATTTGTGAGTCCAACGCCGTATGTGTTCTCCCAGGAGTGGAACTCTTCTAGGTCAGAAAAGTTTTCTTTGGGTGCCTGAGTGTCCATTGCATCTACTTTGCGAACCTTGAAGTTTCCATGTCTTTGCATTGGAGAGCAATATTCTGCTGTGGGAGGCAAAATGATTAATCTTGGAGCACTTTAAACATCTTTTCCCTAGTGCAGGACATTTCCCTTTTAAATGGGCAGTACCACAGCGGTAGCACGTCATGACGTCCATGATGTCACGCTCTGACAACGATCGCGCATGCGCAACTCACTCTTCTGGCTGGGGTCGGTACTTTACATACTGGGATCTTGCGTGGTCGCGTTTCTCCTGACTGCGCGCATGCACAGACGTGCTGTGATGGGCACCAGCAGCCGGAAAAGAAGGCCTGTGAGGAGAGGCCACCATTTTTATACCTTCCACCTCGTGGAGTACTTTCTCCATGTTTTTTTTTCAAGAAGCTCCAGATACTGCTGTGTTTTTGTTCTTGCTGTAAGCATTTTGCTATGGTAGTTTTTAAAGTTAAATCATTTGCTGCATTAAGGATTCCCTTAAATTTTCATCTGAGAGACCATAGATTAATTGATCCCTGATGATGGAGTCTATTACATCAGCATATTACAACCTTGTGCTAGCAATCGGAGATCTGTGATAAAATTAGAGATAGTCTCCACGTTTTTTTGGAATCTGTTGCGGAGCTAAATATTTCCATGATTTCATTTGACTGTGATTTACAGAGTTCATCAAATTTTGCCATTATCACTTGAAAGCTAGTTTTATCTTCATTGTCACCATACATAAAAGAGTCATTGAGAGTAATATCCCAATCTTTCTCTCGTCGGGGGCTGCATTTAAGGCAGCGGCTGCCATGCATATTTGAAGCTGCTGTTGATACATTTTCCAGTTACTATTTAAATTACCGTTAGTTACACTGACAGTCAGGGACCTATACACGGACGGCAGGATCGCAACACTGGACGAACTGACAGAGAAATTTCGGCCAGCCAGGGGGAACGAGCTACGTTATCTGCAGCTCAAAAACTTCTTACGAAAGAAGACAAGGACGTACCCGCAACCGCCATGACAGACACTACTGGAAGACCTACTGGACGCAAGTATCCTAGAGAAAGGGAACTGTAGTGACATGTATGGCCGACTGGTAGAAAGGGACGACACCGTACTGGACGCAACAAGAAGGAAATGGGAGGACGACCTGGGGATGGAGATAGGGTGGGGACTCTGGAGCGAAGCACTGCATAGGGTCAACTCCACCTCCACGTGCGCAAGGCTCAGCCTGACGCAGCTAAAGGTGGTACATAGAGCCCACCTAACTAGAACCCATATGAGTAGGTTCTTCCCGGAGGTGGAGGATAGATGTGAACGGTGCCAAGTAGGCCCGGCCAACCAAGCCCACATGTTCTGGTCTTGCCCCAGACTGGTGGAGTACTGGACAGCCTTCTTCGAGGCAATTTCCAAAGTGGTGGGAGTGAGGGTGGAGCCATGCCCGAAAGTGGCGGTCTTCGGGGTCTCGTACCAGCCAGATCTATTCCTGGGGAGGAGGGCGGACGCCCTTGCCTTTGCCTCCCTGATCGCCCGCCGTAGAATCCTGTTTGGCTGGCGGTCAGCAGCACCACCCAGAGCTGCAGACTGGCTGTCCGACCTCTCGGAATCTCTCCAAATGGAGAAAATCAAATTTTCCATCCGAGGGTCGGACGACGGCTTCCACAGAACGTGGGAGCCATTCACGCGACTGTTCCAGGACCTGTTTGTGGCCAACGAACAAGAGGAAGATTAGCCAGGTAGCCAAGAATCAGGGGAACTTAGTCAAGAATCAGGGGAGGGTAGCCAAGGCATGAAAGGGAGAGAGGGACTGGGAGGGAGAGGGGGGGGGGGGCTGGCTAAACCTGAAGAAAGAAAGGCGAACCACAGGGGGGGAGGGGGCAGACAGCTGAACTTGAGGAGGGAGGGGTGAACCTTGGAGGGAGGGGTGACAGGAGAGGAGAACCAGCAGGATGGGGCGGGGGCAGGGAAATGGGAGCCGGAAGGAAGGCACGGGATGCCAAAACGTGCATGACATCTCCAGGAGCGGGGATCGAGGAGGTTGGGGATGGAGGATGGGAGGAGCAGCGAAGGCGAGCGGGGGACGGCGGCGAAAACCGTCTGGGAGAGGCGGGCGACAGCGGCACGCGACCCGGCCAGGTGTCGCACACTGTGGTTATCTCCCCGGCACCCAAATGTTTATTTGCCCCCCCCAGTCCCTGCCACCCCTGCCCCCCCCCCTTCCCCCACCCCACCGCAAACAGTCGCGTACTTACGTGGTGTAAATAATTCGGCCAGATGCACAGAGCTGCCGCTGTCGAGCTGGTGCATAAAAAACAAATTGCCGGTAGTTTTCAGCAACTCTGGAAGTGGCATGTGGTCCATCGCTTCGGTAGCTTGTTTGGAATCAAAATGCTGCAAAGTCTTCCACAGTCGAGCGGCCGGCTGTTACTTTTGCTGCTTGTTTTGATTTTTTCTGGTCTCTTACCTAATCTATCTAATACTGTCCGATTAAAGTCAATCTGGTACCATGTTTTGTTACCTGTAAGGCAGGTAATCTGTGCTACTCAACTCAGTTACAGTAGAGGCTTTGGAAGAAGGCTCAAAGTTGCCCAGAAGTTTTACAGAAGGTTTATTGAGCAACACAACATAATCCAGAACCAAGCAGCTCATTTGATTTGCGACCTATGCACTTGCTTAAACATTCACTCCCTTCATCATTAATCAATGTAACAATAGTGTATATTACCTATAAAGTGCTTTGCAACGACTTGTCGATGCTTCTTCAACAGCACCTCCGAAACTCGATACCTCCACCACCTAGAAGAATAAGGACAGCAGGCACATGGGAACACCATCACCTGCAAATCACACACCATCCTGACTTGAATAATGATTGCTGTTCCTTCATCATCATTGAGTCCAAATCCTGGAATTTCCTACCCAAAAGCATGGTGGGAGTGCCCTCAACACCCCGTACCGGTCTCCCCGAACAGGCACCGGAATATGGCGACGAGGGGCTTTTCACAGTAAATTCATTGAAGCCTACTTGTGACAATAAGCAATTATTATTATTAACACCCAAAATGCAGCAGTTGAAGCCAGCTCACCATAGGAATGGGCAGATAATGATGACCGTGCCAGGATCACCCACATCCTTTGAATGAAGAAATTAGGAAAATAAATCAGCAAAATATGAAGGAACATGAATTTTTAGCTGGGCCACCTTTGGAAAATTTAAACTGTTTCTGTTAACGACCTTTTAATTCCAAATAATTGGTTTCAGAGTCATAATGCATTCGGGGAGTCAAAGAGATAGAACATAGAACAGTACAGCACAGAACAGGCCCTTCAGCCCTCGATGTTGTGCCGAACAATGATCACCCTACTTAAACCCACGTAACCCGTATACCCGTAACCCAACAATCCCCCCATTAACCTTACACTACGGGCAATTTAGCATGGCCAATCCACCTAACCCGCACATCTTTGGACTGTGGGAGGAAACCGGAGCACCCGGAGGAAACCCACGCACACACAGGGAGGACGTGCAGACTCCACACAGACAGTGACCCAGCCGGGAATTGAACCTGGGACCCTGGAGCTGTGAAGCATTGATGCTAACCACCATGCTACCGTGAGGCCCCATGCTACCGTGAGGTATTTAGATATATCTAAAGACTCAATAAATTTTTAATCTCGAGATTGTATATTTAGTCGTTTCGCCAAAAAGAGTCTGCTGAATTTAAAAATGATTAAATGCAGTTGAAATGGGATTTGCTCTATGCTAAGCAGAGTAGACCATTTTCTCTCTCATGCAATGCACAATCTAAGTCAGCAGTCAGATCCATTAGCAATCCTACACTGAATTTTTCAGAGATGTTCTGTATCACACACTCACTTGATTGGGAAGGTGATTACTTATATAGTATACTTATCAAAAGATTAGAAATTGACACAGCACACGTCTCAGGCACACTAACACACTAGGCACACTAACACAGCTAGAAATCACGTTGTTGTGAATCTCTCAAAAGTTCATGTCGGAAATTCTAAAATTAATCCACAGGCAAAAACCATCATAGGTTTGTAACTGCTAAACGCTACTGGGGGAGTCGTTGCTTGTCGGAGGGGCTGTTTTTTAGATTATAGATCATAGAATTTACAGTGCAGAAGGAGGCCATTCGGCCCATCGAGTATGCACCGGCTCCTGGAAAGAGCACCCTACCCAAGGTTAACACCTCCACCCTATCCCCATAACCCAGCAACACCATCCAACACTAAGGGCAATTTTGGACACTAAGGGCAATTTATCATGTCCAATCCACCTAACTTGCACATCTTTGGACTGTGGGAGGAAACCGGAGCACCCGGAGGAAACCCACGCACACACGGAGAGAGTTATCTTGGTGTTCTGGCTAACATCTATCTCTCAGTTAACATCAACAAATTAATTAATCGCTAATTTATCTATTTTCTATTTGGAATCCCTTACTGTGCAAATTGGCTCCCCTCTTTGCCTGCTTCTATACCTTAAAATAATGAATTAACTGTGAACCAATTTTGGACAGCTCAAGGAATAATTATTAATGAGCCATCGTCCATAATAATAATAATCTTTATTAGTGTCACAGGTAAGCTTACATTAACACTGCAATGAAGTTACTGTGAAAATCCCCAGGTCGCCTGTTTGGGTACACTGAGGGAGAATTCAGAATGTCCAATTCACCTGACAAGCACATCTTTCGGGACTAGTGGGAGGAAACTGGAGCACCCAGAGAAACCCCACGCAAGGGCCACTACGTGGCCACATGACCTGCCACAAGCTCACTGTACCTCTCCTTCCAACTGCTGTTAGGTCCCAAACACAAACCCCAAGGAGAAGGTGCAGGCTCCGCACAGATATAGATCCAAGCTGGAAATTGAACCTGGGTCCCTGGCACTGTAAAGCAACAGTGTCCACCACTGTGCTACCATGCCCCCTCATCAAGGACCATTGGCATATTTCGACATAAGAGAGGAGACAATTGCTTATATATAGCTTGATGGACACCAGTTGGCACTCATGGGACAAGGCAAGGAGGCTGGCATCCATAAAGGACCACAGTCTGTACGGGGAGTGAACCCACAAAATTGGCATCCTTCTGCAACACACCCATCTGGACAACTGACCCTTAGCTATCTTAAGGACAGTACTGCAATGTAGGAAACATGGCAAGCAATTTACGCACTGCAAGGTCCCACAAATTAGATAATGACCAGATAATCTGGTTGAGGGATAAATATTGACTCGGATCATGGGGTGACCTCCCCTACTCTTCTTAGAAATTGTGACACAAGATCTTTTATATTCTTCTGAGAGAGAAGACAGGGTTCCAGTTCAAAATGCCATCTGAGAGACGGCACCTCCAAAAGGTGGGAGGTGGGATGCTGACAAGCCTGTGAGAGCTGGGGGCATGTGGGGCTGCCAACACTGTGAGAACAGGGGGGTTGGGTGGGGATGGGGGCATTTGGAGCAGGCACTACGTGGCCCCATAACCTGCCAAAAGCTCGCTGTACCTCTCCTCCAACTGCTGTTAAGTCCCCAAACACAAATCACGGTACTTTCAGTGCCGACGCATGCGTAAACACGAAGACTGGTCAACACATAAGCAAACTTAAAGAATTGAGTGACAGATGAATTGCAGAACAAAACACATTCCAGAAATGCATGACGCAGGATACAGGATAGAAAGTCAAATTACGGTGAGTCCCAGAAAATCCAGGATGGCTGTATGATGAATATCACGTTCGCCACAGAATTCGGTTTGAAATAAGGAAACAGAAATTAATCCAACCAGTATTTTAATTCAAAATGGAATAAAACCACTTCAGCTAAAGGTCGTCCAGAAGTCACCATTTGAAGGGAGAAACTCCTAGCTGACTTCGAGGATCATTAATACATTCCAAACAAATACAGGATAAGGAAAACATTGCATTGACACCCCCTAAATTCTCTAGATCACTCCCCTACACCTCTAATTATTTACAACACGAGGACAGGAACATTCTTCAGATAAACAATACACAAATCTTTCCTTAACTATTTAACTCTTGACACTTAGAGTCATCCACAGTCTTGACTCAAAGAAGTGTCTGTTTGACAATCTATATGTCTAAGAAACATGGCAATACTGAAAAGAGACAGATCTCTATACGAGTCCCTCTTTGCCAATATATCTGAAGACACCCGACATTCACGCAGACACTAACATCATTAAAACATATATTGATGATAATACATTAAATTAGCCATTTGGCTATAGGCAATTAACCAACAATAAGTGATAAGACAACAAAGACAGTCCTTGACCGATTAGAAAGTTTTATTTACATAAGGGGGAGGTACTTTAGCGAAAGTTACCTCTCTTCTTCAGTGCTACTGAAGGGAGAAAAGTTCTGTTCAAACCAGCTTGCCTCGTCAAAGACCATCATGGTTTTGTAAGTATGCTTCTGTTAAACTTCTTAGAAATGTATTAGAAATTGATAGGAGATACTTTAGGATTTTCCATGTTTTAGCTATCGCATTCTCTTCAGAGATGTTAGTGTGTTCGTAGATAACAAAGGACTGTTAACAGTTTTATATTATTAACAGATAACTAAAGACTGTTAGTCAACTTATATTTTTTAACTCTGCAATTCTGTATGTATCAATTGAGAGTACTTTACAATAAAAATACTTTAATTAAAATTATATTGTGTAGACTTACTCTCAAAGTTTAAAATCCTGGACACTCATTTAGGAAGTCTTGACTAGGACCCTCAATGATAGAGGTAACGATTTAGTTATGAGTGACGCATCTGAACTTTTCCCATAAAAAGTAACTGAGATCCTGCTTAACTAACTGAGACCCGGAAAAGCATTCTCCCTTTGTGAGATCTATTTTGAGTCTTGGCAGAGAAACGGATTTCCCACTTTTGGTGGGTTAACCTAAAGCATAGGTTATTACTAAAGTATTATCAGGTCCGGAATAACCTAAATCCTTCACAGTTGGTCACCCTGCCAGTTTGACCTCCTTCCTTCTCACATCGCCAAACTGGCATTCACTGAACAAGTGACAATTCTTGTCATTGTGATGGATCCAACTTCATCCTCCTCAGCTTTTGATATATTTGACAGCATCATTCATAGAATTTGCAGTGCAGAAGGAGGCCATTGGGCCCCTCAAGTCTGCACCGGCTCTTGGAAAGAGCACCCTACCCAAGGTCAACACCTCCACCCTATCCCTATAACCCAGTAACCCCATCCAACACTAAGGGCAATTTTGGACACTTAAGGGCAATTTATCATGGCCAATCCACCTAACCTGCACATCTTTGGACTGTGGGAGGAAACCGGAGCACAAGGAGGAAACCCACGCACACACGGGGAGGATGTGCAGACTCCGCAGAGATAGTGACCCAAGCCGGAATCGAACCTGGGACCCTGGAGCTGTGAAGCAATTGTGCTATCCACAATACTACCGTGCTGCCCTAAATACAACTCTTCGGTCACCTAATTCAAGTCTGTCACTGGTTCCATCCCCTTCCCAAACACGTGGTCAAACTGAATTAGATTATCTGCGATCTTGTTCGGCTTTGAACTGAGCTTTAAACCCCATGTTCTAGTCATTACCAGGACTGCCTACTTCCACCTGTCCGACTCTCTCCACTTCTACCTCATCCTGTGAACTGAAATTCTTGTATATGCTTATCATGTCCGTTGATGTTTGTTTTCTTGGATTTGCCAGCTGATCTTGCATCCTCCAAAATTCAGAACATGCCTTAACTTATAGAATCCCTACAGTGCAGAAGGTGGCCAGTCGGGCAATCAAGGCTGGACTGACCCTCTGGAAGAACACTCTACCTCGGCCCATTCCCCACCCTATCCCCATTCCCATCCAACCTGCACATCCCTGGACACTAATGGAAAATTTTAGCATGGCCAATCCACCTAACCTGCACATTTTTGAACAACGCGAGGAGGAAACCCATGCTGACACAGGGAGAACGTGCAGATTCCACACAGACGGTCACCCAAGGCCGTAATCTAACAGAAAGATCACAGGACAGTAAAAAGGAACCCATATTCTGCATGGCAGCTATTGCATATATTATGCGCTGCAATAAAATTATCCCTTTTGAAATGCAGACAGAACATATACTCTCAGAGCCAAACTGAGCCTTTTGATGTGCGTGAGCTGTGGCAAGTACACTCTGAATCACATGACTCTGGGTTCAAGGCCCACTCCAGGGCTTGAACACACCAATCTACAATCTGACATTCCAGATCAGTACTGAAAGAATTATTTTTTTAACTAAATGGTTGGAGGTGCCACCTTTCTGATTGGATGTTAAATCAAGATCTCATCTGCCAGTTTCTGTGGATGTAAATGATCCCATAGCACTACAGAATTTCAAAGAAGTGTGTGTGTGTGTGGGGGGGGGGGGGGGGGGGGGGGGGGAGAGGGGTTATCCCCACTGAACAGGCCAATATTGATCCCTCCAACAACTTTATAAAGAATATAATATCTGGTGACCACATTGTTGTTTGTGGGAACTTTCTATATACAGAATTGGCTACCGTCTTTCCTATATTACAACAGTGACGACACTTCAAAATTACTTCACGGACGGTAAATCCCTTTAAACATTTGGTGCTAGTGGTCATGAAAAGCTCAATATTAATGTAAGCCTTTCTTTAACAAGATAGGCAATTGAACAGTTTGCATTATAAGGCACTGAAACAGAAGACCATAAGACCATAGGAGCAGAATTAGGCCACTTGGCCCATCGAGTCTGCTCCGCCATTCAATCATGGCTGATATTTTCTCATCCCCATTCTTCTGCCTTCTCCCCATAACCCCTGATCCCCTTATTAATAAAGAACCTATTAATAAGGGGATCAGGGGTTACGGGGATCTTCACTTTCCTCAAGATACTAAATAGAGACTCCATGCACATTTTCTCTGATTTTAAAAGTTTTCTTTGAGCTTTTACCTGATTAGGCTTCCCTGCTGAGCTGGCATAAATTTAAACAAGAAGCCCTTCTGCTACTGACTACAAGCTGAAAGTGACATTGTTCAGTAAAACAGACGCCCCATAGAAATAAATCCCCAGCTGCTTTGAAGTTACACAGAAACAAAAGACCATTGACAACTGCATGTCATAATTTTCTTCGATAAACAATATCTTATCAATATTGAATGCAAATCATTTTTGACAAGGAGATCTACAATGGTGTTGGCTCCCGCACCGTAAACAATATACTGTGCACCTGCAGCAATTTACATACACCTAGTGAATTCATTATGCCCATTTGTCCCTGAAGCTGGTGACTTTTCTTTCGGAAATAATTGAGGTTTTAAAGCCTCGCGAGCTATTCCTAGCCATACAAAATACAGTGAACAAATTTCACAAACATCCTTCAGCAGGATATCCCTTCTCTAAATCGCCTCTTGAATTCTGCTTTCTAAATCTCTCGGTCTCTGGTGGCAGAGTCTCTGGCTGCAAAATGTTAACTCTGTTTCTCTGCCTTCACAGATGCTGCCTGCCTTGCTGAATATTTCCAGCATTTTCTGTTTGTGTTTTAAGATTCCAGCCTCCGTAGTTTTTTTCTGCCATATAGTTGGTAGAACACTCATCTCTGGGTAACAAAGTTAGAAGTTCAGGTCCTACTCCAAAGTTGAAAATCAAGGCTATTATATTTCCGTAAGAAGTCTTACAACACCAGGTTAAAGTCCAACAGGTTTGTTTCAAACACGAGCTTTCGGAGCACGGCTCCTTCTTCAGGTGAATATTTCCGAGCAGCACTGAGGAACTGCACTGTTGGAGGTGCTGGGTTGGAGGTGCTGTCTTTCCTAAACTGAGGAGGCCCTGCCTGCTTTGCTCTGCTGGGCGTTAAAGGTCCCATAACACTATTATCAAAAGGACAGCAGGGGAGTTAACCTTGGTGTCCAGACCAAAATTTACCCCTCAATCAACATCACAAAATGCAGATCACCTGGTGATTATCTCATTGCTGTTTGTGGGAGTTTGAAAATGAATGAAAATCACTTATTGTCACAAGCAGGCTTCACTGAAGTTACTGTGAAAAGCCCCTAGTCGCCACATTCTGGTGCCTGTTTGGGGAGGCTGGTACGGGAATTGAACCGTGCTGCTGGCATGCCTTGGTCTGCTTTAAAAGCCAGCAATTTAGCCCAGTGTGCTAAACCGGCCCCAGCCACAGCTTGCAGCTGTGTGCAAATCAGCTGACATGTTTCCTGCAGGACAACAGTAGCTACTCTTGAAAAGGGGTCAGTTTAGCTCAGTTGGATGGATACTTTGTGATGCAGAGTATGGCCAACAGCATGGGTTCAATTCCTGTACTAGCTGAAATTTTCATGAAGAGCCTGCCTTGTCGACCTTGCCCCCTTGCCTGAGGTGAGGTATCCCTCAGGTTAAATCACCACCAGTCAGCTCTCCCCCTCAAAGGGGAAAGCAAGCAGCCTATGGTCATCTGGGACCGGGGCAACTTTACTTTACAGAATCACAAATTAATACAGTGTAGAAGAGGCCCTTCAGCCCATCAAGTCTCCACCGATGAATTAAAGACACCTGACCTGCCTGCCTAATTCCATTTCATTTGCCAGTACTTAGCCCATAGCCTTTAATATAATGACGTGCTAAGTGCTCATCCAGGTACTTTTTAAAGGATACGAGGCAACCCACCACCACCTTCCCAGGCAGTGCATTCCTTTGGTGGGGATTTTCAAATGCACCCTGTGCACCACCTTAAACTGTATCAGGCTCATCCTTGCACACGAGGAGGTCCTGTTTACCCTATGTAGTGCCTCACTCCATACTCGCCAATTGATCACCCCTCCATTCTCCCCTTCCTGTTTCTCCTTGATCTTCACCACCCGCTCGCCTCCTGCTCCCCCAGCCACTTGTGTATATCCCCAATTCTTCCCTCCCCTTCCACATCCGGAAGCAGCAGTCGCTCCAGCAGGGTGTATCCCAGCAACATAGGGAACCCCCTCCAGACCTTTCTCCTCAAATCCCCTGTAAACCTCCTGCCCCTCACTTTGAACTTGTGTCACCTTTAACTGACCCTTTAACTAAGGGGAACAGCTGCTCCCTATCCACCCTGTCCATGTCCCTCATAATCTTGTAAACCTCGCTTGATTAGGTCACCCCCCCCCCCCCCCCCCCCCAATCTTCTCTGCTCCAGCGAAAACAACCCAATTTCTCTTCATAACTTAAATGTTCCATCCCAGGCAACATCCTGGTGAATCACCTCTGTACCCCCTCCAGTGTCATCACATCCTTCCCATAATGTGTCGCCCTGACACAGTGCTCCAGTGGTGGCCTCACCAAAGTTCTATACAACTCCAACATGACCTCTCTGCTTTTGCAATCTATACCGCGATTGATAACCTGGTGTTGTAAGGTTTCTTACCGATTGATAAAAGCTAGTGCCCCATATGCCTTTTTCACCCCTTATTAACCTGCCCTGCCTTCAGATATCGAAGGACAAACACGCCAAGGTCCCTTTTGTTCCTTGGAACTTCCCAGTGTCAGGCCATTTATTGAATACTTCCTTGTCACATTACGCCTTCCAAAGTGTATCACCTCACTTTTCAGGGTTAAACTCTACCTGCCACTTATCCGCCCATTTGTCCATCACTGTTAACCACCTGGCCAATCATTGTGTCATCCGCAAACTTACTGACCCTCATAGTCATCTATGTCATTTATATAAATTATGTGGAGTAGCCGGTGTTGGACTGGAGTGAGCACAGGAAGAAGTCTTACAACACCAGGTTAAAGTCCAACAGGTTTGTTTTGAATCACTAGCTTTCGGAACACTGCTCCTTCCTCAGGTGACAGAAACATATATGAAAAAAAATGAAAATCGCTTATTGTCACGAGTAGGCTTCAAATGAAGTTACTGTGAAAAGCCCCTAGTTGCTACATTCCGGTGCCTGTTCGGGGAGGCTGTTACGGGAATCGAACCGTGCTGTTGGCCTGCTTTCAAAGCCAGCGATTTAGCCCTGTGCTAAACAGCCCCTAACAAAGTCAAAGATGCAAGACGATACATTGAATGCGAGTCTTTGCAGGTAATTAAGTCTTTACAGGTCCAGATGGAGCGACTGGAGAGAGGGATAATCACAGTTAAAAGAGGTGTGAATTGTCTCAACCCAGGACAGTTGGTAGGATTTCACACGTCTGGGCCAAATGGTGAGGGATGAATCTAACGCGACATAAATCCAAGGTCCTGGTTGAGGCCATACTCATGTGTGCGGAACTTTATATAAATGGCAAACCATAGGTGACCTGTGGTATGCCACTGGTTTCCAGTTACTAAAGCAGCCGTCCATCACTTCTTCACTCTTAACTCTTCAAAAAGTGTTTGTCCGGCGGAAGAGCATTTCCAGATACTTGGTGCTCATGAAAGGTTTGCTGTTCTTCGAAGGGTTCCCTGGTGTTTGGGGGAAGTGCCCCCTCTCCCTCTGACATGTGGCTGGCTGCTCACCTGCCTGACTGGCTAGCTGGCTGGGAAAGTGAACTACATTTCCCAGCGGGCGGCGGCCGCTTCCGGGGGAAGCAGGGGGTGACCCTGGCGGGGAGGGGAGGGCGGTTGAGTGTTTACTTCCGGTCTGGCTGGCAGTCCTCATCGCCTGAGTGGCCGGCGCGGCGGTGCTGTCAGCTGGGGGCTCCCTCCTCCATCCTGCCCACAGACAGACAGAGGGAGCAGTCCTCCTGACACACATTCACTCCGTGGCTGCTTTCAATGCCTGCCGCACCTCGCCTGCTCGCTTTGATGGTGTCTGGCTGTGCCCCGCGCGGAGGGCTGGAGGAAGCTTGAAGAGGTGCCCGGCGGGCTGGCTCTTCATCCGCTCAGCGATGGATTGGCTCATGGGGTGAGTGAAGGAACTTTGGAGAGAGGGAGAAGCCCAGCCGACTGAAGGGAAATGGGTCTGAGCGAGTTTGCTGGCGACCTGCTCGCCCGTTAAGCCTCTCCTGTTTAAATCTCTAGTCCCCCCCCCCCCCCCCACCCCCCGGGCCGAGGTGAGGGCTCGAGCTCTCCCTCCCTCTCTGCCCTGACCTCGGCTGGCTGAGCTGCTCCCTCCACTGAATGACAGGAGGACACTTTCTGCAACTTTGATGGAAAGCATCCTGACCTGCAAGCGATGTGAGATGAGAGGGGAGACACAGTGCGTCCTTGCCTGGCTGAGAGTTTAGTTTATTGGATTAACTTTCTGCTTTATTATGATACAACACATCCCCTGACCGTGTAAAGAGGGCAGCTTCCACACTGAAATCGTTTACTAATGAATGACTCGATCCTTATTTTTATTTAAATTGGCGGTTACGTTTCGTTTTCAACTAACTTGAACAAGGCAGGCAAAGGTCCTAGCGTTATCTGCCTATTTATGGAGAATGCTTACTATAAACTGCACATGAGACATGTTAGGGGAGGAGGAAAATATTTATAGTGTTTGTAAACCTGGTCATAATATTGCCATGTCATGCCAGAGTGCAGTAGATTCTGTTGGTATGTTTACCCAGCAAAGCAATGAGCAATACTTTGACTAAGTTTTTTTTTTCAATCATTCATTTATCATAACCCTATGTTTTGGAGGTGGTCAATCTTTATTGGCAAAGTTAATGTTGTCCTGGCAATTCTTCCATTAGGATGTGACATGAAAAAGCCTTTTGGGAACAGTTCCCTTCTGAAAGCTTAGTTTACTGCACAGTTATTTTATCCTATAAACTTGTTGTTTATCAGCTTGTCATGTTTATCCTACTCAAAATATGCACCTTTACAAGCAATTAGGAAATATTACAAGATCCATTGAAAGTTTAAGTATGAACATAAACTTTGCCAGCCCATTCTTTGAAGGAGTAGAAGATGTGTGTGAATGTTGCCTTGGGGCGGGGGGCGGCGGGGCGGGGGCGAGGGGGGGGGGGGGGGTGGTGGTGCTAACCACGTTCATATGTTTTGGTCCTGTCCCAAGCTAGAGGATTACTGGAAGGAGGTTTTTAGGATAATTTCTAAAGTGGTTCACGTGAAACTGGACTCGGGGGCCCCCGGGAGGCCATATTCGGGGTGTCAGACCAGCCAGGGTTGGAAAAGGGTGCGGAGGCAGATGTTGTAGCCTTCGCCTCGTTGATCGCCCAAAGGCGGAACCTGATCGATTGGAGAGCAGCCTCTCCACCCTGTGCCCTAGCGTGGTGGGGGGATTTGTTGGAATTCTTGACTCTTGAGAAGGTTAAGTTTGAACTGAGGGGAAGGACAGAGGGGTTCTTCATTTAATAATTCATGGGCATTATTCATTATGCACTTTCAAGAGCTGGATAACATTGAACATTAGTTGGGGGGTGGGTGGGAGGACTGGGGAGGTTGGGGGGTGGGTGGGAGGGCTGGGGAGGGAGGGGAGCGATGGGTGTTATTGTGGGCTATGGGGGATTCCTTTTTGTCAGTTGTTTATGTGAACATGTGGGCGAATGTTTTGGGTTTGGTGGGAGGATGGGGTCGTTGTTATTGATATGGGGATTGACATATTTGTTACTAATTATTGTTTATTGTTGGTGGGTATAAATTGGGGAGAAAATGCAAAAAAGGAGGAGAATAAAGAAATATTTTTAAAAACCATAAACTTTGCCAGTTGTACAGACAGACATTGGGACTAGAATACTGCAGTGCATAAGAACATGAGAATGAGGAACTGGAGTCGGTCATTCAAGTCTGCTTTGCCATTCGATATGTTTGTGGCAGACTTGATTATGACAACTTCACTTTCCTGCCTGACCTCCCTTGACACCCTTATCGATCAAAAATCTTTCAAACTAGTCCTTTAATGTATTCAATAGTCGAACTTCCACAGTTCTGTGCCAAAGAGATTTCCAAAGATTAACATTATTGAGAAGGGACATTCCAGCTCATCTGTCTTAAATGGGAGAAACTGTGATCCCTAGTTCTCAATTCCATATGAGGGGAAATGACCTCCCAACATCTACCCGATCAATTTCCTCAGAGTCTCAGTGTCAATATGATCAACAATCATCCTTCTAAATTCTATTTGAATATAGACCCAAGCTGCTCAATCTTCAAGACAAAATCTTCAGCCCAGGAAAAAACCTAGTGAACCTCTTCTCAACTGCTTCCAATGCAAATATATCCCTCTTAAACAAGGAGACTAAAACCATATGCAATACTTTAGATCAGGGTTCAAAATTGGGACAGTGCCCCACAGATTAGTCAAACAACAGTATGACATCGTCTTTTGCATTGAGAATCACACTTTATAGTGAATATCCCAGGCTCTTCCATCACTATGCCAAGATTTTCACCCCCAACTGAATGTGAAATTCTATCATGTTATGATCTTTCTCTTCAAGATAATCCTTTACTATGAGTCCTGGCTCATTACATATTACCAGGCCTAAAATTGCTTGTTCTCTGGTTGGTTCCAGAATGTATTGTTCTCAATACATGCACTCTGTGAGCTCACCCTCAAGTCTACCTCTGGGAATTTGATTCATCGAATCTGTATGAAAATTAAAATCACCCACTATTATTATTGTGGTATCTTTCCTACAAGCCCCCATTATTTCTAAGTTTATAAACTGTCACACAGTGTAGCTATTGGGGTCGATAAACTGCTCCCACCAGTGAATTCTTTCCCATTGCAATTTCTTTATCACAACTCAAGTCGCTTCTACATTTTGATCTTCAGAGATCATTTCCCGCTACTGTATAGTTCTCACGCTTTATTAACAGAGCTACCTCACCTCCGATTACATTCTTCCTACCCTTCCAAAATGCTAAATTCCTTTGAATATTCACATCCCAGCCGTGGTTGTCTCTGTAACGGCTATCATTATACCATTTATTTCTAGTTTGTGCTATCAATTGATCCAACTTTTTATGAATGTGCCATGCATTTAGATAAAGAGCCTTTAATTCTAACTTCCTGTCATTTTTCCCTGCACTTTCCTATTTGTCTGTGCACTGTTATGGTTGTATATGTTGTCCCTTCCTGTTGCACACTGTTTACCGGTGTATTGCTACTCTGGGCAATTGCCTTGTCCTTGTGAACTTACCAGATTTCTCCTCCCATGGACCCTCTTCCCCACTATTTACTTTAAAGCTCTCAATGGCTCTATTTATGGGATTGATGAGGACCCCTTGTCCCAGTGCAGTTCAAGAGAAAGCTGCCCAGATGACATTTCTTTCCCCATGAAACCAAATTTCCCCACCTCAATTTTTTATAATTCTGAAGAGGAGATTAAGTCTAATCAGATTCCAGAATACCTTGATTGGCACAGATGAACATATTGTAATTTTATGCAATTATTTCAGTTTGGCATCACTGTCCTTGATTGCACAGCATTGTATTCTGAAACTCGGTCAACCTGAGTATTATTATAAAACATTATTTGAATGCAACATTTTCTTTTTGCTTTTTATTGGCATATTTGATTATTTATTCTTTATCAGGAGTCTTAATTTGTGTTGCATTTTATGCCACATTTTGAAGGAATTCTTTATTATGGTGTGAGTTTATAAATGGATGTATTAATTTCTCTGTGACCCTCCTCAGAAAATCACGAATGAGACGGAACAAACTTAGAAACATAAAATTGAATTATCCTGAAATATACTAAGCAGTGTAAACTTTTTTTATTTTTCAAAGTTATATTTATTATTCAAATGGTAAAGAATACACTCAAATTAAAATTAGAGGGTGTGGTAGCATCCTGGTTTTGTTACTTCCCTAGTAATTCAGTCTAGTGATCAAGAGCCTGGAGTTCAAATTCCAATTGGGCAGCTGGAGAATTTGAATTCAGTTAGTTAATAATATAAACTGGAATAGTGCCCATAAATTGTGAAGGTTATTGTAAAAATGCAACTGGTTCAATAATGTCCTATTGTGAAGTAAGTCTCTCATCTTTATCTGGTCGAGAATACATGCTCAAAGCATTTGCATTTTGTTGATTTTTAACTGTCCTCTGAAATGGTCTTGCAAACCACTCCAAGTTGTTTCAAAACAACTACAAAAACTATTTAAAACTGAATGGTCTACCTGCCGCTGATTTGAGCATCATGACAAAGGCACACCCTGTCCGGTTAACCCTGCAGAAATCTCCTCACTAACATCGGGAGACTTGAGAGAAAATTGAGAGTGAGTCAACAGCCTGACATAACCTAACGCACAGAGAATCATACCTTTTGAGCTAATATCCCAGACTCTTCCCTCATTATTTCTGAGTATGCCATGTCCCACCTGAAGAACAGACACACTGATATATGGTCTGGAGAGTGGCCCTGAGATTCCTCAACATTGATTCTGGACCCCATGAAATCTTGTGATGTCAGGTCAATCATGGGGAAGGCAACTCCCTGCTGTTTTCTATCTATCATTATGGGTGTTCAGCAACAGCAAAATTATATTCCACCGCAATCTGTATATAACTTCATGGTCTGGCATATCCCTTGTTCTGTCATTACTGCCAAGGCAACGGACTGACCCTTGCTCAGTGAGGAGGGCAAATGAGCATGTCAGGACCAGCACCAGGCAAACCTAAAAACGATGTGCCAACTTGGTAAAGCTGCAACACAGGACAACGTGCAACCTCAGCAGTGAATCGAACATGTTGTGGACAGAGTTAAATGATCCCACAACTAAGGGGACGGAGCATAGCTCTGCAGTCTTGCCACATCAAGTAATGAATGGTGATGAACAAATAAACATCTAACGGGACCAGTGGCTGTTTGAGCATCCCCATCCTGGATGATCAGGGAGCCCAGCTTGTCAGTGCAAAAGACAAGGCTGAAGTACTTGCACTCCTCTTCAGTCGGAGATGCTGAGTGGGTGATCCATCTTGGCCTCCTCCTAAGATTCCTACCATCACAGATGCCAGACTTCAGCCAATTCCACTCACTACACTACAAAGCAATGGCTAAGTGTACAGGATCCAACAAAGATTATGGCTCTAACAACAACTTATCATCATTACATAGATACACAATGTAAATACATAGATATATCGATCTGACTGGACTGTGCGCAGAACAATCCTTTTCGCTGTACCTCCATACACGTGACAATAAATAAATCTACATCTATTGAATCCCTACCATCAATATCAGAGGGTAACCATTGACCGGAATCTATCTTAATTACTGTTCCGACAAGAGCAGGTCAGGCTGGGAATCCTACAGCCAATAACACATTTCCTGACTCTCCATAGCCTTTTTCCATCCACAAGGCACATGTCAGGAATATGACGAACACTCCAGTAGCCTGGATGACTGTATCTCTTCCAATGCTCAAGAAACACAACACCATCCAGTTCAAGGGAACCTGCTCGATTGGCACCACATCTTCCATCATAAATATTCACCAGTGCACTGTGGCTGCAATATATACCATCTACAAAATGCACTGCAGCAATCCCCCACTGCTTCTTTTGCGTGCCTCCCAACTGTCAACCACCTAGGGCAGCAGCCAGTTGTGAACACCGCCATCTCCAGGTTCCCTTCAAATTGTACACCATCCTGACTTGGAAGTATATTACTAATCTTTGTTCGTTGTTGTGTCAAAATCCTGCAACATCCTCCCTAATAACACGTGACAGATCCTTCAATGGACTCTAGCAGTTCAAGGAGGGAGCTCACTATCGCCACTTTGCCAATTAGGGATGAGCAATCTTCCTAGGTGGTCTTCTCATCCCTGAATTCCTTGAATAATTTTTGAAATAAGTAAAAATCACCATTACCAGAACAAATGTACATTAATAATGCATGTGTTCTGCATCTTTCTAAATCTGAAGAGATATTATTGGATATGCTGTAAGTTTAGGAGGATGCAAGTATTCTGTGCAGGATAATATCGATAATTTTCCATCAGTCAATTATTTCTGCCAAGTGTACTTTAGAACTTGAACTAGTTACTGCATAGAGGCTTAATGGATTTGGAGGATTTTTCGTATTCTTCCATTGGATGTGATGCCACTGACAAGATCAGCACTATATTGCCCATCCTTAATTGCACTTCAACTGTTAAGAGTCGACCACAGTGCTGTGGGCCATGGAGTTACATGTAGGCAAATTTTATTTCCTAAATGGCACAAATGAATGGGAGAGGTTTTATTTTACAACAATTGGTGATAGTTTAATTGCCACCATCACTGAGACCACCTTTTTTAAAAATTTAGAGTACCCAATTATTTCTTTTGCCAATTAAGGGGCAATTTAGTGTGGCCAATCCACCTAGCTTGCACATCTTTGGGTTGTGGGGGCGAAACCCACGCAAACACGGGGAAAATGTGCAAACTCCACACAGACAGTGACTCAGAGCTGGGATCAAACCTGGGATCTTGGCGCCGTGAGGCAGCAGGGCTAACCCACTGGGCCACCGTGCTGCCCGAGACCAACTTTTAATTCCAGATTTATTCATAAAATTTAAATTCTACTAGCTGCCATGGTAGGATTTGAACCTATGTACCCCAGAGCATGAATATTCTTCACTTGCCTTTGGATTACTAGTCTAGTAACATTACCACTACACCACCATCTCACCTATATTTGCCACTGTAGCATTTTAAAGTACACTTTTTATTCAAAGTTCAGACCTTTAGTTTGTGGTATTAGTTGCTGTTTGGATAGCATTTATAAACTGAATAAGTAGATATAAAATGCAACTTAAATTGCTAGTGCTCAAATGAGTAATGATTGATGTAAAACAATAATCATACTTAACATTTGAAACTTCCAATCTGAGGTTCAGTATATAGAAGCTAAAACTGAACAATGATGGGTGACAAATAAAATATTAATGGACACATATGTTCGTCCACAGTGATAGATTTGACTTTTCCACTATGATACCCTCATGAATGAATATCCATGTTAAATGGATGATATGAAAAAGCTCACATGGTTGACCTGATGTGCTATTCTTTCCCACTCTTGCACTCTGAAGAGTAAATGTGCCTTTTTTGGGTATGGCATGTGTCAATGTGTGATCCCTCCCAACGAGAAGCCCCACCTGGGTATGTGAATCAATTACGGCATTTAAAATAAAAGCATTACTATTATGATGCTATCCAATGTTTTTTTCTATTTCCTGTCAATTTTTGCTATCCCTTAGTGGTTATTTTTGAAGTACAAGTCCTGCTGGATCATTTGAATATTAGACATAAGACTGTAAAGAATAAGAAGTAGTTATGAAAGGGCTTGACAGGGTAGGCATTGAAAGATTGTTCCTGCTGTTCGGGGAATCTAAAATATGAGGGGCACCGTCTCTAGATAAGGAGATGAACTTTGAGGATGGAGATCAAGAGAAATTCCTTCATTCAAAGGGTTGTGAATCTTTTGAATTCTTTACCCTAGAGGGTTGTGGATGTTCCAGTGTTGGATATATTTAAGGTTGGATATATTTAAGGTTGGGTTAGGCAGATGTTTGGTCATGGGGATTCAAGGGATATGGGGGACTGGTGGGAAAGTGCAGTTGAAGCTAAAGATCAGACATGTTCATATTTAGTGGTGAGCCAGACGGGCCACATGGCCTACTCCTCTTATCTCTTTTTGTTCAAGTCTGTATGAATCAGCTATTCATTGCGTTAAGTTATTGGGGAGCTAACCATTCTATTGGTCAGATAATAACAGGAGCAAGGGAAGAAGGCAAACAGTAGAGAGCATACCTTTGCCTCACTGAGTTAACTTTGTTACCACAATTTGGTTGGTCGGTGCAGACTTTATGGGGTGAATTGCCTCCTGCACTGTGGGGTCTATGATTCTATGATGCTCTACCATTACAAATCTGGAAAAGCCTTTTCAGAGCTTCCAGAAAGAAGGCCTCAGGGCAATTTGCATCCAACAGCCTGCTTTGAAAACTCTGCTTACATTTTGACAGCTGTAACAAACTGCACCACAGAGCAACCTTCGACATTTAAAAAAAAAAAGTCAATGCGCCCTATCTCCCAATGTTCACAAACCCTTAAAAAAATATATGTCCAGGTTCAGATCCACTCTTCGCCAAAATCGTTTCTTTCATGGGCCATACTGTTGTTAGTGTACCAAGTTTTTGTTGAAATCTGCCCATTAGCTTTGGAAGCATTAACTTGGTCCACCTTCATTAAGTAATTTCCAGTGCCTATTCGTGGTTAATATTTATGACGTGGAGGAAATTTAGTAAAATTATTTTTTTAGTGGGCTTGCATTGTGGATCATCCCCTTGATAGGTTAAGGTGTGGATTAAATAAGTAGCTCTTCAATGTTGTAGATCTTCATTAATTAATAATAGTTGCCAGTGTACTGCAACATCTCAGTTGCAAAGTTATTTTTGATCCCATTTCCTGTTACTAACTGAGCAGGTGTAATATGACATACAATAGTTATGGCACTTCCCTTTGCCTGGAAAACACTACCTGTAATTTATATTTGTCTTTTCAGAGCATTATTGTCAATTCTATTTAAAAGTTGTTCATGGGAGAAGGACAAAAGTGAGCTTAGTTTCATCTGTGCTAAAATTTCCATTCTGGTAATATGTAACCAATTGTCTGCAATATCTTTTAAATACTGATGGGGTATTTCTTGAGTTTAATTGAATACAGAATAACTTTACATTGTGAAATTATTATTAAAGTAAGGCCTTCCAATAGTGACTCCTGTTTAAATGATGTTAAAGACTTTATATAGAAGTAAATATGACTGATTTATCAGAAAAGGTTTGGGCAGAACATACTGTATAAATCCCTTGATTTAACCTTCTATTTTCGGAATCGGGATTTTTCTTTGTTTCCTTTCCCCCTTATTTCTTTTTTATTTTCCTTTTATGTTGGTATTCATGTTCAGTAAAATTACATCTAATGTCATATTCTAAAAGTACAGCAAGCATTAATGGAATTCTGATTTGTGACCTCTGCTGCAGAGATCAAAGGCAACTTTGAGTACTGATAAATTGTAGGATGTTTCCGCACACATACAGTTCTGCTGGCTCGTAATGCTGTAGAACTGCCTATAATAGTGGGCAACATTTCCTCCGAGATGGCATTCATGTGTATATCTTATTTTTTCAAAATAGGATAATCGGAACCAATGTACTGTGTAGCAGATGAAAGTTCAGTTAGGTTTGGGTTTCGTATTACAATCTTGTGTGGGAAATTAGGCGAGCTGCTCTCTCCTATTACTTTGACTTGAAGAGACTGTCACATTTTTCCCTTGTAAATCACACTTTTCATCATTACTTTCCTGAACTAGCTAGCAATGGTTTGTTTCCCCATTTTCCAGTCCAATAGATGTGGTACAACTTGAGTGTTGATGAAACTAACCTGAGCGCAACAAATAGGAGGGATATTATTGGTAAACTGCTTGTGGTTTTTTTTTTGTTCTGTGATGAAATCGCTGCAGTGATTGTTTTCAGTGGAATAGTTGAAACTGGGATTGACTGACCACTTATGAAGATTGTAGTATCAATACAATTGAGTAATTTTTGTCTGTCTTCAGTAGAAAATTTCTGAGATGTTAGCAGAAATGAGATAAATACTTGTATGTTTTGTGGTAAATCTGCTGCCAGGAGGAGTGACACTGACCCAAGTTTGATCTGGTAATTTCCTGATTTCAATATCCAGTCTTTGTTCAACATGTTTATCTCAGCTGGAGCATCTCAAAAGGTCAACCATGATTCCAACATGTATTCTCATTCCGAGATAGCTGCTAGAAAATTGATGTTGAGTGAATATAGATCATACTCTGTTATGATACCCACTTCTGCCATGAATCAGGCAATATCCACTGTTGAGATTTTTATACAATGAATGGCTACATGGGCAAGTTCTTGGAGCACTGTCAAATCCCATAACAATACTTTTTGAATTTTTCCTTTTTGGGGAACAGAAAAGAGAATGTTTAACCTGTTGTGTCTGATATTTAAATTTGAATATATTTTAAAATATCTGTGCGTCTCCACTGACACTTGGCATTTGCAATGATCTATCATAGATATTTGAAAATGTCAAATGTACTGTCCTGAGTTTGTGTTCCTTTCTGTTCCTGTGCCCGGCTCAGTTTAACCTTTTTGAATATAAATTCAATGAAAATTGAGTTTCATTAACCAGATGATCAAAATTGGGTGAAGTTAACTTGGAAGTAGGTAATAAATTTGATCTTGGTAGCTTTAACACTGTAAATATCACGCTGCTGGTGGTAGGCTCATTCAGAATGTTAGGGGGCATGGGATACAGGGAAATTTGGCTCTCTGGATACAGAAGTGGCTGGCCGAAAGAAGACAGCGAATGGTAGTGAATGGAAAGTATTCCGCCTGGAGATCGGTGACCAGTGGTGGCCCGCAAGGATTTGTTCTGGGACCTCTGCTCTTTGTGGTTTTTATAAATGACTTGGATGAGGAAATGGAAGTGTGGGTTAGTAAGTTTGCCGATGACACGAAGGCTGGGGGAGTTGTAGATAGTGTTGACGGTTGTTGCAGGTTACAACAGGACATTGACAGGATGCAGAGCTGGGCTGAGAAGTGGCAGATGGAGTTCAGCCTTGATAAATGTGAGGTGATTCATTTTGGAAGGTCAAATTTGAATGCTGAATACAGGGTTAAAGGCAGGATTCTTGGAGGTGTGGAGGAACAGAGGGATTATGGGGTCCACGTACGCAGATCCCTCAAAGTTGCCACCCAGGTTGATTGGGTTGTTCAGAAGGCATATGGTGTGTTGGCTTTCATTAACAGGGGGTTTGAGTTTAAGAGCCGCGAGGTTTTGCTGCAGCTTTATAAAACCCTAGTTAGACCACACTTGGAATATTGTGTCCAGTGCTGGTCGCCTCATTATAGGAAGGATGTGGATGCTTTGGAGAGGGTACAGAGGAGATTTACCAGGATGTTGCCTGGACTGGACTGATGAAGAAAGGTTGAGGGAGCTAGGGCTTTTCTTACTAGAGCGAAGAAGAGAGAGGTGACTTGATAGAGGTGTACAAGGTGATGAGAGGCATGGATAGAGTGGATAGCCAGAGACTTCTCCCCAGGGTGGAAATGGCTGTCACGACGGGACATAATTTTAAGTTGATTGGAGGAAGGTATGGGGAGATGTCAGAGGTAGGTTCTTTACACACTAGAGTGGTGGGTGTGTTGAATGCACTGCCAGCAGAGGTGATGGAGTCCAGAGTCATTAGGGACATTTAAGCGACTCTTAGACAAGCACATGGACAGCAGAAAATTGAAGGGGTGGAGTTTAGGTTGCTCTTAGATTAGGATAAATGGTCAGCACAACATCGTGGGCTGAAGGGTCTGTACTGTGCTGTACTGTTCTATGTTCTATGCTGTGCAATGCATTTACTGTGAATAAAGAAGCAAATTAAAATGCATAAAAGAGCATCTTTGCTAAATAGAATTATTTACCCTCCAAGTACCTTTAATTATTGTGACTTAATAGTTGCCCAAAATCTATGAGGTTTGTAAAGTGAATACTTTTTTTTTCTTTTGAAATTGAGAGTGCAGAAGAGCTAAGAGTTGTTTGTGACTAGGAAGTGTTGGGAAATGGTTAACTAGATTATTAAAGCTCATTAGGTAATCATCTGGGAGGAGAACTGGGCATTCATTCAACGATTGACAGTAGATGTGGCTTTGACGGATGTACTTTAATCATTAATGCAATGTTATATTCATATGTTGGAGATTTAATGCGTGATTTGGCAATCATATTTCTTCTTCAATGTCTGGCTGCTGTAAATGATACAGACCCTTTATTGTACAAAGTTTCCTCTGACTCTTGATTTATCTGTATTGTGTTCACCTTGTCAGCTCCAGAGGATTTAATCCATTCAAAGCATGAAGGCAAGTTTAAAATTCCCAATTTCCTGCTGCTGCCATCCTTTATTTTTTTGTTCACGTCTTTTGAGTTTCAGTGGGAGACTGCTAATTATTATTAGTCTCCCTTTCAGAACAAAGTTTATTTTGACAATAGCTTTTAAGTTAGTGTACTTTAGAAAACTGGAAACATAATTTGGTAATGTCTTTTTGATTTGTTACTTCTAATGCTACTCCAAATGCTGAGATAGCGATAGGGCTTGGGAGAATGCTGGTAGAGATGCGATATGCTTGTAATACTATTTCTGGTGACCTCTGAAATATTTGAAAATGTGCTTGTAAAGTTCTGCTTGCCAGATATCCAAGAGAAATGTTTTTCGACTCCTGGTTAAAATGAAGCAAGCATCAGCTCCCAACTTATCTTCGGGTTTTATCTATGGCTCAATGGTAGCACTCTGACCTCCATGGATTCAAGTTGCATTCTGGAGATTTGCACGCAATCTAAGCTGACAACTCAGTGCAGTACTTTATTGCACCATTAGAGATGGCAACTTTCAACTGAGATGCTGAGAGTGGATTCTCTGGTTCCCCAGCTGCGTGTTTTTTGGTGGCGTGCCATTCACTGGTGGCGGGATTCTCACCCCCCCCCCCCCCCCCCCCCCCCCGTATTATTAAAATAGACTATCTGGCTGTTTGTGAGACTTGACGAATTGTTACGTGTTTCCCTGCATTGGAATTCGCGTGCAGAGTTGGTGGTGGAGGTAGAGACCTTAAACTCTTGTTAAAAAGTATCTGGAGCGCACTTTGAGTGCTATAAGCTACAGGGCTATGGAAGGTGTGATAAGAAGGGCACCTGGGTATCCTGGGGCTGGCATTGACAGATGGCTGAATGGCCTCCTTCTGTGCTGCAAACTTTCTATGATTTTGTTGCAAAAGTGACTTCGAAAAGTACTTAATTGGCTTTTAAGTCTCCCAACCCCAGTATAGTTGGGCATTTTTCTTGCAGACACTTCTTGAAGGGGCAGAATTGGCCCAAGTCATGTTGGTCCTAGTGAGGAAATGCTTCTTTTTATTGAAGCCCATACCATCTAAACATTCACAATTTCAAACCCTCTGATCGCATTTATTAGCGTTTGGGGAAATTCCATATGGGCCTCGGATCATGAAATAGTTTAGTGCAGCAGCATTAAATCGTTATTGCACATGACACTTAACTTGAGAAAATAGTCCTGCACTGCTTGTTGCAGTTATCCAGTAATCTACCCCAAGTGAAAAAGCTACTTCTCAACTTAAAAAAATTAGTTTTAAGGAGAGCTTACCATGTATTTTTAATTGTCAAAAGTGCTGACAGGACAGCGGAAGTGTGTTTTTAAGTCTGCATGCGGAGAGCACTCTCTTCCATTGTTTGAAATCAGTTTTACTTTGATTTCTTGTTTAAAATAGTCTTCCATTTTTCATTACCTATATAAGCTTTCAATATAATTATTGCCCTGCTGTAGCTATTTAAAAACATGCATCTCTACTTTGATTGCGTATATACATTGTTACATTTTTAATTTGGTGTAAAATTGCACCTTGGTGACACTAAGAACCAATTGTCACGGGTGTGTTTGACGAATGGCAACATTTCTGGCTGTGCCTGCTCATGTACTCGAGGCAAGAAATCATAGATCATAACACAGGGTGGAGAAGAAACGGCGAGCGGAGGGGTATTGAATCGTTGTTGTAGGAAGAAATAAAACCCAGAATGGGGATGTGAGAACTGAAAAGGGATGAAAAGTTTAAGTTTGCTGAAAGCGGTGACTTGCATTTATTTAGCACCTTAGTAAATCTTCTCAAGGTGCTTCTCTGGAGCATTACCAAACAAAATTTAGCTGTCAGACAAGTCAAAAGAACAACAGAGAACATGCTTTCCTTCTTTTCTTGGGGAAGGTTTAAATTGGACATATAGAAACAGACTTCACTACATGTTGGCACAGTACCAGCTTGCTACAATGCTATCAGAAGCTTCTGTACACTTTAGGAGGGAGGTTTTATTTGTGAACTGTCAGAGTTCATAATCTCCCGATTAAGTACAAAGTTTAAACATCATGCTTCCATTTGTATTAATGATCCAAAAATATATGTGCACTTTAGCTTATTTTACAGCTTTAGCTGATTTTGGATGTGGGAATTCACAAAAAAAAACTCATGCCATTGCTTGAAAATTGGATGACTATTTTAAGTATTGATACTATATAGGGTTTGTAACGAAACTGCTATGTTAGCAAAAGTGCATATTATGCCTTCTGAACCATAAGAAGGTTCTTCAATGTTCTTCAGCTTGGAGAGACTACACCAAAAGTGTCCTGCTGTTAGGTTCCAGACAGTTAGGGTTTGAAGAAACATTGGTTGTAGCTGTTAGTTACAGTTTGGACCTTGTATGGCTTGTAGCTCACAGAGCAGCCCTGGGAGTTGGTTGACACAGTTTGGGCTCAGGAGAACTGCACTGTAAATCATAGAATTTACAGTGCAGAAGGAGGCCATTCAGCCCATCAAGCCTGTACCACCCCCTGGAAAGAGCCCATACCTCCAAGCTATCACCGTAACTCCAATAACCCCATCTAATCTTTTGGACACTATAAAGTCAATTTTAGCTTGGCCAATCCGCCTAACCTGCACATTGTTGGATTTTGGTGGAAGATTGCTGATCTGTGCTGGAGATGGCTAGGACTCCGAAGAAGCCCTGTGAGTCATTCAAAGCTTGGTGTAGCTGAGACATTGGAATTCTGAGAAACACCAGGGCAGAACCAGCTTAGTGAAACTAGTGGTCTGCAAAAAGAGTTTGAAGTAACTTCATTCTAGTGTTAATGTAAGCCTACTTGTGACAATAAAGATTATTATTATTATTATAAGTATGCCGGTAATAGAACCAGGAGTGCAGATTTGTGAATCCCATGGAGAACACTCAGGAGAAGAAATGGAACCATCGGGAGGTGAGCAGTCATTGAGAGTCCAAGTCAGAGAGACTTTCAAAGGAATTCAGAGGCTAGATCTTCAAATTGAAGAATTAAAATCCTTTGTGAGAGAGTTGAGAGTTTCAATGAGATTTTGTGACTCAGTGGTTCCTGATGTTTGGATAGGTTCAAAGACCATGGAATCTACAGTCCAGAAGGAGGCCAATCAGCCCTTCGAATCTGCACCAGCCCTTCGAATCTGCACCAGCCCTTGGACATGTAGCAACTGTTTAATTATTGTTTTTACTAACAATGCTTGGCTGCACTCTTTAATACTTTTCTTCCTCTATTGAACTGATTACTGGTATATACTGTCAGGAAATGGATTATTATTGTTCTATATTAGATATCACAAAGAGCAACTGTGGCTTTTGTCCATCTCTCAGACTAGCCTGCATATGGATATTTATTGTTGTTATGTTAGAACATCCAGTCAAATCGAACTACTGCAAATAGTTTGTTCTTATGGTCTCTTACTGAATGCTGAGTTTTGAATATCATATTTAAAAGTGCATATCTTGTGTTATGCATGTTAGCTCAGAAAACAATTGATTGCGAGATCTATACATGTGCAGCCGAGCTACTAGAATTATTAAATGGTATAATATTTTCAAAAGACAATTTTTAGTAGGAAAGGTTATGTTACAAATGATGTCTATTGCTAGTCGGCGACAATAATGCTTATTTGTTTAGAATTTAATTCACATTCTCTTTCTCCCAGTATTCTTTTGTTCCCTCTTTGAAACTTTGCACCCAAAATCAATTTAAGGATAGAAGAGCTGAGTGAATGCAGTTATAAATGTTTGATCACTTTTCAATAGTGCTATACTATATTGAGCGAAGTAACAATTGGTCTTTTTTCCCTTTATCAAGCAATAACATAAACCACTGAGCAGAATTGATTTTTATCTAGTTACTAGAGCTAGAATTTGGAAATTCTGAAAGTTATCTTACTAGTATTCTCCTTCTGCGCTGTAAATTCTATGATTCCATTGCTTAGTTACTTGTCCATCTCAGTTGGAGAATACTTTGCAACACCACAACCAGCGACCACATTTATCATTATTGCAGGGATGCTAGATCAACCTGTCCATTCTTTAGCATTTTGCAAAAAGGAGCCTGCTCAGGTTGGATGTTTAAAAAAAAAAAATATTGAAGCTTGGGGCTGGTGAATCAGACAGTATTACAGTGGAATTTGAGAGCTCATTAAGGTTATTGTTCTGCATCTAATTATATACTGTACCGGGTGGCCAATATTTGTAAAATAAAACTATTCTAATATTTCCTGTGCAAAATTTACTCTATTAAATAAAACTTTCATTAAATCACAAAGTGCAATATTAAAAATGCTTCTGGAAACTAATTTACCAATATTTGACTACTTGTTTATAGGAGACTGGAAACCTTGCCCCCCGTGTGACGGCAGAGTAAGCCCCCTAAAAATGCCTGCTGATTTAGGTATCCTTCAAATAATATTTGATACGCGCAGCATACCTTACTTCCACCACCCCTTCAGGCAAGAGAAATTCTCTGCATTTCCATCCTGGATGTTTTGCAGTTATTTTCTGTCAAACATCTTTGCTTCAACTCCATATTATAGCTGTAATGTTGACAATATTTCATAGATTGTAGGATCAGATCTAGGAAATTTCCAATAATGCATAAATGTGCTAAATTACATTGTCTTGCCAATTCCATGCATGCAGTTTGGTTTCTCTGAGGAAAAGTTGCTGTGGAATGACTAGCACAAGGCTATTGCAATTTAGACAATTCTACTCCAGTTAAATGTTGCTGTGAACTTATTAGTTTGTTACAAAGTTCTGGTCTGTGTTCCGTTTTTAGAACTGACTTTGTAATTTTGAAACTGTAAATATTAGTGATGTGCAATAAAATGTGTTGATTTTATATTATCAAGTTGTGACTGTTGATTTTAAGTGCAACACGAAAAATAAATTATCTAAGCTGTAAAGGTATTTTGGTATCATGGTCACTAATTCCCGTACCAGCTTACCCGAACAGGCACCGGAATGTGGCGACTAGGGGCTTTTCACAGTAACTTCATACTTGTGACAATGAAAGATCATTATTATTAATTATAAGCATTATTCAAGATCGTCACTATAGAATGTCTGGGAAAATTAAAATGGTTTATTCTCAATTTCAATTATTTCTACCTAGTTTTTAATACATTTTCCTTTCTTTAAACTTTGTGTTGTGAGTAGTCACAGACTTCTGCTCTGAAGTTGGTTCCACGCAGATTTATGAGAGTAGCTTTTGTAAGTGACCTCCCAATATTTCCTGTAACGTGAGGAAGAGAGTGCTTCCTCAGAATGGCCATGATTACTGGGTGTGTTATATCTGGTAATTTATAGTCTTGAGCACATCAGAGAGTCAGTAAATAATGTCTCCGTGCTGCCAGTAATCTAATTATTTTTGAACACGCAAATATAGAGAATAATATTGGCTTACCTGTACAACAAAACCTTAAGTCAAATGTGATGGTTAGTACTACTTACAGTTAAAAATACAAGTAAATTCCTTTGTATTATTGGTGATATAAATGTCTCGAAGTATCTTGTTGGGATTGGCCAACGCTCCCTTAGTATGTGAGGTTAATGGCAGTTATTAGGTGGGTGAGCCTTGATTTGTTCAGTATCATAATTGTTGCATTACATGTTACAATCGACAGAACCAATAGCTTTCTCTGAGAATGACTTGTTTAAAGGCCATGTCTAAAATGAAACTACTTCAGTGTAGTTTCAAGCTTAACTGATGCACAATTATTTTTGTGCTTGGAATTTAGATCACAAGGCCACTATGTAAAAGTCACTGGCAAGATATAAATGTTGCATAAGCTACATGCCTGGTTGCCTCATATGGAACATTTACACTCAATGAGTCACCAATAAAGATTTGTACATTAGGGGTTATTAACCAAGACTATATATTCAAGAATGTAGTCCTGTAGCAATAAAACATTCTTATTACAGACTTTTGAGATCATAATTTAAAATTGTATGGATTTCTTGGGGCATAATGCAGATTAGGCCAAGTGTTAGTAAAACTGCTGAACCACTTGGTATAATTAATGTGTGGAAAGATTAAAAATGGTCCAATTTTGAATTATTCGTGCATTTATAATGAGTACAAAGTTTTGGTCTCAAATAGGTCTGAAATAACACATCGGCATGTCTTTAATGGGACTCTTTAGTTTTCATCTTATAAGTGTGAATGTTTGTACTAAAAATCCAGTTACAAGACACGTGACCACCTTGTGTATTTTAAAACTATTTGAAATGTATGGTGACTTGTATATTGTTTCATAGTTGCATAGAGTTGAATAACAGTTGGTATATGGTTGAATTTTAAGAGCATGTGACAAGCCATTGATTTGGTGATTGTACATGCCAATTGTGGGTCTCAAGCAGGTGTATAATGGCAGCCATATTGTGATACATAGATCCTGATTATTGGTTCTGTAAAGTGCATTTAATTTAAGCTAATTACTTTCAATTAAGAACTGCTTAGTATTTTATGGCATATTTTATTTTTAAAACTTTGCATGAAAAGATACTTAAAGGTGATGTCCCACAGTGTAATGCCAATAAACCTCCATGTCCAGCTTGTAATGCCGAGACTAATGGTGTTCTCTGCACTCTTGAATGTCTCCAATTTCTTGCTGACCAAACCAGGATGCAGTACTGCAGATGTGGTTTGGCCAGAACAACTTGATCGTGGCTTCTTCTAACTTGCAATCAACTGTTTTAAGCTTTGTAGTTCAACTTCTTCATCTTGGATTGGCTAATTGATGCTCCGCATTCGTCGGGTATATTGAGCATCAAAGCCATTATATCTACAAGATCTCTTACAGTCTCATGCATAGATAATTAAACCATAAAATATGAATGTCATTGTTTCATTCCTAAATCTTAAACTTGTTTACATTTAAAATAGCATCCACCATCATTCCATCCACTTGTATATATTTCATTTAATTCATTTATTTTCACGGCTGCCACTTTAAATTGCAATATTGCCCCTGGTTTGCCATTGTCTGTTGACTTGACCAATATATAATGGGTTTCTGAATCCAAAACGCCAAGGCCAATTAGAAATAATAGTGGCCGAACACTAAGCCCCAGGGTATCCATTCAGTATAGCTGACAGCCCCCACAAAGCATCCCCCAACATCACTCACTAAATCAATAGCTGTTATTTTCTCTCCTTCAGTCCATTTCTTAGTTATTCCCATTTTTGCTCTTGAATCTGAACAGACTTGAGCTTTGCTGGTAGTCTTTTGTGCCAAACTTTACCACATGGTATTAGGAAGGCTGTGTTCGGTGTTGTCGGGGTGCTCTGCAGTTGATATGGATTATTACTGCCCTAAAGAAAGCAATAAGTTTGGTGAGGCAGGATCTTCTCCATCTAAAACCCCATTGACTGTTGTGCAACTGTTTCTCAAGTTTACTCATGATGATTGATTTTGTTTTCTTGTATGTAATTGAAATGGAAATATTAGGCATGTAGTTTCCTGTATGTTTGGTCATTCTTTTTGATCATGGGTGCCATATTAATCTGATCTGTTTCCAAAGTACTGGTGGTCCTCAAGAGACTAATTGACATTCTCTAATTATTGGTCAATGCCTCATCTCACAACACACTAGTATAAGAACCATTAAAATGATGGAATTTATATACATTAAATACTTTCATCTTTTTCAGAACTTTGCTATCATTTATATTGAAATATTGAATTTCATCAGGATAGTTTTTTATGGTGGGGGAAGGAATGTTATTCTTATCTTCCCTTGAGAGTCTTGGAAGAAACCGTTCCGTATGCTAGCTATTTTATGCTCAATTCTTAGTTTCAAACTCACTTTGTATCTTCTTGCTTGCTGACTTGTAGTAGCGGGACATTTAACTACTGCAGTTATGTTTTTTGTTCCCTCAAGGACTTTATTACCAATATCATCAACCTTTTGGTGCCCATGTCTAATAGAAACTCGTGTGGGCACTGACTAAAATGGCTGCCATTGATTTGTAGTTTGAAATCTGTGTATAAGAAAGAGATGTAGGATAATTAATCTTAAGTTTTAGTATTTTTGAAGCTGTTGCCGCTGTGCGGTTTAGAGAGAGACCACAGCAACCTACCATGAAAAGGTGGCTAATTACTTGAAATAGAGGGAGATGCAGCACCGTAATGGGAAAGCAGGGCAGTGAATTAACTTTGATCTCTCCAAAATGGATGGCATGTGGACATGGCCCCAATGGCCTCCTTAGATTGGTGTTGTTTCACTGCTGTTTCTTTTCTACCTCCTTTTCATACCAAAGTGCTGATTCCTCCTGGTAGGTGCTTCCATGGTTGCCTGCTCATCTTTTATGAGTGAACTTGGATTGTTAGACTGCAGAGAATGACAACTGAACTAATTTAAGCACTCCTGATGACTGATCACAAAGTCACAAACTCCTTACTAACTGAGCTATTCAGGCAAGTCTGAGCATTTAACTCCTGGTCTTCTGAGGGGCAATCCCGTGCATTAGTGTTTAGGTCATTTTTCATTCTTCACTCTCTCACACTGCATCTTTGTATTGTGTTATCTCAACGAAAAGAAATTCAGTCATACACTTGTTGCGTATTGTACAGGAATTTAAATGTTAAAATAGTACTTCATTTTGATAAACCTTGGAGCATGTCTAGTTTATAAAGCCTGAAATTTAACCAATTGAAAACTGAATTTACAATTCTATGCTAAAGTTTCTAGTTTTTTTAATGCCTTTACATAAAATTAAAAACAAAACTGTTATTTTATATTGCTTAGAAGTGTTATCTATGCACTGCTTTCTTCTGAGTTTAGTGATAGCAGTGCTTTTTGCAGCAATTTTATCCATTTATGATTTATTTTACATGGTTTTTTGGAACTACTGAAATATTATCCTATTATAAATAGTCGTTGATTTTTAAAAAAAAGAACAATTCAATCTGAGTATGAGGTTAAGTTTCAGTTTAAGCTCTTATAATAAGTTGCATGTTTTAAAATTTAACTTATACATAGAATTCAGCCTCAGTATGTTTTGAGAGACCATTCTAATGCATTAATTTCTGGTAGATTAACAATTCCTCTTGGTGTAGGATGTAGAAGGGTAGACATGAGGCGCGGTTGAAGCGGCCATGCTGTGCCCAGAAAGCAGCAAACCGAGACGCAACATGGCCGATAGAAGCCAATCCCAGGATCTACCCAGCTTGCAACACCTTGTGAAATCTAACGTCATCTCATGAGATGTTGCGATGTGAATTCCACCCATTGTGGGCAGTATCACTTTTCGGCAAAACTGCATACTAGAGTGAGACAGCTATTCTCGCTCTAATATGCAGTTTCCTGAGGCATTGGGATCTGTCCTCTTTGTCTCTGAGATCTTGGGCAAGCACTTTTCAATACTGGTTTCCACAAATGGGGACCAGATGGAACGGCACTCGTGGGGGGATGTCTCCGAGCGAATCGGAGGCCCCCAAGTGCATGCCTTTTGGGCAGGGTTTTACCCTTTACCCTGGCACCATGGCAGTGTCACCTGGGTGCCAGCCTGGCACTGCAAAGGTGCACTTGTGGCATTGCAGGCTGGCAGGGGCACTGCTGGCGTATCAGGTTGACACTGTCAAGGTGCCAAGCTGGCATTTGTTACACGGTGCCGATCGGGCCAGGAGTGCCCTGCATGGGTGTTGGGGGATTCAGGGGGGCCTGGGGACCCCTCATAGTGCAGTTGGGCTTGGGGGGGTCAGGCCGGGGACTCCAGAGATCGAAACGGCATTTAAAAATGGCACCTGATCTGTCACTACACTGAGGAGTTCCGGCGAGCGGAGAACCTCTTTCTAACCTGAATGACGTTAGATAGCATTGTGTTTCACAACACTGCGAGCACCAGGAAACGCACGGCTAAAAGTGCTCACGATGGGACTTCGTTCCCATTTAGTTAAATCGCGCACATGATTTATGTTAAAATCTTTCTTGATCACTTCATGAGTTTATCCAGTGAATCATACAGACCATGCAGGCTCTGCATGTTGTTATTTGCCTGTACTGAATTTGCTGAACTCAGCTGGGGTGATTGAAAAGAACCTACAAATGGCCTTGATGCTCCTGAGGCAAGGAAGGGAAGAATATCCAGGTGTCCTGCTCCTGATTGTGGTCCAGTGATTCCTGTTGGGAGTGTATAGTTATAGTTCCTGGGTGTGGAGTGATTTTTAAACTCATCTGTGATGCCCTGCGCATGCACGATTGTCCACACACACACACCTGGTGTTCAATATCAAAACTGATGTGAATAATGATCACTCGACAGAGGAATCAGAGGATGCCCATGGAACAGTACCTCAGTGAGGAGTTAGTGCCATGAGAAGGCAGCAAAGCTGAGAGAGAAAATTAATTGTACAAGCTGTGAAAAGTTCAGCCAGGGGAAGTACCCACATGTCGATGTCTGGTGTCGAATGCATTGAGCTCCTCTGAGCCTCTCCAATAAGGAATGACTTGTTGTGCAAGGTTAGATTGCTAACGGATCCTATGAATATAGTACCCCAATCAAGAAAGAGGCAACTTCATCAGGAAAGGGGTTATAAACTCTTTAAAAGACTTGGCTGTTTACTTTATTTTGGGGTGCAAAAACTATGGTTTGAGTGACAAGCAAGTCAGATTGTTTAGAAATTAGACATTTTTAAAAGATTAAAATGAATTTGCACTATATTATTACTTGCTGCGAATCTGGTGCCATGCTGCCTATAACAGGAAACCTTCAGCACGTGGGAAATCAGCCTGAAAAATTCAGTCTGTCACACACAGCATTTCTATTAACCACAACTCAAGTAGCAACATGGTCTTATGTACACGCACAGCAGGTGCAGACTAGGAAGCTATTTCTGGGTGTTTGGTGGGAAGCGGTTTCAACTGTGTATTTGTCCTCTGTTTCTTCACACTAAATCATAATGAGATTCACAGTAAAGGCAGATTTAACTTCTTTACTCCCAAGAATGTTACTGAAGTGATGTTGTCCTTTCACATTTCGATTAATTACTTTCTGAGAAGACGGCTTTTCGTTTAAGGTTAAATGTCTGGATTTATTTTGCTGATCTAAGTATTTCCTATCTAAGTATTTCCTATGTGACTGCCTGATATTAAAAGTGAAGTTGGCACAAAAGAAAAAGAATGTTTGTAACATCCTGTAGATGTGAAAATTTTGCACTGTTTAGCCTTGCATGTCATACTGTAAAGCAGGCTGATGGTTTTTTAAAATTCTCAATTAATGTTGATTAAAATATGTTACATGCTAAATACAACTCAATCAATTAATCAGTGATCTTATAGAAATAAGAATACTGCCTTTTTGAGAAATTTCAACAACCTGTATAATATACTGCGGTGGAGAATAAATTATTTTCAGAATTTCTCAAGCTAACTTTAAGATTCTGTTTTATACCGAAAGATTATGCTTTTAGGTAGCGGCCACCACCAGTGCACGATATTTGTTGAATTTTTCTGCTGAAAATGATAGTTTAGACAATAGTGACTTCACCATATATATATTTCCTGATGAATAGTTCAGATAGAATCATAGAACCTTTACAGTGCGGAAGGAGTCCATTCAGCCCATCAAGTCTACACTGACCCCCTGAAAGAACACCCTATCTAAGCCCACTCTCCCACCCTATGCCTGTAACCCAATAACCCCACCTAACCTGCACATCTTTGGACTGTGGGAGGAAAGCGGAATTCCAGAAGGAAACCCCCGCAAACTCCACACAGTCACCCAAGACTGGAATTGAACCCAGGTCCCTGGTTCTGTGAGGTAGCACCATGCCACAAAATATGTTTTTTTTATTTGGCTGTACAGAACAAAAATCCTTTAAATGAAATATATTCTGATAAAAGGTTTACATTAAAAATATTAGAAGATATTTCCTCCAAATAAATATGAGGAAGATTGATGCTGTTGTCTTCAGACCCCGTCATGTGTATCTGGGAAATATCTGTGTCCGAATTAGGTTGTTCACGATTGCGGTGTCATATGATCCAGCGATGTGGATATGACCACGACCTCCATGATCTCATTCCTCCCTCCCTATCTCTAATGTTCTCCTGTCTTATGACCATCTACGATATCTGTGCTGGGCCAACTCTGGCTGCTTGAGCATTTTAATTGCTCCACCACTAGCAACCAAACGTGAGGAGGTGGTGACACAGTGGTATTGCCACTTCCCTGGTAATCCAGAGGCCCAGGGTAATGCTCTGGGACGTGGTTTTGAATCCCACCACTGCAGATGGTGAAATTTGAATTCAATAAAAATATTAACTTAAAAGTCTAATGATGATGATGAAACCATTGTTGATTGTCATAAAAAACTATCTGGTTCAGAGAAGAAAATCTGCTGTCCTTATCTGGTCTGGCCTACATGTGACTCCAGACCCGCGGCAATCTTAAATGCCCTCTGAAATACCACTCAGTTCATGAACAAAAATTCAGGCCCAGCCAGTGATGCCCACATCCCATTACTGAATATTAAAAAAATTCCTTCAGCTGCCAAAGACCGTTTAACCAGAAAGAAACAGAATTCCATTTCAGGCGTTTTCGAGAGAGTCCCCGCTATTTAATGGCACTTTCCCCGTTGAGACCGTACTTATATAATTTCCTGCACTGACTGGCTCAGCTCGCCAGTGCAGGAAGAGTATTCATCGATTGAGGTGCCATTTTTAAATACTGCCCCTGATTTCTTTATCGACCCCCACCCCCCCCTCCCCCAAACATGGCCACCACCTCCTGCCCCCCCCCCCCCCCCCCCCCCAACTGCATCCAACTTTCCTCTTAATGGGGTCCTCACCTCACATGGCAAGGCACCCCTGGGTCCGATCCCTGGCACAGGCAGGCCTGGCACCCTGCAATTCCCCCTGCCAGCCTTGCAGTGCCATCAGGGCACCCTGGGAGTGCACTGCCAGGGTGTCCAGCTGGCACTGCCAAGGTATCAGCCAGGCAGTGCCCAAGGTGGCTTGGTGCCAGCAGGTGTGCCAGGGTACCACCCTGCACAGAATTCGACCACCCGGGGATCCCTAAATGCTTGGAAGACTGTCCCCTCCCCCAAAACAGCTGTTACGCTTGGTCAGTGTTTGTGGGAACCAGTGCTAAACACCCTAGCGTGGCTGTTAATTCCTGGACCCTGGGAGAATACGGCGCAGACATATATTTAAATGAGCTCATTTAATTATGCTAATCTCAATATCGCCCATCGAGGGCGATGTCCAGATTGTGACACCTCGTGATATCCTGTTAAATCTCGTGAGGCGCATCAGGAGGCAGCATGGTAGCGCAGTGGTTAGCACTGCTGTCTCACAGTGCAGTAGTCCCAGGTTCGATTCTGGCTTGGGTTACTGGCCGTGTGGAATTTGCACGTTATCCCCGTGTTTGCGTGGGTTTCGCCCCTACAACCCAAAGATGTGCAGGGTAGGTGGATTGGCCATGCTAAATTGCCCCTTAATTGGTGAAAAATGAATTGGGCACTCTAAATGTATAAAAGAAAAATCTCGGGCGAAATTTCGTGCATCGCAAAACTTGTGAGAAGTGTCTTGCGAGATTTAACGCCCTTGTCGTGTCGCCAAGTTGGGCGCGACAAGGCCATTAAATCGTGCCCCTAAGCTCGATCTTTGGTTTCTCAACTTTCTTTGCCTCTGTTACTCACTTCTCTTTAACACACTCCTTAAATTCTATTTCTGATCAATCTTTTGGCCACCTGTCCTAATATCTCCTTATGTGGCTCAGTATCAAATTTTGTTTGATAATGCTTCTGTGAAGTGCCTGGGCACATTTTACTCTGTTAAAGGCAGTGTGTAAATAAATTGGTTATTCTTGTCAGTGACGGTAATTGTTGAGGCATCAGAACTGACTTTTGTGTTGTTGCCCCAAGACCCCACCCCTCCTCTGAACTTGCCTGTGTGTTTATTTAGCAATGCAGCTACAATCCAAGTTCTCTTCAGTTTGGTGGCTGGCTTTAAACTTGAAGTCATCATGAAGAGAACTCTAGTTTTGAAGCTAGTGTATAATATAAAATTTGTGTCAGTCAATCTCTCCAGGTTGGGAAATGACCATATGGAATGAAACATTCAATGAGTTTATGATGCACATGTATGCCATTCTATATCTCATGTTTATTATAGCATTTACAGTGCAGAAGGAGGCCATTCGGCCCATCGAGTCTGCACCAGCTCTTGGAAAGAGCACCCTACCCAAGCCCACAGTAGGGCAAATGCCCATAGTGTTTGGGTTGAAATAAAATGATGATCCATATTTTACAGTAGAAAATAACATTTCAAATAGCCTTAAGAGTTTAAACTAATATCATCTGACCATTGTGCAAGATCATTAAATGTTTACAAATATGTTTGCAACACCTAATTATTAGAAAATTACTCCCTCCAGGTTTGGAATTTCCAATTATAAATTAACTGCCATTGTAGGTTTTTGCTTGGATGTGAAGTTTGCACTGGTTATTTTCTCAAATCGTTTTGCTAACTGACCCATAACCCTGCCCTAATTAGTAGAGCTGACTGATTGTCGCAAGATTCTTGGCAAGTCCAGGAAACCCCCTTTCGACAGTCAAACTGTCTGTTGGTAATTTTTTTAACAAACCATTTAAGCGGTAGTTTCAGTTTTGCTTGTCAGAGCAACGCTGGAATTTAGAAATTCTAGTTTATTTTTAAAGTTAAGCTGCTATCACTGCATTGTTTAGAAGCTAATGAATTCCACTGGAAAACCAGCAGTTCGAAGACCTCCTGATGCAGTTCAATAGACTTCTGATATTTGTAGGTGCAAAGTTAACAACAATAATTTTTTTTTTTCAGTTTACTGATTCAGGATGTTGTGGTCAGTTGTTTTTCTTGTTCAACTTTTTTTTCCATTTTCTCACAAATCACTCCATTATTACTGTAACTCAGTGAGGAAGAAGCTAGATCTTATTTTGGAATAAAGTTACCATTTCAGTACTTCAGAGTTTTATTGTTTGGTTTATTTTATTGGTTTATTCTGTTGGAAGTTGTTGGAAGGGAAAAATATCAATATCGTGGCTAGTGATCTGATTCTCTAGAAGTACATTGTGCACTATTACAGTTCTGGTTGATGTGTTGATATGAGGTTACAAAAGAGGGGTTTGCAGAGTGTGATTCAATCCAACTGTGATTGATGCTTCAAGTATTTCACAAAATATGCTGACTGAACAACTTAGTTTGTAATTTTAATGACATTTATATTTATGATTAATTATCTAGAATTTCAGTAAGGTCTAAATTTAAGCTGGTTTAGCAGACTGGGCGAAATAGCTGGCTTTTAAAGCAGACCAAGGCAGGCCAGCAGCACAGATCAATTCCTGTACCAGCCTCCCCGGAATGTGGCGACTAGGGGCTTTTCACAGTAACTTCATTTGAAGCCTACTTATGACAATAAGCGATTTTCATTTTCATTTCAATGGTTTAAATCCATATAGTAAAATGTCTCTTGGTCGCAGTTATAATCCTTAAGGCAACATTTTTTTTTGTTATGCCTTTTGTGTGATTCAACCGAATCTGCAGAAAGAGAACAAATCTCAGTAAGCTGGTGTAGTAACTCAGTTAAAATTACAGGTGAACTATTGCTCAAATACTGTATTTTAAATGTTACAACTAATTGTCAGCAGATGTCATAAAATGTGAAATGCAGACATGACTTTTTAATTCCTTCAATATTGATGGTTGTATCTGAAGTTAAATTAAAAAAAGGTTTAAACAGGAAATAAAATATTTCCTTTTTTTGAGTTTTTTTTTGGAGGAAATTGGAACAGGATTTCTCTACTAATTTAGCTTGAACAACAACAATATTGAGAAGGATTTATATAGAGTCCTCAAGAGGGTAATACATTTCCAAAGTGTTATGCAGAGTGCAGTTTGTAACTGTACATCTGGGGGTATGAAATTGGTTCTTGCTTATGAACAAACAAACAAAGCAGCTAGCTGTTTGGTGAGTATGTGGTGAGTGATTTAAGGTCTATTCTATTCCTAAGATTTAAAATGGTACAGGAACTGGTGGTAGGGTTGAATGAAATATATTAAAAAAGGAAAATAATTGAATAATATAATTAAGTAACTAATGGCATGACAGGTGATGTGTCACAGTTTCAGATTAAAGGAGGTGCTGGATGTTAGTGTGCTCCAGGACAAACTTGTCGGCAGTAACCATTTGTGGCTTAAGGAGCTTCAGCTCAGAGTCATTGAGCTGGCGGCCAAGCTGCAGACGCTGTGGATCATTAAGCATGGAAAAGTGACCTGAATCTTTTGTGCCAGGAAGCGGTCACACCGCTTAGGATAGGGTTTTCTCATTTGGTCAGTGGCCATGGATAGGAGAGTGAGACAGATAACGGGATTCCGAGAGCTGGAGTGCAGGAACCTCTGCCGTTGCAATTGTTCAATAGGTTTGAGATTCTCTCAGCTTGTTTGGATGAGAGTGGGGACTGCAGGGTGGATGAGCTAACTGACATAGCGCCATGGTACAGGGAACCATTCAAGTTGGGGGGAACGATAAAGAAATGCATTGGTAATAGGGGACAGTATAGTGAGGGAGATCGACACTGTTCTCTGTAGCAAAGTGCGAGAGACCAGACTATTGTGTTGCTTGCTTGATGCCAGGGTTTGGGACATCTGCGCAGGGCCGGAGGGGAACTTGGGGGGGAGAATCCAATCATCATGGTTCGTGTAGGTACCAACAACATAGGTAGAATTGGGACAGAGGTTCTGCCGAGAGAAAGGAGGAGCTAGGCACTAAATTTAAAAAGCAGAACTTGAAAGGTAATAATCTCTGGATAATTACCTGACCATGTGCAAATTGGAATCAGGAACATCAAGTTTGAGAGATGAATGTTTGGTTCAAAGACTGACGTAGATTCTGGTTCATGCGACACTGGCAACAATACTGGGGAAAGTGGAGGTTGTACAGTTGGGATGGTCTACACCTGAACTGTGCTGGGAGCAGTGGGGCTTCTAGATCCAGATTTTCCCACAGATGGAAACATCCTCTCCACCTCCACCCTGACAAGACCCCTCAGGATCTTATTTATTTAAATCAAGTTGCCTCTTACTCTTCTAAACTCCAGTGGATACAAACCTAGCCTGTCCAGCCTTTCTTCATAAGGCAACCTACCCATATATACAGGGAGCCCTCACTTAAAGTAGTGGTTGGGCATCCAGCTTGGAACACATCTGACCTGTATGATTTAACTGCTCACTGACGCAACTCATTGAGGTACAATTCCTCTAACCTTTTCCTTTGCTGAAGCACAGGAATTGAAAGGATCAATTTTATTCCAGATATTATAATGAAGAAGAATTAAAGTATAAACTGAAAGGAATGGCCTTGATGAGATTTTGCAACTTCTGAGCTCGTTTTTTTTAATATATAAAAGCGGCTCCAGTATATTGGGCTATCCTGACTCCCTTCTCTTTGCTGTCACATTCTGACCCGTGGCAATATAATGCAGAAACACGGGTTTAGCTTCCGCATGGATGCTGCTGACACAATACATGGCAGTCTTTTCAAGTTACCCAAGAGGTGTTGACGTACTTTTCAAATTGCTTACCTGATAATGCATGCTCAAGTTGAATTTCAGGAATAAATGAAGCTATCCTCTTGAGCATTCTCTTGACTTGAGTCATTCTGCCTTCCAGCTGCCATCTTGAGCTGTGTTAGGAAGTCGCAAATTTGATGTGCTATTTGACCAAGTTTCATGTTCTTCCCCTCCCACAACTGCTTGGTTGTGAGAAATTAGTTATTTTGCCTCTTCATCATTGCCTTCTTTTCCCTTTGGTTCACTTGGTTAGGGGAAACTTGGACCTATACCCTTTTCAACTGAAGAGTTTGTCCTTCCAGCTGGTTTCCCCGCATCATTCATCCATAAGTTCCTACTCATAAAATCTCTCAGTCTGCATGAAATCTTACATTCCCATCAACCTCATCCTTGCCAGGTTCAACTGACACACACTGCTCTGACATGTCCACTTCAAAATTCTCATTCTTGTTTTCTAGTCTGTGGGTCAGCTCATTCATGATGGGCTGAATAGCTTGCATTGTAACCATTCTATATAACTATAAATCTAGCTTTCCTTCATGATCTCTTTCTGCCAAATAGATATGCCCTCTATTCCCCTACATGAGACCTTTCAGATTATCAGTGGGCTATTGAATCTGTTCTGCCATTCAGTAATTGTACCTGAACTCCATCCATCTTGGATTGGATTTGTTTATTGTCACGTCTACCGAGGTACAGTGAAAAGTATTTTTCTGCGTGCAGCTCAAACAGATCATTTAGTACATGAAAATAATCTTTTCCTCACCACTTGCACTCTCTGCTCCAACATTGGTAGCAGCTCATTTAGAAAGTTAATTTATATTGGCTAAAGTTAATTCAAAGGTCATGGAATTAATGAATGTGCATACATGCATTGTTTTCAAGAAAGAGTTATAATTATAGCTCTTGGGGCTAAAAGGATCAAAGGATATTGGGGTGGGGTCAAATCAGGTACATGTGACTAAGTTGGATGACCAGCCATTATCATACTGAATGGAGTAGGCCCAAATGGCCTACTTCTGCTCCTATTTTCAGTGTTCCATATGTTTGCTGTTCTTTTGGACACCTACATGATTTCTTCACTTCTTTTTCAGATGGGCGCGTTATGTTATTTCCTTTCCTGATTAATATTTGATCTCTGTTCAGGGTGCATCCGCTGATGTTATTAGATTTTTTTTTTTGGCCAAGGCATCTCCTGTCATCAATCCACGTGAAGCATTTTTCTTCTAAATGATCGAAGCCAACGTATGTGGTGAAAATGCAGCCATTTTCAAACTATTATCTTGCATCCCTGAAACATATTTTTGTTAAAGCGCTGTGTAATTTTGATTTGAAACTGATTTGGTATTCTGCAAAATCAGTTACAGGTAGTCCCAATGGAATATATAGGAATGTAAAAGAGACATTGCAGAACAAATTCATTAGAATGTGTTGCATCTGAACTCGTTTCACAGTTTGACGCTTTCTCTTTGTGACACTTAAAATTACATTTCCTAATGGAGAGTGTATCTGACGGCTCCAGTATGTAATTTAGGGATTTTGAAAAGGAGATTCTTGCATTATGTGACCGGGTCTACTCAAAGTGCTTTTTATGCAGTGGATTATTTTGAAATACAGTTGGTGTTATATGGGCAGAATTTCAACTGGAATGATCTGCTGGAGCATTGAACTGTGGATGAGTAGGAATTGTTTCCCGGAAGTTTCTCACATGGCGAATTCACAATCTCCATTGATGATTTGCAAGGAAATTTTAGTTTTGGAATGAAGGATGGATGAAAAGAATTCAAGAGATTAGCATATCAATTATTCATGATGGGACAGCACGGTAGCATTGTGGTTAGCACAGTTGCTTCACAGCTCCAGGGTCCCAGGTTCGATTCCCGGCTTGGGTCACTGTCTGTGCGGAGTCTGCATGTTCTCCCCGTGTCTGCGTGGGTTTCCTCCGGGTGCTCCGGTTTCCTCCCACAGTCCAAAGATGTGCAGGGTTAGGTGGAATGGTCATGCTAAATTGCCCTTGGGTTAGGTGGGGTTACTGGGTTACGGGGATAGGGTGGAGTTGTGGGCTTAAGTGGGGTGCTCTTTCCAATAGCCAGTGCAGACTTGATGGGCCGAATTGCCGCCTCCTGCACTGTGAATTCTATGAAGATCCCAATAACTAAGTACAGTGACAATACTGAAACCACTTTTTAAAATTTAAAGTATCCAATTCTTTTTTTTTCCAATTAAGGGGCAATTTAGCGTGGCCAATGCACCTACCCTGAACATCTTTGGGTTGTGGGGGTCAGACCCATGAAGACGCGGGGAGAATGTGCAAACTCCACGTGGATAGTGACGCGGGGCGGGGATCAAACCTGGGACCTCAGTGCAATCAGGCAGCAGTGCTAACCACTGTGCCACCATACTGCCCTCAATTCTGAAACCAAATAGGTGTTTTTCCACACCCAAACAGACTCGAACAGAAAGTATCTTTTATGTGTATTGGAGTTTGTGAATGATAAAGGAGGCCCACGGTTGAGCACTTGGGTGTAATTTACTCTTCTGCATGTATATTCTTTAAACCTATTCCTTAATCACTGCTCTTGTGGCATTGTTGTGGCTCAGCTGCAGAAATGTAACCATTCCTTCAGAATGTCTTGACCGAGGTGGGGAAAAGAGGTTTAGGTGTGTCTTATTTTCTTGGCCTAAATATGGATATATATGAGATTTAAACATCAGTTTTATTTTAAGCAGTTTGGAATGAGTATTATAAAGCTCTATAATATTCACTTGATTCAAGACAACTTCAGATTTATGTGGCTTAATTTTATATTTATTTCCACTGTGCAATTCATAATTTTAGATTAAAATTATTTCCCTTTTGCAATACAAAGTAACTCATTCTTTGGCAATGTTTTAATTGTTAAGATGCAAAAGCAGCTGTCTTCAATTGGACAATTCGGCTCAGTGAGTTAAATGTTAAATACTAACTCCTACAAAAGCATGGTTTTCATTTCAAATTATATGTTTCCACATGATAACTTCCGTATATGACAAAATATTGGAGGAGTAAGTGTACGGAATGTTCTGTTAAAAACACCTGCAAGTAGTACTAACAAACTTTTACTTGGACTCCAAACATAAATGACCCAAGGTCACGGAATAAAACAGAGTTTGCGCAACATTCTGTCTCTTGATTGTGGCTTTTCATTGTGATTTGATTTTGGATGATCAAGGAAATTTCTTCTCTTGGCCAGGAATTAAGACCAGTGGCTAATTTAAAGTTAGGGTTAAATTATAAGAAAATCGAAATTTAGCTGACACTTAAGCGAGAAGGCAATAGATTGTTGTATCATTCAAGATCTATTTCACAAAAGACACATCAGCAAAAGTAACTGGAAGAATTCCTCTGAGAAATGGGCATGCAGAGTTATTGCAAAATTATGGTAAGGATGAAGTACAAAAATATGAAGTTAAAACTTTACTAAGAATTCCAGAAGACAAATCCCATTGTAACTTTGGTGGTAGTAGTAGCCCAAATATTAAGGTGTAGTAATGGAATAATATTTTTGGTAGAAGACCAATGGCTCATTTAGCCTATCCTTCCAAAATTAATAGTTTCCTTACCATAATTCTGCAATAACTCTGCATGCCCATTTCTCAGAGGAATTCTTCCAGTTACTTTTGCTGCTGTGTCTTTTTGTGAAACAGATCTTGAATGATACAACAATCTATTGCCTTCTCACTTAAGTGTTAGCTAAATTTCTATTTTCTTATAATTTCACCCTAACTTTAAATTAGCCCCTGGTCTTAATTCCTGGCCAAGAGACGAAATGTCCTTGATTTCATATTCTCCTACAGACTAAGGTTCTGAAAATTAAGGAAAGAACCTGGTCAAACATGTATAGAGTTCGAAAGGATCAAACAGAGTAATTTTGATAGGCGGATAAGTGCTTTGAAAATAGACCAAATGTATCGAGCTCTTCGAGAAATTATAATTTTGGAGGAGTTTAAAAATTCAATTCCTGATGTAGTGCGAACTCGTGTGGAAGAGCAGAGGGTTAGAACTGCGAGATTAGCAGCAGGAATGGCAGATGATTATGAATTAGCTAATAAATCTTAGAGCCTATTTTCCTCCTCATCTCTTCACTTCAGGGAGTCAAATCCTAGCTTTGTGCTTTCCTCAATACTCAGACCCAGCAATGCTACAATGTTTGTTTTTCATAAAATGGAGAACATACTTCATATGTGGCCATATCATTACCAAATGAAATTGCAGCATCTTTCTTAGACTTGAGATACAGCCATAGCTACATATCCCAACATCTTCTTTCACTGTCTGCAGCACTAAATTGGTTTTAATTTCCTATCCCCCCCAAATGCCCCCTCTTGCCCTTTCTCATACTGAGGTGTCAAACAACCTTATTTTAGGGGAAAATTAACAGGACTCTCTTGTCATGCCCAGCTTCCTTTTAAAGATATGGAATACTTTTGGAACTTTTCATTACATTGTGACATAAATCAATTCACGTGATCTTTTAAAGTTAGCAGTGTGGAATATGAAATCTTTGCCAACTGCACAAACAATCTCAGAATCATAGAATTCCTACAGTGCAGAAGGAAGCCATTCGTCCTGTCGAATCTGCACCGACCCTTTGAAAGAGGGTCAAGTTGGGACAGTAAAATCAATCTGCTAATCTTTCCAACACAACGTGGTAGGTAGCAAGTACCTACTTGCTCCCCCTCCCAACCGCATCCGACCTGCATGTCCTGGTTTCACTAAGGGCCAATTTAGCATGACCAATCCACCAAAATAATCTTGCTCAGAAATTATTGGAATTAATTGGAGTGAAAAATGCTGGAAGTTATTCATATTTGCAGTGTAGCGCCATCACCCTGTCACTGAATTAAAAGTCTAATTTTACTGTCCCAATTTATAAAACTGCAGCAGTGATTGCCTGATTTTTGCCTGTTTGGAGGTTTTGTATCAGGTGAGGCCCTGCCTCTGAGCCAGAAGCTCCGAATTGAAGTCCTGTAGCAGGACTTGTTGCCAAGGAAGGAATGTTCATAATCAATCTGCTAATCTTTCCAACACAACGTGGTAGGTAGTAAGAGAGGGAGAGATTCCTGCTCAGCAATACTTAATGTAGAGCGGTGCCCCTCGAGCAATAACCACTTGTCTCTCTAAAATACAGAGAGGTGCCTTTGGTCTCTCGAGGACTAATGGTTAATTACAGGCGGATATAAATACATTTGAGCATTTGCTTCTGAAGTGCACAAAAATAGTATAAATAGATTACTTCCACAATAATCAGAGCAAACATACCCGTGTCTTGTGACTACAAGTGATAATTCTTTGAGTGGGCCATCTGAACCATTATAACTATGATGATGTGTGGGGGGGTTAGAGAACATTAATGCATTCTGTCCATGTAAATGTTACTGGTGGAAGTTCTGGCCCTGGAATGTGGTATGTTGCAACGTGAGTGACTTGCATATCTACATTTGGGGGCAGGCTAATTTTAGAGCCATGTTTCAGCTTTGAAATACCACACTGTACAAAGTATGCAGAAATAGCAATGTCTCGGATGTGATGCACATTTAATGAGCCTATAGTGTGCATGACATGAAGAGGAGTAAATAAAAGAGTGCATCTTTCTGAAATGAGGATGACCTAGAGATCACTCTAGGTTTCTCTTGAGTGCTTTAAAAGATTAATGGATCACTCTGTGGGATTTTGAATTTGTTGTACGTGATTTGTTTTAAACAAGAATACATCATACTCCAGGTTTCTGTAGTAATCAGCCAGTTGACACAGCTGACATATATTTCTGAAGAATATTTCAAGAGATAATATTGCATTCTCTAGTGGCGTCAATCAGCAATCATTGATAACTTGTTAAAGTGAAAGGTCACGGTCTGTAACAATTACCCGAGTGAAATAAAACAAAAACTCGAGAAAAACTCAATGTGTCAGGCAGCATCTGGAGAGCGAGAGTTAACATTTTGGATTCCTTGCCTTTTATTGGAACTGATGATTTGCCGTAGTTCATTGTCTCACAAATAAGAAGATTATAAGATTTTTTTTGTGACTGTCTTTCATTTAGGATAAAATGGAGGAATGACGGGATCATGTGAACTGCTTTGAATTCTGCCCTGGGTGACTTGGTTGCTAAGTCAAGAGACTTGCTGAGCAGGTGCAAGATGTTCACTCCTGTGGACCATGGCAAAAGCATCTGTGGATAGGTTGTTCATCACCAAGATTCACAGAGAGGTGTTAGGAATGTTGGGTTTCATAAACAATTATACTTCAAACTGTCTGTGCAATTCCAAACTAGAATGGTGTTGCGGCGTCTAGAGAACAGCTAGTTGCCATTTCTACCTGCATACAAGGCCTATGTGATTTACCTGGAGCTGGGCAGTGTCCGAGGTACCCCATTTCAGCATCCAGATAAAGGATTTCCCAAGATACCACTGAACCTCACAGACTCAAGTGTGTCTGCTAGAATCTAAGAGATGGAGGGAGGGGCTGAGAGAGAGAGAGCGAGAGAGGGAGATGGAGGGCAACAATCTTGCACCACACAGCATGCAGGCAGTAGCTTGTGCTCAGATTGAAGAGATTATGGGTGCGATCTACCCGAACGGCATTTAGCCAGGTGTTTCCCTGCGCTCGAAGCGGCGAGAAACACAACGCTATTGACCGCCTGTTCGGGTAGATACGGGGCCTCATTGGATAACGCCCCGAGGAGGCCGCACTTAGTCCCGTTTCCTGCACTGACGAGCTTAGCTCGCCCGAACTCAGTGCAGAAGGAGATCTAGATACCATTTACAAATGTCACCCGATCTCTCGATTTCCACCCCGCCCCAGCCCCAACTCACCTCACATGATTTAAGGATGGGTGGTTAAGGGAAATAATGACCTGAGATCCCATTCTTGATTGGTATCCTGAAAAGTCTGCATGTTGAATGCGCAAAGATCTGGCTCAGCTGTGATGCTCGTGTAGTTGAAAAACCCCCTTGATTTATTGGGCTCACTTTTTGAAGGGTGGCTGCTGTTAGGGGAATCATCCCTTTGATAATTTACTTCATTGTCAAAAAAGAGAAGCTGCGGTGGTCATACTGAAGTGATGCGACCTGGATCCTGAAATATACAACACCAAAATTTGGCCAAATTTGTACTTCTGTTATTTTCTCCCTCGTATGCGTACCTAGTTTCTGCTGAGGTGCATTTGTGCTATTCACCTCAGCTACTGCTTATGGTAGTGCTTTTCACATTCTCTGGTTAAAGAAACTTCCCCTTCATTTCGACTGGATTAATCAGTGGCCATCTTGGATTTGTGGCCCACAGTTTTGGTCCCTCCACAAGTGAAAAAGTCAATTATACACATATCAAACCTTTCCTAATTATAAAGACCTCTTATCATATCATCCCTCATTTCTTTCAAGAGAAAATGGTCCTTAACCGGTTTAATCTTTCCTGATGTGTATAGCTTTCAGTTCTAACACTATCCTTGTAAAGCTTTCTGGTTTGCTGTTGTGCATCTGTCTCCGTGTTGGGCAGCCTGCAGCCTGGAGACAGCATGCGGCCCATCTGGATTCTGAGTGCAGCCCATGAGACGTCTCATGTTCATGTGCAGGGTTGCCACATTCTGCTGATTTCTGTCTACGTATTTTTTTCCCCTATTTGCAAGAGAAATACACGCAAGGCCTGGACAACTGAAGTGAGGTGCGCGGTGATTACACACACCGACTGAGAGCCATGCACTCCCTCTTGTGTCCACAGCACAAATGTTTCTTTTGTTTTACCATTTCAAGTTGATGACAGTTCTGTTAATAAATGAATAATTAAGCATTTTCTGTAACTTGTTATGAAATATTCAGCATGTATTAAATGTATTCAATCATATTCATGGGGTGATGTTTAGTGAACAAGCCTGATTTCAATCTTGCGGCCCACTGCATTGAAAGAGGGCCACTCATGCGCCCCACAGTGCCCATCACTGCTCAATCTGCTTTTTCTAATGTGGAGACCAGAACTCTGCACAGGTTCCAACTCTGGTCTCACCAACGTTTTATACCAGTTGAACATAACCTCTTTGCATTCTAATTCTAATATTATAGAAAGGCTTTGTCTGCTCAATTTGTTATTTTTTAACCTAATTCTGTCATGTGTTATAGCAGATTTCCAAGCTGCATCATCTATGGCTATTTTTTCTTGGTTTCTGGTTATATTCCTTGGTCTTCACTTTATTGGATTGGATTTGTTTATCGTCACGTGTACCAAGGTACAGTGAAAAGTATTTTTCTGCGAGCAGCTCAACAGATCAGTAAGTACAAGGGAAGAAAAGGGAATTTAAAAAAATACATAATAGGGCAACACAAGGTATACAATGTAACTACATAAGACTGGCATCGGATGAAGCATACAGGGTGTAGTGTTAATGAGGTCAGTCCATAAGAGAGTCATTTAGGAGTCTGGTGACAGTGGGGACGAAGCTGTTTTTGAGTCTGTTCGTGCATGTTCTCAGACTTTTGTATCTCCTGCGCGATGGAAGAAGAATGAGTAAGCCGGGTAGGAGGGGTCTTTGATTATGCTGCCTGCTTTCCCCAGGCAGCGAGAGGTGTAGATGGAGTCAATGGATGGGAGGCAGGTTTGTGTGATGGACTGGGCTGTGTTCGCGACTCTCTGAAGTTTCTTGCGGTCCTGGGCCGAGCAGTTGCCATACCAGGCTGTGATGCAGCCAGATAGGATGCTTTCTATGGTGCATCAGGCTACTCTTGAAGCATTTTTTGGTCGTTCTTTTTCGGAAAATCTCTTGTATGGATGTAATATGTCTGAATTACCTTTATAACTGCAATATTGATGCTGGTCATGTTACCACACTGTACCCCTTTGGTGTTTGTCTTGTTGTACTGTACCACTTAATTTTCCAAGGTTGCATATAACTTTGGAAACTTTTTTTATCCCCTTAAAATGCTGCTGGCTGAATTCCTAATTCAGAGGTGTTGAGGCCATTTGGGGCAATTGCAACCCTTTGCCATGTATTTGATAACACAGGACATTCTGGGAATTATTTAGGATCTGCCTGATCTGTTCACTCACTTAACCAGCTAAGATATCTTGCAGCAATGAAGTGTTTGTTTTCCTTTTTGATCCAACAGGAAAGCTGACTCAACTTTGTCAGAAGTGCAGCTACTCTTTGTTTTAGTTCCTTCCCGTGTGTTTCTGCATCCTACTTCCTCCACAACGGTAGCTGGCCTGTTCCTCGACTTCTACAGCAGGAGTACGTAACTTGCTTAGAGCCCATCATTCTAGTTAAGTGCTTTTTTATAATTGACCATCCCTCTATCCATTTCAATAGCTACCAAAAAACCTAGCAAATGTTTCGCTAACATAAGAAAAACAGCGCTTGCCAGTGTTCCATGAAGGTTGAGTTGCTGTGTAGGGTGAAGGCTGTGCCTTCATTTCAGCTCCGCTCTCGTCTCCTGAGTTAGAAGATTGTGGGTTCAGGTCCCCTCCGATCTGAACTTGGTTCGGACTTCGGAATAGCACTGGAGAGCTGCATTATCAGAGATGCCATCTTTCATATGAAACATTTTAACTAAAGAGCTAGTCTGACTTCAGGTGGATTTGGAAGACTCCATGGCACTTGGTGATCTCTTGGTTTCCTAGCCAGCATTTGGTCCCCAACCACCCAAACAATTAACTGCACATTCACCTTATTATTGTTTGTGGGGTCATGCTGTACATGCATTGGCTACCACATTTGCCTCCAAGCCAAGAATGGGTACACTTCAAAATTCACTTCATCTCGCTCATTGGGGCGACTTGACGATGTGAGAAGCATTTCAGAAATGCCACTTTGTTCGTTCACTCATGTAATGTAAGATGCAACATATTAGCATCCTGGTGCACAAATGCCAAAGGTTGTGCATCGTATCCTTAAAGATTTATAAATACCTTTTTCTAGTCCCATCTAATGTATTTTGTGTTTTCATGTGGTTATAGTCCTTGTTTATTCTCTTGACATGATAGCCAAAGATGTGCAGGTTAGGTGGATTGGCCATGATCAATGCGCAGGGTTACAGGGATAGGGCGAGGCAGTGGGCCAACGTAGAGTGTTCTTTTGGCGGGTCAGTGTAGACTTGATGGGCTGAATGGACTCCTTTTACACTGTCGGGATTCAATGGATTCTGTAAACCCATGTTCAGTTTGACACTTAGTAATGCCTTGTTAATCTCACTTTACATTCTGAGAGCTGACAACGGCATGAATGAAAAAATGAATAATAGAAAGTTACCCTTTGAACACTGAATGGCTTTTGAAGCTTTCAAAATAGATACACGTGTTTTATATCAATTTCCAAAATTACTCTGCTTAGACTACTGCTGAAGGTCTATTATTCAATTGTACAAAGTCTGTCCACTGATATAATTACAGCCTGAAATATCTGAGCGAGGGGCCCCCAGCAGCTCCTTGGCCACTACCACCGTCAGCATAGCCAAAGTCAAGAGGAGAGAATCTCAGCCTGACAATAACGCTAGGGGCAAGCTTGAGGAAGCCAAAGGAAAGAAGGTACAGCCCCCACTCCATGGCCCTTGACTCTGCAGTATTGGGCAAGGGTAGGATTTATAAAACACCAGTTCATGTTTAAACCACCACCTGGGGATTGAATGCGTGTTCATTTCAGTCAGGACTATGAAGAGGAGCTTGCAGGAGACTGGTAAACTAAACTTGTGTAAATACAAATATATACGTACAACAACTAATGATGTCACATCACTTTCTGGTGACATGAACAATGGATTTAAATAAGAAGATGCATCATTATAACTCTCTATACCAAAAATGTATTTTGTTTTCAAAGGTCTCTTGGTCATATTGGTGAAGGGTGCAAATGTGACTCGAGGATTAATTTCTATAGCAAAAGCATCAGCATGTGTAAAATGCACCATTTGGTAATTGTCAATTAATAAAGAATATTTATTAACTTAATGTAAAAACACATGACAAGAAGGACTATATGTAATATACTGCAACAGTACACTTAACTACACTGATGGCTACATACACAGAATTACATGAAGTTACTCCTTGGTTCCCAACTACCTATGTTTCCTGAACTCTGACACTCCCCCTTTTCCCAAACAACATCCAATATTGTATAACTATGAACTAAATCCAGCAGATGACTGCCATGCTAAGATTATTTGTCCATATTTGGAAAAACCGCCTTTGGTTTCATCGAAAGTGTCATCTCCTCTGATTTTTGGATTTTGACTGGCTGCCCTTTCAGCAATAACTTGTTTTCAGGGAAGACTGTGCTCTGCAGCTGGGTGTCACTGTCATGGTGGCTGCTTCTATTGAGCTCCAGTTATTGTGCTGTGGAGATATCATTCTTTCTGTTTGATGTTACCCACCCTGTGGACCTGGCTTTTAGCATGCAAGTGCCAATTCCCTGTCTGCCCACTTTGAAGTTACCGTTTCTACCTCGCATTGTTTTCATCTAGTCACATAGATAAAACACTTGCTTTTTGCATTGGTATGCTAACTCGCATATCAAAACCCCCTTCAGATAGCTGCACTTATCAAATTCCCTTTTTAATTTTTAGAATTCCAATTTCATTTTTTAGTCTTAATTTTCCCAAATTCCTAACTATAGATTTCACCCTGTATTACATGTGCTAACTGCATGAAAAGCTGAAATGGGTTCGGGTTTGAAGTTACTGGGTGATTTTAAACAAATACACTGGTCCACCATCTTGACAGTAATAGAAGGTAAGCAAAGAGAAAATTCCTGTTTCTACCCACTTTTAAAGTATAATAATTTCACCCATTTGAAGTAGCCTAGAAGCATTAGTATTTCACTACAGATCAGAAACCGTGCTATAATTTACTGACCCTTTGCTGCAGTGATTTTTGCCACTTTGCGCTGTAATGTGTATGATTTTCTTGTCATGAAGTTCTTTTTTCTACGCCTTTTTGACTTTGACCACTCACATTCCTGTCGTTATCAGTCTTGATAATTAATCCAGATGTTGTATATCTGTAGACTGAACATTTTATTGAATCCGTACAATGCAGAAGGAGGCCATTTGGCCCATCGAGTCTGCACCGACCCTCAAAAGAGCACTGTATCTGGACCCTATCCCCGTCACTTCACCTAACTGGGCAATAAGGGAAAATTTGGAATGGCCATTCAACCTAGCCTGCACATATTATGTCAGTATGTGGTGTATGTATGATTGATTTATTTTTGTCTTATTTTTTGTTTATTCATTGAGTATTTGCTTGATACAATAAGTCCTCATTAAATGTCACAATTCTGTTCCTGAAAAATGCAACTTTAAATGAAACAACATTAACCAAATCAAACTTTCCTATCACAGGCAATGCCAAAGCTTCTGTAAGACTATGTCAGAAAAAAATAAAAAACATACCCTATAAATTTAAATGCTGTACATTGCTACATTAATATATTTGCAAACAAATTAGATTTTCAAATTAAATATCATTTCTCTTGTATTTTAAAATGTAACTACCTACCCCCTACTTGCTCCTGTTTGCTTTTCCTCACACTGGCCGCCTCTTCCACTCCTTGCCACTCCCACTCACCACGTCTTCCGTTCCCAGACCCTCCAGCTTGCTCTTGACCATCTTCATCACCACTGACCCTCAGCTGGTCAACCTTCCCACTCGCTGCTTCCCTCTTCCAAACCTTTGCCCTGAGCGAGGGCTTGGGAGATAAGCATGGAGAGGCAGGAAGCAAGTTACAGAGTTTCGAGTTGCAGGATCACGGAGGCATGCCAAGTGGGAGAGTTGGCTAGCGGGAGAGGCCACTCGAAAATGGTGCTGATCGGGTCTCCCAGTGCCCTATGTCATACGTAGCACAAAACCACACTGATGCAAATCTACAAGGCTAAACACGAATACTGGCCCTAGTAAAGGCACAATGTTAAATCAAAACGGCTTAAAATAGGGCAAGCTAAAGCAAGGACTTGCTGTAGTTGCAACTATTGTGGAAGTTAATTCTGAGCTTTTTAAAGCAAGATCTATTTAATTTTCTCGAATGAGAATTAAAGAAATTATTCCTTGTTTAATTCCAATATTTCATTAACTTAATTATATGAAGTAAACAAATTATTAAAGTGGCACTAATGTAACTAAGTTTTATTGTGAAAATTAAGTTTTCGTTACTAGAACAAGAAATATGTCCCACAGTGTAAATTACATTAATCTGTAATAGTATGTTCTCTGTCTACTGGGATACTTAATGTACAGAATTCCTCTCTCTAGGATGTGTATTTCTAGCATGGGTAACACTACCTCTAACCTGGAATATAAACCCATGATCTCTTGTGAATGATAATCTCATTAACTGTCCCTTGATCTTGGTACAGGATCAAACTAGACAAGAGAATATGTTCAGACAGTATGTTCATCAGATGGTCTATTGAGTAACTACATGATGGCAATTAATTACATGGATGCTAATAAATATTGCTGATGTGTGTTCTCTAGTTTTAAGAAATGAAAGTATTCACAAACAAGCACGTGGTATGAAAGTTGCTTCATGTCCTGAAATCCAATTCTGTGGCCGTCGGTTTCAGTACTCCGTATGTAGCATAGACATAATATTAAATTGGTATTTTTGGGAAAAGTTGTTTTGAATGCTTTCACTCAATTTAGCCGGTTTTCTTCAATAAACTTTTGTTTGTGCTTATTTATACTTCGGCAGGTTTGATTTTAGTCACATGCTATGATAAATACTTTCGAGCACTCGAGCAGAATAATTACAACCCATACAGTTTTATAAAGCAATACAACATACTTTGGTGATGAAAAGGGATTGTGTTTATTATTTGTTTCACTGAAAATTTATAGTTGGTTTCATGTTTGTACCAGCGGTATGTTAATAGCTTTGTTAGTGCAAAATATTTCTTGACCCATGACATATTAAGGGAAAAGTCAGTTCAGTACTTATTTAGTTTGTTGTTACCAATATCATTTGGTAAACATTACACCATTTGTCTTTAATATTATTCTTAATGAATCACCTTGTATTACTTCCTCTATCACTGCCACTATATTCTAATATTGCATAGATTAATATGCCCCCTCGAGAAACAGCTCATCCTTTTGCAGTGACTAAACATCGTCCTGCACGTGTAAAGCTGGAGGAAGTCGGGGGAGAAACAGCAAGTGATCAGTTTGAAGAATTCTCACTGAGACTTGAAGAATCTAAACCTGAAAGTGTATAGCAGTAAATTAATAGGTAGGTATGGCAATTTTGTGTTGTTCCAGTTATTTAAGTGTCAAACCTATTGCAAGGACTACAACAGTACACCCTGTGGAAGAGTGAGTTATCTCTGTCACAACTTTTGTGCGTCCTGACAGATTGTCTCCATGATAATGGTGACCGCTGTTAACCCCCACATTATTATGAAAGGGGCAGCACGGTGGTGCGGTGATTAGCACTACTGCCTCATGACGACGAGGACCGGGTTCCATCCTGGACCCGAGTCACTGTCCATGTGGAGTTTGCACATTCTCCCCGTGTCTGCGTGGGTCTCACCCCCACAGCCCAAAGATGTGCAGAGTAGGTGGATTGGCCATGCTAAATTGACCCTTAAAATTTTTTTTTGTAAAATGTAAAAGAAAACATTATCATGGAGAATATGGTCCAGCAGCTCGCCATCAGGGGGAATATAAGTAACCAGTTAGTAACAATTTATTTCTTGGAAATTGGAAGATGACATGAGGAAACTTGTATCCCATTCTACAGCACAGCATGTTAATGCACCACCAATCTGCTATTTAACCTGTACAACCTGAAAATTCATTTGGGCAGTGGAAATGTTTGCAGCTGTTTATTAATTGCATCAAAAGCCACAAATACATCTGGTTGTAATTTTGACATTTGGACATTTTATTACGATCCCAGACCAGACCCCAACAGTGGCTAGGATACGGGACAGAAACCCCAAATTTAATTTTAATTTTATAAAACTGTGAGGAAAGGATACCTCGCTCCAGGAATGATTTCACTAAGAAATAGCGATATGGTATATTAAAACAAATGTTATTAGTAATGCAGTATTAGAATATATTTAACATGTCAGAAAATAACGTATAATTACACCTTAGAAAATGCTACTCAGTAGTGAATACAATGCCCGTAACTGCTATCTGTATTCCCACTCAAACAACAAGAAAAAAATCTCCGCTCTCAATCCACTATTAAATATCACTGGCACTCAGGAATACTTGCTTTACAGAGATGTTCTTCAAGGAAGAGAGATCTCTTGACACAGCTTTAAAGAAAAGATCTGACTCCTGTTAGACTCGTGCAGAAACTCTGGCTGTATCTCTTCATGTACTGTTTCAGCTGGTGTGTTCACCTTTCCAACTATACTGCTCTTCTGTCTGCAGACCTATCTTTTGCCTGACCTGCAGGGAGCAAATTACTTGTAAATCACAGCTTCAGCTAGAACTCCACTGATATACTTTCAATACAAAATGTTGAATAACTTGGGTCCATCCTGCAGACATATATTTTGCCTGAACTGCAGGGAGTAAATTACTTGACTTGTAAACACAGCTTCAGCTAGAACTCCACTGATATACTTTCAGTGCCGAATGTTGAACAACTTAGGTCCACCCAGTAATGACAGCAGCTTACCAAGCTGAAATCCACAGGGAATCCCCTTATCAAAATAAAATTCCATTAGCCCAAGCATTTTACAAAGGTTTAATTGCACCCCTAGCTCCCAACCTTCCAAACTAGGATTCTTTTAAAGCATGATTTCAGCAGTCATACACACACTAACCCAGGCTTTTAACCCTTAACTGCACCAAATGCCTATAATACACTACATATAAAATTCCTGCATTCACCACAACATGCAATCATTGTTTCCAAAAGATTTGTTTTCTTCTATTTTATGTATTATTTGCTTGACCAGTATTACACTGAATACAACTTGCAGGTAAATAATATGCAACTGACTCGCATATTAAGATGACAAAGTATGTGTGTGTGTGGGTTATTGATTCATTTCAGTTTTTGTTTACTTAGCTAAAACTATAGTAATTTTTGTGAAGTCATGCTGTTGCTTGCTATTTTTCTTACTAGTCCGGATCTACATCTTCACTAAACACTAATCAGCTCTTCTTTTGGCCATACCCCATCTGTGCACCACATTTTGTTGAAATTAGCTTTAGTTTTTGAGTTATATTGTTTACAGACAAACATACAGAAACATTTCCCATGTCCCCTTTCAGTGGTGGAGATAACGGATATGGAAGTCTTCTGGAAGGGAAGGTGGGTGGTCAGCAGTTTAGTGGGAATAGGGTTTAGCGAGTAGGAGGTGGATTCCAATACCAAGATGTGTTTGGAGAAGGCATGAAGGGAATTGGGGAGCAACTAGTGATGGGTTCAAGTTCAGGGTTAAACTTCTGGGAACCGTTTAGAGGTGGTTTCTCCTGGGTGGCGGTGCGGTGGGGGGGCTCGATGAAGGGAGGGCGGAACCGCCTCAATAAGTGGAAACAATCTCCTTGACAAAAATGTCAATGAGCCGTTGCTGTTGGGGGTGAAGGCATAGAAGAGTGGTTTAAGTGGGCAGTTGGCAGTAGGAAAAAGAAGCTGGGTGTTATGTTTACACGTAAACCAAGGTCAAAGCAAGGTTTTACTAAACTTTACATTGAAAGTCTGTATTGAGGAAAACTTGCTTCTTACCAGATCCACGATAGATCCCTTTAATGATTCAAACTCTTACACTCAAACCATCTGACTTTTCCCTGGAGTGGGCATTTCTCTGTGAAGATACTTGGATAGTGAACAGAGTTCTGTGCTTCATTTGCTTTTGACTAGGCATGGGTATTAGTTTCCAAGAGATTTAGCTATATTGAAGGTAAGATAACTGCATGAAGCAGTCATTCAGCATTCAAAATATTCACTGCTGTTTTATTATAATACTGCAATGTTATTCTGTAAGATAGTTTATTCTTTTACAATTAAGCAAATGATTTTCACATCTTTGTGACAATGAAGAAGTTGACAAATACCATGCAATGGTTTGTGATATTTCTGATGGATATCCTTAAGCGATGGAAGAAGTCCTACAAAATGCATTAAGTTGCACCTATAACAAACATGGGGACAGTGTGATTGTAGTGAAACAATCTTCATGGGTGTTAGCATCCTGAAGGTTTTCACTGTATAAAAACCCATTAATATTAACACCATAAAAATAGACTCCAACCTGTACCATATTTTCAAAAAAAAATGCTGGCCATATTTAAATGTAAATGACTTGTAATGTTGCTGTTATAGCTTGAATAATAATCTTTAATATTGTCACACGTAGGCTTACATTAACACTGCAATGAAGTTACTGTGCCCTAATCGCCACACTTTGGTGCCTGTTCGGGTACACTGAGGTAGAATTCAGAATGTCCAATTCACCTAACAAGCATGTCTTCTGGAATTCCGTGGGAAGAAACCGGAGCACCCGGAGAAAACCTATGCAGACACTGGGAGAACGTGCCCATGGGGTCCAGTTTCATTCCTTCCTTATTTTGGGTAGCTAAGTGGAGCTATCAGCGCTGTTTCTTCTCTTGGGGGGAGCGGATGGGTGTGTGTGTGTGTGTGTGTGTGTGTGTGGGGGGGGGGGGGGGGGGGGGGGAAGGACAGGATCAGTCTAACTCTGCAAAGAAACCTCCTGTGGAGGAAGTATATTTGGTTTGACTTCTGTTCTGGTTAGAAGTTGCAATACTGAATGCAAACCCAATGAGGAGGAAACATTTTATTTCTAAGACTGAAAATGTTGAGTTTTGTCAGTGACTTGCAAACAATTGTTCCCAGGAATAGTATTACTTGTTCTCTTTCAAGTGAAACATTTGATTCAAGCTACAAAAGTAAAAGTGGATTTTTGAATCCAAGCAGCGCTTCAGTTTGTTAATGAATTTTGTGGCAATTGTCTATAATACAATTGTAGTTTTCAAGGGCTCTTGTTTTCTTTTAAATGGACAAAGCTCCTTGTTTGTGGTCATGTGAGTTCACTCCAAACACAAAACATAATAGGGAGGAATTGAAAATGTGATTGTTCATCTTACGATTCCTTTGTGCTCATTTTCACTTAAATGCAGCAAAATATCAACATCTTCTATTGATCTGCAAATGAATGTGTCCATTTCATCATTAATCATAACTTAAATGGTCAGTTTTCCCAATCTGGAATCACTTTTCCTGCTTTGTACGTGTTTCAATTGCCTGTTTACTGTCGTTTCGGCCCAGGAGAGGGCAGTAGATATCTGAGAACTGCTGCAGGAGGGATATGAAGATTAATTATTGCTAAATTATGCAATTATCATATTGCTAAATAAAGAAAATTAAAATGAGGCCTGATGAGAAAAAGAGCTCGCCACTTTGAACAAATGTGATTTGATTTTTTGACCACTAGGCATTTTTTTTGACAATTTGAATATTCTCATTCGCAGAGTTTCAAGGTTCGAAGTAGATTAACCTCACAAATAATACCAGACTTTAAGTGGGTGGTCTTGCTCTTCTCAGTTTCTGGAAAGTTTGCACAGTGCCTGGGACCCAGTTTTGATTCTGGCCTTGGGCCACTGTCTGTGGAATTTGTATGTTCTCCCCGTGTCTGCATGGGTGCTCCGGTTCTTCCCACAGTCCAAAGATGTGCGTGTTCGGTGGATTGGCCCATACAACAAAGAACAATAGAGCACAGGAACTGGTGCTTCAGGCCCTCCAAGCCTGTACCGGTCATGATACCACTCTTGGCCAAAGTCCCCAGCACTTCCTAATTCTATACCCACCCTATCCATGTATTTGTCGAGAGGCCTTTTAAACGCTATTAACATATCTGCTTCCACAACCTCTGGCAATGCGTTCCAGGCCCTCACCACCCTCTGCATAAAAAACCTGCCTCACCCATCTCCCTCCACCCTGGGAAAGAGTGCCTGCCCATCCACTCTGTCCATGCCCCTCATAATCTTGCAGACCTCGAACAGGTCACCCCAACATCCGTCATTCTAATGAAAACAGTCCGAGTCTATTCAGCCTCTCCACGTAGCTACCACCCTCCAGACCAGGCAACATCCTGGTAAACTCCTCTGTGCCCTCTCCAAAGCCTCCACATCCTTCTGGCTGTGTCTGGGGATGTGCAGGTTAGGTTATGGGGTTACGGGGATGGGGGGGCAAGGGTACTCATTCGAAGGGTCGATGCAGACTCGATGAGCCAAATGGCCGCCTTCTGTACTGTAGGGATTCTATGATGATGTCAAAGTTGTTTTAAGGCAAGTTTGTTGCCAAATTGAGCTAGTGCGGGTTGAATTGAAATTGTTTGGATTTTCTGCTTTGCCAGGCAATATGCATTTCTTATTTACAGTGAAATATTTTTCTGCTTGTTTGAGAATTTGAGTATTTTGTAAATAATAATTATTCATGTGACTCAAAAAGCCCCCACAGTAACGGTCTTAATATGGTCTATTGCTGTGTATTACTGTGTGCTTTTCAGTTTTAGCTGCTGAGTGTTACAGTGGTTAGGATTGCTTTGTCGGGGCAAAGAGGAAAATTTGGTTTTTAAAAAGTGTGCAAACTGGAATGGGTTTATGTTACTAGTTATATTCAAACCTATCATAGAAATGGTGGAAAAGGGCATGTTTCAGAATATAAGGTCCTAATTTGAATAAAGGTGACAGCTGCAGAATCCGTAGAGGAAACTGTTTTGTCTTTGTTCACAGGAGGGGAATTTATAACCACTTTATAAGTGTAGAAAAGTAAATTATGGTGACATGTCTTGTTTAATCATACAAAGCAGTGTTTAATGAACACTACCAGCTGCAGATTGAAATGCAATGGTTGATTCATGTTTGAAGCTCAGATTCATGTGCTTAGTTATAGCCAATGTTTCTTGCTGTTGCTATCACTCACATTCTATGGAGCCTGTTAGATATGCAGCTAAACTCTGTTGCCGATATTCTGAGGTTGGTGTTCTTGAAGGTCATTCAGTTAGCAGAGCAGAGCCACTTTTAATAACATGGCTGTTTGACCATAGATGACCACCCAGCTTTCATTGGACCTTTGAATTCCTGAATCTGTAACAAAGCAGCAATTTGTCTGGGAAACAACAGGAATGTTTAGCTATAACCTCTTGGTTGATTGTATATGATTTTTAAACGGAGTATGGTAATCAACTTGGGCCCACAGGAAATGATATCATTCATAGACAGTAACAGGGAAGCAGCCCTTTTTGTAGTTTGTGATTGTGTTTACATCGTAAACTTTGGTGGCCACACACTTTGCGATTTTGCTGATTGTTATGACGTTTACCACATGCAGGTTACATAATTGACCTAATTATGCTCTTGCTTTTAGAAGCATCTTATAAACGCATAGTTTTGAGTTCCTAATTTGTTGTTTTGCTTCACAAATTTGGAATGGTATTTAAGACAAAATTTGAATATTTTGTCTACTTGTTGTATCTCCTGTTTAAAGTATGTCTTTGGACCACAACTTCTATGAGTGTGGCAACTTGTAGCTTCCATGGTTTGTTGACCTTATTTGGCATCCTTTTGCTCAAAACATTTTTCCTGCTGCAACTTGTTAGAAGCGTGTTAACGGCATAATGAAGGCGATGGAGCTTCGGGGACCAACCGTGTTCTCCTTAACCCAGGCGAATAAAAGATTGAGGAAGACACAGTAACAATAGAGAAGGAGGATTAATTTGGCCAAGTCAGGTTTGTTGTGCCTTCTTTACCTACTGTAAATATGGCAGTCAGTGAGGTTGCCCTCCTTCCTTTGGATATCAATATTCTAATGCTCAGAGTCGCCAGGTATCAAATGATACCACCACAAGGTTCAACTGGCTATCGATCAAAGAGCCAAACACCAGTTAGTTAGTTCAAGGTCAAAGGTACTTTATTTACATACACAATTAGTCATGCAACATAAAAACTACTGGTTAAACTGCACCTATCGACAAAGACAACCTGTACTTAACTTCAGGCATCTGGCTTAGGTCAGAGGAACAGTGACCGTTGTTCAGTTCTGGATCTAGTGAGTCTGTAGAAGTAACTACTGCTCAGCTAGGCTTATCCATCTGGTAGCGGACGTTGAACTTGGACTTACTTCTGGTGGTATTGCGATTGAAGATGGTCGTTGCCGGGGCACCAGTTCCAAAAGAGGGCAAACACATGGTGGATTCTCTTCTTATGCTTGGGGTTTTTCGCGCTCTTTTGGGCGGTCCTTCAGTTTGGACCCCACTAATTGGGTGATCCCTGATCACTATGTTCGATTTGAACCAATAAATGGGTGGGTGCCTGGATGGCTGGGCGTGTCCCAAGCGGTCACTGACCCTGTTGTTTACGCTTCCCTGGCACAGGCAGTGGTGCCGAAATGTCTGGGACTGTACCGGTCGCTCAAGTACCAGTCCTTTGTCTGGCGGAGATGGGCGATCAAATGCTAATTGGTCCATCAAATGCTAAACGGTCGGGGTTTCGATACCGTCTGGATTCCTCACTCGCAAATATACATTTCAGGCTCTGAACCTGCCTGAATCTCACATTGCCCATTTTACCAGCTATGCTTTGCGAGCTTCTCTGTTCCTGGTTGTAAGTGGCCATCCCAGATGGCTACGGGTTCAGTAAGTTGTATGTGCGCAGCTTCTTTAATAAAGCATTTCAAGACGCTTCACAGAAGCATGATAAAACAAGGCTTGAGACCAAGCCACTTATTAGAGCAGATGACAAAAAATTCAGTCAAGGAGTTAGATTTGAAGCAGAATTTAAAGAGAAGAAATTGAGGAACATAGGAACAGGAGTAGACCATTCAGCCCCTCGAGCCTGTCCCGCCATTCAGTGAGATCATGGCTCATCCGTGTCCTACTCCATATACCTGCCTTTGGCCCATATCCCTTCATATATTTTCTTAACAAAAATATATTTGTCTCTGATTTAAAATTACCAACTGTTCCAGCTTTAACTGTTGTTTGTGGGGGAGAGTTCCAAACCTCTACCACCCTTTGAGTGAAGAAGTTCTTCCTAACATCTCTCCTGAACAGTCTAGCCCTAATTTTCAGACTACTCCCCCTAGAATCTCCAACCAGTGGAAATAGGTCATTTTTATCTACCCTGTCTTTCCCTGTTAATATCTTGAATACTTAGATCAGATCCCTCCATAACGTTCTAAATTCTAGAGAAAACAGGTCTATTTGAGTAATCTCTCCTCGTAACTCAACTCCTGGGCTCCAGATATCAATTTTGTAAACTTACTTTTCACTCTCTCCAAGGCCCAAGTATCCTTCCCACAGTGTGGTGCCCAGAACTGCTCACAGTACTCCAGGTGGTGTCTAACCAGAGTTTTGTGTAGCTGCAGGATAACTCCTGTCTCTTTATAGTCCAGTCCTCTGGATATAAAGACGAGCATCCAATAGCCACTTTGATTATTTTCTGCACTTATTCCTGCCATTTTAAGGACCTATGCACCTGAACCCCTAAGTCTCTTTGGACATCCACTGTACCTAACCTTTTTCCATTTAGAAAATACTCTGCTCTGTCCTTTTTTTGGTCCAAATTAGAGTATCTCACACTTGCATACATTGAATTCTATCTGCCACAATTTTGCCCATTCCTGGTCTGTTAATATCTCCTTGCAATTCTTTACTATCATCTAGGCTGTCCACAATGTCACCGAACTTTTTTTATCATCAAATTTGGATATATGACTTTCTATGCCATCATTCAAGTCGGTAATGAATAGTGTGAATAATTAAGGCTGCAACATAGATCCCTGTGATACACCATTAGTCACCTCCTGCCAATTGGAATAATTACCCATTATCCCCACCCTCTGTTGCCTGCCACTCAGCCAATTTCCTAACCATGTCAACAATTTGCCCTAAACTTGGTGGGCTTCCACCTTCGTTAACAGTATCTTATGTGGGATTTCATCAAATGCATTTTGGAAGTCCATATAAATACCATCTATAGACATTTCTCTGTTCACTACCTCAGTCATCCCATCACAAATTCATGCTGGATCTCCCTGATCGACTGAAAATTTTCAAGGTGTTTGGTTATCTCATCTCTGATTATAGACTCCAGCAGTTTCCCCATCACAGATGTTAGGCTAACTGGTCTGTAATTCCCTGGTTTCCCTTTTTCACCCTTCTTAAAAAGTGGAGTGACGTGCAATTTTCCAATCCAGAGTGACTACTCCTGAATCTAGGGAACTCTGGAAGATAATAGTTACGGCATCTACAATGAGAGCGAGGTGGAGAAGTTTAAGAAAATAAATTCTGAACTTAGGACTTAGATAGCTGAAGGTAAGACTATCTACACTGAGTTATTGAAACCAGAGGTGATCATGAGACCAGAATTAGGGGTGTGCAGATATTGCAGGAGATTAAGACTGGAGAAGATTATAGAAATTTGGAGGGGGGGGGGGGGGGGGCGGTGGAAGACTGACAACACAAGGCCCGGGAGGGATTTGAAAACTAGGATGAAAATTTTTAAATTGAGGGTTTGCTTAACTGGGAGCTAGTGTAGATCGGGAAGTACAGCAAAAATGGGTAAACAGGACTTGGTGCGAAGGGTTTTAGATGACATCACGTTTCTGGAAGTGGACATGGGAGGTTGGCTGGCCAGGAATGTATTTGAATAGTCAAATCTAGAGGTAACAAGGGCTTGATTGAGGGTTTAAGGAACAGATGAGCTGAGACTGAGTTGTTTTGGTAATGTTATGCAAATGAGAATAGGCACGTGATATGACATCAGGGTTGTGAACAGCATGATTTAGTGCCAGGGATTTTTCAGTGAGAAGAGTGGAGTTGGTAGCTAGTGTTGCTTTCTTTTAGTGGTTATAAATATAGCGATTAATAAGGTCGCCTTTCTTAATCTTAATTATGAATATGCTTTCAGAGTCGCCAGGTATCTCTTGATACCGCCCCAAGGTTCAACCGAATACCGACCAAAGAGCCAATACACCAGTTAGTTAGTTCAAAGTCAATGCTACTTTATTTACACACAGTATGATTTACTCATGCACAATAACACTACAGGCTAAACTATGTCTATCACTAACACCTATACTTAACTTTGGGTGCCCACTTAGGTCAGAGGAACAATGGCCGTTGTTCGGATCTGAGGCTGTTGGGTTTGAAGAGGTAGCAGGAGTACAGCTAAGGTCGTCCGTCTGGTAGCGAGCGTTGAACTTGAACTTACTTGCTTTTGGTGGTGCAGGTGGAAGGCTCTCTCCGGTTGAGAGCCAATTCCAAGAGAGGGAACACATGGCGGGGTTCCTTCTTACACTCTGGGGCTTTGCGCGCTTTTAAGCGGGCCTTAAACTTGGTCCCAATTAATTGGACAGCTTCTCGATCACTGCCATTGATCTGAGCCAATAAAGGGGCGGGCGCCTTGATGGCTGGGCGTGCCCTAAGTCCGTTGGCCGTGCTTTGTTTGTGTCTTCTTGCTGAGGTAGTGGCGCCGGAATATCTGGGACAGTATCGGCTACCTGAGCTTTGTTTATCAGAGATGGGCCATCAATGTGCAAATCGACCAAGAGTTTCGGTTCTGTCTGCAGTCTGTCTTCCAAATACACATTCAGGCTCTGTGCCTGCTTGTTTACTTTGCATTGTCCATTTTTCCCTGTATGTTCTGAGAATGTCCATTTTATATGCTGAAAGTGGCCATCCCAGATGGCTACACTAGGCTGTGGAATTTGTGGTGGTGGTTTTAGTACTGATGGTACTGAATATAGGACAATTTGGAGAAAGTGGAGGGGTTGAGCATGGTGGTGATGAGGCAAAGCTGGGTGTTGTCAGCATACACATGTAAACTGACATGTCACCAGAAGGCCATATGTAGATAAGACCATGGCAATGAGGATAGATCCTTGTGAGAACCAGAGGTAATAATGTGTGAATGGGAAGAGAAACTATTGCAGGTGATTATGTGGGTACGATCAGACAGATTAGAATGAAACCAGGCAAATATAGTCTGACCCAGCTGGGCAGCATTGGAGAGGCTTTGGAGGAAAATCTTGTGGTCAACCATGTCAAATGCTGCAGATGAATGGAGAAGGGCAAGGAGGGATAATTGGTCAAGGGATATGATAATTTGTGGGCTTTGCTGATTCTAATGTGAGATCTCTCAGATTCATATTCTGGGCCAAGCCCTGCTGTGTTGCCAATTGGGTTCGATAAAGGGGGAAACTAGTGGATGTCGCCTATTTGGATCTCCAAAAGGTGTTTAATAAGTTGAAATATAAAATGTAATTGCACTCTATGTGGATTCAGAGTTGGGGTATCAGTGTAGGTAGAGAATTCACCAACAAACCAAGAGTTGGGGCATTTGGAAGACAGTAACTAGTGAGGTGTCATAAGGATCAGAGCTGGGTCATGAGCGATTTACAATTTATAGTAGTGACTTGAAGTAATCGATCTTAGTCACCAAAGGTACAAAGCTGTGTGGGAAATGAGCTGTGAGGATGATACCCAGGGCTGCTTGGGGAACTACAGGTTTAGTGAGTGGACAATAAGCTGACAGATGGAGTATAAGGTGGTGAACTGTGAGATTACTCACTTTGGTTGGAAGAATAGAAAAGCAAAATAGTTTTTCAATGGTGAGAAACTTTTAAAGGTTGATGTTTGGAGAGATTTGGGTGTCCTTGTACAATAAACACTGAAAATTCATATTCATGGTCCAGCAAGCAACTAGAAAAGTGCATGGCATTTTGGCCTTTATTGCAAGGGAGCTGGAGTACAAGCATAAATAAGTCTTGGTATAATTGTGCAGGGCTTTTGTGAGCCCACAGCTTGAGTACTTCGCACGTTGAAACAAGGAAAATAGCCCCAGAATAAATCCCCAAATTGGTAAATATAATGTGGATGTGGTGGGTGAGCTGCCATTTGTGTCAGATAAATAGTGGAGTGGCACAAGCCACCCACAAATTTTCAAGACCCATGGCCCATGAAATATTATTTCATCTGAATTTGCTGATTAATTTGCACATTAATAAAATGAATTTGCTGTTTTGTTTCCAGAATGATTTGGTCCTTTTGTGTTTCACTTGAAATGTTGACTGATTTAAGTGGTACATGATCAGGAAATCATTATTACAATGTGTCATGTTTGATGAATATACCAGTCAGACAGTTTTATTCATCTAAGGTATGGGTATCAAACTCTGAACAAAACCTTGAGCTGCATGTGTAATAAATAATCTAATTGGAGCATTTGATTTTCCTCATGATCAATACTTTAGTGTTGTAAGCTCCTCACTTTTTAAAAAAAAAGTTGAATGCCTCAAGCCCAGTTTATAAATAGCCTAAGTTCTTTTAAGGCGTTTTTAAAGTTAAAATTGGAGCTCTGTTCAGTCATTGAAATATGAGGGTAATGAATGGTCCAGTTGTACACACTTTACAGAATGGCTGAGGTAGAAGTTCACTTGGGTTCTCCCCTCACAGAAGCACTCCCCTCATAAATGTATGGGAAGCGCTGGCATCCTGTTTCGGGCTGGCATCAGAAATGGGTTCTCAGCCTGCCCACTGCTGCAAAATGTGAATTCAAGATTAATTTGTGGAGGTGGGAGTTTTCTGTTAAATATGCGGCTGGAAAGATCATCTATCACCAGACATTACTGCTCGTTGAAAATGGAATGCATTTTTGAAGTGCTTCCAAAAGCAAAACATATGACTAGACAGTGTAATTACAAAAGAAAGGGTGTTCAGACATTAAAAGCCATAAACACAGTTAGTGTATTTAATTATTCAGACTTGGACTTTGAAAGCAGTCAGAGCTAAATGTGTATGCTTCCCCAGTTTCTGAAATGATGATGGGTTGACTGTTTTGTGCTGTCTTTGCAGAATACATTGGGAGGTAATACTGGTGTACTTCCTTTCAATGGGGGACTATGTCATTGAACTCAAGAGTGTAACAGCTCTTAATTCTTCGAAGGAAATTTTTCAAACTAAAATTTGAGAATGTACATCTCCTGATTTGATAAATACATGTAACGTTCTCACTCAAACGGAATTCATTCTTGGTGGGTTTTTTGCAATTCTGAGTCGTATACAGAAAGGTGCAGAATGCACTTTACTGCAGAAGGAATAATATATAAGTTCTTGTCGAGGTAAAGACAAAGTCACCACAGTCGACCAGAGGCTGATTTTTCTTTTGAGGGGGGAGTTTAACCGACGGTTTAACCTGAGGATGACCAAACCTCAAGCGAGAGGCAAGGTTGAAAAGGCGAGGCCTTCATGAATAACCTCAGCTGGTACAGGAATTAAACCCGTGCTGCTGATCTCGCTCTGCATCGCAAACCAGCTGTCCAGCTAACTGAGTGAAACCGGCCCCGAAGTTCTTGTTCTGGATCTTGGGTGAAAACCCATTATGGGGAGGGTGCCGAATGAAAGTCATGTTCCTCTATTTGGGAGAGGAGAAACCTGCTTGGCACAACATGCCGGTTGGTCTTGATAACTTCTTGGTGCGTGTTGAGAAGTCTGCGGAAAACACATCAGCTCATCATCTCACCTGGAGAACGATGGATGGTGCAAAGAATTTTAGAATATTGTAAGGAAAAAAGGGAAAGACGCTCACAGAAAGACTTTAATTTCCTTCTGAGCGGGGTGTATTTGCAGTACTTTACCACATGGTAGTGCTTGAACCCTTTAAAAGAAGCACAGCAAGTTTACTTCTGCTGTGTCCATTTGCTGTCCTCCAGCAAAACCTACATTAGATAGTTGACTGTTAATTCATGTCAAACTCGCGCTATTCAACAGCAAATTTGGCGTCTCTACATTTTATCTACTTTAAAAAAATTAAAGCTTTAATCCAATGATGTAACCGGGAGTGATGCCCAACATGGCATATTCACAGTTGGACTGTTGAACATATATTTGGCTGTGCTCATTGTTGGATTCTGTTGCTAGGAATTTCAGTAAATTTGGGCAGAATTCTGAAGTATCTTTGAGGTTATGTTTATTTGATATTCACTCTGGATTACCACGGTAGCATGGTGGTTAGCATAAATGCTTCACAGCTCCAGGGTCCCAGGTTCGGTTCCCGGCTGGGTCACTGTCTGTGCGGAGTCTGCACGTCCTCCCCGTGTGTGCGTGGGTTTCCTCCGGGTGCTCCGGTTTCCTCCCACAGTCCAAAGATGTGCGGGTTAGGTGGATTGGCCATGCTAAATTGCCCGTAGTGTCCTAAAAAGTAAGGTTAAGGGGGGGGGGAGGTTGTTGGGTTACGGGTATAGGGTGGATACGTGGGTTTGAGTAGGGTGATCATTGCTCGGCACAACATCGAGGGCCGAAGGGCCTGTTCTGTGCTGTACTGTTCTATGTTCTATAAGATGCTGCAGGGACTGGGGAATTTTGCATCGAGGGAATTTAGTGTGCCAACTTTGTACCCAGTCAGGTAGATACAGTTATACTAGAGGAAGAGTCGCTTGAATTGATTTTGCAAATGGAGTGCTGTTCGGGAAATGTTGTTGCAGTTAAACGAGTTACCCACACTCCTACACTAGATAAACAGCCCTTATTACCCTGTCCAGGAAACTGTTGGTGTCAGTTTGTGACTGTGACGAAATGTAAGAAGACACAAATAATCTTGCAGAATGGGCATGTAATTGGTAAATGACTTTCAATATAGTTAAGTGCGAGGTGAAAATCAGCTGCTGCTGGAGTATCCTCAACCACGGTGAAAGATGCTCTTTGGTGTGCCTGAAACCTATTGGTCTTGCAATGCAAAGGGTTGTCCCTGACCGAGTGTTGCTAACTGGCACATTTCAAAGCCCAGGACGATATGCCGAGGGAACACACTAAAGCTTGCGGAAGCACAATGAGGCAAGGTGAATTCAGTGGCTGGAAACTGTATAGAACCCCCCCCCACCCCGTGGCTGTATGAATCACATTGAATGTACACCGTGAATATCACGTGTGTCACAATTGAATTGAAGCAGCTCCGAGTGCAACATGATCTATGAAGACAACTTAAATATCATTACACTTTTGTAATGCCTATTTGGAAATGTTTGTAATGCTCCTTTGATTGTATTGAAGCACCTCCAGAGTGCAACATGGTGTATGTATAAAACCTGTATATTATTGCCCTTTCTGTGATGGCCTTTCTTGAAATGTTTGTAATGTTCTTTCAGATGAATAAAGTAGAAACAATTTTTAAAACAATCTAGGGGTTGCAGTTATACTTGCCACTAACAGTAGCAATGGAAGTCGAAAAGTCATTTTTTTTAAAAAACAGCAAATAAAACTCGGTCTTTCACATCTGGAAAGACTGAATAGGAAAGCAGAGAAGTTATGTTCAACTTGTATCGAACCTTGGATAGACAATATTTAGAGTAACGTGCATATTTCAGTAGATTCCAAAACATATAGAAAGGTACTGGACATTACTAGAGCCGAGAGTTATATGTACCAGGAAAGATTGAACGTGTTGAAGCTCCTGACGCTGGAAAGTAAAAGGCCGAGGAGAAGGTTGAGGGGTGGCCAGATCTTTAAAATTATAAGAGGGTTTGATAGTATAGGCATAGACACAATGTTTCTACCTGTGGGAATGAGGGGAATTAAAACCAGAGGCCATGAATATATGATGGCTTGCTAATAAATGCTATAAGGAATTTGGGTGAATTTTTCTTAACCGAATGTGGTTATAATGTGGAACATTGCTGACACAAGGAGTCGTTGAAGTGAAAGCACAGCTTCATTTAGGGAGAATCCAGATCAGCATTTGAGGGAGAAATGAATTAAGTGCTTTGATGATGGACTTCGGATGGGAGGCGGCTTGTTTTTCTGAAAAAAATATTCTTTCACAGGATGTGAGCGTCACTGATAAGGCCCGTATTTGTTGCCCATCCCCAATTGACTTTCTGAAGAGCATAAACACCCACATTCACTGCATTGAGCAAATTGTATTGTTTCTGTTATGCATTCTGTGTAATTCTGTGTTTGTTAAAGAACACAGACATTTCTACCTGCTTTCCTCTGGTTAAAGCTGTTCACATTTTTAGGATCATCTGTAATACATAGATAATCCCCGGATTTCGTTTTTCACTACAATCAGATCCAGATTTTCCAACCTGTGGATTATCCGACCCCGTGGGAGTTGTCTGGGAAGTTTGAACTTCTCTTGGGCAATTTCCCTGCTTCAGAGCAACCTCTGAAATAGTCTTCATCTCTGAGTTAGAGTTTGAGACTTTGGATGGCTCCAACTTACCTGAATAGTTACCTGGGCAATGTTGTACAGAGAAATCGCAGTCTAACTCCTGGGTAACTATACGACTGACCTGACTGACTTCTCCTCCCCCTGGCCTGACCACCCTACCCAATTCCCACCCTGACCGCTGAATCCAATCCCCACCTTTCCTCACCAACCTGCCTACCTGCATGCCTCATCCACCTGCTATCCTACCCAGTTACCGCATCCAACGTATCCACTTCCATACCCCACCCAACCTGTCCACCCATAATACGTTCACCCATTCACTCAAACACTCGAACACAAACCCTCTGAAAGCGCTGGAATGTGGCAGCTGGTGCTGTAAAAGGGGGTCGTGGTTTGTCTTCCTGTGATGATCCTGTGCTACGTGGAAGCAATTGGATTGAAAGTACTCTCCATACTTCTAAAGGATTCATGATCAAAAGAACTGGTGAGAAATGTGAAGCTCTGGTGTGGTGCAGCAAAGTAGGACAGTGGCAATCCAACAGTGTTTGCCGCTCCTTGGAAGATGCAGGCCACAGTCTTCTGAATTCTCTCTCCATGCCTCCTTTACCCTCACTGCTAATAATATGTATGAAGAATTCATTGACTTCTTTATCATTAAGGTTGATGCCATTCAATCAGCAGTCCTTTTTGTTTCCCTCTTGGCCCAACAACTGGAGCCTAACTGAAGATATCCGCTCATGCTCTAGCTCTGAATTCACACCTTTCTGCATTTTCTCCTTTTTCAATATATGCTGTCTCAGAGCTCATCTTATCCATTGCAACCATCTCTTGCTCCCTTAACCCTATTCTCATCAAACCACTGAACTTCCTTACGTAGCCTAATGTTAGTTGTTACTATTAATGGTTGCCTCTTCCCAATAGCCCTCTTCAAAAAGCCCACCCTTGGCATTTCTGTTTTTGCAGACTACTGCCCTATCACCAGTTTCCCTTTCCATTCCAAGTCGCTGCATGTGTATTTCCTCCCAAATTTGTGATCATCGTTCCCACAAAATCGATGTTTGAAATCCTACACTCACACTTCCATCCCTGCCAGAACACTGAATCAACCCATATCAAAATAAAAAATAACTCCTCTGTGACTGTGACCATGGTAAACTATCCTTCCTCATCTTTTTGATCTGCCTGTAGCCTTTGATATGGTTCACCACATCATCTTTCTCTCACTGTCTCTCCTTTATTGAGTAGCTGCATGAGTCTGCCTTTACCTGGTTCCATTTTTATTTATCTAATGGGAGACAGACTATTACTTGCAAGGCTCCTCTTCCTGCTTTCACATCCTGACCCTTGAAGTCAGCTAAGAATTTATCGTTAATTCCCTTATCTATCTTCTCAAATTTCTGTCCCTCGGAGACATTATCTGAAAATACCTGTCAGGTTCCACATATCCTCACATGAGCTTAACTATACTTTTCCACCACCTCTTTCAACTTCCTTTGTTTCCCCTGATTTTTCAGAAGCTTATGGCATCCAGCACTGATTTGGTCCCCATTACAAACTCCATACCCTAGTCATACACTCCATCCCTCTCCCTGGCCTTGCCTGTGGCTGAATCACTGTTTGAAATCTTGACTCAAAGGTAAGCTTCTGACCACATACCTGCTCCATCACCAGGTTCCTCAATTTATACCTCTGTAATGTTGCCCAACTTTGCTCCTGCCTCAACTGCTTTTCTACAGAAACCTCATCCATCTTTTCTCCTAGACTCAACTATTCTAGTGCCTCCTGGCTGACACCCATCTTCCATCCTCTTTAAAAACTTAAACACATTCAAAACACTGCTGCTCTAATCTTAATTTGAATCAAATCCAGTTCATCCATTACATCTGTTCTTGCTGTCCTACATTGGCTCCTGGTTATGCAACACAAATTAAAAATGCTCATCCTTGTTTGCAAATCTTTCCACAGCATCGCCCCCTCCCTTTCTCTCCCACCTTCTCTAGCCCTCAACCCTCGATCTCTGTGCTTCTCCAGCTTTGGCCGCTTGTGCATTGCTGACTTTAATTGCTCCACCATTATCGGCCGTGTCTTCTGTTACCTGGGCCCGCAGCTCTGGATTTAGCCCCAGATCTCTCCATTTCTCTTCCTCTCTCTCCTCTTTTGAAACGCTCTGTAAAACCTACCTCTTAGACCAAGCTTTGGTCAACTTTACTGATATCTTGTGCGGCTCAGTATTAGAATTTGTTTGCTAACACTCCTGCGATACACCTTGGGATGATATTTTACTATGCAAAGGTGCTATATAAGTTACGTTTCTATTGCAGCTAAGGCATTGCAACTATTGTACATGCAAATATTTGCATTTGCATTGATATCGGGAATTTGATTCCTGACTAGATTTTTGTCTCTTACTGAATTTGCTTGTCCTAGTTTGCGAGCAGCCAGTTTATCAACAGTCATTTCTAGTCATAAAAATATCAAGAATCTCATTGAGCCAACGTTATTTGATGCTAAGTGGGCTGTGGCATGCAAAATAAAAGTAAGATTCTATTCTGTTTTACAAAGTTTTAATTTATTAGCACCTCATTACAACATATCAGAAAGGAATTACAGCGTTGAAACAGCACATATACAGCTCAACAGGTCCATGCTGGTGTGGATTGTCCATGCGAGCCTCCTCCCATCCCTCTTCACCTAATCCTGCAAACGTATTGTGTATTTTATCGCAGTACTCCACTGTATTCAGATCAATTGCTGTACATTAACTAAAATTTGGGTACTAAATCCTCATTCTGTCTCTTGTCTCTGGTATCTGTTGTTTGCTGAAGATCTGTTCTTAAACAGGTATTTTTAGCTGAGTTTCAGATATCCAACCTTCCACTGCTTGAACTGTGAAGATTGACAAATCTGTGTTTTAATGCCAGAGTAAACACTCGTTTGTTCCACTTTATTTCACCACTGTCGGACAAGCTGTGGTGATATCGGCCTGAAGGCCACTTTAATTAAATATTGGAATTTTCCACTCCCGGACACTCCTACCGAGTTGTAAGGTCTCACAGGTCAGGAATGTGATGTAATACTCTCCATTTGCCTGGATGAGTACAGCTCCAACAACACTCGAGGCTCAATACCATTCAGGACAAAGCAGCCCACTTGATCGGCACCCCATCCACCACCTTAAATAGTGGCAGAAGTGTGTACCATCTATAAGAATTCAGGGCAACAAATCTCTAGTGCTCCTTTGAAAGCACCTTCCAAATTTGAGCCTTCTACCACCTAGAGCAGTGTTTTTCAAAGTTTTTTTTTCCCAGGACCCGAACCGGCCACCCTTCATGACCCACGCCAGCTGACCTTTGTAACGCATGTCCACTTAATTTTAATGCAACAGATGAGCCTGCTTGGTCCTCACGATCTCACCCCAATCAGGTTCACAGGAGGAGACAGAAATGTGCGTATCAGGTGCAGAGTTCAACCCGTTCCTTTTGTGCCGTTTTCATCATTGTACTTTTCATCATTGTACTCTCACTTGCCAGTCTTCTTTGTAGGTGGTTCACTGGAGGCCCCGGAGGTCTGTACAGTCAGAGTTAACATTAACACTGCTCTGTCATGGATTCTCCTGCGCAGCTCTCTCCAGAAGATTCAAATGTGCGATCCTGCCCAGTAGAGAGGAAGGCAGGAAAAATGGTCTTATTTCTCAAGTAATTAGTTGGATGACTGCCCAAGGTAATATTGTATGATGACATCACAGACAACAGTTATCATAAGTGGAAGAGCAAGGTGTCTCTGTCCATCTCTTTTTTTTTGTAACAAAATGATCCACTTTCACTGTCCTCCTGCTCTCTATTGAGTAGTACTGCATTCTTATGCTTCACCCGATGTCAGTGTATTTATCCTATTGTCATGCGAGTGTCCCTTTAAGAAATGTTTTTTCTGATCACATGGCTTCAGTGATGTCATTGTGTGGGTGGAGATGGGCTGTGGCTCTGGGAGTTGGTTTTACTTTTGCTTTGAGTTTGAACTGGTTTGTTCTGCACAGGTTCAAAAGAAGTGTCTCTGCATCTTCATTTTAAAAGCTGTTTCCAGACTGCTTGATAACTTGAAAATAAATAATTGCTTTCTGGAAGGAATTCAAACCTTCTGTTTCGGCAAAGAAATGAAAGCACCCGTACCTGGTCTTGAGTGCTGTGTGCTGGGCCATACCTTTGAAAAGGGGGTACAGGTTGATGGGATCTTGTTATTAAATTGGAACAGTTAAAGGGGGTAATTTATTAAGGGTGATATGTAGATTACTGTAGCTGCATGGGGTTTTTATGTTTGTAGTTGATATAAATGCTTACTGTGTGTGTTTATAAAAATCTAAACTAAATTTGGAGAATAAAGCTTGTTTTTGATTAAAAGTGCTTAAGGCCTCTGTTGACTAACATCTGAAAGGCAGACCCTTGTACTCATAATAACCAAAATCAATAAACAGTTGTAGGTCAGGTGAACTCTATGATATACTTTGTAGTTTTCTAAACCCTGGTCCATAACATTCTGCCCTTTGTTTTTTCATAAATGGAACGATCTGTCTGAACTGTACTCGGAACAATACTTTTCATTGTAACTCGGTACACGTGACATTAAATCAAATTCAAAGCCTAGCTTGCTAGCAGCTAGAAAATGGAAAAAACCTGCCTATGTGATTTCACGCCAGAAGCACGCACATACTGGGCGCTTGGCATCAAGTATACGTGCAGGGTGTGTAACATGCTCACTGTTGCCTCTTATGGTTGGAAGACTACAATGCTGGTAATGTAGCCGTTCTCGGGGCGCTTCTTTCGGTGACTGCTCCGCAACTCACCGTGGGTTGTGACCCACACTTTGGAAAAACTCTCACCTAGAGGAACAAGCACTGCAGATGCATGGGAACATCACCATCTGGAGATTCTTCTCTTGAGTCACATAACAGCCTAACTTTGAACTATATACCCATTCCTTCACTGGGTCAAAATCCTGTAACTTCCGTGGTCCTGGCAGCCAGGCTTCGCACTCGAGATCTTGCTTGCCCACTCTCTCCTCTCCATCTACGAAAACCTCATTCCTCCCGGATGTCACTGGTGTTCACTGCTCCTCCATTCAGAGGCTCACTAGTGAGCGTAACAGTAGCAAACATGGGAGAGAAACAGTCCCTGATTGGAGAAGTAGCCCCCTCATGAACCTTCAACTTCACTTGTCTTTCTTACTCACATATTGAACAGTGGCTTGGGGGCCCACAATCTGAGCCATGGGTTGGACAAGACTGCCCTTAGATTCTTGACTGACAAGGGAATTAATCTAATTCAGTCCTCAAAATATTCAGTAATCCTGCCTCCACCACTCACTAGGGAAGAGAGTTGCACAGACTCACCACTTTCTGAGATAAACATTCTCCTGATCATAAATGGGAGACCTTGTTTTTAAAATGTTTCTCCCTAGTTCTAGTCTTTCTCATAAGGGGAAAGACCTTCTGAACATCCACCCTGTCAAGTTCCCTCAGGATCTTATAGTTTTCAATAGAATCGTACCTTATTCATCTAAACCCCAATGCCTAACCGATCCCAACCCTACTTCATAGGATAACTCCTTCATTCCATGACTCAGCTGAGTAAACATTCCCTAAAATGCTTCTCATGCAACTATGTCCTTAAATAAGGAGCCGGAACTATTCGTAGATCTGCAATAAAACATCCCTACTTTTATGTTCCATTCCCCTTGCAATAAACAAGAATATTCCATTTGCTGTACCTGAATACTAACATTTAAAAAAATTTATTTAGAGTACCCAATGAGTATTACCCATTAGAGTATTTAAGGGGCAATTTGGTGCGGCCAATTCACCTAACCTGCACATCTTTGGGTTGTGGGGGTGACACCCACGCAGACACTGGGAGAATGTGCAAACTCCACATGGACAGTGACCGAGGGCCGGGATTCGAATCCGGGCCCTCGGTGCCGTAGTTCCAGTGCTAACCACTGCGCCACATGCCGCCTCTGAATACTAACGTTTTGTGATTCATGTACCAGAACACCCACATCCCTCTGCACCACTGAGTTTTGCAATCTCTCTCCATTTAAATAATATGCTGCTTTTATTATTTTTCTGTCGAAGTGAACAAGTTCTCATTTACCCACGTCATACTCCATGGGCCAAATTTTTTCCCACTCAATTGGCCTATCTATAATCCCTTTGCAGACTCACTATGCCTTTTTCACAATTTACTTTCCTACCTATCTTTCATCCGCAAATTTAGCAACCATGCATTCGATCCTTTCATCCGAATAATATAGTCATAGAGGTCTATAGCAGGCATTATCAAACTCGGGGGCGCGACCCGCGGGTGGGTCGCGGGCAGGTGTCGGGAGAGTCGTGGAGCCGTTAGTCGCGGCGCTCCCGATCGCGCAAATCTGCGCGCAGCAGCCGGCTGTTAATAACGACGGCTGCAAGCAGCCTTCAAAATGGCCGCGAACAAGTAAAAAATAAATGCGGCCACACTGCGTATGCATGCCAGATCATCGGCGCGCAATGCGCATGTGCGCCGATGATCGGGCACTCGTGCAGTGCGGCTGCACTTTTAAAAAACGGTCGCAACTTTTTGTTTTACAAGTTCGGGTGGGGTTTCATTCATTTTATTCATTTATTTATTCAATTAATTTTTATTTTTTTCATTTATTTTACTCATTTTTATTTTTTTTTCCAAGTTCGCGGGTGGGGTTTATTTGATAACATTTTACAGGAAAAAAATGCGGAACTTTGGACAGATGGAGACACCATACTTTGCGACACCGGAAGGCTTCACCTTCATCCAACAGGTTCCATTGGAGGAGCGTGTACGAGGGCCAAAGGGACCCAAAAACATTTCCTTGATTTTTGTCAGTAGCAAACAAGGTAAGCGAAAATGGTGGGTTGCGCAGGTTGGCTGGCGTGGCCGGTTGGTAAAAATGGGTCCCCTGAAAAAAGTTTGAAGAACACTGGTCTATAGCACAGAAAGGGCCCTTCAGAACATTGAGTCTACGCTGGTCAAATTCAACCACCCAAGTATTTTAACTTCATTTTTCAGCACTTCGCCCTTAGGCTTGTATGCCTCGGCATTACAAGTGCACATCTAAATACTTAGTAAATATTATCAGGATCTCTGCCTCCACCACCCTTTCAGGCAGTGAGTTCTAGACTCCCACCACTCTAGGTGAAAATGTTTTTCCTCACCACCCCTCTAAACGTCCTGCCCTCTACATTAAATCTTTGCCCCCTTGTCATTGATGCCTCCACCAAAAGTAAAAAATGTTTTCTTGTTTACTCTATCTGTGCCCCTCCTAATTTTCTACATCTCAATCATGTCCCCCCTCAGTCTCCTTTGCTCTAAGGAAAACAACTCCAATCTATCCAATCTCTCTTCATAGCTAAAACTTCACCCCAGCCAACATCCTGGTAAAACTCTTCCGCACTGTTTCCAGTGTCATCACATTCCTCCTATAATGTGGATTCCAGAGCCACACACAATACTCTGGCTGTGACCGAACCAACGTTTTATACAGATCCAGCATAACCTCCTTGCTCTTAAACTCAATGCCTTGGCTAATAAAGGAGAGTACACCATATACCGCCTTAACCACTGCATCCACCTGCTCTGCTGCCTTAAGGGACCAGTGTACATACACACCAAGGTCCCTCTGCTCCTCAGCGCATCCCAGGTTCCTGCCATTTATCATGTATTCCCTAGCCTTGTTTGTCCTGTCCAAGTGCACCACACTGCACTTAGCTGGATTGAAACACTGATCAGCCCATCTGACTAACCCACCTATATCCTCCTGTAATCTCAGGCTATCCTCCTCACTATTTACCACCCCACCAATTTTTGCATAATACCTTAACTTGCTGATCAAACCTCCTACTTTCATGTCTAAATAATTTATATAAACCACAAACAAAGCAAGGGCCCCAACACAGATCCCTGTGGTATCCGGCACTGATCTCTGGCACTCCACTTCAACCCACAAATTACCCACACATGCCTTGCCTCTGTTCCCTGCTCCAGTTGTAATTTTTCTCCATGACATGAAGAATGTTTAAAAAAAAATACCAATGCATCCACTATTTCTCGAGCCACTTCCTTAAGTACTCTGGGATGTAGATTAGAAATAATCTATAGAATAATGCTTTCTCAACAGCACACATTGCAAACTTCATTGCATATTTTGGTAAATGGTCTGCTTATGTTTATATAAATTGGTACTTGTGGGCTGTTTCAAGGTATTAGTTTAGAGGGGATAGTATTGTATTGGTGCTGAATCATCCTCTATAGAGGTGACCATTTACTCCCTGGGCACTTCAGATTCAATTATATACCCTTACAGATGTAAATCAAGTCCGTGGCAATATAACATGGTTTAAAGAGGCAAGAAGGCCCCTTCCAGTACTATTCCTCTAAGGTATTACTTTATGTTTGAAATGTTTTTATATTTTGTAGAAAAATAAATTAGACTTCGAAGAATTTTAAGTGGCTTTTCTAAGATGTAATATTAATTTTGATCAAATTCTGAAGGTTTTTCTTTCACTGGAGATATTAGATGCATCGAGATGAATTTAAACATGGACCAATAACATCATATTAAAATAAGATTCTGAAGTTATTATTCTTGTGCTTTATGCTCCTCTTTAGGGAACATGACAGGAATCTATTTGTTTTAAGATGATTGTAGATTTGCAGTGCTTTAATAGCACTGGCAAATGTGATTTTGGTTTGGTGCATGAAGGACAAAGATAACTTAATGTTTTGAGGAATGTTGACTTGCCCATTAAACAATGCCCTTGCAGACTAACAGCTGACATTAGTTCTGCAGCAATGATCATGTGAAGGTTAAGTAGCCGGGGGACTCTGTCCCAAATTCATTATACTGCACATTCTAGAGTAGGAACCACTTCCCAGTGTGATAGTTATAAAAAGTAGCCATTTAGTTGAGATCATTTCATGTTGCAGCAGCACATGTTTGTGATAGAGGTAGATTTCCAGTTTGCAATAACGGTGCAGAAAATGATGCACGTGACCACTGATGTGGTTTATTAAAGATATAATGGCCAAGATTCAACCATCTTTTGGTCATCTGACTGAACACCTTCTAATGTGGCTCGATGCCATTCTTTGTTTTATAATGCTCCTGCAAAGCACCTTGAGATGTCTCATTACGTTAAAAGCGCTATAAAAATAAAAGTTGGGGACGGTGTTGACAGAAAAACTGTTGACATTTGCTATCTTTGCAATGGTGAAACAGGTGCCCACAAATGTACAGTTCAATGGGGAAGTGCAGAAGTTACTGCCAGCGATTTTCTGCTTTTACTGTACAGTTAAATTCCTCACAGATGAAAATCTTCCCTTGCAGAAACCTTGGAAAAAGCTACACCTTGTTGAATAAAGTATAGCTTGGTTTTAGCAACATAGGTTCTGAAAAACTTAAATTTATACTTGTGAAATATCAAATTTCTCCATTAAAATGCAGATTATTTTAAATGTTTGTTGATATTTCAGCCTCTGCCTAAACCTTTGTATGACTCGATCTTTATTTTGCTTTCTGCAAAATGATTAAAGAATGAAGAAAATCTGTGCGTTTTACTTCCTGATTTGATGTCTGAGAATTCTTCAATGTGTTGGCTACTTGATGATATCCTCTCTAGCTGATGCAAAATGAAATGTAGCATCATGAAAGGGGATTCCTGACCCCAGAGATTGCTAGAAGTTTGTGGATAGCTAGGTTTAGGGTCAGTGGCAATTGGCACCACTTTGCTGCTGACTAAAACCAGAACACCTTATCCAAAAACCAGCGATGACCAAATGCTGGACAATGTTTAAAGTTGCCATGCATGAATTTTTATTATTATTATCCGAGTAAAATAACTTAGTGGCTTGTTGGGATACGTGCTGCATTGGTGTGATGGGGCGCTGACTGATAGAGTTAGACTGTTTTCATTAGAACGATGGAGGTTGAGAGGCGACCTGACAAAGGTCTACACAATTATGAGGGGAATAGATAGTGGATGGGCAGGCACTCTTTCCCAGGGTGGAGGAGTCCGTCACTAGGGGGTTTAAGATCCGTGGGACAAAGTTTAGAAGAGATGTGTGAGGCAGGTTTTTTTTACACAGGATGGCGAGTGCCTGGAATACGTTGCCAAGGGAGTTTGTGGAAGCAGATACTTTTAACGGCTTTGAAAAGGCATCTCAACAAATACAGCGATAAGATGGGTATAGAGGGATAGGGCACTAGGAAGTGCTGAGGGTTTTGGCCACCGGTGATATCATGACCGGTACAGGCTTGGAGGGCCGAAGGGTATGTTCCTGTGCCGTATTGGTCTCTCTTCTTTTATTATCGGCTTTGCATGCCTGTCTTTTTCTGTGTGAGTGGTCTGAGCGAGCTTTGACCTGACCAGGCCTGGCCCAAAGTTGAAAACCAGAAAGATGCTAAATCTAGCAGGGACTTGGTTCTGAGGTTGTCGTTTTTAAGGCACTGAATCTGTAATGTTTTTCTGACCTTTAATGAAATTCCTTGGGCCCTTCCATTCATTGGAAAGTGGGATATTAGTAAATGTGGGGAAGTATTTTATAATTAACCTCATTTAAAAAAAATATTTAGTTTGGATATTTTCTTTGTCGAAGTTTGTTTCTCCTACTCTTCGCTATAGAGCTCTACTGTTTGACATTAACTCCAGACCCCATGAAGACTCATGTTATCAGTTCAAACGTGGGCAAATACAAACCGTCTGCTGGCTACCATCTACCACCCTCCTTCAACTGATCAATTCTGCTCCTTCATGTTGAATACCGCTTGGAAATGTCAATGAGGGAAGCAATGGCATTGAATGTATTCTAGGTACTGGACATTGAAGCCTCTCAACCAGAGAGGGTTCAGTAGCACTACAACTGACCGAGCTAGCAGAGTTCTGAAGGACATATCCATTGAACTGAGCCTGTGGAAAGAGGTAAGAGAACTGACAAGAGGGAAAAACCTGCTTGACCTTGTTCTCACCAATCCACCATCACGGGTGCATCCGTGAAAGTATTGGTACATTCATATCTCCAATCTAGAATGCTTAGGACCAAGTCATTTGGGAATTTTATGGAATATAAAATGACGTTGGAATGCTTAATCATAATCTAGTGAACAGGAAAACACAGTCAATATAAATATTTAATTGAAACATGCTAAAGCATTATAAAGCAGTAATTTATTTTACGTATCCAAATGCTGTATCTTCTATACTTTCACTCCCACCAACTACTGTCCTAAAATGTTGCTGAAGATGTTAAGGGTTTGTTCAGAAAAAAGTTGGGGCAAGTAGTGTTTTTGAACTATGGGTTTCTGGACTGGAAAGGTCAAATTGTACAATACCGATTGCTTGGCCTGTCTTCCCACATGGGACGCTGTGCATTCTGTTTTGTGGCACTACCACAGTACTGACTGGGATAGATTCAGAACAGATCTAACAACTCAAAACTGTGCATCTATGAGACACTAATCGGCAGCAGCAGAATTCTATTCAACCATAATCTCTAACCTTGTGGCCTGGTACCAATCACTCCACCATTAGCCAGGGCACCAATCCTACATCGTTGAGGAGTAGCACCAGGCTTAACCAAAAATGAAGTGTCAACCTGGGGAAGCTGCATCACAGAAACAGTAGAAGCAGCATGCTATAGTTAGAGCTAAGCGATCCCAGAGCAAATGGATCAGATATATGCTCTCCAATCCTGCCACATTCAGTTGTGAACAATAAAACAATGAATGGGAGGGAAGGCTATACAAGCCTCCTCATCCACAATGATGATGTGGAGATGCCGGCGTTGGACTGGGGTGAGCACAGTAAGAAGTCTTACAACACCAGGTTAAAGTCCAACAGGTTTGTTTTAAACACGAGCTTTCGGAGCACGGCTCCTTCTTCAGGTGACAAATCCACCTATCCTGCTCATCTTCGGGTTGTGGGACGAAACCCACGCAAGAATGGGGAGAATCACACAGTGACCCAGAGCCGGGATCGAGCCTGGGACCTCGGCGCCGTGTGTTGCTCTTTTTAATAATGAGGTTCTTTATAATATGATGTTATGTCCCAACAGCATCACCAATAGTGTGGGTATTCCTATGTATCTTAGTGAACCACAAGCCTTCCCTTATATTGGTTAAATGACCACACAACCAGTTAGTTCAAAAGATGGTTTATTTACATACACAAGGGTTATTTCAATAGGCAAACACAATATCTACTACGAGTTGAACTACACCTATCAGCTACAATAACCTATACTTCATCAGTGACCCGAGGAGTTCGACGGAAGGTGAGCATCCAGCAGAGGGCAGCAGAGCAGAGCTTCTGATTGGCTGTTCCGGGGAGATTTGCATACGTGCAGTGCGGTCAGCGTAAGTTGAAGGTGCACCTGCATCAGTGACCCGAGGAGTTCGACGGAAGGTGAGCATCCAGCAGAGGGCAGCAGAGCAGAGCTTCTGATTGGCTGTTGCGGGGAGATTTGCATACGGGCCGTGCGGTCAGCGTAGGTTGAAGGTGCGCCTGCATCAGTGACCCGAGGAGTTCGACGGAAGGTGAGCATCCAGCAGAGGGCAGCAGAGCAGAGCTTCTGATTGGCTGTTCCGGGGAGATTTGCATACGTGCAGTGCGGTCAGCGTAAGTTGAAGGTGCACCTGCATCAGTGACCCGAGGAGTTCGACGGAAGGTGAGCATCCAGCAGAGGGCAGCAGAGCAGAGCTTCTGATTGGCTGTTCCGGGGAGATTTGCATACGTGCAGTGCGGTCCGCGTAAGTTGAAGGTGGTTTGTGAAGGGGCTGTTCTCGAGTGACAGCTTTACCCGAAACACTACTTACGTAGTGTCTCCCACCCATCCTCCTCCTCTAACCAAAAAAAAAAGCTCTGTCCGTTGGATTGCTAAACTAACAAGTTTTTTATTTTTTTTTATTTTTCAGTAGTTGGGAAGTTAGTTCAGTGGGAATGGAGGCTAGGGCAGTTGAATGTTCCTCCTGCAGAATGTGGGAGGAAAGGGTCACCTCTGGTGTCCCTGCTGACTACATCTGCGGGAAGTGCACCCAACTCCAGCTCCTCGAGAGCCGCATTAGGGACCTGGAGCTGGAGCTGGATGAACTTCGGATCATTCGGGAGGCGGAGCAGGTTATTGAGAGGAGTTATAGGGAGGTAGTCACACCTCAGGTAAAAGAAGAAAGTAGATGGGTTACCGTCAGGGGAGGGAGAGGGAACCGGGAGGCAGTGCAGGGATCCCCTGTGGTCGTTCCCCTCTATAACAAGTATACCGTTTTGGATACTGTTGCGGGGGACGACTTACCAGTGGTAAGCAATAGGGCGCAGGTCTCTGGCACAGAGTCTGTCCCTGTTGCTCAGAAGGGAAGGGAGAAGAGGAACAGAGCACTTGTCATTGGGGACTCCATAGTTAGAGGAACAGACAGGAGGTTCTGTGGGAACGAAAGAGACTCACGGTTGGTGTGTTGCCTCCCAGGTGCCAGGGCTCGTGATGTCTCTGATCGTGTTTTTGGGATCCTTAAGGGGGAGGGGGAGCAGCCCCAAGTCGTGGTCCACATAGGTACCAACGACATAGGTAGGAAGAGAGATGGGGATTTGAGACAGAAATTCAGGGAGCTAGGGTGGAAGCTGAGAGCTAGAACAAACAGAGTTGTTATCTCTGGATTGTTACCCGTGCCACGTGCTAGCGAAGTGAGAAATAAGGAGAGAGAGGAGTTGAACACGTGGCTACAGGGATGGTGCAGGAGGGAGGGTTTTGGTTTCCTGGATAATTGGGGCTCATTCTGGGGTAGGTGGGACCTCTACAAACAGGATGGTCTTCACCTGAACCAGAGGGGTACCAATATCCTGGGAGGGAGATTTGCTAGTGCTCTTCGGGGGGGTTTAAACTAATTCAGCAGGGGGATGGGAACCTAAATTGTAGCCCCAGTGTACAGGATGTTGAGAGTAGTGAGGTCAGGGATAGGGTTAAAAGTTCGAAAGAGGGCACCGGCAAGCAGGACGCTGGTTTGAAGTGTGTCTACTTCAACGCCAGGAGCATCCGGAATAAGGTGGGTGAGCTTGCAGCATGGGTTGGTACCTGGGATCTCGATGTTGTGGCGATTTCGGAGACATGGGTAGAGCAGGGACAGGAATGGTTGTTGCAGGTTCCAGGATTTAGATGTTTCTGTAAGAACAGAGAAGATGGTAAAAGAGGGGGGGGTGTGGCATTGTTAATCAAGGAAAGTATTACGGCGGTAGAAAGGACGCTTGAGGACTCGTCTACTGAGGCAGTATGGGCCGAGGTTAGGAACAGTAGAGGAGAGGTCACCCTGTTGGGAGTTGTCTATAGACCTCCGAATAGTCCCAGAGATGTAGAGGAAAGGATTGCAAAGATGATTCTTGACAGGAGCGAGAGTAACAGGGTAGTTGTTATGGGGGACTTTAACTTTCCAAATATTGACTGGAAATACTATAGTTCGAGTACTATAGATGGGTCAGTTTTTGTGCAGTGTGTGCAGGAGGGTTTTCTGACACAGTATGTAGACAGGCCAACAAGGGGCGAGGCCACATTGGATTTGGTACTGGGTAATGAACCCGGCCAGGTGTTAGATTTAGATGTAGGTGAGCACTTTGGTGATAGTGATCACAACTCGGTTATGTTTACTTTAGCAATGGGCAGGGATAGGTATATACCGCAAGGCAAGAATTATAGCTGGGGGAAAGGCAATTATGATGCTATTCGGCAAGATTTAGGAGGTATAGGATGGGGAAGGAAACTGCAGGGGATGGGTACAATCGAAATGTGGAGCTTTTTCAAGGAACAGCTACTGCGTGTCCTTGATAAGTATGTACCTGTCAGGCAGGGAGGAAGTTGTCGAGCAAGGGAGCCGTGGTTTACTAAGGAAGTTGAAGCACTTGTCAAGAGGAAGAAGAAGGCTTATGTTAGGATGAGACATGAAGGCTCAGTTAGGGCACTTGAGAGTTACAAGTTAGCCAGGAAGGACCTAAAGGGAGAGTTAAGAAGAGCGAGGAGAGGACACGAAAAGTCGTTGGCGGATAGGATCAAGGAAAACCCTAAGGCTTTCTATAGGTATATCAGGAACAAAAGAATGACTCGAGTAAGATTAGGGCCAATCAAGGATAGTAGTGGAAAGTTGTGTGTGGAATCAGAGGAGATAGGGGAAGCATTAAATGGGTATTTTTCGTCAGTGTTTACACTGGAGAAAGCCAATGTTGTCGAGGAGAACACTCAGGTTCAGTCGACCAGGCTAGATGGAATTGAGGTTCAAAAGGAGGAGGTGTTAGCAATTTTAGAAAATGTCAAAATAGATAAGTCCCCTGGGCCAGATGGGATTTATCCTAGGATTCTCTGGGAAGCCAGGGAGGAGATTGCAGAGCCTTTGTCCTTGATCTTTATGTCGTCTTTGTCGACAGGAATAGTGCCGGAAGACTGGAGGATAGCAAATGTTGTCCCCTTGTTCAAGAAGGGGAGTAGAGACAACCCTGGTAATTATAGACCTGTGAGCCTTACTTCGGTTGTGGGTAAAATGTTGGAAAAGGTTATAAGAGATAGGGTTTATAATCATCTTGAAAAGAACAAGTTGATTAGCGATACTCAACACGGTTTTGTGAAGGGTAGGTCATGTCTCACAAACCTTATTGAGTTTTTTGAGAAGGTGACCAAACAGGTGGATCAGGGTAAAGCTGTTGATGTGGTGTATATGGATTTCAGTAAGGCGTTTGATAAGGTTCCCCACGGTAGGCTATTGCAGAAAATAAGGAAGTATGGAATTGAAGGTGATTTAGCGGTTTGGATCAGTAATTGGCTAGCTGAAAGAAGACAGAGGGTGGTGGTTGATGGCAAATGTTCATCCTGGAGTTCAGTTACTAGTGGTGTACCGCAAGGATCTGTTTTGGGGCCACTGCTGTTTGTCATTTTTATAAATGACCTGGAAGAGGGTGTAGAAGGATGGGTTAGTAAATTTGCAGATGACACGAAGGTCGGTGGAGTTGTGGATAGTGCTGAAGGATGTTATAGGATACAGAGGGACATAGATAAGCTGCAGAGCTGGGCTGAGAGGTGGCAGATGGAGTTTAATGCGGAAAAGTGTGAGGTGGTTCACTTTGGAAGGAGTAACAGGAATGCAGAGTACTGGGCTAATGGCAAGATTCTTGGTAGTGTAGATGAACAGAGAGATCTCGGCATCCAGGTACATAAATCCCTGAAAGTTGCCACCCAGGTTAATAGGGCTGTTAAGAAGGCATATGGTGTGCTAGCCTTTATAAGCAGGGGAATTGAGTTTCGGAACCACAAGGTCATGCTGCAGCTGTACATAACTCTGGTGCGGCCACACCTGGATTACTGCGTGCAGTTCTGGTCACCACATTATAGGAAGGATGTGGAAGCTTTGGAAAGGGTTCAGAGGAGATTTACTAGGATGTTGCCTGGTATGGAGGGAAGGTCTTACGAGGAAAGGCTCAGGGAATTGAGGTTGTTTTCGTTAGAGAGGAGAAGGCTGAGAGGTGACTTAATAGAGACATATAAGATAGTCAGAGGGTTAGATAGGGTGGACAGTGAGAGTCTTTTTCCTCGGATGGTGATGACCAACACGAGGGGACATAGCTTTAAATTGAGGGGTGAGAGATATAGGACAGATGTCAGAGGCAGTTTCTTTACTCAGAGAGTAGTAGGGGTGTGGAACGCCCTGCCTGCAATAGTAGTAGACTCGCCAACTTTAAGGGCATTTAAGTGGTCACTGGATAGACATATGGATGAAAATGGAATAGTGTAGGTCAGATAGGCTTCAGATGGTTTCACAGGTCGGCGCAACATCGAGGGCCGAAGGGCCCGTACTGCGCTGTAGTGTTCTATGTTCTATGTTCTATGTTCTATACTTAACTTCAGGGCGACCGGCACTGTGCAGATGGATAAGGCCTTTATCTTGATCTCACGTGGCTGGTTTAAAGATGTGGCTCTGTCTCTGCTGGGCTCATCCGTCAGGTAGCGATCATTGGTCTTGAACTTGGCTGTCTGGTCATTATGCTGCAGTTGGTATGGGCACAGGCCGATCCCAAAAAAGGCTGGCACAGGCCGGGTCCAAAAGAGACAGAACACATGGCTGCGTCTCTTTTTATCCCTCTGGGATTTCACGCTTTTTGGGGCGGCCCTTAACTTTGGACCCAATTGTTCGACAGGGCTCTGATCACTGCCTTCGATTTCGGCCAATAAAGGGGTGGGTGGCTTGGTGGCTGTGCGGGTCCTTAGCGGTCATTGACCTTGGCAGTTGGGTTTTCTGAGTAAAGGGAGCGGCGCCGATCAGTCTGTTGCTGTACCGGTTTCTTGATTGGAGTCCTATTGTTCTGGGGAACGGGCCATTAAAATGCAAACGAGTGGGGTTTCGATCTGGTCTAGCTACCTGCGTTTCAAATACACAGAAGATCTGTATCTGTCTGAGTCCTGGGTTGGCTATAATTCCCATGGTCCTTTGCAGGTGGTCATCTCAGATGGCTGCACATGAGACAGCAGTGCTAACCACTGTGCCACCGCGCTGCTCCGAACTCCAGCAAAACTGAAGTCATTGGGAATTAGGGAAACGCTTTCCTGGTTGAAGTCATACCTAGCACAAAGGAAGATGGTTATGATTGTTGGAGGTCAATCATTTCAGTTCTCTGACATTGCTGTAGGACTGCCACAGGGTACTGTCCTAAACCCAACCACCTTCAGCTGCTTTATAACAACCTTCCCTCCATTATATGGTCAGAAGTTGACTGATGTGATTGCTCAATACCATTCGTGTTTCATCAGATACTGGAAGCAGCATAGTTCATATGCAGCAAGGCCTGGGCAATGTAATAGTGACTAGTATCATTTGCACGACATAAATGCCAGGCAATGACCATCTCCTACCTACAAGAGAGAATCTAATGAATTTCCCCATGATATTCACCAGCATTGCCATTACTCAACCCCCCACCATCAATATCATGGGGCTTACATTGACCAGAAAATTAACTGGATCAGTCCGAGAACATTGTGGTTACAAGTGCAGGTCAGAGACAGATAATTCCGCAACATCCTGACTTCTCAAAACCTGCCAGAATGAGTGTAGCTATAACAGCATTGGAGAAGCACAACACCATCCAGGGCAAAGCAGCCGCTAGATCAGCATCCCTTCCAACTCCTTAAACATTAATTTCGACCACCACCCATGCTGAGTGGCAGTCGCGTTGCATGATGCACTGCTGCAACTCGCTGAGGCTCATTTGATATCGACTTCCAAACTTGAATCTTTACCATTGGGTCGAACAAGGGCAGCAGACACATGGGAGAACAGCACCTGCCAGTTCTCCTCCAAGTCATACACTATCCTGACTTGGAATTATATTGCTATTCCTTCACCATCGCCTGGTCAAAATCCTGGAGCTACTTCCCAAATATATCACCTATGATGGACTACACCAGAAGGACTACAGAGTTCATGAATGTAGCTCACCACAACCTTTTCGATGGCAATTCGAGATTGGTAGCAAAGGCTAACCATGCCAATGACACTCTCACCTCTTGAACAAATAATACAAAACCTTGCTGATGAGAATCAGTAAGCTCTTTGACCATGGAATATCTCCCACCTAATGCTGTTCTTACACGCTGTCCAGAAATGCACAGTTGCAGCTGCAATAGCTGAACTATTTTCACTCCCTTCTCCTCCGTAGCTGAAAAATATTGGGGTGCTGATACCAGCTGTACTGTACTGTGTCTCCCAGGGCACTGGTTGAAATTGCCAGCTCCGCACTTAGCTGGAGAGGTGTGAGGAAAGAATTTCTTCGTCAAGAAATTCCTACAAATAATAGACGTGTCAAAGTTCCACAAATACATGCTTCGTTAAACAAATCGGAGGAATGGGAAAGTATTTACCATCTCATTTTTGGCTGACACATTTTTGTAATGTTTCTCCCAACAACAGTATCTGCATTTTTTGACATTTAGTGGGATGATGCTTGGAAGCACATGCATGGGTTAAGATTGTTGCACCTTCGAACTGATTAAATCTAAATTGAAAAGCAAATACTGCAGATGCTGAAATAAAATATAAATGCTGAAAACATTGAGTGGCTTAGTGTCATCTGACTGAAGGTGATGACCTAAATGCAATGCTGCTTGTCCACTTCTCCACTGATGTCGCCAGACTTCAGAATTTCCAGCATTTTGAAATCAAAGTTGAATCGTGTTTATTCTACCGAGTATTTACTTGCTTTAGTTCTGAAATTGAAGAAACACGTTATATTTTAGAATATCAGACTCTAGCTTCAGCTTGTTGCGTAGCATTCTTAAATCATCCAGCCACGTAGAGTTGGAGATAATGATCTTCCATTTATGCTCGAGGAAACAGACTGATGTAGAGGCATGCAGACAAATAAAGAAGACCCCAGGCTTGGTCAATGCTGAGTTGACTGATCTTGGTAATGGGACAGGGCGGTGGGGAGGGTGTGGTTGGGGATGAATCTGGTGCAGTTGGGCACCTCCCTGAAGCCCTTGGGCGAGGGAAGCAAGAAATATATTGCTCTGGATTGCAATCCACTGACCTATCCTGTAATGTGCACCTGGCGAGAACAACACCAGACTTGGCTGGGCAGCTTTCATGGTGAATGGCTCCGTGTTATTAAATCTAAATACATACAATTTGGGTGCGGTACTATAAAATGGAGAAAATAAAGGCGGATCTTTGGAAGAGAAAAACATTCGTGCAGGCAACGGAGAGAAAAAAAAACATCTAGACCACATACAGGTGAGAGGAAATTAGATTATAGCGTCCAAGTGTTTTCAAACTTCATTCATGATTCTCAGACTATGCACCTTGTTTCCACTCTGGAGAGGTGGGGTTCTGCAGCGGCTGTATAGTCAGAAGGGTGTGACTTTCTGGTCCTGAAACTCATTTGGGGATTGGGGTGGAAGGTGCCTGTGCAAGGATTTTTTTAACGTGGGGAGGTCATTGCACACCAACCACCACATGGTCCCAGCAAAGCAAGGTCTTGACCTAGTGGCAGGGAAATCTGATCTGGCTGGAGACGAGGCTTTGCTGCAGGGTGGGGACTAACAAACACCATCATCCACTAATCATCTGCCTGCCGGTGACGTCACTTTTAAAGACTGAAGTAATTTGAAAATGAAATGAAAATCGCTTATTGTCACAAGTAGGCTTCAAATGAAGTTACTGTGAAAATTCCAGGGAGCACAAGCCTAACTTCAGTAATCCCTCCTGTAATTTAACCCTGAAGTCCAATATTTTCTTTTTTCCTTTTCTTTCTTTAATCTCGCTAAACTTCCTTCAATAACACCTTCCAACCTGTGACCTCTACCACCTAAAAGGACAAAGACAGCAGAGGCTTGGGAACACCACCACAGCCCGCAAATTCCTGTCCAAGCCACACATCCTCACATGGGACTATATCATCATTTCATTCACTATCAAACTAACTTTATGATGGTATAAAAACTCTGCACAGTGGTTAGCACTGCTGCCTCAGCGCTAGGATGCTGGGTTTGATTCTGGCCTTGGGTGACTGTGTGGAGTTCGCACATTCTCCCCGGTCCTTTGTGGGTTTCCTCCAGGTGCTCTGGCTTACCCCCACAGTCCAAAGATGTGCAAGTTAGGTGGATTGGTCATGCTAAATAAATATTGCCCCTTTGGATCGAAAGATGTGTGCAGGTTAGGGTGGGGTGGTGGGGTGGCAACCATTTGAGTTTTTATAGCCATTGTAGGAGTTCATGTTGGACTTCCAATCTGTCTCGCGTCACTTCAGCAAACAATTAACCCCAACTGTGCCAGACAGTTTCAAAACAGACTGAATGATGAAATAAGCTTTTACAAAAATGATGGGAACAGTGAAAAGCAAAACCTCTGAAAGTGTATTGCTAAATTAAGTTAAAGGACAAAACTGTGGATTGTGTAATGTAGGGACTAAGGCAGATCAGTATTTTTTTTTAAAGTGAGAATCTGGGAATTTAGGGGCACAGATGTAGGGATCAATGCTCAGAAGTTGCATTGTCTACCTCTGCTCTTAAATCTGTTTCCGCTGTCCCTTTTGTTCTGTGTTGTGTGAAAACTTTCACTTGATTTTCAGTAGATTTAATTTGGGTTTTCGTTCCATGGTCAGCAGGTAACATGGGCCCCAACCCCACCCCCCAATACAGAACATTGTTTCGCCTTAAAACAGACATTTTAAAACACATCCATCATAAAATCATAGAATTTACAGTGCAGAAAGGGGCCATTCGGCCCATCGAGTCTGCACCAGCCCCTGGAAAGAGCACCCTACTTAAGCCCATACCTCCATCCTATCCCCGTAACCCAGTAACCCCACCTAATCTTTTTGGACATTAAGGGCAATTTATCATGGCCAATCCACCTAACCTGCACATCTTTGGACTGTGGGAGGAAACCGGCCAACCCACGTAGACACGGGGTGAATGTGCAGACTCCACAGACAGTGACGCAAGCCGGAATCGAACCTGGGATCCTGGAGCTGTGAAACAACTGTACTAACCACTGTGCAGCCGTGCCGTCCACCAAATACAGTTCCTCATTTGTAACAACATTCAACTCCTGGAGACCCAATGGTCTTGACAGGATTTACACAGGTGTGTACCAATGGAGTTATATTATCCAGTAATTCTCTGATGTCTGTGTAGATGAAATTTATGGTGAAGTAGTCAAACAGATGACAAGCTAACAATCAGCCAAATTCAATTAATGGGCAACTTGGGCAAATAGTCACCAAGAGGTGTTTGACTTTTAGCGACTTAGTAATTAAACTGCAAATTATGGAGTCACCTTGTTGACTTTTTAGATAAAAGTCACTTCCCTCGTGATTCGTTTTTTTGAAAGTAGTTATTACAAACTAGAGCTCAGTTTTTATTAATGAAACAAATACTTTGTTCTTCCAAAAATACCCTGTGCCGAAATAGTTTTTAATATCTGATACCAACAAAGACTATAAATAAAAATGTATGAGCAATCCAGCTATCGTACGTGAACAACGATAATGTACTGTTTACTAATCCTTAGATGGAGTGACTTTGGTAAGTCCGTCAACATAGAACTTGGTAGATTTTAGCATTCCAAATCAATACATCAATTTATCAAATTATCAAATACAGATAAGAGGAAAGCTTGTAATTCTCTGCCTTCAATTTTTGTTGTGGGTTTCTCTGGGTTTCGTGGGTGTTGTTTTACCAAGAAGACGTCGTCAAGCAATTTTACTTTGTTCCATAATGATATTTAAACATTTAATGAGAGGAACAGCTTCGCATTTCATATGTTAAAAAAATCTGGCATACCAGGGTATATAATTAATTCCAGGTAAATACTTTGAAATAAGATGCTGCTGGCAACAGGAAGCGATTGTATATGTTGAATCTGTTTGGCAATCACTATAAAGTTGTGTTCGGTACCATCCTCTGCTACCTAGAGTAGACAGAAGTTGTGATACAGCTTCTTTCACTGTTTGACCGGCAATGCAAAGTCTTTTCTGCTCTTGCTCTGTTAACTCTGGTGTATCTCATGTCTTGACCCCCCTCGTTCCACATTTACATGGTGCCTCTTGGTGAAATCACCCTAAAATCATGTGTCAAGTTTCCACACACAAGTTGATGACGTCCAACTGTATCACACCATAATCTCTCCCGACCCCTCCACTGTCTCTAAGTTGTCAGACTGCTTGTCTGATATCCAGTCTATCAGGTGCCAAGGCCCTAAGTGTTGAAATTCCCTTCCTTAGTCTCTCTGCTTTCAATCTCCTTCCTCCCTTCACAGTCTCTCTCTGATCTTCCTTAATGTCTCCTCAAATGGCTTGGTTTCACATTTTGTTAATGTTGCTGTGAAGCACCTTTGAACGTTTTTCCTATATTAAAAACACCACATAAATGGATGTTATTGTTATTGTCCGTCCCCCTAGCTCTCGAACAGTGGGAAATTGATCTGGGGCCAACACATTATTGAATAATAATAATAATCGCTTATTGTCACAAGTGGGCTTCAATGAAGTTACTGTGAAAAGCCTCTAGTCGCCACATTCCGGCGCCTGTTCGGGGAGGCCAGTACGGGAATTGAAACCGCGCTGCTGGCCTTGTTCTGCATTACAAGCCAGCTGTTTAGCCCACTGTCGAAGCCACATTGATTGGATAAACCTGATGAGCATCTCTCTGGTGGAACTTATGAACAATGGCCAATATCCCTGATCAATGCTCGGAACACTTATGCACTGATAGTAGTCACTCAAAAATAAAGCTGTAGAATTGGGGTTACAATGACAGTAACGCGTTATGCAATTGTGATGCACTCTACATTACAACAATGGTTAGACTTTGAAAGTACTTAATTGGCTGCAAAACATTTTTGAATATCCTATGATTGTGAAAGCTGCTATACAAATGGAAGTCTTTTAATGGATCTGAAATGATAGTACACTGTCAATGCTACATCGTCAATTTGTGCCGTGAGCTCTGTAATTGGGATACACTGTATAAGAATAGAAGTAAGGTTAAGGGGGGGGTTGTTGGGTTACGGGTATCGGATGGATACGTGGGTTTGAGTAGGGTGATCATTGCTCGGCACAACATCGAGGGCCGAAGGGCCTGTTCTGTGCTGTACTGTTCTATGTTCTAAGTAGCCATAGCTTCTGGTGCCTGTTCTGTCAATTAGATCATGGCTCATCTGCATCTCAACTCCATTCTCATACCTTTCCTCCATATCCCTTGAGGTCCTTACTTACAAAAAAAATCTATCTCCGCATTGAAATGTCCAGTTGTCCTACCTACAACCATTTTGGGGACAGCTCCAAATGGGTGTCATGGTAGCACATTGATTAGCATTGTTGCTTCACGATGCCAGGTTCGATTCCTGGCTTGGGTCACTGTTTGTGTGGAGTCTGCACGTTCTCCCTGTGTCTGTATGGGTTTCCTCTGGATACTCCTGTTTCCTCCCACAAGTCCCGAAAGACGTGCTTGTTGGGTGAATTGGACATTCTGAATTTTCCCTCTGTGTACCTGAAATACCATATATTTTGTAGCACAGTGGGCTAAACAGCTGGCTTGTAATGCAGAACAAGACCAGTAGCGCGGGTTCAATACCCGTACCGTCCTCCCCGAAAAGGTGACGGAATGTGGCGACCAGGGGTTTTTCACAGTAACTTAATTGAAGCCTACTTGTGACAATAAATGATGATTATTATTTATTATTATTATTAAATACCATAGCAATGCTGAAGTGTCTGCAGTCTTGTGGTTGGGAAGAGCATGAACATACAATGCAATAACTGTTAACATCTGTCAAAGTGGGGTTTAGTACTTTGAAGTGTAAAATCTGAACAGTTTTCACTTTGGAAGACATCTTTGAAGGACTGAAACGTTAAACAAGGTTGTGAGGGGACAGAAAACAGTCTTTACTTTCTATATTCAACAAATACTGTAAAGTGACAGTAGATTTGAATGAAATGCTGTTATTGTATGGTCAATGAATGCGTTAACTAAGGTTAAATTTTTCAGACATGGACAACTTTTTTCCGGTTCCTGTGATTACTTATTTAGTTTGTGGCAATTTTTTTAGCACATCTGTGGTACACTTTATCATATACAATTATGTTGAGACAAAAAACTCTTAAAGAATACATTAATATTTCAAATATTCTTTTCAGTAATTACAATTGCTTTAAATTGTAGTTATTTCCCGATCTGTACAACAGACACTTGTTTATTTTACAGTTACTTCAATTATAATTATGAAAATTCTAAGATTTTTGAATTTCAACATCTGTTTAATTCAATGCTACTAGCTAACAAGTAAATGGTCTGCAGATTTTGAAAATGTGACAAACTGGTACATATTAATGGGCAAATTAATACTCGGACCAACTATAATGCTAAATTTCTTGCTAAAGCCAGCCTCAACACTGGCATTTTTGATATTCTCACTTGTCATACCTTGTTGGCTGTGATATGACTATATCTCCCAGGTTCTGATGTGGAATAAGTTCCTCTTTGAAGCAAGCAGAGATTACCATGACTCGTCCAGATTACAAAAATCAGTCCATTTTCAACTGACATATGGTCTGATATAGGCCTAAATAGTTTATTTCCTTTCTGACCCAGATTGAAAAAGAAGTGTGTTGGCAGGAATAATTATAATCACTCGAGTTTTATGAGTGAAGATGCGGGCCGGTTTGACTGGGGCATTATGAGTTAAATCAATGTTCCACTGCTGCATAGCCCAAGTAAAAGGCACCTTTATGATTATAGAAATTGGCATGGATGTTAATGTGGTCATGCCTTTTTGCTGCAGTTTTATTTTAAATGAATATAATTGAAAACCTCACATTGTACGTTGGACAGCAACTGGTATTGTCTTTAAAAACTGGATTGGTTAGCACAGTGATGTAGGTTTCCCCTTGCATAAAAGCTCAACTAGCCAGTGAAGGTTTTTCTGGTGGAGTGCAGATATTTTTTATTAGATGATTGGGTGTTAAATTAGGACTACTTCTTTGTTCATTTTCTAAGATAAATGACAAATGGAACAATTTCCAAACAGACCATCTGTATAAATAAAGTAAATTCCAATCTCAATGCATCATTGTTAGTTCCATCCCATTAACATCCATACATTTAAGGGAATCTGTATTTACTTTCAGAACATTTCAGATAGTATAAGCCACTTCTTTGTCTCCTTGATTATCTATTTTTCCTCTAAATAGTCTTGAACTGTAATGTAGTGCAGTTAATGCATGGCCCAGTGGGCCGTTTTATGGTATAGAACATAGAACATAGAACAGTACAGCACAGAACAGGTCCTTCGGCCCTCAATGTTGTGCCGAGCCATGATCGCCCTACTCAAACCCACGTATCCACCCTATACCCGTAACCCAACAACACCCCCCTTAACCTTACTTTCATTAGGACACTACGGGCAATTTAGCATGGCCAATCCACCTAACCCGCACATCTTTGGACTGTGGGAGGAAACCGGAGCACCCGGAGGAAACCCACGCACACAGGGGGAGGACGTGCAGACTCCACACAGACAGTGACCCAGCCGGGAATCGAACCTGGGACCCTGGAGCTGTGAAGCATTTATGCTAACCACCATGCTACCCTGCTGCCCCTAATTGGGTGGGTGGATTTGGGGGCAGAAAGAAAGTGATCTTTTGCTTCAGGAACTATGCTGGCATAATTTAGTGAAGTGTATTATTCTGACCTCTGACCAGACTCCAACGTTTGCTCGGATACTGAACAGAAATCTCAATAGTTTTCTGATTTGTAAAGCGATGAGGAAAATATTTTGCTCCAGGAGTGAGTCCACTCAAAATTTGGGATATGGCATATTAAAACAAACTTTATTATTAACACAGTATTAAACTAACTTTTCCGTACCAGCTGAGGTTACTCGTGAAAGCCCTGCCTTCTCAACCTTGCCCCTCGCCTGAGGTGTGAAAGCAGCCTCTGGTTATCTGGGACTGTGGCAACTTTACGTTTACTTTACTTTCGATAAGATGTGGAGATGTCGGTGTTGGGCTGAGATGGGCATAATAAAGTCCAACAGGTTTATTTGGGATCACTAGCTTTTGGAGCGCAGCTCCTTCATCAGGCATTGTAAGACCTCTCTGTGCCTTACCTTCTTTAAACTAAACTTTCTTTAAACTAACTTTAACAACATACAAAATATAGCTTTCAATTAGCAGTTAAACAATGCTTAAAAATAAAATGAAATACTTACTTCTTAACTGTTATCTTCTTTACCTCCATTCAAGCAAAACCCATCTCCGGTCAAAAGTCACTTTTAAATACAGTTAGCAAACACAGGAATACTTGCTGTATAGAAATGTCTTTGTTAGAGAGATCCTTCAGGAAACAGCCTGTAGATTCTTGTCTCCGTCAAACCACTGTTTTAACTTGACAGCTTTATCGAAAAGCTAATCTAAACTGACTGACTCAAAACCTGATTGCTTCAGTGCCTAGCTCCTCCTATTAATTATAAATCATCCTTATCCCACTCAAATCCCGTGACATGATTACTTAAATTGCGCACATTGTGTTTAAACTTGACGGGGAGAGTTTGAAGTGTCATATTGGGCACACCTCCTGGATACTTCCCGCCAACCGAGCCAGCAAGACTGCGACCCATATTTAAAGCACTTAGTGCCAGAAATGATCCCCATGAACTTCACGGCATAACTGGATGTTCCGCCAGCTCATTTGCATTAGGCTTGTCCTTTAACACCTAAGCATGGTTTGAAATGAGGATAGCCTCATTTTTACAATGCCTTAATTTCGCCTTCTGCAGCCACTGTGCCTGCCTGTCTTTTAAACCAGGATTTTTTAAAACCTTACTGCAGCAGATACATATAATACAGTGTATATCTCTAATTTTCTATGCATTACAGTATGGTTTAAATTATTTGGAAAGTTTGTTTTAAAATTTGTTGAAATTGTTTAGAAACCATGGCAAATGATCCAAATATATAGGGAACAGCACTTCTGTGTTTGATACAATTGAAAAGTTGTGCTTGAAATTACACTGATTACAGCTCGTATTTCTGCTATAATTTATTTGCATAATGACAACATAAAATCTTCCACAAGCTACTTAGTCAGACAATGTAATGGAACATATATATTTTTTGCATTAAAACTATCCCTTGATATATTTGAATAGTAACTTGGTGCAGTTCTATTGTTGGAGCTGAAAATAGTTTTATCATTGAAAAAAAATAGTGTTTTAATTTATCTAATCCTCCACCAGTGGGTACCCTGATATTTAACTTTAAAAAAGCTATACAGAACGACCTACTTGCTTCATTGGTAAACACTAGTCAATTTCTTGTCAATCAATATTTTCTGAGATGTAAAAAAAACTTTTAAAACATGACTGCTTCAATTTGAAGAGCTTCCTCAACAACAATAACTTATTTATGTAGTGCCTTTAATGTGATAAAACATGTCAAGGTACTTCAAACAGCCCGTTTTATTGGCATAAGACAGGTGCAGCTTTAAGTGAAATGATTTTTAAAGATTCGTTTATGTTTGACACGCCATACACTTGTATCAGTTCAGCTAAGTTTCTCTAGACTGTGCTGATAGAACTACCAGAAACTCTACCTCAGCCTATAGTTCCATAAAGAGCTCAGCAATAACATTTGCCCACATATTCTGAATTACCTGACACAGACAGTGCAGCATAGGGCAAGGATGCCTTTCCGAAGTCGCCATGTTTTTCAACTATCACATGCTTTTATAAATAGAGGCAAAATTTGTCTCTTTACCATAATGGTTGTAAAATTCAGGAATTACATTTGGATTTATTAAAAAAACGATTTTTAAAAAAAGTTTGGATTTATTGTTCTTTGTTACCATTTGAAATAGCAGTCCTCTATCTTTTAATACTGTTGTGTTATTCCCTTCAGGAAGAAACCAGTCAGCTAAAGGTGCGATCTCCAATTGTCCTTTTGTTTTGTTTCAGGCCATGTTCAATTAGATGCCAAGATGTGTTTCAGAGCGGTTGAAATTGCACTCAATAGTTCTGCTTCAAGAATTAAAATTAAAGCCACCTGCCCTCTGCTTGATTTTTGTATACGGTTGATGTGCCTTAGTCCAAATACCCCTCTTTGCTTGGTTATAAATCCTAGCTGAAATCGTGGACATGGTATATTTTGTTCTCTGTAACACTTAAAAATGTGTGGTTTAAAAAAAATGCATTTTACAGTTCTCTCGCTAAAGAATTTACGCAACAATAGAGTGCAATTTGTTTCTATTATGAGGTGTGTAGGATTTATATTTTGCGACTGTGCCTTTAATTTAAGATAAAATTAAGGGAGAGTCATGTGATCTGTTATGCTGTCTGCTTGATAGCAGGCCTGGGTGATTTGATTGTTAGGGATTAAAGGGGATCTAGATCATTTTATTGGGAAGAAGGTACTCTGTGTTTACATGGGAGACAATAGCAGCCGCCTGTATGCTAACAGTGGATGGACTGAGTGTCTCTGAAGTCCCAGAAAAGTGTTCAAAATGTTGCGTTGTAAACAGTTCTGCTTTAAATTCCCTATTTCCTTCCAAAATAAGAGACTTGGGATCTTGAGAATAGCTAATTAGCATACCTAGTTCATTACATGATGCAAGTGATTCACGTTGCCATGAAGATAGATATTCAGAGGGGAAGGGTTTCTAGGGTATCCCTGAAAATTCATAGATGCAGGCAATCTGCCAGGGTCTTGAGAGGGAGAGAGCAGATAGAGGCTGAAAGCTTCTGTTGATGTTTCCCCTAATTTTTCCTATTTACGTGTGGAATGAATTTTATGGCACTCTTATCAAGGGACTGTGTTCCACCTATAGAAATAATATATATAAAAAGTTACCCTAGTTATTGAATAAGATAAAGCAACCACACCCAGCCATTGACATGGCAACATGTCAATGCACAACTTTACCATATGGCATTTGAGTGTTTTCGTTTCAAAAACTGCTTTGAATAGTCAGGCAACTAGCTCATCTATTTCTTCACATCAAAAGACAAAAATCAGGCAGAGGTGAAACCCTGCTTAATTTGGAGAGACGTTGGCTTTTGTGATCTGGAGGGTGAAGATCAAGAGATACCATGTCTGTACATTAGGTGAAGAGGGAACTACATCTGGGAACTAGTGAAGAGAGAATGGAATCCCAGGAGGGTGAATGACTGTTGAGGTAGTTTTTGGGGAAGAGCAGGATTTATTCAATTTTTAGATTAAAAATCTGTGAATTGTGAAGTAATAAACCAGTTCACCATTGTAAAGTAAACCTTCACGATAAATACAAAAGTAAATTGGGGAGAGGTCACATTTGAAAGTATGCAGGGTTTAATATATGGGATACCCTCACAAGAACTTTGCATTTATTATTTGGAGACCCCCTAGAAATGCCATTGTATTTTTAATATGGAAAGTGTCTTTCGGACCAATCTTCCTTTAATTCTACAAGACCAGCTTCAACAGAATGACTATATCAGTGGTATTAACTGGCCCAGAAACCCTGTTACCTCTTTCAGACTTATTTAAGCTCTTCCAGTTGTCCCTTTCAGCCTCTAGCTCGGTGTCTTTCTGAGCTCACAGCTTCACTCCCCAACTCTTCGCCTCTCTGCCTCCAGCACCTTCGCTCTGAATGGAGATTGAGGAAAGAGGCAGCGAGAAGGAGCAAGTGAGCGACGGACAAATGGGCTGCGAGTGGGAGGTTGGGGAAGGAAACAGTTAGCAGGTGGATCAGGGAGGGAGACTGCAAGTTAGAGATGTTCCAGTAGTGAAAGGGATGTGGCAAACGGAAGGTTCAGTGAGCAGGCTGCAGGTAAAACAAGTGCTGAAATAGCTTTAGGCTCGATGAACTGACACAAACAAGTGAATTTGGCCATTAATTTCACGTGAGTCAAGCATGGCTCTTGTCCATTAGTTACCTGTGATGGTGGGGTCTATCAATTCTTTGCTCCTGAGCTAGTGTGGCAGTAAACTCCATTTAACCATCAGAATGTGCATGCCTGTAATAATTTACTGAGCAGCACTTGATGAGTTGAAGCACAGACCACTTAGAGGGAAACTGGTCTCTGTAAATTAAGCAAGAATGTGGGTGGGAACTCAGTGCTCAGATTGGAAAGACCAAATTCTTGAGGAACTAAAATAAGGCTGGAAGATTTGCCTAACTTTAGCATGAGGGCAAAGCCCCCAGAAAAATTTGCACCGTGAAAGACCATTCTGGGATGAAAAGTTTCCAGGCCAGCAAAGGAAAAGAGCAGAAGTATACAATGAGAAACTAAGAATAATTTTGGATTGGTTCTTGGAGAATTGAATCTCTTCTTTTTTTAAAAAATAATTTTTATTAAGATTTTCACAAAATATAAACAACAAAAAAATATTAACTAAACAACCATAGTAAAAACCAAAGAACAAAAACCAACCCCCCCCCCCCCCCCCCCCCCAGCAACTACAAAAACAAACAAAAGAAAACAACAGAAAGGAGAGAGATAACACCCGCCACATCCAACAAACCCCTGTACGCAATTCTCCCTCCCACCGAACCAACCCCTGCCCACCCTGGGTTGCTGCTGCTGCCGGCCTATTTCCCTACCGTTCCGCCAGGAAGTCCAGGAAAGGCTGCCACCGCCTAAAGAACCCTTGCACCGACCCTCTCAGGGCGAATTTCACCCTCTCCAACTTAATGAGCCCCGCCATGTCATTGATCCAGGCCTCCACGCTTGGGGGCCTCGCATCCTTCCACTGAAGCAAAATCCTACGCCGAGCTACTAGGGACGCAAAGGCCAGAACACCGCCCTCTTTTGCCTCCTGCACTCCCGGCTCCGCTGCTACCCCAAATATCGCAAGTCCCCAGCCTGGCTCAGCCCTGGATCCTACCACCCTTGACACCGTGCTTGTTACCCCTTCCAAAAGTCCCCCAACGCTGGGCATGCCCAGAACATATGGGCATGGTTCGCTAGGCTCCCCGAGCACCTAGTACACCTATCCTCGCCCCCAAAGAACCTGCTCATCCTCGTCCCGGTCATATGAGCCCTATGCAGCACTTTGAACTGTATGAGGCTAAGCCTCGCACAAGAAGAGAAGTTCACTCTTTCCAGGGCATCCGCCCACGTCCCCTCCTCAATCTCCTCACCCAGCTCCTCTTCCCATTTACCCTTCAGCTCCTCCACCGAGGCCTCATCCACCTCCTGCATAACATGGTACATGTCCGAAATCTTCCCTCCTCCAACCCACACCCCCGAGAGCACCCTGTCCTGAACCCCCTGCGGGGGCAACACAGGGAACCGCGCCACTTGCCGCCTGGCAAACTCCCTAACCTGCATGTACCTAAACATGTTCCCCGGGGGGAGCCCGAACTTCCCCTCCAACTCACCCAGGCTCGCAAACCTCCCATCTACAAACAGGTCCCTCAACCTCCTTATACCTGCCATGTGCCAGCTAAGAAACCCCCCATCGACGCTCCCCAGGACAAACCGGTGATTCCCCCGTATCGGGGACTCCATCGAGCCCCCCACCTCCCCCCTATGCCGTCTCCATTGCCCCCAAATTTTCAGGGTAGCCACCACCACCGGACTCGTAGTATACCTCGTTGGCGGGAGCGGCAACGGCGCCGTTACCAGCGCCTCCAGGCTCGTATTCACACAGGACGCCATCTCCATCCTCTTCCATGCTGCCCCCTCCCCGTCCATTACCCATTTACGCACCATTGCTGCTTTGGCAACCCAGTAATACCCACACAGGTTGGGCAGCGCCAGCCAGCCCCTCCCTATCCCTGCCCCGCTCCAAAAACACCCTTCTCACCCTCGGGGTCCTGTTTGCCCATACAAACCCCATGATGCTCCTGTTGACCCTCCTAAAACAGGCCTTCAGGATAAGGATGGGGAGGCACTGGAACAGGAACAAAAACCTCTGGAGCACCGTCAGCTTGGCGGACTGCACCCTACCCACCAGCGACAGCGGTAGCATATCCCACCTTTTAAACTCCTCCTCCATTTGCTCCACCAGCCTTGTGAGGTTAAGCTTGCGTAGGGACCCCCAGCTCCCAGCCACCTGGACTCCCAGATACCTAAAGCTCCTCCCTGCCTGCTTCAGTGGGAGCCTATCAATCCCCTCCTCCTGATCTCCCGGGTGCACAACGAACAGCTCGCTCTTACCCAGGTTGAGCTTGTACCCAGAAAAGCCCCCAAATTCGCTGAGAATCCTCATCACCTCCGGCATTCCCCCCACCGCATAAAGCGACACTCGATGCTCCTCCCCACCCCGCACCAGGCCCCTCCAGTTCCCCGACTCCCTCAGCGCCATGGCCAGGGGCTCAATTGCCAACGCAAAGAGCAAGGAGGACAGGGGACACCCCTGTCTCGTCCCCCGGTGCAGCCGAAAGTACTCCGACCTCCTCCTATTCGTGGCTACACTCGCCATCGGGGCCTCATAGAGCAGCCTCACCCAACGGACAAACCCCTCCCCAAACCTAAACCTTTCCAACACCTCCCACAGATACCCCCACTCAACCCTATCAAAGGCCTTCTCTGCGTCTAATGCCACCACTATCTCCACTTCCCCTTCCACATCCGGACATTCAGAAGCCTTCGTATGTTGGTATTCAACTGCCTTCCCTTTACAAACCCCGTCTGGTCCTCGTGAATGACCCCCGGCAAACAATCCTCTATCCTTGTAGCTAAGATCTTCGCTAACAGCTTGGCGTCTACATTTAGCAGCGAGATCGGCCTATATGACCCACACTGCAGGGCGTCCTTGTCCCGCTTAAGGATCAAGGAAATCAGCGCCCGTGACATAGTTGGGGGCAAAGCCCCCCCCCTCCCTTGCCTCGTTAAAGGTCAGAACCATCAGGGGGCCCAACAGGTCCGCATACATTTTATAAAATTCGGCCGGAAACCCATCCGGCCCCGGCTCCTTCCCCGACTGCATGCTGCCAATCCCAGTGACCAGCTCCTCCAGCTCAATCGGTCCACGATACACCCCCGAGCCCTCCCGCCCACCTCGTCTGCCAGCAGCCCCACCTCCAAGCGCCAGAGTGGGCGCTGGTCCCCCTCCTCCCTCAGCCCGAGGTCCACCCAGTGCGGGGCATGATCCGAAATGGCTATGGCAGAGTATTCAGCATCCTCCACCCTCAACCAGCCCCCTGCTCAGGACAAAAATATCGATCCTGGAATAGGCCTTATGCACGTGGGAGAAAAATGAGTACTCCCTGGCCCTTGGCCTCGCAAACCTCCAGGGATCCACCCCTCCCATCTGATCCATAAACCCCCTCAACACCTTAGCCGCCGCCGGCCTCCTACTCGTCCGGGACCTGGATCGATCCAATGGGGGATCCAGCACCGTGTTGAAGTCCCCCCCCCCCATGAACAGGCCCCCCGCCTCCAGATCCGGAATGCGGCCCAACATGCGCCGCATAAACCCCGCATCGTCCCAGTTCGGGCGTAGACTTCACCAGCACCACCCGCTCCCCCTGCAGCTTACCACTCACCATCACATACCTCCCGCCACTGTCAGCCACCACATTTGACCACCTCAAACGACACCCTCTTTCCCACCAGGATCGCCACCCCCCCGATTCTTCGCATCCAGCACTGAGTGAAATACTTGGCCCACCCATCCCTTCCTCAGTCGAACCTGGTCCGCCACCTTAAGGTGCGTCTCCTGGAGCATGGCCACATCCGCCTTCAGCCCCTTCAAATGCGTAAACACCCGGCCCCCGCTTGACCGGCCCCCCGTTCAGCCCCTCACATTCCAAGTTATCAGCCGGATCAGAGGGCTCCCTGCCCCCCCCCCCCCCCCCCCCCCCCCCCCCCCCCCCACCCCCCCCCCCCGCCGACTAGCCATAACCCATCCCGTCACCCCGCAGCGTGGGAAACGAGAGGAAAGCCCGGCGCTTTCGCCCTGCCCAACCCCGCCTCCCTCCTAGGGCAGCTCACAATTTGCCGGTCCTCACCACCAGGCTGCCCGCACTCCCAGTTTACCTCCCTGCCCGAACCCCGTCCACCAGACCCATACATAAAGACATCGCCCCACCCACCCTGAACGCCACCACACATCCTGCATGGAAACAGAGAACCCCCCCTCCAAAAATAGACACAGTTACATTTACATACAACACTCCGATCCCGACCCTCAGTTTGAGTCCATTTCTCGGCCCTGCACAAAGCCCACGACTCCTCCGGGGACTCAAATAATGGTAACGGTCCTTGTAGGTGACCCACACGCGCCGGCTGCAACATGCCAAACTTCACACTCTGTCTATGGAGCACCGCCTTCGTCCGGTTGTACCCGGCCCTCCGCTTAGCCACCTCCACACTCCAGTCCTGGTAGATCCCCACCACCGTGTTCTTCCACACCCCCCCCCCCCCCCCCCCCCCCCCCCCCCCCCCCCCCCCCCCCCCCCCCCCCCCCCCCCCCCCCCCCCCCCCCCCCCCCCCCCCCCCCCCCCCCCCCCCCCCCCCCCCCCCCCCCCCCCCCCCCCCCCCCCCCCCCCCCCCCCCCCTTACTTTTTAGGACACTACGGGCAATTTAGCATGGCCAATCCACCTAACCCGCACATCTTTGGACTGTGGGAGGTAACCGGAGCACCCGGAGGAAACCCACGCACACACGGGGAGGACGTGCAGACTCCGCACAGACAGTGACCCAGCCGGGAATTGAACCTGGGACCCTGGAACTGTGAAGCATTTATGCTAACCACTATGCTACCGTGCTGCCCCACTTGCTGCTCCGCTCCTTCTTGGCCCACCGAAGCACGCACACCCGGTCAACGAACCGGTGGAACCGCACCAGCACTGCCTGCGGCGGCTCATTCGGCTTGGGCCTCCTGGCCAATATTCTGTGGGCCCCCTCCAGCTCCAAGGGCCCCTGGAAGGACCCAGCTCCCATCAGCGAGTTCAACAAAACGACCACATAGGCCGCCAGGTCCGACCCCTCCAGCCCCTCCGTGAGGCCAGGATCCGTAAATTTTTCCGCCTCGACCGGTTCGCCATCTCCTTGAACCGCTTCTGCTACTTTTATGGAGCGCCTCGTGCATCTTCCCACCTTCCCGCGGAGGGCCGCGCCTCATCCTCTCTTTCGGAGGCTTGCGTGCTGCAGCTCCCGGATTGCTGGCCCCTGGACCTGTCTGAGCCTCCATCGCTCTCTGGTGGTAAACCTTGAACGACTCCAGCAGCTCCACCTTAAGCTCCTGGAAGCAGCGCTGAAGAGTCTCCTGCTGCTCCTGCGCCCACTGCCTCCACTCCTCGAGCGCTCCGCCGGCCGCCATTTTGTTTTTCTTCCCCCGCTTTCCAGAGTCGCTGCCACCGCTTTTCTGCTCGCCCCACTCCTGTTCCGGACCATAGAATCCTGGGGATCTGCTGCAGACCCCTTCCCACGTCTGGAATCGTCGATCAAGCACCACTGGGGGCCCTAAAAAGAGCCCAAAAGTCAGTTTCTAACGGGAGCTGCCGAACGTGCCCGGAAGTCAATTGAATCTCCTCTTAAAGGACGCTTGTGTTCCCAGTCATATTAAAAGTTCTGTTCTGTAGTTTCAAATCTATTTAGCAAAAATAGTATTTAATCAGTAGCCTGCTTGTTAGTAAACATCTCAAAATATGAAATAATGTCATGCTATCTGTTCAGCTATTAACTGAAAAGGAATGAAGCCAAATTCAATGGCTGAAATTGCTGTTGGTTCGCAGTATTCAAACCCATAGTATAAATCGTGAAACAATTGTATCAGAGCGGTGGCTACTTGAATCTCTCTCCCAACCTAATGTTCGCGGACCAACCAAACTCATTCTGCCTATGACCATTATTTCAACCCGGCTGCTGCTTATCAAAAGAGGACAATTAAGTGACTGTGGCAAGATCTACTACAGCAATCTTGATGACATTTGGTGGGATTCTGATTAAATGAGAATTTCCCATGAGGCACATTCCAATTTATTCTAGTACATTGATGCCAACAAAATCTGTTTTTTAAAAAAAAAAAATTTAATTAGACTTCCCCCTTCCACCAGGATGTTCCTTTGTGTCCTTCAATGGTAATTTAGGCCAGTCAGAAGTACAATTGTTGACGTTATTGCGGTGGAAAATATTTGCATGCAGTCCATGGTTCACTTCAGAGTTTGGATATTTTTAGATGCTGGAAATTTCCAGTTTTGCAGTAGTGGGAGAGTTTCCCTATCTGATCAACAGCTGAGTTCACAGAATTCTGATTAAAGTACTGTTCAAAAAGACAGGTAATCTGAGATGAAAGCATTCAAGCTGTTTTTTGAAAGTACCATGCAGCATTTTCATTACAATGCCACCAAAAAAATGTATTAATGTGCATATTTCGCGAGTGAATAGGCAACGCCTGTTTTGTGGATTTTAAAGACTTGCATATAATTTCAGTTGGCTGTGGTACCGATATTTGCATTCACACTCGAACTTTTGCACCAGCGAGACAGTTTGATTTGCATTGAAACCGACTGATTTGGCATAAATGCAACTTGAATCCATTGTCAGTCTGACGTCACACCAGAATAAATTCTCTTGAATGAGGGTCGGTTTGAAATTTGCATCTTATTTATGTCGAGTTTGGCACTTGTGTAAAATTGTTTTGGCTCCTGCACTTATGGATTGAGCGTACAATTTATGCAGCACCCTTTTCAATACTGCTTTTCAGTTCTTTGCCACCAGTAACATGATGCAACAGTACTTTGGGGTGTTCTGGAAAGCAAAAGATCAGTGATCATGTCTGTGGCTTCTCCCGTGATGTTTTGTTAAATAAACCATTAGGTTCTTTTTTCACCATGGAAATTCTTTCCCCTCATCCGGGTTGTTAATCACACTCCAGAATTGTACAGAATATACAGTCTCGAAACAGGTTATTCAGCCCAAACAGTCCATGGTGGTTTTATGCTCCACTTAAGCCTCCCCCCATCCTTCCTCCGCTATCACAATATAACCGTCTACTACCACCTTTCTCAGCACTTGCCCAAGTGCTGATTATTTACATATGAGATTGACATTTTGTCTGGAGCTTGTTCAAATGTGGGAAGTCACCAAGCCCATGCAGGCCCAAAACAATATAAATTCATGTGCGCTTCCTTGTTGAAGTGTCAATTGATCGCAATCACAAGTTGCAATGCCAGGTGATGTTCTCTTTCACGAACAGTGTGCTGAGGCCAATTGTTCCCCAACCACCCAGATCAACTCTCAACAACACTACAGGGTCCAAATTGGACAGCCCCTGAAAATGGCTATCAGGGTCACAATACATGATGAATTCAAACGAGTTGGATGTAATGCAGACAGGCCATATCTCGTGCTGTCTTCTCATTTATATGATTCTGCATGGAACCAGAGGTAAACATACTGTTGATTGGCTGCATGCATTAGCACAGGCCCCAAATCAATACGAGCTAGCATTATTTAAAACTTGCATTGCTTAATCTTGCTCAAATTTTTAAAAGGGTGTTGCTGGAGTAGGTACTCATTTTTAAAATATAAATTTAGAGTGCCCAATTCTTTTTTCCAATTAAGGGGCGATTGTGGCCAATCCACCTACCCTGCACATCTTTGGGTTGTGGGGGCGAAACCCACGCAAACACGGGGAGAATGTGCAAACTCCACACAGACAGTGACCCAGAGGCGGGATCAAACCTGGGACCTCAGCATCGTGAGGCTGCAGTGTTACTCACTGCGCCACCGTGCTGCCCTTTGGGTAGGTAATCATAATTATCTTTATTAGTGTCATAAGTAGGCTTACATAAACACTGCAATGAAGGTATTGTGAAAAACCCCTAGTCCCCACATTCTGGCACCTGTTCGGGTACACAGAGGGTGAATTCAGAATGTCCAATTCACCTAACAGCATGTCTTTCGGGACTTGTGGAAGGAAACTGGAGCACCCGGACGAAACCCACACAGGCATGGGAAGCATGTGCAGACTGCGCACAAACAGTGATCCAAGTGGGGAATCGAACCTGGGACCCTGGCCCTGGGAAGCAACAGTGCTAACCACTGTGCTACCATGCTGCTCAGATGCTCAGTCTCTTGCAGGAGCTGAGTCTAGCCTGGGAAAAGCAGTTGAATGGAAGAGTCACAACTCCAAGGCGTTACACGCAGCACAAGTGGTTTTGGGGGAGACAAGAGAAGTCCTGTAACCAGAGTCAGGAGCCCTCTGGATGCAGTGTAAAGATAGGGGAACAGATAGTCATGGTGATCAAAACCAGAAGTAGTGCTGCAAGAAGTTTAATGACCTCCCACAAGTGGTGAACATCAGTGAATGCATCATGATATTCCATATCCTGTCAACTCTGCCACTAGCCCTCAGCCACTGCACAGATCACCACACTTTCCAGCAACGTCAAGCAATCAAGACCCTTACCCAACATGTATATGCCTTACCTTATCCATTGTTATATGTATCGTTACAGGTCTCATGTCCAGACCTCACTGCATGCATATACAGGTCAGCTATTTAGTCATATCAGCTGCACATCATTGCTGATGCAGGGGACAGCAGTGGTGTTGAAACCACTGAAGATGACTGTGATCTCCTTTATGCAATGGTGCATGATAAACTGAGGTTTTGCTAACAAATCATCTCCTGCCTAGAAGGATCTGGATGTCCATGCATGTATGTTCATTGCAATGGTTATCTTCACACCCACTAAGAATACAGTCCTTGCCCTTCTCCGAGGTTGCAATTGTGGCTCTAGAAATGAGCAGGTTTCAGTCAGGCTCGTCTTATTGACGCACAGAAAACCTGAGGTTCAGGTGTGACAATAGCTCCTTGAGTATTCTAGGTAATACAGCCTCCTGCTTGGAACCATTTTACTTCTTCTGGAAAGTTAACTTGCTTTGGTGGTCTTTCTCATTCTCCCAGTCATGCTGCATTCCATGTGGAAGATCTGCTATCATGAGTTACAGACACCTGGTCAACTCTCAGCTGTGGCTAAGATACTGGACCAGAGCCGCAACTTTTTAAAGTTTTAATGCAGTGAAGGAAGATTGATTTGTTCCAGGAGTGATAATATAAGAAATAGGACTTGGTTATTTTATAAAACAAGCTTTATTAAAACAAAAGAAAAATAATATTTAAACCTTTTAAACTTCAACTGTAAAAAAAACCCACATTGCATGTAGTTTCTTAAATTTAACACACAAATTACCATTAAACAACACTTTAAATGAACATGCAGTTCACATTCCACTTGCATGGGAAGGCAGCGATGATACTTACATTTACAAAACAATTTTTCTTCTGTTTGCGAAGTTCTTTCAGAACGCTTTCCCAAAGCCTGCCTCGGTGGCAACTTTCCTGACCTAGTCCCTTTCCAAAGCCTTCTCTCTGTACCTGCTCAAAATAAGATTCTTTCTCTCTCTCTGAACTCCCCCCAGCCCCTCAAAGAAAGGTTCTTTCCGGGGGTTTCCAGACTTGAACCCATCATCATTATCTTGGCTGCTTGATTGCCCACTCCCGTTTATACAAAAGAACAAAGCCTATTGATATGCAACCCCAGGACGGGCAAAGAGGCCATCAGACTCTAATGGGCTAATAGCTGCTCAGACAGGAATGTCCTGAAGGACAATGGATCTCTGGTGACTCACCCTTGCTGAACAGGTGAATCCTGTGTACTCCCACTAACTGGTTTAAGTTTGAATGGGACAATGTACCTGAGGCCAGGTGTGGGTGTATCCCTATGATTCTGTGCTAGCAGTTATTGCCTCGGTCTGTTGAACCCCTAAATTGCCTGCTACATCTTTGATCCCAATTTCCTAATATATCCTTTGTGCAACATGTACCCATATCTGGGTGCAACAGGTTTGTGGGCAAGTCTAGAAATCCGCATAAAGTCCTTTCACACACGCCTGAATTTGTACCTTAAGTTCTGTAATATACAGGGCTATGGACCGGGTGCAGGAAGGTGGGATTAGAAAGGGCACCTGGGTGTCGTCTGGTTGGCATGGACAGGATGGGTTGAATGGCCTCCTTCTGTGCTGTAACTTTCCTATGGTTCTATTCTATAATTCCATTCTATGCCATAACACTTGCTATAGACATTTTGATTTTAAAACCATTATTCTACCAAAAACGTACGGAATTATAATTGTAGCCAGAAAAAAATCGAATTAGTTGATCTCTAAAATGTGTTGCTGGTTAAAATTCCACTTTGCTATGTGGGTGTACAACTGCCTGAAAGTTAGGGCACATGTCTTGCTCCACGATAAGGAACGTGCCTGCGACAGTACAAATAAATTGAAAGGGACCGTAGACTTAAATAAATGGACCATGTAAACATGTAAACATTTTAAAGGGAACATTGCTGGTGTGAATGGGGATGAGGTGTCCTTCTCACTGCTTAACGTATGTTCAGCTCTGCAGCCTATGCTGGGTGTCAGCTGGAGTCTTGAAGTCAAAAGATGGTGCTGGCATCAAATCAGCACTGATTAATGTCATAATCTGCCTCGAGTGCATACTTCTGGTGGTCATTAATTTTGCGAGCAAAAAGATGGTGTCATGTGCATTTGTGTCAGAAGTTTGCACATGTGCTGCGGCACTTTTTGGATCTCTTATGACATTCAAAGTGGCCAGTAAACGACACTGCTGATCTTTTCCTGGTTCTTATTTATCTGTATGTGTTCAGTGCTCACTGACAAAGCTGAACGGGCACCATCTGTGATTTTGGTGCCAGGCAGTTCCGGCTTTTCAGTAACATGAGCGAGCACATGTGATCGCCCTGGTCCCTCAGCTGGGAAATGGTGTTTGTGATGTAGAGATGTGAAATTTGGTGGAAATTAGTAATGTAAGGTAACTCATCTTTGCTAACATTCAAGGCTGGTTAGTTCATTTGTACATTTTGAAGACCCTGCGAGAACTCCCCTGCTTTCCTTTAAATAGTGATTTTGATCTTCAACATCCACCTGCCTGTCCATAACTCTTAGAAGTGTGACACTAGATTGTATGGTATGGCTAGGTCAATGGAGTGGGTTTGACCTCGCAACCTTCTGATTCCGTAGGAAAACTGCTACCACTAAGCCATGGCTGATCAAATATATCCATCCATCCCTGATTTGATTTATTATTGTCACATGTATTAGTATACAGTGAAAAGTATTGTTTCTTGCATGCTGTACAAACAGTGCATACCGTACCTAAGGAAGGAGAGACTTCAGAATATAATGTTACAGTTATAGCAAGGTGTAGAGAAAAGATCAACTTAATACAAGGTAGGTCCATTCAAAAGTCTGATGGCAGTAGGGAAGAAGCTGTTCCCTCCTGCCTACTCCTGTTCCCTGCTCCTGTTTACACACATTCAACATGCTCATAACACACATCCATACACAATTGTTTCTAGTCCTACACAGAATCATAGAATCCCTGCAGTACAGAAAGAGGCCATTCGGCCCATCAGGTCCGCTCTGATCCTCTGAAAGAGCCCACTCCCCTGCCCTATCCCTGCAATCCCACCTAACCTTTTGGACACAAAGTGGCAATTTGGGCACTAAGGGTTTAGCCAATCCACCTAACCTGGACATCTTTGGACTGTGGGAGGAAACCGGAGCACCCGGAGGAAACCCACACTGTAAACTCCACAGATAGCCATCCAAGGTTGGAATTGAATCTGGGCCTCTGGCGCTGAGACAGCAGTGCTAACCACCGTGCCACCCGATGCAACAAATACATACACACACTTGAACCTACATACATAAACACACTCCTACACACGCAAACATCCTCTCTTCCCACATGAAAACACACCTGTGGATGCACACCCATGCGTATTATAGAAAATGTACACCATACAGAATGATAATACACATAGAATTTTATCGAAATGCGTGATGTTACAACATGGAAATCAACCATTCAAGACCATGTTGGCTTTTACACTCCAAACACACACATTGGTCTACCTACTTTTACCCAATTTGATCTCTTTTTCATGTACCTATTCAATCTAATGCAGAATGAGCACACAATTTCTTTAATCCTGGGAGAGAGTTGCACATCTTTGTGGAAGGTGGCACCGTGGTTAGCACTGCTGCCTCACAGCACAAGTGACCCAGGTTCAATTCCAACCTTGGGTGACTGTGGAGTTTGCACTTTCTCCGCGTGTCTATGTGGGTTTCCTCCGGGTGCTCCGGTTGCCACCCACAGTCCAAAAAGATGTGCAGAATAGCTGGATTGATCATGCTAAATTTCCCCTCAGTGTCCAAAATATACAGGTTATGTATAGGACATGAATGTATAGGACTCAATGGACTTGAATGGCTTCCTGCACTGTCGGAATTCTATGGTTCTAATTCTATTTTTAGTGTCCAGGGAAGTGCAGGATAGGTTCCGGGGATAGGACGGAGTGGAGTGGGTGGGTGACATGCGTAGAGTGGTCTTTCAAAGGGTCGGTGCAGACTCAATGGGTTGAATGGCCTCCTTCTGCACTGTAAGGATTCTATGATTCACAATTTTCCGTGTAAAGATGTTTCTCCTGTCCTCTATTCTAAATCTTTTGCATCTAATCTTGTATCTGTGGCCCCTAGTTCTTGACTCCTCAACTGCATCAATCAACCCTGTCCTTCTGTCTATCACCCTGTAATCAGTGGAGCAAAACTCGAGCATAAATTGGCTCAAAATCTGAGACTTTACCAAATTCTGAAGCAATGTCATGAAACATGAGTCAGATTTGCACAATGGACTGTAAAATATGAGAGAGCTTGGTGCATTTTGGGGTGATATTACAAATTAATATAATTTTCTCACTTTTTGTAGCTCGTATTGCCTTGTCATTGCCAGCACACACCCTGCAGTAGTTATTGCTTGTGCAGGGATATTGTTAAAACAAACAACAGTAAAGAAAAAAATCACGTGTAAAACTCTACAAAAGAAAATCATTGTGTAAAGCACTTTGAGATGTTTTGATATGATAAGATGCAACTTAAGTGCAAATATTTTATTTAGAATTCCCTTTTGAAGGGGAAGGCAGGTCACCAGTTTGGTCATTTATTTGGTCTTTGCTTGTAGTGCTCTGGACAGTGATCAGTTTACAATAAATTTGATCTTCGTATAAATGCTGGCTTATTTCCATTGTTTTAAAATCTGTGCAACTATTCAGCATCAATGTCAAATATAAGCCTGAAGTATTTTTTGAAAGTCAATTTTAATCAATAGAAATTTATTGATCCAATTCTAATGTGAGAAGAGTTCTATTCTAAAAGCTGGAAAAACTCTTAATTATTCGAAGTCTTCATTCTGAAACAGTTGCCTCCATCCTTGTTGGCAGAGAGTTCCAGGTCATCCCCACTCGCAGTGTAAAATAGTTTTTCACACCCTCTCAGCATCTCTTCCTGAAGCCTTAAATCTTTGCCCAAAGTCTCAACTCATGGAGCTGGATTCTTCGCCCCCCCAAGAAGCCAAAATTGCGTTTGGCGACAGGGCAGAGAATCCGTTTTGATGCCTAAATTGGGAGTGGCGCCGGTTTTATGATTCTCCGCCCCCTGAAAAGCAGCATACTCTAGGGGTACGCCGGTGCCAAGTGTCCACGGCCTCAGGCCACTGCCTGAGGCCCGCCCCGCGATGCTCCATCCCCAACCGGCTGAGTTCCCAACGGCGTGAGTTACGTGTGCTCACACCGTTCGGGAACCTCGCCTGGCGGCTGTGGACTCATTCCGGGGAGGGCCGATCTGCGTCCAAGGGGGGCTTCATTCGTGACTGGGGGCACTGTGGGCGGCGGTCTGGGGTGCGCAAGCGGCCGAAGGGGGGCACTACTTTTGCGGTCTGGGTCTGCGGGCTGAGTCCCCCTGAAGCATGGCACGGCCATAGAACCGTAAATGGTCAAGTCCTTATCGGCAGCTAGAACTGCGAGCTTTACACTGCCTCCCTGATAGCCCCCCCCAGCAAAACAGGGAATCAGTGGCCATTTTGCGCCAGCTTTCCTGGTGTAAAAGACCACCGTTTTCACGTCGGCGTGGTGACTTAGTCTCCCAAACGGAGAATCCAGCCCATAGTTTTTAAAAAGTTATAAAAGTGCTACCTTTTTGTCCCCTGTTCAGAAATGCAAGTTTTATTTGGTTAAACATGATTTAGAGGATAAATGAACTGTGTTTTACCTGTGTTGAGAAGATGTTGAGAACATGGAAGATATTCCATCTTCAATAAATCAGTCTATTTGGCAAAATTTTGATTTTTAATCAAATCATATATTTGAGTTTGTAAAAGTGACTGCTTCATGCGTTTGTGTTCAAGGTATATTGAATGCAGACTTGCAATAGGATTTTTAGAAGCGTTTCTCAAACTAACTTTTGCTTTGAGAGTAGAATGGAATCCACATCGTTTACTCTTGGTTTAGCTGTCACGACATAATTAGAGATGAACATTCAACTTGCCTTGATTGATCAAGCATGCACATTGGCACGCAGGTTGCTGTCAAGACTGGAGCTTATTGTTCTTGTCCCAAGATGAAAAAGAGAAGGCAATTTTCATTACTGTAGTTCAGTAACTGGAACCAAAAAGAGATTGGTTTCTTCATGTTATTGAGGAATAATTGTTAGGCTGAGCATTCTTCCAGATTCATTCAATCTACTACATTCTATGTTTTAAGTGTACAGTAGAAATCTGAGATTAAATACCACTGCTAATAACAGTTCTTAACCAGGACCAAATTATAGGTTAAAGTCATGAGGTGTCTTCCACTAATTCCATTGTGTATCCTGGTTGCACTACGTTTCTACATGGAGAAATTATTTATTAGTTATCTAATATTGATGCTAATGGGTGAGTGATGAAAATTGTCTGTTGTTAATTGAGACTATCTGCAACTGTTAGCAATATAATATATTAAAAAAGGCAATAAATGATCAGCTTTGTGTTTTTATTTGTAACGTTTTGATAAAAGTTTGCCTTTATTAGCGGTTCCAAAAAGCTGCCTTTTCCCTGAAATCTTTGAGAGTGTTGTCACCTTCCAAATCTGTGCCCATCTGTTTCACAACTCCTTGTTTGAACCTCTCTAATCTGGTTCCCACTCTGTCCCAACACTGAAATTACTCCAATCAAAGTCCTAGATTATATCTTCTGCACATTATGATTTTGTAAATTTCATGTTGCCGCAGGTGGGCCTATATGTCCCCATTGTATCTCTCTCCATGTTTGCTATCTTCTAATCCTTGGGAATCTAATGAATTTTGGCAAATCAAAACCAATGCACCCACTATTTTTTTGCAGCTATCTCTTTTAAAATCCTGGGATGTAGAGCATCAGGGTTTAATACTTCATCCTATTAATTTCTCCAGTACTTTTTTAAAAACTTGTACTAATTTCTTTGAAGTTCCTCATTCTTGCTACACTTGTGGTTTCCCGTTATTCCTGGAATGTTCTTTGTGTATTCTACCATGCGGACATTAATAAAGTATTTGTTTAAAGTCTCTGCTATTTCCTTAGCCTTCATTATAATTTCACTTTGCTCTGTGAGTCCATGTGTATTTTCATTAATCTCTTCCTATACGTCAGCCAGTAGAAACGTCTACAATCTGTGTTTATAACCCTTTCTAATCGACTCTCATATTCTCTTTCCTTATCAATCTGTTGGTCATTGTTTGCTGAATTCTAAAATGCATCCAATCTGCAGGTTTACTCATTTTTTGGCAAACTTATAAGCCTCTTCCTTTGATACCATATTTTTAACTCCTCTTTCTCCATGGTGCTTTTTTGCCTCAGGAACTGTAACTCTGCGACAAATCATGTATTTATTCTTTAAATGCTAGTTTATATCGTATCTTTTAATGTAGTTTCTCAATCTATCCAGCCGACTCTCACTTCATATTTACATAGCTTGCTTTGATTAGATTTAAGACTAATTTGAGACTTGCATTGAGTTTGAAAGTTATTTATTTAAAATGGCGGTATGGTGGCACCATGGTTAGCACTGCTGTCTCACAGCGCCAGGGACACTGGTTTGATTCCAGTCTTGGGTGACTGTGTGGAGTTTGTACATTCTCCCAGTGTCTGGATTTCCTCCCACAGTCCAAAGATGTGCAGGTGAGGTGGATTGACCATGCTAAAATTGCCCCTTAAGTGTCCAAAAGGTTAGGTGGGGCTGCGGGGATAGGCTGGGGGCGTGGGCCTAGGTAGGGTGCTCTTTCAGATGGTTAGTGCAGACTCGCTGGGCCAAATGGCCTCCTTCTGCACTGTTGGGATTATATGATATTATGGTCACTCTTCCCTTGAGGTCACTTTCCGACAAGGTTATAACTTGACCCTTTCTCATTGCATGATACTTGTTCCAAAAGAACCTGCAGTTTCCTTGACATATTGATGTGGAAAATTATCTTGTATACAGCCCATAAATTCACCATCCGAACGATTACTTCAGATTTGTCCAGTCTATATTAAGATGAAAGACCTCCGTGATTGCTGGATTATGCTGATTAGATATGCCTCTAATTTCCTGAGGAGTGTGAAGCATGCCAGGATCACTGTGCAGCAGACTGAAAGGAGTGTGAAACACACCAGGATCCCTGTGTAGCAGACTGAGAGGACTGCGAAACTCACCAGGATCACTGTGTAACAGACTGAGAGGAGTGTGAAACACACCAGGATCACTGTGTAACAGACTGAGAGGTGTAACCAGGAAGACTGTGTAACAGAGGAGTGTGAAACACACCAGGATCACTGTTTAACAGACTGAGAGGAATGTGAAACACACCAGGATCCCTGTGTAGTGGACTGAGGAGTGTGAAAAAGGTTAGGATCTTTATGAAGCAGATCAGGAGTGTGAAGTAGGCCAGGATCTCAGTGAAGCACACTAGGGAGGTATATCTCTTGGGCTACCTGACAACCAGTTAACTCAACTTGAAGGAGACTTTTTTTTTTGAACATCTTATTACAGTTCTACATAGTTCTTGGGGATGAATAAATTGAACCTAAAATGAGAGGGAAGCCATTCATACTCGTTGAAATAAAAGTACTCTCAATGAAAAGATGTTGGGGTTGTATATCATTACATGGATACTGGATCAAAATCGGTTTTTCTGTAATATCCTGTGCTGTTATATATAATGAGGTAACATTCCTTCGATAATCAGCAGTCCCTATGCATGTGTCTCTCAAAATCCCCATAATATCAAGCCTTGGATTGTTAAATGGCAAATAACTTTACGTTGCATAAATATTGGACAATGACTACCTTCAACAGAGCCTAACCAAATCCCCATGACTTTCTGTGGCACTACCATCAAACTCTTGGGGGTCACTATTGATCAGATACTCAAATGGAACAGTCACATAAATGCCATAGCTACTACAGCAGTTCAGAGACTGGGTTCTGCAACAAGAGGCTCATCTCCTGACTCACCTGCACCAGTCCATCACCTCCAAGCCACAAGTCAAGAATATGATAAAATAATTTTCCATTTGCCTGTATGATGCAGTTGCAGCAATATCCAAAGCTCAATACCATTGAGGACAAAGAAGTCCACTTGATTGTTACCCATCCACCATCTCCATCACCATTGCACCTGGGTTGTGTGTGTCCTATTTACAGGATGTATTGCAACAAGGCACTATGACCATTTTTTCAACAGCATCATCCACAATCTGCACCACTTGGAAAGACGTTAGCTGAAGTTGCATAGGAACACCCATTACCTTGAAGCTCCCACCACATCATATACACCCTGATTAGGACATTTATCGTCCTTCTTCAATGCTGTATAAAAGTTCCAGAGTTTCATACCGAACAGCATTGTGAGTGTATCTTCCCTACTTTAACCATAGCAGTTCAAGAAGGAGGTCCACCACCTTTCTAGGGAGAGACCATAAATGAGAGCGTTGCTGGCAATGCCCACCTTCTGATAATGAATGAAATAAAAATTCCAGTGCTGAATAGCTAGTTGTTTCCAGCCCATGAGGGATGCTGCTAATTATCAGGCAACTATTGCCATAACTAAATCACAGAATTACGTATTAAATCATTCTATAATATTCCCTCGGGGTCCATGTTGAATCCACCCTGTTGATAATACAGATAGTTATGCTTGTGTATGTTGAAATTGCCTGCTTGAACGTTGTGGTTATTTCAAAGCCCACTATTTGCAATATTTTTTTAACAGGTTTCCTAATAGCTAGGCAAAGTGTGAAATGTCTGTTGAGTGACTGAGAAATCAAATCACTGTCTAGTATAGAAAAATGAAACTACTAAATCAGGTGGAGGAAATACAAGATTTCAGTTTTACCTGTGGCGGAGTACTGATATTGCTGGACCTGCCAGCAAAAGCTTCCTCTCTATCAAAACCCTGCTGTAGTTACTTCTGAATACTATAACTAATGTTGATGAAGCAAAGTCTCCTCTCTGTGAGCCCTGCCTTACTAACCTCAGAATACTGCAGCTCATATTGGTGAAGCAATGTCATTGCTGGGAATTAAATGGAACACAAAATCTATGTGGGGATTTCTGGATTGAAAATTTTGCTTTCGTCCCATGGAAGATCCTGATCTTCATTTGGACCTGAGGTAACAAATCCATGCTTTCCTCCTTGACAAATCGTTCCCTCTGGCTGATTAGTTTGGTGATGAAATTTGGATCCTAACTATGTCTTATGTTACAGACATTTTCAATTCTGAACGAGCTGAATCTCAAATTGCAACGAAAAGATGATCGCTTTCGGCACTGTACCGAAAGATGTTTTGCAAATATCATTGCAAGTACAAGTACAACACCAAAACCACTATATGTTCCCCATGCTATGACACATGGAAGAAAACAGTGTTAGCAAGGAAACTGTTAATAAACTAGCAAGCTTTATTCAGTCGCACCTGGCTGTGTTGATCATCAGTTTTTGTGTTTCCAGAGAAGCTGCATATATTTTGAAAGAAAAGAGGTGGGCGAAAATCCTTTTTGAGTTTGAGAACCCAGAGTCAATTATTAACTTATAGCTGATTCCAAATGAAGAGACAACTTCTGCGCCTCACCTGTGACAGCACGTTAAAAACACGCCATGAGGCGTGTTCATGAGGTCGTCAACCTTCTGGAATAGCATCTCTGAGGGGTATCCAGTGCTGAGTCAAGCATTTTGTTGCTATTGCCCTTTACAAAGATCTACATGTGCGAGGTTGGATTTTCCGTCCTCACAAAGATGAAGACAGCACAAAGGAACCGACTGAACTCTGCATCTGATATCGCATTGCCCTGTCCTCCTGTGAACCTGGTTGGAGTGAGAGCGTGAGGACCAAACAGGACCAATTGTTGCATTAAAGTTAAGTGAAATGGTGTATTGCAAGGTCAGATGCCGTGGGTCCCGAAGGTCGGCCAGTTGGTAAAAGTGGCTCCAAAGTTTGAAAAACACTGGCCTACCAAACCAATTGTGTTCAAGAAGGTAGCTCACCACAGCCTTCTTAGCAACAATTAGAGATGGGCAATAAATGCTGGCCTCGCCAATGAGGGATGCCATGAATGAATTAAAAAAAGATAGTGAAAAATATCAAGCATGCCATTTTGTACCTGACAAATGTTCTTAATATTAACATTCCTTTCCTCTGCCTTACAGCCGTATCAATGTATTTGCAATTGATTCTTGCAGTTGTACAGTTCCAATTGTACCCACATCCATCCAGGACTTAATCTGAGCTCCTCACTTGGCTGAAATCAGCTAAGCCAGCGCACATGTGAAATATCACTGTATAGAATTGAAATAAATGTGCATCACAGAAACTAGTTAGTGTCAGCTGTGGTTCAGTGGGTTGCATTCCCTCCTCTGAGTCACAAAGTTCCAGTGACAATAAGCGATTTTCATTTCATGTCCTGGTCAATACTTATCCCTCTTATCAACATCATAAAATATTACATTTTAAAAGAACTTCATTGGCAGTAAAAGTGCTTTGCGACATCCAGTTGTCATGAAAAGCATGATACAAATGCAGGCCTTTTTAAAAAAAAAACACTTTAGTCTCTGCTGGTGTTTATGCTCCATGCGAGCCTTCCCTTAGCCCTGTTGGTCGAACCCCATCATCCCGACTCTATTCATTCTTCCTCATGTTTACTTAGTTTCCCTTTTGTATCTAAGCTATCCACCTTGACTGTTCCTTGTGGTAGCACGTTTCACGTTAAAACAACTCTGTATGTTTTCTTATTCTTTTGCCGAGTGTGCGCATCACTGACTCAACCAGCATTTCTTACCCATCCTAATTGCCCTTGCGACGGTGGTGGTGAGCTGCCTTCTTGAACCGCTGCAGTCCATGTGGTGTAGGTACAGCCACTGTGCTGGTCAGAAGGCATGTTTGCCCTTCATTCCTTTATTGGATTATTAGTGAAAAGCTTGCATTCGTAGGTCCTGGATTTGTACACCTAAGTCTCCCCTTTCATAATATTAAAGACTTCTATCAGGTCATCCTTTACCCTTTCCTTTTCTGAAGAAAAGCCGCAGCTTATTTAATATTTCCTCACCAAGTATAAATTAGTTTTGGTATAAATTTATAAATTATAATTATAAATCTTTGAATGCTCCATTGCCTCCTAATAGTGTGGAGGTCACAACTGTGCTCAGTACTCTCAATTCTGCTGCTCTGGCGGGGGGGTGGTGGGGTGGGGGGGGGGGGGGTGGAGGAAGTACTTTGTTTTTTAAAAACATGATCTTTTTAACTCCTATTGCTACTTTCAGTAATGTTTGTGTTTGTCCCTCCAGATCCCTCTGCTCCTCTACACCATTTCAGACTCTTGTCTTCCAAGGAGTATGCAACCTCCTTATTCTTCTTACCAAGATGTACCACTTCACTCTTATCCATATTGAAATTAATTTGCAAAATTTCAGTGGAATAGAACAGTTCCCACAAAGAAATGAAACCTGACAAGGTTACAGTTACTTATGTTTCATGTTCAATAGCCACAAATATCAATAGTCCATTCTGCAACTTTATTAATGTTGTCTATTTTGTCGTCACTGGCCACTTCCTGAACTGGGTAATAATCTGGGACATCCTGATTGTTGACTTTGTTCACAAGGTGATTGGATGGGCGGAACTTCCAGTTTAAAAAAAAATAAAGTCAGTAATTGCTCTTTTCTGTGGAAATGTTGACTGAGTAAAAAAAATCAAGTATGCCAATGATTTGGTTGCAAGAGATCTGAAATAGCATGAAACTTTATTGGTGAATACAACCATAAACACAGATTCTTGTTGCTATTAAATGAATACATGGCATATAAACAATGATTTCTAGTAAACTATGATCTTGTCAGTTTTCACTTTTCTTTGGGAACTGAAATATTTCTCTAATATTCCATTGCAATTTGGCAGAAGTTTGTTATCTTGTGACGCATTTTCAAAGGCTGCTGGCAAACAGACATGCTCGAAGGGCTAAAGTTTAAAGGAAGGGGAAGTAATTTGTCCATAATGGCTCAGAGATATCAAATTGTTTGGTTAAGAATTTTTAAAAAACACAAGAGACTGGAAATTCCCCAATTCAATCCCCAGCTTGTGCTGATTTGGCAATTTAAAGAAAACATGAAATTGCTTTTATGTGGCACCTTTCAGATCCCGAGGATGCCCCATTAGTAAGGATGCCTGCATTGACCTCAGTGCCCTGATTTCATGCTTTTATGGGTAATATAATAATGAGATAATTAAAGAACAGTTTCCAAAACAATCAGACTGCATTAAAAATTTGCAAGCGTCTGATAATTTGACTCGATTGTTGATTGGTAAGATAGAAAAGTATATAGCTATGTCTACTTCCCTTATACAGTGAGAAATATAAGAAAGTAAGGAATGATGATTTAAAGGTTTCAAACTGGAGCTACCTCAGGAGGTTGAAAAGTCCTGAGGTAATGGTGAGGTAAAAGAAGGGGGATGCAGGAAAGTTTAGAGAGGCAAAGAGAATTTGGAAGAGGAGGAGCTTGGGCGAGAGAGGTTATTCAGGTAGGGAGTAGATGAGAACTGTAACTGTGGAACATTTAAAACTATTGTAGGTCAGGGTGATACACCTGTATAGATCAAGGATAGTAACTTGGTACAGGATAGGAAATGGGCAGTAGAACTTTGGATGGATTTTAGTTGATAGAATCATTTGAATCTGGTATCATAAACCAACCTGATACCTGAATGAGATTTCTTCAAAGAGTGAGTCTTATTTCCACAGCATCATTCCAGGCGAAGGTAGCAGGTGCAACACCTGCTCCTTATCTGTCCTCACTATCTATGGTCCCAAACACTCCTTCCAGGCGAAACTGTAGTTTACATGTAGTTCTTTCAATTTAGTGTACTGCATTCATTTCTCACAATGTTGATGACTACACATTGAGTGACCGCTTTACAGAACACCACTGTTTAGTCTGCAAGCTTAAATCCCAGCCTTTCTGTCCTTCGTCTACTGCATTGTCTCCCAATGTAAGCTTGAGGAATGACACCTCGTCTTTTAGTTAGGCACTTTACAGACTTCCAGACTCAACATTAAGTTCAACAGTTTCAAACCATAATCTGCTCGTTTTTTTCCCCCGTTTCTTTGCTTGTCTCGGTTTTTACTTTTAGTCAGCATCATATCTTTTGTTTCTTTTTCTTTCTGCATCACCATTGTCTTTGGCCCTGGAAGACTGAGGCTTCTATCATTCAATCTTCCCTGTCGTCCAATCTATCACAGACATTCCCTTTGTCCTTGTCCCATCCATCCCTTGCTCAAAGTATATGAGGTGTCTCTAACTTTTCCCAGGAAAGGTCCCAGACCTTGAAACGTTAATTCTGTTTCTATCTCGAGATGCTGCCATTACCTGCTGAGTATTTCCATCATTTTCTGTTTTTATTTCAGATTTCCACATCCGCGGTATTCTGCTTTTTGATGCTTACTTGGTTTGTTTTGGAATCTGTTCTGGTTGTGACACAAAAATTGCACTTCAGAAATTTAGCTTCTGCAGAATTGACTGCTTTGTACAAATGGTAAATGTTTTGGAATGATTTAATGGCACAAGACTGGTTTTAAAAAAAGTGTCTAAATCTTCAACAATTTCCCCTTGTTGACTTCTTGTGATTTGGTACCCTTGTTTCTGATATTGTTTGTGACCGAGAGAAACACAATTCTTGATAAGTCATGGTTTTTAAAATTCATTCATGGGATGTGGCCGCACCAGCTAGGCCAGTATGTATTGCCCATCCTTAACTGCCTAACTGCCCTCGAGAAGGTGGTGTTGAGCTGCCTTCTCCAACCGCTGTAGTCATGTGATGTAGGTACATCCAGAGTACTGTTAGGGAGGTGTTCCAGAGTTTTGTCCAAGCGTCAGTGAAGGAAATGTGATATATTTCCAAGTCAGGTGGTGAGTGGGTTGGTGGGGCGGGGGGGGGGAACCTCCAGGTGGGGGTGTTCCCATGTGTCTGCTGTCTTTGTCCTTCTGGATGGTCGAGGCCATGGATTAGGAAGGTGCTGTCGAATGAGGCTTGGTGAGCTGTTGCAGTGGATCTTTTAGATGGTACACACGACTGCCCACTGACGGCGGTGGAAAAGTGCATGTTTTTGGATGGAGGTGCCAATCAAGTGGGCCTGGACGGTGTCAAGATTCGAATGTTGGAGCTTCACTCATCCAGGCAAGTGGAGAGTATTCCATCATACTTCTGACTTGTACTTTGTGGTGGACAGGCTTTGAAGAGTCAGGAGGTGAGTTACCCACTGCAGGATTCCAAACCCGTGACTTGCCTTTATTGTTATGGCTAATCTAGTTCAGTTTCTGTTCAGGATGTTGATAGTGGGGGATTTAGTGATGCGAATGTCACTTAATGGCAAGGGATGATAGCAGCATATTTTGTGTATTTGTTGCTTTTGAATACATCAGTTCATGCTTGTTTAAGTAGAATTCTGGCACACCCATGTCATTTGGACAAACATATTGCATTGCACAGTAAGACTTGAGAGGCTCCGGCAAATTCCATTTCTCAATGTTGTTAGGTTTGATTAATTAACGCCAGCATATTGGGTAATGTAATTGAATATGGCAAACGCAGACTTTGTTTCCTCTATGGATACTGAAGAGAAAAGGAAAGAGTCTCGGGCTTTATGTTCCAGAAAGTTGCACAAAGTTGATTATAACTGGAGATATTTAATTTGGAGTTCTGGTATGCCAGCTAGGGTTTCAGAATTTCCTGTTTTTTTTTAATGTAAACATGCTCGATAATATAATTAAACACAGTTGCCGCCAGGACATTTTTAAGTGGAACTTTTGTAAATCATGTGGTACATAAAAATGCAAGCAATTTAAACTTCTTTTACTTAAAAGAATTTCAGATATGAATATTCTAATACTGACTGAGCAAGTTGCAAGGAGTTTAGGCCTTTTCATTAATTTCAGCCAACAAATGCAGCAAGTTGCATTGAACAATTGATTATCTGTGCAGTTTAAATTCATTTACTACTGGAAGCAGGCCCAACACAAAGGAGGATGGTTGGCAGACCAATCAGTTGGCCTCAGGACATCAGTGCAGATGTTCTTCCTGACAGCCTCAAAGGCTGATCCATCTTCAACTGCGTCATCAATGACCTGCCCCATCATAAGGTCAGAAGTTTGAATATTCATTAATGATTGCACAGTGTTCAGTGCCATTTGCAAATCCTTAGGTAAATTAAGTTGACATGCCTGCATGTAGCAAGACCTGGACAATATTGAAGCTTTGGTTTAAACATGGCAAGTAACGACCGTGTCACACAAGTGCCAGATAAGGACCGTTTCTGACAAGAGAGTCGAACCGCACCTTTCATTGATTTTTACCAACCGGAATTCCCCAAAATTAACATCCTGGGGCCAGTCATGCAAATGCTGTGGCTGCAAGAGGAGGTCAGAGACTGGGTATGATGTGGTGAGTAAGTCACTTCCTCGTTTCTCAGAGCTGTTCCAACATCTGCAAGGCACAAGTCAAGAATGTGATGAAATTCCCTCCGCTTGCTTGGATGGGTGCAGCTCCAACAACACTCAGGAAACTCAACACATTCCAGGACAAGGCAACCTGCTTGATTGGTGTGTCATGTAACACCTCAAATATCCACTCCCTCCACCTTTAGTGCACTGTGCCATCTGCAGGATGCACTGGAGGAATTCACCAAGGCTTCTTCTCCTTCCAAAGCTGTGACCTCTATTAGCTGGAAGGGCACGGGCAGCAGACACATGGAAACACCAATACATGCAAGTTCGCCTCCGAGTTAGACAGCAGGTTTACTGGGAAACATATTGCTGTTCCTTCATCGCTGGGCTAAAATCGTAGTACTCTCCACCTTTTACAGCACTGTGTGTGTGTATCTAAAACTGGCAATGAAAGTTATGGATATTGTATTAAAAGGAGTGTAGTCCATGGGATCCAGTGTTGACGAGAAGACAAAGCAAATAGCATAGGTGGATGGATGTCGTGTTGTGCATTGGGAAGCTGTGGGGGAACTTTTTTCCTTTCAAAATATAAATTCGGACTCCTGGAAAAAGAATGATAATGATTCATCCCAGCGACACACTGCATCATAATTTAAAAGGAATTGTATAATATTTGAAAAATAAAATGGATAATGGGATTGGAGCAGCGAACTCTCCTGCATCAATTATTTGTGAAATTACCTGTGCAAGCATCGTTATTTATGTAAATATATAAATAATAAAATCATGACTCTGGTATTCTTGTAGGTTTTAATAATATGTACTTGTTTAATTGTAGTTAGACCTATGTAATTATTCAATTTGCAAATCTGCTTGCAAAACCCTGGTTCAAAATAGATCAGTTGATCACAGAGGAGCGAATGAATTGGAGCACAGCTCAATTGCATGCTGTCTACTGCAGTCAGGTTCTTCTATGGCTGCAAAGTTCATTCAAACCTCATTGTTGGAAAGAAAACGCAACAAAACAGTTGACACTGAGAGCCGAAATAGATACAGCAACAACTGATTGTGTTGCCCTATTATGTATTCTCATGTATTTTCTTGAATTCTGTTCAATTCCCTTTTCTTCCCATGTATTGAATGATCTGTTGAGCTGCTTGCAGAAAAATACTTTTCACTGTACCTCGGTACACGTGACAATAAACAAATCCAATCCAATTTACTTTATTCTGATGATCAGAGCTAAGTTTCTTCATGAATCTAATTTTTATGTTCTCAGCGGGGACTTATGATACCTAATGTGTTGCGAATTAGTGTAATGTTACTGCAGAATACTTCTATGTAAAGACCTGTGCACTGCTGTGGTGATCTTTTTCAGTTTATTCTGTAACTTGTAATTATGCCATGGGAAATGAGCACAGTTGGGGAATGTAGTAAGTATTTACTTTTAGTTGTTGAGTAGACCAACAAGGCGAGCATTTAAAGCTATTCTGCAAGGTGCAGACTGTGAAGAAAGAATTTATAAATATGTCAAAACTGATTTGAAAATGAGGCCTGACATATTAGATATGGTGCCATCATGCAGTGAAAAACTAGTGTTTGCTTAGTTTCTTGTTCTCCTATCCTGTGCAGATGAATACATCAAAATATCAACATGTGAAAAACATTGCTGAACAGGACAGAGGCTGCTGATTGGGTGTGCAGGTTTCATATTCATTGAATGTTTTGCTTGCAGTCCCACACAGAGACCTTTGTATATAAGTGCTTAACTACTTCTGTAGAACCACAGCAAAATATTATTGAGCATCTATAGTTTCATCACATTTGCTCTTGCGAACTTCCGAGAGCGTTATTGTTATAATCCTCAAGTATTTTACTGGATGGGAACAGTTAACTTCCCCGTGAAGCCTGCAGAATACGAGCTCCCCATTAAGGGGGACCTCAAAACAATGTATAGTTGGGTGGTATATAAAGCTGGCCAGTTAGGCATCGGCAAGGCAGACTCAGTTGGGATCTACCATATGAAGTTTCTTTGAACTACTAGGTGTGGACTCCTACATGACCTTATGCTGCACTTGTACATTTTGTAGTGTTGCAGAGTTCCAGTGAAAAAGAGTCCAAATCTCAGCCGGCAGCTCAAGAAGTTGATTTCTGTTTCATTTTTTAAAAACCTGGAAATAAAAGCTGGTGTCAGTAAGAGGAACTACAGCTGAATGAGGGAAGGAAAGCTGCCATCATTGCCCAGTTTGGCGTATAAGAAAAACATAAACACTAAATGCTGGCAATACTCTACAGACCAGGCACCATCTGTGGAGAGAGAAACATGGTTAACGTTCTGACAAAAGGTTCTTAACGTGAAAAGCAACTGTTTCTCTCTTCACACTTGCTGCCTGGCCTGAGTATTTCATAGAATCATAGAATTTATAGTGCAGAAGGAGGCCTTTTGGCCCATCAGTCTGCACCGACCCTTGGAAAGAGCACCCCACATAAGCCCATGCCTCCACCCTGTTCCTGTAACCCAGTAACACCACCTCCCCTTTTAGACACTAAGGGGCAATTTAGCAATGCCAGTCCACTTAACCTGCTCATCTTTGGATTGTGGGAGGAAACGGGAGCACCTGGAGGAAATCCACGCAGACACGGGGAGAAAGTCCAAACTCCATACGGACAGTAACCCGTGGCTAGAATTGAACCTGGGACCCTGGAGCTGTGAGGCAGCAGTGCTAACCACTGTGCCACCATGCTGCCGCATGTGATAATAATACCAACTGCTAATCAATTCAGCAGCTACTAATCTGAGATTTCTACAAGTTGAGAAAAGCTGCCATCCGTGCAGCTCTGCAAACTGAGCTAGGATATATTTGCATTTGTCAGTAAATTTGAATGTCCAGCACTCCCAGAGCAATCTTGTCACTGGAGATCCTCAGAGCATGGGAAATTTAAATTCACTCATTTTAATGTTTGCTCCTACTGCTGAGTTGCCAATAGCACCTGAGGAGCCCGTTCTTCTCAATGCTGCCTTTTACGCAATGTCTGGAGCAAATATTTGCATTATATAGGGGGGGGGGGGAAACTGAACAAGTAATTACTACCAAATGTCAAAAATGAATATTACTATTTATAATGATTGTTGTTCTGAGCTTTTTTTAAATACTGATACTGTTTCAATCAAAATCCTGAACAGCATCTTCTCCAATCTGATAACAGTATCTCATTGATTTTGGAAAGTATGAATGCCTCTTAGCTGGTTGACTGCAGTATTGGATTTTTGACACTGGAAGTTGACATGTTTGCCTGCAAAAATCTTGATTTTCATATAAATAAATTTGACATTTGCGTTCTCTTGCCTGATAACCACTTGGGTTCAGATTCACAAGCTGACTTGCTGACCCTGGGATGAAAACACTAATATTGTTATGGGGCAGGGTTTAGAGAACCCCAAACTTTATTATGGAGTTCACCTGACCCACAACTTTTAATAGATTGTGGTATGGGGAGCACACGGCCCACTCTACAGGGGTGGTACAGCAAAAATGGAAAAGTGTTTTGCTTTAAAAATTAATGTTTATTCTATGAACTCCAGTTAACCTTTTTAAACAGTGAACATCTGAGCAACCATTAATTCAAATACAACCCCCAAATAATACAACACTAAGTAATGCTTAATAACTTCCCAAACAACATCCAGAAAACACAAGCAACACCTTTCAACAGAAGCACATTAGGTTTACATTCACTACTGAGAATATTTATAATTCTGAATTCACAAAATGATCAAGAGGTAGTATTTTGATGGCAGAGAGATCAAACGTACACCTGCTTGGTCTGGCTTGAGCTCCAACACTGAAAACAAAAAAATACACCTTGCAGCAAACAGCCTAAAACGAAAGTAAAAAGCTGGCAGACAGCCCAGCTCCACCCACACTCTGACATCACTGATAAATACCTCACGTGACAATATGCAGACGTACTCCAATTGTCCAGGGGGAGGCAGCGCCTGGGTGGCATCTTTCAATATCACAAATGTTTGGAGGTGGCCAAAAGATTCACCGTCCTTTTTTTAAAAAAACACCATCTTGGGAGTGGACATTGCTGGCAAGGATGGCACTTATGCCCATTTGTCCTTGTACTGGGAAGGTGTTGGTGGGACATTTTCTTGAATCATTGCAATTTGTGTGGGCAAGGTGCTCCCGCAATTAGTTGGAGAATTCCATCATTTTGATCTGGTGATGATGAAGGAATAATGCCCCAACAGAATTGTGTGTGACTTGATGGACAATTCTCTGACTTCCAAATGGTGGTGAGGGTTACAGGTTTGCATGATGCTCCGGAAGATGAGCTGGGGGAGTTCTTATGTATTCTGTTCAACATTTATTCCTCAAACAACTTTACTTAAATTATATGGTCATTTACTTCATTGCTATTCGTGCAACCTTGCTATGATATGCAAGGGGATATGACGGGTTTTCTTAAAAGCCTACGTGAGGCCTGGTACACCTCACCGGGTCCTCTCCTTTCCTTTCTAATCGTCTCTACAATGGCTGAGCTTTTATAATGGTGCTGGGTAAGCCGCCCCACCCATCGCAGAGGAGCACAAGTTCCAATGAACACAGGGAAACAATCACCCCAGCTGGATGAGTGCAGTTTATTCCACTTGCCATGTGCAAGTTGACATTTTTTCTTGCATTACAATACTGACTGCACTTCAAAGTATTTAATTGGCTGAGACATTCTGAAATCGTAAGATGTAAGATATGATTGCAAATCTTTCCTCAAAAGCAACTTTTCTCTGGGGGAAGGCTCTGTTATCAGCTCATGCTGTGGTGATGTGTAAATACACAAAGGGTTAATGTAGGTACACTGCAACTAGGTAAACACTAGAGGGAGCACCAGAGACGACATGACATGCAGCCATACAGGTAATGAACACATGGAATAGGACACGCCCAATGGGCAGTCAAGACACCCAGAGGTGATACTACCACAAGGGGGCAACCCATAATATAAAAGGACAGGGCACACATCTCTTTCCGCAGGCGACTACCAAAAGAGAAGGACGGGGCAGATCAGAGCATCACACCCACCGCATGGATTAGAGAAGACTGGTTAGTTAGACTGAGTTACTATAGCAAGATTAGCAGGAGAGTCGAACTCCAGTAAGAGAATTGTTAACTGTTCAATAAATGTGTTAAACCTGTCTCCAAGTCTGAACCATCCTTTGTCAGAGCATACATCAAGGAAGCAGCTTAATCCAACATGAAGAAGCCTAACCCAACACATGCCTCGCATGTTTGCAAGGCTGAAGTTAGGAACACATCACGTAGGGCATACTAGACTTGAATATGCGTGTCTGATCCCCAGCAATATCACTCCATGTATCGTCCTTCATGATGACTTTCAGTTTATGTTGATCTATAATCAGGTTTTACAGTAGAATGTTTTTTGTATAGCACTAAAAGACTTGTCTGCTGTGCATATCTGGCTCATGTACTGTACTGGGTTGAATGTTTAGTTATTGATTTTAGTAATGTATAATCTGTAAACTCACTACTGTACATGAGAGCAGTAACTGGTTCCTGAAGGAAAAGGCATGGTGCATGTTGTCATTTTCCCTGTGGATTAGAGGACTTAATTGCTGGAAAGATTCAGAGTTGAATAAATAAGCCACTCAAATGTTTTCCCAATGGGAAAATGCCATCTACTTAAGAATTAATGATGCAACACATGGGGATGGTTAATAGTCAGCAGGTCTGTGGTCCATTGTTTTGTCTGGCAGAGGACTGCTATTTATAAAGGGCATGGCAGCTTGAGGGTGGGTAGGCGAGGGTTATATCTTTTATTACATGTGGGTGTGTGAAGGTTGTGCTTGACTGCACACTTTATTTGTTTAGCAAGGTGGAGCAATAACCTGGAATAGTTCTGACTGTTCTGCTTCATTCTGTTATCATTGCTGGTGCTTAATGTTGAAAATCTGCTATGAATACGTTGTGATTATGCAGTAACATTTTGAGTGATTATGCAGTAACATTTTGACTTGTATCAAACATTCCTGTGTGCCACACTAAGCTAACAGATTGAGAGCCTGAGTCTATGCCCAAATTGTTGGGAGCCATGTACAAATTGCAACTACTTAGAATATTTTTGGGTAAATATTTGGACAGCTATATTGAAGCAGGGTGCTGTGTTTTTAAGGGTGGAAATATAGCTTCAAAAGATTACTGTTCCAAAGTTTAATTGAAATGCATGTATATATCAAACATTATAATATTTCTACACTTTCGGAGCTATATTTCCATTTATTGGCTGTGGTATTTAATAAGCAAAATAATATATTGCACTAAGAGTTCAGTAATATTGAGGTTGAATACCATTTTCTGTTCTGCAATATATTTTTCATCAAGGAAAGGCATGTAGCTTTTTTTTGACACTCCGGACTTGATTCCTCACTCCATGAAGTCTTGTGGCATCAGGTCAATCTGGGTAAGGCAACCTTCTGCTGATTACCACCTATCCCGGATGAATCCGTACTCCTCCATGTTGAACATCCAAGTTGAAGAAAAAATGAGGGTCGCAAGGGCACAGAATGTACTCTGGGTGGGGGACTTCAAAGGCAATCACCAAGAGTCAATCAGTAGCACCACTACTGGTCGTGTACTCAAAGACATAATTGCTAAGCTGGGCCTGGGGCAGTGGTGAAGGAACCAACAAGTGGGAAAAGACTGTGGTTTCTCAAGTCTACCTCACAGGTGCATCTGTCCATGACAATATTGGTAGGCGTGATCACTTGTGGAGACAAAATCCTGCCTTTACCTTGAGGATACCCTCCATCGCACTGTGTGGCTCTACCACCATTCTAAATGGGATAGATTTTGAACAGATCTAACAACTCCAAACCAGGCAGTTAACTGTCAATAATTATCAACTGGTACATTCCCCATGGCAATACAACTACCAATCAGAGTTCACTGTGGACTTTCAAAAGCAGTAGAATTGTATTCAACCACAATCTACAACCTTCTAGCCCAGCAGATCTTCCAGAAGCCAATTGCCATCAAAGTTTGTCATCTTGCACTCATCAGAGCATTTTCAAGAATGCAATGCTAGGGAAACCAACACGTTTACACTGTATTAGAAGAGAGTGTTGATTGGTTGGCTAGTGGGCTCTAAACAACATATGTAACAGTCATTCGCTGGTTCATTCTTCAGGACAATGCCTTGATCAGTAAGTGGCCTGGTTTAAATTTCAAATAATGCTTGGCATTTAACTGTCAGTAACCATCAACTGGTGCATTCCCCATGGCAACACCTCTGCACTTCTTCCAATGAGAGTCCACTAGGCAACCAATCAACACACTGTTGTCATACAGCATAAATTTGTTGATTTACCTTGCATTGTGTTCTTGTGAATATCCTGATGAGTGCAAGACAAGAAGTTTCAACAAAATGGTCTTTTTGTTTTCAGTTCAAGTTATGTACTACCAAATTACTATTAGTTAGTGTCAAGCTGGAGATACACCCTGCTTCAATGAAGAGTGAAGGAGGGCATGCCAGTAGCAGCACCATGCATACCTTAAAAATTATGTGAAACACAGGAGTACTTTCATGCCAAACAGCAGAAACAACATGCGATGGGCAGAGCTAAGTGATCCTGTAACCAACAGATCCAATCTAACCTCTGCAATTATGTCATATCCAGTTGTGTATGGTGGTGGACAATTTAATAACTAACTGGATAAGATGGCTCCACAAATATTTTAATCTTCAAATGATAGGGGAGCCCAACACATCAATGCAAAACCTAAGGCTGTAGAATTTGTAACCATCTTCAGCCTGAAGTGCTGGGTGGATGATCCATCTCGACTTCCTCCTGAGGTCCCCAACTGCACAGACGCCAGTCTTCAACCAATTTGATTCACTGAATACTACAAACGCTATGGGTCCTGACAATATTCCAGCAAGACTTGTTCTCCAGAACTAGCTGTGTCCCTAGCTGTGTACGACTATAACATTGGCATCCTTCCGACAATGTGGAAAATCGCCTATTCTGAACAGTGGATGCGAGGTATTTGGCGATTACAATCTCAGATCATGCCCCACACTGGGTTGACCTACAGGTTAGCAAGGAGAGTAGCCAGCGCCCGCACTGGAGGCTGGATGTGGGACTTTTAGCTGATGAGGTGGTGTGTGGGCGGCTGAGGAAATGTATTCAGAACTATCTGGTAGTTAACGACACGGGTGAACTTTCACCGACCGGTGGTCTGGGAGGCATTGAAGGCGGTGGTTAGAGGGTAGCTGATCACAGGGAGAAGGCAGACAGAGCAGAGACGGACCGACTGATAAAGGAGATACTACAGGTCGACAGGAGGTATGTGGAGACCCCAGAGGCAGGGCTTCTAAGGGAGCGACGGAGGCTACAGGCGGAGTTAAGCTTGTTAACTACAGGGAAGGCTGTGGAGCAGCTGAGGGAGGATGGTTGGGGGGGGGGGGGGCATTTATGAATATGGAGAGAATGCCAGCAGAATGCTCACACAACAGCTTAGAAAGACGGAGGCAGCCAGGGAGATAAGGAAAGTAAAGGACGGGAACCTGGTCGGAGATTCAGCAGGGGTTAATAAGGCTTTCAAGTGGGTTGTATGAGTCGGAACCCCCAGCTGGGCCGGAGGGGATGATGCAACTCTTTGGGGGGGGAGGGGCGCTGAGGTTTCCAAAGGTGGACCAGGGGAGGGGGGGTGTTGGTGGAAGGGCTGGGGGCCCCGATCGGGTTGCAGGAAATAGCAGAGGGGCTGAAGGCCATGCAGTTGGGTAAAGCCCCAGTGCCTGATGGGTACCCAGTGGAGTTTTATAAAACATTTTCTGGGATATTGGGGTCGCTGTTGATGAGGACATTCAATGAGGCAGGGGAACGTGGGGTGCTTCCCCCGACGATGTCACAGGTCACTATCTCATTGATTCTGAAGCGGGACAAGGATCCGGAGCTATGCGGGTCCGACAGGCCGATATCCCTACTAAATGTAGGCGCCAAACTGTTGGCCAAAGTCTTGTCCTTTAGGATTGAAGACTGCGTTCCGGATGTGATTGGGGAGGACCAGACTGGATTCGTTTAAGGGTAGGCAGTTGGTGGCCAATGTAAGAAGGTTGCTGAATGTGATAATGATGCCCCCAGAAGGTAGGGACATGGAGGTAGTGGTCGCAATGGACGCAGAAAGGCATTTGATCGGCTGGATTGGGAATATCTATGGGAGGTACTAGGGCAGTTTGGATTTGGGCTGGGCTTCATTGACTGGGTCAGGCTGCTGCACTAGGCTCCTGTTGAGTGTGCGGACGAACAGGTCAACATCGGACTATTTCAGGCGTCGCTGGGGGACGAGACAGGAATGCCCCCTCTCCACACTGCTGTTTGCGTTTGCCATAGAGCCGCTGGCAATGGAACTGAGAGCTGGAAGGGGCTGAGGGGGGTGGGGAGGGGTGGAACAGAGTCTTGCTATACACAGACGACCTGCTCCTATATGTTTCGGACCCGCTAGAAGGGATGCAAGAAATGATGCGGATTCTGGGGGTAATTTTGGCGGGTTTTCGGGTTATAAACTGAATATGGGGAAAAGTGAGATGTTGCGATCCAGGCAAGGGGGCAGGAGAGGCAACTGGGGGAGCTGCCGTTTAGGGTGGTAGGGGGAAGCTTTCGGTACCTAGGCATTCAGGTGGTGCGGGAATGGGAACGGCTACACAAGTTAAATTTGGCCCGATTAGTAGACCAAATGAAGGACGATTTCCGAAGGTGGGACGCGCTCCCATTGTCACTAGCTGGGAGGGTGCAGACAGTGAAAATGACGGTCCTCCTGAGATTCCTGTTTGTGTTTCAGTGCCTCTTTATTCCGCGGGCCTTCTTTAAACGGGTCAATAAGGGGATCACTGGCTTTGTATGGGCGGGTAAGACCCCGCGAGTAAAAAATTGGATGCTGGAGCGGAGCCGGGGGGGGGGGGGAGGGGTGCTGGCACTGCCGAACTTTATTATCGGGCGTGGCATATAGCCATGATTAGGAAGTGGGGGAGGGTCGGTGTGGGAGCGAGTGGACGCGGCATCATGCAAGGGCACTAGTTTGGGGCATTAGTAATGGTGCCTCTGCTGATCCCACCGGCACGGTACTCCACCAGCCCCATGTTGGTGGCAGCCAAGAGAGTCTGGGGGCAATGGGCAATGGAGGAGACGTGGGAGTGGAGGGAGCATCGGTCTGGTCTCCAATCTGCAATAATCACCAGTTTGCCTTGGGAAGGCTGGATGGATGGTTCCGGAGATGGTAGAGAGCAGGGTTTGAGAAGATGGGAGAGATGTTTATAGAGGGCAACTTTTCTAGTCTGAGGGAGCTGGAGGAGAAATTTGGATTGAAGAGAGGAAATTAGTTTTGGTACCTGCAGGCGCGGGACTTCCTACGCAGGCAGGTCTCAACCTTCCTGCTCCTACCGTCAAGGGGGATACAGGACAGGATAGTTTCCAAAATGTGGGTGGGAGAAGGGAGGGTTTCTGACATTTACAAGGAAGTCATGGGGTCAGAGGACGCAGACCGAGGAGTTGAAATGCAAGTGGGGTCAGAGGAGATGCGGACAGAGTAGTTGAAACGCAAGTGAGAAGAGGAGTTAGGAGGAGGGATAGAGGATGGTCTGTGGGCGGATCCGGATGAGCAGGTTCTTTGGGGTAGAAGATAGATGTGCAAGGTGTGCGGGAAGGCCAGCGAACCATATGTTCTGGGCATGCCCGAAGCTTAAGGGATTCGGCAGAGGTTTGCAGATGTCATGTCCAAGGTATTGAAAACATGGTGGCACCGAGTCTGGAGGTGGCGATTTTTGGAGTGTCGGAAGAGCCGGGACTCCGGAGGAGAGAAAGAGGCAGACGTTCTGGCCTTTGCTTCTTTAGTATCCCGGAGAAAGATACTATTCGCTTGGAGGGACTCAAAGCCCCCGAAGTCGGAGACCTGGCTAACTGACATGGCTAGCTTTCTCTGCCTGGAGAAAATCAAGTTTGCCTCGAGAGGGTCAATGTTCGGATTCGTCTGGAGATGGCAGCCGATCGTCGACTACTTTGGGGAAAATTAAACGTCAGCAGAAGGCGGGGGGGGGGGGTCGGGTTTAGTTTAGTTTAGTTTAGTTTAGGGTAGGGTGTTAGTAAAGGTGGGACCTGTAAGGGAGGAGGACAGCTTTTTCACTTATGTTTATATTTCATGTACATTGTTTATTCTGTTGTGTTAGAAACCATAAATACTTCAATAAAGTTTATATTTAAAAAAATATGGAAATTGCCCAGCTATGTCTGCCACAAAAAAACAGGACCAAATCCAACCTGGCCCATTAAGCCCCATCAGTCTAATATGAATCATCTGTAAAGTGTTTAAGGGGTCATCAACACTGCTATCAAGTGCACTTGCTTAGCAATACCTGCTCACTGATGCTCAGTTGGGGTCTGCCAGGGCCTGTCAGTCCCTGACTTCATTTCCAGCCTTGGTCCAAATATGGACAACGGACTTAACTCCAGAGGTAAGAGTCAACTACTCTGACATCGAGGGGCTGCATTTGATAATGTGACATCAAGGAGCCCTAAAAAAACTGAAGTCTGATAGTAATCAGGGAAGGAAAACTCTCGACTGGTTGGAGTCATACCTAGCACAAAAGAAAATAAGACCATAAGACCATTAGACCTAGGAGCGGAAAGTAAGGCCATTCGGCCACATCGAGTCACCTCCACCATTCAATCATGGTTGATTTTCAACTCCATTTACCCGTAGTTGTCAAGGGCCAGCCACCTCAGACCTGTGAACATGCTGCAGGAGTTTCTCAGGGTAGTGCCCTGGACCTCGCCATCTTCAACTGCTTCAAGGGGCAGCAGGGTAGCATGGTGGTTAGCATAAATGCTTCACAGCTCCAGGGTCCCAGGTTCGATTCCCGGCTGGGTCACTGTCTGTGCGGAGTCCTGCACGTCCTCCCCCCTGTGTGCGTGGGTTTCTCGGGTGCTCCGGTTTCCTCCCACAGTCCAAAGATGTGGGGGTTAGGTGGATTGACCATGATAAATTGCCCATAGGTCCCTAATAAAAGTACGGTAAGGGGGGGGGGGTTGTTGGGTTACGGGTATAGGGTGGATATGTGGGTTTGAGTAGGGTGATCATGGCTCGGCACAACATTGAGGGCCGAAGGGCCTGTTCTGTGCTATACTGTTCTATGTTCTAAGACCTACCTTCCATTGATGCAGTTCAAGGAGGTTCTTTGGGGTAGAAGATAGGTGTGCAAGGTGTGCGGGAGGGCCATTATGAGGAAAAAGATGTTCGCTGATGATTGCACATTTGCACAATGTTCAGCACCATTTGTGACTTCTCAGATACTGAAGGAATATGTCCATGTGCAGCAAGACATGGACATTACTCTAGTTTTGCCTAATGTGCGGCATGAATGTCAGGGAATCCTATTTCTAACCAGGGAGAATCTAATCACCTCCCATTTTCACTCAATGGCATTACAATTGCTGAATCCCCCATTATCAACAACCTTGGGGTTTACCATTGATCAGAAAATGAGCTGGACCAGCCATGTAACTGCTATAGCTACAAGAGCCAGGTCAGAGGTTGGGAATTCTGCAGTGAGTAACTTACCAGCTGACTCCCCCAAAGCTGTCCACCCTCTCCAAGACCCAAGTCAGGAGTGTGATGGAATATTCTCCATTTGCCTGGATGAGTATGGCGCCAATCACATTCAGATGCTCAACACCATCTACACCACTCCCAAAGTTAATTTTGACCGTACCTGGGTACTCTGAATTATAAGCAGTTACCTGCCTTTCTGTCAAAAAGGCAGCCTCTACCATCTCGAAGGGCAAAAGCAGCAGTTGAACAGGAACCACTACCTTCAGGGCGTGTCCCTCACCCCCTCCCCAAGGTACACACCATCCTGACTTGGAGCTATATCACCATTCCTTCACTGTCGATGGGTGAAATCCTGGAACTCCCTCCCTAACAGCACCATAGGTGCTCTCACCACAAGGACTGCAGCGGTTCAAGAAGGAAGCTCATCACCATCTTCTGAAGGGCAATTAGAGGTGATCAATAAATCTGCTCCAGCCCAACGATACCTGCATTCCATAAACATATATTTAAAAATATCCTGCTCTCCCTCCTACAACTGAGTAAGTTAGTTGTAACATTGTCTTAATTATTTACTGTTAACATTATACTGAAATGGCTACACTTGTGCAGTGATAATTTTATGTAGGTAATAAGAGACCCAGCTTTCACATGTAATATATGGGGTTCCTTGCACCTTTCTCCAATCCTTTGACAGAAAGGCAGGTAACTGCTTATAATTCAGAGTACCCCAGATTAATCTGTAACCATTTACTAAGTGCTCCCAAATATTTTCCCTCGGGTCTGGGGGGGCTTTGCCGAGAGAGAATGTAATATTCTACAATGAGACTCTGTAACAACTTCAGGGATTTAACCCATGAAAGCTAGAAGGCCATAATAGTAAGAACAGTGCTGTATGTCAATTAAGCTATGACGTAAGTTTTCACTGTTTAGTCCAATGAGATGTCCATTTGATGAGAATTAGGTTATTTTTCAGTGACTGGTCACAGCCCAGGTTGGTCTACATAACAGTAAGTGTGCTTCAAACTAATTCATTAGCAATGTGTTTTGGGATTTCACAATAATATGAAAAGGTACTTGAGGTTTTTGTTCCATTCCTTGCTGAAATCATTTTCAGTCCAAGTTCTGAGGCAGCCATGACGTCAGAACAGCTCAACGCGCAAAGTGAATTATCTTAGACTCCAAGAAGCCACCAAGTTCCCTCACTGAATTGCTATTTTTCAGATCATTTGCTTACATCCACGTTTTGTCTGCTCATGAGATCATAGTGCTACAAATTACTTGAATTCTGCAGTGTTCTAACAGCAGTTATTCAATTTCCTTCTTTTCGTTAAAGAAGAACATGTCCATCAGCTTAATAGCCTCCAAAGCAATTCTAACTATTCACTCATATGTTAGAGTGCAGTCTGGGAACAATGCCATTGAATGAAGGCCAATCAATTCAGATCTACCCAAAGCCAATGTTGTTGCAGCCAGATTGGTGATGTATTGAAGACAATTTAATTTTAAAACTGTTTGAATGCAACAAAAGTTTGTTTTTTCAGAGCTGGTGTTAAATTTAAAAAAAAATTTCAATGGATGCTGACTTGGATAATATATTGTAAATAAAGTGGTTCATCGATTTTTCTATTGCTTCAAATTATAAAGAAGAGCCTATTAAGACTGCATGGTTCATATGAATCACTGTCAATAACATCTAATCAGAAGACCTGGAAACTGGTTTTATATAGAACATAGAACAGTACAGCACAGAACAGGCCCTTCGGCCCTCGATGTTGTGCCGAGCAATGATCACCCTACTCAAACCCACGTATCCACCCTATACCCGTAACCCAACAACCCCCCCCTTAACCTTACTTTTGTTGGAAAGGACACTACGGGCAATTTATCATGGCCAATCACCTAACCCGCACATTCCTTTGGACTGTGGGAGGAACCGGAGCACCCGGAGGAAACCCACGCACACACGGGGAGACGTGCAGACTCCGCACAGACAGTGGACCAGCCGGGAATCGAACCTGGGACCCTGGAGCTGTGAAGCATTTATGCTAACCACCATGCTACCGTGCTGCCGGTTTTGTAGACTAGTTTGAGCTTAAGCTGTTATTAATGTTTGCTATTCCAGTTCTTCTTCATTCAGATGTTAGCTTTTTGTATACTTCTGCTGATGATTGTTAAACATTTTTCCTATTCGTTAACCTAGTATTGATAATGTGATGCATATTTAGGCAGTTGTTCATAGGAGAATTTCCAAGGTGCAAGATAGTCTGTAAGTTTTCTTGTTCTTGTATTTTCAGTTACGGGCAGTCACGTGAACGTTAATAGGTATATTTTATAGTTAATGCATGGAGAGCCATGAGAAGTAGTTTACATATTACAGTGATTATAGATATGCAATTAAGTGTTAGTGGAATTCCCAAGCCTGGTTATGAACAGCACAGCAGGGACCCTTGACAGCGAGAGAGGCGCAGCAGGGCCCTTCACAGCAAGAAGCCAGAGCCACCTTCATGACTTTGATGCCGCCACTACACTTTATGAATCCCATGGAGAAGAAGTCCTGGGGGAAGGAGAAAGGAGGACTGGAGGAGTCTGCAGGTAGGTACGTCCTAAGCCCATACAGTGGAGCTTGGGCTCCAGTAATCTTGGTCCCCTTGCCACTGGACCAAGGCCTTGCTCCATCAAGGTCATGTGGTAGCTAGTGTGTAATGGTCACCCCATGTTAAAAGAACTTCGGCACAGGCATCTTCCGCCTTGGACTTGGAATATCAAGACCCTTATGGAGAACCCCATCACGACAGTCGGGAACAGCCTACTGCTATTGTTCTCTGGGAGCTCAGGCATTTCAACATTGAGACTGACACTCTAAGTGAGACCCAGCGGGCAGGGGAAGGCCAGCTGACGTCAGGGCCACTGGGCGGTAGTCATTGAGGCATGTTGCCTGGTTCTTCTTTGGTATCGGTATGATGGTGGTCTTCTTGAAGCAGGTGGAACACCAGAGTTGGAACGGACACAGACCTTTGGGGCAGATAATCGCCGTAGCAGGGAAATCCAACACCATGGATTTTGTTTTCACAGAACAGTCGTGGAAAATCATATCCTGCCACCCCAATGCCTGGTTTTGGTCATGTCATCTTTCTTTCAAGAGTCTTCAATTACAGTTTCATTCTTTTAAAAAAAAATAGTCCAATACTTGCCTTCTGTTTGCAAGTCAATCTTAGTCTTCACTTTCAGGGCAGCCATTCTCTGCAACCAAATGTTAATGGAATTCCCAAACCTGGTTGTTAAGAAGCTGCTGAGACTGGGATGCTTTGGTGGACACTGTTTATTGCTTGTTATCGAGGTTACTTCTCCACTCTAACCCTGCCCACCCAGTGCTGGCTGGTTCTTTATATACACACTGAGTATCATCAACTAATACCCAACACCTATTCAAACGTGCTACCGTAAACCATCAGGTATTAACGTACATTTACAGAACCTATTAGATACTAACATTAAGGCCTATTTGAATTCCGGTTGATCTTGTTGATGGTGGAGTGGTTCTCCACTGGTTTTCCCTTATGTATTCTGATAGTATCATCCTCAAAAACTCCAACAGGTTTGGTCAAACATGATTTCCCATTCATTTAAAACCAAAGTTTACAATATGTTGCAACCCAATCTTCCTTCTCATACACCATTTCCACCTCATCTCAATCTCTTCAAATTTGGGATTTCAATCTTTATATAGAGTGGGTATCCCTAATCAGTACTAATGCAAAGATGGATGAATTCCTGGGATATATGCGCACTGTTTTCTCGAGCAGTATGCCAAGGAACTAACTAAGGAATGGGCTATTTTTGATCTAGTGTTCTGTCATGAGAAAAGTCTTATTAATAATCTCACTGGGAAGGAGCCTTTAGGGTAGAGTGATCATAATACGATGGAATTTTACACAAGTTAAAGTGATGTAGTTCAATTCGAAACTAGGGTATTTAATGTAAACAAAGGAAGCTACGATATGAAGGGCAAGTTGGCTCAGGTAGATTGGGGAATTGTGTTGACGCAAAGGGCTTGGGTTCATCATGCATCATAATGACCCTGTCGATTTCCAGGAGCTATTGAATTTAATCCGCACAGACTTTATGGAGACTGCCAAGTTAACAAGGCAAAAAACTGAAAAATATCTGATGCTATTAGAAGACTTGCTGCTGAACATTGTGAGTGAGCAATAACTAATAAAGTTCAAAACTGAACTACATGGTAAAAACAAGTTGAAGGACTTCACCGTAAACTGTACAGTGCAGTATTCAGATTATGGCTTGACATTTGGTCACTAAGATACAGATGTGACATCAGAGTTCCACAAGATTGTTCCCTTGTTTAGCAATTCTGAAGAAGCCTGGAAAAACTCAAAAGGAACTGACTAAGACAGAACCACCGGGATATTTAGAGTACTAAACATAATTTTAAAAAAGCAAAGAAACCTGCAGGTGCTGAAATCTGAAAAGAGCAAATCGTTTCTCGGCCTTTTGACTAGATTGGCCATCAGATCAAGCCTAAGATGAGGTGTGGTGCCTTTTCTTGTCAACTTGGATCTTGTGTGTCTCTCTTCTGGAGACCAGGAGTTGGCTTCGATTTGGGTTTGAATTGGTTTTTGGAGCAAGCAGTGAGATGGATTGGGGACTTGCCCCTGTCCGCTCTGCGCATTGACTTTGTAGCTTGAAGGATGGGATAATAAATTATTTTAAAAAAAATAAGAGTATGTCGAAGCAGGTCAGGCAGCATCTGTGAAGAGAGAAACAGAGTTATGTTTCAGCTCGTTGACCTTTGATCAGAACAGGAAAAAGTTAGACATGTAACAGATTTTAGCAATTACAGAAGCAGGGAAAGGGGAGAAAGAACAAGAAGGATTGGTCTGTGATGGAGTGGAAGGCAGGAGAAATTTATGAACAGGTATGATGGTGCAAGGCAAAAGAGGGCATTAATGGTACAAGAAAGGAAACAAAATGTGTCTGGAGGAGATGTAAATGACTATAGTAAATTAAGACCAGCATTGGCTGTTGGAAAAACTGAAGAAGTGATTACAATCTGAAATTATTGAACTCCCAGTCTCAAGTCCAAAAGGCTGTAAAGTGCTTAATGGAAAAGTTAGATTCTGCTCCTCCAGTTTCCTTTGAATTTCACTGGAACAGTGATAGGGGGCCAAGGACAGAGAAGCCAGAGTGGGGACAGTGTGGAGAATTAAAATGACAAATGATTGTTAGTTGAATGTTGCGTTTGTGGACTGAATGGAGGTGTTGTGCAAAGCAGTCGCCCAAACTGCATTTGATCTCCCCAATGCAGAGGAGATCATCTGGAGACTGGAAAATACAGAGGAGTGAATTGGTAGTACAAGTAATTGTTGTTGCAAAGGTCAGTTGGAATGGTACATGCTAAACAGTTGTTAGTACAAGAGACATTGGTTCAAACAAGTGGACAGTAAATTTAGGACACTTACTGAGCAATTTTTTGCACAATGATCAACATGCAGAAATTAATTCAAAATAGGGTTAGTGGAGGGAAAAACACTGAAATTGTTTCAAGAAACAGTTGGTGTTTGCCATGAACATCAATAGATTAGCTTAAATGATGCATATGGCTTTGCTCATCTATAAATATTTTGTGACTTAATTAAGTGGCTTAGGTGCTATGTTTGACTATTTAAAAATACTTAGTAGTATCCCATTGGTCACCATAACTAGAAGAGACATTTGTGTACATTGCTCAGAAAAAGTGAAAAATAATTCAATGACATGGTTTTGACGACATGCTGACTAAATAACTCTCCATTCCTGTGTATTTTGGCATTAGCACTAAATGGACTTAATCTTTTATTAGTACAAACTTGGATATGTCACCGAATTCTGTTTTATATACATGCGAACCATCCATTTTTATGTGAACAGTCATCATTTGGTATCCCTGTATACTTATTCATAGAATTTTATAGACTTTACAGTGCAGAAGGAGGCCATTCAGCCCATTGAGTCTGCATCGGCTCTTGGAAAAAGCATCCTACTTAAGCCCACGCCTCCACCCTAACCCCACCTCACCTTTTTGGACACTTAAGGGTAATTTATCATGGCCAATCCACATAACCTGCACATCTTTGGACTGTGGGAGGAAACCGTAGCACCCGGAGGAAACCCACGCAGATACGGGAAGAATGTGCAGACTCCGCACGGACAGTGACCCAAGCCGGGAATCGAACCTGGGACCCTGGAGCTGTGAAGCAACTGTGCTAACCACTGTGCTACCGTGCTCCCTTGGTGCGTAAACTCATGTTTCCTTGTGCGTAAACTCTTTGCTTCTGTACACTTTCTCCCCCAACTCCTCAATACCCTCCAGTTGCTCCTAAATCCATGGGTAATTCACCAACAGGCTGTATTCCTCCTCTTTGCACTCTTCCACTATTAATTGCTCCAGTTGTCATCTGCTAGGGCAAGGCCTTATGTGGGAACAGGAATGCTGTTTCACGCATAGGTCATTAACTGGAGTGTACGAAAATGGGATAAGTGGAGAATGCATGATCAGAGCACACACATTTGGGAGAATAAGGATAACATTTGTGGTGAGGAAATGGAGTGGTGAATGGTTGTCAGTGAGAGAGGGGAAAAGAACTGGGGAAATTGACAGTAATAAAGAAGAAAGAATGTAACCGTAATGAAGGGGTGGGGGGGAGGGGTGGGATAAGAGACGAGTTGGAAGTGATACTTTGGTGGCAGAGGCTACGACCAGAGATTAGTTCTTTGTCATGAGGGAAGAGCAATAGTGTTGACGTTAACTGAAATTAAGTAGTGAGCACGGGTGCCAACATGAAGTCCTGGTATGAGGAAAGAACAGTAGCTTGAACAAAGGGAAGCTGGAAATGGAGAAGTGTCAGGGTGTATAGATGAGGGGGAGATGACTGTGTGGACAAGAAGAATTGAGGAAAAGACAGTATCTAAATTCTGGGGAGTTGGATATGATCTAGTGTCTATCTGGGGAGGGTAAAATACGTTATGAACGAGAGAATGTTCAATTGACTTAAGTTCACTTGATGCTCCTGCGATCTAATTTATTGATTAGTTTCTTTCCCTCCTAAGCTTGAAGTGCAATCAGACCCCTTCTGGATGTTTCTTTAAATTAATTAATGGAATGTGGGCGTCATTGGCTAGGCCACTATTTATTGCCCATCCATAATTGCCCTCGAGAAGGTGCCGCCCATAATGGCCTCCTTGAATTGCAGCTGTCCCTGAGGCATAAGTAAGGAAGGATGTTCCTGGATGTTGATTCCGCGACAGTAAAGGAACAGCAATATATTTCCAGGTCAGGAAGTTAACTTTGTACATCTGCCTCAATCCACCTGCAGCCAAAGCCACCTTCCAAGCCTTGTCACCTCCAGTTTCAGTATTTTCTGAACTGGCCCCATCTTCATCTCTCTATAAACTTCAGTTCATCCAATACGTTTCTGCCTTCATCCTAATCCCTGTCCAAGTCATGCTCACCCACCAACTGTAGGCTCACTGACTTGAAATGGTCCCTGGTCCTCCAAAACTCCCAACTTAGATTGCCCCACCACTTCTTAGCTCTCTAGCCCCCTCTGACAAATGTCCAAGAGATCTCTCTTGTGCATATTTCACTTCTTTTGCTGTACTATTGATGGCTATGCCTTCAACCATTTAGTTCTGGAATTCCTTCCCTAAACATAGAACATAGTGCAGAAGAAGGCCATTCGGCCCATCGAGTCTGCACTGACCCACTTAAGCCCCGACTTCCACCCTATCCCCGTAACCAAATAACCCCTCCAAACCTTTTTGGACACTAAGGGCAATTTAGCATGGTCTATCCACCTAACTTGCACGTCTTTGGACTGTGGGAGGAAACCGGAGCACCCGGAGGAAACCCACGCACACACGGTGAGAACGTGCAGACCGTGACCCAGCGGGGAATCAACCTGGGACCCTGGTGCTGTGAAGCCACAGTGCTATCCACTTGTGCTACCGTGCTGCCCAAAACTAATTGGTAGCTCAACCTCTCTCTCGTCTCTGTTAAGACAAATTCTAAAATCCACTTCTTTGAGCATACTTTTAGTCACTTTGCCTAATAAATCCTCTTTTGACTTTTTTTTTGGGATTACACTAAGTGAAGCTTAAGAACAAAGAAAATTACAACACAGGAACTGGCCCTTCGGCCCTCCAAGCCCGCTCCGACCATGCTGCCCGTCTGAACGAAATCCCCTTACCCTTCCGGGGACCATATCTCTTTATTCCCATCCTATTCATGTATTTGACAAGACACCCCTTAACAGTCACTATCTTATCTGCTTCCACTACCTCCCCCAGAAACAAGTTCCTGGCTCCCACCACCCTCTGTGTTAAAAAAAAACTTGCCAAGTACATCTCCTTTAAACTTTGCCCCTCACACCTTAAACCCATGCCTCCTAGTAATTGACTCTTCAGCGCTGGGAAATAGCTTCTGACTCTTCACTCTGTCCATTCACCGTATAATCTTGTAGACTTCTATCAGGTTGCCCCTCAACCGCCGTTGGATGTAATTTTTTACTTAATTTTTATGGGATGTGGGCTTCACTGACGAGGGCCAGCATTTGTTGCCCATCCCTAATGGCCTCTGAGAGGGTGAGCTGCCTTCTTGAACCGCAGTAGTCCATGTGGTGTAGGTACACCGACTGCTATTCGGGAGGGAGTTCCAGGATTTTGACCCAACGACAGTGAAGGAAAGGCAATATATTTCCAAGTCAAGGTGGTGAATGATGGAGGGGAGCTTCCAGGTGGTGGTGTTTCCATGTATCTGCTGCCTTTGTCCTTCAAGATGGTAGCGGTCGCATTTTGCAGTGCATCTTGTAAATGGGCACAGTAAGAAGTCTTACAACACCAGGTTAAAATCCAACAGGTTTGCATGGAATCACTAGCTTTTGGAGCGCAGCTCCTTTATCAGGTGTACCATCTTGTAGATGGTACACACTGTTGTTACTGTGCGCCAGTGGTGGAGAGAGTGAATGTTTGTCGAAGGGATGCCAATCAAGAGGGCTGCTTTGTCCTGGATAGTGTCGAGCTTCTTGAGTGTTGTTGGAGCTGCTTTCATACAGGCAAATGTGGACTATTCTATCACACTCCTGACTTGTGCCTTGTAGATGTTACAGGCTTGGGGAGTCGGGAGGTGAGTTACTCGCCACAGGAATCCTAGCCTCTGACCTGCTCTTGCAGCCACAGTATTTAAATGGTTAGTCTAGTTCAGTTTCTGGTCAATGGTAAGCCCCAGGATTTTGATTGTGGGGGTTTCGGTGATTCATCTGCGGCAGGCATGTTGGTGAGGATGAGGTCTAGTGTGTTTTTCCCTCTTGTTGGTTCCCTCACCACCTGTTGCAGACCCAGTCTAGCAGTTATGTCCTTTAGGACTCAGCCAGCCTAGTCAGTAGTGGTGCCACTGAGCCACTCTTGCTGGCGGACATTGCAGTCCCCTACCCAGACTACATTCTGTGCCCTTGCCACCCTCGGTGCTTCCTCCAAGTGGTATTCAATATGGAGGAGTACTGATTCATCAGCTGAGGGTGGATGGTACGTGGTGATCAGGAGGTTTCCTTCCCCATGTTTGACCTGAAGCCATGAGACTTCACGGGGTTCAGAGTCGATGTTGAGGACTCCCAGGGTAACTCCCTCCTGACTGCGCTGCCACATCTGCTGGGTCTGTCCTGCCATTTGGGACGGGACTTAGCCAGGGATGGTGATATTGGTGTCTGGGACGTTAGTGTGAGGTATGATTCCGTGAGTATGATGACTATGTCAGACTGTTGCTTAACTAGACTGTGGGACAGCTTTCCCAATATTGGCACAAGCCCCCTGATCTATATGAATATGAGCTGTTATCGAATATAAGTTATATTCTTTACATCGATTTTTTACATTAACAAATGCTACTATTTATATCGGATTCAACAATTTTATGATATAGGTGACTCAACAGAGATTCGGAACTCATTTATCTATGGTACCTGTATAATACAACAATTTGTGCCTTTAATACTGAACATTTCACAAAAGGATAAAGAAAAAAGGCAATCAGCCAAAGAAGAAAATATTAAAGTATCCAAGAATTTGCTCATCAAAGTGGGTTTTAAGTAAAGTATAAAGGGAGAGAAGGGGATAGGAAGGTAAAGGTGTTATGAAAGGGAATTCCAAAAAGAGGGCCCTAGGGAGCTGAAGCCACAAGTACAGACACAATGGTGGGGTGAAAGTGTGGGGGATGGAGTTGTTGGTGAAATGTTTATGGCCAGAGCTAGAGGAATGGAAGTATAGGGAAGAGGCAGTCTAGGTATTGAGGTGTATACAGAAATAAAAGTGGGGTCATGGAGGTGTTTAAAAATAAGGAAGGAAATGTGAGGTGTTGGGAATCTGGGAATTTGTAGATTATTGAATACAGAGAAGCACGAGTTGTTGCAAGAATAAGAAAAAGCAACATATGAGCAGCTGATTTTCGGTTGGCGTTATGGGAGGGCCGAGGTGCGGAGAGCATTGGAACCTCAAGTCTGGAGATCGGAAGATGTGAATGACGGTTGTGCAGCAGATTGACTGAACTGAACTAACCGATATAACCGAGGTGATAATCTTAGTGATGAACAGGATTCAACAGGACACCAGTTGTGAACAATCTAGTTTATTCCAAATCAGCGGCCAGGGGAAAGATGGAGTTGGTAGAGAGTGTACAAAGTTTGTTATCAGGGTGCGCAGATATTAACTATAGCTGGACAACATTATCCAAGCCTGGATATTGGCGAGCAATCTGGCAACAATGGAGGCATTGAGAGAAGTGGTGGAGAAATAAGAGTTGGGTATAATCTGTGTGACATGTGGAATTGGACTTTACATCTTGTTTGACATTGTGAAGAAGCAACATGAAGATAAAGAAAAGTTCAAAAGGACACTGGCACACTTTAGAAATAAGGATGCATGGCGAGGATAGAGAGGAGCTGAATCAAGGAAGCCCCACAGCTGAACAATGGAGGAGAGTCTTTGGAGGAAGATTGTGTGATTGACTGTTCCATTCTGCAGGCGTGTCAAAGATGAATGTACTATGACTTTGGTCACAGAGAATATTCCTTAACTGGTTCGAAATATTTCTGTGTCGTGGAAGGTTAAAATCTTTATTGTAAGGATTCCATCAGCGATTCTTGGCGGAGATGCATTTGGATCTGAAGGTAGACCTGGAGATGACAGGTCATTTCACAGGTGGAACAGGAGTTAAATGAGACCAGAGGGGCGGAGGAGGGCGTATCTTTGAGGAGTACGTGAATGATGGTCGTTGCTGCATTACACTCACTATTACCTCTTGCTGAGGCAAAATCATGTGATAGGACTTTTAATAATTGCTTTTACTTTAAGATGGAATGTATATGAGGAATTGGACACAGAGAATCAAGAACTTGTATTGTTTCAGATTAGGCAAGATGGGATGAATTAATTGGCTTCATTTGGTACAGCAATGCTTCTACTGATGAAAGGGTATAGTTACAAAATAACAATTTTACACCATTGTTTCACCCCTTCTAAGGGGATTTTCACAGTAACTTCATTGCAGTGTGAATGTAAGCCTACTTGTGACACTAATAAAGATTATTATTATAAAACTAGGTACCAGGATATGCTGTAACCATTCTCTGATTCTATGACTTTGGTAAACATGCAAAATATTACAGCAACAAAGGTACTAAGTACTTACAGCTTAAACACAAGCCATTCAGACCAGCATGTTTATTCTCAATCACTGTTTCACCTTAGCCTTGCAAGAGGTTTATTCCCATCCCTCTTCATCTAATCACTTTAACATGTTATGCTGTTCTTTTCTCACTCATGCGATTGACCTATCTTTTGAACATGCTGTGCACTAAGTTTTTTTAAAAATCCATGTCTACATGGGCTACACTCTTCTTTTCCCCTTCATAATCTCAGCATGATACATTATTTGTATATTTTGGCCGGCCAGTTAGTTACTGGATCAGTTTTGGCTTGACCATGAATAACTGGCTGAAAATGATTTACTGCGTTTCAAGTAATGGATATGATTTCATGACTCTCACAAATTGTAATTAAAGTGCGTTTTTAAAAAAAAAAATCATGTTCAGCAAATATTCAGCCAAGTGCTAAAGTGAAATGTAGAACCAGCATTTTGCTATTTAATTTACATCCTTGGTTGTGTTCTCTTCCTTTTTTCTTTGTTTGTAGTTTTGTCCTGCCTTATCTCAATCTCTTCTAATCATTTCCTCCATCAAGTTTCAATTAGGGAAAAGGAAGCAACTGAACTGTCGTCTTGAATACTGCTGTTTTTGTTTCCATCCATTAGTTAACCATAAGAAGATTTATTTCAAGCTTGAGTGGGTTAGGTGTTTTGTTGGCAGCTCTAACACTAGAACATATTACATTTCTTAGAAAAGAAACTTGATCATAAACTGAATATTCAGACTTTCCCAAAATCCATGTTCAAACTTCAACTGGAACGCAGCTGTCAGAGCCACATTGTGATGAAAGGTTCCCATTGCCCACCACTCCAGTGCCTGGGCAGTGGGTTAACATCATCATTTTCAGAGAGGAGCTACCCCTTTCTTACACTGTTGTCTGTCCAGAGCAAGATATTTGACAGTCTCGTCTTGCTTCACAGCTCCAGGTCCCAGGTTCGATTCCTGGCTTGGGTCACTGTCTGTGTGGAGTCTGCACGTTCTCCCCGTGTCTGCGTGGGTTTCCTCCGGGTGCTCCGGTTTCCTCCCACAGTCCAAAGTTGCGCAGGTTAGATAGATTGACCATATTAAATTGCCTCTTAGTGTCCAAAAAGGTTAGGTGGTGTTACTGGATTATGGGGATAGGGTGGAGTTGTGGGCTTGGGTAGGAGGCTCTTTCCAAGAGCCGGTGCAGACTCGATGGGCCGAATGGCCTCCTTCTGCACTGTAAATTCTATGATTCTATTCACATAGCCACTCATCCCCTGCCTTAATTATTTTACTCGCATATTCCCACAGTTTAAAATATATGACCAGAACATAACCCACAGAATATTTTCCAATTTCTTGGATTTCCCTTATATTTTCATGACATTATGCCATTTAGAGGGAAGCACTGGGGGATAGTGGTAAACACAGCTGCCTCACAGCACGAGGGACCCGGGTCTGTTTCCAACCTTGGGTGACTGTGTGGAGTTTGCACTTTCTCCCTGTGTCTGTGTGGGTTTCCTCCAGGTGCTATGGCTTCCTCCCACAGTCCAAAGATGTACAGGTTAGGTGGATTGCCCTTTAGTGTCCAAAGATGTGTATGTTACGGGGTAGGGCAGGGGAATAGGCCTAGGCCAATTGCTCTTTCGGAGGATTGGCGCAAACTCGATGAGCTGAATGGCCTCCTTCTGCACCGTAAGGATTCTATGATGAATAAAGCTACTGCTGTACTCTCTCTATTATCTGCATAAAGCAGTTTTTCCATGTTTTACAATCCTAACATTACACCATGAGGAAAGAGCATCACTTGGGATAGATCCCCATAGAAGTGATACCAGGTTTAAAAATCTCATGGATTCCAGGGCACTTAATAAAAGTGTGCACGATCCGACCTGTGCACTCAAACATTTACAATTTACTGGCCATGAGCGCTCTCCTGGTCTCTAGCTGTTCCAATCAGGTACCATAAATCAAGTGCTGCCAGTTTTGAATCAATTCTGTAACTAATGCTTTTGGACCTGTTGCTATAACGTTGCTGCAGGCAAATTTGTCAGGATTATGCTAATCAGTTTCTAACAGTCGTGTTTGACTGCTCTTTTAAATTGGTAGAAAATTATTTTGTGTTTGTTGTGTTGTCTAATTATCTGCATGTGGTCAATAAATGTACCATTTGCATTCTCTTTCCTGTTAAATTATTTAATCGAAGCGTATTTTTAAGGGCAAAAGCCAAAATAATAATTTGAATGAATACAACAATAATCTGATCATTTTTGATTTCATTGGATGTAAAACTAGATTAGTTACTATACTGTGAGAAAGTCCTCTCCAAATGTTGTCAAATTTCGATTTATTTTTTAAAACAAAATGATCAGCTCTATTTTAGGCTTATTACATATATTTTTTGTTCATAAAATCAGTGTCTGGGAAAGTAATCCCTCAACTGTCATTCTATGGATCTAAAATGTTTGGGGAATTCTGTTACAGGAAAAAAAAACTGTTATATCAACGTACAAATGAGGATAGACCCTCCGATCCATCCAGTCTGTCCCATTCAACTGCAATGCTTTGCATCCTCATGTGGATTCCAGCCCCACCTGACAGCTGTATGATTTTCTGGATCAAGTGAACAGACGTAAACCCTTTCCATTCTGGCGAAACAATTTGAGAAATTGCTCTCCAACCCCAACAAACTGGCCAGAAAAATTACTCTGGCCCTGATTTAATATCATGCAGTGTGTGGTGATTGTCACACATCGTTATTTAATACTTTGTGTTGCGAAAGGCGGAGACACAGTGGAGGAGGTCGCAGGGCACGGTATATGAGTATGGGGAGAAGGCGAGCAGGATGTTGGCGCATCAGCTCCGCAGGCGAGATGCGGCTAGGGAAATTGGTGGAGTGACGGATAGGGGTGGGAATGTAGTGCAGAAGGGGACAGAAGTAAATGGGGTCTTTAGGGACTTCTACGAGGAACTGTACCGGTCAGAACCTCCAATGGGGAGAGGGGGAATGGAGAGCTTCATGAACAGGCTATGGTTCCCAAGGGTTCAAGAGGAGCTGGTAGAGGGGCTGGGGGCGCCGATAGAGTTGGAGGAGCTAGTCAGGGGGATTGGACAAATGCAGTCAGGTAAGGCGCCGGGGCCGGACGGGTTCCCGGTGGAATTTTATAAAAAGTATGCGGATCTGGTGGGCCCCCTGTTGGTGCGAGCCTTCAATGAGGCATGGGAGGGGGAGGCTTTGCCCCCGACGATGTCGCGGGCACTGATCTCTCTGATCCTGAAGCGGGATAAGGACCCCTTGCAGTGTGGATCATACAGGCCTATCTCGCTCCTCAATGTTGACGCTAAGTTGCTGGCGAAGATCCTGGCCACCAGGATAGAGGACTGTGTGCCAGGGGTGATACACGAGGATCAGACAGGATTTGTCAAGGGACGGCAGCTCAACACGAATGTGCGGAGACTGCTAAATGTTATTATGATGCCGGCAGTGGAGGGGGAGGCGGAGATAGTCGTGGCGTGGATGCGGAGAAAGCGTTTGATAGAGTTGAGTGGGGGTACCTGTGGGAGGTGCTGGAGCGGTTCGGATTCGGGGAGGGATTCATCAAATGGGTGAGGCTGCTCTACGCGGCTCCGATGGCGAGTGTAGTTACCAATGGAAGGAGATCGGAGTACTTTAGGCGCTACCGTGGGACCAGGCAGGGGTGCCCCCTATCCCCCTTGCTCTTTGCACTGGCGATTGAACCTTTGGCTATGGCGTTGAGGGAGTCAGGGAGATGGAGGGGTCTGGTGCGGGGTGGGGAGGAACATCGTGTATCGCTGTATGCGGACGACCTGCTGTTGTATGTGGCGGATCCAGAAGGGGGAATGCTGGGGTGATGGAGCTGTTAGCGGAATTTGGGGGCTTCTCGGGCTATAAGTTAAATTTAGGCAAGAGTGAGGTATTTGTAGTACACCCGGGTGATCAGGAGGAGGGAATTGGGAGACTCCCATTTAAGAGGGCAGTGAAGAGTTTCAGATACCTGGGGGTGCAGGTGGCCAGGAGTTGGGGGACTCTCCATAAGCTTAATTTTACCAGGCTGGTGGAACAGATGGAGGAGGAATTTAAAAGGTGGGACATGGTGCCGCTATCGTTGGCGGGTAGAGTGCAGTCCGTCAAAATGGCAGTTCTCCCGAGGTTCTTGTTCCTTTTTCAGTGTTTGCCCATCTTTATCCCTAGGGCCTTTTTTAGAAGGGTGACTAGCAGCATCATGAGCTTTGCTTGGGCGCATGGGACCCCGAGGGTGAAGAGGGTCTTCTTGGAGCGGGGTAGAGATGGGGGGGGGAGGGGGCTGGCGTTACCCAATCTCTCGGGGTATTATTGGGCGGCCAATGTGTCGATGGTGCGCAAGTGGGTAATGGAGGGGGAGGGGGCAGCATGGAAACGGATGGAGAGGGCGTCCTGTGGAGATACAAGCCTGGGGGCCCTGGTAACGGCGTCGTGGCCGCTCCCTCCTACGAGGTATACCACGAGTCTGGTGGTGGCGGCTACCCTCAAGATTTGGGGGCAGTGGAGGTGACATAGGGGAGAAATGGGGGGCTCGATGGAGGCTCCGTTAAGGGGGAACCATAGGTTCGTCCCGGGGAACATTGATGGGGGATTTCAGGGTTGGCACAGAGCGGGCATCAGACAGCTGAGGGACCTGTTTATTGATGGGAGCTTTGCGAGCCTGGGGGAGTTGGAGGAGAAATTTGGGCTCCCCCCGGGGAACATGTTCAGGCATCTGCAGGTAAAGGCATTTGCTAGGCGGCAGGTGGAGGGATTCCCTTCGCTTCCCACGAGGGGGGTGAGCGACAGGGTGCTTTCGGGGGTCTGGGTCGGAGAGGGGAAGATATCTGATATCTACAAGGTTATGCAGGAGGCGGAGGAGACGTCCGTAGAGGAGCTGAAAGCTAAGCGGGAGGGGGAACTGGGGGAACAGATCGAAGACGGAACATGGGCTGATGCCCTGGAGAGGGTTAATTCTTCCTCCTCGTGTGCGTGGCTTAGCCTCATCCAATTCAAGGTGCTGCACCGGGCCCACATGACTGGGACGAGGATGAGTAGGTTCTTTGGGGGTGAAGACAGGTGTGTCAGGTGCTCGGGGAGTCCAGCGAACCACGCCCATATGTTCTGGGCATGCCCGGCACTGGAGGAGTTCTGGAAGGGGGTGGCGAGGACGTTGTCGAGGGTGGTGGGATCCAGGGTCAAGCCAGGATGGGGACTCGCGATTTTTGGGGTTGGGGTGGAGCCGGGAGTGCAGGAGGCGAAAGAGGCCGATGTGCTGGCCTTTGCGTCCCTAGTAGCCCGGCGAAGGATCAATCTACAATGGAAAGATGCGAGGCCCCCAAGCGTGGAGACCTGGATCAATGACATGGTGGGTTTCATTAAGCTAGAGAAGGTCAAATTCGCCCTGAGAGGGTCGGTACAAGGGTTCTTTAGGCGGTGGCAACCTTTTCTCGACTTTCTGGCTCAACGATAGGGTACGGGGACAGTAGCAGCAGCAACCCGGGGGGAAGGGGGAGGGAAAAGGTGAGGAGGGGGAGGGAAAAGGTGAGGAGGGGGAGGGAGAAGGCGAGGGGGGGAGAGGGAAAAGGCGGGGGGGGAGAGGGAAAAGGCGAGGGGGGGAGAGGGAAAAGGCGAGGGGGGGGAAGAGGGAAAAGGCGAGGGGGGGAGAGGGAAAAGGCGAGGGGGGGGGAGAGGGAAAAGGCGAGGGGGGGGGAGAGGGAAAAGGCGAGGGGGGGAGAGGGAAAAGGCGAGGGGGGAGGGAAAAGGCGAGGGGGGAGAGGGAAAAGGCGAGGGGGGAGAGGGAAAAGGCGAGGGGGAGAGGGAAAAGGCGAGGGGGGAGAGGGAAAAGGCGAGGGGGGGAGGGAAAAGGCGAGGGGGGAGGGGAAAAGGCGAGGGGGGGAGGGAAAAGGCGAGGGGGGGAGAGGGAAAAGGCGAGGGGGGGAGAGGGAAAAGGCGAGGGGGGGAGAGGGAAAAGGCGAGGGGGGGAGAGGGAAAAGGCGAGGGGGGGAGGGAAAAGGCGAGGGGGGAGAGGGAAAAGGCGAGGGGGGAGGGGAAAAGGCGAGGGGGGGAGGGAAAAGGCGAGGGGGGGAGAGGGAAAAGGCGAAGGGGGGAGAGGGAAAAGGCGAGGGGGGGAGAGGGAAAAGGCGAAGGGGGGAGAGGGAAAAGGCGAGGGGGAGGGAAAAGGCGAGGGGGAGGGAAAAGGCGAGGGGGGAGGGAAAAGGCGAGGGGGAGGGAAAAGGCGAGGGGGGGCGGACGATGACTATGTTTGTTTATTTAATTTAAATTTATTTTTAAGTTCTTTTGTTGTTCATTGGGGTTGGGGGGTGGGGGATGGGATACATGCGTCAATATGGTCTGGGGGTGTTAGTTATTATGGGTTATTTTGTTGCATTTCATTGTTTGTCGTTATGTTTTATATTTTCTGTAAAAAATTCCAATAAAAATTATATATATAAAAAAAAAATACTTTGTGTTGCTCTGAGGTAAAGGGAAGTGAATCTAAAGGAAAGTTCAGGACAATTTGTATCATTACTAGGTGGACTATTTTGAACCCTATTGCTTTGAGACTTGTAAATTGACAAATGGACAAGAACTTTTTGCTTTCATCAAACCATGCTGTTGAGATTTGGTTGCTAAGTAACATTCTGAAACAAAAACTATTGTTTAACGTGTTACAAGTATGAAATTTATAAGATTATGGTTAAAGTTTTTGAAATTATACCTTTTAATTTCGAGTAAAATGAATGGGGTCATGTGACCAGTTCTGAAGTCTGCCTAAAAGTAAGCCTGGGTGGTTTGACTATTTTTTTTTAAAGTACCTAATTCAGTTTTTTTCCCCAATTAAGGGGCAGTTCAGTGTGACCAATCCATCAACCTTGTACATCTTTGGCTTGTTTTGCGCACATGGGGAGACTGCGCAGACTCCACATGGAAAGTGACCCGGGGCTGGGATCGAATCTAGGTCCTCAGCGCCATGAGACAGCAGTGCTAACCACTGCATCACTGTGCCGTACGTGGATGGTTTAACTGTTTAAGTAAGCTATTACGAGACAAACTATATTGTTTGACTGAGAAGAAGGTGCAAGATATTTATGCTTGGAGCAGTCTCTGAGTTTACAGTGGGAGTCTCCCAAAGTCCCAGAAAAGTGTTGAAGGTACTGGGTTGTAAACAGTTGTGCTGTAAACTGTCCATTTACTTCTAAAATGAAAGAGAGTTGGATTCTCAAGAATTATTAATTAGCATTTCTTCTGAGCTACAAGGATCATATGGTTCACAATGCCATTTGGAAGGAAAGCAGAGGAAGCCATTTTTGAGATCAGGTTATAAACTTCCCTACAATTCATTGAATCTCAGACAGAATCTGTGCTGTCAGCCAAATAAAAGGCTGCTTAGCTTTGCGAGCTGTGACAGGGTTGTAGTTCTGTGGAGAGATGCCACAGATGATTTTTATAAAAGTGGAATGTTAGCAAAGTATAAATTACTAACAAAAAGAAAATAGATTTTAGACAGTTGTGCTTTTTTTAGTCTTACTGCATTTAAAAAAAAAATGCAGATTATTGTAATGTTTTCAGCTCGTAACTGAAACTTTGAGTCTTTTTAAACGTTATCGATCTCTGAGGAGATTGTAATAAAATATTATTTGTAAAACTGCTCTGTGGCTGCAATGTGGAAAAATTGCAGTTTATTTTTATATTTAACAAAATTGTATTCATAAAATATGATCACTATATTGATTGTAATAATGTAAAGTATTGATCAAAGATATTTGAATTTCAAACTCAAATGTCAAAGCTCAACAACAAAAGACCAGGCTTTGACATTATGAAATTCTAAGATACCTTTGAATCTGAACTGATGCGAGAGGATTTAAAAACCAAAATTTAAATGAGAAGATCCTGCATGTAAATAGCTAATGGATATTAAGTGGAGGTGGCGATTAAAGTTATTGTTTTTCAAATAAAAGCACTATTCTAGATTGTAAAACAAAGAACAATCCACCCTTTCTCACTGTCAGTCAGTCTGTCTTTGTTATTCCATTTACTTTGCTTAGAATATGTTGAAACATTTTGGAAATTCCTGATGATGTGTATTAAGAATACATCATTATGCAAAGGAAGTGTGGGAACTCTACTTTTTGCTTTATATGGTACTGAGCAAAAGCTACTGAGACCCATTTGTGCACACATTGCTTCACCATTTACTTCCTGTGAGGATTACGCCCAGATGGAGATTTGATGTGCGTAATGCTCCTAATTTTATGCAGCAGCTCTTTTATACTGTGCTTCTGCTGGGTGGAGCTATCTGGCACACAAAATTCTTCTTTTTGCTTCATATTCAGACCTCTTCTAATTTAGCAGTGTTCCCAAACATTGATCGCAGCTAATGTCTCTCTAAATGGGATTTAGTCACTAATCCAAACAAGCGTTATACAAAGGAAAACTTGTTTCACTGAACTATGAACAGTGTTAGCAAACCATTAAGCATAACCTCTATTCAGAGGGAACGTGTACAAGTTGGAAGCAGATATCGAGACTGAATTTAACAGCCAGAACTTTCATTATTCTGTTGGTTTAAAATAAATCATAAAGGTGAACATAAAGTTGATTTTTATTTTCACAAACATGACTTGTTTTAACGCGTTCTGGCATAAATTTTCTTTTTCAAATTTTGAAGATTTTCTTTCTAAGGTTAGTTATATATTCAGTAGGATAATTGAATGTAAGAGACCAGTACTTGTAGACTGGAATAGAAGCAAATAGTCAAAATCATTGGACCTAGGAAATTGATGTCTGTAATTTGTGCACCATGGAGAAAATATTTTTAATGGAGAGTAGTGAAACAATTGCAGGATGCCTCTTTTGGGGGAAGAACATGTTTCTTGACAACATTTTTGCATAAGGCCCTCTCTTTCCTCCTCCATAGGTAGAAGCAATTTACCTTTTAAAATAACTTACGGAAACGTACACATGTGGACAGTAAGTGAAGGTAGGTGAGAGATTTACATCCAGTTCACTGTGACTCAGCAACTTTTTCCAGTGAAAGAGACAGATTAGAAAGGTACGTAGTCTCAGGGGAAACTGCTGATCTCAGCTGAGGAAGTAAAAGGGTGTTACAATTGGCTCAATGCTGCCATGTTGGGAGGGGAAAGAATCAGTTGGAATTGGTGCTCCCAGATAATGATCAAGTTCTGGAGACACTCCGGAACCCATAGATGAGTTGGCAGCAAAGCGTTGTCTTCAGAAGAAAACAAATCATCTTGTGACCTGGTTTCTACAACTTTTTAACTTAAAGGTGATATCATAGTCATTATTCTTACTCAAATGACAATCCACTGAATACAACTCGAGGCGACACCGCCAGTGATTGTCCCCGTCACAATTTTAATGTTTTGTGCTATTCTCACAGATTCAGTGTCACCATTCGCTATTGCATCATCTCTGAATCATATTTCATTGTAATCAATATGCTGTTCAATGATAGTCTGATCAGTGAGCGATAATAGAGAACCATACTCTGTAGGTCAGCACTTTGTAAAAGATGGTTTGAGATGGGACTCAACATCGATTAACACAGGCTGAGTTTATGTAAAACATGTGGATGAATAGAGCCGGTATCAAATCTGGGCCCTCGACGCCAGCAATGCTAGCCACTGTACCACCGTACTGCCTAAATGTTTTATTTCATGGTGCTCAGTATGAGCCTTGACATTTTTTACATTGTAATTGCAATTGTATTGTGCTACCTTTTTTCAAGTAAGATCCAGGAAAAGGAAGCGATATGGTTTGATTCTAAGTTTACGCGATAGCTCAGCATTCATGAAAATGATCATTATTCAGGAGGGGGTGATCATTCCAATAGAGATTCTGAAATATATAAATATTTATGGCAGTCTTGTTAATTAATTATGCTCCAACTTAATTTATTCCCTCTTTTGCATATATAGGTAGCGTGGTTGTTGGTACTGCTGCATCACGGCTCCAGGGAGCCAGGTTCAATTTGGATGATTGTGTGGAGTTTGCACTTTCTCCCCGTGTCTGTGTGGGTTTCTTCCGGGTGCTCCGATTTCCTCTCACGGTCCGGGGATGTGCAGGTTAGGGGGATTGTCCGTACTAAATTGCCCCTTAGTGTCCAAAAGGTTAGGTTGGGTTATGGGGATAGGGTGGAGGCGTGGGCTTAAGTTGTGTGCTCTTTCCAAGGGCCGGTAAAGACTCGATAGGCCAAATAGCCGCCTTCTGCACTGTAAATTCTATGACTCTTATGATTCTATGAATATGGAGTTTTCATAGTAAGAACAATTCACTTCCTACACTTTGTTATAGAAAATAAAGACAAGTATATTAACTCCACAAACATAAGCTCACTTCACGAAACGGAGACCCCTCTTTGAGCCTGTGTGATAGAGTGAAGTGTGAGGCTAAGTTGTGAGCTTAGGCCACTAATCAATGATGGTTGTTAACTTGCATAGAATGCCTATCACTACAATTTTTAAAGTTATAGCGCAACTAAGTCCCTAGAATCCTCGAATGGTGTGTGGCCTCCTCAGATGTTAAAATAATAATGTTGGAATAGATAGGATCCTTAATATCGGGAACAAAGCACAATAAAGATGATTTCTTGAGGCATGGCTTTATTAATTGCGCTCAAGCAAATCAAAATGCAAAGCCCATGTCTGTTATATGCAGGGATGTGCTGGCAAATTAAAGATTTAAAACCCTCAAAACTTCAAAGGCACCTAAGCATGGCGAGTTCAAGGATAAATCTTTTGATTTTCTTTAAAAGGATGCAGTGAGAACTTAAATGATCAGCTGAAATCCTTAGCAAAAACGTAACAGTGGATGACAAAGCAAGTGAGATTGTGAGGACCAAACTAGCTCACCTGTTGCATTAAAGGAATGTGAAAATGATGGGTGGTGAAGCATGGGTCATGATGCTCAGGCGGCGTGGGTCGCGAAGGTTGATAAAAATGGTTCCCGGGCAAAAAAGTTTGAAAAACACTACTCTAATGCAAATGCCAAAGAGCTAATTTAAGGTGAAGAAAAAAACAAAACAAACTGAATATGCTGCAAATCTGAGACTGAACCACAAATGTATGTTAGTCAGAATTAGTGAAGAGAACAGATGTTACTGTATTAGATTTTTGATAAAGATCATACCTTCAACTTTGTATTCTCCAGAGATGCTGACCGACTAGCTGGGTGTTTCCAGCACTTTTTTTTGTTTCTGCTTAAGGTAAATCATCCTAGTGGTAGCTATTTGCCAAAGCAGAAGAGTAAAATGCATGATGGCAAGTCTTAGACGAAGGCGACCTCTTTATTTGAAGTGGTCCAGGAATTATCACAGCTCAATTTTAATTTATTTTATTTTCATAATTTTTTGGAAATTTACATCTGTGATGTATCACATAGCAAAGTACCCAGTGAGCATGAATAGCTGTTTAAGGAAGAGGGGAAAAATTGCCGAGCCAGTCAAACGCTTAGATTGACGCCACCTGGCACCGTTTATGGAAAGATAAAGCCAGTGAAATGTTCTCTCCCTCCCCTTTCGTCTGGGAATTTTTTTTTGTAGAAGTAGTGAAGAATGAAGCAGAAGCCTTAAGAATTAATAGAAAAAAAGTAATGTTGAAAAACTAAGCTCTGTTATTAAATTAGTTTTTGAAGTTTGAACGTGTTCTTATTTGTTTAAACATGGATCTCAACAAGCGCAAGAAAGAAACTGCTGCAACACTTCAAATGAATCTAATTAATGGCTGCCAGTTGCTTGAAGTATTATTTAATGAAAGCTTTAGTAAGACAGTTAAATTATTTAATGATACAAGGCTATATATTTAAGAATTGCTGCCGGTTAGATACTGCTGGGGCCTTTTTAATTCTACACCGTTTGACTTGGTTAGAAAAAGGCATGAAACTTGAGATGCTGATCTGCAGCAGTCATTATTTATTGGCCCTGGGGATTCGGGCCTTTGTATTGTGAGGGGGGTCTTACGTTTTTGCCTGGTTTAAGATAAAACTGCTTGCTTTATGAAGTTGCAAGTTGGATTTCAACTTGTTTTTGTCCCTGCAAACTGAGAAGTTCACGTGCAGTTATGGACGTTCTTTAAAGTTAAAATCCTTCTTGCTGATTCACCCGCCCCCGTTGAAATGTAATGTCAATTGGATTTTTTTTTTGTTTCATCAGGAATCAAGTGGGCAGCTCTATTTGCGGGGATATTAAGTGGACAGGAAGGAAAACTGAGCAGTCTAATCAGACACACTGTGCATCTGTGATTTATGCAAGGCAGCCTGCCCAGAGTTTTGAAAAAAAACAAGACATTTCTGTGCCTGGGAAGTTGCAGCGGCGCTCAGTATTTCTTTTTCCATCGAGAGTCATTGGTGTATAAGCACCCTGCTCCGAAAAAAAAAAATGTTCTGTTAACCTAGAAGACAGGCTGAAGATCCCAAGTTGCTCGCGTTTTGCCTGGGAGTGCAGTGAAGCGATTCGCACTGCTATTTTATGGCCAAGATAGACCCAGTGGCAGAGGAGGAGTTGATTTGGAGCAGAGATAATCATTCGAGTGAAGGGTCGTGTCAGGCTATTAATGCAATTAGGCTGGAAGGTTCTTAAAAAAATTATTTACGTGGCTTTCTGGTGTATTTAAAGGAAATCTTGGCCCGTCAGACAAATTTCAGGGTTGGATCTGTCTCCAGGAATTGTATCTAATTAACCTAGTCGAAGGGCTGCTCCTTCAGTAGAGTTGCAAAATAACGTCAGCGGCGGGGGCTTTTTTTTTTTAAAAAAAAAGAAACAAAATCCAACTCTTTTGAAGAAAATCATTCTGGATTTCATCATAAGACTCCTATCAGCGAACATGAGGCTGAAGAGGAATGGCTCGTACACATTGCACAGGTACAGTTAATATTCCTGACCTCTGTGTTGGTGCCTTTAAAAGTAAACAGTGAGGTAAGAACTGGAGAGAGAGAGAGAGAAACGTTGTCGAGTTGAGTGATTTGCATTTTGTTCCGTCGCCCTCCGGTCCACACTGCAAAGCCTTCAGTAAAGCAGGCGGGATGTGCGTTTGGACTCTTGGCGCTCAATCCCATTCACTGTTGGGTTAAAGATTCCTCGGGCTCTTCAGAAAGTTTACCGTCTTGTGTGTGTTTGTGAGAAATGTTTCTGTCTTTTTTCCTCCCCCCCCCCCCCCCCCCCCCACCGCCTTCACCGGGGGTTGTGCGATCCTCCGGGCAGAGTTTAGCCGAGAGGAGGAAGTTAGTGCAGATCTCGGGGACAGCAGCAATGTGAAGACCGAGAGGAGGTAAACAGACCCAGCTGCAAGTTCGATGGACATCCTCTTCTGCTTCGATTGCGTCTTGTTTAGGTACTACACCACGCCACGGTTTCTGTGTCCACTACCCCCCCCCCCGCCGCCCGCTTTCCATTGTCTTCACCCCCCCCCCCCCCCCCCCCCCCCCCCGCTTTCCATTGTCTCCATTCCTTTTTGTTTTAATTTCTTGTCACTTTGTGTGCCCACACTTGCATTATGGCAACACGTTTACTTTTAGCAGTAAGCCGTCCTTCACACGCGTTCCGCATTCGGAAGGCGGCACGGGCTTCAGATCATCATCGCGTAAGGTTGCCTTGTTCGCTGCCGAATTTCAATTAAGAGTGTTGAAAGTCAACGCTTTCTTGTTGTGGAGGAGCGTGGGGTAGCCCGCTTTTAGTGAAGGTGCCATTAAGCAGGCGTCAAGTTAGTTGGCATTACCAGTGATCTTAATATCACGTTTTAAACAATGATTTTTGCCAGAGCAATTCACGCTGATGGGAGTTTTCATTCAGGGGGTTCAGAATAATGCAAAGTAAGCATTTCTGCTCTGAAGTTCAACAATTGTGTCGGGCGACCACAAGTATTCTGCTTTTTTTTTTGAGTTCTGCAGTGCATATGCGAGGTTGATGGAGCATTTGGGTAAAAACAAAAAGGATTTGTCATTTTTTTTCTCACTCCAGCAATATGGGTGGGGGGAGGCAGAAAAAGAGTGGCTGTTGCAAGTAATACAGTTCAGAAGGAAGGATTGCTTAGCTATCTGGAACTTTTATTCTTGGCTAGTGTGTATTGTCCTTTGAGAAAGGTGATAGATCACGGCAATCAAGGTTGAGATGTGTAGTTATCAGGAAAATAGACTTGGTACACAGCTGTTGTATAGCAGGTATTCCAACCTATTGTACAGCAGTATGTATTGAAATGCATTTGTTCACTCAAGGTCCCAACGATATTCTCAAACATCGTTTGAATTGGCAAAGGCAAAGTTTTTTCCATTCCCGATCACACACATCTTATAGATACCTTTGTTTTTTTTCTATCCCCCCACCTCCCTACAAGTGAATATATATTGCTGATTTAAAGCTGCAGGATGTAGTACCAGGTGTTTTGTTTCCCTTATTGACATTTGAGATCAGGGTTTGCTTTTAAGGTTTTCGGGCAGCGCTACTACAGACCTGTCACCTACTTGGAAGCAGTCTCCATTGCTTAATCAAGAGCTCTATTAGAGTTGTTTGGAGTTCCAAGGCTAAAACTTAGGGAATCCAGTTCAGTTCGTCAAGACGCCACAGTGCCCGAGATCCATGAACATGGTCTCCAGTGCTGTTCAGTTTCCAGAAGTCAGTCCTTTTATATTTAAGTGGACATCAATGGTAGGAACACTGCGTCTGCTATCCGTGCCACTCCTTCAGTGTAAGAATTCTTTAAGGCACCTAATTAGATTAATTGCAATATTTATGTGATACATGTATATTTGGTTGCTGTCAATGGCACTCCTTGCATCAATAGTTCTCCCATCTGAAGGAGGTGGGAGGCTGGTCTCTGCTTCTAACTACAGCCAGGGACTAGATTGACTGAATCAAAGAATCCTGGCCTCCGACAGTTCTGAATTGGACTGCAACAAGAAGCCAACTAATTGGGGTGCACAGCACATGTGTCTTCCCCCACCCTTTATGAAAATGTATTTAGGTTTAAGATTTTTACAGATTACTGTTCATCCTTGGCTGTTTGAATTCTTTCCTCTTTGCCTCCAATTTTGGTGACTCGTTATATTGTTTCTTGGTGATATTTTAATGAGCATGAAGCTTAAATAATGAAGAGCAATATGAAAATAGACAGTATGTGGTGACAATGCAAGGGTAATGGTCAGCATTACCATAAGCTCTATTTAGATTTCAAATTGGGCTGTAGAAGGTTATGAAGTAATTCCATTGCATGCGGTGTGGCCTAGCATTTATACCACATCTTTTGTAATCTGTAGCACTTTAGAACTTTAAACATTGTTGTAATGTAGGGAAACGTATTGTTTGAATTCATTATATTTTAGCAAGTAGAACTGTCCTGAACTCGCAAGATTCTATTCTGATAAGAGAACCATTTTGCGTTACCAAAAGCCGTCAATACCTGAGCCATGAGTTAAATTTGAAAAGACAGTACTATCATCCTACATTCTTGGGTTCTCTGATAGCTCAGCAAGAAAGTTCTCCACCTGATGCATTCAGACCACAAAGTTTCTGCGCTGGGTTAGTTTGCAGTTCTCCACTAAAGTAATGGGTGAGCGGAAAGGAAAGAGATGGAGGGAAGATTTATGATTTCTTATCGTGTCACAGGGCCGAGAGAGAAGGAAAGTATTTCCATTTCTGATCCCTTATCCAGTGATTTTTGTTGGAAAGCGTGTGGTCGAGAACAGAGTGTGATCAACCACAATTTAATAGCTTGTTGGCATCACTTTACAAGTGCAGAATGGCTGGCAAGTAATTGGGAGGGCTGGGCTGCTAAATTGCTACCTTCAAGAGGAGGTGAGAAGAAAATTGAAGAAACAAATGTATCCACATTTAAAATCCAGTTAGATTAATTTGTTAACCAGAGCATCCTGCCATTCATGTCTATCCTGAAGTTTGGTCTAGATTTTTAGTTCTCATTTGGGTCGCCATGCAGTTAACCCTCAGTACTATTTCGCCCAGCTAAAATGTTGTCAGTCCATGTTATGTGAATGTAACCTTCCATTGTGGTTCACACAGGCTTACCACAAAGCAGTGTTGGGCATGGAGGAGACTCTAGTTCCTCCCACCTCCTTGCTCTTCCTCTTTTCACATGAGAAATGCCTCATACTGTCGTGAGATTGGCCCCGTTTACATGCTGGCTCATGGTGATATCATAGTCACGAGGTCAAATTCCATATGAATGATAATGCCATCCAGTTCTACCTCTGCAGCAATTCTCTTGACCCCACACCCATCTCGCTACTATCGGACGACCTGCCAAATAATTCATGGATAGCATTCTTTATTTCCTTCCTCATCTTGAAAAGCCTTTTCAAACAAAACATCTTGGCCAATCTTTTGGTCACCTCCCCCTAACCCTCCTGCTTAATGCATGTTCTTTTCACCTCTGAAGTGCCTTAGGAAGTTTTAATGTGATGCGGCAAAAGTGCAAGTAGTTGCTGCTGTAACACAACTTCCATAGTTTATTTAAATTCAAAGGACAATTCTCTTTTTTTCTCCATGTCTTAAATTTCATTAAAAGAAATCTGATTGACCAGGCAAAATAAGTTTTGCAGAATTTGAACGGAATGCCTTAACTTTTTATTGAACCTCTCCAGATGCAAAATGAAGTTAATGGAAATTAAATTTGGTAAAATCATTCTGTAAAAGCAGCAAGCTGCAGAATATCTCTCACTGCCGGTGTGAGGTGAACTCACAAAAATGCTCTGAAAACGCAGTGACGGGACTTTGTGGTTCCATTTCTTCTGAGTAGATTTTCTGATGACCATTCCTGTTTTATTGTTATAGCATAATCCAAATGTATTTATTCCGACACTTGTAAATGCAAAACTACTTTTAAAAGAAAAAAGTGTAGTCCTAGCACTGTGATTTTGTGCAGGAAAGGCTTAATATTTTTCAGCTCCTAGTTTAACCAACAGAAAAATACATTTCCATTACAAATGTATGGATAGGAGGTCAATAGTAAAAATAATTTGTTGCTATGGATTGCCAAATGTGATATGCTTTTATGAGTGCTTTATATTTAGAAGTTGCTGATGTATTTCCTTGCAGCCATGGAGGAAGGGCGTGTTTGTAGAAGTCTGCCTTTCCCTGGAGATTTGTGGGTGTATGGAATGTATGGCTGTCTACATCTGGTTTACAAAATCGAGCATGGGCTGTGTATGCTCAGCTACAAAGGCTAAATATGTTGTGTTTTGTCTACTTGTCGAAAGGGGCCATGTTTAAACAGAAATTAATGTATTAAGTATGTGTGTGTATGTGCACTTATTTTAAAAATGTAGCTGTTTTAGTTTCGAAGGCAAATGCCCTTTTTATTTCTACCTGTTGTGCTTGCTAAAATCTTTTGAATGATTTTTATTGAACTGTCCTGTGAGACTTGGACAGAGACATATTGCCCCATATTCTAACATTCTTTCTGAATAGTGAATTCAATAGACACAATGTTATCTTTATGCACCAGAACGTTCTTTAACTAAGCTGAGAGGAGGAAAGAGACTTAACGGCACAGCGAGTGAGTCAGAGAATACAGTCCTTTTCATCATTGCCATCTGTGATGGAAGCCTCGTGTGTTTGAAATGAAAGTCTTCTGACTTGACCAGCTACAAAGACCCTGTCTGTCTCTGCTAGATCCCAAGTGAAATTCTGCGGGCATCCTTGGTTGTAATGACTTAGACTCGGCCTTTGAGATTAGCCAGTTGGAATAAGAGTTCCCTGATTAGTGGCCCAATTAGGGAACCTCTTCTTTGTACATAACAGGGAATGTCAGATCCTGTGCACTCCCCAAGTGTAGACAGCAAGCTGAATGCACATGGTTGTGCTGCTGTTGGTTTTGGTAATAAAAGGAATTCTGGTGAAGGGACTTCTGCCTCCGTGGACTTGTTACATTGGTATCAGAATTTTATTACAAAAACTAGCTTGACATTTTTAGTACTTGGAAGTCGTGTTCTAAAAGAATGCTTAATTAAGATTGTCGAAGGATGTGCAGGTTAGGTGGATTGGCCATTATCCATACGCGGTGTTACAAGGATAGGGTGGGGGAGTGGGCTGAGATAGAATGCTCTTTAGGAGGGTCGGTGCTGACTCAGTGGGCCAAATGGCCTCTTTCTGTTTTGTAGGGATTCTGTGGAATTCTTACTTTTATTGGCACTTGACAGTGCAGTAAGAACAACCTTAATTAACCATTCCTTTCTTGCTTTGAGTGCCATTCTTTATAGGTTACTTTTGCAGAAAACACTTCTAATGAGTGCTGTGTGTGTGCTGAGCTTTGGACACTGATCTTGGTCCTCAGTTCAGAGCAGTGGACTATAATTTAAATTTTAAAGAATGAAATGAAAATGAAAATCGCTTATTGTCACAAGTAGGCTTCAAATGAAGTTACTGTGAAAAGCCCCTAGTCATCATATTCCGGCGCCTGTTCAGGGAGGCTGGTACGGGAATTGAACCTGTGCTGCTGGCCTGCCTTGGTCTGCTTTAAAAGCCAGCTCTTTAGTGCTGTGCTAAACCAGCCCCTTATTTGAAATCATCTGTTTCAAATAATTCACAATGGCTTGTTCTTATGTTTTTAAAGGATTTTTCATTATAAGCCCATAGGATATAGGAGCAGAATTAGGCCATTTGGCCCATCGTGTCTGCTCCACCATGCGATCATGGCCGAAATGTTCCTCATCCCCATTCTTCTACCTTCTCCCTATACTGTGGCTACCAGGGCAGGTCAAAGGCTAGGAATCCTATGGCGACTAACTCGCCTCCTGACCCCCTCCCCCTCAAAAGCCTGTCCACGTTCTACAAGGCACAAGTCAGGAGTATGTTAGAATACTCTGCACTTGCCTGGATGAGTGCAGCTCCAACAGCACTCGAGAAGCTCGACATCATCCAGGACAAAGCAGCCCGCTTGATTGCTTCCCCTTCTACAAACATTCAAACCCTCCACCACCAATGAAAAGTAGCAAGTGTGTTCCATCGACAAGATGCACTGCAGTAACTCACCAAGGTTACTTAGACAGCACCTTCCAAACTCATGACCACTACCATCTAAAAGGAGAAGACCAGCAGATACCTGGGAACCCATCACCTGGATCCCCCTCCAAGTCAATTACCAACCTGTCTTGGGAAAATATCACTGTTCCTTCACTGTCACTGGGGCAAAATCCTGGAGCTCCCTCCCTCACAGCACTATGGGTGTACCTACACTCTGGGACTGCAGCGGTTCAAGAAGGCAGCTCCACCACCACCTTCTGAAGGGCAACTAGGGATGGGCAATGTATCCTGGCCCAACCAACCACATCCACATCCCGTTAATGAATTTTTAAAAAACAGATCCCCTTATTAATCAAGGACACCAGATTTATGCTTGATCAGGGCTACAGACCAGGAACTGGAAGGTGGGATTAGACACAATAGTTCTTTCTTGGAACATAAGAACCAGGAGCAGGAGGAGGCAAGTTAGCTCTTGCGCCTGCCCCTCCATTCAATACGATCATGGCTGATCTCATCATGGCCTTGACTCCACCGACCTGCCCATTCTTCATAACCTTCAACCCGTTATCAATTAAAAATATGTCTAACTCTTCCTTAAATTTACTCACTGTCCCCCCGCACTCTGGGGTAATGAATTCCACAGATTCACAACTCTTTGGGAGAAGTAGTCGCCCCTCCTGTTTTAAATTTGCTTCCCCTTATTCTGAAACTATGACCTTGTTCTAAAATGCCCCACAAGTGAAAGCATCCGCTCCACGTCTACTTTATGCATACCTTTTATCATCTTCTACACCTCAATTTGATCTCCCCTCTTTCTTCTGAACATGAGAGAGTATAAGCCTAAACTGTTCAATCTCTCCTCGTATGACAAACCCCTCATCTCTGGAATCAGTCTGGTGAACCTCTTCTGAACAGCCTCCAATGCCACTACATCTTCCCTCAGATAAGGGGATCAAAAATGTGCACAATACTCCAGGTGCACGATATTCACCAATTCTTGTACAGATGCAAAAACACTTCCTTTCCTTTATACTCCATTCCTTTAGCTATAAATGTCAACATTCCATTTGCTGTCTTTATCTGCTGTACCTGCATGCTAGTTTTCTGCGACTAATGCACAAAGGTTGACCTCTTATTTATTCATAGGATGTGGGTGTTGCTGGCAAGGTTAACATTTATCGCCCTTGCAAAAGTGATATGGTGACTCTTTGAACCGCTGCAGTATTGTGGGATAGGTGGACCCACACTGCTGATGAGTAAGGAATACTTGAGAGTTTTATTCAGCGATGTGGTAGATGTGGCCCACTGCTCAAGCCAATGCTGGATGATCTTTGATCAACTCACAATTTTGAGCATCTGAATCACTGTCATGATTCAAATGCCCAGATGCAATGTAGCATTTTTGGTTTCTACAACAGTAGGAACTAATGATGCAGATTCAAAGACTTTTTGTATTTGGGTCCGCTTGTATACATAAGTATAGCTGTTGGCAGGACACCTGTGTGCCCGTTAGTTGCTTAATGCAGAAGTTTATTGTAAGAGGTCATGATGGTTTCTGTTAGAAAAATAAATGCCATACATTTTGTAGTATAGGTGGTGCCCTCTTGAGGTTGAGATTAGGCAATTTGTTGTGACTTGGGTGCTCAAAAATGTAATTCCTTGGAACTAGCTTGTTGCAACTTGAGGACATGTTTTGTCAAACCTTGAAACTTGTTTTCTTCATTTAATGTTTGCTGGCATTATACATTGATTTGATCACATTTTAAACGTGTATCACATTCTATTCCTTGTTTCAGTCTTGTTTCAAAGGAATCTGTTTGGACTTGTTTAAGGTTACTTCATATTTCCAGGTTTCCTCAACATTCTACAGAGGGGTTGTATTTTATGTTGGTGAATAGAACGTCAGGCGATATATTTTGAATTGATAGAAAATGAGTGCCTCCTTGGCATGGTTCAAAGCTCTCCCTTTATGCTTTGATTAGTTATTTGCTATTTAGCTGATTTTTAAATTGAATGCAAGGAAATAAGCCAAATGCAGGAGCGATTCCCAGGGATTAGCTAAGCATTACTTCACTACAAATTGCCCTGTTTCTGCAAATTATTAGTTTTGGCATACCATGGTCAGTTCATCAGACTTCAAGTATTTAATAGTGGAGACAGTGTTGATAAAGCAAATTCTTCATCTGATGTCACAACATAACTCTAATGTAAATGGCGCACGTAGTAACTTTTGGTGAATTACTGTGTAGAATGGTAATTTACTCCCAGTTGTTGTACTGTGTACTGTTGTGGATGCCTAATTATACGGAAGGTATCATTCTCTTATCAAAGGTGTAAATTTTGAGGTCACCTAATTTGAATTTTATGTTGTGGGCACTGATGGAGTTGATCAAGATAAATTATTCTCTTGTGAAGGGTTCTAATACCGAGGAAAACTGAATGATGTGAAGGGTTCTAATACCGAGGAAGACTAAATGATTTGGGAGCATAAAGAAAGCTATTTTAATGCATCTTTTTTCCCCTGGCCTTCACACACTGTTCCAATACTAGAAATCGTATATCCGTGCAAACTTGAAAAATCCTGTACTACAATAATGTCCAGCCTTTACTGCAAATTTTCACTTAAAATTGAATGGGATTTCATTTGCATTTTCCATGCACCCTGGCCTTCAGTGGATGAACCCTTCAGAACAGAATATGTGAACCTTTATGCCTTAGCCTCATGAGTTGTGAAAAATAAATTCTTATATTTATGTAGCACTTTTCACAATTATCGCATGCCTGAAAGTGCTTTCCAATCAATGGAATGTAGGGAGTGTGACAGCCCATATACACGCAGCAAATTCCCACAAACAGCAAGTGGTAATGACCAGAAAATCTGTTTTTTATTGTCTGGAGTTGATTGAGCGATAACTATCAGCTTGGACACTGTAAGGGTAACTCCCCTGTTTTTCTTCAAAATCGTGCCATGAGATCTTTTGCATCCATGCGAGCAGGTAGATAGGGTCTCAGTTTAACATCTCATCCAAAAGATGGCATATGTGACAGTGTTGTGCTCCCCCAGTGCTGCACTGAGAGTGTCAGCATGAGATGTGGAGGTATGATGGTACCTGCAGTTGATGAACAACATCCTTGTATCAGATCTGAAAAGGGGGATGACCCACTTGCCCTTTCAGAAACTATTCAAAAATAAATTCACAGGCTAAACTTGTATGGAAAAAATAGAATCCTTGTGATTATTTGAAGTGGTGGAAGGTTCCCATTTAAGTTTGCATCTTTAAAGTAACATTTTTTCAATTGTGGCAGGCTTGTGAACTGAATAAATTCACGGTGAAAGAAAAGTTGCCATTTTATCATTTAAACAGGGTAACGTCCCTCCAGTTGCAGCTGTGGAAGGTTACAATGTGAGGTAAGGATTAAATTAGTGGTTCCTCCTTTACCAACTATGTTAATTTTGGACCTCATTTAGAGTAATGTTAAACATAAAATTCAACGAATGCTGATTAGGGTCAAGAGAAGTCAGAACATGGGCACCAAGTGGAGGAGAAAAAGGATAACTAGGGAGTGCGTGAAAGCAGGACAAAGGGAAGCAATTTTTGCACCAAAGAACAGGAACGTTGCTACTGAAATATATCCGAGAGAAAAATGAAGAATAATCTGTGATTATGCATGCAGGGACTTGTTATCGGAGGGGAGGTAGGGACGCTGGACATGCAGATCACTGCTCTGAATAAATAGTGCATGACTCTCAACATCCTGTGGGTTACCATTGATCAGAAATTGAGCTCGATTAGTATTTGCAAAAGCATGTTAGTGGCTAGGAATCCTGCAGCAGGTATCTTGCCTCCCGACTCCCCAAAACTTGTCCGCCATCTCCAAGGCACAAGGCAGGAGTGTAATGGAATAACTGGTTTAGCTCAGTGGGCTAGACAGCTGGTTTGTGATGCAGAACAAGGCCAGCAGCGCGGGTTTAATTCCCATATCAGCTGAGAATTCTAAATTCTCACTCTGTGTACCCGAACAGGCACTGGAATGTGGCGACTAGGGGCTTTTCACAGTAACTTCATTGGTGTTAACGTCAGCCTACTTATGACAATAAAGATTATTTACATTTACATTTTACTGTACACTGCCCAAATAAATGCAACTGAGACAACATTCGTAAAGCTCAATAACGTCCAGGACAAAGCAGCTTATTTGATTGGCATCCTATCCGCCACCTTCAGCATTTACTTCCTCCAACACCAACAGACCGTTAGTTGCAGCCATGTGCATCATCTGCAAAATGTACTGCAGCAACTCACGAAGACTTCTTCGACAGCACTTTTCAAACCTGTAACCTCTAAGGACAGGGAACCAGGTGCATGGGATCTCCACAACTTGCATGTTCCCCATCAAGCCACCAACCATCCTGACTTGGAACTATATCGCTGTTTCTGGGTGTACATACAGCACACAGACTGAGTGGTTCAAGAAGGCAGCTCACCACCACCTTCTCGACAGTAATTGGAGATAGGCATATAATGCTGGCTCAGCCAGCGATGCCCATATCCCATGAAATAATTTTTTTTAAAAAAGACTTTCTATATTGCATAGATGAAAATAGAGGTATAAATTGGATGGCTATAACCCAAAACACATCCCAATAACCTGAGCAAGCAGGCTTCATTGAAGATTTCTGCCTCGATTTATTCACAGGAAGTATGTGTTTAAGTTTTTTCCCCCCGGATATTTGACTGGCACTACAGTGGAAAATGTTGGGAAAATCTCTACCTCTTGGCGCATTCATTAGTGAATGAGCTTCGAGAAACTCTGTAAACTTGAGTTCAAATGATTATTTTGAGTTCTTAGGAGAGAAGCATTATGACTTTTCATGACACCAAATCTGTTGCCTTGTAACTACTTCCACATTCATTCCATACTGTATAGGAACTTGCCATGGTTCAGTGTTTGCTAATGAGAGTAGCTCCATGACACGGTTCATTGAGACATATGATTTAGGTCTTCCAGCATGTGTAAATTGAATGTTTGATTGTCTGATTAAGATATTTTGGTGTCTTTCTGATATTTTTGTTTTGTATGTTTTAAAGTGACTTTTAACACTGGTTTCATAGTCTCCATGCATGTTTCTGATTTGAAATTATTCTGAAACTTCCTCTGGTTTGAATTGATCAACATACTTATGGGTAAACGATGGTGGTTGATTGCTGCACTAGACTTTTTAAAAACAAACATGTTTTCTGCAAACGCAATCCATGTAGGCAAAGAGATCAAGCAATACATTTATTTTATGTAGTCCTCCTTGTCCTTGGACTAGGTATTCTTTTGTCATATTTACTCCAGGAATAAACATTCCTTTTGCCTGTGATGGGAAATGTTTGTGCACTTGTGTAGAAAATTCAGGGCTTCAAAGGCCGATCGCAGTGGTATTGACTTTGGATTCTGTAACAGTAAACAGTTTACTGGTCAAAGCTCACCATATCAGTGCAAATGTTTATTTTTGTCTTAATCCAGTGAATTCTTTACCACACAGAAATGTTCTACATTTGTTAGTTGTTGCAGAAGTCTTTAATAATTTTAAACAAGTTATCAGTTGCAACAATTCTAAATTGTAGACATCAGTATAAATGACATGCTCAGCTAACTTAGAAGTGTGACCAGTTAGATAGAAATGACTTGTGTTTATTCAACAACGGCAAGTGTATAAGATAACATTCCTTACAAATGGGAAATGAGGGCATTACAGGGAGTGTAGCTTCTTTAGCTGCATTGACAGGCATTTTGGGTCAACTAGTTTTTAATCCTTCAGGATTCAAAGTATCGCATTTTATGGCCAAATCTGGTAACTAGAATCATAGAATCTCTACAGTGCAGAAGGAGGCAATTCGGCCCATCGAGTCTGGCCCAGTCCTCTGAAAGAGCTCCCTAGTTAGACCCCCCACCCTATCCCCTGTAACCCCACCTAACCTCTACATCCCTGGACACAAAAGGGCAATTTTATTACCTAACCTGCCCCTAATCTTTTGGATTGTGGGAGGAAGCTGGAGCATGGTAGTACAGTGGTTAGCACTGCTGCCTCTCCACACCAGGGACCAAGGTTCAATGCTGGCTTTGGGTCACTGTCTGTGTGGAGTTTGTACATTCTCTCCATGTCTGCGTGGGTTTCGTCCGGGTAGTCCGGTTTCCTCCCACAGTTCAAAGATAAGATCATAAGACATAGGAGCAGAATAAGGCCACTCAGCCCATCGAGTCTGCTCCACCATTCAATCATAGCTGATATTGTTGTCATCTCATTCTCCTGCCTTCTCCCCTAATGTCCAGGGATATGAAGGTTAGATTATGGGATTGCAGGGGTAGGGTGGGACATGGATTGGTGCAGACTCGATGGGCCAAATGGCCTCCTCTTGCACTGTAGGGATTCTATTCTATGATTCAATATCAGGAGGAAACCGCCGCAGGCACCGGGAAAGTGCAAACTCCACACGACTGTCATCCGAAGTTGGAATTGAACCTGGGTCCCTTGCACTGTGCTGCAGCAGTGCTAGCCATTATGCTGCCCCTACAAAAGTTTTTTGGGAGGCCAAAGGCTGAGTATGAATATCGCATGTCAATTTGCTGGTTCTATCAGCTTTGTGGACCTTGCCAGTTCTGCTGCAAAGTAAGTTTCTGTTAGCTATGTTAAAGCAGTCAGGGTCGTCTTTAATAATCCCCTTTCTCATTATATTTTTCCTATGTCCTCCACCAGAATAATGTGAAAGTGGGTCTATGTCTAAATGCTGCAAGTCCTGAACAATATCCAGGCTTGGGCAGACAAGAGGCAAATAACATTCATGTTGCACATGTACCAGACAAGGACCAACTCCAATAAGAGAGAATCTAACCATTGCCCTTGAACATTCAGTCGCATTACCATCACTGAATCCCCCACTATTCACATCCAGGGAGTTACCATTGACCAGAAGCTGAACTGGAATAGCCTTGTAAATAATATGGCTACAAGAGCAGCTCCGAGCTAGGAATATTCTGGCAAGTAACCCCCCCCCCAATCTAACTCCCCCAAAGCACAAGTCAGGAATGTGTTGGAATGCTCTCCACTTGTCTGATGAATGCTGCTCCAACAACACTCAAGAAGCACAACCCCATCCAGGGAAAAGTAGTCCGCTTGATTGGCATCCCATTCACAAATATTTACTCCCTCCACCACTGACGCACAGTGGCAGAAGTGTGTGCCATCAACAAGATGCACTGCAGCAATTCACTGATGCTCCTGTGGCAGCAGATTCCAAACTCCCAACCACTACTATCTAGAAGGACAAGAGCAGCACGTACCTGGGGACACCACCACCTAGACGTTCCTCGCCAAGCCACTCATCATGCTGACTTGGAAATATATCACCATTCCTTCAGTGTCGCTGGGTCAAAATCCTGTAACTCGTTCCATAACAGCACCATGAGTGGACCTACATCATAGGGACTGCAGCAGTTCAAGAAGGCAGCTCCCCACCAATTTCTCAAGGGCAGTTAGGGATGTACAATAAATGCTGACTTAGCCAGAGAAGCCACATCCCTTGAATTATATTTTTTTTAAAAACTGACTTCCATAATGTATACAGCGTATATATGCATTTAACTGTGGCAGATGAAGAACTTTAACTTTAATAGGTATTGGTTTTTTTGATTGCTTATTATGGTGTATGTTAATGTCAAGGGGGCAAGAAGAATTTTGATTACACTGGGGAGAGAATGATAAATTGTGAGCAATACCTGTTAAGCATCTGCAGAGATTTACTCAGCGTGGTTGCAGTCGATCTTTGAGACCCTTCTAGTTCATTTTTAGTATGGCTCAAAGCTGCACAACCTCGGGCTACATTATAAGAGAATTATCTATTTTTCTGAGTTTGTTGAAAAGAATAGTATCATCCTGCTTGTTTAAAGTTAAGTGAAAAACTCGTCTGAAATCATTCACAGGTTCCTCTGAGTTCAAAGAATAAAGCTATAATTTATGCAGTGTTCAGCACATAGATTTCATCTTAGCCAGAGTCTTTTTATTTTTTCATGGGATGTGGATATCGCTGACAATATTGTCATTTATTACCTATCCTCCATGACCTTGAGAAGCTGGTGGTGAGTTGCCGTCTTGAATTGCTATAGGCATTTGGTGTAAGTACTTCCACAGTGCTGGCTGTTAGGGAGTTCCAGGACTTTGGTCCAGTGAAAAAGGGACAACAGGGGATGAGATTTGGTGGTGACGTTCCTGTGCATCTTTAAAAACAGTTGTCCTTCCAGGCAGTAGAGATTGCAGCTAGACGATGCTGTTAAATAAGCGTTGCAGTGCATCTTGTGTGTAATGTTCTTGTCGGATGGCCTGATTTATATTACAAGAACACTCGTAGCTAGCTGAAGCAATAGACAATCTATTAACATTAACTGTGGGTCAACTATATACAAAACAACGGATAAATGACAGTATGATCATGCACAAGCAACCTCTCATCCAGCTCTCCAGTCATTCTGAGGTCACCTGACTCTAACATTCACTTGTATACTAATGAGACTCCGTGGTCAGTAAGGGAATTACAACACAACCATGATATCACTACATAGATGATACAGACTTTAGCCATGATGCATTAGTAGTGAGTGAAAGATTGTTTAAGGTGGTGAGTGGGGTGCTAGTCAAGAGGGACTGCTTTGCCATGGATTGTGGCGAGTTTCCTGCTTTTTGGAGCTGCATCCATCTGGGAAAGTGGAAAATATTCCATCATACTCCTGACTTGTGTCTTGTAGATGATGCTGAGCCTTTGGAGAATCAGGAGCCAAATTATTCGCTGCAGAATACCCAACCCCTGACTTGTTCTTGTTTTTAGCGGGGCCACAATGCTTCTAGTCAGAATGTTGATGGTAATGCCATTGACGTCATGGGGAGGTGGTTAGATGCTCTGTGGAGATGATTATTGTGTGATATTCATCTTCGTTGCCACTTTTCAGTTCAATCACAACTGTAGTCCAGGTCTTCCGAAATTCACCTGTGGGCACAGAATGCCTTGTCACCTGACAAGTTATAAATGGAGAATTGAATACTGCAATCATCAACGAATATCAACACTTTGGATGTTATGATTCAGAGATGGTAATTTAAGCAGATGAAGATGATTAGACCATAGATACTGCAGTATGGATATCCTGCAGTGATGTCCTGTTGGAATTGGCCTCCAGCATAGTCATTTTCCTTTTATAGTAGTCATTTTCCGTTTATAGTAGGTATGTCTGCAATCAGTGGAGAGTTTACTGTCTGATTCCCTTCGATTTCAATTTTATAAGGATTCCTTGATGCCATGTTCTGTCAAATGCTGCCTTGATATCTAGAATTTTGCTCTTCTGTCCGTATTTGGGCTAAGGCTCCAATGGGTATTGGAGCCAAATGGCCCTAGCAGAAACTGAGCATCAGTGAGTAACTACTGCTTGATGGCACTGCCCTTGATGCCTTCTATCATTTTGCTGAAGATGGAGAGTAGACTGAAAAAGGGGCCATTGGCTGAATGTATCCTGTTTGTTGTGGTAAGGCATACTTGGGCAATTTTCCACATTGCCAGGTAGCTGCTAATGTTCCAGCTAAACTGGTAAAGCTTGGCTAGTTCTGGATCATATGTCTTGAATACTACAGCTGGAATGTTGTCAGCGGGCATAGCTTTTGCTGCAAGCAGTGTCTTCAGCCATTCCTTGATATCATATGAAATGAATCAAATTGGCTGAAGATTTATTTCCGTGATGGTGGGAAACTCCGGAGGAGGCCAAATGGATTATCCGTTTGGCACTTCTTTTTGAAGACGGTTGTAAATTCTCCGCCTTGTTTCTTTGCACAGAAATGCTGGGCCCTGTTATCATTAAGGTTGGTGTGTTCATGGAGTCACCTGGTCCCATAAGTTTAAATGTTCATGATCATTCATGACTAGATTTAGCAGTACTGCAGATTTTGACCTGACCCATTCGCTGTCTGATCACTTTGCTCTGTCTATAGCATGCTGGTTTCTGCTTTTTGGCATGTAAGCAGCCTTGTGTTGTAACTTCATAAAATTCACCTTTCAAGGTTTGTTTGGTGCTGCCCCGGCTTGCTGTTAGACACACCTTATTGAATCAGCATTGACCTCCTGGCTTTATGGTAATGATAGAATGATGGATATGGTGGATTACAAGATTCTCACTGTGCTTCAGAAATGTCCAGTTTTGTGCTGCTCGATTTGGTCTGAATCTCTATCACAATTAACAGGTGGTCATGCCAAACAATGGAACATACTTTCCTCCATGTGAAGACAGAGCTTTGTCTCCATAAAGATTGTGTGGTTCTAATTCCTAAGTTCTCATGGACAGCTGCATCCGCATGGACAGATGCATCTGCAATGGATAGATTGGTGAGGACAAGGCCAAGGATACCACCTTCAGGACTGGCTCAGCTTGGGTCAGTATTGAGCTACTCTTCATGGATCTTGGAAGTCCCCCACCCAGAGTCCATCCTGTGCCTTTGCAACCCTCAGTGCTTCTTCCAAGTAGTGTTCAACATGGAGGAGTACTGATTTATCAGTTGGATGAGCATCACAGGCGACACTTAAAGTAACTAACCTGTGTTGATTTGGGATGGGGGGTGCCAATCTAACAATATCCCACCAAAAGAACAAAGAAAAGTACAGCACAGGAACAGGCCCTTCGGCCCTCCAAGCCTGTGCCGATCATGCTAAACTAAAATCTTCTGCACTGCCGGGGTCCGTATCTGATGAGATCTACCATGCGGAATTGGTGAAGTCTTGCAACACTAAAACTCAGTAGAAATTTGAGTTAAACTTCTCGGATGTAAACAAGAATCTTTATTGCCTCTATTTGATTACAATTGAGAGAAACTTAAATCTATTCTCAATAAAGTCCGGCTAGCAAAAGGCCTTAAAGAGAAATAACTTATACACAATTTAACTTTCAAAATAATACAGAAATGGTTTCTTGCTTACAGCAAAACAGCTTGCGTTTACTTCCAAGAGTTAGTGGGAAAAGTGAAAATATGAAAATAAGGATAGCGAGTAGTTGGATCAAAGTATAGGATGATCCTGGATAAAGATGGCCGCACGGACCATCATGTTTAAGGAGAATCTTATCAGTCTTTAGTCATCTGTGTACACCTCTGTTGTCCTAATTGGTTTGGGTTAGAATCAAATACATTTGATTTAATGGTTAAATGTCAACCTTTAATGTGCAACATAAGTTCTGAATGTTTCATGTTTGAATATTTGTGTATGTTATGGAATGTGATTCTGTGCTTTTATCAAGACTGGTTTCTACTGGTTTTCTGCTGACTTTGCTTTTATCCACATTCTGGACAATGGTGCCTTCATATTGCTATGGTGCTTACTTGGCCTTGATCTGATTACTAGTACAGCACATTTCTTAATGCCAAACTGTCTTTGAAAATATGTTCATCAGAACTAGCTTTTTCATCTTGCTTAGTGAAAATGTTGCTTTTATCTCTAATTAGTTTATGCATGTGTCAGGCTTTTTGTGTCTCCGTTGAAGCTATGTGTTTTGTCATGACCTGAGGTTATGAGTGCTGAATTCTTATTTTGAAATGGGTATTAAAACTGGGTCCTTTTTGCCTATCAGATCTATCAGGAAATAGTTGATTCTATCAATTTCTCTCTACTCCCATCCTATTCATGTATTTATCAAGATGCCCATTAAACGTCACTATCGTCCCTTCATCCACCAACTCCTCCGGCAACGAGTTCCAGGCTCCCACCACCCTCTGTTAAAAATAAACCTTGTCTCCTACATCTACTCTAAACCTTGCCCCTCGCACCTTAAACCTATGCCCCCTAGTAATTGACCCCTCTACCTTGGGAAAAAGCCTCTGACTATCCGCTCTGTCTATGCCCCTCATAATTTTGTAGACTTCTATCAGGTCGCCCCTCAACCTCCGTCGTACCAATAGTATATTTTTCAGGGAGGAGAGATAAAAACTCGGCCAGACTAGTGGATTGGATTCAACGTTCAGAAAAACTCAAATCCTAAACTGTTGGAATAAAACAAAATGTATATCTCATCTGTGTTTAAAATTCCACCATTGAATGAAAATTGGCAGATGATAAAGCTTCATCTTTCCCTGCCAGCAGTATTTATTTTTTTGAAGTCTCAAACATTTGGCTTTTCATGTTTTAGGAAGTCCCGTTGGTCTCTGACATGGATTGGCTTTGTAGTCCATTCCAATAGTCCCATTTGCCCTCCCTTACCTCTTCTGGGAATCCCTAGACTTCATTGTTTAGGTTTTGTGACAAGTTTTGATTTATAAATCTTTTGATGCTGCTCCATCAAATCTGGATATTTAAATTTATTATGCAACTATCATTTCTTTGAAGTATTATTTTTGTTTTGAAGTAAAAATGCATTTTGAAGTAAAAATGCAGAGATGTGAATAACATGGATGAATCCAGTTCCTTCTAAGATCATGGCAACGTGAGAACAGAGGAGCTTTGTGAACAGAGGGGTGTTGGATTAGTATATGTGGACAAGGTCCCAGGTCCCTCCTAGTTTTCAGAGTTGAAATCGGGCTGACTACATAGTGCACACGCACAATCCAGTCAAGCAGGCAACAATTGATGTAAGACATGAGTCACTAAATTGGTAAATTAAGTTGTACAATGGAGACCACTGTTAGTCTGTGATAGGTTAAACTCTTGAGAGCTGAACTAATTTCCTGCAAAATCCTACCTTCTGCCAACTTTGCAGCCAACAATAGCTCTTTCAAATTATAGCCTTTAAAGCTAATATTCCCATAGTTTTGTAGCTTTCGTTAGGCGCCCCTTTTACTGCTAAATGCATTGCAACTGCCCTGTTATATCATGTAGGAGCCATTTGTTGAAATATCCTGGAGATTTCTGACACGCAATGTTAATTTGCCAAAACAAGCAGAATAGCAGTGGCTGCACTTATTTTTTTTACTGATATTGAGGACATAAGGAACCTGTAAGTTTCATGAATAGATTATTCTGTTCCAATTTGTGGAATTTTCAAGAACTGGGGTAATGCCTTTAGGACTTTCCGACAAGTAATTTTTGTCCCCATCGTATCAAAAAGGGGTGTGTGTACGAGCTACTGTGAGTGAATTAGGTGAATAATAATAATAATATTCCACATAACTTAAGTATTTTGTGCTAGGACACTACTATGTAGCCTCCGTGGTAAAATACATTTTTAATACCCCAGGACGTTATACATTAAGGGCGGCATGGTAGCACAGTGGTTAGCACAGTTGCTTCACAATGCCAGGGTAGGTCTCGAAAGATGTGCTGTTAGGTAATTTAGACATTCTGAAATCTCCCTCTGTACTCGAACAGGCGCCGGAATGTGGTGACTAGTGGCTTTTCAGAGTAGCTTCATTGCAGTGTTAATGTAAGCCTATTTGTGACAATAATAAAGATTATTATTATTAAATGCATGTTGCTTTGGACACTTCAGACTTTGTGAATAATTAGAACTCTGCACTTTGTGCCACTTGTACAGTTCCCAAAATACCTTGGGTAGACTTGATAGCTGCTTTGCCTGATAAGGATGTTGGCTCTAATATGTGCAATTGGAGCAATCTGAACTTAAATATTCATAGTTGTGTACTCTACCACTATGTAACATTGACATCCCGCCCATAAACTATATTTTTTCTTGGGGAATAGCCAGAAAATTTAACTGAAAATCCGATAGAAGTGGATTCCTATCACCAAGCTTAGTCTCCAAATCAAGATACTGAGAAATGCATGCAAGTAGAGTTGACTTTTACATAGAACATGCAGTGCAGAAGGAGGCTTTTCGGCCCATCAAGTTTGCACTGACCCACTTAAGCCCTCACTTCCACCCTATCCCCATAACCCAATAACCACTCCGAACCTTTTTGGACACTAAGGGCAATTTAGCATGGCCAATCCACCTAACCTGCCCGTCTTTGGATTGTGGGAGGAAACCGGAGCACCCGGAGGAAATCCACGCAGACACGGGGAGAACGATTCCAATCGTTTTCTGGTCACCTGATATGAATTCATTTTTACCCCATGGGGCTGTGTCTTATTTTTGCCAAATCCAGCGATGTGGCTAAGGACCCTATTTGGAGCACAAAGCTGCTATTGTAGATTTATTAGCCTAACCAGCACAACTTGCCAGTACAAAGTGAGCTTTCAGTTGCTTGTCCAGCCAGTACCACTCAAGTCTAGCTTGAGGAAAGAATCTCAACTCCTGCCAGGTCCCATTCTCAAGAGCCAATTTGGCTGGTTTAATTATGAAACGCCCTAGATACTGCACGTCAATCAAGCTCTGTTGTCAGATTTCATCGCCTGCTACAGAGGGTTGACTAGATTTGAATCTTCTATGACCTGCATTTTGCCGAGGACTTGTGTTCCGGCTATCCCTCGGTAAGTTTCTCCCGCCTCTCTTTTTGACACACCTTAAAACCTAGCTCTTTGACCAAACTATCAATTTAATGGTCCTATTTTCTCTGTGGCTTGGTGTCACATTTTGTTTGATAATTCTCCTGTGACATTCCTTAGGTTGTTTTACTACATTAAAGTCATTTTATAAAATCAAGCTGTTGCTTTCTCTGTGATCTGGAAGGACTCCGTGAAAGTCCAGATCGGTGTCCATCAGGACCTTCAGTTACTGACTGAGGAATTAGATATGTGTTCCTTGCATCTTCCAACCCAGACTTTAGAGATGTTCTCTTGAATCGTGCAAAGCCAATGCTTGATCCATGATTGGAAACTGAATTGGGATGATGTTTTTGTGAATTGTGTATCCTTGTGGATGAATGCAGTGCCACATCACCATTCAACATAGTCCATCATCGCCCTCCTTTATTTTTCAAGTATTCTGGGATGCCATTTTGTATCTTCATACCAGTTCTTGCTCCCTGTGTAGTTAACCTTGAGAGACAGCTTCAGTTTTTGAGTTTGACTGAAGAGACTGTCAGTAGCCTTTCAGAAGTCATGGTCGGTAATGTCCTTGCGGCTGAGGACCTTGGAATCAACAATAGTGCAGAAACTATTAACTATTCCTACTTGCCAGTCATCAAGGTTATACTCTTGCCAAACACAGCCAGAGCTCCCTGCTTACTGAAGGATGTAGGCAACCAATGGTGCGAGGTTCCCACGCTATTTAACAGTATGGTTGGAAACTTGCACTGGTGACTAGGAAGCTGATTACGAATGTTTGTTTATGCAGTGTTTGAAGTCTAAGTTTAACCAGAATCCACTGAAAGCAATACATGCAGTGAGGACTATAAATGGGCATGTAGTTCATGCAGACAGAACTTAGGGTATTATCTAACTGCCTGGCAGCAAAAGGCCGCAGTCAATTTCCTTTCCTTCTGGAAGTAATTTTGCTCCTTTTTTAGAAGATTATAATCATCTCCAAATTCTAATAGGTTTTTGAGCAGCAATGAACCATAACACAGGAGTCAGCATCAATTATAATCTCAGTGAATTGCAGGAAATGGAGAGCCCTGCCCAGTTCATCAGATTCATCGTTGGAACTGACGATATTTTTGAGCTCACATTCTCCCCACCCTTTTTAAAATGTAGTGCAGATAGTCTCTATTTCAAAAGCTATATGATGGATGAATAAACCTGAAAATCCATTTGTATAGCTATAGCTATCATCATTATAACAAAAGCAGAATGAGACTGTAACTTGAGTTGGCTGTCTTGGCTGCACCTGCGAGGAAAGCATTGCCTCCGTGCTTCACATCAGAGCTCTGTCGCAAAGAGGCTCTGGCAGAAACCAAACTGAGCATCAGTAAGTGCCACTTGATAGTGCTGGCCATGAGACCTTCCATGCATTGATGATTGAGATTAGACTGGGAGGACAATAATTGGCTGTATTGGATTTGTCCTGCTTTTCATGATGGTTCGGAGAGAAATGGTAAATCAAGTCCTTCAGTAATCCTATGCTGAGAAGTGAGAAATTGATTTAAGATTTTTTTGGCTGTCTTGTGGTAATCCCAAGTTGAATCTATTTTTTTAAAATAATTTTTATTGAATTTTTCAAAATACAAACATTTTAACCCCCCCTACATTTACATTTAAATTATAACAAAACAAAGTCAAACCCCCCTACTTAACAAGAAAAAGAAAAAGAATCCCCCCCCCCCCCCCCTACCCGCGCGTCCCCCCCCCCCCCCCCCCCCCCCCCCGCCGGCGAACCGACAGTCAGGCCAACTTATCATTTCTAGCGGCGTCCTCGGGCAGGCCTTGCCCGTGCCACCGCCGCTACCGTACTTCCTTCGTCGTTTTCCCCCCTCCCCCCCCCCTCCCCCCCTCCCGCCCTCCCCTCCCCTCCCGGGTTGCTGCTGTCATGGCCTCAGTTTCTATCTCTGATCCAAGAGGTCTAGGAAGGGTTGCCATCGCCTGGAAAACCCCTGCACCGACCCTCTCAGGGCGAATTTGATCCTTTCCAATTGGATGAAGTTTGCCATGTCGTTTAACCAGGTGTTAACACTCGGAGGCCTTTCGTCCCTCCACTGAATCAGGATCCTCCTCCGAGCCACCAAGGACGCAAAGGCTAATATTCCAGCCTCCCTTGCCTCCTGTACCCCCGGTTCCACCCCAACCCCGAAGATCGCAAGTCCCCATCCTGGCTTGACCCTGGACCCCACCACTCTCGACACCGTCCCTGCCACCCCCTTCCAGAACTCCTCCAGTGCCGGACATGCCCAAAACATATGTGCATGATTCGCAGGGCTTCCCGAACATCTAATACACCTGTCTTCACCCCCGAAAAACCGACTCATCCTTGTCCCCGTCATGTGGGCTCTATGCAGTACCTTAAATTGAATGAGACTTAGTCTCGCACATGACGACGACGAGTTAACCCTCTCCAGGGCGTCTGCCCATGTCCCGTTCTCTATCTGTTCCCCCAGCTCTAACTCCCACTTATCTTTCAGCTCCTCTACTGGTACCTCCTCCACCTCCTGCATAATCTTATAGATGTCCGAGATCTTCCCCTCCCCGACCCAGACCCCTGATAGCACCCTATCACTCACCCCCCTGTCGGGGAGCGCGGGGAACCCCGCTACCTGTCGTCTGGCAAATGCCTTCACTTGGAGGTACCTGAACGTGTTCCCCGGGGGGAGCCCAAATTTCTCCTCCAGCTCTCCCAGGCTCGCAAACCTCCCCTCTATAAACAAGTCCCTCAGTTGTCTAATACCCGCCCTCTGCCAGCTCTGGAATCCCCCTCCTGTGTTTCCCGGCGCAAATCTGTGGTTCCCTCTTAGTGGTGCCCCTATCAGACCTCCCACTTCCCCCCTGTGTCGCCTCCACTGCCCCCAGATCTTGAGGGTGGCCGCCACCACCGGGCTCGTGGTATACCTCGTGGGAGGGAGCGGCCATGGTGCCGTTACCAGTGCCCCTAAGCTTATGTTGCCGCAGGACGCCCTCTCCATGCGCTTCCAGGCTGCCCCCTCCCCTTCCATCATCCACTTTCGTACCATCGATGTATTTGCCGCCCAGTAATATCCTGAAAGGTTGGGTAACGCCAGCCCTCCACTATCCCTACTCCGCTCCAAAAAGACCCTTCTAACTCTCGGGGTGCCATGTGCCCACACATACCCCATGATACTACTCGTTACCTTCTTGAAAAAGGCCCTGGGGAGGAAGATGGGCAGACACTGGAACAAAAACAAGAACCTCGGGAGGACCGTCATTTTAACTGACTGCACCCTCCCTGCCAGCGACAGCGGCACCATGTCCCACCTCTTAAACTCCTCCTCCATCTGCTCCACCAGTCTGGAAAAGTTCAACTTGTGTAGGGTCCCCCAGTTCTTTGCCACCTGCACCCCCAAATACCTAAAACTTTTAACTGCTCTTTTGAAGGGGAGCCTCCCAATTCCCTCCCCTTGGTCTCCCGGGTGTATTACAAAGACCTCACTTTTCCCCAGATTTAATTTATATCCCGAAAAGTCCCCGAACTCCGCTAGTATCCCCATTACCTCCGGCATTCCCCCCTCCGGGTCTGCCACATACAACAACAAATCATCCGCATAGAGCGAGACCCGATGTTCCTCCCCTCCCCTTGTCAGTCCTCTCCACCCCCCTGAACCCCTCAGTGCCATCGCCAACGGCTCAATCGCTAATGCAAAGAGTAAGGGAGATAGGGGACATCCCTGCCTAGTACCTCGATGGAGCCCAAAATATTCTGACCTCCTCCCGTTTGTTACCACACTTGCCATCGGAGCTGAATAGAGCAGTTTTACCCACTTGATAAATCCCTCCCCAAACCCAAACCTTTCCAACGTCTCCCACAAGTATTCCCACTCCACCCTGTCAAATGCCTTCTCCGCGTCCAGCGCTACCACTATCTCCGCCTCCCCTTCCACTGCTGGCATCATAATCACATTTAACAATCTCCGGACATTTGTGTTAAGTTGGCGTCCCTTCACGAACCCCGTCTGGTCTTCATGGACTACCCCTGGCACACAGTCCTCTATCCTGGTTGCCAGGACCTTTGCTAACAGCTTGGCATCTACATTTAAGAGGGAGATAGGCCTGTAGGACCCGCACTGGACCGGGTCCTTGTCCCGCTTCAAAATCAAGGAGATCAGGGCCTGCGACATTGTTGGAGGCAGAACCCCCCCCTCGCGCGCCTCATTGAAGGCTCGCACCAGCACTGGGCCCACCAAGTCCACAAATTTCCTGTAAAACTCCACCGGGAACCCATCCGGCCCCGGCGCCTTCCCCGCCTGCATCTGGCCTATCCCTTTAATTAGCTCCTGCAGCTCTATCGGCGCCCCCAACCCTTCCACCAGCTCCTCCTGTACCTTTGGGAACCCCAATTTGTCGAGAAAGTTCTTCATTCCCCCTCTCCTCTTCGGCGGTTCAGACCTATACAATTCCCTATAGAAGTCCCTAAAGACCCTATTCACCTCTTGCCCCTTCTGCACTACATCCCCACCCCTCTCTCTCACTCCCCCAATCTCTCTGGCTGCATCTCGCTTACGAAGCTGGTGTGCCAGCATCCTGCTCGCCTTTTCCCCGTACTCATACGCCGCACCCTGCGCCCTTCTCCACTGCATTTCCGCCTTCCTAGTGGTCAGTAGGTCGAACCTGGCCTGCAAGCTACGCCGCTCCCTTAATAGCCCCTCCTCTGGCGCCGCCGCATATTTCCTATCTACTTCTAGGAGCTCCCCCACCAGCCTCTCCCTTTCCTGCCTCTCCTTCCTCTCTCTGTGTGCCCTTATGGAGATCAGCTCTCCTCTAATCACTGCTTTCAAGGCCTCCCAGACCGTCCCCACCTGCACCTCACCTGTGTCATTCGTACCCAGATAGTTCTCAATGCCCGTTCTCACCCTCCTGCACACCTCTTCGTCCGCCAACAGCCCCACATCCAGGCGCCACAACGGGCGTTGGTCCCGCGCCTCCCCCATGTCCACGTCCACCCAATGTGGTGCATGGTCCGATATCGCAATGGCCGAGTACTCCGTGTCCTGCACTCTCGGTATCAGCCCCCTGTTCAATACGAAAAAATCGATCCTAGAGTACACTCTGTGGACGTGGGAGAAAAAAGAGTACTCCCTCGCCCTAGGCCTACCAAATCTCCATGGGTCTACCCCTCCCATCTGCTCCATGAACCCCCTTAACACCTCTGCCGCTGCCGGCCTCCTATTCGTCCTGGAACTCGATCTATCCAGCCCAGGGTCTAACACCGTATTAAAGTCCCCTCCCATGATCAGGCCCCCTGCCTCCAGTCCCGGGATGAGGCCCAGCAGGCGCCTCATAAAACCCGCGTCGTCCCAGTTCGGGGCATACACATTTACCAGTACCACACTCTCTCCCTGCAGCCTACCCCTCACCATCACGTACCTGCCCTCCTTGTCTGCCACCACCTCTGCCGCCACAAACGACACTCTCTTTCCCACCAAAATCGCCACCCCCCGGTTCTTGATATCCAAGCCTGAGTGGAACACCTGTCCCACCCACCCCCTTCTCAGGCGGACCTGATCTGCTACCCTCAAATGAGTCTCCTGCAGCATTGCTACATCAGCCTTCAGTCCCTTCAGGTGTGAGAAGACCCTTGATCTTTTGACCGGCCCATTCAGCCCCCTTACGTTCCACGTGATCAATCGGGTCGCAGAGCGACCCGTCCCTACTCCCTGTCGATTAGCCATGTCTTGTCCCTTGCTCGCCCCGGGTCATCCCTTCTTTTCTGACCCGCTTCCCATAGCGATGGCCTCCCCCCCCCACCCCCCCCCGGCTCTCCCCTTCTCGTCCCTGGTCTTTCTAGCAGCAACCCGGTGTCCCCCCCCAGTCCCCCCCCCCCTTCCCCCCCCCCCCCCCCTGGCTAGGACCCCTCCTAGCCGCGATGTACCCCACATCGTACTCCCGAGAGTCAGCTGGTCTCCGCTGACCCGGCTGCTCCTGCCACATTCCGACTCCTCCCGGTTCACCCCATCTGCGCCCGTGAAAGATCCCCTTGACACCCCCGAGAAAGACCCGCATAATCAACCCGCTCCCCCCCGTCCCGTCTCCCCAACTTAACGATATAAATACAAATACCCAATGGCAACTAAATACATAAATACTTAACTACATACTTAAATAACAAAATAATTAACTAACTATCAACTAACAGTGTGCCCAACCATCACCCTCCATCAAACAGTATAAATAACCGCAGATAACCATAACCCGAAAAGAAAAAAAAAGAACCAAAAAACCCCCCCAAGCACCCAAAGACAAAGGGTAAGAGGGGTAAATAACTAAGGGAAATTGGAAACGGGAAAAAACACCCCATAAGAAGCCAACGACCCACAATAGAGATTTCAACAGTACAAATATACAGAAACACCCAACAACTCGAAACCTTCAAAATATTCAGAAAAGTCAACCGTTCGAGAAAAAACCCCCCAAACACTCCACGAAACTGTTACCCAGTTCCGACCTGGCCTGAAAAAGAAAAGGGCCACTTGCACAATCAAGAGTCCCCCGGCGGCTACGACCGCCGGTGCTCCCAGGTTTTAGTTCGTGTCCAACTTTTCCTCTTGTACAAAGGTCCAGGCCTCCTCTGGGGACTCGAAATAATGATGTTGGTCCTTGTAGGTGACCCACAAGCGCGCCGGTTGCAACATTCCAAATTTGATCTTTTTCGCGTGTAGCACCGCCTTTGTCCGGTTGTACCGGGCCCGCCGCTTTGCCACCTCCGCACTCCAGTCCTGGTACACCCTTACCGTCGAGTTCTGCCACTTGCTGCTTTTCTCCCTTTTAGCCCACCTCAGGACTTTCTCTCGATCACTTAGCCGCTGGAACCGCACCAGCACCGCCCTCGGGGGCTCGTTTGCCCTAGGCCTCCTGGCCATGACCCGGTATGCCTCTTCCAATTCCAGGGGCGCCGGACCGGCCCCTTCCCCCATCAGGGAGCTCAACATCCCCGCCACATATCCCGGGAGATCCGACCCCTCCAGGCCTTCTTCCAGGCCCAGGATCCTCAAATTTTTCCTCCTCATCCGAGTGTCCAGCTCCTCGAAGCGGCTCTGCCACTTCATGTGGAGTGCCTCGTGCACCTCCACCTTTGCCCCGATGACTGTGGCCTCCTCCTCCCTCGCGGCCATCTCCTGCTGCAGATCTTTAATCGACGCCTCTTGGATCGCCTGGGCTCCCACCAACCTGGTGGCCGTCGCGTTCATGGACTCTAAGAGTTCCACTTTCATCTCCGTGAAAAAACGGAGGAGAGCGGCCTGCTGCTCCTCCGCCCATTTCTTCCACTCCTCCGGTGCACCGCCGGCCGCCATTTTGATTTTCTTCCCCCGCTTTTTTTGGGGAGCTGCTGCCGTTTTTCTTGCCGCTCCACTCCGGGTACCGACCATAAAATCGGTCTAGTTCTCCTCAGGGGACCTTCCCCCACCGGGATTCGTTTTTTCAGCGCCGTTGGGGCCCTCCAATTGGCCCAAAAACACCTTTGTTGCAGGAGCTTCCAAATGTGCGGCTTAGCTAGTCATAGCCGCAACCGGAAGTCTTCCAAGTTGAATCTATGATTGTGGCAGCATTTAACAAGGGTGGATTGTATTAAACTCATAGCACTCCATAGAAAAATAGGTTGCTGCTAATCATAGTGTCAGGTCATAAATGAAGAGTGGCCTTGTCAGACCCACATTACAGCATGAACTATGGTAGTGACTTGTCGATTTTTGGGGAGGTATGTTGCATGGATTGACGTTTTGAGTAATGTGACGGAAGATGGTATAGGCAAAGGTTCGAAGAATGGATGGCTTGGGGGAAAAAAAAATGGGAAAGCCAAATCTAATATATGACATGCTTTACGTTTATTGTAAAATTAAGGGTAGCACGTTAGCATAGTGGTTAGCACAAATGCTTCACAGCTCCAGGGTCCCAGGTTCGAATCCTGGCTTGGGTCACTGTCTGTGTGGAGTCTGCACGTTCTCCCTGTGTGCGCGTGGGTTTCCTCCGGGTGCTCCGGTTTCCTCCCACAGTCCAAAGATGTGCAGGTTAGGTGGATTGGCCATGGTAAATTGCCCTTAGGGTCCAAATTGCCCTTAGTGTTGGGTGGGGTTATGGGGATAAGGTGGAGGTATGGGCTTGGGTAGGGTGCTCTTTCCAAGAGCCGGTGCAGACTCGATGGACCGAATGGCCTCCTTCTGCACTGTAAATTCTATGAAATAATCCACCTCCTTTAATATCCTAGGGGTTACCACTGGCCAGGAACTGAACTGGATGGATCAGCCATTTAAATACTGTGGCTACAGATTCCAAACCAATTTATTCTCTGAATTTGTCAAATGCCAGAATTATTGCGTAAATTCGTTAAGCATTTATTGTGTTTTAGTCTTCATGATTCCATTAATTAAAACTCCATTTGTGATACATTCTGCAGTATGATAGCAAATAGCAAAACACAGATCAATTATATCCAAATTTCATAGAATTTACAGTGCAGAAGAAGGCCATTTGGCCCATCGAGTCTGCATCAGCCCTTGGAAAGAGCACCCCATTTAAGCCCAAGCCTCCACCCCATCTCCATACTTGGATGCTGATGTATACATAGATCATTTTCACATTGTTATTTTGCAGTTTTGTTTGTATTTCTATTGTGATGCAGTTACCTGGTACTTTTACCCTGTCACAAGATGAAAAAGTTTTAAAAAAGTAACAAACCCATCTCCTGTATTCGGAAACATTGCACTCAAATAGTGACTTGTTCAAAGATCGCAGGAGAAACCAACCATATGAAGACTAGGAAGACTAGGCATACTTATGCTTACAGTATTTGTTGGTGACGCTGTGACAGTCAAGGAATAACATATACTTATTACAAAGATGTGTTGAAATTGGCTTTAGCATGGAAACAGATGTTGAAGCGTACAAAAATTGTCCCCATCTTTTCCTCCGTGAACTACTGACTCTTGCTGGAGTGTGATCGGTCACCCTATCTGGACTAATAAAAGTGAAAGGAGCCGATGTAGTGGCCTTTACCACATTGATTTCCTGAAGACGAATTTTATTAGGACGGAGGTCCGAAGATCTGCTGAAAATATCAACGTGGTTCGGGGATGTTGTGGACTTTCTTAAACTTGAGAAAATTAAGTTTGCCCTTCGTGGCTCAGATGGGGAATTCTGGATGAGATGGAAACTATTCCTGTTTCTATTTACAGATTTATTTGTTGACAGCGAGTAAAAAGTGGGGAGGGGGGGGGGGGGTAGGGGAGATGGGATAAGGGGGAGAAAAAAAGGGTATGTTTTAATGGAAATAAGAGAAAAAAAAATCTCAAATGAGGAGGATGCTATTTTGTTTATTTTATTGATTTTATTATTGATTGTTTATATGTTGTCATGGATATTCTTTATTTGAATAAAAATATTTTAAAAAGGACATATGGCATTCTTGGCTTTTGTAACTAAGCCATGGAGTGCCAAAGCAAGGAGGTTATGTTAACACTTACATAAAACAGTGGTTGGGCCTCAGGAGTATTATACCCCATTCTGAGCACCATACTTTTGGAAGGATGTTGATGCTTTGGAGAGTGTTGAATGGTACAGGGGATGGGGGACTTCAGTTATGTGGCGAAAGTGGAGAATCTGGGATTGGTCGTTCTACTTTGGGAAGGTTTGATGGAGGGATTCAGAATTAAGGATGGATTTGATAGAATAAAGAGAAACTACTTCCAGTGACAATGCAAAGGTATTAGAGATGACATCAGATTTTGTTTTATATCCAGCAAATTGTTGTGACTTAGAATGCATGCTTGAAAGGGTGGTGGAAGCAGATTGAATTGTTTCTTTCAAAACTCAATGGGATGAATGCTGCATTCATAGAAATCATAGAATTTACAGTGCAGAAGGAGGCCATTCGGCCCATCGAGTCTGCACCGGCTCCTGGAAAGAGCACCCCACCCAAGGTCAACACCTCCACCCTATCCACATAACCCAGAAACCCCACCCAACACTAAGGGCAATTTATCATGTCCAATCCACCTAACCTGCACATCTTTGGACTGTGGGAGGAAACCGGAGCACCCGGAGGAAACCCACGCACACACGGGGAGGATGTGCAGACTCCGCACAGATAGTGACCCAAGCTGGAATCGAACCTGGGACCTTGGAGCTGTGAAGCGATTGTGCTATCCACAATGCTACCGTGCTGCATTGGATAGATGCTGAAAAGGAAAAAAGTATAATTTGACAGCTCTTCCAAAGAACAAGTTCAGGCACGATGGGCCCACCCCTGTTCTGTGTCACTCGATGATTCTGCACTCATTTACTTCACCTGAAGGGGCAATTTGTTGGCATTCTTCTAATTTAAGCTTCGAACAGTCAGGCAGATGGAGTTCATGGGTAGTTCTGGAGTTTGAGGATAATGGACTTGTCAACTACGCTGCTGCGCTGCCCACAACTTTCTGAAAAATTACATTTGAATTCCAAAATCTAGCGTAGCACACTTAGAGTATTGTGCTGCTTGTGGTGTTTGATTCATTTTTGCTCTTGTATGGTTTGTATCAGTTTACCTTGACTTTAGACCACTGTGTTGCCTTGAGCAAGTTTCTGCTGGCTGTGTTTACACAGAGGGAGAAAAGGCTGAAAGAAGCCAGTTCATGCGTGGTTCTCTATGAAATGCATTTTTCTGGTGGTTGGGGGGGGGGGATCTATTCCTGTTTCAACCTGTCTGGTCGAATAGTTTAGACAGATGTGAGCTTCAGCATGTCCTGGCAAGACTGCACTATGCACACACTGTTCTTCACAAAATATGTACTGTCTGACTTAAAAGTAGAAGGTGGGAGTTCTCTTGAATGAAACCATCCTGTTGAACTGCAGTCCCAGCAGTAGAACGATCATACCCTCTTGCACAGAGTGATGCATATTGCTCAGAAAATTTCCTAATTGGAAAAATAATGCAGTTCTGATTGAGGAGCCCTGAACTTGTGTTTTAAAAATCCTGGAATCCAGCGGAGCAAAAATTGTATTTGACGAACTAGCTACTGTAAATTAGTGACTCCAGTAATTGATTGTGTTTTTCTTTTTTTTTTCATGACTGAGCATATTATTGAAAATAAATCCAATTTTGGTCCATTGTGAGGTCTTCAGGAATCTTTTTCTTCACCTGCAGTGGAGAACAGGCCCTTCAGCCCTTCGAGTCTGCACCGGTGCATGAAAGACACCTGTCCTGCCTACCTAATCTAATTTGCCAGCACTTGAGCCATAGCCTTGAATGTTATGACGTGCCAAGAGCTCATCCAGGTACTTTTTAAAGGATGTGAGGCAACCCGCCTCTATCATCCTCCCAGACAGTGAATTCCAGTCAGCCTCCACCTTTCTGGGTCAAAAAGCTTTTCCTCATTCCCTTCCCCAAACCTCCTGCCCCTTCACCTTGAACTTGTGTCCCCTCGTAACTAACCCTTCAACTATGGGGAACAGCTGCTCCCTATCCACTCTGTCCATGCCCCTCATAATCTTGTACAGCTCAATTAGGTTGCCCCTCAGTCTTCTCTACTCCAGTGAAAACAACCCAAGCCTATCCAACATCTTGTCATAACTTAATGTTCCATCCCAGACAATATCCTGGTAAATCACCTCTGCACCCCCTCCAGTGCAATCACATCTTTCCTACAATGTGGCGACCAGAATTGCACACTGTACTCCAGCTGTGGTCTCACTAAGGTTCGATACAATAGTTGATATCACAGTTATCCTGTGGTAAGATTCCATGAAAATTGGTAGCCCTTTGGAACCTTTCCTAAGTCAGTTTATTGTGTTAGATGAAAAGTGTCAGGAACTGACAACATATGACCGTTCTTCAAATGTTATGTACTTTCTAGCAGGGTAGAAATCTGGATTGAATTTGGAGATGAAGCTGAGGCCTCCCGATCTATTTTGTGCAAGATAAATAATAAGAAAGCAGAGTTTTTGTTGGAGCTGAAAACATCACATTGGTCTTCCCTTGTAGAGCTGCAAAATAAAAGTAATGCAGGATATATTATTGAATGCATTTGGAATATCAGAAGAAATAGTGGACAGGTCGAGTTTGGTAATGACACGAAAGCTGGCCTTGTACTTGAAGGTAAGGTATGGCTAAAGGGGCTAAATATTGATAAAGAAGAGGAGAGATCCAAGAGAAGATATTTGTGTTGGGGCACCCAGGATGTAATGCCATTATATAGAGTACATATATATCAACTTTTTTGATGGTCTCTGTTGTCAGACTGCTTATTCTAATTATAGCTGTGAATTAGTTTTAATTCCTGCCATTCAACTTGCCAGCAGCACAAGTTATGCATTGCCCTGGGTTAGGAAAGGAGATGGGAAGGGTGGGGTAAGGAGCCTGGATTCCTAATCTTGCTTCAGTGATCCCCGTTGGAACATGCATGTGTGTGAAGGAACTTGTATAGTGCTTAGAACATAATGATCCGGTGAAGCATTTTAAAAATTGTGTGCTAATGAGACACATGAGATATTTGATCAGGTGACCAAAAGCTTGGTCAAAGAGGTGGCTGTCAAAGAGTGTCTGAAAGGATGAAAGCGAGATAGCGAGGCAGAGAGCTTTAGCGAGGGAATTCCAGAGTTTAAGGCCGAGACAAAGAAGGCACAACCCCTAATGGTGGAACAATTAAAATCAGGAATGTGGCAAGCAGCCAGAATGAGCTGAGTTGCAGAAACCAGTTGTGGGTCTGGAAGAAATTGCACAGGTAGGAAGGGTCAAGGCAATAGAGGAGTTGGAAAACGAGGATAAGAATTTTAAAATCTTAACCTGGAGGCAATATAATTTAACGAAAACAGGGATTTCATAGAATTTACAGTGCAGAAGGAGGCCATTCAGCCCATCAAGTCTGCACCGGCCCTTGGAAAGAGCACCCCACTTTTTGGACACCAAAGGTTAGCATGGACGATCCACCTAACCCGCACAACTTTGGACTGTGGGAGGAAACCGGAGCACCCGGAGGAAACCCACGCACACACTGGGAGAGCGTGCAGACTCCGCACAGACAGTGATCCAAGCCGGGAATTGAACCTGGGACCCTGGAGCTGTGAAGCAAATGTGCTAACCACCAAGCTACCGTGCTGCCCGGATGATGGGCAAAAAGGATAAGCACGAGTTAAGACGTGAGCAACTGACTTTTGGATGATCTCAAGTTGACTGAGGGTAGAATGTACGAGACCAGCCCGGGGTATATTGGAACAATCTAGTCCAGAGATACAAATGCATGAATGAGTTTCAGCAGCTGATGAGCCACGGTGAGGGCAAAGTCAATGTTGTGAAAGTTGGGTAATTTTGGTGATGGTGTGAATATGTGCTCAACTATGACACCAAGGTTACTGGCATACGTACAAACAAGGAGGAGGCCATTCAGTCCCTCGAGCCCACTTTAATAAAATTATGGCTGATCTGATAGTAACCTCAAATCCGTATCATACCTACCCCTGATAACCTTTCGCCCCCTAGTTTACCAAGAATCTATCCGCCTCTGCCGTAAAAATATTCAAAGCCGCTGCACATTTTCAGAAAAAGAGTTCCAAAGACACTCGACCCTCAAAAAAAATTATCCTCACCTCCCAGCGCTGATCCCTTTAGCACACCACTTGTTACATCTTGCCAACTTGAAAGAGACCCATTTATGTCTCCTTTGTGCTTCCTGAAGCCAATCTTCTTCTATCCCACAAACATGTTACCCCAATACCATGAGCTTTTATTTTATGGAAAGTGCCACCTTTGATGTGGTACTTTATCAAATGCCTCCTGGAAATCTACCATCCACCAGTTTCCCTTTATCCGCAGCACATGTTACTTCCAGAAAGAATTCCAATGTTGGTTAAATGTGATTCCCCTTTCACATAACCATGGTGATTCTGCCTGATTACCTTGAACTTATCCAAGTGCCCTTCTATAACTTCTTTAATAATAGCTTCTAACATTTTTCCTATGGCGGATGTTAAGCTAACTGGCCTGTAGTTTCCTGCATTAGCCTCACTGTTGCCAGGGAGAGTGATGGAGTTGGTAGCTAGGGAATGCACAAAAATGACTTTTTGTCAATTGTGAGTAGGCTTGGTCAGAGTGTAGTTACAGGCACCATGTCATAGTAACTGTTGTAATCAGCTGTGGTCTCCGTCCTTGTTTTAATAGCTGGGTGATGTTCAGTTGTCAACAACTTATTTTTAGATAATTAATGTAATAAAACATCCTAAGGCACCTCATGGGAGCATTTTCAACAAAGTTTGACACTATACTATGCAAGAGGAAATTAAGAAAGATGACTAAAAGCCTGGTCAAAGAAGTAGAATTCTAAGGAGTGTCTTAAAAGGGGGAGAGAGGCAAAAAGAGGTTTAGGGAGGGAATTTCAGAACTTAATGCTTGAGGCCGAGGCAACTGAAGGCATAGTTGCTAATGGTGGAGTGATTAAAATATAAATATCAGAATTAGAGACACATAGATATATGTGAGTTTTCTTTGCCCTTGCCCAAGTTTCCACCCAAGTTTCCACCCACCCCCCCCAAGTACCCAATTGAATTTCTTTCTGAAAAAAAAATATTTGAAATTTAGAATTACTGATACTATCCACCTTTTGAGATCTGTTATTTTTGAACCTGAACTTGATTTGCATTAATTTCTGTATTGGCACCAGGCCGTGTGTATATTCTGCGTGGCCTTTCAGCCTCGTTGAAAACTGGAACCATCTAAGCTGTTGGAGAATTGAAATGAAACCTAGATAGAGGTGACATCATATGCCTCGTGAAATTCTGATCATCCGTTTCTACATAATTGACAAGCAGGTGTATTGCAACAAAAATGTGCAGTGTTGTGCTTTCATGTCTTTGAAATAAATACTTCAGGAAATCTTTTTTCAGTGAAGAAATTGATCATGCCATCTGCATGGCTTCACACACGAGTGGAAGTTTTCATTATAATTCCAAAAGTCTTTTCTGTTTCTGCTACATGTAGTAGTAGTAATATTTATTGTCACGAGTAGGCTCACATTAACGCTGCAATGAAGCGATTGTGAAAAGCCCCTAGTTGCCACATTCTGCCGCCTGTTCGGGTACACATACAGAATTCAGAATGCCCAAATTACCTAATAGTACATCTTTCTGGACTTGTGGGAGGACACATGTATGTTCTACGATGTGAGATATGTTATGTGCATTCTGCATAAAAGAAGTAGTGTTCAAAAAGATTTTAAAGAGATTTAATTCAGTTTATCACAAAGTTACAAATGGTCAAACTTCAGAGAAATCACCGGTCCACAGCAGACTTACAGAACTTGGAGTTTAGATGGACGCTTGTACTGAATAGAAATGTACAACCTGACTTTCTTGTATTTTGTTCAGAATAAAGTCAGCTCCAAATCTGCTGTTAGCTTGATTTCAAAATTCCAAATTGAAATTCATCCAGAAAATGTGATATTTCAGTTAAAGCTGTTTTCTTCATTGCATGTGTGCAAGATCTTCCCCTGATTCCACATCTTGGAAGTGGCTTCCTGAATTAATTTGTTGCTTAATGGAATGTTATCGGGTTACACTAAGTTCATAATTTATCATTTTGGTGCGATCAATTTTAAACTTCAAATTGTGGTTTGTTTTACATGGCAAGTTACCAACATGCCGTGGAGCGATAAGATGCTGAATAGGGGCTGATTAGTACAACTTCTCTACATTTGAGGTGTATTGTAGCAAAGGTTATTGCACACTATGCTTGTACTCCGAACAGGGAAGCTGTTCACGTTTTCGGTTGGAAAGTAGGAAAGGGAGGAGAAACAGACTGAAAAGAAGTTGAGGGAAGGGAGTAAGAAATCCTGCTGGAAAAGTGCCAAAGTAATAATCACATTGATTCCTATGTGGGGAGGGTACTGATGCAGAAGTTGGTTACCACTCCAGGTATATTTTAAATTCAGAACTGCTGTTTTCAATCATACGCCTAAAGTTTTTTTCCCTTCTCTTTGTCCACGCTCCCTAGATTTATGGTCCTAGCTGTTGACGACATCAGTGAATTACTTGTCCTTTCATGCCAAATCCAAGCACTTCTTCTGATTGGATGAAAGCGAAGGTTGCTTGAAGCTCAGTGCTGATTGTAAATGTGAATGTGGTTTGACTAGTTTGAGCTAGAGAGAGACAAAGGAGATCGGAAGGCTGAGAAACTACCATGGTGGGAGATTATTTAAACCATGGTGAAGATAGGTCAGTACTTGGACAACAGAAAACAGGAGTCAGTTACAAGATGGTTCTACAAGCCATGGGGAAAGTTCTGAGGTAGAGACACACTTTTTGTAAAGAATTAAGGGCCTGGAAGAGGGAAAATATGGTAAAGATTGTTATAGTTTGAGTTTTCTTCTCTCTTAACTCATATTATAGCTCGCTTAAGCAAATGACTAGATATTATTCTGTAAACTACTTATTAATGTTTTAACCCTTATGTACTCCCAAAGGAGTACATGATAACTGATTTGCAAATGATATAAATTGGTGTGACATTCATGGATGAATGTTTAACTGAAAACTAACATTTTTGTTGTGTTTGCTGTAGAAAGATGTAAGCAGCATGCTGTGCATTTTGTTCTACATCCAAATATGAATTTGTCTTCTGTTAGACCAATAAATGAAGATAAATAGTTAAATGGTGCAGTATATTTAACTTCCCCCACTGGGAGTGTCTTATTATAAGTTGCCAGTTCATTCAGTCATAACACCAAAGTGTTTCACTCGAGATTAAATAGTAACTGCTGATTTTGTGGCTCTACCTGCTATATAGTATGTAGACTATGTTGACAGCAATGCACACTGCAGCAGCTAGTTTAATTTAGTAATTGATACCTTGAAGAGTATCTGAGAGACTGAAGTTCTCTTTACAGCTTGTGCACAAGAACTGCATGTTGAAATTGATTGAGCTGAACTTTTGGGTAGTTGAAATCACAACGGACAGTTGCACCTGATTTTGTTGAACCTGTTTTGTTGATCCTTTTTTCATGCATAGTTTATTATGTTCCCCCAGAATTAGTAATCCAGAATTTCTGTAGAACTAGCCACAGGTCAATCAAGGTATGTTGGGTCAGATCAATTTGGAAGTGGTTTAGCGCTTGCTTTGTATCACTTTGGTAAAAGTTAAGTATTTAAATTATGCTGCTCGAAGTATCAATCTTGAGTCTGGAAAATTTGGTGAGGAGTTTGGTGTTCCAAGTCAAAGTTGCTGAATATGCTTGCTACTGACTAAGTGAAATGGTCAAACTGCATAAATGTACTCCAGTGCCTTGACTGTACCTGGGAACAATTTGGAGTGTTGTGTGCCTTTTCGAGGACTGACCACATGACCTGTGAATGACTGCATTATAGTCACCAAAACCCCACAGTCCTTCTCCATGAATTAAGCTTCTGTACTTTACTTGTTGTATGAGCTCTCTGTTACTGAATCTTTGGGTGAGCCAAATATTATTCCCAAATTTGCTCAGAGCAACTTTGGCTGAGTTTAAAAAATACATTATTAGTGCAGAATTACAACTATTGTAAATGTAACTTTAAAACTTGTATAACCTTGATTTGGACATCAGCCATATTTCTGAGTGGTGGCGGCAGGATTATTTAATATAAATAGTTTTATTTAAATTTTGGGTTGGACGACTGTTAACTTTGAAAGGTAATGTAGTTCCATCAATCAGCATGGGGTGGGGGGATAATTTATACAGGCAAGTGTAAGGAGTTGTTTTACTAAATGGTAACTTTATTTTCCTGCTTGAATACATGCATTATTCATTGCATGATCTTCTAATTATCCAGTGCTAGGGCCAATTCTGATTAATTCCATTTCTGCATTTAAGATTTCAAACTGTTCCAAATTATTTTTACTTTAATGCTGATCAGGTCTTCCTATTCCTTTATTGCCTCGAGAAAGTTATGTGCACAGATAAAGTTCTCAGCAGCTGGCTTCCCACCTGCAACAGGACTGAAGGTTATTCTCAATATATGATGGGCAAGGTTTGTTTGATTGCAAGATTTATTACCCATACAAAAGCGCTCTGGCTACCATTGTAGCAAGTAGCTGTGAATGATTAATAGATCAATAAAATATACTGTCAGAAGTTATCTTATGTAAATGGTGTAACCACTGGCCTGCAGCCAAAATCGTTGCTGTATCATGTGTGTAAGCCTCTGTGCACTGAATAAATGCCCGCAGCTTTGTAAAATATTTGCTTTCTGTCATGGAATATTTTGGGTTAAGAAAATGATTGTTAACGGATGCCACATACAGCATAAAGTCCATACTGCCATATTTTCTACAGTGTCATTTGAATTTTGGGTTTAAAGGCTTCCACATTGAAGTTTCACAGTGCTGCTCCAAGCTGCACCATCTTAGTCACAAATACTGCTTTGTGTCAGATGTTGCATTTGTAGAAAGATAAATTTCAAAACAGGTTTCCAATTTTTAAAAAAATTATCTGAAGAGTACTATTTGCAGTGACACTTTCTAAGTACAATTGGTGATTTTATGAAGTTGCTAGGTTAGGCATACTCCTTTAAGCCTATTTGCAAAAGTATGTGCGTTGGTACAATGCTGAAGCTGCTTTATGATTCTTTGGAACGTGAGTGCAAATTGGATGTCATGACCTAAACTGATTGCGAAGTAGTCTGAGGTACATTCATCCACCGCGCTTCCCTCAATTTAGTTTTGTTGTCATATCAGGCCATGTTGGTGGATTCAGATTGCGTTTCCCATTAACTATAGCATCGGTACAAAACTTATAGGCTTGCACCAACTCTAAAGTTGTAGGATGACTGCACTCATAGACACTTTTTTTATATTGTGCATCCTTTCACTCCTAAGGCACCTACTTTTTAAACCGTGAATAAAAATTCAAGTCAAATTTTAAGATTAAACTGCACATAATTGCAAGCTCTCATCATCAAAATTCAGTCTTGTACTTTGGTGCCTAATCATCATCTTAAATGGTTAGAATACTTAGCCAGAAGAATGCATTCTAAAGGTCACTTGGTGCTGTTCTTTGAGTGATATGTTGTGGATTTCTTTTAAATGCAGATTGGTTTCTTCTGACTTGAGAACAAAGCCGTAATGCTGCCACCAATGGGTTCAGCATCAAGAAGGTGGCCAAGGTTAGCTTCAGAAATGCTGTAATATATGATCAGATGTCATGATTATAGACACTAAACCTTCATGACACCAACTAAAATGTGGCTGCTACCACAATAATAATTAAAACTGTTTCGAGAATTCCAACTGCATCAAAATTAGACAGTTGATTCAAGGGTGGCACACATGCTTATATTGTCAGTAGTGTGGGTTGAACAGTTTTACATTCCTGGGTACAGATAGAAAAGTTGCATTTGTATACAAGTACGGTCAAACGCCAATTTCATAGGCCTGTTGCAATCCCAGTTGATGTAACTGGGGAAGATTCCAGAATGGAACGCTGGCTCAAAAAGACCGTAAGGTTTACTTTTTTCTTGTGTAAAACATGATGGAAGGGAATCACAGGGCCGCCAAATTGTTTTAATAACCAAGAAAAAATGTTTTCACATGAAAAGGTGAATTATTATACAATACTCCTTTACGTCCCCCTTTAACAATTGCTGACCGATTAAGATTAACAATGGATTACAAAGCACATCTTGTCCCACTGAACTCTAGCTGCCACGCAACTGATTTCAAATTCTGCTTTCAAAAGCCTCATTTTCAAATCTTTGAAGTACGCTTTCCCTCCGCTGATTCCACGAGGTTTCGCTTTCAGGTTTTTCGCCACTCCATTCCAGCCATCGATTTCCACAATTATTTCACATAATGTCTCCGAAACTGCAGTAATTTCTCACAAACCTTTAGAACTACGGCAGATATTCTTTTGGTCTCTCACAATCCAATGTCTTTTCAACTCTGTGACTTTACTGAACAGTAATCTGTTCTGGTTCTCTGTTTCCTCTGTTCTGGTTCTCTGTTTCCCCTGCTCTGTTAACTCCAAACTTCAGAAACTTCTCTTCATTTCTCTTGTTTCCTCAACTAGCAGTACTTTAGATTTCCGGCACCTATTTTCTTTGCTTCTAGCAAGACTGAGAGAGATATTCCCTCTCCAGCCTTCTAAAACCAACTGCTTCTAGCAGAGCTGTGAGAAGCTGTCTTCTCTCTCACTATCTAGTTCCAACTGCAATCAAATTAGCTCAACTAAAACTTGAAAGCTTCTCTACCTTTACAAGGCCCCAGTGACTAAGAAACCACTGCTGGTTTATTTTATGCCACTTTTATTGAAGCACAATGGAATCTCCATTGGAATTGAAACCAATCCTCTCGCACACAATCCAGTATGAACCTAACTAGAGGTTTTACCCTTCCTGGCACAGAAACATTAAATTAAACTCACTTAAACATTAGAAATAAGATATAGTTTTATCAATACAAATATAAATCCCTTAAAACTACCTTGCTTTCCTGACAATATTGAGCCTGAAGCGATTTTGGTTAATCTTGTAATGCTTTGATAAACACTTGGTTGACCTCCACTGAGGGATATACAGGATAAGATGCAGCTGGCTGTGATGTTCAGAGCAGTGAATATTCTGAATTGGCTGCCAAACATTGATTTATCAATGTGTCAAAGTATGCAGTTTTACCTTTGTTTTGAAAGTAAGTTTGTGGTGCAAGTATGTTGGATATATCAGAACGGCTCCCTGTGATGGGGAATAAATGAAAAATCTTTGTGCATTGTGGGCTATTAAGCATTAATTTTGAGCATATACTAAAGTTGGCCTGTAACAGTTGACAAGTTGTGCTTCTTGAGAAATATGTGAACTCTGTAGTACATGTAAATTTGATGGTGTTACAGCTGCATATTAAATTGACTACTTGTCTTTCCAGTATATAGGTCCCTCTGCATCAACTCAAGATTTGATCTTGTATCATCCATGGCAGACCTTGAAAATGTTGAGCAGAGATTACCTATTAAGGAAAAGATTTTTGTGAGAATAGGGTGAAAAAGGCCTCTGGCAGTATTACTTGTTTTTTTTGTCCTTGTGTAAACTGAACAGGAAAAACAGTGTACATTGCCAGAAAAATGTTATTCCCGAAAATGCTGATGCCTGGTATGAGCAACTGGATGATGTCCAAAATGTCATACGATGGCAAGTAAACGAATGAAGATTAGCTGTACATAGATGTTCTGAGTTAATTAGTGCTGTGTTGCACTAATTGGTTAGTAATCAAGACGTCATTGTTCACTTTCCAGTGAGTAACCCAATCAAAAGGATCCATCAGTCCATTACAGCGCATTACTTCCTTTTGCCTTTCTCTCTCCTTGACCCCCTCCAAAGACCTTTATCAGAAGTCAGAGATGGCCTCTACCTATCTCATCTCCCCCCCCCTCTTCCCCGCCAGCATACTTTTCACAGAAAATGTCAAGTGGTTGTCCATGGGTCAGAGGTTGTGGGTTCAGTTCCAATCCAGGGCTTGGATTAACTCATTTGACAATGCATGAGGTAAAGTTGCCATAGTTCCAGCCAATCCAGAGACTGCTTTCCCCTTTGAGGGAGAGAGCTGACTGGTGCTGGTTTAACCTGAGGATCACCACACCTCCGGCAAGGGGAGAGGCTGAGAAGGTGAGGCCTTCATGAATAACCTCAGCTGGTATGGCAATTGAACTCGCGCTGCTGGCCTTTCTCAGCATCACAAACCAGCTTCTAGCCAACTGAGCTAATTCGTCCCTCAATGCAATATTGTACCAAAAAATCCTGCATTGTTCAAGGTGCCATCCATAAAATGAGATGTTAAGTAAGGATCTGTCTGTTAATTCTCATGGCTCGGGTGGATGCATTCAAAAGAAAAGCTTATTTTGCATGAATCCTGGCCAACGTTATTATTTTTTTTTCCAAATTATTCATTCATGGGATTTGGATGTCGCTGGCTAGGCCAGCATTTATTGCTCATCCCTAATTGACCATGAGAAGGTGATGGTGAACTGCCACCTTGAACTGCTGCAGCTTATGTGATGCCATGTGCAGGATTTTGACCGAGACCGTGAAGGAATGGTAATATTTTTCCAAGCCGGGGGATAGTGTGTGGCTTGGAGGAGAATTTGCATGTGGTGGTGTTCCTGTGAATCTGCTGCCCTTCTAGGTGGTACAGGTCGTGGGTTTGGAAAGTACTGCCTCAGGAGCCTTGGTGAGTTCCTGCAATGGATGTTGTAGATGGTACATATTGCTATCATTGTGCGTCAGTGGTGGAGGGAGTAAATATTTGCAGATGAGGTGCCAATCAAGTGGGCTTCTTTGTTCTCAATGGAATAAAACTTGGAGAGTTGTTGTTTGAGCTGCACCCATCCAAGCAAATGGAAAGAGTTTCCCATCACACTCTTGATTTGTGCCTTGTTGATGGTGGACAGGCTTTGGGAGTCGGGAGGTGAGTTACTAACCAATGATTCCTAGCCTCTTTGATCTGCTCTTGTAACCACAGTGTTTATACAGCAAGGTCAGTCCAGCTTTGGGTCAAAGGTGATCCTAAGATGTTAGTGGGTGATTCAGAAATGGTATGGGTGGTATCAAAGGATGGTTAGATTCTCTCATCATGGAGATGGTCATTGCCTGGCCCTTGTGAGGCGTGAATGCTACTTGTCAGCCCAAGCCTGGATATTGTCTAGGTTTTGCTGCCTTTGAACATGGGCTGCTTCAGTATCTGAGTAGTTACAAATGGTGCTGAACATTGTATAATTATCAGCGAACGTCCCCACCTCTGACTTTATGATGGAAGGAAGGTAATTGACAAAGCAGCTGAAGATGGTTGGGTCTAGGACACTACCATGAGAAACCCCTACAGTAATGTCCTGGAACTAGGATGATTGACCTCCAACCACCACAACCATCTTCTGTTGTGCTAGGTATGACTCCAACCAGCAGAGTGTTTTCCCATGATTCCAGTTTTGCTAAGGCTCCTTGATACCACCCTCGCTCAAATACTATCTTGATGTCAAGGGCAGTCACTCTCCCCTCACCTCTGGAGTTCAGCTCTTTTGTCCATGTTTGAATCAAAGCCAATGAGATCAGGAGCTGAAGACCCAAATAGAGGGTTGGTGAGCAAGTTATTGCTTAGCAAGTGCTGCTTGATAGATTGATCATTTTTTTACTCATTAGGGCAACATTATTGCAAATTAATGTATATGAAGCACTTCAGGATGCTTCTGAAATACGAGATGATTTATAAATGAATGTCTTGTTGAGTTTACCTATGTTAAAGGAGGAATGGGTAACTAACCTTTTGTTGAGTTAATACTTTGCAACTTACTTGATTAAAAATTGCTTAATTTGTGCTGTCATAATCTGTGCTAAAATCTTCCTGTGTCGTTTTATTTAAATTGGTAAATTATGCCACTGGATCAATTTAAAAATTGGCTCAAATTGATATTCTATTTTCTTTAAAATGGAATAGAATTTTAAGGGACCCCTCGGGGTCATTGGTTAAAAAAAAGTCATGTGGCAAAATGTCACAAGCCAAAAAATGTTTCCTTAAAGTGCACACAGCTCTACTGGGTATTTGTGAATGTAAATGTGATGGGTTCCTGATCCTACTGTAATTTTTAGGGGAGAATCAAGCAATGGAGAATGGGTCTGACTATCTGTTCTTGTATTCAGTTCGAGCAGCTGGCCTGTGCTCTACTGTGAGGGGAATCGAATGAAATGGGATGCCTGTACAAGATGATCACTTAAATAAGAAATTGTAGTTTTGGCTTAAAGTTAAATAATGTGCTGGCAGTCTTGTGCTGTACAGTTAAACATTGCTTAGCGTGTAGTGCCTGAAGTCTTTATCAATTGATCAATTTCAGTGGGATCGGTAACAGACTATTTCTTTCAACACTTGAATTGTTTGCAAGTAAATGGAAAACATATGGAATTAATTTTGTTAAATTTCATCTAAGAGAAGGGACTGGTTTAGCACAGTGGGCTAAAACAGCTGGTTTGTAATGCAGAACAATGCCAGCAGCGCGGGTTCATTTCCCATACCAGCCTCCCCGAACAGGTGCCGGAATGTGGCCTATTTGTGACAAGTGATTATTATTATAGACAATCGTTTACATCTTGAGCAATTTCTTTGCAATTTAGTTTGAATAATGTGTATGCAATGTCCATAATTTCTCGTACCACTATATTACCATTGGAATTTACAGTTATACTCAATTTAAGTCTTCACTTAATGGTTGCACATTGATAAATATATTGGATTGGATTTGTTTATTGTCACGTGTACCAAGGTACAGTGAAAAGTATTTTTCTGCAAGCAGCTCAACAGATCATTCAGTATATGGAAGAAAAGGGAATTAAACAAAATTCAAGAAAATACATGAGAATACATAATAGGGCAACACAAGATATACAATGTAACTACATAAGCATTGGCATCGGTTGAAGCATACAGGGTGTAGTGTTAATGAGGTCAGTCAAAAGAGGGTCATTTAGGAGTCTGGTGACAGTGGGGAAGAAGCTGTTTTTGAGTCTGTTCGTGCGTGTTCTCAGACTTCTGTATCTCCTGCCCGATGGAAGAAGTTGGAAAAGTGAGTAAGCCGGGTGGGAGGGATCCTTGATTATGCTGCCCGCTTTCCCCCGGCAGCGGGAGGTGTAGATGGAGTCCATGGATGGGAGGCAGGTTCGTGTGATGGACTGGGCGGTATTCACGACTCTCTGAAGTTCCTTGCGGTCCTGGGCCGAGCAGTTGCCATACCAGGCTGTGATGCAGCCCAATAGTGCATCTGTAAAAGTTGGTACGGGTTAATGTGGACATGCCGAATTTCCTTAGTTTCCTGAGGAAGTATAGGCACTGTTGTGATTTCTTGGTGATAGCGTCGACGTGAGTGGACCAGGACAGATTTTTGGTGATGTGCACCCCTAGGAATTTGAAACTGCTAACCATCTCTACCTCGGCCCCATTGATGCTGACCAGGGTGTGTACAGTACTTTGCTTCCTGAAGTCGATGACCAGCTCTTTAGTTTTGCTGGCATTGAGGGAGAGATTGTTGTCGTTACACCACCCCACTAGGTTCTCTATCTCCCTCCTGTATTCGGACTCGTCGTTATTCGAGATCCGGCCCACTATGTTCTTATCGTCAGCAAACTTGTAGATGGAGTTGGAACCAAGTTTTGCCACGCAGTCGTGTGTGTACAGGGAGTAGAGTAGGGGGCTAAGTACGCAGCCTTGCGGGGCACCGGTATTGAGAACTATTGTGGAGGAGGTGTTGGTGTTCATTCTTACTGACTGTGGTCTGTTGGTCAGAAAGTCAAGGATCCAGTTGCAGAGTGGAGAGCCAAGTCCAAGGTTTTGGAGCTTTGATATGAGCTTGGCTGGGATTATGGTGTTGAAGGCGGAGCTGTAGTCAATAAATAGGAGTCTGATGTAGGAGTCCTTGTTTTCGAGATGCTCTAGGGATGAGTGTATGGCCAGGGAAATGGCGTCTGATGTGGACCGGTTGCGACGGTATGCGAATTGAAGTGGGTCAAGGCGTTCCGGGAGTATGGAGGTGATGCGCTTCATGATCAGCCTCTCGAAGCACTTCATTACAACTGACGTCAGGGCCACCAGGCGATAGTCATTGAGGCATGTTGCCTGGTTCTTCTTTGGTACCGGTATGGTGGTGGTCTTCTTGAAGCAGGTGGGGACCTCGGAGTGGAGTAGGGATAGGTTAAAGATGTCTGTGAATACCTCTGCCAGCTGGTATGCGCAGGCTCTGAGTGCACGACCAGGGATCCCGTCCGGGCCCATCGCCTTCCGTGGGTTCGCTTTCAGGAAGGCCGATCTGACTTCGGAAACTGTGATGGTGGGTATGGGTGAAGTATGGGCTGCTGGGGCACTTGACAGCGGATTGTTGGTTACCTGCTCAAACCGAGCATAGAATGCATTAAGTTCGTCGGGGAGGGGTGCGCTGCTGCCAGAGATACTGCTCGGCTTCGCTTTGTAGCCCGTTATGTTGTTTAGTCCTTGCCACAACCGTCGAGAGTCTGTCTGTGACTCTAGCTTAGTTTGATATGCTCTCTTGGCATCCCGGATGGCTTTGCGGAGTTTCGTACCTGGATTTCTTGTATAGGACAGGGTCGTCTGCCTTGAACGCCTCAGATCTGTCCTTCAGTGGCCAGGTGCATTTCAAACTTTCCAGGGTGAACATATTGTGTACTGTGAATATAGAGCAGATGGAAAGATTATGAAGCGATCAACGCTGAGCACCACTTGAATCACCACGTTTTGACAACTGGAATGCGAAGAAGAGATTGATTTAGATAAAGACTTGTGATTCATATTGCGAAATGTGCATCACCAGTTGGACTTTTACAAGATTGTGGAGGCTTGTGACTTGTCTGCTCTGAAGTAATTTATGCTTAAAGTAACTATTGTACTAATGTGTTATCTTAGTCATAGAGCATTACAGCATTGCTGCCATTCTCGTAAACTGGGTGTCTGTGTACTGCAAGACAATAGGCTAAGGCTGAATAATAGAAATGGTCCCAAATGCTGGAATTTACTTGTCAAACAGTTAATGATTAGATGCATTGCTCGAGTTCGACATGGTGTACAACCTATCCATTTGATTATGATAAAGCAGGACATGGGGAAGGGAAAACGGTCTTAACATAGTGATTGTTATTGGTGTGTTCTGGGAATGGGATAGTATCTTGGTTTGCATTGTTCTCCATTCCCATGCTCATTTTGTTTTCCTTTAGATTTCATTGTTCTGCACAACACTTGCGTGGCATGCTGAATTTCCTTCATGATATTTATGTAAACACAATAATGTTTGAGACTACCGACTAAATGGTGCAAGTAGAATTGAAGCTCGTCCAACCAGTCCCATTCAACTACACTCTTTGTTTTCTTTTAGGAAGTCAAAGACTAAGCCAAACGGTAAAAAAACAGCAGCAGAGGAGAAGAAATTGTATCTGGAGCCCGAATATACCAAAGCAAGAATAACCGATTTCAACTTTAAAGAGTTGGTGACTTTGCCACATGAAATTGACCTGAATGAATGGCTAGCTAGCAATAGTAAGTTCATATTCAGTTAGATGCATTTGCTAATACATTTTAAAGTCTTAGTCCATGTCAAGATAAAGTGAAGAACGGTGGGAGGAGACTGGTGTAAGGTATTGTAGGGACCACTGGGGCGAAGGAATACTCCTGCACTGTACATTTTGTATTTAATAAGTGAGCATTCTATTTCGAAAGCAGACAGGTTTGTTCTTTATGATAACCCAACTGTGCAGCAAAACAGCTCGGTGCTTTTGTGCTCGACCCCACTTTAACATCGAAAGAAAACTGTCTAGAGCAGGAGACCATGCTGAACTTGAGCATTGCCCCTGATCCTCAACTGTTCAGCAAGTAAATTCTAGCATTTTCAACCATTCTATTATTCAGCCGTGCCTATTACCCAGTTCACAAGAATGACAGTAAAGCTGTAATGTTCTATGAGGAAGGTATAGTACATTAGCACATTGGTTACTTTAGGCTGAAATTACTTCAGAGCAACCAAATCACACAATTGCTTCATTATCTTGTAAAAGTACAACAGGTGATGTACATTTGACAATGTGACTCACAAGTCTTGATCAAAATCGGTCTCCTCTGCCCACCCTAGCTGCAAGCACTTGGTGATTGAGGTGCTGTTCTGCAACAAATGTTTCATAATCATAATCTTGTTCCGTCGACCATAAGATATAAGAGCAGCATTAGGCCATTCGGCACATCGAGTCTGCTCTGCCATTCAATCGTGGCTGATGTGTTCCTCAACCTATTCTCCTGCCTTCTCCCCAAAACCCCCGATCCCCTTTATCAATCAAGAACACCAGATTTGTGCTCGAGATTCTGTTACCTGCAGGACTACAGACCGAGAGCTGGAAGGTGGAAATTAGACAGAATAATTCTTCCTTAGAGCAGAAGTACTAGGAGCAGGTGTGGGCAATTTAGCCTCGAGCCTGCACAACCATTCAATATGATCATAGCTGATCTCATCATGGCCTCAACTCTACTGTCCTGCCCGTTCTCCGCAACCCTTCAATCCATTACTAATTAAAAATCTGTCTAACACCTTCTTAAATTTACTCACTGTCCCAGCATCCACCGCGCTCTGGGGTAGCGCATTCCACAGATTCACGACCCTTTGGGATAAGTAGTATCTCCCCATCTCTGTTATAAATTTGCTACCCCTTATTCTGAGACAATGACTCTGGTTCTAAAATGTCCCACAAGAGGGAACATCCGCTCCATGTCTAATTTATCCATACCTTTTATCGTCTTGCATATCTCAATTTGATCTCCCCTCATTCTTCTGAACTCTAAAAAGTACAGGCCTAAACTGCTCAATCTTTCTTCATAAGACAAAACCCTCAGCTCTGGAATCAATCTAGTGAACCTCTAAACTGAAAGGGGTAGGTGAGGGACCTTGGTGTGGAAGTGCACAGGCCCCTAATGGTAGAAGTACAGGTCAATAAGGTTGTAAAGAAGGCATATGGCATGTTCTTCTTCACTGGCACAGGCATGGAATACAAAAGTAAGGGATGTAATGGTGGAATTATATAAGACACTGGTGAGACCACAACTAGAGTATTGTGTGCAGTTCTGGTCACCACATTAGGAAGGATGTGATTGCTCTGGAAAGAGTGCAGAGATGATTTACTAGAATACTGCCAGGGCTAGAGGGTTGTAGCTATGAGAAGAGATTGGAGAGGTTGAGTTTGTTTTCCTTGGAACAGAAGGCTGAGGGGTGACATGATTGAGGTATGCAAAATTTTGAGGGGTAGAGACAGAGTAGACCGAGTTTCTGATTCAGTGTTTATTAAAATATCTGGCCTCCAGCAAAGTTTTAAAGCTCGAATTTTAATGAAAACGGTATTCATTCAGTAGTTTGTTCATGTTTTGGAATTAAATGGGAAAGAACTTTCATCTTGTACAAATTCTAATCAGTTTGCGATGCCATCTGCTGTTCGCCAATTGGCCGGTAATGATGAAAGCTTAAAAACATGAGGGTTGTTCACCCAAACACATTTTTACTGCTTTGAATATAATTCATCTTGAGCAGTTGATTTACAAGGATTTTCTGTAAATTCTGTGCCTTGTGATGCCAGACATGAATGCCATTATGTAACGTTTTTCTTCTCTTGAATTTTTTTAGCAACAACGTTCTTCAACCATATCAACCTACAGTACAGCACTATCTCGGAGTTCTGCACTGGAGATACATGTCAGACAATGACTGTGTGCAATACGTAAGTATAATGTGGGTCTGAGGCCAGACCAAAGTCTATCGAAATATTTGTACTGTATATGTGTTGGTACTCAAATCTCTCATTGACATGAATATTCAACGTTGGTATTCAAATATCTCTAATCTCTCTCATCTCAATGAATATTCAGTGCTGGTACTCAAAAGCTCTGGCATTTGCATGAATATTCAATTACAGCAGATGTCTTTGCCCTCCAATTAACTGTCAGACTATTTGCTTCATATTATTTGGTTGTAAAATCGTATGGTGACATAATGGAAAATGGCAGATCCTAGCATAAGCTTGGCACTGGTCAAACTTGGATTGGATTGGTTTATTGTCACGTGTACCGAACTGCAGTGAAAAGTATTATTCTGCGTGCAGCTCAGACAGATCATTCCGAATATGAAAAGAAAATGCATAAATAAATAAATCTTTATTGTCACAAGTAGGCTTCTATTAACACTGCAATGAAGTTACTGTAAAAAGCCTCTCGTCGTCACATTCCGGCGCCTGCTCGGGTACACTGGGGGAGAATTCAGAATGTCCAAATTACCTAATAGCACATCTTTCAGGACTTGTGGGAGGAAACCGGAGCACCCGGCGGAAACCCAAGCACACACGGGGAGAACATGCAGATTTCGCACAGACAGTGACCCAAGCCGCGAATAGAACCTGGGACCCTGGCGCTGTTAAGCCATAGTGCTAACCACTGTGCTACCGTGCTGCCCACTAGACAAACATTAAATACACAATGTAAATACATAGACACAGGCATCGGATGAAGCATACAGGACTGTAGTACTACTCAGTAGAGAAGATGTGTGAAGAAATCCGATCAGTCCATAAGAGTCATTTAGGAGTCTGGTAACAGAGGGAAGAAGCTATTTTTGAACCTGTTAGCGTGTGTTCCCAGCCTTTTGTACCTCCTGCCTGATGGAAGAAGTTGGAAAAGTGAGTAAGCCGTGTGGGAGGGGTCTTTGATTATGCTGCCCGCTTTCCCAAGGCAGCGGGAGGTGTAAACAAAGTCAGTGGATGGGAGGCGGATTTGTGTGATGGACTGGGTAGTGTTGACAACTCTCTGTAGTTTCTTCTGGTTTTGGGCTGAGCAGTTGCCATTACCAGGCTATGATGTAGCCAGAAAGGATGCTTTCTATGATGCATCTGCAAAAGTTGGTAAGAGTCAATGTGGACATGCCGAATTTCCTTAGTTTCCTGAGGACGTATAGGTGCTTTCTTGGTCGTAGCGTCAACATGGGTGGACCAGGACAGATTTTTGGTGATGTGCACGCCTAGGAATTTTGAAGTTGTCAACCAGCTCCACCTCGGCCCCATTGATGCTGACAGGGGTGTGTACAATACTTTGCGTCCTGAAGTCAATGACCAGCTCTTTGGTTTTGCTGACATTGAGGGAGAGATTGTTGTCATTACACCACTCCACTGGGTTCTCTATCTCCCTCCTGTATTCTGACTCATCGTTGTTCGAGATCCGACCCACTATGGTTGTGTCGACACCAAACTTGTAGATGGAGTTGTTCTTTGTTATTCATCTGTAATTACAGTTATGCTTCAATCGTCTAATAGTTGTGAATCTGTGCATACGGTAAGAGTAACTTGGAGCAGAAAGTGAGGAAAATGCCATGCATTTTATGAATGTTAACTTCTGCGACAGTAAAATAGATGACATCACTGATGTCACTCTGATAATTCATATCCCTATTTATATTTTCAAAAAATTGCTTAAAACAGTTAACTGTATATATTGTGATGAAACAGTAGCATTATATTAGCTTTGCTCGGGCAAGACCCTGTTTATATTGGTTGATTACACAATGGCTGACCACACAAAAGGGAATACTCCCAAATGGTCAGTTTTTAAAAAAATATATATAAATTCATTCATTTATTTTATGGGATGTGGGTGTCGCTGGCTAGGCCAGCATTTATTGCCCATCCCTAGTTGCCGTTCAGAAGGTGGTGGTGAGTTGCCTTCTTAAACCGCTGCAGTCCCCGAGGTGTAGGTACACCCACTGTGCTGTTGGGGAGGGAGTTCTAGGATTTTGACCCAGCAACAGTGAAGGAACAGCGAACAAGTCGGAGTGGTGAGTGATTTGGAGGAGAACCTGTTGGTGGTGGGGTTCCCAGGTATCTGCTGCTCTTGCCCTTCTAGATGGTAGTGGTTGTGGGTTTGGAACGTGCTGCCCAAGGAACCTTGGTGAGTTCCTGCAGTGCATCTTGTGGATGGTACACAAGGCTGCCACTGTTCATCTGTGGTGGAGGGGTGGAATGTTTTTGGAAGGCGGAGCAATCAAGTGGGCTACTTTGTTCTGGATGGTGCTGAGCTTCTTGTGATGTTCGAGCTGTACTCATCCAGGCAAGTGGAGAGTATTTCCATCACACGTATGACTTGTAGATGGTGGACAAGCTTTTTTTGGGTGGGCAGGGGGGGGGGGGAAAGGGAAGGGTAAGAGAGTCAGCAGGTGAGTTAATCACCGTAGGATTTCTAGCCTTTGGCCTGCTCTGGTAACCACAATATAAATGCGGCTAGTCTGGTTCAGTTTCAGATCAACGAGCTCCAGGATGTTGAGTGCAGCCACACAGGGACAAAATTAGTTTTCGTTTTTAAAAAGAAATATTACCTGGAACTGCTTGCTTGTAATTAAGAGAAAGTGTGAAGTGTTTGGTTGTTTAATTTGCTTGAAATAGTGTGTATGTGTGAGGACAGTTATGGCCTTTGATGGGACTTTTGAAGGAAATGAACTGATCACTTAAAACAATAAATTAGCACCGTGCTTCCTGCTGTCATGGTCCATACAACTTCCTTTATTTCTTTGTGGTCACAGTTATGTGTGATAGCATCGGTTCCACTTATCTTTAGTCCCCAACCCCATTAGCAACAGCTGAATTTGGTTTTGTGACTTTTTTTGACCATTTTATTGATGAGTGTAGGACTGTGGCAAAGCAGCAAAATATTAATTGGTTTCATGTAACAGCATCTGCTTCACAGTAAACCGTTAGCCATGCCTCTTGGCTTGTTACCTTCAAGGATGCGCTTGCTAAGAGTGCTTTGTTTTGTGCAGTATTCTGTAATTTTCATCTTAAACACACAATGTAGCTAACAGGCACCTTACTTTGCCATTTGGTCTAATGGCTGCAGTTGTCCCCAAAACAGGATCAAAACTCTGAGGAGGGTGTATATTCATGTTGGAATGAGTATGATAACTTAATACGTTTTTGTAACACCAGAGATCATAATCATAAGCCTTTCGCGGTACGGTTGTCTTACAGCTGCAAGGGCCTCACGGTAGCATGGTGGTTAGCATCAATGCTTCACAGCTCCAGGGTCCCAGGTTCGATTCCCGGCTGGGTCACTGTCTGTGTGGAGTCTGCACGTCCTCCCTGTGTGTGCGTGGGTTTCCTCCGGGTGCTCCGGTTTCCTCCCACAGTCCAAAGATGTGCGGGTTAGGTGGATTGGCCATGCTAAATTGCCCGTAGTGTAAGGTTAATGGGGGGATTGTTGGGATACGGGTTACGTGGGTTTAAGTAGGGTGATCATTGCTCGGCACAACATCGAGGGCCGAAGGGCCTGTTCTGTGCTGTACTGTTCTATCTTAAAAAGGGGCCTCACGGTAGCATGATGGTTAGCATCAATGCTTCACAGCTCCAGGGTCCCAGGTTCGATTCCCGGCTGGGTCACTGTCTGTGTGGAGTCTGCACGTCCTCCCCGTGTGTGCGTGGGTTTCCTCCGGGTGCTCCGGTTTCCTCCCACAGTCCAAAGATGTGCGGGTTAGGTGGATTGGCCATGCTAAATTACCCGTAGTGTAAGGTTAATGGGGGATTGTTGGGTTACGGGTATACGGGTTACGTGGGTTTAAGTAGGGTGATCATTGCTCGGCACAACATTGAGGGCCGAAGGGCCTGTTCTGTGCTGTACTGTTCTATGTTCTATGTTCTATGTGGCTATTAATGTTAGATTTTTGTAAAGCAAGAAAAAAAAAAAATCATTTCCCGAGATTGTTGTGCAAGCTCTCGCCAAGCACACAGTATGAGGGAGAAATGGGCTAATTCTTTCTTTAATATGTTGAGTTCTGGGAAATTCATTCCATTCTCGCGTTGTCCAGCTGTAGATCTTAAATGTTATTTTCTGGAGCATTGAATAGATTATTCTCCTTGCTCTGAATCTACCCATTTTTCTAGATTTTCCACTGTTGCCCATTATACAGGTCGGGTGGATTGGCCTTTCTAAATTGTCCCTTAGTGTCCAACCGGTAGTTGGGGTTGTGAGGTTACAAGGATGGAGTGGGCCTAGATATGGTGCTCTTTCAGACGGCCGGTGACGACTCGATGGGCCGAACGGCCTCCTGCACTGTCGGGATTCTATTCTATTCTATATTTCATGGACAAGATGAGTTGAACCTGCAGGTCCTTTACTCCTTCCCATTAATTTTCTGAACACCCAACTTTTCATCCTGGCCTCGTACTGCTGAACGTTGTAAATGGTCACTTTTTAATATTCCAGTCCCATCCATTTCAAACCAGTCTTAGGCACATGAGGAAAAAAGTTCTCAACCGGTCGTTTGATAGTACAGTACTTGGATATTGCTGGAAGTAGAAACGAGTAGCCAAAGCTTGTCTTCTTGCACTCACCTGGACAAATGCAAGAATGCCAAATTTCAAACATATACAACAATGTAATAAACAATGGAAAGTGCCACTTGCATTACTACTGCACCGTAGCAGTGTGAACCAGCTTCCTTAACCTGTAGTTCAAATCTTTGAGATACTTTGCCTTTCCAGGGTAACTTTAGGTAGCCTGGGCATGTTTCCGGTCCCAAGTGGCAGCCCTTTGGCCCGTTTTCGAATTTGTGTGATACACAGCAAATAGTTTTGTTTTAATTTAAAGTGCCCAATTCATTTTTTTTTTCCAATTAAGGGGTAATTTAGCATGGACGATCTATCTAACCATCACATCTTTGGATTGAGACCCACGCAGACACTGGGAGAATGTGCAAACCCCACACGGTGCCAGGATCGAACCTGGGTCCTCGGTGCTGTGAGGCAGCAGTGCTAACTACTGTGCCATTGTGCCACCCACAGCAAATAGTTATCTGATCATTGTTTTATAGGATATCTTTGAGCTCTATTTCTGCATTGAACTTGCTTGGTGAGCAAATGACGAGGACAGCATTCCCATTTTTATCCCAATGCGACAGTCATAAATGGAGATTTTTATATATATATAGTATTATGTGACTGTTGCAGTAATGTTATTCAAAAAATTTGGGTTAATAATTCGGCAGCTGTGATGTTACTCATGGGAGAGGCTGGGTCCTTTGTTTTAGTTTTTCAGCTATTCCCCCTAATCTGTTATTTTTAGCTTCATTGTTAGGGTTCTGCTCTGGTTTCTGATGCCAGAAGATGTGTTTTTCAGACTTCCAAAAGCATCTCTCCCAAGGACTTAGTGAATAAATCGGTAAGCCACTGAGTGTTAACTTTATTAATGAGTGGCATTTGGGATTCTGCATATGTGAAAGTTTAGAAGTAGATGGGAAAGTAAGCTCAAAGACTTAATATTTTTGTAAGAACTGAGTAACTGTTAATTGAAAAGCTTTTTTTCTTGGCTATTAATGAGGTTAATCCTGTGTTCTTAATAAAGTTTGTTTCAATATAAAAGATCCTTAGTTGTCAGTGGGATCGCTCGTGCAAACAAAGTCTCCTTTTCTCACAGTTTACTAAAATTGCTGGGGTCTCGCCCGATTTCCTAATATAAATTGTGGCCTAGTCTCGGTACTGGAACAGTGGCCCCTTTTCAATGCCTCAGACTTTGTGACCCCAGAGTTAGTGTTGTAAATAGATGTTGAGCAATGGGGGTTAAAATTGCTGAAGTGAAGACTCGCCTATTTACAAGCTGTGTAGGAAGTAGCAATTGGCTTCAAAGAATACACCATTAAGCCACACCCACCAATAGGAAATTAATGCAAATGTCTAAAGCTTCTGCAGCTCAGTTTGGCAACCCTTGGGCTAGTGGCCTATTTACAAGATTGTTGATTAGGCCAATCTTAATGTGCTTTGTTCTGCACTAAAATTCACTTGTAAGATGGAGCAGTTTAACGTGCTTCCTTTCCTCAACGTGCTAGATGATAAATCTGCTAAAGGTTTCGCCACTTCTTTCCACTGCAACCCTACCTTCACCAGTCAGTACATGCATTGTGATTGATATAGCTCCAGGCAGTATAAGATTGACATTATCAGCAATCTTGTAAATAGAGACCTAGCCATTTGCTCACTATGCTTATTTGTGTAACTTCTTTTAGCCCTACACTTATTCATATTCTCCATTCCAACGTCGCTACCTTCTAGTCCGTGTACCCCCGCCACTGTACACCTTTTCCCCTCCACCCCTTTAGCCATACAGTAAGTCCCCGCTTTAAGTTGTCCTGTTTAACGTAATTTTGCTTTCTCCTTATTTATTCTTTAGGGCATGTATTCCTGATTTACGTTGTGATATTTATTTTTACATGTTTGCATTCTCGGTCAGCTGTTGAGGTGTTCTGATGTTGGAGCTGCCATACTGTCAACAGAGGCCAAGGATGCAGGGAGAAAGTGAGGTCCAAGTTCCAGGAATAGGAGGGCAGGCAGCTTGACCCAGAGGCATGTCCGGGCCAATCACTGCCCTTGGAGGAGTGCCCTGGTGGATTGGGATAGGCAGCTGCTGAAATATGAGTAACCCAAGTTGGGGTGGGGTAGTGAAGGGAGGAAATGACAACCCCCTCCCCTCAATCCCCCTTGTCTCCCGGGATAGGGTCTTGTCCCCCTAAATGCTGTCAGGAATGGTCTGGGCTCCGGGTCCACTTGCAGCTTAGGACTGGAAATTGGTGGGAGCCTTGGATTGCTCAGTCACTGCTCTGGGTTGTGCTAGGAGTGAGGATGAGGGTGTAAGGGGGTGGAGTCAGACGAGGGGGAAAGGAAAGAGACGGTGAGAAAGGAAAGCAAGCAATAAGTTGAACCAGGAGTGTGGTGAGTGAGATCTGGAAGCTATGTTCCTGGGCCTATTTGAGTGGTTTAGTGTTATCTAATTTGAATTTATATAGTATTAATAAATGGGTGGCACAGTGGTTAACACTGCTGCCTCACCGCACCAGGGAGCAGGGTTCAATTCCGGCCTAGGGGACTCTGAGTTTGCACATTCTTCCCGTGTCTGCATGAGTTTCCGTCAGGTGCTCCGGTTTCCTCACAAAGTCTAAAGATGTGCAGGTTAGGTAGATTGGCCATGTTAAGTTGCCTCTTAGTGTCCAGGGATGTGCGGGTAAAGTGGGGTCATAGGGTTACAGGGATAGGGCAGGAGCTGAGGAACAGAAATTCTGCAGTACTGCAGCACACTCCACAATGGTGAAAATGAAATGAAATGAAGTGCAGTGTATTTGAAGTATTCAAATATTATTTGAAAACATTATGTTCCGAGCTTTTGTGTTTTTTCTTTGCCCAGTGTAGTTTGGACCCAATAAATATTGCACAAAACACTTCTCTGCATCTAGTACATTTTATTTCCAACTGTATAATCAAAATGGCCATTTGTGCTGTTTATAATTGTACATATGTTTTCCTTGTAGAATTGTGCCTATTGAGCATTATAAATAAAATCCTACATGAAGAAGATTGGGTGAAAGAGTACGTTTTCATTCTGTCTTATAACATGGAGCAGTTTGTAAGTTGGTGTTTCTCGTGGATTGGCTAAAAAGTTAACAAAACTTGATGTATGTTATTTGAGATGACAATGGCCAACTAGAGGGTCATTGCCATGAACGTTACATGTCAATGTTACATGTTTGGTATTTTGCAGAGATTCTAATTGAATGAAAGCTTCCAAATCTTGAAGCCCTCATGTCTGCAGGCTTTGGTTGTCATGAATCATTCTTTTCTGTGAAGAGCTGCTGATAAGTTTATGCTCCAGACACTCTTGTATCTGCCTTGCGTAATTTTCCGTTTGTCTTCTGTGCAAACTTGATTGATCTCCACTCATCAGGAGTGGAGTTAGTCACATCTGTTCGAGAAACCGAATAACTGCCTGTCCGCAGAAAGATTTTAAAAAGTGTGTGTAGTTTTGCTAAACAGAGTCATCTAATTGGTATTAGTGACTACAGATAGAAATGGTTCCGTCGGAGAAGAATTCTAACCCACTTAAAATTGCAAGGGTTTTTAAATTCTCTCCTTTATTTTCTCCCTCTACCCTTGTCTTTTCCTTTACCCGCTACTCCATCTTGCGTGACAAGCTAGACAGATGACCAGTTCTTAAAGCTTTGCAGATATGACTATTCTTTACCTGCGGTAACAGTGCAGAGGTCTACTAGCTCAGATTTGTTCTCTGGGGAACTTCTTGAACTCTTACAGCTGTGACCTACAGCATGTTGAGGATTAAAGATAAACCTGGGTCCAAGAGAATCAAACCTTCATTGAAACATTGTTCCCTCTGTTTTGAAAAGTAGAGTTGTTCAGCTCGATTGCTTGCATGCTGAATCTAAATCCTTTTGATCAACTTTCAAATAATTAAATTGGCAAAAACACTAAATTAGGCCTATTGACAGAAGAAATCCAAGCAGGAGTAGACCATCGCCCCTATTCAGTTTGATCCTTGATCCATTCCCATACCCCTTGATTTCCTGCGTATCCAAAAATCTGCCAATCTCGGTGTGCTTTTTCCCAAGAAGGATTTGGTTGGTACACTTGTGTGACTGCAAGATGTAGATAGTGTATGAGGTTATGATGCTATTGGGCACCTTTTAATGTTAGCAGGAATTCTCCACATTTTACCATTCTGGATCACCAGTGACTACTTATTGTCAGCTTGAAAATGACCAACTATAAGGCATTGTTTAGGAGGGAGCTTTCAATATTGTCATAGAATCATGGAATTCAGAGTGAATTTCCAGAAGGAGGTCATTTGAGTCTGCACCGGCCCTTGGAAAGAGCACCCTCCACCCTATCCCCGTAATCCAGTAACCCCAACTAACCATTTTGGACACTAAGGGAAATTTAGCATGGCCAATTCACCTAACCTGCACATCTTTGGACTGTGGGAGGAAACCGAAGCAGCCGGAGGAAACCCACGCAGACACGGGAAGAACGTGCAGACTCCCCACAGACAGTGAGCCAAGCCGGGTATCGAACCTGGGACCCAGGAAATATGAAGCAACTGTGCTAACCACTGTGCTACAGTACTGCCCTCAGTCCTGTCTTGAGCATCAACAACTTAGCATTGTGTGACCCAAGGTGCTTTGTGGGGATGTTATAGAACAAAGTATGTCACCGAGCCACATAATGAAGTCTTGGGTCAGATGACCAAAAGCTTGGTCAAAGAGCTAGATTTTAGAAGTGTCTTAATGGAGAAATGTGATGTAGAGAGGATATTTCAGAGCTTGGTGCCTAAGAAACTAAAGGCATGGCCACTAATGCAACAGTTACGATTGGGAAGCTATACTTTAAAAAAATATATATATAGCATTTATCATTTTTCTGACAGTAAATTGAAAAAGAACGGTTATCTGCCAACACCAATAGACTTGAACGTTGGTGATCCCATTAGACTTCCACATTTTTAAACCTGTTGTCTGAATGCCATAGAAGCAAATTGTCCCTGATCTGCAGCTTTCATGTAGATTTTAGTATATTGTATATGTAAGTGCTGACAAATTCATGCCAATGAGTGCAGATATGGTAACCACCTGGCACAGCAATGTCTCATGAACAGCGAAACAAATGACCAGATGCTCAGTCTTAATAATGTTGATTATGAGATGAATGTTAGCCAGGAATGGAGAGACCACACCAACCCACCCCCAGCCACACATGTTGAAATAGTTCTGTGGGGTTTCTTTTTCACATCCTCTGGAGAAGCCAGACACCTCCGTTCAACATCTCATTTAAAATATAGCACCTCTGTGTGCTCTCCAACTACTGCAGTCAAGTATCAGAATTTACTGTGCATTTGTCTTGAGTTTGTATCAGACTAATGTGTCTTCAGTGTTCACATTGTGATAAAAATGCAAGACTTTACAGTGTTGGGGCTTGAATCCATGACCTTCTGATTGAGTGTTAACACAGAACCAAAACTAGTACTTTATTGTAGGGTTTTAAAAAAACACGAAGCTGACTCTTGTGACTGAAGGTTACTTTGTAACCTCATTGAAGATTTGCGAGCAGCACAATAGTGAGGTGCTGGAGCAAATTTGTACGTAGTTTGGCAGATTAATATTTGGCAGGCTAAAGCGGATTACATCACCATGTTCCTATGACATGTACCTTTGTTCTAAAACGCCTGATACATTTATTTGTGTCGTCTGCATCTGTTTACTGAGGTTTCTCCAGAATCTTTGCCAAATATGGGGCAATTTTACATGGTTGGCTTTCACAAGACCAGCTGTGTGTTTCCTATGGCCCTTCTATGGTTAAAGTATGTTTGTATAAGTGTTCTGTGAATTGCATTGTGAAGCCTCCTTTTTAGGTCTTGTCGTTTGTTGCTAACTTACTATGTTGCTATCCAGAAATGCCAGACTTCTTCCTATTAGCCATGCCTTTCCTTTCATAAAGTGGTGCCTATTATAATAATTGAAAAGAACCCAAAGTAGGAGTTCAGTATGTAGAAGCTATAAAATTGCTTTCATGACTAAAAGTGTACAGGTAAAAGATATCTTTCCATTTTCATTTCTATTGTAGGAAAAATCAAATTTCCTTCCTTCAATATTTTCAAATGATTTGGCTGGGAGTAGTATTTGATTATAAGTAATTGGTGCTTTTTGCAAACTCCTTTTCTGCTTGCAACTTATTCAGTAAAATTAAATCAGATAGAGATCTTACTATGTTCAAATTGAACAAATCTTGTTCAGAGTGGACATTGGTGTGGCAATTATAACAGTTTCCACATGTAGCATAGAAAATTTGTTGAATTGTTAAATTCTTTAAGTCGTGCCTGTCCCTGAGCTGCAATTTGAATAAATTAAAAAATATCCGGTTCAGGTGGCATCTCTCACACGTACTAAAGAACCATAAACTTTGCATGTTTCAGACCGAGGGTAATAGTTACCAACACCATTAATTTGATAAATTTTGCATTCTGAAAATACCCAAGTGTTTCTTACACACAGTTAGGAATAAAAGTATGTACTGGACACAGTACATGATAAAGCTTAGAGGCACAGAGGTACATGGGTGAAGCTGGGAGGAACAATAGGAAGGATTTTACAGTGGTTTTAGAAGCAGTGAAGGGGAGATGGCAAGATGAAAAAACTTAGTAGAATGGAAAACGATATGGATTGGGACTTCGGCAGTAGAATAAAAGTGGTGATCGTAGAGGCAGTGGCATTGCAGAGGTGGAAGAAAAAAAGCAGTTTCGTTATTGGAGCGGATTACCTGGATTTTCTTGACACTTGAGATAGCAGCGGGGTGGTTTGAATTAAAGGTGGAGTCACATAGGCTAGCCTCCGCATTCTCAACTTTCTCTCTATTTTCACAATCCACAGCAACTGAGTTTTGATTGAATAGCTATGAGTTTCTGGTTTGAACCTGCTGTACCCTGTGGCTAAATATTTTCCTGACGATGGTTGCAAGCCAGCTCTTGCAAAATACATTCTTCTGTGGGTAAAGGAATGGCTTGGGAATTAAACTGGGTGGAGAAGTGCAATTAACATGCAGATTCTTTTCTGGGTAAAATGTATTTTTTCTAAATCTCATGCGATACCTGTCCTCATAACCACAGATGATGTGTACTTTCAGTCCTATTAATATTCAAATGAGTAATATTCATTAAGTCTGGAAAATGCAAGTAATATCTTGTATGAGAGCACTTCACTCCACCCTGTTTACTCGAATTATTGTTCTACTCGAATTATTGTTCAAATAATGACTTAAGAATGTTTGGGTTTCCCTCTGCTGTCTGTTTAACACTATAAGATCAGCATATCGTTTTAAAGGCATTTGTGCATTGAGTGGCACCTCTAGCTGACTTAGGGGAAAAAGTCAAGGTCTGGAGGGTTCAACTCAATTACACCTTAGCACACCATTGGTGGTAGGTGTGCTGTGTTGCTGTTCCAAAGGGACATTAACAGAAAGTGCCCAAAATTTAGTTTTAAACACTAAATGTCCTTGTGTGAAGGATTTGAAATATGTGCACGTTGGTAGTTTTAAGATCAGATTGAGTGTCTTTTTTTTTAAAAAAAATATTTTTATTCTCCTTTTCCACATTTTCTCCCAAATTTACACCCAACAATAATCAATAACAATAATCCTATCCTCCCACCAAACCCCAAACATTAGCCCCCATGTTAACATAAACAAATGACAAAAAGGAATCCGGAATCACCCATAGTTACCATTAACACATACATATTGATTAATGTGATCCAATTCTCGAAAGTGCATAATGAATAACGCCCATGAATTGTAGAACCCCTCCATCCTTCCCCTCAGTTCAATTTTGACCTTTTCAAGCATCAAGAATTCCAGCAGGTCCCCCCGCCACGCCAGGGCACAGGGTGGAGAGGTTGATCTCCACCGTAACAGGAACCGTCTTTGGGCGATCAACGAGGTGAAGGCTACCACATGTGCATCCGCACACGTTTCTAACAACGGCTGGTCCGAAACCCCAAATATGGCCTCCCGAGGGCCCGTGTCCAGTTTCCCGTGCATCACTTTAGAGATTACCCTAAAACCTTCCAGTAATCCTCCAGCTTTGGACAGGACCAAGACATATGAACGTGGTTTGCCCCCCCCCCCCCCCCCTCCCCCCCCCCCCCCCCCCACCCCCGGCAACGCTCACGCACATCTTCTACCCCTCAAAGATTCAGCTCACCCTCTCCCTTGTAAGCTGTGCTTTATACACCACCTTCAGCTGTATCAGCAGATTGAGTGTCTTTAAGCCATGCACTATAAATATTTCACTCAATAGCACTGATTCAACCTCCAGCTATGTAGTGCAAACCAACTCCTTTATAAGGATTTTAGATATGCAGCAAGGCAAATCGACAATGTTAGACATTAACTTGGCCTAAGGAAAGCAGCTGTGGGGCAGCACAGTAGTGCAGTGGGTAGCACTGCTGCCTCACCACACCGAGGTCCCGGGTTCGATCCCGGCTCTGGGTCATTGTCCATGTGGAGTTTGCACATTCTCCCCGTGTTTGCGTGGGTTTCGCCCCATAACCCAAAGATGTGCAGAGTAGGTGGATTGGCCCCACTAAATTGCCCTTAATTGGAAAAAAAAAATTAATCGAGTACTCTTAAAAAAAATTTTTAAAAACGGAAAGCAGTTGTGGTTGAATCATAGAACCATAGAATTTACAGTGCAGAAGGAGGCTATTCGGCCCATCGAGTCTGCACCGGCCCTTGGAAAGAGCACCCCACTAAAGCCCACACCTCCACCCGATCCCCATAAACCAGTAACCCCACCTAACCTTTTTGGACGCTAAGGGCAATTTAGCATGGCCAATCCACCTAACCTGCACATCTTTGGGCTGTGGGAGGAAACCGGAGCACCCGGAGGAAACCCACGCAGACACGGGGAGAATGTACAGACTCCGCACAGACAGTGATCCAAGTAGGAATCGAACTTGGGACTCTGGAGCTGTGAAGCAACAGGGCTAACCGATGTGCTCCCGTGCAGCCCTTGAGAATCCATTGATTGATTGTTGCTTGCACTGAACTGTGCATACCTTTATTTTGCTGTGACCATATGACATAGGAGCAGAAGTAGGCCACTCGGCCCATTGAATCTGCTTTGCCATTCAATGAGATCAATACCCGTCTGATATGATAATCCTCAACTCCCCTTTCCCCCCTTATCCCATTAACCCTTTATTCCCTTGCTGATTAAAAATCAGCCTTGAACATAACAACCCAGCCTCTACTGCCCTCTGCGGTTAGAATTCTACAGATTCAAGACCCTCAGAGAAAACATTCCTCCTCTTAGTCTGAGATTATGCCCTTTGGTCCTCTACTCTCCGACAGAGGGAAACAGTCTCTCAGCATCTACCATGTCAAGTGCCCTGAGAATCCTACGTGACCCAAATAAGATCGCCTTTCACTCTTATAAACTCCAATGAGTACAGGCCCAACCTACTCAACCCTCCTCATAAGAAAATTCTTCCATACCCGGGATCAACCTACTGAACCTTCTCTGGACTGTCTTCAATGCAAGTATATATTTCCTTAGATAAGGGAACCAAAACTGTTTACAGTATTCCAGGTGTGATCAAACTAGTGCTTTGTATAGCTTTAGCAAGACCTGGTTATTTTTAAACTCCATTCTCTTTGAAATAAAGGCCAACATTCTATTTGCCTTCCACGTTACCTGCTGAACTTGCAATCTAACTTTTAGTGATTTCGGCATGAGGACCCCCAAATTTCTCTGCTGCAACTTTCTGCAGTCTTTCACAACTTAAATAATATTCAGCTCTTTCTACCAAAGTGCGTAACTTCATGTTTTCCTACATTATACCCCATCTGCCCACTCACCTAACCTGTCTATGTTCCTCTAGATTCTGTCATTCTCATCATTTACCTTCCCACCTATTTTTGTGTGGTAATAGTGCATTCACTTCCCTTATCCAAGTCATTAATATATAGTGTGAATAATTGTGGCCCCAGCACTGATCCATGTGGCACTCCCCACTAATTACAGGTTGCCATTCTGAAAATGCCCCTCTTATCCCAATTCTCCTGTCAGTTGGCCAATCTTGTATCCATGCTAACATACTACCCTTATTTAGTAGCCTTTTGTACAGTAACTTATCAAATGGATTTTGGAAATCCAAGTATATTATATCCACTGGTTCTCCTTTATCTATCCTGCTCGTTATCAACTCAAGCATGATTTCCTCTTCACAAAGCCATGCTGACTCTGCTTGATTGCATTATGACTTCTAAATGCTCTGCTATTAATTGACTCTTCCAAAGGACGGATGTTAAGCTAACTGAATGAGGGCGGTTGTTTTCAATCCTTTGGGCCTTATCCAGATTTAAGGATTTTTGGATGATTGCTACCAGTGCATCCACTATCACTATAGCTACTTATTTTAATACCATGGTTGTAGCCCATCAAATCTGAAGGGCATATTGGCCTTTAGGCTCATTAGTTTCCCTAGTACTTTTCTCCAGTGATTAGTTATTGTATTTACTTCTCATCCCCCCCCCCCCCCCCCACACACACACACACACACACACACACACGACTGCCTCTTGATTGCTGTCCATTTTTATATCACATACTAGGTTACCCTCATAGTTTATCTGCTCCCTTTTTATATTTTTGGTCATCTTTTGTTGGTTTTAAAACTTTACCAATCCTCTGGCTTACTGCTCATCTTTGCCATGTTTTATGTTTTTTCTTTCAGTTTAACACTATCTTAAACTTTCTTTGGTTAACCATGATTCATTTATCATCTTCCTCACTGGGATGTATCTGTTGTAAGTCCTGATTATTTTCATAAACGTCTGCATTGCTAGTCAACAGTCTTTTCTGCTAAACTCCTTTCCCAGTCTACTCTAGTCAACTAATTCCTGTGTAAGTTCCCTTATTTAAGTTTAGCACAATTGTTTCTGTCCCAAGTTTCTCACTCTTAACTGAATGCTATTTCAACCATGTTATGGTCACTGTTCCAAAGGGGATCTTTTACTCTTAAGATTGCTTATTAAACCTGCCTTAATACGCAATCCCAGATCCAAAATAGCTGGATCTCTGGTTGGATCTACAAGATATTTTTCTAGGAAACTGTCCTGAATGCACTCTTATGAATTCCTCTTCGTGACTCCCTCTGCCAATTTGATTTTCCCAATCCACATGTAGATTAAAGGTCACCCATGATTAATGTACTGCCCATTTTACATGCCCTCATCATCTCTGATTTATTCTTTAATCTGCAGTATAGCTACTGTTGGGGGAGCCCTGCAGACTAGTCGCACCAGTATCGTCTTCCCCTTGTTAATTCTCGCCTCTACCCATATGGATTCCCCATCTTCCAATCCAAGATCTTTTCTTACTCTCATACTTATTCCATCTCATGCTAACAAAGATATTTCACCATCCTTTCCTGCCTGTCTGCACTTATGAAAAGTCATATATTCCTGAATATTTAGTTCCTGGCTTTGATCTCCTTGTAACCATGTTTCTGTAATAGCTGAAAGATCATACCCATTAACCTCAATTTGTGGCATAAATTAATTCATTTTATGCTGAATGCACAGTGCTTTTAAATAAAGAACCATTAATTTGGCATTTGGCTTTTTACAACCCCCCACCAACCCTATCTGCTCTTTTTCTTTGTTTCACGCTCCTGTCATACTGTCAGAATCTGTTAATAATAAATACTGTCAATCTTATTCACAATCAAAAGTAATTTGTTCATTAAGCAAAAATAATTTTGTTAATGTAGTCAAAACATATTAATGCCTTAATGCTGCCAATGATATTTCTTATGGGAATGAATGTTTGCATATCGCAGAATTTCCGTTTGTGCAGTTGATTATTGCAAAATTAGCTCAATAATTTCCTTGTTTTAAATTTTTTTATTAAACTTAGAATTTTTACAGTGTACAAGAAATTGATGAAACTGTGATAATTTACACGTTGCACGTATTCGTGCCCCCCCTCCCCCTTTGTTCTGTCTCAGGCCCTTTCTTTCTCTGTATCTGGTTTGTTTGGTGTTTGTTTCCTCCTTCTTATGGCTTTGTGATGGGCCCTCTGATCTGATCCCCGTTTTGGTCTCTCCCTGGCCTCCCCTTTGTTTCTTTGGGTCTCTTCTCTCTTCCCCCCGCCCTGTTGTCACACCTCCCCAGTTTCTGTCTGCTTTCTGTGGCACTGGTGGCTTCCATACATCCTGGAGCAGGCTGTGGGTGGCCCTCTTGCTTTGTGAAAGCCATCTTCCGACCCTTGGATTGCGTACTTGATCTTCCCCAGATGAGAAAATTCCAAAGGTCTGCCAGCCAGTCTGCAGCTGTGGATAGTGCTGCTGATCGCCAGCCAAGCAGGATTCTCCGGCGGGTGATTAGGGAAGCAAAAGCAAGAGCGTCAGCCCATCGTCCCCATATGATATTCTGGCTGGTCCGATACCCTAAAGATTGCCACTCTTGGGCACAGCTCCACCCTCACCCCCACAACCGTGGATATTTCCTCAAAGAAGGTTGTCCAGAACCTGACAAGTCTGGGGCATGCCCAGAACATGTGGGTGTGGTTGGCCTGTCCTCCTTGGCACCGTTCACATTTGTCGTCCTCTGGGACGAACTTGCTCATTTGGATTCTTGTCAGGTGTGCTCTGTACACCACTTTAAACTGCATGAAGCTTAACCTTGCACAGTAAAAGGTGGAATTGGCCCTGCTCAGTGCTTCACGCCACCCTACCTCCGTCCCTAACTCTTGCTCCCATTTCTCCCTTGTTCCATCCAGTGGGTAGTGTGTCCTTTCTAAGAGTCGTCCGTATATGTCCCCATAGTTGCCCTTTACCAGACTGTCCACGTCTCCTCCAACATTCTGTGTCACGGGGCCCTAGGGGCCCTAGGGTACCTTGCCACCTCCTTGCGGAAAAAGTTTTTGATTTGCAAATGCCAGAGTTCCTGTCTGTTCGGGAATTCCAGTCTCGCCATCAGCTCTTCTCGGGTTGCAAGTCTGTCCCCTGTGTAGAAGTCGCTAATCGCTAGTGTCCCCCGTTGTGTCTCCACCTATTAAAGGTGGCGTCTAGCACGGCTAGTGGAAACCTGTGGTTCCTCCGGATGGGAGCCATGGTGGACACCTCGGTTAGACCGAAGTGCTGTCTCATCTGGTTCCAGCTACTGCCACTGGACTGGTTGAGTTTTTGCCGGCAGGAATGGGAATGCTGTCGTGGTGAGTGCTCAGAGGGTCGTTCCTGTGCAGGAGGACCCTTGCTCCTTCCATGTTTGGATCTTTCATCCATCCGCTCACTCTCTTGGCTGTGGCTGCCCAGTGGTAGTATTGCAAGTCCAGGTGGGCCAGGCCTCCCATGCTGCTTCTCCTTTGCAGTGTTGGTTTAGGGATTCTTGGGTCCTCTCTCTTATCTTCTTTCTCTATCTCACTCACTCACTCATTCACTTCTCCCCACCCCCTCACGCACAACCCCCCACCCCCTCACGCACACCCCCCACCCCCACTCTCACATCCCCTCACACACAACCCCCCACCCCCTCACACACACACACACACACACCCCCACCCCCTCACACACCCCCCCACCACCTCTCGCAACCCCCCCCACCCCCTCACACACACCCACCCACCCCCTCACACACACCTCCCCACCCCCTCACACACCCCCTCACACACACCCCACCCCCTCACACACACCTCCCCACCCCCTCACACACACCTCCCCACCCCCTCACACACCCCCTCACACACCCCCCCCCACCCCCTCACACACACCCCCCCCACCCCCCCTCACACACACCCCCCCCACCCCCCTCACACACACCCCCCTCACACACACCCCCCTCACACACACCCCCCTCACACACACCCCCCTCACACACACCCCCCCTCACACACACCCCCCTCACACACATCCCCCCTCACACACATCCCCCCTCACACACATCCCCCCTCACACACACCCCCCCTCACACACACACCCCCCCCACACACACACACCCCCCTCACACACCCCTCACACACACCCCCTCACACACACCCCCTCACACACACCCCCCTCACACACACCCCCCTCACACACACCCCCCCTCACACACACCCCCCTCACACACACCCCCCCTCACACACACCCCCCCTCACACACCACCCCCCTCACACACACCCCCCTCACACACACCCCCCCTCACACACACCCCCCCTCACACACACCCCCCCTCACACACACCCCCCCTCACACACACACCCCCTCACACACACCCCCCCCTCACACACCCCCCCTCACACACACCCCCCTCACACACACCCCCCCTCACACACACCCCCCTCACACACACCACCCCTCACACACACCCCCCCTCACACAACACCCCCCTCACACACACCCCCCCTCACACACACACCCCCTCACACACACCCCCCCTCACACACACCCCCCCCCCTCACACACCCCCCCTCACACACCCCCCCTCACACACCCCCCCCTCACACACACCCCCCCCTCACACACACCCCCCCCTCACACACACCCCCCCTCACACACACCCCCCTCACACACACCCCCCTCACACACACCCCCCCTCACACACACCCCCCTCACACACCCCCCCTCACACCCCCCCTCACACCCCCCCTCACACCCCCCTCACACACACCCCCCCTCACACACACCCCCCCCTCACACACACCCCCCCCTCACACACACCCCCCCCTCACACACACCCCCCCTCACACACACCCCCCCTCACACACACCCCCCTCACACACACCCCCCTCACACACACCCCTCACACACACCCCCCTCACACACACACCCCCTCACACACACCCCCCTCACACACACCCCCCTCACACACATCCCCCTCACACACACACCCCCCCTCACACACACCCCCCTCACACACACCCCCCTCATACACACACCCCCCTCATACACACACCCCCCTCATACACACACCCCCCTCACACACACCCCCCCTCTCACACACCCCCCCTCACACACACCCCCCCTCACACACACCCCCCCTCACACACCCCCCCTCACACACCCCCCCCTCTCACACACCCCCCCCCCCTCACACACACCCCCCTCACACACACCCACCCCCCTCACACACACCCACCCCCCTCACACACACCCACCCCCTCACACACACCCACCCCCTCACACACACCCACCCCCTCACACACACCCACCCCCTCACACACACCCACCCCCTCACACACACCCACCCCCTCACACACACCCACCCCCTCACACACACCCCCCCTCACACACCCCCCTCACACCCCCCCCTCACACCCCCCCCCTCACACACCCCCCCCCTCACACACACCCCCCTCACACACACCCCCCTCACACACACCCCCCCTCACACACACCCCCCCTCACACACCCCCCTCACACACACCCCCCTCACACACACCCCCCTCACACACACACCCCCCTCACACACACCCCCCCTCACACACACCCCCCCCTCACACACCCCCCCCTCACACACCCCCCCCTCACACACATCCCCTCACACACATCCCCCTCACACACACACCCCCTCACACACACCCCCCCCCCCCCTCACACACACCCCCCCCCTCACACACACCCCCCCCTCACACACACCCCCCTCACACACACACACACCCTCACACACACACACCCTCACAAACACACGCCCACACACACACACCCTCACACACAAACACCCTCACACACACACACCCTCACACACACACCCTCACACACACACCCCCTCACACACACCCCCTCACACACACACGCCCCCTCACACACACGCCCCCTCACACACCCTCACACACACACACCCTCACACACACACCCCCTCACACACACACACACCCTCACACACACACGCCCACACACACACGCCCACACACACACGCCCGCACACACACGCCCACACACACACGCCCACACACACCCCCCCCCCCAGACCCACACCCCCACACACACACCCGCATACACAACCCCCCCCACACACATGCCCACACAAACACGCTCACACACACACCCACAAACACACCCCCTCACACACACCCCCTCACATACACCCCCTCACACACCCTCCCCAGACCCCCCCCACACACACACACACATACACACATACACACATACACACACACACACTCACACACTCACACACTCACACACTCACACACTCACACACACCCTCACAAATACACGCCCACACACACATCCTCACACACACACACCCTCACACACACACCCCCTCACACACACACGCCCACATACACTCACACACACACCCCCTCACACATACCCCCTCACACACACACACCCCCTCACACATACACGCCCACACACACACCCTCACACACACACACCCTCACAAATACACGCCCACACACACACCCTCACACGCACACACACCCTCACACACACACACCCTCACACACACACACCCTCACACACACACCCCCTCACACACACACCCCCACATACACTCACACACACACCCCCTCACACACACCCCCTCACACACACACACCCTCACATACACGCCCACACACACACCCTCACAAATACACGCCCACACACACACCCTCACACACACACCCTCACACACACACACCCTCACACACACACACCCTCACACACACACACCCTCACACACACACCCTCACACACACACACCCTCACACACACACCCTCACACACACACACCCTCACAAATACACGCCCACACACACCCTCACAATACACGCCCACACACACACCCTCACACACACACCCTCACACACACACCCTCACACACACACACCCTCACACACACACACCCTCACACACACGCACCCTCACACACACACCCTCACACACACACCCTCACACACACACACCCTCACACACACACCCTCACACACACACCCTCACACACACACCCTCACACACACACACCCTCACACACACACGCCCACACACACACGCCCACACACACACCCTCACACACACCCCCCCACACCCACACCCCCACACACACACCCGCATACACACCCCCCCCACACACACACGCCCACACACACACGCCCACACACACACGCCCACACACACACCCCCTCACACACACCCCCTCACATACACCCCCTCACATACACCCCCTCACACACCCTCCCCAGACCCCCCCCCCACACACACACACACACACACACACACACACCCTCACACACACACACCCCCTCACACACACACACACCCCCTCACACACACACACACACACCCTCACACACACACACACACACCCTCACACACACACACACACCCCCTCACACACACACACACACCCCCTCACACACACACACACACCCCCTCACACACACATACTCACACTCACTCACGCACACACCCTCTCTCTCTGCAGGATGAGTTGGCAGCGTCCTTCACTTCCACCAGTTGATTGCTCACATTCAAATTGGGATTTATTCTGTACTGCGGGCACACATGCCCACCAGAAGCTGCTTAGGAACCGCACTTCATTCCTAACAAACCGACCCATCATCCAGAGGAAATAAAGGACTAAAATCCTGCTCCTTCTTTCATCAAACTCACTTTGGTCTGCCGAGCCCAACGCAGGATCCTCTCCCCATCCTGCAACTTGGCATTTATCACCCCAGCCTTGGGCTTCAGTTGGAATGACCTGTGGGCCCTGTCGATCTCCAGTGATTTGGGGAAGCTGTCCCTTCCAACCAAGTTGCCCAGCATCTGAGCCGCATGGTCAGTCGGGTCTCTGCTCTCGATCCCCTCTGGCAGGTCCACTATTGGAATATTCTGTCGCCTGGACAGTTCTCCTGATCCTCGACCTTCCTCTTCAGGCTCCCTTGGGTCACCACCAATTATTTTATCTGTTGCTCTGGTCGGTCGATGCCCTTTCGGGTTTTTGGATTATTGGATTATTGTTCCCTGAGCCTCCAGCTGCTTCATCGAGTGCCATCTGCATGGCGACCAGCACCTCCGCCACACTGACCGCCACCTGGATCTCCATTTTTATCTTTTCCTTCATCGTGGTCAACTCCTTGGTTAGGAATATCTTTCATCCCCCTCCAGTTTAGGGGGATGGGGAGCCAGTTGTCCGGGTCGTCAGTCTCCCCCTCTCGGGGGTGGTAGGGAGCACTTGCCTCATGGGTCCGCTGGTTCGCTAGCTTGCTGCTCTTGCCCTTTCCCACTGCTTCTGGCTTCCCTGTGGCCTCATGAGCTACTGCTTGCTGACATATTGCGCCTCTTCTTTACCTTTTTTTTAAGGAGTTGAATAAGCCTGAATTTTCGGGTTAAATTCAGCCAAAAGTGTTCTGGAGGAGAGCCACCTAATCAGCACATCCCCCATCACTGGAAGTCTCTTTTGCCCCCCCCCCATTTTCGTGTTATTGTTAACAAAAGCATAAAACATTTTAAATTTCAATGTACTTTCAACAAATAATCTCTACATAGTTTTTAAATGTGGAACTGTGTAGCTAACCTTGTTCTTCATGCTTTAATTACAAAAGTCAAAATTAGGTTATTTTGTAATGTATAGAATCTTATCACCTCTTTGGGATGATCCAAATTAACTTCACCATTGAATTACTGACAAATGAGACATGGTTTTGCATGCTAGCAACCACATATATTCATACATGGGGCCTGTCCTTTGCCGACAGAGGAAGCATGTTCACACAATGTGTCTTTTTCAATAAAACAAAAGCTTGGGGGAATAGCCATTCCCAGGTTAATTCCCCATGGCAATGCCTTGACCAATCAGTTGACTTGCCTGGTTTGAATTTGAACAAAAGCTTGGCAGTTAACTGTTCCCTACTGTATTCTCTATGGCAATGTCTCTACCAATCAGAGGCCACTTGCCAAACAATCAGCACACACTTCTCATGCAGTTTAAGTTATCCCCTTTTATGTTATTATTTCTTGTGAGCTGTGCTGATGTGTGCAAGATTAAAAGCTTCAATAGCTTGTCTCTTTGCTTTTCAACAGTAATCAAGTTCTGTACTCCCAAACAACTGTTGAATCAGTTTGTATGCGTAGTGGCTAATGTAGGCAAATGCAGCAATAAATTTGCATACAGAATATCTCACCAACAACAAAGCCATGAGTGGCCAGTTGATTTGATTTTGGTGGCGGTGGTGGAATGTGTGGTGACCAGGACGTGCAAACTCCCTGCTTTTTCAATAATACCACAGGATTTCTTTACACCAAGCTGAGCATGCAGAAAGGAATTGATGTCATTAATGTCTTATGCTTCTGACAGTTCAGTACTGCATGGGGATTTAACCCATGATTGCCTGACTCCTAGGTCAGAACGCTACGAACGAAGTCAAGAAGTGAAAGATAATTATTGGCTAATCATGATATTTTAAATGTGTTTGGAGTCTTTGACACGAGTTGGTAAATTATTAAACTTGGGTTAATAAAAACAGTAAAAGTCTTGGTTTCAAAAAGTGTACCTTCATCTCTGTTGAAATGAATGATTGTTAATTAAAGGAGTGGAAGAGGATAGAGTATTTGTTATTGGGTGCTGCACGTAAGTTGGAAATTGCTCTCTCGCTCAAAGATTTATCTGTTACAATCATTGCCTCTGGTAAGTTGAACTTTGTCTTTTTGTCATCAGGCAATATTACTGGTACGATGAAAGGGGAAAGAAAATCAAGTGCACAGCCCCACAGTATGTGGACTTTGTAATGACTTCTGTACAGAAATTTGTGACAGATGAAGATATTTTTCCAACAAAATATGGTAGGTTTCCATTGTTTTGAGCAGCAGAACCATCACTGTGTGGATTACTCATTTCAACTGAACATTTTTATTTGTCGTGTTTAATTATGTACCGCAAACCTGTGTAATTTTTGATTGACCTCTGGGTTTGGAAGAGAATGGTTCAGAGACTGCTTTTTCATTACTGTCCTCCATTCGCTATTTTGAAGTTTGGTTCAGTGAATGTCAGACCGAAATCTGACGTGGAAAAACTGATCCTTTGTTGAGCTTTGGTCTTTAACCACTGGTACTGTTTGGTAACTCCTCTAATTTTGGCCAATCCGCTTCCATGCCAACATGTGAAATTAGTTCTATATTTAGATTGTTGCTGTTTAATTTCCTTATTATGTAACAGACCGTAACATCATCACCAAATCGTGGTGTTTAAATTGCAGTCTTAAATGTCTAGCACGACCCAAACTGTCGGTTGAAACTAGAGAGCTGCAAGCTACAGTTGAAAGCCAGTGTTGAAACAGCTGCACTTAAAATCCAGGAAAGACATCGCTTACTGCACGATAATTTATCAGCTCCAGTTTTCAGCAAGTTCACTTTAATAACTTCAGACGCAAAGGATTTCCACAAAACCTTTCCAGAGTAACAATGGCAATAGTTTAAAGCCGTATTACATTTTCTACACGCCACTTTCATATCCGGTTGTTGGCACTGGAATAGATTGAATTAAGTGTAAATTGTTACAAAGAATAAGGCAGGGATCCCCAAACCATGGGTTCTGACCACCGGTGGGGTCGTACATAAGAACCAGGAGCAGGAGTAGGCAATTCAACCCTTCGAGCCAACTCCGCCATTCAGTACGATCATGGCTGATCTCTCCTCTGCCTCAACTCCACTTTTCTGCCTGTTCTCCATAACCCTTCGACCCATTACTTCTGTATATCTCCTCCTTAAACTTACACAATATCTCAGCATTCTGCTGCACGCTGGGTAGTGAAATCCACAGATTCACGATTCTTTTGAGAGAAGTGGTTTCTCCTCATCTTAGTTTTAAAACTATGACCACTGTTCCAGATTGCCCCATCCGCTCTATGTCTACTTTACCTCAATTAGATCTCCTCTCATTCTTCTAAACTTGAGAGTTTAGGCCTAACTATTCACATCTTGTCAACCAGAAAAAGACCCATTTATTCTGACTCTCTGCCTTCTGCCTGTTAGCCAGTCTTCTAACCAAGCTAGTAAATTACCCCATATCCCATGGGATCTTTCTTGCATTATGTATTAACCTTTGTGCAGCATTTTATCGACTCATTCTGGAAGTCCAGATATATTACATCTACAGGATTCCCATTATCCACTTAACTTGTTAGGGCAGCACGGTAGCATGGTGGTTAGCATAAATGCTTCACAGCTCCAGGGTCCCAGGTTCGATTCCCGGCTGGGTCACTGTCTCTGTGGAGTCTGCACGTCCTCCCAGTGTGTGCGTGGGTTTCCTCCGGGTGCTCCGGTTTCCTCCCACAGTCCAAAGATGTGCGGGTTAGGTGGATTGGCTATGCTAAATTGCCTGTAGTGTCCTAAAAAGTAAGGTTAAGGGGGGGGGTTGTTGGGTTATGGGTATAGGGTGGATACCTGGGTTTGAGTAGGGTCATCATTGCTCGGCACAACATCGAGGGCCGAAGGGCCTGTTCTGTGCTGTACTGTTCTATGTTCTATCTTCGAAGAACTCTAAGCAAATTAGTCAAGCAGGATTTACTCTTCATGAAACCATGCTGACTCTGATAGATTGCGATTTGACTTTCTAAATGTCCTGTTAGACTTTCTTAAGCATGGATTCTAACCATTTCCCAATGATAGATGTTAAAATAACCGTTTCCTACTTTCTGCCTCCCTCCCTTTTTGAATAAGGGTCTTGCATAGTGTTTTTCCAATCCACTGGAACCTTTCCAGCATCCAGGGGATTTGGGAATATTATAACCAATGGATCCACTGTCTCTGTAGCCACTTTCTTTAAGACCCTAGGATGTAGGCCATCAGGACCTGGGGACTTGTCTGCCTTCAATGCTAACAGTTTTAGTACATTTCTAATATTGATAATTGTTCCAAGTTCCTCCCTTTCTATTACCTCTTCATTACCTGTTACTATTGGAATGGTACTAGTGTCCTCCACTGTGAAAACTGAGGCAGAATATTGATTTAGCATCTCTGCTATTTCTGTGTTCTCCATTAACTCCCTGGCTTCATCTGCCAAGAGACCAGCATTCCATTTAGCTACTCTCTTACCTTTTATATACTTACGAAAGCATTTGCTATCCTTTTTCATAACTTGCACTCATTTTCTTTCATAATTTACCTTTGCTATTTTAATTTTTTTAATAGCCCTTTGTTGATCTTTAAAATTTGCAATCTTCCAGCCGACCACTGGCCTTTGTTGTTACCTTTAATTTCCTTGCTTAGGCATGAATGTATTTTCCCCCTCTTACGATTTTTCTTCCTCTCTGGAATATATTTTATTTGGGAGGAATTGAAAATTTCCTTAAAGAACTGCTGCTGCTCATACATTGTCCTACCTTTTAGTCTTCCTGCCCAGTCCACTAGGGCCAAATCTGTCCTCGTGCCGCAATAATTACCTTTGTCTAACTCCAGAACTAGCGTGGGACTCCAGTTTCTCACCCTCAAACTGAATTGGAAATTCTATCATGCTATGATCACACTTCCCTCGAAGATCCTTAACTATGATCACTTTTTCCTAGAAGATCCTTAACTGTGAGGTCATTAATTAATCCCTCCACATTGTGTAATACCAAATCCAGGATAGCCTGCTCCCTTGTTCCTCAAACATATTGCTCCAAAATGCAATCTCTGATACCTTCAATGATCTCTCTCCGAGGCTACCCTTGCCAATTTGATTAATCCAGTCTATATGGAATGTTAAAATCACCCATGATTATTGTCGTACCTTTCTTACAAGCCTCCAATATTTCCTGGTTTGTACTGCACCTCATTGCGAAAATACTGGTTGGGGAACTATACATTACTCCCACTGAGAACTTTCCTTTGCTAGTTCTTATTTCTATCCAGACTGATTTACGTCTTGATCTCCAATACATAAGAACTAGGAGCAGGAGTAGGCCATCTGGCCCCTCGAGCCTGCTCTGCCATTCAGTGAGATCATGGCTGATCTTTTGTTGACTCAGCTCCACTTTCCGGCCCGAACACCATAACGCTTAATCCCTTTATTCTTCAAAAACTATATATCTTTATCTTAAAAAACATTTAATGCAGGATAAAAACATTTAATGAAGGATCAAAAACATTTAATGAAGGACCTAAATCAGTACCTACATTATTTCTCACTATAGCACTGATCCCTTCCTTTACCAGCAAACCTACACCACCTCCTTTCACTTTCCGTCTATCCTTTCGAAATACTGAGTACCTTTGGATATTCAGCTCCCAGACCAAGTCCCTTTGTAACCATGTCTCCGTAATTGCCACCAAATCATTCCCTTTGGCTCTATTTGCGCTGTTAGCTCATTAATTTTGTTCTAAATACTTTGTGTATTCAGACACAAAGCCTTTACGTTTCTTCTATTTCAAATTTCTCTACTCTGTCTGATTCCTTGGTACAATATTGCTTTCACACGTTCTGCTCTTTTATTTTATAATTTTGAGGTTGTGAGCTCCAAGGCTGTAATGGTGGTTGTGGAGTGGAGACCATGTCAGCAACATCCTTGGACTGACTCCCAGGCCACATGATACACGTGCCTGATTTTGTTTTCAGCTCACTGTTTGCTGGCAGAGAAGGAGATTAATCTTCCAGTGACTCCACACATTGTCATCAACAGGAATCCCAGTAGAAGATGACTAAGTGGGGTGAGGGAGATCATGCTGCAGTTGGAGGCTTAGGGTGAGGGCGTAGAGCGAGGAAGTGACCTGAATGTGGAAAAGGTTCCCAAACTCCTCTTTGGCATGGCTCTTCTCTCATTTGGGGCTGAGCAGTCCAAGGGTCATCTTGATAATAGTTAGCAGTTTACAGCTCAGACCATGGACAAATTTCATAGAATTCACAGTGCAGAAGGAGGCCACTCGGCCCATCGAGTCTGCACTGGCTCTTGGAAAGAGCACCCTACCCGAGGTCAACACCTCCACCCTATCCCCATAACTCAGTAACCCCACCCAACACTCAGGGCAATTTTGGACACGAAGGGCAATTTATCATGGTCAATCCACCTAAGCTGCACATCTTTGGACTGTGGGAGGAAACCGGAGCACCCGGAGGAAACCCACGCACACACTGGGAGGATGTGCAGACTCCGCACAGACAGTGACCCAAGCCAGAATCGAACCTGGGACCCTGGAGCTGTGAAGCAATTGTGCTATCCACAATGCTACTGTGCTGCCCATTTCTATGCCTCCAGCAGCGAGATTCTGGTTAAGGTGACAACCCCTCTACCCAGAAGCCCCAACACAACAACTCTCATATCCCCAAATATTCACTTTAAAGTCACACACAGTTTGAGATTTATCAAAAGAACAATGAATTGCTGCAACAATTCGATCATGATACTATCAATTAATAGTAGTAAGATTTCTGGCATGAATATACGCCAAGCTTATCTACAGTGTGGTTTAACGTCATGATGCCCGAAAAGAATTTTGCCATATGAATCGGGTGTAGAGAATTTATTTTAAATATGCAACACCAAATTTGAATTCTCCATTTCCCCCATCCCCAAATATGCTTTGCTTTTCATCTACTTATATCTTGCTCACTACTAAACCTGTTAATATGAAGCAGGCAGTCTTGCTGTTTACTATTTCTTTCCCCAGAACTCTTGCCATTCCTACATTATGGGTGCAGTCAATCACTGCCAGAATACCAGATACTCCCTCACAACAGCCCGGAGATTTGCAGTTCCTTGTAATTTGGCAGTTGACACTGTTACAAGGAAGTCAAATTTTTCATTAATCACACCCTGTTAACCTTGTTGGGGTCAAAGCTGCACTACAATCTAATGAACGTTATAATTATGATGTAGTTAATGCTGCCTCGTCCTTTCTATATTTTTTCATTGCATTCGGGATTTGATTTGGGGATGTGGTCAGTTTTGTCATTTGTTGATCTGGAAATGGTTTTTGCTGACCCAGAGTTTAATATTGGACAGTTAATGGTGCAGCAGGTACTGTGGAATTAAGGGTGTTTGGCGGATAGCACCCAAGGTATGAGCTAACCCGATGTATGTGGAAAAAAAAAATAGCAGCAGCAGCAGTATGTATATATGAGGGATAGGAAGGAGCTGGGAAAGAGTCCTTTTGCATAATTGAGATGACCATTACATAAGAACATAAGAACTAGGAGCAGGAGTAGGCCATCTGGCCCCTCGAGCCTGCTCCGCCATTCAATTAGATCATGGCTGATCTTTTGTGGACTCAGCTTCACTTTCCGGCCCGAACACCATAACCCTTAATCCCTTTATTCTTCAAAAAACTATCTATCTTTACCTTAAAAACATGTAATGAGGAGCCTCAACTGCTTCACTGGGCAAGGAATTCCATAGATTCACAACCCTTTGGGTGAAGAAGTTCCTCCTAAACTCAGTCCTATATCTACTTCCCCTTATTTTGAGGCCATGCCCCCTAGTTCTGCTGTCACCCGCCAGTGGAAACAACCTGCCCGCATCTATCCTATCTATTCCCTTCATAATTTTAAATGTTTCTATAAGATCCCCCATTGTAATGAACATAAGAAATTGCCATATTTTATATCTATTTTTTGCAGTAATTCTTTTGCAGTATTATTAATATTTGGGTTGAGGTGCATACAGACAGTACAGAGTGGTGGTTACAGCACAGAACAAGCCCTTCGGCCCATGATGTTGTGCCGAACCTTTGTCCCAGATTAAGAACAAATTAATCTACACCCCATCATTCCACCGTAATCCATGTACCTATCCAATAGCCGCTTGAAGGTCCCTAATGTTTCCGACTCAACTACTTCCACAGGCAGTGCATTCCATGCCCCCACTATCCTCTGGGTGAAGAACCTACCTCTGACATCCCCCCCTATATCTTCCACCATTCATCTTAAATTTATGTCTCCTTGTAATGGTTTGTTCCACCCGGGGAAATAGTCTCTGACTGTCTACTCTATCTATTCCCCTGATCATCTTATAAACCTTTATCAAGTCGCCCTCATCCTTCGTTCTAATGAGAAAAGGCCTAGCACCCTCAACCTTTCCTCGTATGACCTACTCTCCATTCCAGGCAACATCCTGGCATATCTCCTTTGCACCTTTTCCAAAGCTTCCACATCCTTCCTAAAATGAGGCGACCAGAACTGCACACAGTACTCCAAATGTGGCCTGACCAAGGTTTTGTACAGCTGCATCATCATCTCACGGCTCTTAAATTCAATCCCTCTGCTAATGAACGCTAGCACGCTATAGGCCTTCTTCACACCTCTATCCACTTGAGTGGCAACTTTCAAAGATCTATGAATGTAGACCCCAAGATCTCTCTGCTCCTCCACATTGCCAAGAACCCTACTGTTAACCCTGTATTCCACATTCATATTTGTCCTTCCAAAAAGGCAAACTTCGCACTTTTCAGGGTTAAACTCCATCTGCCACTTCTCAGCCCAGCTCTGCATCCTATCTATGTCTCTTTGCAGCCGACAACAGCCCTCCTCACTATCCACAACTCCATCAATCTTCGTATCTGAAAATAGACTAGGCAACAATGAGACAACAGTCTAATAGTTTATTTACAGATAGTGCATTTCACTATAGCCTAGGTCCTGGCACCAGCAAAATTGACAAATTATACAAACAACTGCAGTCAGTTCAGTCAGTCACCCCCCCCCCCCCCCCCCCCCCCCCCCCACCAGGGTGAGCTTGTCAAACAGGTACTCTCCCATGCCATTCTCAGGGGCTCCCAGTCTCATCAGGTTGGTGAACTGGCTAACCGATAGAAGTCAGAGAGTGGTGGTGGATAGCAAATATTCAGCCTGGAGCCCAGTTACCAGTGGTGTACCGCAGTGGTCAGTTCTGGGTCCTCTGCTGTTTGTGATTTTCATTAATGACTTGGATGAGGGAGTTGAAGGGTGGGTCAGTAAATTGGCAGACGATTGCTCGTTATCCAACTGGCCAAATTTCCCACTATCCCATACCTCCTTACTTTCTGCATAAGCCTACCATGGGGAACCTTATCAAATGCCTTATTAAAATCTATGTACACTACATCCACTGCTTTACCTTCATCCACATGCTTGGTCACCTCCTCAAAGAATTCAATAAGACTTGTGAGGCAAGACCTACCCCTCACAAATCCGTGATGACTATCCATAATTAAGCAGTGTCTTTCCAGATGCTCAGAAATCCTACCCCTCAGTATCCTTTCCATTACTTTGCCTACCACCAAAGTAAGACCAACTGGCCTGTAATTCCCAGGGTTATCCCTCTTCCCTTTTATGAAGAGGGGCACGACATTCGCCACTCTCCAATTTCCTGGTACCACCCCTGTCAGAGGTAGGTTCTTTACCCAGATAGTAGTGGGGGCATGGAATGCACTGCCTGTGGAAGTAGTGAGGACGAAAAGATCATTGCCAACAGCTCTGCAATTTCATCTCTTGCTTCCCATAGAATCCTTGGATATATCCCGTCAGGCCCGGGGGACTTGTCTATCCTCAAGTTTTTCAAATGTCCAACATGTCTTCCTTCCTAACAAGTATCTCCGCGAGCTTACCAGTCTGTTTCACACTGTCCTCTCCAACAATATGGCCCCTCTGATTCGTAAATACTGAAGAAAAGTACTTGTTCAAGACCTCGCCTATCTCTTCAGACTCAATACACAATCTCCCGCTACTGTCCTTGCTTGGCCTACCCTCGCTCTAATCATTCTCATATTTCTCACATATGTGTAATAGGCCTTGGGGTTTTCCTTGATCCTACCCGCCAAAGATTTTTCATGCCCTCTCTTAGCTCTCCTAATCCCTTTCTTCAGTTCCCTCCTGGCTATCTTGTATCCCTCCAGCACCCTGTCTGAACCTTGTTTCCTCAGCCTTACATAAGTCTCCTTCTTCCTCTTAACAAGACATTCAACCTCTCTTGTCAACCATGGTTCCCTCACTCGACCATCTCTTCCCTGCCTGACCGGGACGTACATATCAAGGGGACGTAGTATCTGTTCCTTGAACAAGTTCCACACCACTTGTGTCCTTCCCTGACAGCCTATGTTCCCAACTTATGCACTTCAGTTCTTGTCTGACAGCATTGTATTTACCCTTCCCCAATTCATTTATGTGAAAGGGTAAGTGATGTAGGTAGGACAGAAACCAGACTTTAACAGCAGTTCAAGGGCTTCTGCTTTGATATTGTTTTTTTTTGTTGCAGAAACTTTGTCTCCTGTGGCAAGTCACGGGCATTTTGAAAGGCATAGCCATAATTGTTTTTGCCAGAGCTGTATCTTTTTCTTAAGTTTCTATTGTGTCATTTCATAGTTAGTGCTACTGAACAGCACTGAATTGCACATCACTGACTTTGTATACAGGTCAAAATTCCTGACCATTGTAGGACAGGATTTGACTTGCACGATACGGTTACCAAGATGATTACCAAACATGGAACCACCGCATCAAAATCTTTGAACAGACTTGTAATTTTCAATGACTCAAATATACAGTAAGTCATGATATAAACAGCCACTTATGACTGTTACTGGTGTAAAATATAATCAGAGATACTACCTTGTAAATAATGGGAGTGTAGAATTGCATTATAGACTGGGCTTCAGAATTGCATTGTGTCATAAAGTTCCTTAATATTTTGAATTATTGCACTATTATAGTTTGGTGATTATGCTCACAAGTGATGTTACTTCTAAGATTAATTTCCTTTTTGAGTTTTAGGTTGGGAAGAGAGATCGGGGTTTTCTTGGATTTTATCCGGTACTTTACTATGAAATATCAGAAAATTAGTATCTAAAAGCTGGGGATGTTTTGGCTACTTCTCAGGAGTTTTGTTTGTTTAATGCAGCCATAACTTACAAAGGGAGGTTGGGATGTTGCAGTGAACCACTTTCCGTGGGTGCGAACTGAACATTCCTGCATGTGAATCAGGAGAAGGTGGTGATACGATTGCACAATGGTGTGTTCCTCCCCCTAGTGGCACTTCATTCACATTTGCTGAATGAGATTTAAGGATTGGTCCCTGCATGCCATTTGTACCAATCTTTTTGGAAACCACAAATTTTCAGTTAGATTTTGGACCAAGTGTTAGTTGCATCACGTGTGTTAAATTACTTGGCCATGTCCTACAAAGTTAGTAGGCTACACCAAGAAAACAGTATTAAACATTTAACATAATAAAACATCCCAAGGCACTTCACAGGAGCATTATGTATCAAAATATGACACTGATTCAGATAGTTATTAAGTCAGATGACCAAAAACCTGGTCAAAGAAGTACATTTAAGGAGTATTGTAAAAGAGGAAAGCGAGGCAGAGAGGTGCAGGGAGGCTTTTTCAGAATTTAGAGTCTAGGTAACTAAAGGCAGAGCTACTAATGCTGGAGTTATTAAAACTGGGGGTGCTCGAGACAGGAATTCGAGAAATGCAGACATAGGAGCCATATGACTTAAGAGCAGGAGGAGACCATTCAGCCCTTGGAGCCTGCACCACCATTCAATACGACCATGGCTGATCTAGTCATGCCTCGAGTCTATTTTACGTCTGTCCCTATAACCCTCAGACTCCCTTCTCTATTAAAGATCTGTCTAACTCTGCTTTGAATAAATTCAATGACCCAACCTCTACTGTTTTCTGGGGAAGAGCATTCCGCAGACTATCAACCTTTCAGAGAAATAAATTATCCTCATTTCCATCTTAAATAGTAGACCTTATTTTTAAGCTGTCACATTCTGGTCTGTCCCACAAGTATTGTAGAATTTACACAATTTACAGTGCCAAAGGAGGCCTTTTGGCCCATCGAGTCTGTACCGGCCCTTGGAAAGAGCACCCTACCCCAGTAACCCCACCCTATCCCAGTAACCCCACCCAACCCTACCTTTTTGGACATAAGGGGCAATTTAGCATGACCAATCCACCTAACCTGCACATCTTTGGACTGTGGGAGGAAACCGGAGCACCCGGAGGAAACCCACAGGGAGAACGTGCAAACTCCACACAGACAGTGACCCCAGCCGGGAATCGAACCTGGGACACTGGAGCGGTGAAGCAACTGTGCTAACCATTGTGCTACCGTGCCGCCCCAAGTGGAAACATTCTCTTGATATCCACCTTATCAAATCCCTTTAGGATATTATGTTTCTATAAGATCACTCCTCCTCCTTCTAAACTGCATTGCATATAGGCCCAACATATCCAAGATAAGCCCCTCCCTCATCCCTAACGCCTGCACCATATCCTTTTTCAAATAAGGAGACCAAACCTGGACACATTAATCCAGATGTGGTCTCACCAAGGCCCTGTACAGCTTCAGTAAAACTTTCCAACATTTATATCCCATGCCCTTCACAATAAACGGCAACATTCAGTTTGCCTTCTTGATCACTTGCTGTTCCTGCTTACTAACTTTTTGTGATACATGTACCAGAACACTCAGATCCCTCTGTACTGAGCTCTGCAGTTTCCATGTAAACAGTATCTAGAATTTTTATTCCTGTCAAAATGGACAAGTTCACATTTTCTCACCTGTTCCATCTGCCTCGTTTTTTGCCAACTCCTATCCATTGCTGACCTCTATCTCTTGAAAACTTACTTTCTTATCTTGGTGTTGTCGGCAAATTTAGCTGCCATACATTCGACCCCTTCATCCAAATCATTGTAAATAGTTGAGGCCCCAGCACTGATCCCCGTGGAACTCCAATAGTTACAGCTTGCCAACCTAAAAAAGACCCATTTATCTGACCAACAAACTCTTTATCCATGCTAGTATGTTACCCCCTACACCATATCATCTTTCTTGTTGCAGTCTTGGAGAGTGGTTGAGCTGGGGTAGTTATAGAGAAGGGGAGGGAAAAGGCCATGCAGAAATTTGCAAACAATTGAGGATTTTAAAATCAAGAACATGACTGGGGGCCAGTGTACCGTGCTTTCTTTATTTAAGACACTCCTTTAAAAAAAACTACCTTTTGGCCATATCTCCTTCTGTGGCTCAGTGTTATATTTTGTTTCATCAAGCTCCTGTAAATTATCTTGAAATGATTATCTCTTAATTATGTTAAAGGTGTTACATAAATATGAATTGTAAGGTGCCATATAAAAGATAAATACAGATAATAAGGGCTTGTGGTAATATATTATCATGGATAATGAATTGGTTAAAGGACAAGAACCAGAGAGTAGGGCTGAAAGGGGCATTTTCAGATTGGCAGGCTGTACCTAGTGGAGTGTTGTAAGGATCAGTGCTGGCACCTAGAATCATAGAATCCCTACAGTGCAGAAAGAGATCATTCGGCCCATCGAGTCTGCACTAACCCTCTCAAGAGAGCACCCCACCTCGGCACATGCCCCTACCCTATCCCTGCCTAACCTTTTGGACACTATGGGGCAATTTATCATGGCCAACCCACCTAGCCTGTACATCTTTCGGACTGTGGGAACAGACCTGAGCACCTGGAGGAAACCCGCGTAGACATGGGGAGCATGTGCAAGCAGTCACCCAAGGACAGAATTGAACCCAGGTCCCTGGCTTTGTGAGGCAGCAGTGCTAACCATCTGTGCCGTCATGCTGCCCATCCACTATTGAAATCTCTATTGATGGCTTAGCTGAAGTGACGAGGAGTAATGTCTCCATGTTTGCTGACCATACGTTCCCACATTCCCATCTAGCTATGCAAGCTGTGAGAGGGAAAAAGAAGCTACAAAGAGATATAGGCAGGTTAAAAGGGTATGTCTTTACCCTGCTCCAAGGTGGCAGATGGACAAGAACGTGGGGGACTGGCAGTGATAAAGCAAAATATTTTTGAAAAGGCATGGATGTTCAGGGAGATTTGGGTGTGCTTGGAAACTCAGCATACAGGTACAGCAACAATTAGGAAGGCCAATGTCACGTTGGCCTTTATTGCAAGGGATTCGAGAAGAAGAATAAGGAAGTCTTGCTATAGTTTTACAGAGCTTTGGTGAGACTACAGCTGGAGTTCCTGGGCAGCTAAAGAAGAATATACTTGCATGGGGGCAATGCAGCAAAGGTTCAATAAATTGGTTCCATGGAGGGGGACGGCTGCCCAAGATGAAAGGTTGAATAAATTGGGCCTATATTCTGGAGTTTAGAAAACTGAGGTGTAATTTCATGGAATTTACAGTGCAGAAGGAGGCCATTCGGCCCATCGAGTCTGCACCGGCTCTTGGAAAGAGCACCCTACCCAAGGTCAACACCTCCACCCTATCCCCATAATCCAGTAACCCCACCTAACACTAAGGGCAATTTTGGACACTAAGGGCAATTTATCATGGCCAATCAACCTAACCTGCATATCTTTGGACTATGGGAGGAAACCCACGCACACACGGGGAGGATGTGCAGACTCCGCACAGACTGTGACCCAAGCTGGAATCGAACCTGGGACCCTGGAGCTGTGAAACGATTGTGCTATCCACAATGCTACCGTGCTGCCCCTGCTGAGGACAGACTTCTGCCACAGAGGTGGGAAGCTTGAGCCAGGAAATCTCCTGGCTTGGGACACCCGTCTCCTTATAGGTGACCTCTCTGCAAGAGATTTTCGTTTGACAGAGGGAAGAGAGAGCAGTGGGGGGTGGGTGATTGAGTCGGGCCTGCTGCCTCTGGAGGCAAGCAGTTGTTGAAGCGCGCTGGGTAGAAGGCTTGCTTTGGTTCCCTGAGACTTTAATCCAGATTCATAATTGGCTGCTGGAGCCCCAGCCCTCATCCTGCCCTCTGATCTCCCTTTTGTCTGCGTATGCCTGTCCCTCTACCCCGCACTATGGCATCTCCGTGGCCACTCTTAAACGTAGAATCCCTACAGTTCAAAAGGAGCCATTGGGCCCATTGAGTCTGCACAGATCTTCTGAAAGAGCACCTGATCTAGGCCCATCACCCCCCCCCCCCCCCCCCCCCCCCCCATCCCAGTAACCCCACCTAACCTTTTGGACACAAAGGGGCAATTCTAACAATGAGAGTTCTCAATCATGCACACTAGGGCAAAAAAATCATGGAAACCCATTCAAAGATTTTAAATTTCCTCATGGTCAATTTGCTACAAAAGCAGATAAACCTCTATTCAGCAACCACATCACAAAGACTGGTAATCCTTTAATAATCTCTTGAAATGATCTGTTAGATTAGATTGTAAACTCGCCCTCTCTGTTGAGATAGGTGGTTTTTGAACTTTTGAAACTCAGCCAAGCATTCATGATGGGCTCCCCAGTAATAACTGCCTTTAGAAAATGTCAACAGAGAAGCCTATTGAAACTGCAGGAACCAATCGTAATTTCTTTTCTAGGCTACACCAGATGACCTGTCAGTATTTTGTGTATAAATGTCTGGGGATTTAAATAATTTGCATTCATGACTTTTAACATATCCTATCCTCTCCGCAAGAGTTTTTACATCTCCTCCATAAATTTGGCTCCCACACTGCAGATGGAAGCCCTTGGAACAGCTAAAATACAGTCTATCTGAAATCACACTAATTTCAAATGGCTCTGATGGGTTCGTGCTCTCTGCCTGTGGGAATCACATCCTCTTCCCCCACTGGAAAAATAGAATCTGCTGAAATGGAGGTGCTTCTACCAGCTATTTTTAAAGGTCTCCACAGTCAGCGTGACTTCATGAAAGTTCCACCCTCAAAAGATTGTTTTTCCTGGCTGGGGAATCTAGAACCTGGCATAGTTCAGGATTAAGGGGGTACATCATTTAAGTCTGAGATGATAAAACATTTCTTCACTCGGAGAGTTGAGTCGTTGGAATTGTCTACCGCAGAAGGTTCTGGATCCAAGGCGAAGGTCGACAGATTTTTGAACCCCATGGGAACCTAGAGAACTGAGGAGCAGGAAAGTGGAATTGAGGCACAAGTTCAACCATGATCACATTGACTGAGGGAGCAGGCTCAAGGATCCATCTGGCCTACTCTATTTATCATGTTGTTATGCTGGACGCCTAATCGCTTAACCATAAAGGCTAATTATGAATGGGTCCTAAATGTGTTTCTCTCTTTCATTGCAGGCAAAGACTTTCCGAACTCGTTTGAGTCTTTAGTCAAAAAGATCTGCAGGTATCTGTTCCATGTACTGACTCACATCTACTGGGCTCATTTTAAGGAGACTGTTGCACTGGAACTGCACGGACATTTAAACGCACTGTATATGCATTTCATGTTATTTATAAGGGAATTCAATTTGGTAGATCCCAAGGAAACACTTGTCATGGATGACCTGACTGAAATCCTCTACAGCAACGCAGCAGCACAGAACCATGTCAAGGAAAGATGAACCACGTGCCGAGGAAAGACATCTGATCATGAAGACTGTGGGACTTAACTGAAATGTGCAGGATCAAGCGTGGAGCCTCACTTCACACTCTAAAATGCGATGTTTACTTTTAGGAGAGAACCACATTTGACATGGAAAGATGCTTTCTAGAATGGTGGTACTGCCATTTTTAATATATTATGATATGTTATTAAAAAAAAAAGACTAACTTTGAAGTGGCATGCTGGCAAACATGCTCTGTTAACTGCTTCTCCCCTGCTGAGTAGGAATGAAATGGATAAGCCTTGGTTTTAACCCAGGAAAACAGAGGTTGGAATTTGTACGGATATAATCTTGGAATACTGGAGCTATCATGTTGCTCTGGCAACTAATCAAGTACCTCTCATTATTATCGCTTGGACCAGTTACGCACGACAGGAATAATTTTTCTTCGCACATTCTCCGTGCAAGCTCCATAGTTATATTCTAAAAGAAAACTAAAGTGCAGCTTATAAACAATACTTTGGCTTGCCTTCAGACCTGTGGGATGAAAATTATTTTTCCCTCATTAAGCAATTCTATACTCAGTTAACCTTGCAGAGTAGCCTCACTCTCTAGATGAATAAGTCAAAGGCTGTGCTGCTGAGGAGCAAATAGCATGCAAAGATGGGCCCTGCAGTCAGGCCTGGTTCAGGCCTCTGCTCTGGCACATTTTAATGGTGAGCTTCTTGTTGCCTTCTCACCCTTGCTCAGCTATCTGGGAAATGTTCCTGATTGGGCAGGAAGGTGAAAGTCCGCCTGATGTCCCTTCAAAGGTAGCCACTTCAGGGTGTACACACGTTTCTCTGTAAATACTGTTCAAAGTTGAGGTTGGCGTGCTGTACGTGAATGCAGATAGCGACCCCAGTTTTTCCATCAGTTCATTATTGATTTATGGTTATTTTCATTTTCTGTTATAATGCTTCTTCTAAGTTTAGCCAAGTAGCTCGCACTCATGTTTGCTAGGAATTTAAAAAAGGGGGGGTGGAGATTGGGGTGCAGTATACAGATTTCCAATCTCAGTTGCCTCAATTTTGGTTTTAAAACTTGAGGGACAGCACACAATATTTCATTTTAATTATCATTTTATTTAGAAGTGTAGGGTTTTTTTTTTTTTTGCTGTTTAAGTTTCTCTTACGTTGGAACATGTTGCACTTGAACCTTGTTTGTTGTAGTCAACCTTGGTTTCCAGGTGTGTTCAAGCAAATTTATTTTGTTTTTGGCTTCATTAATATAAAATTACAAATAAAAATAGTATTATAAAACAATGGAGATTGTCTTCTGTAAGTAAGATATATATGTTTCTGAAGTTCTCCAGGTATTCACTGCGTTCTCGGCCTTAGACTGCTGAAGTTAATGATGATAGGGCTACGGTCCGATGTTGACACCATGTGCTAAAATGTAAGAGTGATGAATTAATTCTGTGCAGGGATCAAGATTATACTTTGTTTCAATCTTCGCTATACTTATCAGTCAGACCACCCGCTGACCGTGGCTATCTTCAGCGGAGATGGGATGTTACTTGTACAGCGGTAACAATATAAGCTTTGGCATTCTTGTTTATTTTCAGTTTTGATCGGGATTTTTTACAAGAACTTTATATTTTGCACTTCAATTTTTCTTCAAAATGTTTGTTGCCGTTTTAAATGCCCTCCATTGATTATTCATGGGCAGTTTTCTATACAAGAAAGCAGACTTGGTAAGTAAAAGATTTTTAAGAGGTTGGATTTTAGAGCATTTTTCTTTGCCAATCATAAAATGTGCATGCCCTTTAATAAATTCTTGCTTCAACAGTTTGATCGAGTTATTTATACCTTGGGATTGGCTGAATGGTATTACGATCTCGGGCCAGACTCCAACAGTGGCTAAGATGCTGGACAGAAACCCCAATATTTTATTTTAAATTTGTTAGACTGTGTGGAAAGAATATTTCACTCGAGGAGTGATTTCACCCAAAATAGGGATATGGTATATTGAATCAAACTTTATTACTAAAATATCTTTAACATCACACAAGACAATAGCTTACAATTCTCCCTTAAACAATGCTAATCGATACAGAAACACAATAACCCTTAACTGCTATCTTTACTTCCATTCAAACAGCTGAACGATCTCTGGTGAACATCGACTTTTAAATATAGTTAGCGGACCCAGACGTACTTGCTCAAGCAATGTTCTTTGAGACTGTTTTAAGAGATAGACCTGAATCCTGTCAGAACAATACAATGCAGGATCTCTTGCTAAAGTCTTCAGAAACTGTCTTGATGCTTTGACTTCCAGAAACCAATTGAATAATCTCTATTGAAATGCCTGGGATGATCTTACCATTAGCTACTTCATCATACTAAGCTGAAACTCGGGGAACCATCTTAATCCAAACAAAAATTCATTTGTTAAGCTTTTATGATGCTTTAATTGCCCTCCTGGCTCTACAAAGTCTGTCTGTCTTGCAAACCAGGATTTGTTACTACTGCAGCAGTCATACACAAGCTTTTACCCCTTACCACACCAAATACATAGAACATAGAACAGTACAGCACAGAACAGGCCCTTCGGCCCTCGATGTTGTGCCGAACAATGATCACCCTACTTAAACCCACGTAACCCGTATACCCATAACCCAACAATCCCCCCATTAACCTTACACTACGGGCAATTTATCATGGCCAATCCACCTAACCCGCACATCTTTGGACTGTGGGAGGAAAGTACAATATATCTGAAATTCCTAAATTTATCACAATGGAATGTCTGTTTCCAATTTCAGTATTATCATGAAATGTGTGAAAGAAAATTGACCAGAGTTAACGGTCTGGAAATACATAGCAGGTCTGGCAGCATCTATGGAGAGAGAAACTGAGTTAACAGAACTATTCAACAGAGTCTCATTTTTGACTTAAAACATTACCTTTGTTTCTCTCTCCAAAGATACTGCCAAATGTGCTGAGTATCTTTTCTATTTCTGATTTCTGTCGTACGCAGTATTTTGCTTTTGTTGTAATGACAAGTTGCCTCTTAGCTGAGCCACATGGTGAAGCAATGTGACAAGGAGATGAGCTATTTCTGGGGAGGGGAAAAAAGCAAGAGGGCGAAGCTAGAAGTTTCAGGGAAGGGCAGGAAGGGACAATTATAGAAGACTGCTCTACATTGGCACTCCCCTTCTGACCTGGGTATCAAGTGCACAAGCCAGGCTGTGTTGCCTAGTTTAAAAGGTAGAAAATAAAATCTTGAACTCGTGATCAGCAAATTTCTTTATTTACAGCAGATTTTGTCTTGAATTTTGGTCTTTCCTCTGGTGAGCTCAATTCTTTTTCCTCTTTGCCCCAGCTAAACACAGATCCTGACACAAAATGAGTTTGGAAATCCCCTTTCTAGATGTTTTTCTTACTCCTATTAAGTGAGTATCAAAACGTTTCTCAAAGTTTTTTCCCAGCTTCTCCCGAATCGGGCCAAGCACCTCCTTGATTGACTTTTTGTGGATTTCCATCATCACCTTTCCTTGCTTATCAAAACATTTATCAAATTGCTTTTCAAGCTCTTGCAGCAGGAACCCCTGTCAGCGTTTCCATCCTAAAGGTGGCATTTGACAGAGTGTAGCACCCAAGGAGTCTTAACAAAATTTAAATCAATGGGAATCGGTGGGTGGAATAGCTCCACTGATTGGCGTAGTACCAAGCAGAAAAGTTGGCTGCGAGCACGAGAGGCCAATCATCTCAGCCCCGGGCTATTGCCGCAGTGTGCTAGGCCCAACCATCTTTAGCTGTTTCAGCAACTATCTTCTCTCCATCAGAAGGTGAGAAGTGGGAATTTTCGCTGATGACGACAGTGTTCACGACTCTTCAGATACTGAAGCGCAAGCCCACATGAAGCAAGATCAGGAAAACATTCAGGCTTGTGCTATTAAGTGGCAAGTCACATTCACATCACACAAGTGGCAGGCAATAACAATCGCCAACGAGAGGAAATCTAACCATCTCCCCATGATATTTAATGGCATTACCATTGCTGAAACCCTCATCTTAAATCTGAGGGTTTGCCCATATAAACATTATGGTTACAAGGGCAAGTTAGAGCTAGGAATTCTGGAGCAGATAACTTCACCTCCCAAAGCTTATCCACCATCCACAAGGCGTAAGCCAAGAGTGTGATGGCACTGGAATTGTGCAGCTCAGACAATACTCGAGATGCTCGACAACATCCAGGGCAAAGCAGCATGCTTGTTCTGCACCCTGTCCACCACCAGTCGTGTGAACTCCTTACAAGCTGCATTGCCCACCACTTCGGACAAGGGCAACAAAAAGGTGGGACCATCACCACTTGGCAAGTTCCCCTCCAAGTCCCACACAATCCTGATTTTGAAGTATATTGCTTTCCCTTCACTATCACTGGGTTGAAATCCCTTCCTAACAGCACTGTGTGTGTACCTATTCCAGATGGTCTGCAGCGGTTCAAGAAGTCCGCCCACTAACAGATTCTCAAGGGCACTTGGGGATGAGCATTATATATTGGTCTTCCCATTGATTTCAATTTTGTTAACTCCTTGGGTGCTACACTCTGTCAAATGCCACCTTTCGGGTGGAATCGCTGACTCGGGTTCCTGCTGCAGGAGCTTGAAATGCAATTTGAAAAACGTTTTGATAAGCAACGAAAGGTAATGATGGGAACCCACAAAAAGTCAATCAAGGAGGTGCTTGGCCTAATTCGGGTGAAGCTGGGAAAAACCTTGGAGGCTGTGAAGAAACATGGAGAGGTGCTGAAGATGTGGAGGCGGCTTTGTCATAGCATAGTGATCAAGTATCCTCGTAGGAAGCTGAGATACTGCTACCGGAGGAGAGGAACAAGAACCCGAGGGCAGAGGTGGATGACCTGGAGAACAGGTTGGGTTTGCAGGAGGGGGTGGAGGGCCCATGGCCGATTGAGTGCGTTTCTCAGATGTTTACCAAACGGGGGGGGGGGGGGGAGGGGGGTGATGGGTAAATGTCTCCTCTAGAATTTGACAGGGCCCACCAAACACGAAGCCTCGGGGAAATGAATCAGCACAGGCGATGATCATGTTTCCAGGAGAAAGAGCAGGTCCTGCAATGGGCCAAAGAGAATCGGGACATGAGGTAGGAAGGAAGCACCATCTGGATATACCAGGACGTTGGAGCAGAGTTGGCGAAGCGGTGAGCGACCTTTAATAAGGCAAAGCCGATGCTACACAAGGACGGAGTTAGATTTGGAGTGGTGTACCCGGCGAGGCTGAGAGTTACTTCTGGTTGAAAGACCTTTTTTTCCAAAACTGCGGAGGAGGCTGTGGGGTAGGAAAGGCGCGAAGCGTTAGAGGCGCCATTGGTTCCGAAGGAGGTCCTGGTAGCGGTAGAGTGGGTGCAAAAAGGTAAGGCACTTGGGCCAGATGGATTCTCGGTGGAGTTTTATAAGAAGTTTAATGGGCAGTTGGTTCCGTTACTAGTAGAGATGTTTAAGGACTCTTTGGTCCGGGGCTCCCTTCCCGCCACGCTTGGGCAGGCATTGATTTCCCTTCCACTGAAAAAGAACATAGAACATACAGTGCAGAAGGAGGGCATCCGGCCCATCGAGTCTGCACCGACCCACTTAAGCCCTCACTTCCACCCTATCCCAGTAACCCCGCCGAACCTTTTTGGACATTAAGGGCAATTAAGCATAACCAATCCACCTAACCTGCATGTCTTTGGACTGTGGGAGGAAACCGGAGAACCCGGAGGAAACCCACGCGCACACGGGGAGAACGTGCAGACTCCACACAGACAGTGACCCAGTGCGAATCGAACCTGGGACCCTGGCGCTGTGAAGCCACAGTGCTATCCATTTGTGCTACCGTGCTGCCCCATGACAAGGATAAGGATCCTCTGGAGTTTGGGTTATACTGTCCTATCTCATTATGGCTGCTAAATTATTGGCTAAAGTGATGACGCTGAGGGTGGAACCGTGTCTTCCTGAAGTGATAGACAAAAATCAGACAGGATTTGTTAAGGGTCAGCCACTGTTCTCTAATGTGCGGCCATTGTCAAATGTAGTTCTTACCCCCAGCCGGACGCAATCCAAAGTTTATCGTATCCTTCAATGATGAAAAAGCACTTGATAAGAGTAGAATGGAGGTACCTCTTTACGGTTTTGGAGAAGTTCAGGTTGGAGCCAAGGTTTTGTGGGTATGTTTGTTATATAAGGCTCCCTCGGCAAATGTTCGCATCATCACCATGAGCTCAGGGTACTTTCTGTTGAACGGGGGTGAGGCAGAGCTGTCAGGGGTCCCCCCTCCACCTCCCCTCGTTCGCATTGACACTTGAGCCTTTGGCTATCGTTTTGAGGGCTTCAGGTAAGTGGAACGGGAAAATTGGGGAGGTGCGGTGGGAAAGGGTGGAGCATGGAGCATAGCGTGTCCCTGTACGCTATTTGGGGTTGATTTGCCAGGAGGTGGCTTTTGCTTTACGTGACGGACCCTGTCCCCACTATAGGTGATATAATGGAGCTACTGAAAAGCTACGGCTCTTTTTCAGGATGTAGATAAAATCTGGAAAAGAGCGAGCATGTTTCGCTAAACGCCCCGGAGAGGGGAGTCAACCTGGGAGTGTTTCCTTTTCGCTTAGCCAGATCTAGCTTCAGGTATTTGGGGGCCAGGGTGGTCTCAGGATTATGCCCGACTTTGTAAACTGAATTATACTAGTCTGATGGGTAGGGTCAAGACCAACCTGCAAATGTGGAGTAGCCTTCCCCTGCCCAACCAGTCGCGAGCATTCTTCCATGGTTTTTGTTCCTTTACCAGTGTCTTCCTGTTTTTGTCTCCAAATCCTTCTTTGAGAAGGTCGATAAGATGATATCCTTTATATGGGCGGGCAAGACTCTGAGGATTCATTGGGTAGTCCTTCAAAGAGATAGATGGTTGGGCGAGCTGGTGCTGCCTAATTTGCTGTTTTATTATTGGCCAGCTAATGCTGAGAAGGTGTTAGGTTGGTGTAGTGACCCAGGATTTACTTGGGTGCAGATCGAGGTGAGATCGTGCAGGGGATCTGGTTTGGGGGTATTGGAGATGACTTCGCTCCCGTTACCACCAACAAAGTACACTTCAAGTCCATTGGATGTTTCAACTCTAAAAATATGGAGACAATTTAGACAACATTTTAAATTTGGGTCAGTGTTGAAGCTGGCCCCCATCTGTGCTAACCATGTGTTTGAGCCGGCAAGATTGGATGCCATATTTGGGGTGTGGGGAGGGTGGGAGCTGGTGAGATTCGGAGATCTATTTCTGGACAGCCGTTTCAAAAATATCCCGGTTCGGAATTTTATACAACTGACCTTCCCGACATTCCCAGTGGCACCGCCTGCATTTCTGATAGAGAGGGTCCTTTCGCTTGTGGGGTCAGAGGAGGGTAGCACATTTGGTAACTTTGGGCAGATTTTGGCAGCGGTTTTGGCTTTCGTGGAAGGGATAAAGGCTGGTGAGAGAAGGAGTTTGGGCTCATAATAGAAGACGAGGTGTGGAGTGAGGACAGGGTGAACTTCACATCTTCATGTGCGAGGCTGGGTTTGATCTAGCTCAAAGGTATTTAGGGCGCACCTGACCATGTCCAGAATGACTCGTTTCTTCGATGAAGGGGAGGGCAGGTGCGAGCGCTGTTGCGGGAGTCTGGCCAACCATGTGCTCATAGAATCTACAGTGCAGGAGGAGGCCATTCGGCCCATCAAGTCTGCAATGGTCCTTGGAACGAGCACCCTACTTATTCTGGTATTGTCCCGAGCTCGTGAGCTTTTGGGTCTCCCTTAGCACCATGTTAGCAATTTTGAACGGAGCCCTGTCTTAGTTACCATATTTGGGGTTGATTTGCCGGGAGGTGGGTTCTACCGGGGTCCTGGAGGTCTGCGTCTCCACCCAGTGCCTCAGTATGGTTGGGTGACTTGTGAAGTTTTTGGACCCAGAGAAAGTTAAGTACATGGTGAGGGGTTCGATCGAGGGATTCTACCAGAGGCAATCTTTTTATAGTTTATTTTAAAGAACAGATCACAGTCGGTTAGTTTGAGGTGGGGCGGGGTGGGTTGTGCTAATGCTACTTTTAATGTCTTTTTCTGTAAATTGCAATTGGTTTGTATAGATTGTTTATTTTGTAATTTATAAAATGAAAAACTGAATAAAACCATTTTCTTAAAAAGAAAATTTCACTCGCTCATACTTCCCCATTAAAGGTCTCTAAAATAATGAGGACCATCGATACGGTAGATAGTCAATATCTTTTCCCAAAGGTAGAGGAATCTAGAACTAGAGGGCATAGGTTTAAGGTGAGATGGGACAAATACAAAAGAGACCAGTGGGGAGATTTCTTCACACAGAGGGTGGTGAGCATCTGGAACGGGCTGCCAGAGGCAGTGGTAGAGGCGGGTACGATTTTGTCTTCTAAAAAGCAGTTAGACAGTTATATGGGCAGGGTGGGTATAGAGGGATGTGGGCAAGTGGGACTGGCTTAGTGATAGAAACAGGGCGGCTTGGACAAGCTGGGCCGAAGGGCCTGTTTCCATGCTGTAAACATCTATGACTTGAGGAAATTGTACTTCTGACCCGTGTAATTCCTTCCAGTTCCAGCTCACTTTTCTCTGTTACATATTCATGGAAGATTCTTGGTGCTGTTGGCACTCTCTATATGTAATCATTTAAAAATAGTTCAAATCTTGAATATGCTTCAAATATTTATTTTTGTGTCTACCACAGGTAGGCTCTTCCCTGGTTTGTATTGTTTTGTGCTGAGAGTTCCTGGGTAGTAGGGGAGGGAAATACATGCTGTAACAAACCCTACCTACCCACCATTGGCATTTACATATAAAGAGTTCAAAAGAGCTGATAGTACTATGGATGGATGGTAGAAGCGAAAGGTTCCAATGCGTTTCTTGGAGGGATATGGGAGGAGGGTACCAGCATGGTAGCACAGTGGTTAGCATTGTCGCTTCACAGCTCCAGGATCCCAGGTTCGATTCCCGGTTTGGGTCATTGTCTGTGCGGAGTCTACATGTTCTCCCCGTGTCTGCGTGGTTTCCTCCGGGTGCTCCGGTTTCCTCCCACAGTCCAAAGACGAGCAGGTTAGGTGGATTCGCCAAGCTTAATTGCCCTTAGTGTCCAAAGGGTTTGGGTGGGGTTGCTGGGTTACGGGTATGGGGCGGAGTTCTGGGCTTAAATAGGGTGCTCTTTCCAAGGGCCGGTGCAGGCTCGATGGGCCGAATGGCCGCCTCCTGCACTGTAAATTCTATGTTCTATGTTGTGTTGGGATTTGAAATGGGAGGCTAAAGAGGAAAATCTAGCCCAGGTATTGCCCATTTTGGTGTAGGTGGAAGATGACAAAATACATGCTGGTAGATGCTCATCAGCAGTGGAGACAAACAGCAAAAGCTTTAAAACCTGCCCTGCAAGCAGCTTTTTAATGAATCCTTATAATCAAAAAGCTATTCGAGAAACACCATGCCTCTGCTGTTTTTAACAGAGCCTGGAGCCTTCTGTTATAATCTGGTTTCTCTGTTTGTCCTTTTGTATTCTTCCTTTTCAATGAGACACCTTTCCCATTCTAATGCCTGACAGCAGAAAGGATGAGATGATTGATGGAAGGGGAAAGACAAACCTTCAACAAGTTCAATGTTGTCCAAGGTAAAGCATTCTGCTTGGATTAAACATCTTCTTCCTCACCCGTCAGTGTAATATGACGACAGTATTTACTAGCTACAGGATTGACTGCAGCTATTAGCTTTAAAACTTACTGGAAACCACTTCCCAACCCAACCATCTCCACCACTTGGAACGGTGACAGTCACAGATGTACAGGAACACATTCACATCCCAAGTTCCCATCCTATTATCTCGATATTCTTAGTTGGATAAATATTACTATTCCTTCATTGTCATTGGGTCAAAATCCTGTTAACAACATGCAGATATCAGTGGTTCACCCACTACCTCCTGGAGGACACCTCGTAAGGACTAATGATTGTTAACCTTGCTGGAGATGCCCATATTCCAAAATTCCAGCTGAAAGTGAGTATATTACTCTTGCTCAAAAGGATTTGTAGTGATAGAATAACGATTCAAAAAGAGAATTGGGAAAACGTCTGTTATTGCTGGTACAATAGTCTACGTTGAGTTTAATGTTACAAGCTCTATCATTGCCAGTTCTAATGGGAATAAGGCCACGACATTAAGCAAACCTTAATTTGATATAGTCATAAACTCACTGAAGTGGAAAGTTTTTCAATAGTATAGCCATTCAATCAAGATTTGCCAAAAAGTTTCCTTGCAAATTTCCAACTTCCAAGGATGTTATGTTGAATATCGTGACCCTAATCTTGATTGTGCCAATGAAGGAAGTCAGCAATGGCAGATCAGATCCAAAGATTTTGATGTGTACACGTATGACAATTTCCTGGTTCTGCTCCAGTTTTTATAGTCCAAATGTAAATCACCATTCCTTTGGATCTGATGAGAATGACCCTGCTGTAGGGTAAGCCCAATCAATGTCTATTCTTGGGACACTTGGAGTACAGGACAACACCAAGCAGAAATCTGACTTGCGTTCTGCTTAATTTTGGTCTTGCACAGAGGTGGGTACTTAATTCTAAACTTCCATGAGTGGGGTGTAGGATGGAATTCTCGTCACCGTTTTGTGCCCACATCACTCGTGACCAGTATTGGAAGAGGCCAATTCAAGGGCCCTGAAATAACGGGCATTCATTTGCAGGAATGCTACAATGCTGACTTCAGGGTGGTGCCTGTTGAGGACAGTTGCTGACATCTGTCCATTTCAGAAACCTTCAAATGGGAGAGAAGACCGGTACTGTCACCTCTCCAGAGCCATTCTGTTTATCACAACCCGTCAATCACCTGCCCCTTCAGCCTCGCCTATAGCTGCTAATGGACTGAGATGGTTAATGATATTTAAGAAATTCAGGATCGCTGTTCAAAAATGCCTAGTCATTGATTGTCTCTCCCCCCCCCCCCCCCCCCTTTTGATTCTGTACATAACACCGTTTTCCTCTCTCAACACACTTAAGTTGTTTCTCACACCATGTGACTTTGTATCTGTTGATCTGAATAAGTGTGTAAAGGATCTATGTGGGATATATGGCACAAAGGGGGACATTCAGATCAACCAATCGTGGACAGAAAATAAAACGGTCAGGATTTGCAGTGGCTCCAGATCACTTAAAGCTGACAGAAGAGACAACAAATACCATCTTATGTTTTCTTCATCCACTCAAATGCTTTTTCCTCCATTTGTGAAGGTTTTGACAACATGTGCAACACGCGTGTGATGTGTTAGGCAGGTTGGTTCGACGTTGACTGCAACTGGATGCAGTGAAGCTAGAAACAGACGTCTGACACAGGAGATGATCCAACACTGTTTTATTTAACTAGTGGACTGCTGTACATGTTCAGCTGTGCGTCGACCCTCTACTAATCCAACTGATGACCTCTTACTGACTTGACCAGACTTACTGGGTACTGCATGGGAATAGTGCTCACTAGCTTGTGCATTCTGACTGTCTCAGTCAGTAGCTGGGTCCTGAGAGAGAGAGCGTCTTAATGCCCTGTGGGCTTTATAGTAGTGGTGTCCTGTTTGGTGATTGGTTGTTCTGTGTTGTGTGTTCATTGGTCATCCTGTGTGTCAATCACTGCCTGTCTGCATCTCATTATATGCATGAGTGGATATTATGACAACCTGCTTCTGTTTTTTGAAGTGAAAGGGTTGTCCTCACAAACACCCAAGAACTGGGGATGGGGCTGGAGGAGGGATTATGGTGTGAGATGCTGCGGAGGGTGAATGCCTCAACCTCGTAGGCGAGGTTGGGGTTAATACGGCTAAAGATAGTACACCGTGCGCACCTAACGAAGTCTAGGATGATCCAGCTGTTTGAGGGGGTAGAGGTTATTTGTTCACAGTGTGGGAGGGACCCAGCTAATCATGTACATCTGTTCTTGTCCTGCCCAAAGTTAGAGAAATTTTGGGAGATCGTTTTTCACCATGTCGGCGGTCTTGCACGTGGACTTCAAGCCTGATCCCTGGGGGTCCATATTCGGGGTGTCAGACCTGCCAGAGTTGCAGATGGGAGCGGGGGCAGATGTTATGGCCTCTGCCTTGCTGATTGCTGGCAGGCGGGTGCTGTTGGAGTGAAGGTCAGCTTCTCCACCCTGTGTCTCGGTGCGGCTCATGGGGGGGGGGGGGGGGGGGGGATCTAATGGAGGTTCCTGCATTTAGAGAAGGCAGAGTTTGCACTAAGAAGGGGAACTGAGGGGTTCCACAAGAGATGGGGTTTGTTTATTCTGCATTTCAGGGAGCTAGTTACCGTCAACTGTTGGTGGGTGGGTGGGGGGGTGGGGGGGGGGGGGGGGGGGGGGGGGTCGACGGACTGGAGGGGGTTGGGTTTATTTTATTTTGTTAAAATGTTAAAAACCTGAATTAAAAATACTTTTAAAAAAAAAATACATACTCACCCAGTCTGCAATTTTTATGCTCATAGTTAATTTGCATTACAATCAAAAAATTAAAAAGTCTGTTGCCATGCTCCATGTGCCCAAAGAGCATCAAATGTTTCTTGTGTCTGGGCAGAAAACAGTATCACTATTCCCAAGCAGCAGAAGTAGGGTTTTGCATAGTTTATGATGAGAGATTGTTGCTTTATGGAAAATCTATGGAAGCTGCAGGAATAGCACCACATCTTTTCCCGGAGTCCTTTACAGCCGAGCGGATTCACTGTTCTGTTCAACAATTTTAGATCCTAAACACTGCTATCTTTTCCAACAGCAGTTGTAATGTTTGGGGATTTGTCATTTTCAACTTCTCTAAACCCATCTTATTTTCTTTACATGCCCCATTACCGCCCCTTTTTTCCTTGCACCATTGTCCCTTTGCCTCTTTTTTTTTTTTCTGTTCTCCTCTTAAAACCTCATGCATCTCTAACTTTTACCAGTTCTGATGAAAGATCATCAACCCTGAATGTTAACTTTCGCCACAGTGGCTGCCTGATGGGGTGTATTTCCAGAATATTCTGTTTTTACCGCCTGAGGTGACGGAGGATGAAAGGGTCATCCTATGATGAGAGGCTGAGTAAATTGGGCCTAAACTCTCGAGTTTTTTTTTTAAAATGAGCGTTGATCTTGTTGAAACAACTTGATCCTGAAGGGGATTGGAAGGATAGACACTGAGGAACTTCCTCCCCCATGTCTGGGAAATCTAGAACAGCCTCCAGGTAAAGTGTCGATTGTTTCGGACTGAGATGAGGACTTTCTTCAAAGAGTTGTGGTTTATATGGATTTCCCCAAAGCCTTTGACAAGAGCTCCAAATGTGAGACTTATAAAGAAGGAAAATGCACATCAAACACACGGTAATTGATAAGGTGGCTTCAAAATTGGCTTAGCTGAAGGGATCAGCTGTTGTATAGAATTTTGGTGCAAACTCATCTGTAGTACTGCAATTCTGGTCGCCACATTATAGGAAGGATGCGATTGCACTGGAGGGGGTGCAGAGAAGGTTCACCAGGATGTTGCCTGAGATGGAGCATTTAAGTTATGAAGAGAGGTTGATAGGCTTCGGTTGTTTTCATTGGAGCAGGGAAGACTGAGGGGCGACATGATCGAAGAGAAGATTGAGGGGTGTGGACAGGGAGCAGTTGTTCCCCTTAGTTGAAGGGTCTGTCACGAGGAGAGAGAAGTTCAAGGTGAGGGGCAGGTGGTTCAGGGAAGATGGGAGGGAAAAACATTTTGACCAGAGGGTGGTGATGGTCTGGAATGCACTGTCTGGGAGGGTGGTAGAGGCGGGTTGCCTCGCATCCTTCAAAAAGTACTTGGATGAGCACTTGGCACATCATAACATTCAAAGCTATGAGCCAGGTTCTGGCAATTGGATTAGGAAGGTAGGTCAGGTGTTTTTCATGTGTCGGTGCAGACTCAATGGGCCGAAGGGCCTCTTTTGCATGGTGTTATTCTGTGATTCTGAATCTTTGGAATTCAACCCCAGAGGATTGTGGATGCTCCATCATTGGTCCACTGCAGCCTTGAGTATATTCCATGTTTGATCCCTTGAGATCAAAGGGGCTTGGGGAGTGAATAGGAAAATGGAGTTGAGGCAGAAGATTAGCCTAATCATAGTGATTAATAGGCCCAAGGGGGTTCCAACCTGCTCCGTTTCCTATGTTCCGGTGGCGCAGTGGTTAGCACTGCTGCCTCACAATGCTGAGGACCCGGGTTCGAACCTGGCCCTGGGACACTGTCCGTGTGGAGTTTGCAAATTCTCCCCGTGTCTGCGTGGGTCTCACCCCCACAACCCAAAGATGTGTAGGTGGAGTGGCCACGCTAAATTGCCTGCTTAATTGGAAAGAAAAGAATTGGGTACTTCAAATTTATTTAAAATTTATTTTTTTTAAACTATGCAAATCTTCTGCTTTCAAATGTTTATGTATGAAAACATAAATAATATTTATACATTTGTCTGCCCTTTGCTATCCGCAGCCATTTATTTTTCAAATTTTTCTCCTCCAACCTCATTTGCTCCCAGTTATCATTAATAATATTCTGAAAGTATACTCCTGAAGCACGGAGTGCTCCTGCTTCAAACAGGCATAAACAGCATTTCAAACTCTGGAATATCTAAGTCATCGTTATCCCCATAAAGAGTCATATGTGACACACAGTTCGGGAACTTAGTTTATCAATGAAGTAGGAGATTTGATTAACTGTCAAAGTATTGGGATAGTGTGCACTGTTCCTCGGGTCCTCTTGTGTATTGAGGGAGCACTTAATTGTGCTCAGAAATGCTCCAGTCTGTGTTCGTTTACAAGTCTACGGAACATTGCTTTTCTTTCATTTATTATTCTCGGCCTAGAGAGCAGTTTGAAAACTTTCATTGCCATTCGACATGTCTTGCAAGCTGGTGTGCAAGAGTGAGACACACAAAGTTGAGGCACACTCAAACTACCTTTCCAGCCTATCATCATTCCTCCTGTTGATCGGCTCGGAATGTTAGGGGGAAGCACAGCTCTAGGCACCGGAATTAATGCTGGAATTTATTTTACCAACACAAGTAAGAAGGATGTAAATGGAAATCCTAACTTGAGCAGTGATGTGTGAGAGCCTCAGTATTCATTCGAACGTCAGTGTTTGTCAGCTATTTCATGATGCACCTTTGTCCAGCCACACTGTTCCTAGCTCACAAAAGCTGTCGCCAGGAGATAGCAGAAGCTGCCCGGACACAGGCTATCTCAAAATACCAACACCATCTGGATCAGCAACAGCAAATGTACTCGCCCAATCACCTGTCATTCCTTGTGGAAATCATACCCTGACACCAATTCGTGCCTGAGTGAGAGAGAGAAGAAAAATTAATACATTTCAAATGCTTCAATTCACAGGCCACATTTTGGTACTTTCAAGCACGTACAGGCACACAGGCCATTTCTGATTACTGTTTGCAAAAGAAACCAAAAGTCTGAGGATAGAAAATGACTTTCCCAAGTTTGTGGAATGTGCAGTTAAGCAATTTTAAGTGACGGCAAACTATTAATGCCGCAGATTATCCACGCATGGTTTGCAATAAGTACATAAATTCATGAGAAATTGAGGCAAACTCCTAAGCAAGTTTAAACCTATATAACTTGCCGCACACCTATTAAGGTTAAAACTGCACGTACAGACATGAGGCTCCATTAACCATTCCCATCATTCAGTTTCGTGCCATCCTTCTAAAGCTACAAAGTTTAATAAAGACGATCTCTTGCTTTGGGATCATTAAAACAAAAATGAATCAGAACGTAAGTAATAGGGTGGTGCAGTGGTTTGCACTGTTGCTTCACAGCGCCAGGGACCTGGGTTTGATTCCCGGCTTGGGTCACTGTCTGTGCGGAGTCTGCACGTTTTCCCCATGTCTGTTTGGGTTCCCTCCGGTTTCCTCCCACAAGTCCTGAAAGATATGCTTGTTAGGTGAATTGGACATTCTGAATTCTCCCTCTGTGTACCCGAACAGGCGCCAGAATGTGGCGACTACGGGATTTTCACAGTAACTTCATTGCAGTGTTAATGTAAGCCTACTTGTGACACTAATAAAGATTATTATTAACATTATTAATTGATGCAGGAAGAATAAAAAAGAAGCTTATTATCTAAATGGTGAGTGATTGCAGAGGTCTGAGGTGCAGAGGGATCGGGGTGTCCGAGTGCATGAATCACAAAAAGCAGGTACAGTGAGTAATTTGGTGAGGGAAAAACAGATCGATGGAAGGAATGAAAATAAATTGATAGAAAGAAAAATGGGGTAAAGTTGGAGGAGAGAGTTCACAGCCTGAAGTTGTTGAATGTTAAGTCCAGAAGGATGTGCCAAATTCAGAAGATGCGGTGCTTTCCCCCAGTTGGCGCTGGACTTCACTGGAACGTTGCAGCAGGCTAAAGACTGACATGTGGACATTGGAGCAGGGCTGAGTTGAAATGGCAAGCGACTGGGAGGTCTGGGTCCTGCTTCGAGATGGACCAATTATTGCCTAGTATTCACTGGAGTTTAGAAGAGTGAGAAGCGACTTGATCAAATCCGTTAATATCCTGAGAGGTATCGACAGGGTGGATGTGGAAAGGATGTTTCCTCTTGTGGGAGAATCTAGAACTGGCGTCACTGTTCAAAAATAAGAGGTCGCTGCAACAAGACAGGTGAGGAGATTATTTTTCTCTGAGGGCTGAGAGTTTCTGGAACTCTCTCCCTCTAAAGGTGATGGAAGCTGAGTCTTTGAATATTTTTAAGGAAGAACTCGGCAGATTATTGATGAGCAACGGGGTAAAAGGTATTGGGAGTTAGCGGGAATGTGGGGCTGATGATGTAATTGGATCAGCCATGATATTATTGAATGGTGGGGCAGGTTCGACGGGCTGAGTGGCCTACTCACAATGAATTCACAATGGCAATAATTCCAACAAAGCAAAGTTACAAAATGGAATTTCACCTATTGGGAATCCAGTTTAACTGTAAAAATAAACCCACTGGGGTCACACAGTGAAGAGCTGAAAGTTGCAGCTGGACATTGGAGTGAATAGCCAAATGGTCAGAAAGATATGGGGCGGGATTCTCCCAGCCCCGCGCCGGGGAATTCCCGTGAATGGGCCACGCCGTCGGCATGCGATTCTCCGCAGTGCGTTGGCGTGGCGCCGGTCGTGGGCCGTTCTATACGGCCGGCCCACTGCTTCTCCGGCTCGAATGGGCCGAGTGGCCGTAGGTAAAAAGCCGAGTCCCGTCAGCGCCGTTCTAACCTGCTCTGGGCCGGTGGGACCTCGGCCTGTAAGGGTCGGGTGGCGGCCTGTGAGGGTGAGGGTGGGGGTCTGAAACACTGGGGGGGGGGCCTCTGATGTGGCCTGGCCCGCGATAGGGACCCACCGATCGGCAGGCCAGCCTCTGTAGCTGGGGGCCTCCTTTCCTAGGCGCTGGCCCCTGTAGCCCTGCGCCATGTTGCATCGGGGCCGGCGCGTTGAAGGAGGTCACTGCGCACGTGCGCGCCGGCGCCGGTGCCATTGCGCATGCGGGGATTCCGCGGCGTCCAGTTTGCGTCGAGATCTGGAGCGGCGCGAACCGCTCCAGCGCCGTGCTGGGCCCCTGTAGGGGCCAGAATTAGACGTGAGAGCGGCCCGTTCACGCCGTCGTAAAACGCAACGGCGTTTACGACGGCGTGGACACTCTGCTGCAGGATTGGAGAATCCCACCCCATGGCTTCACTGACAGTCCTTAGCACAAGCTCATCAAGCAATTAATCACAATTTTAATAACACACAACTTTTTCTTTCAGTTTGTTCCCCCTTCTCATCAATCCTGTCCTTACTCCCTTGTCGGGAGTCAGTTACCTTCCAGCAAATCATGCAACTGGCCATTCTTCATATATGTAAAACCACACAAATGAACGGGCTGTTTGAAGAGCTTCACAGAATGGAGCCAGAACTTGTCACCCCTTCGTAGAGCGCTGGATAGCCTTACTGATTTTCTGAATGGGAATAACACTCTGGATGGAGATAGCAGATTTACAGACAACAATCTGTACAGATCGCAATCGACAGTGCCAGTGAGAGGAGAACTGCTATGTACAGTGTGAAAACACCATCCCTTAATAGCTAGAGGGTTGAGCAGATGGGGAAGCTATCACAAATTCCAGCAGCTACAGATCTGCATAAGAACAGGGTTGGCTAGTCAGCCCCTCAAGTCTGTTCCTCCATCCAATGAGGTCAGAACTAACTCCATATACCCCATCTTTTGCACTGCAAACTCTTAACAAAATATTTCAACCTCTGGGATTTAAAATTATCAACTGATTTATTGATTGTCAGCTCAAATAAAAAAATTGTAAACTTTTCCCCTCCTCTGTGTGTAGAAATGTTTCCTAATTTCACTCCTTAAATGTCTGGCTCAGGTATTTTAAATATACCCCCTAATCCTAAACTCCTTAAACCAGCAGGTATACCCGCTTTCTATCCGGCAGATAGATGGTGTCTGTTTGAAAGAAAAGCACCAATTTAACAAATTAAAATAACTGGAAAATGATCCTGGAAAATGACCCTATCTGAAAGTAATCAATATCCCGGTGCAAGTTAATTACAGGTGTTCGATATATTTCATCATAAACCCAAATCAATCCAGTAATCTGCTGAAGTTACAATACCGACAGAAGTCATGGAACTGATTAAAAATTAGTTCAGCAGAATCAAAGTGCGCCCGAGAGCCATCTACAGGCTAAAGGAGTCTGTTCTTTTTGTTCTTTTCAGCAACCAGCCTTTACCACAGTAATATTTATCATCACTATTGGAAAGAATCAATGGGCAGAGACATATTTTTCAGAGGGTTCCATTGATTTAACAGCAATGACCATTCCCACAAAGACATAAACTAACCATCCCCCTAATGTTCAATCAATCCTCCACCATCAGCATTCTGCAGGTGACCAGTGAGCAGAAACTTACCTGGATCAGCCTTGTGAATACTGTGGCTGCAAAAGCAGCTGAAAGACGTTGAATTCTACAGTGGGTAACTCATAACTTGTCTGCTTAAAGCTTGCCCACCACCTACAAGCCACAAGCCAGGAGTGTGATCCACTTTGTAGTGATATGTAAATACATGTAGACTAGATAGACACTAGAGGGAGCACCAAAGACATGACACACAGACATTCAACCAATAGGCCAGTAAGATAGGACATGACCAATGGGCATTCAAGATACACACAGGTGTGAAACTACCACAGGGGGAGCATTACACCAACCCATATATAAGGACACAGCACACATGATCTTCCTCTTTCCAGTAGAGACACTTAGTGAGTACACAGGGTTGATTGAACACATCACACCCTCCACGTGGATTGTAGCAGACTGGTTTGTCAGTCTGAGTAGCTGTAGCAGGATTAACAGGAGAGTCTAATCCAAGTAGGAGAATCGTTAACAGTTTAATAAATGTGTTAAAGCTATCCAAGTCTGAACCTTCCTTTGTCAGAGTGCACATCAAGAAAGCAGCTTATGCTACGTCAAGAGGCATAACAAAACACACTTGACTGGATGAGTGCAGCTCCAATAACACTAAAGAAGCTGCACACCGTCCAGGACAAGCAGGCCTCTTGATTGTCACCCAATCGAACACTTTTAAATATTTACTCCAACCACCCCACAGCCAAAGGATGTGCACCATCTGCAAGATGCAACTCGCCAAGGCTCCCTCAAGCAGCACAAACCAAAGACCTCAAGCACCTAGAAGATGTGTGGCCAGGTTCCCTTCAAGCCCTTGACTGCTGCTGGGTCAAAAAACCAGAACTCCCTTCCTAATAGCACTGTGGATGTATCTACACAACATGGCCTGCAGCAGTTCAGTAAGGTGTCTCATTGGCACCTCTTCATATGCAATTACCACTATGAGAAACATTCATGACAGTGGTAATGTTACTGAACTAGTAATCCAGAAGCCCAGACTAAGGTTATGGGACCATAACATGCGGCATGGTCATCACAGTGCTTAGCACTGCCACCTTAGAGCGCCAGGGACCTGGGTTCAATTTGGCCCTGTGTGTTGTCTGTGTGGAATTTGCACGTTCTCCCCATGTTTGCGTGGGTTTCCTCCGGGTGCTCCGGTTTTCTCCCACAGTCCAAAGATGTGCAGGTTAGGTGGATTGGCCATGATAAATTGCCCTTAGTATCCAAAACTGAGCCTGTTAGGTTATGGGGGTAGCGTGGGGAGTGAACCTAGGTAGAGTGCTATTTCGGAGGGTTGATGCAGACTCAATGGGCAAAATGGCATCCTTCTGCACTGCATGCAGGACGTCTATGAGTCCAAACCCCACCACAGGGTGGAATTTAAATTCAATTCATAAAATGTGGAATTGAAAGCTCTTCCCAGTACCAATGATCATCTGTCGATTGTTGTAAAAACCCATCTGGTTCACTAATGTCCTTCAGGGAAGGAAATCTGTCGTCCTTACCTGGTCTGGCCTACATGTGACTCCAGACCCACAGCAATGTGGTTGACTCTTAACTGCCCTCTGAACTGCTGAGCAAGCCACACAGTTCAAGGGCAATTAGGGATGGACAACGATGCTATTATGGGGAGAAGGCAGGAGAATGGAGATGAGAAAAATATTAGCCATGATTGAATGGCGGAGCAGACTCGATGGGCTGAGTGGCCTAATTTTGCTCCTATGTCTTATGGTCTTATCCCCTGAAAGAATTAATAAAAAAAGCCAGCGTAAACAACATCCCAGGAATGTATTTTATTAAAAGGTCACGAGTTTCCTCCTAATTCTAGATGTTCGGTAACAGGTAAATCAACTCACTTTGATTTCAGGAGCACTTGACTTATTCATTGAGCTTTTTCATACACTGGAGCAGAATGGTTGCAAATCCAGATGAAATTTGCCAAGTGTAGCCTTTTCCATTTCATATCTTCTTACCCGCAGCAAATTTCTAATTGATACTCTACACACATCTATAAAACTAAATGGTGCTGATAACCTATCAACCATTGTGACTGCTCAATTATGCTCCAGTGCAGGTTCAGGCTGCCCCCTGCTGTGTATGCAAGTGTATTACCATTCAAGTAAAATTCTCTGTTATCCAGCCACAACAGTATGTTTAAAAACATTTGCAAATGCTGTACTGGAACACAGGCTACATAAGCCTGCGAGAGTCGAAAGAGGATGAATTCTTTAAAAAGAACCAATACCAATTGGGTTCAAATGGGGTTAGTAAGCCAGTAGAAGCTCTCCATTCGCAGAATAATTAAACAGGTTTTAAATTCACGAGTTCATCTCAGGTGAATAAAATGTGTAATAATTATCTCATGGCTTACAAAGCTACATTTTCTCCTGATTTCACTTTTGGATCATTCACTGTGGAGCAAAGCACACATTCTCCTGTTCTTCATCAGAGAAAGGGGATTATTATTCTTCAGTCCGCCTGCACAAGCACGAAACAATATTTTATTGTGTGCTGATTTATCTTTTCAAACACCAGCTCTTGGATAAATAGTGACGTCTGAAGCGTAAGGCGAGCCACTGCCAGCAGAAAGGTTTTTGTGCGACTAACGTTTCCTGAGAGGAAATGATAATGTAATAAAGTTCACACAGCCGCCTGCCCTTCAGTCTGCAGCAGCAACACTGTCTTTAAGAAAGTGAAAAATCAGGATTAAATCAGCCTTTCCCTGAAGCACCCCCAAACCCTCACTCCTGCTCTCTGTTTCGTTTCTCTCTTTCAGACATTTATTCATAATAGATCAGAGCTCCAGTATTTTATATTCTGCAATCTCACTCAAATTAACAGTTTTTAGCTGTGACCACTGATTTTTCCAAATAAACCACTTATGTTAGGCTGCCATATGTTAGAGATAAGCACGGAAGGTGAAATTGGGTATGCCAACTGCAGCCCATCAGTTTGCAAGAAGGGAAAATGGTGGGCAAAGAGGAGGCTGCTCTGGCGCTGATCTTCTTCATAATATGGACAGAGGTTCGAAGAAACTGAACAGAGGGTGGCTGGAAGAATAACGTCTTACGGAGGAATCCTGGGCCGCAGTGTGACATGAGAAGATTACAACATAACAGGAGGCCATTCAAACCACGGTGCCCTGACTCTTTGTTAGAGAGAGTCGTGGGCAGCACGGTCGCATAGTGGTTAGCACAATTGCTTCACAGTTCCAGGGTCCCAGGTTCGATTCCCAGCTTGGCTCACTGTCTGTGCGGAGTCTGCACGTTCTCCCCGTGTGCGCATGGGTTTCCTCCGGGTGCTCCGGTTTCCTCCCACAGTCCAAAGATGTGCAGGTTAGGTGGATTGGCCGTGCTAAATTGCCCTTATTGTCCAAAATTGCCCTTAGTGTTGGGTGCGGATATGGGGTGGGGTGCGGGCTTGGGTAGGGTGCTCTTTCCAAGAGCTGGTGCAGAGTCGATGGGCCGAATGGCCTCTTTCTGCACTGTAAATTCTATAAATGAACTCCCCCATGCCTCCCTTTGTGTCGATTTTGTCTCCTTCAACATTTATCCAGCATTGCCCTGAAAGAAGTAATGATAGCTGCCTCGACCACTCCCTGTAAAAACGTATTCTCAGCTCCAAACAGGTGTGCAAACTAATTTTTCCAACCCCATTCTTCATTTATTTTAATTTATCTTACCTCCATTGTTCCTGATTCCCCAGTCAGGTAATAGTCTTTCCCAAGTCAATCTATCAGATGTTTCAGAATTGAGAAGTTCTCTTAAACCCCCTCCTGTGAAATAGCCTCAATATCTAAAGCATCATCACAGTGAACCTATACTGATGCTCTCTATAGCTTTAATATCCTTCCTATAATGGGGGTGGGGTGGGAAACTACACACGGTAATATCACCATGGCTGAAGAATTTCTCTTTCATCAATCCATCGTTGCTCCTTTTGTGTTGTTTGCGACCTTTATCAAACATAAAATTCAATTTGGTTTTCTTTTAAAGAGAAAACTGGGAATGATGTACTTGAACGCAAAGGGAATTCTGTTCATCCAGGCTCTTCCGTGCTTTTCCATTACGCGCACGCTTGGAAAATGGATTAGTCCACATTTATCGACGTTAAATTATGTCTGCCAATTCCACTAATCTTCACCTTTCCTCTGGGGCAGAGGCTCTGATCCTGGGGAGAAGCTTTCTGTTCCTCAGTTGCCATCTCCGTTTGCTGCTCTTCAATCATATTGGGACTGAACTGTCAATGTTCTGCTGTGCTAGAATCTGCCATGGTGCTTGCCCCAAGTGGGGTGTATGAGTAGATGATGTGATCAGCTGGTTCATAGCCATTCTGTTGAGAAGATCCTACAGGACAAGAAAAGGAAGATAGCTGAGAGAGATTTTCCCTCTCTAGCCTTTCGAACCAATTGTTTCTAGCAGAGTGGTGAGATCTGTTTTCTCTCTCACTACCTACCTCCAACTGCAATCAGATTAGGTAACTAAAACATAAACGCTTCTCTACTTTGCAAGGCCTAAGTTGCTAAGCAACCCCCACAATCGCGTGCTTTTATTTATTCTTTACACCGTAGCTCTCTCTAAGCACAATAGAAACATAGTTGGAACCTAACCAACCCCCTTTATCCAGCATGAATCTAACTATAGGTTTTCCCCTTCCAGGTGCAGAAACATTACATTAAACACACTTAAAATTATACCTTAGTTCTAATATTTACCAATACAAAAACATCCCTTGAAACTACCTTCATCTCCTAACACTGACCAAACACATTGCATCCACAATTCATGTGAAGGTTGTGAATTATAATGAGGAGGAGATATAGCTTTAGTAAAATTGGGTGAGGTCATCCTCCTATATATCAGTGACTGGATTTCATATATAATGTTGACAGACTGTTAGGCACCCACTTTGATATCTCCTTCTACAAAGGTAACTACAAAGACATGGCCAGGGTTGATTGGCAGGGAAGACAGTTGAACAGCAATGGCCGGGGTTGTGGGGGGCTATTCGGGAGGCACAACAGAAATTCATCCCAAGGAGGAGGAAACATGCTAAGGGCAGGACAAGACAACCACAACTGATAACGGAAGTCAAGGACAGCATAAAAACAAAGGAAAAAGCATATAAAGCGGTGAGGATTAGTGGGAAGCCAGAGGACTGGGAAACCTTTAAAAGCGAGCAGAGGTCAACTAAAAAAGTAATAAGTGGGGAGAAGATTAAATATTTGTGTAAGCTAGCTAGTAATATAAAAGAAGATTTCAAGAGTTTATTTTCTATATAGAAAAGGTAAGAGAGGCAAGAATGGACATTGAACCACTGGAAAATGAGGATGGAGAAGTCGTAACAGGGAACAAAAAATGGCGGAGGAACTGATAGGTACTTTGCATCTATCTTCATAGTGGAAGACACCAGTGGCATACCAGAACTTCAAGAGAGTCAGGGGGCAGAGGTGAGTGAAGTAGAAGATGTTAGGGAAACTGAAAGTTCTGACGGTGGAGAAATCACTTGGACCAGATGGCCTACACCCCAGGGTTGTGAAGGAGATAGCTGAGGAGATTGTGGAGGCATTGGTGGTGATCTTTCAGGAATCACCGGAGGCAGAGAGGGTCCCAGAGGACTGGAAAGTAGCTAATGTAACACCCCTGAAGAAGGGGGGGGGGGCAGGAGATGTGACATTGTCGGCTGGTTAGCCTGACTTCAGTCATTGGTAAGATTTTAGAATCTATTATTAAAAATGAGATTGTGGAGTACTTAGAAGTGCGTGATAAAATAAGACTGAGTCAGCATGGAATCATCAAGGGGAGGTCATGCCTGACAAGTTATTAGAATTCTTTGAGGAGGTAATGAGGAAGTTGGACAAAGGAGAACCAGTGGACAAGATCTATTTAGATTTCCAGAAAGCCTTTGACAAGGTGCCGTACAGGAGGCTGCTAAATAAGTTAAGAGCCCATGGTGTTAGAGGCAAGGTACTGACATGGATAGAGGATTGGCTGACTGGCAGAAGGCAGAGAATGGGGATAAAGGGATCCTTCTCAGGATGGCAGCCGATGACTAGTGGTCAGGGGTCAGTGTTGGGGACCATGTCTATTCACGATAGACAGTATTAATCTGTAAGCAGGAACTGAGGGCATTTTCCTAGGTATGCAGCTGATACAAGGATCTGTAGATGGACAGGTTGTGTTGAGAAAGCAGGGAGGCTGCAGAAGGACTTGGGCAGGCTAGGAGAGGGGGCAAGGAAGTGGCAGATGGAATACAATGTGGAAACACGTGAGGCTATGCACTTTGGTAGGAACAATAGAGGCATAGACTATTGTCTCAATAGGAAAAGGCTTCGTAAATCAGAAGCACAAAGGGACATAGGAGTCCTAGTTCAGGATTATCTTAAGGTTCATGTACAGGTTCAGTCGGCAGTTTGGAAGAAAAATGCAATGTTAGCATTCATTTCGAGAGGGCTAGAATACAAGAGCAGAGATGTGCTGCAGAGGCTGTATAAGGCTCTGGTCAGACTCCATTTGGAGTATTGTGAGCAGTTTAGGCCCCAGATCTAAGGAAGGATGTGCTGGCTTTGGAGAGGGTCCAGAGGAGGTTCACAAGGATGATCCCCGGAATAAAGAGCTTGTCATATGAGGAGCGGTGAGGACTCTGGGTCTGTATTCAATGGAGTTTAGAAGGATGAGGGGGGGGATTTCATTGAAACTTACAGAATACTGCGAGGCCTGGATAGAATGGATGTGGAGAGGATGTTTCCACCGGTAGGAAAAACTAGAATCCGAGCAGTTTTAGACTGTTTGTTGCAGGGTGTGTTTTAGTTTTGTTTTCAGAGTTGGATAGCTGCAGTTACAGCCAGAAGATGTATTAGAGTCTCCCTCTGTAATCTAAAGACTGTAAATCGATCCTTTGGTGATTTAAAACTAATAACTGCTCGCAGTAGTGACTTTAACCTGATGTGCTTCTGTTTAAAGGTTTTTTTTAAAAGTCTTCTGGATGTTAAACGGACAGCTTACGGATAACTTAGTGTTGTATTCTTTGGAGGTTGTATTTGAGTTCATGGGTGCAAAGATGTTCATTGTTTTAAAAAGGTTAACTTGAGTTCATAGAATAAACATTGTTTTGCTTTAAAAAATACTTTTTCCATTTCTGCTGTACTCATACAATCATAGAATTAAGAGTGCAGAAGGAGGCCATTTGGCCCATCGAGTCTGCACCGGCTCTTGGAAAGAGCACCCTACCCAAGGTCAACACCTCCACCCTATCCCCATAACCCAGTAACTCCACTCAACACTAAGGCCAATTTTGGACACTAAGGGCAATTTATCATGGCCAATCCACCTAACCTGCACATCTTTGGACTGTGGGAGGAAACCGGAGCACCTGGAGGAAACCCACGCACACATGGGGAGGATGTGCAGACTCCGCACAGACAGTGACCCAAGCCGGAATCGAAATTGGGACCCTGGAGCTGTGAAGCGATTGTGCTATCCACAATGCTACCGTGCTGCTACGATCTGTAGAGTGGGCCGTGTGCTCCCCATACCACAATCTGTTAAAAGTTGTGGGTCATGTGAACTCCACTTTGGGGTTCTCTAAACCCTGGTCCATAACAGTTGTAATTACCTCCACGCTTGGCTGCATCTATGTGATAACTTCCTATGAGTGGGTCACTGGATTGCAACCAGGCTAACTGGTGCGTGGATGCTGATGGAGTTCCATTCGAAGATGTCTGTTATTTCACCATTTACCTACGGCCTGGTCCAGGAATAATGCGCAGTGAGGGGAACCAAACAAAATTGTTTGAAATGTCCACCAAGTAGGGAAACAGCAAAGAGACCAGGTTGACGAACATTACAATGTTAGATCCTGTGCCAGGAAATTTGAGTTTGATCACTAGTCTTGTCTGGGACCTGGAGCACAGGAAACAGAGTTTGGAACTGTTTCCAGGTGCTGAACCTGAAGCCATGGTTGGCTGTGACTCACACCAACAGGACTTACAGTTCAGAGATGCTGACACCTCGTTGTCACTGAAGAGATACTAATGATCTGGTGAACTGCAGAAGACCAATGTAATTATGCAAAGACCATTTATGTATCTTAAACCAGGCCTGACCAAGGGAGACTGCCAGTCTGCTAAGACAAAGGATCCTGAAACTTCTTTTGAAATTCTTAACGATTGAAACATTAACAATCTCGTGAATCATACTAAATTGAATTGCATCCTTTGTCAAAGCTGAAGTGGAGAGGTGGGAGTCAGATGACAGTCCTCCATCTCTCCCCGCCCCCACCAAGCTTGTGGAACCTGTAACATTACCGTGTGGGGCTGTGTACGTCAGTCTGTCATCTTCTGTCAACTGAGAAGTAGCTGAAGAAAAAGGCTCTGTCCAGGTTTGAATGCCTGGCCCTACCAATGCTGTTTTTACCAAAACCTCCGCGCTGTCGCCAACAGAACTAATTCGCCCCTGCATGCCCATTCGTGCAGCACGGTGGCACTGTGGTTAGCACTGCTGCCTCACAGCACCAGGGACCCGGGTTCAATTCCGAACTCGGGTCACCATCTGTGTGGAGTTTGCACGTTCGCCCCGTGTTTGCGTGGGTTACCTCCGGATTCTCTGGTTTCCCACACAGTCCAAATATGCGCATGTTATGTGGATTACCACGATAAATTGCCCGTTCGTGTCCAAAGGTTAGGTGGGGTTATGGGGAAAACATTGGGGGGGGGGGGGTTGGGCCTGGATAGGGTGTCCTTTTGGAGGGTGGTTGCAGACTCGATGGGCCGAATGGTCTCATGCTGCGCTGTAGGGATTCTATGATCCTACTGTAAAAGTGGATTATCCAACATCAGTTTTAACCTGCTGACCTCTGAGAAGGAATCACCGTTGTACTATTTGATTCTGGATCCTGGACTCAAGCGTAAGTGTAATTTTTATTACTGCGGTTTGTGCTCTGTCCCTTTTTTTGTCATCGCTCTTGTACGAATGCAATGGGAAATACAGCACTGCTTATAAAGGGGGAAATTGAAAATCAGAAATACCTTTCTGTCTATGGATGGATGATGAGAGGAGAATTCAGGGCTGTGTAAGTTAAGTTCCCACCTATCAGTCACACTGGATTTAAGTTGTCGTTGCGCCTCAGGACCCTGCGAAAGTCCTGATGTTCACATGTGATGGGTTGATGTGCAATACTCTGTGAAAGTCTCCAAGCCCGAGCTCGGGGTCAGAGATTTGGGCCGGATACAGGAGACTTACCTGGATCCTCATCCTGGAAATGTGAGGCTGGTTCGTGCCTGGTGTAACTCAGTGATTAACTAGTGGAATTGAACTGAACATCACAACTGAACCCCCCTCCCACCCTAATCACCCCCACCCAACCCGAATACACCCCTGACCCAACCACTCCCTAACCTGATTAACCACTCACTAATCCACTCACCTACCCACTCACTAATCCACTCACCTACCCACTCACTAAACCACTCACCTACCCACTCACTAATCCACTCACCTACCCACTCACTAATCCACTCACCTACCCACTCACTAATCCATTCACCTACCCACTCACTAATCCACTCACCTACCCACTCACTAATCCACTCACCTACCCACTCACTAATCCACTCACCTACCCACTCACTAATCCATTCACCTACCCACTCACTAATCCACTCACCTACCCACTCACTAATCCACTCACCTACCCACTCACTAATCCACTCACCTACCCACTCACTAATCCACTCACCTACCCACTCACGTACCCATCCATTTACTCACCTTTCCACCCATTCATCTATTTACCTACTCACTCACCTAACCACTCATTCACTTACCACTCACCTCACCTCTCCACTCACTCACCTATTCACTCATTCACCCACTGAAAGACCGAAGACCGTAGTTACCTGAATATGTTGTATAAAGGGGATAGATCCTCTCTTTGCCCATCTTCGTCTGCGCCCAGTAGTCTTGCCCGTGACAGGCTGCAGTGAGCCATCACTGTTGCAGCCAGGATAGGCAGACCAGACCGAAGTAGCGCAATATGGTCAGTGACCAATGATCCTCATGGGCAGCGGGAATACACGCAGCATCAACGCTGACCGTCATGATGGTGGCGCCCCCTCTCTCCAACTTTTTAAAACTGTATATTTCAAGGTGGGCTTTGCAACCAGGCCACCACTATGAATGGGGCAGGGAAGGGCAGGGGTATGCGGGGGAGCCAGGGAAGGGCAGGGGTATGCGGGGGAGCCAGGGAAAGGCAGGGGAAGGCGGGGGAGCCAGGGAAGGGCAGGGGTATGCGGGGAGCCAGGGAAGGGCAGGGGAAGGCGGGGGAGCCAGGGAAGGGCAGGGGTATGCGGGGGAGCCAGGGAAGGGCAGGGGAAGGCGGGGGAGCCAGGGAAGGGCAGGGGTATGCGGGGGAGCCAGGGAAGGGCAGGGGTATGCGGGGGAGCCAGGGAAGGGCAGGAGTATGCAGGGGAGCCAGGGAAGGGTAGGTGTATGCAGGGAAGGGTAGGTGTATGCAGGGAAGGGCAGGGGAGCCAGGGAAGAGCAGGGGTATGCAGGGGAGCCAGGGAAGGGTAGGGGTATACAGGGAAGGGCAGGGGAGCCAGGGAAGAGCAGGGGTATGCAGGGGAGCCAGGGAAGGGTAGGGGTATACAGGGAAGGGCAGGGGAGCCAGGGAAGGGCAGGGGTATGCAGAGGAGGCAGAAAAGGGCAGAGGGATGCAGGGAAGGGTAGGGGGAAGTCCCTCTACAGAGTGGCCTGAGGCTGTTCCTGCATTAAATAGGGAGAGCGGGTCTCTAAGGAACCTAAACTGGTCCCTGCCTGGCGGAACTTTCATTAGCTTTAATTGGTTTCTTAATGAGCTGTGTCCATCATGTGCCCTGCTACCCATCCCCCACATCCCACCTCTAGGAAAATGCCCCAGACGAGGCATGGCGCCAGGGAGCGGGCACACCTGCTGGCGGGCTGTACATAAACATTACCCCTCCCTGATCCTGGCCCAGGGATAGGCTCTGTTTAGGAGGTCTGCACATTTGTAGGTGGATCATGTTAAGCAGCATCATCGGTAATTTCTGTGAAAATATGTGTAGGGTCAGGTAGAAAACAAGGCAATAACTTTGCCAATTAAGAAAGAGGGCGATCTTGTTCATATGGAACTACAAAGTATTATGTCAACCTTCATAATAACTTGAATTTAGCAAAGTGAAAATACCACTTGAAAGACTTATTCCAGTACTGGATACCAACAGTACACAAATCAGATTCGGAACATAGAAAATAGGAGCAGGAGGAGGCCATTCGGCCCTTTGAGGCTGCTCTGCCATTCATTAGGGTCATGGCTGCTCATCCAACTCAATAGTCTAATCCTGCTTTCCCCCCATAGCCTTTGACCCCCTTCTCCCTAAGTGCTATTTCGCGGGAAAGGCGATTGGGCGGAGAATTGGTTTTGACGGTGAAATCATAGCGGACGCCAGGTTCATGGCAAATCACAATTCACCGATGCCTCAACAGCGGCGTCAATGCGATCCACTCTGCACGCATAGTAAACGCTGTTTGCATATCATTAGCGGGCCTGAGCCAGTATTCTCCGGGTCCTCCGCGATTCTCCGCCTCCGCCGGGGGGGGGGAATTCCTGATGGCGAAGTTCAATTGTGCTTTCAAAAACCCGGCGGTGTGGCTGCTGAGCGGGATAGAGGGCTTTTAGAGAAGTGCCCAACATTGCCACAGTTTGCTGGCAGTTGTGCCACTTGCCGGAGGGGGGCTTCTGCCAGGGCCGGGGGGAGTAGCAGAGGGCGGCCAGGACGTGGGCAGTGGGGTCGGGTTGGACGGGCACGGAACACCATAGCCGCAGCCGACAAGGCAGCCACGCAGCTGTGCACACTGCTGACTACCCACTGTGAACTCAGTGCCATGGGTTGTATGGATGCCCTCACCCAGGTCATCCCCTAAGTGCCCTCTGGCCCCAGCCGACTAATCAACAGGATGGGCGCTCTCCAGCGCAACCAGTGCCATCTTCTTGGCTGGGATGAGTGTGTGGGGAGTAAAGTGTTATATGTGACTGCAGCTCGTCAGCCTTCTGACTGTCAATCACAGACCTGGCGAATCTGGTACCATTTTCCATGGGAATTGATCGTGTTCCACGTGGTGCCAGTGCTAGCCCCTCAGTGGCGCTGAATTGGGTAAGGTGCGGCACCAGTTTTGCTGTCACAGAACTCCACGAATCCTGCCCCGGCGTCAACACTTAGTCTCAGGAATAAAGAATCTGGCCTACAATGATTTGGATGAATCTACTTCCTGCAGTCATGAATTCCGCAGGCTCATCAGTCTCTGGCTGAAGGAATTTCTCCTCATCTCTGTCATAGATTATCATAGAATTTACAGTGCAGAAGGAGGCCATTCGACCCATCGAGTCTGCACCGGCTCTTGGAAAGAGCACCCTACCCAAGGTCAACAGCTCCACCCTATCCCCATAATCCAGTAACCCCACCCAATACCAAGGGCAATTTTGGACACTAAGGGCAATTTATCATGGCCAATCCCCCAACCTGCACATCTTTGGACTGTATGGTTCTGAGGAAGAGCAGACAGGAAGATATTTCTGAAAACAGCGGGTCTGGTGGCCTGAACTGCATATTTTTTAATGCAAGAAGTATAATGCAAGAATGCAGGGCAGCACGGTAGCATGGTGGTTAGCATAAATGCTTCACAGCTCCAGGGTCCCAGGTTCGATTCCCGGTTGGGTCACTGCCTGTGTGGAGTCTGCACGTCCTCCCCCTGTGTGCGTGGGTTTCCTCCGGGTGCTCCGGTTTCCTCCCACAGTCCAAAGATGTGCGGGTTAGGTGGATTGGCCATGCTAAATTGCCCGTAGTGTCCTAAAAAGTAAGGTTGGGGGGGGGGGGGGTTGTTGGGTTATGGGTATAGGGTGGATACGTGGGTTTGAGTAGGGTGATCATTGCTCGGCACAACATCGAGGGCCGAAGGGCCTGTTCTGTGCTGTACTGTTCTATGTTCTATGTTCTATTACGTATAAGGCAGATGAACTTAGAGCTTGGATTAGTACTTGGAACTATGATGTTGTTGCCATTACAGAGACCTGGTTGAGGGAAGGACAGGATTGGCAGCTAAATGTTCCAGGATTTAAATGTTTCAGTGGGATAGAGGGGGATGTAAAAGGGGTGGCGGAGTTGCGCTACTGGTTAGGGAGAATATCACAGCTCTACTACGGGAGGACACCTCAGAGGGCAGCGAGGCTATATGGGTAGAGATCAGGAATAAGAAGGGTGCAGTCACAATGTTGGGGATTTACTACAGGCCTCCCAACAGTCAGCGGGAGATAGAGGAGCAGATAGGTAGACAGATTTTGGAAACAAGTAAAAACAACAGGGTCAGCGCCGGCCCTAGGGTTGATGGCGCCCCGGGCAAGCTTAACTTCGGCGCCCTTCGGGGGGGGGGGGGGGGGGGCAGAGGGGGCGGGGGCGGGGCCGAGGCCGAGGGGGGGCGGGTCGAGGGGGGGGGGCTGAAGCCGAGGGGGGCGGGCCGAGGGGAGGGCGGGCCCGAGGCCAAGGGGGGGGCGGGCCGGAGGCCGGGGGGCGGGCCGACGGGGGGGGGCGGGTCCAAGGCCGAGGGGGGGGGCGGGCCCGAGGCCGAGGGGGGGGGCGGGCCGAGGGGGGGCGGGGCCGAGGGGGCCGGGGGCGGGGCCGGGGGCGGACGGAGAGGCGACGGGGGGCGGATGGGCCACCCTGGGGGAGGGCGGCCACCGCGCATGCGCTGGTTGGCACCGGCCCAACTGCGCATGCGCGGGACCCGAGTCTCTGGCGCCCCCTAGCACATGGCGCCCCGGGCGACTGCCCGAGTTGCCGGTACCTTGGGCCGGCCCTGAACAGGGTTGTTGTGATGGGAGACTTTAACTTCCCCAATATTGACTGGGACTCACTTAGTGCTAGGGGCCTGGACAGGGCAGAGTTTGTAAGGAGCATCCAGGAGGGCTTCTTAAGACAATATGTAGGCAGTCCAACTAGGGAAGGGGCTGTACTGGACCTGGTATTGGGGAGTGAACCCGGCCAGGTGGTAGAAGTTTCAGTTGGGGAGCATTTTGGCAACAGTGACCACAGATCAATAAGTTTTAAAGTGCTGGTGGACAAGGATAAGAGTGGTCCTCGGGTGAATATGCCAAATTGGGGGAAGGCTAATTATAACAATATTAGGCGGGAACTGAAGAACCTAGATTGGGGGCGGATGTTTGAGGGTAAATCATTATCTGACATGTGGGAGGCTTTCAAATGTCAGTTGAAAGGAATTCAGGACCGGCATGTTCCTGTGCGGAAGAAGGATAAATACGGCAAATTTCGGGAACCTTGGATAACGAGAGATATTGTAGGCCTCGTCAAAAAGAAAAAGGAGGCGTTTGTCAGGGCTAGAAGGCTGGGAACAGACGAAGCCTGTGTGGAATATAAGAAAAGTAGGAAGGAACTTAAGCAAGGAGTCAGGAGGGTTAGAAGAGGTCACGAAAAGTCATTGGCAAATAGGGTTAGGGAAAATCCCAAGGCTTTTTACACGTACATAAAAAGCAAGAGGGTAGCCAGGGAAAGGGTTGGCCCACTGAAGGACAGGGGAGGGAATCTATGTGTGGAGCCAGAGGAAATGGGCGAGGTACTAAATGAATACTTTGCATCAGTATTCACCAATGAGAAGGAATTGGTGGATTTGAGCCTGAAGAAGAGTGTGTAGATAGCCTGGGTCACACTGTGATCCAAAAAGACGAGGTTTTGGGCGTCTGGAAAAATATTAAGGTAGATAAGTCCCCAGGGCCGGATGGGATGTACCCCAGAATACTGAATGAAATGAAAATCGCTTATTGTCACGAGTAGGCTTCAAATTAAGTTACTGTGAAAAGTCCCTAGTCGCCACATTCCGGCGCCTGTTTGGGGAGGCTGTTACAGGAATCGAACCGTGCTGCCAGCTTGCCTTGGTCTCCTTTCAAAGCCAGCGATTAGCCCAGTGAGCTAAACAGCCCAGGAGGCTAGAGAAGAAATTGCTGAGGCCTTAACAGAAATCTTTGGATTCTCACTGTCTTCAGGTGATGTCCCGGAGGACTGGAGAATAGCCAATGTTGTTGCTTTGTTTAAGAAGGGTAGCAAGGATAATCCAGGGAACTACAGGCTGGTGAGCCTTACGTCAGTGGTAGGGAAATTACTGGAGAGAATTCTTCGAGACAGGATCTACTACCATTTGGAAGCAAATGGACATATTAGTGAGAGGCAGCATGGTTTTGTGAAGGGGAGGTCGTGTCTCACTAACTTGATAGAGTTTTTCGAGGAGGTCACAAAGATGATTGATGCAGGTAGGGCAGTGGATGTTGTCTATATGGACTTCAGTAAGGCCTTTGACAAGGTCCCTCATGGTAGACTGGTACAAAAGGTGAAGTTACACGGGATCAGCTGACAAGGTGGATACAGAACTGGCTAGGTCATAGAAAGCAGAGAGTAGCAATGGAAAGGTGCTTTTCTAATTGGAGCGCTGTGACTAGTGGTGTTCCGCAGGGAGCAGTGCTGGGACCTTTGCTGTTCGTAGTATATATAAATGATGTGGAGGAAAATGTAACTGGTCTGATTAGTAAGTTTGCAGACGACACAAAGGTAGGTGGAATAGCAGGTAGCGATGAGGACTGTCAGAGGATACAGCAGGATTTAGATTGTTTGGAGACTTGGGCGGAGAGATGGCAGATGGAGTTTAATCCGGACAAATGTGAGGTCATGCATTTTGGAAGGTCTAATGCAGGTAGGGAATATATAGTGAATGGTAGAACCCTCAAGAGTATTGAAAGTCAGAGAGATCTAGGTGTACAGGTCCACAGGTCACTGAAAGGGGCAACACAGGTGGAGAAGGTAGTCAAGAAGGCTTACAGCATGCTTGTCTTCATTGGCCGGGGCATTGAGTATAAGAATTGGCAAGTCATGTTGCAGCTGTACAGAACCTTAGTTAGGCCACACTTGGAGTATAGTATTCAATTCTAGTCGCCACACGACCAGAAGGATGTGGAGGCTTTAGAGAGGGTGCAGAAGAGATTTACCAGGATGTTGCCTAGTATGGAGGGCATTAGCTATGTGGAGCGGTTGAATAAACTCGGTTTGTTCTCAATGGAACGACGAAGGTTGAGGGGCCACCTGACAGAGATCTACAAAATTATGAGGGGCATAGGCAGAGTGGATAGTCAGAGGTTTTTCCCCAGGGTAGAGGGATCAATTACTAGGGGGCATTGGTTGAAGGTGTGAGAGGCAAGGTTTAGAGGAGATGTACAAGGCAGGTTTTTTACACAGAGGGTAGTGGGTGCCTGGCACTCGCTGCCAGAGGAGGTGGTGGAAGCAGGGACGATAGTGACATTTAAGGGGCATCTTGACAAATACATGAATAGGATGGGAATAGAGGGATACGGACCCCGGAAGTGTAGAAGATTTTAGTTTAGACGGGCAGCATGGTCGGCACAGGCTTGGAGGACCGAAGGGCCTGTTCCTGTGCTGTACTTTTCTTTGTTCTTTGTTCTTTGAGCCAGCCAAAGGAGGGGCACTATTTTGTAGGCCAGGTCCACGCATGGGCGGCACCATGTTTCTCATTGAAATCATTAATATATACTATGAATAGCTGACATCTGAGCACCGAGTCCTGCGGTACCCCACGAGCCACTGTTTGCCAATTTGGAAAAGACTCGCTAATTCCTACTCTTTGTTTCCTGTCTGCCAATCGGTTTTCTATCCATCTCAATACACTACCCCATATCCCATATGCTTTAATTTTACATGCTAATCTCTTATGCGGGACTTCATTAAAAGCCTTTTGACAGTCGAAATGTATCACACCCACTGGCTCTCCCTGTCAACTCTACTAGTTACATCCTCAAAGAATTCCAGGAGACTTGTCCAGCATGATTTCCCCATTCATAACTCCATGCTGACTCTGTCCGTTCCTGCTATTGTTTTCTAAGCGCTCTGCTATAAAATCTTTGGTAATGGATTCTCGAATTTTCCACACTACTGACATCAGGCTTCATAGAATCTTAGAATTTACAGTGCAGAAGGAGGCCATTCGGCCCACTAAATCTGCACCGGCCCTTGGAAAGAGCACCCTACCTAAGCCCTCGCCTCCACTCAATCTCCACCTAACATTTTGGACATGAAGGGGCAATTTAGCAAGGCCAAACCACCTAACCTGCACATCTTTGGACTGTGGGACGAAACCAGAGCACCCGGAGGAAATCCAGGCAGATAAGGGGAGAACGTGCAAACTCCACACACTGACCCAAGGCCGGAATTGAACCCGCGACCCTGGAGCAGTGAATCAGCAGTGCTAACTAACCACTGTGCCACCGTGCTGTCTGTAAATTACTGGACTATAATTCCCGACTTTCTGTCTACCTCCCTTTTTAAATAGTGGAGTTACATGAGTTACCCTCCAAGCTCAGGGGCTGGTTTAGCTCACCAGGCTAAATCGCTGGCTTTTAAAGCAGACCAAGCAGGCCAGCAGCACGGTTCGATTCCTGTACCAGCCTCCCCAGACAGGCGCCGGAATGTGGCGACTAGGGCTTTTCACAGTAACTTAATTGAAGCCTACTCGTGACAATAAGCGATTTTCATTTCATTTCATTTCATCTGTAGAACTGTTCCAGAGTCTATAGAATCCTGGAAGATGACCACCAATGCAGCCACGATTTCTAGGGCCACTTCCTCAAGCACTCTGGGATGTAGATTATCAGGCCCTGGCGATTTATCAGCCTCCAATCTCAACAATTGCTCCACTAATATTGATCTCCTTCAGTTCGTCGCTCTCACTAAACCCTGCATTCCTCAACATTTTCCATATCTGATTTATGTCCTCATTTGTGAAGACAGAACCAAAGTATGTATTCAGTTGAGAATGTTTAACCATTTACATTTTGCTCCTCTTCAAACTACTACATTTAAATTTGCCTTTCCCATTGATTTTCAGCATTTATCAACTGTTTTTCCAACTATCCTACAAACCCCCCCCCCCCCCCCACTTTGCCCCTGAAATGAGTCGATTTGTTTTGCTCCTCATGTCAGCTACACCTCTAATGGACGACATTGGGCATGGTTTGTTTCAAAGACACTTCCACCCAAGCCTTGCTATCATATTCTTTTATTCTTCGGCCACGCAAATAACTTCCTCATTTCAATTCATTCAAAAAGATATTAGGAAATCCATGGTGTAGAATTGAGTATGAACTGATTAAAGGGGTGATGCGACCATCAATTCACTGAGAGACACGAGTTGGAGTACACAGTGGCTTTAATCGGCTTACAACTGAGCCTGCCTGCAACTATGCTGAACTGAAGGCGGACTCGCAGGACCGCAGCACTTACACTTCCTGCTGGGGGCGGAGCCAAGGGCGGAGCCCTGTACATGCTCCTCATCTCCCCCTGTGGGCAGAGCCGCCCAACGGCTCACAGATGGAGCCCACAGGGACACAGTAATGTACAGTGTGAATTATAGTGGTTACACATTCACCACAAGGGGATCACCTCTTTTTATAAATAAACCTCAACATTCCCAGGATGGTTATCATTCTGAAATCGTCCTTGTGACCCTGGCCTCACTGTTAGACTCTCGACCAGAAAAACAAACAAGGAGCGGGAAAACCTGGGTTAAAATGAACACTTGACTTCAGTCAAGCCAGGGTCACGAGGACGATTTCAGAATGAACAATCGAGAAATTATTGCCAGGGCGTGTGTTGCGTGCTGCATTTTCAGAGATAGGTAAACTTCTGTTATGGGATTTAACAATGTTAGAATGCCACCAGTTAGCTCACACTATTCCCTGTCAAGGCCTGTAGATGACACTTTAATCAGCTTTGACATTATAAAATGGGAAAGAAGGATGTGCCATGTGGGTTTCTGTCAAGTAGCAGCTCTAACCTACCACCAGGTGGAGGTGAAGAGCCTTTAACATCTCAAATACATCCTCACATCAGCCAGCACAGTTCCGCAGTACAGTAGCATGGGCAGTACGGTAGCACAGTGGTTAGCACTGTTGCTTCCAGGGTCCCAGGTTCAATTCCGGCATGGGTCACTGTCTGTGTGGAGTCTGCACAGTTTTCCTCCCACAAGTCCCGAAAGTCCAGGTGAATTGGACATTCTGAATTCTCCCTCTGTGTACCCAAACAGGCACCAAATGTGGCGACTAAGGGCTTTTCACAGTAACTTCATTGCAGTGTTAATGTAAGTCTACTTGTGAGACTAAAAAAAATTGCTATTATTAAAGAAGACAACATTTCAGCCTTTCTGTCCACACAGAGTGAAGTTGAAAAAAATCTTCCTTTTAGGATTTTTTTTGTTGGTATTTTGAAATATGTTTTGAGATTGTGTAATTCCAATTCGCTGTTTCCAGCCCAATCATCTCGTTCGGATTTTCCTCTTTGACTAATTGTTTCAGTGTTCGACCTAAAAATCCCGCAACACTCCCCCCCCTTAAAACCACAACACCCCCTCCCTTAATCCCGCAACACTCCCCTCCCTAATCCCACACCACTCTCCTCCCTAATCCCACACCACTCCCCTCCCTTAATCCCGCAACACTCCCCTCCCTAATCCCACACCACTCCCCTCCCTAATCCCGCACCACTCCCCTCCCTAATCCCACACCACTCCCCTCCCTAATCCCGCACCACTCCCCTCCCTAATCCCACACCACTCCCCTCCCTAATCCAGCACCACTCCCCTCCCTAATCCCACACCACTCCCCTCCCTAATCCAGCACCACTCCCCTCCCTAATCCCGCAACACTCCCCTCCCTAATCCCACACCACTCCCCTCCCTAATCCCGCACCACCCCCTCCCTAATCCCGCACCACTCCCCTCCCTAATCCCACACCACTCTCCTCCCTAATCCCACACCACTCTCCTCCCTAATCCCACACCACTCTCCTCCCTAATCCCGCACCACTCCCCTCCCTAATCCCGCACCACTCTCCTCCCTAATCCCTCACCACTCTCCTCCCTAATCCCACACCACTCCCCTCCCTAATCCCACACCACTCCCCTCCCTAATCCCACTCCACTCCCCTCCCTAATCCCGCATCACTCACCCTCCCTAATCCCACACCACTCCCCTCCCTAATCCCGCACCACTCACCCTCCCTAATCCCACACCACTCCCTTCCCTAATCCCACACCACTCCCCTCCCTAATCCAGCACCACTCCCCTCCCTAATCCCACACCACTCCCCTCCCTAATTCCACACCACTCCCCTCCCTAATCCCACACCACGCCCCTCCCTAATCCCGCACTACTCCCCTCCCTAATCCCACACCACTCCCCTCCCTAATCCAGCACCACTCCCCTCCCTAATCCCACACCACTCCCCTCCCTAATCCAGCACCACTCCCCTCCCTAATCCAGCACCACTCCCCTCCCTAATCCCACATCACTCCCCTCCCTAATCCCACACCACTCCACTCCCTAATCCCACACCACTCCCCCTAATCCCACACCACTCCCCTCCCTAATCCCACACCACTCCCCCTCCCTAATCCCGCACCACTCCCCTCCCTAATCCCACACCACTCCCCTCCCTAATCCTGTACCACTCCCCTCCCTAATCCCACACCACTCCCCCCTAATACCACACCACTCCCCTCCCTAATCCCACACCACTCCCCTCCCTAATCCTACTGCCCTCCCTAATCCCACACCACTCCCCCCAATCCACACCACTCCCATCCCTAATCCCACACCACGCCCCTCCCTAATCCCGCACCATACCCCTCTTTTAATCCCGCAACACTTCCCTCCCTAATCCCGCACCACACCCCCCTCTTATTCCCACACCACTCCCCTCCCTAATCCCACACCACTCCCCTCCCTAACCCCACACTGCTCCCCTCCCTAATCCCACACCACTCCCTTCCCTAATCCCACACCACTCCCTTCCCTAATCCCACACCACTCCCCTCCCTATTCCCACACCACTCCCCTCCCTAATCCCACACCACCCCCCTAATCCCACACCACTCCGCTCCCTAATCCCACACCACTCCCCCTCTTAATCCCACACCACTCCCCCCTTAATCCCACACCACTCCCCTCCCTAATCCCACACCACTCCCCCTCTTAATCCCACACCACTTGCCCCTTAATCCCGCACCACTCCCCTCACTAATCCCACACCACTCCCCCCCCCTTAATCCCGCACCACTCCTCTCCCTTAATCCCACACCACTCCCCCTTAATCCCACACCACTCCCCCCTTAATCCCACACCACTCCCCTCCCGAATCCCACACCACTCCCTTCCCTAATCCCACACCACTCCCCGCACTAATCCCACACTACTCTCCCCCTTAATCCCACACCACTCCCCCCTTAATCCCACACCACTCCCCCCTTAATCCCACACCACTCCCCTTAATCCCACACCACTCCACCCCCTTAATCCCACACCACTCCCCTCCCTAATCCCACACTACTCTCCCCCTTAATCCCACACCACTCCCCCCTTAATCCCACACCACGCCCCCCTTAATCCCACACCACTCCTCCCCTTAATCGCACACCACTCCCCCCTTAATCCCACACCACTCCTCCCCTTAATACCACACCACTCCCCCTCCCTTAATCCCACACCACTCTCCCCTTAATCCCACACCACTCCCCCCCTTAATCCCACACCACTCCACCCCCTTAATCCCACACCACTCCCCTCCCTAATCCCACACTACTCCCCCTCTTAATCCCACACCACTTGCCCCTTAATCCTGCACCACTCCCCTCCCTTAATCCCACACCACTCCCCTCCCTAATCCAGCACCACTCCCCTCCCTAACCCCGCACCACTCCCCTTCCTATTCCACACCACTCCCCCCCTTAATCCCGCACCACTCCTCTCCCTTAATCCCACACCACTCCCCCTTAATCCCGCACCACGCCCCCCTTAATCCCACACCACTCCCCTCCCGAATCCCACACCACTCCCTTCCCTAATCCCACACCACTCCCCGCACTAATCCCACACTACTCCCCCCTTAATCGCACACCACTCCCCCCCTTAATCCCACACCACTCCCCCCTTAATCCCACACCATTCCCCCCTTAATCCCACACCACTCCTCCCCTTAATCCCACACCACTCCTCCCCTTAATCCCACACCACTCCTCCCCTTAATCCCACACCACTCCCCTCCCTTAATCCCACACCACTCTCCCCTTAATCCCACACCACTCCCCCCCTTAATCCCACACCACTCCACCCCCTTAATCCCACACCACTCCTCTCCCTAATCCCACAACACTCCCTCTCTAATCCCACATCACCCCCGTCATCCCACACCACTACTCTCCCTTCATCCCACACCACTCCCCTTCCTAATCCCGCACCACTCCCCTCCTAATCCCACACCACTCCCCTCCCTAATCCCGCACCAGAGGGAGATGGAGAGTGGAGCCTGGAGATAAAAGAGCGTGAGAAAGAGTGAGACGGAGAGTGGAGTTGGGAGATAAAATAGCGTGAGAAATAACGAGACTGAGAGCGCAGTCTGGAGATAAAAGAGCGAGTCTGAGAGCGGAACTGGGAGATTAATTGGCATAGGAAAGAACGAGATTGAGAGCGGAGCCTGGAGATAAAAGTGCGTGAGAAAGAGCGAGACTGAGAGTGGATCATTAGCTTGGAGTTTGGAGCACCTGAGGTGAAATCAGGATTCAAAGTGACATGGTTCAAGTGGAAGCAGCTGATTGGGTGAATATGGTTGGGTGAATATTTACTAGTTTTAACACTTATATTCTGTAAGGTCTATATTTTATGGTTTATAGGTTGCAAGGACTATATTCTGTAGCAACGAGGACCAGGGAAGATGGGCCCTAGAGTAATCATATTATTTTATTGAAAGTAATTTCCAAAAGATTTAATTTAAAGGAGTAAGTCATGGCAGGAGAGCTCAAAGCTGCAATGTGCTCCTCCTGTTTTATGTGGGGAGTCGGGAACATTTCCAAGGTCCGGGGCCAGCAAGTGTGCAGGAGGTATCTGCTGCTGCAGCTCCTGGAAGCCCGTGTTTTGGAGCTGGGCTGGCGGCTGAGGACACTGTGGAGCATCTGCATGGCAGAGGGTAATATGGATCGTGCATAGAGAGAGTTGGTCAAACCGCAGGCTAAGATTCCACAGGCAGGAAGGGAATGGGTGACCACCAGGCAGACTAAGAGAGCTAGGCAGGCAGTGCAGGAATCTCTTGTGGCCATTCCCCTGTAAAACAGGTATATAGCTTTGGATACTGTAGGGGGAATGGCCTCTCAGGGGAAAGCAGCAACAGCCAAGTTCAATGCACCATGATTGGTTCTGCTGCAGAGGGGAGGAGTAAGAACTGTGGGAATGCAATAGTCATAAAGGATTAAATCAGAAGGGGAATAGGTCAGTGTTTCTGTGGCTGCAAATAAGAGTCCAGGATGATATGCTGCCTCTCTGGAGCTTGGGTCAAGGATGTGTCAGAGCAGCTACAGGACATTCTGGAGGGGGGGGGGGGGAGTGAACAGCCAGTGGACATGGGACACATTGGCACAACATACGTAAAGATAGGGATAAGATCCTGTCGGTTTTGTGGACCTTATCAGATTGAAAGAAAATTAAGTGAGGTGAATTATGTGGTAAAAACGCCGGATAGAAGGAAAACTCACCGAGTGTGTCATGTAAATACTTTGAAAGGGAAGGATAGAAAAAGGAGGTTTCAATGATTCTAACTCAAAGTGACGAACCAAATCCAGATGACTGTGAATTTGACATACCTCAAATTAAACTGGAAAACGAGGATGTTTTAAAAAATTGGGATAAATTGTTCCAGAGGAAAAACGGACTGACCTGAAAGAGGTACTGATATCGCATGGGCATATTTGTGGAGATAAATTGGGAAGTACTAAAATGACTATACATGATGTAGATGTGGGAAATGGATCAAACAACATCCAGACAGACTTAACCTTTCAAATTGGCAGAGGTTAACAATAATTGAAGTGGGTTGCAGCCAATGGAGCTCACCCATAGTGATGGTACCGAAACCAGACGGTACCCAATGGTTGTGTGTGGACTATAGAAAGGTTAATGCAGGTACAAGAACGGACTCTTATCCTATCCCACATTTGGAGGATTGCATTGAGAAAGTGGGACAATCAGCTTTTATTTCCAAACTGGATTTACTTAAAGGTTACTGGCAACGGTTATCCAAAAGGGTGAAGGAGATTTCAGCTTTTGTGACTCCAGATGGTATATACCAATTCAAAGTTATGCCATTTGGCATGAAAAACGCCCCAGCCACATTTCAACGGTTAACTAACAAAGTCGTTTCAGGATTACCCAATTGTGCAGTATACATCGGCGATCTGGTAATTTTCAGCCAGACATGGAAAGAACATTTGAAACATCTGATGGAGTTATTCGGTCGACTTCAGGAGGCGGGTTTGGTGATAAACGTAGCCAAAAGTGAATTTGGAAAAGCCCAGGTCACTTTCCTTGGCCATCCAATTGGGCAGGGTCGAATAGTCACAGGGGATGTGAAACCAACAGTTAGAGGAGTTTCAATACCCTCGAGACAAAGGGAAATAATGTGATTTCTTGGCATGAGTGGATTTGATTGAACATTTGTGCAAATGTTTTGCAGCGTGTTTGCTCCACTGATGGACTTGCTGAAGAAACGTCGAAAATTTCAATGGACAGCAGACTTTCAACAGGCATTTGACTGCCTGAAAGCTGTGATATCCAATGCTCCTGTGTTGGAGAATTACAAGGGACTCTGTGATCAGATTGAACTAAAGTATCTGACTTTAAAGAGAAATGCCGAGGCGTAGAGAAATGGCTGGATCGTGTAGAGACTTTCTTATTCAAAGAGACTGTCAATCAAGAAGGATCTAAGTTGGAGGCAGAAAGAAAAATGGACTGTATTATCATACCTGTTTGCGTATGTTGTTTTTTGAAACAAAAAGTATATTTACTGTGTGCTTTTCTTAAAGGATAGTGAAAAGGTGAAAAATGAAACCATCTTGAAGTTGATGGTTTATTTTGTTTTCTTTTGGGGGGGGGGAGGTGCCATTTGAGAGTACCGTTAAGAAATGGGTGTTTATAAATGGGTGTGTATATAAATATCTGAAATGAGAGTACCTTTAAGAAATGGGTGTTCACTGCTGCAGTGATGTCAGAGAGTGGGTGGAGCTGGGCTGTCTGACAGCTTTTTACTTTCGTTTTTGAGCAGGCTGCAGGGTGTGTTTTAGTTTTGTTTTCAGAGCTGGATAGCTGCAGTCACAGCCAGAAGGCGTATGAAACTCTCTCTGTAATCTAAAGACTGTAAATCGATCCTGGTGATTTAAAACTAATAACAGTAGCGACTTTAACCTGATGTGCTTCTGGTAAAAGGTGTTTTAAGTCGTATGAATGTTAAAAGGAAAGTTTAAGGGATTACTTAGTGTTGCATTCTTTGGGGGTTGTATTTGAATTAATGGTTGCTAAGATGGTCACTGTATGTTTGAAAAAGGTTAACTTGAGTTCATAGAATAAACATTGTTTTGCTTTAAAAATAATTTTCCATTTCTGCTGTACCACACTTGTACAGTGGGCCGTGTGCTCCCCATACCACAATCTAGTAAACGTTGTGGGTCAGGTGAACGTCATCATACACTTTGGGATTCTCTAAACCCTGGCCCATAACAGGCCTAAAAGCAGAATATAGGGAGTTAGGAAGTAAATGAAAAGTAGGACCTCAAAGATAATGATCTCATGATTATTACTACTGCCATGTTCTAGACAGAGCGGAAATAGCAGGATATATCGGATGAATACGTGGCTGAAGAGATTGTGTGAGGTGGAGGGTTTCATATTTCTGGGACATTGGGACCAGTTCTGGGGAGGTGGGACCAGTACAAACTGGGTGGGTTACTCCCGGGCAGGGCCGGGACTGATGACCCAGAAGAAGGATTTGTTAGAGTGGGTTTTTGGGGAGGGTTAAACTAAAATGGCAGGTGGATGGGAACCTATGCAAAGTGTCAGAGGAGGAGGGAAACATGGCCAAGAACAAAAGACAGAAATGGGAATAAGGAAAGTGAAAAGCAGAGAAAACAAGAGCCAGAATCAAACAGGGCCACAGTGAAAAATAATGAGAACAGGACATGGAAGGTTAAAAAGATAAGTCTTAAACCTTTGTGCCTTAATGCGCAGACATTTCGTAATAAAGTAGATAAATTAATGCACAAATAGATGTAAACGGGTATGATATAGCCAGAATTACGGAGACATGCTGTAGGGTGGCTGGGGATGGAAATGAAACATTGTGAGTATTCAGTATTTAGGAAGGACAGACAAAAAGGAAAAGGCAATGGGTTGCATTGCTAGTTAAGGAGGAAATTAATGCAATAGTGAGGAAAGAAATTAACTCATAGACGATGTAGAGCTGGGACGCACCAAGTGGCATAAATGTTAGTAGGGGTTGTATACAGATCCCCAAACTGTATTGGTAATGTGGAGAATGTGGCATTCATAGAACATAGAACATGCAGTGCAGAAGGAGGCCATTCGCCCACCGAGTCTGCACCGACCCACTTAAGCCCTCACCCCCACCCTATCCCCATAACCAATAACTCCATATAACCCTTTTGGTCACTAAGGGCAATTTATCATGGCCAATCCACCTAACCTGCACGTCTTTGGACTGTGGGAGGAAACCAGATCACCCGGAGGAAACCCACGCAGACACGGGGAGAACGTGCAAACTCCGCAGACAGTGACCCAGCGGGGAATCGAACCTGGGACCCTGGTGCTGTGAAGCCACGATGCTATCCACTTGTACTACCGTGCTGCCAGGAAATTAGAAATGCATGTGATAAAGGAACATTTACAATTATGGATGACTTTAATCTGCATATGGACTGGGAAAATATAAGTAACAATACTAGCGAAGAGGAATTCCTGGAGTGTGTATGGGATGGTCTTCTGGACCGATACGTTGAGGAGCCAACTAGAGAACAAGCCATCCTAGACTGGGGGCTGTATAATGAGAAAGGAATCATTGGCAGTCTAGTTGTGTGAGCCCCCTTGGGGATGAGTGACCATAATATGATGGATTTTTTCTCAAGATGGAGACTGATGTGGTTGTTTTTGTGACTAGGGTCCTGATTCTAAGCAAAGAAAACTACAAGATACGAGTTAGTTTTGATGGATTGGGGAACGTTACTTAAAGGGATAACGGTGGCCAGGCAAGGGCAAACATTCAAAGAGTGCATGGGTGAATGGTCACAATCGTTCATTCCTGTCTGACGCAGAAATAAAATGGGAAAGGTGGCCAAACCATGACTTACAAGGGAAATTAGAGATAGCATTAGATCCAAGGAAGAGGCATACAAATTGGCCAGAAAAAACAGCAGACTTGAGGATTGGGAGCAGTTTAGAATTCAACAAAGGGATTGATTAAGAAAGGAAAATTAGAGAATGAGAGTAAGATTGTGGGGAACATAAAATCTGACTGTAAACATTTCTATGTGAAGAGAAAAAAACTGGTGAAGAAAGAAATGGCTGATCAACTAAATACATATTTTGGTTCTGTCCTCACAAAGGACGATGCAAATAACGCACCAGAAGTGTTGGAGAACATAAGGTTTAGTGAGAGGAAAGAACTGAAGCAAATCAATATTGGCAGGTAAATGGTGTTGGGGAAGTTGTTAGGATTGGAGACTGATAAATCCCCAGGGCCTGATAATCTACATCCCAAAGTACTTAAGGAGTAAGTGGTGGTGCACTGGTGGTCACCTTCTAAGATTCTATAGACCCTGGCACAGTTCCTGCAGATTGGAGGGTAGCTAATGTAACCCCACAATAAATAAAGGGAGGTAGAGAGAGAACAGGGAATGATAGACCAGTCAGCTTGATACCCTTGTGGGGAAAATGCTAGAGTCAATTATAAAAGATTTAATAGTAGAGCACTTGGAAAACAGTGGTAGAATCGGACAGAGTCAGCATGGATGTGGTTTATTTGGACTTCAAAAGGCTTTCAACAAAGTCCCGCATAAGGGATTAGCATGTAAAATTAAAGCGCATTGGATTGAGTGTAGCATATTGTAATAGATAGAAAGTTGGTTGGCAGACAGGAAACAAAGAGTAGGAATAAACGGAGCTTTTTCAAAATGGTAAACAGTGACTAGTGGGGTACCGCAGGGATCGGTGATGGGATACCAGCTATTCACAATATATATTAATGATTTAGATGAGGGAACTAAATGTCTGGATTCTCCGCTGACGGGATGCTCTGTTTTGCCAGCAGCCCGGGGTTTTCCTGATGGCGTGGGGCTGCCCCACAATGGGAAACCCCATTGACTAGCTAGCGAAATGGAGCATCCCGCCAATGTGCTGAACCAGAAATCTGACGCGACGGGACGGAGAATCCAGCCCAATATCTCCAAATTTGCAGATGACACAAAGCTGGATGGGAGGGTGAGTTTTGAGGAGGATGCAGAGATACTACAGTGTGATTTGGACAAATAGAGTAAGTGGGCAAATGAATGGCAGATGCAGTATAGTGTGGATGAATGTGAGGTTATCCACTTTGGTAGCAAAAACAGAAAGACAGGTTATTATCTGAATGGCTATAGGTTGAGCGAGGGGAATGGGCAATGAGACCTGGATATCCTTGTACACAAGTTGCTGAAGGTAAGCGTGCAGGTGCAGCTGGAGATGAAGAAGGCAAATGGTATGTTGGCCCTCATAGCGAAAGGATTCAAGTACAGGAACAGGGCTGGCTTGCTGCAGTTATACAGGGTCTTGGTGAGACCGCACCAGGAATACTGTGTGCAGTTTTTGTCTCCTTGTTTGAAGAAGAATGATCTTGCTGTAGAGGGAGTTCAGCAAAGGTTTACTGGGATGGCAGGACTGACGTATGAGGAGAGATTGAGTCGGTTAGGGTTATATTTCCTGGAGTTTAGAAGAATGAGAAACTTATAAAATTGTAACAGGACGGGATAGATGTAAGAAGGACGTTCCCAATGGCAGGGAGGTCCAGATCCAAGGTCCACAGTCTAAAGATACGGGATTAGGCAGTTAGGACTGAGATGTGGAGAAATGTCTTCACCCAGAGAGTGGTAATCCTGGAATTTGTTACCCCAAAAAGCAGTGGAGTCCAAAACATTGTATGGTTTTAAGAAAGAGTTAGAGATAGTTCTTGGGGCTAAAGGGTTCAAATGAAATGGGGGGAAAGCGGGAACAGGTTACTGAGTTGGATGAACAGCCATGTTCATAACGAATGGCGAAGCAGGCTCAAAGGACCGAATGGCCTCCTTCTGCTCCTATTTTCGACGTTTCTACGTGATGCTCATGTCACACCAACAAATAAATGAATATATCTGGGAGGGGGGGATAGAATAAAGGGGAAATGACAAATGTTAGTGGAGGAATAGGAAATAATAATAATATAATAATTATAATAGCATTTATTGTCACAAGTAGGCTTCAATGAAGTTACTGTGAAAAGCCCCTAGTCGCCACATTCCGGCGCCTGTTCGGGGAGTCTGGTACAGGAATTGAACCCGTGCCGCTGGCATTGTTCTGCATTACAAGACAGCTATTTAGCCCACTGTGCTAAACCAGCCCCTTCTCAAATAGCAGGGGCTGTTTAGCACAGAGCTTTGAAAGCAGACCAAGGCAGGCCAGCAGCACGGTTCAATTCCCTTATCAGCCTCCCCGAACAGGTGCCGGAATGTGGTGACTGGGGGCTTTTCACAGTAACTTCATTTGAAGCCTACTTGTGACAATAAGCGATTTTCATTCCATTTTCATTTCATTTCAAATATGATGAACTGATTGAATGGAGAGAGAGAGAAGAGTGTACATTATGAGGAGAGGGCAGTGAGATCAGGAATGGAATTGCGGAAGGGATGTGGATTGGTGGGAGAAAATAATAGAAGGGTAAAGGTCTGAAGAAGAAGTGAAATGTGAGGGGAATCATGGTTGGATAGTCCGTGAGAGATAGTTGCTTATGGAAAGGAAAAAGAGGTTAATATCATGAGAGATGGTAAGAAAATGACAAAGAGGTAGGATATTTCACACAAACTCGAAATAAATAAAAGTACACGGTTTCAAAGTCTATGGGGATATAGTGATGTAGGAGAATACATGACCTGATGAGGACTGATGTGGCCCTCATCCCAGAACAACAGAGTCTACTGTGGACTGTGAAATTCTGTGACTGCACATCATGGACTGCACATCATGGACTGCACATCATGGACTGCAAACTCCACACGGGCAATGATCCAGAGCCGGGATCTAACCTGGGACCTTGGCACCATGAGACAATAGTGCTAACCACTGCACCATGAAGGAGAAAGTGGTCCATGAACAGCAGACCATCACATTCTGAATTACAATCCCGAAACACTTTTGTCCTGGATGAAGAATGTTCGAGCTCATGGTGAGACGAGCGAGGTGCTGTCAGCACCAAATTGCCGTACATGGCTAGAGATTGACCTTTATGCTGTTGTCATGGTAATCCTGTGACCAGCATTGACAAAGAGGCGGGTGATATGTAAAGGAGGATGAATACAATTATCCAATCAGCAGCTTTGGCTGAAAATGCTTACAAATGCACTGTGGTAGTATGACTAGGGGTATTACGGTACCTGGAAGTGTGAGCTGCCATTGGTGCAGAGGACTCGCTGCCCATTGGCCCAGGTATCATGTGCCTCTTATCCCTATTGGCTAAGAGGAAGGTAGCTCCGCCTATGAGGCGGGGTATAAGAACCCGTGTTCCCGGCAGCCAGCCATTTTCCTGTACGTCTGCTGCCAGGCTCATTTCTTGCTAATTAAAGCCTTTCGTTTCGGACTTCACCTACGTTTCATGTCCATTGATTGTGCATCATGCACCAGCTATAATCGGTAACTTCTGAATTCCTCTGTAGCCCCCAAGTTAATCAATCAAAGTGCCAGGAAATAGTCCACAAATCCTCAAAACCGTAGCTAACTAGCAACTTACTACCTGTAACTGCGGATGTTAATTTAATCCAGGAATTTGTAAGTTCGGTTTTAAAGAGTTATAATGAATTCCTATCCAGTGTAACAGCTGTTCTGCGAAAAGATTCAGGACCCTTTCACAGTCCTCTATAGCTGAACTTGTGAGAAAAATAGTAAGGGAAATTAAAAATTCATAACAAGAATGGATGAAGGTCAGCAAAATAAAAATTAATTTCATTTTCTATTATACCAGCAGTTATTCCTGCTATAATATTTCCCAATTTAATTCCACCGGCTCGGCAGCATTACTGACCATTTCGAAGATAATCAGGCGCCTCATCAGGTACCTTCCTATACAGCAAAGGTGTAAGGTATAGCTAAATTGGAAAGTATGCAAATGCTATGGAATAAAGGCATGAATAAATTGAAAAAAAAAAGACTATCTCAAAAACTAAATGAAACATAGAAAGTTTAGGGACATAGAAAGTGGGATCAGGAGGAGGCCATTCAGCCCTTTGATCCTGCCCCAGCATTCATTATGGTCACAGCTGATCACCAAACTCAGTGACCTGTCCCTACTTTTCCCCCATATCCTTTGATCCCTTTAACCCAAAGAGCTTTAGACCATAAGACCATAAGACATAGGAGCAGAATTAGGCCACTCGGCCCATCGAGTCTGCTCCGCCATTCGATCATGGATGATATTTTCTCATCCCCATTCTCCTGTCCTCTCCCCATAAGTAAGACCTTAATCTCTTTGTTGAAAACATACAGGGCTGGATTCTCTGCTCCGTGTCAGTGGACGCACGAATCGCAATGGGGCGGTGAATTGTGTAAAATTGGAAAGATTAGATTTGGGCCCGGCGCTGATTCCGATGCCATGCTCTGGTCCCTCGCTGGTGGCGAAATCGAAGTTTGCGCCCATGCGCTGACGGGTCCATGCAAAACCGTCATTTGCATGGATTTTAATATCATTAGCTGGTTGCACACTTAATGCTCCACTCCTCTGTGATGCTGCGCTTCTCTCAGGCAGAAGTCACGCAGGATGCAAGTATTTACAAACTGGGCCTGCACACCATGTACATTTCGGTTTATTGTTACGTGTATCGAGGTACAGTGAGAAGTATTGTTCTGTGTACAGTCCAGGCAGATCGTTCCATACCTGAAAAACATAGGACATACGATAGATACACAATGTAAATACATAGAAACAGACACTGGGTGCAGCATATGGAGTGTAGTGCTACACAGTAGAGAAGGTGCGTGGAGCAATTAGTTCAGTCCACAAGAGGGTCATTCAGGAGTCTGAATCCTTGGGTGTGATCTACCAGCCCTGTCCCGCCTGATGCCAGGAGAGGCCTTTTCTGGGATTTACCCAGCTCGCCGTGCCTCGCGAGATCTAACGGGATCTCACGAGACGTCGCGGTCTTGATCTACCCCTTGTAGGTGGGATCAGTTTTTGGCCAATCTGCATATTAGTGTGAGTCGCTAGTCTCACGGTAACATGCAGCTTGCCTGATCGATCCAAAGCGTTGGAATGTAACCCCTTTATCTTGGAGACCTTCGGCGAGCGCCGTTCAGTACTGGTACCCACAAACAGGGACCAGGCAGAACTGCACTTGGGGGACCTCCCAGTGGATCGGAGGTCCCCGGGTGATTGGCCTCCAGGCAGGCTGGCACCCTGACACTGCTGGTGCCACCTGGCACCTTGGCACTGCCAGTCTGGCAGCACTGCCAATGTGTCCAGGTAACACTGGCAGGGGCAGTGCCAAGGTGCCAGGTTGGCAGTGCCCACGCTTTATGGATCGGGCCCGGGGTGCCCTGCCCATGTGAGGTCGGGTGGGGACCACGAGCTGCCCCTTGTTGGGGATCCGGGGGCTTGTGTCATTGCGGGGTCGAGAGATCGTGGTGCCATTTAAAACTGGCGTCCCAATCTCCTCCTGCACTGAGGAGTTCTGGTGAGTGAAGCTCCTCAGTGCAGCTTTGGCAGGGCGTTCCCTGCAGAGAATAAGTTTCACAATATGGCCCCCTGCGCTGCCAAAGACTACAGCTACCCAGTGAGAGCGTGCACCACCTGTGCCAGGTGGTGGCACACCTGGCATCGCAGAGGGTTTGGAGGAGGACACCCGCTCCTGGTGGCCATCAAGATGATGCTCACCATGAATTTTTATGCCCCTGGATCTTTCCAAAGCTCGAGCAGGGACCTGTGTCGGATATTGAAAATGTCCACCCATCGGTGCCTCCGTGATGTAATGGATGCCCTATGCGCCTGAGATCAGACTCTATAACCTTCAGTCTGGACCAGACCCAGGATGCACAGGCAGCAGGATTTGCCACCATAGCTGGCATAAGCGATGGGATACATGTCCCCATATGAGCACCATTTTATTAGGGAGTGTCCTTCATCAATAGGAAGACCTGTTGAAGACCTGGGTGACCACCAGCTGCACATGATGCCCGCCTGTGCCCAATACCCAGGGAGCGTGCACAACACTTACATCCTGGCGCACTTTGAGATTCCTGGCACTTTTGAGGCGCTTCCTTGAGTGAGGCGCTGGCTCTTGGGCAACAAGGGCTGCCCGCTGAGATCATGGCTAATGACACATATCCAGAGGCCCCAGACCGATGCGGAGATCTGTTATAACGACACTCATGAAGCAACCAGGTGCATTACTGAGCAGTGCATCGGCAACGTGAAGATACGCTTCCAATGCCTGGAACGCTCTGGTGGGGCCCTCCAATATAGCCTCAGGAGACTCTCAAGCATCCTGCTGGCCTGCTACATTCTGCACAATGTTGTGCAGCAGAGGGGGGACATGCTGGAGAAGGACAAAGAACGCCAGGCCTAATCGGACGAGGAGGATGAGAAGGGTGTCCACGATGATCCGGACATGGAGCTCGAACTGGCTAGGCAGGCTGCCCAACAGTCATCCAGGGCTGGCGCACACGGGACAACCTCTTCAACTTCCAATCTGCCAACTAAAAGGCTGGTCCACCGGCAGCTCTGCCACCCTGTGCCACCTCTCCATACCCACCACTACTTAAAAATGAAACCCTCTTTCTCATAACTGCTCACCCTTCCCTGTCCCTCCTCCCTCCACTCCGCCCTCCCTGTCCCTCCTCCCTCCACTCCGCCCTCCCTATCCCTCCTCCCTCCACTCCGCCCTTTCCTGTCCCTCCTCCCTCCACTCTCCCTGTCCCCTCCCTCCCTCCGCCCTCCCTATCCCTCCTCTCTCCACTCACACTTTCCTGTCCCTCATCCCTCCACCCTCCCTGTCCCTCCTCCCTCCACTCCACCCTCCCTGTCCCTCCCCCCTCCACTCCACCCTTTCCTGTCCCTCCTCCCTCCACTCTCCCTGTCCCTCTTCCCTCCACTCCACCCTCCCTGTCCCTCCTCCCTCCACTCACCCTTCCCTGTCCCTCCTCCCTCCACTCCCCCTCCCGTCCCTCCTTCCTCCACTCACCCTTCCCTGTCCCTCCTCCCTCCACTCCCTCCTCCCTCCACTCCACCCTCCCTGTCCCTCCTCCCTCCACTCCGCCCTCCCTGTCCCTCCTTCCTCCACTCACCCTTCCCTGTCCCTCCTCCCTCCACTCCCTCCTCCCTCCACCCACCCTTCCCTGTCCCTCCTCCCTCCCTCAACCTTCCCTGTCCCTCCTCCCTCCACTCACCCTTCCCTGTCCCTCCTCCCTCCACTCCGCCTCCCTGTCCCTCCTCCCTCCACTCCACCCTCCCTGTCCTTCCTCCCTCCACTCCGCCCTCCCTGTCCCTCCTCCCTCCACCCTTCCCTGTCCCTTCTCCCTCCACTCCACCCTCCCTGTCCCCCCTCCCTCCGCTCCGCCCTCCCTGTCCCTCCTCCCTCCGCTCCGCCCTCCCTGTCCCTCCTCCCTCCACTCCACCCTCCCTGTCCCTCCTCCCTCCACTCACCCTCCCCTGTCCCTCCTCCCTCCACCCTTCCTTGTCCCTCCTCACTCCACTCACCCTTCCCTGTCCCTCCTCCCTCCACTCACCCTCCCTGTCCCTCCTCACTCCACTCCACCTTCCCTGTCCCTCCTCCCTCCACCCTCCCTGTCCCTCCGCTCCACCCTCCCTGTCCCTCCTCCCTCCACTCCGCCCCTCCCTGTCCCTCCTCCCTCCACCCCACCCTCCCTGTCCCTCCTCCCTCCACTCACCCTCCCTGTCCCTCCTCTCTCCACTCCACCTTCCCTATCCCTCCTCCCTCCACTCCGCCCTCCCTGTCCCTCCTCCCTTCCCTGTCCTTCCTCCCTCCACTCCGCCCTCCTTGTCCCTCCTCCCTCCCTGTCCCTCCTCCCTCCACTCACCCTTCCCTGTCCCTCCTCCGCTCCACCCTCCCTGTCCCTCCTCCCTTCGCTCCACCCTCCCTGTCCCTCCTCCCCTCACTCCACCTTCCCTGTCCCTCCTCCCTCCACTCCACCCTCCCTGTCCCTCCTCCCTCCACTCCACCTTCCCTGTCCCTCCTCCCTCCACTCACCTTCCACTGTCCCTCCTCCCCTCACTCCACCTTCCCTGTCCCTCCTCCCTTCACTACACCTTCCCTGTCCCTCCCCTCCCCTCACTATCCCTTCCCTATCCCCAGTCCTTCACTCCAACTTTCTAAGTGAGGATCCTACCAGCATCAGGACCGGGTGTTGGCCCAGGGTTGGCAGTGTCAGTGGGTCTTGTTCACGGGACAGAGGATGATGATGACTCGCTGTGAGATGAGATCTGGTGCTCCTCATCGCTTGACAAAGTCTGACTCCTGCCTTTAGAACACATTCCACTGTCTGCCCCAGTGACCCCTCTATGCGTTCTGGCCAATCCATCTCATGGGTCCATGTATCCTTCAGGGGATGGGGGGGGGGGGGGGGGGGGGATGTGGAGATGGTGAACGATTAGGGCTCAGCTCACTGGGTAAGCTGTCATGCAAAGTGGCTCCCACTCTGGCCCTGTGCCTGCCACGTCTCTCTGAGGGTGAAAACAGGTGGGATGTTCATGTGCTATAGGAGACCTACCCCACCCCATGTGCTATAGGAATCCTACCCCACCCCATGTGCCACAGGAGACCTACCCCACCCCATGTGCCATAGGGGACCTACCCCACCCCATGTGCCATAGGGTCCTACCCCACCCCATGTGCCACAGGAGACTTGCCCCACCCCATGTGCCATAGGGTCCTACCCCACCCCATGTGCCATAGGGTCCTACCCCACCCCATGTGCCATAGGGACCTACCCCACGCCATGTGCTATAGGAGACTTGCCCCACCCCATGTGCTATAGGAGACCTACCCCACCCCATGTGCTATAGGAGACTTGCCCCACCCCATGTGCCATAGGGTCCTACCCCACCCCATGTGCCATAGGAGACCTACCCCACCCCATGTGCTATAGGAGACCTACCTCACCCCATGTGCCATAGGGTCCTACCCCACCCCATGTGCCATAGGAATCCTACCCCACCCCATGTGCCATAGGAATCCTACCCCACCCCATGTGCCACAGGAGACTTGCCCCACCCCATGTGCCATAGGGTCCTACCCCACCCCATGTGCTATAGGGTCCTACCCCACCCCATGTGCCATAGGGTCCTACCCCACCCCATGTGCTACAGGGTCCTACCCCACCCCATGTGCTATAGGAGACTTGCCCCACCCCATGTGCTATAGGAGACTGCCCCATCCCATGTGCCATAGGGTCCTACCCCACCCCATGTGCCACAGGAGACTTGCCCCACCCCATGTGCTATAGGAGACCTACCCCACCCCATGTGCTATAGGAGACTTGCCCCACCCCATGTGCTATAGGGACCTACCCCACCCCATGTGCCATAGGGACCTACCCCACCCCATGTGCCATAGGGACCTACCCCACCCCATGTGCCATAGGGTCCTACCCCACCCCATGTGCCATAGGGTCCTACCCCACCCCATGTGCCATAGGGTCCTACCCCACCCCATGTGCCATAGGGGACCTACCCCACCCCATGTGCCATAGGGTCCTACCCCACCCCATGTGCCATAGGGTCCTACCCCACCCCATGTGCCATAGGGTCCTACCCCACCCCATGTGCCATAGGGTCCTACCCCACCCCATGTGCCATAGGGACCTACCCCACCCCATGTGCCATAGGGTCCTACCCCACCCCATGTGCCATAGGGACCTACCCCACCCCATGTGCCATAGGGTCCTACCCCACCCCATGTGCCATAGGGTCCTACCCCACCCCATGTGCCATAGGGACCTACCCCACCCCATGTGCCATAGGGACCTACCCCACCCCATGTGCCATAGGGTCCTACCCCACCCCATGTGCCATAGGGGACCTACCCCACCCCATGTGCCATAGGGTCCTACCCCACCCCATTTGCCATAGGGACCTACCCCACCCCATGTGCCATAGGGTCCTACCCCACCCCATGTGCCATAGGGACCTACCCCACCCCATGTGCCATAGGGGACCTACCCCACCCCATGTGCCATAGGGTCCTACCCCACCCCATGTGCCATAGGGACCTACCCCACCCCATCCTCCAGGCTGCAGCACCGCATCACTGGTCACGTGAGCCTGGGACATGACAGTCTGTGACTGAGCTCCCCTGGCCTGTGCCTCAGCCATCAATCGCACAGTATTCCTCAAGCCTTGGATGTCTTGACCCATGTCTCTGCCTTCTTGCCCCAGGCCTTCCATTCCGGACGCCTCCCGGTCAGTGTTGGCCTGGAGGCCATGCATTGTCGCTACCAGCTCCTGTGCCTGAAGGTGGTTGGAATCCTCCAGCTGCACCTGTAGGCTCTGGAAAGTCATCGACACGTCCTCCTGTAGTTCCTGGCATTGTGTCGGCATCTGTACCAGTGATGTGCTCATAGTTTCCAGAAGCGTGACAGCTGTCTGGACTACAGCTGTTCCTTGGGATCGGGCAGCCTTCCGGCCGTTTGCTCCCTCGGGAGTGTCTGCCTCCACCTGATGTGCTGCAGCATGTGTGACGTGCGGACCCGATGGTGATCCACAAGACTCCTCACTAAAATGTCCCATCGAGGTGATCGTCTCTGCGATGGTGGAGGGTGCAGGTGAAAGCAGTGCCGAGAGGTCAGTGCCTTCGCCGGACTGGTCCTCCGCGGTGTGCTGGGGATGTGACTGGGGGACAGTGACCCCAGACAGCCAGGCCTAGGCTGTTGTTGATCCTGCAAGACAAACGACATGGTGAGATATTGGGATGGAGTGGTCTATGGGGGAGGGGCGCCTCACTTGCCATAGGGACATTGGGGTTGCACTGACCTCTCACTTGGTTGCCTAATGCCGACCTCCGTTTCAGCCACTGCCCTTTCCTTGGCCTTGCCCGCTAGTTGTTTAACCCTCTCCTCCGCAGGGGTTTGTGCGCACAGGGCAGGGATGCCCCCTCCTGTCTTCTGCCGCTCTGATCTGTTATGGGCCACCTTGTCCTAGGGGGACACAGAAAGGATTCAGTGCAAATCTGGGAGGCAGGTTCTCTGGGGGGGGGGGGGGGGGGGTCTGTAGCTGGTGGCGGTGTGCAAGGCTCCTGGCCAAAGAGGACAATACATGTGTTGGGGTTTGGTGGAGGGTGGGTTATAAGAGAGATGCAGGCAGTGGGGTGGGGTTGGCCTCTAGCGTATTGGGGGTGTGGAGGAGTGAGAAACGGGAGTGATGTCAGGAACACAGCGGTGATGACTCACCGGAGCTGCCCTGAGGAGCTCATTCATCTTTTTGTGGCACTGGGTTCCAGTCCTCCTCGTCAGGTTGGCAGAACTGACCGCCTCTGCCACCCTCAACCCAGGCCCTGTTCTGTACAGTTGGCTTTAGTCTCTGCCCCACCCTGGGGAAGAAGGTGTTCCTCCTCTCCTGCACTGCATCTAGCACTCTGTCCAGCTCACCCTCCAGGAGCTGTGGCGCATGTCTCCGTGCTGCCATCTTCTTGGCTGGAATGAGAGGTGAGGGGAGCGCCTATAAGCAGCTCCAGCTTGTCAGGCTCTCCAGCGCTAATTCTGGACCCAGCAAATTAGATGCCGGAAGGAATGGGAATCGCTCTGAATTCACATGGGGAAAATCCTGGCCAATTTGCATGTCCTGACTCACTTACTGAATAGTGCGCCCAAAGGGAATGTGAATCAGACGCAATTCCATCCTGGAGAAAACACACAGGGCGCAATTCACTCAAAAAACGACTAAGTGCCATTTCGGGCAAGTTTGACGATGCATGTGGGTGAGATCCGGACCTGGATTCACCCACATCATCATTTTATGGGTTTTGGTGGTCAAGCCCAAACTTTGAAATTTTTTTTTGCAGTGGGGAGCTGAACTCGTTGGCGAGACTGGCTCCTCAGGGATTGGGCCGGCATTTTGAAAGGATGCCTCGATCTTTAAGTGAGCTTGAGCATCTTCCACATCCCCCACCCATGGGCAATCCCCCCCCCCCCCCCCCCGCCCCAAGTGAACACACCCCACAATGGGGTCACTGAGGGCCCCCACCTTTAGAAACCCGGCCTTCAGGTGCCCCGCCATTCAAGTCCCCCCTTCACCACTCCAGTCTTTATGATGCATCTTCATACCCCCCCTTCACCAACCCCACCCTTTAGACCCCCCTCCACCTCCCCCTTTCATGGCATGCTCCCCTCAGGCTCAACCTTTGGCAGTGTCAACCTTTCACTGCCAGCCTGGCACTCAGGCAGTGCCCCGATACCCTGGCAGTGCCAGCCTGGCACCCCCAAGGTCAGAATCAAACTGAGATCCCTGGCACTATGAGGCAGCAGTTCTAACCACTGTGTCAGTTTCACGGACAAGCTTGTCTATACCAGATGGGTAGTCCAGCAGCTTTTACTGTGCGGGCTGGCGTCAAGGAATGGGGTTGGTTGGGGCACCCTCCTTTGGGTGTCCTCTGTACTCATTGCAGGCAACCCCAAAGGTCATGTCCTCGTTTTAACCCACCCACCACCACAGCCTCTCAACCACAGGCCCCCACCTTCCTCAACCCTCTTGATGGGGGTCTGCCAACCCAGGCACCTTCCATACGTCTTATCTTGAAGCCTGCCTTCATAATCTCCTCTTGTTCGGGGACCACCTGTGAGTTGCAGCATTGGCCACCGTTCATACCTGGGTGTTTCAGGAACTGAATGGCGGGCAGCTTATGAAGGCAGAACTTCCTCCTCACATGGGAGGAGAGGTGTCACCTTGAGACAAGTAACACTGCTTCATGAAATGGCTGCAGGCCAGCTGGCCCTTTATCGGGCAGCACCGTGGGCATTTATTTAGCTGCAGCGAGTGATGGATGGGGAATGCGGCACCTCATAAACTCCAGCCTGCGGTCTCCATAATCTCATCATCAAAATGTACCACCTCACACTTATCTATATTCAATCTAACTTGCCAATTATCGTGCCCATTTTAAATAATAATAATAATCACTTCTTGTCACAAGTAGGCTTCAAATGAAGTGACTATGAAAAGCCCCTAGACGCAACATTCCAGCACCTGTTCGGGAAGGCCGGTACAGGAATTGAACCCGCCCTGCTGGCCTTGTTCCGCATTACAAGCCAGCTGTTTAGCCCACTGTGCTAAACCAGCCCCATTTTGCAATAATGGCTCACCGATCAGTGGGAATAGTTATTCCACAGGCAGCATTTAACAGCTTCATTGCTTTGGTTTGAGTTTCCCCTTCCTGTGTCGCCTCAATAGACCGGTGATGATTTCCTGGGAGTACTTTGATCCCAACGCAGCCGCATGGATCTTGCCTGTGGACTGAGGGACTTCTCTCACCAATCCATTGGCTGTTTTTCTGAGCCAGACAGTTCCCCTCCACCACCTTCTGAAGGACCTTTCGCGATTGGCAACACAACCCCTCTCTGTGCCCGGTTCTCCCCCCTTGGCTGATGGAAGGAGCTGCCAGACTAACATTGGTCTTCCCTGGATTATTTATCTCCCCCACGGATAGCCTTCCTGGCTCCGCCCTCTACTGCTCTGCCATTCCGGAAAATTAGATTTTATCATCACACTCAAGAGAATTGAGCAACCTGTCACAACATGGTCACATTTAACGCTACTTTTAACATTTCTTAACAAGCTAAATGTTGTAAAGTTCCTCATCAAGTAGTGCAATATGTACTGAGAATGATGGAAAGGACTATCAGAAGAGTTCTCTTTTCAAGCCCTGTCCCAGAGGCCTCACCATATTAGTGGAACATGAGCAGATTTCTGGAATAGGGAAAGCTATTCCCAAGTATGCAAAGGAGGTGACCGGGGGTGGGGGGGTACCTTATCACAGTAAGAGTCAATGGGCGGGATTTTCTGGTCGCTCACACTGGCGGATCTTACGGTCCTGCCGATGGCACAATCCCGCCGCGGGTTTTGCAACGGCGAGGGGTGCATTCAACGGGAAACCCCATGACAACAGTGGGACCAGAAGATCCCACCGCCGGACACTGGCGAGCCCCCCCCCCCCCCCCCACCCCCCAAGCTACCGAAGGGGAAGAAATTCCCACCCAGTGCTTTGACCAGGATTTTGAGGATTTGATGGGGAGGACTGGGGAAATTGTGGGATTTTAGGAGAACAAGGTGATGACATGGAAATTGCAGTAGAAAAACTGGACAATTGAGAGAGAGAAATGTGAGTAAGTAGTTACAAATTTGTGCAAATGAACATGGAAGAGTTATGTACATACTAACGCAGCAAGAAGCCAGGACTGCAGGAATGAATTACCCTCGAGCCACATCACCCTGTGTCATTCACCTTGGTTACTTCTTGTTTAAAGGCAAAATTTGGAATTTACCCCAATACGGATCACATAACAGGAAAACACTTATAGCATGTAAGGAAATGGTAGTTTCTTTATTGTGATGGATGAACTTCATAGTCTGGACCCTAATCTATAAATATTCTATGATTGTTAACATATACACATCGATGCACGCGAAGACAATACAGCTTCTCGCTTGTCATATTTAGTCATCACATCCCATATCCTCTCTTCACAAACCACGGATAATCCGGAAAAGGTGATGACTATAGATAGACCTGCCAGGAAACCTCTTTCCTGTTGCTTCACACCCGTTACAGTTATATTGGCGGGGTCCACAAGGCTGAAGCTGTACCTCCCGGAGATAATCCCACACCATATGCCCACATTTAATTCAGCCAACCCTTGAGTTACGCAATTGGTGCGGATGCAAAGCTGAAAGCTGTCTCCATTCTGTGATACAACAGTCTGAATGGGGGGGGGGGGGGGGGAGAAGAGGGAAGTACTTGAACCTTTGAAACCTGGAGAGAGAAATAAATTGTTGGACACACCAGCAATCAAATAGATACATTAATTACATTTTCAACTAGCACTGTGTCATGTAAAATTATCTGCCAGGAACAGTTGGAAGTCAGTGTTAATTACAATTATTTATAATATGCAACCAGTCCTAGATCTCCACCGGGGAAACCTTAGAGGTGGATATGCCGATAATGGTGCGACTGAGGTTTTAGTCCTTCAACTTTTAAAAATGACTCTAAATTTCACCTTCAGCCCAGTAACAATTTATCCTCCTGTCAATTGACAAGTGATCAGAGCTTTCTGTCTGAGCCTCTGGAGCCTGTAAACATCCGTCTGTTTTGAGATGTTGAAACTCTGGCAGCACCCGCGTGAGCTTCTTACCTGGACAGGTGTAACGTATGTATAAAGATGAATTCTGCCACCTGATGGTCATCGGCAAAATATCAGCACACAAATAATTGGAATTGAATGAATTTATTGATCTTGCACTGAAGTTGCTCACAGTTATATTACAAAGGGGAGGGGGCTGGGTACATTTGATAGTTGGTCTGTTAAATAAGTAAATTTTTTTTCTCCAATGTACAAAATAGGAAGGATCTCAATATAAGTATTGCTTTATTTCTTCCCCTTCCTGCTTGTACCGTCCAGGATGTAGTCCAGCCATTTTGCAGAGGTACGGTGTAAGGAAGCATTAGTTTGTACAGATAGGAGAGCAAGAAAGAGGAAAGAGCATTTTGAGAACAATTACAGCAACATCATGCAAAGAAAAAACCATGTCTGACATGCACACAGTTATACAAGATAAATTCAATAACAGTAACCTCCAGTGGCTCAAAGTCCATTGTTGATTTACTTCTGTACAAGAACTGGTCCAATAATTTTACCTGTGGAACACGCACACTGATATGAAACTAACAAATAGCAATATAAGGTAATCATTTCAGACACTACTGCTATTCTACATTTTTAAAGTACCGTTTGTTCTTTAAACATATACTACAAGTTCCTTGAATCGGGACAGAATAAGTTAATATTGTGCACAGAGCTCTGATAAATTGGACAAAATATTTTTTTTTCTCCTTTAATACAGTAAGTGTTGCCTCTATAAGTCATTCACAATGAAAGACAACATTCATACACCTAGACATTCTGCTGATAAATTACCGGGTTTCAATAAATAAGAACAGAAAGGGGGGAGAAAATATCTATAAAATGTCCACAATAAATGTAGCCTTTTACAGCAGTGGGTGGTCAAACTGTGCCCCCCACCCCATGATAGTAAACTAGCAACATGGTTCAGTCGAACATGGTGCCCTTGTGAAATGAATAAAATATATCTATATACACATATATATTACCCTGAAAATAAATAATACTGACAAACTTATAACTGGCAACACAGTGTTTGAATCTGTCTTGTTCTACAGCTAAACAAGGTGTCACAACTAGACAAACATAATCTGTACAGAAAGTAGGGGTGGTACAAGTGTTTGTTACACTAGTACGTGCTTTAGTTCCTTGCTGCGTTGTTGTCTGACCCCCTCTCTCCCCCCCCCCCCCCCCCCTGACATCTTACCCATCAGCAGCAGTCTCACCAAAGTCTTGCTTCAACAAAGAGAGAGTCCACTGTAGCTGCCGAAGCTCATGTTGCCGTGCGGTGCTGTTCAATTCAGCCCCCACATCCCCTCTCTGGTGGACGACCTGCTGCTGAAGGGTGTCAAGTCGTTCCCAGGATTTCCGTTCCTTTTTTCCTGGGACGCAGCAGCTCCAGATGGGTCAAGTGTTTAAGCGTCAAAAGAGGCGCCAGGTTCCCACATGCACCAAGATATCAGCTGCCTTTTCCTTCGACAAATGTCCGCAGCCATAGGGGTTCACCAGCTGGGATTTAACAAGTTTTCTGGACAGTTCCTGGCAGTAGAGTGGAAATAAATCAGGTCATCATAAAAGGGGAGCAGCAAAAAAAAAACAGGGAAACAATTGTTGTAGCAGGGGGTTGCACGTGCTAATCCTCAGTTATTTATAATCATTCCACCATACAAAATTCTGTCTATGGACATTGTACCGAAGCAGTCTGTTATTTACATCCTTTCAGAACATGGGACTAATTCTAAATGGTTTTTAAGGTAGGTCCTGTGTCCCAATACTTGGCACCATCTTTGCCTTCTCTCTCCCAGTTGGAAATTTAGAGACTCCTCTAGAACCATAGTCAATAGCATCAGAACCATTCTGCTTGCTGTTTTGTGCCATGTTTGGTTGGCGTAGCTGGCTGGGTGAGCTACTTGCCCCCATTGTTCTCCTCGTCTGAAAAAAGTTGTTTAATTACGTCAAAGAAGTTACTCAATGGGCTGCCTGGGTACACAAACAGAAAGAAAGAAAGAACAAACAAACAGATGAACAATGGGTCACGAAAGAAGTGAAATGAGATCCATAGGCAGAAGCGTCTGAAAGAAGAAGCACGTCACCACTGAGCCTTTGAAATCACAACTTTCTTCGGTTACTTGGCTGGCAAAGTCAAATACTTCTTGCGACTTATTTTGTTGTTGTTGTTAAAAAGTGGCTTTGGATCCTGCTTGAATGGAATTAGTCAAGAGACAGAATGGAAGAGCATTGAAGATGCTGAAAGGGTGTGGGGGGAGGGGGGGGGGGCGGAGACGGGACTAGGTCTCGCTGGAAAGTGGGAAGTTGCTGAGAACTGTTTTAGTTCCTTCTGCAGCCATGAGCACTGATGGAGCATACATTTCAACACAGAACTCTTAGCCACTTACATCTTTCAGACCCCTCTCATAGAACATAGAACATAGAACAGTACAGCACAGAACAGGCCCTTCGGCCCTCGATGTTGTGCCGAACAATGATCACCCCACTTAAACCCACGTAACCCGTATACCCGCAACCCAACAATCCCCCCATTAACCTTACACTACGGGCAATTTAGCATGGCCAATCCACCTAACCCGCACATCTTTGGACTGTGGGAGGAAACCGGAGCACCCGGAGGAAACCCACGCGCACACGGGGAGGACGTGCAGACTCCACACAGACAGTGACCTAGCCAGGAATCGAACCTGGGACCCTGGAGCTGTGAAGCATTGATGCTAACCACCATGCTACCGTGAGGCCCTCTCGGAGGGACAGAGAAAGCCGTTGGGGGGGGGGGGGGGGGGGGGAGAAAAAGTGACATTTAGCCTTCCCCAGACCAGGGCCATTCCCCAGACCATCAGTTTGGAACTGCAGCAATTGACACTACCCAGAGATTGTAGTGAACGTGACTGGATTAAAAGTAGTCCATTGCGGCTCTCTCTGGTACCGTTCATCATAAAGGAATCAGCGGCATTTAGTGCTAACTGTCTCAACGCTGCACTTTGATGACAGAAACACTTTTGAGCCTTCCTGGCTGAAAATGTGTTCATAAACTAATTATTCGCTATAATACCTTCCCATTACTTAAAAGAGGAAGCCATTCTAATTTATATTCTGCATAACCGAGGTTAAACTGCACGTTAAACCTTTGTAATAGCTTTTAAGGCAGGGCACCTTTCAAGCTGCAGGAAGATTTAATAAAACTGACAAATTATTTTATAAATTTAATCTGCACACCCGGAGTATTTTTAAAAGCTGCCATCATTTTCGGTCTAATTCAATTTAGCTCCTTGATGGCTCAGTTGTTAAATACCGACGCGGAAACAAATCAAAGTCCTTGTGATAAGTTAGCGACAAGCTGCTGGGCCAGCATTATATTTAGCCAAAGGACACTGAGGGTCCTCCTCCTGATTCACCGCTGGAAAGTGTGTATGTTGACACTGAGTGAGGACAGGAGTGAATTTGATTGTGATAACTACCTTCTCACCCTTGTTAAACTAAATCCATGTGTTCAAGAGAGGGATAGAAGGGAAGAAACTGGCAGAAAGCTAACCTTGGTTCAAATTGCATTTTCTAAGTATTGGAATAGGAGTTTAAAGAGGAAGTTTCCTTAAGTATATGGTAATTTCAGAAACTGACGATTCCAAATGAATAATGTAACTCATACATTGGCATTTTAGTTCAAAAGGTTCTTTTTCAAACTAAGCACGTCTGTGGTTGAGATGATGTTCATAGAATCACAGAATAATACAGTGCGGAAGAGGCCTTTTGGCCCATCGAGTCTGCACTGATGCATGAAAGACAACCTGCCGACCTAATCCCATTTGCCAGCACTTGGCCCATAGCCTTGAATGTTATGACGGGCCAAGTGCTCATACAGGGACTTTTTAAAGGATGTGAGGCAACCCGCCTCTATCATCCTCCAAGGCAGTGAATTCCAGACCATCACTGCCCCCTGGGTAAAAAAGATTTTCCCCAAATCCCCTCTAAACCTTCTGCCCCTCACCTCGAATGTGTGTCCCCTCGTAGCTGACCCTTAAAAAAGGGGAATAACTGCTCCCTATCCACCCTGTCCATGCCCCCCATAATTTTCCCCAAGATGCTGCCAAGTGAATAAACAATGCACTCCTCATTCATCTCGCAGCCTAAGGTTGATCATTCCAAGACCCAGAGCTACCTTCACTTTGGAACACTATTAGAAACTCAAATTCAAGTTCATGTGGCTTCATACAACATGGAGTCTGGTCAGAGAGCAGTCAAAAACCTTGACCATCTCATCTCTTCCAGAATCAAGAAAGGTATGTGGGAGGGTGGCCTAAACTAGAGCGATGGCCATAGAAAGCCAAAAAAACAATTAAAAGCGACTAGCAGAAATACTGAAATTCTAAATACATCAACAACAATGTGCTTACAAGTCTTGTAGTGACAAGTGTGTTAAAATAATAACATTTGATTAACTTGCTGAAATGATTTGCAAAAAATAGTGTTGCTTTAGTTAAGACTGCGTCATGGTAGCATTGTGGATAGCACAATCGCTTCACAGCTCCAGGGTCCCAGGTTCTATTCCGGCTTGGGTCACTGTCTGTGCAGAGTCTGGACATCCTCCCCGTGTGTGCGTGGGTTTCCTCCGGGTGCTCCGATTTCCTCCCACAGTCCAAAGATGTGCAGGTTAGGTGGATTGGCCATGATAAATTGCCCTGTGTCCAAAATTGCCCTTAGTGTTGGGTGGGGTTGCTGGGTTATGGGGATTGGGTGGAGGTGTTGACCTTGGGTAGGGTGCTCTTTCCAAGAGCCAGTGCAGGCTCGATGGGCCGAATGGCCTCCTTCTGCACTGTAAATTCTATAATCTATGATTTACAGCTAGAGTTGGTACTAGTGGCAAATCAGCAATATACTAATCACAGTCCCTCAAAGATTATAATGAAAATCAGCCCGTTAGCATATTATATAATCAAGGCCTCACGGTAGCATGGTGGTTAGCATCAATGCTTCACAGCTCCAGGGTCCCAGGTTCGATTCCCGGCTGGGTCACTGTCTGTGTGGAGTCTGCACGTCCTCCCCGTTTGTGCGTGGGTTTCCTCCGGGTGCTCCGGTTTCCTCCCACAGTCCAAAGATGTGCGGGTTAGGTGGATTGGCCATGCTAAATTGCCCGTAGTGTAAGGTTAATGGGGGGATTGTTGGGTTACGGGTATACGGGTTACGTGGGTTTAAGTAGGGTGATCATTGCTCGGCACAACATCGAGGGCCGAAGGGCCTGTTCTGTGCTGTACTGTTCTATGTTCTATGTTCTAAGTGCAAGAAATTCCCTGCTTAAAATCTCATTATAAACAAAGAAAGTAAAAGGATTGTGAATGACTCTGAGTGGTTAAGCGAAGGTGGTGGTGTAGCGGTATTGTCACTGGATTGGTAATCCTGAGACCAGGAATAGTACTGTGGGTTCAAATCCTGCCATTGCAGATAGTGAAATTTAAATTCAATAATAATCTGCCCGTGAAACCATTGTCGGTTGTTGTAAAAACGCAACTGGTTCACTAATCCCCTTCAGGGAAGGAAGTCTGTCGTCATTACCTGGTCTAGTCCACATGTGAATCCAGTCCCACAGAAATGCGGCTGACTCTTAAACACCCTGTGAAGTGGCTGGGCAAGAGATTCAGTTCATATCTTTGATCAATTCTAAAAGTGTTTACTTCTGCTTCAAACTGTATGCCTTTATTTTCAAGGAAACAATGCGATTCTGCACTTTCAAATAAAGTCAGAACTTGTTTAGGATTATCATGTGATCAGATCATATTTGATACGTATTTGTTTTTGTTGTGTTATGTTGCTTCGGATAACACAGGCTGCTACTTGATGCAGTCTTAACTAAAGGATGCTCCAGACTCTGAAATGAGTTCAACGTGTTTATTGAACTATTAAAACAGTTCTCAAATGAGTTTGACTCTCTGCTAATCTAACTGTAGTAACTCAGTCTAACTCTACCAGCTTGCTCTAAGCCACGTGCTGGGCTGTGATGCTGCTGATCAACCCTGTCTAACTCGCTAGATGTCTGTCTGTGGAAAGGGGCAGGGGGCGGAATTCTCCCCCCCCCACGCCGGGTGGGAGAACCGCCGGGGCGCCGTGCGAGTCCCGCCACTCCGCCCCGATACCCGCACGCGATTCTCCCACCCTCCCCAAACCAGCGGGTGAGAATCATGCCTGGCCGCTCGGAGAATCGTTTGCAAACGGCGAGCGGCAATTCTCCGGCCCAAAACGACAGGTTCCCGCCGGCGCCGTCCACACCCGGTCACTGCCAGCGGGAACTGTGCGGGAAAGCTGGGGGGCGGCCTATGAGGGGGGGGGAGGGGGGTTCCTGCACCGGGGGCCCCCCCGATCTGGTCTGGCCCGCGATCGGTGCCCACCGATCGGCGGGCTGGCCTCTCTAAAGGAGGACCTCCTTTACTCCGCTGCCCTGCAAGATCCATCCGCCATCTTCTTGCGGAATGGCCTCGGGGAGGATGGCAACCGCGCATGCGCGGGTTGGTGCCGGCCAACCCACGCAGGTGCAGGTGACGTCATTTACGCGGCGTCAGCCGCATCATTTACATGGCGCCGCCTAAGGCCCTGCGCGCGTAAATTACGCGAAGCCGCTCCTAGCCCCCCGGGTTGGGAGAATAAGGGGCTGGGAGCGGGCTCCGACGTTGGGGTGAAACACTCCGGTTTTCACTCTGGTGCGGGACTTGGTCTCCATTTCGGAGAATTGCGCCCAGGGTATGAATGCCTCATCCCTTTTATAGTGTTCATGTCATGCCCCCTTGTGGTGATGCCACCTCTGAGTGTCCTGACTGCCCATTGGTTGTGCCCTATTCTGAGTGTTCATTGGTTGCATGTTTGCATATCTTGACAGTTTTCTCTATGTAGGCCACAAGTCGGAGGAATAAAGAAAGGGCCAGGGTGGCACAATCCTAAAGCTAAATTAAATCCCACACTATTATGCCAAAATTGCAACGAGTTTCTCCTCAGACATTTGCTCACTGCTTGTCCACTTGCAGTTCTGCTCTGAACTGCTGAAAAGTCTTTGTCAAGTACTTAATCTAAATTCTGTTTGCCAATAATGGTACCATTTAACAGTCAGTAGACAATCTCATTTTACTGACTCACCAGTTCCAAAGTCTCACACATCTCTGAGGGAACAAAAATCTCCTCATCTGTCTTAAATGTGCAGCCATAGAACATAGAACATAGAACGATACAGCGCAGTACAGGCCCTTCGGCCCTCGATGTTGCACCGACATGGAAAAAAAAACACTAAAGGCCATCTAACCTACACTATGCCATTATCATCCATATGCTTATCCAATAAACTTTTAAATGCCCTCAATGTTGGCGAGTTCACTACTGTTGCAGGTAGGGCATTCCACGGCCTCACCACTCTTTGCGTAAAAAACCCACCTCTGACCTCTGTCCTATATCTATTACCCCTCAATTTAAGGCTATGTCCCCTCATGCTAGCCACCCCCATCCGCGGGAGAAGGCTCTCGCTGTCCACCCTATCTAACCCTCTGATCATTTTGTATGCCTCTATTAAGTCACCTCTTAACCTTCTTCTCTCTAACGAAAACAACCTCCAGTCCATCAGCCTTTCCTCATAAGATTTTCCCTCCATACCAGGCAACATCCTGGCAAATCTCCTCTGCACCCGTTCCAAAGCTTCCACGTCCTTCCTATAATGAGGCGACCAGAACTGTACGCAATACTCCAAATGCGGCCGTACTAGAGTTTTGTACAACTGCAACATGACCTCATGGCTCCGGAACTCAATCCCTCTACCAATAAAGGCCAACACACCATAGGCCTTCTTCACAACCCTATCAACCTGGGTGGCAACTTTCAGGGATCTATGTACATGGACACCGAGATCCCTCTGCTCATCCACACTACCAAGAATTTTACCATTAGCCAAATATTCCGCATTCCTGTTATTCTTTCCAAAGTGAATCACCTCACACTTCTCCACATTAAACTCCATTTGCCACCTCTCAGCCCAGCTCTGCAGCTTATCTATGTCCCTCTGTAACCTGCAACATCCTTCCGCACTGTCTACAACTCCACCGACTTTAGTGTCGTCTGCAAATTTACTCACCCATCCTTCTGCGCCCTCCTCTAGGTCATTTATAAAAATGACAAACAGCAACGGCCCCAGAACAGATCCTTGTGGTACGCCATTCGTAACTGAACTCCATTCTGAGCATTTCCCATCAACTACCACTCTCTGTCTTCTTTCAACTAGCCAATTTCTGATCCACATCTCTAAATCACCCTCAATCCCCAGCCTCCGTATTTTCTGCAATAGCCGACCGTGGGGAACCTTATCAACCTTAGTTTTAAACAGTGATCCCTATTTCCAGATTCTCCCATAACTGGGAACATCCTCTCCACATCCACCCCATCAATACCCCTCAGGACCTTATATGTTTCAATCAAGTCACCTCTTGCTCTTCTAAACTCCAGTGCATACACGCCTGTCTAACCTTTTCTCATCAGACAACCCGCCCATTCTAGTAAGCCTTCTCTGAACTATTACCACTCCATTTACATCCTTTCTTAAATAAGGAGACCAGTACTATGCACTGTACTCCAGATGTGGTCTCACTAATGTCCTTTATAACTGAAGTATAACCTCCTTATTTTTGTAATACATTTCTCCCACAATAAAAATTGACATTCTATTAACTTTCCTAATTATTTGCTGTATCTGTAAACTAGCCTTTTGCGATTCATGCACTAGGACACCCAGGTCTTTTTGCATCTCAGAGCTCTGCAATCTCTGACCATTTGGATAATGTTGTATTATATGCCTGCATGCCATTGTAATGTAAAGGTGTTAAGCAGAGCAAGGGTTAATGTGGGACTGGAAAATAGCATGGACCACAGTATGATGTATAGAGTCACATGGTAAGGGGCAGCACGGTAGCATGGTGGTTAGCATAAATGCTTCACAGCTCCAGGGTCCCAGGTTCGATTCCCGGCTGGGTCACTGTCTGTGCGGAGTCTGCACGTCCTCCCCGTGTGTGCGTGGGTTTCCTCCGGGTGCTCCGGTTTCCTCCCACAGTTCAAAGATGTGCGGGTTAGGTGGATTGGCCATGCTAAATTGCCCGTAGTGTTCTAAAAAGTAAGGTTGGGGAGGGGGGTTGTTGGGTTACGGGTATAGGGTGGATACGTGGGTTTGAGTAGGGTGATCATTGCTTGGCACAACATCGAGGGCCGAAGGGCCTGTTCTGTGCTGTACTGTTCTATGTTCTATGTTCTAGGTAATGACTCAGAGAGAATATTCTGGAACCAGCATGCATGGGAGAAACAGCACCAAGCATGACAATATTTGTAAGTCGTTGGCCAGCATGGTCGCACGTGTGGCTAGCATTGTGGCTTCACAGCGCCAGGGTCCCAGGTTCGATTCCATGCTGGGTCACTGTCTGTAGAGAGTCTGCACGTTCTCCATGTGTCTGCGTGGGTTTCCTCCGGGTACTCCGGTTTCCTCCCACAGTCCAAAGATGTGCAGGTTAGGTGGATTGTCCACGCTAAATTGCACTTAGTGTCCAAAATCGTTAGATGGGGTTATTGGGATAGGGTGGAAGTGAGGGCTTAAATGGGTCAGTGCAAACTTGATGGGCTGAATGGCCTCCTTCTGCACTGTATGTTCTATGTTCTATGTAATAAATGGTTCATTTTTAAACATACAGGTCTCACGCTCATAGCCGTGACACTGTAGCATCAGCACAATATTACGTCATAGTTGGCAGCGATGGTAACTTCTAAAAGATATCACATCAGCAGTGATATGAAAAGTGGCATTTTAGATGATGAACCCAGGACAATATCCCAAGATTTGAAAGAAAACAGCTGAAGCTAATTAGAGAGCTGTCCACCGAAGAAGAAAAATGAAGGGCATTGCTGGGAGTTAGAGAAACTTTGATACAGAGTTAGAAGTTGAGGAATCCACCAGAATGAGTGGAGGTCCATTGCAAGTCCCCCTGAGTGACGCACTGGTCAGATCCGAAAGACGAATGAGCAAAACCACAAAAATTGCAAGACCGTGAGTAGTGAGCAATGCAGAGTCAAAGAACCTGGACAGTTTACAAGATCGTTAACAAAGTGCTATTAAAAAAGGTGTACTTAACATTATAGAAGAGCTGGGTGGGTCCCAGGGCTCAGAGATTGCAGCAGTGGTTGCTGTGCTGTACTGAAGTGAAAGAAAAAGTTAAATAAAAATCACCTGGCAGAGTCAAAATTTAAGAAGAAGAACCCGCAGAGTAAGAAAAGAAGCCTGCAGAGTTTAAGAGCAAAGTTAAACTTTAAGTTTTCTTTTTTAAAAGGCTGGTCGCCAAATGGCTGAGAGGTCTCCCAGAGTGCCGGGTATTCACCAAAAAAAAAGAAAGGTCCCCGCAAATTGAAAAGAAAAACAAAAAAAAAAATCACCCAGAGAATTGCTGCACTTTTAAAAAGATTTAACAAGAGGCCTAAAGTCTCTGTGGGGGCCTGACAAAACCCAAATGGTCTCACAGCTGCAGTGACAGCCTGAAGTGGAAAACTACGGTTACTGCACGGTCTTAAAAGGCCAATGAATTTTAAAGCTGAAACTACATTAAAACCCAAATGGTCATGGACAGAAAATTAGATGAGGCATACACATTTTGGATAAGGAAGTGGCTGTACCATACACAAGAGTAGCCTAGCACACCCCCAATAAAGTGCCAAAGGCTAACAAAAGATCTTGTGGAGTAGGCAAGCAGACACCTCACAGCAAGGGCAATTCCTAATCAAGCACTGCGGCCAACAAGAGACCCCAATGAGAGGGCAACTCCAAATAAGGTGCCAGAGGCAACAAAATACCCCAGAGAGAGAGGGTAACAAGAGACCCCAGCAGGAAGGCACCAAATGATCCCAGATAAGGGGCAAGAAGAAACCCCAGAGGGAAGAAACCAAATGACACCACAGCAAGGAGGACAGAAGACCCCAGAGTGAGGGAGACAATATTCAAGTAAACAACGAGAAGGATGCCAGACTATTGAAATGCGCAAGCCAAATACTTTAGCTCAGAAGAAGGAAATGGCTGATAAGCAGCCAAAAGAATCAAAAATAGCGTTTCTTGAAAATGCTGACACAGTACCCAAACTGCAACAGCAGATGGACGTGTGTAGTGAGCAGATGGCTGTGAATGAAGGAAAGTTATCTGAGGTAACTCTGGGATCTCTTGTTGCCTGTTAGCTAGACAATTGTCTAACCATGCCAGTATGTTACACCCTATACCATGAGCTTGTAATGTCCACAGTGACCTTTGACGTGGCACCTTATCAAATCACTTCTGGAAATCGAAGTACAGTACATCCAGCAGTTCTCCTTTATCCACAACACATGTTAATTCTCCAATGTAAATGAGTTAAACATGCTGTTCCTTTGACATAACCACATTGACTCTGTCTGTCTGATTATCTTTAATGTATCTAAGTGCTTTGCAATTACATCTTTAATAATAATAATTTCCAAAACTTTCCCTATGACAGATGTTAAGCTAACTGGCATGTAGTCTATCAAAACCCAGGCACCTGTCAGCCCGCAGGTCCAGCAATTTGCTCAGCACTACTTCCCTGATGATTGTAATTTTCCTGATTTCCTCCCTCCCTTCCATTTCTTGATTTGCATATATTTTAGGGATGTATCCCCTGTGGTGAAGACCAATGCAAATTGCCTGTTCAATACATCTGCCACGCCTTAATTTCCATGATTAATTCCCCAGACTCACTTTCTAGAGGACCAACGCTAACCTTGTTGTTTTATTTTGAAAATAGTTGCAAAAACTCTTATTATTATCTGTCTTTATATTTCTAACTAGCTTTCTCTCATATGCTAGTTTTACCCTCCTTCTCAATCTTTTAAGTACACTTTGCTGTTTTTCTGTCCAATCTTCTGACCTGCTTCCATCTTTGCACAGTAATATGCTTTTTTACTTTACGTTTGATACTATCTTTAACGTTTTCAGTTAACCACAGATGGTGTGTCCTCCCCTTGAAACTTTTCTTTTCCATTCAAATGCATCTATTCAGTGTATTCTGAAATATCCTCTTGTCCTGAAATATTTCTAAATGTCTGCTATTGCATCTCTATTGACCTACCCCTTAACCTAATTTACCAATTCACTTATAGTTACCCTTATTTAAGTTTAAAATACTAGTCTTAGACCCACTCTTCCCTCTCTCAAACGGAATGCACAATTTAATCATGCTATAAGTATTTCTAATCCAGGGCACTTTCACTATAAGGTCATTACTTAATCCTCTCTTGTTGCACAATACCAGGTCCAGAATAACCCACTCTCTTGTTGGGGCTGGGATGTGCTGTTCTAAGAAACTATCCTAAAAACATTCTCGGAATTAATCTAGGTTGCCTTTGTCTATAAGATTTGTCCAGTGATAATCACCATAGCTGTCTGACAAGCTCCCATTGTTTCTTCCATTATACTTCATCCTGCCATGTGGCTACTGTTAGGGGGTTTGTAAACCAATCTCACAAATGACTTCTTGCCTTTATCATTTGTCATCTCTATCCCAATCGCTTCTAGATCCTGGTTTCCTGAACTGAGGTCATCCCTCTCTATTGTGATACTATTATCATTAATTAATAGACCCATCCTTTCAGCTGTTTCTAGATTCCCAAATGTCAATATTCAGATCCCAATCTATGTCACCCTTTAGTCATGTCTCTGAAATGGCTGTCATGTTGTACTTATTTATTTCTATTTGAGTTATCAGTTCATCTGTTTTATTCTGAGTGCCAAGCGCAGATGCAGTGCCTTTAGTTTTGTGCTTTTATTAGTTTTGCAACCTCAAAATGTACCTGCTGATTTACTCTTAGAGTTGTACACTCCCCCTTCCTGTCATGGTCTGTTCATGGTTTCCCATAGAAGTATCCTTCTCTCCTGCCTCATGTATGATTTACCACATCCTACTCTTTGATTTAACCACATCCTACCAAATTCGATTCCTTGCCCCCACTATTTAGTTTAAATCCCTCTCCACTTCCCTAGTTACATAGAACATAGAACATAGAACAGTACAGCACAGAACAGGCCCTTCGGCCCTCAATGTTGTGCCGAGCCATGATCACCCTACTCAAACCCACGTATCCACCCTCTACCCGTAACCCAACAACCCAACCCCTTAACCTTGCTTTTTTTTTTTAGGACACTACGGGCAATTTAGCATGGCCAATCCACCTAACCCCACGGTTGGTCCCAGTATGGTTCAGGTTGCAAACCATTCCCCACTTTCCCAAATACTGGTACAAACTGGAACCCATTCACCCACACCAGTCTTTGAGCCACACAGCCATCTCTCTAAATTTATTTACCGTATGCCAATTTCCACGTGAGATTATTACCTTTGAGGCTCTGCTTTTTACTTCAGTGCCTAGCTCCATATGCATAACCTCTTTCCTAGCTCTACTTATGTTGTTGGCACCACATGGGCCATGAAAACTGGATTCTTCCCCTTCCACTCCAAGTTCCTCTCCAGTCCTGAGCATATACCCTGAACCCTGGCACTGGGCAGTCACCACAGCCCTCTGGATTCTCATTGTTGGTTGCAGAGAAGTGTCTAACCTCCCCTGACTATACTGTCCCCTACTACCATTAACCATTAACATCCCTTTTTGCTTCTTCTTGAACGGCTTCCTTTACATGGAACCATGGCTAACTTGCCCATCCATCCCGCAGAGCACGCTTTCATCCACACAGATTGCAAGCACCTGAAACGTGCCAAATTGGCATATGGTAAATATATTTTGAGAAATACCTCTGTCTGACAATTGAAATGTCTGAGGCTCCTCCATCACCATCTGCCTGGTCCCTTCACCTGCCTCACTCACAATCACATCCACCTATCCTTCAGCCCTGAACAAAACAGATTATCCTATTCTCAGAGGTGTGACCGTCCTCTGGAGCAAAGTGTCCAGGTAATTCTCCTCTCTTATGTTGCGCAGTGACTGCAGTTTGGCCTCCAGATAAACCCTGATCCTGAACTCCTCTAGCTGCTTGTTCTTTCTGCCGACATGCTTGTTCTGGATTGTGTCGGTGTCCAGGGATCCCCATATCCCACAGATTAAACATAGCACCTGTCCAGCCATTGTTACTTATATTATTTCGTTAATTTAATTTATTTCTTTACTTAGAATAATTCCTTTGTATACTACAATTTACTGTACTTATTAAATGCTCGTGCAGCAGCTATATATTTCTTAATTGGCTTACCATTTGCTCCCCAATTTGAACCTATCACTGCACTGAGGTATAAAAAAAGAGCAACTCCTCCCCACTCACCAAATGCGTATCAGCTCTCTTCCACTTGCAATCTGTGCTACGTCTGTAAAGCTGCACCAAGTCTATAGCCTTTACAGCTGAGACTACAACTCATTAGCCAATTAACTAAACACTCGATCTCCAATGCAACTTGTTCATCCCTGCCTAAGGCTGGATGTGAAACTGCAGACCATTTTATTTTAGAAACAGATTGATGCTTAAAACTCACCAAACAGGTATCGGCTCATTCTGCTTGCAATCTGCACTCTGTTTCTACCCTAAGTGTGGTTTCCATACCGTGCCATTGTCTTCTTCAACATGCTCCCACTTGTCTGTTAACCTCTGTCGCATCCCCACCAACAAACGTAACATTGCTTTGGATGGATGGTAGCTGATGATGGGTGAGGTCTGTGATCTTCCATTCATTTTAAATCATTAAGAATGCTTTTTGAGGGCAGCACGGTGGGGCAGTAGTTAGCACTGCTGCCTCACGGCGCTGAGGTCCCAGGTTCGATCCCGGCTCTGGGTCACTGTCCGTGTGGAGTTTGCATATTCTCCCCGTGTTTGCGTGGGTTTCGCCCCCACAACCCAAAGATGTGCAGAGTAGGTGGATTGGCCACGCTAAATTGCCCCTTAATTGGAAAAAATGAATTGGGTACTCTAAATTAAAAAAAGGAGGAATGCTTTTTGAACGGTAATTCTGTTTCGCTGATCACTTGTTTCCACCCGTGAGCCTGCTAACACACCCTGAGCCTACGGGCTTTGAAATAGCGAAACAGATGATGGGCATGCTGTCTCTGTCCTCGTGTTGCCAAGCTCCACTTATTAATTAGCTCTGTTGACAATCTGATTACACCTGTAACGAGACTGTGACATGCAGTGGGTTCCCAATCTCCCAACAGAGTTTTAGTACTTTGCCATCCAGTTAGGCTTCTCATGCACATTCTTGCATTTACATTGGAGGCGAAATGACAGCAGCTGGGAGCAGAGCCAATTGATGTGGATGAGCCTCCATTAATACACCAGGGATGAGAATTAGATGCCAGCTAATGATACAAATGAACCAAGCAAAGGAAACGGGCACAGTGGTCATATGTTCAGGGACAGATGAGACCATCAATAACAATACTGTGTCCCACTTACTAGTGTGACATTAGCACCTACTTCACATAATTGCTAGATCTATCCTAAAATATAATTCAAAGAAATCATAACGCAGACAAAATTAATGAATTCTTTCCACTAAAGAGCATTATATTTTTCAATAAAATGAATTACTAGAACAATGTAATCTATAAAGTTCAACATTTGCTGCATAGGTTTTCAAAAAAAATGCAGTGCGAAAACTGTTCCATTGGTGCCGCCATTTGATTCTCTATATTAAAAGCTACTGTTCGTGGATTCTGGCACATTTGCCTGTGGGTTGCAGCTGTGAGATGCATCTGTCAAGAGCTACCACCGCTAGTGTGCGCTTTAACACAGCTAATGTGGGAATGAAATGCTGCTTCTGTTTGTATCGCTCTCCAAGAAATCACAAAGAAACACATTTATGGATCACAGGCGAGGTGGCCTCCTTTATATTGAACTTTGGCCAGGTGCTGCTCCAGGGCTCCCCTCATTAGTGTGAAATGGTGAGCCTACCGTTCGAGCCTGTCTCATACATTTTTGTCACTTCTTCCTTGGGCTGGTGCGGAGAACTGTGATCAGTAGCAGCCTAACTTGGGCTCTGGCTCAAATAATTTCAATGGGTTCTACTAACTTAAAGAAGAAGCTACTCACAATTAGCCTAAAGACCATTAACACTAACTAGAAGCCTACACATCCATAAGTTTAGTGTTTAAATATGCCTGTTACCATGCCAATTTTACCCTGTAAATAACTGACTGCACTTAATAACAATGGCATTCACTGTGGGAATGTCATCACTGGGGCTCAGTAACTCTTCCGTACACCAACACTGAAGCGCAATAATATAGAACACTTTCCTTGCAGAGATCAATGAAAAGGTCAAAGGTTTGTTCGAGAAAACACAGTTGTGTTACTCCTTCCATATCCTGAATAAGTATGAGTATAACATACCAACACATTGCTTCAATGGAGAACTGCTAAGTTCCAGCTAAGTTCCAATGCTACAATCTACTGCTTCAAACACGTTGCAAGAGAGGTTTATACAGGCAGATCTTAACTGTTACCACCTTCAGCTAAAAGCCCTTGCATTTGTCTTCAATTTCAGTTGCTTTTTGCAAGTAAGTTATTTACTATTATTTTTCAGATGAGCAGTGACAACTCAAATTACTTAACGATAATTGCCTGTTAACCGTCCCGTCACGTTAACACAATTGTACTGCGTGGTTATCATTACTAGCCTTTCTGAAGCGATTACAGTGATCAGTCATTATCGTTTGGAAGTGTTTAATGCAGAGACACGGTTACACCTGTATTTGAAGTCATGAAACAGATGCGGTCTGACAGAACGCTTGTACTTCAGCAAAACCCAGAGGACCAGATCATCTCCTCTAACACTGACAGAAAACATCAAAGGAGCATAGCATCTGTCCTCAGCTATCTGCCAGAGGAAGGCACAGTGCTCCAAATAGGTCCCTCATTAAAATCGTTACCAACAAGTTGATAGATTTGAAAACAAACACAATGAAAGTTGGTTTTTTGGTAACTGTATTCTGCAGCCTTGCAAGACGCATTTTTAAAACTTAAGTTACAACCATGTATGGAGGAAAGGAAAACTTAATTCAACACATTTATTTAACCATTGCACTTCCTGGAGAAACCACATTCATATTCAAAGAAAACTCTTATTACTAATCAGTCGACACGTTAACTGAACCAAAGCCCCTCAGAATATCCCAAAATGTGGTCACATTTAAATGGCTTCCAATGCTCTCTAATTATTGAGTGGATAAATATATTGCCCCCCACAATGAACCGAGGTAACAGGCAAGGGAAGTGTTCGAATTGTAAACAGAGGCCAGCTTTGCGGTGATATGACTATAGGCGATATCATGGTGTGCGACCTCCAACCATCAGGTGGCCATGCAGACCCACCATGTGGTATCAAGACCATGGTCAGGTGACCAGCTGCTCCCATATAAGCAGAAATACATCCGGCCATCATCAGTTGCAGATGGTAGTAAGACATACACGTGAATGGTCGGTGCTAGGTGTAGTTCCAGAGGAGTAATAAGGAGGCTCCATGATTACGTGTTCTGTAATAGATTGCTACCTTACCACACAAGACTCAATAAAATCCTGTTTGGACAAGTCAAGCTGTTTGGTGGATTCCTTTGCAAGGTACAGAAGACCAAACACAACAAGCTTAATTGGGTAAGATGTCAGCATTTGCAGGAATGAGGGAGGAGGTAATGGTAGTGGGGCAGTGATATAGAAACATTTGGTTTCTTTTTGAATCTTTAGTGGTAAGCAAGCTTTTTACTTCTCTGACTGCAAAGAAACAAATAATCCTCTTATGAACTCAGCGTTCACCATTGATAGTGGTTGTGTTTTTTAATTCCTGATTTTTGACATACTTGGCTTGGTGGAAACCTATTTTATTATTAATGAGAAACATCTCTCTCATATGTTCAGTAGTTTTCCATTCCAAAAGAGTTTGCTTGTACATAGCCTCCTTCTGTTGCAAGGATAACGGTCTCAGATGCAGGTGTTTTCAATGCTGGTCAGGGAAAGATGTCTTGAAGGAGAAATGCTTGTTCCTTCCTTCCTCAAAGTGGAATTGTTTCATCGTGTAAGCCAGGGATGTAAATATTCTCTATGAGTCCCTATGATTGAGGTACTAAAAATTCCACGAGACCTTTAAGAAAAGAGGAAAGATTTTTAAAAATAATAATTAACGGGATGGTTGGCCAGCATTTATTGCTCATCCCTAGTTGCCCTTCAGAAGGTGGCGGTGAGTTGCGTTCTTGAACCGCTGCAGTCCTTTAGGTGTAGGTACACCCACAGTGCTGTTAGGGAGGAAGTTCCAGGATGTTGCAACAGCGTAGGAACGGCGGTATATATCCAAGTCAGGCTGGTGAGTGACTTGGAGGGGAACCTCCAAGTGGTGGGGTTACAAGGTATCTGCTGCTCTTGTTCTTCTAGATGCTTGTGGTTGTGGGTTTGGACGGTGCTGTCTAAGGAACCTTGGTGAGTTACTACTGTGCATCTTGTAGATGGTACACACGGCTGCCACTGTTCATTGGTGGTGGAGGGATTGAATGTTTGAGGAAGGGAGAGCAATCAATTGGGCTGCTTTGTCCTGGATGGTGTTGAGCTTCTTGAGTGTTGTTGGAGCTGCAATCATCCTGGCAAGTGGATAGCATTCCATTACACTCCTGATTTGTGCCTTGTAGATGATGGTCAGGAGGTGAGTTACTCACCGTACGATTCCTTGCCTTTGACTTGCCCTGGTAGCCATAGTATTAACATGGTTAATATCCAAGCTTGGATATTGTCCAGGTCTTGCTGCATTTAGACATGGACTGCTTCATTATCTGAGGAGTCGCGAATGGTGCTGAACATTGTGCAGTCATTCGCAAACATCTCCACTTCTGACCTTATGATGGAAGAAAGGTAATTGATGAAGCAGCTGAAGATGGTTGGGCCGAGGACACTACCCTGAGGAACTCCTGCAGTAGTGTCCTGGAGTTCAGATGATTGACCTCCAACCACCATAACCATCTCCTTTATACTAGGCATGACTGCAACCAGTGGAGAGTTTTCCTCCTGATACCCATTGACTCCAGTTTAGCTCGGGCTCCTTGATTCCATACTTGGTCAAATGCTGCCTTGATGTCAAGGGCAGTCACACTCCCCTCACCTCCGGAATTCGACTCTTTTGTCCATGCTTGAACCAAGGCTATAATGAGGTCAGGAGCTGAGTGACCCCGGTGGAACCTAAACTGAGCGTCCGTGAGCAGGTTATTGCTGAGTATGTGCCGCTTGATAGAACTGTTGATGACTCTTTCCATCACTTTGCTGATGATGGAGAGTAGACTGATGGGCGGTAATTGGCTGGATTGGATTTGTCCTGTTTCTTGTGTACAGGACACACCTGGGCAATGTTCCACATTGCCGGATAGATGCTAGTGTTGTAGCTGTCCTGGAACAGCTTGGCTAGGGGTGCGGCAAGTTCTGGAGCAGAAGTGTTCAGTGCTATTGCCGGGATATTGTCAGGGCCCAGAGCTTTCGCAGTATCCTGTGCCTTCAGCCATTTCTTGATATCATGTGGAGTGAATCGTATTAGCTGAAGACTGATATCTGTGATGCTGGGGACCCCCGGAGGAGACCAAGAGGGATCATCCACTTGTCACTTCAGGCTGAAGATTGTTGTGAATGTCTCAGCCTTGTCTTTTGCACATATGTGCTGGGCTCCTCCATCTTTGAGGATGGGGATATTTGTGGAGCCTCCTCCTCCAGTGAGTTGTTTAATTGTCCACCTCCATTCACGGCTGGATGTGGCAGGACTACAGAGCTTGGATCTGATGCGTTCGTTGTGGAATTGCTTAGCTCTCTCTATTACTTGCTGCTTTCACTGTTTTGCACACAAGTAGTCCTGTGTTGTAGCTTCACCAGGTCGACACCTAATTTTTCAGTATGCCTTATGTTAGCATGTTCTCCTACACTCTTCATTGAACCAGGGTTGATCCCCTGGCTTGATGGTAATGGTAGAGTGCGGGATATTCCAGGCCACGGTGGTGCAGATTGTTGTTCAATACAATTCTGCTGCTGCTAATGGCCCACAGCGCCTCATGGATGCCCAGTCTTGAGTTGATAGATCTGTTCAAAGTCTATCTCATTTAGCACAGTGGTAGCGCCACATGGGACATTGTCTCCACAAGGACTGTGTGGTGGTCACTTCTACCAATACTGTCAAGGATGACTCATCTGCAGCAGGCAATTTGGTGAGGATGAGGTAAAGTATGTTTTTCCCTCTTGTTGATTCCCTCACCAACTGCTGCAACTCCTGTCTAGCTGCTATGTCCTTTAGGACCCGGCCAGCTCTGTCTGTGGTGGTACTATCAAGCCATTCTTGGTGATGGACATTGAAGTCCCCACCCTCGCGTCCTTGCCACCCTCCGTGCTTCCTCCAAGTGGAGTTCAACATGGAGGAGTACTGATTCTACAGCTGATGGTGGCCTGTACGTGGTAATCAACAGGAGGTTTCCTTGCCCATGTTTAACCTGAAGCCACGGGAATTCATGGGGTCCAGAGTTGATGTTGAGGACTCCCAAGACCACCTCTCCCAGGTATGGTAATGGCGGTGTCTAGGACATTGTCTGTAAGGTATGATTCTGTGAGTATGACTACATCAGGCTGTTGCATAACTAGTCTGTCATAATAGTCTCCCAACTCCCCCAGATGTTAGTAAGGAGAAATTTGCAGGGTCGGCAGGGCTGGATTTCCTGTTGTCGTTTCTGGTGCATGGTTCGATGCCGAGTGGTCCGTCCGGTTTAATTCTTTTTTTGTGTTTTCATAGCGGTTGAATACAACTGAGTGGCCATTTCAGAGTCAACCACATTGCTGTGGGTCTGGAGTCACAGGAAAGGATAGCAGATTTCCTTCACGAAAGGGTATTAGTGAATCAGATGGGTTTTTACAACAATCATCAATGGTCATCATTTGACTTTTAATTCCAGATATTTTGTTGAGTTGAAATTCCACCACCTGCCGTGGTGGGATTCGAATCCGGGTCCCCAGATCATAATCCTGGGTCTTTGGAGCGGCAATACCACTATGCCGCCTTCCCGATTTACATTTCGGTCATGCTTTTTACTACCCAGAGTGCTTGTAGCCCATGAGGTACACTCACAGCATGGTCACGGCGAGAACGTAAGGAAAAATGGCAGCCAAATTGCTCACTGCAAAGTCCCACACGCACAGCAGGGAGACACATTAGCGAATGATTTATATTAGTTATGCTGGTAGAGGGGTAAAAATTGGTTAGGACGCCAAAGGGAACTTTCCAGGTCATCTTTCATAGGTACGAGGGGGTCTCCTATGTCCACTTAGGGTGGTAGAGGGAAACACAATTTAAATGTCTTATCCGAAAGACCTCACTCCCAACACTGCTGAAGTGATCCTGCTCTGAGACCCTGACAAAGAGGTGAATGTGCAATCACTGAACCAAGTCTAACACCATAATGCAGCTATCAGAACCCAGGAACATAAATGTGAAAAAATTATCCTGTGGAAATTAAATGTGAGAAAAGCTATCAGTGATGTCATTAAAGCAATACAGCAAAAAAAAAATAGGTCGAAGGTCAGGCGGATTATTTTTATACACAGAACGTGACATTTAATTAGATACAAGACACTGAGACACAGCTCAGTGTTTTGCCCCCGGGGGCTTTCAATACAGATGGATTTGGTGGAATTTCAATTAAACTTTCAATAAGAAAGTGCAATATGATGCCTGTCATAAATAGTGATTAGTGAAGAGCAGCAAATGACAAAATGGATTATCAGCTGTGAATGATTCAAGAAATATTAAAATAATCTGGGGTGGAGGTCCCAGAAAACCTAACTTACTTCCAAGTTAAATCAAAGATTTGGATTTTTGTTCAGGAGGCAATTTGTTTGGGACTGTGTACAGAAGGTAATGATGTTGGAATGTTGAAAAGCCAGTATTCCTCTGGCTTCTTACAAGGGGGGCCTTATAGAACACGTACATGGGCAACCTATTAGTGGAAAGAAATCCATGAAAAAATGTCCTTTTGAATATACGAAAGCAATAACTACAGGGCAGACTTTTTTTTTTAATGCCGTCGAAGGATTGCTTTATCCTGGCGTTTACTGATGGAGTGGAAAGCTGAGAGGTTGCTATGGAAATCCCATGTCTCAGCAGTACATTGAGTGATGGCTTCGCTGGTATTAGAGGCGGTATCAATCTTCATTGTGCGAGCTGCAATTTTGAAGCACTGCTCCATTGCCTCCTTAGGCTCAGTATTGAAGACATTCTTGTACAACCTTTATCGCTTCTATTCCTCCTGAGTTAATTGTTCTGTTGGCACATCTGTCGCAACGGTGGTGACTTTTAAGAGTTAAATTGGAATGAGTGGAGTTTAAAATGACTACCATCGGGCGCCTGTATAATCAAATCAACATTGACTTTGTGGTTAACTGTAATATTTATATTCCTAATAAATCTGCGGGAAACTGTTCAGCAGCTGGGATCGCTGGAGTATCAGGGACCTTCAAGCGGCAATTGGATAGGTACATGGATTATGGTAGAATAATGGAGTGTAGATTAGTTTGTTCTTAAGGGCAGCACGGTAGCATTGTGGATAGCACAATTGCTTCACAGCTCCAGGGTCCCAGGTTCGATTCCGGCTTGAGTCACTGTCTGTGCGGAGCCTGCACATCCTCCCCGTGTGTGCGTGGGTTTCCTCCGGGTGCTCCGTTTTCCTCCCACAGTACCAGCCTCCCCAGACAGGCGCCGGAATGTGGCGACTAGGGGCTTTTCACAGTAACTTCATTGAAGCCTACTTTTGACAATAAGCGATTTTCATTTTCAAGATGTGCAGGTCAGGTGGATTGGCCATGATAAATTGCCCTTAGTATCCAAAATTGTCCTTAGTGTTGGATGGGATTACTGGGTTATGGGGATAGGGTGGAGGTGTTGACCTTGGGTAGGGTGCTCTTTCCAAGAGCCGGTGCAGACTCGATGGGCCGAGTGGCCTCCTTCTGCACTGTAAATTCTATGATAATCTATGATTAATCTGGGACAAAGGTTCGGCACAACATTGTGGGCCGAAGGGCCTGTTCTGTGCTGTATTTTTCTATGTTCTGTGTAAAACTGATTGTGGATCCATATTCAGCTTTGGCTTTGGGTGTCCCACTTTCCTCTCCAATCAGATTGACTCCAACAACATTATGGTGATTTGGTGAAGTGACCCTGGTTCCTGGAAGAGCTGATGGACCATTGTCTGCTCTGCCCAGTGCTCATTGCTTTTCTTTCCAGATGCTCAAATACTGTTAATGTCGAGTTGAGGGGATTTTGTTTTGAAACATAGCATCGCCTGAAAGGGTGCTCTAAGCAGGTTTAATAGCCGCTTTCAAAAGGGAATTGAACAAACATTTGAAAGGAAGAAAGCTGCTATGGGCAAAGAACAGGAGAGTGGAATTAATTGGACTGTTATTTGGCACAAGGTGCTTTATAATTCGGTAATTCTATGACATAAGGACATTACATTAGTACAAGCAGGGGCTCTTTCTGTATCATTTTCTAATGTTCAAGCCCAATTATTGTGAAAAAGAGAAGAAACTTCAGAGAGCTGGGAACACAGCCCAGTCCATCACACAAACCTGCCTCCCATCCATTGACTCTATTTGCCTTGGGAAAGCGGGCAGCATAATCAAAGACCCTAGAAACCAGTTAATTATCATCTAATTCCTAACACCCCCCCCCTCCCCACATGCTCCACCCTCTATACACACACATACACAAGACAGACAAACACAGGGGGGAGGAGTGGGTGAAAAATAATAAGGACGGAAGTAAAAAGATAAGAGGCTTTGTTTCAGATGGTTGTTTCTAGCACCTTCTCTTCAAACTTTGCTTTCAGTTCAAAGTTCTCACGGTAGATTCATGCAGATTAAGATTATTATTAACTCTACTTTCCTTTAGTCTCGGGAAACCATCCCACTCGGGTAGGACCCAATCACCACATGTTACTGGGCAGAATATGACCTTTTGTCCAATTCATTGGCCACCAGCCAACCAATCCAACCGAGTCCCACCCCCACCTCTCGGGTGCCACAGAGTCTAAGTTCTGTTTCTTGAAAACTAACACCATACATAATGTTGCAACTTCTTCAATTCCTCATTCTCTCTGCTTCTTGCCTCAGAGATTCATGTCCATTAAGCATCATGGATCAAAATGATAACGGCAAAAAAAAATAAAGAAAGGAAATCATTAAGAAGGACACTGTCACTTTTGTATCGCTGTGGAACCTAGTGAAAAAGTGGCAGGATATCGGAACCCTAAAGCTTTACCTTTTGAGGAAATGACTTGAAAGCGAATATTAACAGCTCCTAAAGTTAGCCATCAGCTGAACAACAAGCTTTGCAAGATGGAGAAATGCACTGAGGGTCATTAACATGGTTGAACCCTTTGCAGTTTTTATTCCGAGAGATTTTGTCTTCAACTGTTTGGTGTCTCGCGTGTGCGGGAAAGCAGAGTTAATAATAGTCTTTATTAGTGTCACAAGTTGGTTTACATTAACATTGCAATGATGCTCAAGGGAGAAGGAGATGTGAGTACCTCCTCTATCTGTGAGCTGCTATATTTAGGAAACTGCAGAGATCTGAATGAATCTACAGTGAAAAGCATGAACTGAAAGCCCAGATTGAAGGGAGAAAAAAATGCATAGTTGTGCTCAAAATCTGCAAGAATCTAACGTGTGCATCGTCAGTGCAGCCAGGGATCCAAGTAGATACCCCAGCAGGTGCACAACTCACTTCAGTGGGCAGAAGTTAAGTAATCCCACCGGGTGGGGTTATGTTCCGGCTGTTTTTGCTGGCGTTGTTTCGTCCAACCCCGTCGATGGCAAACACCCAGCTGTGGGGGCTGCATCGAGCAGGAAACCCTATTGATGGCAGCGGGATCAGAAGGTCCTGCTGCAGGCAAATGGCGGGCCATCGCCGCTGCCGCCAAACACGCTGTGGGAGGCGGGGAAAATTCCGCTCGTGTTTGTTTCTCTCCCATTATGCCTGCTTTTGAATAAAGCTTCAATACTACTACAATATATGAGGTACTTCTAAAATACTTCGATTAGCTAACCTCCTTCTGTTCAAAACCTAATCACTTTTTTATTTAAAAAATAATTGTCTATGTGGTCTGCCACTCCATGGGCACGATTCGTGGGCCTCATTGCGCTCAAGCGGGAGAGACCAAAAACGAGGACCGTGCCAGGCGCCAAATCGTTCGCGATGCAACCAGCCCACTCCCATAGGTGAAATTGGGATCCCGCCGTAGTGTAGCGGGAAGCCAATAAGGACCACTTAAGCCGTATTTCCATACAACTACTGGGGGCCACTCCATATCCAACGGCCTACCGTCATTCAGCAGCCTCCCCAGCAAGTGGTTAACGTTGGCTTCAGCTAGGAGTCGAGGAGGTGAGTAGCCATCTTTGCTCACAGGTAGTGAGCCCAGGGACACTGGGCTTGCTGTGCTAGTGCTCGCTGTGGGGGTGGGGGGCACCCTCGGCAAGGGTGGGCACCATGGAAGGGGGGGGCAAACACCCAGGGGATGGGCCTTAGCACCAGGGACATGCCCAGAGTCAGACGGTGGGTGAGTACTACAGGGTGGGGACTAGCTCAATGGTCCAGGTAACGTTATGTGCGGGATTCAAGGGTACAGGGTCCGGGGTCTGTTCGGCGCGGGGGGGGGGGGGGGGGGGGGGGTGCTGTGGCTGGGAGTGCGTGGGTAGGGTGTTGTGGGTGTGAGGGAGGGGGGGAAGGTTAATGGGGGAATGGAGCATTTCAGGGTGGGAACCACCGCTGTTTGTCAGTCTAACACCCTCTCCCGATTCCTTACAGATATTGAACAGTTTGGGTGGTATTTTGGACCCCGCGGAACAGGCTCTAGTGGTGCTGCTGGTGGGCTGGCTGGCCAGAAGTCGGAGACGGCAGCAGCAGCATCTGCGGCCGATACCCACCCCACACCCTGGGGACCCGGCTGCCCATGAGGCCAGGGTTAAGCCCAGAGGGGTGGCCCACAATGGCCCAGGATGTACAGGGGTCACTGGTCGTTCGAACAGATGACCGACAGCGTGTGCCGCAGGAGGCCCCGCCTCAATAAAGAGACAGTGCGGAACCTGTGCCGTGTCCTCGCGGACTTGGCTTGGCACCACGTGGAGGAGGAGGAAACCCGCTCCCATTGGCTGTCAAGGTAATCGCAGCCCTGACCTATTATGGCTTAGGATCATTCCAGGGCTCGAGCGGGGACCTGTGTGTGGCAGCTTGCAGGCCACAGCCCACTGGTGCATCTGACAGGGTACAGATGCCTTGTTTGCCTGGACAGAGAACTATATAAACTTTGACCAAGGTGCCCGGGCAGCAGGATTCTCGGCCATCGCTGGGATGTCCCAAGTCCAGAGGCTGATTGACTGAACCCATGCCGTCTTGCATGCACCAGGCCAGCTGGAAGTGCCCTACATTAACAGGAAGGGGTTCCATTCCCTGAACATACAGCTTGTGTGTGACCACCACATACAAATCATGCACGTGTGTGCATGCTTCCCAGGGAGTGTGCAAGGCAGCTACATCCTGTGGCAGTCAGACATCCCCGGCCCCTTCAAAGACCACCTCAGGATGGGCGGTTCGCTCTTGGGGGATAAGGGGAGGACCTGGATAATGACACCAGTACAGAAGATGAAGACCGAAGAGGAGACCTGATACACCGAGGAGACCTGATACACCGAGGTTCACGTGGGCACCCAGTTTGTGACTGAACGGCGCATCGGACTCCTGGAAATGCGGTTCTGATTCCTCGAACACTCTGGTGGTGCCCTGCAGTACACCCCACAGAAGGTAGCCCGCTTTGTGGTGCTCTGCTGTATCCTCTACAACCTGGCACAGCGGGGGGGGGGGGGGGGGGGGGGGGGGGGGGGGGGGGGGGGGGGGGGGGGGGGGGGGGGGGGGGGGGGGGGAGGACGTGCTGGGTGTGGGGGATGAGGAACATATGGCCACCTTGAGGAGGCGTCAGACAGCAGAGGATGGAGGACGATCCCGGAGATGAACCTGGGGACCAGCCAGAGGCTATATGACAGGCAGCAGCGGCGAGGGGCCCTCAAGCCTGGGGGGGCCAGGGAGGCAATAAAACTTGGCCTAACGAGCGGTGCCACATCCCGTAAATTAATTTTTTAAAAACCCGCCCGTTTCATTTAGGGCATGGCCTGGTCAGTCATCGCTTCCTTCCCCACCCCCCCTCCCCCTCCATTTCCCACCCTCCCAGGATATGTGTCACATCACTCCAGGGACTGTGTCGGCACTGTGTCGAGGGCAGGAGGGTGATGATAACCCACTGAGGGCAGGGCACTGGTGCTCCTCAATATGCCACAGTCTGACCCCTGCCTATCTGCTGAGTTCTCGCTCACACCCATCACCTGCATGTGGTGTGTTGGGGGAGGAGGGGGGTACACCTGGAGAGATGGGCCAAGGCTTCGGAGGTCGGTCCGCATTGCGGAAGAAAGTGACAGAGGCATCATACTGGTTGTGAAGGGTTTTTAATGTTTCACATGTGTGCAACAATGCCCACTCTCCCCACCACCCCCTCACCTCCCCTCACCCCCTATCTAACTCCCTCTTCCCCCCTCTCCCGGTGCCCTCAGTGATCCTCAAAGTACTTTGCCTTCCTTGCTCTATCGCTACATCTAGATGTGCCCCCAGGATGCACATCAGAGGTGGAGGTAGCCAGCTGCTTACCATGTCCTGTCGCCTTCGATGCCTCTGACGGGCGTCCTCTGGGGTCGGATGGCCCCGGCACACTTGTCGGTGCCACCCTGTGCCATGTGCTGATTACGAGATGCAGCCTCATCAGTGGGGCGGAACTCGGGAGCTGCGAGCTGGCTGGGTTTGGCTGTGCAAGTGTTCTTTAAGCACTGCTCCATCTTGTTAGTGGGGGCTTGGCGAGTGTGGTCCTGGCGAATCAGCTGGCAAGCCTTCATTTGTGGCGTGAAGCCCGTGGGGCCTCATTAAGTGGACCAATTAACGTTGAATAGCATTGCTAGCCTCACCAAGTCACGGGCTGGGAAGTGCACGGCAGTTCCCCCTCGCTACCGCACTTACAAATCTTTCCAGAGAATCGTGCCCCATGGGGAGGAGTCTCCGTTGGCTGATGCCGAAATCGCGAAACGCAATTGGACGGAGAATAGGTTCCGACGCCAAAATTGTGGCGGGAGGCGATTTGACATCAAGTCGCAATTCTCCGTCACCTCAACAGTGGTGTCAATTTGCATATCATTAGCTAGCCCGACCCGGTATACTCCAGGGCCTCCTCCTCCAATGGTCCGTGTTCCCAACGGCGAGTTTCACTTGTGCTTTGAAAAATCATCAAACCGGTGTGGTGGTTGCTGAGGGACAGAAAGGGGGTAAGGAAAGTGTCCAACATCACCATAGTGTGCTGAAAGTTGTGCCGCTGGCTGGGGGGCTTCTGCCAGGGGTAGGGGTTGGCCAGGAGGTGGGCTGTGGGGTCAGGGTGGACGGGCACGGAACACCATTGCCACAGCCGGCAAGGCAGCCATGCAGCTGCACATACCGCTGACTGCCCACTGTGAACTTAGGCCACAGGTCATATGGCTGTCACCCCAGGTCAACCCCTAGGTCCCCTCTGGTCCCAGCCGACCCATCGGCGGGCTGGGCACGCTCCAGCCCAACCAGTGCCATCTTGTTGGCTGGGATGAGTGTGTGTGGGGTTTGGAATGTGTATGTGCGGCTGCAGCTTGTCATCCTCCCGAGTGTCAATCACGGATCCCACACCGTTTTCATTGGAATTGATTGTGTTCCACGTGGCGCCGGTGCTAGTCCCTCAATGGCCATTGAATCGATTCAGGTTCAGCGCCGGTTTTGCTGTTGTGAAAGTCCACAAATCCTGCATCGGCGACAACACTTTGGGCTGGACTGTCCGCCGTCGGGGGGTTGCTCTGTTTTGCCGGCAGCCCAGGGGTCTCCCAACGGCGTAGGGCTGCCCCACAATGGGAAACCCATTGACCAGCCAGCGAAACGGAGCATCCCGCCAGCGTGCTGAACCAGACATCTGACACGGCAGGACGGAGAATCCAGCCCTTAGTTTCAGAAATGGAGACTCCCGCCCCGTATCTTTTCCTCTCTCTGAATCTTTATAAAATGTTTATTTGTAAAACCGCCCGGTACCAATGAAGCGTTAAATGTGAAATGTTAAAGTTTCCCGCTCGCATTTCCTGTTTACATGTCATTTTCGGTTCCTGTGAGCTGACACCTGAGATGTTCTTTGAAACATGACATATTCTTTGAAACACCCGAAACTGTAAAGTACACAGAATCAGTAACTGCTGGCAATCAGTTGCAGGTACACCTTTGCTCAGGAATAAAGACTGTACGGATGGGACAAAGCCTGCTAACTAATTAGAGTCAGGGTCAAAATGTTAAGTCGTTGCAGCAAAAATATGTTGCAGCTATTCATTTAATTCTAGACCATCACGCGTTCTGATTCTTTTAAAGTAGAAAAGCTTACTTATGACCAGGGCACCCGTGTAATCCCACAAAAGGAGATTTGAAAAGACAAAAAGAGAAACAGCTAACGTATCTTGTTACAAAATGGCAACTTTACATTTAAGCCTGTGATTCATCAGATTGGGAGTCGAATTTTGGACATGGTGCAGTGAGAACTGCAAGTGAGTCCACTATGCAGTCATATTTCATAGACTCCCCACAGTGCAGAAGGAGACCATTTGGCCCATCAAGTCTGCACCGACCCTCCGAAAGAACACCCTACCTAGGCCCAATCGCCTAACCTATCCCAGTAACCCCACCTAACCTATGCATCTTTGAACACTAAGGGGCAATTTAGCGTGACCAATCCACCTAACCTTTGGACTGTGGGAGGAAACCAGAGCACCCGGAGAAAATCAGAATGTGCAGACTCCACACAGTCACCCAAGGCTGGAATTGAACCTGGCGCAGTGAGCAGCAGTGTTGACAGCAATGTGCCACCATGCAGCCCAATCAATTTTGTGCACATTATTGATGCCAACTTCATAACGCCCAGAGCGGATTTTCAGAATTTTCATACTTATCCACTCACAGGATGTGACCATATTGACAAAGTCAGCATTTGTGACACATACCTAACTGTGAGGCTTACTATGTTGTGGACCTCAAGTCACATGGGCGTCACAGTAGCACAGTGGTTAGCACAGTTGCTTCACAGCGTCAGGGTCCCATGTTCAATTCACAGCTTGGGTCACTATCTGTGTGGAGTCTGCACGTTCTCCCTGTGTCTGCGTGGGTTTCCCCCGGGTGTTCCGGTTTCCTCCCACAAGTCTCGAAAGACATACTATTAGGTAATTTGGACATTCTTAATTCTCCCTCTTTGTACCTGAACAGGCTTCGAGTGTCGCGACTAGGGGATTTTCACAGTAACTTCATTGTAGTGTTAATGTAAGCCTACTTGTGACAATAAAGAGTATTATTATATAGGCCAGATGGCAGATTTCCTTCCTTTAAAGGACATTAGTGAATGACAATCAATGATAATTTCACGGTCACCATTGACACAAAAGTTTGAGAACACCCCAGCAGCACGGTTCGATTCCCGTAACAGCCTCCCCGAACAGGCGCCGGAATGTGGCGACTAGGGGCTTTTCACAGTAACTTCATTTGAAGCCTACTCGTGACAATAAGTGATTTTCAATTTCAATTTCAATTTCAACAGACTCAAAAACAGCTTCTTCCCTGCAGTTCCCAGACTCCTAAACAACCCTCTTATGGACTCACCTCATTAACACTACACCCCTGTGTGCTTCACCCGATGCAAGTGTTATGTAGTTACATTGTGTACCTTGTGTTGCCCTTTTATGTGTTTTCTTTTATTTCCTTTTCTTTTCATGTACTTAATGATCTGTTGAGCTGCTCACAGAAAAATACTCTTTACTGTACCTCGGTACATGTGACAATAAACAAATCCAATCCAATCAAAATAATTCTGAGCAATATACATTTGAAGATAAAATGGGAAGTGATATATTTTCTTGAAATGGTTAAGAAAGCACAATATTGAACCAAACGAATAAAAGACTCTGTAAGCTAACTGCCAGCGTTTTATTACTGTAAAGTCTTGCAGTTTTGTTCTACTGCATTCACAGTGCAGTTTATCTGTGACTATGTTGAGGACGGTTTATAAATATTTTCAAGCCTGCAGTGGAGCCACTCATCTCTGTGGGAGTGCAGCCTCTGGCACATGAAGGGAATAGGGGGGTTACTCAGCTCATTATAAACATTTTCCTAAATATCTATTAAGGCTCTGTGTAAGTATACAGGAAGGAGGTGCACGCATTGAGACATCCAGCAATTTTCCAGCATCAAAAATAGCGCTGTGATTCTCATCAAGCACAAAACGCAAAACAAATTATTGCAGGTGGCACATTGGTTAGCACTGCTGCCTCACAGCTCCAGGGTCCCAGGTTCAATTCAACCTTGGGTGACTGTCTGTGTGGAATTTGCACGTTCTCCCCGTGTCTGTGTGGGTTTCCTCCGGGTGCTCCGGTTTCCTCCCACAGTCCAAAGATGTGCAGGTTAGGTCGATTGGCCATGATAAATTGCCCTTAGTGTCCAAAAGGGTAGGTGTGGATACTGGGTTAAGGGGATAGGGTGGAGGCGTGGGCTTAAGCAGAGTGCTCTTTTCAAGGGCCAGTGCGGATTCGATGGGCTGAATGGCCTCCTTCTGCACTGTAACTTCTACAAAAGGATGTCCCTGGTAGCACGACTACCTCTAGATCCCCTCATGCATGGACAGCCAGTCTGCATCTTCAACTGAGTGAACTTGAACATTTGCTTTATTTCTATTTATAATTTTTAACAAGATGTTGAGGGGATTCCCTTTCTTAAAAAGGGTCATGTGGGAACCCTTTTATTTTTAAATCGCAAAGCTCTCCTCGACGATTCCATAATCAATTAAGTGCATTACCTCAGTAAAATAATTCATGACATGAAATGTGCAAAGCTGCTGTTCTTGTAGTTTATTCCTCCTTCACCCAATTTGGCTTTCATAATGCCAGGCCCTTCTTCAAGACATTGCTATAACGGGATCACGTTCAGAGACGGCCGGGTTTAACAGTAAGATGTATTAATGCAGCCTCTATAATGTATACTACAATACTGCTTCCAGCCAGTTTGTTAGCCTTGGAACAGTTGGTAGCTCTTTCACCTCTGAGTCAGAAGGTTGTGGGTCCATGTCCCGCTCCAGGACGTGAATATAAAATTCAAGGCTGACACCCTGCAATGCAGCACTGAGGGAATAATGATCTGTTGGAGCTGTTGTCTTTCTGATAAGATATTAAACTGGGGCCCAGTCTGCCCTTTCAAGCAGTCCTGAATGATCCCATGTGGCAGAATTTTGAAGGCGAGTAGAGGAACTATCCGCAGTTCCGTCGAACCCTTAGTCCACATGACAAAAACAGAATTTCCGGTCACTGTCGCATGGCTGTTTATGGAAGCTGGCGGCGGCCTCATCTCCCATTGCAACAGTGATTTTACTGCAAAAGTGCTTCACAAGCTGTAAAGTGCTTTGGGACATTGTGGTGGTCATGGAAGGTGCTCTACAAATGTACGGCGCGGTAGCACAGTGGTTAGCACTGCTGCTTCACAGCGCCTGGGACCCGGGTTCGCTTCCCAGCTCGGGTCACTGTCTGTGCAGAGTCTGCACGTTCTCCCTGTGTCTGCGTGCATTTCCTCCGGGCGCTCCGGTTTCCTCCCACAAGTCCCAAAAGACGTACTGTTGGGTGAAGTGGCCATTCTAAATTCTCCCTCCGTGTACCCGAACAGGCGCCAAAATGTGGCAACTCGGGGATTTTCACCAACTTCCTTGTAGTGTTAATGTAAGCCTACTTGTGACACTAATAAAGATTATTATTATTATAAATCTTCCTTTCCCCTTTAAACAGGCAGATGCAGTGTTTCCCTTTTGCCTTTTAAAAGTTACCATTTTTAAAGACAGCAGAAGCATTTAAATCAACTCTTGTGTCAGCTGTAAAAGTGTTGGAGAGGAGCCCTCTCTGCTTGGTTTGACTCTGGATTGAAGCTACACCTCACGTGGCATCTACTGTAGGAATGAGCTGACCGCCCGGTCCACAGAGTAGCTTCAGAAGCTGCTTATAAAACCTAAAACTGGAGCTTGGTGCTTCATAGTGGCACTGAAGTTGCAGTATGAGAGCACTCGCAGTGTTAATAAGCACATCCTCCTCCGAACAATCAGAGCATCTTAGGACATCAGGATGAACATCGTAAGAATATACGGGATGCAAGTAGGTCTTCCAGCCCCTTGGGCTGCTCTGCTATTCAGTTTGATCATGGATGATAAGCATCTGAACTCGATTTCCCTGCCTTTGCTGCATATCCCTCGATACCCGTCCTGGAGACCAAGGGGAGACTAAAAGACACACTTGTTTTGTCAAATGTGGAAACAAAAACCTTGTGTGAGCTGGAGAGGAAGATGGAGAATTCTGAAACCTATACATTTCTATCGAATAATCGTGCTGCTCATCGCAGGACATTAAAATTCCTTCAGTAAATTCAAACTCCTCTATTTCAGTGTCAACTCCGATCCATTCATGCAGTACGGAGTTACAAATGAGATGAACATGGATATAAAAGTTCCTTGGCTGGTGCTAATGAGCATCCTCTAATCCTCTCAGCATGCTGTCTCGGGGTCGGTGATGCAGAACGTTACATCCCTGGCCTCCTGTGCTGGGAGCAGAACCACGCAGACCTCCTTACATACTTGCAAATCAGACGTGTAAAAGTTGGTGCAATGTCAGTCATTCCTGGTGTGGTTGCCCTTTACAGTTGGGAATATAAATTTGCAATAGGAAGCCTGTGCTGAAAAGGGCTGTGCTTCACCAGTCGATGTTTGAAACATCGGGTATGGAAAGAAACTGGGCAAACGGGTGAATCTGGAGCACAGCCTCGTCAGCCCCTAAGCTGATGATGCCACAGTCTGTCAATTTGTTGCTAACCGTAGCTAAGTCAGTGGCCAGAGCAACACAAATCAGTGACGATGCTCGACAATCATTTTTTTTTTTGCTTGCTTCCATTGACATTTACTCTCCAAATCAGGGTGCCAGGAGTTCTAACGTTCTTTCTGACCTGTACTGATCAGGACCGCTTAAACAGTTCCTCCCTCTGCAGTATTTTTCCTCAGCTTGAAGCATTTCTATTGCTTGATTGCTTCCTGATTGAATTATTCTCTTATCAAATCAGTTGCAGCAGTGGAGATTTTAGAGTTAAATTGGAATAAGTGGGGCTCGAAGCAATTGGCATCAGTACTCTCTCACATCAATACTGATTTGCGCAGTAATATTTATTTTTGAGAAATGGCTCAAATTTAAACTCACGCCGTAAGCAGAGAGAGAGAGAGGAAAAAAAATAAAGGAAGGCTTGAATTTACGGAGTGCCTTTCACAGATTGATTCAATCCCAAAAGGCTTCATCGTGAATGAAGTAAATTGGAAGCATCATCACTACTGTAATGTTGGAAATATGACAACCAATTCGCACACAGCCAAAGAGCAATGTGATAATCAGCATATAATCTGTTTTTAGTTGTGTTGGTTAAATATTGGCCAGGCCACTGGGGAAGACACTATGTTTCCTCTTCAAAATAATGCCATGGGATCTTCCATGTCCACTTGAGGGGGCAGAGGGGGCTTCGGTTTTTAATGCCTCATCCGATGGTCAACATTCTGCCCGTGCGCCCTTCCGTGCTGCACTGAACTCCCAGCTTGGATTGTGCGAACAAAGAACAAAGAAAATTACAGCACAGGAACAGGCCCTTCGGCCCTCCCAGCCTGCGCCGATCCAGATCCTTTATCTAAACCTGTCGCCTATTTTCCAAGGATCTACTTCCCTCTGTTCCCCCGCCCGTTCATATATCTGTCTAGATGCAACTTAAATGATGCTATCGTACCCGCCTCTACCACCTCTGCTGGCAAAGCGTTCCAGGCACCCACCACCCTCTGCGTAAAAAACTTTCCACGCACATCTCCCTTAAACTTTCCCCTCTCACCTTGAAATCGTGACCCCTTGTAATTGACACCCCAACTCTTGGAAAAAGCTTGTTGCTATCCACCCTGTCCATACTTCTCATAATTTTGTAGACCTCAATCAGGTCTCCCCTCAACCTCCGACTTTCCAAGGAAAACAATCCTAATCTACTCAACCTTTCTTCATAGCTAGCACCCTCCATACCAGGCAACATCCTGATGAACCTCCTCTGCACCCTCTCTAAAGCATCCACATCCTTCTGGTGATGTGGCGACCAGAACTGCACGCAGAATTTCAAATGTGGCCTAACCAAAGTCCTATACAACTGTAACATGACCTGCCGACTCTTGTACTCAATACCCCGTCCAACGAAGGCAAGCATGCTGTATGCCTTCTTGACCACTCTATCGACCTGCGTTGCCACCTTCAGGGGACAATGGACCTGAACTCCCAGATCTTTCTGAACATCAATTTTCCCTAGGGTTTTTCCATTGACCGTATAGTCCGCTCTTGAATTAGATGTTCCAAAATGCATCACCTCGCATTTGCCTGGATTGAACTCAATCTGCCATTTCTCTGCCCAATTCTCCAATCTATCTATATTTTGCTGTATTCTCTGACAGTCCTCCTCACTATCTGCAACTCCACCAATCTTAGTATCATCTGCAAACTTGCTAATCAGACCACCTATACCTTCCTCCAGATCATTTATGTATTCCACAAACAACAGTGGTCCGAGCACGGATCCCTGTGGAACACCACTAGTCACCTTTCTCCATTTTGAGACACTCCCTTCCACCACTACTCTCTGTCTCCTGTTGCCCAGCCAGTTCTTTATCCATCTAGCTAGTGCACCCTGAACCCCATACAACTTCACTTTTTCCATCAACCTGCCATGGGAAACTTTATCAAACGCCTTACTGAAGTCCATGTATATGACATCTACAGCCCTTCCCTCATCAATTAACTTTGTCACTTCCTCAAAGACTTCTATTAGGTTTGTAAGACATGACCTTCCCTGCACAAAACTATGCTGCATATCACTGATAAGTCTATTTTCTTCCAAATGCGAATAGATCCTATCCCTCAGTATCTTTTCCAACAGTTTGCCTACCACTGACGTCAAGCTCACAGGTCTGTAATTCCCTGGATTATCCCTGCTACCCTTCTTAAACAAAGGGACAACATTAGCAATTCTCCAGTCCTCCGGGACCTCACCCGTACTCAAGGATGCTGCAAAGATATCTGTTAAGGCCCCAGCTATTTCGTCCCTCGCTTCCCTCAGTAACCTGGGATAGATCCCATCTGGAACGGGGGACTTGTCCACCTTAATGCCTTTTAGAATACCCAAGACTTCCCCCTTCCTTATGCCGACTTGACCTAGAGTATTTAAACATCCATCCCTAACCTCAATATCCGTCATGTCCCTCTCCTTGGTGAATACCGATGCAAAGTACTCATTAAGAATCTCACCCATTTCCTCTGACTCAACACATAAATTCCCTCTTTTGTCTTTGAGTGGGCCAATCCTTTCTCTAATTACCCTCGTGTTCCTTATATACGAATAAAAGGCTTTGGGATTTTCCTTAACCCTATTAGCCAAAGATATTTCATGACCCCTCTTAGACCTCTTTATTGCGCGTTTGAGATTTGTCCTACTTTCCCAATATTCCTCCAAAGCTTCAGCAGTTTCAAGTCAAGTCATTGGGCAGCACGGTAGCATGGTGGTTAGCATAAATGCTTCACAGCTCCAGGGTCCCAGGTTCGGTTCCCTGCTTGGTCACTGTCTGTGCGGAGTCAGCACGTCCTCCCCGTGTGTGCGTGGGTTTCCTCCGGGTGCTCCGGTTTCCTCCCACAGTCCAAAGATGTGCTGGTTAGGTGGATTGGCCATGCTAAATTGCCCGTAGTGTCCTAAAAAAGTAAGGGGGGGGGGGGGGGTTACGGGTTTGAGTAGGGTGATCATTGCTCGGCACAACATCGAGGGCCGAAGGGCCTGTTCTGTGCTGTACTGTTCTATGTTCTAAGTCGCCTAGATAATATGTATGCTTCCTTTTTCATCTTAGCTAGTCTCACAATTCCACAAGTCATCCATGGTTCCCTAATCTTGCCATTTCTATCCATCAGTTTCACAAAGACATGTCTGTCCTGCACTCTAATCAACCTTTCCTTAAAAGACTCCCACATTTCAAATGTGGATTTACCCTTAAACAGCTGCTCCCAATACACATTCCCTAGCTCCTGCCGAATTTTGTTATACTTGGCCTTTCCCCAATTTAGCACTTCTCCTTTAGGACCACTCTCGTATTTGTCCATGAGTATTCCAAAACATATGGAATTGTGATCGCTATTCCCAAAGTAATCACCAACTGAGGCTTCAACCACCTGGCCAGGATCATTCCCCAATACCAGATCCAGTATGGCCTCTTCGCGAGTTGGACTATTTACATACTGCTCTAAAAAACTCTCCTGGATGCTCCTTACAAATTCTGCTCCATCAACGCCTCCAACACTACATGAGTCCCATTCAATGTTGGGGAAGTTAAAATCTCCCATCACGACCACCCTATTGCTCCTACATTTTTCTATAATCTGTCTACATATTTGTACCTCTACTTCACGCTCGCTTTTGGGAGGCCTGTAGTAAAGTCCCAACAATGTTACTGCACCCTCCCTATTTCTTAGCTCTACCCATATTGCCTCAGTGCTCGAATCCTCCTTAATCACAGCTGTGATATCATCTCTGACCAGTAATGCAACTCCTCCACCCCTTTTACCTCCCTCTCTATCCCTCCTGAAGCATCTGTACCGTGGGATATTTAGTTGCCAGTCTTGCCCTTCCCTCAACCAAGTCTCAGTAATACCAATAACATCATATTCCCAGGTACTAATCCAAGCCCTAAATTCATCTGCCTTACCTGCTACACTTCTCACATTAAAACAAATGCACCTCAGACCATCTGTCCATTTGTGTACATCATCTCTTCCCTGTCTACTCTTCCCCTTAGTCACTTTGAGTTTATTATCTAGTACCTTACTGGCTTTAGTTGCTGCCTCTTTACTGACCTCTAACTGCCTAATCTGGTTCCCATCCCCCTACCACATTAGTTTAAAATCTCCCCAACAGTGTTAGCAAAAGCACCCCCTAGGACATTGGTTCCAGTTTGTTCCGATTTGGAATGGTCCCACCGCCCCCAGAACCGGTTCCAATGTCCCAAAAATCTGAACCCCTCCCTCCTGCACCATCTCTCAAGCCACGTATTCATTCTGACTATTCTTGAATTTCTATTCTTGACTGTCTCGTGGCACTGGTAGCAATCCTGAGATTACTACCTTTGAAGGCCTACTTTTTAACTTATCTCCTAACTCCATAAATTCTGATTGTAAGACTCAGGTCTCTGAGGATAAACTTAAACCCACAGTCCTCTGACTTGGAGAGGAATTGTGAGCCGCTGGGCCAGGTTACACCTGGCACCCAGAGAAGACGAGAATTTATTCCAGGACCTGTAAAAACTAGCTGGGGCCATAATTAATACCATGCTCCCACTTTAGCTCCTGTTGATAAATGGGCGACTGAAGCAGTAGTGTAGCCTGGCTGGGGAACAACTAAATGAATGACTCAATTAATTTTGGAATCCTGATTATGTGTGTGTGGGGGGGGGTTTGGGGTCGGACGATGTTGGGAAAAGGTTTTCATTTAAAAAATTGAGCAAGGACATTTTGCAGCGACAGTGTCACCAACAACAGATGGGTAGTTGTCCTGCACTCATAAATATAAAGGAGCCAATTTGCAGCATTTCAGTAGCATCATGAATCTTGTGATCTGTTGTGAAGTAAGCTGATTCTAACCGTATCATCATCATTCAAACACCGAGATACACAGAATCTCCCCGCACCGGCTGAGGTCATCCATGAAGGCCCTGCCTTCTTAACCTTCCCTCTTGCCTGAGGTGATCCTCAATAGTTACTTTATGCAGAATCTAGCCTCCATCAGTATAGAGATATTCAGTATTAAAATTAAATGAGAGTCAATCTTGCTGATTTGTTCTGTTCATTTCACCCTCTGCTCCGACTTGGGGAGTGAAGCAAAGCAGGAGCACTGACCATCTTAACACCAGGACAAATTTAAACCATCTTGCAGCCCTCCCATTTATGGGCAGCATGGTAGCACAGTGGTTAGTATTGTTGCTTCACAGCACCCGAATCCCAGGTTCGATTCCCGGCCTGGGTCACGGTCTGTGCAGAGTCTGCACGTTCTCCCCGTGTCTGTGTGGGTTTCATCCGGGCGCTCCGGTTTCCTCCCACAAGTCCCGAAAGACGTGCTGTTAGGTGAATTGGACATTCTGAATTCTCCCTCTGAGTACCCGAACAGGCGCCGGAATGTGGCGACTAGGGGATTTTCACAGTAACGTCAGTGCACTGTTAATGTAAGCCTACTTGTGACAATAAGATTATTATTAGAGAAGGATGCAATCAAGCGGAAAATATATAAAAACATGGCTTAACCAATTACTAAAATGAATTGAATGTCAGAACCTGATATCACGTAATTTTCTGTCACAAAAACAAAATGTTGCGACTGCTGGAAATGTGAAAGTGAAGTAGAAAATTCCAGAAATACAACAGTTCCAGCATTTTCTACTTTTGTTTTGTAATTTCCGGCTGGTATTTTCCCTGCTCCAAAGGGCGTTTCAACTTGGTTTGGAGATGAATTTTAGGCCAAACGTTCAATTAAATGGTTTACATTATGTTCCTATCTGCAACATTTACATTTATTCCGATATTAAACACATAATCAAGAATCCCGCAGAAATCTGCTGTGGAATTTAATGCCCCGCGCTCTGAAGCGAGTTTAAAGGCGAGGTCCATTTGATTAGGCAAAAGAGTGCAGGGTGGAGACGATGCCGCCTTCCCAACCCCACCCCCCCCCCCCACCCTCCTGTTGTATTATCATAAATGTGAAAACTGCAAGGGTTAATGAAATGTATAACTCAACCACTAGAGGGAGCTAGATGTACAAGTATACAAGACATTGACGCTGAGCCTTATGGTGAGAGGTTGAGGAGAAGACTAGAGAATAGACTGAAGGAAAGACAGTGGGCGTGATTCTCCGACCCCCATGCCGGGTGGGTGAATCGCGGGAGTGCCGGACCAATCACGCCACGCCGCCCTGGCACCTGCAGGCGATTCTCCCACCCCCCTCAAAACGGCGTGTCGCGTTTTGCGACAGGCCGCTCGGAGAATCGCCGCACTGGTCGAGCGGCGATTCTCCGGCCTGGGTGGGCCAAGTGGCCTGCCGAATCCGACCGGTTCACGCTGGCGCCAACCACACCTGGTCGCTGCCGGCATGAACAGCGCGCGACCGCTGCGTGTGGGGCCTGTGGGGGGCGGAGGGAGAATCGAGCACCAGGGGGTGCTCAGGAGGGGTCTGGCCCGCGATCGGTGCCCACCGATCGTTGGGCCGGCGTCTCTGAAAGACGCACTCTTTTCCCTCCGCCACCCCTCAAGATCAATACTCCATGTCTTGCGGGGCAGCGGAGGGGAAGACGCAACCGCGGGGCGCATGCGCAGGTGAAGTCATTTAGGCGCCGCCAGCCACATCATTCAGGCGGCGCTGCTTTGACACAAGTGTCAAGGCCCGGCACGCGAGATTGATGCGTCACTGCTCCTAACCCCCTGGGGATCGGAGAATAGGGGGCGAGGAGCGGCCTCCAATGCCGGAGTGAAACACTCCGGTTTTCACTCCGGCGTCGGCACTTTGTCGCCCTTTGGGAGAATGCAGCCAGTGTGAGTGAGAGCAGATCATAGTTAATGTTATAGTGTAGAGATTATTAGCAGACGAGTGTAGTTTATATGTTTATTATCAACTGTGTATTATCTAGGATTAAGTGTTGAATCCAAATTAGTAGCATTAATAAATTTATAAATTTATTCAAGTTAAACCTATTTTATGGTCTTTGTGAACACTACGCAAACCATCCTGAATTTAGCAACACCAAGTCACCATCTCCCATTAAGATCACTGCAGGAAAATGGAGGGAGGCCTTCCTCCCTCGCTGCCAATTGAGGCCCTTATATGGCCACTTAAAGGCCAATTAGGTGGGTCGGGCAAAGGGCAGCACGGTAGCATTGTGGATAGCACAATCGCTTCACAGCTCCAGGGTCCCAGGTTCAATTCCGGCTTGGGTCACTGTCTGTGCGGAGTCTGCACATCCTCCCCGTGTGTGCGTGGGTTTCCTCCGGGTGCTCCGGTTTCCTCTCACAGTCCAAAGATGTGCAGGTTAGGTGGATTGGCCATGATAAATTGCCCTTACTGTCCAAAATTGCCCTTAGTGTTGGGTGAGATTACTGGGTTATGGGGATAGGGTGAGGTGTGGGCTTTGGCAGGGTGTTCTTTCCAGGAGCTGGTGCAGACTAGATGGGCCGAATGGCCTCCTTCTGCACTGTAAATTCTATGTCTAATCCCGCTGCCATTGGAATTCAGGAAACCCATTATCAACATGCAGCACAACTACAACGCAAACATTGCTGGGATGACCTGCAGCCTTTTGGGGGGATTGTGGGTGTGTGGTGCAAGACGAGGGTGTGTGGTGCAGGATGAGGGTGTGTGGCGCAGGGTGTGGGTGTGTCATGTAGGGTGTGGGTGTGGGGTCTGGGTGTGTGGTGTAGCATGAGGGTGTGTGGTGCAGAATGTGGATGTGTGGTGTAGGGTGTGGGGTCTGGGTGTGTGGTGTAGGATGAGGGTGTGTGGTGCAGGATGTGGGTGTGTGGTGTGGGAGTGGGGTCTGGGTGTGTGGTACAGGGTGTGGGTGTGGGGTCTGGGGGTGTGGTGCAGTATGTGTGGGTGTGTGGTGCAGGATGAGGGTGTGTGGTGTAAGGTGTGGGTGTGCGATGTAGGGTGTGGGGTCTGGGTGTGTGGTGCAGGATGTGGGTGTGTGGTGGGGGATGAGGGTGTGTGGTGTGGGCTGTATGTGTGGGGTGGGGGATGAGGGTGTGTGGTGGGGGATGAGGGTGTGTGGTGCGGGATGTGGGTGTGTGGTGGGGGATGAGGGTGTGTGGTGTGGGCTGTATGTGTGGGGTGGGGGATGAGGGTGTGTGGTGGGGGATGAGGGTGTTTGGTGCGGTATGAGGGTGTGTGATGCGGGATGAGGGTGTGTGGTGCAGGATGAGGGTGTGTGGTGGGGGATGAGGGTGTGTGGTGCGGGATGAGGGTGTGTGGTGGGGGATGAGGGTGTGTAGTGGGGGATGAGGGTGTGTGGTGGGGGATGAGGGTGTGTGGTGCGGGATGAGGGTGTGTGGTAGGGGATGAGGGTGTGTGGTGGGGATGAGGGTGTGTGGCGGGGGATGAGGGTGTGTGGTGGGGGATGAGGGTGTGTGGTGCGGGATGAGGGTGTGTGGTGGGGGATGAGGGTGTGTGGTGCGGGATTTGGGTGTGTGGTGGGGGATGAGGGTGTGTGGTAGGGGATGAGGGTGTGTGGTGCAGGATGAGGGTGTGTGGTGCGGGATGAGGGTGTGTGGTGGGGGATGAGGGTGTGTGGTGCGGGATGAGGGTGTGTGGTGCGGGATGAGGGTGTGTGGTGCGGGATGTGGGTGTGTGGTGGGGGATGAGGGTGTGTGGTAGGGGATGAGGGTGTGTGGTGGGGGATGAGGGTGTGTGGTGGGGGATGAGGGTGTGTGGTGGGGGATGAGGGTGTGTGGTGGGGGATGAGGGTGTGTGGTGGGGGGTGAGGGTGTGTGGTGGGGGATGGGGGTGTGTGGTGGGGGTTGAGGGTGTGTGGTGGGGGATGAGGGTGTGTGGTGGAGGATGAGGGCGTGTGGTGTAGGCTGTGGGTGTGGGGTCTGGGTGTGTGGTGCGGGATGAGTGTGTGTGGTGGGGGATGAGGGTGTGTGGTGCGGGATGAGGGTGTGTCGTGTAGGCTGTGGGTGTGGGGTCTGGGTGTGTGGTGTAGCGTGTGGGTGTGTGGTGTAGGGTGTGGGTATGTGTTGCGAGATGTGGGTGTGTGATGTGGGTGTGTGGTGGGGGATGAGGGTGTTTGGTGCGGGATGAGGGTGTGTGGTGCAGGATGAGGGTGTGTGGTGCAGGATGAGGGTGTGTGGTGCAGGATGAGGGTGTGTGGTGCAGGATGAGGGTGTGTGGTGGGGGATGAGGGTGTGTGGTGCGGGATGAGGGTGTGTGGTGCGGGATGAGGGTGTGTGGTGCAGGATGAGGGAGTGTGGTGCAGGATGAGGGTGTGTGGTGCAGGATGAGGGAGTGTGGTGCGGGATGAGGGTGTGTGGTGGGGGATGAGGGTGTGTGGTGCAGGATGAGGGTGTGTGGTGCAGGATGAGGGTGTGTGGTGCAGGATGAGGGTGTGTGGTGTAGAATGAGGGTGTGTGGTGGGGGATGAGGGTGTGTGGTGGGGGATGAGGGTGTGTGGTGGGGGATGAGGGTGTGTGGTGGGGGATGAGGGTGTGTGGTGCGGGATGTGGGTGTGTGGTGGGGGATGTGGGTGTGTGGTGGGGGATGAGGGTGTGTGGTGGGGAATGAGGGTGTGTGGTGCAGGATGAGGGTGTGTGGTAGGGGATGAGGGTGTGTTGTGCGGGATGTGGGTGTGCGGTGGGGGATGAGGGTGTGTGGTGCGGGATGTGGGTGTGTGGTGCGGGATGTGGGTGTGCGGTGGGGGATGAGGGTGTGTGGTGCAGGATGAGGGTGTGTGGTGCAGGATGAGGGTGTGTGGTGCGGGATGAGGGTGTGTGGTGGGGGATGAGGGTGTTTGGTGCAGGATGAGGGTGTGTGGTGGGGGATGAGTGTGTGTGGTGGGGGATGAGGGTGTGTGGTGGGGGATGAGGGTGTGTGGTGGGGGATGAGGGTGTGTGGTGGGGGATGAGGGTGTTTGGTGCAGGATGAGGGTGTGTGGTGTAGAATGAGGGTGTGTGGTGCGGGATGTGGGTGTGTGGTGCGGGATGTGGGTGTGCGGTGGGGGATGAGGGTGTGTGGTGCAGGATGTGGGTGTGTGGTGCAGGATGTGGGTGTGTGGTGCAGGATGTGGGTGTGTGGTGAAGGTGTGGGTGTGTGGTTTAGGGTGTGTGTGGGTGTGTGGTGGGGGATGAGGGTGTGTGGTGGGGGATGAGGGTGTGTGGTGGGGGATGAGGGTGTGTGGTGGGGGATGAGGGTGTGTGGTGGGGGATGAGGGTGTGTGGTGGGGGATGAGGGTGTGTGGTGCAGGATGTGGGTGTGTGGTGTAGGGTGTGGGTGTGTGGTGCAGGATGTGGGTGTGTGGTGAAGGTGTGGGTGTGTGGTTTAGGGTGTGTGTGGGTGTGTGGTGGGGGATGAGGGTGTGTGGTGGGGGATGAGGGTGTGTGGTGCGGGATGAAGGTGTGTCGTGTAGGCTGTGGGTGTGGGGTCTGGGTGTGTGGTGTAGCGTGTGGGTGTGTGGTGTAGGGTGTGGGTATGTGTTGCGAGATGTGGGTATGTGGTGGAGGGTGTGGGTGTGTGGTGGGGGATGAGGGTGTGTGGTGGGGGATGAGGGTGTGTGGTGGGGGATGAGGGTGTGTGGTGCGGGATGAGGGTGTGTGGTGGGGGATGAGGGTGTGTGGTGGGGGATGAGGGTGTGTGGTGCGGGATGAGGGTGTGTGGTGGGGGTTGAGGGTGTGTGGTGGGGGATGAGGGTGTGTGGTGGGGATGAGGGTGTGTGGTGGGGGATGAGGGTGTGTGGTGGGGGATGAGGGTGTGTGGTGGGGATGAGGGTGTGTGGTGCGGGATGAGGGTGTGTGGTGGGGGATGAGGGTGTGTGTTGCAGGATGAGGGTGTGTGGTGGGGAATGAGGGTGTGTGGTGGGGGTTGAGGGTGTGTGGTGGGGGATGAGGGTGTGTGGTGGGGGATGAGGGTGTGTGTTGCAGGATGAGGGTGTGTGGCGTAGGCTGTATGTGTGTGGTAGGGGATGAGGGTGTGTGGTGGGGGATGAGGGTGTGTGTTGGGGGATGAGGGTGTGTGGTGGGGGATGAGGGTGTGTGGTGGGGGATGAGGGTGTGTGGTGGGGATGAGCGTGTGTGGTGGGGGATGAGGGTGTGTGGTGGGGGATGAGGGTGTGTGGTGCAGGATGTGGGTGTGTGGTGTGGGTGTGGGTGTGTGGTGCAGGATGTGGGTGTGTGGTGCGGGATGTGGGTGTGTGGTGGGGAATGAGGGTGTGTGGTGCAGGATGTGGGTGTGTGGTGTGGGTGTGGGTGTGTGGTGCAGGATGTGGGTGTGTGGTGTGGGTGTGGGTGTGTGGTGCAGGATGTGGGTGTGGGTGTGTGGTGAAGGGTGAGAGTGTGTGGTTTAGGGTGTGGGTGTGGGTGTGTGGTGCAGGATGTGGGTGTGTGGTGCAGGATGTGGGTGTGTGGTGTCGGTGTGGGTGTGTGGTGCAGGATGTGGGTGTGTGGTGTGGGTGTGGGTGTGTGGTGCAGGATGTGGGTGTGTGGTGAAGGGTGTGGGTGAGAGTGTGTGGTGCAGGATGTGGGTGTGTGGTGAAGGGTGTGGGTGTGTGGTGAAGGGTGTGGGTGAGAGTGTGTGGTGCGGGATGCGGGTGTGTGGTGGGGGATGAGGGTGTGTTGTGGGGGATGAGGGTGTGTGGTGCAGGATGTGGGTGTGTGGTGCAGGATGTGGGTGTGTGGTTTTGGGTGTGGGTGTGTAGTGCAGGGTGAGAGTGTGTGGTTTAGGGTGTGGGATGAGGGTGTGTGGTGCAGGATGTGGGTGTGTGGTGCAGGATGTGGGTGTGTGGTGATGGGTGAGAGTGTGTGGTGCAGGATGTGGGTGTGTGGTGCAGGATGTGGGTGTGTGGTGCAGGGTGAGAGTGTGTGGTTTAGGGTGTGGGTGTGGTATGACTATGCGAACAGTGTACCCTTTAACTCAGGCACTCTAGGGATCAATCTCTGACTATCTCCCTCACATGATGAAGAGTGACTTAGGGAATCCCTGGGTTTCACCAACCCATTGCTCCTTTTATCAAACCTCGTCTCCCCGAAATCACCAGTCCTTCTGTTACCCTCATCTCTACCCCCGTTTTTAAATAGTGGGGTTACATTAGCTACTCTCCAATCTGTTGGAACTGTTCCAGAGTCTATAGAATCTTGGAAGGTGACCACCAATGCATCCACTATTTCCAGGCCTCTTCCTTAATTACTCTGGGATGTAGATTATCAGACTCTGGGGATTTATCAACCTTCAATCCCATCAATTTCCCCAACACTATTTCCCTACTAATACGGATTTATTTCAGTTCCTCCCTCTCACTAAATCCTGTGGGCGCGATTCTCCGCCCCCCACGCCGGGTGGGAGAATAGTGGGAGGGCCTCCCGACATTTTTCACGCCCTCCCGCTATTCTCTCCCCCCCACGCCCGACCCACGGAAAACGGCGAGCGGAGATTCTCAGAGACCGATGGGCCGAGCGGCCGGGCCTTCATGCTCGTTTCAACACGGCAGCAAACACACCTGCTCGCTGCAGTCGTGAAACGGGCGCCAAATGCCCCAAATGCCTGCGCATGCGAGGCCGAAGTCATCGGCCGCGTCAGCCGGCGTGACGCTTGACGTGCGGCCTTGACCGTCGTGACGCACGGGGCCGCGCTCCTAGCCCCGCCCGGGGGGGGGGGGAGAATCGGCCCCGGAAGTGGGCGTGAAGGCTGCCGTGGGTCACAGCCTATCCCACGGCAGCCTTTACGATTCTCCGCATTTGCGGAGAATCTCGCCCTGTGTTCCCCAACATTTCTGGTATGTTGGGCAAAATTCTCCCATCAGGAGACCAAGTGCCGACACCGGAGTGAAAACCGGAGTGTTTCACTCCGGCGTCGGAAGCCGCTCCTCGTCCCCTATTCACCCACCCCCAGCGGGCTAGGAGCGGCGATGCGTCAATTACGCGCTTCGGGCCTTGGCGCCGCGTGAAAGCGGCGCTGTGTAAATGACGCGGCTGGCGCCGTGTAAATGACGTCACCCACGCATGCGCAGGTTGGCTGGCGCCAACCCCACATGCGCGGTTGCTGTCCTCCTCGTGGGCGCCCCGCAAGACCTGGAGGATTGATCTTGCGGGGCGGCGGAGGAAAAGAGTGCGTCCTTTAGAGACGCCGGCCCGCCGATCGGTGGGCACCAATCGCTGGCCAGACCCCTACTGAGCGCCCCCCTGGTACTCGATCCTCCCTCCCCCACCCCCACAGGCCGCACACGCAGCATTCGCGCGCTGTTCACGCTGGCAGCAACCAGGTGTGGTTGGCGCCGGCGTGAACCCGTCGGATTGGGCAGGCCGCTCCTGTTTGTAGCAGGTGAGAGGCGGTTCTCCGAGCGGCCTGTTGTGAAACGCGGCATGCCGTTTTGGGGGGTGGTGGGAGAATCGCGTGCGGGTGCCAGGGCGGCTTGGCGGGAATCGACCGGCACTCCCGGGATTCTCCCACCCGGCGTGGGGGTCGGAGAATTTTGCCCGTTATTTTTGTCCTCCTTTGTGAAGACGTAACTAAAGTGTGTATTTAGTCGGTGAGTCATTTCTTTATTCCCCATTATAATTCCCTTGTTTCTGACTGTAGGGATCTATATTTGTCCTCACCAATCTTTTCTCTTCACATACCTACAGAAGCTTTTACAGTCAGCTTTTATGTTCCCTGCAAAATTTGTTTCTGGCTAATTTGTATGTCTCTTCTCTATTTCCCTTGTAAGTCATGTTTTACTTTTGTGCCACAGAGCAATGAACAATTGTTGCAGTTCTCCCACATACTTTTTGAATATTTTCCATTGCCTGTCCAGTGTCATCCCTTTCCGTAATATTTCCCAATCCAACATAACCAAGACAAGCCTCATGCCAAAGTAATTTCCTTTATTAAGAATCAGGAGCATAGTCTCAGAATCAACTATGTCACTCTCCACCTTGATGAAAAATTCCATCATATTATGGTCACTAATCCCCAAGGGGGCTCACACAACTAGACTGTCAATTATTAAGTTCTCATTATACTGCATCCAGTCTAGGATGGCTTGTTCTCTGGTTGGCTCCTCAATGTATTGGTCCAGTAAACCATCCCGTATACACTCCAGGAATTCCTCCTCTGTGGTATTTTGTTACTAATTTGATTTGCCTAATCTATGTGCAGATTAAAGTCACCCATAATTACAGATGTTTCTTTATTGCATGCTTCTCTAATGTCCAGTTTAATGCCATTCCCAATATCACCACTATAGTTTGGGATCTATACACAACCCCCACTAATGTTTTTTGCCTCGTGCTGTTTCTCAGCTCTACCCATAAAGATTCTACATCATCGGAGCTAATAGGCGGATTCTCTCAGCCCGGGGTCGGGCCGGAGAATCCCCGTGACCAGCGTGAATCGCGCCACGCTGCCCCTACGCCGAGACGTGATTCTCCGCAGAGTGGAGAATTGGTGCCAAGGTTTGCGCAGCGTAGGTCGGGGGCCGCTCCATGCGGCCCCCCCCCCACGCCGATTCTCGGCCCAAGGTGGGCCGAGCGACCGTCGCAAAAAAGCCAAGTCCCGCCGGCGCCGTTCACGCCTGCTCTCAGTCGGCAGGACCTCGGCGTGGAAGGGTCTGGGGGCGGCCTGTGGGGGGGGGGGGGGGGGGGGGGGGGGGTCCGACCCTGAGCGGGGCCCACCAATCGGCGGGCTGGCCTCTCTGTCTGGGGGGGGCCTCCTTTCTTTCATACCGGCGTCTTTAGCCCTGCGCCATGTTGCGTTGGGGCCGGCGCGGAGAAGGGAGACACTGCGCATGCGCGCGTTGGCGCCGGTGCCACTGCGCATGGGCGGACCCTGCGGTGCCCAGTTCACGCAAGGATCAGCAACTGGAGCGCCATGGATCACTCCAGTGCCGTGCTGGCCCCCTGTAGGGACCAGAATTGCTGATCCTGAGGCCGTGTTGACGCCGTCGAGAAATGCGACGGTGTTTCCAACGGCGTCAATACTTAGCCTCAGGATCACAGAATCCCGCCCAATATCTTTCTCTTTCCTCACAGTTGCATTAATTTCCTCTTGAACAAGCAATGCAACCCCACCGCCTTTTCCTTTTTGTTTGTCCTTCCTAAATACTAAATACCCCTGGATGTTCAGTTCCTATCCCTGGTCACCCCACAGCCATGTCTCTGCAATCCTGACTATATCATACTCATTTACATCCAGTTGCGTGATTAATTTATCCACTTTATTGTGAATGCTCCATGCGTTAAGGCACAAAGCTTTAAGGCTTGTCTTTTTAACATTACTTGTCGCATTCCGACTATTTTTCACTGAGGCTCTGTTTGATTCTGGCCTTTGTTTTCTCTACCTATCACTGTCTATTGCTCTTGTCCTTGATTCACCCTCCTATGACTCCTCCCATAGGTTCCCGTTCCCTTGCCTTTTAATTTTAATCCCTCCCCAACCACTCTAGCAAATACTCCCCCTGGGACATCAATTCCATCATCCAAGGCTGCAGTGTACTTTCCGATATGTGGGCGGGCCTGTGCTGTGGGGAACTCTTTCCCCTCCGCGTTGGCCATCACCCTCTGCGATGGCTGACGCGGAGGTGACCCCCTCCTGCGCATGCGCGGGGATGACGTCAGCAGCCGCTGACGCTCCCGCACATGCGCGGACGTCCGCCGGCTGGCGTGGCGCCAAAGGCCTTCCGCGCCAGCCGGCAGGACGCAAACCACTCCGGTGCGGACCTAGCCCCTAAAGGTGAGGGCTTGGCCCCTAAAGGTGCAGAGGATTCCGCACCTTAGGGGCAGCCCGACGCCAGAGTGGTTCACGCCACTCCATCCTGCCGGGACCCCCCGCCCCGCCGGGTAGGGGAGAATCCGGCCCAAAAGGGAATTAGACAGGTATTTGAAAAAACTAAAGGTAGTAAGGAAAGGGTTTCAGAAAAGTAGCTTACCTCAGGTTGGCTTGAATTTCCTGTGCAGGCCCAGGGTGGAAAATAGGCATTACTGCTGGTGGCTGGAATGTGGGGCGGTATCTGGGCCTACTGGCTATCAACCTCATTATCTTCTCTCCACCACCCCTGCATCAGGAACTGTGGCTCAGGGCATCCCGAGGCTATGACAAGAGGCCCTTATGAGATCATAACAGAACACTTCCCTTCTGTGACCTGGGGCAAGGCTTTGAGACCCTGACTCTGAGGGCAAATGAGAATTAAAACCCCACGGTATGTGGCGAATGCCTGACAGTGACTTTTCCCTAAACTGACCAATTAGTGGCCAGATCCTCCCATCTAATTTTTTTTTAATTTTTTTATTTTTTTAATAAATTTAGATTATCCAATTATTTTTTCCAATTAAGGGGGCAATTTAGCGTGGCCAATCCACCTACTCTGCACATTTTTTGGGTTGTGGGGGCGAAACCCACGCAGACACGGGGAGAATGTGCAAACTCCACACGGACAGTGACCCAGAGCCGGGATCGAACCTGGGACCTCAGCGCCGTGAGGCAGCTGTGCTAACCACTAGGCCACCGTGCTGCCCTCCTCCCATCTAATTGAGGGCAGTGAGTGGGCATTTGATATTGGATGGCCAGTACGAGGCTCTCCTGAGCTAAATTTGCCCTTTGAGGTGAGAAAGAGAGAGAGAGAGAGGGAGAAAAATTTCATTTTGCAAGATTAGAACGGGCAAGCAGCATTAGATCCCCCACAAGGAGGCGACACTCTCCAACTCTCTACACTTGTAAATAAAATATATTCGGTAGCCAGGCCATCATGTTGGAAGAGAACCATGCAGTTGAAACTAGGCAGATGGGGAGGGCCTCAAAACCTGCCTGGAATTGGCAGCAGGTCTATTCCCAATGCCTCTAGAGTCCAGGGGGCCGAGTATTAAAGCCTGGCCAGTCTCTGACAATACCTCTTAGGTGCCTACCTGCTGCTTGCTCCTATCAGGGGCTGAAAACCCTGTTCCTGGTGTTAGTTCAACTAAGTCTCCGGAAAAAGGCCCAGACCGCCAATAGGTAAAGGTAACTGATCTCTCCAGAGAAATGGTTTCTTTAGTGGTTGGTGCTAATTTAAGTTCTCTTCAGCTTGGAAGGGTGGGTGCTTGCGTACCTCACACAAGAGGCCGTCTAGCTGTTTAGGCCGGATTAAATATAACGCAACTCTAGACGCTTTCAACTCATTTTCAGTTGCTATGCTAATTTAATTCATTACATTTTGCTGCCATCTAGACCTATGAAACATAGTTCAATTCATGTTAATGTGAGATGACATTTGTTCAAATGCATGCAAAGACAATTCAAATTCAAACAGACAAGTTTGACTGTTTTGATGGTGATAATATTTCTCTCTTGTCCATCCACGCACATTGCATGGAGAAAATTAACATTACTGTTATAGCTATTCAATATGATAATGCAAATCAGTATATCAGCCTTAGTGAGTCATTTCTAAATTATAAAAATTATTTGCATAAAATCTAATGATGGAGCATTGAATGTAATGCCAATTCCTACTTAACATCTCAAAGAATTATATCTTATTCACTGTAACTGCTTTGACCTTCTCACATATACTTACACAAAGAAAATTATGATTTATTCATATATTCTACTGATAAGCATTACATGGTTGCACGTGTTTATTTGCAACCTAACAAAAGCAAAATATTGCAGATGTTGGCAATTAGAAATAAAAACAGGAAGTGTTGGAAAAACTCAGGAGATCGAATGTGTGGGGAGAGAAACAGAGCTCGTGGGGTGAATTCTCTGCCTCCCCAGCCGTGTGTTCCCAGGCGGCGCGCCGTCGCCGTCAGCGCGATTCTCCGTTCCCACCGCCGATCAATGGGGTTTCCCATTATGGCCACCCCGCAGCACCAGGAAATCCACAGGCGGGGGAGCGCGTTGCCCAGCGCCGGCCCTAGGGTTGCTGGCGCCCCGGGCAAGCTGAACTTCGGCGCCCTTTGGGGGGGGCGGGGCCGAGGGGGGCCGAGCCGGGGGGGGCGGGGCCGAGGGGGGGGCGGGGGGGCGGACCCGAGGGCGGGGCGGGGGGGCGGACCCGAGTGCGGGGCGGGGGGGCGGACCCGAGGGCGGGGCGGGGGGCGGACCCGAGGGTGGGGCGGGGGGGCGGACCCGAGGGCGGGGTGGGGGGGCGGACCCGAGGGGGGGGGGCGGACCCGAGGGGGGTGGGCGGGGGGGGCGGACCCAAAGGGGGTGGGCGGGGGGAGCGGACCCGAGGGGGGTGGGCGGGGGGAGCGGACCCGAGGGGGGTGGGCGGGGGGAGCGGACCCGAGGGGGGTGGGCGGGGGGAGCGTCCCCGAGGGGGGTGGGCGGGGGGAGCGGACCGAGCGGGGGGGGGGGAACCGAGGGGGAGGGCGGCCACCGCGCATGCTCTGGTTGGCACCGGCCCAACTGCGCATGCGCGGGACCCGAGTCTCTGGCACCCCCTAGCACATGGCGCCCCGGGCGACTGCCCGTGTTGCCGGTGCCTTGAGCCGGCCCTGGCGTTGCCAGCAGAGCGGAGGATCTCGCCGGCAGAGAATTCACGCCCTTGTTTTCAGGTTGATGATCTATTGTCTATATGAGTGATTTTCCCATCAATTTGGTAAAAGAATGCAACGATACAAAACGTGTGCAAACCAACAGTCCCACTCACTTCTACCAGTGGCCTCTAGGCATGATTGATGGGGGAGTCATCTCCATTCCGGCAGCGGATAATGGTGCCACTGTACTTAATCTACATATCAGGGGAACAACCTGGTGTAGCTCTGTGGTTCTGAGGAAAAATGGTCGACCTGAAACATTAACTCTGTTTTCCACGCCACAGCTGCTGCCAAATCTGCTAAGTATTTCCGGCATTTTCTGTCTTCGTTTGCTTATACCTTGTTCTGCTGTCTTCAGCTCTGTCAGATATGACGATGAATCATTTGTTGTGTAAGAGGTCCATGGTGACTATTAACAAATGTCACCAATCAAAACACAGATGTGAAGGTAAATGTGACATTGGCCCATAGTAGGGCTAAATAACCTGTTATGGGGCTGTAAATTCTATGTAATATGCTTCGGATGCCCAATGCTCTGTCAACATTCTGTTCATTTTTATTCATTCATGGGGTGTGGGCCCCACCATCTGGGCCAGCACTTATTGCCCATCCCTAACTGCCCTTCAGTTGAGCAGCTTTCTGGGCCATTTAAGAGTCAATCACATTGTTGTCGATCTGGGGCGGGTTTCTCCGGTTGCCGACGCCAAAATCGCGTTTGGCGACCGGCCGGAGAATTCAAGTTTCTGCCGAAATTGGGGGCGGCGCCGCATTCACGATGCTCTGCTCCTCAAAAGCATGCACCGTATCGACGGCCTCGGGACATTGCCTGAGGCCCTCCCTCCGATGATCCGCCCCCGACCGGCCAAGTTTCCGACGGCGTGGGGTCTCTCGTGGTCTCGCCCGTCGGGAACTCCCGCAGGCAGGGGAGACATTGGGCGAAATTCTCCCCCCCCCACGACGGGTGGGAGAATAGCGGGAGGGCCTTCCCGACTTTTTTGACGCCCTCCCGCTATTCTCCCGCCCCCCCCGCCGAAATCCCGACACGAATCGCTGCCGCCGTTTTTTTACGGCCGGCAGCGATTCACAGCTGTTAGAAGGGCCGAAGTCCCAGCCCTTTACGACCTTTTTACGAACGGCAAACACACCTGGTCCTGCCGTTCGTAAAAACGTCGTGACCACCTGGAAAAAAATAACCATGGCACCGATTGGCACGGCAGTACCACGGCCGTGCCAAGGGTGCCATGGGCCCGCGATCGGTGCCCACCGATCGCGGGCAGCGGGCCCGATGCCCGCGCACTATTTGTCCTTCCGCCGCCCCGCAGTATCAATACGCGGGGCGGCTGAGGGGCAACCCGGACCGCGCATGCGCGGGTTTCGCGCAAAAACGCGATGACGTCACCCGCGCATGCGCGGGTGGAGTCTTCCCACCTGCGCATGCGCGGCTGACGTCATATGACGCGTCAGCCGGCGCTAAGTCCGACAAGCGGGCTTAACGATTTTCGTTGAGCCCGACTTGTCGGAGCCTCCGACGTCGGGCTGCTAGCCCCGACGGGGGACCAGAATCGGTCCCCCGTCGGGAAGGGGCGCGATGCCGTAAAACCCGCCCGGGTTTTACGGCAGTTTGACGATTTCTCCCGTTTTGGGAGAATTTCGCCCATTATTCGGGGCTGGGGGCACTGTGGTGGGGTTGTCCGGGAGGTGAATATTTCGCGGGCCGGGTCTGCTGCAGGCTGCTGCTGTGCGCATGCGCGGCCACGGGCCCACAATTCTCCAGGGCATATCAGCAGCTAGAGCCGGGTGCTCTACGTTGCAGTCCTGCTAGCCCCTAGCAGAACGGGGAATCAGTGGCCGTTTTGTGCCAGTATTTCTGGCGCAAAATGCCACCGTTTCCATGTCGACGTGGGGACATAGTCTCCAAATCGGAGAATCCAGCCCCTGGAGTCGCAGATAGGCAACCGGGTAAGGATGGCACATTTTCTCCCTCAAGGACATTACTGAACCAGATGGGTTTTTGCAACAATCAACAATGGTTTCATGGTCATCATTAGACTTTTAATCCCAGATTTTTATTGAATTCAAATTTCACCATCTACTGTGGGGGGTTTGAACCTGGCTCCCCAGAGCATTGCCCTGGGTCTTTGGATTACTAGTCTAATGACAGCCGCATTAAAACCAGAGATATTGCTGAATGACAAATTTGAATTTTGTTCCTTCAAAATGTAACTGGTCTGATTAGTAAGTTTGCAGACGACACAAAGGTTGGTGGAATTGCGGATAGTGATGAGGACTGTCAGAGGATATAGCAGGATTTAGATCATTTGGAGACTTGGGCGGAGAGATGGCAGATGGAGTTTAATCTGGACAAATGTGAGGTAATGCATTTTGGAAGGTCTAATAGGGAAGTAGGGAATATACAGTGAATGATAGAACCCTCAAGAGTATTGACAGTCACAGAGATCTAGGTGTACAGGTCCACAGGTCACTGAAAGGGGCAACACAGGTGGAGAAGGTAGTCAAGAAGGCACACAGCATGCTTGCCTACGTTGGCCGGGGCATTGAGTGTAAGAATTGGCAAGTCATGTTGCAGTTGTATAGGACCTTAGTTAGGTCACACTTGGAGTATAGTGTTCAATTCTGGTCGCCACACTACCAGAAGGATGTGGAGGCTTTAGAGAGGGTGCAGAAGAGATTTACCAAGGTATTGCCTGGTATGGAGGGAATTAGCTATGAGGAGCAGTTGAATAAACTGGGTTGTTCTCACTGGAACAAAGCAGGTTGAGGGGCGACATGATAGAGGTCTACAAAATTATGAGGGGCATAGGCAGAGTGGATAGTCAGAGGCTTTTCCCCAGGGTAGAGGGGTCAATTACTAGGGGGCATTGGTTTAAGGTGTGAGGGGCAAGGTTTAGAGGAGATGTACAAAGCAAGTTTTTTTACACAGAGGGTAGTGGGTGCCTGGAACTCGCTGCTGGAGGAGGTGATGGAAGCAGGGATGATAGTGACGTTTAAGGGGCATCTTGATAAAATACATGAATAGGATAGGAATAGAGGGACACGAACCCAGGAAGTGTAGAAGATTTTAGTTGAGACGGGCAGCATGGCCGGCAGGGGCTTGGAGGGCCGAAGGGCCTGTTCCTGTGCTGTACTTTTCTTTGTTCTTTGTTTGTTCTTTGATTATTCCAAGACATTAACGTTGGCTTGTTCAATGGGAAGTTATTTGTAAAATATACCTGCAGTAAATGAACTCTAAATCTCAAGCCATGACTGGATTAGAAAACTGCTCTCTCCATAAAGTTGAACAGTTGGGAGAGTTGGAGTTGAGGAAGGGGGTAAGAGAAATTAATGACAACATTTGGCAATATGTTGGAAGCTATGTCAAACAAAAGACCAGTTTAATATGAGTAGTTTCAAGTCTTGTCAGTATATCTCCACAATAATTTGTGTCATAATGTAGAAAATAAATGTACCTATTCAATCACCATCAGCCAATGATTGCATGCAGGCAGACCGCAAACAAAATCTATTTAGTCACTAGAGTCTATCTAAGCAATGAACTACAGCAAACAGTCTACAGAGTCTATTAATAAAGAGTTTCTCCAAGATACAATGAACACAACTCACGATTGAAACTATGGCAACTTCCCCTGATGAAACAATGGTATCTACCAGTAAATTTCAGTGAAAAAGGGATAGATAATTATAAATTATGTGTATAACATTAATCCCAGTCACCAACGGCAGTCTGGGTCTCCAAGCATGATTGATGAGGGAATGAAGCGATCTCTAGTTCAGAACAATGGTTCCACTGTATGTAACCTATAAATAGAGGCCTGGCTCCGTAGTTTCAGGAGTACAGCCAGAAGGCTGCTCCTCTCACTGCCTTCCACTTGCAGAATTGTGTCAGTTCTTGGCCAGACTGCCAGTTGGAGCATCACATCTCATGGAGAGAGAAAAAAAAACCTGCCTCATTGTGACAACCTTGACTGACTAATTACTCGATAAAATAATTCAATAAAATTAATCACCAGAAAATTGCGGGTGCTGTGCTCAGGTGAGCTGACCTTCTGTCAAGTTCTCAGATCTTTATTCTCATTGAATATTTGCATTGTGCCAGGAAGGAATTTTGCTAAATTTGCCCAAATATCTTTTCTCATGAGATTTGAGCGCAAGGATTGTGACAATCTAGAATAAAATCTTTACCTATAACTTTGATCTTTCTCCCTTCTGCTTGCTGTTTACCTCAAAAGGAATGGCTCCGATACAAGAAGCTCACTATTAACTGATTTAAAAATGACACAACCAGTTGCCTTTATTAAATTTTAAAATAATGGTTACGGCTGCACCAACTGGATGTTCTATTTTGAATACTGAACTATCTGAGTATAATATAGTACAATATTTAAAGTTACTGACAAGGAAAATAAAATAAAATATACAGCAGAAATAGTAATCCAGTTCAAAGGAAATCACAAAAGTTAAATCTGTCTTGGGTAGTAACGCAAAACAGGCGGTAAAAAATAGATAACCCGTTTTACACGCTCCGCGCTATTACAGTCCTTGAAGCGGAAAATTGGGAGAGTGTAAAACAGATTGCCAATTTGCTACTTCTATTTTGCTCGACCTCCCATGATGTATTTCATCCCTATACTTTTCTGTTACTGGGTGACAATTTTCTTTTTTATTGACTCCCGTGTGTCATCCAGGTCAGGTCACCCTGACACGTTTGCTACTTAGTCTTCATGCTCCTGGTTAACTGCCCGTCCCCCGTTCGATTCTCCCTACCTTACCTTTTGAACTTAGAGTTCAGGCACCTAGTTCTGGTATTCCCTCCCTAAACTGCTCCGTCTCACTCTCTCTCCTCCTTCAATCAGCCTTTCATGCTTCCTAACACCACCTCCTTTGCATTATTCACCACTTATGTCTGATTATCCTTCTGTGAAGACTCCTGAGAAGCTTTCGTACATGAAAGGTGGATCAATGAAAGGTGGATCAACAAGGAAAATTGTTTTGCAATTTGCTCATGAACCCTGCTAGTCTCAAACCATTCTTCTGCCCAGAAGCCCCCCCCCCCCCCCCCCCCACCCCCCACAAGATGTAACATACTTGTTTCACAAGCATCTATTCAATTCCCATTTGATAGAATTTATAGACTCCGATTCAGCAATGATTTATGACAGAGAACTCGAACCTCCCGCTCCGTAAACAATTAGGTGGATTCTATTTCAGAAACTAAGGGCGGGATTCTCCGATTGCTGACGCCGAAGTCGCATTTGGCGATTGGGCGGAGAATCCCTTTTGATGCCGCAATGGGAGGCACTGCCCGTTTTCAGATGCTCCTCCCCTTCCAAAATGGCATCATTGGTGAGTACGCCACACGCCGTTGGGACGGCCTCAGGACGTCGCCTGAAGTCCCTCCCGATGCTCTGCAGCCCGATGGGCCGACTTCACGATGGCGTTGATCACTTGTGGTCTGAGGTTTCGCTAACCTCGCCTGGCGGCTGCAGACTGCATCCAGCGCCACCACAGGAGGGGGGAACCGTTACGCTGGCGGGGGAGGGGGAGGGCTTCGGCAGGGGCTGTGGGGGGACTGGTGGTGGGTGGTCCGGGGGTGGTGAGGGCAGTTACAGAGGGACACTATCTGGCAGACCCCTGAGATCACACATCCTCCGTGCGGTAGAGAACTCAGCCCATTGGGGGCGGTGCATCGATGGGGGAATGCAATGACGCTATTTCTGAGGGGGCGGAGAATAGAAAACCGGTGTCAAACCAGTACCGCCCCCGATTTGAGCGTCAGAAGGGATTCTCCGCCCGATTGCCGATTATGATACCGACGTCGGGCAACGGTGAATCCCGGCCATGGTATTTTCAGCAATGAAATGCAACACATTTTAGATTCCTTTTTCGCAATAACCGGAGAGCTTTGGCCTGAAGTTAACATCATTGAAGTTGCAAAGTTTAAGGTTACGTAAAAAGATAGATTTGATTCAACGTCCGCAGCATGAGGATCGTTAGGAGAGCGTTTGCCTAGTTTTAATGATACGACAGCAACTGGAAATCCAGCTGTCGAATTTCAATCAACAATGTTGTAGTTTTGTGCAATTTACACAGAGCAACTCTTTAAACTAAACAAAGTTCTCGCCGGTGATCAGATAGCTGAGCTATTTTGACTGTGTAAAACGTAGTTCCAGTCCAGTCCAGCAGAGTTAGGGCCAGTAGAACCGATTTTGGAAGCTATGGTGAGAGAAGTGGGAAGTGTCCCGGCTTCTGAACCAGAGGCAGTTGGCTGGATGCCCAGCGTGGATCAGATGGCGCCAACAACACTGGGTTTGACCCCCGTTCTGGTTGGCATAGATTCAGGAGCTGCCTGCTTGTCCTACCCGCAGTTCTTTGGGTCAGCTCTGTCCTTGGCACAGAACTGAAGGGGAAGGAAGGGGGGTGATGGGGGGGTGATTAGAGGCCGACCAGGATTCATGTTCATGGATTAATTGATAGCTGCTAGAATTGTGCATTTGGCGATCACGTGATCAGGCTCGGCTTGATCCCTCCTTGGGCAAATAATCTGCTGTTAATTGTTACACATCAATAATGGCCATTTAGAGGAAGCAATGGCAGTCAACCAGGTATTCCAACAAGGAATGAATGCTCTCAGGAGGGGAGAAAAATTGGTGATTTTAAAAGAATTGATCAACAGAAAGAAAAGTCAAGTAGCTTTCGTTAAAATTAATAACATTAGTAACGGATGTTTTGGAAGGGACGTTGGTGGTGCTGGTAAGCGTGTATGTCCTGAATTGGGTTTGTGTAGGATTTATGAAGAAGATGTTGGTATAGGGTTGGGCGGCAGTTGCTGAACCAGAAGGTGGATAGGTCCAAGCCGCGTTCGCTGACCCCCCTCGGGAGGGTGGGGGGGGGGGGGGGGGGTGCAAAGGTGTTGGCTGTGTTTTGGGAGGAAATGGGGAGAGAGGGGCAGACCCATGGAGGTTTTTGCAATGGTAGGGAGAATTTGTTCTTTTTGCCAGTACACAACGTGTATTCAAGGATTGACTTGTTTATTGTGTGGAAGGCACTGTTGGCCGGCATGAGGGAAGCAGAATATTCGATGATTGTTATCTTGGACCATTCTCCACATTGGGTGGATGTGGTTCTGGAGATGGGGCCAGCACAGAGACTTGCGTGGAGATTGGGGGCGGATTTCTCTCAGCATGGGGCCGAGCCGGAGAATCCCCGTGAGTGGCGTCAATTGCGCCATGCCGCCCCACAGAGTGGAGAATCGGCGCCATTTGGCGTGGCGTGGTTGGCTCTACGTGGCTCCCCTGCCGATTCAGATGGGCTGAGCGGCCATCGTAAAAAACCCGAGTCCCGCCGGCGCCGTTCACACCTGCTCTCAATCGGCGGGACCTCGGCGTGGAAGAGTCGGGGGGCAGCCTGTGGGGAGTGGGGTGGGGGGTGTCCGGCCCCGGGGATGGCCTCTGATGTGGCCTGGCCCGTGATCGGGGCCCACCGATCGGCGGGCCGGCCTCTCTGGCTGGGAGGGCCTCCTTTCTTCCACGCCAGCCTCTGTAGCACTGCGCCATATTGCGTCAGGGCCGGCACGGAGAAGGGAGCCACTGGGTGTGGGACTGTTGGCAGACCCTGGGCGGGATTCTCCGAGCCGAAATCGCGATCAGCGCGGGGGTGGAGAATGGGCGTCGACGCCGAAATCCAGCCTGTCCCCGGAGAATTGCTGCAAATCTTCGCGGTATACGCGGCGCGGGTGATGCGGTTGGGGGCCATTGACAGAGGCAGCGATTCACCAAGTGTAACTGGTCGAGTTCCTGATGGCGTGGTTCTCTCATGCTCCTCTTGACAGGGGGTGGGGGTATCCTTCACCAGGGTGGGGGGGGGGGGGCCCTCACAGACAGCCAGGCTATCGATCGGCGGCCACTGATCCACTGGCACGCGCGATCTTGGGGGGGGGGCCTATCTTTTTGGTGCTTCAGACGGTGCTTCAGAGAGGGCAACAGTCAGGGAGCCTGGCACTTCCAAATCTGATGTATTATCATTGGGCGGAGAATACAGAGAAGGTGCGGGACTGGAGCAGGGACCTGGAAGGTTTGTGAGTGAGGATGGAGGCAGGTTCTTGTAAGGGGTCGGGGTTGTGGGTGCTGGGAACAGCACCACTTCCGTTTGCCCCAGGGAGGGACACAAGGAGTCCAGTAGTGGTGGTGGCCATGTTGAAAATATGGAGGAAATTTTGGCAGGAATTTAGGTTAGGGGCAGGGTCGAAGTCGTTGCTGATCTGAGGGAACGATGGGTTTGTGCCAGCAAGGATGGATGCTAGGTTACCGGGAGTGATGGAAATGAAGGACATGATCTGATTGATTGGTGGAGCCGGCTCGAAGGGTTGAACTGCCTACTTCTGCTCCTAATTCCTATCTTCCTATGACCCATTTCTAGAAGGGTGGTTTGTGAGTTGGGAGGAGTTGGGGGAGGGGAAGTTTGGGATCCTGCGGAGAGAGGTTTTCAGATCCATGCCGGTGCGGGATTACTCGAAAAATATTTTTCTGACTTTAGCGGTGGCACCGCCCTCCTTGTTGCTGGAGGGAGTGCTGTCGGTGATGGGGCTGAAGGGGGCGCTCATCTTGGCGGTCTATGGGAGGATTTTGGAGGAGGATATGGTGAGCGGGATTCTCTCACCCTGGGGCCAGGCCGGAGAATTGCCGGGACGGGCGCGAATCGCGCCATGCCGCCCAGATACCGGTCCGCTGATTCTCCGGAGAGCAGAGAATCGGCGTCATTGGCGCCAACGCGGTCGGTGCGGCGCCGGTCGGGGGCCACTCTGCGCGCCCCCCCCCCCGGCGATTCTCGGCCCGGGATGGGTCAAGCGGCCATGCAAAAAAAAGCCGAGTCCCGCCGGTGTCATTCACATCTGCTCTTACCTGACAGTACCTCGGCGTGGATGCATCCGGGGCGGCCTGGTGGGTGGGGGGGGGCTCTAACCCCGGGAAGGGGCCTCCGCTGTGGCCTGGCCCCCGATTGGGGCCTACCAATCGGCGGACTGGCCTCTCGGGATGGGGGCTCCTTTTGTTCCATGCTGGCCCCTGTAGCCCTACGCCATGTTGCCTCAGGGCTGGCACGGAGAAGGGAGCCACTGCACATGCGCGGAAATCGCTCCAGTCCCACTGCGCATGCGCGGCAATCGCTCCAGTCCCACTGCGCATGCGCAGACCCGCGGTGCCCATCTGACGCCGGATCGGCAGCTGGATCAGCGTCGGTCGCTCCAGTGCCGTGCTGGCCTCCTGTAAGGGTCCGAATTCCTGCTCCTGAGGCCATGTTAATGCCTTTGAGAAATGCGACGGCGTTTATGATGGCGTCAACACTTAGCCTTAGGATCGGAGAATCCCGCCCAGCATCTCTGGAGGGGGTTAAGGCTGAGTGGGAGAGGAGCTTGGGATGTCACTGGAGGAGGGTGTGAGGTGCTGTGGAGGGTGAATGCCTCAACCTCGTGTGAGGCTGGGTTGATACAGATAAAGGTAGTAGATAGAGCGCACCTGACGAAGTCAAGGATGAGCCGGTTGTTTGAAGGCGTGGAGGATATTTGTGAGTGGTGTGGGAGGGGCCCAGCCAATCACGCGCATATGTTCTGGTCCTGCCCCAAGTTGGAGATGGTTTGGAGGTCTTTCTTAAGCATCATATCAGTGGTCTTGCCTGTGGATTTGGAGCCCAATCCCCTGGGAACCATATTTGGGGGTGTCAGACTTGGCGGAGCTGCACACGGGTGCGGGGCAGGTGTTTTAGCCTTTGCCTCGCAGATCGCTCACAGGCGGGTCCTGTTGGAGTGGAGGTCAGCTTCTCCCCCCTGTGCCTCGGTGTGGCCGGGGGATCTAATGGAGCTTTTGTATCTTGAAAAAGTGAAATTTGCTTTGAGGGGGACGACTGAGGGGTTCCACGAGAGATGGGGTTTGCTTGTTCCACATAGCAAGGTGTCCGTTACCATCAGCTGCTAAGCGGTGGGGGGGGGGGGGGGGGGGGGGGGGGTGGGGGGGGGGGGGGGGGAGTGGGGGGAGAAAAGTGGTGTTTGGTTGAGTTTACTTGAGGGGGGGTAGTTTGTGGTTTTTTTTTGCTCTGTTGTGTGTTTAAAATGTTAAAATATCAAAAACCTGAATAAAAACATTTTCAAAGAAAATTAATAACATAAATCACAAATATAATCAAAATGCATGGAGATATCTAAAGTGAAACACCTCATTAAAGTTATTGTGCAATTAATGACAATAATTGGCTCTCTTAAGTGCTTGTATTATGAAATACACTCAACCCTTCAAAGCATGATACTTTTCTCGACAATGGTGAATAATGCCGCGATTAAACGTGGCTTAATTATCAGTTGGATCTTTATCATGGTCTGATGTTTTGCAATAGCAGCATTCAGTAATTCCAAACATGAAAATAGGTGAAATTTACAACCTTACCCTGAAAAGATTATCACCAATTTTATTTTATTTACTTTTAGAATTCTGAATAGTGTGTGGAAACTAACAGCCAAGGTGGGGCAGCAGGGTAGCATGGTGGTTAGCATAAATGCTTCACAGCTCCAGGGTCCCAGGTTCGATTCCCGGCTGGGTCACTGTCTGTGAGGAGTCTGCACGTCCTCCCCCTGTGTGCGTGGGTTTCCTCCGGGTGCTCCGGTTTCCTCCCACAGTCCAAAGATGTGCGGGTTAGGTGGATTGGCCATGCTAAATTGCCCGTAGTGTCCTAATAAAAGTAAGGTTAAGGGTTGTTGGGTTACGGGTATAGGGTGGATACGTGGGTTTGAGTAGGGTGATCATGGCTCGGCACAACATTGAGGGCCGAAGGGCCTGTTCTGTGCTGTACTGTTCTATATACCAAACTGTCCTAAACTGCTCTGATGAACATATCAGCATCAAAATCCGTTAATGAAAGCACTGGGTGCCTGTTCATTAGTATTAAATTAGGACCAGTTTTACACTGCTTGCTGGTAGCCACTGAGGTTTGGGGTAAACCTACCAAATTAATTTCACTTAACTTTAACAGCTTTCAGACTGCACCTGATTTGTTGCCTTTTGTAGCTGATGGAACTCAACTGGCTAGTGTTACATATTTGCATTAATTCTTATTAGCTGCATTGAAGCTCTGTTGCATTAATGTCGTCACAGGAAGTGACGTCATGAGTCCTCGCGTGGGAAACAGAAAGAACAGCAGTTATGTGATAACGCACTGTAAATAAAACTCTCTTGGTTTAAATCTCTGTGCTCCCGAATATCACACCTCCAAAAACACAACAGCTATCAACTCACATGGGAAGGGAGTGATTCAGAAAGTGAGAGTGTGCGACGTGACTATGTTGGCTTAACCATTAGCAATTGAATGCTGGAAAGTAGGATGTGGCTGGTGTTACATTATACAAATGTACAACATGTGAAGAGTTTGATAAAACTAGCCCCTAGAGGGAGCTAAGGGATAGTACTATAAATTGCACTGACTCTTAGATTTCTGGGAGAGTGAGCTGGAGAGGATAGATTAGAGTTTGGAGAAGATTGGAGTAGAGCGCATTGTAGAGTTAGTATGATAGAGTCTAATTGTAGTTAGAATATAGAGATAGTGTTAGTGAGTGTAGTTTAATGATGTATTTGTTTACCATAGGAACAAATGTCGAACTCCAAATCAAGTAGTGTATATAAAATTTGTTTAGTTCATGAAAAGAACTTCAAGTGTCTTTGTGATCTGTAAGCTTTCCATCCTGAAGTCAACCTCACAAAGATCCCAACGCTGGGTTGTTGGTTGGCTTCGAATGACAGCTGGACAGGAATGTGCTTTGGAACCAATACCAAACTGTGTGTATTTCGTTAGCTAGCTGAGCCAGAAATATGGCATAAGAAGGGAAATAGATAAACAGATGAGAAGGGCAATACATTTGAGTTGATGAGTCAATGTAGTCAATCTCAAGGCAGCTAATGAGAGATGATCTTGCCTTGATGCTTTGCACAACTGTAGCCTCTGAGCAATATTAGAAATAAGATCTCAGGATCACGTCCTGAATATGGTTATGCTGGGAGGTGAGTTTGGAGGGTGATGGAGGTGGGGAGGGAGGTTGGAGGGTTTGAGAGCAGCAGAAGGGGTTAAGGGTGGGAGGTTGTGTGGGCTGGGAGGGGGAGGGAGGGAGGGGGTGTGGGGTGTTGGAGGGCAGAGAGAGGAGAGGGTTGTTGGAGGGAAAGAAGGGGTTGGAAAAAGGTGGATATAGAGGGAGGAGGATTTAGAGGGAGGATGGGGAGGTGATGGAGGCTGGGGAGGGGATGGAGGAGTGGGGATGTTAATTTTTTTCAGAACTTACAGTACAGAAGGAGGCTATTTGGCCCAGAGACTGCACCAGCTCTTGGAAAGAGCACCCTACTTAAGCCCACGCCTCCACCCTATCCCCGTAACCCCACCTAACCTTTTGGACACTAAAGGGCAATTTAGCATGGCCAATCCACCTAACCTCCGCATCTTTAGGCTGTGGGAAGAAATCAGAGCACCCTGAGGAAACCCGCGCACACATGAGGAGAAAGTGCAAACCCAACACAGGTGGTTCCCCGAGGCCGGAGTTGAACCTGGGTCCCTGGAGCTGTGAGGTAGCAGTGCTAACCACTGTGCTACCGTGCCGCCCTACGGGTTTGGCAGACCCGTGTCAAAAGCTGCAGACACGTTGGAACTCTGCCTAGCAAAGGGGAGCCATGTACAATGACTGCTTGGTAGACACAAAAAGAAATATACCCTCGCCCAGTCCAGATAGTGATAGACAGCTTTAGCCCTATGAATGATTGGCGGAATAGCTATTGGTTCTTCCTTGTCTTTGATTACAATCCTAGCTTTGTTTCTCTGCCTGAGTAGCACGAAAAGATGAAAAATCATAGCACAGAGCCAAAAGATCTTTCACCAATTCACCTATCAAAACACCCAAATTAAGCTGATGAGTGCAATAGCATCCAGTGAGCATTGTTTCTCAGCCCATGTCTGACCCTTTTACATGTACAGTTGTACCAGCAATCTGTGAGACTGAAGCAGAGTGTCACACATGAGACAGTGCCTAAATGCTCGATTTTCCTAAAGTGGGAATAAGAAAATCGGTGGGAAGGGATTGGGGCATTGGAGTTAAAGGTGTCCGGATGTTGGATCAAGCGGTCTGTCTAAAAGTCAGTGTAATGCGCATTCACTTTAACATGTTGTTGCCTATCTGTAACCTAATTTCTATGCAGGCTATAATAGTTTATTTTCTATCATATATCTGAATGTTTGTAACAAGCCTTCTGTGAGAGACATTATTGAATGCCTAACTTAAAATCCACACACACTACATGCATGCTACATACACCCCATTCCATTTAGAGAGCTCAGGAAAGCCCAAACATACTTTAGATATCTCTTTGTGCAAATGCCTTCACGGACCAGTGACTTAGAAACCTTGAATGCTGCAAATTTATTTTCAGAACTCATTCTTTTTTCAGCTATTGTTAACAACTGTTCTGAAACCATCTCTTATTCTCATGTTCATCATTACTTATAAAAACACAGCAAATTTACTTCATATCTCCACCATAACTTTCATTCCTCACCATTAAATTTTCCCACTTCTTTTCAGAGTGGTTCCATCCTTTTGTTGACTATTCTTATCTTTATCTGCTTAGAACAGGCATTATTATTATATTTTATACTATCTGCTATCTTTTTAATCTTTTTAGCCCTTCTATTTTTTTCATCTTCCGACTATACTTGCGACATTGTTCATTCTTTGCTTTGGATATTTTTTACCCTTAATTTTATCATCCTTTTGTGTATTCACCTTGTTCAGGATGTAATTGCTTGGTGAATACATCTGTCATGATGGCCATTAACAACTATGTGCAGACATCAGGATTTTGCTTCATGTCACGGCAGCAAAAAGCACTGCTCACTTTTTGTATTCTTCTTCAAGGACAAATCAATCCATAATATTTGAGAGAGAGAGAGCTGTGACAAGAAGTGGCATTTCACCAAACCTCGAACCTTCCACACTTTAAATAGCGGAGAGGGCAGCAATGTAGAATCGACAAGACAGTGAGGTAAAAGAGCGCATGTCAGCTGTGGCTTTATGGCAGATGCCTGTTTCCCCATCTTCAATTACTGTACCGTGCGTTGTGCTCAAAGATTTCCTCAGAAAGCCCTTTGTTGGAAGATTGGTGGAAACCGCTTCATGTGTGTAAAAAAAAAGATTTCTTCCACACTTTTTGCTGAACTAATGGCATCAGAGAAGACATTTCTCGAAGGATATTCCCAGCTCATTGAACCCTCGCATTACTCCTAGTGGAATAAAGATAGTAATAATGTGCATCACAAAACCACTGGAATTTCCCTTCTCTGTTTTCATCCTCCGGAAATGATTGAGGAAGAACGAAGAGTACCTAGTCCTATTTCTGCCAGAGGCTCACACTGGACATCATTTAGTCTCCCCCCCAACCCCCATCCCGTACCAGCCTCCCCAGACAGGCGCCGGAATGTGGCGACTAGGGGCTTTTCACAGTAACTTCATTTGAAGCCTACTCGTGACAATAAGCGATTTTCATTTCATTTCAAAGGCTCAGAGATCTGAATCCCCAAGGAGATCGCAAGTGTCCCATGAAAAGTGAATGAAATAAAGTACACGGGAGGAAGGGCACATGAGGAGGAAGCTGTTGCTGACTGGAGTGGCGAGCCGTGTCGGCCTTTGACTGAAAAGCCGGGTGATCTTAATCTTGCCCGTCCAGCTTTTAAAAGAATGCTGCTGCATAGCACCAGATTCTGGGAGGGGTGGGGTAGGCAGCGACCTGCCAATGGGCGGGTGTAAAATCAATGCCACAATACAGAGAAGAACGTGTAGTCCCTGAGTTAATAATCGGGAGAAAGATATCAAAGTAGATCGCAAAAGCAAAAACAAAAAACAAGAAGTCTCCAAGCACAGCTTAGAAATGAGCTTAAAATTGATGCCAGGCTCAGTAAGTCCTGTTTTGACTTGTCGATGGTGCAATCAACTCTGGATGCTCAAGGAAACAGGTGAGACCAGAAAACAGAATCGGCGTGATGGAAATGATAGAAGAAGCACTGCATTACGGGAAAGTGTAAAATAGGGAACAAATCCAATGTTGAGCTTCACTGACCAAACAGTGATGAGGTCTTTTGTATGAAATACGCTCTTCAACAACTGAGTCCACTCAAAGAAAAATCATCTGACTCGACTACCCAGAAAATAGTTTGTGCTTTTGGTAAAGCAGACATTGGTTTAAAACAATGAATTATAAACATCTTGCATGTCTAAATTGTCTGTGACGTAGTAAAGCAAAGTCGGCATCGTCCCAGATGACCATAGGCTGCAAGAACTGACCGGTGGTGATTTAACCCGAGGCTCACCACACCTCTGGCGAGGGGCGAGGTTGAGAAGGCCGGTAACCTCGGCCGGTACGGGAATTGAAACCGCGCTGTTGGCCTCGCTCTGCATCAACGACCAGCCGTCCCGCTAACTGGGCTAAACTGAGCTGGTCGGATTTTTCAAATCCTTTGGTCAGGAACTAAAATATAAAAATCAGCAAAGGTTAACTGGTGACATTCTCCCAGATGGACCTGGTTGCAGCTTATAAAGAGCCATCATGGCCAATACAGACCCTTCTGTGACCTTATTATAAATCAGCTTAGGCTGCAAGAGGAGGGATTTTAAACTGCAGTCACTGCTAGATTTTCCAGGCAGTCAATCACCATGTCTTTAGTTGAGCTATCGAGCAGCCTCTTTCCACACCATAGAAAAGTCACATAAGCCTACAAATCTGCTTTCGCTGGTCAAAACTTAGCGAGAATTACAATTTCCTGTTGCTGCCTCGGATAATACATTAATAATGAAGGTGAGGGTGAGCAGCTTGTCAAAACATTGAGAGTAAAAGAAGCCTCCACTGGCTTTGCTTATCATCAAACCCACATACCCTGTCCCACTTACCTGAAGTATTTTCTAATCTAAAGCAGCATCTTGTATAGAAAACAGCCACAATAGCAGTGTCCCACGAGTCAGCACCCAAATAGGTTCACTGAACATTCCACTATTGTGGAGATAAAAATACAAAAATCTCATAACTCATAAAACACTACACTAATTTCCCTTTAGTAACTAACGGTAATGCTGCACTTGAGCTTTCTCTGTATCATGCCTAGGTACTAATCTCACCTATAAAGCAGTGTGTTAGATTGCCAATAGATGAAAAAAAGACCCTGCGCCACCCAACAACACATCAATTGATGCTCATCAATCTTTAACTAAGGCTGGGGAGGGAATTGAATCTGTAGCACATTCCAGTCCTGTCATTATTGCTATGATACATTTATGATGCCTAGTCTCCAAAGACAAAGTGTGAGTGGATACATGCACAGTGCAGGGAGGAAAGGGAAAAATCTTTACTTATCTCAGTCCTGGCGCATGTAGCTGTTTGCCGAGAGACTGCCTGCTAAATGGTTATCATCTTCATTTTGAATACAAACACAGGCTAAGGACTATAATAAAAACCTTGTGGGAATTACAAAGGTCTTACCCACGTTTTTTGCTCAAATTCCACTGTCTCTGTGGTGTGCAGAAAGAACATTTTAAGGGTTCTGTGCAAACTGACCCTTCCTGATTAACTTGCATGAATTGTTTTTATTAGTGAATGAAGGAAGGGTAAGGTGTCTCAAAAATCTGAGCAACATGTGCGGCATTTGCCACTAACAGAATGCTGCTGTCACACCAAAAAGACATTCTGCCTATCACAAATGTGCTATATGATTTTCAATGCCAGTGTGATGCCAGGTGTGTAGGCCGTACTTCCCAACGGGCTGGCAAATCGTATCAAACAGCACAACCTTCAGATATTCACAACAGGCAAGGTACTGACCATGCGAAACCAGCTTGCACTTGCAAAACTCAAAACATAGGCCTGAATTTTAAGGGTGCCGAGCGCCGAGATCCCTGGGCCCTGAGGAGAACGCGTCCCCTATTTGAAGGGGCCTGCTGATTGACATGCACCCTGCTTCTGGTCTGAGGGTCAAAGGTGAAAATTCTTTCAGTTTTCCACCCTCAGGCTTTGGGCAACTGCCAGCCTTAAAATTGTGGGTGGGAGGGAATAGGCCCTTAAGCAGTCACTTAAGGACCCTAACGGTGGGGATGGGTGGGCTTCCCATCCAAGACTCTGTTCAACCTGTCGTAAAATCGGGGCGGTGGCCGTGCTATTTTATGCTCTCCTCCCACCTTCCTCTGATCCCTCGGCCTCAGAACCTTCCGGGAGAGTGCAAAATTCTGGCCCTATTGTCCATAACTGCCAATGTTTGGCAGTCAATTGTTCTCTGGCGCGTTCTCCATGGCAACACCTCTACCAATCAGAGTTCACTTGAATACCAATCAGCACTCTCTTCCCATGCAGCATAAATTGTTGTTCCATTTACAATTGGCATTCTTGTGAATTTGGTCCTGTTGAATGCAGGATAACGAAATTTCAGCAGCACATCTCTTTTTTCCTGAAGTTCTGTACCACCAAATGACTAATTGTTTATATGTTTATTAGCGCCAATTTTAACCAAAGCTGACAAGTTCTGATTCAGATGCAAAATATTTTATTTTGTAGCCCTGCTGGAGACAGGTTTGGAAGGGAAGGGCGGGGCTCCCTGTACATCGTGTTTGACTCTCACGGCAATGGCGCTGCCTAGAATCGAAAGAGAAACCCCAGTGACATTTACGAAGCGTGGTCACACGTGCAGACTCGCATTTCTGACGGGCTTGGGGAGGCACGTTGCCACAAATGCGCATGAAATGAAAGCCCAATGATAAAGTCAGTCATTTCAGCAACGCATTTCCTTCAATTTTACAGTGATTTTCTGAGATAATTGCATGGAACCTTCCCAATTACCTGAAATCTGCTCAAATGGAGTGTGCGCCATGTAAACCTTACGCAAATAGGTAACACTGCCTGCTGCACAGAGGAGATAAAATGTGGAGCTGTGTGTGAACACATAAATTATGGATAATGAACCAAATTTTTTTTTAAAACTCCAATTTCCTATAATCTCTGACAGCAGCAGATACAACATTCTGCATTTGGGCCTTTATCAGTATTTAACACTAAGGTACAGCAAATGTAAACCTTGTATTACAATGAAGATTTACTGAAATACTTAAGAACAAAACATTTCTTTACCCCCCCCCCCCCGATTCAAATTGACTTCGCATTTTACAAATGCAGCAGGTTCTATTTATGGACAACTTTAATCCTGTGCATACATAATTTACAAGACAGTCTACCAACCAGATCAGGATGCTGACACACGTACAAGCAGGTGCAGCAGCAGGTTGGAAGTCCACACTCCTAGAATCTAGAGTTTTAATGGTGTATCCTAAAGATAAGTATGGTGGGCCTTTTTGGTCTACCTTTGTTTTCATTCTCACAGCAATCTGGGTGCCTTTCTTTCACCTTTATATCTCCCAACATCGACCAGGTATCTGGGCTCTCCGATGTTCTACGCATGCAGAATGTGTTAAGATGATGGTACAGGCTGCTCAGGCCTTGGCCAGGGGAGTGGAAACAATTTTAGAGCAGTGTATCATTACCGATTCGTTAATTAAAAGGTAAAAAGGCAATAAGGGGCTGAAGACTATTGGTCAATTATATTTTTTAACTTCCACCTCATTTTCAGAGCTTTATGCTGATCCAGACAAGGGGTGGGATTCTCCGCCGTCGGGATTCTCCGTTTTGCGTTTTGCCGACAGCCCGGGGGTTTCCCGACAACGTGGGGCTGCCCCACAATGGGGAACCCCATTGACCAGCCGGCGAAACCCAGAATCCTGATGACGTGGCCACACCAGAAATTTGGGGCTGGATTCTCCGATTCTGGGGCTATGTCCCCATGCCGGCGTGGGAACTGTGGCGTTTTAGGCCGGAAGAAAATGGCACAAAATGGCCAATGATTCTCCATTTTGCTGGGGGCCAGCAGGATGGCAGCATAGAGCACCTGGCTCTAGCTGCCGATACGCCCCGGAAAACTGTGAAATAATCCCCCCCCCTTCAGCCGGATTGTGCGCCTCAGACCACCCCCCACAGTGCCCCTAGCCCCAAATAATGCCCCCCCGCCTGCAGATCGACCATCGGCCATCCCCCGACTGTGGCAGCGTTGGACTGAGTCCGCAGCGGCCGCGCCGAGTTCCTGACGGGTGAGACCATGAGAGACTCACGCCATCGGGAACTCGGCTGGTCGGGGGCGGAGCATCGGGGGGTGGGCCTCAGGTGAAAGCGGCGCCACCCCCGATTTGGTGTGGAACTCGGATTCTCCGGTCGGCGAACACGATTGTGCCGTCGGCGATCGGAGAATCCAGCCCCTGGTGCGGCGGGACAGAGAAACCTACCCATGATATCTTGGTGCTGGAGATTGGAACACTTTCCATTTGGACGTGCATTGTGAGCGAACGTATTACAGCATAAGCAGACAGTAAAATGTCTTCTACTCTGCCGTTACTTTATGCCGAAGCCTTAGCCTCAACTCAGTATGATCATTTTATTTATTAATATTTTTATTGGCATTTATCAATCATTACGGAGTAACAGCTCAATCTATGGTCCACCTGATTCGATCATTGGGAGCATTACAGCCAAGTCCAATCCTGCACTCACCTGAGATCTACACTCAGCGTTTAACAAAAGGACTCAGGAGAATAAACCCTGAATATTTTTTGCCCTCCACTCTAGGAATACAGACTGTGATCAACTAGCTGAACACACACCAATGTGAGGAAAATAAGATAGTTTTAAAGGATTTATATTTGTATTGGTAAACGTTATAAATAAGGTTTAGTTTAAAGTGGATTTAAATAAATGTTTCTGTGCCTGAAAGGGTAAAGCCTCCAATTAGATTCATCCTGAACAAAGGTTTTCCTATGTGTGGGGATGGTTCAGTTCCAAATGGGATTCTATTGTGCTTAGAGAGAACTACGGTGTGAAGAATACATCAACATCAAAGGCATAAGCATGTGGGCGTTGCTTAGCAACTGGAGGTCCTGACAAGGTAAAAAACCTTTTAAGTTTTAGTTTAGGTAATTGGAGAGCAGTTGGAGCCTGGTCGCGGAGGAGTGAACAGCTCTTAACTGTGCCAGGGGAGGCTGGACAGGACAAGCGAGTTGCAAAGACGCAGTCCTCCTAAGGAACAAGATACAGTCCAGATAACCAGGGAATTGGGACAGAATGACTGTCTCAGAAGATTGAATTTAAGTGAACAGAGACCAAGGTATTGTTCAGAATAATTCAAGGAAGAGTAAACAAAGTGTTCTGAGTTAAAGAGACAATTGCATCAACTAAATTTAAAGTGGGTCAGCCGACTTTAGAGGTAGATGAAACATTTGGTGATGGGAATCTCCATCCAGCAACGCTGGAATCATGAATTGCGATTGGTGGAGAATAGCATGTCAGCCGAAAATCAATGCAGGCGCTGGGAACCCAACGGAATGCTATGCTTTGGTGCCTCAACAGCGACATGAATGCATTCCATGCCGCACGCTGGCATGGGCATGCAAATTGTACAGTAACGTCCACTGGCATATCATTAACAGGCCATACCTGGCATTCTCCGGGCCTCCCGCAATGTTCCCCCTCCACCAGGCGGAATTACGGATGGTGAGTTTCACTTGTGGTATTTAAAATCGTGAAACGGGTGCCACCGCTGCTGAGGGAGGAAGAGAAGGTCAGACACGTTCTCAAAGATTCAGCCGTGGGTGCCAGTCCTGCTGCTGGCTGGGAGGGGTGTGTGGGGGGGGGGGGGGGGGGGGGAGTAGCCGGGGGGGCCACCAGGGGATTGCCCGTGGGTTCAGTCGACATCACCGGTTGGTTCCCACCCCCCGGGGAACAGGGTGTGCTGCCTCTCCTCCATGGCATCCAAAGGGGTTGCCAGCTCTGCATCAGCGAGCCTCTGTGCCACTCTTTGGGGTGGCATCTTCTTGGCTGCAATGATAGTGTGTGGGGAGTGGAGTGCTAATATGCGGCTGCAGTTTGTCAGCCTGCTGAGTGCCAATCCCAACCCCGGCGATTCACACGCCAGCGTTCGTTGGAATTGCACAAGTTCCATGTGGTGCCGGTGCTAGCTGATCGGGATGTCCTGAATCATTCCGGGACCGACACAACTTTTGGGGTCGTCAAATTCTTGCGATTCAGTCCCAGCATCAGCACTTAGTCTCTGAATTTCGCCCTTGATGTAATTTTAGTACTGTCTGGGAATCAAGGGTTAAAGCAATTCTGAGCAATTTGTACAGCAGTCAAGACAAAGAAATCCTCAAGGGGTTGGTGTGAAATTATGGACTGGATTCGCTGTTAAAAGTGGAATGGAAGTTTGTTTGAAAGTGTCACTTGTATAACCTGGATTGGATTTTGGACTTCAAACTGCCGAGAGAAAGCATCATTTTGAGAAAATAAGTTAAAGCATGTTTTGGGGGATGGAGTTTGGAAACTCTCGGGTGACAATCAAAGATCATAGAGTCCCTACAGTGCAGAAGGAGGCCATTCGGCCCATCAAGTCTGTGCCGATCCCTCGAAAGAGCACCCTACCTCGACCCAAACCCTGCTGCAATCCTCTATCCCTACTCAACTTTTGGACACTTAGGGGCAATTTAACCTAACCTGCACATCTTTGGACTGTGGGAGGAAACCGGAGCAGCCGGAGGAAAGCCACGCAGACACGGGGGGAAAGTGCAAGCTCCAAGTCACCCGAGGTCTGAATCGAACCCGGGTCCCTTGCGCTGTGAGGCAGCAGTGCTAACCACTATGTGGGGGATTTGCGCGATTAACAAGAGAAAACTACCACAGACGCTAACTTGGATTCAGAACGGAGTGTGTAAATTACTAGTTATCCTGTGTACTTAAAGGTATTAATAAAACCATTGTAGTTTAAGATGTATTTTGTAATCAACGTTAATCTTTAAATCTGTGTATTTTTAAAGTGGGGGGTAGTAAAGGAGGAATAATCCAATTTTTCATGTTTAACAAATGTTTTTTCCTTGTTGTTAAAACTAATTAGCAGTCCTATGACTCCACGTTTTATTAAAAATAAAATTACGGTCTTTTGAGCCAGGATCTTACCACCCAATTATAACATCAACTGGGATCGTAACATCAGGGATTAAAATATCGAATCTTCCTGGTCTGTATTGCTTAGCACCACACCACAAACATTTATCACTACGTTAATAGGAATAATTTCAATGAGGAATTAATCCTTGACATTAGTTTTAATTGTATAATTTTACAGAGGTAGCCGTGACTGGTTCAGTTCTAGTTTTCCATATTTTGTACTTCCTATGTATGTATGTGTCTGAATTTGCGTAAAGCACTCCGTGCCTGGGAGTGCTCTGGGGGATTTATTATGTATAGCCTGTTTTGCTTGGCTGTAGATCAACATAGCTACTACATGGGTGAACCTATTGACTTGTTGGCGGAGACTAAAGTTTATACTCCTGTCGTGTCACGATGGCCATTGTTTCTATGGGCTCTGCTCGCTTGTTGTATACCACTGCTATGTCAAGGCAGAACAGGTAAATCAAGGAACAGTTTGGTTGGTCTATACGAGAATTCTCATATTAAATCAGACCAACATGAGGCAAATCCAAGGTAGAAACACTCGTACAACAAGGGCAACATTCACTTAACCTCCCCCTGCCGAAAATGTCTTACATCTGCTTCGTCCCCTCTCCTGCTCCTACACAACTCCCCTGTAACTGGGAACTCAACATATGGAACATTTCCAGGTTTATTTTCTGAGCATCTGGTAAAAAATGGCAACCTCTTTACAAGGGTAAATTATATTTACTTTGCTCTTTCCTGAGAGTCAAACCATCAAACAAATATACTGGATATAAAACTTGTTGGAAAAAGATATAAAACATTACTTGGCACAGATGTGGTGCCAAATATATCCCAAGATGAGAACTTAAAATCCCTTTGGAATGAGGCAAATAATGATAGACGCTGCTGGGTTTGTAGCTTCAGTCTGTTCTTGGCCACAGGTTACATACACATCTGTCATGATCATGCTTGGAATGTGCTAATGTCTCACATCAGAGTCTGGCCTCCAATCATCTTGGAACTCCCTTGCCTTTGGACTAAGGCCACACTCTGACAAGACCATCTGGTAGTATTTAAAAAATATCACAGTCAGGTGTCCTCCCCTTGTCAAAATGAAGTTTGAGACCGAGGATGTCAGGTCCCTCTTGGACAAACCCAACAATGACAGACCTGAGTGCCACACTGATATCATAACCTGAGAACTCAGGCATCTTATCATTGCCATTGCTCCACTAAGTGAGGCAAGACATGCAGGAGAAAGACAACTGAAGGGCTCTCCAGACGAGGAATGATACCTTCATCGGGTGTGCTTCACATTTATAAATGAGCTTGTCTGGTGCCTCAGCAGCTACGTCTGTAGGATAAGCGACTGTCTCATGGTGTCACAGTTCACCCGAATGAAGAATGAGCATGTCTCTGTTATCAGCTCCTGCACTTTAGGCAACAGATGAGGCCTAGAAGGATTCTACACTGACTGTGGGAAATCCCGAGCTTGAGTCCCAGCGGATGGCAAATTGATACTTCTCCGAGGTTTCAATGCCAGAGTTAGGAAGGATGTGAATCTCTGGAAGGATGTGATAGGCAAAGCAGGAGGCGGGAAAGCAAACTCCCACTGAACCCTCTTCCTGTCTAGAATATGCACTTGCCATAGCTGACATCCAGTTCCACCAGTGAGACAAGTATAAGACCCCATGGCACCCCCCCACAGTCCAACACTGGCACTTGTTCAACTACGCCATCGTCCAAGATGTCTGCATCATCCGTATTATAACAGGTACTGGTGACTGCTGGATTGACCACTGCGTTATTGGATCCACCATCTCCATCAGGCTGCACTCTCAGACAATACAGGCAACAAAAACAATAGGCTGGATTCTCCACTCCCCGACGCCGAAATCGCGTTCGGCGACGGGGCAGAGAATCCGTTTTGGCAGCAAAATCGGGAGCGGCACCGGTTTTTGAATTTTCCGCCCCCTGAAAAGCAGCGTACTCTACGCGCCAATTATCCACTGCCTCAGGCCAGTGCCTGAGGCCTGCCCCGTGATGCACCATCCCCGACCAGCTGAGTTCCTGATGGTGGGGGTTACGTGTGCTCACACCGTTCGTGAACTTGGCATGGCGGCTGCGGACTCAGTCCGGTGCCGCCACAGTCGGGGGGAGGGCTGATCGGCGGGCAGGGGTGGCTTCATTCAGGGCTGAGGGCACTGTGGACGGGCAGTCCGGGGTGCGCAAGCAGCCGATGGGGGGCACTACTTTTGGCGGTCCAGGTCCGCGGGCTGAGTCCGCCATGGAGCACGCCGTGGCCGCTGCAGGCCGCCACCGTGCGCATGCGCTGCCTCTGAACCGGAACTGCTGGGGGCCGGATCGGCAGCTAGAGCTGCGAGCTCTACACTGCCTCCCTGCTGGCCCTCAGCAGAATCGGTGAATCGGTGGCCGTTTTACGCCAGTTTTCCTGGTGTAAAAGACCACCATTTTCACGCCGGCGTGAAAACGGAAAGTCCAGCCCAATGTTCTCAGAAAATTAACATCGAGGCCCTCAAAGATCAGTGCCTCACTGCCAATCCCGCAACTTCCAGCTGGTAGGAGCCATCGTGACTGGTTGACCCTAAGGTCCACCATAACAAGCACCTGTGTATAGGTCCTTGGTCTCTCTATCATGAAGCATCGTGACTGGTTTGAGGAAAATAACCAAATGATACAGGACCTAATTGAGCAGAAGTGCAAAGCTTCTAAAATAAATAAATAAGCCTTTATTGTCACAAGTAGGCTCACACTAACACTGCAATGAAGTTACTGCGAAAAGCTCCTAGTCGCCACATTCCGGCGCCTGTTCGGGTACACGGAGGGAGAATTCAGAATTCTCAGCTGGTGCGGGAATTGAACCCGCGCCGCTGGCCTTGTTCTGCATCACAAACCAGCTGTATATCCCACTGAGCTAAACCAGCAAGTAGTGAGTGGCTCAAGAGAAAAGAGCAATCTGACTGGTACCTGAAAGCAGTGGTACAGTCCATAAAAAAAACAAATGGCGGATAAAAAAGTGTGGGAGATCCAATAACTTGCGGATTGTGTGGTTTTTTTTCATGAGGCTTGAACAACTTACAGCAGGTACCTCAAAAACACGAGGAAAGTACCATCAGCGATGTCTTCGCAAGATCCTCCAAATCCAGTGGAGAGATCGACAGTCAAACAGCCGCAATCTCTTCAACTTGCCGAATATCAAGTCGTCAGTCACACAAAGCCAGTTCCTCTGGGCACGATCGTCATGTCATTCGTACGCATAACACCAGCTGCCCAAAGCAACTACTCTGCTTGGAACTTGGTCCCGGAAGGAGCCTCGCAGGAGGCCAGCAGAAACAAGAAGCAGGAAAAATCCAACTCAGCCAATGACTGATGTCAGCTGATGTCCCATCAGCTTACTCTCAATCATAAGGAAAGTGAGGAGAGGGGTTGCCGACAGTGCCATCAAGCAGCACTTACTTCACAATAGTCTCCTCAAAGACGCTCAGTTTGGGTGTCGCCAGGGTCACTTAGCTCCTGACCTTATTACAGCCTTGGTTCAAACATGGACAAAATAAATGAACTTAAAAGGTAATGTGAGAGTGACTGTCCTTGACATCAAGGCAGCATTTGACTGAAAGTAGCAACAAAAATCACCCAGCAAAACTGAAGCCAATGGGAATCAGGGGAAAACTCTCCAATGGTTGGAGTCACATCTAGCAGAAAGGAAGATGTTGTAGTTGTTGAGGTCAATCATCTCAGTCCCAGGACATCGCTGCAGGCGTTCACTGATAATTTTACAATGTTTGGCTCCATTCGAGATTCCTCAGGTACTGAAGCAGTTTGTGTCCATATGCAGGAAGATCTGGACAGCATTGAGGCTTGGGTTGATAAGTGGCAAGTTCCAGTTGTGCAACACAAGTGCCAGGCAATGGCCACATCCAAAAAGAGCAAATCTTACCACCTTGCCTTGACATTCAATGGCATTACCATCGTGTAATCTCCCCATACTAACACCTTGGTTCCCATTGACCGGTAGCTGAACTGGACCAGCCATATAGAATCATATAATTTACAGTGCAGAAAGAGGCCATTCGGTCCATCGAGTCTACATTGGCCCTTGAAAAGAGCACCCCACTTAAGCCCACATCTCCATAACCCAGTAACCCTACCTAAACCTTTTTGGACATGAAGGGCAATTCAGCATGACCAATCCACCTAGCCTCCACATCTTTGGACTGTGGGAGGAAACCGGAGCACCCGGAGCAAACCCACGCAGACAGCGACCCAAGCCGGGAAGCGGACATCGGACCCTGGAGCTGTGAAGCAACAGTACTAACCACTGAGCTACCATGCCACCCCTACAATTACTGTGACTGCAAGAGCCAGGTCAGAGGCTGGAAATTCTGCGGAGAGTAACTCACTTCTTGACTCCCTAAAGTCTGCCACAAACCCCAAGGCATAAGAATTAAATGAAAATGAAATGAAAATCGCTTATTGTCACGAGTAGGCTTCAATGAAGTTACTGTGAAAAGCCCCTAGTCACCACATTCCAGCGCCTGTCCGGAGAGGCTGGTACGGGAATCGAACCGTGCTGCTGGCCTGCTTTTAAAGCCAGCGATTTAGCCCAGTGAGGTAAATCAGACAGAAGTGTGATGGAATACTATCCTCTCCAAATGCTACAACAACACTCAAAAAGCTTGACACCATCCACGACAACACAACCTGCTTGATTGGCTCCACCTTAAATATTCACTCCCTCCACCACTGACGCACAGTAGCAGCCGTGTGTACCATCTACAAGGTGCACTGCAGGAACTCACTGAGGTTCCTTCAACAACACCTTCCAAACCACAACCTCTACCACCTCAAAAGCTAAGGGAAGCAGGTGCATGGGATCACCACCAACTGCAACTTCTCCTCCAAGTCACACACCATCCTGACTTGGAAATATATTGCCATTTCTTCGCTATAGCTGGGTCTAAATCCGCAAACTCCCTCCCTGACAGCACTGTGGGTGTACCTGCACCGGTTCTGCAGCGGTTTAAGAAAATGGCTCACCAATAAGGGCAATTAGGGATGGGCAATAACTGCTGGCCTAGCCAGTGGCACCCATACCCTGTGACAGAATTTTTAAAATGCTTTAAAGATGGCCTCAATCATCCTTGGCATCCTGAAAATGTCAAACATCGCTGCTGGCTCATGGTGACTGGCCAAGATGTAGAAGGCTTCTTCAGGAAGGCCCCAAACACAGCGAGAGACTTTGTCAGGAGTGTGCAGAGGTGAAGTCAAGGCATCGGAGCGGGTGCACGAACCTCCAACCAACCCACCTACCAAACCTTCTAGCATTGCCTGCTCCGCATGTGGCAGAGTCTGCAGATCACACATTTGATGTATTAGCTTTCTCAGAGCCCATGGAACCCAGGTGGAAGCAAGGCCTCCTTCAACCACATGGACCTCCTAAAAAGTGGAGGACTGGAGATTCAAACTATGGCATTCTGTCTCAGGAATTATAAAGGCAAAGTGATGGAACCTTCCATGTATTTTCATCCAGATCTACATGTTTTCAGGCTGTGAAGGAAATAGGTTGACTGATAAAACTCAGGTGCAAGCGCCACACCTTAGTGACCTCCCTCTTTTGCCTATTCATCCTTGCCCTTGAACAAATCTCAGCCCATTGCAATGTCTTCAATTTAAGTAGCTGTATATGTGAATTCCCTGCAATAATGCTGGATCCTAATCAGTGTCCAGAATTTTAGCTGCAGTATGAAACAATACAATTTTGCTGGTTTCATTGACATTTTTGAACAATTTTGATTTGTTATCCTCACAAGGGTTCTGCACTTTCCGTTCCATTGAATGTATTTCAATGGCATCAGTATGAGACACATTAAACGTTGAAAAGTTTTCACGATTGCAGGTGCTGAAAACATGCAGAGCCTACTTCACATGAATGATAGTTGGTTGGCTTTGAAACTTTAATGTGTCCACACTTTCCTCAGGCCCCGACTGATTTCTTTGCTTTTATGTTTTGCTACATACTAATGGAATTAGTAGCAATTTTAGGCGTAATCAGATGTCAGAAAAATAGTTGCACCAAGGGGGGGTAGCTTTGTGATTAAAATTGCTGCTGATGAAATTGTAAGCGTGGATTAAAACCTGTTGCGGAGTACAAATGCAGGTTTTAATGCTAAATCTCTAATTGCAACACCAAGTCAAGATTGCTGCGAGGCAAGAATGTACATTTTTCTTTTGCATGTTCCAGCAGATTTCTGTTATATTTATTACATTTTTTTCTCTATAATTATGGAGAATTTAAAGGAGATTTTGATAATGTCGTTGCAATTCCATTCGCACAGGGAAATAACAGAGGAAGTTTATGCCACTTAAAGAGCACGTGACTTGAAATCTAAATCTAAATCTAGGATCCTGCTGCTGAAAGTGTCAGAACTTCTTTGGGGGCCATTATCTTGCTAAAGCTAGTCTGTCTGAACGACATCAGTGTTTAATCTCTTAATAATATTGTGAAGTGTTGCAACTGTTATTTTGACACTTAGCATTTTTGGCAAATTGTTAAAAAATCTTTTGAAGACAGCAAGACTTTGCAATTCCATTGTGCAAATCTATTAACAAATATAAGGAGCTTCCAATATATCTGCAACTAAAGGTTGCCTACACTGATGTTTAAGGTAAAGTCGGCAGAGTCCCAGATGACCGTAGGCTGCTTTCCCCTTTGAGGGGGAGAGCTGACGGTTGGTGGCCTAATCTGAGGATCCCAACACCTTAGGCAGGGACAAGGTTGAGAAGACGGGGCCTTGATGGGATGGGATGACGAGGTGTAGAAGGAGGCTCATGTGGAGCAGAACATACACAGTTGCACCAAATGGCACGTTTTGGTACTGTAAGGTCATGAATAGCAGTGAGACGTTGTACAAATCCACACTTGAGGGTCACTGTGTAATTTGATCATAATTAGATGTTGCTCGAGTTCCCTGGCCCTCTCACCTCTGGGGGATGATGGCTATCATACCTCACCTCTGGGCGGATATGTCTTCAAGCTCTCTCTCCCACTTTACTGTGTTTATTGACCATTCCTGGGCAGGAAGCCAATTCTAAAAGAGGACTTTTAAATTGAACTGAGCTAGCAAATTTTCTCCCATCCAGGTGTGAATTTCCAATGATTGCTAAAGTTTCCAAAGAGCTTGTGAGAATTGAAAATGTGTTTGCACTTTTTATATATTTACAGGGTAGGAAACCCTTCCCCTCATCATTCTTCCTGGCTTTCCTGAATGTACTGACTTCTTACTGAAATGTGGTTCCATTGGCAGTCCTTGGGTAGCTTGCCCAATCTTCTGCCCTTTGCACGACAGAGGGAATGTTTTGTTTTTAATTTTTCCAATTCAGGGGGAATTTAGCATGGCCAATCCAACTACCCTGCACATCTCTGGGTTGTGGGGGGCGAGACCCACGCTGACACAGGGAGAATATGCAAACTCCACACGGACAGTGACTCGGGGGCCGGATCAAACCCAGGTCCTCAGCAGTGAGGCAGCAGTGCTAACCACTGCGCCACCGTGCCGCCCTAAAGAGTGAATGTTGATAAACAATTCAACAGTGGAGAATGTCAGAGCAGGTCCTGTCCTGTCCCCAATTATTATCTATGCTCAGGCAATATCTAACTGGCATCAGTGGACAGAAATTAGGAACAGCGACTATTGTTGAATTTTCCTTAATTTGGTGACATTGAGGGAAACTTTAGGATCGCATTTCCATCCCAGCTGTTTCAGCATCGGCGATTGAGACTCATTAGGGGAGCTTAACTGCAGACACCACTAAATAACAAATATTTAATTGTTCATTTTAAATCTGAGATAGATTTTTGTTAAGCAAAGATATTAAGGGATATGGGCCAAAGGCAGATATATGGAGTTAGATCACACAGTAGCCATGATCTCATTGAATGGCATACAGGCACGAGAGGCTGTATGGCCTACTCCTGTTCCTATGTTCCCAGAATGGAATTCATGCACAAGACAGGGCAACTCCACTGGTTCATTGCACTGAACATTGACACTACTCCAGTCCTCGAGAAATTAAACAATTTCAAGGCAGATATTACAGAACTTGGTAAGAAAGACATGATGCAGAAGCCCGTCTACTTGTACGGGCAGGACAAACAAGAGAGTGCCAAATTTCAAACAGTCACAACAATTAATATTATGATTGGTTGACATGTCTACTCTGACTAGCCAAAGAGTTGCATGGAGAAGTTAACTCAGATTGGCTAAGGAGTTGCCATGGAGAAAGTAACGGGGGCACTAAATTCCCCTAAGCTGTGTGATTGTTTGAAATTTGACACTCTTGCGTTTTTCCTGATGAGTGGAAGATTAAAAGTTTTGGCAACATGTCTCTCCTTTCAGCAAAACATTGCTACTTTCACAGGCATTTTCACAAGGAAACCTGTTTGAATACAATATAAAACAGCAAAAAATGTTGATAAATCATTTATAAAAACAATGATTTAAAAGGAGATATATAATATAAAAAGGAAGGATTTGGTGGGATAAACTTCAGCAGGAAGTGTACATATAAAATGCATTTTAATCTTTGTGTCATCATGCACAATTCAGTGGGGGGAAGTTGGATGTGTTTTCCTGTCCATTTCGCATTATGTGCATTGAAATATAAGCAAAGCAACAGCAATTGCTGCATTTAGATCAGTGAGCAGCTGTTTGACAAGAAAGGCAGTAATAATCAAGTATTTGAGGCTCAACTTCAAAAGACTATTAAAGCTGCGATCTTGCCATTCACTGCCAAAATAAAAAGCAGTAAGGCATCTTAATGCACGACAAGCCTATCTAGCAGGCAAAGTCACCCAGCGACTTCTGCATAAGATTGGGCTAATTATAACATTTTGCAACATGCAGCATCAGCAACAGAAGGAACTAAAGTGTGGTCAGAAGCGTGGATTCAAAGTGAACCAAAAAGCAACCCGAAAACTTAAAAGGTCATCGCACAGGTGCTCTCCATGGGGTAAGAGTGATTGGCGGGGTGGCTGGGGGGGGGGGGGGGGGGGGGGGGATTCTTACCACATTTTGAAAGTCTGCCAGTCAGCAGCTGCATACAGTGAGAAGTTGCTGGATTACAGGAGGAGAAAGGTACATGTTTCTTTACTGCATAAACCAATAATCCAAGACACGAAGATGTAGACAAATAAGTCACACTAGGTCATGAGTAAAATGTTATTCTTTTAAGTAAAAAAGAACTCCCAAGATATTGCCTTGCGGACATGGCTCCATTTGAACTGTATCTGTTGAATGGCAGATCTTCTTAGATTTAAATTATTAATTCTTCCTAAGGATGGTGGTTGCAAAAAGGATGATGGGATTACAAAATCCAGTGAATACCGAAATGGAGAGAATGAGGAGGAGTGAAAATGGGTTTTGAGAGAAGCTGAAAGATGATAGACTGGTCGCGCACACAGATGTCATGAGGCTATAGGGTCGGCATTAAACAAGGATGGAAAACAACGGCAGTGGAGGAATTAGAATATTCCAATTAAACACTGTTAATGTTACCCAGGATTCCAGAGGGAAATCGAGCTTGCGTAGCATGAGGCAGATACGTTCAAGTAAGCTACGGTTTGACTCTAGTTTCCACTTAGAAGCAATGTCCAACACTATCTGTAACGATTTTCTCAGAACGCCCAAATGGAATTGTATACAAAGATTTTGTAGACCTCAAATACATTTTACAAAATCAGATGGTAAAAAGCAATATTACTTTGTCAGTCATTCAATCTTGTTTGTCGTTTTTTCTTTCTTATTTTCAAAGCAGAAGGTACAATTAGGAAATAAATCCTTACAGATTTCCACAGAAAGGAAAAAACAGAAAGAGGCCTAAAAACATCTCCGAATGAACCTGAACTGAATAATTGCTTTGAACCATCAAGGGTTAATTAGGCGCAAGCAAAGTGTGACCTTGGCTGATCAAGTTCCCAGCAGAGGAAAAATATGATTTGCTCCTGGATTAACGGGAACGTTCGGATTTCCAGTTTGGAGAGCTGCCCACACAATATTAGCCTTGCAGAGTGACCAGAAACAGCGGCAATGATGTCCACGGGATTTTGTTGTAATAAAAACAAATTTGCACCCTCTTTCATCTGCAGAAGCTTTTGTTTGAAATTTATTCCCCAAAAATAAGGGGCAAGATTTTATGGCCACTTTGCGCCTGCAAAGCAGCACGTCGCTGCGCAGATTGGCTGATAAAAGTTGGGAGACACCGCTCCCGGGATTTACTCGGCTCGCAATGACTCGCGAGATCTAACGCGATCTTGTGGTGATGTAAATCCCATCCGTTGTGCGCGTGGTCACTTTTTAGCAAATCTGCATATTACAGCGAGACAGCTGGTCTCACTTTAATGCGCACATTCTTGAGTTACCAGAGGTGAGGGGTCAATCTTCTTTGCTTCGAAGACCGTGGGTAAGTGCTGTTCAGTGCTGGTCTCCAGAATGGGGACCAGATGGAATGGCACTGGTGGGGGTCTCCCAAAGGATAGGAGACCCCCAGGTGCATGCCCTTTGGTCAGGAGGGAATCCTGGCACTGCTGGTGCCACCCAGGCACTGCCAACCTGGCACCCTGCCAGTGAGACCTGGGTGCCAGCCTGGCACTGCCAAGGTGGCACCGCCAGCTGGTATGGGCTCTTCCAGGGTGCCAGGTTGGCACTGTGGGTGTGATTGTGCCGGGCGGGGGTGTCCTGTAGGGGGTGTGTGAGATAGGGGGGTGCAATCTGCCCATCGTGTGTTGGAGTCTGGGAGGGTTGGGAGTTGCTTCGGGAGCCTTGGAGATCAGGGCGCCTTTTACAAATGACATATCAATCTCTCACTACACTGATGGGTTCCAGTGGGGGGAGCTCCTCAGTATACAAAATGGGTTTATCTGCAGCCTCGGCCACACATTCTCCGCTGAGGACCCTTATCAGACACGAGTCATGTTTTCTAGCCTTGTGTTTCTCGGCTCTGTGAGCGCTTCCTTTGGGACTTTGTTCCCATTTAGTAAAATTGTGCCCAAGGAGTGTGTTCAAACTGATATAATTGCATATAGGTAAAACGTAAAGTCGCCACAGTCCCTGATGACCATAGACTGCTTTGCCCTTTGAGGAGGAGAGCTGACTGGTGGTTGAGAAGGCGGGGCCTTAATGAATAACCTCAGCCAGTATGGGAATCAAACCTGCGCTGCTGACCTCGCTCTGCATCACGAACCAGCTGTCTAGCCAACTGAGCTAAACCGGCTTTTTGTACAACGTGTACAAAAGGTTCCAGTTGGCTGACATGTAAATCATTCCTTAAAGTGGCAACTTGACAATCCCACCATAAGCATTTAAAAACCTCAGTGCTTTTGGACATACATTATTTCAGAATGTCATCACGACAACCATCTATTTCTGTTAACCTACTTGGTTCAATGTTGGATGTAGCTACATAATTAAAGAATTGCTGAATATGGTTTAAATAGAGCAGGTCATCAAGGGTTTGTGGAATTCCTGAAATCTCGCCTCATTCTCCCAATTTGTGGATTGTTTCTACTTTCAGTTTTTTTCACTTTTCTCATAGACTTTCTACAAATTCATTCATGGAAATTCGCTCCAGCATTCAATCTTTCAAACCTGAGGATAATTTACCACGTGCTTTAATACAATTGGGTATTAGGTGAAATCCAGGAGCAAATCCGATTTTTATTGCTTTTGATCTATTTGAAGTTTACAAAACCTTTGTCTCAAACTTCGGGACCCAACTTCATAGCAAAGCGTTTTCCTCTCACTAGATGTGACTCTGCAATTCACAGTTTCTAACTGGGGGTTCTGAGTGAACTGACTGGCGTGCGACAGTGATGAAATCAAATCCAGACAAAGGGAATTAACCAATGCTAGGTAAAATATTCTAATCATGAAGAGTTCTGAAAACCAAACAAAAAATTCTGATGAAAACCAAACTTTTCATTTCCTCGCTATTACAAGGAGGTTAAAAACAGGTTTAATAGGGTGGGAAGCAACATTAAAATTGGAAGCTTTCCAAATTACATGGAACGGCTTGACATGTTGCATGCTATTAGGTAAATAGTGCAGGCATATAAGATGGCATCTATTTAGCACATTATTCATTTTGAGAGAAAACGTAATATTTACCAGACAACTGTTGCACGGAAGGCTGGTCATGTGTGCTTAACAACTGGACCTGAATTGTTTCCACCACTCTCTTAAACCGACGACTTGGACCTATTATTTGGAGCAGAGAATTAAAAGGATTAAACTCTGTATTGTTATTACATGCATAGCTTGGTTACTTACACAAACACAGAATATCATTTATATAGGGCATAATTTATTTTTTTTATTAAGCCTGACACTTTCTGAATCTCACACACTTACCATAATTATTATCCCAATTAATTTAATCTATATTTCACCAAGATTCCTACAACCCAGTGATGAAAATGAGTTTCTGATTGGATGTGATCATCGGTGCAACTTCTCAATCTCTCCAGGGAAGAGTGTTTGCTCTTCTAACAAAATAAATAATGTCGCAAATGCCATCTTGCTTGTTTGGATTACTGTGCTTCACCGCTCCTGAAGACGTTAAATACTGAGGAGACTTTTCTCCTTCCCAGAGCAGCCTGCCCACTTCCCTGTTCTTCAGCTCTGAGTCTACAGGGTGTGTGCCAGCAGGTTGACCTTGACAGAAATCTTTGGATCCTCATTGTCTTCAGGTGATGTCCCAGAGGACTGGAGAATAGCCAATGCTGTTCCTTTGTTTAAGAGGGGTACCAAGGATAATCCAGGGAACTACAGGCCGGTGAGCCTTACATCAGTGGTGGGGAAATTACTGGAGAGAATTTTTCGAGACAGGATCTACTCCAATTTTGAAACAAGTGCACGTATTAGCGAAAGGCAGCACGATTTTGTGAAGGGGAGGGCGTGTCTCACTAACCTGAGTTTTTCGAGGAGGTCACAAAGATGATTGATGCAGGTAGGGCAGTGGACGTTGTCGATATGGACTTCAGTAAGGCCTTTGACAAGGTCTCTCATGCCAGACTGGTACAAAAGGTGAAGTAACACGGGATCAGAGGTGAGCTGACAAGATGGACGCAGAACTGGCTAGGTCATAGAAGGCAGAGAGTAGCAATGGAAGGGTTCTTTTCTGATTGGAGGGCTGTGACAAGTGGTGTTCCACAGGGATCAGTGCTGGACCTTTGCTGTTCGTAATACATATAAATGATTTGGAAGAAAATGTAACTGGTCTGATTAGTAAGTTTGCAGACGACACAAAGGTAGGTGGAATTGCGGATAGCGATGAGGACTGTCAGAGGATACAGCAGGATTTAGATCGTTTGGAGACTTGGGCGGAGAGATGGCAGATGGAGTTTAATCCGGACAAATGTGAGGTAATGCCATGTTGCAGCTGTATAGAAACTTAGTTGGGTCACACTTGGAGTATAGTGTTCAATTCTGGTCGCCATACTACCAGAAGGATGTGGAGGCTTTAGAGAGGGTGCAGAAGAGATTTACCAGGATGTTGCCTGCTTTGGACGGCATTAGCTATGAGGAGAGGTTGAATAAACTTGGTTTGTTCTCACTGGAACGCAGGAGGTTGAGGGGCGACCTGATAGAGGTCTACAAAATTATGAGAGGCATATACAGAGTGGATAGTCAGAGACTTTTCCCTGGGTAGACGGGTCAATTACTAGGGGGCATAGGTTTAAAGTGCGAGACGCAAGGTTCAGAGGAGATGTACAAGGCAGGTTTTTTTACACAGAGGGTATTGGGTGCCTGGAACTCGCTGCCGGAGGAGGTGATGGAAGTAGGGACGATAGTGACATTTAAGGGGCATCTTGACAAATACATGAATAGGATGGGAATGGAGGGATACGGATCCAGGAAGTGTAGAAGATTTTAGTTTAGACGGGCAACATGGCCATGCAGGCTTGAAGGGCCGAAGGGCCTGTTCCTGTGCTGTACTTTTCTTTGTTCTTTGTCATTTGGGTATGCGGAACATTAAAGTCAAGCCCATTCCTGACCTCACCCAATGTACATACAAACAAGCATACTTTCCAAGTGGGCCACAGAGCAGAAACAAGACCTCAGCCACCATGGAGCCTTCCTCCATCAGAGACGCAGAGATTGCTGGTTGTGGCCATAATGTTGCCACGTGGAAAACAATTAACTGTACAGAGAGAATCAAACCCAGGATCTTCTGGCTTGTGAGCCCCAGCTCAAGAGACTTTACAAAAATACTATAAATATAACTTTTCTAAAAGGGAAGAGAATTTTAAGAGTGGCTGGAAGACAATTACGGATTGATAGCATTGCTCTGTAGAGAGGTTCCTCTACATGGCACAAAACAGGGTCTTAGCAGCTGAATAACGTGAGTTCAATCTTGACCATCACTTTAAATCCAATTTAATTCACTGGGTACTGCTTTCCAGCTCTCTCACCGGCCCTGCAGGTCACAGCACTTCATAGTAACCGATCATTCTGTCTGGCACACAGGAAGTGAGAATGTTGGAACCAGTTGAGCATATCTTATCTTGCCAACGATAGTGCCATAGAGATAGAGTTATGGAGAGGTTAGAGTGCATACTGTCCCACCTTCCAAGCAGAAAAGAGAATGATGGAATTTGAGGCAGCAATGGTGATTTAACGGGAGGAAAACAGAAACATGTCGTTCGGAATCTGAGTGAACAGTAACTGCGCATTACAATTGTAATGATATGTACACATATAGATAACTAAAGGGTTAATTATAACATCTAGCTGTGACACTACCACTAGAGGGCACCACTAGGTCCTACAATAAGTATCAGCTCCCAGAGGATCTTGGTCTCTTTCAAACCAGAAGTTACTAGACAGCAGCAGTGTATGAGAGATAGATCACAGCATGGTTAGCATGTGTAGTTTTGAAACAGTTAATACATTAATATTTAATTACTTGATTACTAGTGATAGTTCTGTAGAGTGTTGAACTCAATTATAATTAATCATTAATTAATAAATTAGTTTGCTTTAAGCTGAAGACTCGTGGTTTCTTCAGGATCACACCATCAGATCTTCTGGCTCCAGCAGTGCCAACATACAGCAACTAGTAACGATACATATTACTGAACCCAGTAACATAACAACAATCAATGATGGTAAAACTAATTTCTTTGAGACAAATATAACTGCTTCTTCATGAAGCAAGTTCTTACCGTATTTTACGGAGTTAACACAAGACCTCGCCCATTCTTCAGCCCCCACCCCACATGCCACACGTTGATTCTTAACTGTCTGTGATAGAGGGGTGGTGGGAAGAACGCCACAGTTCTGGGCCTCTCCTGAAAGTGTTCGTAGATGGTTCCAGAAACAGTTCCTTAACTTTTCCTCACTTTGTTCTTCAGGGAAAGAACCTCGCTTCTAACTGTAAGCTCTGTCTATAACCTCTTGATAACTTTTAACAAGTTTTCATGGGTGTGATTTTAATCCTTTGTCCCCAATGGAAACCTGAGTGGTGGGCAGTTCAAATCACCCTGGTCACTTACCCGCCCCGCATCTGCTGGGGAACTGACATGCCGCTGCTTTAACCAACCGCCACTGAGGAGCTGGCCTCTGTGAAAATGGCAATGCATTTTCCTCCAAGCCAACCATGGGAGGGATCTTCAAATCCTGTTTCAAGTTGCTGCATTCTGCTCCTTGTGGTCAGGGCACACATTGCACAGAGACTACGTGACAGTTTCAGATTCATCACCAGTTTAACACCACTAAAGATGTAAGCTCAGAGCCCAAAGGCCTTATTTTAAATGTGAGGAAGTGGATTGGGAATCCAGAAGAGTCCTACAAACGTCAATAACCAATCACGGGAACCCGTCTGGGGCTACGTAACAGCCTATTCCGTACATTTGCCTGCTCTCGGTGGGCAGTATCTGGGTTACATTAATTTTCCACCGCTTCCCACTCAGAACTAATGTTAAATCAACCAGCAGCATGTAAATGAAACCTGGGAATTAAAATACTCTGGATCTTTTCATTTTTGCAGAACGTAAATTCTCAAAACAGTGTGTAGGGACTGATGAAACATCAGCAAATGCCTCATCACCTGACAAGCACAAATTATGAGTGCACTGGGATGCTACACCCCAAGGTACTGATTCATGAGGTAAATATAAAGTATTTTGTAAATTATTTCTCTGCATTAGCCCAAAATTAAGATACAATGACATTAATTGCTTGATGAGTCCTTGAGCACAGAAATGTGTTGCTGCTGAGATGTTGCTTCCTCCTTCCTGAGAGTGAATTGGTGCCTCTTTATTGAAAGGCTGTCAGATACTCGAAGTTATCATCTCTGGACTCTTCCATTGTGCAGCAAATGTGATTTCATAATTTCCTGGCTTCACCAATCAAATCAAGTCATTGGGCGAGATCTAATGAAAACAAAAGTCTGTTCTGGGAGGGATTTCTTTGGGCCTCAGTGGGGAATGCCCCACAAAGGCCCCACTCAGTCACATTTCCTTCACTGAGGAGCTCGGCTCGTCAGTGCAGGAAGAGTTCGGGGTGCCATTTTTAAATGGTGTTCTGATCTCTCGACCCCGGGACACGACCCCCGGCCGCACCCAACTCACCTGTTGGGGAGTCCTCAAGCTCCTCTCATGCAGACAGAGCACCCCAGGCCTGATCCCCAGCATGGACAAAATGCCACCTGGGCACTTTGACACTGCCAAGCTGGCACCCGGGCAGTGCCCCTGCCAGCCCGGCAATGCCACTGGGGCACCCTGATAGTGCCATGCTGGCACATGGGTGGCACTGCCAGGGTGCCCAAGTGGCACTGCCCTGGTGCCAGGCTGGCAGTGCCGTAGTGCCCAGTGGCATTGGCAGTGCCAACATACCACGCTGCCCAGAGGCCAACCACCTGGGGGCCTCTGATCATCTGTGAACCCCCTCCAAGTGCCATTCTGCTCGGTCCCCATTTGTGGCGAGGAGTGCTAAACGGTGCCTGGCTGGGTCTCCTTGGCGAGGCCGGTAGATCCCGGCCGCTGGTTAGATCTGGCGTCAGCATAGTTCAGTGAGCAGTAAAGTTCTTGTTAGATCTGGCAAGGCGCAATGACTGTCAGAAATCCTTGAAGAGGTGTCTGGCGGGACCTACTGGTCACATCCTGTCCCAATTCCGGCGAGATGTGACTGACAAATGTGCCCGTTGTCTGGGTATAGCGAAAGCAAGTGTCCCATTTAATACAGTCAAGTAAGTTTTCTGTAGGGCAGCACGGTGGCACAGTGGTTAGCATTGCTGCCTACGGCGCTGAGGACCCGGGTTCGAATCCCGGCCCTGGGTCACTGTCCGTGTGGAGCTTGCACATTCTCCCCGTGTCTGCGTGGATTTCACCCCCACAACCCAAAAGATGTGCAGAGTAGGTGGATTGGCCACGCTAAATTGCCCCTTAATTGGAAAAAATAATTGGGTACTCTAAATTTTAAAAAAAGTAAGTTTTCTGTTGCAAATAGTCGTTAAAAGGCAACATTTTAAAAACCATTTTGTACAGGAACTCTTGACTTCAAGTTCAGAAGCACTGAAAGGGGAGTTGAATTTGTGCAAAAAGGAAATCAAATATAGTTGAAATTGTTGACGCCCTGTGGCTGACATGCCAGGGGTATAGCTACATCTAAAATGAGACATACACAGAGGTAACAAACAAGTGCCATCATTTTCACAATCAGTTGATTTTGAATGGTTCTAGATAATATGCAGCACTTCATCAAGATTGAAGAAAATCGAAAACCTGCATCACTGCCATTTAACAAGTATTGCAATTGGCCCAATTAATTAATAAATGTTATGCCTTGTGACACAAACTGTGAAGCATGTTAAACTCCAATCCAATCAGGAACAGGTACTGACTTCACAAGAAGTTGATAACAGACTGATACTTTACTGATTGGAAACATCAAGCAGCCTCCTATCAAACTCATCCAGTTCCCTACCAAACTCATCTAGTCCCCTACCAAACCCATCCAGTCCCTACCAAACCCATCCAGTCCCCTACCAAACCCATCCAGTCCCCTACCAAACCCATCCAGTCCCCTACCCAAACCCATCCAGTCCATCACCAAACTCATCCAGTCCCCTACCAAACCCATCCTGTCCCCTACCAAACCCATCCAGTCCCCTACCAAACCCATCCAGTCCATCACCTAACTCATCCAGTCCCCTACCAAACCCATCCAGTCCCCTACCAAACCCATCCAGTCCCTACCAAACCCATCCAGTCCCCTACCAAACCCATCCAGTCCCCTACCAAACCCATCCAGTCCCCTACCCAAACCCATCCAGTCCATCACCAAACTCATCCAGTCCCCTACCCAAACCCATCCAGTCCCCTACCAAACTCATCCAGTCCCCTACCAAACTCATCCAGTCCCCTACCAAACCCATCCAGTCCCCTACCAAACCCATCCAGTCCCCTACCAAACCCATCCAGTCCCCTACCAAACTCATCCAGTCCCCTACCAAACCCATCCAGTCCCCTACCAAACCATCCAGTCACCTACCAAACCCATCCAGTCCCCTACCAAACCCATCCAGTCCATCACCAAACTCATCCAGTCCCCTACCAAACTCATTCAGTCACCTACCAAACCCATCCAGTCCCCTACCAAACCCATCCAGTCCCCTACCAAACTCATCCAGTCCCCTACCAAACCCATCCAGTCCCCTACCAAACTCATCCAGTCCCCTACCAAACCCATCCAGTCACCTACCAAACCCATCCAGTCCCCTACCAAACTCATCCAGTCCCCTACCAAACCCATCCAGTCCCCGACCAAAACCATCCAGTCCCCTACCAAACTCATCCAGTCCCCTACCAAACACATCCATTCCCCTACCAAACCCATCCAGTCCCCTACCAAACCCATCCAGTCCCCTAGCAAACTCATCCAGTCCCCTACCAAACCCATCCAGTCCATCACCAAACTCATCCAGTCCCCTACCAAACCCATCCAGTCCATCACCAAACTCATCCAGTCCCCTACCAAACCCATCCAGTCAATCACCAAACTCATCCAGTCCCCTACCAAACCAATCCAGTGCCCTACCAAACTCATCCAGTCCCCTACCAAACCCATCCAATCCCCTACCCAACTCATCCAGTCCCCTACCAAACTCATCCAGTCCCCTACCAAACCCAACCAGTCCCCTACCAAACCCATCCAGTCCCCTACCAAAACCATCCAGTCCCCTACCAAAACCATCCAGTCCCCTACCAAACAGGCTGGTTTAGCTCACTCGGCTAAATCGCTGGCTTTTAAAGCAGACCAAGCCGGCCAGCAGCACGGTTCGATTCCCGTACCAGCCTCCCCGGACAGGCGCCGGAATGTGGCGACTAGGGGCTTTTCACAGTAACTTCATTGAAGCCTACTCGTAACAATAAGCGATTTTCATTTTCATTTCATTTCCAGTCTCCTACCAAAATCATCCAGTCTCCTACCAAACCCACCCAGTCCCCTATCAAACTCATCCAGCCTCCTATCAAACTCACCCAATCCCCTAGCAAATTTATCTAGTCCCCTACCAAACCCATTCAGTCCCCGACCAAACTCATCCAGGCCCCGACCAAACTCATCCAGTCCCCTACCAAACCCATTCAGTCCATCACCAAACTCATCCAGTCCCCTACCAAAATCATCCAGTCCCCTATCAAACTCATCCAGTTCCCTACCAAACTCATCCAGTCCATCACCAAACCCATTCAGTCCCCGACCAAACTCATCCAGTCCCCTAGCAAACTCATCCAGTCCCCTATCAAACTCATCCAGTCCCCTACCAAACTCATCCAGTCCCCTACCAAAACCATCCAGTCCCCTATCAAACCCATCCAGTCCCCTATCAAACTCATCCAGTCCCCTACCAAACCCATCCAGTCCCCTAGCAAACTCATCCAGTCCCCTACCAAACTCATCCAGTCCCCTACCAAACTCATCCAGTCCCCTATCAAACTCATCCAGTCCATCACCAAACTCATCCAGTCGCCTACCAAAACCATCCAGTCCCCTATCAAACTCATCCAGTCCCCTACCAAACCCATCCAGTCCATCACCAAACTCATCCAGTCCCCTACCAAACCCATCCAGTCCCCTACCAAACTCATCCAGTCCCCTACCAAACCCATCCAGTCCCCTAGCAAACTCATCCAGTCCCCTACCAAACTCATCCAGTCCCCTACCAAACTCATTCAGTCCCCTACCAAACTCATCCAGTCCATCACCAAACCCATTCAGTCCCCGACCAAACCCATCCAGTCCCCTACCAAACTCATCCAGTCCCCTACCAAACTCATCCAGTCCCCTACCAAACTCATCCAGTCCCCTACCAAACCCATCCAGTCCCCTACCAAACCCATCCAGTCCCCTACCAAACCCATCCAGTCCCCTACCAAACTCATCCAGTCCCCTACCAAACCCATCCAGTCACCTACCAAACCCATTAAGTCCCTGACAAAACTCATCCAGTCCCCGACCAAACTCATCCAGTCCCCTACCAAAATCTTCCAGTCCCCTACCAAAATCTTCCAGTTCCCTATCAAACACATCCAGCCCCTACCAAAACCATCCAGTCCCCTATCAAACTCATCCAGTCCCCTACCAAAACCATCCAGTCCCCTATCAAACTCATCCATCCCCTATAAACACATCCAGTCCCCTATCAAAATATTCCAGTCCCCTACCAAACTCATCCAGTCCCCTACCAAACCCATCCAGTCCCCTACCAAACTCATCCAGTCCCCTACCAAACTCATCCAGTCCCCTACCAAACCCATCCAGTCCCCTACCAAACTCATCCAGTCCCCTACCAAACCCATCCAGTCCCCTACCAAACCCATCCAGTCCCCTACCAAACTCATCCAGTCCCCTACCAAACCCATCCAGTCCCCTACCAAACCCATCCAGTCCATCACCAAACTCATCCAGTCCCCTACCAAACCCATCCAGTCCCCTACCAAACCCATCCAGTCCCCTATCAAACTCATCCAGTCCCCTACCAAACTCATCCCGTCACCAAGCAAACTCATCCAGTCCCCTACCAAACTCATCCAGTCCCCTACCAAACTCATCCAGTCGCCTACCAAACCTATCCAGTCCCCTTCCAAACCCATCCAGTCCCCTACCAAACCCATCCAGTCACCAAGCAAACTCATCCAGTCCCCTACCAAACCCATCCAGTCCCCTACCAAACCCATCCAGTCCCCTACCAAACTCATCCAGTCCCCTACCAACCCATCCAGTCCCCTACCAAACCCATCCAGTACCCTACCAAACCCATCCAGTCCCCTACCAAACTCATCCAGTCACCAAGCAAACTCATCCAGTCCCCTACCAAACTCATCCAGTCCCCTACCAAACTCATCCAGTTGCCTACCAAACCCATCCAGTCCCCTACCAAACCCATCCAGTCCCCTACCAAACTCATCCAGTCCCCTACCCAACTCATCTAGTCCATCACCAAACTCATCCAGTCCCCTTCCAAACTCATCCAGTCCCCTTCCAAACTCATCCAGTCCCCTACCAAACCCATCCAGTCCCCTACCAAACCCACCCAGTCCCCTACCAAACCCATCCAGTCCCCTATCAAACTCATCCAGTCCCCTACCAAACCCACCCAGTCCCCTACCAAACCCATCCAGTCCCCTACCAAACCCATCCAGTCCCCTACCAAACCCATCCAGTCCCCTACCAAACTCATCCAGTCCCCTACCAAACCCATCCAGTCCCCTACCAAACCCATCCAGTCCCCTACCAAACTCATCCAGTCCCCTACCAAACCCATCCAGTCCCCTACCAAGCCCATCCAGTCCATCACCAAACTCATCCAGTCCCCTACCAAACCCATCCAGTCCCCTACCAAACTCATCCAGTACCCTACCAAACCCATTCAGTCCCCTATCAAACTCATCCAGTCCCCTACCAAACCCATCCAGTCCCCTATCAAACTCATCCAGTCCCCTTCCAAACCCATCCAGTCCATCACCAAACTCATTCAGTCCCCTACCAAACTCATCAAGTCCACCATCAAAGCACGAAGACAGCTGTTGATTTGCAACTATTTTGACTTTGACCTACCTGTCTTGTCCATTTTCCTTTTCATTCTTTCCTTTGCATTAAATTTTACATTTCTCTGGAACTTTTCACAAGTGGCACACTTAGAGATTTCATTTGGATGCCTCCCATCATCCAGATTTAGCCTTGAGCAAGCAATTCCCAGTTTATGAAGTTCTACAAGGTTATGCCGTCAACAGTCAGATGGGGTAGGAGATACCAGGAGAAAGCTCTGGTGCAAATCTGTACACATTTGCTCAGTCAACTCAGTCAACAATACAGACAGGGGCGGCACAGTGGCACCCTCACTGCTGCCTCACGGCGCCGGGGATCCGGGTTCGATACCGGCCCCGGGTGACTGTCCATGTTCAGTTTCCACATTATCCCCATGTCTGCTGGGTCTCACCCCCACAACCCAAAGATGTGCAGGGTAGGTGGAGTGGCCACGCTAAATTGCCCCTAAATTGAAAAAAAGGAATTGGGTACTCTAAATTTATAAACGAAAAAATGTAAACATTACAGACATGTAAATCGAAGTTAGTGAAAATTTAATTGTCATTAATTACTCACAAGTCATATAAATAATACAACCTCAGTTGTTACTTTCCTTCACTTCCTACGAGCGGAGAAAGTCACTGTGATTATAATGTATATTTTTCTAACTGGAGGCATGACATATCTCCCTAATTGATACTCATCTTAACTTCATCAAACCTACATGTCTCTGACTGTATCTGCCAAGGTTTGTGTCAGTTTTATGATCAATTGACTTTTGCTTTCAACAGGTTCATATCTTTTGCCTCCCTGCCTTTTTTCATGGTGTTTGGCGACATTGAGATTAATTGGCGTGTTGATACAGTTTATTTATTTTTGCTCGCTCATCACTTGCAAATATGAGAAATTTTGGCTGCCGACATTTTATTAATCTCTGCGGAAGCAAGGTTCATCCAAACTATTCATTGTAGTGTCCACCAACATTGAAGACAAGGGCACCACATGAGAGAACTTGCCCATCTTCACATACTCAATTCCAGCTTTGCAGATACACTAACATTAAAGTAAAGGACTAATACCTACAACATTAATGTTCCTGCACAAAACTAAACTTACAAAAATATTCGAACCGAAGATTCTCCAAACAGCACTTTAATACATTTTCCGAAATGAAATGGTAATGGAATAAGAACATTAAAAATTCCCATGGTTGAAAACAGTTAACCTGGACTGGATTCTCCGACCCCCCGGTGGGGGCGGCGTGAATCCCGTCCCCTCCCGAAGTCTCTGGCACCAGAGATTCGGCGGGGGCAGGAATCGCACCGCGCCTGTCGGCGGGGCCCCCCCTGGCGATTCTCCGGCCCACGATGAGCCGAAGTCCCGCCGGCGGGAATCCCGGTCTCGCCGGCGGGAATCAAACCACCCCGGAGGTGCCCCCACGGACGCCTGGCCCACGGTTGGGGCCCACCGATCGGCGGGCGGGCCTGTGCCGTGGGGCACTCTTTTCCTTCCGCGTTGGCCATAGCCTTCACGATGGCGAACGGGGAAGTGACCCCCTCCCCTGCGCCTGCGCGGGGATGACGTCAGCAGCCACTGACGCTCCGGCGCATGCGTGGACTTCCGCCGGCCGGCGAAGTCCCTTCGGCCCCGGCTGGCATGATGCTAAAGGCCTTTCCCGCTGGCCGGCGAGGCGGCAACCACTGAGGCACGGGCCTAGCCCCTCAAGGTTAAGGCTTGGCCCCTAAAGGTGCGGAGAAATCTGTGCCTTTGGGGCGGCCCGCGCCGGAGTGGTTCACGCCACTCCGTCCCGCCGGGACCCCCCGCGGGTAGGGGAGAATCCCGGCCCCTTTCAGTGACAATTCTGTACCTTATCTTTTTCAACAAATCACTGATCCCAACTGTTTAAAACTGTCAATAAGCTCTGGTTGATGGGAAAATGTTTTTTTTAAATTGCAATTGACTAAAAAGCAATATCTCTTCAAATTTGGCCACACGCAACTAATTTTATTTTTCAGCTACTAATGCTAAACAAATTAAACTGAATTTGCATTTCAAATCAAGCTCAACTTGATTCAGATTGTCGTAAGATCCAACATTATGTGAGCAATTAAAGAGATATGAGAGTGCACTTATCGAGCACTCATAAAAACTGCATAAGACTCACATGTGATACTGTCAGAGTAGACTTAAGGCCACCATTTCGCCAGCCCCCCATTTATCTTGTTTATAATTAAACTTGTTGCATGAAAAGATTAGAAAATTCTGCTTTAAGTGAAAAATGAAACACCAAATTTTTAGCAGCAAGAGAATTCAACTCCGCGCTTAAACTGTGGGGTTCTCTCAATGCTGTTGCCTGCTACCCAAGTTTTCTTTCTGAGCTCGCTTGAATTTAATATGCATATCCCCACCTGCTTCTGTGACAGCAATAACACGCTAAACCCCTGATCATCTAAAGGGGCACACAGCATACAACATTACACAGAAGTGAAACATTATGCTCAAGTTGCAGTGATAATCAGTACACGTGCAAGAGGTCCTTCTCATTTCCCCTCCTGCTATTAATAAGGCTGCTCCTGCCTCCCGTTGCCTTTGTCGCTACTGTTACCTGACAGCAGTGTGAAGGTGACTGAATAAATTCCATTCTCCTTCCGTGCCTCATTGCCTTCTGTGTAAGTGATGTCCACCTGGAATTTAACTGGCTTCTGGAACACAGCTGGGCCCCCAGTGGATTTGTACTCTGCCCGGAAACTTGTCTGAGACATGACACTGTGACTTAGGCTGGGAATCTGAAATTCAGAGAAAGAATACACCATCCATTAATGATAGCGAAATGGGGATGAATTCCTTTAAGTAACATTCTTTCATGCAAAGAAGAACCAGGCATTTCAGACAATGACACAGTCTATTTCCTTTTCAGAATCTTTTAAATAAATTAATCCCTTTCCTCTGGCTACTGTGGTAAATGGGAGTTTTACACAAAGTTCTCCCACTATTTTCATAGCACCACAGAAGTTTACAGAAAAGGAGACTTTCCTGGTTTTCGTGTTTGTGAAAGCTCTTTGCTACAGCTATACAGAACTGGCCTTCTCTTTTTCAATAGCCTGCATCTTCCTATGCTTCAAACACTTCCCAATTCTCTCCCAACATGGTTTATACCTCAAACACTTTGTGCGAAGAGGCATTACATTCTTTCACAATCTCGGCGCAAGGAAAATTCTCATGGCCGTTCTCCTCATTCTCTTTAATCACTTCACAATGATGACCCCTGGTCTCTAATTCCCCAAATCGTCATCATTCTGTCAAACCTGTTCAGAACTCTAAAACATGCAATTACATTTCTTCCTCGTTTTCTGCGCTCCTGTAGATGTAGCTCAAGTCTTTCCTCAATATAATACTTTTCCACACCAGCAGCATCCTACATTCTACATTCTAAATATTTGATGGTTTAAACGTTCTGTCTATACGGAAAGATTTAAAACTGTACACATCATAATTCAACTATCTGTTTGCTTCTCTGCTAACCAACTTGCTAACCATGCTGTTCCAGTTCTTGGAACAAATCTTCTGAAAGATTATATACACCTCATCATGAAGTATATTTAAGAATCCAGTTTGTCATTTCTTAAAAAAAAACTCTGTAGATTTGTAAATTTGTCAGACACATTTTACCACTTCCACAAAAGCAAAATACTGGAAATCTGAGATAAAAAAACCCAGAAAATGCTGGAAATACTCCTCTGGCAGATTCTGTGGAGAGAGAAAGAGCGTTAATGGGTGCGATTTTGCCACCACATTGCTCCCGGTGTAGATCCCGTTGTGCCGGGAGCATCGTGGGAGAGGCCCATATCGGGCTTTGTGCCAGGCACGAAACCGCGCATGAGTCACCCGACCCACGCCGCCCAGCGACGCCTGGATCATGCCCTCACTGGGTGTAATCCAGCCCATCATAGTCTGAGGCTCATTTAAATATGCGCAGCCTATTTGAGGTTTCATTATCCCGACGTCCGGGAATCACCGGCGAAGCCTCAACCGGGTATCGATTACTATCGGGGCCAGGTTGGCACTGCCAGGGAGCTGGAGGCACTGCCTCAAGCTGGCAGTGCTGGGTGCCAGGTTGGAACTGCCAAAGGCCTGAGGGGGTCCATGACCATGAGACGGGAGGTGAAGAGGTTATGTAGGGTGGAGGTTGAGGAGGAGTATGAAGAAGGGGTATCATCAAGGTTGGAGGGGTGAAGGGGAGGTCGTTAAAGGGGGGGGGGGCAGTCTTGAAAGTGAGGGGACCCTTAGAGACCCCATAGTGCTCAATTGAGGGGGTGTAATGCCCATGTCTGCAGGGGATGGCATTGTCCGTGGGTGGGGGATGTGGGGGACTCAAGCTCGGGCACGGGCTCGCGCACCTTTCAAATTGGCACCCTGATCTCTGATGAGCCGGTCTTGTCTGCGAGTTCAGCGGGAGTGGAAAGCGGCTTTCCATATTCTCTCTTCCTGCCCAATATGATGCCCGATGGTGTCAGGGCTGGAGAACCCACCCTTGCTGTCTGCCGGGGGTGCGCATGGCGATTGGCGTCTCTCCGATGTCTGCCACCATGTTGCGCAGCTGGCAGCCTCTGTACCGCAGCACAAGGGTTCAAGATAAAAATGTGCATTTCAGAAGCCACACCAAAACCAGAGCAATCAATTGTGCTGACGTTCCGGGCTTTCAAATATTAAACCGTCCTCTTCTGTCACCATAGCAAAGCTGGTGCAAATGCCTGAAAATACCCCAGCCCAAAAGCAGGCTAGGATTTTGCAGAATGCTGCTCAGTCACAGCAGTAAACTAAAACAATACTAAAATAAGACAGCTGAATACATCTAGACATACCGTTTGCTCTTGCCTATCTACTTCAATGACACCAACAAATTTTGGAGGGATATGTTAAGGTATATGTTGAATGATTTGGGATTTTCAGTTTCTATTCAGATTATTCATTTAAGTGAGGTCAAATGCAAAATGCCCCATCAGTTTTCACATTTATCTGGAATAATGTGACCTCCAGAGCCATGAAGCTCCCATCTTTCATTTCATTTCAATAGTCCTTTCCATCAGGCTAGTTCCAGCTCACACTCCTTCATTGCTTTCTGCTTTGTCGATCCCAGCGATGGGAGCTAACTGGAGCATTATATATTATCGGCTGCAGTGGACTGAAAGTAAAATGGGCTGTGTCAGATATTGATGTATGCTTGCTGTTCCAATCCTCAGAAAAAGAAAGATCACCGGACTTAACCTGTGAAACGACGGATCATTTTAAAAGGGTGCAACCTTTTGTATTTGAAAAGTCTTCAAATTGTGAGCTTTCAGACAGAGGGCGGGATTCTCCGTCCTGCTGAACCGGTTTTCTGGTGCGGCACGCCCTCGCCGGCAGCAGGATTCTCCGTCCCGCCAGCCCGCCAATGGGGTTTCCCATTGTGGGGCAGCCCCACGCCGTCGGGAAATCCCTGGGCGTGGGTGCGCTGCTGGTGTAAAGAGAATCCCGACAGCAGAGAATCAGCCTAGAGAATAAAGGGGGCGATTCTCCGAGCCCCACGCCGGGCTGCAGAATCGCCGCAACTGCGCTACGGCGCCGGATTCTCCGAGGTGCGGAGAATCGGCGCCATTTGCGCCGGTGTGTTTGACGCAGCGCCGGCCATGGGCTGCTAGATTCTCCAGCCCGGATGGGCCGAGCGGCCGCGCGGATATGATAGAGTCCCGCTGGCGCCGTTCACCCCTGGTCGCTGCTGGCGGGAACTCTGCGGGAATGGTCGGGGGGCGACCTGTGGGGGGGGGGGGGGACTCTCCGTCCCTCGTGGGGGGGAGCCTCCAATGGGGTCTGGCCCGCTATCGGGGCCCACCGATCGGCCAGCCAGCCCCTCCCCCCCGGGCTTATATTCCTGAGCGGCCAACCCCTGAACACCAACGCTATGTTGAGTTGGGGCTGGCATGCATACGAAGTCCCCTGGGCATGCGCGGGTTGGCGCGGCGCCCATTTGGCACCGGGAAGGGAGGCTGGAGCGTGAACCGCTCCAGCGCCGTGCTGGCCCACTGTGGGGGCCAGAATCGGTTGTCCCCGTGCCTGTTTCGCGCCGTTGTGACCCATTGACCAGCCGGCGAAACAGAGACTCCCGCCGGCGTGCTGAACCAGATATCTGACGCGGCAGGACGGAGAATCCAGCCCAAGAAGTCAGAAACCCGCCAGCGTATAATCATAGCGCAATTCTCCCAATGGCGGGTCGTACTCCGATTGGCTGGTGGTGTGAACGGTATTTGCATTCATTTGCATCTCATGAAATCCCACCAGAATTCCATTACCTCTTCCAACATAGCCTCACGGCGTTGGGAAATTACACCAGTCTGAAACCCAATTGATAAAGAGTGCCATGCACAAGGTGGTCCTTCATTCAGAAGAGCCTCCGAGGTGAGTGGAAGAACTTTCTGCCACAGAGCTGCGCCGCTACGGATCCTCTGTTCACCACTCTGCTGGGGTAGACCGGATCCTGCCCCTTATCTCCATGCTGAGCTGGACTTCATGGACAGCACTGTACTGCTGGACACATGGACCCTCCTGTGTCACCGACTCGGAACAGTGCTGCACCTGGGGTTGGGGAGTACAGGGGTCTCCTTACCTCTGCTGCCACACACCAGTATCTATCTGGACAGCACTGTGCTGTGGGATTCATGTAGCCGCTGCAACAAAGGTCGAAGTGTTGGTGGGGAGGGGGACGGGAGGAGGGAAAGGGGGGAGAACGGAACCAGGGCTGTGCAAGGAAGGGGGTGTGCAAGATAAAGAACTGGGAGGGCAATGTGGAAGGAGGGCTGTGGTAAGGAAAAGGGGAAGAGCGAGGCCTCACAATAGCTGGCAGAGGGACATGGAGGTAGATGAGGAGCAATGTAAGACTGAGGGAAGACCAGCGGGAGGGAAGCTGGACCCCGGCAAGGTTTCACGGCATGCAGAGAAACAAGGGGGGAGTAAAGGGGCTGGATTATCCGATTTGCAGACTAAGTGCTGACGCCGCCGTGGGAACAGTGGTGTTTTACGATAGGAAAAAACGGCGCAAATGCTGCCCCGACACTCCCCCTGTTGGGGAGCTGGCAGTAGTGCAGCATAAAGTCCCCGGCTTCACCTGCGGATATGGCCTGAGAATTGCCGGGTCCGTTGCTGCGCATGCGCAAGTAGCGGTCTTGTGACTCCATTTTCTGAGAGCCCAAAAAGTGATCCATTCTGAGATCTTCCCATCCAGTTATCAACTGGGATCATAACTGGGATAGCGTATGTTTAATTGGAGGCGATGCTTGCAGACTGCAGATTATGGAGTGGGTGCGCGCAATGTAGCACATTCCGGACAGTTCACAAGAACACTAAACAGGTTGGGCTGCAGTGCTTTGTGTAGGTTACTGTTGTCCATTGTCTTCCTTGGAAGTAAGAACTATGTCAAGGCTTGCGTTTAAGTTCAGAGGTTGGCAGACAGAGTTAAAGATTGCAGACAGGATTCAGAGATTGCAGACAGAAAGGAGTCACAGATGACAGGCAGTACAGGGGCTATGTGTACTTCATAGTCTGAAGGCAGCGAGAGAAGACAGTACAGAAGAGTAGCAGAAATGCAGCAGGGACAAAACTGTAAGCCTGATCCACCCAGCTGCAGGAAGGGGCAAGGGCTGTGTGCTTCAAAGGAAAAATGCACAGCCTGTCCCTGCAGTCAACGGCCCTGGGTGTGACGGGCTCTGTATTAGGCTGCAGAGACTATGCGATAGTCACAGGGGGCATCTGTAACCACTAGAAAGGGAACACATAACACAGGGTGGGGTATATGAAGTTCTCATATTGGGGGGACCCCTGTAAGTTCACACAGCCTCCGGATGAGGTGGATACAAGTCCACATGGGACATGGGCGTCTCGCAGGTGATGGGCTCAGCGGGAATGTGTCAATGACAGGATCTAGTATAAGTGGTGGAGTGTCCTCATGAGGATCTCTTGCTCAGGACAAAAGCACCCTCAGCAGCTTGTGCTGCTGGAGTGGGTGCAGGCACAGTCAAGGGGGAATATGAACAGCCTGCACACCCTCGGAATGTCCTGAGACGAGGCCCTCGGGGTGTCCGGCTGATATGCATCCTCCCTGTGGGTGCCAGAGGGATGAAGCATGGCTCCTCCAGGAGATTGGGCTTCTGGAGGGAGGTCAAAGTGCCTCGTCCCCATGTTGCCTACATCCAGGTTGCGCGGCACCAGCCGGAAGCGGCCGCCGCGCGCATGTGCGGACCCGCGGAGAGCAGTGCAAGGCCACGTACAGCAGTCGGAGCAGCGCGGAGCACTCTGACGCCCTGCTGCCCCCCCCCCCCCCCGGTGGGCTACAGAATCGCTGGGCCAAGAGGCCCGTTGATGCTGGCGTGAACACTTGGGTGCCCACGCCGGCGTGTCAACATTTTGCCGCGTTTTTAGAGAATTCCGGCCAGGGGGCATCAGATGCTTTTAGGTGGCTGCACAGTGGAGCTTGCAAAAAGGATGCTGTGACCGTGAGAACTGCAGGTCATTGCCAACATTTCTGGCACACTTTCGAATGGGTGGCAGGCTTCAAAATCTACTGCATGATTTCTTCAAATGACGTAACTGCAGTTATGAGGCAGATAACTAGGATGGAGAGATACTTGATCATTTTGTTAAGTATTGCACCGGACTTCCTAATTTGGAATAACTCAATCAAGCCTCTGGGTGGAATCTTCTAGGTCCACCAGCAGCTGGAAGCTTGGCAGGAGGGGGCAGCTAACTTGGCGGGAGGTCAAATATCAGTTTCCTGGCATCAGGATGAGCTTTAGCAATCAAGTTCTGGGACTTTGAAGGTGGATTGAGCTTCCCAATTAACATGTGTCGGAAAGCCCTTTTGCATGTAATAGCACCTCATGTATACTCATTAAAAGGCTAGCTCGCAGGAATTAAGTGCCCCCACCAAATCAAATTCCCCACCCCGTGAGAGATAAGCACTTTTGCAACTGCACCTGTTGAGATAGGCTTCTTCTTCCATGATTAACCTTGAGCTGCCGCTATACATTGTCCCCTTTGCGGAATGTCTGTAAATGGCAGCCTACGTTGCTCTGGGTAGTGGTAGTGCAATGTGTAGAGGATGACCACGGAAAAGAGGAAGGGTGAGCAGGGAAGGCTGGAGCAGCGGCTGGGCTAAGATGGAAGAATGGTGCAGGCTAAATATGGTGCCCGAACCTTTGGCCCCAAGCGGTAACAGCAGAAATGGTGCTTACCTACATGGCCACCTCGGGAGAATCAGCGACCTCCTCGTGGATAAATATTTGATGAGCTGAACAATTCATGATCAGTACGTGTTCAGCCATCCCATACCCCCCCCCCCCCCCCCCCCCCCTCCAACCCCAAGCAGAAGTCATACCCACTTGGCCACTTCCTCACCCACCACCGAACGTAAACTCTGGAACGGAAGATTCCGGCATCAGAGCGAGTTAATTCTGCACATTAACGTTCAGTTAACATAAGAAGTTTTTGTTTGCAGGTGTTTATAATGAAACAGCTACTTCCGCCATTTTGTCTCCTTCGCAATCTCTGCTTCATATTTTATCTTCTCTGTTTAGATAATCTTCTCCTGAACATCTGGGAAAATTGCTCTGGACTGAGTCTTAAGATGTAGAGCAGTTTAGAAAAACACACTGGGCTTATTCTTCGACTGTGTGTGCCGCAAGATCGCCACAGACGGGACGGGAGACGGGGACCATGTAAAGGTCCATTGACCGCGGGGGGGGCGAAATTCCAGTTTCGGGGCAGGTGTGGCCAGAGAAATCCCCCCCCCCCGTCTTGAAGAAGACAGCCAGACATCTCAGCTCTTCTTCAGAATGGCATAAAGTAACATGGGTGAAGGGACTGTGCAGCCTCCTCTAACAGTGATCGCACTCCCAGCATAATATCCCAACACCTTGAGGGCTCAAATAGTCTGGGCAACTAATTCACAATTTGCCTGATGGATATATAATCATCGGAGAAAGGTTCCTTTCATATTGAGACATTAAATATTGCAGATGATATGAGAATCTTCAGCTGAATTATGCAGCTCATTTATTTGTGTGTCCATTCTGATCAAACTTGTAGAAGAGAAAATACCCTAAGGTGAAATATTAACAGGAGCCAAATGATAAATTTCAGCCAGCTGTCATGTGAATTTACATCAGTCTCCCCAGTCTGCTGCTTTTTAAAAGTAATTCTGAATTGTTAATATTGCAGACTGCGATTTCAATCTGAAGCTATGATGACAGTGATGCCGATATAAAGGCGCTTCGTCAGGACCAATCTCCCAGTGCAGCCACTTTCAGGTTTAAAAGAAGAAGAAGAGAAAATGTTGGAAACACATCCATCGTAACTTGGCCGACATCTAAACACGGGCCGCTATTCTCTGATCCGGATTCGCCGCGCCATCGCTGCCAGCGGGAAGAATTTGGCGCTCCATTCACTGCAGCGGGTCCAGAGAATCCCGTTGGCGTGAATGGACAGGGAATTCTAGCCAAGAAAGGAAGGCTAATGCTCTTGGCCTGAGCTGACAGCCTGGGCCGTCAAAATATTAACGGACATTTTTCCTTTAAGATAGTGAGCGACCTGCACATTTTTCAGCATTTGTACTAACATTGCTGAAATTTGGGCTAAGTTTAATTTATTAAAAATTATTAATTGTTTTGTTTTTTAGAAAACAGAGGTATTTGAAAGTAAAAAACGGCACATCCTTAGCAATAACCTGGGTGGAACCTTCAGGAATGTCAATTTGATGCAGTGGAGTATCACACTTCCGAGTGGCGACTTACCACTTGGTGATCAGCGGGCAGGATTCTCCGGTCCTCTAGCCGCCTATTTCTCGACGGTGCGCTGTTCGCTGCCCGCGAGATTCTTTCTTCCAGCCGCCTGTCAATGGGATTTCCCACTGCAGCCACCCCACGCTGCCAGGAAACCCACGGGCGGGGGTGCGTTGCCAGTGGGAACAGAGAATCTCAACGGTTGGAGAACTCCGGCCCTGGATTCAATTTCAGTTCAGCCTGATGGGGTGAAAGTCTGCCGAGTACAAGGATCCTCCATGGAATGAACCTGGTTATTCATGATCCACTCCCCCATGTTTGGCCCTAAATTAGCCAATGTCTTCAGTGAGTGGCTAGACTGGGATGTTTTATTCTGGCTCTGGGGAGGGACAGATTCAATTCTGCCCAGAAGGGAAAAGAAGTGATAACAAGGAAATAAAAATACTGGGTGGGATTCTCTCAGCCCGGGGCCGGGCTGGAGAATCGCTGCAACCGGTGCGAATCGCGCCACGCCGCCCCGACGCCGGGACGGGATTCTCCGCAGAGCAGAGAATTGGCGCCATTGGCACCGGGGTGGTTGGCGCGGCGGCGGTTGGAGGCTTTACCCCCCCCACCGATTCTCGCAAAAGTCCCGAGTCCCGCTGGCTCGGGGGACGCGCGCGCGCACCCCCCCCCCCCCCCCCCCCCCCCCCACCGATTCTCGCAGAAGTCCCAAGTCCCGCTGGCGCCGTTCAAACCTGCTCTCAGCCGGCGGGATCTCGGTGTAGAAGGGTCCGGGGGTGGCCTGTGGAGGGGTGGGAGGGGGTCCGACCCCGGGGGGGGCCTCCATTCTGGCCTGGTCCGTGATCGGAGCCCACCGATCGGCGGGCCGGCCTCCCGGTTTGGGAGCCTCCTTTCTTCCGCGTCGGCCCCTTTAGGCGTCGGGGCTGGCGCGGAGAAGTGGGCCACTGTGCATGCGCGCGTTGGCACCGGTTCTACTTCGCATGCGCGGACCCCGCGGCGCCCAGTTGACGCCGGGACCAGCAGCTGTTGCGGCGAGGGGTCGTAGGGGCCAGAATTGCTGATCCTGAGGCTATGTTGACACCGTCGGGAAACGCGATGGCGATCACAGAATCCCGTCCACTGTCTGAACTGTTTTTTTCCCTGTTGGGTGGGTGGGTGTGTATTGATGATTTTCAACTACTAGTTCAGTTTGGAGTCACAGTCATACCACCTATGATTTTGCATTCATTGATTTTATGTAAAATCCTATTCAGAGTTAGCCCATGATTTTTGAATATATGCTTGAAGCCGGTGAGGTTGTCTACCAGCAGTGTGTTCAGAAATGTATCTTGTGCACATGGCAATTTTACGATACAACGTGAAAGCTGTGTCAGTTGCAAACACTTTTCTGGAGAGGAAAGATTTACGCCCGAGTAACATGCAACAATTAGAACAGTACAGCACAGAACAGGCCCTTTGGCCCTCGATGTTGTGCCGAGCAATGATCACCCTGCTTAAACGTAACCCGTATAACCCGTATAACCCAACAATCCCCCCCATTAACCTTACACTACGGGCAATTTAGCATGGCCAATCCACCTAACCCGCACATCTTTGGACTGTGGGAGGAAACCGGAGCACCCGGAGGAAACCCACGCACACACAGGGAGGACGTGCAGACTCCACACAGACAGTGACCCAGCCGGGAATCGAACCTGGGACCCTGGAGCTGTGAAGCATTGATGCTAACCACCATGCTACCGTGAGGCCCCAATTAATTAAGGTTGGGTTAATAGAATTGGTAGGAGAATCACAGACAAAGCATCTTGAAATAGAAGAAGTAAGAGAAATGAAAAAACTCAAAAGAGCACAAGTGGAACTTTGAAAACTTGGATTTAGAGGCTCAAAGCGCAAAGGCAGCATGAGAGGAAACAGGCAGGGTTAGAGAGATTCAAAGAGAGAAAGAGGTGAGAAAATAGCAACTAGCTAAGGGAAAGCTTGAACTATGGGGTGAAAGTGAAGCTTTATAGTTCAGACAATGAATCAGGTCCCACTTTGAGTTTCGATTTGACAAAGAATCTTCGCCCAGTGGAAACCCAGCCTTGAAAGGGCCAAAGTTGTGGGGAGTTGCCTAGGGTGGGCTAGAGGGAGAATCTCTGGCCACAGAAATCCTCAATGGACCTTGAACTGGAAATTTTCACTCAGTTTACTCCAGTTTCCATTCTTCTTTCACATGGCGCATCCCTAACTCTTTCCTTCCCTTCCTGACTTCTCTCTCCCCATTGCTGGTGATCTGTTTTCATCCAACGGACAGTATGAGCTTACTGAACCCACTGCTGCTTTATCTATGCTTCCGCACACTCTGCTTAAGGACTGTATTCCAATTTCCCAGTTTCTCTGCCTTCGTCCATTTGTTTGAACGATGCAACCTTCCACACCCACACAGATGTTCCCTGTAGGTCCTCCTTCAATTTGTTGTACCGTGGAACTTTTCATCATTGAATCTCTTGTGCCCTCCACCCTATCACAGATCTACCCTTTCCCTTGCTCAGAACCTATTGCCTTTCTAATCTTCCTCAGTTCGGATGAAAGGTCACAGGCCTGAAATGACTGGTGGACTTTTCCGCCGTTATGATTTTCCACTTCCGCCGAAGTCAACGGGCTTTTGAATGTGTAGCCACCTGGGGTGGCCACGTCCCGATTCCAAAATGGACACTCGCAAGGAGTGCAGGGAAAAACAGACAACACTAGAGAACACAAGCAGGTGCAAGGTTTCCTGTGTATTAAGATTTGCAGAACCCAGACAGAACTGAAACCAATAGCCATTAACATATTAATGAGCTATCTCCAGGGACAAAAATAAATATTGAAACAATCGAGACCAGGACAGACGCCCCGGCGCCAATGGGAGCTAAAACAAAGCCAGGCCTACGGCCACATTGGGCCCGCCCAACGATCAGGGAACACCTCCGGTATTGGAGAAAATCAATACGAACGATTGGGACATGGTCCAATTAATTGGGACCAAGTCCGGGGTCTGCCCAGAAGGGCGCAAAACCCCTTGGGGTATAAAGCAGAGTCCCCAAGGTCAGTTCGCTCTCTTCTCTTACCCCGACTCCTCTCCATCTTCAACTTGGCATTTGGCTCTCAGCGACGAGAGGCCGCCGAGCACCAGCCAAGTAAGTCTAAGGTCAACGCACGCTACGAGATAGGCACTCCTAGCTACTATCCTATACCAGTTCAAAGCCAGCAGTATCAGAACCGGACAACGGCCATTGTTCCTCTGACTGAGTGGGCCACTCGAAGCTAAGTATAGGCTTTAATAGTAGTTGTAGTTTAGCGAATAGAGTTTATGCATGAGTAATAATTGACTGTGTGCGTAAATAAATGTGTATTGACTTCAAACTTACTAACTGGTGTATTGAGTTATTGATCAGTACTTGGCTTTGAACCCTGTGGTGGTATCAGAAAGATACCTGGCGACTCTTGAGCAAAGGTAATTAAAACAGAGCAAATTAAGGGAAAGCATAATGAGCAACAAATGGCTCGCTGCATTTTCCAGCCCCGGGCCTGTGATGGAGCCATAAAATTCAGCCCGTCAACTCTGTTTCTCTCTCAACAGATACAGACAGGCCTGCTGAGTAGTTCCCGCTTTTTCTGTTTTTGTTTCTCTTGAACAGCCTGGTTCTGCTGTTAAGGTTATGTCCCCTTATCCCAGATTCCCCCACAAACAGCAAATGTTCCGATCAATTCCTTTCAGAATCCCAAAATTGGTCAATGAACTCACGCTTTAACCTTGCATATTCAGGAGAATAAAAGCGTGGTTTATGTAATTTTTCCCTATAATCTAAAACTTGGAGCCCTGGTAAGATTTTGATTAATCTGAGTTGCACCAGTTCAAAGACCAATATATCCTAAAATGTGACGGCCAAAAACTACAGGAGATTTGGTTTAATCTGGGATTTTGGTAGTTGTAAGAAAACTTGCTCACTTTGATATTTCAACACTCTAGTTTTATTAATTTATTAATATTTTGTTATTTATCCACCTGACTACTTTTGTGATCCCATTCACAATACCTATTGCACCAGCAATACTTGTGACACAGGTACATTTATTGCGTTATTTATGTAGTATACGTATAGTGAATAGTTGAGGGCCCAGCATAGATTCTCGTCAGTTGCTCCCTTATAATTCAATTGCATAGCCATTATCCCAACACTCTTGTCATCTAGCATCCAGTCAATCTTTTAATAAGTTCAATGATTTGCCTTCAATTCCATGAGCTTTAATTTTACCTAACAGTCTCTTCTGTGGAACCTTATTGAATTCTTCTGGAAATGCATTTAAAGTACATCCATAGACATTCCCCCGTCTACTACTTTAGTCATTCACTCAAAAAATTCAATTAAGTTCATTACACGTGACTGAGCCATTACAAATCCATGTTGGCGCTCTCTCTAATCAACTTAAAGATCTCTAAGTGCTCCATCACTCTCTTCTTAATTATAGATTCCAATGACTTGCCCACAGCAGATGTTAGATGAACAAATATATAATTTCCTCGTTTTTCTTTCACACCTTTCTTAAATAACAGAGTCGCATTTGCAATTTTACGATCTTAAAGGATGATCCCTGGAAGATTATGGTTACCAGCACCTCAAATTTTATCACTTACATCCTCTAAAACCCTGAGGTCGAAACTAGCAGGCCCATTGGCAAAGGCAGGCACTGTATATACAGAGCTAGGTTGCAGATCAGACATGATTTCACTGAATTGCAGAACAGGCTCAAGGGATGAAATGGCCCATTTCTCTTCCTACGTTCCTATGATTTGTCAGTCTTTAGTGCTATTATGTTTTTAAAATACCGTTTTCTTTTTTGCATTAGCTTTAATGAGTTCCAGTCCTTGATTCATTATTAATTTCCCTAGAAAGTCAGATAAATAATATCGTCTCTCACTCCGCTTTGAGTAGCAAAAATGGCACCCAAGAGAAGCTTAAATTGCTTACTCAAGGATGAGTGAGGCAAACAATGAAGCAATCTCCAAGCACATAAATGCCTTGACAACGCATTAATTAAAAAGCACAGATTCGATGTTACTGAAAATGCACGCCCGTTTAAATTTTCCTGCCGTTGCGTCAAACTGAGATATGATTGAGTTGTTGGCCACTGGGCGGATTTCTTTTCCTCTGACTTAAAATTGCTGCCGGGTCTTAATCACATCATCGAACCCGGATTCAAATGTATTTGTGTGAGGGACTTGTTGGAAACTCGGAGGTGCATCTCCAAATGTAATCAGTTTTTCATGAAAATTGGGATGAGTCAGGGCAGGGGTGGCAACATTTCCCTGCTTTGAACTGCTCAACAGCCTTACTGCTCATAAGGGGCGAGAAGGGTTAAAACCTAAGCCACCATTGTCATGGCTGCCAAGCAAACACTTTCAGTGCAAATAGATAAATCAAAACCACAAAAATTACTGAATAGCATTGATACAAATTTCAAAGAATATTTGTCATCCGAAGTTTATTCTTAATGGTAGCCAAAGTAATAAACTTCATTAAAATAACAAAGTAAATAGCTTCTGCTCTGCTCTGCCGTTACACTATATTATTTTCTGATTGTTAGGTCTTCCCATCTTAGGTTAACTGGAAACTTGCTTGACTGAGTTTCTGCGTTGTGATTTTAAGAGCCCATCTCCCTTGTGACTGTCCATTGAGCTTTCCTTCTCTGTGGAGAGGTACCAGACCATTGCTCTTTGATACTTCTTAACCAAACAAGATCACCAACCCACATACCACGGGGGAACCACACAGGGACGAGCTCATGTCAAACCCACAATGATACATCAATAAAATAATGTGTCAAACAGTAAATCATTTCCCAATAAATATCTTCTTTAGGTTAGAATGCAGTTTTAAGATTTATGTTTTGCATACAATTAGAATGACTACAAGCTTCATGATGCAAACATCAGAAATTGATTTTCCACATTTTCCAGTTCCAGTAGCTGAACATCTTTTTGCATAGATATCTTTTCCCCAAATTTCAACCGTACTGCATTCTTTCGAGAATTCAATATTCGACGATTATTAAATTTAGGAAAGTGATAACTTCACCGAGGCAAGTATATCTCCAGCACAAATTGATACTTACTGAAAGGAAGGCATGGACAATGTCTGCTTTAATTGAACTCAATGGCTTGTCCTTGATGACCACAAATATCTGCTCCTCTTTGTCCAAGTTGATGAAGTTACCAAACCATGACTTTTTGGCAAGTCTAAAGAAAATGAAATGAGAATTTTGACCAAACATGCCAGAAACATTTCATTCTCTTCCGCACGTCATTTTCACTTACCATGGTCACCCGACCTATCCACGCTGTCTAGCTTTGTGAAGTGTTAAACAAGACATACAAATGTATCTCTAGTCATCAGCTGACTGGAGTTGTAGGCCATTGTACGAGAATGTCAGAGCTGCCAGCTTTTCCCTTCATTGCAACTGAAGATTGAACTTATAAATTAATTTATATCTGGTAACTCCAGATTCTTAAGGAATAATTCTATTATAAATCAGACAGTTGACTCATTAGGACATAAATATAAGTGTTGGAGCAATATTCCATGCCCTGCTCTGCTGTACAAAGCATTGTAAAAGAGGAACTCTCTCAGTCAGAACCTGCTTGTGCCTCTGGCCATTCCTTTCAGTTATCAACCTGAAGCTGAAAAATTCACCACACGTTAGAGGCCATGGGTATGTGAGAAAATATCACTTGTTTCAGAAAAAAAAATCAAGATTGCTTTCTTAATAAGCCAATTTAAAGCTTCATTAAACAGAAAAACACGTCAAAATGCAGGTTTATAAATCTGGATTCGGTATGTCAAGAGTAAGGCCAATCTTTATCGGAAAATGTACAATTTTGAAATTGTTGATTATAATTCTGGCATACAAAAATAAAGTGACATTAAATAGTCACTGGGAAATTTAACAGGGGTACTGAAATTTCAGAGAATTAAAGGGACTGCGATTTCCTGCCGAATTGCTCAAGGAACACAATCTCCAGTGCATCATGCCAGTAAATCCTGGTAGTGGTCCTGCTTTGGGAGGAAAGGTTATGGAAGCATTCATAGGAATAGCACATTCTCTTTCCTAAAACTGCATGGTTTATAGTTTGACTGGCACACATTCACCGCTGGTTAGATTGTTGGGAGAGTCTTGCTGGAGAGTGAAACTTCCGGGAAGCGGTGGGATGGAAAGAAGGCCAGAAGAAAATCAGAAAAGAAGCAAAGAAAAGAAGATAAAAAGGAAGGAGAATAGATTAAGTTCCCTAGGCAAACTCCAGCAATCACTATGGTACACATGTCACTTCCAAACACGTTAATAATTTTTGTTTGAGGCGATGGACTCAATTCAGAATCTAACATTTAGGAATTAACTATAAGTTTGACAACACTGAATGCAAGACTCCATTCAGACTATTTCCTTTGGGTAGTCCACTGAGATAACTGGAAAATCCTCCTCTTGTGCAGGTTAGGTGGGGTTACGGGGATGGGGAGAGGGTGCATGGTATGGTGCTCTTTCGGAAGGTTGGTGCAGACCCGATGGGCCGAATGGCCGACAAAATTAAGGTGGCACGGTGGCACAGTGGTTAGCACTACTGCCTCACAGCGCCAGGGACCCGGGTTCGATCTCAACCTTGGGTGACTGTCTGGATTTTGTACATTCTCCCCGTGTCTGCGTGGGTTTCCTCCGCGTGCTCCGGTTTCCTCCCACAGTCCAGTGATGTGCAGTTTAGGTGGATTGGCCATGCTAAATTACCCATTAAGTATCCAGGGATGTGCAGTTTAGGTGCATTAGCACTGCTAAATTGCCCCTTAGTGTCCAAACGATAGTGTACGAAAGCAAAGAAATGATGATGAGCCGATGTAAAACGCTAGTTCAGTCTGGGCTGGAAGACTGATTTCAATTCTAGACATCAGATTTTTAGCAGGATTTGAAGGCTCAGGAAGGGGGTCTTGAAGAGGCTTAGGAGGGGGTTTACATTTATATGAACAGACTGGAGGAGCTGGGGTTATTCCCAAGTAGAGAAACTGAAGAGTGAGATATTTTGAATCATAAGCGGTTTATAAAGCAAAGAAAGAGAAACTGTTTCCAATGGTTGAAGGGTCAATAATGAGAGAGATTTAAAGTGATTGGCAGAAGAACCAGAGACAACATGAGGAAAACATTTTTTATGCGTTGATGGTTAGAATCTTGAATACATTGCCTGACAGGGTGGTATATACAGTCCCAACAATAATGGGCGCGATTCTCCGATGCCGCGCGGCAGCGGGAAAGCCGTCGTGAACTCTGCCGAGTTTCACGATGTTGTCGGAGGCCGCTCCTCGCACCCTATTCACCCCCCCCCCCCCCCCCCCCCAGGGGGCTAGGAGTGGCGTTGCGAGAAACTCGGCCACCAGGCCTTGACGCTTGAAGCGGCGCGCCGAGAATGACACGACGGCGGCGCCTAAATGACGTCAGCCGCGCATGCGCAGGTTGGCCGGCTCCAACCCATGCATGCGCGGTTGCCGTCTTCCCCTCCGCTGCCCCGCAAGACATGGCGGCTTGATCTTGCGGGGCGGCCGAGGGGAAAGAGTGCGTCTCTTAGAGACGCCGGCCCGACGATCGGTGGGTACCGATCGCGGGCCAGTCACCTCCTGAGCACGCCCGTGGAGCTCGATCCTCCCTCCGCCCCCCACAGGCCCCACGCTTACGGTCGGGTTCGTCAGGCCGCTCGGCCCATCCGGGCCGGGGAATCGCCGGTCGCCGTGAAAAACGGCAAGCACCGATTCCGCGACATGCCATTTTGGGGGGGGGGGGGGAGAATCACGGGGGGTGCCAGGGCGGCATGTTGTGATTCGCCCGGCCCTCCCGCGATTCTCCCACCCGGCGTGGGGAGCGGAGAATCGCGCCCAATAGCTTTCAAAAGAAAATTGAATAAATACGTGAAGGAGAAAAAATGCAAGAATAGGAGGAAAGGTCCAGGGAGTAGGAGTAACTGGATTGCTCTTTGAAAGAGCTGCCAGACTTGATAGATCAAATAACCTCCTTCTACACAGCACAATTCCATAATAACTGTGTTGAGTGGCCAAATGTTTTGTGGAAGGACAAACGTTTCTCTATAGGCTTGTTACACAAGCACAGCATGAAATTTGTCACCCTCAAGCAGAAAATAAAGTAAATTAACACATCGAAAAATACTATTCAGTCACCTCCTGGGAAAAAAAACCCAGCAACACTGGAGATCCAAAGAGGTATAGGGGTCCCCGTATGCACAGATCACTAAAATGCAGTAGTCAGGTTTAAGAAGAGTCAAAAATGCCTTTATAACTAAGAGGACTTGGATATAAAGGGTAAGAGGTTTGCTACAGCTGTACAAAACTCTCGTTAAACCACATCTGGAATAGGGGGCGGGTTTCCCTACAGCGTAGGGCGGAATGAATGGGAAATCCCATTGATAGCAGTGGGACCAGAAGATCCCGCCCCTGGCCAACGGCGGGCCGCCTCCTGTTGCCGAGAAGCGTGCCGCGGAGAGGCCAGAGAATCCCGTGCCTTGGAGCTGTTCATGAGAACATGCAGCACCTACACTGAGAAAAGGCGTTTCAGCTGGGAACCCTTCATCAGAATAATTCCCAAAACTTTAACTTCTCTCTTCAGGGGCAACCTGGACTATTGAGTGTTACAGGTTAAATGCAAGTTATTTTGCTTTGTAATTCTTTTTTTGTTTTTAAAATTGCCCCCCCCCCCCCCCCCCCCCCCCCCCCGGGGTTAGTGTTAGGACAACTTCTCTTTTTTATATTATTAAGACGTGGGTCCACAGGATATACTTTCAAAGATTGTAGATGGCACCAAGCTTGGAAATTAAGATACTTGGAAGGAGGGTGGTCACAGGTTTCAGAGGGAAATGCTCCTGAGAAGCAGCCTGGGATGTTTACAATATCACAACATAGGCTCTATATAAATGCACATTGTTGTTTTTGATGAAATAGGAAGACGTAAAGAGGTTTTTAAGTTTAACACAAAAAAATGATCAGTGATTCACTTTGGCAGGAAGAATGAGAAAATATAGGTGGAATCTTAAAGGAAAGCAGGAACAGTCCTAAGGATGTAGATACACACATTTTGCAAGATGGCAAGACCAAGTTGAGAAGGCTATTGAAAGGCATACAGAACTCTTGGCTGTATAAATGCTGGCATAGGACACAAATGGAAAGAAGTTACACAAAACTTTAATGAAACAAGCTTTAGGCCTTGGCTGGAGTATTGTGCTCAATTCTGGGCATCACTCTTTAGGAAACATGTCACTTGCTTAACGAGGGTGCAGAGGAGACTTTCCAGAATGGTATCTGGGATGAAAGATTTGAGTGGTGCGGAGAAAGTAGAGAAACTTGGTGGGATCCTCTGATCCTGAGTCTAAGTCTTGACGCCGTCGCGTTTCTCGACCCACGCCGCTCCAGTTGCCGATACCGGCGTCAGATGGGCGCCGCGGGTCTGCGCATGTGCAGTGCGACCGGCGCAACTGCGCGCATGCGCGGTGGCTCCCTTCTCCGTGCCGGCCCCTGTAGCCCGACGCCATGTTGCGTCGGGGCCGGTGCAGAACAAAAGAGGCCCTAAGCCCGAGAGGCTGGCCCGCCGATCGGTAGGCCCCAATCGCAGGCCAGGCCAGAGCAGAAGCCCACCCTCCCCGGGGTCGGATCCCCCCTTACCAGGCCGCCCCCAGATGGATGCATGACAAGGTCTCGCCGGGTAAGACCACACGTGGACGGCGCTGGCGGGTCTCGGATATTTTGTACAGCCACTTGGTCCATCCCGGCGGGGAATCGCCTGGGGGGCCTCCAGCGCCACGCAGACAGGCTTGTGCTGAGAAAATCCCGCCCAAGGGGTTTGTTCTCCTAGAGCAGGGAAGGCTAAAGAAGATTCAATAGAGGTGTTCGAAACCTTGAAGGTGTTTTCGCAGAATAAAAGCAGAAATTGTTTCCAATGGCTGACGGGTCACGAACCAGAGGACACAGATTGAAGGTAATTAGCAACAGAACCAGAGGCAACATGAGGGAAAAAAAGTATACAGCAAGTTCTGATGCACTGCCTGAAGGACTGGGGGAAGCAGGTTTAATAATTAAGTTTCAAAAGGGAATTGGAAAAGATTTGATGCAAAAAGACTTGAAGAGCTATTTGAAAAGAGCAGGGGAATGGGACTGTTTGAACAGTTCCTTCAAAGGCACGATAGATAGAGTACCTCTTCCTGTGCTTTATCGTGCTATGATTCGAGTCCGGGTGCCAAAAACTGGCCTTACATGTTCCGCCTTTAGTGAATTTGGCAGATTTAAAACTCCAACACGGCACAGATCATCACAATGCACTATTTTGATTTCTAAGCTGATAAATATTTAGAACAGATGAAAGCGCCATTAGGCACGGCAGTTAGATATTTCTTGTGAAGCACATGAAATATGAGTTTCTGAACTAAACAGAGTGCAGTGATTCTGTCCAAACTACCTCAATACATGCTGCTGTCAGCGGTTTACAGCGGATGGAAGGGTTGCAGGGAATGACACTTCATGCAAACACCTTTGAAATGTGCATTAATGAGTTATGTAGCAACAGCTTTGCAAGAAAATAACAGTTTTATTTGGACACGTTGCTTTCTTAATAATGCTTTGCAAAATTAGCATCTATTTTAGACGCGGGACCAGGGTCTGGGTGACGAGGTATGTGTTTACGGAATTAATCCAGCAAAATATTCAGTTCCTTTCGTTTCCATATTGAGTGGCTTGACAAAGCTCATTTTCTGGATTCGTGCGTGAAGAATGACTGAGTGAAGAAGTCTTAGCATCCTCTGGAGAGATTAGTGGTGGTGGTGGGGGTGGGAGGAAGGGGGGGGGGGGTGCGTTGGGGCGGTGTTGGTAGAAGGGAAGACATTTACATGTTCCTGACAAAGCACATTTAATTATAAAGTACATAAAAGTTGAGCTTCGCCTGATATGTTCATATCATAGAATTTACAGTGCAGAAGGAGGCCACTCGGCCCATCGAGTCTGCACCGGCTCTTGGAAAGAGCACCCTACCCAAGGTGAACACCTCCACCCTATCCCCATAACCCAGTAACCCCACCCAATACTAAGGGCAATTTTGGAACTAAGGGCAATTTATCATGGCCAATCCACCTAACCTGCACATCTTTGGACTGTGGGAGGAAACCGGAGCACCCGGAGGAAACCCACGCACACACGGGGAGGATGTGCAGACTCCGCACAGACAGCGACCCAAGCCGGAATCGAACCTGGGACCCTGGAGCTGTGAAGCAATTATGCTATCCACAATGCTACCGTGCTGCCCTGGAAGGCAGCATGCCCAGATCACAGTGGCACAATGTAGTACTTGTTTGGCTAATAAAATGGTCTAAGGCAGGGCAGGCTGGCAGTAAAAATAACCTAACCTCATACTTTCGAACGTATTTTTTCAACTAATCCCAAACTCTTCTTTTCCCTGAAAATTCTTCCCATAACAACTCTTGGTCTTTGCCATAAAAACAGCTCCAGGGCAGATTCTCTAGAAACACAGGAATTGCTGCACAAACAAAGACCGACATCCAGCTACCATCCTGGTAGTCACATGAAATGAAGGCAAAATTTACGGCCATATAGAGCCTTTCATGGTCAGCTCAAAGGTATTTACAGCCTGTGAAGTACTTTTGAAGTATAGAGTGGAATTTTCCAATTTTGTTTTTCAAAGTGTTGTCTCCGGTAGGTTTTCCCGTTGTATTTTTAAATAAATTGGAAGTAATTAAAGGGAAGAGGCGGGTCCCACAGCGTCATGCTGGCCAGAGATGCTCTGAATGGGCCCGCCCACCAACATCCTCAGTTGGGTGGGGGGGTCCGACCCCGGGGGTGGGGGGGGGCCTCAGGATCACAGAATCCCGCACCATACACCTGACAGTGCAGCCCTCTCTCAATACTCCACTGGAGTGTCAACCTCTCTCAAGTGGGACTTAAATCCACGACCTTCTGCCTGCAAATTGAGAATGCTATGGCTGACATGCAATAAAGGTGACAATGGACCTATTCTGGAAAGACAGCCAGACTTTAGGGCCCGCAGCCTTGTGAAGAAAAATGTTTTCTACATTACAATTAGAAAAATCAAAGTGCAGTCTCCGAACAGCCGGCTGTGTTGTCAATCATAGGACACTGCATGTGTTAATAAATGCTGGGGGCTGAAGTCTGCTGGCTTGAATATCTTCAGCTAACTGTGATGAAGCTGGGAGTCTGCAGGAATTCAAAGCTTAGTTTTCTCACAAAAGTTACTGACAGAAAATATTTTACAGGCATTCAGGATACAAAAAATTGCTAACGCGGAGAAAGGTGGCTGCAATGGGTCCTGGATCTCGAAATCGCACTGATGAGCGGTCTGTTCAATAATGGACTTTGTCTCTCCGTGAACTGGGGAACTGGGTTGGAAGTGGTTGGTACGTATAAGCAGTGAAGAACCCTGGCAACATATTTGCACTAGTGAGCAACAGGCAGTTACTTACTCTGGGGAAGACTCTGGAGTTAAGCTTGACATTTCCTCTGGCGTAGGTACTGTTTGAAGAGAACAGAGAAACAAGTTATTTAAATTAAACATCGAACCACTAGCATCTTGGAGGCTTTTATACCTTTACTTGAAAGCATTAAAAAAAAAATCAAATGTATTGAATGGTTTAATCATTGAAAAGCTCTGAGACTTGCTCGCAATGTGTTCTGTTCTTGATACATCAAAGAAATTCAAAGACAATAACTGTAGCCTTTTCAAAATAGATGTAATTTTCTCGATTTTTGTGTCTGCCTGGGAAAGAATAAAGTCTTGTGAATCTAAACAAAATAGATATGGATAATTTGTTGATTTCAGACCCATGTGGACATCAGGCAGTGGACACCACTATTCTCCATCGATGCCGCGGAGGTTAGTGGACGGGGTTCTCCCATCTGGGGACTAGGTCCCGTGATGGGAGACGGGAACAGGCAGTGTTTCCGCTGCAGAGGCCGGCAGGAAAATGCACCATATCATCCGGCTCAGGCCTCTTTCATTATGCAACCAGGGGTTTTGCGCGTCTTCTAAGGTGGGGCAGGTCTTTTGGCGGGTCGTCCGCTGTCCTACCTGGGTGCCATATTGAAAAGGCGTCCGGCATCACGGACCCATTATTGAAGAAAGAAGGTGAACCTTCTGAAAATGAAGATAGATCTCCGGGAGCACGCTGAGGCTGGATGGTGGACCTCCTGAGAAAGAGGGTGGATCTCCAGGAACATTCTGAGGCTGGAAGATGGACCCCCCCACCTTTAGAACAATGCATCTGGAGGACACCTTACGATGCCTTCTCCAGCTAGAGCTGCGGTGCTCCGGGGCCCCGAGGTTGTAGTTGGCCTCTATCCTGAAGCCCGCAGGCAGTCCCAGGTGAATCTCGACATCTGCACGCCACGCTGTACCAATCGTGTTTCACACCAGCGTATTTTTCCGCTGACACTTTCACCTGCATCCCATTAACAGGATGCAAATGATTTCCACGCTGGCTTCCAGCTGTTTCCCAACTGGCCATGGTGGGCAGCAGAGGAAGATTCTGCTGTAAATCCATGCCTGTGTAAAACCGTCTTTTGAGACTCCCACTAAATCCACCCCCCCCCCCCCCCCCCCACCCCTTGCTTGCCACCGAACCCGTTGGCGAGGGCTTGGGAGAATTCCGCTCAATATCCAAAAATGTCCATCCAACAAAATCAAGCAAATGTTGATTCTGAAAGACAGGTGGGAGGATCAGCATTTGGTGTGATGTGAGCAGCTGTAATCCATAACACCATTGTGATCAACCAAGAAAGGGGGCATTTCTACCAGAGGTGGGAGGTGAGGGGTGGGGTAGAAGACCAAATAAATCTTCCAACCTCTCTTTAAAAATGGGAGTCTCATTGTCACAAAATGAGACATCTATTGGCTTATTCAGAGAACCACTGGAGATGCTCATACGGCAGCTTCAATGAGATTCCCACCTCCTCCCAGGGGCAGTTTCCTGTTGCCTCTCAAAATGGAATCACCCAAAGTGGAGAACCTCACTATCGCAGGGAGACAATGTAAAACGGAGACCTGGGGTTAAAGTCATTTGACCCATCTGAGAGTCTGGTACAAAGTGAGGCCCAATTAACTAATTCCTCAGAATTGATCTCTTTAGTTTGATAATCAATTATCAAAAGTTAATCTGAAAGTTACTGCATGTCGTCTTTTTAGATTATTAATGGACATAAATAAATAATCTTAAAAGGCTGATTTTCCTCCCCGGTCATGCACTTGTGCAACCTTGGCAAGGTCAGACTTTGCCTGGTCCATGATTGCACCCTTAATTCTGGCTGATTTCTTGGAGTCAGGCTCATTTTAATATTCCCGTCTGGATTCCTGTCTGCATTGCAAGGTGAGTGGAGGGTGAGGGAGGTGGTGGGGGATGAAAAAGAAGGGCCCTCGCTGCCATAGAACTGAGGAGGCTGAATATGCATAGCCTCAGCAGAGAAATTTTGTTTTAACTATGCTGCAGCAATATTGAATGGTGTGTACAAATGGCATTTCTCGCATCTGGTGTTGCAATCGTATAAACGACATGCGGAAGTGGGTTTCCTAAGGCAGAAACACCTGCAATGAATACATAATCCACATGTACTTCAATATAAACATATCTCTATAAATTTACATATTTGCAACTAATTATGAGATGTTTGCAAGGCATCAGGGAACTTAGCGAACTAAATTGACTACATTCCTTATATGGACTGTTTCACCAGAAGCAGCTACAACCAGGCACACTCAGGAAGAGTGTTCCTAATCAGCAATCCTCGGGAAGATGCTCCTGTGGAATGCTGACAATGATATGTAGGGAACTACATATACATAAAGACCCAAGGACGGCCGATAAAGGGGTCTGGAAGATCCCCAAAATATCCATGAGATGATCACACAGTTCCTTGCTGCCCACTAACCAATTTCATTGTTTCTAAAGTTCAACATATGTCATCTTTAATCACTATGATTGGACTGTGTCCAGTCGGGATGGGCTGAGTAACTGTTTGAAACGGTATAAAGATCAATGATTTCCTTTGTTCGGCGGAGAAGTATCTGGGCTGCCCAGAGACTTGCTCCCTGTTGGTGCAAGAACTTTAATAAACTATTTTGACGATTGGAGCAGACCCGAGTGTCAAGTGATTCTTTTGGATTCGTTCCTGCTAACACAACAGGAAATACATCAGGTTCCTGTCATATGCACATACTTCCACATTGTAGTCCTGACAATTAGTTTGAGCACTCTGAAGCGGCAGAGATTTTTTGCCTTTGCCCATTAGAGTTATCCAAGGGCGCTGGCACAATTCAGGAAAATGGACTCCACGTTTAAAAGGAAACAATTACATTTCTTCTCCTAACATTCTTTGGATTCATGCTGAGCCAGCAATTAATCTACCATGGAAAGCTGGTAAATAATGAAATGGCAGAAGAGCTTTCATGCATTTTTAAAACATTTTTTGCCTATGGAATGTACAGTATTAATACTGGGCCAGACAATTAGAGATTTTAAAATCTATTACATAGAGTGTACAGCAGAGAAATAGCCCATCCGACCCCAATGGTCCACGCATTCGTATGAAAGTGATTTTTATTAATTCGCAAATTAAAATGTATTCGATTTCCTTTTGGCAGCAAACAAAGCAATTAAGTTGTGGCGATGATGTACGTTCGGTCTTTAAATTCCCCCATGGTAATACAGGGGAGTGTCGGCAGGAACAGAAGCATAATCATGGCCTAAATCTTTTCCCCGGCGCTCTTTTGCATTGTTAGCCAAGAAAAGCAGGTGAGGGTATGTTACGATGGAGACATTTTTATGGGGTACATCCAAGCACTGGCACCTGCCGATTCTAACAGCTGAAAGTGCAGCTGTAAGTGATAGATCCTTTAGTTTTTGAGAATACTGTGACATGTCTGCACCGCAACTAAAAAAACTGTTTCTGCTGCAACCTTTGCTGTTACGAATATATTTTATTTGGAAAGCAGTAAGAAAAAAATCATGGTTGTATTATAATCAGAGGGTATAAGTGAAAATGAGTCATCTAATTTGCAATACAAAAATACTGCAGTGTGGGAGTCAAAGGGGTGTGATTGTTGTTATGTAGACTTGAAAGCATCTGATGTAGACTGACGCTGTGATTGTCTTTACACTGAAACAGCCACGAAAGGCCCACAATTACAAGCTCTCACTGGTTGGTCTCAAAGAAGAAAAGCAAAACACTCATTTTGGAATAGGGCCCCTGAGGGAAGGCTATTATACGTTGATAAAATTAATGAAGAACAATAAATCAAACTTTTACAAATATGAGTTGGAGCACCGCAGAATGCCACACAGAGAGACCTTGGGGGGAGTTTAATGTCCTCCCCGTGGTGAGCTTGGTGGTGGGCAGAGGGTGTTTAATCAGACAGGAGGGTGGGTACCGAGCCCACATCTTCCTGCCTCCTCCCTGATTAAGTCCATGGCGAGAAGGCTGGTTGAAAGCCTTCCAACTTCACCGCCAATTGATGCCCTTATGTGGGCAACTAGCAGCCACTTATGGATCTCATCCCACCGCTGCTGATCTTAACCAAGGGCTCTCCATGTGGGGAACACCAGAAGCAAACCTATGCAGGCTCCCAGGGAGAGTCCCTTCAAAGGTACTCAGTGCCTGAGAGAGGGACTTAGCCTCAGAAGGTAGGGGTCCACTGAGGACTACCCCTTCCACCCTCCCCTGTCATCACACATCAGTGGCCTGGGATTCAGGGACAATCTTAAGCTGCTGGGGGCAACTCCACCCATAGACTAGGGCTGAATGGGGCAAAGAAACCTGCTCTTTCTGAAAATTTCTATTAGTTAAAATCAAGACAGATCAGTCAATAGGAAAAGACACTATGAATCTGGCTGTCAAAAACAGAGAAAGTTGAAGGCGAGTCAAGAGGACAAAGCTCGGCAAAAAGATAGTTTGTCACTTTACTTAAACAGGTTTGAGGTATTGAGTAGTGCCCAAACTGCACATTCATCCTCAACAACAACCATCCACAAAACATTTTGGTGACTTGCCTCATTATTCTGACCTGCCAGAGACAACACATCGGCTGAAAAATGTGAAAATGAAGTGGACTCTGACATTTGAATGGAACTACAAGGCACTGCTCAAATGCATTGTTCAGCAGCTGAAGTGAGGGACGAAACCCACCCTGAAGACATTGCCTTATGGCAAAAATCTGTTCCACTGGGTATGATTGAATATTTCGTAATAAATAGATCAGAGAACATAGGTAACATGGAAGATTCGAGAAGAGAGTTTGAGGTTCGAGGCAGAAAGCAGTTTAGAAGTTTTCGTGAGTCCCATTTTATGAGGATGAAGAGAATTAGCATGATGGAAAGAAGGCAGTCCACTGTTATGTTTGCAAATTATTCCCTGACCCCAGTAAAGGGAAACAAGCAGCAGTCAAAGGGTACTCTTAACTGGAGAAATGTTGGAAGAGATATTGCCGATCATGAAACTTCCAAAAGTCATATTAAGATGATTGGTGCGTTCGTTCAAAGATGTGAATTATCTGGAAGAATTGATTCTGTGTTATTGGCTCAATTTGAAAGGAGCATTGTTACTGGAGGAAAGCGTTGAGATGTGGTGTCGCCACAATCAAACTGCTGTCTTCCTTGGGACTTCCTTTAAAAGGACATGAGGAGTCATCAGAGGTAATTCTTTAGCTCGCTTTGAATATCTCAGTGAATTTGATGAGTTTCTCAAAGAGCATTTGAAAAGTTATGAATATTGTTGCTCGGGCAAGACCAACTTTTTAATGTACACAACCTCCGCTGGCTTCAGCACCATGCTGACATAGTGGCTCAGAAACCAATTCATTAATGAAAGCAAAGATGTCAAATACTATTCCATAATAGTTGATTCCACACCAAATGTGAGTCGTGTGGACCAATTAACATTCATTTTAAGATTTGTGACTGAAAAATGTGATGGCGAAGTTGTGGAGCGATTTCTCGGTTTTGCTCAGATACAATCCCACTTTTCTGAGTGTCTGGAGCTATCTGTTTCGGACATTATTGCAAATTTAGGTATGGACATCAAAAATTGTCATGGGCAGAGCTTCGATAATGCTTCAAATATGGCAGGAAAATATCCATACGCGAGGGGCCTGTGCCACTCCCAGCATTGGGCCCACCTCCCCATTCCCCCCCCCCCCCCCTCCACCCCCCCCCCCCCCCCCGCTTCCCATGTCGAGTGCTTATTCCCCTTTTTCTCAGTGGCCCTCTCCCCCCTTCCATACCCCCCCTTCCCTCCCCTCCTGTCTGCCCCTCCCCACCTTCTTAATTGCTGCCTACGAACAGGTCCTCAAAGAGGTTTGCAAACGTCCGCCACGTGTCATGGTATCTCTCCTCGGACCTCTTGATTGAGAATCTTATCTTTTCAAGCATTAGGAAATCTGCCAGGTGTGAGAGCCACTCCGAGGCTCTGACGAATTTGGGGGGGGGGGGCGGGTTGCTGCTGACTTCCAACCCAGCAGAAGTCTCTGCTCGGTGATCAGAAAGGTAAAGATCAGGGCGTCTTCCATCTTCCCTGTGAAGAGCTCTGGATGCTCCGATACCCCGAAGACTGTCACAAATGGGCATGGTTCCATCTTAACCCTGGACATGGCCTCAAAGAAGGCTGTCCAGAACCTGCTGATTCTGGGGCAGGACTCGAACATCACCACCTTCAGTGCCTCAGGAAGCTGGTTGGCGAGCAGGGCTTCACCAAGCCCCCGGAGGTAGACCACACCTTCATGTCTGACCTGTTGTAGCCGGCCTTCTGCCCTCCCCTCTCTTTCCTGCCCCCACCTGCTTCCTGCCTCCCTCCCAGAACTACAACACCCTTGTGATCCCCCCTCCATGTCTCCCCTCTCCTCCCTGGCTTTACCCTGCTCTCTACATCCCCTGTTTCCTCCTCCCTTCTTATTTTTTTGTCTCCCCTGAACTGTATGTTTGCCCCTGCCCCCCTTGGATCCCTAAAACCCATGTTGCATTCATTGCCTTCTACTGCTATTTCCCAGGTTGTGTTTCTGCACCGGGGCATTAAGTAGTGCTCTTTGCCGTGAAAGGTGATCCAAGCTTGGCAGGGTAGAGCATGCCAATCCGCACCTTGCTTTGGTAGATGCGGATTTAGCCCTGTTGGATTCTGCGCCGCGCTTGGTCATGTCTGCTCCAATGTTGCAAGCGGATTGAATGACCTTCCCACTTCCACGTCTTCACACTTTTCGTCCACAGCAGGATCCTCTCTTTATCCTGGTACCTGTGGAGCCTCACAACCATTGCCCATGGTGGCTGCCCCGCCTTGGATCGCTGTCAAAGCGACCTGTAGGTGTGGTCTACCTCCGGGGGCTTGGTGAAGCCCTCCACGCCAACCAGCTTCCTGAGCATTGCTGCCACATACTCCATGGGGATCCTCCCCTCCATGCCCTCCGGCAGCCCCACGTTCAGGCAGGTTTTGCCGACGTGATCGGTTCTCCTGGTTGTCGATTTTCTTCTTCAGCTCTTTCTGTGTCTTAACCAGCCTCGCTCTATTGGCTTCAAGGGCCGCGATCCGATCCCCCTGGTTCGTGACGACTTTCTCCAGGTTGTTGCCTCTTGGGCCTCTGCACCATTTTGCTCACAGCCTCCTTCATGGGGATTGTCGCTGCTTCAACTTCTGTCTCCACATCCGCCACAAGGTCCTCCTTCATCGCCTCTCTATGCTTCTGGAGTTCGGAGGCGATAAGACCCATCATTTTCTTCATCAGTGCCTGGATCTGCGATGGAAAGTCTGCAGGACTGTCCGTCCTTGGTTCCTTGCCGCCACATGGGCTTTCCTGCTCCGAGGCTGAGCTTTCTCTCTCCTCCGCTTTGGTGGCTCGGTGTTGGGTAACGATTTGGACGCCAACGTGAGGAGCATGGTTGGAAAATTTGCAGATGACACAAAGATTGGCCGAGTGGTGGGCAGTGTAGAGTATAGCTACAATCTCCAGAATGATATGGATAGATTGGTGGAGTGGGCAATAAAGCGGCAGATGAAATTTACCACAGAGAAGTGTGAGGTATCGCATTTAGAGAGGTTCAACAATTATAGGGGGCGCGATTCTCCGCCCCCCACGCCGGTTGGGAGAATATTGGGAGGGCCTCCCGACAATTTTCACGCCCTCCCGCTATTCTCCCCCCCTCTCGCCCGACCCACATCACGAATCGCCGCTCGCCGTTTTTTACGGCGTGTGCCGATTCTCCGCGGCCGATGGGCTGAGCGGCCGGACCTTTACGCCCGTTTTTTCACGGCAGCAAACACACCTGCTTGCTGCCGTCGTAAAAATGGGCGCTGGATACCCGTTTGGGGCATCCAGAGGCCCGTTTGGGGCGGGAGCACCACCGTTGTGCTCGGGAGGGAACAGGCCCACGATTGGTTTATGCAATAAATGGGAAGAGACTAAGAGGGGTAGATATAGACATAGAACATTACAGCACAGAACAGGCCCTTCAGCCCTCGTTGTTGTGCAGAGGATTGTCCGAAACCAAGATCAAGCTATCCCACTCCCTGTCATTCTGGTGTGCTCTATGTGCCTATCCAATAACCGTTTGAACATTCCTAAAGTGTCCGACTCCACTATCACAGCAGGCAGTTCATTCCACACCCTAACCATAGGAAACATAGGAGCTAATTTACCTACACAGCAAGCTCCCACAAACAGCAATGTAATAATTACCAGATGGTTTGTTTTAGTCTAATTGATTGAGGGGTAAATTGGCCAGGACACCACAGATAACTCCCTGCTCTTCTTCAAAATAGTGCCACAGAATGTTTTATATCCACCTCAGAGAATAGTCAGGGGGCAGGGTTCTCCAATAATGGGGCAATGTCCCCACTCCAGCGTACAAACGCACCAAATCACCGTTGGACTTTCCTGAAGAAAGTCCAGAGTGATTCTCCTACCTGCAGAGGGCTGGCAGGGCCCCAGAGTAGCCCTCACAGCTCCAGCTGCCGATACGGGGCCCTGCACTTCCGGTTGGGGGTCTGCCCATGCGCACGGCGGCGGCCTGCGTCGGCCGCTCCGCGTGACATGGTGGACCCACACCGTGGACCGGTACCAAAAAGATAGGCCCCCCCAAGATCGCGCGTGCGATCCCCACCAGGGCAGCTGGATACTGAGTCCACAGCCACCAGATCTTGGTGTGCAGTACACAGGTCCCTAAAGACAACAGTTCAAGTTGACAATGTTGTTAAGGAAGCAAATGGAAGACTCTCCTTCATTGGCAGAGGTATAGAATATAAAAGTAAGGATATAACGTTGGAATTTTATAAAACACCGGTGAAGCCACAACTGGAGTATTGTGTGCAGTTCTCGTCACCACATTATAGGAAGGATATAATTGTTCTGGAGAGAGTGCAGAGGAGGTTTACAAGAATGTTGCCTAGGACTAGAAAAGTCTAGTCACGAGGAGAGGTTGGGGTGATTTTCCTTGGAGCAAAGAAGGCTGAGGGGTGACTTAATTGAGGTGTACAAAATTATGAGGTAAGGTATAGCGTGGACAGGAGACAATTGATTCCCTTGGTGGAGAATTCTAGAACCAGGAGACAGAGATTCAAGATAAGTGCGAAAGGTGTAGAGGGGACATGAGGAAGAACTTTTTTATGCAGAGGGTAGTGGGTGTCTGGAATTCACTGCCCAAGTTGGTGGTGGGGGCAGAGACCCTAAACTCTTTTACAGAGCATCTGGATCTGCACCTTAAGTGCTGTAAGCTACAGGGCTATGGACCAGGTGCAGGAAGGTGGGATTAGAAAGGACACCTGGGTTCCTTGAGCTGACATGGACAAGATGGGCTGAATGGCTTCCTTCTGTGCTGTAACTTTTCTATGATTCTATATGAACCGATGCACCACCTTAAATTGTATGAGGCTCATCCTCGTACAAGAGGAGGTTGAGTTGACTCGGCATGTTATTTCACTCTCAATTCCCCACCCCATCTCCACCCACAATTCCTCCTCCCACTTCCCTCCTACCAATGCTGACCCTTTTCCTCCCAACCACCCATAAATGTCCCCAATCCTGCCTTTCCCCCACACATCTGAGGGAACTTTTATACCTTAGCATTTTTCACTGGCCTCAGATGCAAAACACACACATACACATCCACTGGTATAAGTCTGCTGAGGAGCTGGGAACATACTGAAGGGAATGTATCAGATTTTTTTCTAGCTTCAAACAATATTCGATACAGTATTGTAATGTAGGTATGTTTTTAATGTAGTGGTTCACCATAGCAGGTCTCTCCTGTAAAGGTAAGTTGACACTTACATTGACTAAAATTACGGAAATGTTGTCATACATTACAGTACTTTTCCAATTGTCAAATAATGCAGTAGAGAATAAAACTATATATATATATATATATATCCTGTCAGGTTCTGCTATTACGTTTTGTGCTGTGATTGAAATTGACTGACAGTTCTGGCTATCAAAAAACCCTGCTTTTGAAAATGGAAAAAAACCCATTGCAACTTCTTCCCTCCATTGATTGACAGACAGTCTGCTTTGAAATGCAAGTTGAACACCATACAGTCCTGTCGATTTCATTCAATGTAGCTGAAATCTTTTATTCTGACTGCTGTAGCCATTATGAATGTTTGGCTGGGTTTCAAAGGCTCTTAATGATTTATGCTCAGTAGGTGATGTACTTTTTCATGAATGATTGAATCTTTGAAGTGGCTGTAATAACAGAATATGCATTTGATGGGATTTTGTTTTTGCTTAAAAACCTAATAGGCACTTAAAGAGTTATAATTTAATTTGCGCTGGAGTAGTTTCTTGCCTTTACAGGATTAATGATAGTGTATTTTAATTCAGCATTTTCATCCATTGTTAGATGTTTAAGATTTTTCCAATGGTTTGAAAATAATTCCCATTACTGCTGCATAGCACTTGAGGGCAACACATACTGCATATTTAAGTTAGTGGCTATAGAGGATGCATGGGGGAAGCATGATGGTGGCCTGCATTGACATGGGAAGATGGGAGGTGGGTTGAGGGGGGCGCGTTAGAACACAGAACATATAGTGTAGAAGGAGGCCATTCGGCCCATCGAGTCTGCACCTACCCACTTAGGCCCCTCACTTCCACCCTATCCCCGTAACCCAAAACCCCTCCAAACCTTTTTTGGACACTAAGGGCAATTTATCATGGCCAATCCAACTAACCTGCGCATCTTTGGACTGTGGAAAGAAACGGGAGCACCTAGAGGAAACCCACGCAGACATGGGAGAATGTGCAGATTCCGCACAGACAGTGACCCAGCGGGGAATCGAACCTGGCACCCTGGCGCTGTGAAGCCACAGTTCTACCCACTTGTGCTGCCGTGCTGCCCCATTAGGAAGCCCTTTAAATGATGTGGGAACTGGGCTGTTGTGTGGATAACTGTATACGCCCCTCATGCGATGTATCCCGACTTGCAAAATACACTGTAATCTCCTGTGTGAAAAGTCAAAAACCCCAGGCAAATCTCACACAAATGGTCAGGTGTACATTCTCGAAGGTATGAAAAGTGCTCAGGCCAGGTTTTCCCATGCCCAGACAAAACTCTGGGCCACGGTATCCAACATTATTAAAGACCTTCGATTTAGCTTGCCTCTAAAGCCACACTGCAAAAGCTGGGTGTTAAACTGAGTTGACTATGACATGAAACTGTCCACTGCTGATTATTTCATCAATATTCACTATTGATTCAGACTGATAACATTTAATATCGCTCATGGCGATGTCCCTCCATGCCTGCAGAACTCCATTTGTGCTATGACACCAAAGGTTTTCCCACATCGTGATATCGGCTGGTGCATTTAAAAAAAAGTGAAAACCCTATTCAGTGGTCACCTGCAGTGAGAGTAAAAGTTTGAGCGAGTGACATTTATAAATTTGAATCCTGACAATCGAATGATGAAATTTATGTTTGTAACCTTGACGATTTTGGGAGCTAGCGTGGGGGCTACATGAAGGGAAGAATTTAATATACTTCCTCCAATAACAAGCTTTAGCTTTACAGCAGCCATAAATCTTTAAAGTACTGAAACTTGATAGAAACTGAATTCTCATCTCCAGCACCCATTCAAAAACCAAGCAATCGTCCAGTTCAAAACAATCACCGTTATTGCTGCCACAATAGAGGATCTGAGGAGAACATTTCATTGAGCTAATATAAAAGAGCTTACCTTGTAATTTCCTGCGATGGAACCGAGGTGATCCAAGGAAACTGTTTTTGATTGAATTCAGCCGCGTCCTCCAAGGCATCCCTCCAATGCTGGGGCTGGATGGCGGTGTTGGATTCGGAGTACTCGCCGGACTCTCCTTGGGTGTGTGGACTGGTGTACCCTTTGGGGTGGGGAGGGGGCTTCCCCGTGGGGAAGGGTGAGGGGTCACCTGTATTATGGGGATAGATTTGGTGCTTGGATCAGTACCAGGGATTAATCTGACAAGAGAAAGGGGGGTAATCTGGACCGACGGAACAAACAATTGGGTCGGTGATGCGACTGCAGGTTGCTGACTCTGAACGTTTTGAACAGGGGCTTTCTGTGGGGTGGGTGCTTCTGATGTCACAACAGGGAGAGGGTTAGATTTAGTGCTTTGCAAAGGCTTATCTGAAAATTTACTTTTGACAGGAAGAGTCTGCGTTTTTGGATTGGATTGAAACTTTGGTTGAAGCACAATACTGGGCTTTGCCGTCTTTCTATTACAATGAGGAACTATGGAAACATGTGTTCTGCGAAAGGGGGTAAGCTCAGAACTCTGGGGAGGAACAAAAAACTTTCTGATAGGCTACGCGACAGACAATGTCATGCAAGGAGAGTCAAAGGAGAAAAAACGGACAAGACAAAGCATGGAGGACAGACACAAATCAGGAAGATGGGAGTGCAGAAAACAAAAATATGCGCTGTTAGGTGGTAAGCAACATATCATAACAAAAAAGTGAGCATAAAATACTATCAAATACATAGGCATTCAAAAATCATAAGATTTATGCCAGCAAATTAATAGGACGAGAAGCAGCACGTTGTAATTAATGTGTTTGATGAGCTAAAAGGCAAACACATAGCCGAGGTAGTAACAATTGTAACTCATAATTAAGGGGTTCAACCAATCCTTGTAGTTGTTACTTATAGAGGCAAAACTCAAGACGCAAAAAGCATTACTTAATGAAATGTAATTGGAAGTATAATGTGGGGGGTTTTGGTCAGTGTCACTTACCCTTGGACTGCTTAGAGGGCTAGTGGAGAGGCCAGAAGATGCTCCACTTATTGACCTGGATCTGCACAGAAGAAAGTACACCGGATCAACTCAGTATTTTAAATGTCTATTTCATAAAGAAGCAATGTTCAGAATTCATCGCCCTCTCAAATAAGATGCACTTGATCCTATGTCTCCTTTAGGCTCCCATTCATCACAATATTGAACAGTTTTTTGGGAGACGGAGCAAGGTGCTTAACGAATCAGAATTCTCTCTGACATTCTCCCCTTGTCTCCTGAAGCAGCTGTCTATTTCAGAGGAAAAGGTTCCCAGGCCCTCCAGAGCCTAGCCCAATTGCCCAAGACAACCATTGTTCGGAGGCTACGTTGCTGAGTGATTGTGTGTAGGTGTGAGAGGGAAGAGGTGATGGATGTCCCAACGCTCAGGCTCGTCAGGTCTTCACTTGATGTCCACAGACGAAGACAATTCCAGCAGAGATGTCCCCAGCTGATTTCTCCTCCCCACCCCCCCTCACTAGTCAATGGTGTTAAGCCTATTGATACACCCCGTACTAATGCCCCAGTTCGGATCAGCTAACTGAGCACATTAGACTGGGAATCGAATGTTGGACCTTTGTGTTCCATATTGCTCAGACTTACCAAGCAGCGCACTTACCAATTGAACCATCTGGAGAGCTTGTCACATTAGCTCAAATTACTTTCGCTACACATTATTCTTGTACCATCATGCGCTCCACAGGCTACAAATATTTAAGGCAAGTGACATATTGCGAAATGTGAGAGAACTATAAAGTTCTAGCACACTTAGCAAAAACGATTAAAATATATCGGTCTCACTTCTCCGTTATACATATTAAAGCTGTCAGGCACTAATTCTATTTCAGTACACTGCAAAACAGCACCTCTTAGTATAGACAACCATTGCATAAAAGCTCCACTCAATTGTAAAATTAACAGACAGATTTGCTCAATGTTGCTTCTGAATAATTTAATCAGTGTAAAATAAAGATTAATTAGAACCAGCACCATCCCACGAGATGGAAGAAAGAACATTAGGAAACTTTTACATGCAGATATACCAAGCTTTTAACTCATGTCACATTATCCAAGGGAACACCTTTAAATAAATCACCAGAATGCCATGCATAGTCTTTAGGGGAGGAAAAGGTCAGAGCATAGGTCAGAGCGTCAAAACAATTGGTAATTACTTTCCAACTATGTGCACTCGAAATGTTCAGGCTTTCAACAAATAAAAAGAAACTAAGTTGGGGAAGAAAAAAAGGTGGAAAGGTGAAAACTACCCAAGCCAGAGGTCAATCAAGGCTGTGGACATGGTGTGCAACAGAAGAAACTCTTTGCCATTCAGATACGGGGACGGAAACCTCTAAGGAGTGGGGAGAGGGGAAGAAGAGAAGATATCTTAGCTATTCCAACAACCATGTGCACTTAAGGGCATCTAATGCAGCTACCCACAGTGAGGGAGAAATCATGTGAAACACTTTTACTACCTTTCTTCTTTGTTGATTCTGGGATTGGCATCTGTGATATCCAAGCTTTTACTGAACATACTTTTACTACAGTAGGGACAGTAAAACAAAACAAAAAAAAAACATAATTACATTGGTAAAGAATTTAAACAGGGGCTATTTTAAAACTTGATATATATATAGTTCAAAAAAGAAAGCTTTTGTTTTCAAAACTGAGAGCTACAGAAACAAATATCTTGAGCATATCAGTAAACGTCCTTAGCCCATTCAGGTTAATGAGACATGTTTTCATTGTTGGCAGTTGCGCCCCACTATTTCTCAAATAAGGTTAACACTAAATTAAATTAAGATTGCAGGCAGATTAAAATATGTATATTTGGCAAATAAAAAATTAGGATTTGAAAGTGCAGCATGAACATTCCAACTCTATTGTGATTCACAGTTGAGTGTCTTCCCTTGACGTTGGGTTCCCTGATCCTTTGTCATGTAATGTTCAGCCTGACAATGTTCAAGCACGTTGAAGCTCAAAACTCCCTGTGCTGTAAAATCAGCGTTCGGGTTTGTCACCCACTTACATACAGTGTCTCAATGTACAAGACCATAGATGCAAAGGCAGCACCAGATTGGTGCTCTGTGATTCACCATGGGAACTCTTCATTCTTGGTGGAGTTAACAGAATAATCACCGCACCATTAATGAGGTAAGCATAAAGAAAGCCTAATTTCATTCCCTCTATTAGTTTGTGAAAAAGCATTTAATTGGTTTTGACACCACAATGCAACGCTGTACCTCTGGCCGTGCTGTGCCATTTCAATTGCCCGTCGAGCTGGAACCGGGGAGCCGCCATCGGTAACACTCAGTACCTCCATCGATTTCCTTTCCGGTCGCCGTTTGCCATGTCGGTTTAACATTGGTGAGTCTACTCTTTTTCTAGGTGGATCTTTCAAGATCCAAATCAATTAAAAATTGCATATTAAAAAACGTCATTAGAATTATTCTGTGCATGTTAGACTTCCTTCCTAAAACATTCAGAACATCAAAGTTGTTTAAAGTGACCAATACTTTGAGCGGCAATTAGTATTGAGGCGTTTTATTCCCCCCACCATTGGTCCAGGTGTTGCTGGACTTATGAAGGCGATGAGCGCTCTCTATTACTGTGGGTTACATTTGACAACAAATTTGTACGTGTGCGGTTACAGCAGAAACGTAAACAATCTTCAACAGAAAGACATTTTACATGGAACCAATATGGCACAAAGAAGTGCTGAGGGTTTTGGCCAAGGTTGGTATCATGACCAAGGTCCTTAAGTGCACATGACCAGTATAGGCTTTGAGGGCCGGAGGGCCGAAGGGCCTGATCCTGTGCTGTATTGTTCTTTGTCCTTTGATCTGATTCCTGGAAAATGTTGGTGTTTCCAGGAAACGTTCACCGATGGATTGATTATAGTTTCTGTATGGAGAATTTAACAATAAGCTGGCTTGGGAATATATTTTGAATGGCCTCACCCTTTATTGGAAGCATCGACTCTGGGCACTAGAAGCCCTCTGAGCCTGTTGAAAGGAATACCTCTTCATACACCAACTTATACAGTGAGTGTGATCAAGCTTTTCAACTGGAAGGGCATCGTGCCAAAACACAATCTTTATCTCACTTCAACAACTACACATACACAGATTTCAGAAACGGTCTAAGAGATGATAATTAGGAGCTGGAAAACAGAATTTTTTTTTAACTCTCCCTATCCAAAAGACAAGGAGGTAAATTCACATCACTTTACTATAGTCCTCAGTGAGTAACTTATTCATCATAAACATGGGATTAAACAGGAGACTGTCAATGCTCTCAATGGATCCACACAACTCTTCATTCAACCAATGAAGTAGGAGCATCTCAAGCGCAATGAATTGTTTGAATACTTAGAACTCAAAGGCTGGGATCAGTGCAAGGTCTTGTAGAAATGGGAAGTATCAAGGATTTGCATGCAGCTCTTCAGCTTATTATATATGTGAAACACACAATATCCTTTGTGCTCACCTATATCATTTTGAGGGGGCAAGTCTTCATCTTCATGGCTTGGATACCGTTCTTTCCGATCAAGAAGGAGAAAGTAGATCATTTTTTCTTGATTTTCTCTAAATCAAGAAAAAAAATAAAATCAGTAAGCATCAGTCATTTGATATCATAGCAACCCTGCACAACTGTGTTACCGGTATAACAAAATTACAGTCTTTATTCAATTCTACCAATATTATAAAACTATGGCTATGATTGAACTAAATGGGAACATTTGTGGCCTGAACACGAGGGAAATTGCCACTTCTGAAAATGTTGGGGTGATGGAGCGCTTGCAGCGCCGAGAAGGAAAGTGCTAACGAACAGCACTCAGGTTAGAGAGAGGACCTCAGTGGGGAACGTACGGCCGAGGCTGCCCATACCCTGTTCTCTGCATTGAGGATCTCCACTCGCCAGAACTCCTCAGTGTAGCGAGAGATCATGACACCGCTTTTAAATGGTGTCCCAATCTCTGAGGCCCCTGGTGCAACCCCCCCCCCCCCCCCCCCCCCCACCCCCAGTCCCAACTCACCACGAGGGCTTCCTCGGGCTCCCCGCACACCCCCTCCCAACACCCACATAGGGCATCTCCGGTCCGATCGACACTGCATGAACAATGCCAGCTTGGCACCTTGGAAATGTCAACCTCATATTCTAGCAATGCCCCTGTCACCGGGCAGTGCCACCTGGGCCCAGGTGGCACCAGTAGTGCCAGGGTACCACCCTGCCCATAGGGCACGCACCTGGGGGCCTTCAATCCCCTGGGATACACCCACAAGTGTTGTTCCGTCTGGTCCCCATATGTGGAGACCAGTACTGGACGGCACTCGCTCGAGGTCTCGAAGGCGAACGGGATAGATCCCAACACCTCAGGTGCCTCTGGAAACTGTATATTCCAGTAAGACTTGCTGTCTCGCTCTAATATGCAGATTTGTCAAAAAGTGACCCTGCCCACGACATCACGTGGCATTGCGGGCTGGGTAGATCGGGAGCGGGTTCTCCCAGCATCCACTGGCTATGTTGCACTGTGGGGGCGCTTCCTTTCAGGTGCAGCATGGCTGTTCAGTCCCACGCCCAATATTTCTGTATTTCTGCATACTGCTCTATTTGTCTGTTCCTAACATTTCTGCATTAATAGCTATGCTGTCTTAAGACACTATAAATTACTGCCATTGCTAAGTTACATCCACTGAGCAGAAGTTCCAATTTTAACACACTTGCCCAGTGGGAATGGGATAACTGTGCAGTCAAAATAGTGAAAATCAATGTAAACTCCCATCAAAAGTCTCCAAGCCTGCATTTTAACTCCAGGGCTGCGTGTAGAAGGCCTTTGCAAAAATACAGAGTCCAGTGCATGAGGAGGCTGAACTTGACCAGATAGGTTGTACAGCCTGTTGCAGCAGGACCACTTGGCTGCTGGACCCATTGAAGGTTGGGTGGCTGGCAGGGGGGGAGTATTGCATGTTTTGCCCAGTGCCTGTAACTTTTTCACCACAGGCTTCTTCTAGCCCCTGCATGAGATATCACCCCAACAATTTCAACAGTGGCCAATTTCCCTCATGCACAGGCCACAATAAAATGCACTCATGTCACTATCAGGCCACTGAAAAATGAGCCAGCAATTTTTGACGTTGTCACAGTGGTTAGCACTGTTGCCTCACAGCTCCAGGTTAAATTCCAGCCTTGGGCCACTGTCTGTGTGGACTTTGTACTTTCTCCCCGTGTCGGCCTGGGTATCCTCTGACTGTTACTTCACGGTGCCGAGAACGCGGGTTCAGTCCCGGCTCTGGGTCACTGTCCATGTGGAGTTTGCACATTCTCCCCGTGTCTGCGTGGGTCTCACCCCAACAACCCAAAGATGTGCATGGTAGGTGAATTGGTCGCACTAAATTGCCCCTTAAATTGGAAATAAAGAATTGGCTACTCTAAATTTATTTTTAAAAAGAATACCGGCCCAACTGGCACAATGCTAAGCCAATTTGAAAATAACACTGGGAAGGATGAGGGAGGGAGATTATAATATGACTTTCGTACTGCTTGGGTGGGATTCTCCGAGTCAAAATTGTGAATGGCGCAGGGGCGGAGAATGGGCATTGTCGCCGAAATCAGGCACATGTGCGGTCCACGTGGCGCGGGTAGCGGGCCTCCGTGGCGATTCTCAGGGGACAGCTGACCCAGTTCCCGATCACGTATTTCTAACCACGTTTTGCCTGTCGGGATCGACTGCCCTGGTGGTGGGGGGGGGAATCCTTCACCGGGGGGGGGGGGGGGGGGGGCCTCACAGTTGGCCGGGGGGGGGGGGCGAAAGGGGCGGCACCAATCTGCGGACGCACGCAATCTCGGGGCTCCTACATTTTTGGTGCCGCTCCACGGTCTGGATCCGCCATTGCGCACAGCATGGCCGCGCATGCGCGGACTCCCAACCAGAGGTGCAGGGCCAGAGCTGTGAGGAGCATTCTTAAGGAAAGTCCAGAGTGAAACGCCCGCGTTTTGATGCTGGCGTGGGGACATAGCCCCATTATTGGAGAATCCCACCCCCAAAATTTGGTTTTGAGGTGTTCCAAAATTGTAGTATTACTGCTTTGTACGATCACCATATGATGCGCGATCAATAACCACAGAAACGAAGGAGTAGTCCGAATCGAAGGCTTTAATCTACAAGAAGTGTGCTCAGCAGCTTGAGTACAGAAAGAATGGTGGCTGCTGGGAAACACGGGTTCTTATACTCCGCCTCGTGGACGGAGCTACCTTCATCTTGCCCAATGGGAAAGCAACACTTGGGTCAATGGGCAGCGAGCCTTCTCCACCAATAGCAGCTCACACTCCCAGGTACCGTAGTACCTCTAGTCATACTACCACACCATAATAGACTGCAAAGAATCTAGAATCAACTGAGAAGGCGGCCAATCAGACATTTTGTCCATGTTGACTCTCCATTAGAGCTGTTTAGATCCATTCTTATGCTTTTTTAAATGTTTCTTTTTCAATATTTAAGCACAACTTTTAAAAGCCATTAGGGATTATGCTTTAGCCTCTATAAAGCTGTATACGTGGTAACATATGAGGTAGATGAACACAAACTGTTTGAGCCACTCCCTTACAGCAATCCGAAGGAACCGTTCTCTATGGGACGTCCTGCCCCACTCCTTCTTCATGACAACACCTACTGCGTTTTCCCATGACACCATCCTGTTTGAGCACGGGAGATGCAACCTCTGCTCTTTCACCTCTTCTCTTCCCACTGTCCAGGCCCCAAACACTTCTGCCAGGTGAAATAATGATTCACTCAATTGTACATCCTTCATCTTTTATACTGTTTGCCATTCTCACAATGAGATCTTCTCTTGGCAGAGTGATTACTTTGCTAAACACCTCCATTCAGTCTACAAGCATATTCCAATGTTCCATTGCAACTTCAATTCACTATCCGCCCCGTCCTCTGGTCACTCTGGCCTTGCCCTCTTCCAAAGAAGTTCAACGCAAACGCGAGGAACAGCACCTCATCTTTTATGAGGTAACTTAAAGCCTTCCAGCCTCTTCATTGACTTTAAGAACTGCAGATCATAACCACTGCGCCCCTTCCTCAGAGACCAGCTGCTAGTAATGTGTGAAACATTACCCAGATTCTCTCCTCCTTTCTTTCTTCAATTGAACCATCGCAATTTAACTGTGCGCCGGAAGAGCTGTCTGGCAGTCCATACACATACTTCACGAATGTCCAAGATGAGAGCAGATGGACATACTTGGCAATCTGTGTGCCCAGTGCTAAAATCAATTTATTACTCTTTCCCCAGATTGCCATATTCAGCATGAAGATAACATTTTCAAGTTGAGTCACAAAATAGAAATGATTTAAAATGCAGTCACGCACTCAGAGTGAAATTTGAAACAGTGAAATAATCTGCCATTAAACAGGTACAACAGAGAGCACTGCAGGTCGCCATTCTGTCTATTTAATTGTTCCATGCTTGAGGCGATAAATTGAAATATTTTGAGCACCGCTTGTTGGGTTCTCCACAATGGACCGAGATTATTTCGAATTCATTTGGAATAACATTTCACTTTAACCTCATGTGGAGGTTTTAAAATTGGAAGCGTATTTTTACACTTGAGCAGTGTGCTTCCCTTACAGAGCAGAACACTTTTACGTTTTAAACACATGCTTCCCTGGTCAGATGGCAGAGGAGTGGGACTGTGCCAAAAGAACTGGAAAATTGAATATTTCAAGCCTGAGAAATCTGTAGGTATATTAAACAACACTAACAATACAGGCCAATGATTTTCAATTTGGATTTCTCTGCTGCAGCAAGTGAAATCATAATTTTATTAAGTTTTCCCCGAGTCACACAGATCTGGGATTTATGTGGAGGCTGGGTGTTCACTGTTATAAATCATTTCATTCCTGACTGTTCAATGCAAAGACATAGCTGAGATTGAACACTTTGTTCTTTCCTGAGACTGATACCTGGTGCTTGTACAAATCCAGTTCTTCCTTATTCTGCAAACTGTAGACTCTACAGTCCAAGTCCACCCTGATATGAAGAAATAACACCAGCTTTCTGGTGGTATACATACATGGAAGTCGATGGGATGGTGGGAAGAAGGAGGTCCAAGAGCAATTGAAACCTCAGGCTAGAAATTCACGGATCTGTACTCGAAGGCATAGTGCACTGATCCTGTGCCACCAGTACATCTCAACAAAAATAGCTACCTGTTCATTTATTAGACTGAGATAATTGTAGAAATTCTCTTCCAAGCGTTCTCGTGTCAATACCCCTTTAATACCCCTTTAATTTAGCACCATTATCAGCATCATCAGAGACCCCGCCCACCCAGGCATTGCCTTCTTCCAGACCCTTCCATCAGGCAGAAGGTACAGAAGTCTAGTTTAGCTCAATGGACTAGATAGCTGGTTTGTGAACAAGGCCGGCATCGCGGGTTCAATTCCCGTACCAGCTTACCTGAACAGGCGCCGCAATGTAGCGACTAGGGCCTTTTCACAGTAACTTCATACTTGTGACAATAAAAGGCTATTATTATTATTAAGTCTGAAGACCCGCACATCCAGACATAGGAACAGCTTCTTCCCCGCAGCTGCAAGACTCCTCAATGACTCCCCCTCGGACTGATCTGTTCCCTGTAAGAACACTATTCACTAAGCCCTATGCTGCTCTTGCTCATGCATTTGCTTTATTTGGCCCCTTGTTCTGCATTGTAACCAATCACTGTTTGTCGATATATCATCTGTCTATGTTCTCTGCTGATTATTCTTTTTGTCTACTATGTACGTACTGTGTACGTTCCCTCGGCCGCAGAAAAATACTTTTTCACTGTACTTCGGTACATGTGACAATAAATCAAATCAAATCAAATCATTGGTTAGGGTACTGAAACTAGGAAACTCCGCAGCACATTCACGGGAAACAGATTGCACTGGATGTGGGGATTTTTTTCCCACATCGATTCCCTTCAATGTATAACTAGAGACAAGTTGCACATCTAAACATTATCCTTCCATTCAACAGCTGTCGGTGCAAGTCTATAACTGATACAGTTCTGGTGGGATATGGAAACAAACATTTGGAAGAATCCCACACTTAATGACAGACAATGACAATTAAATGTGACAAATGGAAAATTAGCACAATATGTGAACATTATTAACAAGAGGGAAATAAAACTTACTCTTCTGATACCAAATCTTGCATGAGTTTGTTCTTATCTCTAAAACAACCCAACGAGTGCATGCTGTCCAGGACGTCAGGATCGATGTCCTCCAGCGACGGAAGTGAACGTATCTGCACCTTTCTTGGAACAGGCTGCTCTGGTTCGGGTTCATTCTTACCCCCGCTGTAAAAACATAAAATCCCAAAATTCCAGCTCCATAAAATAAACTGCATTAGGAGAATTATTTTCTTCACTTAACTGTTTTTTTTTTAATCATTGATTTCTTTGAGGCAAGGCAATGTGCTCATTGAGGTGGTAAAAGTCCCTCCTGGGAATTAGATTCTCCCTTGCCAGGTAAAACTCCCCCATTTGCTCAGATCCACCGAATCCGTCCCCTAACTCCAGCAGAAACTGCAGCAGTGTGACCTCCGAATGAGAGGGGCAATCATTACCAGATGATTGTGTTGTGGGGCGCACACTCCAAACTGCCAGTTTCAACGGAGCCATCAGCAGGCGGGGAGAATGGGATCTTGGGGAGACTGGGATCTTGGGGAGTCTGGGATCTTGGGGAGAATGGGATCTTTCTATCTGCTGTCACATTAAATCCAGAGGTGAACAAAATGCTCTGACTCACTGAGGCCCCCAGTTGGGTCTTTCATTTACAAAACTTTTTGCTTGATTTGAAAGAAAAATGGTCTCCCTAGTTAAAAATGAGTGGTCTTAGTTGATATTTGACTCAAAATGTCGCAATGGAGACACTAACGAAATGTGGTGAGTCATTCACCAGGTGTTCAGAAGTGAGAGGAATGATGACGGTGAATAATTAGTCTTTACTGTTATACAGGGCGGTGCTAGATGACGTTGGTGCTGGGTTAACTAAAGTAAAGCAAAGTCGCCGTGGTCCCAGATGACCATAGGCTGTTTTCCCCTTTGAGTGGGGGAGCTGACTGGAGGTGATTTAACCTAACTTTTGCTTCAACATGCAAATCTGGATTCCGCCCATTGTGGGCAGGAGCCAGATCGCGACGCCTCGCGAGATCGTGGCAAGGCCTCATCGAGGCCGATAGATCGCGGCCATTGCATTTGACATGCAAATGGTGAGAAGGCTTTCATTGTAAATTTCTTAAACTAATGAAAATTGTTTTAAATGGTGGCTTGACATGTTATTAGGAGGTTTTAAAGATAAAAGGTTTTGCGAGAGCACATTTCAGTTGGAGAAAGTAGCAGATGCACCTCAAACGTTTTTACAATATAAAGGTGTGCCATGACATATAAAAGATTGGGAACCACTGTCCAAGACCGCTTTCCGAAATGTCTTAACATAGTTACAAAGGTATTGGTAATAGCACAAGCAGGGATTGATCACCCGCTCAACCAGTGAGCAGCGTGGGAAGAGAAAATTAAAAATTAAAAGGACACAATACAATCACCTCACTGGAGCCTACTTCAAGGCCCTGAAGAGATACCATCAGCGCTGTCTGAGAGGGATTCTCCGCATCAATTGGGAGGACAGGCTTACTAACATCAGTGTCCTTGAAGGAGCCAAGAGCACCAGCATCGAGGCCATCATCATCCGAAATGAACTTCGCTGGGCCGACCATGTGCTTAAGCGTGTCAGAGTCCCGACTGCCAAAGCAACTCTTCTTCGCCCAGCTCCAGGAGGGTTTCCGAACAAGAGGAAGACAAAGGAAGCGCTTGAAAGATACCCTGAAGGCTTACCTCAAGAAATTCAATGCCTGGGAGACCTTTGCTCAGAGGACATCTCTTGGAAGAACCACCTGATTGAAGGGACACAATTCTTCAAGGACAACGGCAAGAGAAAAAGGAAAAGAGGCCTGGAAAAGGAGCCTCAGAAAGGAATACCAGCGATCTAGAGTCTAAAGACTGATTCCACCTCTTGGATATACCTGCCACGTATGCGGTCAAAAATTGGCTCCAGGATTGGGGTCATCAACCATGCAAGAACCCATGACTAGTAACACAGAGTTTCTTATGTGGACAATCATACTCTTTGCCGAAGGAGGAGATATTGCATTTTAACAAAATATTTTGTTTGCTTTGCTTCCCCTCTAACTGGTGCTTAGATATGGGTATAATTCCACATGAGCCTAGGCAATGAATATCTCCAGTCTATTAGACTGTAACTGGCACAAGATCCAAACCCAGTCCAGTCCTCACCAACCTAATTGGAATAACTAAAGGCAAAAACTCTTACTGAGTTTTCCCCTGGGCTGAGGTCAGTTACAGCACTTAAATCGCTACCTTGACTGAGAATGGCCAGTGAAGCACAGACCTGGAATATATAGACTGGGATCCTGCGAGTCTATCATGGCTCAATTCTACATTGGGCTTTGACCTTAATTTACTAAGCCATGAGGAAAACTGTATTTTCTTTGTTTAATCATTTTGAGATGCGATTGTTATGCATCAAAAATGTTCAAGAATAAATTAAAATCACAAAGGATGGAAAGCCATGTTTCAAGTTCAGAGTCTGCCAAGCTACTTTATTCCATTAGGCTTCCATATGCCGGCATTGTCACACATGAATTGTGAGATATTGCAAAAGACAAACAGGTTGAATATGCCAGAAGGGGAAAACAGAGATAGGAACAAATAAAGATGCTAATAAATATATTCAAACTAATAGTTGTACTTACATATACCAAGAATGTTTTTGGATCTGGTCTAGCTGTTAAGGGAAATAAATTGAGTAATATATTACTTAATGACAAGCAATATGAAGAATCACATTATATATAAATATTTTAATAGATTATTTCAACACTATTATATTTTTATATATCAAATATTCTTCAATAACAAAGAATCTGACCTCTAAGGTTTCATTTGGCTTTTGGCAGACATGAAAGGCATGACAGGATACTTATTATAAATTCACTTAATAGACAGCAGTCTCTGTTTTGGGGCTTATTTTATATTTTTTCTCTGTTGAGTACAGCTCATGCACTTGTTCCATAGCTAACGGCACCACAAATGTTCTTCCTTCTCTGCTAGTAAGAAAGACACTCAACCTTTTCAATAATATATTGTGAACCTCGTTAAAAAGAAAAGGGAGGCTTTTGTCCAGTCTGGAAGGGTGGGGATAGTCAAAACCCTTGAGAAGTATAAAGTAGGAAGGTACCGAAGCGGGAAATTAGGGGGGGCTAGGAGGGGGTCATGAAAAGTCCTTGGCAAGTAGGATTAAGGTGAATCCCAAAGCTTTTTCTTCACACGTAAAAAGCAAGAGGGTGGCCAGGGAAAGGATTGTAGCACTCAAGGACAGTGGGGGGAATCTATGTGTTGAGCCAGAGGAAACAGGTGAGGTACTAAATCACTAAAGGAGTGCTTTGCATCAGTGTTCACCAACGAAAAGGACTTTGTGGAAGATGATTCTTGGGTAGGGTGTGTGGATAGTCTGGGTTATGTTGACATCAAGAAGGAGGGCATATTGTGTGTTTTAAAAGACTTTAAGGTAGATAACTCTCCTAGGCTGGATGGGATTTACCCCAGAATACTGAGGGAAGCAAGGGAGGAAATTGCTGGGGCCTTGACTGACATCTTTGTATCCTCATTGGCTATAGGTGAGATCCCAGAGGACTGGAGAATAGCTAATGTGGTACCGCTGTTTAAGAAAGGTAGCAGGGATAATCTAGGAAACTACAGGCCTCACGTCGGCAGTAGGTAAATTATTGGAGAGAATTCTCAGGGACAGGATTTATACCCATTTGGAAACAAATGGACACATCAGCAATTGACAGCATAGTTTTGTGAAGGGGCGGTTGTGCCTCACTAACTTGATTGAGTTTTTTGAGGAGGTGAAAAAGATGATTGATGAGGGGAGGGCGCTGGATGTTGTTTACATGGACTTCAGTAAAGCCTTTGACAAGGTGCCTCATGGCAGACTGATAGAAAAGGTGAAGTCACAGGGGATTGGAGGTGAGGTGGCAAGTTGGATACAGAACTGGCTCGGTCACAGAAGGCAAAGGTAGCAGTAAAACGGTGTTTTTCTGAATGGAAGGTTGTGACTAGTTCCACGGGGATCGGTGCTGGGGCCTCTGTTGTTTGTAGTATACATAAACAATTTGGAGGAAAATATAGCTGGTCTGATCAGTAAGTTTGCGGATGACACCAAGGTTGGTAGAGTGGCAGATAGTGTTGAGGATTGTCAGAGGATACAGCAGGGCAAAGATCGGTTGTAGACCTGGGAAGAGAAATGGTAAATGTAGTTTGATCTGGGCAAATGTGTGGTAATGCAATTTGGTATGTCTAACACAGAGGGACAATATACAGTAAATGGCAAAACTCTGAGGAATGTAGAAAGTCAGAGAGATATGGGTGTAAAGATCCATTGATCTTTGAAAGTGGCAACACAAGTGGACAAGGTAGATAAGAACATAAGAACATAAGAACTAGGAGCAGGAGTAGGCCATCTGGCCCCTCGAGCCTGCTCCGCCATTCAATGAGATCATGGCTGATCTTTTGTGGACTCAGCTCCACTTTCCGGCCCGAACACCATAACCCTTAATCCCTTTATTCTTCAAAAAACTATCTATCTTTACCTTAAAAACATGTAATGAAGGAGCCTCAACTGCTTCACTGGGCAAGGAATTCCATAGATTCACAACCCTTTGGGTGAAGAAGTTCCTCCTAAACTCAGTTCTAAATCTACTTCCCCTTATTTTGAGGCTATGCCCCCTAGTTCTGCTGTCACCCGCCAGTGGAAACAACCTGCCCGCATCTATCCTATCTATTCCCTTCATAATTTTAAATGTTTCTATAAGATCCCCCCTCATCCTTCTAAATTCCAACGAGTACAGTCCCAGTCTACTCAACCTCTCCTCATAATCCAACCCCTTCAGCTCTGGGATTAACCTAGTGAATCTCCTCTGCACACCCTCCAGCGCCAGTACGTCCTTTCTCAAGTAAGGAGACCAAAACTGAACACAATACTCCAGGTGTGGCCGCACTAACACCTTATACAATTGCAACATAACCTCCCTAGTCTTAAACTCCATCCCTCTAGCAATGAAGGACAAAATTCCATTTGCCTTCTTAATCACCTGTTGCACTTGTAAACCAACCTTCTGTGACTCATGCACTAGCACACCCAAGTCTCTCTGAACAGCGGCATGCTTTAATATTTTATCGTTTAAATAATAATCCCGTTTGCTGTTATTCCTACCAAAATGGATAACCTCACATTTGTCAACATTGTATTCCATCTGCCAGACCCGAGCCCATTCACTTAACCTATCCAAATCCCTCTGCAGACTTCCAGTATCCTCTGCACTTTTCGCTTTACCACTCATCTTAGTGTCATCTGCAAACTTGGACACATTGCCCTTGGTCCCCAACTCCAAATCATCAATGTAAATTGTGAACAATTGTGGGCCCAACACGGATCCCTGAGGGACACCACTAGCTACTGATTGCCAACCAGAGAAACACCCATTTATCCCAACTCTTTGCTTTCTATTAATTAACCAATCCTCTATCCATGCTACTACTTTACCCTTAATGCCATGCATCTTTATCTTATGCAGCAACCTTTTGTGTGGCACCTTGTCAAAGGCTTTCTGGAAATCCAGATATACCACATCCATCGGCTCCCCGTTATCTACTACACTGGTAATGTCCTCAAAAAATTCCACTAGATAAAAAAGCATATGGAATGCTTGCCTTCATTGGATGGGGCATCGAGTAGGAAAACTGGCAAGTCATGCTAGAGTTGGTATAGAACCTTGGTAAGGCCGCACTTGGAATATTGCGCACAATTCAGGTCACCACACTACCAGAAGGATTTGGAGGCTTTGGGGAGGGTGCTGTGCACGTTTACAAGGATGTTGACTGGTCTGGAGGGTGTTAGCTTTGCGGAGAGGCTGAATAGACTCGGACTGTTTTAATTAGAACGACGGTGGTTGAGGGGCGACCTGATAGAGGGTCTACAAGATTATGAGGGGCATGGATAGAGTGGATGGGCAGGCACTCTTTCCCAGGGCAGAGGGATCAGTCACAAGGGGGCTTAGGTTTAAGGTTTGTGTGGCAAAGTTTAGAGGAGATGTGCGAGGCAGGTGTTTTACACAGAGGGTGGGTGAGTGCCTGGAACACGCTGCCAGGGTAGGTTGTGGAAGCAGATACGTTAGCGGCGTTCAAAAGGCATCTCAACAAATACATGGAAAGGATGGGCACTAAGAAGTGCTGAGGGTTTTGGCCAAGGGTGGTATCATGACCGGTACAGGCTTGGAGGGGCGAAGGGCCTGTTCCTGTGCTGTATTGTTCCTTGTTCTTTATTCTTTGTTAATATAATGCTGCATTTGCATATTTATGCTGGAGTGTTTTAGCTATAAATTGTTCTTAAATAATTTCAAAAAATTACAATCCTCCAAATCAACAAGGCTCAAAGCAACCAAATAAAAGTGTATTGTTTATTGAAATATGCATTGCATTTTTGTTTAGACAGGATAAATTGCTCAAATAAGCCATTTAAACTAACTAGTAACATTAAAGACAGTTTTGTTTTCTTATAAATTTAGAGTACCCAATAATTTTTTTTCCATTAAGGGGCAATTTAACGTGGCCAATCCACCCACTCTGCACATCTTTGGGTTGTGGGGGTGAAACCCACGCAGACACGGGGAGAATGTGCAAACTCCACACAGAGAGTGACTCGGGTTCGGGATCGAACCCGGGTACTCAGTGCTGTAGGCACCAGTGCTAACCTCTGTGCCACCATGCCACCCTCATCAAAGATGTTAACACCTGAATATAAGGTGTACATTTTTTGAAGTTTTTATATATATTATACAGTATGTACAGGATAAAAAAGAGATAATGCACAGCACATGGAGTTCAAAAGTACCCAACTTAAAACTAGTTTATTCCGATTTAACTATATATGGACAGTTGATCAGCAATGGCAGGCGTTTATGGAAATAGTTAATGACATGACATGGGCAGCACGGTAGCATTGTAGATAGCACAATCGCTTCACAGCTCCAGGGTCCCAGGTTCGATTCCGGCTTGGGTCACTGTCTGTGCGGAGTCTGCACATCCTCCCCGTGTGTGTGTGGGTTTCCTCCGGGTGCTCCGGTTTCCTCCCACAGTCCAAAGATGTGCAAGTTAGATGGATTGGACATGATAAATTGCCCTTAGTGTCCAAAATTGCCCTTAGTGTTGGGTGGGGTTACTGGGTTATGGGGATAGGGTGGAGGTGTTAACCTTGGGTAGGGTGCTCTTTCCAGGAGCCGGTGCAGACTCGATGGGCTGAATGGCCTCCTTCTGCATTGTAAATTCTATCTATTCTGTAACAACAAAGATATCCCAGTGAGGAAGAAGGATTCTAGGAAGAGAATAAATCGACCATGGTTAACCAAGAAGTTAAGGATAGTATTAAACTGAAGGAAAAAGCATACAATGTGGCAAAGATTAGTGGTAATCTAGAGGATTGAGAAAGTTTTAAAACAACCAAAGGATGACCAAAAAATTAATAAAGAGGAAGAAGATAAACTGTGAGGGGAAACTAGCAAGTAATATAAAAATGGACAATAAGAGCTTCTGTAAATATATAAAAAGGAAAATGGAGAGAGCAAAGTGACCATAGGCCTCTCAGAGAATGAGACTGGGGAAATAAAATTGGAGAACCAGGAATGGCCGGGAAATTAAATAATTACCTTGCATCAGTCTTCATAATGGAAGACAAATACCGTTCCAAAAATGCTCAATAATCAAGGGGCAAAAAGGGGGAGGAAATAAATACAATAACTATCACTGGAGAAAAAGTACTGGGGAAACCAATGGGGCTAAAGGCCAATAGGTCCCCTGGACCTGATGGGTTGCATCCTAGGATATTAAAGGAAGTAGCTACATCGATAGTGGATGCACTGGTACTAATCTTCCAGGAATAATTAAATTTTGGAAAAGTACCAGAGGATTGGAAAACTACCAATGTTAAAACCCTTATTCATAAAGGGAGGGAGAGAAAAACAGGTGACTAAGGCCAGTTAGCTTAACATTTTGTGGCGCTAACAATTGCACACAAAGACGAGAGACATGTACAATCGAGGCTTTATTGCTGTGTGATGCTATTCCTCCCGCTGCAACTGTAGAATAGGATCTCAGTGACTCACACGCATATTTATACACGAGCTCCCTGTGGGCGGAGCTAGCCGGCAGGGGCTTACCGGAGGAACCTGTATTACAGGTACAGCCATACATCCCCCTACTGCAAGTACACATATCTACAGTGGTTATATCACCACACATTTATCATTGGGAAGATGGTAGCCACTTTAAGGGATGTAATAGAACATAGAACAGTACAGCACAGTACAGGCCCTTCGGCCCACAATGTTGTGCCGACCACTTATCCCAATCTAAGATATAGAACATAGAACAGCGCAGCACAGTACAGGCCCACTGGCCCACGATTAGCAGAGTATTTAGAAATATATAATATAATCAAGTAGAGTCAGCATGGCTTCATGAAGGGGAAATCATACCTGTCGAATTTATTAGAATTCTTTGGGGTGGTAACAAGCAGGATAGATAAAGGGGAACCAGTAGATGATAATAATAATAACCTTTATTGACACAAGTAGGCTTACATTAGCACTGCAATGAAGTTACTGTGAAAATCCCCCAGTCGTCACACTCCAGCTCCTGTTCGGGTACACAGAGGGAGAATTCAGAATGTCCAATTCACCTAACAAGCATGTCTTTGGGGACTTGTGGGAGGAAACCGGAGCACCTGGAGGAAACCCACGCAGACACGGGGAGAATGTTCAGACACCGCACAGACAGTGACCCAAGCTGAGAATCAAACCTGGGACCCTGGCGCTGTGAAGCAACCGTGATATACTTGGATTTCCAAAAAGCGTTTGATGAGGTACTGCACAAAAGGCTACTTAACGAGAGCCCATGGTGTTGGGGGCAGTATATTAGCATGGATAGAAGATTGGTTAACTGATAGAAGACAGAATTGGGATAGGAGGGCAATTTTCAGGATGGTAACTGTAGCTAGTGGAGTGCCATAGGGATCAGCGCTGGGGGTCACAATTATTTACAACACATATTAATGACTTGAATGAGGGAAATAAATATATTATTGCCAAGTTTGCAGATGACACGAAAGTAGGTGGGAAGGAAAGTGGTGAGGATTGTTTTTCTTCTGCGATCCTCGTTTCAGCAATAAAAACCTTGTCCCAGGCTGTCTCCGAAGAAACAATTCAGCTGGCATTCTGCCAGTAGTCGTGTGAGGTGTGTTACAATGAATGAACAAAAAATCACTACTTTGTGATTCAATGACAACTGAAGTTTCTTCCAATTTGTATCTAGCATTTGTTTAACAAGAACCTGCTTAATCATTTGTACTGTGCACTCTTTTGCTCCATTTTAAGTGGGATGATAGGGTGGAACTCGAGTGCGTTTTACTCTGTTCGTTCTCATAAATTTTGCAAACTCTTCTGAATAAAACTGAGGTCCATTGTGGGACACAATTTCTTCTGGGAATCCAGCAAACAAACAAGGCAAAATATCTAGAGTTTTGTTAGTTGTTGTCTGATTCAGCCCTCTTCCAAGAGCTATCCATCACATTGAATAGCTGCTGCCTTTCAAATTCTGCAAAAACCTATGTGCAGCCTCTGCCACACTCTAGTTGGCTACTGGGCGTACTTGGCGACCATGTCAACTTGCGTTGTGAATTTTGCTTTACCCGAAAAATGTAACATTGGTGGCAAAGCCAGCATCTGGGGCGGGATTCTCCGAACCCCCCGCCAGCCCCACCCCCACCGGGTTGGAGAATCGCCGGGGTCGGCGTGAATCCCACCCCCGCCGTCCTCCTAATTCTCCGGCCCCCCAGAAATCGACCCGGCGTGAGTTGCACCGCCCGCCTCAGAGAATGGCGGGGTCCGGCGTGACTCAATGGACGCCGGGGCTGCCCGAATTCTCCAGCCCGCGATGGGCCGAAGTCCCGCCCTTCTCCGCCAGTTGGCGTGGCGCCAAGCCCCTTTCCTGCCGGCCGGCGGGGCGCAAACCACTCCGGGGCGGGCCTAGCCTCTGAATGAGGATTCCGCACCTTTGGGACGGCCCGACACTGGAGTGGTTCACGCCACTCCCCCGCAACGCCGGGTAGGGGAGAATCCCGCCCCTGTTCTCGATCCCTAAATTGCTCTTGAACTGAGTGGTTTGCCAGGCAACTGCACAAGAGGGCAGATAAGAGCCAACTCGGCTCCTGTGGATGATCCATGATGCCTCCATGATGCTCCATCCCTCTTGGCTGGGATTCATGTGGGCATGGATTGGTGCAAGTATTTTTAAATGTGACCCTGAAGTGGTGGAACGTGCGGTGGGTCAAGAGGTTAAGTATGCAAAGAGGTGCCTGCAATATCCATCAGTGGGCCCCCCAGAACACAAATCATGCCCACCCAACCCCCATCAGACACCCCTATTAGAGACCCCCATCAGAGACCCCCCCACACATTAGGGACCCCCATCAATCACCCCTGCCTAGAAGCTAAAGAGAATTCCAGGCAAAAACAGTGAAAAATCACTGCTTATTCACTTACAGAATTTACAGTGCAGAAGGAGGCCACTCGGCCCATCGAGTCTGCACCGGCTCTTGGAAAGAGCACCCTACCCAAGGTCAACACCTCCACCCTATCCCCATAACCCAGTAACCCCACCCAACACTGACGGCAATTTTGGACACTAAGGGCAATTTATCATGGCCAATCCACCTAACCTGCACATCTTTGGACTGTGGGAGGAAACCGGAGCACCCGGAGGAAACCCACGCACACACGGGGAGGATGTGCAAACTCGGCACAGACAGTGATCCAAGGCGGAATCGAACCTGGGACCCTGGAGCTGTGAAGCAATTATGCTATCCACAAAGCTACCGTGCTGCCCTACCTGTCCCTTACACCTGCTGCCTCAGACAGAAGTGTAGAACGCAGCAGCTGTTACTTCAAGGAAGGCCAGCAACACATCACAAGGCTTTAAACCCTCTCAGATCCTTCTATTCACTTTGAAAGAGAAATAACTTTTAGCAGGCTGTAATAGCCAAGTGTCTGGATTATTTATTTTCATCTCCCTTCACTCTTGAATGCTTCTCAAGTACCCTGCTGTGAAGCTAATTACAATGTTTATAAATATCTAGGAGACAAGTGCTTTCACTTCCTCTTTTTCTCATCAGATAGCACTTAACTGTTTTTGATGTGCTGATGACATGTTAATCATAGCTAGATGTTTATAAACATTGTGGCATCAGGGCACTGCAAAAGGGTCTGCCATCAGTTCCCGCCCCCTTCTAGCCGCCACCAGGCCACCCCCATCATTGGCAGCAGCACCCTCCTCAGGTGAGACACACCCCACTTTGGGGTTACCAAATACCCCCTTCATTTCGCCCCCTCTCATGGCCCCCAATCTCCTTTTTCATGTTCCAGCCTCAGTCCCCCTCTTCATGGGTACACCCCTTTCAGTGCCCCTTGGCACCCTGCAAGTGCAAACCTGGTAGTTCTAGGGTGCTGGGGGAAGTGCCAGAGCACTGCCCTGCACTGTCCTGACCAACCAGGGGCTCCAATGGCCATCGGGCCCACTGGCATGGTCATTTTGTCTGGTCTCCAGTGATGGAGACCAGTAATGATTTCCGCCGGCCTCACGTTGTCCTGGTGTGGAGCGGAGAATCCCAGGATTTGGAAGACTTGGGCTTATTTAAATATGCTCATCTGGTTCATGACCAGCGAGGGTGTGAACCAGATTCCACCCGGTACTGTGGGCCAAGAACATCGTGCTACATTCAGTGCCCAGCACAAACACTGTTTAAGGGCTCTTCCGCTATTCTCCATAAATTGCAGGATGTGTACCAGACGCAACGCGGGCTGAGAATCTCTCCACAGTGTCTGACAGCAGTGTGTCTTTTGGCTTTAGTGCAGTGGCAAATTCTTGAGCATTTCATACACTTCTGGACCTGCTTCAGTCAGACACATCGCCATTTTTCTTTCCGCCCATGCCTGATTTTCAAATGAATTATCAGGAACACTGTGGATATTATTAGCAGTGAAATAGACCTCGAGCTTTTCCACGTAGGTACTGAAAGACCCTCGGTCATGACTATATTCTCCTAGTCGGCTAATAATTCATGGTGATGCTGTCATCTTCGAAGGTCAGTCCACTCACGTGTACACACAGCCTTGTCTTCCTACGACTATATTTTTCAAAACTACTCCTCAGCAAAAAAAAAAAGCCTCACAACTCAATGGTTTTCTGGAAGTATCTTCAGCCAAATTTGTTCAGCTAGAGAATCTAAAATCCCAACCTCATCATTAGATTGTGATACCTTTGCAGGACAGAAAAGACACTGTGTGCAGCACATGAATCAAAAGTGCCCAACTGAAACTAATTTATCCTGGTTTGACTATATATACATATATGCACAGATGGCCACACAGGATACACAAGTTCATAAGTCAGAAATGCATTTATGGGGTCTCACTTTATTGAACAATGGCTTAAAGAAGAATGCTACTCCAAAAACCCAACTAATTATAACTTTTCAAGGGTTAAAAATCAATAGTTGGCACTTGCTAATCAGCCCACATTGCTATATCCAGTACTACACATTGGGTTTGCAAGATATTAGTTTACAAAATATTGCACTCTTGCGAAGAATGAATGGCCTGTATAAATGGACCGTCCTATTTAATGCAATGCTCGCAGGTGCAATTTTAATATACTATATATACTTACATATATGCAAATTGTCATTCTCCTCCTGTCCCAAATCCCAGCAGCACACTGACCCAGGGAAAATAACATTTGACAGCAGTAGTACCACTGGGAACAATTAATAGAATTTAAATGAATCGAGTCAAAAAAAAATCTAGCCCTCTCCGTCTTGCAGATGGCACAATCCCTCTTTAACCTTTTTTTGATTTGAACGTACAAAAAGTTCTAAACCCCCTGTGGTGATTCAATTACAATGGTAGCTACATTACTAAATTGAACGACTATGGAAAATCAGGATTTTTTTTTAATACTGTGTAACAAATGAATTTGTGAAGGAGTTTATGCTGAAACTTTATCGATGAAGTATATATACAAAATTACAGGACTTTTGAAAGACGGAACATAATAAAATTAACATGGAACAAGCAGTCAAAACCACAAGAGCAGAACCATCTGAGAAAATTACTTCAATTTTGAGCTTTTGTAAACACAGGGGAGATTGCAGGTACATACTTTGCATTAAAAATAAATTTAAATTGATTAGAGCACAATTATGAGTTGGTACTGAGTGATAAGCCTGTTCACAGTTGTCAGCACCATGTACTATTTGTTTTCCAGTTCATTTCCAGACTAATGATAATAATATATGAAAATAGAATAGAAGGTCACATTAGTTCTACAATCATTTTAACAACACTCTGGGTGCCAAGTCTTTCAAAGAAATGTGGGAACCATTAGCTTATTATTAATAAACAAGGAAATGTGTATTAACTGGTGATTAAGGCACATCCATGCAGAAAGTGAAAACAGTGCATCAGTACCCAATGACAAAGCACATTAGCTCACAATTAATATACTTTGCTCTGACAACTAAAGCGGAATTTACCGGCTGTTCACGCCGGCGGGATATTCTGGTCCCACCGACGGCACACGGGATTCCCGGCGAGGAGGGGTGCAGTCAATGGAAAATCCCAGATAATTCCTCTGGCAGGCCGCCTCCGCCAGCGGAAAAGATGCAGCGGGTTGGTTGGTAAATCCCACCCTTGTCTTTTATTTATGCAGAATATTAACATTGTTGGCATTAATGATGGGTACGCAATTTATCATGTTGTTCAAAAATATGGTGGTCTAATACTTCTTGCAAACATTCCTTTGTCCTCTATATTCTGCCTAATATTTCATTCAACTTGCTTCCCAACCTTTGTGATACAGCCACAAAGAGATACAGCTGTGCGCCAGCCCTGGCCCAGTTGGTCACTCCCTTACTGCTGAGTCAGGAGATTGTGAGTTCATGTCCGATTCCTGACCTTGAGTACAAAAGCAAGACAGGCACACCACTGCAGTACCAGAGAAGTGCTGCTCTATTGGACCTGCCTCATTCAGAAGAATGCCCTCTCAGTTGGACATTTCTTAAAAAGTACTTCATTGGAGGGCGGCAGGGTGGCGCAGTGGTTAGCACTGCTGCCTCACGGCGCCGAGGACCCAGGTTCGAGCCCGGCCCAGGGCTACTTTCCGTGTGGAGTTTGCACATTCTCCCCGTGTCTGCGTGGGTTTCACCCTCACAACCCAAAGATGCGCAGGGTAGGTGGATTAGCCACGCTAAATTGCCCCTCAATTGGAAAACAAAATTGGGTGCTCTGAATTTTTTTTAAAAGTTCTTCCTTGGCTGTAGTGTGCTTTGTGATGTATAATGGCCTTGAATGGCACTATATAAGTACAAGTCTTGCTTTCTTTTTAATACCATTGAGATTGATTTGATCTCTGATTTTCCGCTTTCTCTGCAACTACTGAGCTGTTGCTTGGTGTAACATCAGGTTAGCTTGGCTAAGATTAGATACTCATTTCATGGACAATTGCGGAAACAAATCCATGTTGTACCGTCTGCATGGCACAGTATATTGGATCATCAGCGCTTTGCATAATTGTGGAATCCACATTGCCTGTATTTTTGTTCTCACATATGATATTTTTTTTCTCACAAGGATATTCACGCTAGCAGAACAGCTGATTGCTATTGTCAGCTCAAGGAGATGGAGGTGTAGCCATCTCAGAAGGTCACCTGCAAAGGACCATGGGAATTATGGCCAACCCAGGACTCAGAGCTTTTGTGTATATTTGCAACCCAGATAGCTAGACGCGATCGAAACCCCCGCTCGTTTGCATTCTAATGGCCCATTTCCCCAGAACAAATGAACTGTACTCAGGTAACCGATACAGATACAGGCAAATTGGCGGCACTCCCTTTACTCAGGGAGCCCAAACAGCCAAGGTCAATGACCCTAAGGACACGCCCAGCCATCAAGGCACCCGCCCCTTTATTGGCCAAAATCAAAGGCAGTGATCGAAGCCTGTCGAATTATTGGGTCCAAGTTAAGGACCGCCCCAAAGAGCGCAAAATCCCATAAGAAGAGACACAGCCATGTGCTCGGTCTCTCTTGGATCCGGCCTATGCCAACCCAAGTGCAGCATAACGACCAGACAGACAAGTTCAAGACCAATGATCGCTACCAGACGGATGAACCCAGCAGAAACAGAGCCACTTCTTCCACCCAGCCACGCAAGATCCGAGCAAAGGCCTTGTCCATCTGCATAGAGCTGGTTGCCCTGAAGTTAAGTACAGGTTATTGTAGTTGTTAGGTGTAGTTTAACTTGTAGTGTTTTGTGTTGCACGTCGAAGTAATCCTTGTGCTTAAATAAACCATCTTTGAACTTGAACTGACAAACTGGTTGTGTGGTCCTTTGATCGATATCCGGTAAAGCCTTGTGGTGGTATCATTTGATACCTGGTGACTCTAAAGAGCATTATTATTAATTGGCTACATTATTGGCGACTCTGGTGGCGATTGGCAACAGAGGTGCAGGAGAGACATCATGGGTGAATCATCATTTCATCAGAAGAAATGGGCTTAAAAATTAGAGTTGAGGACAACAGCTAAATCAAATGATCCACCCCTAGTCCATAAGTAAGTGATATTAATGCATCAGTAAGGCGGACATACTTTAGTGGTAGGGAGTGTTGAAGTAATATGAGTCCTTGTTAAGAACTGTAATATGCATTAATCATAAGTGCGCTATTATTGATGTATGTCGTGATTTACACCACTTAGAAATGATAATGAGACAGCACTCTCTGACTTTTCAGGCAAAGGCGATATTATATTCCATGTTATGACTGATGCCAAATGGCCTAACTTACTTAAAACATTACTCTAAACTGAAACTGGTGGAAGATACATAGAAGTGCGAGCCATTCCACTCAATCAGTTGTATTTCTAAACAGTGAGACACGCAGCAGCTATTAGGCACAACAACTCGACAAGGCCACTTAATGCCATTAAGAATTTTTTATGGATCCATAATTTGATTTGAAAGAAACCCATCCTATCTATTTTACCAACAATGTAAGGCTTCCAAAGACCCATAAAAAAGGAGTTTTTCAATGATCTTGCTATTCAAATGATCGCAGTTTTTCAATCAGGAAATTGTCCTCGTGTCAACAGCCTCAAAACACAACCTGTTTCAGAAGCTAGTTTGTCGAACAGGAGTTGTGGAACTTCACTTTTTGTGCAGAGAGTTTTGCCCACAGGCAGCCGTAGGAATTTAAACTACCCAATTATTTTTTTCCAATTAAGGGGCAATTTAGCGTGGCCAATTCACCGACCCTGCACATCTTTGGGTTGTGTGGGGTGAAACCCACGGAGACACGGGGAGAGTGTGCAAACTGCACGTTGTCAGTGACCCCGGGCCGTGATTGAACCGGGTCCTCGGCACGGGGAGGCAGCAGTGCTAAACACTGTGACACTGTGCTGTCTTGGCAGTTTTCGTTTATGATCCAGTCCACGCAGGATAGATATTTACCAAATATCTGGTGTAAATCTTGAAACCATTCATTAATGATTGGAGATTACTCAGTGAAATCTCTTTTATCCAGCGTAAAGCGGGGAATGGGTGATGCCAGTCAATCACAAATACCGGGTAGTTCCATTTACCAATGGGGCAGAATTCCGCCCCACCACCCCTCCCCAGTATCTGTGGGATCTTCTGTTCCCGCCAAAGTTAATGGAGTTTTGAATGAATTGTGAAAAATTTAACGGTAACATTCCACCCATGGAAGACAGCACAATAACATTTACCATGAACTAAATATGCAAGTGCTAAGGAAGTAAAGGACAGTATTCCTTTTACTCTTCAATAAGGAAAATCAGTCTCTCAAAATACTTAGTGACAGAACTTTTCCAGTTAAACGAGATACCGCTGGAGCTGAATTTAAAAGGAAAGAATTTTGAACGAATCTGTTCGCCAATGCTGAATCAACTATTTCTTATTCCTCACAGTCCACTCCAATGGAATAAATACATTTCAGACTCCATAAAAAAAACAAAACCAATTTATTTTTCTGCTGTGCACGGGCCCACAAAGCTCAACAAAATTCAGAGCAAATTTGATAATGAGCCCAGTTAAACTAATACAATCTCCTTGCTGAGGAATGACAGGGTGATGTATTACAATGCAAACAGCCTTCAACTTCAGCACCAACAAAAGGGCAGGAAGCAGGGTATGCAAATACAGACAAGTCTAGTCAGCAGAGATAGCAGTGCCTGTGTAATTGAGGTATTTATATGAGCTTCTAACAAATGGAAGGCATTTTCGGAGAAAAAAAAAATAGGTGAATGGAGTGTGAACCGATCGTGAAATAACAATCATCTGATCGGTTAATAGGTAAGAAAAGAAAAGGTTGCAGAATGATATTCCTTTCACAGTAATAGATGTTGGATGATTGCCAATTACATTCCGGAGAAGTTAAAAGTGGGTTTTTTCAGAGCTGCAAATACCAGGACAACCAACCGTATTCACGTCTGTGAATGAAGTAAAATAAATAATCGACTAAGGGCAGTGGAGTGGCTGTAGTACAATGCACACGCACCTTCAGAAGATACTGCACAATGAGACTCATGATTAATGTCAGGGCATGTTTTTGTGAGGGCCACGAAGAATCCAACACGAGTCTTCAGGATACAAAGAAATAACATTTATTTACAATAACATATATATATATATACAACAGCAGCAACTTCCCTTGCAGCTAACTCCTCTCTCTCTGCTGGTTCCAAACTGGACAGCTTTATTTATGCAGGGAGTCTGCTAATGATTTCTCCGCCCCCCTCATTGGGGAAGCTCATACTCCCACAGGATTGTGGGATTGTCATTAGCCCTCAGCCAATGGTAAGCTGGCAGGTTATAACACATGTGCAGTCGGCGGTAGGAAACAGAATGGATTTCAAGGAACAGGAAACACCATTTTACGGGAAGTTGCTGGGATTGAGGTAAAGTGTTGGGGGGGAGGGGTGGGGGGGAGGAGGGTGCTGCATAAATATAGATGGCCAGAAACCAATCAAAGAAAGGAATTAGAAGGAATGTCTTTGGATGGAATGATTAAGAATGATGACCTCACAGCCACATGGAGTATTGAAGCAGATAAGCATTGGCACACTGGAGGAGGTTTGATGGATGCATGAGGGAAAAGAGAATGGAGAGATAAAAGGGCAGAGTCAGAAAAGATAATTATAAGTAGGAAGAAGGTTGTGTGGATTATTAACAATGACAGGGACCAGTTGGGCTGAATATTTTCTACCTCTGCTGTTAATTCTTTGTATGTCTTTAGATGTTTGGCAGTTACGTGTGAATATTCCCAAGCTTTCGAAAACAATCAATAGCTTTGGGAATATTTCATGTTGTGTCTGTACTTCCCATCACAAAAAAGCACTGAAAATTCCTAATAAATAATACCACCGAGTCAGGTAACATAAAAGATCCTTTCGAACTCCATTACAAGAGTGGCTGGATAGCCAGCATATCTCCATATAACTTTTCACCAAAAATTCCCACTCTTACTTCTCAGGCCACAATCAGTAAAGATAGGCAACAACACCTCCTCCACGATCATCCTCAACACCGGTGCCCCACAAGGCTGTGTCCTCAGCCCCCTACTATACTCCTTATACACCTACGACTGTGTGGCCAAATTTCCCTCCAACTCGATTTTCAAATTTGCTGATGACACCACCGTAGTGGGTCGGATTTCAAACAATGACGAGAGAAAGTACAGGAATGAGATAGAGAATCTGGTGAGCTGCTGCGACGACAACAATCTCTCCCTCAATGTCAACAAAACAAAGGAGATTGTCATCGACTTCAGGAAGCATAGTGGAGAACATGCCCCTGTCTACATCAATGGGAACGAAGTAGAAAGGGTCAAGAGCTTCAAGTTTTTAGGTGTACAGATCACCAACAGCCTGTCCTGGTCCCCCCATGCCGATACTATAGTTAAGAAAGCCCAATAACGACTCTACTTTCTCAGAAGACTAAGGAAATTTGGCATGTCAGCTATGACCCTCACCAACTTCTACAGATGCACAATAGAAAGCATTCTTTCTGGTTGTATCACAGCTTGGTATGGGGCCTGCTCTGCCCAAGACCGCAGGAAACTACAAATGGTCATGAATGTAGCCCAGTCCATCACGCAAACCAACCTCCCATCCATTGACTCTGTCTATAATTCCTGCTGCCTCAGAAAGGCAGCCAGCATAATTAAGGACCCCACGCATCCCGGACATACTCTCTTCCACCTCCTTCCGTCAGGAAAAAGCTACCAAAGTTTGAGGTCACGTACCAACCGACTCAAGAACAGCTTCTTCCCTACTGCCATCAGACTTTTGAATGGACCTACCTCGTATTAAGTTGATCTTTTCTCCACACCTTGCTATAACTGTAACATTATATTCTGCAGTCTCTCCTTCCTTCCCTGTGTACGGTATGCATTGTTTGTACAGCATGCAAGAAACAATACTTTTCACTGCATACTAATAAATGAAATCAAAATCAAAACGTTGCAACCTACTATTTCCCTTAATAACAGATGTTTCCTTTGTCTGAAATATTAGCTTCAAAATAAATCTCTCTTCTCCTGACCTTTAAACCTGATTGTCCCTGACACTACGGACCTGACCAAAACTCCTGAATGTTCTGAAATCCTGAATTTGCCTTCTCTGTTCCTGTGTCCCTTTATTCCACATTCCTTAGTCCATCTACCCAATCTAAACTTTAATAAAGGTGGAATCTTACCACATGTTTCCAAAGTGTCGGGCTCAGACTGAAAATAGGCCTGGAGCTCTTCAACTGCGCAGACCAACTTTCTCTCCAGATCTTGAATTTCTTTTAAAGAAAAAAAGTGAGTGGGCAGGATTTGCGCTGTCACAGCCTGGGCGGGGCCTGTTAAAACTGGAAACCAGCTTCACAGAGATCGGGGCGCCATCTTTAAAGTACACCCTGGCCAGCACTGCAGCTTACGGATCCCAGCCCCATCTCAGAGGTTCCAGGGGTTCGCCCCGCTCCCCTCTGACGATCCTCACCAGCATTCCCCGCCCTCCCCCATCCTGATATTCATCGCCAGCATTCCACATCCCACCGGAATTGTGGAAGTATAGTCAGCACTCTCTCCTCCCTCTGTTCGCTCTCCCCTCTTCCCCCCACCCCCCCCCTAATCACCATGCATAAATGTACCCCCACCATAGGGCTTCCACCAGGGCCTGCCCCATGACACTGGTTAGCACTATTAGATTGGCACTGTCAACCCAGCAGTGTCAACCTGGCAGTGCCAACCCATGCCAGGTGGCATGTCCCTCTCCCTGGGGTATACTTACCTCTCAGCCCCCTAAAGGAACCCCCTCGACTGCTTCTTGTATGGCCAAACCTGTTCTAACCCTTGGTGGCAGGACGGGTGGGACTTGTTAAACGATTGGAAATCTATTCAAATTAGGATTGTGGGTGTGAAGGTTGTGAAATCATGGCGAAGTGCGGGGAAAGTTGGGAAATGCGATCTCTCCGGAGAGAATCGAATTTCCCGATTCTCGTAGGGGTCTTCCGCCCGCGTAGCTGTACCTGTGCACAGCTAGTGCGAGATCACAATCCCCCCCACAGTTTCTTCCTTGAATACTAACTTTGGAAGGGAATTTCACAGGTTGACAACTACGTCGGCACATTTCTAGCTGAACCCGCCCAGTAATAAATGAATGAGATTCGATCATCTCCTCCTCCTGATTTCACTTTTCTTCAATGGTCAGTTCCCTATTCGGCTGGATAGGTCAAAATGAGCCATTCAGTGTCAAAGTTTTGAGCCCTGATTAGTATTTGTTTCCTTCCACCAGGTAGCATTGCAGTGAATCTGCTAACACCTTCCTCATCAATTCTCAAAATGCTTGCAATAACATGCAGGCCCGTATTGCTACCACTACTCTAACTGAGGGTGTCAGTTAAAATGTCACGTGCGCTATGTCTGGGAATGGAATGTATTGGCCTACTGCTGGTGTGTTGACCAGCTCCCTTTGTGTCCAATCTGCTTTTTCCCTTCCATCAGCCTCTCAGTGGAGGTGTCGCCTACTCTTCCTTTTTTCAGTTTTGTTTCTCTTTTAACAATTAGACCTCTTTAGACTAACCTTTTTGTTCTTGGCGTGCACCATCATCGCTTTTGCCACTCTTGCCCTCCACATTATAACAGTCCTTTGATCTTTCATGTTTCCCTATTTGCCCCGGCTCTCCACTTGTTAAAAAGTGCTTAATCTCCAACATCTTCCAGCTATGCTGAACGATTACTGAAACACTGGGGGCAATTTTATCGCCTCTCTTGTGGCCTGTTTGGTGGCAGGGATAATTTAATCAGGCTGGATGTTGGCATGCGAGCACCATGCTGTCTTCCACCGCTGCCAGAATTAAGTCCGGGGCAGGCAAGCCCACGGTCAGACTTACAGCCCCACCGCCATTTGAGGCCCTTGATGACCTAACTTTGGGGAGGGGAGGAAAGTTGAGAACTATATCCTTGCCGACCTTCCTGCCTCCTCCTCCCTGTGACCCCTACCCCATGAAGCTCCTCCCCTTACCTCTTGCCTGTGTGGTTTCTCAATCCTGGTCCTCTGGTTGCTGTTGTTCCCACCTCCTGTCTATTAACGGTTAATCATTGTTAAGTGCCTGCAGGTAAACCATTCTTCTGGTAGGTGGGGATCCCTGAGACTTTGTAGCAGGGGGTGACTATAGACTACACAGGCAAATGTAAATAGAAGTATGTCTGTTTTCCTAAATCTGATTTTCAGTAATTTTATGGGGTGCTTGGTTCTCATGCCCCTCCCCACTTTGCCCTGCTACAAAGTCTCAGGGATCCCCACCTACCAGAAGAATGGTTTCTCTGCAGGCACTTAACAATTGATTAACCGTTAATAGACAGGAGGCAGATGTCTGCCTCTCAGGGACAAGGGGCGGAATTCTCCGCTCCAGCGCGGCATCGGGAAGGCTGTCGTGAACTCGGCCGAGTTTCACGACGGCCTCGGAGGCCTCTACTTGCACCCTATTCACGGCCCCTCTCTGCTCCCCACAAGCCACAAACTAAACTTTGGTGCCATGTTCACGATGGTAGCGACCAGGTGTGGTTGCCGCCGGCGTGAACAGGTCGGGAACGTCAGGCCGCTCGGCCTATACGGGCCGGAGAATCGCGGGTCGGCGGGAAAAACGGCGAGCGCCGATTCCTCGAGTGGGGGGTGGGAGAATCGCGGGGGGTGCCAGGGCGGCGTGTCGTGAGTCGCCCGACCCTCCCGCGATTCTCCCACCCGGTGTGGGGAGCGGAGAATTCCGTCCAGGATGTTCCATCTCAGAGAGCTGCCAGACAATCAGAAGTCTGCCCCGCTTCGGTACCAGCAGCCCACTGCTGGTAGTGCACGTGGGGCTTGAGGAGGTGTTGGTGTTGGATTGGGATTTGCTCAGTGCTTGGGGGTCTTGACGGGGCCTCCATTGGCCTTTGGGGCTTGTTAATGAGGAACCTCGGCCCTGCCATTCTTGTCGCCAATCTGTGCAGGGAAACCGACCAGATTGGCCACTTGGTGTGGGCTTCACCCGCCACCGGTTAAATCCCATGTGGCTCTTAAGTGGGCATTAATTGCCCATTGAAGGGCCTTAATTGGCCCACAAACAGGTGAGCTACCCAACACCATTCCCATCACTGAGACAATTGCAATGGAGGCAGTGTTGTGCTGGTATGCAGTGGACATGCTCTCCACCCAACCACAGGTTTAGTGGCAAGGAAGTGTTAAGTTCAGCCCTATGTTTGATATATATTCTGGTAACTTTAGCGGCATTAATAACATTTCATTAAGTGCAAAAAGGGGCCCACACTAATATAACTCACACTCGCTGTTCCAACCAAATGAAAAGCTCATTGCCCATATCAACTTTAGGTGTAAGCCGATACATTTAAAATAATTTAGAGTGGGAGACTGCACAAACTCCACGTCGACAGTGATCCGGGGGCGGGATCGAACCCGGGTCTTCGGCGCCATGAGGACGCAGTGCTAACCACTGCGCCACCGTGCTGCCCTTTTATTTATACATTTTATATCAACAAAAAAGCATCCCTTTCTCTATAAAGGTTGTCTCTAGATATCTGCTTATTCAGTTAGTTTAGCAGTACGTGCCTTCAGATCCCATACAGTTTAACATGAGTACCAATTCTGGTTCCTAATATTCTAGGATGGGAAAGTGAGATTGGGAACAAAATCTGAAGAGTTTACTCACAGTTTGGTGGGTTGGGGGTGAGTGACACATTAATTTGTGAGGTGTGCCATTTCCTGCACTATGTGAATGATTCTGATATCAATTCATAAATTTTCGTTGAACAGGCCATTTCATTTAATCCAGTTCTTGACCACGAGAGTTCAATGCTCGGAGTTACAAAAGACGATGGACATATTCTCATTAAAAACAGACACAAAGACTCCTCCCCGGTCTCTCCAGTAAAGGGCCCTGAGCTCTGTTGTCTCTGGGAAGCACCTTGACATTGCTCCCGGACAGTAAGCAGTCTTACAACACCAGGTTAAAGTCCAACATGTTTGTTTCAAACACTAGCTTTCGGAGCACAGCTCGTTCCTCAGGTGAGGAGGAAGGAGCAGTGCTCCGAAAGCTAGTGTTTGAAACAAACATGTTGGACTTTAACCTGGTGTTGTAAGACTTCTTACTGTGCTCACCCCAGTCCAACGCCAGCATCTCCACATCATTGGCTCCCAGAAAGTGGGCTTTCCAGGAGGGAATTGATCATCTTTGATTACATGTATCTGCCCTCCTACATTCAGCTCCCTCACCTCGGAAAAGGAGATGGGTAGCACGCTGATAAACAAGGAAGTAAATGGTGCATCCATTCTTTGGCCAAACCGTGATTTACAAAGGCGATGTGACGCTCTGAGACGTTCTGTCAGAAAAGTTCAGCTTCCAAATGAGAATGTATCCATTGGAATCACATGTTCAATATTTGCAGGTCATTTAAATTTGAGATCTACTGATGAAGTTTTTTTTTAAATTTCCAATTAAGGGGCAAATTAGCATGGCCAATCCACCTATCCTGCACATCTTTGGGTTTTGGAGAGCGAAACCCACGCAGACACGGGGAGAATGTGCAAACTCCACACTGACCGTGACCCAGACAGTGACAACAGACAGTAACGACTCCACCACAGTGCCGCCCTTTAAAGATAAAGTATGTTTGATCCAATCATCCCACAGCCCAACACACTGAGGCAACATGCTTATGTTACACATTACATGCGTCTACTTCCAATAGCGTTTCCATGATTTGATCATACGTGTATTTTTAAACTATTTGTGGCATCCAAATTTGTAATAAACTGCGAGGTCGCAGTGTGATTTAACACCTTCAAAAAGACAACGCTCAGCTAGGGATCAGACGCCCCGGGAGCTAAGCAAGTTCATGGCAACTGTAGCATATGTGCAAAGAATTCTGATCTTGGAGCAATAAATCACTTCACTTCTAAGTTACCGAGGGCCCAACCGTGACATTACTGAGTTGCAGCAGTGATTAGTGTTGTTAACTCAGGAAACCCATATTTGCAGTTGATTTTAAACAGGGTTGAGCTTAGATAATTAATTAATAATTTTATTGGCACAAAGAAGCATAACAATGGTGTGGTACACATGCCCCGGTGAATTATGGCATGGCTTAAGTGACAAATTGCACAATTCTTTGAGATTGCTGCAGCAGAAACAGGGCTCTACCAGTTTACTACCAGAAAAGTTTCCAGAAAATTCTAGGTCTATTTTTAGGTTCTGTTGCGAGTGGATGTGTGCCGGAAAACAGGAAAGCAACCATTTTCAAAGATGGAGACGGAGCTAACCTGGTCACAGGCAGTCCTTGACTTTATGCCATTCACGTTTTGACAAACGGCACTTACATTTATAAATTGACACCCTATTTCGAATAGACAATGCCAAGCCAGTGAACAACTTTAAACATTCATGCGGGCACATCGTCATCCTGCGCCGTCCATATCCCTGACTCAAGGCGCTCAGTTGTTTTTCCAACGCAATTTTACTTGGTGAATTTTTGTATTTCAAACCTTTTCTTAAAGTTTATATTTTATAATATTAATTTATTGCCATATTACTTTTTCATAATTGCATGAGTACAAAATTCTGGGTTATTTTGGTGAAGATATTGGGCCTTGATGCAGGAACCAATTCCCCATTTATAATTGTTCTTGTGGGAAAATCGGTTCCGTCTTTCGACGCAATGACCTAAGACCCCATTTCCAGGAACCAATTGTGTCCTAAATCCAAGAACTGCCTGCAATCACTGGCTGATCAGTTTAACATTTGAGGAAAGGAAGCTTTTTGCAGTCTTTATCTAAGTCAGTATTACTAAATATATAGATGAAGGGGAAATAATTAGTGGCTGACAACCTAGATTTCAGAAAGGAAGCTCGTGTTTGATAAACTGGATAGAGCTCTTTGAGAAAATGGCAGAAATGTTGGATGGGAGGAATACAAAGGATGTGCTGTACGTAGGCTTCCAGAAAATTGAAAACTGAAATATAATAATGGATCTGTATAAAATCTTAATAAGATTGTAGTTGTAGGGTGGTGCGTGCAGTATTAGTCTCCACACTGCATGAAGGATTTTGAGGCAATTCAGAGGTTACAGCATAGATTTACCAGAATGCTGCCTGGTATGAGGAAATATAAATACGCAATATATAAAATTGGAGCTGTGATCACGAGAACAGAGAAGATTAATGAACGATATTATAGAAATATTTAAAATTGTGGAGTGATTGGACAGAGTAAGAAAAACAGACTGCTTCCAATAACCTGGTTCCTAAAAGAGGGCATGGATATAAGGTCACTTCTGAAAGATTTAAAATTGAGGGCAAAAGGAACGTTGTTTTACACAGCGGATTCTGAAGTAGCAAAGTCATGCAAGGAACATGTCAAAGAGCAGGTTGATAAGTGATTGAAGGAAAAAAAGGGATAAAGGGATGTGGAAAGAGGGATAAAGGAGTGTAAAAGGCGGGATAAAGGAATGCGGAAAAAGGCAGGCATGTGTTTTTTGGAAATATTGCTGGGCCCATTGTCCAGGTTCTTCGGTGAATTTGATCGTGTAACCTCTATCTGGCATTGCCAGGTTCACAAAGGATAGCCACTGGGAAGAGCTGGTAGAAAAAAAGATCTACTTTCTGCACAGCAAGTCTGAAGAATTTCAGCTCATATTCTGTGTCATTGGCAGCTGTACGACAGCGGAACTGTGGGAGCCAAAAAACGTCTTGTCTGCCTCTAAACCAAATGTAAAAGCAGCTTTAGAAAACCAGCTGTTAATCATGCCAAGGTATCTGCTCAGCCAACTGGGGTGAGAATAAGCCACTCGTGATCCTGTTGCTGTGTAAACATCCACGTGAAATCAATGGTAAGATCGCCACTTCTAAAAGTGCATGCCACAGTTTCAGTGAGCAAATACTGGATCCCCCACTTTATCTTCCTGCTTAACATATTTCTCACAGTACTCCATTTCAGGTCTATTTAAAAAAAACTTGTTTTTTTTCCTTAATGATCCATCCGTTTTGTTCTGGAAGCAGTGACTCATGTAGCAACCTAGATGCCAACACCCTGCATTACCTCACTCAAATGATAGTCTTCTCATGTAGCTCGGCATTCAGAATGAACAGGCTAGCTGCTTTGGAGGGCATTGGAACTGAGCTTAATACTGTTTGCACTTGACATTCGCAGAGCATCATCCTCTGGAGAGGTTAGGAGCAGGAACTCTGGCTAATTATTTTCCACTATCTTTAAAAGTGTTGAAACAGTGCTGGGGTGTAGGTTTGTTGAATGACTGTGGTCTCTCCTTCACCATCTGGCTCAGATTAGCTAAGGCTGCACATTGCAGAGGCGAAAACTTTGCAGGTCTGTCTGGCTTAGCTCCTTTCTGGGCAATTATAAACTGCCCACTACACCACCAGGGAAGCATCCTGGCTGAAAAGCAATCATCTCCTCCAATCCGCCACAGCTCGGGATTTCTAACTAAGAATAGATGATCTTGCCTCATGATTGATCACACTTCACCTTATCGCATTAGTAAGTGATTCCTCTTAACGCTTCAGTAGAATATCAATTGATTGGGACAACCCAATCGGCATGTTCAGCTTATTTTAAATGAGAGTTTTAGTTAGGCGATGTTTGTGTTAAAAAGTGTATTGGGAAGAAGGCAACAAAGTGGTAAAGTATATCACTGACACTTACAGCATCATGAATTTTTATTGAATTTTAAAACTATTGGAATCACTGCACTGCACCTTTGAGTGCATAGTAGTTTTTTTTTATTGATATCCTCAAAAGAAACGACCGTGTATGATTTGCATGGCCAAACAGGAGATTAATGTACAACCAGAGAGTAGTGGAGAAGCAGAAAGCCAATACTTACTGTTAAGCGTTTGGAAGCATCCACCTCAATCATTCCCTTTAAGAGATTTTGACAGTCCGGCGGTATAAAGTGTGGCATATGAAACACTCCACGTTTTACCTTTTCCAATAACTGTCTCAGATTATCATCATCAAATGGCAATGCTCCCTACAAAAGCAGGAAAGATCAGTATTAACATTCTAGTTTTATAAGTCAACAGATAAGTCTCGCGTCGGAAGCATACTGAACGCAATTTTCATTTCTTAGAACAGTTCTGGATTTGTTTCAGGACAAACAGCGATTAGCTGAAGTAACTGCGACACTTTGTTGAGTGTCGAAATGTAGAATAATTATAATTGAAGTGAAATTTCACAGAGGAGCAAACATTTCTGATTTCCTCAACTATCACCCCTTTATGTATTGCCTTTATGCTCGATACTGGTTGTTGTAGAGCACCTCTCATGATCTCAGGACGGCCCAACGTGCTCTAAAGCCGAATAATTACCTTTGAAGTGTAGTCACTATTTCAATGTAGAAAAAAGAGAATGCAATTTGCGCACTTGAAAAACAGCAATAAGATAAAGAGCAGTTAATCGGCTATAATGATGTGGAAAAAGGGATAATAGGAGACCGGGGAGAACACTCCCTCTCTTCTCTGAATTCTACCTTACCATCTGAAAAGAGGGTAGAGCTGGCTTTGGTTAAAGGGGCTGGTTTAGCACACTGGGCTAAATCACTGGCTTTTAAAGAAGACCAAGGCAGGCCAGCAGCACGGTTCAATTCCCGTACCAGCCTCCCCGAACAGGTGCCGGAATGTGGTGACTAGGGGCTTTTCACAGTAACTTCATTGAAGCCTACTCGTGACAATAAGCGATTTTCATTTTAACGCTTCCTGTTAAAGACCAACACCTCTGACCATGTAGACCTCTGATCCCCAGTACTATTCTGATGTGCCAGCCTAGATGATGCACTCAACTCTCTGGAGCACGTGGAAGAGGAATAGAAGACATTTTGGATTCATATGGACTAGGATGTACCTTTGAGCGTTTAGATGGTTAGGAATATTCTCACTTTAATAAACAAAACAGTGTTCCAAAATCACTATAATCTTATTTGACACTGCCAGTAGGAACTTTCCTAAGTGAGTCTTTGGGTGGGATTTATCGGCCACCTCGCCAGCAGAGGTGGTCCGCCAGCAGGATCTACCAACCCCTTCAATGTCAATGAGATTTCCCGGTGACAGCACCCGCCTCGTCGCCAGGAACCCCATGCGCCGGCATGGGACCAGAATTTCCCACCGGCGTGAATCTCCGGTGAGCCCCGCCCGTCGTCTGTGGACTAAATAATCCCCTATTTGCAGCCACTAGGAATGAGAAAGTATAACCACAGGATACATACAAAATGACTAACGGCTCCCAATTATTCTCTTTCATTTTTTTCTCCAGAGTGCAGGTACAATAAATAATGGCACAGATACAAATGCGCCTTTCGTGTAGCATAACACGTGCAAAGAGAAGTACCAGGTAACACAATACAAGTCAAAACACATTATTTAAAGTCTTGAGGAACTGAATCTTCTCTATAAAGATACAAATAGCCTCAGAAAATATTTATCGTACTCACAAATAAAAATAAGTTTCAGGCAATCTCATATTGCAAAGGGATTTCTACGAGCTGCAGGGAAAACAATATTGTTTGCCTTCAACAAGTGGCATGGGAGGGTGAAAAGGCAAAATCCATTTGGTTCTGAATTGGCATTCAGAAAATATTTCTGTCAATTAAAATGGATTTTCCTGGAGCTTTGGAAAGAACACCCATGAAAAACTGCGGTTAAAGTGGTAATTATTCTTGTTGCGCTGCTTTCATCGGTGTAATGGTCTTTTGCTGTCAGTAGCTCAGATAATCGGAAAAGTGAGGAAAATAAGATACAACATTGGCTAAGCAATGAACTCTGATATGTTTAATCTTCTGGGACTGAGTGTTTGACTGCAAGTGATCATTCCCATTGTTAAGCGTAGATAATGAGACTGATACAAGAATACTAAATCCAAATAGTGAAAGTAAAAGGCTGGAGGGCCCATTTGAACCCTCCCTTGGGCAGAAGGAGTTTACTCTTTGTTTACTCTGATCCTGCTGTATTTCTGTGGGGTGGAATTTTCAGCAGGTGAGGGTGACATCTTGCAGGAGGTGGTGAGGCCTCCTTTAAATGCACAGCTTGTACTGGGCCTGACTCTAATTTTAATCCGAGGCCTGCAGAGGGAACCTACTGTGGCTTCTATACCGGGCCAATTTGGTGGAGAGGGAACAGAGGAGGCTTTGAAAGGTAGCTTGTGTGGTGATATGATTTGCATACCTGTCTGCCATTGGGGCAGAACACCGGCTTACCATTGGCCCCGGTTGGTCATGTGCCTCTCGACCGATTGGTCGAGAGGCTGAGTTAACCACGCCTCCTTGCCGAGGTATAAATAGTCAAACGCCTGGCGGTCGTCCATTTTATTGTAGACAACCGCAGGGCTAAGTTCTCTAGTTTATTAAAGCCTAACTTTTGTAAAGCAACTCGTCTCTCGTGCAATTGATGGCACATCAGCTTGATTCCATTTTTAGTTTCCTTGTTTAAGAGTAGGTGTCTTCTCTACATTCCACAAGGCACGTTCAGCCCTCCACTGCCTTCTGCTTTCCTCCCGCCTTACCGTCTATGATGCCCTTCTGAACTCGATCCAAATAATTTATCTGAATGGTAGGGATTGATCCCTAAGGACCCCAGTGCCAGCCTCCCGAACTCCATGCCCGCTTGCCTGCCACGCAGCTAGTGAGCACTTCCCACTGGATTGAGGTGGGGAAATAATCTTTGTGAGTTAAAATTTTCTTGACCTCAAGCTTTAAGGTCAAGATATTGTGCTGCTGTCTGTCTTGGTCCCAAGATGCAGAACTTGAACTGGGAGTTGAAATTAGGCCTAATGTCCCCCGGTGTTGTTCAGAGATTTTTAGTCTGCTTCATAATTGAACTTGGTTGCCATTCAACAACTGACATGTTAAAAACAATCCCTCTCTTACTTCAACATCAACACAATGCAATATAATCTCTCTAATTTAGCTGCTGGGGTGTCAAATGAGGTGTTAAAGTAAAAAGCATACTATTCATGAAAGGAATAATGAATAAAGGGATTTACTCCGATATCAGCAAGGGCCGCTGTCGGGCGGTACTGACAGCAATGGCAGCTTTTCCCGTTGCATCGTTTGGAACTTTGAAGAAAAAGCCGGCAGGCAGGGGTTCCAAGCCTTCTCGCTGTCAGGCGGCCTCTGATTCATCCACCCAACCATCAACTCGGCGAGTCGATGATCTGGATGCCATTTTTAAAGGTCGTCCCAGCGTACAGCGCACACCAGGAAACAACCTTCACCCAGTGCAAATCCTGGCACCACCCTGGCACCCCAGTATTTACCTTGGCAGCCCTCGGTTTTAACCTGACATGGTCTTGCGATGACCCTCTTCCCTCAGAGTGTGAGTTCGCCTCCGAGCTCCCTGGGAGTACTGCTCGCCAGGTGCACATCTTCCGAGACCAGTCGCACTGCACGCCATTCTGACATCACAACGCCATGGACCATTTTCCGATGGGGGTTGGGGGGGGGGGGTATGATGCTGGGGCTTGGACCCAGTAATGAGGTGTTAATTTATAACAATGAAGTTCTCGACATTGAACGTCGGGAAACGTGACCCGCCAATGGTGGGGGGAGGGGACGATCGCTTCTTGCTTTTATGTCGACATGGAACTTTGGTTCATGCGATATCATGCGATATTTTCCTCTCTCGTTGCCAAATCCATCCGACTTGAATGGGAGCATAAAATCCCGGCCAATTTATCATGAACAAAATAGGTTAATGTATAAACAGGAGAACTAAGAACGGTTAATATAGTTTGATATGTTGTGGGCTTTTCCTGACACGTTTGTCTATTTGCCCACAGCAATAAGGGTGGTTTCCTATATGAACCAAAATCCTTTATAGGAGCCAATGGAATATTGTTCCATGGGACTAAAAATGACCATTTACTAAAATAAAATGCATTGAGAACGAGACATGATGTCCACCATGTTCTCCTATGTGCTCCAAAAGGCAATAAATACTGACAGAACATTACATTTAATCTAAACCTAATAAATAAATTCAACCTTATTTAAAAGTAAGGTTCTGTGTGAAACTACTGATACAATATTAACTTATTCAATCGACTCTTTCAATGCTAGAAATTGTCTTTAAAAAACGTGGTTCTCTTCAGCGGTTTATGGCAGACTGTGCGATGGATGATAAAGGTCAGATTGACGTTGCAGGGAATGTCTGTTTGGCCTCATTGTCTATCATAGAATTTACAGTGCAGAAGGAGGCCATTCTGCCCATCGAGTCTGCACCGGCTCTTGGAAAGAGCACCCTACCCAAGCCCACAACTCCACCCCATCCCCAGAACCCAGTAACCCCACCTAACCTTTCGGGATGCTAAGGGGAAATTTAGAATGGCCAATCTAACTAACCCGCACATCCTTGAACTGTGGGAGGAAACCGGAGCATCCGGAGAAAGCCCAAACGTTGTTACTTTGATAGTGTGAACCAGAAGGCTGTTCTTCCCGCTGGGTGTATGTCTTTATTTTGATATTAATGCAAACGCATTTGAAGGCAAGATCAGATTATTCTCAAGGGTCAGACAACTGATATGATAACAATTCTAACATTTACGCAGTGTGGGCAGTAGTTTCTCGGGCATCTGAGATGATTCATTTGTCTTCACCAGCTGACTCCTCTTAGAACAAGGTTCCCTTGATGTTTCGGGGATTCATTTTGGTCTCTGAACTCTCAAATATCAATATCAAATATCAGCTCCCAAACATACTTTGACTTAATCAATTTCCGAGCCCAGGGATCTTAACATCAAAGTATGGCTACATTTCGCTGGAGTGGTGGATCTTTCTGGCAAGGCCTTGTGTCACAAAAACAAACAAACACTATTCTCCCCAGACCTAGGTGGAAATCTTTAAATCACAGTTATCTATCCCAAGTCATGTCAAATAGAAACAGTAATTTTCTTCATTTGATGCATTTTATTTGATGCAGCACAAAGCTTTGCTTGATTTTCATCATGTACACAATCGATAACTGAATTTGATTTTTACTCCTATTGCCCCAAGCTGTTTTTCAATTTTCTCCCCCCAATTCGGACATCTCCACATCAGACAATATTTTACCTGCTGCTGGCTTCCACAACTCTGTCAGTGGTCTGTCTGAGTGACCTTCTGAAGATGTGCACGTGTAACCCAGACCAACACAGCAGCAGGGGAGGAACCATTTTGTAAAATCACATTTATTTTCTGTTTTTCCAGTAAATTGCGAGTTAGGCTGTGGCCAAATTGCCGGATATATTGGGATCTAAACCTTTCTCTCCAACAACATCTTTCTTGTCTTCTCTATTCTGGCATTTGTTTTTTGGACTTTTACATCCTCAGCCGGGATTCTCCCCTACCCGGCGGGGCGGGGGGGTCCCGGCGTGTTGGAGGGGCGTGAACCACTCTGGCGTCAGGCCGCCCCAAAGGTGCGGATGTCTCTGCATCTTTAGGTGCCAAGCCCTCACATTGAGGGCCTAGGCAGGTGCCGGAGTGGTTGGTGCTCCGCCGGCTGGCATGGACGGCCTTTGGCGCCACGCCAGCCGGGGCTGAAAGGACTTCGCCGGCCGGCATAAGTCCGCGTATGCGCCGGAGCGTCAGCGGCTGCTGGTGAAGACAATGGTGAAGGCGGAAGGAAAAGAGTGCCCCCACGGCACAGGCCCGCCCGCCGATTGGTGGGCCCCGATCACGGGCCAGGCCACTGTGGGGAAACCCCCCGGGGTCAGATCGCCCGCGCACCCCCCCCCCCAGGACCCCGGAGCCCGCCCGCGCCGCCAGTCCCGCCGGCCAGGTAGGTGTTTTGATTCCCGCCAGCGGGAGCGGCTTGACAGCGGCGGGACTTCAGCCCATCGCGGGCCGGAGAATCGATGGGGGTGGGGGTGGGGGGGAGGGGGGGAGGAGGGGGGAGGGGGGGGGGAGGGCAAATGGCGCGGCACGATTCCTGCCCCTGCCGAATCTCTGGTGGCGGAGAATTCGGGACACTACGGGGGCGGGATTGACGCTGGCCCCCGGCGATTCTCCGACCCGACGGGGGGTCGGAGAATCCTGCCCCTTGTTCCTTTGAAGGGTCAAATGCACCAAGTGCCCTTCCTCCACCAGACATCAGCACCGCACATCTTTTAATCTAACTAATTTGTTCTACTAACTAACATTTCCTTTGCTTCGCTTCCCCCAAATCTTAAATCTGAATCCCCTAGTTCATGTGGACTCGACATGCCGAAGTGAATATTGGCATATTTTCTGCCCTTTCTTTTAAAATATTAGAACTGAGTAACCAGTTTTACATTCTTTGCTGTTCAACTGGGCGAACCAACAGAATGTAAGAGTGACTCAAATGAAACATTCAGACAAACCAACTGACTCAGACACTCACTCACTCTGAAACTCACTCACTCCGACACTCACTCACTCCGACACTCGCTCACTCCGACACTCGCTCACTCCGACACTCACTCACTCCGACACTCACTCACACAGACACTCACTCACTCCGACACTCACTCTGACACTCACTCTGACACTCACTCAGACACTCACTCAGACACTCACTCAGACACTCACTCACTCTGAAACTCACTTACTCTGACACTCACTCACTCCGACACTCACTCACTCCGACACTCACTCACACAGACACTCACATAGGCACTCACTTGTCTTGATTGGTATCATATTTTCTAACAAGCTGCTCAATTCTGGTGGTATCTTTGGCTTTCCATGTACTTGGTATTATATTACAAATAATAATGGCCAGGCTGGCAAGTGCTGGTTGGATCAGGGTGCCAAAGAGAAACAGTCTTCACCCTTCATCTCGGGCGGGAAAGGATGAGATGCCTCAATATGAATCCCCTTCAGATTTGAGGCACCCTTCTCTTGGGCACCTGGGATCTCCAGCCCCCCCTCCCCTACCTTCGTAATCAGACTAACCACTGAGACCGAGATCAACCCCAGCCCTCTCCCAATCCCCTAGGGCATCCCCTACCCTCCACCCCCAGGATTCCTGGTGCTTAGCTGAAGTGCTGTCCCGGGACTTGGGCTTAGGCACAGTGCTGCAGTACCACTTCTGGCCACTGCAGTGCTGTACCAGGAGGGAAAGGAGAGGTATTGGTCAATATGATTGAGCGACAGCAATCCAAAGGTGGTACTTCCATCCAAGGGCAGAATGGAGTCCGCCAGCTGCCAATTAATACTAAATTGAGTGTAAATTCACAGGGTGCAGGCCTTCTTTTAAGCAAACTGCTTTTAGGCAGGTAGGCCAGCAGGTCGGCCTTTGGTGGGGGTGCTCTGTGTGCATCAGTGGCAGCCCCCTCCACAAAGATGATAGTCTCCCCCTTTTTAACCACCTTGCCCAGACTCTAAAACCCACCGTCCCACCTCCCACCAGCCCCTTCCCGAATTTACAGGATCCCTTCCTGACCTAAAGGCCCAGGACCGGCCTCACTCTGAACTCCATTGCACATCCTTGTGTGTCTGCCCCTTCCACCGAGAGGCAGGAGTCCCACTCTCTGCCTGTTTAGCCTGGTGGACATGGGCTTGGGCTGCAGTGCGCGTCGGCTGCCTGCCAACTCTTGCAACAGGGGGATGAGCAATGTGACACCCTGCCCCATGACATCCATAGTATTTACACAATATCTTGTTTACACTAATCGGAACTAGTATATAACATTTGTTAAAGGTTGTTTTATAAAGAAAAACACTGCGATATACCTAATAGGCTAAAAAAAATAGCTGTATATTATCCACTGGCGAGCAACCTCCCAATTTAATGGGCTGGATTTTCTGGGCCCTTTGGATACTGGGCTTCTTCGGCCTTGCTGACGTCAATGGGGACTTAAATGGATTACTGCCGGAAATCCGAGGCAGCATTGCCGGAAAGACAGAGAATGTATTATAGATAGAATTTACAGTACAGAAGGAGGCCATTCAGCCCATCGTGTCTGCACCGGCTCTTGGAAAGAGCACCCTACCCGGCCACACATCTCCACCCTATCCCCATGACCCAGTAACCCCACCCAACACTAAGGGCAATTTTGGACACTAAGGGCAATTTAGCATGGCCAATCCACCTACCCTGCACATCTTTGGACTGTGGGAGGAAACCGGAGCACCCGGAGGAAACCCACGCAGACACAGGGAGAACGTGCAGACTCCGCAGAGACAGTGACCCAAGCCGGGAATCGAACCTGGGACCCTGGAGCTGTGAAGCAATTGTGCTAACCACTATGCTGCCGTGCTGCCCTACTGCAATTAAAAAATAATCATCTCAAAAAATAAAGTGATTGATTCTTGTATATTTGGAATGGCGATTTAGACCAATCTCTTAAAATAAATGCAACTCCATTGGGTTCTTTTTTACATGAAGAAGTAATGACAAAAGTCTCTGCGATTTAAGGTAAACCCTCAGTGTTTAAGCCTCAGCGTCAAATACATATTTCAGTGTGCAACAGAATTGATCCCCAGGCCATGATTAATGTTGGCTCTAAATAAAAGCTTTCTGTTCAAAGGACAAGCCTGTGTAATTAATGTCAAAAGCACAGAAGCAGAGATCAGGACCCGCATTAAATAATGATGAAAGAAAAATGGCTGTTTCAAAATGTCAAATCATATGTTCTTGTGGTGTACAATAAGTTTAGTATAATTAGGTTCACCATGGTTCCAAATGCAAATGGAAGCATTTATGCAATTTTTCTGTCGCTCAATCTTTTTTCTTTAAACATTTTTATTAGCTTTTACAAAAATGTTTTTGTGACGCAATTTACATTGCACATATTTAACCAACGTTTAACAATCCTTTCCTCAACCCGCAAACAATTCATCAACTAAGTAACTACCCTCCCCTTTTAGCTGCTGACTGAGGTTAATGAGATATGAACGGACGTCACCTTGAATGAAAACCTCCTCATCAATCTTAACAACGGCAATTGTAAGAAAATAAAATGTCAAATATTTTGCTTCTTTGCAAGATTACAAAGCCAAATTCAAAACAAATTGTTCATCTATTTTTAGGTTTCTGAGGTCCTCCAAGTTCATTTCTGTTTGGAATATCGAACAATATTCCTGCAGCTGATATTCAAAATTCTTGGGATCGTGGGTAACTTGAATCCCAATGTTCTATTTGGTATAATTATTATGTCAAAAAGGATACACAGATTCAAGCAAGGAAAGTGGAAGTTGAACAGGAAGTTTAGATTTAACAGCATTTTACAAAAGATGGTGCTTATCAGAAACTTGTGTTGACAATATTCAAAGGGAACTGGATAATGAACTGGCAGAGAAAGGGGATGGCGGGGCCTGCGAGATAGCAGTGTACGGTATTCTTGCAACTATGGAACAGGCCATGCTGGCTCACTTGCTCTTTAACGTAGCAGGACCAAAGAGATTTCAAAATTCCTTCTCAAAATTACCATTGCTCCAAAGAAAACTAAATTTCATAATGATCTCGAGTTATCTGACATTTAACCATGATCAATAGGAAACGATTCAAGACAAATGTAGGAATGGCCCCAAGACAGGAGAATATCACATAATACCCCAGAGCAGATTATGCTTACAAGACATTATAGGAAATTCAAAAGGGAAGCAAGTATGAGAAATGTTAGGAACCTATAATGAGTTTTTAATACTCTACTACGTGCTGTCCCTTGGTGACATTGCCTGAAGGCACAGCGTTGGTTTTCACACATAGGCTTACGACACCTAGCTCCACCTCACTGGCACCTCTTTCAATCCCTCTACTGCTACTAAATAATCAGACAGCTTATCTGACATCCAGTATTGGGTGGGCACACATGTCATGCAATTGAATATTGAGAAGACAAAAGCCATTGGGAAAATTCAATTCCCTAGCCACCGTTTCCATTTCTCTCCCTGGAAGCTGTTTGAGACTGAACTGGGCTGCAACCTGAGCTCATCAGAAGCTGAAATCCTGATTCATTCATTTGTTACTTCTAGACTTGACTATTCCAATGTCGTCTGGCTAATCTCTAACATTCTACTCTCTATAAACTTGAGGTCACCCAAAACACTGCTGCTTGCCTCTTGCCCCTGTGCCCATTGACCTAGAATGGGCACCTAATCAGGAAACCTCTTGATTTTAAAATTCTCACTCTTGTTTTCAAATTTGTCCATGGCCTCAGCCCTCCCTAGCTCTGCCGCATCCTCAGGCTCCATAAACGCCTGCAAAATCTGCGCTGATCTAATTCTGGCCTCTTTTTTAAAAATGTGTTTTTATTGAGGTTTTTGTCATGATAGGGACATATTAGGAGTTGGGTCCAAAAGTGGGGTCCAAGATGTAGCAGGTAATTTAGGGGTTAACGACTGAGGGAAAAGACTGTGAGCAGCAGAGTGAGAGAGGTATGCCCACAGCTTGTTTTGCCTTGTTCCATCCAGACTTAACCTTGTTAGTGGGAAGAAACAGGATGTCCGTTTCAGCCAGGATGATCAACTCAAGATCCATTGTCATTCAGGCCAACCTTGTTTGACCAGCCATTATCCCATCATAGAGTCTGATTACTTATTTGTTGGTCAATGGTAGGTTAGTTACATATGAATGGCATAGCTCTGTTATTTTGTAGGAACGAGAGCGGGGAATCAACCAAGATAACAATAATGGATTCTAGTCTGGACACCACAGGGGAGAATCTTTGCAGAGGGGATGGGTGGAGTATAAAGAGAGAGCAAGAAAGAATGCTGTTCTGAACAGTTACAGGGAGAAGACTTTGGAAAGCAGGCAGTGAGATCATGAAAGTTACCATCGAGGTAGGCTTTTGGAAAGGGTTCTGAACAAGTGTCCCAACAGAAGAAAAATTTCTTCAAGAAGGCAATTTTGCCTTGGCCTGTCTGTGTAAGCAGCAAGAGAGTTGCATGGTTATGTAAAGTGATGCTTAATGAGAACTAGTGTGTTAAGGTTAAGAAACTGCATGTAATTTGGATTTGGATTTTGTTTATTGTCACACGTACTGAGGTCCAATGAAAAGTATTTTCGTTATGAAAAAGTAAGATTGTTATGAAATTTAGATTTCTTTGGAGCATTCGTAGTGTTGAGAAGGAATTTTGAAATATTTTTGGACCTGCTACGTTAAAGAGCAAGTGAACCAGTATGGCCTGTTCCACAGTTGCAAGCGGCTCAACAGATCATTAGGTTCATGAAAAGAATTTTTAAAAAAAAATACATAATAGGGCATAACAAGGTCCACAATATAACTATATAACACCGGCATTGGGTGAAGCATACAGGGGTGTAGTGTTAATCAGGTCAGCCTATAAGAGGGTCGTTGAGGAGTCTGGTAACAGCGGGGAAGAAGCTGTTTTTGACTCGATTCGTGCATGTTCTCAGACTTCTGTATCTCCTGCCTGATAGAAGAAGTTGGAAGAGTGAGTAAGCCGGGTGGGAGGGGATTATGCTGCCCGCTTTCCCCAGGCAGCGGGAGGTATAGATGGAGTCAATGGATCGGAGGCAGGTTCATGTAATGGACTGGGCTGTGTTCACGACGTTACTGTCAGAGCTGAAATGGAAGTTTAAATATTCTTTTCTTCTCTTTTGTTGTAATAAAGTTTGTTTACAAAATAACCACGCCTTATTTCTTATATTTGCATTCCTGGAACAAATCGATCTTTCTGCACCGCATGATAACTTAAAAGAGTTATGGCATCTGGTCCTAGCCACAGCTGAGAGCTGACCAGGTATCTGTAACATTTTCAAGTTTCTTTATAGTACTCACATTAAAACAAAGGAAAAAGAAAAAAAAACATAAGGTATCAGTGCAAAACAGGTACAACACATAACAAAGGTCGATGCCAATATAGGAACAAGTGAGACTGGATGAGTTGGGGACAAAATCCCCAATGTGTTCCTGCCACATAAACAAAATTGGTCAGCACCAGGCAGGATACAGTCAACAACACAGAGTTGTATCATACCCACAGCTTTAGAACAGAAAATAACAGTGGTAGAAATATACCCGAGAACCCCAGAGCTTGAGGGAATTACATTGACACCCATATCACAATCAAATGCCCTTACTGTACCAGGACAGATCAGACAACCATCATATATCTATAAGACGATAAGGAGAGGACCGAGCACGACATGTCCAAGGAGATCCCAAGCCTCAAACCTCAAACGAGGGTCTCCCATAGAACATTAAGAAACGTTTAAAGAGTAAGAAACAAGCAAAAAGCAAGACCCTAGCTACCAAACCCCACCCTCTGGGTCTCAGGTCCAAGGGAGGAACAGGCCGTCAGACCACCGAACAATGACAGGTCCCTTTGGGGGCACCAGAATAGCCATAAGGCGCAAGACCAAGAAGAATATTAACAGATCCCGGCCGGGAAGGGAGAAACCCGCCCAGGGAGAAAGGGGGGGGGGGGGGGGGCTGTAACTCGACAACCAGGACCACTCATGAAAAAGCTGAAAGGTAACCACAAGACCACTTATAACAAAGACCATATAGGCAGCACGGATGCACAGTGGTTAGCATCGGTGTCTCATGGCTCTGGGTCACTGTCCATGAGGAGTTTGCACACTCTCCCCGTGTTTGCGTGGGTTTCACCACCACAACCCAAAGATATGCAGGGCAGGTCGATTGGCTATGCTAAATTGACCCTTAATTGGAAAAAATGAATTTATAAAAAAAAAAACAGACCATGGCACTGAGACTCGCCATCGAAACATTCCATAAGTACTCAGAAGAAAACGAAGAACCAAGTCAGGGATTCAATGGAAGCCACACCTCATTCTCTCATAAGGAAGAAAACAGACAAGGAGAAAGAACAAGCACTGTCAGAACTATTTGTACGGACTACGGTGCTGCATGGGCTACCCACCAAGGCATACAAAAATGGACTAGAGCCTCCCAACTGAACTACAGAGGGACCTCACTCCTGCCCCGGGGAAAAGAAAAGGACACCCCCATTCCTTGGGGACAGCAGGAAGCCGAGTCTGGTGTCGGGCGTGGTCTAGCCCAGCACCATCACAAATAGACTCAGGGGAATCTAACCCCAGGAACTTCCACCCCCCCCCCCCCCCCCCCCCCCCCCCCCTCAACCCTCACATCCCATCGAGATTGTACCGAGCCAATCCTAATCAGGACAAGGCACTTCTCCTGCCACGCAGGAAGAAGGGACATATAACGAACAAAGAACAGTACAGCACAGGAACCGGCCCTTTGGCCCTCCAAGCCTGCGCCGATCATGATGCCGGTCGAAACTAAAACCTTCTGCATTACAGGGATTCCTATCCCTCTATTCCCACCCTATTCATGTATCCATCAAGATGCCTCTTAAATGCCGCTATTGTATCTTCTTCCACCACCTCCCCCGGCAACACGCTCCAGGCACTCACAAATTGACCCCAAGCAATGGGGAACCCCAACATCAAAGAAGAACCGTCCAGACACCCACATTGCTGGTGCCCTGGGAGGGAGGTCCGGTCCTCTCCCCCGATGTCCCGGGGCCCCGCACCACCCGACCAGGCCAAGTCAATGCCAGAACCATGATGCCCGCCCCTCTCCAGATGGGAGAAAAGAAGTGAAGAAACCTCCCGGGCAGGTGGAGGGGAAACACCGTCTCGTAAGGTAGAGTCAGAGCCACCCTTATTCTCAGTAAAGTTTCAACAGCAATTCAGGAAAGGAGATCCATCTCAGGAGAAAAGACTAGACCTTAGGGAAGAAACAAATATATCCCAGTCCTCATCAGGCTAACGAATAGTCTGCCCAGGCTTAAAAAGATAAAGACACCAATGCTCAGGATTGGAGTTAAAAGACAACAAACTGAAAGTGGTTAGCTCTGACTGGGAGGCACGTTCCTTGATCACAGCGAGGACAAACTAACACCGTCAACCCCCATTCCCCACCCCGGCTCTGCTTATTTTTCTTTTAGGTGGGACGGGAGGGAAGTAACCACGGAGAGGCCGTGGCATTGTGGTATTGTCACTGGGCTAGTAATACAGAGACCCAGAGTAATTCTCTGGGAACTGGGCTCGAATCCCACCAGGGAAGGTGGTGAAATTTGAATTCAATAAAACAAATCTGGAATTAAAAGCCTGATGATGACTATGAAACCATTGTCAATTGTCGTGAAGACCCATCTGGTTCACTAATATTCTTTGGCGAAGCAGATCTGCTGCCCTTCCCTGGTCTGGCCTACACGTGACTCCAGATCAACTGAAAGGTGGTTGACTATTAAATTCCCTCAGGGATGGGAATAAATGCTGGCCCACCCAGCGACACCCACATCCCATGAACGAATAAAGAAAAAACCCAGAAATCACCCCCTTCCTTCCACCGCAAGGATTATTAGACCAAATAAAATCTACATATATTTTGGACAAAGAATAATGTATTCAACATTCGGTTAAAAATGATATCAATGGTCGGCCATCATCTCCACCCCATTCCCTTCCATGTAAACGTACAAAATTGACAACTTCAAGTCAACAACAACATGATCAACTAGGAGGAAAGTCCTGCAACCAAGTTGCAGGAATTCAAGGCAGTCCTCAGGATGAAGACGTCTTCACTGGTGTACAAAAAAGGCCAAAATCACGGATAGGGCAGGGTCAAGATCAACAATCACTCATCAGGGTCTCTCAAGGATTCTGACGATTGAAGCACGAGGCACCATCACTTCCATCGTGCCATCTCACCAAAAGCCCAGCGACAACAACATGGGGGGGGGGGGGCTGACTCGACCAACTCAGCCACCTCCAACCCCTCGTGACCAACATCCAGACCAGTGGTTGGAAGGCCACACCGACCCCAGGCCGAGAAGACAGGGTTAAGTGTGCTTTGTTGAATTTAATTTGACCAGCCACAAGGTGGAGATTCCCAAAACATAGGGCAGGATTCAGAGGAACAGAATTCTATTTCCGGTTTCGGGTGGGTTTTGCACGGTGTTTTTCAGTGCCTGCAGCACCGAGAAAGTTCCCACTATTGGAAGGCAATTTGCCGTTTATTTTGCCCTCGGGGAGGAACTCCCCGTCAAGGTCGCACTTTTGTCACTTCCTGCACTGGGGAGCTCAGCTCGCCATTGAAGGAAGACTACTCGTGGGTCAGGGCAGCGTTTTTAAAGGCAGCCCCGATCTTCCGACCCCACTCAGCGCCACCACCGTGGCCTCAGGAACCCCCCCACTTCACACAACCTACCTCTTCTGGGGTCTTTGAACCCCCCCCCCGCATCCCACCTCTATCCCACCTCTTTTACTCTTTTAAGTAAGGTACCCCTGGGGCCAACCCCTAGCATGGGCGACATGGCATCATGGGAGCCTTGGCAATGGGAGCCTGGTACCATGGCAGTGCGCCTGCTGGCCTGGCAGTGCCACCCAGGCAATAATAGGGTGGAACTGCCAGGATGGCCGACCGACAGTGCCAAGGTGCCTGGGAAGTGCCTGGGTGCCACCCTGCTCTGTCCCCGGCCACCCGCTGGTCTCCACAGGCCTGGGAGACGCCACGAGGTGCTGTCACGACTGGTCCATGTTTGTGGAAACCAGTGCTAAACGGCGCCCTGATGAGATCTCCCAGGTGAGGCCATTAGTTCCCGGGCAGCAGTTAGCGACTGCGAACGTGGAAAATGACACCGGAGTTCTTCCCCTGCATTATTTTAAACTTTCATCTTCCATATTTTCCTTTGATGGTTTACAACTGCAACATTAAAACAATTTGGGTGCACATTTGGAGGAAAAAAAACAACCTTTTGACATAATTTTAAGAATGTCATTTAATCCAGCATGCTTTGGGAAACGGGGAAAGTACTGATGAAAAGACACTAGTTCGACAGCCTTTTAAACTTGCTGAACGTACCCAGCTGAGAAACTCCAAACAAATATCATCAAGGGAAACACAGATAGTACAGCAGCGAGGCACTCATGGTTTGGTTTATGAAGGATTGGCCTTGAATCTAGATGAGGTGAAGCACAGCGTTTGAGCAAATACAAACATCTTTTTCCTGGAAAATTAACTCTCAGGGGCTTCACATAATGGAAAGCAACTGGAGAAGATAAACGGAGGTGCAGAGGCCACAATCCACAGGTCAGCTAGTTAAGCAACGAAGGCACAGGGCCAGGGAAAACAACCGGCCAGCAGAGCGACCATGCCAATGTTTTAGAGCAAAGCGTCTCCACAGGCAAGACCAACGTCCTGCAATTTCAGTCCAGTGCTTTCAGTGCAACAGGACTGGATACTACAGCAAACGGTGCAAGACAAAATCTCTGAAACGCACAGAAGGTCCAAAGATTATCGACGAGGCGGAGACTGCAATCCCAGAGGACGCACAGCCAATATTCTTGAGTCAGGTCAAAGATTTTGGTTTCTAATTTTGGAATGCGGGCGTGAGTCAACGGCCATTTAACAAATGTTAAGTTAGACACAGGAATCAGTGTAACAATCATGTTGGACAAAGCACCATGTTTTAAAAAACCTCTGGCTTCGAACAACGGACGTACCATTCGATGGGCCCGGAGCTAACCGCAATACCTCCAGTGGAGAATGGAAAAGAGCGCGACCAGCAGTCCGTTGAGCCTCAAACTCCAGCTCCAAAGACATTAGACATTACAGCAGACATTACGGCAGGTCAACACTGCAGCCACTGAAACTACGCTGCGCCAAGTTCAGCACAAAAGGATGAAAACATACCCAAATGCTTGAACAACCCCCAAACCTAGAGGGAGAAGCAGCAGTGACAGAGTCCACCACTTCTCTGACTGTGTTGCAAATTGGTTATCAGGCCTCCTGCCCAAGTGAACCTTTGAATTCAAGGACTTGAAGGGTGGGAGATAGGGTGATGAGAATGTAGGATTGACAACGTAAATGTATGATAGGATTGACAATGTAAATGTATGATAGGATTGACAATGTAAATGTATGATAGTAATAACAATGTAAGACAGAAGATGAACGGTAATCACTTAAGATACATTGAGTAAAGATTTGTAGAGGCGCAGTATAAGGCTCTGGCACATATATGTCCATAACTTGCTACGCTCCATTGCTGTGATCCCAAAGTCTCTGTCTCGTCCATCCCTCCTCACTCAGGTTGGACGGGAGGGAGCACGGCAAATCGGACAGGAGGGACTGGGGCAGCCTAGACGGGAGGGGCTGGGGCAGGGCGGACTGGACAGGAGGGGCTGGGGCAGGGCGGACTGGACAGGAGGGGCTGGGGCAGGGCGGACTGGACAGGAGGGGCTGGGGCAGGGCGGACTGGACAGGAGGGGCTGGGGCAGGGCGGACTGGACAGGAGGGGCTGGGGCAGGGCGGACTGGACAGGAGGGGCTGGGGCAGGGCGGACTGGACAGGTGAGCGCACAGGCAGACCGGTGGGGGTGGCCGGACCAGATGAGGGGGGGCGGGTGGGCCAAGCAGGAGAGTGGACAGATTGGATGGGAGGAGAGGAGGGATGAGGGAGCCAGATGGATTGGAGGGGGAGTGGGGGCGGGGGGGGAGTGGGGGGTTCAGGGCAGACGAGAGGGGAGGGGGGTCAATGGCAGGGCAGGGTGGACCACAGGGATTTCGGAGTTGGGAGTGTGGTTGGAGCAAGGGTTTGAGCGGTGGGAAGAGGGGCTCAAGGTGGGGGAAAATCTGACCGAAGAGGGGTGGGCCGGACCAGAAGGGATGGGAGGGATTCGTGGTCGGTTCATAAAATTCCTAAAGCAAGGAAGGAGGCCATTCGGCCCATCAAATCCGCACCGACCCTCTGAAAGAGCACCCTACCTAGGCTCATTCCCCCACTCTTTCCCCGTAACCCCATCTTTGGACTGTGGGAGGAAACATACGCAGAGACGGGGAGAACGTGAAAACTCCGCACAGGTAGTGACCTGTGAAATCGAACCTAAGTCCACGGCACTGTGAGGCAGCAGTGCTAACCAGGTATTGGGGGGGGGGGGGGGGTCTGTTCCAGCTGGGAAGTATGGGATCAGGTCGGGGCGGGATTGTGGACGGGGTTCCTTGGGGGGGGGGGAGTCACTTGTGCGGGGTGTCTCATGCGAGGCTGAATCTGGGAATTTTAATAGTTACTCTGGAGTTAGAAGTGAGTTCTTTCCCTTGCAATCTTTCAGAATAGCTTTCAGGGTAAAACTGGCAGAACCATGTGAAGTTAGTGATTTAAATCACTTATGTCGGATGGGTCCCAGACCTGCGCAATTGTCGAGGTGAAGTTAGCACTTCTAGACAACACCCTTACGTGGGAACCTCCTTGGGGTATTCCCCAGCACATGATTGGGGTATCCTTAAATGTGACGCTGGGGGAACCAGGAAGTTATGGCCATGGGGTTGTATTGCCCACACGGTGATATGAGAGAGCACATCTCTTGCATTCAGGAATCAGTTCAGTGTTGGACGGAGCGGTGTGTATCAGCAAGCACGGAGACAGCTCAGAGCTTGTACCCTTTACTGTATATTCATAAATAGTTCCAAGGGTCAATAAAGAATTGCAGTTAACCTACGTATGACTATGAAGACTTTCTCAGACCTAGCGAACTGTAACCAACACCCGACAACAATCATGTGTACAAATAAACTGATACAATTAAGCACAACACCTTCTGGAGTTTACCATTCAGGTAGCCCAGCTGAAAAGCACAACATGATCTCACTGCATTGTTGAAGATTACTGGAAGCCAAATAGATCCATCAACATCTCTACACGCGCTGATTGTCGGATATGGAGACAAGTGATAATGCTGTCAAATGAAACCTCCTGGGTACTGAACTCACTGCTGCTTTCCAGCACAGCAGCACATCTTCACAACAGAATCACTTTAACAAATGTACTGCATAAAATTATCATTAATTCTAAAAGACGTGGGAGCAAATAGATCAAAATTACATTAAGTGAAAAACACAAAATACTAATCCTCTTATAATAAGTCTCTGAACATCAAAAACCCATTCAGTATTTGCAAGACTCGAGGAAAATACCCAAATGACTTACCACCAAGAGTGCAAAAAGGATGACACCACAGCTCCAGACATCTGCTTTCCGACCATCATACTTTTCTCCCTAAATTGAAAACATTTTTCAATTAGAAAAACTTCTGTTCAGAACGATGATTACTGATCAACGTAAAACACCACTGCAGCACCATCTTTGAATCTTTTTATTTTCTGCACTGTCATCTCTTATGCACATGGATCTGTCCCACTGTGGGAAATACAAGACAGTCGACCTTCTCTTGGAGTTATAAGGCGGGATTCTCTCGAATCTGCGCGATGGCTTGATGCCGACGTAAAAATCGGTGCGAGCCACTCCGGCGGCGGGCTGCCCTAAAGTACCGGAATTCTCCGCACTTCCAGGGGCTAGGCCGGCTCCTGATGGGTTGGCGCCGCACCAGACGACGCCGTATACACTGCATGAGTTAGCGCATGTGCAGAACAGCCGGTGTGGTTCCACGAATGCGCAGACTGGCCAGTGTATTCTGGTGCACGCACAGGGGGGGGGGTGTCTCCTCCGCGCCTGCCATGGTGGAACCCTACAGAGGCCGGCGCGGAAGAAAGAAGTGCCGCCACGGCACAGGCCCGCCTGCAGATCAGTGGGCCCCGATCGTGAGCCAGGCCACCGTGGGAGCCCCCCACCCCGGGGTCGGATCCCCAAACCCCGCCCACTCCGAGAACAGCACCAGCCAATTTACCTGCCAGGTGTCGCCGTGTGGGACCATGTCCAATCCACGCCGGCGGGACTGGCCGAAAATAGATGGCCACTCGGCCAATCGGGGCCTGAAGAATTGCCGGGGGGGGGGGGCCGCTGCCAATGGCCCCCGACCGGCGTGGCGTGGTCCCTGCCCACGCCCGAAAACCGGCACCGGAGAATACGACTGCCGGCGTCGGAATGGCGGGGCGAGATTCACGCCGCCCCCCGGGGATTCTCCAACCTGGCGGGATGTCGGAGAATCCCGCCCAGAGAGTCATAGATATTTACAGCTTGGAAACCTATGCCATCTAGATCTAGACTCCTCTATCTTTGGGAAAAGATGTTGACTGTCCACCTGATTCTGTGATGAAGACAGCAAAAGAAAAGTTTGCAGTTGTCCTTTGGTGGAGTAAATTACTGCTTTTGGAAGTCCGTTCTTGCACTCTTTTCACTGTGCAAAACTCACACAAGAGCAGCTGGTAAGGTGAGTCTACCTAGCAGAGAATCTCTGTGAGTCCCAACTATTTTGATTTGGCTTGTGGTGGGCTGGACAACTTCCGGCCATATAAAAGTAGCTTAAGTTTAAGATTTGCCATTGTATTACGTTGAAGCATTTAGACTACAATGGAACCAAAGAGAAAATGATGGAAAATCTCAGCAGGTCTGGCAGCATCTGCAGGGAGAGAAAAGAGCAAACGTTTCGAGTCCAGATGACCCGTCTCGCGATCCAGTCGCTCAATTACCAATATATTTTATATTTATGCATTTATCTATGAATCGTCAGCAACAAAATATTCTGCCCCACGCCCAGAGTACTTAGGAATAGTACATGAAGGAATTACTGGAAGGTAAACAGGTGGATTTATTTCAACCACTGCCAATTGGTGAGATTAACATAGGAACATACAGAGAAAATAGAAGCAGGAGGAGGATATTCGGCCCTTCAGGCCTGCTACGCCATTCATTACGATCATGGCTGATCACCAAGTACAATACCCTGATCCCACCTTCCCCTCATATCCCTTGAACTCTTTAGCCCCAAGAGCAATATCTAATTCCTTCTTGAAATTACACAAAGTTTTTGCCTCAACTACTTTCTGTGGTAGTGAATTCCCCAGTTTCACCACTCTCTGGGTGAATAGATTTCTCCTCACTTCAGTCCTGAAAGGTTTACCCCTCAGGACGGCATGGTAGCATAGTGGTTAGCACAGTTGCTTCACAGGTCCGGAGACCCGGGTTCGATTCCTAGCTTGGGTCACTGTCTGTGTGGAGTATGCTCGTTCTCCCTGTGTCTGCGTTGGTTTTTCTCCGGCTGCTCCGGTTTCCTCCCACAGCCCATAGATGTGCAGGTTAGGTGGATTGGCCATGCTAAATTGCACTTAGTATCCAAAAGACTAAATGCTGTTACGGGGTTACATGGATAGGGTGGAGGTGTGGACTTAGGTAGGGTGCTCTTTCCATGGGCTGGTGCAGACTCGATGGGCCAAATGGCCTCCTTCTGTACTATAAGTTCTATGTTCCATGTTTATCCTCAAATTATGACCATTAGCTCTGGACTCCCCCACCATCGGGAACATTCTTTCTGAATCTACCCTGTCTAATCCTGTTAGAATTTTGTAAGTTTCTATGAGACACCCTCTCACTCTTCTAAACTTCAATGAATATAATTCTAACCAATTTAGTCTCTCTTCAGATGACAGTCCCACCATTCCAGGAATCAGCCGAGTAAACCTTCACTGAACTCCCTCCATAGCAAGAACATCCTTCCTCAGATAAAGACGCCAAAACTTCACACAATACTCCAGGTGTGGCCTCACAAATGCCCTATACAATTGTAGTAAAACATCTCTAATCCTATACTCAAATCCTCTCACTATGAAAGCCAACATATCATTTGCCTTCATTACTGCCTCCTGTACCTGTTTACTATCAGCGAGTATTCACCTTTCTCAATTTACACCCATTCAAATAATAATCTACCTTCCAATTTTTGCTACCGATGCAGATAACCTCACATTGAGCCACATTCTACTGCATCTGCCCACTCACTCAGCCTGTCCAAATCCCACTGAAGCATTTCTGCATCCTCCTCACAGCTCACCCTCCCCCCAACCTTGTATCGTCTGAAAATCTGGAGATAATGCATTTAGTTCCCTTGTCCAAATCATTAATATATAATGTGAACAGTTGGGGTCCTAACACAGATCCCTTTGGTACCTCACTTGTCACTGCCTGCCAATCATAAAAATACCCATTTATTTCAAATATTTGCTTCCTGTCTGCTTACCAGCTTTCTATCCATCTGAATAATAAAGATTATTATTTTTAAAAAGGGCAGCACGGTAGCACAGTGGTTAGCACTGGTGCTTCACAGCGCTAGGGTCCCAGGTTTGATTTCCGGCTTGGGTCACTGTCTGTGCAGAGTTTGTACGTTCTCCCCCTATCTGCCTAGGTTTTCTCCAGGTGCTCCAGTTTCCTCCCACAAGTCCCGAAGGACGTGCTGTTAGGTAATTTGGACATTCTGAATTCTCCCTCTGTGTACCCGAACAGGCACCGGGATGTGGCGACCAGGCGATTTCCGCAGTAACTTCATTGCAGAGTTAATCCAAGCCTACTTGTGACAATAATAAAGATTATTATTAAGACACTACCCATAATCCCATGTGCTTTAACTTTACATAATAATCTGCTACGCAAGACTTTTCAAAAGTCTCCTGAATATCTAAATAAACCACATCCACCGGTTCTCCCTGGTCAACTCTATTTGATAATTGTGTCCCCCAGATCTGTGCTTGGTCTTCAATTTTTCACCGTACAGATCAAACGAAGAAGGACTGAAGACTTGAGTAGCCAGGTTTTCAAATGACACTAGATTTGTAGAGATTGGGCAGGATTCTCTCAGCCCAGGCCAGGCCGGAGAATCGCCAGGACGGGCGCGAATTGCGCGATGCCGCCCCGATGCCAGTCCACCGACTGAGAATTGGCACCAGCGCAGCGCCGGTCGGGGGCCACTCTACGTGGTCCCCTCCCGGCGATTCTCAGTCCGGGATGGGCCGAGCGGCCGGACAAAAAAACCCAAGTCCCGCCGGCTCTGTTCACACTTGGTCTTACCCGGCGGGACCTCGGCATGAATGGATCCGGGGGCGGCCTGGTTGGGGGGGGGTCCGACCCGGGGAGGGGGCCTCCACTGTGGCCTGGCCCGCGATCGGAGCTTACCGATCGGCCGGCGGGCGTCTCGGGCTCGGGGCCTCTTTTGTTCTTCGCCGGCCCCTGTAGCCCTACGCCATGTTGCGTCGGGGCGGGCACGTAGAAGGGAGCCATCGCGGATGCGCAGCAATTGCGCCAGTCCCACTGCGCATGTGCAGACCGGGAGCGGCAGCTGGAGCGGCGTGGGTCGCTCCAGTGCCGTGCTGGCCCCCTGTAGGGGTCAGAATCGCTGCCCATGAGCCCATGTTGATGCCGTTGAGAAACGCAACGATGTTTACGACTGCGTCAACACTTAGCCTCAGGATCAGAGAATCCCGCCCATTGTAATTTGTTAGCGAGCAGGAAACTACAAAAGGTGGGACAGTAAGTTGCAATGAGGAAATAAGAAATTTAGAAATGTATATAGATAGGTTAGATGAGAGGGCCAAAATTTGGCAGATGGTATTTAACGTGGATAATAGTGAGGTTATCCATTTTGGTCAGAAAAATGGAAAGGCAACTTATTATCTAAACGGGGAGAAACTTCAGAGTGCTTCATTGCAGAGGGATCTGGGTGTCCTCTTGCATGAATCTCAGAAAACTAGTATGCAGAGTCAGCAGGTAGTAAGGAAGGCAAATGGAATTTTGGCTTTTCTAGGTAAAGGACTAGAGTATGAAGATAATGGACTGCTGATGCAACTGTACAAGGCATTATTGAGACTGTATCTGGAGTATTGTGAACAGTTTTGGTCCCCTTATTTGAGGCAAGATGTTGTGGCTTTGGAGGCAGTTTAGAGGAGGTTCACTAGATTGATTCCAGAGATGATGGGTTTGCCTTATGAAAAGAGATTGAACAGTTTAGGCCTATACTCTCTAGAGTTTAGAAGAATAAGAGGAGATCTAAATAAGGTATATAAAGTGATAAAAGGTATTGACAAAGTGGACGTAGAGTGGATGCTTCCTCTTGTAGGGTAATCTAGAATGGGTATAGCTTTGAGATCGGGGGTAGCAAATTTAAAATAGAGATGAAAAAGAAATTACTTCTCTCGGAGGGAGACGAGTCTGTGGAATTCAGTACCCCAGAATGCAGTGAATTCCGAGACTGTGAGTGAATTTAAGGAGGAGGTAGACAGATTTTTAATGGGCAGCAAAGTGGAGATGGGACCGAGAGGAGACCAGTCATGATCGTATTGAATGGTGGAGTCGGCTCGAAGAGGTAAATTGCCTACTCCTGATCCTAATTCTTTTGTTCTTGTGTAAAAGGGCACAGACAGGCAAAGTAAGTAAGCAAAGCTCTGTTGACAGGGGTTCAATGTGGGAAAGTGTGCTTTCATCTTGGATCCGAAGAAGAAAACTTGAATATTTTCTGAATAAACTCAGATTATGCATGAACAAAAACGAGACCTCAGAAGAGTCCTCGATTGTTATTTTTCATCTTTACCATCCTGGGTCGACGGTGAATAATTTCCCCACATAGATTAGAATCTGTGGGGAAACTATGAGTTACGAGCGTCATGAATACAAATGACTGAGAGCTGATGGAGTATGACATTCGCTTTTGGGCCCTGGGCTTCAGGGAAGGTGTACTGAAGGTGTACAGTGCAGATTCACCAGTATAGTATTGGAACTCAAAGGGTTAAATTATGAGGAAAAGTTACACAAACTTGCTTTGTGTTCCCTTGAGCTTGGAAGTTTGTGTTTAATTGAAGTGTTTAAAAATGAAGTATTCAGTAGGTTGGAGAGAGATATGATGGAACCATCAATTCACTAGACACGTGCTTTAAGATATGAACAGTGGTTTTAATCTACTTACTACAGAGCCAGCCTGTTACCCGTTGAACTCTCGATGAACTGCAGGCTGGGTCTGGACAAGGGTATTTATACAGCAGTCCAGAGTGAGGAGTCGTGGGCGGAGCCAAGGGTGGAGTCCTGTACAAACTCCTGAGCATTCCCAGAGCTACTCCCCCTAGTGGTCGGATAATGTTACTGCGCTTACAATGGTATTGGTAAATACAGTGTGAATTACGAAGTTACATTCACCACAAGATACCATTTCCTCTAGGACGGGTGGGTGGGGGTGATGGGGGGATTGTGGGAGCTGTATCCAGAACAAGAAGGCATTGTTCTCAAGTTAGAGCTGTTAGACCACTTCAGACTAAAATAAGGAAGCACTTTTTCCATATAAAGGGTACGTGCCACTCTTCCTACAGAAGAATATGGGTGCTGAGTCAATTAAAAGTTCAAAGATTGGGAAATTATGAAGCTATCAATGGATTGTGGAAAAAAGGCAAATAAACATTACTCAGGTACAGATCAACTTTGATCTAATAAAATGGTGGAGCAACAGGATCATTTAATCCTTCTAGGTTACATCTAGAACATAGAACATAGAACAGTACAGCACAGAACAGGCCCTTCGGCCCTCGATGTTGTGCCGAGCAACGTATCCATCCTATACCCGTAACCCAACAACTGCCCCCTTAACCTTACTTTTTTAGGACACTACGGGAAATTTAGCATGGCCAATCCACCTAACCCGCACATCTTTGGACTGTGGGAGGAAACCGGAGCACCCGGAGGAAACCCACGCACACACGGGGAGGACGTGCAGACTCCGCACAGACAGTGACCCAGCCGGGAATCGAACCTGGGACCCTGGAGCTGTGAAGCATTTATGCTAACCACCATGCTACCGTGCTGCCCCATCTGGTGGCAATATCTGATTCCTATGTGCCTTCCAAAGCCATGCTGATAGATTAAACAAGAATATTCACAAGGACAGTGATGCCCATTATTTACTATGACATGATTCACCTCGTGAAAATGTATAATGACATGGCAAATTATATATCTCACTTTAATTCAATCTAAAACGGGTACAGTAGCCTAATGTTTGTGGTAATGATCTAGCAACTCCATAATCCCAGCCAAGCTCATATCAAAGCTCCAAAACCTAGGACTTGGCTCCTCACTCTGCAACTGGATCCTCGACTTTCTGACCCACAGACCACAATCAGTAAGAATAAACAACAACACCTCCTCCACGATAGTCCTCAATACCGGGGCCCCGCAAGGCTGCTTGTTTAGCCCCCTACTATACTCCCTGTACACACACGACTGCGTGGCAAAATTTGGTTCCAACTCCATCTACAAGTTTGCTGACGACACAATCATGGGCCACATCTCGAATAACGACGAGTCAGAATACAGGAGGGAGATAGAGAACCTAGTGGAGTGGTGCAGCAACAACAATCTCTCCCTCAATACCAGCAAAACTAAAGAGCTGGTCATTGACTTCAGGAAGCAAAATATTGTACCCACCCCTGTCAGCATCAACGGGGCCGAGGTGGAGATAATAATAATCACTTATTGTCACAAGTAGGCTTCAATGAAGTTACTGTGAAAAGCCCCTAGTCGCCACATTCCAGCGCCTGTTTGGGGAGGCTGGTACTGGAATTGATCCCGCACTGCTGCCTTATTCTGCATTACAAGGCAGCAATTTAGCCCAGTGTGCTAAACCAGCCCTCTTGCAACCAGATGGTTAGCAGTTTCAAATTCCATGGGGGTACACATCTCCAAAAATCTGTCCTGGTCTACCCACATCGATGGTACCACCAAGAAGGCACAACAGCGCCTATACTTCCTCAGGAAACTAAGTAAGTTCGGCATCTCCACATTAAGTTTGACCAACTTTTACAGATGCACCATAGAAAGCATCCTATCTGGCTGCAACACGGCCTGGTATGGCAACTCCTCGGCCCAAGACCACAAGGAACTTCAGAGAGTTGTGAACACAGCCCAGTCAATCACACAAACCTGCCTCCCATTAATTGACTCTATTTACACCTCCCGCTGCCTGGGTAAAATGGGTAGCATAATCAAAGACCCTTCCCACCCAGCTTACTCACTCTTCCAACTTCTTCCATCGGGCAGGAAGACAAAAGTCTGAGAACAAGCACGAACAGACTCAAAAACAGCTTCTTCCTTGCTGTTACCAGACTCCTAAACTCCTCTTATGGACTGACCTCATGAACACTACACCCCCGTATGCTTCACCCGATGCCAGTGTTATCCAGTTACATTGTGTACCTTATGTTGCCCTATTATGTATTTACTTTTATATCCTTTTCGTCCCATGTACTTAATGATCTATTGAGCTGCTCACAGAAAAACACTTTTCACTGTACCTTGGTACATGTGACAATAAACAAAATCTAATCCAATCCAGCTCAGTTGACAATCCCAGTATGGTAATTATTGAAGTGAATTCATTCAATCTGGTAGTCCTTTGGCATTAAAGACCAAACTCATTCACTGATACATTCAAGGAAAAATGTCCACTATTCTTGCGTGGTCTGGCCTACACGTGATTCCAGTCTCCAGTGATTCAGGAAAAGTTTATCCCAGGCAAAGATAAGTGAAAAAAGATCTCTGTAAGAGCTCATAACTAGGAAAAGCCCCACCACCCCAACTTTCCATATCTTCAAAGGTGTGTACTCTTCTGAAACCTGAGCTAGGCATCGCATATTCACTGTTTCCCGTTTACATTATTCTCTTACTTATTCTTTGGTTTCTCAAGCAAATAGTTTCTGGCTTGAATCTTCAATCATTGCTTTGAATCAAACACCATAGCCAATGTGCTGTGAATTATTTAGACTTAATTGTTATTCTTCTTGCCTTTTGTAAAATCTAAAGGCAAGGGAAAAAATAGATACTGACAATCTAGAATCCTCAGCATGCTGATACACACAGTTCTTTATATTCAGGGGTTCACACAGCACATCTCTATTGCTATTTTTTTAACTTATTCAATATGGTTGAAGTGTTCAGTGTGATTGTTAGATGTGTGTAAGATGCTGATTATCAATGATTTGCTATTGAACCTTCTATCCAATGAAATAGGGTATCGTGGTGAAGGATCCATGAAGTACTTCTTTGAGAAACTAAGATCAGGTGAGGTTTGTCAACAAACTCAAAGATATGGGGCAGGATTCTCTGTCCCGCCGCACCCTTTTTCTGGTGCGCGCGTTGCCGCTGGCTGCAGGATCCTCTATCCGGCAGCCGGCCAATGGGATTTCCCATTGTGGGCACACCCATGCCATCGGGAAATCCGCTAGTGCGAGTGCGCTGCCGGCAAAGCAGCGGATTCTGTCGGTGGAGAATCCAGTTCTTTTGATACCGTAATACTTCTTTCGGTCATGTATTTCATTAGAATGTTAGAGCTCATCAGCATTATTCACTATTAGTGCTAAATTATCTTTTTGTGCTTTTGTATAATGATTAATGAATGCAGGCTTTGTTAATTTCTAGTAAGTGTAAGTACAAGTAAGTGAGCCACATTGCGAGCCTGACTGATAACCTTAAATTGGTTGCTGGATTGTTTACTAGGTGTTGTCCAATCGCAGAATCACATTTGATGGACACTATGTTATGAGTTTTGCAAGCTTGAGCACAGTCCAAAAGGCCAGAAGACATAGGAGCAGACTTAAGCCATTCGGCCCATTGGGTCTGCTCCACCAATCAATCATGGCTGATATGCTTCTCTTCCCAATTCTCCTGCCTTCTCCCCATTGCCTCTGATCCCCTTCTCAATTAAGAACCGATCCATCTCTGTCTTAAAGACACTCAGTGATTTGACCTCCACAGCCTTCTGCGGCAATGAGTTCCACAGATTCACCACCCTCTGGCTGAAGAAATTTCTCCTCATCTAAGCTTTAAAAGATCGTCCCTTCAGTCTGAGGTGTGCCCTCGGGGTCTAGTCCCTCCTACCAGTGGAGACATCCTCTTCACATTCACTCTATCCAGGCCTCTCAGTATTCTGTAAGTTTAAATGAGATCCCACCTCATCCTTCTAAACTCCATCGAGTACAGAGCCAGAGTACTCAACCGCTCCTCATATGACAAGTCCTTCATTCTGGGGATCATTCTTGTGAACCTCCTCCAGACCCTCTCCAAGGCCAGCACATCTTTCCTGAGATATGCAACTCAAAACTGCCTTGCCTGCCACTACGGGAAGCCAGTTGCCTAATCTTACTTTCCCTTACTTTCCCTGACAAATCAATTGTGTCCATTTAGTCAGAATTGCAATGCATGAGTGTGCAGGATTTTATCCAATTGTTAACCCTCGGCCAAGTCCCCAAGCATTGAACACCAAAGTCAATTCTCACGTCTCCATAAAAGAGAAGTGACACAGGTGAAGCCCCCAAGGGAAGGTGTAATGGTGAAGTCGCTCATCAGTAACCCCGTTCAGTAGATGACGGGTGGCAGCGTGTCGTTCCCTGTGAGGTCAGAATGCCTTCACTCCTCGTTGTTGGGGGGAGTCAGGGTAGCAGGGTAGCATGGTGGTTAGCATAAATGCTTCACAGCTCCAGGGTCCCAGGTTCGATTCCCGGCTGGGTCACTGTCTGTGTGGAGTCTGCACGTCCTCCCCCTGTGTGCGTGGGTTTCCTCCGGGTGCTCCGGTTTCCTCCCACAGTCCAAAGATGTGCGGGTTAGGTGGATTGGCCATGCTAAATTGCCCGTAGTGTCCTAATAAAAGTAAGGTTAAGGGGGAGGTTGTTGGGTTATGGGTATAGGGTGGATACGTGGGTTTGAGTAGGGTGATCATGGCTAGGCACAACATTGAGGGCCGAAGGGCCTGTTCTGTGCTGTACTGTTCTATGTTCTATGTTCTATGTTCATGCTGCCGCTGAGGATCTCAAGGGTTGAGGCGCTTTATTCAGATGGAGTTGAGAGGGACAACTGTGGGGAAGCGGCCAATGTGAATGGAAATTCAGATGGAGACCAGATGGAACTGCACTTCTGGATGTCTCCCAGGGTATTGGAGGCCCCCAGAAGCTTGTCCTCTTGGCAGGGTGACACCCTGGCACTGCAGGTGCCACCCAGGCCCTGCCAGCCTGGCACACTGGCAGTGCCATTTCAGTGCCAGCATGGCACTACTCAGGTGCCTAGGTGCCTCCACTCTGCTGCTGTCCAACAACTAGACCAGCATTCCAGCAGCTGCAGCCCCCCCCCCCCCCCCCCCCCCCCCCCAGCTTCCAACCTCACTGACCCGGAGAACTGTGACTGCGATCTGGAAAGGACCCTGCGGAACCCAACACATGGACCCGGCCATTGCCTCATCCGCATCCGCAATCCCACAGACGCCATCCACTTACCAGCCGTCACCCCATCAACGCTGGAGCGTGGTCTGGACATCTACCAACCTGTGAAGACAAACCGCAGCCCAACAGCGACCCAGAACGCTCGACTGCGCAGACCCACCTACCGACGCAGGGAGCGTGGAAAACGTGCAGGCCTGCAGTTGAGAGTGAAACAACGCGGCCCCAAAGCCCCTCTGCCTAGCTTACTCCGAGCTAATGTCCAATCTCTAGGAAACAAACCAGGCAAACTTAAAGCCAGACACTCTTTTCAAAGAGAACTAAGAACTGTGCTCCTGCTCCCGGCTAATAAGCAAAAACTGAAGCGAGAGAATCCGTTAAAGAAAGTGGTGCAATGTTGGTCTGAGGAATCGGATGATCTCATACGGGGCTGCTTAGAGTCAGTGGACTGGTTAGCATTTTAAAACTCCGTGACCATCCTGAACGAGTACGCCACGACAGTAACTGACTTCATTAGTAAGTGTGTAGAGGACTGTGTGCCAAAGAAGCAAATCCGCCTATTTCTCAACCGGCAACCCTGGATGAACAGGGATATCCTGTTCACTGATGAACAGTGATTGAAGTCTAGGTCTGAGGCGTTCAAGTCAGGCGGCCCTGACCTCTACAAGAAAGCCAGATATGATCTAAGGAAATCCATCAAAGATGCCAAAATACAGTACGGAACCAAGATTGAGTCCCAGGCTAGCCATACGGATCCCCGCCGCCTATGGCAAGGTCTGCAAGACCTAACGAGCTACAAGATGAAGGCATGTAAAATCGTTGGCTCCAATGGACCCCTCCCTGGTGAGCTCAACGCATTCTATGCCGGCTTTGAGCAAAAGTTCAGCGAAAGCGATCCCTCCACCCCAGAAGCCTCGGATGAACTTGTATCTGAGATCACCACTGCAGACGCCAGAGCAGCATTCTCGAAGGTCAACCCTCGGAAAGGCACTGGCCCGGATGAGCACTCAGGTCTTGCACGGATCAGCTGGCGGGGGTATTCACAGACATCTGCAACCTCTCTTTACAACAATCTGAGGTCCCTATCTGCTTCAAGAAGACGACCATCATTCCTGTACCAAACAAAAGTCAAGCAGCGTGCCTTAATGACTATCGTCCAGTGGCTCTGACATCCATCATCATGAAGTGCTCCGAAAGATTAGTCATGGGACGAATCAACTCCAGCCTCCCAGATTGCCTTGATCCACTACAGTTCGCATACCGCAGGAAACTACAAAAGGTTGTGGATGTAGCCCAGTCTATCACCCAAACCAGCCTCCCATCCATCGACACTATCTACAATTCCCGCTGCCTCGGAAAGGCAGCCAGCATAATTAAGGACCCCACGCACCCCGGACATACTCTCTTCCACCTTCTTCCGTCAGGACAAAGATACCAAAGTTTGAGGTCACGTACCAACCGACTCAAGAACAGCTTCTTCCCTACTGCCATCTGACTTTTGAATGGACCTACCTCGTATTAAGTTGATCTTTTCTCTCCACCTTGCTGTAACTGTAACATTATATTCTGCAGTCTCTCCTTCCTTCCCTATGTACGGTATGCATTGTTTTTACAGCATGCAAGAAACAATACTTTTTACTGTATGCTAATGAATGTGACAATAATAAATCAACTCAAATCAAAGGTGACACTGCCAGCTGACAAGGGCACTGCCAGGATGCCAGGTTCTCACTGCCAAGCTGGCATTTTGCACGAGGCCGGGGGTGCCCTCCACGGCTGTTGGGGGGGACGGGGGGACTTGGGGGGGGGGGGGGGACACCCTCATAGTGAATTGGGGTGTGGGGAGGGGTCCGGGATTGGGAATTAAGTGCTACAAAGATGTGACGATTGACCCTTTAAGGACTTGACCAATTGGGACTCAAAGTGTGGACTCACACCATGCTGAGAGACTCCTAGGCAGAAGCATTTTGGGAGCGAGCTACAGGCGGCCATACAATTCTTATTAATAAATACCTTCTGTGTTCACTGATGAAATCTGTAAAAGTGCATCTTTAGAGGAGATAAGGGCAGGAAAGGACGTAATGAGTGTTCAATCATCCATGATTTTATTAAATGGTGCAGCAGCCTACTCCTGTTCCTATTTCTTGTCGAGCACTTTGTTCATGGTCTACTCCACATTTATATGTTATTCCTTCTTCCTGAGTCACAGAATATGCAGGTGGATTTTAATAAGGTGTATTTTGGTGACTGGAACTCGCCGCGTAAGTTGATGGCTGAAGCTGAAACGCTGAACACATTTAAAAAGGAGGTGGATCTGCATCGGAAGTGCTGTAACCTACAAGGCTCCGGATCAACTGATGGAAAATGGGATTCGAATGAGTGGCAAGTTTCTATTTTCTCTTTTTTGCCCAGCACAGACAAGATGGGCTGACTGGCCTCTATCTGCACCCTAACCTTTCTATAGTTCGAAGGTTCTAACTTTCCAAGGAGTAAAGAATGCCACCTGTTACATGCAAGCATTATTGTGCACCTGTATTGTGAAAAAAGGAAGCTTTCTCATCCAAGATTTAAGCTGGCATTGACTTCTTTAAATCTGTCACTGTTAGTAGCAGGTTACAAACTGGCTCACACACAAATGGATCCAGCTAAAGCCAATACTTTATCGCAACAATTAATCAATTGCCCTTTAATCGTTTCTTTAGCAAGAAACCAATCCATTTAATTGAAATACAACATGCTATGCAATATATCCATCTATGTACCGGATTTATTTTTTTAAAAAAGTGACAGCGAACTATTTGAATTCTGATTAGTATCAGTTACTGAAAGGATTTATCGCCTTGTCCTTTTCAAACCACCAAGATTATCTACGGCTTTCAATAAGGCAAGTTGTGACCAATAGTTTTTGAAATAAATCTATCTAAATCTTCTGGTAAGTGTCACCTTAAGTTGAGACTTGTGCACCAAATGAGTAAAAGCAAAGACAGAAAATTAAAAACTACACATAAACATTGATTAGAGCATATAGCTCATCACTATCATTTTCCGCTGCATTTGAAATAAAATAAACAAATGCTAGAAATACCCAACAGGTCAGGCAGCATGTGTGGAGAAAGAGGAACAGGCTTAGAATGGGTGAAACTGTCCATTTTTATTTCTAAGTTCTGGACCAGGTGAGAAAACCAGTGTGCAGCTTGCCAGCTGCACAGCCGACCTCTCTCTCCATATGTTCCTGAAACAAAATGCTGGAGGTGTGTCTCAAACCATCGTACAGCTGAGGCAGGGCCTGATGGAGCCTTCTCCCGAGATTGGGGAAAGGGCGTAGAAATAAAAAAAATATTTTTTATTTCATCCAGTATCCTGACAACCTCCTTGTTATAACAATTTTGCTAAAGTCCTTTCCCTTGTTTAACATTGTTTTATTGTTAATATTCCTGAGGCAGATCTTTGGATTCCCTTATATGTTGGCGGCAAATTCATTCTTCTTCTGCCTCTTTGTCCCTTTTGTTCTCATTTTACTCCTTCTCTTTGCACTTTTATACTCAGTCTTTGATCAGTACCTGAACCATCTCCTCTTTAGCAGTCACCCATTGCTCAATTATTCCCACCTGCCAGTCTTTGACTCCTATTTACCCTTCTTGTTTTGTTGAAATTGGCCTTCCTCAAGTTAAGTATTTTAATTAGCGATTGCTCCATATCAGTAATCAATCTAAATTTTGTCATATTATGATCATTACTCCCTCGATGTTCCCCAATATGACATTCTTCAATCGATCGCTTCATTTTCCAGGACCAGTAAAGCCTCCTTTCTTCTATGGAAGGTCAGAGGCCTGGAAAGTTAAATCTGTTTCTATCTCCACAATTGCTGCCACACCGGCTCAGTACTTCCAGCATTCCTGCTTTTAATTTCAGATTCCAGCATCTGTGGTACATTGCTGTTTCACACCTTCTGTCTTTGTGTGGAAGAAAATCATGGGCTGGATTCCCCACGGCGCCACTTCTCTGCCTCGACCCGCCGGCGGGATTCTCCGTTACGCCGACCGATCAATGGCGTTTCCCATGGTGGGGCAGCCCCACGCCGTCGGGAAACATCCGGGTGCCGGCAAAACTGAGAATCCCGCCGGCGGAGAATCCCGCCCCTTGCTCACCATGAGGATTTCCTGAGCTCACTTCAGAAATTCCACCCCTTCTTTGCCCTTATGACAGTACCTGTTGCATTCAAGGCTGGGGTAATTAAAAGTCTCCCATTATCACTATTCTGTAGTTCTCATACCTCAGTAATGTCCTTGCAAATCTGCTCCTCTTTCTCCTCATTATTTGGTGGCCTATAAAATATAGCAATTTGCTTACAAGTTCCTTTAACATTACATAACTACAACCAAATAGGCTGACTTTAACCCCTAAGGCTTTCTCTCTTTCTAGCTCTGTGATATTTTCCTTAATCAAGTGTAAGCAAAAACCAGATTGGAATAAGACATGCAGAATAAAGACCTCCTTGGACAGACAACCTGAAAGTTCAGTCCAAAGATGAGCCCAATGTTGCATCCATTTTTCCCATACTAAGTTACACTCAAATACCGTGTGTGTGTTGTGTCCCACGCCACCCCACCAACCTCATTTGATTATGTCTGAATTGAAGACAGGCACATATCAGCATAAATAATCCGCGCTCGAGGGAATGCCAAACTCACACCAGTACATTACTTCGCTGAGTCTGAAGATTTAAGTTTCAACCCATTCAACAATCAATCATTCAGGCACATCAGGCACAGTATGTGTAAGAAGCTGCATTTCAATTTTTAATGTGCCTTCCACCCATATCTTCAAATTCATGAAGAGAAACAGAAAATACGGAGCCGGTCTCAGTGATGTTAATTAAAAGAAAAGGCTGAAAAATTAAAAGACCCGAAAAAATGTTGGTTTTCTACTGTGCTCAGTGTTGAGAGCACACTCACTGCCCACGCGGACCACTCCCCCCCCCCCCCAACCTCCACGCCGAACAAATACAATCAGAATTTACTCATATCTAAGAATTGGGAGCATGACCAGTTTTGTGGATGAAATTCCTTTGAACAGAGGATTTGATGGACAGACATGAAAAGTGGAGGAGACGTGAGCGCATTGTAGACTTAAACGCTGAAATCGTTGCTCTCATTCCATCCGCAGAATTTGTTTATGCCCAGATTAAGGGCGTATCCAGCCAGAAATTCAGAGGGAAATGCAGGCTCTGAATTTGATCCTAAAACTAGGCAGAAAACCAACAAGCAATATGTAGGATGATGGTGAGGAGCCAACATTTGTAGCACTAAATAAAATTTGGTAGGAGGAAGTGAATTTTCAGTTGCTCAAACATTAAGTATATACAAAACTATCTACATCTCTGTGTTCCAGAAATTGTTTGAGAATGCACAATTGCTCAGGCATTGCAAAATTCAATTTAAAGAAGAATCATAAAAGCCTCTACGTAGTTGATGATGTGGTCCTGAAGTGTATTCAATATTCTAATACAGCGAAATACGGCAGCTATAAACAATAATGATTAGGGACTGGATTTTACGGCCTTTCCTCCCCACAACAGACTGGCATTAAAAAGACCACCCCACAGCGGTAATGTGTTCCGGCTGGCCCAACCAAGCTGAGAGTCGGAGCTCCACTCTTCAGTGGAAGAAGTCCCGCCCTCGAGAGCGACTGACAAATCTGATTGGTCGACAGCCTTGGCAGACCCAGGAGCGCCAGAACTCAGTAGTGGATGCTGCTGGGATGGCAACAATACCCTGGGTTGTTCCGATGGGTTAAGGCGCTCCGATCTGGAGGTCTGATGGGCGTCTCTGATTTAGGGGTGTCTCTTATATGGGGGGGGGGTGTCTGGTTGGTTTCTTGCACACATGTGTGTGTGTGTGGGGGGGGGGGGGGAGGGGGGGTGATGACCCTGCAATTCCCAGTGTGGTGGTAGTGGTGGTGGTGGGCATGGGGTGGGGAGTGGCTGGATGCAGGATGTCCTTACTTGTCAGCAGGGAAGGTGGGTAGTTGAGCAAGATTTGCATGGTGGGGGGGGCAACCACCTGGACCTCAGTCTCGGGCAACCCGCGAAAGATGGCCACCTGAAAGCGGGATTCGGAACGGAATCCCGGGAGCTCCCGCCACGCATACATTTGCGGGGCAAGGGGAGTGTGTATCGCTCCTGGGCACCACTCCTAGCACCAGAGCAGACCAGGAGCGATTCTACTCCGGCGGGAGAACAAAGTCTCTCAAACGGAAAAATGTCTTCTCACCTCAGTCCTAAAAGGTTTACCCCTTATCTTCAAACCATGACTCCCCCACTGTTCCAGACTCTCCCACCATTGGAAACATTCTTTCTGACTCTAACCAGTCTAATCCTAAAATGAGGCCCACGTAAATGTTGTGGCTACTGGAGCATTCCGAAATTTGGTATTCTGAATCAAGTGGTCCACTGATAACATCTCAAGCCTGTACATGGCAAAAGTTGAGAATGTGATGGGATCTCTGCACAACAACATCTAAGACAATGCAGTCTGCTTAATCGGTATCTCGTCCACCAGCAGAATTCCAGTCCCTTTGTCAGTGGCGCATCGTGACTTCATTGTGCACTATCCACAGGATGTACCACAGTGTGTCATCAGGATCCATTGGTGGCACAACCAAATATCTACCACCCAGAAAGACAAAATTAACAGGTACGCGGAAATACCATCGCCTTCAAATTCCCTTCCAAGTCATTGGCGTGGTTGACTTGCGCATATCACCATTCATTGGTTGTTCCTGGATCGAAACCCCTGCTTCACAACATTGTCAGATTACTTCAACCCACATGGACTGCAGTGGTTCAAGTTGGAAACCTACCCCCACCTTCACAAAGGTAACTAGGAATAGCAAATAAATGTCAACCTTTCCAGTGAAGCTGATCCAATAAGACTGAATTAAAAGGTAAGTAATCTAGGTGGGTGTTTCAGTGCAGTATTAAAGGACTGCTGTATTATTGGAGGTGCTCCTTGAATAAAAAAATTACGTGAAAGCCGTGTCTGTCAGATCAGGTGGATATATAAGAGATTTCATGGCAACGTTCAAAGAGAAAGGAGAGTTCCCTCGGTGCCATGACTAACACTTTTCCCTCAACCAGCACCACCAGATTCACCGGTCACTTATTTTGTTAAGACATTTCTGGGGCGTTGCTGTGCATAAATTGGTTACCAAATTTGCCTACATAACAAAGGTAACTAAACTCCAACAGTACTTAATCGGCTGTTGCGCTTTAAGACATTTAGAGGATATGATAGCATTGAATAAGTGCAAGCCTTTTTGTGGTTTCTGTTGGAAAACTTTTTCAGATTGAACGCCTTCAACGACAGCATTTTGGGACCTTGTAAAGCAGTCACTACAAGGTATTAGATTCCAGTTTCATCTAATACTGGCCTTCAGTTTATGATAAACTACGTGACACTGAATATAGTATCGCTTTATTTCATTGTTCTGGTCCGGCATTCTGTGTTTAAAGGAAGAAACACCAGAATATCTGTTATGAGGTAATGAAAACGACTAAGTTTACAATGGTGATGTCAGAAATGATCTGTTTTTCAGTTTGACATTTTTACTGTTTATTGTATACTGAAGATACGTTGCTTCATAACCAAATTAAACATTTTCCTGTATTTCATTGATGTGTTCTTTAGATACTGAAGACTGCACACGCACCTATGCACAGAAATATATATATTTTTAAACAGTTCTAATCCTGCTTCCAGTATATGCTTTTAAAAAAAATAAAATTAGAATGATCTGGATCATGACTTACTGAATTATCATTATCGGTGCTGTTTTGGAATGTGCTTCCTCTCTGCTCTTCTTCCTTACTCACTCATTGCATCATTTTCTTGTTTTGCTCTCTCCACTTTTGCTCATTGGCTGTTTATTCTCTTTTTCTTTACTCCAGAGGCGTTAACCGTACCCGTCTGGCAGAAGGGATTGATGTCGACCTGAGGTTCATTCAAAATTGGGCTGTCAACCTTGGGCTGGGTTCTCAGGTCCCCGAGCTGCCTGCTTCTCGGCAGCGGGAGGTGACCCGCCATTTGCTGGTGGAGGAATGCCCTCTTTGCGCCGCTGTCAATGGAATTTTCCATTGAAGCCACTCCTCATTGTCAGGAAACCCATGGGCGGGGCTGCACAGCCAGCTGGACCCGAGAAACCCATTGCCAGCAAACGACTGGAGAATTCATAGAATCATAGAATTGCCAATGCAGAAGGAGGCCATTCGGCCCATCGGGTCTGCACCGGCCCTTGAAAAGAGCACCCTAACTAAGACCACACCTCCACCCTATCCCTGTATCCCAGTGACCCCACCTAGCCTTTTTTTTAGCCACCAAGGGCAATTTATCATGGCCAATTCACCTAACCTGCACATCTTTGGACTGTGGGAGGAAACCGGAGCACCCGGACGAAACCCACGCAGACACGGGGAGAATGTGCAGGCTCCGCACAGACAGCGACCCAAGCCGGCTTTCAAACCTGCGATCCTGGAGCTGTGAAGTAACTGTGCTAACCACTATGCTACCGTGTCATCTGTATTTCGGCCTTGACTGCATTAAAAAGGCTGTCACGGTTGTGGGAGTTTTAAACAGCTCCAATATTAAGCTGATCTACAGATAAATCTTAGGGTTGGGGGTGGAAAGCCTTGTTTGGCTCTTATTGAGGCAGAAGAAGCATACCTGCTCCTCAAGGATGGCTGTTTAGGCTGAAGAACTGGACATTAGGGATCAGATTTTGATCTCGCAATGTAAGTGCATCTCCCAACAGGTCGTAAATGGATGGAAACAATTACTTTCCTCTGATTCTGACCTCACCTGCTTTCTTGTGACCTTGTCGTGGGCTGGATGCAAGATGTATGGATACATCTTGTGTGCTTGATGTTCCCATTGTGAGGACCACAGGAACATTTTATATCCTCCCACACATTATTTTTATGTGCTGGTGTAGGTTGTGTAAGCCCGAAGAATAATGCACAAACTTGGAGAGTTGGTGACAACAGTGGAAGGCCTGTTAAGGAGTTGGCAACATACTGAAGGGTAAGTATAAAAGGACTTTATTTCAGACCTTCAAATGTGACATTTGAAAAGAGTGATTTATATTGGGTGCTATTGTGTAAAGGCAAATTGAGCATCACATTGGCAATCGTTGTGTCAGTGTTGTCATGCATTACAGTCCTTTTTCCATTGGAGAAAGTGCCATAACGCTTTCAAAAACATAGAAAATGCGTTGGTAAACTCCCCTTGTCATACTTGCCACTGGTCTTTAAATATACAGACAGCACTGACTGAGGAAATACATTCTCCTGCTTTCGAAAGGAAAACAAGTACACATTCTCCATCACTGATTGACAAACAATCTGGTTTGAAATGGAGAATACACCATGGGCATTATTCAGCGGAAAATTTCAATGTGTGATCGTGGGCGCGCTTGGCGAGGTGTTTTACGACGGCTGCCACGTCAGAGTGGAGACCGCTATTCAACGGCACTTAGCTGCATTTGTGGACCTTGGGGATATTTCTTTCCGTCGAAGCCAAGTAGAGCTCCTCAGTGCAGGAAGGGATCGGGATGCGATTTGCAAATGCCACCCTGATCCCATGACCCCCCTGCTCAACTCCCAAGCCCCCCAACTCACTTGTTGCATAGCACTCGGGTCCCCCGCACACCCCACATATGGGCAGGACACCTGCGGACCCAATGCCAGCTTGGCAACTTGGCACTGCCAATCTGGCAGTGTCACCTGGACACCCTGGGGGGGGGGGGGGTGGGATTGGAAAATAGAAGTGGGGGGGAGTACAACTTTGGAAACTGGCAAGAAAGAGGAAGGAGAGAGTTTGGAGACTGTAGGGAGAGAAGGAGAGGGAGTCTAGAGACCGGAGGAAGGAGGGTAGGTAGAGTTTAGAGACTGGAGGGAAGGGGGGAGTAAATGTTTGAAGACTGGAGGCAGGGGGATGACTTTAGACCCGGAGACTGGGGGATGGGAGTTTAGCTCCTGAGACTTCGCGAATTGGGTGCAAAGTATAGATCCTGCGACTAAAATTAATTAAGAACTGATGGGGATTTGCTAGTGTTCTCAAGCATGTGCTGTATAGAGGAAAGGCTTTTAATCTAAATGAAAGAAATAAATAAGTTCAGATACTATTTAAGTAATTAATTTTCCTGTATATTTCAATGTTGAGCTTATTGGCTAGCCCTGAGTGCACTGGATAACTTTGAGCATGCTCGATTCCTTTGAGCGTCTTCTGCCATTTGATTTCAAAGATGGCAAAACCGGCCGTTTTTAATCAAACTCAATCCAAATGAGATAATTTGATGTTAAATGATCGATCGTTGATGGTTTTTGAGCACATTGAATGCAAAAATCATGTCAAATTTCTGGGTCGGTTGACCAGTTGCATGTTCCCAGAATTAAAATCTCTGTCATATGCAGTATTTTGCTTCATACCATAAGAGTATGCTTTTGGCTACCACTGTCACTGACTTGCCATCAGCATCATTATTGTGGGAGACAAGAGAATAATGGCATTGTCACTGGACTACTAATCTAGAGACACATGCTGACATGGGGAGAATGTGCAAACTCTATACGGACAGTCACTCGGAGCCAGGATCGAACCCGGGTTCACGGCACATGAGGCAGCAGTGCTAACCACCGTGCTGCCCGCCAATGGCATCTCTATGAGGACAACACTTGCCATGTTTTTTCCCCGTTAGTTTATGCTGCCTAGCCTCAACTGACAGTATTGAACTGATTTCACTTCAAAGATCTTTTACATTCCATCTCGCAAGGATTTCTCACTCAGTATGGATCTCCAGCCTCAGCCAGTAACCGGGATGATATATTATTCATTTCTTTGCTGAAGGACCAGGATAACAATGGAGGATGGCACCGTTGCAGTACCACAATAGGTATCAGTGCCCTTTCTAGTGAATAGACTATGGATGACTTTCATGTGAATCAAGGAAGGGCGGAGGAAAAGCTACTTGACCAGCAGTAGAAGGGCGTGAAAAAACAAGGTTAGCTATCTCGGGAGGAGTAGTGAGAAGTACGAAAGATAAAACAGGAGCAAAGGACCTGGATCTGATCTCCTACGATTCTGCAAAAATGTTTCCAGCACCAAACTGAACAAGATACGAATCGTGTGTAGCATCTGAAAGAAACTCATTACTGCATTAAATATCCATTTTTAACCTTGTTTGTTTCCTGTACTTTTGAGCCTTTAAAAACATAACGTATTTTCATGCTTCATTACACAAGATATGGTGACATATGAAAACATTAGTTTTCCAATTTTTGGTTGAACAGGTTATCGCTATGCTCGTTATGGTTTACATTAAAATTAAGGAACGGCTATTAAGTTGTTCCTTGCTTACCCTGATGACTTCAGGACAGGCGTAATGAGGTGAGCTAGAAAAGAAAGGAAAGCAACACAGTTAGTTCATCACGCTGCCACAGACAAGTGATCTATATTGCAAACATGCATTCAAAGATAGTTTGAAGATTAATGTACTTGGAATTGGATAACAGAAGAAAAATGGGAAAAATATTGTTCAGCAGGTCCCAGGAGCATCAATGCTGAATTTGTAAATCATGCACGAGGCAGAATTTAATGTTGTACTGACGTAAACCATGCAAAATAATCACAGTGCACTCTTCCAAACTTGCAGAGGTGTTTTGTGTTGGCTGTGAGGCAATTTCCTTGCAGGTTCTTTCCCTGACCCCTGTCAACTTTGATTTATTGCGCAAAATAATAATAATAATCGTTATTATTGTCACAAGTAGGCTTACATGAACACTGCAATGAAGTTTCTGTGAAAATTCCCGAGTCGCCACACTCTGGCGCCTGTTCGGGTACACTGAGGGAGAATTCAGAATGTCCAATTCACCGAACAAGCACGTCTTTCGGGACCTGTGGGAGGAAACCGGAGCACCCGGAGGAAACCCACGCAGGCACAGGGAGAACGTGCAGACTCCACACAGTGACCCAAGCAGGAATCGAACCTGGGACCATGGCGCTGTGAAGCAACAGTGCTAACCATTGTGCGACCGTGCCGCAAAATGGTGCACTGGTAGCAGCAGTCCGTGACCAGCTGCTCGGAGGTCTGGCCCAGTGTGACTTGCTGACTTGTAGCCCCTGTCAGCCTCTGGGGGGGCTTTGTCTTGATAAGTGGCTAGTTGCACCCGTCAAACTCTACCCAGTTGCCCCATGTTGCACAGAGAAATTTGTTACTGATCAATTTACATTGCTATGTATTTTAAACCTTTAAACTTCATCACCTTGCTATCACTTTTCAAGGAGGAAATGGGGCTGATGGGATGGTAGTGTTTTTCTCCCAAACCACAGGAAGTCATCTTGCGAAAGCAATGGGGTCGAAAATCTGGAAAAGGAAGGTTATAAGTAGGAGATAGTGAGAATCCCCAGCATCAGCGCATTTGCTGAGAGAATTGTCCAGAAGGAATGGCACTCAAACTGCGCACTAATGAATTGGCTTGCCCGTCCCTTTTTGCAATCGTGGTAATGGATGTAAAGTGCTCCCCCAGCGCAAAAGAAATAACTGATGCTTTTTTCAGTACAGAGGCTTGGAGTTAATTGGTGTCCAGACAGATGGTCAGTTACTCCTAATTGCAAATCACCTTCCCAATGTACCTCTAACAGCATATAATTGCTACAGAAAATCATTCTGACTCCAACAATTGAAAGTGCACTTTACTGTACATCATTACTTTAAAATTAGTAAGTTAACTATCCAGTAAACTGGATGCATAGTTAATAACTGCTACTAAATTAGTGTTCTTTGTTAAACTGATGTCACCGTATTGGCTTTGAGGAGAGAATGCACTGTTGAAACGGTAGTTGTGCTGCGCAGTTTGCCTTTTATAGACTTTCATCAAAGACCTGAAAATACAATTCTGTCACTTTTACGTTCATTGTCACTGAATGGTCAGATATTAAACAGCTAATACCTTCCACGTTAAGTATTAAATAAATTAAATTCTAACTCTCGAGCAATCGTCAAGCTATTAGAGAATGGCTTTTGGAAGCAATTGGACCGGCAACACCTTCAGCCAGGACCAAACAAATCTACGGATGCCTGGGGCTGGATTCTCCCACCCCACCAGCGGGATTCTCTGTTACGCCGGCTGGTCAATGGGGTTTCCCATTGTGGGGCAGCCCCACGCTGTCGGGGAAACCCTCGGCTGTCGGCAAGATGGAGCATGCCGACGGAGGAGAATCCAGCCCCTGGTCTTTGGTTGATGGGTAGAACTTGACATTTTGTTTTAATTATTTGCCAGACGCAGGTCTCGAATTTCCAGAAGGCCAGCAGCATATTCCTAACAGGAGTTGGAAGGAGTAGAGCCACAGGCTGCAAAATTAGAGAATTTCCTCACACCCCGTGACTCTGAGCAACCTTGACCTGGCATTTTGTCTTCTCGGTTATATACGTGCAGCTCTTCAAGAAGCATAGGCTTAGGTCCTGGCGTGAACCCACAACAAAAATGTATGTTGTTTGCATTCCTTATAAATGTGGCCAAGGGAAAAACATCTTGCTAACCAGCAGCACTGCTTTTCTCATCTTTCCCCTCCTCAGGGTGAGCCCAGGATCCATAACTATGAGGTTATGTACTTTGTTCCCCCACCTCACTTGTCCTCAAAAAAGGAAACAGGACAACTGGCATCCAATTTTCCATCGTGTTCAAATTCCATTGTACTCAACAAATCCCAATCAACATTATTAAATCTTAGCACAAATAGAAAATAATGCATGCTTGGGACATAAATGGTAACTTAGATTTGTGATAAGAATTGTTCTGAAGCTGGACTTTACAAGATGGCTATGTTTTAAAATGTCTCATTTAGATTAAGGTAAACTTGAAAATTCTGGAAGCATCTTAGCTCAGAGACATGCTTATGTAATATGGTTGCCATAGGGGAGAAACGAAAAAAAAACTATTGAAGTATCAAGTGTGTCCACAGTAACTCACAGAAATGGAGCCGCTGTTTTTTGAGACGGACAGAGAAAGAGGCAAAGCAGCTGTCGCTGCGAAGAAGCAGAAGCACTGAGTTGTGTTGCCAACCAAACAGGATGCTTGTAAGAGTTCATATTCTGTTTGAATGGGAGGGGACAGAACCAATGAGCATCCTGGAGACTTGATGGTGAAAATTGGATCTGGTAACTTGGCGTAAGTCGACCAAGTTTCAAAGGACACTGAAGGTTTCTACCTAGTGTGGCAGAAAGAAGTGAGCCTACTAGAGACATTGTAGTTACAGAGGGACCTGTAATGCTACAAATCTGCCAGAAATGCAACACAGAGCAGAAAGGGCTGTAACTCATATCTCAATTGCATTAGTTATGATGGTTAAGGCAAAGTTCCCTTGCTTTAATTTTGTGTACAGTAAGAAGTCTTACAACAGCAGGTTAAAGTCTAACGGGTTTGTTTCGAATCACTTGCTTTCGGAGCACAGCTCCTTCCTCAGGTGATTTGCATGAAAAGCGGCGCCAACCACTCTAGCGTCAACAGTCCTCAATCATCCGGTATGCTCCCATTCCTCGGGGGCTAGGTAGGCGCCGGAGTGGTCCCTGCAGCTCCAGCCGATGTGGCACGGCCGGCGCGAGTTCGTGCATGCGCGGCACATCCGGCATGATTCCGCGCATGAGCGGCATGGCTGGTGTGATTCCGTGCATACGCATGGGTTCCCATCTCCACGCCGGCCCACAGGCAATATGGCGGAGCTCTGCAGGTGCCTGGCATGGAGGAACATAGGCCCCCATGGAACCAGCCCGCCCGCCGATCGGTAGGCCCCGATCACGGGCCAGGCCACCGTGGAGGCCCCTCCCCCTGGGGTTGGACGCCCTGCCGCACTGCACAAGAATACCCCCGGACACAGAACTTCCAGGTCCTGCCATGTAAGACCATACGTGACCCACACTGGCGGGACTCAGCTGAACTCGGCGGCCACTCTGCCCATCAGGGCCTGGAGAACCGCCGGGGCAGGGCGCTTTCAATGGCTCCTGACCGGCGTGGCGCGATCCTGCGGGCGCCGGAGAATCGCCGCCGGAGAATCGGTGAGCCGGTGTCGGGGCGACGTGAACCGATTCCTGTGCCACCCCAGGGATTCTCCAACCGGAGAATCCCGGCCATTGTTTTAAAAATGTTATCTGTCTCTTACAGAGATCATAACAGAATATACAACTGAAGTTAGCTAGCCTTACTGTGCATCAGGCTTCAGAAAGCCTGCTTAATACTAAGGCTAAGCAATCCATTGGATACATTCCTTGATCTGATGGCTCAGCAAAGAATCATGCTTGAAGGGTACACGGGCTGAAGAATCATGGATAAAGTGGTCCAGCCGTATCTTTGACTCGTGCTTCCTTTGATTATGTTTCTGTCATTGTATCAGGAATTTTACCATTATATCTGTTCTTCCTCAGTCCCAGCACTCGAAGTGAAGTGTTTCTCTATTGAACAGCATGAAAATTTGCTGTCAGCAATGTCACATGACCAGCGAGTAATCACTCAGTGGGAAGAATATCTCAATGTTGGAGGCCATTTGATGATAACAATAATCCCTTCCCAATCTAACCAAGGGAACCATTCACACATTCTACCATCATCCATTAACGCATTCTAATCTCTTTATCTGCCACTACCAGCACCTTTCCTATCCTTAATCATCCCCGGTTACATTCCTTTTGTCTTTCTGTCCAGACATCTTTGTCAATCTCCGCCTATCGCTGGCCCCCTATCCAGCCCCACTGCTCCACGCACCCCCCCCCCCCGCCGCCCCCCCCCCCCCCGCACCCCCCCCCCCCCCCCCCCCGCACCCCCCACCCTCCACAACAGTATCAATCTGATCTGATTTCCAGTTCTTTCTAGTTCTGACAAAGAGTGATCCAGGTTGAAAATATTAGCTCCCTTCTCTCTCCACAGATGCTGTCAGATCTGCTGCGATTGTCCAGCATTCTCCGTTTTGTTTCAGATTCCAGCATCTGCAGTAATTTGCTTTCCTATTAAGGAAGAGTATTAATGGGCTGACCAGCTTTCCCAGATTTGGCACGAGAAATTCAACGGGAGTACCAGCCTCTTCTGTCTGCCAAGGATCCCATGTAAAATAAATTTGGGCAGTTGCAATCAGGTTCCTACAGGTGGAAAGCCCATGCACAATGTCATGGAATATAGGAAAATATCACACTGGGAGACAAGGGAGTGTTTTTTGTGGTTGAAACTGAGGAATATTCTTGGATATTGTGAGCTTAATCGGAATATAAACCATGCTTTGTCTGGCCAGGGACTGCAAAATGCAGATACCAGGAATTAGGAATTGAAATATTCCATTTCCCAGTACTAACATTCGTTTGCCTTAATGGTTCCAAAGATTTATATGAACAAACAAATTCCTACAGAAACAAATAAAAGGTTGTCCCCTCTCGTAATGCAACTAGTAACTGTCAAAATTGCACTAAGTACAGCAAGAAGTATTACAACACCAGGTTAAAGTCCAACTGGTATATCTGAAATCACTAGCTTTCGGAGTGCAGTTATTTAATCAGGTAAGACTTATTTCTGTGCTCACCCCAGTCCAACGCCGACATCTCCACATCATGTGCAGCAAGCTTACTTGAGGCAGGTTTTTTATTAGCCAACAATGCTCTATCACCTAATGCTGGAAGGAACCCAAGTAACTGAGGTAGGGTCACCCTCCAACATTTTACTCATCGCTCTGGGGAAGCACTTTACTAGCAGGCAATATTAGAGAATTCCAGCGGGAAAGATTGCCGAGTAGACCCTATCCTACCATTACTGGAGGCAGTTTCCGGGTCAAACAAGAGGTAGGACACCAGACACCTCATGGCCTTTCATGTTCTGATTGACAAATCACCCTGGAGCAATTCGCAGCAAAGAACCTGCAATTTACAGACACAGACTTCAGCTTTCCACTTTCCCAGCACACAAAAATTGATCTCTTGAATATTCATTATCAATGAGTAATGAGAATATTCATTTTTACATCCAATGATCATTTACTCTGATGAATAGCTCCATTCGGAGAGAAATTATTGCAGCTTGCTCTACCCTGAAGTTTAGCTAGCAGCAAAAGAATGTTTAAAAACATTGAAACAATCAGACATTAATCACATTTTTAATTGTTCATTTAATTATTAACTTTCTTAAAGAACTGTGATTGACTATTATAGTATCTCAAAATCATCGTACCACGAGAAACCAATTTTTCACCCATTCACGAGGACAAATCATCACTCATTTATATTTGGGCTAACTCTTTCTAGATTCCATTAGTCTACAAATTAATCTCAGGAGTGTCATCACAAAAGTAACAATTTGTCTTTCGACTCACTGTTGACAACCTAAGCAAGCTGTTGCTTCAGTTTCCATTACTATCTGCTTTAAACAACATTATAATAAACATTTCAATTCGACTCAAGGATCTTCATTGGCCTTTGACCTCAAGCGGACTTGGGCTGCCACAAAGTTGAAATTTGGAGTTTCATCGCTTGGTTAGTTTGGCTTCCCACAGCATGGTAGCATAGTGGTTAGCACAATTGCTTCACAGCTCCAGGGTCCCAGGTTCGATTCCCGGCTTGGGTCACTGTCTGTGCGGAGTCTGCACGTTCTCCCCGTGTATGCGTGGGCTTCCTCCGGGCGCTCCTGTTTCCTCCCACAGTCCAAAGATGTGCAGGTTAAGTGGATTGGCCACGCTAAATTGCCCTTAGTGTTGGGTGAGGTTACTGGGTTATGGGGATAGAGTAGAGGTGTGGGCTTGGGTAGGGTGCTCTTTCCAAGAGCCGGTGCAGACTCGATGGGCCGAATGGCCTCCTTCTGCACTGTAATTTCTATGAATAGATAACTGGAATGTTCAGATTCTGACTATCCGATTCTTTAAAGCTAACCTTCCGTGGTTAACTCTGATTGATTTGATTTCTGGGATGTGTGCATGGCAGCAACAACTTACATTTACGCAGTACCGACACCCTAGTAAAACATTCCAAAGTGCTTTATGATTGATGTCATATTTGAACAAGGGGAGGAGGGGAAATCAATGGAGATGGTTTAAAGCATTGTAAAATAAACCTATTTTTAAAGTGGAGGCTTGTTAAAGATGGCAAGGGATATAGGAAGCAAAGGGGATTTGAGGGAGACCAAAAGGATGAAGAGGCAGGAGATCTGAAGGCTCTGATGGTAGATTAATGGGGGATGTTGGCTCAATGGAACACAATTAAGGGGGTCAAATTTGATTCTCTATCCTGTTTTAAGTTATCTGGTCATGCTCTTCGGCAGTTCCGGCAGGATAATAGTGAGGCAGGGTGATCTGGGTGAGAGGAAAGGAAATCATACTAATCATCCATTTAAATGTTAGTGAATCACAAGACACCATACAATCTATGTGCACTGAAGCTGGGTGGAGAACTAGCTGCAGTCAAAAAATAAGCATGGCCACATTGCGAGGCCATACAGTATAGTCGCTGTACTATGCAAAGACAGAGGCATTCTAACAGGTTTTTAAAAAATGAATTGAGTTGATTCAAGGTCTTAGATCATAGAGCAGCGAAAAGAGGATAAGGCTCTGCTCTTTGAAAAAAATATAATTGTTGGGGGAGGGAGAAGTGTCCCAAGCTTTTAAAAGTTATTAAGAGAATAATTGGTTTGGAAGTGGAGACCCATTTTATATGGAAACCAGGATAATGATTATGCAGTGATAGAACCAAAGATGCCAGTGGAATCTAAAGAATAATTTCTGCGTAATTTGACTATTAACTTGTGGCATAATACAATCTTGTGCAGGGAATAAGAAATCGGTTACAGTGTGAAGAAAGTAATGGCCATATTCTTGATTTATATGGCACAAAGGGCTCAACATGAGGACAGATGGAATATTCCAGAAGCCCACAAGAATTTGAACAACGTACGAGAGAATCTGATTGGGACTATCAACAGTTTCTTCTTCCTGCCTTACCATCTTCTCAGAAATGAAAGAAAACCTTGAGACCAGGAGGCACTGAGTATCTGAAGGTTTCCCTAAACATGTGATCGATCTTTTTTTTTCTTTAAAAAAAAATTAATTTAGAGTACCCAATTCATTTTTCCCAATTAATGGGCAATTTAACGTGGCCAATCCACCTAGCCTGCACGTCTTTGGGTTGTGGGGGTGAAACCCACGGAAACACGGGGAGAATGTGCAAGCTCCACACGGACAGTGACCCAGAGCCGGGATTGAACCTGGGACCTCGGCGCCGTGAGGCAGCAGTGCTAACCACCACGCCACTGTGCTGCCCACAGGTCATCAATCTTAATCGTATATTATTGTGTTTAATTGTATGCAGCGGTGGGCATTAACTGGGCATTTATTAGAGTCCTCGGCAAATAGACAGACTAAAAATTATGTTTGTTGGTTAGAAGGTGTATGTTTGTAACGTGTAACTTGGTAAATAAATATTGAAGTGCGTAAAGATTGGCTCCAGCTCTATCCTTCACCAACTGTTTTTTCTGGACTAAAACAGTAGCGCACCTTTGCCCTTTACAGATTCTGTCTGACCTGTTGGGCATTTTGATTTTCATTTCAGCTTGTCTTAAGGGAACATAAAGCTAGGAGGAAATCGATGCCCGTGGCATAATTAGCTCAGATAATCAAAAGGAGGGAGCAGAGCTAAAGGTTCTTGATTGGGAGCAAAATAATATGAATGAGCTAAAAAAAGACAAATTCCAGATCTCAAAGCAACTGGGATGTAAACCAGTACACAAAGGATCGAAAACATTCAACCAGGAGGAGATTAGGGTTGAGATCACATGCTATAGGGACACTATAGGGACGCTAGAGGGGCACCATTTTCACAAGGCTAGACATTTCAGGAAAAGGCATACCACAGTCTGTTAAGGATATCTCAGATACACAATAAATGGAACTTTGTCATTGTTGTTTCCATCTTGCGAGTTATTAAAAGTCCAAAAAGAATGGAAAAGTGATGGTTGAACATCAATGGTTGGGGGGGTGGGGCGGGGTGATCTGAGAGCACAAATCAATCATGACAAATAGCACCACAGGTTAGAAAGGACTTGGAAAAGAAACAAACCAAGCACGAGGTGTTATTTCTCGAGGGCTAGAACTGAAAAGCAGGAACGTTATGCCAAACCGGTGTCAAGCCTGAGGTAGACCAGCACTGCCTACAATTCTGGTCGCCATATAATAAAAAGGAATCTCGAGACACTGGAGAGATTTACAAGGATAACACTAGAAATGCATGGGTGTAGGTATCAGGAACGGATGGACAAGCTGGGTCTCTTTCCTGAACAAGGAATGCTGAAGGGATGAGTTAATGGGTATGTTTAAAATTCTGAAAACCTTCGCCAGAATGAATACAGAGAGTATGGACGCGACTCTCCGGTAAGATTTCTAAGTGCCGTAGTGAGCGGGAATTGCCGCGGCTGTGAGCTCGGGGAGTGTGACCAGGAGGACTGGCCTCTAGTGCAGGAGAAAGGTCAATGACCTACAACGGGCAGCATGAGTGAGTAGGCATCAATGCTGACCTTTCCGCTGCCATGGGAGTGACTTCCCCCTCTCCTTTCAAACCCCCAACCCTTCCTCCACCCTCTCCCCTTTCAACTCCACCAACCCTTCCTCCACCCTCCCCCCCTTCAACCCCACCAACCCTTCCTTCACACACACCCCCCCCTGTGAACCACGAGTATGGCTAACGATGCCCCCTCTGTGTCTCATCAGGAAAAGCTCCCCCACAATCACCAGGAGAGGGCCCAGACTAGCGATGAAATGGCAAACATCAGGATCCTCATCACCTTCGAGGAACAGGCCCTGGAGGTGACTGGGGTGGCTGAGGACAGAGCGGTCACCAACACAGAGGCTGGCGGACGTCACAGAGGTGAGGAACCACCGGGCCCCATCCGGAGGACCTGGCAAATGTGAGTTGTTATTCTCTTACTGACTGACCCATCCCACCCACTGATCACATGTCCATTCTCCCACAGGTACCCCCGGGTGGAACCTTCTCCAGGCTCCCATGAGACCACCTCAAAGGAGAACTCGGAGGATGCCACCGTACCAGCCGCATCATATCTGTCATCCCCACCCTCCACCAGCGCAGTTAGACATACCTCGATGCTAAATGTTAGTGGTCAGGGGCACAATCTGGTGAGCACCACACTGCTGCTGATGTATATCAGGAACCCCCAGATGAGATAACAGTCGGAGGTCTGCTGGATCCCAGGGCCCAGCTGTGTCTCAGTCTGATGCTGAGCCTGTGGAAGAGGTCATCCCGGAGTTGATGGAGACGGCCGGGACATTCAGAGGGAGATGTCAGCATCACACCAGCAGATACATAGCTGCTTGGAGGAGTCCCAGAGGCTCCGGGTGCAGGAGGTGTTGCTGGCAATGCGTGGCATGAAGGCCAACACTGCTAGGGTGGCGACCGCAGTGGAGAGCCTGGTGCATGACATTGTCAGCATTAATGAAGATGCCCAAGGTGTCACGTAGTCGGTGATGACCATGGCTGAGGGTCTAGGCAGAATGTCCACCTCGATGGTGGATGCCACCCAGTACCAGGATGACCTTGATGAGGTTCTGTGGGACATGTTCCGCTCTCAGATGGGCATGGCCGAGGTGCTGTGGAGCTTGTCCCAGTCGCAGGCGGGCAGTGCTGAGGTGCTGCAAAGCATGGCGCAGTAACTGAGGAACATTGCTGAGGGCGTTGACATGATGGTACGAACCATGGGAAACCGCCAGGGCTAGCAGAGGGGCTTAAACCAGCTGCCCCTCTATCCCAAGGTGAACTCCAGAGCCCTATGTGCATAAAGCAGGGGAGTGCAGGGTGCCAACACGGACCGTCCCTTGGAGCAGCAACGGTGGGCACCAGCTCCCCCGTGTTCCACCCCTCTGAGGAGGCTGCGTCTCACGGCCAGCACACGGGACGGGGCGGCACCACTGTGCATGTGCCGTCGGCAAGTAAGCCGGGGCCCTCCGGCCTCAGAGCCCCCAGAGGACGCCCACCAGGGGCATCGAAGGCCACGGGACGGGGTAAGCATCTGGCTGCCTCCACCTCAGATGTGCATCCTGGGGGCACACCTAGACGTAATGGTAGAGCAAGGAGGGCCAAGCACATTGAGGATTACTGAGGGCACAAGGGGAAGGGGGAAGGGGCTGGCAGTAGGGGAGGGTCAGCACCGTCGGGAGGTTGGGGAGTTGTAAAACACAACAAAAACCTTTGTGCACAACTAGTATGTTGCCCATCTCTCCAGGCATCTCCCCCTGCCCTTGACACTCACCCACCCTCCAGCCATGGACATGTCCCCGGAGCTGTGTCCACCCCCCTGGGTGTTCGGATGTTGGCTGCTGCGTGTGTGGTGTTGCCTCCCACAGTCTTCAAGCACAGTACCCATGCATCAAGGTGTGACTGGGATGCTAGGCAATGACTCCCACATGCTATATGGCACGGTGATCCATTTGGGGTGTGTGAAGTGGCTCACTTAACCACGATTGCCAATTCCCTATTAGCAATAGCCTTCAGTTGCAGAGCCAGAAGCTTCGGCAGTCGGTGGGGGTTATGGGTGGGCGGTGGGGCAGACAGGCAGGGACAAGGGTTGCCTCTGGAATGGGTACACAGGATTCAGGGCTTGGCATGGTGGTGCCGCATGTGGTTGACCCCTAGTTGGCCCCTCCAGTGCCTCCCCCCCTTCCATGGTGGCCCACCTCAGCTTAGGATCCACACCCCAAGCCAAAGGTTCCTCCCCTCACAGAGCGCTGGGGTGGCTAGTCGAGCGCCCCAGGGCTCTTTGTCTGTGGGCAAAGATGGCTACCCGCCTCCTCAGCTCCCCACAGAAACCCTTCACAATTTTTAAAAGAAGTGCCAATTGGCGCCAATGTGATCTCTTGCTGGGGAGGCCGCTGAATGACAGAAGGCGGTTGGATAAGGGATGGCTCTTGTTAATTGTATGGAAATAGTGCTTAAGCGGTGATATTTGGTTTCTCGTCACACTACGGCAAGATCCCGATTTTGTCTACGGGAGCGGGCATCGGAAACTGTTTGGCGCCAGGCGCGGTTCTCGTTTTCTGCCTCTCCCGCTATTCACCGGGCTCGTTTCGCTTGAGCGAGAGCGTAACGAGGCCAGAGAATTGCGCCCTATGTTTCCACTTGTGGGGAAGAGCATTAATAGTGGACATCGCTATAAAATAGCCACAAACAAATCCAACAGGGAATTGAGATGAAACGTCTTCACCCAAAGAGTGGTTTGAATGTGGGACTTGTTCCCACAGGGAGTAGTTGAGGTAAGTAGATGGGTGCATGTAAGGGGAAACCAGACAGGCATATATGGGAGAAGGAAATAGATAATTACAATAAAAGCAAAGGGAAAGTGCTGGAAAATTTCAGCAGGTCTGGCAGCATCTGCAGGGAAAGAAAAGAGCTAACGTTTCGAGTCCAGATGACCCTTTGTTAAAGATTATTACAATTGTACATTTAGAAGACAAAAGATAGGAGGTGGTTCAAGTTGCGCATCAATGCCAACATGGGCTAGTCGGGCTGAATGGCCTGCTTCTGTGCCGTACATCCTATGCAGGATTTGTGGAGATAACAAATGATTGTTTTGCCTTGGATTTTTACTCGAACGATGGAGGGAATGTAAAAGTACAAGAGGAGGAATGGAAATTAGATATGTTGACACTTGATAGGGACATAATGCTGGAAGTACTGGTGTGACTCTAAATTAATGTGCTGGGCTGCGGAATGCAGAGTGAAATCATGCAGGAAACAGCGAAGCTCTGATCAAAATCTCTCAAACAACCAATGTATCATTGTCATTCCAGTAGAAAATAAGGAGTAAAATGGGTATCTGTATTCAGTCTAACGTCAATAAATTGGCGAGGTTATAGATGTCAAGTACAGAATAAAATCAATGCTTAGAAATACATGGATTTAATAAGGATAGCTGGCCCATGTTTATAAAGTCAGGTGAGAGCAACTTTACTGCAGCCCATTGAAGAAATAATGGGGCATGCTGACAAAAAAAAATGCTGAGGGAATATTGTCAGAATGGATATTCAAAAAGATTTGCTAAATGGGGGATTGTTAATAAAGTCAAGTCAAGCATTAGAGGGAATGTAACCACACAGAAAATAAGTTGGCTAAAGGACAGAGAATAGAAAGTAATTCTAATTTCCTTTAGTTTTACAATGGGGGGGATATAGATAGTGATGTTTCTTTTGTTCAGACTAACATAAACAAAAATTGAAAATACCAAAATAAATTATCTGCGTTCAGATGTAGGGCCATAGTTTCAAAATTTAAAGAGAATTGAAAAATCCTTTCACAATGAAGGAAATGACGTCATTTCAGAAGTTCATAGATTTGTAAATTGGGCTGATACGATGTACTGAACTTATTATGGAAACAGATGAGATATAGTTTTGGATGAAAGAAAGTAAATATGATAAATATGATAATTGAGCAACATCACACCTATGGATCAGTAGTAAGGTCGATCCCTCAAGATCTGTGGCAACTGGCAGTAGTGTCACAAGAGTGTTCAGTTTTCAACTGTGGTTAACATCATGGAAGCATTTTTACTGTTGCAGGTGTCAATGAAATGCATGGCAGCTTCACTGGTACCCGTAGCAGCCTACCTCAGAAATGGTTTGGTCGAGCTGTTGACTGCTCCCCCAGGGCATCACAGACTGCAGCTCGGTAGGCAGTAGGAAATGTGCGTGTCAGAAGTCTGCAACTGGCTTGCAGGCACTGTTACAGGCTACTGCCTCTCGTGGCCTTTGGAGCCTGATGGCTATCATTTGGCCTGCCATCCTGTTAATCTGTTCAGACATAAGCCCTGGCCTCTGTATAATGGCCACAGGTGGAGGAAAGCTGTGTAAGGCTATAAATCCTCAGGACAGCAGCACAAATCAAGCAGTAAGGCCATCCCCTCAGAGCTCCACACAAGTTGCACACAGGAGACAATTGCAAAAGAAAATTTCAGAAATGCAACACATAGCAGGTCTTCCTCATGTGTGGTGGGCCACATGACCCCTTCACAGTAGAGGAACAGCCAGGTATTTTTCACAGTACTGACTCCTTGATTGCACCTTTCTTCGCATTCATTCATTTATGGGATGCCAGGAGAACATTTATTACCCCTCCGTATTGCCCTCGAAGGTGGTGGTGATGAGCCTCCTTCTTAAACAGTGCTGTTAGGTATGGAGCTCAGACCTCTGGTGGAGGCTATGAGGTAAGCAGTTGCATACGAGCTGAATCCCTCCTGGGGATTTTTTTTTTGCCTGACTATCGTGTGAATTTTGGGTAGTTCGACAGAAATATATCCCCTCTGGCGAGTGATGTCCGATGGGTACAACACAAGGCATAAATCGGGCAAGGGATCTTTGTTCGATTCAGAAGGTGAGCCTCAGAAGGGAAGAAAATAGCGGAGGTCCCTGTGGCGTCATTGGCCCTTCAGTGGACAACTGAGAAGTTGGTGGACTTCTTGTCGGGTGAATTTAGGAAACAGCGACAGTCAGTTGTTGAGGATCTGATGATGGCGATTGAGGGGGTTGTGGCACCTATTTGTGCAACCTTGGACAGGTTGGATCAGCGGTTGGAGGTGCAGGGGTTGACGAATAAGAAGGTGGAGAAGGCGCTCTCTGATCACAGCGATCAGATTGTTTCTTTGGAGGCAGAGATGTGCTGTTGGCAGAGGAGCAAATGGCCAAGGTTGATGATCTGGAGAATCACTCCAGTTGGCATAATGTAAGATTTGTTGGGCTGTCTAAAGCCTGGAAGGTACAGGCATCACTGACTATGTTTTTGCTGCCTCACAGTGTCAGGCACCCTGGTTATATGTGGAGTTTGCACTTTCTCCCCATGTCTGCGTGGGTTTCCTCTGGGTGCTCCAGTTTCCTCCCATGGTCCAAAGATGTGCAGGTTACGAGGATTGGCCATGCTAAATTGCCCCTCAGGATGGGGTTACAGAGCGGGGGATTGGGCCTAGGTAGGGTGGCCTTTCTAAGTGTCAGCGCAGATTCGATGGGCCAAATGGCCTCTTTCTGCACTGTAGGGATTCTATGATTCTAACTGTTCCACAGTCAATATAATCATGGAAGATGACCACCAAGGCATTTCTAGAGCCATCACCTGAAGTACTCTGGGATGTGGATTATCAGGTCCTGGGGATTTATCAGCCTTCAATCCCATCAATTTCCCCAACAGCATTTCTCTGCCAATATTGATTTCCTTCAGTTCCTCCCTGTCACTAAACCCTGTGTTCCCCAACATTTATGATACCTGATTTGTGTCATTATTTGTGAAGACAGAACCAAAGTATGTGCTTAGTTGCTCAGCCATTTATTTGTCTCGAGACTACATTCCCCTGTTTCTGACTGTAAGGGACCTACATTTGTCTTCACCAATCTTTTTCTCTTCACGTACCTATATAATCTTTTACAGACAGTATTTACATTCTCTGAAAGCTTGCTCTCATACTCTATTTTCCCCTTCTTGGTCCTTCTTTGCTGAATTCTAAACATCTGCAAATCCCCAGATCTGTTGTTTTTCTTGGCCAATTTGTACGCTTCTTCCTTGGATCGAATACTATCTGTAATTTCCCTTGTAAGCCATAAATTGGCAAACTTTCCCATGCTAGACAGGAATAAACAATTGTTGCAGTTCCCCTACGCGGGCTTTGAATGTTTACTGAAGATAGTTGTAAATGTTTGAGTCTTTTGCCCTAGGGTGGGGATGTTTGTAGAGCCTCCACCTCCTGTGTTTTTTTACAGTTGTTCTTCATCATTCACAACTACAAGTGGCAAGACTGAAGAACGTTGATCCTATCTGATGGTTGCGGGATCTTTTAGCTTTGTCCATAGCTTGCTGCCTCCACCCGTGTTGCAGATTCAACAGATTGGCATGTCACTTTCAGGGATTCCTATTTCTGCCGCTTGCACATCCTTCTGGAATCTGGGTGTACACACATCACAGCGAATGCAGTGGTTCAAGATGACAGCTCACCACCACCTTCCCCAGGACATTTAGGTATGGACAGTAAATGTTGTTCTTGCCAGCAGGGTTCCTGACGTGATGGTAATGGTAGAGTGAGGAACATGCCAGACCAATAAGTTACCGGTTGTGGTGGAATATAATTCTGCTGCTGCTAATGGTCACAGCACCTGAACCATCCTGGTGAAGAAAATGAGGTTAGACAGCCAGGGGAAGCAGGGTTTAAGGAGAGGGAGGGCAGCAGGTTCCGCAGCTTCTTCTGTATTGAAGGAACATATCTTGAGCTGAAGTTGGAAGAAATAGAGGGCAGGATTCTCTAATAATAGGACTAAGTCCCTACGCCAGCATGAAAAGCGGTGCCAACCACTCCGGCGCCAACAGTCCCCAAAAGTGAGGAATTTTCCCCTTCCTAGGGGGCTAGGTTGGCGTCAGAGTGGTCCCCGCAGCTCCAGGTGGTGCGGAACGGCCCGTGCGAGTTCGCATATGCGTGGAACGGCCAGCGTATTTCCACGCATGCGCGCTACGGCCAGCGTAATTCCGTGCATGCGCCCTATGGCTGCCATATTTCTGCGCACGCACGAGGGTACCCTTCTCTGTACCGGCCCCTGGGCAATATGGCGGAGCCCTACAGGGGCCCGGTGCAGAGTAAAATAGGCCCCCACGGAACCAGCCCGCCCACCAATCGGTAGGCCCCGATCGCGGGTCAGGCCACCGTGGGAACCCCCCCCCCCCCCGGTCGGATTCCCCCGCTCCAGGACGGTCCCCGCACACTCACCTTCCAGGACCCACCGTGTGAAACCTGAATAACCCACACCGGCGGGTACTCGGCCCAACTCGTCGGCCACTTGGCTCATTGGGGCCCGGAGAATTGCCAGGGGGGCCGCTCTCAACGACCCCTGATCGGCACTGTGGGAATCCCATGGGCGGCTGAGAATCGGCGCCGGAGAATGGGGAAACTGGCGGGGCGGCGCGATTCTCGCACCCCCCGCCGGGTCAGAGAATCCCGGCCAGAGCCTTAGTTGTGACAGTTAAAAAGAGGATAATATTTCATGGATTACTTGAATGTTTGCAACTGGCATTGAGCACACTGAATGAGGGTCCTGATAATGATCCATTCTATTTTCCTCTGCTTTCACTGCAGTTGGAGCTACTTTTCCAGGTATCTCACCTTGGAAGGCAAAATTGAGGGGCAGAGCACGTTCCTACAATGTGAAAGACATGCTCAGAAGCACATTACATGGTCCTTCTTGATCTACATAGACAGCAGAAGTGTCTCTTTAAGACCCATACAGATTTCTCTATGACAACTTTAATAGAGGCAGGTGACTCTGTAAAACTCCTTCATTTCCCTCTTGCACCGTGCTGGGGGATCATTATCCAGAGTTGCACACAGTCTGATTAATCAACCAAAATCCATTAGTTAACTTCTTCAGTGACAGTGTGGGTAGAGACCCTGAGGGCAAAGTGGGAGGGCAGTTTCCAGCAAATTTGACATGTGCACGGAGAATTCATTGCAGCGAGTTGAACATTCCGCAAATTTAAAAAGTACTGTTGGAGCACTAAAGCACATTTTCCCTCAGAGGGTTTATATATAGCCGGACCTTGCCGTGCAATCCGCGTGTCACCTATTGCACCTTATTTCTTTTAGGAAAACCTGTTACTTGATAAAACTGAATAGTTTTATCAGGCTGTTGTCATGCCAAATTGAATGATCTTCCATGAATGCTCTCCTCGGAATGCTGTTAGTAATCTAACAAGTGGACACCAGATGAATGCCATTATATAGGCCCATTTGCAGCTGCTGGTAAGTTGCTGATGGCATTGAGGTTTTGTCCGGTGGCAACTTTCACAACCACAGATAACACTGTTTGGACAGATGATCTAGGCTGCAGGTCTTCATGAACAAAGTTGGCACCTCAGCTAGAGTTTCTTTCATGACTACACTCCTCTCACTCCGATCCGCTCCACCTTCAGAAGATCTATTTAGGCTGCAAACCATTTGGGCAGCACTTTGCAGGGTGCAACATTCCTGAAATCCTGCCTCACTCTCCTTTCCTCCATTCTGGACTGCACCTCTGCCTGTCGAAGGCAAGGAATGTCCTTGCTGCTGACGCTTCTTATTTTCAGCGGCAGCAAAAATATCCAAGCGCTCTTCCAACCCTCGAGCTCTGAGAAACAAGACCAGCTCTGGACAGGTGCACGGCGAAAATGAAATCTGCTCGCAAACAGCTTCTCGAACACAAGCAATTACTTTTAAAATGTCTCCAGGCTACGAACTAGAAACACTTCTGTCAGGATCAGCTGATGCTGCTCTTGGCAACTCCATTTTGCTTTGCTCTAAGTAAGAAGTCTTACAACACCAGGTTAAAGTCCAACAGGTTTGTTTCAAACACTAGCTTTCGGAGCATTCACCTGAGGAAGGAGTAGTGCTCCGAAAGCTAGTGTTTGAAACAAACTTGTTGGACTTTAACCTGGTGTTGTAAGACTTCTTACTGTGCTCACCCCAGTCCAACGCCGGCATCTCCACATCATGGCTTTGCTCTAACTTTTAGCCTTGGTGCAGTGGAAATGCAAATCATGAGATTTTAGCCCACTTAATGATACTTTCCCTCACTTTCATCTATTGAAACAAACTCCAGGCTGTCAGATGGACTAAAGCGTCCTCACAGCCAATCAAAGGTTAAATGGTGGAAATCTGGTTTAAGCACGATTTGTCCTGATTGTCAGGCATCACAAAGCCAGGGTGCGTTTACAGCATCAACATCAGTTCAGGGATATATCCCTTAAAGTGACTTTTCAACAACAGAACATTTTTCTTCAAGATCTGTATTTCCCTTTTCGGATACTGACAGACGGGATTCTCTGATCCTGAGGCTAAGTGCTGACGGCGTTGCAAATGCCGTCGTGTTTTACGACGGCGTCAACAGGCCCCCAGGAGCAGCGATCCTGTGCCCTACAGGGGAACAGCACGGCAATAGAGCGACTCACGCAGCTCCAGCTGCCGATACCGGCGTAAAACAGGCACCGCGGGTCTGCACATGCGCGTTTTTGCCAGCGCGAATTCGCTCATGCGCGCCAGTTGCCTTGTCCACGCCGGCCCTGACGCAACATGGCGTAGAGCTACAGGGGCCCAAAGTAAAAGAGGCCCCCAGCAGGAGAGGCCGGCCCGCCGATCGGCAGGCCCCGATCGCGCTCCAGGCCATGGTGGAGGCGCCACCCCCCCCTTCAGGTTGAACACCCCTCCCCCCACCAGGCCGCCCCCAAACAGGATGGCCACCGAGATACCGCTGGGTAGGACCACATGTGAATTGCGCCGGCGGGACTCGGCCTATCTCGGTGGCCATTCGGCCCATCCCGCGTGGAGAATCGCTGTGGGGCCGCGTAGAACCCCCCCCCTGGAGAATCAGCAGACCGGCGTCGTGTGGATCGTGCCCTACCCAACCCCCCCCCCCCCCCCCCACCTGCCCCCTGAGATTCTCCCACCTGGCCTGAGGTCAGAGAATCCCGCCCCATAATTGTATGAGTGTTCAGTTTACGGCTTTTATTCCATATTTCAGCATTTGTACTCTTCACTTCGTTTTTTGATGTCTTTGTTTTCGAGAAGTTAATTCTCTTGAACTGTGCTCTGGTGCTGTCTTTCCGAAGGTGGCTAATGCATGAGCAGGAATGCCTTCGCTGGACAATCAGGGATTTAATTGCCCACGGTTATTACGCATGACAGAATCTGACATGAGGCCACGATGGATCAGACTGAAAGCAGCAATTTTCCCCCAATCCTAACCCTGTGGTATGGAGGAGCCACTTTCACTGCCTCTGAAAGTAGGAGAACAATGCTGAGATGTCAGGAGATGGGCTTTCAAGGTACATCAAGCCAAATGTAAAATTGGAGGAAAAATTGCAGCCAGCCAAGTTGACAACTTCGGACCACGTACAGATCACCAGAGTATCTGAGCTGTGATAATTCATTCACATCCAGCACTGTGACAGATCTTCCAACTCAGTCCTCAGTGAGAGCGGAGCAGCTTAATTTCAGCACGGACCACTATGTTTCCTGTTTATAGCTTGCATCAAAGAGAATTGATGAAAGGTTTGTGACCACTCGCCAGCTTTTAAGTTTCCACCTGTTTGATCGCACCTACTTCACTGGGCACTCAGCTGTATTTTTATCTTCATGAGATTCTCCACAGATTTGGATGACCATCTGTCATTGCAGAATTAACACTGCTTTTCTTTTTTTTGGAAATAAAAAGCTAACAAAAGCAGTGCGCACGATTCGCCATTGATGACCTCGTGTTCAGGTTAACGGAAAGTAAGAGGGACGGATTCTCCGTTCCCGCGGCTAAGTGCCGGCTGCAACGGAGAATTCGCGGGCGTCTTACGACGCCGAACCCTCACCGATTCCAGGACCGACAGGCAGGGTGTCGGGTGAAACTCCCGGCTCCCGCGCCAAAAATGGCTGGAGAATGGCTGGGTCCACACGACAACCGCGCGGTCTGGAACTCGGCCCATCAGGGGCGGGGCATCGCGGGAGGGCTTGCCGATGGTGTGCCAGTGCCGATGCAACGCGTGCGGTGTGCGATGCGATGGTGCCATTTCTGAGGGGACAGAGACTCACAAGGTGGCGCCAAACCGTCTCCTGCCCGATCTGGGCGTTGGAATGGATTCTCTGCCCAATCGCCGATTACGATATCGGCGTCGGGCAGCGGAAAATCCCGCCCTGTGTTTCAGCCATCAGTGTGTTCAGAAGTACCGCTAAACCCTCCACCTATTGATCATTTCCAGATGCAGTTAATGTGCACTCTATAGTGTTTTTAAAAAGTTCAGAGTACCCAATTCATTTTTTCCAATTAAGGGGCAATTTAGCGTGGCCAATCCGCCTACTCTGTACATCATTGGGTTGTGGGGGCGAAACCCACGCAAACACGGGGAGAATGTGCAAACTCAACACGGACAGTGACCCAGAGCCGGGATCGAACCTGGGACCGCGGCGCCGTGAGGCTGCAATGCTAACCACTATGCCACCCTGCTGCCCCGTGCACCCTATAGTTAGGTGTATAGTATGTAATCTTGATGGCTATATCGTTACAGTTTTCACGAAGCTCATTCTATAATCATTGTCGAAGCCCTGAAGGGATAGTCTCTCAACTGACCCAAGCTGCACAAAGCAAAGTGAGAGTTTTGTGGGGAGAGTTGAAAGAGAGCTTTATTAAAATCACCGCAGCATTGTTGTTAAAATGGCTTTACTAAACAAGAGCAAAACTGAAATACTGTACACCCTGATTATTGGCAAATGTGCTCATTTTATTGTTGCAATGGACTGAATGAAACCTGAGTTGATAGAATCCTCACCTTGTGAATATTTTAATCATTACAGTAATATTGTAACTTCATGTTTTTTAGTTTTGCCAATTGGGTTAGTACAGGAACATGTGACGACAGACTTCCTCTAATCTGCTGGTTGTAGTGTATATTAAATCAGTTCCAAGTGAGTAAACGCACAGAACAAAATTGTGTGCATTTTGAAAGTTATTTTCAAAGAACAAAGAACAGTACAGCACAGGAACACAGGTCCTTCGGCCCCCCCCCCAAGCCTGCGCCGATCACGTGTCCGATCTAGACCAACTGCCTGCATCCTTCTATATCCCGTCTGTTCATGTGTCTATCTAAATAAGTCTTAAAGGTCGCTCACGTATCTGCCTCAACCACCTCACTTGGCAGTGCATTCCAGGCCACCACCACCCTCTGTGTAAAAAGCTTCCCCCGCACATCTCCACTGAACCTTTCCTACCTCACCTTGAACTTGTGCGCCCTTGTAATTGTCATTTCCGCTCTGGGAAAAAGCCTCCAACTGTCCACCATATCCATATCCCTCATGGTTTTATAAACTTCTATCAGGTCGCCCCTCAGCCTCCCTCTTTCTAGGGAGAACAATCCCAGTTTATTCAATCTCGCCTCATAGCTTAAACCCTCCATACCAGGCAACACCCTGGTATTGAAGAGACACAGGACGGCTCATTGTGAAAACGTAACAGTGAAGATATGTTGTCAGTGCACAGCATTAGGAGATTTACTGTATTGTTTGTGATATACTGTAAGATTTTACTCGACCTGGGAATGCTAGATTTCAACACTAAATGCCGAAAGTATTAATTCCTCAACAGCAATATCCCTCACTACGAGCACAAAATTCCATGAAAATAAAATGGATGTGTGAGGACCCCATGGGTGTGTCAAAAAGATAAAACTAAAATTTACAGTTTCATCAAGTCGCACGTGCATACCTACAACAAGGAACTATTAGGAGTGAGTTTTGTGATCGAGCACTGACAAATTTCACATTCATTGAAACATGATGTTCCTTTTTAGGAATGAGTTACTTGACAGGAGTTTACATTTCAAACCAAAGCCAAGGGCCGGGATTCTCTGAAATCCCAGCCAAGTGTTGACGCCAGGGCGTAAACACCAGTGTACGCCGGCATCAATGGGCCTCCTGGCCCAGCAATTCACCGCTGTTCAGGGGGCTAGCACGGTGGTGGAGAGCTGCGCGCTGATGGCGCGGGTCCGCGCATGCGTGCAACGGCCATCTTCGTGCTGACGAATGCGCGTGGTTGCCGTCTCCGCGCTGGCGCGGAGCAACATGTTGGGGACTTTACAGCGGGCCGCGCGGAAAGAGGTAAGCCCCCTCCAGCTCGCAGCCACCCGCCGATTGGATGCCCCCGATCGCGGGCCTGGGCCCCGTGGAGGCCCCTTCTGGAGTCAGATCCCCCCGACCCCCACCAGGATGTCCACAGCGGCCGCGGGTCTGTGCTCCTGCAGGGTGATGCCAGGTTAGAACCACACCGGCAGAACTTGGCGGCAGTTCGGCCCGTCGCCCGCAGAGAATCGCCGCGGGGGCCTATTTAAGCGGCCCCCGACCGGCGCCGTGGCGACCGTGCGGGCGTGATTGGCGCCGATTCTCCGGTCACCGGAGAATTGGCAGCCCGCCGTTGGACCGGCGTGGTGGGAATTTCCCGCTCACCCAGTGATTCTCCAACCCGGCGTGGGCTCGGAGAATCCCGCCCATGATTCTGAGTTCAAGTGACTGAGATTTTATGGCCATTCATGTTTTACAGTGACGTCAGGTGTTCATGAGGTAATCTTTCCGCATTTGTCAAATGCTCTTCTCCTTTCTGTAGGTCTGCCATTGATTTAATTGTTTTTCTCAAAAGGCCTTTGACATTTATCTGAAATACATAGGCAGATTAATGGATTTCAACCGAAGACATCTGAGTGAGGACTAGGCAATCCTGATGAATTGCTTAACTCATTCAGATGTTGTCAGTGAATTAACAAAGTCCTGTGTTCATTAACCCACCTTCAATCAGCCTCGGTCTAACTTTCTGCTATGTGGATTCATTGAATAACCTGTTGCCGAGGAGTAAAAATTATTTTGCTCATTCTTCAAAGACAGCTTTTTTCTTTCTGCTACTAGACTCTTGAATGGCCTGTCTATATATTGTATTGATCTTTCCATGCATTTTTCCTTCTTAAGAGTTGTAATTGTTTTTGTGTAGAATCATAGGATTTACAGTGCAGAAGGGGGCCATTCGGCCCATCGTGTAAATACAGACGGAGCGATCTGTCAGGTCTGTACGCAGAATAATATTTTTCACTGTACCTTTGGTATATGTGACAGATTTTATAAATAAATAAACAACCAAATAAATAAATAATTTGAAAGAAAACATGTTATATGGCTAAAAATATTTTTATGAAAAGGCCATAATTACAGATACTTCAACAATGGCATAGTGGCCAAAGGCACTGCCTCATGTAACTCCAATCCATACAGAGCAGAAGGCTAGCGGAGCAAGCTGGTCTCAGTTTCTGGACAGTAACGGACAGCACAACACGCCAGGATCCTTGAATTAGGACTGGAAATATCAGATGCAGTTCCTGCTCTTGATTGTCCCACAGTTAGCACGGCTGGAAAGTGCACATGTGGGCATCGGATGAAGGACAGAATTGCATTGGGCTGTGATGCCTCCCATGCTTGAACGGTCTGCTGTCACTCACACAAACAATCGTCATTTGGACGAGGTGCCCGGAGAATTGCCGTGAAACTAACCAATGTTTGGCCAGACCTAGGAGTGCTGAATTCTGACACTTCAGCGCCTATAGTACTCACCCCTCACCTGCATGGGGCGCCAGAGAGCGGCTGGCTGCAGTGTAACTGCACCCCAAACAAGACTCAGCAATTTTGGGAGGTTTGGGGAGAAAACTGTACAGGAAAGGAGACCGAAATCATGGAATAAAAAAATATATGTAGAGTTTCACAATCGATAAGAATAAAATAAATCTGACATTTCCCCAACTGATTTTTTGACACTAATGCTGTGCAAATTCTGGATACCAGCAGCAGGAATTCTCATTTGTGACAGCAAGTCTAAAAACCCAGCGATATCTTCTGGTCATCTGCTGGCATTTGGGAATTATTTTTTTGCACAGGAAGTACTGGTGTTGAATAAGCATCCTCCATGTATTCTGTGGTCATTGCACCTTACTGGCAAGTAAACGCAAGCAAGATAATTTGCCACTTTCATTATGTCACTTTTTTTTCCACATACTGTAACTTTCAAGGTGACTGTTATTGATGGGGATTTTTTTTTTTTAAATGTTCTCGCATCTCTTCTTTGATGACTCCACAGTTTCCTGTAACTTTGAAATTGGAAGGGTGCTATGGTCTCTCTGGTTATTCATTGAGATGGATTAAATTAAGATGCATTCCGCGGTGAAAGATTATTTCACACGGCGTTGTCATTGGATGATAATAGCCTCATACATTTTGCCGGGTTGCCTTTTGTTGTTGTCAGCTGAATAAAGAGTCACTTGTCTGACGCAGTGTTTGTGAATTATTACCATCACCGTTGTTTGAATTAAAGGCAACGACGAACGTTGTTTGTAACAGTTAAACATTGCCAGAGCAAAATCTGAGCATTTTCAAAATTTAAATCAAGATATATGGGAGTTTGTGAAAACAAATCTTCGGAGGTTTGACACTATCTCAGTAAATCATAATACATTCTGCTCTGAATTACAATGCGCACCAGGTAAATAGGTTCATTTTCAAAGATTGTGTGTTTTCATATTGCTACTGGTGCAAAAATGAAAAATGCGCCTGATATGAACAAATTAAATGTCTGAGGCAGTCAATTATTAAAACATATTTTGTTTCCTTTATCACACAAGGAAAATGAGGACTTACCCACAGCTGGTTTCTAACAGGCTGTCGCCAACCTGCAGTGAAGCCATTCCGAAGTCTGCTATTCTGATGTTATTCTTTTCATCCAGCAATAAATTTTCAGGTTTCAAGTCCCTGTGGCTGTAGGGGAAAGACATGGTGAGAATTACTGAGGGTCACCTTCACAACCTCTGTTTAAGTGGAAGGGACCAAGATAAACCTGATCTGTCTCCCTGTCCAGTTTGATCAAAGTATTTTACAGTATGCTAAGTTTAGTCAGCTGAACCAACAGCTGCTGTCGCATCCAAAGTGGGAACAGCTCCGCAAGGGAAATTCCTTTAAAAAAAAAGCAGGAAAGGGAAAATGCTAGAAAAATGTACATAACGGGCCAGACAGCATCTGAAGCAGCATATTGCTCAACTTGCTGCATCAGATCCTACATCAAAATCCAAGGTTCACATAAAGGGCCGCCATTCAAAGTATTAAGATGTTTTTCCCTTTCAGATGCTGACCAACCTGTTGAGCACTTGCTTGAACACAGATTCAGCAAGGTCGCACTCATTTTGTGGGTGTAAGTTAGAACGATGACAAATATAACAAAACTCCGTGTCCAGTTTGCATATGCATTTGGGCTATCACCAAATTTGCAGGAGCTTTTATATTGAAGGTGACCAAGCATAAATAAGTGCAGGCTTCACTTCAATATCGAAATGAAGGCCCTGTGGTAGTTTCTGGAAAATTCATTCAGTTATTATTATTAGTCAACGTTAGAATTGTGCGTGCTCCGACTAGTACTTTATTCGACAGCAGTTTAACCGCCAATTTACTTAACTGTCAGCATTGAGCTCCCTAAAAATTCTTCTCCCGTCTGTGGAAACTGCCCTTGATCATGTCCATGAGCACAGTGAAAAATAATTCATTTTCTACATTTATTATCCTTTGGAATGTTTTAATAGCCCCAGTCTGCCAAGGTGGGCAGAGTCATGTTTTCGATCCTGTTTTTTTGTCTGTAAACTATATATCTCAGAAATTATCGGGATTCAAATTAAGAATAACTTAAAGCCTGCATCAATTTCATATTTTTATTGGTCGTCTAGGAATCGTACGGTATGAAATAACGAAATATTGTGTCAGGTACCCCAAAAAGAGCGAGAAACTATGTTTGCAAACGCAGATTTTTATTGCTTTTCTCAAAATTCAATTTGGTGTCACCATGATCAGATGAAGAACTGTACCCAAGAACCAGGATGCAAAGCATGATCTTCAAAGAGGGATTAAGTGCATTTATTTTCATGCTTGACATAGTTAACTGTGTTTCCTTTACAACATACACCTGTCACGATTCCTCCCAAAGTAGCTCTGCATTCTGTCTTCAGCTTGGGTATTCGGCAAAATGACTGGTCTTCAATGAAGACAGGAAGAAAGAGAAAAAGATTGGCATAACCATTCATCTCCCGCCCCACCTACATAGCCAAGCAATAGGACATTCCGTAAACTCCACCATTAGCACAGCGTCAACCATTGCCCGATATGATACCACACAGCCAGAAACACACCCAACAGTCAACTGTCCATTTCGAAGGTGGTCAAATACAAAATAATTCATCAATAAATCAAAGCCATCCATTTTAGAACAACATAAAACTTGATGAAATGAAAGGCAAGAATGTAGAAGTCTAAAAAATATCCCAGCTCTATGAAATGCTATAATTGACACAAGACAATTACGCAAACTCTGCAGAGTCTACATGCTTTCTGAACACCTCCTGTCTCAAAACTGAATGCACGGAATGTTGGGCCTAGTAGAAACAGGTAACCAGGAAGCAAGTGCCTGTGTTTCCCCGCTACGGTAGTGTTTGATTTCTCATGGACTGGTTAATGTTTGCACTGCCGCAGCTGTATTACCTGCTGGCATTATCTCGGAGATACACCGGAGAGTCACACTAGCGAGCATTTTTCACCAACTGTTCTGACAATGAGCAACTTTTCCCTTACAGCAGGTGCACCAATTAATAAAATACCTTTGGTGTCAGTCTGCAAGGAAGCAACTTTGAGATCGTACAGCTACTGGAGCAGAGCATTAAATCATTGCAGTCACTTCTTTATCCAAGTTTCTATGGCTGAAGGAGCCATCTGAAGGCTGAGTGGCCATTAAACCTTTTTTGGTCTGCATCAGTTACAAGAAGATTAGTATTTTGATGGCACAAAACCTCGAAAGTCACCGTGATTGAGTGAGGTGTCGCTACTACGCCTGCAATCTGATTAAAGTTCTGAGCAGAAAGGGGCATGTCTAGTGGCATTTCAGATCAATAACAGTTTTCTAAATGGAGATTTTGCCATACACTACAACGTACAAAGCTAGGCATTCTACTGTGTCCACAATCTAGATTCTATTTTTGTACTTCTTCACATTCTTCTTTGTTCTCTCTCTTATAAGAAGATGAATATCATCATTTATCAGTATACTGTTGTCAGCCATTGTACCGACAAGGTTTTCAAGCCCGCCATCTTGATCAATGCTGTATTCGGATTATTCTGATCCACAGTCCTTAATGTATTTGTTTTCATCAATGCCATCATTGTCATATTCAGTCTGATCTTTTTCACCTTTAGAGTTGAAGTCATCAGGCAAATGAGGAATGGGATAGGAAATAAGCCCAGAATTGATCTTGCTGTATAATATAAACAGTGTGAAAAATGAAACTCACATATTAAAACCAATGAAAATCATAATGGGCCACAGGAAAAGTGAGTCTGATTCCTACATTGGGAAGTGAATTAGATCCCTAGGTTGAGGGGAACATCTGATTCCTATGTTGGGAAGCTGTGTTGAGCAGTTGAAAAATCAGCTATTTTTGGTCCAACAACTTTGATGGTGGCAAGTGCTAAGCAGAACTGACAGTACAGTCACACTCAGAACCCATCAGTCAGTTGCTGTCTCATGGTGCACCCGTATACATATCGTGGCCACAAGAGCAGATCCAGAGGCTGAGAATCCTGCGGTGAGTAGCTCACCTCCTGACTCCTCAAATCTTGTCCACCATTAAGGTATAAATCAGGAGTGTGATGGAATACTCTTCACTTGCCTGGACGAGTGCAAGCACCTACAACACTCAAAAAGCTTGATATCATCCAGGACAAAGCAGCCCATTTGACTGGGGCCTCATCTACCACCAACACAGTGATAGTAGTAGCATCTCACCAAGCTCCTCCGACAGCAACTTCACTGTAGATTCACTGTAGCAACTCACCAAGCTCCTCCGACAGCAACTTCACTGTAGATTCACTGTAGCAACTCACCAAGCTCCTCCGACAGCAACTTCCAAACCCTTGACATTACCACCTAGAAGGACAAGGCCAGCAGGTGCCTGGGAACACCACCAGCTGCTATATAATTCCCCTCCAAATTACATCATCCTTCCAAGGCGGCAGGACGGGGTGCCAGGGCACTGCCCACCCTGTCCCTCACCACCCAGGGGCTATATTCACCACTGAGCCCCCTGGCTTGGTCATCACAACTGGTTTCCGTGTTTTGGAACCCAGTAGTGATTCCCGCTGGCATTACACCACGCTCGCGAGGTGGAACATCCGATGACTCCAGAAGCAACGGCATTAAGCCATTTATGAATGTTTAAAATACTTTAAATTCATGGTCATCGGGTACACGCCCTCATTGGGCGTGAACCTAATTATATCGCCCGCAGGAGGGTGGGGAAGATCTCAAACTGTCTCGCTGCCGCAAATCCCATTATGGCCCTTTGGCGAGAGTGAGTGGTCATAGAAGGATTTGCACCTGCGATGGAGGGAGCAAGAAAATTTCACCCCAAATATTTAACTGATTTGGCACAATAATGTGTATGTAAGTATATTATTTATATCTGCATAATCTTATATACATGGCACAAATGATCCAGGAATTGCTGCTTAATTATAAGTTATAGAATTATAGAGTCCACGAAGATTCCGCCGACAGCGTACCCCTGCCGTGTGTTTCCCGGCAGCATGGGTGGGATCAATGGGAAATTCCAGCAGCGGTGGGTCCCGAAAATCCCGCCGCTGGCCAACATTAGGCTGCTCCCGCCGCCGAGAAACACGTCACGCAGAGGCTGGATAGCAGTAATTCCACTCCTACAAATGTCCAAAATAATGGCTCATAGCATCACGATAAACGGCCAGCTGTTTAGCACTGGGCTGAGATGTAATTTCTATTCACTTAAAGTTGTGAATCTTTGGAACTCTCTATCCCAGAGATCTGTGGTTATTCAGTCACTGAGTATCTTCAAGACCAGGGTTGGTGGATTTTAACCACAAAGCAAATCGAATGATATCAGAATAGGCGGGAAAGCGGAGTTCGTGTTGGCGTTCAACAATTAATTTGGTGAATGGCTAAACAGTTTCAATGGGCCATGTGGCGTAACCCTGCTTCTGTAAGGGCATCAAAGGTTATGCGGGGTGTAGTATATTGCAGGACCTGAGCATTATGTGATACCGTCCTTTCTGCTGGGAGGTGTAAATGAAGTCAGTCATATAATGTGTTCTTACAGTGAACTTACATGGTGAGTTTCTCTCAGTGCAATACTTAACTAAACGCTAACAATGAGGTTGGCTGGAATTCTTTGCTACACTTCATTTGAGAAATTAAGGACTGGAGAACCTTGTGACACTTCTTGAGGAACTTCTAAAGTTGCTTTTGCAGGAGGTTTGGCTGATTTTAAAGAATGGTCCACGTGCAAGTCATACTCAAATAAGCACTATGTGTGGGATTCTGTGATCCTGAGGCTAAGTGTTGACGCCGTCGGAAACGCCGTCGCATTTCTCGACGGCGTCAACACAGCCTCAGAATCAGCAACTCTGGCCCTACAGGGGGCCAGTATGGCACTGGAGCGGTTCACGCCGCTCCAGCTGCTGATCCCGGCGTCAAATGGGCGCCGCAGGATCTGCGTATGCGCAGTGGCACCGGCGCCAACACGAACATGCACAGTGGCTTCCTTCAATGTGCTGGCCACGATGCAACATGGCGCAGGACTACATGGACCGGCGCGGAAGAAAGGAGGTCGCCAGCCAGAGAGGCCGGTCCGCCGAGTTCCCACCGGCTGAGAACAGGTGTGGACGGCGCCGGCGGGATTCGGCGTTTTTACAACGGCGTTGAGCGGCCCCCAACTGCCACCGCGCCAACTGCGCCAGCATCAATGGTGCCGCTCTGCGGAGAATCACATGCCAGTGTCAGGGTGGCGTGGCGCGATTTGCGCCAGTCACGGGCTGAGAGAATCTCGCCCCATGGAATCATGGCTGCTTTGATTGGAACCATAATGTAACTATCCAACCTGACCCCCATTTCAGAATTCAGAATGTCCAATTCATCTAACAGGACGTCTTTTGGGACTTGTGGGAGGAAACAGGAGCGCTTGGAGGAGACCCATGCAGACACGGGGAGAACGTGCAGACTCTGCACAGACAGTGACCCAAGCTGGGAATCGAACCTGGGACCTTGGCGCTGTGAAGCAACTGTGCGACCACTGTGCTACCGTCCCGCCCACAGGTGGCCAGAGTCAATGATTTCCTCACCATGATTGGGTCAGATACGTTTGGAGCAAGGCCTACCCCACCCAGTATTATGGTCTGTCTATTCTGAAATTAATGAAATTCTGGATTCATATTGTGGCATGATTAAGAATGAAATTGCACTGAGATTTGCATTCAGTGAGTGGATGCAGTTGTCAAGTGAGACTGTCTTCACTGTGGGTACAGCGTAAACTTGGAAGTGAACTTTTGAGACATGTTCGTAGGAGGCTTAAAGACCAAAGGTAATACGCCGATGTGGAAGGAGGTCTGTATAAGGCCACAGCCATGGAAATAGCAGGAAGAGGTAGTTGCAAATTCCAAGGGAGTTCTTTTCCTGAGCAGGCTGGAGAGGCCCATCGAATTTCAGCGAGATCCAGGCCACGATGGCCAAGGTCAGTCTCAGAGTCAAAAATTCAAATCCTACTGTTGCCATGGTAGCCACGAACCATTCAAATGCCCCCCACCACCACCCCTCTACTTTCTAGTCCAAACCATGCCTGTCCACTCATATCCAGTTGACATGCTGGAGTAGGGGGAACAGTAAAAGCTCCATACTGCAGCCATGCAGGTTGAGATGATGGTAGACCTAAAGGTGGTTCAGGAGTCTGAGAATGCTTAATTGTATATATGATAGAAGTTGATGTTATTGAGCAGGAAGGTCAAGAGTTGTGCATGGTCTGAGAACAAGGGAAATAGCAGATGGAAGATCAGAGTAAAAGGGCATTCCAATGGAAATGAAAGTCCGACATTCACAACCTATTTTCAACGTTGATGTAGCTGCAGTCGTGCGTGTGTGCAAGAAGCCACAAAGTCGCATTCCCTTCTGCAAAACTGGTGTGAAACTGGTTAGTTCTTCCAATAACTGTATTCCAGTGTTGAGTGAAATTAGAGACGTTGTAATACGATGATGCTACTTGTTATTGGTAGAAGGAGGGAACAAAGTCTCTCTGATGGATAGATATTGACTGAAGAAGATACTGAGCTGAGTTATTTACAGCAGGGATCAGTAAGAGAACATTTGACATTGAGAAAGTGCTGAGACAGCACAAAGCGATATTTGAGTAAGGACCATTAAATGATAAAATTAGGCATCACAATCATAAAATTTACAGTGCAGAAGGAGGTCATTCGGCCCATCGAGTCTGCATCGGCTCTTGGAAAGAGCACCCCACTTATGCCCACATCTCCACCCTATCCCCGTAAACCAGTAACCCCATCCAACCTAAGGGGCAATTTAGCATGGCCAATCCACCTAACCTGCACATCTTTGGACTGTGGGAGGAATTCGGAGCACCCGGAGGAAACCCACGCACACACGGGGAGGATGTGCAGACTTCGCACAGACTGGGAATCGAACCTGGGACCCTGGAGCTGTGAAGCAACTGTGCTAACCACTGTGCTACCATGTTGCCCAAGGCTGAAGTCAATATTTTACAAGGCTAGGCCAGTAAGTAAAGAGCTGGCTACATTATAAAGAGCATTGGCAAACACAAGACAACTGTGTGGAATGAGTACATATTGATTTCTTTGAAATGGAAGGGAAATAGTATCTTGATTTGGTTGATAGCTACAGCTATCAACAGTAGGGTTGCTCAGTTGGCTGGTACATGACGCAGAGTGCCACCAACAGCGCGGGTTCAATTCCCGTACTGGCTGAGGTTATTCATGAAGGCCCCGCCTTCTCAATCATGCCCTTTGCCTGAGGCGTGGTGACCTTCTGGTTAAACCAGCACCAGTCAGCTCTCCCTCTCGAAAGGGGGAAAGGGGATGGTGGCCTTTGGCCATCTGGGATAGTGGCGACTTTCATTTCATTGCAGTTACAGGTAAAGGGTAAATGTTGAGTTGTCCACTACCACAAAACTATTGAGGTTTTGAGAGGTTGGTTTTCAATTTATGGATTGCCAGAGGTGTTGGTGTCAGATAATGGACAGAATTTACATCCCAGTTTGAAATATTTCTGAGTAATAATGGAATCAAACACTTTCTGACACCCACCATTGAAAGGTACTATAGGAAGAAGTGTTCTGATTGGAGAGGCCTTTGCAGAAGTATTTGGTCAGTGACAAGCTAGATAGTAATTCCCATGTTTTTCTTCAACACAGGCTGGACGGGACTTCTGGTGGTGTAATGTAGCGGAAGACGCACACAAGGTGGCTCCACCAGAGGACTACACCTTTTGCCCTTATCTCTCAGTTTCGGTGGGTATTTGCTTCTGAAAACTCACATAATTTATGGAATAAGGTTCCATTATAGCTCCTATCGGAGTGAAATGCCCAGAAAGGTCAGAGGAAAGAAGATGGACAGTAGAAGTTTGTCGATGGAGTTGGACGCCTCTCAGAGATCGTTGGCAGATAAAATGGCAGAGGCAGCCTCTGGGGTTCCGGCCACTCCACTATCTGCCAAGGTGCTTTCAGTTACCTTGGCGAAGGAATTTGATAAACACTGGTGGGAGCTGTTGGAGAACCTCTGGAAATGAATGGAGGAGGCCTTGACCCCCATCCGACTGGCTCTGAAGAAGACCATCGAAACCGTGAAAGCCCATGGAGCCACGATAAAAGATATGGAAGTGACCCTTTTGAGGCACAGTGATCAGACTGCCTCACTGGAAGCGGAGATATCTACGGTGGCCGAAGCGAATAAATCGTTGAAGGTCAAGAATGAGAGAATTGGACCCATGTCGAAGCGTTTGAATTGTGGCACTGCCTGAGGGGATGAATTGGGGCCGGCGTGATCGGTGCGGCGCCGGTTGGCGGCCGCTCTACGCGGCCCCCCCGCGATTCTCTGGGCCGGATGGTAAAAACCCCAAGGCCCGCCGGCGCCGTTCTAACCTGCAATAAGCCGGCAGGACCTCGGCATTGAAGGGTCGGTTGGCGGCCTGTGAGGAGGAAGGGGGGTCCGACCCTGGGGAGGGGGGGGGGCCGATGTGGCCTGGCCCACGATCGGGACCCACCGATCGGCAGGCCAGCCTCTCTGTGTCCCGGCCTCCTTTATTCCGCGCTGGCCCCTGTACTCCTGCGCCATGTTGGGTCGGGGCCGGCGAGGACAATGGAGACACCGCGCATGCGTGGAAATCGCGCCGGTGGGACTGCGCATGCGCAGGTTCACGCCGGACCCACTGCGCATGCACGCATCCCCCGGCACCCATTCCATGGCCGGATCAGCAGCTGGAGCGGCGTGAACCGCTCCAGCGCCCTGCTGGCCCCCTGCAGGGGCCAGAATTGCTGATCCTGGGGCCATGTTGACGCCGCCGGGAAACGCAAAGGCGTTTCCGACGGCGTTAACACTTAGCCTCAGGATCAGAGAATCCCGCCCCAGGTTTCTTACTTTACAAGTTAGTATTTACACCAATTCTACTTTGCTTAACCTGACATCAACATAGAAGTGAGAGAAAAGGAAAACAAAATATAGATGAGATATGATACGCAAAACATTGACTTAGAGGATTCATTGCTGTTCAGAGGTTTCTCGAAATTCTCTGAGGTGATAAGGGGCAGTATATGATCGCAGTTGTTGTCAAGAGACTAGATGCTTGTACATATATGGTGAAAACTGGAGAGAGATTCCATCAGGGTCATGTAGATTATTTGCTTGAAAGAGGATATCTGACGAAGGGAGAGCGTGATAAAGCTGCTATTGTCCAAATTCCCCCTACACTGCAAAACGAATGTCCGAAAGAAAGCAAAAATCAAAAATAAAATGAAAGTCACAATGAAAGTGAAAGTTTGAGTGCACCACAGAATCCCCCAGTAGAGCAAAATGAGTCGGCTTTTGATTAAGCCAAATGAAGCAAGGTCGCAGCCCCAACCATTAAGTGAAGTCAGTTGTCAAAGTCAAAGTTCAGGTTTGACACAGTCAGGGATGTTGAGACAGCAGAGTCAAGCTAATGGAAATGAAAGAAGATACCCAGACGGGAAGAGAAAGAAGCCAGATAGGTTAATTGAAAGTATGTAGGAAGGAAGAAGAAATCATTACTTCTTGTCAAATGGTGATATTTTAGTCAAAGACATAGCGGTGCCAAGGAAAAACAATCTTTTTTGCATGTAAATGACTCTGGTAGTATCGGTCATATAAATTTTTGGCTGTGATTGAAATAAAGTATATGTACCATTTTACATTTTAATGTATAAGTTGTTTACTTTTGTTCATGTATAAGTTATTTATTTTTAATTGTGGAGGGAGTGTAGTAGATTGCAAGATCTGAACATTTTGATATATTGCCCTCTCTGCTGTTAGTTCAATAATGGCTGCTCACAGTGAATCCACATGGTGAGTTTCTTTCAGTGCAATATACAACAGGGCAACAGGTAAAGAGGAAAGTTACGTTTTTTTACATTTAGCGTACCCAATTCATTTTTTTCCCCAATTAAGGAGCAATTTAGTATAGCCAATCCACCTACTCTGCACATCTTTGGGCTATGGGGATGAGATCCACGCAGACACGGGATCAAACCCGGGTCCTTTATCGCCATGAGGCAGCAATGTGTCACCATGCGCCATCATGCTGCCCCAGGAAATTTAAGTGAAGGCCACTTTTAGATCAACCATAACCTTATTGAATGGCAGAGCAGGCTTGAGGGGCCAATTGACCTATCCTGCCCCTATTTTTGTCTGTTCATTTATTCAAACGTTTGAAAATGATTATTTGCCGAACAATCTGGTAATTGAAATCACAGTCAGAATGATTAAATAAAATTATATATTTCATCCCAGTTGATACCTTTATGTATGCTTATCTTATGACATTCAGTTTGTGCATATAATTCATTAGTATTCAGTGTTGTACTTCAAACCTAAAATCACTTTGTTCCAGTGATTGATATCAAACAGTTTCTTGGCTCTGAGCATGGAGAGTATTTAGACAGCAGTATAACTGATCAAAATCTTGTCAGATGTACTGACGATGAAAAACCCGATCATCGAGTGTGCAATCAAACTCATTGATGTTGAGATCAGAAGGTATAAATACATCAAGTGTAAGAATTGCACTGATAGCTAGTAGCAACAGCAAAAAAAAACACCCCATGAGTAAAACAGATAATTATATCTTACATACTCATACATTTTTCAGGCTCATTTGTGGACCTAGATTCAGCTCAGTTTTAGTCTCTCCCAGAGCCTCAATTAGCTGAGTTCTCTCACCAATCTGCTTTGATCCCTTGCCAAGCTCTAACTTTGAATATTGCCCTTCTTCTGTTCCTTCTCCTTCAACCTTGATAACTATTCCAACCTCTCCCAACTTGGACCTGTCTTCTCTTCTCCTCATTAGTCATCAAACTCAGCATTCCCACTGCCCAGCCTGCTCTCTTCGGGCCTGGTACTGGGCTGATGCCAAGTCGCAGCCCCCGGTGCCCCACTGCATTGGCCCAATAGCTACAACTGCGTCCCAAGACCCGTACCCTGCTGAGAGGTGCAATACCTCCATTTAAAACATGAAAATAACAATTGAAGAGTGATTGCCTAATTATGTCTTTCAAAATCGATGCCTGCTCGACCTGATCCATGTGTTCCTAAATTACATATGGGTGGCGCCAGGCTGTTTGCTCCTTGTTCATCACAGCCACATTCCATTGGCAACAGCTTGGGATGTCAGAGCACTTTTCCTTGGGAAATGAGAGGGAAAGGACAGTTTGAGGCATCTTAAAGGGAAGTAAAATGAGCCTAATCATTTTTATTTTTAACAATCCCAAAGGGTGCTTTTACCTCTCCCAAATGTCCTGGGACACCAGCCAAAGGAATGCCTTGCTTCCCCAAAGGGGTATCCGAGATAACCAAAGAATCCATCAAGTCCAGAGTTCTGCTTACCTGTTCTTTTCTAGGCCTTGGTCTCCAAGTCCGAGGGAGGTGGTGAAAATGTCAGGCTGCAAACAGTTATACTTTGAACGGGCTATTTGATTCCATGATGGAATAGAGCGCAGTCTAAAGATTAGCTAATCAAAATTTCTACCTGGATACCAGGCTCATGTGATTCACTTTCCGTGGAGGTGGGCGTTGAGAGGGTTAGTGTTTCAAAGCTATCCCGAATATGGACAGTCTGCAATGATCCAAGAGAGAGCCAGTCCTGCAGGGATGTGAATGGGAACTTACATTCGGAATGTAAAGCCAAAAGGCAGAATTTTGCCAAAAGATGGAAAAATGCGTGTGGGCTGGCCGATGACGCAATGACGCGCGTCCTAATGATGCCTGTTTGGAGGGTGTGGAGCATGGCGGACCAGCATCAAACCGGAGCCTGCCCCGATTCGGCCGTCGGAATCCATTCTCCACTCGATCGCCGATCCCGATTTCGGCGTCGGAATTCATTCTCCGCCCGATCACCAATCCCAATTTTGGCGTCGAGCTATGGAGAATCCAGCCCAATGTATAGTGTATAGTTGAAAATCATCAGGGTGCTTAAAACAACAGTCTAATGTTGGGCTTTGATTTCATGGCTTGTGAAATCATCTGAACCTATAGGATGGATCAAAACGTTGCAATAAACTCCCCCAAGATAACCGCTAGGTAACAAAAATTAGCATGAAATGATATGCTTATGTAGCAATTGTTAATCTACCATTCATCATTCATTTCAACTCAATTTGCTGTTCGTGCAAGTTGCCATTTAAATGGAAATGAAAACTTAATCAGGTTGAATTCTTCAAAGGCAATAGTCTGTCACAAATTATGGACTTGTGAGGTTCCAATTTTATATAATACCAGTCGTTTGTCACGGGTTAATTAAGAAAGGGCTTTGAGCTGAGCTCTTGGGTTCTGTAGTTCAAAATTGTTACTTTAACCATAACAAGGTTTGTTGTCTTGAATCCAAATACCATTGACGCTTCAGAAGTGAGCTGCATGATTTCAGTAGCAAAATGAAGCATTTACTCCTTTTAAACTGGCACATTTTTAGGTTGAATTTGATATTAATGGTCTAAGAATCCCCGCATTTCTGCTGATCCCGAATTTTATTTTCTACTGTCTGGTTGGTAATCTGCTGGTACAAAGCATCTACCAATTGTGGAAGCTGCCTGATTGAGATCGGTGGAATTGAAAATTAGACAGGTTCCAGAACAGGCGAATGATTGTCAGTCATCCAGTGCAAATGACAATTTATACAAAAATATAAGAAACAGCAGCAGAGAGGCCATTTGTCCCTTGAGCCTGCTCCACCACTCGATAAGATCACGGTTGATCTGCACATGGCCTCAATTCCACTTTTCTGCCTGTTCCATAAATCCCTTGATTCCCATGTCATTCAAAAATCTGTCTATCTCAGCTGTGAATATATTAAATTACCTAGTCTCTACAGCTTTCTGGGGTAGAGAATCCCAAACATTCGCCACTTGCTGGCAGAAGAAATCCTTCCTCAACTCAGTCTGAAATGGGCAGCCATTCTGAGACCATGCCCTCAAATTCTTGATTCCCCTATAAGACAAAACATCCTCTCAGCATCTATCCTGCCAACCCCTCAAAATCTTGGCAGTCTCAATCAGACAAGTGGTTAGCTGCTGCCTCACAACGCCAGCGACCTGGGTTCGATTCCGACCTCGGGTCACAGTCTGTGTGGAGTTTGCACTTTCTCCCCCTGTCTACGTGGGTTTCCTCCGGGTGCTCCGGTTTCCTCCCACAGTCCAAAGATGTGCAGGTTAGGTGGACTGGCCATGCTAAATTGCCACTTAGTGTCCAAAGGTTAGGTGGGGTGACAGGGTAGGGCGGTGGAGTGGGCCTCGGTAGAGTACTCTTTCAGAGGGTCAGTGCAGAATCGATCGGCCGAATGGCCTCCTTCTACACTGCAGGAATTCTATGATTCTATGATAACCTCACATTCCTTTAAAGCCTTAATGAGTATTGGCCTCAGATGGCACCCTAATGTGTTTAACCTACCATCATAAGACCTACCTTCAACCCGGGAATCAATCTAATGAACTCTCTCTGAACTGCCTCCACACGCCTGTCTGCATCAACGGGGCTGAGATAGAACATAGAACATAGAACGATACAGCGCAGTACAGGCCCTTCGGCCCACGATGTTGCACCGACATGGGAAGTCAAAAACTAAAGGCCATCCAACCTACACTATGCCATTATCATCCATATGCTTATCCAATAAACTTTTAAATGCCCTCAATGTTGGCGAGTGCACTACTGTTGCAGGTAGGGCATTCCACGGCCTCACCACTCTTTGCGTAAAAAACCTACCTCTGACCTCTGTCCTATATCTATTACCCCTCAATTTAAGGCTATGTCCCCTCATGCTAGCCACCTCCATCCGCGGGAGAAGGCTCTCACTGTCCACCCTATCTAACCCTCTGATCATTTTGTATGCCTCTATTAAGTCACCTCTTAACCTTCTTCTCTCTAACGAAAACAACCTCAAGTCCATCAGTCTTTCCTCATAAGATTTTCCCTCCATACCAGGCAACATCCTGGTAAATCTCCTCTGCACCCGTTCCAAAGCTTCCACGTCCTTCCTATAATGAGGCGACCAGAACTGTACGCAATACTCCAAATGCGGCCGTACCAGAGTTTTGTATAGCTGCAACATGACCTCATGGCTCCGGAACTCAATCCCTCTACCAATAAAGGCCAACACACCATAGGCCTTCTTCACAACCCTATCAGCCTGGGTGGCAACTTTCAGGGATCTATGTACATGGACACCGAGATCCCTCTGCTCATCCACACTACCAAGAATTTTACCATTAGCCAAATAGTCCGCATTCCTGTTATTCTTTCCAAAGTGAATCACCTCACACTTCTCTACATTAAACTCCATTTGCCACCTCTCAGCCCAGCTCTGCAGCTTATCTATGTCCCTCTGTAACCTGCAACATCCTTCTAGATGGGGATGGAGATGGTTGACAGCTATAAATTCCTAGGTGTGCACATCACCAAAAATCTGTCCTGGTCCACCCACGTTGACGTTACGACCAAGAAAGCACAACAATACCTATACTTCATCAGGAAACGAAGGAAATTCATAGAAAGCATCCTATCTGGCTGCATCACAGCCTGGTATGGAAACTGCTCGGCCCAAAACCGCAAGAAACATCAGAGCGTCATGAACATCGCCCAGTCCATCACACGAACCTGCCTCCCATCCATTGACTCTATCTATACCTCCCGCTGCCTTGGGAAAAAGGGCAACATAATCAAAGACCCCTCCCACCCGGTTTACTCACTCTTCCTACTTCTTCCATCGGGAAGGAGATACAAAAGTCTGAGAACACTCCTTCCCCGCTGTTACTAGACTCCTAAACAACCTTCTTATGGACATCAGATTAACACTACACTCCTGTCTGCTTCACCCGATGCCTGTGTCTATGTGTTTACATTGTGTACCTTGTGTTGCCCTATTACGAATTTTCTTTTCATGTATGAAATGATCTGTTGAGCTGCACGCAGAAAAATACTTTTCACTGTACCTCGGTACACGTGACAATAAACAAATCCAATCCAATCCACACCAATGGAATCGCATCACTTCTGAAATAAGGGGACCTGCGGGGTCTTGTGGCCCAGTGGGTCACCTCCCTAGCTTTGACCCCGAAGCTCTGGGTTCAAGCCCAATGACAGGAATTGTTGGCCATAGGCGGAGAGTTCATAATGCTCATAACCCATAATGGGCTGATAATCAGCTCAGGAACCCTTGCACCATTTCCCCACTATTCCCCAAAGACAAGGATGTTTGTGTCTGAAGATACACTTAAAAATAAGTGTCCAAAACTAAATGCGGTACTCTTTTGAGTCTCAATAACGCCTTCCATGGTTGAAGCAAGACTTCCCTACCTTTATATTCCATGTACCTTCCAATAAAGGTACCTTCCATTACTTGTTGTACCTATATTTATTATCCTTTTAAAGGAAAAGTTCTAGGTTTAGTAGTTTAAATGTTGGTAGCTAATAGCTGCTGTGCTGTTGAATCAAATTAAAATTGGGTAGCACGGTAGCATGGTGGTTAGCATAAATGCTTCACAGCTCCAGGGTCCCAGGTTCGATTCCCAGCTGGGTCACTGTTTGTGTGGAGTCTGCACGTCCTCCCCGTGTGTGTGTGGGTTTCCTCCGGGTGCTCCGGTTTCCTCCCACAGTCCAAAGATGTGCGGGTTAGGTGGATTGGCCATGCTAAATTGCCCATAGTGTCCTAAAAAGTAAGGTTAAGGGGGGGGGGGGTTGTTGGGTTACGGGTATAGGGTGGATACGTGGGTTTGAGTGGGGTGATCATTGCTCGGCACAACATCGAGGGCTGAAGGGCCTGTTCTGTGCTGTACTGTTCTATGTTTTAAAACAATAATAACTTGAATGTCGTCTACATGGAAGAATATACCCAAGTGTATCACAGAAGCGTATTCAGACAAAAAGTTATGATCAAACCAAGGGAAATATTAACAAGTGTGACAAAACGTCAGGGCAGAATGGTGACTTTTGAGAGGCATCTTACGGAAGGATAGATGGAAGGATTCACAGAGGCAGTCCCAGAGAGTAGAGTTCAGAAATCTGAAGTTAAGAAAAGGCATGGGCGGGATATACACCTCTCTGTTTACAGCTGTTTATTTAAACAAATGCCAATGTAAAATATAATGTTATTATATTTACATTATATAAAACATATAATGTAAAACAGGCTGTAGCACGGTGTGTCCTGGATAAGATTGTAAATGGAATATTCGAAAGTCACAGGGTGAGCAAAATTCCATTCTTCACAACAGTCGACCTCCGCAATATTTAAATATGAAAATGTCATAAGGGTGTGGGGCTCAAGCCCACTCTCGAAGATTGCTCACCAACCAGGCAAACATTTCACTGTAGTAATGGAGAACATTGTCAGAGATGCTTTCCTTCGGCAGAGATGTTGAACCAATGGTGGTCCTGCCCACTCAGATGGATATAAATCATCCCCTGACACTATTCAAAGAATAGCAACATTTATCTCTCAACTTACAGTGCTAAATACCGATGATCTCGTAATTTAAAAATTCATGCTGTTTGTGGAGTCTTGCTGTGTGCAAATTGCTGATTCCGTTTCCTTATGGTTACAACTGTGACTACAATCAAAAGTACCTAATTGACCAGAAACACTTTGGAATGTCCTTGGACCTTGAAAGCCATGAAAAAGATACTTTTGTGATTATATGGTTATTTATTTAACGATTTCTTAATTTTACGCTATTTTATTTATCGTTGAAAACCTGGGAAGGATTCAACACGCAAGTTGCTGAAGTATTTTTCATATCATGTGCATGTTGATTTCCTCCCCATGCCCCCCATTTCAGTTGCCACTCTGCCTCCAGAAACTACAGTGACACGGCCACACTGCAACAAGGCAGACGCTGGATTTTATTTTTAAAATTTACACACTCTCCAAAAATAATCAAACTCACCAGAAACAGCTATTAAGATGCATGATCATGACCTTTAGCTGAAACCAGGACACTGATAAATTTAAAAATGAATTTAAAAATTGCAGCCTGATTCAGCAGAAGGATTCATCCTGGAGTAGGCTGGGCTGCTGTGGTAGAGGTTAATGTGGTCATTTCACAGTCCCTTCAGGAAATGTTATATACGATTCATTGCTGTTGCAGGGCCTTCTTCATTGCAATTATTATCCCCTTGCCCGGCCTAATCCCAGCATTACCTTTACATGAGCTTGTAGCTTCTGGGTTCTTTAAATGTTACAGAGATCTCAGAGATTAATTTAACCCTGTCGGCAAGGGAAGCCAAGCAGGCAGGCAGTTAAAATCAGCCAAATAGACCTACCTGCCGATTAAAAATGTGACACTCATATTAAATTACATCCAACACCTAATCCGCTTCTTCAACATCACCCACCTCTACTCTTAGCTTAGCCCATTTATTGTCGAAACTCTTATGTCCTGGGAGTTCCATACTTGACTATTCTGATGCTTTCCTCACTGACTTCCCATCCATTACCCTCGATAAACTCCACTTGCCCAACGTGATACACAAGAACACAAAAGCCAAATACACGTGGATGCTCAAAATCTGATCGAAGAACAGAAAATGCTGAAACATTCAGCAGATTAGGCAGCATCTGTGGGGAGAAGAAACTAAGGCCGCAATTGAATTGCCGTGTTGGGCTTAAAAGACAAGGCCCTTAGATTGCAAGAGAGGCCAAAATTGAGAACCGCGCTGGGTGCCGATCTGTTTACAATTTAACTGGCCAGCTCCCATTGGCGAAATCAGGATCCTGCCTTAGTGTGGCGAGAAACCAATAATCACCACTTAAGCCCAATCTCCATACAATTAATGGGAGCGACCCCTGATCTAAAGGTTTCCTGTGATCTAACCGCCTCTCCAGCAAGTGGTCATCCGGGCGCCGATTAGTATTCCTTTTTTAAAACATCAAGCTGGTGGAAGGGCTGCTGTGGGGACCCCAGGAGGTGAGTAGCTGTCTTTGCTCTCAGGCAAAGAGCCCAGGGGCACTGGGATTACTGCCCCGGTGCTCGGTGAGGGGAGGCCCCCAGGGGGCCAGCCTAGGTCGGGTTGGGCCGTCATTGGTGGGTGGAGGTGTGTGGAGCAGGGAGGGTGGCTGCCCATGACCTGGGCTGGGCTGGGTAGGGGGAGCGTGGGGAGATGTATGCCCCAGCGCCCTTCAGCCGCACGTTCGCCTTGCCAAACTCTGTATTTTGTGAACGCGTTCCGGGGGCACCCCCACCCCCTGTCTGCCTGCCCCACTGACCATCCATAAGTTCCACAGATTCACGGACTCCTTTGGCCATACGCCTGAAGTCTTTGGTAATGGAAATTGGCAATCATAGTTAAGTGGGCACTTCTCACCTCCCAAGTGGATCCCCTTGTATAGTCGTGCCATGTAGCATCCCAATCAGACCCTGATGCCTGAACACTGCAGGAGGCAACAGCATGGATGCAGATTCCAACATACGAACACCCAGGGGTGGGCCCCAGCACTAGGGACATCTCGGCGAACAGAGGGTGGGTGAGTGCATCGGGGGATGGTGGGACCAAGGCCCCATCCAGGTAACTTTACGAGTGTGTGGGGCACAGGGGTGGGGTCTGGGGAGCAGATTCTCTGACCCCCTCCTCCATTCTTGTCCACTGAAAATGGGGGTAGAAAATCCTTTACCAATTCTCAATCCATGCCAATATATTATCCCCAATTCCATGTGTTTTAATTTTGCACACTAACCCCAGACACTTTATCAAAAGCTTTCTGAAAATCCAAAACACCACATCGACTGGTTCTCCCTTATCTATTCTACTAGTTAAATCCTCAAAAAACTCCAGTATTTTTGTCAAACATGATTTCCCTGCCATGAATCCATGTTGACTTTGTCTACTCCTGTTGATATTTTCTAAGTGTTCTGTTATCACATCCTTTATAATAGACTCAAGTGTCTTCTCTACTACTGATGTTGAGCTAACTGGTCTGTAATTCCCTGTTTTCTCATTGCCTCTGTTTTTAAATGGCATGGTTACAATTGCTACCCTTCAATTATATGTGAAGGCTACATCAAGGGGTGAAATGTTGAAAGGTGGAGGTACTGCTTGGTGATTTTACACATATGCAAGAGTCCACAGTATTGATGATTGTCGAAGGTAAACAAAAGGAAAACTAATGTTAACTTAAAGTCTTTGCTGCTTTTGGTTATAATGGAAACTCATCTCAATTAGAATTGCTGTTGCCCACTTTTCATATGTTTTCTCAACTCTGCTCTTGTTTGAATCACTACTTTACAAGCAACATGTTGCCAACTAAAGGGGGGGGGTTGTTGGGTTACGGGTATAGGGTGGATATGTGGGTTTGAGTAGGGTGATCATTGCTCGGCACAACATCGAGGGCCGAAGGGCCTGTTCTGTGCTGTACTGTTCTATGTTCTATGTTCTAAAGGCGTCCTTTTGCAAAATAAATTTTAAATCTAGAATTGACACATAGTGAACATGCTATTTTGATCTGATTAATCGTTGTCTTTAGATTGGATGAGCTGCGATATAATCGGTGTGGTAATTGCGATGTCTTCTATATCTAAAAGAAGGAAACCATGAAATAAAATTCAACACAAATACAGGTAATGAATGTCATAATATACACCAGTATATTATGGTGCAGACACATACGGATGGACATACACTAGGACCAATCAACATGCACAAACACCGCAGCCAATCACCAGTTAGAACACACACACTACAAAAGCAGAGGGCATCACTTTTCCCACTCATTCTGGATGCTGCCTCTCAGAAGCACAAGAGCTCATCAAGTACAGTACAGACTCACACCACGTGCTGAGATATTCAACTGGTTCGGACAGGCACAGGTCTCTAGTTAAACTAGCATCGTTTAAACCCACAGTTCTCATATGTCTATTATTTTATAAGTAGTTAATAAAATAGAGTTGAACCTTCTTCAGTGTTGGTGGCATATGTTAGCTTCACAAGTCTACAGTGCCCAACACTTCAATGAAGGTAATGATAATGCGTGGCTGCATCGCCAAATAAAGTACACAGAGAATGCGAAAATCTGAAAATCAATACGTAACCCTGATAAATCTCTCAAAAGGAACCCTCAAAAAAGAAAAAAAATGTTTGACCCCTGTTGGGCATTGAATGATGACAGGCATGTTGACTGTGGACATCAATGTTATCTAAACCTGACCTGACGTGGACAGGCACTTTCTTCCATGGATCTCTGGGTCGTGGTTAAGAGCAGTGACACGGTCCTAAGGATATTGAGGCTATAATCGTAATGCTCAAGGCGGTATGGTGGTACAGTGGTTAGCATTACTCACTGAGTAATCGAGTAAGCGGCCCCGGGTCACTGTCTGTGTGGAGTTTGAACATTCTCTCCTAGTCTGCGTGGATCTCATCCCCACAACGCAAAGATGTGCAGGGTAGGTGAATTGGCCACGCCAAATTGCCCCTTAATTGGAAAAAATAATTGGGGATTCTAAATTTTAAAAAAAACAATAGAAAAAGAATATATAATCATAATGCTTGCACTGAGATCAGTAACTCAGCATGCATACAAGATCAAAAACACAATTTCCTGGTCTGAGCCACGCCAAAGTCGGGTCTTGCCACACGATCTGAGCCCCCTCCCGTGATGTGCAATCCAAACAAAAAGTTCACAGAACACAATTACATCCAATTCAGCTCAGCAAAATTTGCAATTTATTAACTTTAAAACAAAATGGATTCGCGTGCGTTAGGAGCTACATATTATGGGGTGTAGTATTGATTTAAAAAAATTAAGCCATGCAAGGTCACGCAGCAATAATATGTTGTGAAAATGATAAGGTTCTTTCATGCAGAGTGGCGGTACAATGTGATATAAAGCCATTTCTGCCTCTCATATAAATGGCTGTTGGACTTATCTTTGCGTCTAACAAAATGGCAAATAAAATAAATATTAAATAGTAAAATGCTTGTACATTCTGTGACAAATTCTGCTCATGACATAAGGTCTAATAATACCACCTATTAGTGCTTGCTGCAGCGTGCTCTCAACTTGTCGTTTTAACGGCTGCAGAATTAGGAAACTCCAGTTATCACAACAGAAATAGGAGCCTGAAGACATAGTTGAAAGATGATCTTGTGCGATAAAAATGTGACCAGGTATCCTCAGAGTCAGTGCTTTGTCAGAACCCACTGATTAATACATTTACACAATGCAAAAAAAAAACTGCCCACCCTGTGTAGGTCATAGAGAAGGTGAAACAAGAAGCCATGAAAAATAGAAAGGAAATTAACTTGAAAAATTACCGCATACTACACTGACAACCAGAATTAGAAACATCCAAGGAGTAGAAAGCAGAGCTCTAGCCTTCTCCTCTTGTAAAACAACACAGAAAAATATAAGAAATGCAAAAAACCACCAGGATTATTATGGTGATTGTCCCTTTCAGGGAAACACAGCAGAGTAAGGGTCACATGGCCTGTGTGACCAATCGTGACTCAGAATGTGGAATCATCCACAGGTAGAGGTATTTTTGGGAGCTAGCTACAGCCTTGAGGCTGTTGTGCAAATCTGACTGCTAAATACCTTTTGTGTTCATTAATGAAGTCTATGAAAATGCATCATTACATCTGGTGACAAGGAAAAATTACCCTGACGCTGCTTCTGGCCCAATACCTCTTGGTATCCTGTTATAATCAAAGTCTGAAAAAGAAAGTACTCACCAGAATGCCTCTCTTGGAGTTAATAGACCCATTTCATTCCACCACGGACAATTGGACACAATATACCGATCGCCGTGGGTATTCCTTCCAAGCGCCGACCTAGACCCCTAGGAAGGGGTGAATACCTGATAATCGAGGACCGTTGACGCAGGAGTGGTTCACGCCGCTTTTCATGCCGGCGTCAGAACTTGGCCGCGGGATTGGAGAATCCCGGCCTGAGTGTTTTTATGGCCACAAAAGAGGGAATTTGATAAAGCAGTGCAGAGCTAAGACAAAATCGGCGGGTAATCGATCATCTAAGATGTTACAACTACACGATTAATAATAATAATCTTTATTGTCACAAGTCGGCTTACATTAACATTGCAATGAAGTTACTGTGAAAAGCCCCTAGTCGCCACATTCCGGCGCCTGTTTGGGTACACAGAAGGAGAATTCAGAATTCTCAGCTGGTACAGGAATTGAACACGTGGTGCTGGCCTTGTTCTGCATCACAAACCAACTGTCTAGCCCACTGAGCTAAACCAGATCCCCGGTACACAAGTACACAGTTACAAGATTAGGGTGAGAAGGTGATGTCTTGGCAATGCTACTGGTCTAGCAATCCAGAGGCCCCCAGGCAAATATTCTAGGGACATGGGTTCAAATCTCACCATAGCCATTAGTGAAATCAAAATTCAATTAATAATATCTGGAATTGAAAACTGGCCAGGTGTCCTGTTCGAAGGGTGGCACCATTGAACAGTGGTTAGCACTGCCCGGACAGCGCCAGGAATCCGGGTTCAATACCCATCCTGGGTGACTGTCTGTATGGAGTATGCAATTTCTCTCTGTGTCTATGTGGGTTTCTCCGGGTGCTCCGGTTTACCCCACCGTCCAATAGTGTGCAGGTTAGGTGGATTGGCCATGATAAAATTGACCCGCAGATTATGTGGGGTACGGGGATAGGCTGTGAGAGTGGGTCTAGGTAGGGTGCTCTTTCGGTGCAGACTCAATGGGCCGAATAGCCTCATTGAAGTTACTGTGAAAAGCCCCTGATTACCTGAAGTCATGGTATCAGATGATCGAACCGCATTCCCAAGTGCTGAGTTTCAAAACCTCACAGCTCTGTAAGGTACTAAACACATTAGAACTTTGCCTTCCCACGCAGCATCAAATGGACTACCTGAGGGAGCTATCCAAACCTTCAGGTTTGGCCAAAAGAAACTGCCAAGAAAGAACTCTGGAGACTAAAATCTCACACTTCCCCCTCAGCTATCGTATCACTCCACCTACAACAAAGGAAGTTCCACCAGCAGAACTGTCAATGAAATATCGTCTCAGAACGACACTGAGCCTCGTGTTTGCAAATTTGCCGAGAAGGGTAGAAGACAGCTGAAGGAATCAGAAAGCAAACCGTGATTCACATAGTACTGTACCAGAAGAGGTCATTTATGGTAAATGAAGCCGTATATGTGAGAAACTTTGGTAGTGGACCAAGTTGGAATTATTGTCTCTTAAGACTGGACCCGTCTCATATCAAGTGGATGTGGAGGGACGGATCTTTCGTAAATACGTGGACCACTTTCGGAATAGAGAGATTCTCCAGCAGTCAGTGTTGACATTAGGAAATGTTTTTGAACCCGTAAGAATTGAAGAACCTGATCGAGCTGTTATAAACATAACTGATGTCTCCGTGGAAACAAATAGTGATGAATCGCCTGTGCCAGAAGAGGAACCCATTATTGCAGTTCCTGTTAATGTCGCTCCTGTGGAAGCATCTCAGACAACAGAATTATGGAACAGAAAGACCCCTCAAAGATCCAATTTACAACTGTCCAACATTTATACACAGTTTAGTCAGTATTTAGGACTGAATGAATTTGTTATTGAAGATTGTGCAAAACTGTTAAATGGAGAGGGATTTGGTGATTGTTCCTTTAAGGGCAACACAGCAGAGTAAGGATCACATGGCCTGTGCGACCAATTGGGATTCAGAGAGGTAGAGTCACCGCATGGTGAGAGAGGCAAAGCGACAGTTTGGGAGCATGTTACAGCCATGAGGCAGCTGCATAATTCTTATTAAGAAATACCTTTAACATTCATTAATGATGTGTAAGTGCGTCATTACAATTATCACCCGAACAGGCGCCGGAATGTGGCAACTAGCAGCTTTTCACAGTAACTTCACTTGAAGCCTACTTGTGACAATAAGTGATTTTCATTTTCATTTCATTTCATCAAGAAACAAAACAGATTAACCACCAAGTCAAGGCAATAAATCTATTTATAAAACTGCTGATTGTAAATAAAAACATTTATCATTAAGAACTAACTCTACTATTAGACAAATGGTATATTTAATCTATTTAATCCATCTGCTGCTCAGGGGATGTGAGGGTCAAACTCAGCAAAAACAAGTAATGGAAATTGAACACAAAGGGGTTATGAAGCCCTTCAGATTCCACTGATATCCCACTGTTGGAAGCTGATGAAAGTCCATGGGTGTGGTTTCAGATGTGAACATGCTTTGAAAATAGCACTCTCAGAGGCGTGTCACTCTTCCAACACCTCCAGAATGCACTGATTAAAATATTGGGGATGGGGAGCACGATCACCTGCCTGCCTCCAATTAACTGCTTGATAAACGCTTGGAGAAGCTTGTTAACAGATCAGGGAGAGCCAGAAAGAGATTTTCAAAATGGAGACCAGGAAAAAGGAATAGTCTGGTGCTTGTAAGTGTCAAGTTGTCAGGGAACCATTGTGTGATGGAGTTGGTGGGCACGAGTAATGGGAAAATAGGATGCTTCAAACAGAGTGGGAAAAATACCTGAGCAACTGTTTGGCCACTGTGATGCTGCTGGCCTTCTGATCTCCTGCTTGTTCGATTCTGCAAGGCAACGGTAAGCTCCCTCTTGGTTGCCATCTGCCTTTGAGATTTGAAAGCTGGGGCAGGTTCTCGCTGCCACCATGCAGTGTCCAGCACCACTGATTAAGCACTGAGCTTGCCTCCGGGCCAATGAGTCGCTATTTATTTCAAAATAATATCATGTTAGTGATTCGGGTGCAGTTTAGGGTTGGGGCTTGCAAATGATCTGGGTGTGCATTTCCTTTTTTAAAAAAAATTTTGAGCACCCATCTCTTCTTTTTCCAATGAAGGGGCAATTTACCATGCCAATCCACTTATCTTGCACATCTTTGGGTTGTGGGTGTGAGACCCACGCAGACACGAGGAGAATGTGTAAACTCCACACGGACAGTGACCCGGGGCCGGGTTCGAACCCGGGTCCTCGGTAACATGAGGTAGCAGTGCTAACTACTGCGCCACCATGTCACCCTGGCTGTCGATTTCCTGACCCAGGACTCAAAATCAAGCACCCACTGTTTTCTTCTTACTTGTTGAACTTCAAAACTTCTAGATCTTTCAGGTACCTTATTGGGTTTTTATTCGATTTTTCTGATCTGGTTTGCCTTTATTTTTGATTTTTTTCAACTTTATTTTTCCCGTCAAACCTTGAAACCTAAATTGCCATACGCATAATTAAGAGTATCACTTGGTAGTACAGAATTGTATAGTGCTGAAAAGGAAAGCATTTTGTTGAAGCTTTTCATCTTGCACTCATCTGGACAAATGCAAGAAGCTTGATTTCAAATGATCGCAATTTATACTACAGGAGAAAGGGTGTTCACTGCAAGTTTGCTCTAATTGGCCGAAGCCATCATTGCTATCGAGCAAGCAAGCATGAACTATAGGATCCCCAAGCTCCTGGGTAATTCAAAAAAGGTGCAAGGCTTGACCATGTTCCTTTTGTTTGCAGAGAATGAGCCCCTGCATGTGAATATATATGGCTTCTAGCAAGCATAAATGAACCACGTTATGAGCTCGGCTATCTTAAATTGGTTGGCAGTGTAACTATTAGCATGATCAGAATTGAGTAGGAGGTACTACATACCCGAAAAACCCAAAAGAAACTTCTACAGTCAGATGTGATTCTACGATTGGGCAGCACCTGCTGAACAATGTTGAGTGCGTTAATAGCTACACTACCAATGCTGAGTGAATCAAACAGAATGTTCCTTCAGCAGGCAGAATACAGAGCGTATTAAACCGGCCCATGCCTGCAAAACCCAAAACGAAACTACTGTCAGGTGTGATTTTACGATTGGGCAGCACTTGCTGAACAATCTTGAGTGTGCTAATAGCTACTCTACCAACGCTAAGTGAATCAAACAGCATGTTCCTTCAGCTATTCATAACAGGCAGAATACAGAGTGTATTAAACCAGCCTGTACCTGTAAAACCCAAAACAAAACTTCTACTGTCAGACGTGATTCTGCAATTGAGCAGCATTATACACCTTAGGAATAGCTGAAGGAACATGCTGTTTGATTCGCTCAGCCAATCACTGGGACAACGGCATCACAATGACATTGAAATCTCTCAACTGGCACCTCAAGGAAAGGGGTGGACAACTCACTCAGTCAAGCTCAGTTGTTATGACACGATGATTGCCCAAATACATGGTGTTGCCAGTTGTTCCCCTCTCGGTCCACCGCTTGCTGACATTTTTTGTCGGTGGCCACAAGAAAGGTGTTTTCTGATGGGATGACCCCGAACCTCCTATCCCCTGCACATCTCCAATACATGGATGAGGGGACGGGATTCTCCATCCAGTCACATCGGCGGGATTCTCCATTCCCGCTGCGGTGAATAGAGTTTTGGCTGAGTGCCAAATTCTCCGTTCTTGCCAGCAGCAGTGGCAGGGTGAAATCAGAGCGCAGAACACCGGCCGACGCGTAGGGGCTGGTTTAGCCTGGGGCTGGTTTAGCTCACAGGGCTAATCGCTGGCTTTTAAAGCAGACCAAGCAGGCCAGCAGCACGGTTCGATTCCCGTACCAGCCTCCCCGGACAGGCGCCGGAATGTGGCGACTAGGGGCTTTTCACAGTAACTTCATTGAAGCCTACTCGTGACAATAAGCGATTTTCATTTTCATTTCATTTTCATGTGATTTTTAAATCGGCAGCCACTTGTAAGGATTTCCTCTCACACGTTAATGAGCTCCATCCCGCGGTCAAATTCACTTTTGAGATGGGGTGGCCTAACTTGCTCCCTTTCCTCGATGCGCCAGTTCATCCAAACTCTTCGCTTTATGAAGTTGGTGTTCGTATTGCATTAAATTCGCTGATATTCTTTCATCTTTTTATATTTGGGCCTCTTCATTGCATTTCTTTTCTCATGCATTTCTCAAGTTTGGATAGATCAACTACTATTGAAAAATTTTAGCTGGTACTATTCCAGGCTGTTCACTTGTGACTTTTTGTGAATATTATATTTGAGCGAACCCTTTGTAATGATAATTCATACTTTGCTGATCAGGCAAATATAGAAGGTGAAATGTTGGCCCCGAGGCAAAACCACTGCCAAGTGGTGCAAGGTGACAGAAAAAAGACAATCTGCAAAACGAAATGTCGCTGAAAGTGGCTTTGAAACAATTAAACTAACTTCCTGCACAGCACAAGCTGTGCCACAGTCAAATCCACAACAAAGACCTATCAGATATATAACTGCAAAAATAAGCCATTAGCCAGCAGAACAGCGTGCCCAGCTGTCAATCAATGGAGCAGTTCACAATTTTCAGGAATTATGTCACAATCCCACACAAACATTGTTCCCCAAACTGACACTCTGAATTCTGCCGCAATAGCATCCGAGATGCTATTCTGAGACAACTCAAAAGAAAATGTTCAAGTCATTAAAGAAAGCTTGTACTCATACAGAGCTTTTCACAACCACCTGACATCTCAAAGCACTTTCCAGCCAATGAAGTATAGTCTCCGTTGTTTAAGAATCTTTAATAATCTTTATTGTCACAAGTAGGCTTACATTAACACTGCAATGAAGTTACTGTGAAAAGCCCCTTGTCGCAACATTCCGGCGCCCGTTCGGGCACACAGAGGGAGAAATCAGAATGTCCAAATTACCTAACAGCACGTCTTTCGGAACTTGTGGGAGGAAACCGGAGCACCCGGAGGAAACCCACGCAGACACAGGAAGAGCATGCACAGGCAGTGACCCAAGCCGGGAATCGAACCTGGGACCCTGGCACTGTGAAGCCACAGTGATAACCACTGTGCTACCGCGCTGCCCAGATATAGATATGTATGAAGCCTGAGTGTGTATAAACATTAACATGCTGCCTTTGAGAGATACACAAAAGTGCACCAAAGTGAGAATTGTGAATATTGGCTCTATTTTAGACGGTCTTTTTAATTTTAAATGGTGGAAGTTATAAATGGCCCCTATTTATATTAGAGCCAAGTATTCGGGGATCAGGGCACCTGCGTGACTTTTGTTATCATAGATATTATCATAGAATTTACAGTGCAGAAGGAGGCCATTCAGCCCATCGAGTCTACACCGGCTCCTGGAAAGAGCACCCTACCCAAGGTTAACACCTCCACCCTATCCCCATAACCCAGTAACCCCACCCAACACTCAGGGCAATTTTGGACACTAAGGGCAATTTATCATGTCCAATCCAGCTAACTTGCACATCTTTGGACTGTGGGAGGAAACCGGAGCACCCGGAGGAAACCCATCCACACACGGGGAGGATGTGCAGACTCCGCACAGACAGTGACACAAGCCGGAATCGAACCTGGGACCCTGGAGCTGTGAAGCGATTGTGCTATCCACAATGCTACCGTGCTGCCCAAAATGAAATTAAATGAAAATCGCTCATTGTCACAAGTAGTCTTCAAATGAAGTTGCTGTGAAAAGCCCCTCGTTGCCACATTCCGGCACCTGTTCGAGGAGGCTGGTTTGGGAATTGAACCGTGCTGCTGGCCTGCCTTGGTCTGCTTTAAAAGCCAGCTCTTTAGCCCTGTGCTAAGCCAGCCCCTAAATCCGCATTGTGGTAAAGCTAAGGATGGGTCGAGGTGCCACAGGTGTAGTCGAGCATTTAGTAAACCTGCCAGTCATTCATTATAATTGGGCTTCCCACTGACAGCACAAAACCTTACCAGGGGACTTTACCTTCTGTAAACTCCTACAGCAGTCTGCCCATCACTATTCTGCCGTTCACGTTTCCTGCAACACATATCGAGTTTGGCCTTCTCTACCGGGCAGAGATCATCTCTAACAAACAGTGCCAGAGTGATCTCCGTGATATGTTTTGATTTCTTTTCCCCCCTCACATCGTTAATCTAGATTTTCACCTTCCCCCCGGGGGATCACGTGGCTTTCTATTCTGCCCGTTGCAAACATCCATCTGCGGTGCGCTCTCTTACTGGATGCAGGCCACTTCTTCAAATTACCTCAGTGTTGGTTACACTGTCCTTCCGGCTGATACCCACGATGCGCCAAAGGACACTGCTTCTGCACCTTTGACAAGAGCCAGCTCATGTCCCCATGAAGAGGTGTAAAATTGGTAAACACACACAAACACACCCCTTTCCAAATGTCATCATACATCTCCCCTGTTCGAGTATGATTTCTGTCAGTTTACACGGCGCAGTCATACTGGAGAAATGGCCGAGTAACCAGGAGAAGCTACAGCAACTTATTGACCGAAAGAGTTTGGATTGTGAAATGCATTGCCACAAGTGGTGATTTTTTTTTTTTAAGTCCTTGGTAACTACTTAAAGGAGAATAGGAACAGGTAAGGTAGAAAACAAGAAATGGCTGGTGGATGATCAGGCCTCCAAAATAATTTTATTTCAGCACAATAAGCTCCTTCAGTGCTAACATTTCTCTTCCTATGTAAATAAAATTGCTGAGATATATCCTTAATATTTAACCTGAGAGCCACTTTGAATCTCAGTGGTTGGACAGATTTTGAAAGAAAGGTTGGCCCTATCCAATGAGTTTCCTCTGAAACACTTAGGGCAGCACGGTAGCACAAGTGGATAGCACTGTGGCTTCACAGTGCCAGGGTCCCAGGTTCGATTCCCCGCTGAGTCATTGTCTGTGAAGAGTCTGCACGTTCTCCCCGTGTCTGCGTGGGTTTCCTCCGGGTGCTCCAGTTTCCTCCCACAGTCCAAAGACGTGCAGGTTAGATGAATTGGCCATGCTAAGTTGCCCTTAGTGTCCAAAAACAAAAGGGTAGGAGGGGTTATTAGATTACGGGGATAGGGCGGGTGAGGACTTAAGTGGGTCGGTGCAGACTCGATGGGCCGAATGGCCTCCTTCTGCACTGTATAGAACATAGAACATAGAACAGTACAGCACAGAACAGGCCCTTCGGCCCTCGATGTTGTGCCGAGCAATGATCACCCTACTTAAACCCACGTAACCCATATACCCGGTAACCCGGTAACCCAACAATCCCCCCATTAACCTTACACTACGGGCAATTTATCATGGCCAATCCACCTAACCCGCACATCTTTGGACTGTGGGAGGAAACCGGAGCACCCGGAGGAAACCCACGCACAAACGGGGAGGACGTGCAGACTCCACACAGACAGTGACCCAGCCGGGAATCGAACCTGGGACCACTGGAGCTGTGAAGCATTGATGCTAACCACCATGCTACCGTGAGGCCTGTTCTGTGTATTTTAAAAGAATGATTCCAGCTTGCCTAGCGAATTTCCCCATCTCTTCATCACATCTCCCCTTCATCTGGATTTCACACTCAACTATCACTCGCACCTTATCATCAGGTTTCACTCTCTTAAATGTTCTTTCGTTCTTCTGTGCTGTTTTTCATACTGTGTGGTCTTTCAAGTTGACGCCCCATTCCTTTCATTCACCATTCCACTCTAAAGTTGCAAGATGGCAGTAACCAACAACACAGTGACAATGGCAATAACATCCACGCAGTCTACATGTTTGACTGGGAGGTGACCTACGTTTACACCTTCAAACCTGGCATCTTGCTTTTATTGCGGATGGGGAATCATAACCTGCATTTGCTTCAGATGTGCTCTTTGTGAAGCTTTTGGTTCTGCTGGATCTGGGAATCACTTCCCACGCTGTCACAAATAGGAGTCCTGCTCTCCTACAAGTGCTGATGTTCCTGCAAATACTTAATTTTAATTTCAAGGTGCACACCACCCAGAAATGTACTTCCCGTTGCCTTCTCGAGCTGGTGGAGTGTGGCAACTGGCAATTGCATGTTTGCTAACAGCACAGTCCAGCTGTGACACTCTCCTTCCAAGACAATGAAATGATTTTCAATCTGTTGCACCCTGTAAACTATATCTTCATCTGAGGTGTTTGGTCTCCGCTACTCACAAATACTAACATATTTTCCATGAATTCTGATCTGTTGTGTAAGCAGAATCTAAAGTATACAGTTACCACTCAACTCTCCTGTAGGCGAAGACAGCTCATGGTCATGGTCTGAGAGTGTGACTGGCTCGGCCAGCATTTGTCATCTTCCCCTAATTGTTATTTTTTTTTCTTTTTTTTATAAATTTAGAGTACCCAATTATTTTTTCCCAATTAAGGGGCAATTTAACCTGCATATCTTTGGGTTATGGGGGCGAAACCCACGCAAACACGGGGAGAATGTGCAAACTCCATGATGCTCGATCAATGACTCCAGAAGTAAGATTGGATGACAATTGAAGGCTTTATTGGACTAGATGTTTCCCCCAGCAGCGCAGGTACAGAATGCAGCTGCTAGGGAGACACAGACTCTTATACTCCGCCTTACTGGGCAGAACCAGCAGGTAGGCTTCACCAATGATCTTGCTGTCTCAGGTACCTCCGACACCAATGGTCTTACAGCCTCACTGGGTACTGTCGTGCCCCTAATACCGACTACCACATTCTACACGGACAGTGACCCAGAGCCGGGATCGAACCTGGGACCTCGACACCATGAGGCAGCAGGGCTAACCCACTGCGCCACCGTGCTGCCCTCCCTAATTATTCTTGCAAAGGTGATGTTGAGCTGTCTTCTTGAACCATTGCAGTCCACCTGGCGTAGGTACACCCACAGGAATATTAGGTTGGAAGTTCCAGGTTTTTGACCCAGGGACAATGAAGAAACAGCAGGACGTTGTGTGACTTGGAGGGTAACTTGTAGGCGAGTGTTCCCATGCATCCACACTGCACTTATCCTTCTAGTTGACAGAGGTTGCTGATTTGGAAGGTGCTGTTGAATGAGATCTGAGCAGTGCGTCTTGTAGATGGTGCACACAACTGCCACTGTGCGCCAATCTTGGAGGGAGTGATTGTCTAAGGTTGTGAGTGGTGTGCTGATCAAGTGGGCTGTTTTGTGCTGGATGGTGCTGAACCTTTTGACTGCTATTGGAGCTGCACTCAACCAGGCAAGTGAAGAGTATTCCTTCACACACACTTGGGTATTAAACATTTGCCATCACACTGGACTTGAAAATGGGGATGTGCAGCTACTTGGCCTCCTGTGGGCTCAGGAGAATGTGTACATCATCTTATTCAACAAGCTTCAGTCTCTCCCCTCGCTACCCGTCTTCATATGAAAAATCTGAAAAGTAGTTTGTGTAAGAAAGGAAGAACCTGGATTTGTATAACAACTTTCGTAATTGAGGCTGTTCAAAAATGTTTCTCAACCAATGAAACTGTTTTGAAGTGTAATCATCATTGTAATATAAGGAAACGGAGACAAAGGGCTGGATTCTCTGCTGGCAGGATGCTCCATTTTGCCGGCAGCCAGGGGGTTTCCCGATGGCGTGGGGCTACCCGACAACGGGAAACCCCATTGACAGGCCAGCTTAACAGAGCATCCCGCTGGCAGAGTAAAACAGAAATGTGGTGCGGCGGGGCGGAGAATCCAACCCAAACTGTGCAAAATAAAGTCTCCCAAGCATCAATGAGATAATAATGGCCATCACTTATTGTCACAAGTAGGCTTCAATGAGGTTACTGTGGAAAGCTCCTAGTCGCCACATTCCGGCGCCTGTTCGGAGAGCCTGGTACGTGAATTGAACCCGCGCTGCTGGCATTGTTCTGCATTACAAGCCAGCTATTTAGCCCACTGTGCTAAACCAGCCCCTTAATTACAGGATAATCTTGCTTTTTAAAAGAGGTTGTTTTGGGATAAATATTGACCTAGGATCCCAGGAGAATTCCCGGCTTAGCTGTAGAATGCCTTATGCCCACCTGAAGCAAATCCGAGCTCTCAGTTTAACATATTATCCAAATGATGGTATCTCTGGCAGCGCAGCACTCCTTGGCCTGAATTCTCCCATCCCGCCTGGGGTCAGCTTGGGGGCGGGAGTGAGTAGAGAATCTAGCCGGAGCCAAAATGTCAGCCACCCAGATGGCACGGTGGTGCAGTGGTTAGCACTGCTGCCTCAAGGCACCAAGTAGCCTGGTTCAATCCCTGCCCCGGGTCACTGTCGGTGTGGAGTTTGCACATTGCGCAGGTCAAGAAGACACAGCCCGAGTGAGTGAGGCACATCCAGAGTGAGAATTGCAACTTGGTAATTTGGTGCAGTGAGGTAATTCGGTGCAGAGTGAGAAAAGGTGCTTTATCGGAGGTGCTTTTTAACCCTGGTAAGTGACTGGTAAGTAGTTTTTCTTTTCATTGTCTAATATATTTATTTTTATTCTGAAATTGTAGTTGTATAAGTTTACCTAAGGTTTAAGACATGGCAGGAGATCCCAGACCCGTGTCATGCTCCTCGTGTGCAATGTGGGAGCTCAGGGACACGTCCACAGTCCCTGGCTCTTTCACGTGTAGGAAGTGTGTTCAGTTGCAGCTCCTGTTAGACCGCTTGACGGTTCTGGAGCTGCGGATGGACTCACTTTGGAGCATCCGCGATGCTGAGGAGGTCGTGGATAGCACGTTTAGTGAGTTGGTCACACCGTAGGTGAAAGTTACTGAGGGAGATAGCAAATGGGTGACCAAAAGACAGAGCAAGAGTAGGAAGGCAGTGCAGGTGTCACCTGCGGTCATCTCTCTGCAAAACAGATATACCGCTTTGGATACTGTTGGGGGAAATGGCTCACCAGGAGAAGGCAGCAGCAAGGTTCATGGCACCGTGGCTGGCTCTGCTGCGCAGCAGGGCAGGAAGAAAAATGGCAGGGCTATAGTGATAGGGGACTCGATCGTTAGGGGACTAGACAGGCGGTTCTGTGCGCAATCGAGACTCCAGGATCGTATGTTGCCTGCCTGGTGCAAGGGTCAAGGATGTCTCGGAGCGGCTGCAGGACATTCTGGGGGGGGGGGGGGGGGGGTGGTGAACAGCCAGCTGTCATGGTGCACATAGGCACCAACGATATAGGTAAAAAATGGGATGAGGTCCTACAAGCTGAATTCAGGGAGTTAGGAATTAAACTAAAAAGTAGGACTTTAAAGGTAGTAATCTCAGGATTGCTACCAGTGCCACGAGCTAATCAGAGTAGGAATGCCAGGATAGATAGGATGAATGCATGGCTCGAGAGATGGTGCAAGAGGGAGGGATTCAAATTCCTGGGGCATTGGGACCGGTTCTGGGGGAGGTGGGACCAGTACAAACCGGACGGTCTGCACCTGGGCAGGACTGGAACCGATGTCCTAGTAGGGGTGCTTGCTAGAGCTGTTGGGGAGGGGGATGGGAACCAATGCAGGAAATTGGAAGGTAGTAAAACAGGGACAGAAGCAAAAGGAAGTAAGGGGGAAAGTGCAAGGCAGAGAAGACATAGTCAAAAATCAAAAAGGGCGACTACAAGGTACAGTGACTGAGGGGAGCTCAGTGAATAGGCCCAGTAATACTAAAAGGAATAAAACTGGAGATGTTAAGATTCAAAACAGAGGTAAAAAAAAAACATAAGTGTACTTTACCTGAATGCTCGTAGTATTTGGAATAAAGTAAATGAATAGATGGCGCAAATCATCGTGAATGACTATGATTTAGTGGCCATTACTGAAACATGGTTAAAGGATGGTCACGACTGGGAGTTAAATATCCGAGGGTATCAAACTATTCGGAAGGACAGAGTGGATGGTAAGGGAGGTGGTGTTGCTCTGTTATTTAAGGATGACATCCGGGAAATAGTAAGGGATGACATCGGTGCTATGGAGGATAAGGCTGAATCCATTTGGGTGGAAATCAAGAATAGTAAGGCGAAAAAGTCACTGATAGGAGTAGTCTATCGGCCACCAAATAGTAACGTTATGGTGGGGCAGGCAATAAACAAATAAATAACTGATGCATGTAGAAATGGTACAGCAGTTATCATGGGGGATTTTAATCTACATGTCGATTGGTTTAACCAGGTAGGTCAAGGCAACCTTGAGGAGGAGTTTATAGAATGTATCCGCGATAGATTCCTAGAACAGTATGTAATGAAACCTACGAGGGAACAAGCGGTCCTAGATCTTGTCCTGTGTAATGAGACAGGATTGATTCATGATCTCATAGTTAGGGATCCTCTCGGAAGGAGCGATCGCAATAGGGTGGAATTTAAAATAGAGATGGAAGGTGAGAAGGTAAAATCAAATACTAGTGTTTTGTGTTTAAACAAAGGAGATTACAATGGGATGAGAGAAGAACTAGCTAAGGTAGACTGGGAGCAAAGACTTTATGGTGGAACAGTTGAGGAACAGTGGAGAACCTTCCAAGCAATTTTTCACAGTGCTCAGCAAAGGTTTACACCAGGGGTGGGCAAACTTTTCCGTGCAAGGGCCACATTCAGAAATTCACAATTTTAAAGGGCCGCATAGTATATTAATTAATAGTCCCGGTTGTAACCAATTAGCGTGCGGCATATACCTCAGCGCTTCCCCCGGCGGCATCCTGCCTTTAGCCCTCTTTATCTCTACTTTTCAAAAATGGCGCGTCACCCGGTTATGATTCTGGGCGCCTCATATAGAACATAGAACAGTACAGCACAGAACAGGCCCTTCGGCCCTTGATGTTGTGCCGAGCAATGATCACCCTACTCAAGTCAACGTATCCACCCTATACCCATAACCCAACAGGCACCCCCCCCCCCCCCATTAACCTTATAAAAAAATTTTTTTTTTTTTAATTTAAAAAATTTAAAAAAAATTTGGGCCGCATAAAGACCTTTGGCGGGCCGCATGCGGCCCACGGGCCGTAGTTTGCCCACCCCTGGTTTACACCAACAAAAAGGAAGGACGGTAGAAAGAGGGAAAATCAACCGTGGATGTCTAAGGAAAAATAAGGGAGAGTATCAAATTGAAGGAAAAAGCATACAAAGTGGCAAAGATTGGTGGGAGACTGGAGGACTGGGAAATCTTTAGGGGGCAACAGAAAGCTACTAAAAAAGCTATAAAGAAGAGTAAGATAGATTATGAGAGTAAACTTGCTCAGAATATAAAAACAGGCAGTAAAACTTTCTACAAATATATAAAACAAAAAAAAGTGGCTAAGGTAAATATTGGTCCTTTAGAGGATGAGAAGGGAGTTTTAATAATGGGAGATGAGAAAATGGCTGCGGAACTGAACAGGTTTTTTGGGTCGGTCTTCACAGTGGAAGACACAAATAACATGCCAGTGACTGATATAAATGAGGCTATGACAGGTGAGGACCTTGAGAGGATTGTTATCACTAAGGAGGTAGTGATGGGCAAGCTAATGGGGCTAAAGGTAGACAAGTCTCCTGGCCCTGATGGAATGCATCCCAGAGTGCTAAAAGAGATGGCTAGGGAAATTGCAGATGCACTAATGATGATTTACCAAAATTCACTAGACTCTGGGGTGGTCCCGGTGGATTGGAAATTAGCAAACGAGACACCACCGTTTAAAAAAGGAGGTAGGCAGAGAGCAGGAAATTATAGGCCAGTGAGCTTAACTTCGGTAGTAGGGAAGATGCTGGAATCTATCATCAAGGAAGAAATAGCGAGGCATCTGGATAGAAATTGTCCCATTGGGCAGACGCAGCATGGGTTCATAAAGGGCAGGTCGTGCCTAACTAATTTAGTGGATTTTTTTGAGGACATTACCAGTGCAGTAGATAACGGGGAGCCAATGGATGTGGTATATCTGGATTTCCAGAAAGCCTTTGACAAGGTGCCACACAAAAGGTTGCTGCATAAGATAAAGATGCATGGCATTAAGGGTAAAGTAGTAGCATGGATAGAGGATTGGTTAATTAATAGAAAGCAAAGAGTGGGGATCAATGGGTGTTTCTCTGGTTGGCAATCAGTAGCTAGTGGTGCCCCTCAGGGATCCGTGTTGGGCCCACAATTGTTCGCAATTTACATAGATGATTTGGAGTTGGGGACCAAGGGCAATGTGTCCAAGTTTGCAGATGACACTAAGATGAGTGGTAAAGTGAAAAGTGCAGAGGATACTGGAAGTCTGCAGAGGGATTTGGATAGGTTAAGTGAACGGGCTAGGGTCTGGCAGATGGAATACAATGTTGACAAATGTGAGGTTATCCATTTTGGTAGGAATAACAGCAAACGGCATTATTATTTAAACGATAAAATATTAAAGCCTGCTGCTTTGCAGAGAGACCTGGGTGTGCTAGTGCATGAGTCACAGAAAGTTGGTTTACAGGTGCAACAGGTGATTAAGAAGGCAAATGGAATTTTGTCCTTCGTTGCTAGAGGGATGGAGTTTAAGACTAGGGAGGTTATGTTGCAATTGTATAAGGTGTTAGTGAGGCCACACCTGGAGTATTGTGTTCAGTTTTGCTCTCCTTACTTGAGAAAGGACGTACTGGCACTGGAAGGTGTGCAGAGGAGATTCACTAGGTTCATCCCAGAGCTGAAGGGGTTGGATTACGAGGAGAGGTTGAGTAGACTGGGACTGTACTCGTTGGAATTTAGAAGGATGAGGGGGGATCTTATAGAAACATTTAAAATTATGAAGGGAATAGATAGGATAGATGCGGGCAGGTTGTTTCCACTGGCGGGTGAAAGCAGAACTAGGGGACATAGCCTCAAAATAAGGGGAAATACATTTAGGGCTGAGTTTAGGAGGAACTTCTTCACCCAAAGGGTTGTGAATCTATGGAATTCCTTGCCCAGTGAAGCAGTTGAGGCTCCTTCATTAAATGTTTTTAAGGTAAACATAGATAGTTTTTTGAAGAATAAAGCGATTAAGGGTTATGGTGTTCGGGCCGGAAAGTGGAGCTGAGTCCACAAAAGATCAGCCATGATCTCATTGAATGGCGGAGCAGGCTCGAGAGGCCAGATGGCCTACTCCTGCTCCTAGTTCTTATGTTCTTATATTCTCCCCGTGTTTGCGCGGATCTCACCCCATAACCCAAAGATGCGTAGGGTCGGTGAATTGGCCACAATAAATTGCCCCTCTTTTGCACAAATTGGGTACTTTAAATTTATTTAAAATAATTTTTTAAATGTCGACAGCCGGTAGTATAAAATCATGGACCAGTTCTCCCATTGGTGGCTTAATGGCAGGTTGGTCTTCCCTGCGGCTGGTGGCGTGAATGTTATTTGCATCTGATGAATGCTCATTAAAACATCTGCCGTTGGAAACCTGGCAGGCCTTCCAATCTTACGTCATGCCAGTCTGAAATGACCTTAGTCTAAAACCCCATTGCTATAGAGTGGCGTGCACAAGGCGGTCTTCAGTTTGCAAGAGACTTCAAGGTGAATGCAAGAATGCCTTTCTGCCATTGTGCAGTGCTGCTCCTGATGCACTGTACACCAGGTTTCTGTGCCAGGGTCCCAGGTTCGATTCCTGGCTTGGGTCACTGTGTGGAGTCTGCACGCACTCCCGTGTCTGCGTGGGTTTCTTCCGGGTGCTCCGGTTTCCTCCCACAAGTCCCTAAAGACGTGCTGTTAGGTGAATTGGACATTCTGAATTCTCCCTCAGTGTACTCGAACATGCGCCGGAATGTGGTGACTAGGGGCTTTTCACAGTAACTTCATTGTAGTGATAATGTAAGCCTACATGTGACAATAAAGATTATCAGATTAGAATTAGGCTGACACCTAAATATAAACTTCTCAAGTACTGAAATGTAAAAGCATGGTTACAGCACATTGGGAGTTCAAGTGCAAGATGCTGTGTTTAGATTCACTATTAGGGAATGGAAACCTTTCACATGAATATGCTGGTTTCCATGTGGATGGATACATTCACACAGTGGTACGAGTAGAACCTACAATCCTCAAGAATCAGTAATTCTGAAAACTGTGATGGTCTTAGTACTCTAATATAAATTGAGATGCCCGAGCAAAACAAGGCATCGGTGACTTGTCTTAAAGAGATGTGCACAGCAAATTGATCGCTCTGGCAAAAGTCCCCCGCCCTCTGAATTAACCTGTAACATAAATGTTGAGATCAATGGTCACTTTCTCTGTCACAGCTGGAACCGGGAGTACGGTGGGCCTTGGTTACAGATCTGGCTGCAGCAAAAAACAGCACTGCTTATGAAACATTCATGAATGAGGTTCAGCCTTCTGAAACATAACTTCAAATCTCATATAGTGCAGCCAGGATTATACATGCTACTGGAAGGGTAGTGCTGGCATGGCCCTGCCCTTCTCTGGTTCAACTTCATTAAACCGGCTTCCCTTACATACTCTTGCTGCTCCTCTTTCTCCAGCATAGATGCTCTGGTGACCCGGTTTCGATGGTGAGATTTGAGTTCAATTAAAAAAAACTGGAATTAAAGGTCTAAACGCTGACCGTAAAACCATCGCCAATTATAGTAAAAACTCATCTGGCCCTCGAATGTCCTTTAGGGAAGTGAATCTGTCGTCCTTACCTGGTCTGGCCTACACGTGACTCCAGATCCACAGCAATGTGGTTGACTCTTAAATGTCCTCAGGGATGAGCAATAAATGCTGGCCCAGCCAGCGATGCCAACATCCCATGACCGAATAAAAAATAGAGATCATGTTAAATGGGATTCCCACTGTGCTGACATACCAGCTCAGTGGTTCCGATCAACTGCAGTATTCTCCAGTTTGAAATGTAAGGGAAGCCTTCTCAAGTCACCCACTGAAAAAAATATTCCAGTACCCGCAATGAGTTCCAATACAAAACTCCCTAAGGCATCTAAGTTCAACAGTATCACTTGACCAATATTTTCCTCTTGACAATCAGCTGGGTCTTGACAAAGGATAAATAGGGTGCAACTTCTCAAAGGTAAATGAGAAGATAGAGAAGAATGTTATTTAGAATGGGCCTGCTACAATCTAATATTTTTTGCTCCTTTTCTGAGCCAGCATTCGAAAAGACATCACAATCCTCCTCCCAATTCTCACGCTGAGCAACTCGCTGACCTCCCTGTGAGGTCCCTGATCCTGCGGGAGAACAGTGGCCAATGATAAAAGAGGGGTCTCATTATGTCCGAAATTGAACACCAGAACAGAAGAAAGCAGAAACATGAAAAGTCCCATTCAGTTCAGATCAGAGTTGCCATTATCACGCTCAGTATAAGCAGGAGCATATTGGATACTATGGACTCTAAGATCATACATTGTGAAAGTGACCAGAGTGTGTTAAGATGGCTGTAACTTAACCCGTGACTATGGACGTTAAAACTGTGGACAGTGCTAGATTCTGTGGCTAATCTTTGATTCAACATGGATCTGAATGAGGGTACGTCTTGAAATGAAAAAATGAAATAAAAATCACTTATTGTCACAAGTAGGCTTCAAATGAAGTTACTGTGAAAAGCCCCTAGTCGCCACATTCCGGCGCCTGTTGAGGAGGTAAAAAGGAAGTTAGACAAAGGAGAACCAGTGGATGTGATTTATTTGGATTTCCAGAAGGCCTTTGACAAGGTGCCGCATAGAAGACTGTTAAATAAGTAAAAAGCCCATGGTGTTAAGGGTAAGATCATGGCATGGGTAGAGGATTGGCTGGCTGGAAGAAGGTAGAGAGTAGGGACAAAGGGGTCTTATTCAGGATGCCAGCCGGTGACTAGTGGTGTGCCTCAGGGGTCTGTGCTGGGACCAGAACTTTTCATATATATATATCACATATATATATATCAGACTGGTAAGCTCGAGGAGATACTTTTTAGGAAGGACGATGTTGGGCGTTTTGAAAAACTTGAGGATAGACAAGTCCCCCGGGCCTGACGGGATATATCCAAGGATTCTATGGGAAGCAAGAAATGAAATTGCAGAGCCGTTGGCGATGATCTTTTCGTCCTCGCTGTCAACAGGGGTGGTACCAGAGGATTGGAGAGTGGCGAATGTCGTGCCCCTGTTCAAAAAAGGGAATAGGGGTAACCCTGGGAATTACAGGCCAGTTAGTCTTACTTCGGTGGTAGGCAAAGTAATGGAAAGGGTACTGAGGGATAGGATTTCTGAGCATCTGGAAAGACACTGCTTGATTAGGGATAGTCAGCACGGATTTGTAAGGGGTAGGCCTTGCCTTACAAGTCTTATTGACTTCTTTGAGGAGGTGACCAAGCATGTGGATGTAGTGTACATGGATTTTAGTAAGGCATTTGATAAGGTTCCCCATGGTAGGCTTATGCAGAAAGTAAGGAGGCATGGGATAGTGGGAAATTTGGCCAGTTGGATAACGAACTGGCTAACCGATAGAAGTCAGAGTGGTGGTGGATGGCAAATATTCAGCCTGGAGCCCAGTTACCAGTGGCATACCGCAGGTATCAGTTCTGGGTCCTCTGCTGGTTGTGACTTTCATTAACGACTTGGATGAGGGAGTTGAAGGGTGGGTCAGTAAATTTGCAGATGATACGAAGATTGGTGGAGTTGTGGATGGTGAGGAGGGCTGTTGTCGGCTCCAAAGAGACATAGATAGGATGCAGAGCTGGGCTGAGAAGTGGCAGATGGAGTTTAACCCTGACAAGTGTGAGGTTGTCCATTTTGGAAGGACAAATATGAATGCGGAATACAGGGTTAACGGTAGGGTTCTTGGCAATGCAGAGGAGGAGAGAGATCTTGGGATCTATGTTCATAGATCTTTGAAAGTTGCCACTCAAGTGGATAGAGCTGTGAAGAAGGCCTATGGTGTGCTAGCGTTCATTAGCAGAGGGATTGAATTTTAGAGCCGTGAGGTGATGATGCAGCTGTACAAAACCTTGGTCAGGCCACATTTGGAGTACTGTGTGCAGTTCTGGTCACCTCATTTTAGGAAGGATGTGGAAGCTTTGGTAAAGGTGCAAAGGAGATTTACCAGAATGTTGCCTGGAATGGAGAGTAGGTCTTACGAGGAAAGGTTGAGGGTGTTAGGCCTTTTCTCATTAGAACGGAGAAGGATGAGGGGCGACTTGATAGAGGTTTATAAAATGATCAGGGGAATAGATAGAGTAGACAGTCAAGAGACTTTTTCCCCGGGTGGAACAAACCATTACAAGGGGACATAAATTTAAGGTAAATGGTGGAAGATATAGGGGGGATGCCAGAGGTAGGTTCTTTACCCAGAGAGTAGTGGGGGCATGGAATGCACTGCCTGTGGAAGTAGTTGAGTTGGAAACGTTAGGGACCTTCAAGCGGCTATTGGATAGGTATATGGATTAGGGTAGAATAATGGAGTGTAGATTAATTTCTTCTTAAGGGCAGCACGGTAGCATTGTGGATAGCACAATTGCTTCACAGCTCCAGGGTCCCAAGTTCGATTTCGACTTGGGTCACTGTCTGTGTGGAGTCTGCACATTCTTCCCGTGTGTGCGTGGGTTTCCTCCGGGTACTCCGGTTTCCTCCCACAGTCCAAAGATGTGCAGGTTGGGTGGATTGGCCATGCTAAATTGCCCTTAGTGTCCAAAATTCTATGATTAACCTAGGACAAAAGTTCGGCACAACATTGTGGGCTGAAAGGCCTGTTCTGTGCTGTATTTCTCTATTTCTATTTCTATATTAATGATCTGGAAGAAGGAAGTGAAGGCACTGTTGCTAAGTTTGCAGATGATACAAAGATCTGTAGAGGGACAGGTAGTATTGAGGAAGCAAGGGAGCTGCAGATGGATTTGGACAATTTGGGAGAGTGGGCAATGAAGTGGCAAATGAAATACAATGTGGAAAAGTGTAAGGTTATGCACTTTGAAAGGAGGAATTTAGGCATAAACTATTTTCTAAATGGGGAAATGCTAAGGAAATCAGAAGCACAAAGGGACTTGGGAGTCCTTGTTCACGATTCTCTTAAGGTTAATGTGCAGGTTCAGTTGGCAGTTAAGAAGGCAAATGCAATGTTAGCATTCATGTCAAGAGGGCTAGAATATAAGACCAGGGAGGGTCTTCTGAGGCTGTATAAGGCTCTGGCCAGACCCCATTGGAGTATTGTGAGCAGTTTTGGGCCCTGTATCTAAGGAAGGATGTGCTGGCCTTGGAAAGGGTCCAGAGGAGGTTCACAAGAATGATCCCTGGAATGAAGAACTTGTCGTATGAGGAATGGTTGAGGACTCTGGGTCTATATTTGTTGGAGTTTAGAAGGATGAGGGGGTATCTTATTGAAACTAACAGGATACTGCGAGGCCTGGATAGAGTGAACGTGGAGAGGATGTTTCCACTTACAGGAGAAACTAGAAGCAGAGGACACCATCTCAGACTAAAGGGACGATCCGTTAAAACAGAGATGAGGAGGAATTTCTTCAGCCAGAGGGTGGTAAATCTGTGGAACTCTTTGCCGGAGAAGGCTGTGGAGATCAAATCACTGAGTGTCTTTAAGACAGAGGTAGATAGGTTCTTGATTAATAAAGGGATCAGAGGTTATGGGGAGAAGGCAGGAGAATGGGGATGAGAAAATATCAGCCATGATTGAATGGCGGAGCAGACTTGATGGACCGAGTGGCCTAATTCTGCTCCTATGTTTTATGGTCTTACGTCACAGCCACCTGTGAAGTTTAAACATCTCATTTATCGAGGGTGAAACAGCGTTTGAGGAATATGAGACTGTTGACCTCAGAGTGCTAACCGAACAAAGAAGAATATTTGAATTGGGACAGAGATAAGTTGACTATTGTCAACTGCTATTGTAGCGTGGCGGTCGGGAACACAGAGTGTTAATGAAATGAAATGAAATAAAAATCGCTTATTATCACAAGTAGGCTTCAATGAAGTTACTGTGAAAAGCCCCTAGTCGTCATGTGAGTGGAATTAAGTGTCAGGGACTGCAGTATGTGAAAGAGTGGAACAAAGCAAATCTCCGTGTGTGTGTGTGTAATATCTGAAGCACCAGGAAACATCTGAAACAGCTGAACCACCAGAGCTGAAAGTCTTCCAATGCAGTCACAGTACTTATTCCAGCTTCCAGTTCCATCTGAGAACCAACATCCTGGCTATTTATCCACAGAGGTTTAATAGCTTCATGAGAATCCTTTGTTTGTAAAAGGCCTTCACTCCAATCAGAGAATCAGCTCAACTAAGAAGATAACAGGCCTCCATCGATATAAAGATTCAGTTAGAATTTCAATTTCTCTAATTATGGATCTAACTTCAACTGTGTCAAATCTTTGTGTGTGTGATAGTGTGAGTGAGACGTGTAATCGAGATGTTGCGTTCAAAAACCTGAGGCAAATGCGTGACATTAAATAAGCTGCTGCTGGAAATTAGTTTAAACTAAGAAAATTCATTGTGATGGTAAGGAAACACACACACACATCTTACACACAAATACCCTGGGCAGGATTCTCCCAACGGGAGACTAAGTGCAGATGCTGGAGTGAAAACAGGAGTGTTTCACTCTGGCGTCGGAGACCACTCCTCGCCCCTTATTCTCCTACCCCCGGGGGCCGAGGAGTGGCGCCGTGTCATTTACGCGTGCCGGGCCTTGGCGCCGTGTAAAAGCGGCACTGCGTAAATTACACGGCCGGCGCCGCGCAAATGACGTCACCCGCGCATGCGCAGGTTGGCGTCCTCCCCGCAGGGAAATGTCGGAGTGATCTTGCGAGGCAGCAGAGGAAAGGAGTGCATCTTTCAGAGAGGCTGGCCTGCCGATCGGTGGGCACCGATCGCGGGCCAGACCCCTATTGTGCGCCCCCCCCAGTGCTCGATCCCCCCCCCCCCCCCACAGGCCGTCCCCGCAGCGTTCCCGCGCTGATCACGCCAGCAGCGACCAGATGTGGTCGGCGCTGGCGTGAGCACGTCATATTGGGCAGGCCGCTCGGCCCATCCGGGCTGGAGAATCACCGCTCGTCCGTTACAAACGGCGAGCGTCGATTCTCCAAGCGGCCAGATGTAAATCTCTGCGTGCTGGTTTGGGGGTGGGCGGGGGGGGGGGGGGAGAATCGCGTGCGGGTGCCGAGGTGGCGTGGCGGAACTCGCCTGGCACCACTGCGATTCTCCCACCCGGCGTTGGAGGGGGAGAATTGCGCCCCCTGATTACAGACTGGAACGGACCACACAAATCCTGCCCGTAACATCTTAAGATAGCGTATTAAAACTAAAACAGCACATTCATAATGTTGCCATCGCAGCTAATGTTTATGTTGGACAAGTCAGATTCCAGGGTGAAACCTGGCTTGATAGGTCCAAACTTCGTTTTTTTTTAGAAACTGTGGAGGAAAGTTACTGAACAAATTCACAGGAGTTTGCTGATGATTTATTAACACAATGAATAAAGCATTAATTAAACTTGAAAAATGAACTGTATTACACCAGACAAAAAGGTTGGAATGATCTCAATACAAACACCAGGGCCGGGATTCTCCGCTATCCGGCGGGGCGGGCCATACCGGCGCCGGGGAGTAGTGTGAACCACTCCGGCATCGGGCCGTCGGAATCCTTCAGGGGCTAGGCCAGCGGCGTCAGGCTTGGTGCTGCACTAGCCGGCACCGTCAGGCTTGGTGCTGCACTAGCCGGCGCCGTCAGGCTTGGTGCTGCACTAGCCGGCGCCGTCAGGCTTGGTGCTGCACTAGCCGGCGGGGTTGGTGCTGCACTAGCCGGCGCCGTCAGGCCAGGTGCTGCACTAGCCGGCGGGGTTGGTGCTGCACTAGCCGGCGCCATCAGGCTTGGTGCTGCACTGGCCGGCGCCGTTGGGGTTGGTGCTGCACTAGCCGGCGCCATCAGGCTTGGTGCTGCACTAGCCGGCGCCGTCAGGCTTGGTGCTGCACTAGCCGGCGCCGTCAGGCATGGTGCTGCACTAGCCGGCGCCGTCAGGCTTGGTGCTGCACTAGCCGGCGCCGTCAGGCTTGGTGCTGCACTAGCCGGCGGCGTCAGGTTTGGTGCTGCACTAGCCGCCACCGTCAGGCTTGGTGCTGCACTAGCCGGCGCCGTCAGGCTTGGTGCTGCACTAGCCGGCGCCGTCAGGCTTGGTGCTGCACTAGCCGGCGCCGTTGGGGTTGGTGCTGCACTAGCCGGCGCCATCAGGCTTGGTGCTGCACTAGCCGGCGCCGTTGGGGTTGGTGCTGCACTAGCCGGCGCCGTCAGGCTTGGTGCTGCACTAGCCGGCGGCGTCAGGCTTGGTGCTGCACTAGCCGGCGCCGTCAGGCATGGTGCTGCACTAGCCGGCGCCGTCAGGCTTGGTGCTGCACTAGCCGGCGCCGTCAGGCTTGGTGCTGCACTAGCCGGCGCCGTCGGGCTTGGTGCTGCACTAGCCGGCGCCGGCGGGGTTGGTGCTGCACTAGCCGGCGCCGTCAGGCTTGGTGCTGCACTAGCCGGCGGCGTCAGGCTTGGTGCTGCACTAGCCGGCGCCGGCAGGCTTGGTGCTGCACTAGCCGGCGCCGTCAGGCTTGGTGCTGCACTAGCCGGCGCCGTCGGGCTTGGTGCTGCACTAGCCGGCGCCGTCGGGGTTGGTGATGCACTAGCCGGCGCCGTCAGGCATGGTGCTGCACTAGCCGGCGCCGTCAGGCTTGGTGCTGCACTAGCCGGCGCCGTCAGGCTTGGTGCTGCACTAGCCGGCGCCGTCAGGCATGGTGCTGCACTAGCCGGCGCCGTCAGGCTTGGTGCTGCACTAGCCGGCGCCGTCAGGCTTGGTGCGGCACTAGCCGGCGGCATCAGGCTTGGTGCTGCACTAGCCGCCGCCGTCAGGCTTGGTGCTGCACTAGCCAGCGCCGTCAGGCTTGGTGCTGCACTAGCCGGCGCCGTCAGGCTTGGTGCTGCACTAGCCGGCGCCGTCAGGCATGGTGCTGCACTAGCCGGCGCCGTCAGGCATGGTGCTGCACTAGCCGGCGCCGTCAGGCTTGGTGCTGCACTAGCCGGCGCCGTCAGGCTTGGTGCTGCACTAGCCGGCGCCGTCAGGCTTGGTGCTGCACTAGCCGGCACCGTCAGGCTTGGTGCTGCACTAGCCGGCGCCGTCAGGCTTGGTGCTGCACTAGCCGGCGGGGTTGGTGCTGCACTAGCCGGCGCCGTTGGGGTTGGTGCTGCACTAGCCGGCGCCGTCAGGCTTGGTGCTGCACTAGCCGGCGCCGTCAGGCTTGGTGCTGCACTAGCCGGCGCCGTCAGGCATGGTGCTGCACTAGCCGGCGCCGTCAGGCTTGGTGCTGCACTAGCCGGCGCCGTCAGGCTTGGTGCTGCACTAGCCGGCGCCGTCAGGCTTGGTGCTGCACTAGCCGGCGCCGTCAGGCTTGGTGCTGCACTAGCCGGCGGCGTCAGGCTTGGTGCTGCACTAGCCGCCGCCGTCAGGCTTGGTGCTGCACTAGCCGGCGCCGTCAGGCTTGGTGCTGCACTAGCCGGCGCCGTCAGGCTTGCTGCTGCACTAGCCCGCGCCGTCAGGCTTGGTGCTGCACTAGCCGGCGCCGTCGGGGTTGGTGCTGCACTAGCCGGCGCCGTCAGGCTTGGTGCTGCACTAGCCGGCGCCGTCAGGCTTGGTGCTGCACTAGCCGGCGCCGTCAGGCTTGGTGCTGCACTAGCCGCCGCCGTCAGGCTTGGTGCTGCACTAGCCGGCGCCGTCAGGCTTGGTGCTGCACTAGCCGGCGCCGTCAGGTTTGGTGCTGCACTAGCCGCCACCGTCAGGCTTGGTGCTGCACTAGCCGGCGCCGTCAGGCTTGGTGCTGCACTAGCCGGCGCCGTCAGGCTTGGTGCTGCACTAGCCGGCGCCGTTGGGGTTGGTGCTGCACTAGCCGGCGCCATCAGGCTTGGTGCTGCACTAGCCGGCGCCGTTGGGGTTGGTGCTGCACTAGCCGGCGCCGTCAGGCTTGGTGCTGCACTAGCCGGCGGGGTTGGTGCTGCACTAGCCGGCGCCGTCGGGGTTTGTGCTGCACTAGCCGGCGCCGTCAGGCTTGGTGCTGCACTAGCCGGCGCCGTCAGGCTTGGTGCTGCACTAGCCGTTGCCGTCAGGCTTGGTGCTGCACTAGCCGGCGCCGGCGGGGTTGACGCCAACTTGCGCTGAAGGGCCTCCGCCGGCCGGCGCAAGTTGGCACATGCGCGGGTACGCCACCGTGTTCTGGCGTGATCCCAGTACATGCGCAGGGGGGCTCTACTCTGCGCCGGCCATGGCGGACATTACAGCAACCGGCATGGCAGGAAAGAGTGCCCCCACGGTACAGGCCCACCCGCAGATCAGTGGAGCCCGATCGCGGGCAGGGCCACCGTGGGGGGCCCCCGGGGCCAGGCCCACCCCGCGTCCCCCAAGGACTCTGCAGGCCACCCGCAGAGCCAGGTACTGCCGGTAAGGACCTTGTTTGATTTACGCCGACGGGACTGGCTGAAAACGGGCGGCCACTCAGCCCATCACAGAGCGGACAATCACCAGGGGGGGGGGGGGGGGGGGGGGGGGGGGGGTGGCCACTGCCAACGGCCCCGACCGACGCGATTCCCACCCCCGGCGCCGTCAGGCTTGGTGCTGCACTAGCCGGCGGCGTCAGGCTTGGTGCTGCACTAGCCGCCGCCGTCAGGCTTGGTGCTGCACTAGCCGGCGCCGTCAGACTTGGTGCTGCACTAGCCGGCGCCGTCAGGCTTGCTGCTGCACTAGCCCGCGCCGTCAGGCTTGGTGCTGCACTAGCCGGCGCCGTCGGGGTTGGTGCTGCACTAGCCGGCGCCGTCAGGCTTGGTGCTGCACTAGCCGGCGCCATCAGGCTTGGTGCTGCACTAGCCGGCGCCGTCAGGCTTGGTGCTGCACTAGCCGCCGCCGTCAGGCTTGGTGCTGCACTAGCCGGCGCCGTCAGGCTTGGTGCTGCACTAGCCGGCGCCGTCAGGTTTGGTGCTGCACTAGCCGCCACCGTCAGGCTTGGTGCTGCACTAGCCGGCGCCGTCAGGCTTGGTGCTGCACTAGCCGGCGCCGTCAGGCTTGGTGCTGCACTAGCCGGCGCCGTTGGGGTTGGTGCTGCACTAGCCGCCGCCGTCAGGCTTGGTGCTGCACTAGCCGGCGCCGTCAGGCTTGGTGCTGCACTAGCCGGCGCCGTCAGGCTTGGTGCTGCACTAGCCGGCGCCGGCAGGCTTGGTGCTGCACTAGCCGGCGCCGTCAGGCTTGCTGCTGCACTAGCCCGCGCCGTCAGGCTTGGTGCTGCACTAGCCGGCGCCGTCGGGGTTGGTGTTGCACTAGCCGGCGCCGTCAGGCTTGCTGCTGCACTAGCCCGCGCCGTCAGGCTTGGTGCTGCACTAGCCGGCGCCGTCGGGGTTGGTGTTGCACTAGCCGGCGCCGTCAGGCTTGGTGCTGCACTAGCCGGCGCCGTCAGGCTTGGTGCTGCACTAGCCGGCGGGGTTGGTGCTGCACTAGCCGGCGCCGTCGGGGTTTGTGCTGCACTAGCCGGCGCCGTCAGGCTTGGTGCTGCACTAGCCGGCGCCGTCAGGCTTGGTGCTGCACTAGCCGTTGCCGTCAGGCTTGGTGCTGCACTAGCCGGCGCCGGCGGGGTTGACGCCAACTTGCGCTGAAGGGCCTCCGCCGGCCGGCGCAAGTTGGCACATGCGCGGGTACGCCACCGTGTTCTGGCGTGATCCCAGTACATGCGCAGGGGGGCTCTTCTCTGCGCCGGCCATGGCGGACATTACAGCAACCGGCATGGCAGGAAAGAGTGCCCCCACGGTACAGGCCCACCCGCAGATCAGTGGAGCCCGATCGCGGGCAGGGCCACCGTGGGGGGCCCCCGGGGCCAGGCCCACCCCGCGTCCCCCAAGGACTCTGCAGGCCACCCGCAGAGCCAGGTACTGCCGGTAAGGACCTTGTTTGATTTACGCCGACGGGACTGGCTGAAAACGGGCGGCCACTCAGCCCATCACAGAGCGGACAATCACCAGGGGGGGGGGGGGGGGGGGGGGGGGGGGGGGCCACTGCCAACGGCCCCGACCGACGCGATTCCCACCCCCGCTGAGATTCCCACCAACTGGAGAACTGTGGTCAGACACACCACACTCCAAAGTAAATGACAGATGCGACCAAAACAGATTCTATAGATTTCTCACCAATCCACGCAGACACTTGTCATACCGTGAGCCAACCGGACTCACTGAAACTCTTTCTGTCAAGGGTTTCCAATCTTCATGTTTGAAGAATTTGCCTTGTAAGTCTCTCCAAACATTGCCCTTACTCGATCACCTTCAACAATGTTCCACCTCTCAAGGTTTCAATCTCACAGTCTGCAATGCCTTTCCCCTGGATCTCAAGCTTCATGTTGCAAGAATACCTGCAAATCTTCAGCTGTCCCAAGCAGATCTTCACTGCTCCAGAAGGCCCACTGTAAGGAGTCACCGACCTTCGGCTTCTTCCTTGAATCTTTTGGGCTTCTCTCGAGCCCGCTTTGCTCCCGGTCTGCTCCACATAGCTCTCTCTTTATCTTGGAGCCCTTTTTCCTGCTCCTGTCATTTATCTTGACTCAGTGGGATCTATCTCTGATCCATGTCTTTGTCTCTGCCTGGGACTTGGCTTTCTGGAACCTCTCCCGATCCCCCTCCCCATGACCTCTCCTTGGGACACCTAGTCCAGGTCACCTGACTCGCTCTTTGCACTGTTTGACTTCCTCTCTTCAGCACAGATGTGCAGCGCAGCCTTTCAGCCTGAAGAACAGGGGATGGGACAATTGGGCGCGGCCGTTTTGGCACGGCCGTTTGGGCGCAGCCGTTTGGGCGCCATGGGACAATTGGGCGCAGCCAATTTGGCGCGGCAGTTTGGGCGCAGACGACAGAAATTCTTTTAGTTTTTGTGGCTAGTAACTTGTTGCAAATTGTTGCAAGTAAATTTAAAAACCTTAAATTAGTTCATTTAGTTTAGTTCATTTGGTGATTATGAGCAAGGCTCCTCAAGTACTCAAATTTTCAAATTTAAGAACACTTTCATGTATTCTTTTATCTTTATTGTAAATTAAAAACCTTAAATTAGTTCATTTAGTTAAAACCTTAAATTAGTTCATTTAGTTAAAAACTAAAGTTAAAAAACCTTTAGTTTAGTTCATTTGGTAATTATGAGCAAGGCTCCTCAAGTACTCGATAGCATCCATGTTTTCAAATTTAAGAACAGTTTCATGTATTCTTTTATCTGCATCTCTATACTTTTTTAGTTTTTGTGGCGGTTCATGGCCGGATAGTAACCTTTGATAATATGCATCTCTACCTTTCTCTACTTTACGCAGGCCATCAATTAGTTTCCATATGGTGGGATGATGCATGCCAAGTTCATATTTCAATCGACGGTGGGCTACCTCCGCATTATTGTTTGTGCGGTCTTCCCCGTTTAATGTTCTCTGATAAAGGTTCCAAATCTCAGGGCGAAATAAAGGTGTTCGTCTACCATTTCCTCGTCTGTTCAGACGACCAACATATGTATCTTCAAACCAGTTCAGTAAATCTTGAAGTTCTTGCGGCAGTTGGGTCGCTAAAGCATCCAGATATTCATCGATTTTGTTCAAAGGTACAAAGGCAATGGCAATAATCATTTTAGCTTTTAACGCGAAATCTGGATCAGTGTTATACAAACTACGGAACCCCATACTAGCTAGATGTTTTTGCATATTTTGAGCTAAATGAAAAAAACATCCTTTTATTTGAACATCAGGGAATATGTCTTTCATAGCACTGTGCGCAGCTTGTTCATAATCACAGACGATTGAACTGGGTTTCAAGTTGGGTTCGATTTCTTTCAATAATGCGAACATTCTCGTATATGTGGTGCGTTGCTTGTTGGGCAAAAGAGCATAAACCATAGGAGTAACTCCTCCGTGTTTTTTTACCATAATTACATATATCTGAGAAAAGAGGCTGGGAGCAATACTGAATGTGCCATCTGCAAACCACATATCAGATGTCAATAAGTGCTGTAGCCAGCTCTGTCTTCCGAAGATTAATATCCGGTCGTGACCTGGTCCGCTATCACAAAGTAAAAAATTTTCTTCCACTCCTGGTTGAGGGACATATATCCTGTAGCATTCTGGCACAATCAATTGTTGTAAATCACTTGGATTGGTGGGGGCGTTCAATACATAATTACGCTTTCTGCTTATCATTCTCCTCAAAGCAGATATATTAGGAATGGCTGGTAGACTAGCTTGGGATATGTCTGTCAAACATTCATTAACAACTACAGTCGGTGCCTCAAGGGTTTCCTGTGCTCTCTTTTTTATTTTAGTTTTCACGAGTGCAACCTCTACTTGTGCAGCAGAAGCATCATGCGAATGGCTGTTCAGCTGCCTCACCACGTTTGCATCTTTAGTATGGAGACGTGCTTTGCACCGGTTTTTTTTTGCTCACAACGCCAAAATTTCACTTCGCTGTCACCTTTGCTTGTTTTGTCAAAGACGTAAAGGAATCCGTTATGAACAAATTTTTCTTTACCACGTTTCGTTGATACTGCCTCAGCCATCATATGGGTATGCGAATTGGTTTAGTTACAAAATATATAAAAGATGATGATAGAACGCACCAGCACCCAACTCAACGCACCCGCACCAGCAGCCAACTCAACTGACGCTAATTCACAAATAAAGAAATGTTATTTTGGTGCCAAAACGTCGATAATGCCAATATATAACGCCAATATATAAACAGATGGTGATAGAACGCACCAGCACCCAACTCAACGCACCCGCACCAGCAGCCAACTCACCTGAGGCTAATTCACAAATAAAGAAATGTTATTTTGGCGCCAAAACGTCCGGCGCCAAAACAGCCGGCGCCAAAACGGTTGGCGCCAAAACGGCCGCGCCAAAACGGCCGCGCCAAAACGTACCTAACCCTGAAGAACAGAAGAAACACCAACTGGACATGTGCCACCATTGTCAGGCCGATACCAGCATGTGCACAAGGCCCAAGTCCCGCTGGCAACCGCAGTTCTTGACCTGCAGCTGCTGATTCAAAACCAAGGTAAGTATTTGCGTTTGGCAACAAAAAGCATTTCTGAAAATAGAAGAAATAATATCCTACATCTAACCTAATGCACTGTCATTATAGTTTGGTATTGCTGGCCTCAAAGCGTGCTGATTTAAATTATCCTCATACATATTTGTAAGGGTACAGTTGCTTTAAAACAGAGAGTGATTTCTCCTCTACGAACTGCAGATAGCTGTCAGCGAGATTTGACTTTAGCCTCAGTGCAAGTTTGTCTTTTGTAAACTGACACCCTGAAAGCCACAGTTCTGCATTGCTCACATACGGCACCGTCTGTATATTTCATAAACCTCAAAGGCAGAAAGTAGCTGGGTCATGTTTAATATGACAGTCAGAAGGGAAATTCCACACTATCCATTAATATAGGTCAGATCTTTGCAACAAACCGTGATGTTTGTACATCCCTTTGCCCGATACCTCATCCTTCACGCTGTCATCAACTTCATGTCTGGTTTGCTTCATAAAGCTTTAAGTTCAGCTATCCACCTTTGTCAGCCAACTCCTTTATTTTTCTCCTCTTTTCTAGCCACAGGTGCTGTAGAACTCTTTCTTTCCCACAAACAGAGAGCATGACTGAGCCAACATCCCAGTTGGAGTTCACCTTTAGCAATTTTCGCTTGTATTCTTCAGAGCAATCCACGTATACCCAACTTCTCCAAACAGCATTCTTTTTAGTTCTTCAATTGCTTTTCACATCCGGGGCATGGCTTAACTAAAAGGGAACAAAGTCCCATAGCGAGCAAGTTTAGCTGCATGTATCCGACCCCTGTGCCCCCCCCCCCCCCCCCCCCCCCCACAGTGGCCTGGCCCGCGATCGGGGCCTACCGATCGGGGGGCGGGCTGGTTCTGTGGGGGCTTTCTTTCCTCCGCGCCGGGCTCCTGTAAGACTCTGTCATATTGGCCGAGGGCTGGCACCGAGAAGGGAACCCCACGCGTGCGCTGAAATATGCCGCCCTTTCCGCGCAAGCGCAAACTCGCGCCAGCCCTTCGGCGCTGGCTGGAGCTGCGGGAATCACTCCGGCATCAACCTAGCCCCCGAGAAAGTGGAGTTTTCCTCACTTTCGGCGGCTGTTGACACCAGAGTGGTTGGCGCCGGTTTTCATGCCGGCGTGGGGACATAGCTGCATTAAGGGAGAATCCCGCCCATGGCTGCAAAACGCCACTCACATTAGATAAGGGGCCTCAGAGGGGAACGCGTGGCAGAGGCCGCACATAGCCCCGTTTTCTGCACCGAGGAGATCCGCTCGCCGATCTCCTCAGTATAGCGAGAGAACGGGACAACATTTGTAAATCTCCGAGGCACTCAATGCGACCCCTGACCACCAAGCCCCAATGCACTATGGGAATGTCCCCAGCCACCACCCTGCATCCCCCCAACACCCGCACAGGGCACCCCCCTCCCCCCAGTCTGATCGTCAGTGTACCAAAAAATGTCAGTTTGGCACCTTGGCAGTGCCAACATGGCACTGCCAAGGTGCCCAGGTGGAAACAGCAGTGCCAGGGCACCATCCTGTCCAAAGGACATGCACCTGGGGCCTCCAATACCCTGGGAGACCCTCCCACAAGTGCAGCTCTGTCTGGTCCCCATTCGTGGAGATCAATACTGAATGGCGCTCCCGAGCTGACTCAACTTAATATGCAGATTTGCTAAAGAAGATATCCTGCGCACAATGGGCGGGTTTACATCGCAACGTCTCGCGATATCGCATTAGATCTTGTGAGGCATTGCGATCCGGGAGATCCCGGGAGCGGGGTCTCCTGGCTTCTATCAGTCACCCTACGCCGTGGCGAGCCACTTTTCAGGTGCAGCGTGACCTTTCGATCGCGCCCATAATTTCATTCACCCAGTTATTTCACTGGGTCCATTGCATTTGTGGCAAAGCTTTTATTGCAGCGTTCATATCCATTGTGAACTTCAATTTCAACAACTTTTAACTCTTTGTTTGCCTTCTTCTCTTATCTGGAAGGTGTTAGCGCCTGGAGTTGCGACCCCATCTGCTTTTTTGCCCTGTGGCATTTTGCCCACATTGCTGTGGATCTGGAGTCAGATGTAGGGAGGTAAGGCTGACAGATTCCCTTCCCTAAAGGCATTTGTGAACCAGGTGGGTTTTGACGACAATCGACAATGGCTTCATGGTCACCTTTAGACTTTTAATTCCAGACTTTATTGAATTCAAATTTCAGTAAAATGGTGGGATTTGAACCCGGGTCTCCAGAGCATGACTCTGGGTCTCTGGAATACCACTACGCCACTGCCACCTCAGTGTACATTAGCGATTAAATGTCGGAGCTGCTTTAATCAGCTGTACCCTGAGTTTACTGATGCACACCTTCTCTCAGTATAATCTTGGGGCTGTTTAGCACACTGGGCTAAATCGCTAGCTTTGAAAGCAGACCAAGGCAGGCCCGCAGCATGGTTCGATTCCCCTAAAGGCCTCCCCGGACAGGCGCCGGAATGTGGCGACTAGGGGCTTTTCACAGTAATTTCATTGAAGCCTACTCGTGACAATAAGCGATTTTCATTTCATTTCTTAGGCTTTTTCAGACCGTCGGGCTGGCAAAACAAACAGAAATTTTGGAAGTGCTCAACAGGTCAACAGATACCTTGGAACGAAAAATATTACCTAATAGTTCACAGCGAGTCCCATCATCAGAGTTCCATTTAAAATCGATGAAAAGGTTATAATCCAAAACCTGCCTTTCTCTTTCAAATATCTATGAACCTGCTCTGCCTCATTTTTGCTCCTGAATATAGAGTGAGGATGCTTCAAGCCACAGGGCATACCAGGATGTATGTAAGCTCCTTCACTTTTCAATCTCATGATAGAAAATTCCAGAAGGGTGACTGGCACATTTTCCGGTATTAACATCACAAATCATGAACTATAAACTTTTCTTCAGGTCAGTAATATGAATATGTGTAGGTATAGAAATCGTAGCAGATAGTGCAGGATGGAGCTTAAGAAAACATATAGGAGAGATTAAGAGGGGAATATGAGAAAGCTCTGGCTGGTATAAGTAGGGAAAAGCCCAGGATGCTCTTATCAGTATATCAATGGGAAGAGCATAACCAGGGAAAGAGTAGGACCCATTCGGGACCAACAGGGAAATCTCTGGGTGGAGGCAGAGGACATTGGGAGGGTGTTGAACGAATACTTCATATCCGTTCTCACCCAAGAGAATGAGGAGGTAGATACAGAACTCAGGGAGAGAGACAGTGAGGTTTTTCAGCAATTTGTCATCGGGAGCGACAAGGCTTTGGAGGTGTCGGCAGGCTTAAAAGTGGACAAATCTCCAGCTCTGGGTGAATTGTGCCCCAGGATGCTGTGGGAAGCGAGGGAGGAGATTGCAAAGGCTCTGACCCAAATTTCTATTCCTCTCTGGCCTCGGGGTAGGTGACAGAGGACTGGAGAATAGCTAATGTGGCCCCACTGTTTAAGAAGGGTTGTGGAGATAAGCCAGGGAACTACAGAGCAATGGGTCTCACGTCAGTGGGAGGGAATCTATTGGAGAATCCTTTGAAGGAGAGAATCTATCTCCACTTGCAGAGGCAAGGTTTGATCAGGAATAGTCAGCATGGCTTTCTCAAAAGGAGGTCATGCCTAACAAATTTTATTGATGTTTTTGAGCATGTGACCAGGCGTGTAAATGAGGGTAGTGCCATTGATGTAGCTTACATGGACTTCAGCAAAACCTTTGACAAGGTCCCACATGGGACACTTATAAAGAAGGCAAATGCACATCGGAAACAGGGTAACTTGATACGGTGGGTACAAAATTGGCTTAGCTATAGGAGACAGAGGGTGATGACAGACAGCTGCTTTAGTGACTGGAAGCCTGTGTCCAGTGTACCAAAAGGAACTGAGCTGGGTCCCCTATTGTTTGTCATTTGTATAAACATAGATGACTATGTGTGTATGTGTGTGTGTGTGTGTGTGTGTGGGGGGGGGGGGGGGGGGGGGCATTGTTGGATCAGTAAGTTTGCGGATGATACTAAGACTGGCCGGGTGGTTAACAGTGAGGTTGAGTGCTTTGGGTTGCAGGAACATATAGACAGGAAGGTCACATGGATAGAACAGTGGCAGATGGAATTTAACTCTGAAAAGTGTGAGGTGCTACACTTTGGAAGGAGTAATGTAACACAAGGAAGGATTCAATGAACCGCCTGACACTGGGGAGTTTTGAGGAACAAAGGGACCTTGGCGTATCTGTCCATAGATCCTTGAAGGCAGAAGGGCAGGTTAATAGGGTGATGTAAAAGGCATATAAGACACTTGCCTTTATCAATCGAAACACAGATTACAAAAGCAGGGCGGTCACACTTTGATGATGTCACTGCTGGAGTGCTGTGTGCAATTCTAGAGCAAAATTCTCCCCTACCCGGCGGGGCGGGGGGTTCCGGCGTAGCGGAGTGGCGCCAACCACTCCGGCGTCGGGCCTCCGCAAAGGTGCGGAATTCTCCGCACCTTTGTGGTTGAATTGGAGGGGGTGCAGAGGTTATTCACTAGGATGTTGCCTGGGATGGAACATTAAGTTATGAAGAGACGCCGGATAGGCTTGGGTTGTTTTAGCTGGAGCAGAGAAGACTGAGGGGTGGCCTGATCGAGATGTACAAGATTATGAGAGACATGGACAGAGTGGATAGGGAGCAGCTGTTCCCCTTAGTTGAAGGGTAAACTAAGGAGACTTTTTAAAAATAAATTTGGAGTACCCAATTCATTTTTTCCAATTAAGGGGAAATTTAGTATGACCAATCCACCTAGCCTGCACATCTTTGGGTTGTGGGGGCGAAACCCACGCAAACACGAGGCGAATGTGCAAACTCCACACGGACAGTGACCCAGAGTCGGGATCGAATCTGGGACCTCAGCGCCGTGAGGCAGCAATGATAACCACTGCGCCACCGTGCTGCCCTAACAAAGGAGACTTGAGGTGTTACAAGTTCAAGGTGAATGGCAGGAGGTTTAAGGGGAAGTTTGAGGAAACACTTTTTTACGTCTTTTGAGGGTGAAGGCGGTCTGGAATGTACTGCATGGGAGAGTGGTAGAGGCGGGTTGCCTCACATCCTTTAAAAAGTACCTGGATGAGCACTTGACACGCCATATCATTCAAGGCTATGGGCCAAGTGCTGGCAAATGGGATTAGGTAGGCAGGGCAGGGCCTTTCCTGCATCAGTGCAGACTCAGTGGCCCAAAGGGCTTCTTCTGTACTGTATTATTCTGGGATTATGATGCCTAATGTTACACAGACAAAGAAAAAATGCCCTGTCAATCTTCAATAATCTTTATTGGTGTCACAAGTCGGCTTATATTAACACTGCAATGAAGTTACTGTGAAAATCTCCTAGTCGCCACACTCCGGCACCTGTTCGGCTACACAGAGGTAGAATTCAGAATGTCAAGGGCAGCACAGTGGCGCAGTGGTTAGCACTGTGGCCTCACGGCGCTGAAGTCTCGGGTTCGATCCTGGCTCTGGGTCACTGTCCGTGTGGAGTTTGCACATTCTCCCTGTGCTTGCGTGGGTTGCGCGCCCACAACCCAAAATTGTGCAGAGTAGGTGGATTGGCCATGCTAAATTGCCCCTTAATTGGAAAAAATGAATTGGGTACTCTAAATTTTTAAAAAAAGAATTCAGAATGTCCAATTCACCTAACAAGCACGACTTTCGGGACTTGTGGGAGGAAACCCACGCAGACATGGGGAGAATGTGCAGACTCCACACACAATGACCCAAGCCCGGGAACCGAACCTGGGACCCTGGCACTGTGAAGCCACAGTGCTAAGCACTCTGCTACCAAATAACTCGCACAGTGATACTGAAATATATAACAAAATCCTAAAGGCTAGAAAAACAATAGAATTACTTTTCTGTTGGCTTTCACTGGAAAGAAGGAGAAAAGGCCCCATTCCCAGGTTATCACCAGTTATGCGACCACATGGCCCTTTTCTAAGCTATTTAACAACTCCAACTGACCTCATCTTACGTCTGAATTGCCAAGCTTTTAGTTGCCTTCACTCATGCAACTGGGATGATTAAACTCTTTGACACAGGCTGGGGCAAGTTAGGACTCTTTCCTCCTCCTTCAGCTTATGCTCATCGCACACCCTTGCTGACAGTTCAGCAACAGTAATAGAGAAACAAGGGCATTTGCCCTATCAATAATGTTGGGACTTGCATGCGATTTAAAGAGTGTGCAAGCTGCTGTCCAGGGACATGAACAATAGAAAATAGATGAATTAAGAAACCCAGTTCAAGAAAAGCTGCCGTATCCATGTCCCATGGGTGCGCAATCATACCATCTGTCCACCTACGCAGCCCGGGAACACTAAAATAGGAAGACAAAAACCAGGAGATTCCAACGACTTGTTTCATAGTTGATGGTTAGTAGCATTTGTAGAAACGACCCAATCGTTTTGGGCTGGATGTGGACATAAACTGCAGCGGAATGCCTCGTAGCATAGCCCAAACCCTGCAATTCAGAAGCAGGAATTAAAGGTGGCATTAGGTCAACGATACGCAAAATATTAATTTGATCCGTCACAATCAAAACAGCTGCAAAAATCAGAATTTCAATTAATTTATTGCCGAGGTACCAGCCTCCCCGGGCAGGCGCCGGAACGTGGAGACTAGGGGCTTTTCCCAGGAACTTCATTGAAGCCTACTCGTGACAATAAGCGATTTTCAATTTTTCAATATGGAGAGCTGACTGAATCAAACATATGCTTAATAATCAGCGCGACCAAATCGAGGACTGGAGTCGCTATCCATCTTAAAAAAAAGATAGATTTTTCTAAAGAGCTGAGTGTGAGCCACAATTTGTCGTCCCTCTACATCAGGTGCTGTGGTTGAAACATCGGAGAAAATAGAACGTCTCTTGTAAATAATCAGTCTGAAGTGGTTTTGACTGTTTATTTGCTGGGGGTGGAGGTGGTGGTGGGGGGGGGGGGGGGGGGGGGGGATGGGGGCGATGAATAATTAAATGGAGATTTTCATTAAAATAATTTTTTGCATAACCATAGACACAAGAGCTAGACCAATCGGGGGTAAGGGCACCTGCACGGTGAGGTTTTCAGCCCGAGCATCAAGCACTGGATACAGCAGCGACCTGACAGATTAAAATATAGTTCCTGTTCTCCTGTCTCAACAGCATCCTCACCTCCCAGCCTTGGAAGGTCACCTCTGTGTTAATTTAACTTCACAGCCAACCTGCAAGAATGGCAGCTTTCTGCCAAAATGCATTATGGGCAGTCAAGCCAAACATGGTTACGTGGGACCCTTTCATCCCATCCCTTTTTAACCAAGTTTCAAATCTGGATCCCAGATGTGAACAAACTATTAGACCATTGTGGCACCCAGCCAGCTAGATAAATATTCGGCTTCTCAGCTGCTGACAACCTCCTTAATCTGATCTTTGTGCACTCCCCTGGTAATGTTGAATAATTGCTATAACATTGGATGGACAGATAAAGGGTGAAGCTGAGGTAGAAGATCAGTGTATGATATTGTTGACGGGAGGAGGCTCGAAGGGCCAAATGGACTACGCCAGCTCCTAATTCGTATGTTCTTATGTATAACTGGAGGTTACAGAGGTCACAGGATGCTATTTCTTTATGTCATTTTGCAATAACTCCTTTGTCATCAGAACTTGATATTTTAAAATTGATTTATTTTTCCTCCCCAGTACTTCTAAAGTGTTGATTTCTAGCCCAGGGCATTGCTTCATGAGTGCAGCAGACCTCCATTACCCCACTCAAGGAGCTGCTATTCAGAAGCAAGCTTTGGCAGTGGGTGTTGACAGAGTACTGGGCCCTCGAGTGGCACCGCCGTGAAGCCTGAACATGTCCCTATTTGTGAAAGCATACTCTATTCCTTTGGGGTGGTGTCAAGGGATAACAGGCTGAAGTCAAAATTTCCCAGTCTAGCTTTTGCTCCCCATGCATGTAAGTGCTGTCTTCATTGCTTTCATTGTTGAGCTCCACAATAAGGCTGCCAGCTCACTTGCTCGTTCTATTTTAATAATCACCTATCCAGGACATAAAGATCTTGCAGCATCCTTCCAAATTACTCAAATCTGCGATTGAGTGTGCTACAGTTTTGAGGTTAAATATCAGTGTGGTCTTAAAGACCCCAATCCCAACACTATATCAGTAGCCTGTACACAGTAGCTGATTTCAGCCAGCAATGGGTGGTACAATTGGCTGCAACAGCTCTGTGTCCGGGAGGTAAAGATCAGATAGGATGCCCGCTCTGGCTCATAAGAGTCAACCACATCACTGTGGTTTAAGTCATTGGAGCAGGTAAAGGATGACGATTCCCTTCCCTGAAGGATATTAGTGAATGGCATGGTGGCACAATGGGTAGCACTGTTGCCTCACAGCTCCAGGGTGCCAGGTTCAATTCCAGCCTAGGGTGACTGCATGTGGAGTTTGCAATTTCTCCGGTATCTGGTGGGTTTCCTCCGGGTGCTCCGGTTTCCTCCCACAGTCTAAAGATGTGCAGGTTAGGTGGATTGGCCATACTAAATTGCCCCTTAGTGTCAAAAAGGTTAGATGGGATTCCTGGGTTACGGGGATAAGGGTGGAGGTGTGGGCTTAAGTAGAGTGCTCCTTCCAGGGGCCAGTGCAGACTCAATGGGCCGAATGGCACCTTCTGCATTATAGAGTTTCTTTGATTCTAAGCCAACGGGTCTTTGATTTCATGCATGGCATTACTAGCTTTAGATTCCAGATTTAATAATTCCAATGGTGGGATAGCCAATGGCTTTTATTGTGAATTGCCCAGTGTGGACATCAAGGGCGGGATTCTCCGACCCCATGCCGGGTCGGAGAATCGCCTGTGCTGTGGGGGCACTCTATTGTTCCGCACCGGAGGCTGTACCGGTCCGCCATTCCCGGTGCGGAAACGAATCCCTCTGCGCATGCGCGGGGATGACGCCAGCACGCGCTGGCGTTCCCGCGCATGCACCAACTCGTGCCGGCCGGCGGAGGCCCTTCTGCGCTGGTTGGTGTGGCGCCAAACCCCTTTCCCGCCGGCCGGTGGGGCGCAAACCACTCCGGGGTCGGCCTAGCCCCTGAAGGTGCGGAGGATTCTGCACCTTTGGGACGGCCCGATGCCGGAGTGGTTCACGCCACTCCGTCCCGCCGGGACCCCCTGCCCCGCCGGGTAGGGGAGAATCCTGTCGCAGGTTTGATTTGAACCAGGCCTGGCATTTACTGGCCCGAACTGATCTTGTACACCTTGGAATGGACCTCCAGTTCAGACTAATACCAGTCATTTCCAAATCTCAATGTTCTTTTCCTTCTGGGTGCCCACATGTGCTGACACCCACTGGGCAGGATTTTCGGTTCTGTGAGCCCAAGACTGGAAATTCCCGTCCTCGGTCATCGGACCGTTCACTGGTCCATCAATCCGCCCCTCCCACCCACTTTGGTTACCAGGAGGGGGCTTGGGGGGTGGGGGGAGAAATTGACCCCACTGTCTGTAAGCTCATGCACAGAGAGTGGGTATTTCAGCAAAGTACCAGGAGGCTACCTCTGCAACCAAAGCACAGAAAGTACATTTTCAAAAAGAAGGGGAAACAGGAGACACATTATTTATAAGATGTATCTGATTTTTCATTTAAAGAAGCTCCATATCATTTCAACAACAACAACTGGTATTTATAATACCATCTTCAGCATAATGAAGTATCCAAAGATGCTTCACAGAAGCACCATTAAACTAAGGATGACGGAGCCACGTTAGGAGGTCAGATGACCCAAAGATAATTATAAATAATAACAATAATCTTTCGTGTCACAAGTAGGCTTACATTAACATTGCAATGAAGTTACTGTGAAAAGCCCCTAATCGCCACACTATGGCGCCTGTTCGGGTACAGATGTTCAATTCGCCTAACAGCACGGTACTTGTGGGAGGAAACCGGAGCACCCGGAAGAAACCCACACAGACACGGGGAGAATGTGCAGAGGCCGCACAGACAGTGACCCAAGCCGGGCCTCTAACCTGGGGCCCTGGCACAGTGGAGCCATAGTGCTAACCACTATGCTACCGTGCTGCTTGGATGAAGAGGTGGGTTTTCGGGAGTACCACAAAGGAGAGAGGCCGAGAGGTGTGGGGAGGGTACTCCGGAGCTTAGAGCCTAAGTAACAGAGACATGGCCTCCAATGGTGAAGCAATTTTAAAAAGTGCACCAGAGGTCAGAATCAGAGGAGTGCAGTGATCCCGGAGGGTAATGGAGCTGGAGGAGATTACAGACATAGGGTGGGGCAAGGCTACGCAGGGATTTAGAAACAAGGAAGAGAAATATTGCTTGATCAGGACCAACAGGACTCAAAGTAAGGTCAGCGAGCACAGCGCTGATAGAGAACGTAAGAACTAGGAGCTGGAGTGGGCCATCTGGCCCCTTGAGCCTGCTCCACCATTCAATGAGATCATGGCTGATCTTTTGTGGGCTCAACTCCACTTTCCGGCCCGAACACCATAACCCTTAATTCCTTTATTCCTCAAAAAACTATCGAGCTTTATCTTAAAAACATTTAATGAAGGAGCCTCAACTGCTTCACTGGGCAAGGAATTCCATAGATTGACAACCCTTTGGGTGAAGAAGTTCCTCCTAAACTCAGTCCTAAATCTACTTCCCCTTATTTTGAGGCTATGCCCCCTAGTTCTGCTTTCACCCACCAGTGGAAACAACCTGCCCGCATCTATCCTATCTATTCCCTTCATAATTTTATGTGTTTCTATAAGATTCCCCCATCATCCTTCTAAATTCCAACGAGTACAGTCCCAGTCTACTCAACCTCTCCTCGTAATCCAACCCTTCAGCTCTGGGATTAACCTAGTGAATCTCCTCTGCACACCCTCCAGCGCCAGGGCGTCCTTTCTCAAGTAAGGAGACCAAAACCGGACACAATACTCCAGGTGTGGCCTCACTAACACTTTATACAATTGCAGAATAACCTCCCTAGTCTTAAACTCCATCCCTCTAGCAATGAAGGACACAATTCCATTTGCCTTCTTAATCACCTGTTGCACCTGTAAACCAACCTTTTGCGACTCATGCACTAGAATGGAAGGACGTAGGCAGCAGGGCTTAGTTTGCCCTCAGATTTACGGAGGGTGGAACATGGAAAGCAAGTCAGAAGTCAAGAAGTCTCATTAAATTACATTTGAAAATGTTGAAAGATTGAATGTATTCACCGTCCCCTGTCACGACATGACAGCTCCAGGAGACAGCTACTGAAGATTACCACTAGGTGGCACTCCAAGCATGCTGTTTTTGTAAAATAATTAGGAGCTTGCTGCAGGGTCAAAGCCCATACATCGTTCAGGAGACACCACCAAGGTGTGTAAGAAGTGAGGTGAATCAAAAGTCATAATCAGGTGAAACCAAGTTTGGTTATTCAAAACCGTACATTGTCGGTGGAAGGGAAGGAGGTGAGGCCTTTCATCGAGGCCTTTCACCATGACTTGGGAGTTGTAGAGTTGATCAGATTCAATTTCAATGTACTGGGGACGCAGCGAGGAGGAGGATCTTTTGAATAAAGTACAGCGGCCGTAAATGTCAGAGGTCCAATGGAAAATGTATTGTCGAAAAAATAAAGGGAGACAGGATAACTTGTGATAAAGAAAGAGAAGTTGCCGCTCAGTGCTGAGAGGATTGCCCGTAAGACATCAGGCAGCATTTCCTTAGTGAGGAATGCAAAAGAGTTCTCATCTCTTGAATAGTCCAGGGCTTTAGGAAGAGCAAAGAGCTGACGAGGGGACAAATAAGTTTTGACCCAGAGCAGCCAAAAACGTTTCTGGAGGCGCTAAAAGGAAGTGAGAATTCCAAGACTTTCAATAAATAATTACAGATGGAGCCATCAAAAGTAAGAGGCAGCTGGCTGGACTAGAGAGAGAGGGAGAGAGAGAGAAACTTTAGATACACATATATTCATGGAGGAGAGCCAAATACCTCCCAGTGATTTAGTGCAGTGAGAAAAATGAAGATTCCGTGCACTGAGGAGGCATACGCTGAGGTAAGTGGATGAATGTAGGATGGCATCAAAAGCAGAAAAGGGGATTCAGTTGAATGGTGAGGGGACTGAAGGAGTAAAGTAGGAGAGAGGAGAAAGCTCTGGGGAATCCTTGAATTAATGAAAAGAAGAGTCAAAGGATGCATGAACAAAAAAATGGAAAGTTCACTTAATGGGTAAAATGACAGAGGATCAGTGGGCGTGTTCAGAAAATAATTTAATGTGAACTAGTTTATACTCATGAAGGGTGATCCGATCCACTTGCTGATAATAATAATCTTTATTATTGTCACAAATAGGCTTCCAGTAACACTGCAATGAAGTCACCGTGAAAATCTCCGAGTCGCCACACTCCGGCATCTGTTCGGGTACACTGAGGGAGAATTCAGAATGTTCAATTCACCTAATAAGCACTTCTTTTGGGACTTGTGGGAGGAAACCGGAGCACCCGGAGGAAACCCACGTAGACACGGGAAATGTGCAGACTGTGCACAGATAGTGATCCAAGCCGGGAATCGAACCTGGGTCCCTGGCGCTGTGAAACAACAGTGACAACCACTGTGCTACCACACAGCCCAAGGACAGCCACGGCCAATTAAAGAGGTAAGAGACAGCCTTAAAAGAAAAGGCAGACTGAATGTGAAAATCAGCACAGATCAGGACAAATGGGGAAGAGTAGGAAGGGATGACAAAGCAGACAGCGAGAGCGACAAACAGAGAGCGCGTGAAGAAACTTGTGATGAATATCAAAATCAACAGAAAAAACTTACATTAGGATAAAGAGGGTGGACAGGAGAACTGTGGGCCCTTTAAAAGTTGTGACATGGACTTTGATTCTCTGTTTCTTCACACCGGCGGGATGCTCCCTTCCCGCTGCAGTGAGTGGAGATTTGGCTGAGCGCCGAATTCGCCATCCTCGCTGGCAGCGGTAGCGAGGCAGACTCAGGGCAGGTGCCAGGCTGGCACTTTGTCCGCGCCAGGGATCGGGCTCAAGGGTGCCCTGCCCGTGTGAGATGGCGGTGGTGGGGGGGGGGGAGGTGCCTGAGTACCCCCTTATAGATGAGTTGGGGCGTTGGTGGGCTCCGGGGTCCCATTGAGGGGCCGCGCCAAGGGGTCGAGAGATCGGGACGCCATTTTTAAATCCGATCTCTTCCTGCAGTGAGGAGCTCTGCTTGCCGGAGCTGACGACCCCACTAACCCCACCCACAACGGACTCTGATTTGTTCTGGTTAGGTCGCGCCCTTAAGATTTTAGTTTGGAATCTAGTTCCCGTGATGTAGAAATCCAAAACCTACAAGAAGGAAGCAGTGGGTTAATAGTTTCTGTATTATATGCAAGCTGATCCTCCATAATTCACATGTGACCTGACAGTTTGCTGAGCTTCACAAGTTGAATAAACTGTTTATTGCATCATTTCATTGATAATAGTATTTTAATGATGCTGGGCTTTTCACAGTATGAATTTTGCAGCATAGCTGTTTTTCCTAGAGCCCTACAGTAAAGAAGCTTCCACAATCTTTGCTCTCTCTCCCTCAAGATCTTTAGGCTTTTAAAGCCTAAGCTTGGTGTTACCTAGTATAATCTGATTCATCTCATTATCTCTCCTATTCTTTTAAATCACAATGGTATCCTGCATTGTGGGCATTAACCCCTTCTCTAAATTTCTCAATAATTAATCATTTAGGTTGATAATATTCTTGCAGAAGTGACGTACATCCTGGGCGCAGTCCATTGTCTCCCAAGATGGACGTGTGCTAATAATAATAATGTTTAAAAAAAACAAAGGTTAATTGCAGAACCTAAATTATCTCGTAAGAAAAGCAATCTGACTGACCAGTCACGGTCAGGTGAAGAAGGAGTAATAGGTCGGTTGTGGTTAAAACTTTCCCCAATTTGTTGCTAATGAAGTATATATAGTTACAGTTACTATAAGAGCCTTTTCCATGATTTTGGAAGATTTCCAATACAAAAAACCTGGAAGGCTCTGAGATGAGGCACTCTTGCCAGTAAAATACATATTGACAGAAATGTTGGCTGCTTGTTTTTAAATAGAATTTAGGTTATTGGAGGATTAAATGGATTATATACCAAGCACGCTTTTACTGAATGGCCAATAAAGCCAAAGTTAGGATGACTGAATTTTACTACCTAACGAGGAGGTATAAAAATGCAAATGTGATCATTTAATTTAAAACTGAGCCATTTTATAAGCCTCAAGGTACAGCATTATCCTTCGTTCTTCCGAACAAACGATTATGGGCGAAAACTAACGGCCACATCACAACCGAACCAGGGCACGACACGGCCGGTAACTCCCTCGCTGGATCCCGCAAGACGCCGCGGTCTGGATCTTGCCCACAATGGGTGGGATCCGCATTTGAAATTTGCATTTTAAAGGCGAGCAGCTAGTCTCACTTTAATATGCACTCGCCGAATCTACTCAGGGCATTGGGAATGAATCCCTTTGCCTTGGTGACCCCAGGTGGCACTGGTTAGTACTGGCCTCCACAAATGGGCATCAGCTGTACTGGCACTGGGGAGGTTGTCTGCCAGGGGATGGGAGCTGCTGGGTGCCCTGCCTCTGTATGGGGTGATGTCCTGGCATCCCAATGCCATCCAGGCACTCTGGCAGTGGCACCTGGGACTCCAGGTGACACTGACTGGGTGCCCAGGTGGCACTGGCAGGGGCACTGACAGGGTGCCCTGGTGACACCGACAGGTGCCAGGCTGGCAGTGCCAAGTTGGAATTTTGCCCGTGCCAGGGATTGGCCTGGGGGTTCCAGGGTGGGATTCAGGGGGGGCTCAAGGACTCCCCAAACAGGTGAATTGGGGGGAGTCTGGGGTTGCATTAGGGGCACAATTTAGGGGCTTGTTTAGCACAGTGGGCTAAACAGCTGGCTTGTAATGCAGAACAAGGCCAGCAGCACAGGTTCAATTCCCATACCGGCCTTCCCGAACAGGCACCGGGCTTGTCACAATAACTTCATTGAAACCCACTTGTGAGAATAAGCGATTATTATCATTATTATTTTACAATGGCCAGGGGCCCAGAAATGAAACAGTGTTGTTCGATAGCGGGGCCTGCATTCACTGGGAACGACCATGCTAATCCCGTCCAGAATGGACTCTGTCTTTTTTTTAGTTAATTTGTGACCCCTTGTAGATCAAATAGGTTGGAGGACATTAGAAAGGTCCATACAATTTTGACCTGGGAGAGCCTGTACATAAATATTTTAGTTCTAAAAATACACAAAACCCTAAAACCAACTGAGCAGGTCCTCCACATACTTAACTTGGATATTTCTTATGTTTAGAATTAATGCCATTTTTACAGACTATTCATTACTAAAGCTCTAGCTAAAAAGCCAGGAGGTTTACTGTGATGATAGAAGGTAATTTTTCACCAGTTGTGTATTCTTTCCACAATTTCTCATTTCTGCAACAGCTCATTCATATCTCTTTCATTAAAAAATGTCATTAGTTAGGACATAAAAATTACAGTCTGGTTGCGAGTACGAGTTCAGGAACCCATGGGAGAAACAGCTGGACCAAAACCAACATGGACATTCCAACCTTTCCTGGATATCATTGAAGACATAGGGTGGGATTCTCCATCCCGCTGCGGCCCAGCCAGCGGCGGGGATTCTCCGACTTGCCAGCCGGCTAAGGTGGATTCCCATTGTGGGCAGCACCACACCGCCGGGAAATCCCCGGGCGTGGATACGTTGCCAACACAACGGAGAATCCCCACTGCGGAGAATCCAGCCCATAGTTTTCAAGGTGCCCGCTTCCCATTTTGGGGGGATGTATATTCTACAAACCTGTCACCGCTGGTTGGAAATCCCCAAAACTGTGGTGTGGTATAGTGAGCTATTGGAATTGCTCAAGGCAAGATTTGCCCCACGTTCCACTAGAGTTACACAAGCCCCCAGGAATATCGTGAATGGGGAATCTTGGCTATACTGACAGAAATTCTGAAAGCTGCTATAAACTTTCCCATTTTTCATTGACTTCTTGATCTGGCCTTAACTATGATTGCCAGTGTTATTATGGTCTGTGTTACGTGTTTCTGGAATTCTACTCTGGATTACTGTTTCTGATCCATTTGTCATTTTCTGGTATCTTCCACTTCGAACTAGGTCACCATCGTATTGTTTTCCAATAGTATTAGCCCCTTGAGTATGTGCCACCATTCAATATGGTGGTGCCTCAATCTATGGCCTAATTCCATGTACCTGCCTTTGCCACATATCCCTTTGCCCTATCAAAATTTTTAATGATAAAATTAATAACTGATCCAGAATCAATTGCCACTTGCAGAAGAGAGTTCTAAACTTCTGGCAATCTTTATGTGAAGAAGTTTCCTAATTTCACTCCTGAAAGGGCAGACTCTAATTTCAGGTCGGCCTCCATTGAGAGTGGATGTATGAAAGAACTGCAGATTTGCCAGCTGGTTCCAGCTCAGTTAGTTTAACATGTGGATTCGACAGAGAAACATTTGGAGTATTTAAAGGTGAAATTACTAAGGAAGCAATAATGTTAACTCGGAGGCAGAAATCAAATGTGGATGCAAACTATTCTTTCCCTTGAAGCGTGAGGCTTGGGATTTCTGAACCCCCAGGATTCACCTGAATGCACACCCCAAGTCCCAGCCAAAGCCGACTGGACCAGTGTCACAGTTGGAATGAGGGTGGTCAAACCGCAGATAGAGATCCACCAAAACGGTCACATTTCAGCACAATAGGAGTTAAAAACAATGGGTGCGATCCAACGGCCACGCTACATCGGAAAAGCAGCTCGCCTTGAAAGCCGGGAGACCCCAGTCCCGGGAACTACCTGGCTCACAACGCCTCGCGAGATCTGATGCAATCTTGTGAGACGTTGCGATGTGAACCCAGCCCATAATGGGCAGGATCACTTTTTGACAAATCTGCCGATTAGAGTGACGCAGTAAGTCTCACTCCCGAGGTACCTGAGGCTTTGGGATTCAGAGAACCTCAGAGAACTCAGGCATGTCTTGTTCAGCACTGGTCCTCATAAACGGGGATCAGATGGAACGGCACTTGTGGGGGTCTCCCAGGGGATTGGAGGCCCCCAGCTGCATGCCCTTTGGACAAGGTGGTGCCCTGACACTGCTGGTGCCAGCTGGGTATCCTGGCAATGCCAGCCTGGCACCTTGGCAGTGCCACCTTGGTGCCTGCCTGGCATTGCCAAGGTGCCCAGGTCGCACTTCCAGCTCGCATGGGCACCGCCAGGGTTCCAGGTTGGTACTGCCAAGGTGCCAACCTGGCTTTTGTGCTTGTGCAATCGGGCTGGTGTTGCCCAGAATGAGTGTTGGGGGTGGGGGGGGGGGGGGGGGGGGGGGGGGAAGGAGAGGGGTGCAGGGGGGGCAGGTACCCTCCCATAGTGCATACTGGCTGGGGGGGGGGGGGGGGGCGGGGGGGGGGGGGAGGTCAGAAATTGTTTCGGGGGCCTCAGAGATCGGGGACGTCACTCTCCCACTACAATGGGGAGTTCTGGCGAGCGGAGCGCCCCACTCTACAAAATGGGGCTGTGTGCAGCCTCAGCTGACCATTCCCCATCAGGCCCTGTGAGCATCTGGAAAGAACCGGCTAAACGCATTCGCTAGGGGGCTTTATTCCCTTTTGGGAGAATCGCGCCCAATAAGTTACTTTCTAGCTTTAACCTGAAATTGCACAAGTGCGTTTTAGTTTAAAACTTTACCCATGTCTATGAAAATTGGCTTCTTTTAAGTATTCCATAAGATGGCTCATTTTCTGTTAAGGGTCCAGATTTTCAGTCTATTCCACTTATTCCAATCATTGTAATGTGGATCTAATAATTATTCATCTACTTAATGAAATGTAATTGGTGAAAATGCACTTGAAGCACTGAATTGCCCTATTATTTTATATTCATTCAAATATATTGCAATGGGGATACATACCTCGACAAACCCATGTGCTAAACTTGAGTTTCAGGAAGATCAGCTCCTCCCCCAACCCCTTAAAGGAAAGAAATTGATGCCAGCCTGGCATTGCCAAGGTGCTCAGGTGGCACTTCCAGCTGGCATAGGCACTGCCAGGGTTTTCAAATGAGGGACACTGTTACTGCTCAGTGGGATGCCGTCGTCACTTGTCGCACATACAGTGGGTAGAGCCTCAGTGTCTTCTTGTCGTTCACTTGTGCTGGGTAGACTGTCAGAGTCGTCTTCTTGTTCACTGGAGTGTGGTAGACTGTCATAGTCTGCTTGCTGTACGCTTGAGCATGGCAGACTGTCATAGTCTTTCTGTTGTTCACCTGTGTCAGCTGTGGTTTCTCAGAGGAGGTTGCTGGACCCTCATGGCCTTGTTCATGTAAGGACTGCGCTTTGGAGTCTTGCGTTGCTTCTATCGTGGAGGCTGTCCACGGGCTCGCTGTGGAGGCTTGTGTCATTCGAGTCACTTTTTGTTCATGCAAGGACTGCACTCTGAGTCTTGCGTTGCTTTATCGTGGAGGCTTGTGACACCGGAGTCACTTTCTGTGTGGAGACGTGCAGTTGTCTCGCTGTGGAGTCTCTCATTGCTTTCTGTGTGGAAGCTGGGACCCTTTGTGGTGCGTGGACCACTCTCTGTGTGGAGTCGGGAACCCATCGCGGTGCATGGACCACTCTCTGTGTGGAGGCTGGGAACCCTTAGTGGTGCGTGGACCACTCTCTGTGTGGATTCGGGGACTCTTCGTGCTGCATGGACCACTCTCTGTGTGACAGCAGGCCGCTCTCTGCGGGCTTGACCCGCTCTCTGTCTCTTGGTGTCTGGCCGCAGCATAATCCTGCACTCATGAGTCGGGATGTCATATATGCTGGGCTGAAGATTCCCCAATCCGAAGAACTCGTCGTCGGGGTCTTCAATGAATAACATGTCTAGCTGCGGTTCGGATTTGGTACTGGGGTAGCCACCTCCAAAGGTGAAATCTTCATCTGAGCCGTTGTCATCCAAGACCATATCATCGTATTTTGTGTCGGAGCTGGCATTGGGCTCGCGATCTCCAAAGAAGAATTCAAGGTCTGAGTCATAGTCTTCAAGGACTGCATCATCTCTTTGGGTGGTGCTAACTGCTTGTTGCAGGGTTCTGCGGAGGTTACTTTCATCTACTGGTCGAATGTCAGGCATTGTGCTGTCGTTCCAGGTGAAAGAATCGGGTTTTACGGCTTAACATTTTTTTAACGTGTTTTGGGACAATTCCCCTTTAAGTGGACATGGTCCAGGGCCTCTGACATCACAAAGCGCGTGATGTAGGTTGTAGGAAGCGATTGCGCATGCGCATATTGCTGTTCCTTTACTGGGGGCCTTTTTCGCAATTGTGCATGCGCGGCTTCTCGCATGTGCGGCACCTTTTCCAAGATGGCCACCAATCAAAACTGCATATTTCTTCAATGGAAAGCCAACCTTCGCCTCGTGGTGAGTTTTGACGCCTCTTTTACTGTTTTTCCTTGTATGTTCCTCGCAGAATTCTTGGAATTTGTCCAGGACTGCCTAGAAGTCGCTCTTGTTTTGCCCCTTTGAGTATTTGAAGGTCTGGAAGATTTCAGCTGCTTCTGGACCCGCGATGGTAAGTCGAAGCTTTATTTTTTCTGCATCCGCCACGCCATCTAGGTCAGACGCTACCAGGTAGATCTCGAATCTCTGCCTGAACCAATGCCAGTTTTCACTGAGATTGCCTTGGTATCTGAGCTGCTGTGGAACCGGAATCCCGAACATCATCTTGCCTGGCTGCTGTTGCTGGTTGTCACTGTTTGCTGAGTTGTAACTATATGGATTTAAACAGGTCACTCCTGGGTACCATGATTTGTTTTGCTCTTGACGTAGCATTAGCTACTTCTTTAATGTGCACTCTGACAAAGGAAGGTTCAGACTTGGAGATAGCTTTAACACATTTATTAAACTATTAACAATTCTCCTACTTGGATTCGACTCTCCTGTTAATCCTGCTATAGCTACTCAGACTGACGAACCAGTCTGCTACAATCCACGTGGTGGTTGTGATGTGTTTCAAATCAACCCTGTGTACTCACTGAGTGTCTCCACTGGAAAGAGGAAGATCATGTGTGCTGTGTCCTTTTATATGGGTTGGTGTAATGCCCTCCTGTAGTAGTGTCACCTCTGTGTGTATCGTGAATGCCCATTGGTCGTGTCCTATCTTACTGGCCTATTGGTTGAATGTCTGTGTGTCATGTCTCTGGTGCTCCCTCTAGTGTCTAGCTAGTCGATGTGTATTTACATTAACCCCTTGTGTATCTACAGTGATGCAAATCCCCACACACCTAACCTTCTTGGACACTAAGGGGCAATTTAGCATGGCCAATGCACCTAACCTGCACATCTTTGGACTGTGGGAGAAAACCGGAGCACTCGGAGGAAGCCCAAGCAGAAACGTGACCCAAGACAGTGACCCAAGCTGGGGATCGAACCTGGGACCCTGTAGCTGCAAAACAACAATGCTAACCACTGTGGTACCATGCCACCAGTACAGTGCAGGAGGCCATTCGGCCCATCAATGCTGCACAAACCCTCTAAAATAGCACAGTGGTTAGCACTGTTGCTTTGCAGCTACAGGTCGCAGGTTCGATTCCCGGCTTGGGTCTGTGTGGCGTCTGCACGTTCTCCCAGTGTCTGTGCGGATTCCCTCTGGGTGCTCCGGTTTTTAAAAAACATACCCTGCCGGCCTTAAGAAAACGTCCTGTGAAGGAAATGGCAAATGATTCACGTTCAAAGTTAATTACTGCTCCTATCTTGATCTGATTGTTTGTAATACCTGACGCCATTTTCAGTGAAACAATGTACATCCAAATTGGTAGGTTTCACATGGCTACTACAGAACGGAGGCATATTGCTTTTAGCTACACTGTGCAGCCCCAGAATTCCCACACGTTCCTTGGAGCAAACAGTTTTATTGAGGAAATCTACTGATGATATATCACATTAATATTCTGGAAATGTACAGCACCAAAATTAAAACTGTGATAATTACTTTACATTTAATGGAACATCACAATGTAAATGAACCTAATTTGCTCTCCATCCAATTGACCTTGCTGACTAATCACGTATGCCAAGAACTCGTACTTGAGGTGTCTCATTACACCGAGATCCTCTCTGGAATAGTAACAATTATGGTGCGCTGCCTTTGTACAAAAATATGACAGAGAGGTGATACTCTGAGGGCGCGATTCTCCGCACTCGCGGAAAATCACGAAGTCGGCCGTGAAAACGGCCCGACACGGCTCCGTTCCCGACGTATTCATGTCCGGGAAATGGGCTAGGAACAGGGCCGCGTAAATCACGTGCGCGATGACGCCGGAACGCGACGACGACACGAACACGCCCAGGTGAGGCCGGCCGACGCCGTAAAAAGGGCGCGGGCGAGCACAGAAACTGTAGGCCAGGATGTCGGAGCAAAGGAGAGCAGCCCCACGATTCTTGGAGGCTGACGTCGAGACGCTGCTGGATTCAATCGAGCAGAGGAGGGCATCATCTGCCCGCGTAGAGGGCATTGCCACCCCTGCCAGCGAGGTGCGCCAGGCCTGGCGTGAGGTTGCTGCTCCCGTCAGTGCTGTGGGGCAGACCCCTCGCTCTGCAGAGCAATGTCGGACGAAGATGCACGACCTCACCAGGGCTGCCAGGGTAAGTGCCAAGAGGGTGCCCCCGGGTCACAACCATCCCTCCCCCCCTTTACTTAATCACCCACCTCCCCCCCCCCCCCCCCCCCCCCCCCCCCCCCGGCACGGGGGGTGGAGGGGGATTGGGGAAGAGTGAGTTGAGGGTGGTTCACAAAGTTGTCACAGACCCAGCGCTCTGGCCCCCGTGGAGAGATGCAATGGTCTTATTACAACTTGACCCCCAAACTGTGCCAGTATCTGAACGGCCTGCTGATACCTGCCGTATTGTAACGATCTACCTATGCCCCCTCCCCCAACAGGACAAGACCGCTCACAACACTCGTGAGTGGAACAAGACTGGAGGGGGTTCGCCCATCCTGCACCCCCTCACCACGTTTGAGCAGAGGGCACTGGACCTTGTTGGGGGATCTGCCACCTGGGAGATCGCGCAATACGAGGTTGGTGGAGCTGCAACAAGTGAGACAACCCTGCATGACAAACACCCACCCCCACCTCTGTCCCTTCATACTCTGCCCACTGGAACACCTCCCCCATCCTCTGTCCCTTCACACCCTGCCCACTGGGACACCTCCCCCATCCTCTGTCCCTTCACACCCTGCCCACTTGGACACCTCCCCCATCCTCTGTCCCTTTACACCCTGCCCACTTGGACACCTCCCCCATCCTCTGTCCCTTCACACACCCTGCCCACTTGGACACCTCCCCCATCCTCTGTCCCTTCACACCCTGCCCACTTGGACACGTCCCCCATCCTTTGTCCCTTTACACCCTGCCCACTTGTACACCTCCCCCATCCTCTGTCCCTTCACACCCTGCCCACTGGGGTCGTCCAGCGCCCGGCCGAGTGTCTCTAAATAACCCGTTTCATTCTTTTCCCTAGGACGTGATGCCGAACGACCAAGGCCATCTGTCTCCAGGCGGACACAGGCATCTGCCCCCACCGCACCCAGGGCCGCACGACAGAGGGTGCCCGATCAGCGGGGTGTCCCATCCTCCCCAACCGAATCTGTGGAGCAGGACGCCCAGAGGGCGGCAACACCGCTAGATAAAGAAATGGCCCGCGAACGCCCTGCGGCCTCTCAGCGGGCCGATGACATAGAGGAGGCGTGCACCCAAGACGACCTCGAGCTTGCGGCACAGCTATCTCCCACACCATCCACCATCCCAGAGACACTCACCCCGGTTGGGCTATTTAGTGATGAGGCTCCTGGGTCACAGCCTGGGTCGCACATCACAGCTGAGCAGGTACAGCAGGTGGAGGTCAGAGCAGCCGAGGGCCCGGACTGGTGGAGGCCAGGCCAGGCCCAGCATGCAGCTGGCTCCCAAACGTTTTCAGAGTTCCTGGACTTTCTCAACCCACCCGCACAGCCGATGCATCAAGAAACCCAGGGAAACAATGACGGGCTGAGGGCTGTCTTCCAGATTCTGCAGACGCTGTTAGAGGAGTCGAACCGCGTCCACGAGCAGGGAGTGGTGCCGCTCATGGCAGCAACCCAGGCCGACACCGCACGGGTGGCATCGTCGGTGGAGGCAATGGGTCAGGTTATGCAAAGCGTTGGGCTTAATGTGCACGCGTCATCCTCGGCCCTGGACAGGGTTGCCCTCTCACAGGCAGCAATGCGCCAGAGCCAACACGACATTGCCGGCGCGCTGCGGGCCTTGGCCGCGTCTCGGCAGGTCATGGCCCAGTCGCAGCAGTCGATGGCACAGTCCCAGCAGTCAGTCGCGGAGAGCATCAACCGCCTGACACATGTGCTGGATGGCGTCGTGCACTCACAGGTTGAGATCGCACAGTCCCTGGCGGGAATGTCTAACTCCCTGGACGGATCCTGGTGGATACCGTTGCAGGCCTCCAGGACTGGCAGCGCCAGGTGTCGGTGGCACAACGGGGCACCTCCCCGCTCGCACCTCTGTCCCAAAGTGAGGCCCGGGGGCGACCGGGCTCCCCGAGGGAGGAGGAGGTTTCGGGGCCCGTCCCATTAACTCCATCATGGGACGTCCCGGAATTCTCGGCCTCCCCCCGTCCCATCCCTGGTGCATCGGGTGGGCAGCAGGCAGAGCAGGGTGGCACAACATCACCCGAGACGCCCGCAGAGCAGCCTGGCCCATCAAGGCCGGGTCGCCCCAGGAAACGCTTGCCGAAGGAGAAACAAGTCGAAGGGGGCGATTCGCAGCAGTCCTCCTCCACTCCTGCTGTATCATCTGGGGAATCACTGAGACGTAGTGGTAGGGCCCGTAAGACAACAAAGAGAGACACTGAGTAAGTTGGCACGGGTGAAGGGCACAGTTTAGTTGTAAGGGCTAGGGCATCTGTAAATTATTGTTAACATTAAACGCACTGTTCCACCTTACTTGTAATACCGTGTGATTGTTCCACAGCCACAGGAATCGTGATGGTGACCGAGTGTCGCTGGGGTTGACGGGCGGTGAAACTTCGGTGCCGGGTGTGCAGTCCCTTCCCCTCCCCCACCCCCTCCCACAGCTACCCCACACGGGCACGTGATGGAGTGTCCGTGACAATCTCAGCGGCCACCAAGGTGGATGGTTCAGCTATTGCCATGGGTCAGACTCTCTCTAACGATTCTGAGCTCACAACTCATCGCAGAGCGGGCTGTCATCATTCCACATAGCACTGATCACACCCGCTGACACAGCCATCAATGTTGTGCCATACCGTCTGGACCCAGTGGTAAGGGTGATGTCTAAGTGGAGCACTGTACACTGAGAGGGAGTGGAGGGGGGGGGGGGGGGGGGGGGTTGTGGTGGTGGCAGTTGTGTGTTGACCCTCTGCACAACTAGCGATGCAGGTGGTGGTTTGCTGTTCAGCGGGGACGTCGCATGCGACGCGTGAACCGTGCTGCCACCAAGGCGTTGCGTGCCCGCTGTTCTCGCCGGGTCCGTCGTGCCGCCTCCTGGACATCACCAGCACCTGGGTCGTGTCTGCGTGCTGCGTCTGCCACTCCGCCAGCCTCCTCCTCCTCCTCCTCCCTCTCCTCCTCCTCCTCCTCCTCCTCCTCTGTGCTGGCACCACTGCCACTGGCTTCTCCCTCCGCCTCCTGCAGCAGGTCATCTCCCCTCTGCATCGCGATGTTGTGCAGCGCACAGCAGACCACAACAATGTGAGCGACCCTTTCGGCCTGGTACTGCAGGGCCCCTCCGGAGCGGTCCAGGCACCTGAATCTCATCTTCAGGAGGCCAAGGCAGCGCTCCACCACACCCCTGGTTGCTGCATGGGCATCCTTGTATCGTGTTTCCGCATTGGTCTGAGGCCTCCATATAGGCGTCATCAGCCAAGACCTCAGCGGATAACCCCTGTCGCCTAGCAATCAGTCCCTCAGCCGGGGGGAACGTCCCTCAAACATCGCGAGGATGTACGACTGCGCCAGTATGTCGGAGTCATGCACACTCCCTGGGAACCTTGCACAGACGTTCATGAACGTCATGTGGGGGTCGCATACCACCTGGATATTCATGAAGTATGTCCCCCTCCTGTTTGTGAACACAACCCTGTCCCCTGCAGGTGGGCGCATGGGGACGTGAACACAATCGATTTCCCCCTGCACCCTCGGTATCCCGGCCACGCTGGCAAATCCACGAACTCGTGAATCTTGACTTCCTCGGTCCTCGGGAAAGGTGATGTAGCGGTCCACGATGGCATAGATAGCGTCGGTTACATCCCGGATGCACCTGTGGACCGATGACTGGGAGATCCCGGAGACGTCCCCGCTCGGAGACTGGAAGGAGCCGGTTACATAGAAGTTAAGAGCGACCGTCACCTTGATGGCAACCGGGATCGCGTGTCCTCCCCCCGTTCCACGTGGGGCGAGGTACGCTACGAGGTGACAGATATGTATCACCGTCTGCCTACTCAGCCGGAGTCTCCTCCTGCAGGTGATGTCCATCATTGTCTGGAAAGAGAGCCGGACACGGTACACCTTCGGCCTTGGTCGTCGCCTCTGGCGCCGTGGCTGCACCCTCACTCTCTCCTCCTCCCCCTCCTCTCGAGGACTGGCAACTCCTGGGCCCTTCCCTCTGCTGCTGCAGCTGGCCCTGCATCCACTGCGGGTTGTGGCTGTGGATGCTGCTCCATCTCCAAATGCAGTACAGCGGCCCCAACCACTGCGCTGAACATAGCCGTTCTGTTCGCAGACATTGTGCTAACCTACAGAAGGGTGGTGGGGGCAGACAAAACGGGACATGTTAGACGGAGGTTAGTCGACACCTCGGCAGCCGCCTGCCACGGGATACCTGTGTGTCCCGGTGGCCTGGTCGCGCTGCTGACACGCGGGCAGCCTAACCCTTGGTCACTTTCTGCATCCAACGGGCAGTTAACTACGTCCTCTTCACCAGTGCGTCAGTGGCCTGTGGCCGTAAGCCACAGGGGAACCAGCGGCCGTGTCCTCGTGACCGGCACGCCATGGCATGGTGGCAGACATTTTGTAACCGGGGTTGGACGGGTCACTCGCTCACTCTCTCCCTACCCCCCCACTCCCACTCCCCCCCCTCCATCTCCCCCCTCCGTCGCCCCCACTCCCCCCTCCGTCTCCCCCACTCCCCCCCTCCGTCTCCTCCACTCCCCCCTCAGTCTCCCCCACTCCCCCCTCAGTCTCCCCCACTCCCCCTCCGTCTCCCCCACTCCCCCCTCAGTCTCCCCCACTCCCCCCTCAGTCTCCCCCACTCCCCCCTCAGTCTCCCCCACTCCCCCCTCAGTCTCCCCACTCCCCCCTCCGTCTCCCCCACTCCCCCCTCCATCTCCCCACTCCCCCCTCCGTCTCCACCACTCCCCCCTCAGTCTCCCCCACTCCCCCCTCAGTCTCCCCCACTCCCCCCCCTCAGTCTCCTCCACTCCCCCCTCAGTCTCCCCCACTCCCCCCTCAGTCTCCCCCACTCCCCCCTCCATCTCCCCCCACTCCCCCCTCAGTCTCCCCCACTCCCCCCTCAGTCTCCCCCACTCCCCCCTCAGTCTCCCCCACTCCCCCCTCAGTCTCCCCCACTCCCCCCTCAGTCTCCCCCACTCCCCCCTCAGTCTCCCCACTCCCCCCAGTCTCCCCCACTCCCCCCTCAGTTTACCCCACTTCCCCCTCTGTCTCCCACACTCCCCCCCTCCGTCTCCCCCACTCCCCCCTCCGTCTCCCCCACTCCCCCCTCCGTCTCCCCCACTCCCTCCTCCGTCTCCCACTCTCCCCCCCCCTCCGTCTCCCACACTCCCCCCCCCTCTGTCTCCCACACTCCCCCCCACCGTCTCACACATCCCCCCGCTCTGGACCCCCCTCCCGTTCTCGGGGATGCCTTCCCCATTGTGGCCAGACTCCAGCAGTGCGCTGAGCTGTGCGCTGAGCGGTGCGCTCACCTCCTCGAAGCTGTCGTCAGCCAGCATGACTGGTTGACGAACTTGAAAAGCAGGAGTGTTGGCCGGCGTGAAAGCAGTGCGTGATGACGTCGGGACTTTGGCCCATCCGGGCCGGAGAATAGCGGGAGGCCAAAAAGTCGGGATTCTGGTCGTGTCGGGGGGTCTTTCGAGGCCTTTGCTGGGAATGCCGACGTGTAGTTTGTGCGGGGTTCGGAGAATAGCGGGAGGGCGTCGGACCGGCGTCGCTGTGAAAATCTGCGCGGCCCGCTATTCTCCGATCCGGCGTGAGAGCGGAGAATCGCGCCCTGAATTCGGAAACCAGCCTTTAAAATTATATATATATCTGGGTGGCACAGTAGAACAGTGGTTAGCACTGTTGCCTCACAGTGCCAGGGACCTGGGTTCGATTCCGACCTTGGGTCACTGTCTGTGTGGAGTTTGCACACTCTCCCCGTGTCCGCTTGCGTTTCCTCCGGATGCTCTGGTTCCTCCCACAGTCCAAAGATGTGCAGGTCAGACAAATTGACCCTTTGTGTCGATAAATGTTCAGGTTAGGTGCAGTTACAGGGATAGGATGGGGGAGTGGGCTAGTACGGGAATTGAACCCGTGCTGCTGGCATTGTTCTGCATTACAAGCCAGCTGTTTAGCCCACTGTACTAAACCAGCCCTTCGGGAATTTAATATTCTCTCCACTTGCCTAATGGCTGCAGCTCCAACAACACCCAAGAAGCTGAACACAATCAGGACAAAGCAGTCTGCTTGATTAAACATTCATTCCATTCACCACTTCTGCAAAGTAGCAACAGTCTGTACCATCAGACCATAAGATATAGGAGCAGAATTAGGCCATTCAGCCAATAGAGTCTACTCTGCCATTCAATCATGGTTGGTCTGTTCCTCATCCACATTCTCATGCCTTCTTCCCATAACCCCTGATCCCCATATTAATCTACACAGATTTATCTTGGGTGGCACGGTGGCACAGTGGTTAGCATTGTTGCTTCACAGCGCCAGGGTCCCACGTTCGATTCCCGCTTAGGTCACTGCCTTTGCGGAATCTGCACATTCTCCCAGTGTCTGCATGGTTTCATCCGGGTGCTCCGGTTTCCTCCCACAAGTCCCAAAAGATGTGCTTGTTAGGTGAACTGGACATTCTGAATTCTCCCTCCATGTACCCAAACAGGCGCTGGAAAACAAAGAACAAAGAAAAGTACAGCACAAGAACTGGGCCTTCAGCCCTCCAAGCCTGTGCCGGCCCTGCTGCCCGTCTAAACTAAAATCTTCTACACTTCCGGGGTCTGTATCCCTTTATTCCCATCCTATTCATGTATTTGTCAAGATGCTCCTTAAACGTCACTATCGTCCCTGCTTCCACCACCTCCCCCAGCAGCGAGTTCCAGGCACCCACTACCCTCTGTGTAAAAAACTTGCCTCGTACATCTCCTCTAAACCTTGCCCCTCGCACCTTAAACCTATGCCCCCTCGTAATTGACCCCTCTACCCTGGGGAAAAGCCTCTGACTATCCACTCTGTCCATGCCCCTCATAATTTTGTAGACCTCTATCAGGTTGCCCCTCAACCTCCTTCTTTCCAGTGACAATAAACCAAGTTTATTCAACCTTTCCTCATAGCTAATGCCCTCCATACCAGGCAACATCCTGGTAAATCTCTTCTGCACCCTCTCTAAAGCCTCCACATCCTTCTGGTAATGTGGCGTCCAGAATTGAACACTATTCTCCAAGTGCGGCCTAACTAAGGTTCTATACAGCTGCAACATGACTTGCCAATTTTTATACTCAATGCCCCGGCCAATGAAGGCAAGCATGCCGTATGCCTTCTTGACTACCTCCTCCACCTGTGTTGCCCCTTTCAGTGACCTGTGGACCTGTACAATTAGATCTCTCTGACTGTCAATACTCTTGAGGGTTCTACCATTCACTGTATAATCCCTACTTGCATTAGACCTTCCAAAATGCATTACCTCACATTTGTCTGGATTAAACTCCATCTGCCATCTCGCCGCCCAAGTCTCCAAACAATCTAATTCCTGCTGTATCCTCTGACAGTCCTCATCGCTATCCGCAATTCCACCAACATTTGTGTCGTCCACAAACTTACTAATCAGTTCAGTTACATTTTCCTCCAAATCATTTATATATACTACGAACAGCAAAGGTCCCAGCACTGATCCCAGCGGAACACCACTAGTCACAGCCCTTCAATCAGAAAAGCACCCTTCCATTGCTACTCTCTACCTTCTATGACCTAGCCAGTTCTGTATCCATCTTGCCAGCTCATCTCTGATCCCGTGTGACTTCACCTTTTGTACGAGTCTACCATGAGGAACCTTGTCAAAGGCCTTACTGAAGTCCACATAGACAACATCCACTGCCATATCTGCATCAATCATCTTTGTAACCTCCTCGAAAAACTCTATCAAGTTTGAACAGTGCTGCCTCTCGCTAATACGACCCCTTACTTCCAAATGGTAGTAGATCCTGTCTCGAAGAATTCTCTCCAGTAATTTCCCTACCACTGACTCATCGGCCTGTAGTTCCCTGGATTATCCTTCTTAAACAAAGGAACTCCGGGACATCACCTGAAGACAGTGAGAATCCAAAGATTTTTGTCAAGACCTCAGCAATTTCCTCTCTAGCCTCCTTCAGTATTCTGGGGTAGATCCCATCAGGCCCTGGGGACTTATCCTCCTTAATATTTTTCAAGACGCCCAACACATCGGCTTTTTGGATCTCAATGTGACCCAGGCTATCTACACACCCTTCTCCAGACTCAAAATCCACCAATTCCTTCTCTTTGGTGAATACTGATGCAAAGATTTAATTTAGTACCTCGCCCATTTCCTCTGGCTCCACACACAGATTCCCTCCCCTGTCCTTCAGTGGGCCAACCCTTTCCCTGGCTACCATCTTGCTTTTTATGTACGTGTAAAAAGCCTTGGGATTTTCCTTAACTCTATTTGCCAATGACTTTTCGTGACCATTTTTAGCCCTCCTGACTCCTTGCTTAAGTTCCTTCATACTTTCCTTATATTCCACACAGGCTTCATCTGTTCCCAGCCTTCTAGCCCTGACAAATGCCTCCTTTTTCTTTTTGACGAGGCCGACAATATCTCTCGTTAGCCAAGGATCGCAAAATTTGCCGTATTTATCCTTCTTCCTCACAGGAACATGCCAGTCCTGAATTCCTTTCAACTGACATTTAAAGCTTCCCACATGTCAGATGTTGATTTACCCTCAAATATCCGCCCCCAATCTATGTTCTTCAGTTCCCACCTAATATTGTTATAATTAGCCTTCCCCCAATTTAGCACATTCACTCTTATCCTTGTCCACCTGCACTTTAAAACTTACTGAATTGTGGCCACTGTTCCCGAAATGCTCCCCTACTGAAACCTCTACCACCTGGCCGGGCTCATTCCCCAATATCAGGTCGAGTACAGCCCCTTCCCTAGTTGGACGATCTACATATTGTTTTAAGAAGCCCTCCTGGAATGCTCCTTACAAACTCTGCCCCATCCAAGCCCCTAGCACTAAGTGAGTCCCAGTCAATATTGGGGAAGTTAAAGTCTCCCATCACAACAACCCTGTTGCTTTTACTCCTTTCCAAAATCTGTCTACCTATCTGCTCCTCTATCTCCCGCTGGCTGTTGGGAGGCCTGTAGTAAACCCCCAACATTGTGACTGCACCCTTCTTATTCCTGATCTCTACCCATATAGCCTCGCTGCCCTCTGAGGTGTCCTCCCGCAGTACAGCTGTGATATTCTCCCTAACCAGTAGCGCAACTCCTCCACCCCTTTTACCTCCCTATCTATCCCACCTGAAACATCTAAATCCTGGAATGTTTAGCTGCCAATCCTGTCCTTCCCTCAACCAGGTCTCTGTAATGGCAACAACATCATAGTTGCAAGTACTAATCCATGCTCTAAGTTCATCTGCCTTACCTGTTATATTTCTTGCATTAGTGTGGCGACTAGGGGATTTTCACAGTAACTTCATTGCAGTGCTCATGTAATCCTACCTGTGATACTAATAAAGATTATTATTATTATTAAAGACACTCAGTGATTTGTCCTCCACAGCCTTCTAAGGCAATGAGTTTCACAAATTCACCACCCTCTGGCTGAAGAAATTCCTCCTCATCTCTGTTTTAAAGGATCGGCCCTTCAGTCTGAGGCTGTGCCCTGTGATTCTAGTTTTTCCTACTGGTGGAAACATCCTCTCCATGCCCACTCTATCAGTATTCTGTAAGTTTAAATTAGATCCCCTTCTCATCCTTTTAAACTCCAACGAGTATAGACCCAGAGTCCTCCACCTTTCCTCATATGACAAATCCTTCATTCCAGGGATCATTCTTGTGAACCTCCTCTGGACCCTTTCCAAGGCCAGCACATCCTTTCCTTAGATATGGGGACAAAAACTGCTCACAATACTCCAAATGGGTCTGAAAAGAGCCTTATACAGCCTCAGAAGTACATCTTGTATTCTAGCCCTCGACATGAATGCTAACATTGCATTTGCCTTCCTAACTGCCGACTGAACCTGCACATGAACCTTAAGAGAATCCTGAACTCGGATTGCTAAGTCCATTTCTTCCCAACAAAGTGCATAACCCCAAATTGTATTCCATCAGCCCACTCCCCTAGCCTGTCCAAGTCCTTCTGCAGCCTCCCCGCTTCCTCAACACAATTTGTAACCCGGAACTCCCTAGCTATCAGCACTATGGGGTTACCTACACCACACGGACTGCAGCTGTTCAGGAAGATACACCATCACTTTATCAAGGACAGATAGGAATCAGCAGTGAATGTTGGTCATTCAGCACCATTCACATCCCTGAATGAATAGAAATACTTTGCAGAGATTCGGCATTGAAGCACAATGAAGGGTGTGAGGTTGGGACGCTTAGTCACGAGACACCTATTAAACATCCCAGAAACAAAATTGGCTTGTAAGTACATTTTTAATGACAATAAGTTTTAATTACTGACACACAACCTCCCCAGCGATGGAAATGAGAGTCTCATATTCCTTCAGATTTTAATTGCTGAATATTTAAATTATTAATAAAATTAATTAAAGTTTAAGATGTTGTTTTACTTGTTGTCTCTTTTATCTTTCTCCTTTAATCCTGTCTTTCTTTTCTTGTGCCGATTTGGCTTTCTGTGCATGATTTTACATTGAAGAGTCATTACTGAAAAATACGAGGTCAATCAGATTGATTGAAGAGACCAGGTGCTACTTGCTGTGCTGTGCTTGCAACCCACATCTCCTCTGAAGGGACTGCACAATTTGTGACCTCCAATCATGTTAAGTTGCCTCACGAAAGCCTATGAAAAGTCCAGGGCCAGCTATAACTGGGTGGGGGGTGGGTGGGTGGGGGGGCAGCATGACCAGCTGCAGAAAGCCAGAATGCCTGGTCGATATCATTCTGCATTTAGTAAGCACCATTAAGATAGGAAAGTATCCTCAGGTACACCTCACAAAGGTTTGTGGGAAAAACAATGTTGAGCAAAAGGAGGAAAAGATTGGCTTGGGTGGACTCCTTGGTGAAAGAGATATGTTTAAAGAGGATCTCATAAGTAGAGGGATGTGAAGAGACATGTGGGCTTGGAGAGGAAATCGCAATGAACAGGACATCGGTGTCTGAAGGCATCAGCTGCCAATGGTGGGGTGAAAGGAAAACAAATGTGCAATGGGCCAAATGAGAAGAGTTCACCACAAGGCATATTTAAGGCTTGCCATCTCCCACTTAACTCTCCACTCTTCTAACATCCCTTGACATTCAATGTTGTCACTGCTACTGATTGCCCTACATCCTGGGCATTACCATTGACCAGAAACTGAACTGGGTCAGCCATATAAAGACACAGGCTACAAGAGCAGCTCAGAGACTGGGAATTCTGAAGGAGGTAACTTACCTCCTGACTCCCCAAAACCAGTCCACCATCTACAAGGCTTAGGTCAGGAGTGTTCTCCTGACCTAATGGAATGGAATATTCTCCACTTGCTTCGATAAGCTCCACCAACACTCAACACTATCCAGGAAAAAGCAGCCCGATTGGCACCCCGTCCACCACCTTAAACATTCTCTTCCTCCGTCAACCGATGCATTGTAGCTGCAGTGTAAACCATCTACAAGATGCACTGCAACAACTCACCAAGGCTCCTTCAACAGCACCTTCTGTTTAATCCCATAGGGCGGGTTTCTCTCAGCCCGGGGCCGCACCTGAGAATTACCGCGACCGGCGCGAATCGCGTCACGCCGACCCGACGCCGGCATAATGGGCGGCATTGGTGCCGGAGTGGTTGGCGTGGCGCTGGTGCGGGCCGCTGATTCTCGGGCCGGGATCAAGCGGCCGTTGTGGAAACGTAGAGACCTGCCGCCGCTGTCCACACCTGCTCTCAGCCAGCGGGAAATCAGCGTTGAAGGGTCAGGTGGCGGCCTGTGGGGGCGGGGGGGGGGGGGGGGGGGGGGGGGGAATGGGGGTCCGGCCCGGGGGGGGGGGACAGCGATGTGGGACTGCGCATGCGCGGTTTTGCGCCGGACCGACTGCGCATGTGTGCATCCCCCAGCACCCGTTCCACAGTCAACAGCTGGAGCGACAGCTGGAGCGGTGTGAACTGCTCCAGTGCTGTGCTGGCCCCCTGTAGGGGCTAGAATTGCTGATCCTGGGCCGTGTTGACGCCGTCGAGAAACGTGACGGTGTTTCCGACGGCGTCAACACTTAGCCTCAGGATCAGAGAATCCCACCCATAACCTTTACCACCTCAAGGACAAGGGTAGCAGAAATTTTGGAACACCAACACCTGCATGTTCCCCTCCAAGCCGCACACCATCCTGACTTGGGACTACATCACTGTGCCTCCACTTTCACTGGATCAAAATCCTGGAACTCCATCCCTAACAGCACTGTGGGTGTACCTACACCAGGTGGCCCGCAGCTGTTCAAGAAAGCGGCTCACCACTACCTTCTCAAAGGAAATTAGGGATGGGCAACAAACGTTGGCCTTGTCAGTGACATCCACATTCCATAAAAAAGGTTTTAAAAACTGTCACCTCTTGTGCACCCCTCGACCTTTTGTCCCAGTAGAGGGTGAAACAATGCCTTCAGTGGCCCAGGCTCAAATCTCTGCAGATTCCTCCTTGAATCATTCCATTTGATTCTCCAGTTTTAAAAATGTCCTTAAAATCTACAGCTTTTGACCAAACATTAAGCCACCCCTCCTGACATTTCCTTTGCTCACGTAACGTTCTATTTTTTCCGATCGTGCATTTGTGAATGTCTTTGTTATATCTTTGAGTTGGTCACAAAGAGAAAAACGTATAGAAGTGTCCACACTCTGAATTCTTACAAACATAATGAGAGGTTTTATTAGGAATGTTGCTCATACAGACTAAGATAGAGAACTGAAGCCCACGCAAACACTCGTTGCTGCGTAACTGCAAATCATGTGACATCCCACCAGCAAGGATGTATTCTCCAATACATTACACCCTCTCCCTTTACTTCTTTAGTGCAATGACAACGCTTAACTACAGATTCACTTCTGCATTATTATACACACATCTATACAAGTCTCTCAGGTGGATGTCTATTTCTTTTAGCTTGTTTTGACATTCTAGAACTTGGCTACTCGAGATGTTGGAAGTTTCCTCTTTTCTTTCCGTGGCTGGAACCTCCTGGGAAGTTACTCCCGTGACCATCTCTATAGATATTGGGAAGTCCTCAGAAATAAAATCTGAACCTGTGTTTGCGTCTGGCCTCTGTTCCAAAGTATTGATGTCTACATTGTCCATGGGAATATGTCTTGAGAAGTTTCCACAATCTGACTTTGTGAAGCTAGTAGCAGGTCACTCTGACATTACCAAACCCTTTCACCATCTGTCTGTGTGGTGTGTGACATTGGACCTGTCTTTACTCGGATCACAGCAGGTACACATGTCTCAATGATAGGGTAGCTTCTGGAGAGCACTCGCTCTCCTTGAATTAAGTCTCTCTTTTATGACTCCTGTTCTCCCCGCGCAATCTGTGCTTGTCATTGCTGTTTGACAATCTCTGAAGTACCAGATGGTAATAACATATCAAAATGTGTTCGCAGATCCCTCCTGAACAGCAGCATTGCTGCTGAACTCTGTCTTGTCGCGTGTGCGATCTTCCAATCGGACATTAAGAATTTGTTTACTCTTCTTGCCAATGTACCTTGGTCCTTCGATACCTTGATGGAATGTTTCAATGATTGAATAAAATGTTCGGACAACCCATTTGTTGCAGGATGGTACAGAGCTGACTTTATGTGCTGTATACTGTTCCCTCTTAAGTGGTCCTCAAAATCCTTCGAAGTGAACCATTGTCACTTACGACTTTTTACGGTTTACCAAATCTTGCGACTATTTTTGTCTAGCTTCTCAATGGTTTGTTCAGTCCTTGTGGATTTCATGATGATTACTTCTGGCCATTTACTGTGCATCCACAATCACTAGGGGCAGCTGACCTTACTGGACCAGCATAATTTACGTGTATTCTCTGCTATGGCTGTGTCAGCCAGTCCCACAATGTAATGGTTGCCATGACGGAGGGCTGACATTGTCCCAATATTTCTTCGATTTGAGCATCTAATCCTAGTCACCAAAAAAACTTTGTACCAGTTCCTTCATCCTCACCACACCAGGATGTCTCTCATGCAATTGGTTAAGGACATATCGCTTGGATTTCCGATTATAAAACTCCATTCTGAACTGTCAACTCAAGTCTGCGTGACATAGGGCTTGAGGTCTGAGTTTGTACGGTGAACATCTGACATTGTTCCTTTTTGGATCAAGCCCATCACCTTCGCCATTACTGGATCGGTTCTTATCTACCTGTGTACTTGAGATGAAGCCTTCAGTGGCCCAGGCTCCAATCTTTGCAAATTCCTCCTTGAATCATTCCATTTAATTCTCCAGTTTGAGAATGAAATACAAGATATTGATGAAATGTTCATCAGGTTCTAAAAGTTTGACTTTTAAGAGCAATCTCCACTGAATGACAGAATAATACAGTACAGAAGAGGCATTTCGCCCCATCGAGTCTGTACCAACTCAGGAAAATCACCTGACGTTATGATGTGTCAAGTGCTCAGCCAGGTACTTAAAGGGTGTGAAGCAACTGCCTCGACCACCTTCCCAGACAGTGCAGTCGCCGTCTGTGCAGGGTTTGCACATTCTCTCCGTGTTTACGTGGGTCTCATGCCCACAACCCAAAGATGTGCAGAGTAGGTGGATTGGCCACTGAATAAAAAAAGAATTGGGTGCTCAAAATTTATTTAAAAAAAGAATTGTTTCTATGAGATCCCCCCTTCTGAACTCCAAGGAATACGATCCTAACGGATTCAATCTCTCCTTATATGTCAGTCTCGCCATGCCAGGAATCACTTATTCCTGAAACAACTTCTTTTCTCGTTTGAGATGACAACAGACAGGTTTCCAAGTATTTTTTTCCCCAATTTTGGTGACCTCGTGGAAAGTCTCATCCAAGTACAAATCAGATTTCCATGCTGTATTATGCATTCATTTTGTTTTGGTTCATGTGATGTGGTTGTCGCTGGTTGGGTCAGCATTTGCTGCCCATCCCTGAGAGTATTTAAGAGTCAACCACATTGCTGTGGGTCTGGAGTCACATGTAGGCCAGACCAGGTAAGGACGGCAGATTTCCTTTCCTAAAGGACATTAATGAACCAGATGGGTTTTTACAACAATCAACAATAGTTTCATGGTCATCACTAGAACTTTTAATTCCAGATTTTTGTTGAATTCAAATTTCTCCACCTGCCGTGGGATTTGAAGCCAGGCTGCCAGAGAATTACCCTGGGTCTCTGGATTACTAGCCCAGTGACAATACCACTACACCAATGCCACCCCAATGCATGGTAATGGATCCACACGTATTTACTTCTTACAATGTTAGTCAGCAAAACTCGAATAATGGAAGATTAATTTTGGGTGACTAATGGAGAAGAAAACCTTTTCGAAATTTTCATCAACCCCCCCGCTCCCCGCACAAGCTCCTCTCTGTAACATGTGCTTTCAGAAATTTTCACACTATCGGTTCTGTAGCAAGAAGCACTATAGGGCCAATCCAGCAAAGAATCACTATCTATAGTAATAATCCTCATCAAATTTATTGTACACAAGTATGATGTTGTAGTACACTATGGCGGTATTAAAATATAAGTGAGAGATGCAGAAAGGGATGCTCTCTGCTTTATTAATGTGCGGAACTTTGCAGACGTATATTTCCCTGTGATCTCCCCGGACAGATATTTATAACTGGTACCTTTTCTCAAAGTGATTGATGGCAATAACGAGACCATAGTAAAGCTCACTTAACTTTCAATATCACAATACATAGTTCCTGTCTAAAGTGTATTCATATTTTATGAATCAGGAATATCCTGCCATTTAATCATTACTGCATAAGATTTCCAGTCCCATCTGTCATGCAGATCTTGGGGAGAAATTGCCCCAAATACTGTGGCCAACATAAAACTCTGAAGACGTTGCTCAGATGCCCTCCAATTAATGTTCAAACGGAGCTGTTTCTCAAAATACAATTATCAAAAAGCAACAGCATTGCATTTTGCTATTGCCCAGCGAATTAACTGTCATTATCCATTATCAACATGTTTTTTTTTAAGTAAAGTTTAGCAGACAGTGTTGTTTTGGTAATCATATGCTCTCTGTCAGTTCTGCTGCGGTGCATATCATCCGACTGAGAAAGCTGCATTGACAATAAAAATGCGCTAATAATATACTAGTGTCACATGCTAATGCACAGTACGCCTCATTTCTCCAATTGTTCAAGCAGCCTTTTCTAATGAGTAGCCTTCGGCTTTTTCTGGAGGTTTTATCCCTGTGAAAGGGTAGCAGTGGTGGTTTTTTTCTATATCTGGGGACAACTAATGCCGCAGGGTCTCATTGCACCAGTGCTGTTTTTGATTAATATTTTACATTTATACATTTTCTTTTAAGAACTCCGGCTTTTCAGGCAGGCAGGCCGTTTGATTTTCAGAACTCTCTTTGCCAAGCCGATGGTAACGAAGAGGAAAACAAAACCGGAACAGCAATGCTGCTGTCAGCTCGGCCGCGTTAATAGCCTCCATCTTTAACTCAATTGTACAGTTCTGCCAAGGTGTGTTCCAACGTTTCACTATGATCATGCAGAAATTGTCACAGCGTTTCCATCATGGGCTGTGAAATACCTCGGTGTGAATCCGGAGAGATCTCATGTTCCTGACTGGAACTGTACTATTTCGCAATTTTATTCTTGCTTGATTTCACCTCCAAGTTATGGACAAATAAGGCAAACTCAGTATTTCTAGCTCCATTTCAGAGGACACCAGCCAATGCACGAATGCAGGTTTACTTTATGAGTCAGCGGTAATCACTTCTGCTTTCCATATTGTTGTGCTTTTGCCCTGAACACAGATCGCATTAAGAACAATACCCCCAGAGACTCCTGGAGTCTGCCGAGCTCATTTCATTATAGATTCAGTACCTAGAAAGGACACACGTTCAAAACCACACTCCAACCCCAGCGCAAGAATCTTTACTTAATAACACACAGGAGACGCGGATTAGGAAATAAATAAATAAACTAGAACAGGAACATGCCTAAAACTGTTTGGCATTCAGTCTGTTTTTGGCAGCTCTCTCAAGGATAATATGCCCAAGACACATGAACTTTACGATAAATACGTTGGAATCAAACCAGCATAGTAATCATATTCATGGCATGCACTGTGGGGCAGTAATTCCTGACAGGGAATCACGATAACAGTCCTATTGTTGGACCTCTTGTTTACAACAGCAAATGCAACATGAATCAGTTCATGGAGCAGGTTAGCTCAGATTCGTCTGAGTCGAGCTCAGACCCCAGCTGCACATAAGGTTAGCCTGCCTACGTTGCAAGAGGGACTATGCAGATGCCAGCAATAACAACATGCAATAAAACATCAACTCTGACTTGTATATTGAATGCGGTGCCTTCTACTCCACAGGCAATCCCTCGGGATCAAGGGTGACCTGCTTACATTTTTGGCTCTGAGGTGGCTGATAAGTCCAATGCCTGACCTGCAGACTGTGCCACAGGTGGTACGACAAATAAATGAGTTGTTGGGAGGTCTGTACACTTGTTCCAATGCCTCACCTTTGCCTCTGCATGTTCCTGATGAAGTCTATTGATGTGTTCTGTGTGTTCCTGAAAGAACCTTCCCCATTTTGCTTGGTCACAGGTCAGGGACTCCCATATGTCGGCAGGGATGTTTGACTTCTTCAGGGATGTTATCCCTGAAGTGTTTCTGCTGTTCTGCGAGGAATCCCCTGCCATGACTGAGTTGCAAGGAGAGCAATTGTTTTGAGGGTCTGGTATCAAGCATACAAATGGTGCAGTCCTGCTATCAGCTGTCCATGTCTCCAAAGCAAAAGGAATGTGGGGATGACTGCTGTCCAGTAAACCAGGACTGCTGTCTCAGACCCTCAGACTCCTATTCATTGACTACAGCTCCGCCTTCAACACCATAATCCCAGCCAAACTCATAGCAAAACTCCAAAACCTAGGACTTGGCTACTCCTTCTGCAACTGGATCCTTACTTTCCTGACCCATAGACCACAATCACTAAGGATAAACAGCAACACCTCCTCCACTCTAGCCCTCAATACCGGGGCCCTGCAAGGCTGCATATTTCGCCCCCTACTGTACTCCCTATACACACACGACTGTGTGGCAAAAGTTGTCTCGAACTCCATCTGCAAGTTTGCTGATGCCACAAACGTAGTGGGTCGGATCTCGAACTATGACTCGTCAGAATTCAGGAGGGTGTTAGAGAACCTAGTGGAATGGTGTAACGACAACAATCTCTCCGTCAACATCAGCAAAACTAAGTGGTTGGTCTTAGGTGAAGAATCATACACACCCCTGTCTACATCAATGGTTGCAAGGTGGAGATAGTTGACAACTTCAAATTCCGAGGTGTGCACATCACCAACAATCTGTCCTCGTCGACCCATGTTGATGCTACGACCAAGAAAGCACAATAGCGCCTATACTTTCTCAGGAAACTAAGGAAATTCGCATGTCCACATTGACTCTTACCAATTTTTACAGATGCACCATAGAAATCATCTTATCTGGCTGCATCACAGCCTGGTATGGCAACTGCTCGGTCCAAGAAAAGTTGTTTAATGTGTTGTACAGACCCTACTCCCGATGGTGCCACCGCCCCCCATTTCCCAACCCTTACCCCTACCCACCGCTTTCCCCTCGCCCGGTGCCCTCAGTGATCCTCAACGTGCTTTGTTCTCCTAGCTCTGCCACTGCGCTTAGGTGCTGACAGCCACCTACCTCGTCCTGTGGCCTTCGATGCCACTGGCGGGCGTCCAATGGGGCTCTGGGGCCAGGGAGCTCCGGCTCACTTGGCGGCAGCACATGCACAGCTGTGCTGCCCTGTCCCATGTGCTTACCTCAAGATGCAGCCTCATCAGAGGTGTGGAATTCAGGGAAGCTGGTGGCCATGGTTGCCACTCCATGGGACGGGTCCGGCTTGGCAATCAGCGCTCCCTCACCTTGGGACGGAGGGGCAGCTGGTTCGAGTCCTGGCTGCCCCTGCATCATCTGGCTCTGTCAGTCGTGGCGGTTCCCGATGTTCCGCACCATAGTGTCGACACTCTCAGCGACACTCCTCAATGACTAGTCCATGCTCTGCAATGCCTCAGCCATGCGGACCTGTGACTGGGACAAGCTCTGCAGTGCCTTGGCCATTCCCATCTGAGAGTGGGACATGTCTCGCAGAACCTCATCAAGGTCAGCCTGGTACTGAGTGACATCCCCCAATGAGTCAGACATTCTGACTAGGCCCTTAGCCATGGCCGTCACCGACTGCGCGGTGCCTTGGACTCCTTCACTAATGGTGCTGATGTTATGTTACCAGTCTCTCCACTGCGGTCGTCACCCTAGCAGTGTTGGCCTTGGTGCCAGTCATTGCTGGCACCATCTCCTGCACCCGTAGTCTCTGGGACTCCTCCAAGCGGCTATGGAGCTGCTGAAATGGCGCTGACATCTCCGTCTGAATGTCCTGGCCGCTCGCTCGCGTCTCCAACAGCTCCGAGTACCACAGGCTCAGCACCAGGCTGGCACCCAGCTGGGTCCTGGGATCCAGCAGCCCTCCAACTGCTGTCTCGCCTGGGGGTTCCTGCCTCCAACTGATGTGCATCATCAACAGTGTGGTGCTCATCGGATTGTGCCCCCGAAGCCTGTCCATTAACATGTCCCACCGATATACGTGTATCTGCATTGGTGGAGAGTGGGGATGACAGCTGTGCCGCGACTATAACAGTTGCATCTTCTGAGCTCCCCTCCAAGGTCTTCTCCTCGGAGTCAGGACAGAGTGCCGTCCGGGTTGTGTCAATACCGCTGGCTTGAGGACCTGCAAGAGAATGGACATGTGGTCAGTGGTAGGGATGGGTCAGTCAGTAAGGCAATCACAACTCATATTTGACAGGTCTTCCAGGTGGAGCCCAGTGGTTCCTCATCTCTGTGGGTCCGTCAGCCTCCACTTTGGTGACCGCTCTGTCCTCGGCCACCCCAGTCACCTCCAGGGCATGCTCCTCGAAGGAGGTGAGGATTCTTTTTTCCAGTACCCCTCTGCCTTTCTGGGTCCTCTCCAGCCGGTTGTGGGTGAGCTTTTCCTGAGGAGACACAGAGGGGGCATCGTTAGCCACATGCTACAAGTGGTGGAAGAGGGGATGTGAAGGAGGGGTTGAAGGGGGATTGAAGAGGGAGGGGGTGGAGCAAGGGCTGGGGATCGCATGGGGAGTTGGGGGTGAATGCTCCCTGGGTGTCTACTGACTCATGCTGCCCGGTGTAGATCGTTGACCTTTTTCCAGCACTTGAGGCCAGTCCTCCTGGTCACACTCCATGAGCTGACCGCTGCCGCCACCTCATCCGAGGCAGTACAGGCTGCCTTGTGGCTGACTCTCCTTAACCCTTGGGGGAACAGGACATCCCTCATGGCCTCCATGTCATCCAGCAGCTTCCCCAGGTCAACATTCCTGAATCTTTGGGCCGATCTCTTGGGTGCCATTGTTGCGAGCTGGCTGAGGTTGGCTGAACAAGTGCTGCTCGACCCTGTTAGCTGGCGAGCACAGTCCCAGCGAATCAGTTGGTGAACCTTCATTTGTGACGAGAAGCCCGTGAGACCTCGTTAAGTGGAGCAATTAATGTTGAATTGTGTTGCCGGTCTCGTCGGGCCAAGCATTGGGAAGCTCGCAGCAATTTCTGCTCACTACCGCACTGAGAAATTTTTCCGAGAATTGTGCCCTGTGAATTTTCATTGTGTATTTATGTATGTCCTATGTGCTTTTATGTTTAGTCCAATATGTATGGACTGTACGCAGAACAATACTTTTCACTGTACCTCTGTACACATGACAATAAATCAAATCAATCAATTATCCTTTTCCTCAGTCAGCCAAAGGTTGAGTTGACACATTGGAGGCAATAATGGATTTTGCCATCTATGTCTGCCTTAGATCTACAGATGTTTAGTGAAAGGTCTGTTTTCTCATATTCTTCGGAGAAGGAGTCGGCAATGACCTGGGGCTCAGTTTCAGCATCATCTGCAGACTGGAGTTGAATGACTGAAGTTGGAGTGACTTTGGTTCTGGGTTGAAGGCAGAGCCGATTGAACAGTTTCCTGCCTGACCTGAAAATCATCTCCATGCCCGTGGGTACTTTACTGGGGAGCATAATACAGTATTGCAGCAAGGAAAATGGAAAAGATGGTTGGTGCGAAAAGACAGCCTCGTTTGACCCCAGTTTTTTCACTGAGATAAGGTCTGTGGTATTCCATTGCTGAGTATCATGGCTTGCGTGACATCATGGAGTAGGTGGAAAACAGTGACAAATTTACAAGGGCAGCGATTTGAGGAGGAGGCTCCATAAGCCTTAATGGTTGACAGTCAAAAATGGCCATGTGCAGTGATTAGTGCTGTTCATTGTATTTTTCTTGTATTTGTCGTACATCGAAGATCTGTCTGCAGTTCTCTTTGATGGGCGAAAACTACATTGTGATTCTGGAAGGATATCTTTAGTGGTGTGATTAATTAGTCATAGATATTTACAGCATGGAAAGAGGCCCTTTGGCTCAGCTTGTCCATGCCGCCCAGTTTCTACCACTAGGCTAGTCCCACTTGGCAGCATTTGGCCCATATCCCTCTATACCACCCTGCCCATGTAACTGTCTAACTCAGGGGTGGGCAAACTTTTCCGTGCAAGGGCCACATTCAGAAATTCACAATTTTAAAGGGCCGCATAGTATATTAAGTAAAATAATTACTTCACCCGGTTATGATTCTGGGCGCCTCATATAGAACATAGAACATAGAACAGTACAGCACAGAACAGGCCCTTCGGCCCTCGATGTTGTGCCGAGCAATGATCACCCTACTCAAGTCAACGTATCCACCCTATACCAGTAAGTAACCCAATAGACCCCCCATTAACCTTAAAAAAAAATTTTATTTTTAAATTTAAAAAAAATTTTTTTTTTTTTAATGACTTGGTGGGCCGCATAAAGACCTTTGGCGGGCCGCATGAGGCCCGTGGGCCGTAGTTTGCCCACCCCTGGTCTAACTGATTTTTAAAGATAGAGAGCTATTTTAAAGATAAGGGGCGCGATTCTCCCAAAACGGGAGAAATCGTAAAGCTGCCATAAAACCCGGGTGGGTTTTATGGCAGCGCGCCCCTTCCCGACCGGGGACCGATTCTGGTCCCCGGTCGGGGCTAGCAGCCCGACGCCGTAGGCTCCGGCAAGACGGGCTTAACGAAAATCGTTAAGCTCGCTTGCCGGAGTTAGCGCCGGCTGACGCGTCATATGACGTCAGCCGCGCATGCGCAGTTTGGAAGACTCCAACCCACGCATGCGCGGGTGACGTCATCGCGTTTTTGCGCGAAACTCGCGCATGCGCGGGCCGGGTTGCCCCTCAGCCGCCCCGCGAATGGATACTGCGGGACGGCGGAAGGACAAGTAGTGCGCGGGCATCGGGCCCGCTGCCCGCGATCGGTGCCCACCGATCGCGGGCCCATGGCACCCTTGGCACGGCCGTGGTACGGCCGTGCCAATCGGTGCCATGGTTATTAATAGCGAGTTAGTCACGCCATTTTTCCGAACGGCAAGACCAGGTGTGTTTGCCGTTCGTAAAAACGGCGTAAAGGGCTGGGACTTCGGCCCATCTAACAGCTGAGAATCGATGCCGGCCGTAAAAAAACGGCGGCAGCGATTCGGGTCGGGACTTCCGCGGGGGGGGGGGGGGAGAATAGCGGGAGGGCGGCAAAAATGTCGGGAAGGCTCTCCCGCTATTCTCCCACCTGTCGTGGGGGGCGGAGAATTTCACCCAAGCTATTTTGCACACAGTTATTGAACAGATGTGTTGAACCAGAAACTGCGGATATTGCATGTAACATTTATGAATATTATGGGATGTTGAAACTGAAACTGAGTCACACTGTTATACACCAGCTTCAATGGGAACATAGGGACAAAGAGTAGGCCATTCAGCCCCTTGACTTCCACCATTTAATGAGATTATGGCTGACCTGCGACCTAACTCCATATACGTGCCTTTGATATATATCTTTGCTTAACAGAAATCTATCCATCCCGGATTTAAATTTAACAACTGTTCCAGCTTCAACTGCTGTTTGTGGGAGAGAGTTCCAAACCTCTACCACCCTTTGAGTGAAGAACTGCTTCCGAACATCTCTCCTGAACGGTTTAACCCAAATGTTTTAGGCTGTGCCCCCTGGTTTTAGAATCTCCAACCAGAGGAAATAATTGATCTTTATCTACCCTGTCCTTCCCTGTTAATATCTTAAATATTTCAATCAGATCACCCTTTAACCTTCTAAAAATGAAAGTTGCAATGTTATAATAGGAAAGACATATTGAAAGCTGTGCGCAACTTGTGTCATAATTATGTGTGCAACTCACCCTTTATCAGAGGCAGTACCAGACGCGAATGCCCTTCTTGTCACAGCGCGTATCTGGTTGCGGCTTTGTAGAATCATCCACCTTCACCCTGATTGCTGCTGCAAGCCTCACCTATGCATGCGTCATATCAGACTCAACTATCCCACTGTTGTTCTAATCGACCTCTCACCCTCTTGCACTTATAAATTTCAGCTCATTCCGCAGTCTGCTACCCACATCCTAACCTGCAACCTAAGTTCCCATTTTTGCTAAGTTGGCCTCAAATTCCCCCAACACGCGGTCGGGTGAAATGTTTTCCAATAACCCAACACAGCAAGTATTTGGCCGTGCTAAAAATTGCCTCTCAGTGTCCAAAAATGTGCCTAGTAGGTGGAGTTACTGGGATATGGTGACTGAGTGCGCTTAGGTAGGATGCTCTTTCAGAGGGTGGGTGTAGAGTCAATGGGCCAAGTGGCCTCCTTCTGCACTGTAGGGATGCTATGGATTTGAGCCTGACCAAAACATTAAAGCGGCGCTGTACTGAGAGAGTGCTGCATTGTCACAGCTATTGCTGCATCTGCCTGTTTAGGGGAGCATTAAAGATCCAATGGAACTTTTTAAATAGGAGCAGAAAATTATGCTGATGTCCAGATCTATGTTCAATGAACATAAGCAAATGCTCTTTTACTTATGGGAAGCTCTGATATAGAGTGGTCTTTAACAATCAAAATTAGGATAACTTTTCCTGACCACATTGTCAGGATAATATTTTCCACAATCATAATCTGTACCAAAACATGTGGCGTTAACAAAGCCCGTTTAGTCACAGCGTTTGGTTTCCTAAAGCTCCAAGTTTTAGATGCAAATTCCTATTTGTTGGTACTTTAGCTCTGATCACAATCTCTTTTCCTTTCCCTCTATTCTTCAGTCAAAGGTGCTGCCAGGCAATCAGCTCCCATATCTGTAAATGTTCACCATCAATCATTATTTTGTGCTCCTCACCTGTACTCAGCCTTGTCCCCTGTCAAGCCATGTTGTACTGGATCATTAGCTCTGAGCTAGTCAACGTATGAACAACTTGAGTAGGAGGCCAAGATCAAAGGTTTTACTGGGACTTTTCTACTTCCCCTGAAAATGATCCCCTCTTCTGAAGCCTCACGTTGGGAATGGGCCCATGGACGCAAGCAGCTTCTCTTTAACTGGACAGTGAGCATAATGAAGATTTTCACCCATGTGGGGTGGGGGAGTAACAATCTTGGTTACACAATGAAACATCACAGTTGAAATTAATCTTGCCCTTGCTCAGGATCACTAGGCTTCATGGCACACAAAGACAGCCGCAGTGCAATAAGGCGACTCACCATCATGTCCTCAGAAACCTGAAAACAAACGCTGTCTTACATTGCTGCCCACAACTTGGAACATATTTTTTAAAATAAAATAAGGCGCAGGGACAAAGATTACCTTTCACCATCTTAGTCTGGGAAATTGCTGTGTCCTTCTTGCCTTCATATTTGCAATCACTTAACTTAGCAGGATTCAAGAACAGAACATGATGCCTGTGACATTATAGAAATGTTACATGTATAAAGAGTTAATGTCATGTTACAATTAACCACTAGATGGAACTAGATGCAGTACTATATAAGACACTGACTCTCAGACTTCTGGGAGAGAGAGCGAAGGCTGGAGTAGAGTGCATAGGAGAGATCTAGAGAGGATAGAGTACAGTTAGAGTGCAGAGACTAGTGGTAGTAGTCTAGTTTACCATAGGAGTAAGTGGTCGAGCTGAATTTAAGTAGTGTAAATAAATGTTAGCTTTGTTAATGAACTTAGCTTCTGTGGTCTTTGTGAACACTACGACATCCATCCTGAAAGCAGCATCACAAAGAACACCACAAGTACTTCCTGCTTGGTTATGGTTATGCATCCGTGTGGAACACACAGTCATTATGAGATACTGATTTTTCTCATACTCCTAAGTTCATGTGTGTACTAACACATAGCTATTTAAGCAAAATCTGCACAACTCAATCTTGATTTACTTCCAAAAATCTTGTCTCTCTGCGTTTGCAGAAACATTGGGTGCCTTTTTCTCCTTCATTGACTGAGTGAAGCAGAAATTACATGAGATACACGCAGATACACTCTAAAACAAACTGAGTGACTGTTTCCTAAAAGCAATTCATCGCAGAATCCTAGCAATGAGATAAAATATCATAAAAATTTCCTATATCATAGAATTGTTACAGCAAGTTCTCACTTAAAGTTGTGGTTGCATTCCTGAAGATCGCCACTTTCATTGAAACAACTTTAAGTGAATCACACGTTCCTATAGGAATCAATGTTAAAGCTGGAGTTAGGTTCTTTCGGACATTTCTTGCCTGGGAAAAATAATGCACAAGTTGAAATACTGCCATCATACTTATGCAGCATGGTGCGTTTCTAGCTGGCATAACTCGCAAAGTTAAATAAATCACTTGATAAAACAAAAATATTCAAATTCAAATATTCAAATTAGATAACACTAAATCACCCAAACAAGCACTCAATAGCTCAAGCTTGTGTCTGACCAGCAGAGCTCCTGAAACTCAGTTTAACTTTGTGTTTGTTTTATTTTCCCACTCTGTCTCTTCCTCTCTCTCTCTCTCCTTTCCCAGGTCCTCTCCTTTCTGTCTGTCTCTTACTCCCTTCCCACTCTGCCTCACTCCCATCCCACTCTCCCTCATCCTCACCCCCACTCCAGTCCAGCACAGTGATTCAACAACCCAAGGGCTCTGGCCAACTCCAGAGGGGGGTGGGTGGGGTGGCTGTGGATTGAGCTGGGTGGGGTGGTGTGGGATGTGCGGGACATCACTGATTAAGCCAATATGCCTTATTAACCACTTTCTGAATCTGCCCTTCCATCTTCAACAATTTGTGCACATGTACACCCAGGTCCTCTCCTCCTGTACTCCTTTAACACTCTATCCTTTACTTTGCTTTGCCTCTCCTCATTCTTCCCACTAAAATGTATCACTTCACCATTCTCTGTCCTAAAGCCATGTGTCCATCCATTTCTCCTTCCTGCCTATGATCTGTTGAAATCTATCACTATCCTCCTTGTCGTTCACAATACGTTCAACACTTTTGTGTCATCTTTGAAATTGTCTCCCCGTGTCTGCGTGCGTTTCACCCCCACAACCCAAAAGATGTGCAGGATAGGTGGATTGGCCACGCTAAATTGCCCCTTAATTGGAAAAAATAATTGGGTACTCTAAATTTTATTTTTAAAATAATAAAAAAAAAATCTTTGAAATTGTGCCCTACATATGCAAACCCAGATCATTAATATAGATCAGGAAACATAGAGGTTCTATAATAGACTTCTGGGGAATCTCCTCCAGTTCAGTTCAAATATTGGCTATTCACCTTTACTTTCTTTTGTGCTCTGTGATATAACCGTTATGATGTTGTACACAGAACACCTCATTGTTTAACTAGAAAGATGATTTATTAACAAACACGTGGAAAGATAACTAACAAATTATAATATAGACAACGGCTACTAATTAAATTCGGTGAATTCTCCTGTAGCTAGTCTAAGTGCAACTATCCTCTTGTACGTCTTACTGCCAACTAGCAGGTGCCTTAAGTCAAATAATAGGTTTCTATCACCACCAGTTGGCTGGAGATCACATTGGTAACTATATATAAAACTGTGCACAGGCACATGACCACACTCTCTACTTTCTGACACTCAGTCAAGTTTGTATCCTTGTTGTCACTGTCCATTTTATTCCATTATGGGACTTTAATTTTGCTGACAAGCCCAATATGTGGCACTTTATCATGCCTTTTACTACTTCAATGGCAATACCCTCACCGATCCTCTCTGTTACATCTTCAGGAAATTCAATCAAGTTGCTTAAACACAGTTTGCCTTTGGGCAGCACATGTGGCACAGTGGTTAGCACTGCTGTCTCACGGCACCGAGGTCCCAGTTTCGATTATGGTTCACTATCCGTGTGGAGTTTGCCCATTCTCCCCGTGTTTGCGTGGGTTTCCCCCCCACAACCCAAAAATGTGCACGGTTGGTCACACTAAATTGCCCCTGAATTGGAAAAAATGAATTGGCTACTCTAACTTAAAAAAAAAACAGTTTACCTTTAACAAGTACATGCAAGCTTTTCTTAATTAATCCACACTTGTCCTTACAACTGCTAGATGTTGTCCTGGATTATCATTTCCAAAAGCTTTCCCACCATCGAAGTTAAACTGACCTGCCTACAGTTGCTGGGCTTACCCTCACAACCTTTTGTGAACAAGGGTGTGACATTTTGCAATTCTTCAGTCCTCTCACATCACCCATGTGTATCAGGGAGTTTGGAAAATTATGGCCAGTTTCTCTGTAATTTCCACCCCCCACTTCCTTCAGTATCCTTAGACACAGGGCTAAATCGCTGGCTTTGAAAGCAGACCAAGCAGGCCAGCAGCATGGTTCGATTCCTGTAACAGCCTCCCAAAACAGGCGCCGGAATGTGGCGACTAGGGGCTTTTCACAGTAACTTCATTGAAGCCTACTCGTGACAATAAGCGATTTTCATTTTTTCATTTTTCACCTGTCCTGGTGGCAAATCAACTTTAAGCATGGCCAGCCATTTTTAACACCAGCTCTCCATCAATTGTTCGCCCATCCAGGGTAGCAACTACCTTCCCTTTCATTTTGACTTTGGCATCATCTTCTTCCTTGGAAAAGACATCGGCAAATTACTCATTTCTCACCCTGCCTTCTGTCTCGTCTCTAAATCCCCTATTTCTTTCTGATCGCACCACCCCCTTCTCTTTTGCTTCCCTTTTCCTATTTATGTGACTGTGATATAAATTTATATTTATAAATTGAGAATTCTTCCAAGTAGAAGAATGATTTACATTTGTCATTTGCAATTTAAAGTCAATCCTGTGCTATTGTGAATTCGACAGTGAATAAGCCCCATGCTGTTATGTGGGGTTATTATGGAGAGAAACACAAGAGAATGCTTCAGATAGATCAATACACTTCAGAGTTCTTCACACAAAAAAAAATGCAAATTATATTTGTGCTTTCTACTTCTAATCAAAACGTCTTGTTATGGTCTTGTTTGGCTGATGCAGCAGAAAGACAGTCATACATTATTCGATAACTGGCATGTAGCAATTCAAAAAACCCTCTTCATAGGCAGGATCCAACATAAAAATTCTCCAGGTTCTTTAATAAACATATCTCGTTGGATACTGAAGGAATTTTCTGCTGCGTTTGAAAACATTTTTCATTCAGTTCTCATTAGGCTTTTTTGGAGACGATGACTTAACTTAAGGCACTACAGTTTTCATTGTGTTGTCTACAGATTGCGTGGCTCAGCAATCACAAATCAAGCAGCATCCATTTTATTTTTAGGCACCTCAAAGACTTGTCCACCTTTGGCAGAGCTCCGTTCCCAATGAATCACCGCTGTATGCTTTCAGACCTCTTTATCATGTATGCATGGATGTGATCTGTGCAGTTCGTACAATTGTTTGTCATTCTTTGATTATGACTCACACCCGCTCCTTCGACACACAAAGTAGATCCATCAATTTAATGGCAAAGACTGCCGCGTGAAATTTGTATTTCAGATCAACTTTCAACAGCTGTAGTGCCATCAATTGCAGAAGAATCATATAAACGTATTAGATCTGACCAGTCAATTCACATTAAAACAGCAATCCAACAATCTGTATTTGCATTGCATTCTGTTAATACCATCCCTCGGGAAATGCTTGCATTATGCATCCCTTCCTCCGGAATAGGAAAGCACCCTTTATTGATAACGAGAAGCTCATCATTTCCACATGAGCAGCAAAGAATGAAAGGGAAAAAATGACAGGGGAAAATAGAAAACGTTCACGAAAACCGTGAAAACAAAAATAAAAACAGATTGCAATGCATCTAGGTCAATTAAGTGGAACCTAATATGCATCTATTGTTTAAAAAAAAGTGAATTCCCATCGTGCGAAGAGGAAAGTTTGTGGGCACGGAAATTGTTTTCTCAATGGTTATAGCAGAACTGCAATGTTACACCCATCAGAAAGATTGGGTCTCTTTTCGCTTGAAATGAGAAGGCTGAGGTGTAACTCAATAGACGTCTTCAAATTCTAAAAGATTTTGATGAAGTCGACAGAGAGTGTTTGTACTTGTGGGAATGAACACGGACAGTGACCCAGAGCCGGGATCGAACCTGGGACCTCGGCGCCATGAGGCAGCAATGCTAACCACTGCGCCACCGTGCTGCCCTTACCATTCTTTGAAAGTTAATTATTGCTCGAGATGTTTTTTTAAATAATTATTTTTACTTACTTGGTCCCATTTTCATTCCAACTCCCCCCTTTTATTCTCCTCTATTTTGCTCTCGACGTGTGATATTTAGAACGAATTACATATTCTAATTTGTCCTTCCTGGTTTGGATTCTTTAATCTAATTGGTTGAAGAGCCACGTTGTTCCTTATATTGCTCACACGTGTTAGGAAATGGAAAGAGTTTAAAGTAAGTTATATCTGTGTTATGCGTGATTAAAAAAAAGCTGTAGCTTTAGGTTTAAGAAAGGGGAACCTGAGTTTTGGTTTCATTTTGTAAATTTGCCTGTACGTTTGGGAGATTTGTTTGTGTTCAATTACCTTATTAATTATAATCATCGTACATTAACTGTAGGCAAATAAATGAAACAAACAAAGGCCGGGATTCTTCATTCCAGAGTCAAGTCCTCCCGCCAACGGAGAATCGGGACTGGTCTCCATTGGCTCAAGGAACAGCCCCCCAGGTGAGAGCCACGGTCGTTGGACATGCAGATTTATGCACGGCGGGGAGCATATTCGTTTCCAAATGCCAGTATCAGGCCACTGATTTGAGCAGGTGGCCTGATCCCAGCATCCAGGGGCAGGTCCCCCTCCCCACCACAATACAAATCTTGACCCTCTCCGCTGACAAGTAGGGCATCACCAACCGCTCATCACAGAGGGGGATCCTCTCCCACCCCTCCCCACCACACCATGGGAATAACTGGTCACCCACTTCCCACATCATGCACTCATGAGGGTGACCTGACCCTCTCCAACTGATCCCCCCACCCAGCCCCCCCCCCCCTCCATCATTCACCCACACTTCAGCCAATCCCCCCTTCAGTCACTGCCCCCTGGCACTGCCAATAGTACAGTTCCCCCTGGCACCTACACACTTTGCTGTGGGTGAGGGCTTGACCCCGTAGATTCTCCTCCGAGATGGGGGTCTCATGTCTGGACTGCCCCTTCCAGCCCTTCAGCTTTTTCGAGTGTCAGAGGCTTCCTCGAATGTCCACAATGCTTGAGACTGCTTCAATCCCCTGAGTTCCTTTGAAATTTCACAGAGCAGTACCTTTCACTAGCCTGTGATTGACAACTTAATGGTTCAGCTGCTAGGAGGTTTGTTTATTTATCCTCCCCTTCATGCTTGAATGCATCTCAAATACCCTGCTTTGATTCTGACCACAATGTTTATAAACACTCTTGCTATGATTGACAACTCCTGATCACATCAAGACAGGTAACTAAGGTAATATGGGAGGCAAGGACTGGTTTGAGGCTAATATGACTGTGGTGGAATCGTCACTGAAGTCACACAATCCGCTCTTATTAATTATGAGATCTGAGCAAGAAAACTCTGAATGCTCTAAGGTCCACTCAAAGTAAAGTCAATCAGACGGTGTGACAAGGACTGGTTATAACTTTATCCTGATGCCATTGAATAGAGGGACTGTCAGTGGCTTGTATGAAGTGATCAAAAAGGTAACAGCTCCAGCAACAAAGAAACCACTAAAAACAAAGGCAGGGGAAGTTATCACTGACTACAATAAACAGCTGGAGATGGATGGAACAGGACCTTAAATTGTTCTCCAGGCACAACACTGTCACTGAGGAAACTTTATTTACCCTAAAATGCCTTTCTGACATGGCAGAGCTGAATGCTGAGGCTACGGTGGAGGAGCTCTGCAAAACTATTGATCTATATGCCACGGGCAAAGCTCCAGGTGCTGATGCCATACCATCATAAATTATCAAGCTCAGGAAATCGGCACCCCTCTAGCACCTGCACAAAACTTCTCTGTCTCTGCTGGAGGGAGGGGGCAATGTCCCAGGATGCACGTGATACAAAGGTTTGCGGCCCCGTGGAGGAGCAAGGGAGATCACAGTGATTGCAACAAGTATCAAGGCCCCTACCTTCTGAGTATCATGGGGAAAAGTATTTATCGTGTTTTCCTTGTCAGACCGCAGAACCTGACTGAATCCTGGGCGGGATTCTCTCATCCTGTGGCAGAGTGTCCACGCCTTCGTAAACGGCATTGTGTTTTACGACGGCATGAACAGGCCGCTCCCAGGACTAATTCTGGCCCCTACAGGGGGCCAGCACGGTGCTGAAGCAGTTCACGCCCCTCCAGCTGCCGATCCTGGTGCAAACTGGGTGCCACGGAATCTGCGCATGCGCAGTGGCGTCGGTGCCAACGCGCACATGCGCAGTGGCTTCGTTCAACGCTCCGGCCCCGAGGCAACATGGCGCAGGACTACAGGGCCCAGCGCGTAGGAAATGAGTCCCCCAGCCAGAGAGGCCGGCCCGCCGATCGGTGGGCCCCGATCGCGGGCCAGGCCGCATCGGAGGCACCCCCTGCAGCCCCCCCCCCTCACCCCCACAGGCCGCCAGCCGACTCTTCCATGCTGAGTTCCCGCTGGCTGAGAGCAAGTGTGGACGGCGCCGGCGGGACTCAGTGTTTAAACGACGGCCGCTCGTCCCGAGAACTGGTGGGCCGGCAGCGTAGAGCAGCCCGCGACCGCCGCCGTGCCAACCACGCCGGCGCCAATGGCGCCGATTCTCCACTCTGCGGAGAATTGCGTGCTGGCGTCAGGGCGGCGTGGCCCGGTCGTGGGGAGTCTCCGGCCCGGCCCAGGGCTGGGAGAATCCCGCCCCCTATGTCCCAAATCCCAGTGTGGTTTCAGAATTAGAAGGTCTACATTTTAAATGATCTTCTCAGTCCGGTAGCTGCAACAGAAATGCAGTGAACAAAGGAGACCACTATATATTGTCTTCATCAATTTACCAAGATTTTCAACCATGGGAACAGAGGCAGTCTATGTAAGCTGCTGGAGAAATCTGGTTGCCCATAAAAGCTGCTCAATATGATCTTCTGTTTCCATGACAACATGGTGGTACAACATTGGAACCCGGATACAATCCATGCCGCTCCTCATTTTAAACACTTAGATCATGGCTCTTCCCAATCCTCCTTTTCTTCAGGAAAACAAGCTCCGTTCCATCACTTTCTTCTGTCGAGTCTCATTGGCAGGCTTTTTCAATTATCGCAGATAATAGAGATCCTTTTGTAGATTAGCCTCCTTGACAACAACTTCCTATTGGCCAAATCTTTCCAAGGCATGGTCGATAATTAAAAACAGACTGGGCTGCTGGGAAGATTAATCAATTACTAAACAGATTGTCACAAATTTGCATCTGATGTTTTCTCAGACCTAGTGGTGTCAGTCTTTCCCGTAAGTAGTCCGAGAATCTTGATTTTAAGTGAATTGACTCACACTGCCCCGTCTCTATTCTGACAGTACAGAAAGGCAAACAATACTAATCCCCTGTGAGGGGCCTGGATGCACATGTTTTCTGTATGCTTATTCCATCAATCTTTCCCAAGGCAAACCAGTTTGAAGCTAAGAGAGAAGACTGGGTTTGAATCTTTAAACTGTACATTATGGAGAAATACGCAGAAATAGGTGTGATCAAACACAATTAATTCAACTGGCACAACTGATATTCGTATAATGGTACAAAATAAAGAACACGTCACACTTCCGCAATGTATCACTTTCATTAAACTCAACAAAATATCTTGCACCTGTCCTCTAGAGATTCTAACTCTTCGTCTGAGCAGAGACACTTATTTTCCTATTTTGCAAAACAGACTGCATTTGCAGATAAAGTAGACGTGGAGCGGATGCTTCCTCTTGTTGGGCATTCTAAAACGAGAGGTCATAATCTTAGAATAAGAGGCAGCAAATTTAAAACAGATTTGAGGGAAAACTACTTCTCCCAAAGGGTTGTGAATCTGTGGAATTCGCTATCCCAAAGTGCAGTGGATGCAGGGTCAGTGAGTAAATTTAAGGAGGTGTTCGACAGATTTTTAATTGGTGATGGATTGAAGGGGTATGGAGAACGGGCAGGATGGTGGAGTTGAGGCCAGAATGGGATCAGCCATGATCACATTGAGGGTGTTAGGCTCGGGAGGCTAAATTGCCTACTCCCACTTCTGGGTCATGTGTCCTAAGGGAGGAGATGCTCTGGCTCATTTTGCAATCCAGCCCTTGGTCTGTAACATTGTAGGTCACAGATGAGGAACGTATCAGCCATGATATAATGGCGGATCAGACTCGATGGGCCGATTGGCCTAATTCTGCTTCTATATCTTATGAACTTATGAATTTCTGCAGCCTTGCCCACAGGATAGCTTGCGGCCAATGCCGTGGCTTTGGCAGCCAGTAGATCCATAGTGGACTGATTTTCAGGATTCAATCTGGCTTCTTAGCCTGCCTCCCGGAGGCCGGCACCGTTCCAGCTACCGGCTCTAGTCACACCCTTTGTCTGGAAGATTCATACAGCAAGTGTTGTGCTTTCATATGACACTCGCAGGTGGGTAAGGATAGATCATGCTAATTACCAGCTCCAATGTTGAACACCATTTGGAAAAAGCAACAACGGTAGAAAGGTCACAGAATTTACTCTGGGAGGAGGACCTGAATGTGCATCACTGAGAACGGCTCAGAAGCACCAACACTGACAGACTCGTTATAATCCTAAAAGACATGGCTACCAATCTGGGCCTGCGGCAGGTGGTGACTCAGTTGTGGGAAAAGTCTACTTGACGCCTCTAATCTGCCTGTCATTGATGCATCTGTCCATGGCAGGATTGGAAGGAGTCACTGCACAATCTTGTGGAGGTAAAGTACTGCTTTTGCAGCAAAGCGACCCTCCATTGTGATGCACAGCACTACCGCTTTGCTAAATGGATAAATCCAAAATAAACTAAAACAGAATATAATTTGGCATCCGTAAGGCATTGTGGGCCATCAGCAGCAGCAGTATTGGATTCTACTACAATATGTAATGTTAGGGTCTAAGATATCCCTCACATTACTGTTTCCATCAAGACCAATGTTGATTGGTTTAATGAAGAATGTGGGAAAGAATGTCAGGAGCACCTGCTCTCTCAAATTGCCCAGCAAATCATTCAGTTGCATCACGACTCTACAGAAAAGTCAAAGAAGAATAAAACCAGATGATTCTCCCAGCCCCTAGGCACAAGTACAAAAAAGATACAACCTACCAAGTCAACAAAGCCCTCCTCACTAAATTTTGGGGGCTTATGGCAACATTGGAAGAGCTATCCCACAGCCTCATCAAGCAACAGCCTTCCAGCCAATATCCGAGATTCCTCCATCACCATTCCTGGGTATGTCCTGTCCCACCGGCAGGAGAAACCCACTGGAGGCCCTTGGCATCATGGACTGGGAAACCTCTTGTTACCGTCCCCACCCTTAGCTGATGGGTCAGGGCTCTTCCATGTTGCACAAAGCAGTGGGAGGCCTAGAAGGTAAAGTGTAGTTTAACATGATCCAAAATAAAATTGAAAAAAGTATAAATATGCATTGACAAAAATTACAGTTGAAAACCTTCTGTGCACAAAAATCACCAAAGCATCTATGGTTCAATACTTCTGATTTGGTTCACAAAGCCACTTCGTGGCCAGAATGTACAATTCCAGAATTACAAACAGCTTATCCACAGTCTACAATCAGGCCGTTCAGCCCAAACAATCTGCTGCTTATATTCCATATGCAGCTCCTCTCACTCAGATTTCCTTTGCCGACTCTGCCTGATATCTGTCTATTTCCCTTCCTCAAATATTCATCAGATCTCCCCCTGTGCCTCTATCACATTCGCACGGAGATCTGGTGGTGACTTAACCTGTTCACCACCGCACCCCAGGTGAGGGGCAAGGTTGAGAAGGCGGGGCCTTCATGAATAACCTCAGCCGGTACGGGAATTGAACCCACGCTGCGGCATGGCTCTGCACCACCAACCAGCTGTCTAGCCAACTGAGCTGACCGACAGTTCTGAAGAGTGCACAGGGACAGGAGGATATTCATGTACATACATCTTTCTAAGCAGTAGGACATGTGAGAGTGCAGTTAACAAACAATATGGGATCTTGGGCTTCACAATTGGAGGTATTGATTACAAATGCAAGGAAGTAATTTTGAACCATTATAAACCTCTGGTGAGGCTACAACTAGAGTATTGTGTCCAGTTCTGGTCACATAAAATAAAACACTGGCATGGATGGCCAATTGGCCTGTTTCTGTGTTGTATGTAAAACTATATTTGTAGCATACAAGGTTTCACTGAAGCCAGAGGAGCAAAATGCCAATTTCTGAGTTACCATACACCTCTCTCCAATCAGCCTGCGGCAGGTTTAGTTTGGATGCGAGCAGGGGCAGAGAGTATGTGGGAGCTGGATTATTCCTTGTGTCTGAATAAAGCTCATAGTCTTACAGTTGAAGTAGATGCTTTATTGTGTGAGTTTGTTCTCTCTCCAGCGCTTATATTAGATGTTACATCTGAGCTGTCTGTCTGTGTCCTGCTCACTAGCTGCCGTTCCTGTGAAGAGTGCACCTTGACTTCTTGTTTGTCTATTAGATACATCTCTGGTGCTCCCTCTAGTGGTTACTTAGTTGTAGTGTATTTACATTAACAACTTGTGTATCTACAGTGATGCATATCACGGCAGGAGCCAAAAAACTGGAAACCCCCTGGCGTAAATTCACATTGCAATTCTCCTAATGGATTGGTCTTCCCACTGTTTGACGGGAAGCTCATTAAAACAGCTGCCCATCGGGGTCCAAATGGGGCATGCCACCTCGCAGGTGATGGGCTCAGAGTGAGAGTGGTTGAATTGAGGAACAGACTTCACCTCTGGGTTGCTGACATCCTGCCCGGTCTGGTGAAGGCAGGTGGCCTGCAGAGCGTGTTATGAGTGTGCCGGCCTGGTGTTTAAATGTGGTGCCGGGACCATGGAACCCGCCAGCTGATGGCCCACCAGGAGAGTTGGAGGAGAACTCGGGTGTGCATAATTAATGAGATTCCAAGCACAGGATCTGACGCGGAATCCTGCAATTCCAGTTAGCGGGAAAGGTACCGCTGGAGCCGCCCACAACCGCACAGTTTCTAAATGGGAGAATTCCACCCGGTGTCTCAAGAACTCGCTAATGATACAATATCTCTCTCATTATCCATCACTTACTGTTTTGTATTTTAGTATTGCCTATTAAAAGCATACCTTTTCACAATCATACTTGTGCAGTTTCAGCATCAAAGACAATATTTAGAATCAATGGCTGGGATTTTACAGCCCTTCTCGCTGGTTGGATGTTCTGGTCTCGCCAAAGGTTGACCCCCCCATGTCAGGAACCCTGGCTGCACGGCTGGCGAGCAACGCAAAATAGACATTGACTTGGGCGAGAGTCAAGGGTTTGGAAGGGGGAAGGGGTGGGGGTTGGGTGAAAATTCCAGCTACGTCTACTGAAATGTAAAGGCCCCAACCTAATCATTGGGCAGAACCCCTGTTAGGCAAATGCCCCCCTTGCCTCAGCATTGTTTTCACCTTCAATGGAAAGGGTTTCGGCCTTGCATTTGGGAGGTGGAAATTCTCAGGGAAATCCTTGCTGATTAGCATCAGACAAAATAACGGGAATCAGAAAGTGGTGTTGGTGAAAGGAGAGGAAAATAGATCGATTGAGGGTAGGCAAAATGAGAGATGAGGGTGGGGAAAGTGGGATTGAAAGGGAAGAGAAAAGGACTGGGGCAGGGACGGGTAAAGTCGCTGATAGAAAGAAAGATAGAAGCTGAGAAAGACACTTTGAGGCGCGGAGGGAAAGCAAACAGGATGGTTCAGCATAATGTTTGGAGGGACAGCGACTTGAACTGAGCGGGTTGGAGGGGGAAAATTAGAGTTTGAATTTGAACTTGAGGAAGAGTACCCTCTGGAATGGGAGAGTGGGGATGGAGTGGGGGGTGTTGGAAGAGAACCTGCCGACACTGTGTCATAATATGCACTCATGCACAGAATGAGGTAAAGACAGGCAGTGACAGACACCCAGGTTAGCCAATCAACACACAGGATAGAACACAACCAATCACCAGACAGAACACTAGAGGGGGGGCTTCCTACTATAAAACACACGAGGCATCAGCAGTCCGCCTCTTTCCACTGGTAACAACTGTAGTGATAGTCAGGGTGTATATATCAGTTAGCACCTTCTACACATGGCTCAGAGCTAGTCTGGTCTAGTTAGTTAGAGTTAACGCACTCAAAGTAGTAGAGTGTCAACCCACAACAAGTTGTGTGCACTGTTACAGAAGTTCAATAAATCGGATTGAACCAACGCCTCAGTTTGGTGTCTGCTTTCCAGTACAACTGCATCCAGTTGCAGTCCGTGTTACCCCAGGGTGAAGAACACAACACACAGGATTGGAGGATGTGTGTAAGGTTGACCAAAGTGTTGGTGGTGAAACAATATTAACGTGTAAAAGGGTCACGAGTTGAATGGGATACTTGAATGGGTTCCTTTGAAGTGACTCACAAAGGGGTCAAATACAAGTTGGAGAAGGATGACTTTGATTAGGAACAATGACCAGACAAGTAACTTTTGAGAGAGGTAAGAGTCTCCTTGCTCCATAGGAAATTCAAAAGTTGCTGGATAAAATAAATTAATTCTAAAATACTAAAATGATTAAAATTGACCCGAATGTATCATGTTAATGAAAATGCAGTTTCCCAGGGAACAAGTCCCTAGAATTGTCCTTAAAAGCACCATTAATTTTCTGTCTCCAATATTTCCTCCCCTGGGTTCAATTTATTCATATTTCTTTCCTCCAATACAAGTGGAGGAACGTCGAATATACCTGCCACTTAATTACACACAACTGCTCACTTTCACATGTCAGAAGCTTATACTCAGAGCCATTCTGGAGCTGTCAGCATTTTTGGGGCTGTTTTATTTTGAACTTGTCGATTAACATTCAAACGATTTTTAGGTTGGCACGTGTAGCTATTGGAGCATAATGGGCGGAATTCTCCGCTCCCGTGGAAAATCGAGAAGGCCGTTGTGAACTCGGCCGAGCTCACCTTATTCACCCCCACCCGGGGGGCTAGGAGCGCCGCTCCGTTATTCTCGGCCGCTGGGCCTTGTTGCTGGCGTCAAGGCCCGGCGCGCCGAGAATGATGCGGCCGGCGCCCCTAATGACGTCAGCCGCGCATGCGCGGTTGCCGTCTTCCCCTCCGCCGCACCGCAAGACGTGGCGACTTGATCTTGCGGGGCGGCAGAGGGGAAAGAATGCGTCCCTTTGAGACACCGGCCCGACGATCGGTGGGCACCGATCGCGGGCCAGTCCCCTCCCGAGCACGGCCGTGGTGCTCACTCCTCTCTCCGCCCCCCACAAGCGCCAAACCAGCGTTTGGCGCCATGTTCACGACTGCAGCGACCAGGTGTGGTTGCCGCCGTCGTAAACCGGTCGCGAACGGCAGGCCGCTCGGCCCATCCGGGTCGGAGAATCGCCGGTCGCCGTTTTTCACGGCGACCGGCGATTCTTCCGAGCGGAGGGCTAGGAGAATCGCGGGGGGCGCCAGGGGGGCGTGTCGTGAGTCGCCCGTCCCTCCCGCGATTCTCCCACCCGGCGTGGGGAGCGGAGAATTGCGCCCAATCTTCCTGGAAGAGTTTAAACATAATTTAAATGATTTGCGGAAATTGAAAATGGACATTACAGCAAATGTTTCGCAAACACTATCTATGCACAAAGGATCTCACACAAGTTGCACAAGTGTACTCAGCCTCCTGATTCATCCTTTGGCTCCTTATATGCTCAGCGAGTGCGATGTGCTGTATATTATTTAAATCCATTCCCACCTTTGGATGTTTTCAACCCCCTTCGCAGAATGTAAATCTCCTGTTAGAGGCAGGTTAAAGACTGAAGCTATTAGACATGTAAAGGGCTGTCAGGCACGAGACGTCTAAATCCCAATGGAATTGGCTTGGCAGGTGCGATGGAATAAAGAGAAAGTTTTCCTTACCGCAAACGTGATCTCAAAAGATGTTTCTGCCTCAGAACAGTTTCAGCCACCATGCATGAAAATAGCCATAACTTGGATGTCAAAAACCATGTCAAAATATACATCGTTTGACATGAATTACGGAGCCTACTTTTGGCAGTGCATTTATGTTTAATGCATTTCTACATTTTCATTATCTGTGGTTCTGGCGTTGTTGCATCAACAGCAAACAACAGAAGCCTGATGTAAAACCAAATGGAGAGACTAAGAATTCAATGCATTAAATTTGCTATGGATGTGTTTCCAGAGCTGTCTCCACAAATGTGTACTTCATTTTAAAAGCTTACCTTCTGGTGTCAGCAGGGTTTAGAACACATACTGCGTTAGAATTCACCAATTGAAACTTCAAGAAAAATCATTTCAAAGTCTCTCCTTGCTCTTGCACCGAACGATGACATTCTCTCTCAACCAAGTATACCAAAGTAAAATGTTATAAAATGGTAATAGTGGTTTTTATAGTGGCATAACAAATCAGGCACAGTGCGTCCCAATAGCAGCATCAATGAAATTACTGGCAATGATGCTCACCTTCTATTTAGCCTGCTTACCACCTTGCAGCCCTGTCCACTTCTCTCATATCACTCTGCATTTCTGAATGGGAAATTAAAAAAAAAAAAATTTAGAGTACCCAATTCATTTTTTCCAATTAAGGGGCAATTTAGCGTGATCAATTCACCTACCCTGCACATCTTTGGGTTGTGGGGGCAAAACCCACGCAAACACGGGGAGAATGTGCAAACTCCACATGGACAGTGACCCAGAGCCGGGATCGAACCTGGGACCTCGGCGCCGTGAGGCAGCAGGGCTAACCCACTGCGCCACCGTCCTGCCCTCCGAATGGGAAATCAATACTCGATGAATGAAACAAAACTATTTCTTCCACTGGAGGAAGGGGTTTTGCCAAAGCCTCCTTCATCGGGGCAAGGGTCTCACCCACCCACTCCTTGAGCGAGGCCATCACCTCCATTCTATGCTTATCAAAGTGTTTCGAAAACAAACACTCCAACTTCCCGCCATCACTTTAGCCGGTTTATCCACCTTAATGGGCACGGACCCACTGGGCGAGCTTACTCTCCCCATCGAGCCTCCCGCTAAACCCCCCACCAAATTCGCTTCAAGTGGACCTTCGCTTGTCCATAATTCCCTGTATTCGTCTTCTGGGTTTTCAACACCCTTTAGTTGCCTTAAACGTTCCCACGAATGATCATATGAAATTTTCCGCAAGGCCAGCATTTATTACCCATCCCTAATTGCCCTTGAGTAGGTGCCTGTGAACCACCTTCTTGAACTGCTGCAGTCCATGTGGTTTAGGTACACTGCAGCACTGTTAAGGAGCGAGTTCTTGGCTTTTGGCTTAGCGACAGCCAAGAAATGGCGATATATTTCCGAGGCAGCTTGGCATGTGGGTCAGAGGGGAACTTGCAGGTGGTGGTGTACCCATGCATCTGCTGCCCATGTTCTTCTAAATGGTAGAGGTCGTGGGTTTGAAAATGAAATGAAAATGAAAATCGCTTATTGTCACAAATGAAGTTACTGTGAAAAGCCCCTCGTCGCCACATTCCGGCGCCTGTTCGGGGAGGCTGCTACGGGAATTGAACCGTGTTGCTGGCCTGCCTTGGTCTGCTTTAAAAACCAGCTATTTAGCCCAGTGTGCTAAACCAGCCCCTGGTTTGGAAGGTGCTCACCAAGCTGCCTTGGTGGGTTGCTGCAATGCATCTTGTAATGTATTTTATGGTGGTAAACAATGCTTCCACGATGCATTGGTGGTGGAGGGAGTGAATGTTCTTTCTTTTAAATTTAGAGTAACCAATTATTTGTTTTCAATTAAGGGGCAATTTAGTGTGGCCAATCCATCTAACCTCCACATCTTTTGGGTTGTGGGAGTGAAACCCACGCAGACACGGGGAGAATGTGCAAACTCCACACAGACTGTGACCCGGGGCCGGGATCGAACCCGGGTCCTCGGCGCCGTAGGCAGCAGTGCTAACCGCAGCACCACCGTGCCGCCCTGAGGGAGTGAATGGTGAAAATTGCAGATGGTGTGCCAGTCAAGCGGGCTGCTTTGTCCTGGATGGTGTCAAGCTGTGTTGTTGGAGCTGCACTCATCCAGGCAAATGCAGTGTATTCCATCACACTCCTGACTTGAGCTTTGTGGCTGGTGGACCGGTTTTGGGTAGTCAGGAGGCGAGTTCCTCGCGACAGAATTCCCCATCTTTGAGCTGTTCATGCAGCCACAGTATTCACATGGTTGGTCCAGTTCAATTTCTGGTCAATGGCAGCCCCCAGGACTGAAAAATCCCACCCTTTAATTAAGCAAGTAAATTATCTCCCAAGAATGAGAACTCTGGTCAAGCAACACAAATTATTTCGTGTCAATGGGAAATAAGTTAATTATATCTCTACTCCCATCCCTCGAGCTGACGTTGGTGAGATTGTTGCTCTTTGATTGAGATATTAAAATTGCTTCATAAGGAAAACCAATTAGCACGACCCGCGTGATCAGAAAGAAATTCTTGAAAATGGTCTTCGCGTTCACCAATGTTTTATTACGACATTGGCCCACTCTACAAATTAGTAAATAAATACTGAGCCTCGATATTAAAGAGTAAAATATTCTGAGGGCGTGTCAATTATCAAAAAACAATCGATGATCGGAGGGGTAAATATTTGATAAGCTGAAATAAATTAAACATTCATCTGTAAAGCATTACTTTAAAAAGCCTTCCTGTTTGTCATGTGGGAACAGCTAGTTACAAGGGGGTTTTGGCAAGCAAGTTTATATCAGGTTCAGAGCCACCATCCTGTATAGAAACTTCAGAAAGAAACATCTTCAACATTAATTTTCTTACCTCCATGAAATGGACTCTAAGTCATTCCATGTCTGCAATAGAAAAGTCAAGGGATTAAATCGACCTTGCTGAATCGACTCTTGATTCAATAGACAGGGCACACAGTTCATCTACTGTGAGCAACCTGCTAGGCAGACGCCCGATAGTCTAGCCATGATTGGATATCGTGTGCGGAGATAAAAATCACACATTTGGAACACACCCTGCTTTGGTGTAATTGCTTTTTTCCCCAAAGTAACCCCCCACCCCCCCCCCCCCCCCCCTCCTCTTTTAAGTCTCACCCTTCCCCAAAAATATTATTTCCTCTTTTTAAAATGTTTCCTCGGCACCGACAGCCAAACTAGACCTGATCCAAGAAGCCCCTTTTCAGGGTTGAGTCTGAACAGCGAGCCATAAAGGCCATTCAGACATGAGACACATCACATCAGAGCCAGATCTTGTCCAGTGCTCACAGCTTTTCAGCAGAAAGTCAGGGAGTCTGATAGGTGAGAGAAGTCTGTTTCTTTCCTTCCCTCGTCGTGTATAAATCGATTGTGCCTTCAGTGTTGGCCAAGCTAAGATAAGCCAACTCATAATAGACATGGTAGGGTGGAATTTCAAGTAATTAACTTGGGATCAGTCTGCTGGTTGGAAAACTTGTGTTGTTTCTGAGGGTGAAGCTCAAATGGATTAAGAGCTCCAGGCGCTTATCTGGGGAGCAGGGGGTGAAAATCTACCCCTCCTCCAGAGTTTCCAGCCAATTGAAGTCATCAACTCCCCATTGCCGGCAGTACTACCAGAGGCTGTGTCTGCTGTTGGTAGTGCGCCCGGGGAGAGGGCTAGGATTGTCAAAGAGTTAGCCACAGGTGAGTTGAGGACAGGATGAGAGGACGGGGGGTGGGGGGGGGGGGGGGGGGTCACATAGAGAGGGGCCGTGAATGAGGGGGACATGGGTCAGAAGCAAGGGCAGAGGTCTGGCGTTCAGTAGCCATCATCCTCTCCAAAGCTATCTCCCTAAACGCCTTTGAAAGAAGGACCCCTCCATCCCAGAAGGCCAAGGTAATCCCTGTAAGGTAGGCCCGGTGGCTTCCTGGCGGCATTGGGAAAGCTGTGCCACTTGCATGTAACCCCTGAAACGTCACTAAATCTGGTGGGTTGAGGTAGAATTGGCATCAAGTGGCTCAACAAGCTGAACTGGTCACCCGCCAGTAACATGCTCGTCTCCCCCATAGGGCTGTTCCAACCTCAAACTTAAAGGTGGGAAGTTTTCCCACCGCTGGGAGACCAATGTACAGCCTTTCTTGGTCAAATGGGCCTGGCAGTCCCATTTCACACTGCAATGAACTACATTAAACCCAGGCTGAGATCAAATATGAGACTTTCCTGCTTGCAAAGCTCAATAGCTCAACAGGCAGAAGTAACAGTCATCCGGGGGGATCAAATGGTTAGTTTTTTTTCGCTGTAACTTTAAAAATGTCAAGTCTACCTCCAATGAAGAACCGAATTCAGCGCAATTTATGCAAAATCCTCCTGGTTGTTTCTGTTAAAATCTTCCATAGAAGTAAAATTTGATAATCTGAGCGGCTTTGAATATTCATTTATCGTGCAACACTCTGCAAATTAACTTTTTTTGCTCCATGATTTTCTTGGCTCCGTGTCAGCTCCTTATGTCACCAATCATAGAAAAAATAATTAAGGCAAGATCTCTTGATTAGTATTTCTTAATAAATTGGGTGGAAGAGGCATGTCACGTAACCATTGAATGATGAAGGCTGTCTGTTCCAAAAGGAATATATTTAATTGTTTTGCTAAATCACTGTTTCCTCTTGTGCAAAATATTTGTGTAGTTCCTTCTGGTTATTTCTGCGATAAAGTAAAGTTTATGAACGTTCTTGTTCAGGGCAGCATGATGGCACAATGGTTAGCACTGCTGCCTCATGGCGCCGAGGACCCGGGTTCGATCTCAGCCCCGGGTCACTGTCCGTGTGGAGTTTGCCCATTCTCCCCGTATCTGCGTGGGTCTCACCCCCACAACTTAAAGATGTGCTGGGTGGAGTGGCCCTGCTAAATTGCCCCTTAATTGGGAAAAAAAAAGAATTGGGCACTTTAACTTTTCAAAAAAATGAATGTTCTTGTTCAATTTGAGTAGACGTGGCACTGCTGATGTACTTACACGCCAAGTCATCCATGTTCTGAAATGTTCTGAGTCTTTGCTTGTTGTTACATTGTAATTTTTAGTCTTCCCATCCTCCAAAACATATTTCTGCACTATCAATGTTGTAGTTGCTAAATGATTATCGTGGATACCAAACTAACCATTTGTTGAAAAACAGCAGTAATTTTTTCACCAGCTATTTGCTAAATGAACTGCCCAGTGTAGCATTAAGCTAAATACCGAAGTTCAATCCCCCAGTTTCTTTTCCCTTTGCTGGCAGGTGAACATTGCTGTCAAGGTTGCCCATCCCATAAGAAGCGGTGGTGAGCTGCCTTCTTGAATTGCTGAAGTCCATATGGAGTAGGCAGTCTGCAGTGCTGTTAAGGAGGGAGTTCCAGGACATTGGCCCAGTGTCAGTGAGGAACGACGATATATTTCCAAATCAGGATGGTGCATGGCTTGGTGGGGAACTTGCAGATGGCGGTGTCCCCATGCTCCAGCTGTCCTTGTCCTGGGTGGTACAGGTTGTGCATTTGGAAGGTGATTTTGAAGATGCCTTTGCAAGTTGCTGCAGTGCATCTTGTAGATGGTGCATACTGCTGCCACTGTGCACCGGTGGTGGAGGCAGTGAATGTTTAAGGTACTGGGAGGGGTGTCAATTAAGCAGGCAGCTTTATAATGGATGGTACCAAGCTTCTTCAGTGTTGCTGGAATTATACTCAACCGGGTAAGTGGAGAGTGTTCCATCATACTTCTGTCTTGTAGATGGTGAACAGAATTTGGAGAGTCAGGAGGTCAGTTGCTCGCTGTAGAATTGTCAGCCTCTGCCTGCCCTTGAAGCCACAGTATTTATATGGCTAGCCCAGTTCAGTTTCTGGTCAATGGTGACCCCACGGACGTTGATAGTGATGATTCAGTAATGGCAATGCCATAGAATGTCATGGAGAGATGGTTAATACCTCGCCTCGTACTTGTGTGACCGAATATTGGGCGGGATTTACCAACCAACCCGCTACGTGTTTTTCGGCGGCAGAAGCGACCCGCCAATGGGATATTCTGGTCCCATTGTTGTCAACAGATTTCCCATTAACTGCACCCCTCGTCGTCGGGAAACCTGTGCACCGTGGGTGGGACCGGACTATCCCACCGGTGTGGACAGCTGGTAGGTTCCACCCTCTACTTGCAACTTACCAGGCCCAAAGCTAAATGTTACCCAGGTTTTGCTGCACACGGACATAGCCATCTTCACTTTGTGAGGAGTCACAAATTATACTAAAGTAGTGATCTCAGCCAGGTTAGTTAAACTTGACACGATAAGAATGCTATAAATGACATTAGTATTCCTGGCCTATGGAAGGAAAAATTGCCTGCTTGCAATCTGCAGAGCTCACATCAAGCAATACTGATTCAAGTTAACTTCCAGTTAATATTAATGGAATTCTATGAAAAATCCCAGTGGAAGCAATTAGTTCCACAGTCCCATTTTGTTCCTTAGTCAAACACAAAGGTGAATGATAGCACCTTGCGTTACTGGGCATGGAGGCCTGAGGCACACTCCATTCCTGATTCACCCACCTCAATGCAGCTGGTGTCATGGAAGCCTGTGCATCAAATATGTAGAAGGTTCATTAAGGACCAGTTTGGGAGGCACTGTGAAAGTGTGACTGAGTGCCTTTAGTGAGTGAATGGCCGTTTGGAATGGAGGGAGGCCTGTTCTACAAATACTGCCACATTATTCCCAAGTGGTCCTCTTTTTGTTAGAGGTTTAATTTTCACACCAATGCACCCTGCATCTTTGTCTGCAGAGGCCAATATTTTCAACAAGGACGTTGTTGGCTTTTGTTTTTTTTTAAATTTAGAGTACCCAATTATTTTTTTCAAAATAAGGGGCAATTTAGCATGGCCAATCCACCTAACTTGCACATCTTTAGGTTGTGGGGGTGAAACCAATGCATACACGGGGAGAATGTGGAAACTCCACACAGACAATGACCCAAGGCCGGGACTGAACCTGGGTCCTCAGTACCGTTGGAAGCTGTGCTAACCACTGTGCCACCGTGCCGCCCTAATTGTTGTCCATGATATGCAAGAAATAAAATGGTTGCACATTACACCCGACATTTAATATAATAATCTTTATTTAATGTCACAAGAAGGCTTACATTAACACTGCAATGAAGCCACTGTGACAATCCCTTAGTCGCCACACTCTGGCGCCTGTTCGGGCACACCAAGGGAGAATTTAGAGTGCCCAATTCACCTAACAAGCATGTCTTTTGGGACCTGTGGGAGGAAACCCACGGAGACACGGCGAGAACGTGCAGACTCCGCACAGGCTGTGACCCAAGCCGGGAATCGAACCCGGGACCCTGGTGCTGTGAAGCACCGGTGCTAACCACTGTGCTACCATTCAGCCTAGGTGATGTGGTGCTCCCACTATTTCTTAGTCTACGCAGCAGAAACACAAACTACACGAGGTAATTAAGTTGACCTTGCATCATGGTGCAACGTCAGCTCGTTTGGGTGCAAGCAGGGCAACGTCTCAAGAATAAATCTCCCCGTGCAGAGAACCCGCATTGACATAATCCGTGCTCATGCCTCTGTCTTAAACTAATCTTCTTCCAAGTCATTTTACCACTTGTCCCAATGACATTGAAAATAAGAGGAATCCAAAATGTATAAGTCGGATGTTTCATATGATCTCTGATAATTTGTTTTCTGCAGCAGTTTGCCACCACTCTCTATAGGGTAATTCGGGATGAGCAATAAATGCTGGCCTTGCCAGAAGAATAAATTTAGGAAAAGGCTAACCACCATGTTTGAATTAGCAACAACTCTTTCAATTCCAAAAAGATAAAACAGTGTTTGCTTGCTTGCTTGTACCTCTGCTAAAATGTAATATTCATGACTTTGTGCGTCAGGCAGCACAAGGTTCTATGAAGTGTTAAGTGATTGACACAACAAGAAATACTGTGGTACAGTGGTTTCATTACCGTGCAGGACAGGTAACTCTGGTAAAATAATTTGACAGCTCAGTGACAGTAATATGCCTAATAAAGCCTGGCCGGGAAACACTGCTTCAAAATTATCAGCACTCTTAGCCCCCAGCAGTTTTCTAATGAACCCTTCCTCTGCCTCTACCGTAGCCACTACCTTCCAATAGATGATGCTCGAAGTGGCATCAATCAGGCCTCCAACAGTAATATGTCTGAGCATCGAGAGTGCTTTCGAAGGACAAAACAACATTTACACTGTGGCGGAAGTGGGATATTCTCACGGTTCTTTTCTTCCACGAACAAGTGAACTAAATATCACAGCAGATTACAAACTCAGAATCACAATCACATTTCATGTTCTGTACAGCTTTTACTTCCCCGTGACTTACGCATATTGTCTAGATTTACAAAGAGTTGTAAGGAGCCTTTTTAGAAAGTACCCTTTTTAGTCTACAAATCAACCTTTTTGGCAATGATAGTTTTCCTATCTTCATAATCCTCTCTGCTGTCGATATCATCTCTTTTTTGAGAAAGAGGAAAGTATGTTCCCAACATCAGCGCCCATATCTTAAAATGGCTGCTGGTAAATAAAGCAGAATCTATCGTACTGAATGGTACTTCGGGACAGATCACACAATGGCTCACCAACTCCGGAGGAGCTAGATTGAATTTTGTCATCCTAAATTATCCTAAATACAAAGGAAATTAATAATATAATAATAAGCTTTGTCACAAGTAGGCTTACATTAACACTACAATGAAGTAACTGTGAAAAGCCCCTAGTTGCCACATCCCAGCGCCTGTTCGGGTTCACAGAGGGAGAATTCAGAATGTCCAATTCACCTAACAAGCACATCTTTCGGGACTTGTGGGAGGAAACCGGAGGAAACCCACGCAGACACAGGGAGAACGTGCAGACTCCGCACAGACAGTGACCCAAGCCGGGAATCGAACCAGGGACCCTGGAGCTGTGAAGCAGCAGTGCTACCCACTGTGCTACCGTGCTGCCCCAGAGAATAGAGCTTTACTTGTACTCCTCGCATGAATCCAACATAAGTTGAATATTGAGAGGTGGAAAAAAGGAACACTACAAAACTGCACCACTCAAGCAACTGCAAACTGCACCCCTCAAGCTGCTGAGTAAAACTCAGCCACTGCAAGAAGTCTGAGTGGAATGGAAGTGGGAACATCCCTCGCTCCCACCACCACCTAGTTGGCAGTCCAAATTCACGAGTGCTGGAACTCTGGTAATCTAAGCAAGTTTGGCAATTAGGGATAATAGCAGCTTAAATGGACACCGCCATTCTGCTGCAATTACTATGACATGATGAGTGACTGGAGATCTGCAATTAGGAATAGAATGGAGAAGATTTGTAACGCAGGTGATGTTTAGCTGAGAAAAAGTTACAAAGAATGATTGGCACAAAAGCATCACGATTTTTAAAGTCAAACAATTTAATTTTTAGCAGAAATGACTGAAAATGTATGCATCAAACTAAATAATAAATTACCAAAGTACAGGTAGCCTCAGGGGCCAATGGATCAGCAAGATTGAAAAGCCGAGCACAAAACAGTGACACCCTTTATGGTCATATTTTCTTGTCAAATTTTCAAAAAAGAGATCATTATCACAAGGAGCATTTATTAACAGCGGCATTAGACAGTGCAAATTCACATATTTTATAACTGAGAAATTGATTATGGCTTAAACTGGATGCAGTGGCAGATAAATGTATCATTTCCTGAAGTATTCAGAACATCGTGGGGACAGATTTTGGTTTTAGAATGTGGAATGCTTTCTACTTCAGGAACCCTATGTGAACATCAAGTTCTGCCAGCTCAGGTATCACATAATCAGATCCAATATAAAACCTCAGCACTCTGCCCCAAAGTACCCTAGTCTCAGCATCAGACAAGCAACACGGCTACACCAATGTGCCATTCTCCCATTTATGGCACCAGCCATATTATGATCTTAATGCCCATTAAGAAGTGAATTGAGACAATAGGTTCATTACAAGCTGCAGACAGAGGGGATGTTCATTCTGTCAGTTTGGGATGGATTTGAACCCAAGATTAGCCCATGTCTAATCCACTACACTATTCAGTTCCTTTACGTAAAAGAGACATTTTGGGGGAAGGCAGAGGTGTAGTGGCAGCGACACGGCAGCTGGAGGAATTCAAATTCAATTCATAAAATCTGGAATTGAAAGTTAGTCTCAAACTATCGTCGATTGTCAGAAAACACCATCTGGTTCACTAAGGCCTCTTCAGAAAGGAAATCTGCAATCCTTACCTGGTCTGATCCATATGTGACTCCAGGCACACAGCAATGTGGTTGACTCTTTACTGCCCTCTGAAATGACTGAGCCAACCACTCAGTTCAAGAGCAATTAGAAACGGGCAACAAATGCTGGGCCTCGCCATGACACACACATCCCATTAAAGAAGAAAAAAAACTTTAGATTAAGGTATACACATAGATTGTTCTGGTTATCACGCATGACGGTTAACGCTGAGAACTCAATAGGATCCAGGATGGGACGTCCATTGGCAGCCAGCTGATCAATTTGGTACATATCAAAAGAAGGTAAGGCACGCTCTGCAAGAAATTCTCAGTGTAACAACACTGGAAATGCGGTTATAATTTTACGAGACATAGCGCAGAGGACATCTTCCCTGTTGTGAGTGGAATTTGCCACTTACAGGGGTGATTCTGTGCTGGAATAATGCAAAACCGCCCGACTCCCTGACCATCCTTGTCGACTTCAATTTGTTTCACACAAGCTTTCACTCCCCCTTGGGTGCGCCAGGTCACCTCTTTAGCAAGATGATGATCCTAACCAATCTATCTGAACAGCCTTTCTGTGTTTCCATTAGATCAAATCAGTGAGCTAGCTCCAAATGGCAGGGCCTCGCTTCATTTTGACATCTATACAGATTGATAGCAGGATAGTTCAGTGACTGGAATGCATGACAGAATCTAGACATCTCAAACATAAATAATCTGACAAACTATCTCCCCCCCTCCCCCCCCCCCCCCCCCCCTCCCCCCAAATGAAGCTGCGGCATTTTAACAAAGCCTTCTGCCTTCCTTAATATATTGCTACCTTGGAACCAACTCTTAACACTTATGATTTTCTCTGCAATACGAACAGGGAAAGTGGCTCATCATTTAAAATAGAATCTACGAGACACGCCTGGTACGGAATTGATGACAGATTCCTGCGATTTTAATTATAAAACTCAAATTAACGTAAACTTACACCACAGGTCCAGGCTGCACTGATGCCAATTTTATTTCCGAATATTTTACAAGATAATGTCACTGAGTTTATGCAGGCGATGAGATCTCAAAGGGTTTATGTAATGTCAAGAAACTTGAATAGTTATCACCAACATCTGATATATCCTCGATGTGAGACAGCTTCAAAACATTAAAAAGAATAAATGATTGTGTATTAACATAAAAATATCTGTAGGCCGAAGCAATTTTAGAAGCATAAGGGATAATAGCTGAAAAGTAACAAAATGCAGAATATCAGACAATTCAAGTAGAGGTCATTGATGGGAATACCCTCGTTGGCGAGAATGATTTCTAATTTTAGTCCTGCTTACAGTGACATGCAGAACATTTCTCTTTATTTTGAAACATAATAATAATATTAATAATCACTTATTGTCACAAGTAGACTTCAATGAAGTACTGTGTAAAGCCCCTAGTCGCCACATTTTGCCGCCTGTTCGGGGAGGCCGGTACGGGAATTGAACCCGCGCTGCTGGCCTCGTTCTGCATTACAAACCAGCTGTTTAGCCCACTGTGCCAAACCAGCCCCTGGGTGGAATGATGGGAGTTATTGGTAACTCACTCCGTTCTTTGTACCAATTAAGCTACATTTCACTTGGACTTTTGCATCGTTCTGCCATCGCACTCATTGGAAATATTGAGAAGGTAATTATCATGACCCCGCCTCACCCATTACAATCAATGGTGCTTCCCAATTTTCCATAATTGGCACCAGTATTTATGCCAATGCCACTTAGATTCAAAACTGTTACTGCTAGAGACTGGCAGTCGCTTGGTTAATTGCCCTGGAGTGCATTCTCTGTCTGATTGCATTTAAATGCTGCGCTAATGGGGTTGCCAAACGGGAAGCTACTGTGTTGGCAGATTGGGACTTATTGAAAGGCCGTAAATATTGCTGCATGATTTTTGACGCATTTGCTGTTGCTGATGCGCTATTCCATGTGATTGCTCCAAAGCGACAATTCAACAATTAAACGTCGGTAGGTGCACAAATGTTTAATCCACGGTGGACGAAATCGAGCATCAGCGGGACAGCCTGAACTGAAGTGATGGAAAGTACGGGGGTGGGGGGAGGGGGGTGCGGGGGCAGTGGCAGCACTGCCTCTGGTTTTCCACTGTGCTTTCTCTGGCATAACCTTATTAGAAATTCAGGAAGGTAATCACAATTTATGACAAACTGGATAGCAACATTTGTGGCGTCATGTTGCCGAACTCGATGTTACAAGAAAGGCTAGGCCACCATATCAGTGAGAGGGCAGTAAAGACAGTAATACGGATCAGTAATCAGGTAACATATCCAAACTGTTCAAGCTTTGCTCCCATAGCATAAAGTCGCCATAGTCCCAGATGACCGGAGGCTGCTTCCCCCTTTGAGGGGGAGAGCTGACTGGTGGTGATTTAACCTGAGGATCACCACACCTCAGGCCTGGGGCAGGGCCAAAAAGGCCTTTCATGAATAACCTCAGCCGGTACGGGCATTGAACCCACGCCGTTGGCCTCACTCTGGACCAAAACCAGCTATCCAGCCCATTACATACAGCACCTTGTAGCCCCCATTTCCTTTCTATCTGTTTTGAAAACTCGATTCAAAGCATAGAAGCAATCTAACAAAAAGCACATCAAATTAGATTTAAGATTAATTTCAACGCCCGGAGGCAGGGATTCATGATATGATTTATTACCTAACACAGTAAACCTTTCTCGATGCGATAATATAAATTTCACATTAATAAAATATTTACAAAGTTACAATTCCACCCAAGTAGCTGGAAAGTAGGCTATTAAAATATTGACAAATACTTAATATAGTTGTATGAAATTCCTGTATCAGACTTCCGGTTACGGCTATGCAGAGCTAAGCCGCACGTTCGGCAGCTCCCGCTTTAAGAGGACAAGCGGGCTCTTTTAAGGGCCCCAAATGGTGATGATTCGATGATTCCCGGTGGATAAAGGGGTCTGGAGCAAAACCCCCCGGGATTTATGGTGCGGACTCGAAGTGGGGCGAGGAGAAAAACGGTAGCAGCTCCCCTGGAAAAGCGGGGGAAGGTGGACAAAATGGCGGCCAGTGGAGCCCCTGAGGAGTGGAGGAAGTGGGCTGAGGAGCAGCAGGCGGCCCTTCTGCGCTATTTTACGGAGCTGAAAGGGGAGTTGTTGGAATCCCTGAAGGTGACGACGAGTAAGCTGCTGGAGACCCAGACAACCCAGGGTGCAGCGATACTTGAGTTGCAGCAGCAGGCCTCTGAGCGCAAGGAGGAGGTTTCGGCCCTCGTGGGGAAGGTGGAGATACATGAAGCGCTTCATAAAAAGTGGCAAGATCGGTTCGAGGAGATGGAGCTTCGGTCACGGAGGAAGAACCTGCGGATCCTGGGCCTCGAGGAAGGGCTGGAGGGGTCGGACCTGCCGGCCTATGTGGCCGTGATGCTGAACTCGCTGGTGGGGGCAGGATCCTTCCATCTGCCCCTGGAGCTGGAGGGGGCCCACAGAGTACTGGCTAGGCGGCCTAAGGCGAATGAACCCCCGCGGGCGGTGCTGGTGCGGTTCCATTGGTTCAGTGACCGGGAGTGTGTTCTCCGATGGGCCAAGAAGGTGAGGGGTAGTAAGTGGGGGAATTTGGTAGTGTGTATCTACCAGGACTGGAGTGCGGAGGTGGCCAAGCGGAGAGCCGGGTTTAACCGGACGAAGGCGCTGCTCCACGGAAAGCAGGTGAAGTTCGGCATGTTGCCGCCTGTGCGCCTGTGGGTCACCTACAAGGACCGGCATCACTACTTTGAGTCCCCGGAGGAAGCGTGGGCCTTTGTGCAGGCTGAAAAGCTGGACTCGAACTAGAGATTGGGGGCTGTGGGAGTTTTTCTATTTCTGTATAATTGTCTATGCTGTAGCGGGCTACTCTGTTTGTTTCTGTTTTTTCTCTCGCTTTCGGACGATGTGGGTTATGGTTTTGTGTTCTAAGGGGGGTACTGGGGTTTGTGGTTGATCTGTGTCTTTGTTTGTATGGAGTTGGTGGTTGGGTTGGGACTGCGGTTTGGGAGCTGCGTTGGTGGGGTGGGGCAGTGGGAAAGCGCGGGCTTCTCTCTGGTTTCCCACGCTGCGGGACGAGGGGGTGGAGTTGGTGGCGAGGGGCCTGGTTATGAGACCGGGTTTCCCGCGCTGAAGCGGTGCCAAGCAGCTGATGCAGGGGAGGAGGGGGGACCTCATATCGGGAGGAGTCGGAGTTAGAGCGGGAGCTGCCGGGGTCAGCAGAAGTCAGCTGGCTCACGGGAGTACAGTGGAGGGAGAGTCGCTGCTAGGAGGGGTCCTAGCCTGGGGGGGGGGGGATATCGGGTTGCTGCTGGATTGGCCAGGGAGGAGTTGGTGCGGATCGGGGGGGTCGGGGTGAGGTTCTATCGCCGTGGGAAACGGGCCGAATGGGTGCTGGCCAGGGGCGAGCAGTCATGGGCTATGGCTAGTCGACGGGGGGGGGGGGGGGGGGGGGGGGGGGGGGTGCCCCCTGGGGGGGGCGGGGTGCCCCCTGGGGGGGGCGGGGTGCCCCCTGGGGGGGGGGGGCGGGGTGCCCCCTGATCCGGCTGATTACGTGAAACGTGAGGGGGTTGAATGGGCCGGTTAAGCGGGCCCGAGTGTTTTCGCATCTGAAGGGGCTGAAGGCGGACGTGGCCATGCTCCAGGAGACCCACCTGAAGGTGGCGGAGCAGGTCCATCTGAGGAAGGGGTGGGTGGGGCAGGTTTTCCACTCAGGGCTCGGCTCGAAGAACCGGGGGGGTGGCGATCCTCGTAGGGAAGAGGGTGGCGTTTGAGGCGTCTGAGGTTGTGGCTGGTAGTGGCGGCAGATATGTGATGGTGAGCGGTAAGCTGCAGGGGGAGAGGGTGGTGTTAGTTAATGTGTACGCCCCAAATTGGGATGATGCTGGTTTCATGAGGCGTATGTTGGGCCGCATTCCTGGCCTGGAGGTGGGGGGCTTGATCATGAGGGGGGACTTCAATACGGTGCTGGATCCCCTACTGGATCGTTCTAGTTCAAGTACAGGCAGGAGGCCGGCGGCGGCCAAGGTGTTGAGGGGGTTTATGGACCAGATGGGAGGAGTGGATCCCTGGAGGTTCGGGAGGCCGAAGGCTCGGGAGTACTCTTTTTTCTCCCATGTGCACAGGGTGTATTCCCGCATTGATTTCTTTGTTTTGAGTAGGGGACTGGTCCCGAGGGTGGAGGATGTCGAGTATTCGGCTATTGCGATTTCGGACCATGCTCCGCATTGGGTGGATCTGGAGATGGGGGAGGTGCGGGACCAGCGCCCGCTTTGGCGTCTGGACCTGGGGTTGTTGGCTGATGAGGAGGTGTGTAGGAGGGTTCCGGGATGTATCGAGAGGTACCTCGAGGTCAATGATACTGGGGAGGTCCAGGTGGGGATGGTGTGGGAGGCTCTGAAGGCAGTGATTAGGGGGGAGCTGATCTCCATCCGAGCCCACAGGGAGAGGGGGGAGAGGAGGGAGAGGGAGAGACAGGTAGAGGAGCTGTTGAGTGTGGATAGGAGGTACGTGGAGGCCCCGGAGCAGGGATTGTTGGGGGAGCGGCGTAGCTTGCAGGCCAAGTTTGATTTATTGACCACCAGAAAGGCGGAGACACAGTGGAGGAAGGCGCAGGGAGCGGTCTATGAGTATGGAGAGAAGGCGAGCAGGATGCTGGCGCACCAGCTTTGTAAGCGGGACGCGGCTAGGGAGATTGGTGGAGTGAAGGATAGAGATGGGAAGGTGGTGCGGCAGGGGGCAGAGGTCAATGAGGTCTTTAGGGACTTCTATAGGGAACTGTACCGGTCGGAGTCGCTGGCGGTGGGAGGGGGAATGGAGAGTTTTTTGGACAGGCTCCGATTTCCAAGGGTGCAGGAGGAGCAGGTGGAGGGACTGGGGGCGCCGATCGAGTTGGAGGAGCTGGTCAGTGGGATTGGCCATATGCAGTCGGGGAAGGCGCCGGGACTGGATGGGTTCCCGGTTGAATTCTATAAGAAATATGCGGACCTGCTGGGCCCCCTGTTGGTTAGGACCTTCAACAAGGCATGGGAGGGGGTGTTCTGCCCCCGACGATGTCTCGGGCACTAATTTCCCTGATCCTGAAGCGTGATAAGGACCCCTTGCAGTGCGGATCATACAGGCCGATTTCACTGCTGAATGTAGACGCCAAGTTGCTGGCGAAGATCTTGGCCACTAGAATAGAGGACTGGGTGCCGGGGGTGGTACATGAAGATCAGATGGGTTTTGTGAAGGGGAGGCAGCTGAACACTAACGTGCGAAGGCTGCTAAATGTGATAATGATGCCGGCAGCAGAAGGAGAGGCGGAGATTGTGGTGGCATTGGATGCAGAGAAGGCATTTGACAGGGTTGAGTGGGGGTACTTGTGGGAGGTGTTGGAGAGGTTCGGGTTGGGGTGGGGTTTATTAAATGGGCGAGGTTGCTGTACGAGGCCCCGATGGCGAGCATAGCGACAAATGGGAGGAGGTCCGAGTACTTCAGGCTCCACCATGGGACGAGGCAGGGGTGCCCCCTGTCCCCCTTGCTTTTTGCGCTGGCAATTGAGCCTCTTGCCATGGCTCTCAGGGAGTCGAGGAGGTGGAGGGGTTTGGTGCGAGGTGGGGAGGAGCACCGAGTGTCGCTGTATGCGGACGACTTGCTGTTGTATGTAGCAGACCCGGTGGGGGGAATGCCGGAGGTGATGGAGATTCTTGCTGAGTTCGGGAGTTTCTCGGGATATAAATTGAACCTGGGCAAGAGTGAGCTGTTTGTCGTACACCCGGGAGATCAGGAGGAGGGGATTGGTAGGCTCCCGCTAAAGAGGGCGGTGAGGAGTTTTAGGTACCTGGGGGTTCAGGTGGCTAGGAGCTGGAGTCTCTGCACAAGCTCAATTTTACTAGGTTGGTGGAGCAGATGGAGGAGGAATTTAAAAGGTAGGACATGCTGCCGTTGTCGTTGGCGGGTAGAGTACAGTCCATTAAAATGACGGTGCTCCCGAGGTTTTTATTTTTGTTTCAGTGCCTCCCCATTTTTGTTCCGAGGGCCTTTTTTAGGAGGGTGAACAGCAGCATTCTGGGATTTGTTTGGGCGCACGGGGCTCCGAGGGTAAGGAGGGTCTTTTTGGAGCGGGGCAGGGATAGAGGGGGGCTGGCGCTGCCCAACCTCTCTGGGTTCTATTGGGCGGCTAACGTTTCGATGGTACGTAAGTGGGTAATGGATGGGGAGGGGGCAGCATAGAAACAGATGGAGATGGCGTCCTGTGGAGGCACGAGCCTGAAGGCACTGGTAACGGCGCCGCTGCCGCTCCCTCCAACGAGGTACACTACGAGCCCGGTGGTGGCGGCTACCCTCAAAATTTGGGGGCAGTGGAGGCGACACAGGGGGGAAGTGGGGGCTCTGTGGAGGCCCCGCTGCGGGGGAACCACCGATTTGTCCCAGGGAACATGGATAGCGGGTTCGTGGGGTGGCACAGGGCGGGCATTAGGAAGTTGGGAGACCTGTTTATTGACGGGAGGTTCGCGAGCCTTGGTGAACTGGAGGAAAAGTTTGAACTCTCCCCGGGGAATATGTTCAGGTACCTTCAGGTCAAGGCGTTTGCTAGGCGACAGTTGGAGGGTCGGGGGTGGGAAGGTGTCTGACATCTACCAGGTAATGCAGGAGGTGGGGGAGGCATCGGTAGAGGAGCTGAAGGCTAAGTGGGAGGTGGAACTGGGGGAGCAGATTGAGGAGGGGACATGGGCGGACGCCCTGGAGAGGGTGAACTCCTCCTCTTCATGTGCGAGGCTTAGTCTCATCCAGTTCAAGGTGCTGCACCGGGCCCACATGTCCGGATCTAGGATGAGTAGGTTCTTTGGGGGCGAAGACAGGTGTGTCAGGTGTTAGGTGTGTCGCTGGGGAGTCCAGCGAACCATGCCCATATGTTCTGGGCATGCCCGGCACTGGAGGTGTTCTGGAAGGGGGTGACAACCTAGGACGTTGTCGAGGGTGGTGGGATCCAGGGTCAAACCAGGCTGGGGACTCGCAATATTTGGGGTTGGGGTGGAGCCGGGAGTGCAGGAGGCGAAAGAGGCCGATGTCTTGGCCTTTGCGTCCCTAGTAGCCCGGCGGAGGATTTTGCTGCAGTGGAAAGATGCGAGACCTCCGAGTGTGGAGACCTGGATCAATGACATGGCGGGATTCATTCAGCTGGAGAGGGTCAAATTCGCCCTGAGGGGTTCGGTACAAGGGTTCTTTAGGAGGTGGCAGCCTTTCCTTGACTTTCTGGCTCAATGATAAGGAACTAGGTCAACAGCAGCAGCAACCCGGGGGGGGGGGGGGGGGAGGGGGTTTAGGGGGATAGTGTTTAAGTTAATTTGCTTATTGTTAATTTATTCTGTTGTTAATTGGGGTTGGGGGCGTGGGGGGGGGTTTGTTATATGCGTTGTTACGTGTGCCAGGGGGTGTTTATTACTATTATTGTTATTGTGATTATTGTTTTGTTGATATATATTTTTCAAAAAATTCCAATAAAAATTATTTAAAAAAAAAAGAAATTCCTGTATCAGCTTTCTTAACAGACATGCTAATTAATTTAAAATAAATGGATTAACGGCGCCACTAAAATATCGGAGGATGGTTTTTCATTTGCACCAAGCTTGCGTAAGACGAGTTAAAATTTACACAGCTATCACCAGTGGAAACCAACTGCAATCTATGCATCCCCGTGGCTTGCTTTATGTTATGTCCTCATGTTGTGTCGACTATAGCTCACACTCCAATTGGTATTCAGGAGTTATCAGGTAAGGTCAGTCTTGGGATATAAATCAAATCCACGGCCTCTCACCATTTATCTTCTACTTGTAAACCGGGATCCTTCAAGAGTGGCAAAAATGTTTTCAGTTATTTTATTGACCAATTAAAGGAACTTTGTTGTTGTATGAAATTTGGTGCAGCATAGGCTGAAGCGGTCAAACAGGTCTAATAAGGCCAATTCCGACATGACTCCTGTAGGCAGCAGAGTGTAGATTTTAATAAAACAGAACAAGTGAAGGAGAACTAAACAATGGTTCGTAATAAAATCTAACCTTTCAGAATTGACAAGCCACTAATTTATCAATGCATGGTTGCAGTTTTTACAGGCAAGCTATATATTGATTCAGCCTTCATATTAGACACTTCTACTCGGTTAACTGGAGACTATGGATTTTAGTTCATCACTCATGCAGATAGTTTCTTTTCTGAAGAGATAGTTTTTTTTTTCCTATGGCCGTCACGGCAAGGCTATAACAGAGAAGTAGAGAAGAGGTCTGAAAATACTGAAAGGAAAACCAGGTACATGTGTAGCAGGAGTGGGCTTTATGGCAAAGTTAGCCTCCAATTTGTCAACCTTGATTCAGCTGTGCCACTCTTGTTCAGCGATAGCGCTCTCACAGGAGCCCCGCTCCAGACACTTGAGCCCATAACCTAGGCGGAATGTTTAATTCAACACTGAGGATTTCCTAGTGTTGCGAAATGAAATGTTGTTTCAAGATCCTTTGTGGTTGTCCACATGGACCTGGAAGATCCTACAGCAGAACCCAGAGCGAAGGGGAGTTCTCCCAGCAAATATTAATACCTCAACGACAACTTGTACTCCTGTAGCACCTTTAATGTCATAAAACATCCCAAAGTACTTCACACCGGGCTGCCGAAGACAATGTTAGGGCAGAAAGCCAATAGCATGTTAAAGAGGTAAGTTTAAAGGAGTGTTTTCAAGGATGACACAACCACCAACAGTGGTGAAATTCTAATCTTCCAAAATTCCTAAGATTCTGAAAGGTCCCAGCAGATTGGAAAAGCCAAATATGACACCACTGTACAAGAAGGAAGGGAGGCAGAAAGCAGGCCAGATAGCCTAATGTCTGTCACTGGAGAAATCCTAGAATCCATTACTAAAGAGGTAGTAGCAGGGCATTTGGAAAATCATGATATTAGGCAGAGTCAACTTGGTTTTGTGAAAGGAAAATCGTGTTTGACAAATTTATTAGAGTTCTTTTAGGATGTAACAAGAAGGGTAGATATAGGAGAACTAGTAGATGTTGTGTATTTGAATTTCCAAAAGGTGTTTGGTAAGGTGCCACAAGGAGGGCTATTATACAAAATAAGAGTTTATAGAGTTTGAGGTGATATATTAGCATAGATAGATATTTAACAAGAAACAGAGAGTTGGGATAAATAGGTCACTTTCAGGATAACAAATGCAAATAGTGGAGTGCCATGTGGGTCAGTGTTGGAGTCACAACTATCTACAATCTATATTAATGACTTGGATCAATACAACTGTACTGATAAGTTGGCTGGAATCTTCTGTCTGGAGCCTAAACTACGTGGCAGGCACAGAAGTGAGTGATTTCCGCTGTGGGGCAGAATGGTTGACCATGCACGATCTTGTGCTGTTCAGCTCATTATGTGTGCATCCTTGAGGAGCTCACTGACTTTAATGGTGGAGCGGGCAGGAAGTCGCCATTGCCTCATGAGGTTGAAGGTTTGGGCACCATATTTAAAAGGTACCTGGACAACTTACACTGTCCCTTTACGTTTGCCTGGTTACTGCTCCACCCTGCCCTGCTAACCCTTCCTTGGTAATTCTCAATGCAATATGCACTGTCCCTGCCCTAGTTCACGGATAGGCTGGTATTTACAGATGGTCCCCAAAGAGGACAATGTAACAGCAACTCAGAATTAATCATTGAAGAAGACTACCTCGCCAGGTGCATGTCACTTGTGAGTAGTTGTGAATTTAAATTGTCTAATTTCTCGCTGGCGATTACCTTAATTTGGAGGGGGAACTTAATTCTGGCATTTTAAAAGGCATTCATGACATGCTAATGCATGAACAAGGGCTTCCCAACACTGTTCAGGAAGTTCGACTTGCCTTTGACATGCCGTTAAAGTACTAAGAACTTAATTGCCAAAGTTCATCACGCCAAATTAATATCTCTACCCATCAGGTTTCCTGCTGCTGGTGAGGCCGGAACAATCCCCCAATCAAGTCAGTGGGCAAATATTTAAAGATGGAGTATAATTTGGGGAAATGCAAGGTTGTCCACTTTTCCCGGAAGAATAGAAAAGTATTATTGATATGGAGAGAGACTCCAGAATGTTGCAGTGCAGAGGAATCTGGGTGTCCTTGTACGTGAATCACAAAAGGTTAGCATCCAGGTAGAGCAAGTGATTAGAAGCTAGATGGAATGTTGGCTTTATTGCAAGAAGGATGGAATTTAAAAGTAATGAAGTCTGGCTATAACTGTGCAGGGCACTGGTGAGATTACACCATGAGTACTGTATACAGTATCTGTCACCTTACTTAAATAGGGAGATACTTGCATTGGAGGCAGATCAGAAAACATTCACTGAGCTGACTGATGGGATGAGGAATTTGGCTAATGAGGAAAGCTTGAGCAGGTTGGGCCTTACTCATTGGAGTTTAGAAGAATGAGAGGTGGGGTTGGATTCTCCGCTTCGCGACGCTGGAAGCTTGAATCACGATCAGACAGAGAATCGCGCAAAATTGAAAAACCAAGATTGCACCCAGCGTCGATTCCAACGCCATGCTCAGGTCCCTGGCTGGTGGCGATATCGATGTTTGCGTCTCGCGCTGGCGGATCCTTGAAAAACTATCATTTGCATGGATTTTAATATCATTAGCGGCTTGGACACTTCATGCTCCACCCTCCCGTGATGCTCCACCCCTCCTGGGATGAAGTCATGTGGGCGCAAATTGGTGCAAGTATTCACAAGTGGGGACTGGATGCCTTGGCTTCAGAGGGGAAGTGGGAGGCTAAGTAAACTCTGGAAACGTGTCGGGCTTGCTGGAGGGATGGCTGCCAATGAGGAATGACTTGGTGCCAAGTCCATGGAAGCGGGGGTGTTCCCCCTTGGAATAGGGGTGACCTTATTCAGACCGTCATTGCTGCAGTGGGTGTTTTAAACACATCCCTTTCGTGCTGCTTACAGGCTCCTGGCTGCTCACACTGCTGAGTTCTGCCTGAATCCTTTGAATGCTCAGAAGACCTCTGGTCATCTGGTAGCCCACCCAGGCCACCCCTCTGGACATCCTCATACCCCAACTGTTTAGTTAAGGAGATGGGAGTGGCCAAATTCAGTAAGGGCCCACCAGGTGTTGACATCCCCAGCAGCACTGCTCCACTGCAGAGGAAGCAGGGGATCGCGGAGCTCACCCCAACCAGAAGACACTTGCACCGTGACCTTTGGTAACCCCCATTGTTCTCTGCCCCTCTTTGGGCAGCGATCTCCTCCTGGTCAGGTTGGCAGCACTAACTGCCCCTGGGGAAGAGGGTGCACCTCCGCTTCTCATTGGCGAGGAGCAGTGGGTCCACCTCAGACTCCCGAACTCGGGGACAGATTTTCTGTGAGCCATCTTGGTGGCTGCAGCGAGTGTGTAGTAATTGGAGTGCTTAGAAACAGCTCCAGCTGCCAGGCTCTTTCACACTAACTCTGGCCTCAGTGGTTATAACACCTGCTGTGCCAGGAATTGATCTAAATCCGCGCAGGTAGAGTCTGGCCCATTTGCATGGCCTGACTCGCATTCCGAATACCGCCCCCAGCAAGAAGTGCACGCAATTCAGTCTCTGCGACAAGACTTAAAGCACGATTTAACACGAAAAACCAGAGTCCCGCTTTGGACATGTATAGCGGGAGCTGGGTCTTTCTCGTCACCTGCAGCACTGAAAGCGATCCCGCTACCAAACCAGACTCTAATTGTTTGGGGCCATGGCGAGGAATGGCCGCACTTACCTCACTTCCTTCAGCTTGACAGTGCAGGAAGATATTGCGGCGTCATTTGTAAATGCCTTGAATGCCACCACACTCTCTCAAAGCCCCCTAGGACATCCAACCATGGCCTCTGGACCCCCCCCCCCCCTCCACCTCCCAACTGCCTTAACTTACCTCTTTGGGGGTCCTTGAGCCGCCACTCACCCCATCTCTTAAGGGCAGGGTACCCCCAGGCCCGATTCCTGGCATGGGCAAACTTGACACTACCACTCTGGCAGTGCCCCCCCCAGTATGGCAGTGCCAAGGTGGCAATATCAGGGTGCCCATGTGGCAGTGCCATGGTGCCAGTCTGGCAGTGCCATGATGCTGAGGTGCCAGCAGGAGTGCCAGGGTACCACCCTGCCCAGAGCTTGATCACCCGGGGGCCTCCAAAAGCATGGGGAATCTCCCAGGTGCTGTAACGCCTGCTCCGTGTTTGTGTGGAGCAGTGCTAAATGGCGCCATGGCGAGGTTTCCCAGGTCGGCATAAGTTCCCAGGTCTCGGAAGATATATTTAAATGAACCTAATAGCTCATTTAAATATGTTAAACTGGATCTCATCCAGCAAGGGCAGTGGAGGCTGGATCATGAATATATTCAAAGCTGAGTTAGACGGATATTTCACTGACAAGTGAAGCCAAGGGTTGTGCAGTACAGAAAGGAAGATGGAGTTGAGGCCACAATCAGGGCAGACATGATCTCACAAAGACAGAAAGGAATAAGGCCATGGAGGGATTTGAAATCAAGAGTGAGAATTTTAAAATCAAGTGATAGGTGAACAATATTTGTTACAAGTTAGGTTACAAATGTTGTCTTCTGTGACCTTGCCGTTACAAAGATTTTCACATAGCATCTGATTGCTTAACCATATTGATGATTCATTGGTGAACACGTGGAAAGGTAACAAACAGAATTCTATACAGACAAATTTACTTTGTGAGTTCCGTGTGCGACTGTCCTGTTGTACGACTTACTACCAACTGGAGAGCGTCTCACATCACCCGACCGATGTCTTACACCACCAGCTGGTTGGAGGTCACATTGCTTACCATGTACAATACTGCTCACAAGCATATCACCACAACAAACAGCAGAGTTTTGGATGACCTTAAGTTTATGGAATGTGGGAGTCTGGCCAATGTTTTGGAATAGTCAAGTTCAGATGCAGCAAAGCCGTGAATGAAGTTTTGTGCCGAAGATTAGCTGAAGCAGGCTGGTGTTAGTCAACTATACGGAGGTGGAAATAAGCAATCCTCTTGATGACGCAGATATGTAGTTGTCACCTTGGGATAAACTATGACACCGTGGGGGTAAACAGTCTGGTTCAGTTCCATACACTTATTTGCCAGGAAAAGGAAAGGAGGTGGTAGCTAGAAAATAGTTTTTTAAGTGGGTACTGAAGACAATGGCTTAAGCCTTGCAAATGTTTGATGGGGAGTAAATTTCTGCTCATCCAATTCTAGATGTTGGAAATACAATCTGATAAGGAGGTGTCGAGAGGGACAGTGGTGAGGTAACGCTGGGTGTCAAGTGTACATATGAAAATTAATTTTGTACTTTTGGATCATTTTGATGAAGGCAGTATTTAGATGAGAAAGAGGAGCTGGGCCAAAGACCGATTTTTGGAAGACACCAGAGGTAACACTGCAGGAACAGACAGTGAAACCTTGCAAGTGATTCCCTGGCTACGATTAGGTAGGTAAGAATGGAATCAGGAAAGTGTATTCTCAGTGAGTTGGAAGAGGAAATGCAGGAGCATTGAGTGGTCAGCTGTGTCAAAAGCTGCAGACAGGTTGAGGAGGGAAAGTTTACCTTTAGCATTACCACACAGGTTTTCATTTGCGACCTTGATAAGAACCATCTCAGTAAAGCAGAAATCTTCTTGTAAGGGTTCAAACGTAGAGTTCCAGAAAAGGTGGGCATGGATTTGTGAGTGTGAGATGACAACACGTTCAAAGGTTTTTGAAAAAAGGAGGGCTGGTTTGAGATGGTGTGGTTTGCAAGGATGGTGGGGTCAAAGTTTTTTTTCCTGGAGTGGGGTGTAAATAACGTAAAGGCGAGAGGGCCAACACCTGAAGAGAAAATATGTGTTGACAATATCATTAACATGGGAATCAGGAAGGGAAATTGAGTGGTCAGCAGTTTAGTGGGAGTAGAACCTAGGGATTGTGGTATTATCATAAATGAAGGCAATGCAGGAGTTAATGAAATGTATACAGATAGCCACTAGAGGGAGCTAGTCCCATAAGTATATAAGGGATGGGGCTAAGCCTTGTGGGGAGACAGAAGAAGAACAGAAGAGTCAGACAGAATATAATGAAGCATGAGAGCAGTTGTGTACTTGAGAGCTCTGCAGTTAGAGATAGCAGAGTTTAATACAGTAACCTTCTATTTTAGGAATGCGAACGAATCATAGTAAGTAGTGTAAATAAATTTATAGTTTTGTTTGTTGACAAAGATTGTTGTTCTTTGTTGAACACTACGCATCCAAGTCATCCAGATAAAGCAAATCAGAGACCAACATAGGGAACAAGGGACAGGTCTCTTGGACAAGATGAGCTTGGTGAGGTGGTAAAGGGAGATAGGAGAGAAAGGTGTGAGTGGAATGATGGGTTGGGGAAGGGAGGGGAGCAGCTGAGGGAAAGTGCAACTAATACTACCAAAACAAAACTATCTGATAATTTAGGGCAGCACGGTAGCCTTGTGGATAGCACAATTGCTTCACAGCTCCAGGGTCCCAGGTTCGATTCCGACTTGGGTCACTGTCTGTGCGGAGTCTGCACATCCTCCCTGTGTGTGCGTGGGATTCCTCCGGGTGCTCCAGTTTCCTCCCACAGTCCAAAGATGTGCAGGTTAGGTGGATTGGCCATGATAAATTTCCCTCAGTGTCCAAAATTGCCCTTAGTGTTGGGTGGGGTTACTGGGTTATGGGGATAGGGTGGAGGTGTTGAACTTGGGTAGGGTGCTTATTCCCAGAGCCGGTGCAGACTCGATGGGCCGAATGGCCTCCTTCTGCACTGTAAATTCTATGAAATTTACTTTATTACTGTTTGTGGGACCTTGAAGTATTCAAGTGACTGGTTCAAACACCTACATTTCATTGTTGTTAGCGTATACTGTTTTTTTTTACCCTTTGGGGAATAGTGGGGGCAGGATTTCCGAACTGATTATCAGTCCGTTGAGCCGCGTTGAACGTTCCTTCCATTTCCAACAAGTCCTGGCATTGGACTCAAACCCGGAGCTCCTGGTCTGGCGGTAAGAGAGCCACCATTGTGCCGTAGGACCTCCTTTAATACATTAATAACTACACTTCAAAAAACACTTTTGGGTCAGCCATCGACATACTGGTGTTTTCTCTTTGCATGGAATGACTTGCCTCATTCCTGAGAACTCCATTAAGCTATTCCAAACACTTTGAACAATTGTGAGGCGAAGTATCATCTAAGGAAATGGCTTGGAGACAACCATGCATATCAATGCCTTTGGCATACCAGATTGTGAAGCAGAAATAGAAGGCATTAATCAATTTTAACCCGATGTTTGTTGTGGTCGGCCAGAATGAATCCGACACAAATCCACCACAGTCAAAAAGGGCTTCATTTTTCTCCAAGCTTAATTTATTTGAAAAGGTGGGGTGTTTTTCTTTTAAACAATAGAACATTCTCAGTGTGCTTATAGCTCAGCTATGTTTCCATTAGCTCGACCGGTAAAGGGTGATTAATGATGTGGCCTCAGCAATGTTGACAGCGGAGCAATAGATGCATTTTAGAAGGAGATTCAATCGAGCAGTGTGTGAAACCAAATGCTAATGAGAGAAAAACATAGATACTTATGAATAATTAGGGATAAAAAGGCTGTGAGAATGTTGTATTCACAATTTTCAAATGCTTGCAACATTTTGTCTGGATTTTGCATCGGATGTTTAGCATAATTACAATGCCTGAACCTGATCAACTCTAGCTGCAAATCCAAATAGGCCATCATATATATTGGATGAAGAACAACCAGTTAAAGGAATACCATTTAGCAGTGCTATAATTTTAGATATCAAAATATCAGTTCATCAATCGATAGCATAACCATGGGAACACATGGTACCTGACAATAGAAATGGCTCGAATATTTAGAACTGTTGACTGGTTCATTGTTGTATAAAATGGTGCCTTTCATGCCTTTGGTATGTCATGACGAGCAGAGTTTCAAAAAAAATATTATTTGAGGCAGAACTCAGGCAACTAGATTGCCTTAACTGCCAGTTCAAATAAGGTCACAGTGGACTATTAATATAAGTTTTGAACACTCTCAACTGTTTCTTTATTATTATTATAATCTTTATTATTGTCACGAGTAGGCTTCCATGAACATTGCAGTGAAGTTACTGTGAAAATCCCCTAATCGCCACATTCCGACGCCTGTTCGGGTACACTGAGGGAGAATTCAGAATGTCCAATTCACCTAATAAGCACGTCTTTCGGGACTTGTGGGAGGAAACCCACGCAGACACAGGGAGAACGTGCAGACTCCGCACAGACAGTGACCCAAGCCGGGAATCGAACCTGGGACCCTGGCGCTGTGAAGCGACAGTGCTAACCATTGTGCGACCGTGCCGTCCAAGCACAAAGAAAATAAATAATGAAATGCAGGCTTGCGTGTAGACAGGAAAAAGAGCAGGTGCTGCTGTAATATCCAAATGGAAGCATTCATTGAGGTGTACAACATCTTAACAGCATTATCATTGTGAGGGGAGGAGAGAGTTGACTTAATAGTTGTACCAAGGCAATAATAAAGACCTGTGAAAGAAATGACTGTGTGTGCATGAAACAGAAATAGTATACTTAGAGATAACCTGAAGTGTGATCAGGTGGTAGGCTGTTTGTTTAATAATAATACTTCAATCTGTCCCTGGGTAAGGTAGAAAATCTTGATCCAACAGAGCAGCAAACCTGATACAATAGCCAGAATGCTGGTGTCTGTACAGAGTGAGCTGAAACTCTGGCCACCTCCCCTATCTTACACTAAGATATGAGACTAACAAATTAAAGAAACCAGATGAACTCAGACTTGGGCCCAGGTGAAAGGAGCAGCATTGGGAGTGCACAGAAAAGTGCTTTATTAAAGCAGTATTTCACTGATCTCAGAAAACTCACAATTACCAAAAGCAACAAAAGAGTTAAACTGACTGATTGGCAATAACACAGACCTGGCAGATCATCAATGCTTAACTGCATTCCCTAAAATATCATAGCAATTCCTCCGAAATCATCTCAAAAGTCAAATGTTTCACTGAGTCAACGTCAGGTAACGGTTGAGAAAAAGCAGTATTATTTTAAAAACTCGGTTATGGAATTTGTGAATTGCACAAAGTGAACAGTACAGAAACCAATCATTCGGACCCATTGCTCAAGGTTGGTGTTTGTGTCCCGTACGAGTCTCCTCCTGCCCTACTTCATCGAATTCTGCTGGCATGGCTTTCAGTTTTCCCTGTCATGTACTCATCCAACTTCTCCTTAAAGGCATCTGACTCTGCTGTCCATCTGAACAGGCAATTGAAGAAATTTCAGCAGCTTGAAGTCAGGGAATTTAATTTGATGAACACCAGGTCAGCTGCCTCCCAGTTTGTGTCCAGAATTGGAACTGATGTCAGTCAGCATCACGCGCACTAACGGAGAAACTTGCTGATGGGTATTATAGCTGACGCCAGCTCCATGCTGAGTTCAGCTCCCAGAAACTAAATTAAATCTGAACATTTCTTACCAATTCGAGATTTTTAAACAAAAACTTTCCTTCCTTATTTTAGCCAAATATTCTCCAATTAAAACATTCCTCCGACTGTTACTTTCCTCTTGGAACATGAATATGTAACCTTGTACTTTGTGCCAAAGTGAGGAGGTGGACAAGTCAATCAACTCTCTGGAGAGCAGTGTGACCTCCTTATTGAACACCGTACATCAGCTGTAAGCAGATGGGAGATCATGCAGAATGTGAGGCACGAAGAAGTCAGGTATCTGAAGGTGAAAGTCCTGTTGTATTTATGGTGCTTGTAGCAGTCTAATAAAGAAGACGGCCATTTGGTTTGAATAGAGGACTTGCAAAGCCGCCACGATTTCCAGGACATGCATCCCTCTATTCCTGCACCTTCCTCCACCCTCGGTCCACTGAACAAAAGCAGGGGGAAAGATTTCCACATTTTACAGACAGAAGGGATGTGAAGAGGGATGGCTTAAGCAAAAAACAGAAAGGCAGGAAAAGGAATGAGGGGGAAATGAAAACTGTATTAAAATCTCTTGGCATCCTTTGTACCTCACGTGACAAATTCTGTCCATTGCTCTTAGCCACAGTTTTATAGTTCAGTTGAAAGGTTGTACCTCAGACGTGCAGGCTTGCAATTGAAAATATCACAGCTGGGATTTGTCCAATGTTGACAGCACAGGTTAGTGAGGTCTTTCTAACTCGCTCTAGTACTGAAGTACGGTATTGTTATGATGTCCACAAAGACCACGGGGATCGTCGATTGTTCTCCCCGTGGGGTTCGTGGAGTATGAGTTCCCGTATTGAACAGCAGAGACTCGCCCAATAGGGATTCAATGGCAGACTGCAAAATGTGTGATCTGTAATGATATGTATATTGACTGGGATGTAAAGAGTTAACAAATTAATGATAATGCTTCTTACCACTGGAGGGAATCACAGAACAGTCATATATGAGTTGGGGATTCTGGGAGAAGATGGTGAGGCATGATGGAGAGCGGTTGTGTACTTGATAGTTCTGTTAGTTAGAGATAGCAAAGTTTAATGTAGAAACCTTCTACTTTGGGAATGTGAACGAATCTTAGTTAGTAGTGTAATAAATTTATAGTTTTGTTTGTTAACAAAGCTTTGTGTTCTTTATTCAACACTGCGCATCCAAGCCATCCAGGTAAAGGAAAATAGAGAACAACAAACTACCAGACAACTTTAAATAGTAAAGAACGCAACATGACTCAGGCCAGACTGGTAATCCTGATGGCCACGGGCTGGGACGTCAGCATTGTACCCCGTGGCTTCTTTTTGTTCAAGAAACAAACCCGAGTTTTGTGTTAGCCTGGCTGCGGCTGGAGTTATTACAGGTGTCTCAGGTGTTTTTTGTCTCTATGCAATCAATGTGGTTCTCTCCTTCTAAAGCCGGACAATTATCACTGCAGGCCTCTCCCTAAAGCAGGATTATAATTAGCAAAACTAGGCTATTGAATACTCTAAACTTTGAGAACTGTCCATGAAATTGTCGGTTATTCAAAAAGAAATGTTTTGTGAGACAGCCTGACAATTGGAGACTATAGTTCGGGAAATTTTCACTCTCTGAAGAACAATAACACATGTCTCTCGAAAGCTGTATTATAGTTGCTGTGGTTTTCTTTCAGATTGAAAGATCTAAAGGGCTCAGTGAATTAATTTTGAAATTCAGAGTCTGGTATGTAGGCAAAAATGAAGTGATTGGAGACCCCCAAGAACATCAATATTGTCTAAAATCAGTGCATAAGGCTATGAAATTCAGTTCAAAATTGGGGTTGGGGAATGGGGATGTTGACTTAATAGATTCCACACAACAATACAGCCCATGGAAAATATGCAGCCTGCACTTAGAGATAGATATGGTTGTCATACGGACACAATATAAGATTCAAGTCAGCGTTTGTAAAGAAATAAGATGGCTTAGTGCTTCAGATCCTTTGTCAGGAATCTAACTAATTCAGACCCTGCGGTGAAGATTCTGCACCCAAAATATTAAACTGTTTTCTTCTATTCACAGATATAGCCTGAATGCGTATTTCCAGAATTTGCTGCCAAAACCAAGGTCGGGATTCTCCGTTGCCCGACGCCAAAATCGAGAACAGCAATCGGGCGGAGAATGGCTCTCGACACAGAAATCGCGGCAGGCGCAGTTTAATGCTGGGTCGCGATGCTCCGCCCCCTCCAAATTGGCATCATCGAGATGTTCACCGTGCGCAGTCGCAACACTGTTTGAATATCGTTATCGGGCCCACCCGCGATGCTGCGCCTCCGATAGGCCAAGTTCCCAATGGTCATGGTCCCAGGGGTCATGAGGCTGACGTGGTGGATGTGGAGAGAGAGAGGATGTGCGGACAGTGTCCAGCACCGCCATACTCCGCCGAGAGCCGTGCTGCTGGCCGGGGGGCTTCTGGCAAGGCTGGGGGGAGGGATGGGGGGTGGTCAGGAGGTGGGCTGCGGGGTCAGGGTGGATGGGTACACGGTCCAGCACAACCAGTGCCATCTTTTCTGACGCGATCAGTGCGCGTGTGGAGGGTGCGGCTGCAGCTTGTCAGCCCTGCGCATGTCCAGCACAGACCCGGCGATTATCCCACGTTTTTCATAGAATTTACAGGGCAGAAGGAGGCCATTCGGCCCATCGAGTCTGCACCAGCTCTTGGAAAGAGCACCCTATCCAAGCCCACACCCACCCTATCCCTATAACCCAGTAACCCCCTCAACCAACACTAAGGGCAATTTTGAACACTAAGGGCAATTTAGCATGGCCAATCCACCTAACCTGCACATCTTTGGACTGTGGGAGGAAACCGGAGCACCCGGAGGAAACCCACGCACACACAGGGAGAACGTGCAGACTCCAAACAGACAGTGACCCAGCCGGGAATCGAACCTGGGACCCTGGAGCTGTGAAGCAATTGTGCTAACCACGATGCTACCGTGCTGCCCAAACACGTGCTGCGTTTTAAGCGCATTCCGCGGACGTTTCACGCGCCGTTGGTGCTAGCCGCTCAGCGGTAGTGGAATTGGTGCGGGTGTAGCACGGTTTTTCTGTCGTGAAACACCATGGGCTGGATTCTCCATTATTGGGACTATGGTCCCACGCCAATGTCAAACGGTGGAGTTTTACACCTGAAAAACCTGGATCAAAGGGCCATGAATTCTCAGCCCTGCAGGGGGCTAGCAGGGACCAGGAGTAGATCTCGCAGCTTTTGCTTCAGATACAGGCCCCTGCACCTCCGGGTCGGAGGCCGCGCATGCGCACGGCGGCAGCCTCCAGTGACCGCGCCGTGCTCCATGGCGCACTTGGACCGTGGAGCTAGACCCTATAAACAAAAGACCTCCCGATCGGCCGCGCGCCCGACCCTAAACCCCCGCACTAGCATTCCCCGGCTGCCTTAGGCTCCCACCTGGCGTCTGATCCTCCCGCCCCTGACCAGGGCGGCTGCAGACTGAGTCCGCAGCCGTCACGCGGGTTTCCTGACCGGCTGGAGCACATTAGTTCCACGCCGTCGGGACTTCAGCCGGTCGAGGGTGGAGAATGGCTGAGTGGGCCTCTGGCAATGGCCCCAGATAGGTCCCAGGCAGAGAGAACGCTGCCTTTCGGGGCCCACAGAATCGGTGAACCTGCGCCGGTCCCAGTTTCTTCGGGAACATGGATTCTCCGCCCACGATTTCCGCACGGGGGTGCGGAGAATCCAGCCCCATGGATACTCCATTGGCGCCAGCATTTAGACACAGGAACGGAGAATCCAGCCGCAAATTTCTACCATTTGGAGTTCATTTTTAAAGTTCCCATGCTTTAAATTTTTCCTCAGCATTGACTTTCTGCACCAGCAGCCATACTGGAAATGGTGAAAACCGAAGGTTGTTGAAAGTGTTGCAAAACCTGAGTACGTCAAACTGTGCATGGGGGAGTCATGAGATGTGGCCAGGCGTTTCCTTAAATCAAAGTAATGACCATCATCTCAGTTCTCAATAATTGTATGTCCTCTGGAGCACAGGGTCATGTGTGGGCCTGTGAAAGAACTTAAATAGGTGAACAGCATGGAATAATATCTAACATACCTCCATAAAATATTGGAACAAAATGAATTTTAGGATCAACAGCTTTTTAAAGAAATAATTCATTTCACCAATTTGGAAGGCCTCTTACGTCACATAGATTTTTTTAGCTGTCTCATCAGAGGCTGTTTATGCCAAGTTCTGCATATTCAGATCAGATCAGTAAAAAAGCTAAGGTTAGCCTATTTCCCAGACTGGATGCTGTGTTCAAGATCTAAATTCTCACAATACATTTTGCTATCCTCTTGGTTAGGCTTGTTAATGTCATCTCACTTAGTATTTGAGAAATTGCACGCACCAGAATGTAGGAATTCAACATTTCACGTAATCACGCATACTTAATATACGTTTACAGTATGAAAACAGATTTTAAAAAAAAAGAAAAAACACCATTCTGAAATAACTCTCAATTGCTACTTTGCTCCTTAGCTGCAAGAAGATCCAAGCAAAGCATTTTGCAAACAGAATTTGAGTGGCCGACTGCAGGCACCCAGCATGGGCAACGGATTAAGTAAATGAATGGAATATTAAGATCAGTTTAGGTGGGAAATCATGTTGTGAATGCTTTTGGAAATCCAGATTTAGCACTGCAGAAGATGCCAAAATCGGCCACGTTGGTTACCTGCTTAAACTCCACCCATGTTGAAATGTGTGTACGGTATATAAATCTCAAGTGCGGTCAGAAGTGTTCCTTTGTGGTTGGAGTTAAGGCCCTTTTTTTTTGAGCGATTGTAAAGGCAGTTTATCTGCACATCTAATCTGTATCAAAGGCTTAGCAGTAAGTCGGGGAAACGATATTCATCATGATACCTAGAGATAGCTCACATGGATGTGTGCCCCGCATAAACCGTGGGGGAAGTTGTTGATCACCCTTCAAATAGGATAGATATAATGGTAATGTTATCTTTCCTTTTCACAGTTTTGTTTTTAGTGCCTTCTCCACAATACCACCGATATAGAAAAGGATGACAAAGGAGTATAAAGCCAGAATCAATCGCTGCACCTTACCGACTCCCAGTGCCAACTCACTTTTAATTTGGCATGAAGGTAATAGGCTGTCAGGCAAACTCCAGCATTAGTGTCCACAAGGCAACTGCAAAATTACAATTTATCCCAAAAAATCCGGATGTGCATAGGAACACAGGAACTAGGAGCAGAAGTAAGTAATTCAGCCCTTCGAGCCTACTCCGCCATTCAATCAGATTATGACTGATCTCTTCCTGGTTTTAGATCCACCTCCCGACCTGTTCCCCATATCTTTTTAACCATTTAAAAAAAAATCAGGAATATACCTATCTCCTTCTTCAAAACATTTAATGGCTCAGATTTGACCACACTAAAAGGCAGCGAGTTCCACAAATTCAACACCCTCTCCGTGAAGTAGTTTCTCCTCATCTGAGTTCTAAAACTACTGCCTCTCAACCTATATCCGTGACCTCTCGTTCTAGATTTGCCCACAAGGGGGAACATTTGGTCTACGTTTGCCTTATCCATCCCATTTAGTATTTTATGTACCTCGATCAGATCCCCTCTTGTCCTTCTAAACTCTAGTGAGTATCAGCCCAAGCTGTTCATGCAACCATTGGACACCAAGGGGCAATTTAGCATGGCCAATCCACCTTACTTGCATATCTTTGGACTGTGAGAGGAAACCGAAGCACCCAGAGGAAACCCACGCAGATGCTGGGAGAATGTGCAAACTCCACACAGTCACCCAAGGTTGTAATTGAACCCCGGTCCCTGGTGCTGTGAGGCAGCAATGATAACTACTGTGCCACCAGACCATCCAGTTGCAATACTGGGTGAATTCAGCAAACTCTGCCAAGAGCTTTGTTACAACACCGTGGGCTCGTGCACGCTCAATTCCAGCCCTACTTGACCCAGAGTTGCAACACAATTTGATTAACCCATAATACCCAAACCATTGGTCCTTGACTGCCCAATAATTAGAACCACCAGGTTTACAAATTTAAACACAATTACTTTTTAGGAATAACTATAATGAAATCTGCAGTAAATGCAACTGGTTAACTATTGTATAATTGTTAATCCCTCATTTTAACTCCCCCACCCTCTGTACACACATACACAAGACAGACAAACACGGAGGGGAGGAGAGGGGTGAAAATAATAAGGATGAAAGTCAGAAGAAGAAAGTTTTTGTTTCTGATTATTATTTTGAGCACCTTTCTCCTCTTCAAACTTTACTTTTAGTTTTGGGGTTTCACTGTAGATTCATTCAAGTATCTGTAAGTTCAGAAATACATCAACTCAGAGCCTTTCTGGAGAGAGAGAAGAGAGGGAGCAGGTCCTTGTCTCTGAATGTCCAGGATTCAAATTGATCTCCTTAGGTCTCTGAAAATCATCCCACTCGAGTAGGACCCAATCACCACCTGTTACCAGGATGAATACGGCCTTTTGGCCAATTCATTGGCCACCGGTAATCAATCAAACCGAGTCCCACCATATCTCTCGGGTGCCGAAAAATCTGGGTCTTGATATCCAAAGCTAGCAGCACCATGTACTATGTTGCAACTTCTTGAATTCCTCCTTCTCTTTGCTGCCTGACTTAAAGATGAATGTCCATCAAGCATCCATGGATCAAAAATGATAACAGCAAAAATAAAGGAAGGGAAACCATCAGGAAGGACCCTTATAGCATCACTGGCCTGTGGAACTCATCAGCTCACCAGATAAATTTAACCTTACCAATAAGAGAATTTTTCAAATATTTATATTCCCAAATGTCATTCTAACTGTTGTGTTTTGATAATAATAAAGCAGAAAATTGAATAAGATTGTATTTTATTTATGTAAAGTGACTTAAAATGATCCCTGGTGATATTTTTATTAAATCAATTACACAATTGATTTTCTCTTTTGGTGTCTAATTGTAAACTATTCCATTACAGGGTATACGGATATCATCCAATATGACCATCTGACAAGTGTTTACGACAGGGAACAATGTTTTGGAATCAAATTCACAAGAAGCTATTCTTATTTTGATCGACACAGTAACTAATAGCATAATTAGGAAGTGTAATTGGAGATGTCCTGTTAACTCCGGAATGCTGAAGCCAACTGTCTATCTTTTAATTTGCCATTTTACCTTTTAATCTCTTACTGCGGTTAGTGTTTCGGCTCTCAAATCGGGGCCTGAATGTTTCAGATATATCAGGATTTTCTTTCCCAACATACGAAGAGCCAACAAATCCCGCCAATACTGGCCACCCTACAGCCAGTTAACACTCCGAGGAGCATTAATGGGATGGAGAAGGGACTCCTGCTACTCGCCCGGGGAGAGGTTTTAACTCAGCGAGCTGGCAGCAAATCCGGTCAGCCAGCATCCCTGGCAGCATCAGTGGCCAGCACTGGGAAAACAAACAATCCCCAGATTCAAAGTCCCGGTGTCCATGACTAGACAAACGTGATTGATCTCACGTCGGGGTTGGGAGGTGGTGATGAATGGGATGGGAAGGGAGAGAGGGGGCGGGGTGGGGGGCCTCATGTCTGATATTCAGCCCTAGGATTACCACAACTATTGTCATACTATTATGTAACAAAGGTTACATAATAACCTAAAGGCGGGACAGCACGGTAACATGGTGGTTAGCATCAATGCTTCACAGCTCCAGGGTCCCAGGTTCGATTCCCGGCTGGGTCACTGTCTGTGTGGAGTCTGCACGTCCTCCCCGTGTGTGCGTGGGTATTCTCCGGGTGCTCCGGTTTCCTCCCACAGTCCAAAGATGTGCGGGTTAGGTGGATTGGCCAGGCTAAATTGTCCTTAGTGTCCTAAAAAATAAGGTTAATGGGGGTTGTTGGGTTACGGGTATAGGGTGGATACGTGGGCTTGAGTGGGGTGATCATTGCTCGGCACAACATCGAGGGCCGAAGGGCCTGTTCTGTGCTGTACTGTTCTAAAAGAGTGGCTAAAAGAGGTTCATATCGAGACTGCCCCAGATTAACGGATGGCAATATATGATATGCTGCCCTGCTGATCATCTTTGGCGGTATACTCCGCAGCCCCACGGCGAAATCGTGTTTGGCGCGGGGCTGGAGAATCGATGTTTACGTGCGAATCGTGCCCGGCGCCGCGCGTGCGTGGATTATGCAGCGCGGCTGGGGGGCCATTGACTGAGGCCCCCTCCAGCGATTCTCCGGGCAAGACTGGCCAAGTTCCCGATGGTGTGGTTCTAACCACATATTGCCGGTTGGGAACCCCGGGTGGTGGCTGCGGACTGAGTCCGCGGCCGCCCTAGTGGGGGGTCGGGGGCAGGGGGGGATCGAGCACCAGGGGGAGGGCCTCATGGGCGGCCGGGGCAGAGATCGGGCGGCTCGGATCCACGGGCACAGTCCATCTCAGGGGGGCCTACAGTGTCGATGCCGGTCCGCGGTCCGAGTCTGCCATGCCGCATGGTGTGGCCGCTGGAGGCCGCCACCGTGTGCATACGCAGACTCCCGACCGGAAGTGCGGGGACCCGTATCCGCAGCCAGAGCTGCGAGAAGCACTCCGGGGCCCTGCTAGCCCCCTGCAGGTAAGTGAATCGCTCTTGACTTTTTTAAGGAAAGTCAAGAGTGAAACGCCAGCATTTCATAGATTATCATCATAGAAGTTACAGTGCAGAAGGAGGCCATTCGGCCCATCAAGTCTGCACCGGCTCTTGGAAAGAGCACCCTACCCAAGGTCATTTTTATGCGGGCGTGGGGACATGGCCCCATTTTTGGAGAATCCAGCCCACTGTCTCAGGTAACTTGGGCAAATCCTATACCTGTATTTCCAGAAGTAAAACCACTGGATGGTTTTTGAAGTGGATGGCTCCATGGTAGCAGCCCAAACCTAATTATATGTAATATCTACAGGGCAAAACAAAAATCAGTTTGGTGATCTGATATCTCACAATCGTTTACCATAGAAATTTTCTAACACAAAAATATTCAATATCTCCTCTTAATGGCAGCTAAGGGACCTGGCTCTGAACTTCTGCAAGATACAGTTTTACCGCAGTGGCGAAACATATGACATTGCTGGTACACGGTTACAGATTCTATAAATGTAACTTTGCGCACCTTGGGAGCAACTTAAGATTCTTCCATTCGGTCTTCGAAGGAATGTGTGGACACAATGAGCAAGCCCACATGGCTATGTGCTCAGCCACTTGGGCCAGCTTTCAAGGTTTTCACTGCCCTCTCCACAGAACATCTTTGTTAGGTAACAAATTTCCATTACAACAAATTCAGGTCAATTATGATTTCCAATATTATTCCGATGCATCACTGTCAAAACAGTAAAGCGGTTTTTGTACGAATAAAAGACTTGAGAATACCATAAAGGGACCTACTCTTTTCTCACAGTTCTAATGATTTGCCGTTTGGAACAACACCTCCCACTGCATTTTGGAAAAGAAAAAAATGATTTGCCCTGTTTTAAACAACTATTCAAGCAGCCAATCTGTACAAGTGGGCACGGTGCAGCATAAATCTGGGTCACAGTGCACGCTGCGCAGATTAATTTGTGGCTTTCTTTACCTGAATAATGGATTATAGTGCGACAGATAATTGATCATTGGGCCTTAATGTGAGGGAAAAAAATAACCCATCAAAAGGAAACCAAGGAGAAAAAGACACCTTGCTTCAGCTGATTCAGAGATGCCTTGAGTTTGCTTAGCTTGTGAACTCATTGCCATCCAGGGACTGCAGCAGTCATTACACATAAACCAATCAGGCTCCAGGAATGCCACCCGAGCACCGGGCACTGGAAATTTAAGTGCCTGTGAAAAATCCTGAGATTTCAGAGCTCTGTCATGAGATCATGGGCGGGATTCTCCCTTCTGGGGACTAAGACCCCATGCCCGCCGGAAAACAGGCGGGAATCACTCTGGACTTTTTCCTAGAAAGTGATGATTCTCCGTCTTCAAGGGGGCTAGCAGGGCCCCGGCGTGTGTCCAGCAGCTCTGTCTGCCGGCGGGGCCCTGTTACATCCACGCGGCCGCGCATACGCACGGCGACCGCCCACGGGTCCGCACATGTGTGCGGCGGCCGTCTACGCGCCGGCCCCCGCGTAACGTGGCGCTGCCCTACAGGGGCCCAGTGTGGAGGAACATAGGCCACCAATCGCGGGCCTGGCCACCGCGGAGGCCCCCCCCCCCCCCCCCCTGGAGTCGGATCTCTCCGCCCTCCCCCATCAGGACAGCCCCCGCAGCCAGAAGGCTAAGATCCCGGCCTGTCGAGCATGGAGAATCGCCGCGGGGGCCGCTTTCAACGGCACTTGTACAGGCATAGAAGAGAGGCAGGGCTCGGAGTCCATTTGGCACTGGGTCAGCCTTATGCAAGATGATAAGGCGCTGCGTCGGTCGCGCGTGGGAACCTATTTTGGGTAATTTCGCGATTTTGGCGTGGAGGCTCGGAGAACCCCGCCCCATCTGTGAGGCTTAATTTTATTAAAAATGGCACCTCTTGCGATACCTTCAGTGGGAGGTGTAATGTATGGCCGAACAACACTTAAATCAACCTGATGAGTCCCAAACAACTCCCGCATTAGGCTTCAGATTGAGAGCAGGACAGAGGAAAAAAACTCAATGGAAATAGAAAATTAGCAAACAAAGATTGCGAGATAGCCTCAAAATGCTGCTACTAATCTTAAAATCGGGCCATTTAAACAAACTTATGCAACCAATCGTCAAATCTATCCCAATATCTGAACTGGGGTTCAAAGGTGGTACCGGGCGCGATTCTCCGCAAATGCGGCGAGTCGTAAAGGCTGCCGTGAAACTGGCCGTGTTTCACGGCAGCCTCCGCGCCCCCTCCCAGGACCTGATTCTCCCCCCGGGCGGGGCTAGCAGCGGGGCCCCGTGAAGCACGGCATCGCGGGCATAGCAACCGTCGATAAGTCCGTGTGCCAAGCGGCACGCCGGCTGACGCGCACGATGATGTCAGCCGCGCATGCGCGGGCCGTCATGCCCCTCAGCCGCCCCGCGGACTGATCCTGCGGGGCGGCGAAGAACAAATAGTGCACGGGTATCGGACCTACTGCCCGCGATCGGTGCCCACTGATCGCAGGCCCATGCCACCCTTGGCATGGCCGTGCCAATCGGTCCCATGGTTGTCCGGGACGGGCACTTTGTGGCCGTTTTCACGAACGGTGAGAGCAGGTGTGATCGCGTTCGTGAAAACGGCCGTAAAGGCCTGGGAACTCGGCCCATCGGCCTGGGGAGAACCGTGTCGTGGGGCGGCCGTGTGGGGGAGGGGGGGGGGGTGGGGGGGAGAATAGCGGGAAGGCGTGAAAATTGTCGTGAAGGCCCTCCCGCTATTCTCTGACCCGTCGTGGGCAGCGGAGAATCGCGCCCGGTCTGTTCAGGTGATTAAAAAACGGTAAAGCTTTTTCTTAATGGGAGTTGGACAGAGTGAAAGAGAACGAGTGACAAGGTGTCACCATGCAAACAATTGGAAGGACCACAGCTTGGGTTTTCACTCTGGTGTGCAATGGAGCCGGGCCCCACAGGGGCTGCTAACTGCTGAGGCAGGCTGGTTACAAAGCCTGCCGCAATTCTTGGGGACTTTGTCCCAGTTATTTTGATAAACATTTGGCCTCTCGGCCTTATCCCTCTTTCCTCTCACTCCTTATCCACTCCCCATGCCCATAGATGCCACCGCATGCCAACCCATGAATCCCCAACCCCATGGTCCCTTTTAGACCCGAGACCAACTTAGTGCAATCCCATGCCAAGTTTACACCCTCACCCCCATGGCCCCTTTTAGTCCCTATGCTGACTCAGTACCAACTGATGCCGAGAGACCCTATCCACCACCTTTTACCCTTACTCTTTCAGTGCCAACTCACCCGGTATCCACCATGGGCAGACCTGAGGAGCCAAGCTGAGACGGAATCAGATCACTGGATAAAAACCTTTTACTCATGAAAACCCATTTCATACATTAAATCCAATATCCCCTGAAAAACGTAATACCACCTTCATAACCCCATATCCAAGATAACTAATCCTTTAATAACCTTTTGGAGCTGTCACTCAAACTGTGAATTTGTAGCCTCCTCCTGTCCAGTTCAGTTTCTGATCAATGGTAACTCCCAGGATGTTGATAGTGAGGGAATCCAGCAATGCTAAGGTCAATGGGTGATGGTTAGGTTATCTCTTGTCATTGATGGCCATTGCCAGGCATTTGTAGTGTGAATGGTAGTTGCCACTTCTCATCCCAAGCCTAAATATTGTCCAGATCATATTGCATATGGGCACAGTTTATTTCATTTTGTGAGGAGCTGCAAATGGTGCTGAACATTGTGGAATCATCAGCGAACATCCCCACTTCTGACCTTATGATGGAGAGATAGTCATTGATGAAGCAGAAGAAGGTGGCTGGGCTTCGGACACCACCCTGAGGAACTTCTGTCAGAAATGGAACAAGATATGGGTCTCATCTACCATTTTTAAAGGTCCATGGATTCTCCATAACAGCACAAAACCCAGACCCCAGTATTGAGAGGTCAGGAACATCATTGAGATTAGTACTTCACAGTGATTTTAATTCCATTATACATCAACATAAGTCACAGCTGTTGATAAGGCTGCTACCACTGTGGATTATACATGAATAATACACTGATAGTACACTGTTTGCATCTTGTCTTAAGAGACAACCTTTTCTACTCCGGTTCCAGTGGATGTGTTGTGTAACTCTTATTCTATTGATAACTCATATTATACAATAAGAGGGTTTTGCTTGCTAAAAGCTACTCATAGTTCGCGTGGATTAAAGTGCGGTCCTTGCAGAGATTCCATTGGTGTTCATCTTCATATTCATTGGGCGCGATCCAACGGCCAAGCTGCGCCTGAAAAGCAGATCGCCACGGTGCAGTGTGGCTGATAAACACGCTCCCAGGATCTAACGCGGTGTAAACCCTCTCATTTTGGGCGGGATCACTTTTTAGCAAATCTGCATATCAGAGCGAGACAGCTAGTCTCATTGCAATATGCAGTTTCCTGAGGTATCCAAGGCATTGGCATCTATCCCCTTCGCCGCAGAGACCTCAGGGAAGCGATGTTCAGCATTGGTCCTTGCAGACAAGGACCAAATGGAATGGCACTGGTGGGGGTCTCCCATGGGACCAGAGGCCCCCACGTGCATGCCCTTTGGGCAAGGTGGTACCCTGGCACTGCTGGTGCCACCTGGGCACTCTATCATTGCCAGTCTGGAACCCTATCAGTGCCAGCTTGGTGCCCTAGCAGTGCCACCTGGGTGCCAGTCTGGCACTGCCAAGGTGCTCATGTGGCACTGCCAGCTGGCAGGGGCACTGCCAGGGTGACAGATTGTTTGTGCCATGCTGTCATTTTTTTCACAGGTGTAATCCAGCCAGGAGTGCCCTGTGCGAGTGTTGGGGGATGCAGGGCTAGGATCCCTCCAAAGTGCATTGGGCCTTGGGGTTGGGAGGGTGGGGGGGGGGGGGGGGGGCAGGGGTCACATCAGGGGCCACGGCAGGGGCAATGTCGGGGGCTTCAGAGTTCAGGATGCCAAATTTCCGGCGAGTGGAGCTCCTCAATGTAGAAAACGGCGCTATGTGCAGCCTCGGCTGCATGTTCCTTGCTGAGGCCACTTATTTAATGCGAGTAGCATTTTATAGCCACGTGAGCACCTGGAAACACCTGGCTAAATGCGCTCGCTATGGGACCTTTTTTCCCATTCAGTTGAATCGCACCCAATATCTTGAAAATGGATTGATATCCAGGCGAGCCCAAATCTGAAAACGTCTCAGTCATGACCAAGCTGATAAATTGGTGCTTCTTCAATAAAAAGGTGCTGATCAAATAGTCTCTTATACAGATACAAATAGAGAACATTTGCAAGTTTCGTTATAACCTGCACATGAATTATAGCACAACTCACAGATGTTTGATAACCAATGTATCACACTACTGTGCCTCGAAGATCTCCCATCAACCTGCTCACGTGAGCAGAAAACCTTCACTCTCATTCACAGAACCGCAAACCCATTTTCTCAGCTCCTCAACCATATGATCTTCATCCGAAGAGCTCTTAAAAAATAATAATAATTTTGAGGAGGCAATCATTTCAGATGAAGATATGGAAAGGAGAGCTCATGTCTCCCCACTGACAACAGAAAGGCAGCAAAGCAATTTTGTGGGTTGAGATCTGCAAGATTTGATTTGTCAACAAATCCATTTATTTATTCACTGTTTCATAAAGAAAGAAGACTATATTATAGCCTCCTCATCTGAATCAGCAGATGGAAGAATGGAAAAGGATTATCTTGCATGATTGCATAGTGATGTGGTCTGGCAAAAGGGAGCATGATTATTTTAAATGATTATGCTAAAAATATCTAAAGATTTTGAAGCCCGAGAAATGATCTACTTGCTATCTCCCAGAGCTGAATTAGAATCGCTGATTTAATCTCTGCCTCTCCAGTGCTATCACAATGCATTTTCTCCACACTTTAGAAAACATTTATCTGGCGATTCTTCATTTTCTTCAGCAAATTACAGAAATATTTGCCGCAGAAGGAAGTTTCAAACAATCCATAGAAATTGGAGAAAAATAAAATGCTGCCAGTAAAGAATTGGTATTGCCCAGGCTATGAGTATACTGAGCACAAAGAATAAGAAGCAACCCAGCTCTACTTGTTACAATAATTCAATCACTAAGCAACACAAAGCTCTCGCTCATACATCTATTCAAGTGCGTAGTCATTCTCTGGAATAATAGGTTGTTCACAAATGGAACAAAACAGGAAATATGAGATGACTGCTCAACAAGTCAAAGGATAAAACAATAACATATCCATTCACCTTTGATTCTAATAAAAGGTTTCAACCAATGCCAAATCACCATCCTGCAAGTCAGAGGCAAATTCGGCTCCAACTCCCATCGACAAGTTTGAAGATGACATGAGGTGAGTGTAGTGGGTCGGATCTCGAACAACAATGAGTCAGAGTACAGGAGAGAGATGGAGAACCTATCTCTCCCTCAACCTCAGCAAAACTGAGGAGCTGGCCATTGACTTCAGGAAGATAAGTATCATACACACCCCTGTCTGCATCGATGGTGGAGATGATTGATAGCTTCAGATTCCAAGGTGTGCACATCACCAACAGTCTGTCCAGGTCCACCCACATCATGTTATGACCAAGAGAGCACAGCAGCGCCTACATTTACTCAGGAATCTAAGAAAATGTGACATGACCAATTTTTACAGATGCACCATAGAGAGCATCCTATCTGTCTGCATCACAGCCTGGTACGGCAACTGCTCCGGCCCAGGACTGTAAGAAACTACAGAGAGTCGTCAACACAGCCCAGTCCATCACATAAACCTGCTTCCCATGCATTGACCCTGTCTTCACCTCCCGCTGCCTTGGGAAAGCGGACAGCATAAACAAAGACTCCTCCCACCCGGGTTATTCTCTCTTCCAACCTCTTCCATTGGGCAGGAGATACAAAAGTCTGTAATGTAATCCCAGCTTCTTCCCCACTGTTATCAGGCTCCTGACTGACCCTCTTATGGAGTGAACTAATCTCTCCATGCATCTTCTCTACTGCGTGGTACCACACTACATATGCTTCACCCAATGCCTGTGTCTATGCATTTACATTATGTATTTATGTATGTCCTATGTTTTTACATGTATGGAATGATCTGTCTGCACTGTACGCAGAACAATACTTTTCGCTGTAAGTTGGTACACATGACAATAAATCAAATCAATCAATCACATCCGCAATCTCACTCAAGATTTATACAGCTTGCCTAAATGTGATACATGGTGACTGGCTGTCACTTTAATAATTCTCCTTTTTTGGTGCAGCAACAGCTGGCTATCTTTCGACAGTTTTCCCAATAACACATACCAAATAGGACACTAATGTTTCTTATCTTTTTGCAGGCTTTAGTCCGAATGTCCACGCATTTGAGTTTCATTACTGTGCATTTTAATTACCTGTACCACAGCGAACTGTTTCCAATCTAACAGAACCTTCCCACTGTCCACTAGCTCCTTCATAGCGATTGCCAGCATGGTATTATTACCTAAGGAAGGGTATGTTGGTCTTCGACCAATGGTTCGCAAAAGTGTGGGCCCAGTCCATGAGGATCGAGTCATCATAACCATGAACAAAAATGTAGGCTGAAAAGCAAGAGTTATGTTGCTGTTGATTTTGTTTTATGAATCTAGCTTTAAGATAAAGGTTTGTTTGGCAGAATATTGTCATGATTTTATCACACACTGTCCGTGTGGAGTTTGCACATTCTCCCCATATTTGCGTGGGTTTTGCCCCCACACCCAAAAATGTGCAGGGTAGGTGGATTGGCCACGCTAAATTGCCCTTTAATTGGAAAAAAACAATTGGGTAATCTAAATTTATTTTAAAAATGATTTTATCACAATATGAAAATGCATACATTTTTGTTACTGTCATGATTCAATAATACACTTATGTTTTTTAAAAATTCATTTTCGGGATGTGGGCGTCGCTGGTTAGCATATATTGCCCATCCCTAGTTGCTCTTCAGAAGGTGGCGGTGATCTGCCTTCTTGAACCACTGCAGTCCTTGAGGTGTAGGTGCACCCACTGTGCTGTTAGAGAGGGAGATCCAGGATATTATCCCAGTGACAGTGAAGGAATGACAATATATTTCCAAGTCAGGGTGGTGAGTGACTTGGAGGGGAACCTCCAGGAGGTGGGGTTCCCAGGTATCTGCTGCTCTTGTCCTTCTAGATGGTAGTGGTCGTGAGTTTGGAAGGTGCTGTCTGAGGAACCTTTGGTGAGTTACTGCAGTGCATCTTGTAGACGGTACACACGGCTGCCACTGTTCGCCGGTAGCGGAGGGTTTGAATTTTTGTGGAAGGGGGAACAAATGGTATTTAATAAGAAAATAATTCAATTAAATGTATTTAATAATGAAAAAGCAATTCATATTTATAGTTTTCATAAGCTGCAATTAATTCTGATGAATTTTCTTCAGTGGCAAGTGGAAGTGGGTGGAGTATGCGCAACTGGTGGTCCATAGGATCTTTTGCCCCACTTAAGTAGTCTGCAGAGAAAAAGCTTGAAAACTCCTACCTTAAATAGAGGGTAACAAAAATTTATGAAGCTGATTCCTTGAATGAGGAAATTGTTCTCAAGCAAAATTGGGTATATTAGGCATTCATGCCCTCGAGTGCATAATAATGAGATTTCATCTCACTGATGAGCTTAAAATCAGGCTGGATGTTCCTTTGAACTGGGCAGCCAGGGAACACAGTCTCAGAATAAGGAGTTGGCCATTTGACACTGAAATTAAGAGGAATTTCTTCAATGTGAATCTTTGGAATTCTCAACCCCAAAAGTTCACCTTTATTACCTAGGGGTGCTGTGGTTGCTGAATCATTGAGTATGTTTAAGACAGAAGGCGATAGATTTTTTTTTGGGTACTTAGGAAATCAATGCTGATGAGGAACTGACAAGAAAGTAAGTTGAGATACAAGATCACATTGGATAGCTGAGCAGACATGAAGAGCCAAAAGGCTAAACGTTATCTAACCCTGGGAACGCATTTCTTTTCCTCCCAATTAGCATATCTAGAATTTCATCTCATTCATAAGTGAGTCATCGATTGTACTTGAGATATCACGGTTTGGAAGGGGCATGTTGCTCATGCCTGCAATACTTGGAAGGAAAAAGTCATTTGGAAAAGGTACTATTGTCTGCTGATCCTGAGTTTCAGGTTCCTTAGTGCTGATTATGGCTTTCCATTCCTTTATTATTGCCCTCTAGTTATTGTAGAACTAAAAGAGCATTTTCCTGTCAAACTTCGCTTCAGCTGCTACCTATCTGTTTTTGAAGATTTCTCTTTGGCTCGCTAATCGCCATATTAATACGTCGCTTCATTTTATTGCCATTCTCAATGAGGCTTTCCCTTTTCTCTGCATGATTCGGAAGCCACTCTTTTCTCCCTTTTCATTTGTTTGTGAATTAATTTGCGATGGCCTGTCGAGTCTGGGCTTGCTGTTTTGGGAATATATTTATCCTATATCCTCAACAATGTGGGTGGAATATTCACCTTCACCACCTGGCCAGTAATTTGGAATGTCTGGGTGCGGTAAAGGTCAGGAGGGTTCCACAATAGATAGGCAAACCATTTTACCGAAATATCACCCAGGTGTTGAAGTTAATAATCAACGTTTGTATCCTTAAAGAGCTGGGATCGCTCTTTCACTGAAAAGTTGTTGAACATCCGCCCACCATTTCTTTCACTACAATTGCTCCTTCATGTTATCAAATTTAGTTCACCTAGTTCCAAATCATCTGCCCTGAAGCTCTGGAGAGTGCGAGTTGCAACAGTTTCTGGGTCCCCACCCCTCTCTGTCAAGGTGTCCGCCTTACATAAGAACATAAGAATTAGGAGCAGGAGTAGGCTATCTGGTCCCTCGAGCCTGCTCCGCCATTCAATGAGATTATGGCTGATCTTTTTTGGACCCAGCTCTACTTTCTGGCCCGAACACCATAACCCTTAATCCCTTTATTCTTCAAAAAACTATCTATCTTTATCTTAAAAGCATTTAATGAAGGAGCCTCAACTGCTTCACTGGGCAAGGAATTCCATAGATTCACAACTCTTGGTGAAGAAGTTCCTCCTAAGCTCAGTCCTAAATCTACTTCCCCTTATTTTGAGGCTATGCCCCCTAGTTCTGCTTTCACCCGCCAGTGGAAACAACGTGCCCGCATCTATCCTATCTAATCCCTTCATAATTCTATATGTTTCTATAAGATCCCCCCACATCCTTCTAAATTCCAACGAGTACAGTCCCAGTCTACTCAACCTCTCCTCGTAATCCAACCCCTTCAGCTCTGTGATTAGCCTAGTAAATCTCCTCTGCACACCCTCCAGCACCAGTACATCCGTTCTCAGGTAAGGAGACCAAAACTGAACACAATATTCCAGGTGTGGCCTCACTAATACCTCATACAATTGCAGCATAACCTCCCCTGTCCGAAACTCCATCCCTCCAGCAATGAAGGACAAAACTCCATTCGCCTTCTTAATCACCTGTTGCACCTGTAAACCAACGTTTTGTGACTCATGCACTAACACACCCAGGTCTCTCTGCACAGCAGCATGCTTTAATATTTTATCATTTAAATAATAATCCCTTTTGCTATTATTCCTACCAAAATGGATAACCTCAACATTCAAAGTCTTCCCAGAGTTGGCCAATTAAGAGGCAGCCTTCAGGGCCACCATCCTGAGGGATCCCTGAGCTGCAGAACCTCTGAATGGAAGAACAGCAGCAGAGGTGAGCGCTGTTGCTGTTGGATGGGAGACCCTCATGAGCGTTTTCTGAACAGGTTAAGTGTCAATTTTAAAAACACTGGCCGCAGCTGCACATCCTGGGATTGGCCAGCAGCTGTGGCCCGCTGATATTTGCAGCTGTGGTGCAGTGGGTTTGCTGTCGGTGGCCTTGCGGGTTCGCTAGGCCTGCTGCTGGCAAGCTGCCATCAGATAACTGCCAAGCTTGGCCCTCAGTGTTCAGCCTGTCCGCTGTCACAAAGACACGGGCAGCAGCAGCTCAAAAATGGAACTTAGAAATGCAAATTGGCTACATGCTGTTGACAAGTGGGTTGCCTCTGCGGGTATTAGGACTCATCTCAATGACATCTCCCGAAGGCAGGAATGTAATGCATTGGGTCTGGCTCAAAACAATCCCCCAAGCCCTGATTTAAGGCCCATCCCAATGGGACTGGGAAGATATTGCCCTGAATGTAAGTACCTGGCTTAGGAATCTTTGACTCCCAGAACATGAGCTGAATTTTACATGTTCCCAGTCAGGTGTATTTTTGAGGAGGGGGGCATTGTTAAATAGAGCGGTGCCCACCCCAACACCTATCCATCCATGAGCTCACCTCCATGATACAGGGGGTCGGTTTGTGCCAGATCTTACCTGCCACATTTAAATAACTAGGGAAGAGTCAATTAGGCTTGTTACCAAGCCAATTGACCCGGATAATATGTTGCCCAGACCATAAAACGGTTAGCGTGGGCAGTTGGGGAGGAGTGGGTTGTCTGATTTTTAAAAAATAATTTCTTCAAAGGGATGGAGGAAAGTGGGGGGGTTCCATCTCTGGGGCCTGCCCTTTGCAGTTCTGGGGCAGGAGGGTTCTTTCCCACCTTTCGTCCAACCTGTGTTCAGCCTTAAACCCACCACACACACACCCCCTGTTCCCCTCCCTAACCTGCCCAAACATTCTCTGATCAGGATCCTGGATTGCCCTTTTCCAGGGGTCCATTGCTCCTTTATCTTATTCTCCATTGCAATCCCAGCAGCACCCACGAATGCGCTCTTGGCACTCCTAGGACTTTCAGAGCTGCCAACCAATTGGATTGGTCGGGACCTCCCGAAGGTAGGGCCTCCTTCCCAGTGAGGGATTTTCACCCTCACTGGGAGGAATTCCTGCACTGTCCTAATTTAGTCCACCTGCAGACAGATTATTATGGTTGCTGGGCAGGCTGGCATGCAGTGGGTCAACTCCATGCCATGTTTGCTTTGAGGGGATTGAACTGCCTCCATAACATTCAGCCTAATGTTAAACTTTACCATTCCGTGGAGCCCCCCTTTAACCAATTCCGGATTACCATGAGCATCACCTCCTGCGGATGATGAAGCTGTCACCTATCAATACTGATGTGAAACCACTTCAGAGTCACACCAGTGTGAGTCTAAATAGACAAGCTATAAAATGCACTGCTAGAATTAAACATGCAACAGAGGTTGAACAAGCCGCCTAATGCAGAATACAATCTGGAGGTCAACTCCATCCACTGCCCCTGAAGTGATGTTCAGCACATGTATATTTAGCCTTCTTCCACCTTCTCCCAGCTCTAAGAAGTGAAATACTGATACAAAATAGAACAGGGTTGAAATTGTAGCTGTCGACCACAGGCTCCTGAGTAACCTGGATTGCTATGTTATTCAATTGGATTGAACAAGAAATTCTGACACAGGAGTTTCCATAGTGAAAATTTTTAACCAGGAGATCTGCAAACAAATTCCTATAATAGTGTTAAAATAAGAACAGTGAGATTGTTGCCAGCCCGTATGGGGCAGGATCATGGTTTTGGAATGGTAAAATCGGGAGACTGGCTGAGGCTCCTGAGCTGCCGGCCAATCAGATGGCCTGCCAGCTTTCTGGGGTGGAGCTTTCTCCCAAGTGAGGGGCAGAAGTCCATCTCTGGTCAGTTAACGCTCCTCGGAGCGTTATACGACTGCTGGACTGTCCACATCGGCAAGTGAGGAAATCCCGCCATTTGAAAAACCCTGCCTAAAGTCGCTGGCAACATTAACGCGCACAAAATTATTTTAACAAGCAAGGATTTCAATGTCTGAGTTTTATTTTCGCATTGTAATGTTTTCTGGGGTTGGCATGGCAGAAATGTGGGCATATATGAGCTCTTTTGATGTGGGAAACCGAATAACTTCCAAGCCTGAAAAATTATGGACCCATAATTTTGGGGGCCTCACGGTAGCATGGTTGTTAGCATCAATGCTTCACAGCTCCAGGGTCCCAGGTTCGATTCCCGGCTGGGTCACTGTCTGTGTGGAGTCTGCACGTCCTCCCCGTGTGTGCGTGGGTTTCCTCCGGGTGCTCCGGTTTCCTCCCACAGTCCAAAGATGTGTGGGTTAGGTGGATTGGCCATGCTAAATTGCCCGTAGTGTAAGGTTAATGGGGGGATTGTTGGGTTACGGGTATACGGGTTACGTGGGTTTAAGTAGGGTGATCATTGCTCGGCACAACATCGAGGGCCGAAGGGCCTGTTCTGTGCTGTACTGTTCTATAGCTTAAGAATGGCTACAACATACCAGGCAGCTTTTGCAAATATCAGGGAGTGGGAAAGGAGAGTGCATCATGTGGGAGGCAGAATTGCTTAGCGCATAGCTCAGTGATTTCCACAAAATCACAAGACATGAATAACTTTGGTGATAACTAAAATACTGAAGAATAATTTCAGTTCCATCGGTCATTATTAACTTGTTACGAAAAACGCAGACATTAATTGAGTATTCCTTTACACCTGCCAGAGTCAACAAAACTGAAAGACTAATTATGGCCGTCCACAATTAATGCCCTCCCACCTATAACGACATCAATAGCAAGTTTAATTAATATTCACACGAGTGGTAATGTAGCCTGATACACATCAGGCTTCATTAAAAAGGTCAGCTGTTACATGCTGCAAAATCCAAGCATGCCCATCAACATATAGTCACACACAAGGTATTTTGCACATAGTTGAGATCCGAAGATTATAATGAATGAGCTTGCTTCAATGTTTTAAAATTAATTATATCCTCTTCAGGAACTACAGACGTGGTGACCTTTATGTGTTATACTTCAGCCTGAGATCTTGCTTTCCTCATGTATGGTTTGGGATTGAGCATGTGAGCTTTTTAATAGCACAATTCTTCATTTTTACTGCCCGACATATTCTCCATCAGCAAAGACAATAGTGCAAGCAGGGACTTGCCACCGTTCAAATCCATCAGTTTTGCATTGTCCCAAACATTTTTTCTGCAATGTATCAAACGCAACTCATTTCAATTAAGAGAATTTCAGCAATCAATGTACTGAAGGTGTAAAGCATGTACATAATAAAGTGTAAGCAATAAATATGCAAATTGGACGTAGTGAGCAGAGGATGTTGCCTCCAATTTGGCAATAGAAGACACGAAAATAGCAGACTAAGTCGGGCACAGTTCTAAACGCATGCACTATTTGGAACCTTCATGATAATAGAATCCTTCCACTTGATCTAGAAAGTACTGAAAACGGCAACGTGCTAAACAAAGATTGCATGCAAACAAGAAAACTGCTACAAAACTAAATCTAGACTTGAGAGATATTTGAGTGTTCCAGTTTTAGTTTATCCGTACACTTGGCTGTGAAGCACATTTTCCATATCAATGTGCTATATACTGGCAAGTACTGCCAATCTCAAATTCTGCATTGATTTACGAAAGATTGTTTTATTTTAGATACATAGAGAGGGAAATGCAACATAATTACTGTAAAATCAACTTTGAAACACAAGGGGTGGGATTCTCCAATCCCACAGCAGAGTGTCCACGCCGACGTGAATGGCGTCGTCTTTTACGACGGCATGAACGGGCCACTCTCATGAATTCTGGCCCTCCAAGGGGGCCAGCACGCCGCTGGAGCAGTTCGCGCTGCTCCAGCTGCATATCCCGGCGCAAAATGTGCACTGCGGGATCCGCGCATGCGCATTTGTGCCTGCGCCAAGGACACGCGCAGTGACACCGGCGCCAACACGCGCATGCGCAGTGGCCTCCTTCAATGTGCCGGCCCCGCGCAACATGGCGCAGGACTGCAGGGGCCGGCACGTAGGAACGGAGGCCCCCAGCCACAGAGGCCGGCCCGCCGATTGGTGGGCCCCGATCACGGGCCAGGCCACATCAAAGCCCCCCCCAGGGTCAGACCCCCCCACGCCAAAGGCCGCCACCCGACCCTTACACACCGAGGTCCCACCAGCCCAGAACAGGTTAGAACGGCGCCGGCGGGACTCGGCTCTTTTCTTACGGCCATTCGGCCCATCCTGGCTGAAGAATCGGTGGGCCGGCCGCGTAGAATGGCACGTGACTGGTGCCGCGTTAACCTCTGGGAGAATCCACTCTGCGGAGAATCATGTGCCGGCATCGGGGCGGCGTGGAGCGATTCACGCGGCCCGCCAGCAATTCTCCAACCCGGCGCGGGGTCAGAGAATCCCGCCCCTAATACTAGGTTAGAATTCTCTTTTTTTAAACTAGAAAAAACATATTGGCGCCTTCCAACTTGGCAAAGAAAGGTTTTTAACTGAAAAAAAAAATACGATCCCCTTTGGTACATATGTCTTCAAACAAACTCTAAAATTACAGAGGTTGAAATTGCCACTGTTGATAAGTTTGGCTTAAAAAAAATGTTATGAATGGAAGCTAGAAATCCCACTTTGTACTCGCACTGTAATTTTAGTTAACTATAGTTGAGAGTGGGAATTTGACATGGATAGTGGTTTCGCCTATTTCAAAACCCCAGTACATCGAAAGTAAGAATCCCAACAACTGTAGAAGGTGCTGGTGAGGCCACACCTGAAGTACAGTGTACAGTTTTGGTCTCCTTACGTGAAAAAGGATGTACTGGTACTAGAGGGTGTGCCGAGGAGATTCACTAGGTTGATTCCGAGTTGAGAGGATTAGTTTACGAGGACAGACTAGGTAGGGGGGGATCGTAGAGAAACATCTAAAATTATGAAGGGAATAGACAGGATAGAAGCAGTGAGGTTATTTCCACTGGTGGGTGAAACTAGAACTAGGGGGCATAGCCTCAAGATAAGGGGGAGCAGATTCAGGACTGAGTTGAGGAGGAACTTCTTCACCCAAAGGGTTGTGAATCGGTCGAATTCCCTGCCCAGTGAAGCAGTTGAGGCTACCTCGTTAAATTTTTAAAGGCAAAGACAGATAGATTTTTGAACAGTAAAGGAATAAAAGGTTATGATGAGGGGGCGGGTAAATGGAGCTGAGTCCACAAAAAGATCAGCCATGATCTTATTGAATGGCGGAGCAGGCTCGAGGGGCCAGATGGCCTACTCCTGCTATTAGTTCTTTTGTCATTTTGTAGAATGTGACGTAATATTCTGTGGAGATTAATAAGTGTCAGGTGGCAATAATTCACACAAGTTAGAATAAAAGAAACAATCGCGTGAGCGAATTATGGTTTAATAGCTTGCGCTCGACAAAGTATTCCAATGGAATTTTAAAGCTGACATGAACAATGAGCACTGCCTGGCAGGTGTAGGGGCTGAGTGACATGCAATTATGGTCAGTCATTGCTGTCTGGGAAAGGCCTTCATCAGTCACCCTTGTCAGCCAGCATTACAAGCGAATATTTTGTACTCATAAGAAACTGCCACACTGAACTCTCATTTCTTCCCTCATTTTCATACCTACTTGCATTGTGAGCGACTTCGACACAGAATGTATGATCAAAGTGGGCAATATACAACACCTTCCTCGGCTAAGATATTGACAAGTCGTTCCAAGGGAACATGACAGTTCTGGCCCTTAAATCCATGTCATCTCCTATTCAGTTTATTATAAATCCATCGTGTGTACAACTCTCACTTCCAAGACGCGCTACAACTGTTTTATCCCTGAATATAAGGCAAAAGGTGGTTACTGCAAGTATCCAGCTACATAACATTTTCTCAGCAAGATAATAACGTGTCGGATCCTTTAGAACAGCAAAAGTTCATCTGTTCCACACCGAATGGCACGTGTCAAAGATAGATTTTAGAGAACATTTCTGAACTGCTTCTTTTGTGAATACAAATGTTTTGAGCGAGCCTGGTTTTTGGAGCTATGTTTAGGTTCGCTATGCAGAGGATATTTTTTTCTGGATCTTATACACACGATGAGCCGCCCACAGTGCAGCCTTTTGAAGAGCTGAGTCCTGCATTTTTGGATGAAGTGCGAGTCTGAATATGTCTGAAGCAAATGAGAAAATAAATGTGTCCCTTTGCAACTTGTACCTCTCTGTGTGCACTGTGGACAAGGCTAATTAAAGACATGAGGTAGAAATGTGACTTGGGCATTTGTGCAAAACAGGAGTATTGGAACGGGCCACCTGTTTTTAACATAAAAATTCATAAACTATGCAACACAGAAAAAGTCAATTTGGTCCATCTGGTCTCTGCCTTATTTTAATAATGAACATGAGTTTCTTCCCATTCCATCTACCTCATCTCATGCTTTTGGCATATCTTTTTATCTCCTTTTCTGTCATACACTCATCTGGCTTCCTTTTGAAATCATCTAAGCTATTTGCTTCAACCAAATCCCACACGAACAATTCCACATTCTAACTATTCTTCAAATAATCTTGTTATTTCCCTTTTGAATTTATTAATAACTAGCTTTGCTATAATCAGATTGGGAGAAGGAAACAGATGATCTAGTCCTACTATGCCACACGTCGCACCATTTGTTTAAAAGTTTAAAATTAAATGAATTATTATAAAACAATATATACCTCTCTGAGGGCAGCACGGCAGCATTGTGGATAGCACAATTGCTTCACAGCTCCAGGGTCCCAGGTTCGATTCCGGCTTGGGTCACTGTCTGTGCGGAGTCTGCACATCCTCCCCGTGTGTGCGTGGATTTCCTCCGGGTGCTCCGGTTTCCTCCCACAGTCCAAAGATGTGCAGGTTAGGTGGATTGGCCATGATAAATTGCCCTTAGTGTCCAAAAACACACACTTAGTGTTGGGTGGGGTTACTGGGTTATGGGGATAGGGTGGAGGTGTTGACCTCTGTTAGGGTGCTCTTTCCAAGAGCCGGTGCAGACTCGATGGGCTGAATGGCCTCCTTCTGCACTGTAAATTCTATGACAATACTTTTTTTAAAAGCAAGTTGCAGGAACGGGTACACACAGAGTTGTGCTCTATTCCTTTTTTTTTTTTTTTTTTTTTAAAATTTAGATTACCCAATTATTTTTTCCAATTAAGGGGCAATTTAGCGTGGCCAATCCACCTACTCTGCACATTTTTGGGTTGTGGGGGCGAAACCCACGCAGACACGGGGAGAATGTGCAAACTCCACACGGACAGTGACCCAGAGCCGGGATTGAACCTGGGACCTCAGCGCCGTGAGGCGGGTGTGCTAACCACTAGGCCACCGTGCTGCCCTCTATTCCTTTTTAAAGTAGTCCAGCATGCGCAAACTAAAAGAAACAAAAGATAAACAGATGGGGTCTCTGAAGAAATGGGCTTTGGCGGATAGGCTTTATAACATAAAGTTTGCAGGGTTTCAATGCTGTTGATCTGGAGCAACACTGTGTGAAGTGTGGGTTCTTCCATAAGTGGGAACATTCTCTCCACATCTACCCTGTCCATCTCATTTACAATCTTAAAGAGCTCCACTGCCCGAGACAAATTTCTACCTTCAATTATATTTTGTTCTTCATTGGGATGCGGGCATCTCAGACAGTATTAGCATTTGTTACCCATCCCGAGTTGCCCTTGAACTGAGTGTGTTGCCAGACCATTTCAGAGGGCAGCTAAGAGTCAACCACATTGCTATGGGCCTGGGGCCACTTGTAGGGCAGACCAGGTAAGGACAGCAGATTTCCTTCTCTAAAAGACATAAGTGAAGCAGATGCGTTTTTACAACTATCGATGACAGTTTCATGCTCATTATTACTATTTTTAAAAAAATAATTTAGAGTGCCCAATTTTTTCCAATTTAGAGGCAATTTACCATGGCCAATCCACCTATCCCACACATCTTTTGGGTTGTGGGGGTGAAACCCACGCAAACACGGGGAGAATGTGCGAACTCCACACAGACAGTGACCCAGGGCCGGGATTCGAACACGGGTCCTCAGCGCCGTAGGCAGCAATGCTAACCACTGTGCCACCGTGCTGCCAATGCTCATTATTATTGAGCCTAGCTTTCAATTCCAGGTTCTAATAACCCGTGGCCTCAAATGGTTAGTTTGGGTCTCTGGATTACTACTCAACTACACCACTATCTCCCCTAATGATTCCAATGCCAATGAGGGAAATCCCCATAATACGGTGCCTCAGCCTTAATAAATAAGTTACACGTTCAAAGGAAATAATCCGATAAGGGAGATCTAGTTGTTAAAAGATTTCTGTTGTACAGTTGGACAACTCATTTTACATACTGTGTTGGTCTTGTTGAATAAAGTAAGTTAAGTCAACTTCTTTTCACCTGTTTCTCAGCATCTTAAAAGCTACATTGCACCTCTTACCAATTCCTATTTTTACTGCTAGTTTAATTATAGTTTGGAATAGAATTGAAAGGACCAGAGAATGTTGTCACACATGTGTGCTTGCATCTTATGAACTCGATTAGGACCTGGTCTTATGCTGCCCTTTATGTGCTGAGACAGGCTGGTGTCGATAGATCTTTTATTTTGAATGCAAGGTTTGAGAAGATGGTTATGGTTTAAACTGTTTCCTTTATTTCAAGGTAAAATGATGGTGTGGAGAGAGGCATGTGACCTCCAGCTAAATTCTGCCTTATGATAAGCCCACATGACATGATTGTTAGGGAGACAGAGGTCCAGGCTAAGCCCTATTGAAATGAAAATCACTTATTGTCACAAGTAGGCTTCAAATGAAGTTACTGTGAAAAGCCCCTAGTCGCCACATTCTGCTCGGGGAGGTTGGTGCAGGAATTGAACCGTGCTGTTGCCCTGTCTTGGTCTGCTTTAAAAGCCAGCGATTTAGAAGCGATACTGGAAGCAGCCTGGAGACAAAGCCAAAGGGAGCCAGCCTTACGGCTGCAAGACTTATTGACTAATATACTCTGGGGAGAGAGAGTCCCAGAGAGAAAGAAACAGAGAAACAGCAGCTGTGAACAGCAGAGGAAAAAGGCTGTTTTCTGCCACCAGGTAGGATGCTGGTGGGTGTTAATTCTCTAGTCGAAGAGATGGAGACTATGAATGATTTAAAGATACTTGAAGATTCACCACAGTGAGGCCGGGAGAAGGAATCACTCGGGTGGGCCTTGCTGCTGGAAGCCAGTTTGGGGATTCTTGGAAGATTGAAAGAGATGACTTTAGATGGACAATCTGGCAAAACAAGGAAAGGTGAACCTGTCCAGAGGCCACGAGTAAAAGTAATTTTGGCCTGGCTCTCGCAAGGAATACAATTACGTGGAGAGTGTAGTGTAATGCATCAATGTGGCATGTGATTTTCAGTCATATCAGGATGGGAAGGGAGGATATCCTTTCCGTAATTTATTGCATTAGCTGCCGACCAAGTAATGTTTAATCAGAATTTATCTTTGTTTGTTACAGTAAAAGGCTTAAAATGTGAGATCGAGTCATGTGACTCTTTGAGTCGATTGCTAGGAATTTAAATCTTTTTATGAAATTTAGTGATCCATGATGTGTTATCTGTGTTGGTCTAACATCGACTGCAACTGGAAGCAGTAAAACGAGAAACAGGCTTCTGACACAGGAGATGGTCCAACACTGTTTTATTGAACCTGTTGATTGCTGTACAAAGTCTGCTGTGGGTTGACACTCTATTAACCTAGCTGATAACCTCCTACTGGCTTGACCAGACTAGCTCTCTATCACCTGGTGATGATGTTCATTGGCCTGTGCACTGCGACTATCTCCCTGGCCATGTCCTGTGAGAGAGGGAGAGCCTTAATGCCCTGTGGGCTTTATAGTGGTGGTGTCCTGTCTGGTGATTAGTTGTTCTGTGCGTGTGTGTTCATTGGTCATCCTGTGTGTCAATCACTGCCTGTCTGCATCTCATGATATACATGAGAGGATATTATGACATCTCTTCCTTTTAAAATACATTTTGGAATGTGGCTGTCTATGCATGCATAACTATGTACAAGTGGGGAATGAATGAACAAATGTACATGGCAAGGTGTCTATCGTGCAGATTCAGAGCAAACAGAACAAAATTTACAAGATTTAAGTCTGTAGATTCAGTTTTCATGGACAAGGAACACGTTTTGCGGTGGGCCAAGAAAGAACGGAGCAGCAAGTGAGAGAATTGTGAGTTGCACATCCATCAGGACCTGGGAGTGGATTTGGCCAAGATGCGAGCTGGGTTCAATGGGCAAAAACAACCCTCTTTAAGAAGGGGGTGAAGTTCGGGATGTTGTACCCAATCCGTATGTGGGTCACACATGAGGAACGGGACTTCTACTTTGAAATGCCAGATGAAGTATGGATCTTTATTTAAAAAATGAAGCTGGAGGCGAATTAAAAGACACTTGAGCCTTGGAGAAGTACTGTGGCAGCAATTTGTGGTGCTGGGTTGTATAAATTTAAGTAGCTCTATGTGAAATGATGGGCTGTGTGGATGGTTAAAGGTTGCTCTGTCTTGCAGGGACCTTGTTGGGGGGGGATGGGCTTTGAATTTCGTTCTGCTTTTTGGGTGACTATTTTTCTAAAGTGACTGTTTCTTCACCGTTTTATTTCTGTTGCTTGTTTACTGGGGAATGTGATGCTTTTAACATGTTTATTCATGTGGGGGGAGAGAAGAGAGTACAATAGGGAGACAGACTGCTTGGTGCCAGGGGCGGGAGCTATCGAGTCAGCATGGGTCAGCTGACTCTCAGAAGCACAGTGGGGGGTGAGCAGGTGTTCAGCTGGAGCTTGGCTTGGGGGATTGGATTTCTAGTGTTGTTGCTAGGGGGGGATGGAGGGGTGGTGAGCTGGTTTGCTGACGGGGAGGAACTTTACTCTGGGACAAATGGGAGGTCGGGAACGGCGACAGCCCGAGTGGGGACTCGAGGAAGCGGAGGGCACGAGCTCGGGGCTGGCCTAAGAATGGTGATGGCTAGTCTGCAGGGAGGTGGGAGGGGGGAGGTTGGAAGCCCCCATCCAGGCTGATCGCATGGAATGTGAGAGGGATGAATGGGCCAGTCAAGAGGGCTCGCGTGTTCGCGCATTTGAGGGAACTGAAGGCGGACGTGGCAATGCTACAAAAGACACACCTAAAGGTTACAGACCAGACAAGATTGAGGAAGGGGTTGGTTCGCCAAGTGTTCCACTCAGGACTGTACTCAAACACCAGGGGGGTAGCGATCTTGATCAGCAAACAAGTGGCATTAGAGGCAGGGAGAATCGTGAGGGGTAGGTACATAATGGTGAATGGGAAGCTGGAGGGCGTGCGAGTGGTACTTGTGAACATATATGCTCCGAATTGGGATGACGTGGAATTTATGAGGCGGGTGTTAGGTAAGATCCCAGACTTAGAGTCACACAACCTGATCATGGGAGGGGACTTCAATACAGTCATTGATCCGGAATTGGACCGGTCAAAATACAGGACAGGGAGGAGGCCGGCTGCGGCAAAGGAATTGAAGGGTTTTTGGAACAAATGGGTAGACCCATGGAGTTTTGCACGGCCGAGGACGAAAGAGTTTTCCTTTTTTTCACATGTCCACAAGGTATACTCTCGCATCAACTTTTTTGTTCTGAGCAGGGCGCTAATACCGGGGGTGGTGGATACTGAGTACTCGGCAATTGCAGTGTCGGATCATGCCCCACAATGGGTGGATCTACGGGTTAGTGTGGAGAGATGGCAACGCCCGCTGTGGAGACTGGATGTGGGGTTGCTGGGGGACAAGGCGGTCTGTGGGCGGGTTAACAGGTCCACCCAGAACTACCTGGAAACAAATGATACGGGGGAGGTCTCTGCAGTGACGGTCTGGGAAGCTTTGAAGGCAGAAGTCAGAGGGGAATTAATCTCAATACGGGCCCACAGAGAAGAGGTGGAACGGGCTGAGAGGGATAGATTAGTGGAGGAGATACTCCAGGTGGACAGGAGATACTCGGAGGCCCAGGACGCGGGGCTACTGAGGGAACGGCGGAGGTTATAGGTGGAGTTTGGGCTGTTGACCACAGGGAAAGCAGTGCGGGGGAAAGGCAAGCAGAATGTTGGCGCACCAGCTCAGGAAAAGAGAGGCGGCCAGGGAGATAAGTAAAGAGTAGAGTCGGTAATACTGTCCTGGACCCAGCGGGGGTGAACGAGGTGTTTAAGGACTTTTATAGTAAATTATATGAGTCAAAACCCCCGGCTGGGGTGGAGGGGATGAGGCAATTCATGGATTATGATGTTCCCAATGGTGGAGGAGGACCTGGTGAGGGGCTGGGTGCCCCAATTGAGATTGAGGAAATACTCAAGCGGCTGGAGGACATGCAGTCAGACAAGGCCCCGGGGCCTGACGGCTACATGGTGGAAATCTATGGGACGTTTTCAGAGATATTGAGCCCACTGCTGGTGAGGACATTTAACGAAGCAAGAGAGAAGGGAGTCCTCCCCCCAACAATGTCGTAGGCCTTGATTTCATTGATCTTGAAACAGGAGAAGGATCCAGAGGAATGCGGGTCATACAGGCTGATTTCTCTATTGAACGTGGATGCCAAACTGCTGGCTAAGATACTGGCCACAAGGATAGAGGACCGTGTCCCGGGGGTGATAGGGGAAGACCAGACGGGATTTGTTAAGGGCAGGAGGAGGTGGTGGTAGCGATGGATCCAGGGAAGGCTTTTGATCAGGTGGAGTGGAATTACCTGTGGGAGGCGCTGGGAAGGTTTGGGTTTGGTGAGGGTGTTCTATCAGGCACCTGTAGCGAGTGTGCATACGAACCGGCTGAGGTCGCAGTATTTTGAACTACTTGCTCTGGCCATAGAGCCATTGGCCATGGCGTTGAGAGCCTCTAGGAACTGGAAAGGGCTGGTTCGGGGGGGGGAGCACCGGGTCTTGCTCTACACAAATGACCTGCTCTTGTACATTTCGGGCCGGTTGGAGGGGATGGGGGAAGTAATGCGAATCTTGGGGGAATTTGTCAATTTTTCGGGCTATAAATTGAACATGGGGAAAAGCGTGATGTTTGCGATCCAGGCAAGAGGACAGGAGAAAAGACTTGGAGAGCTGCTGCTTAGAATGGTAGGGAAGAGCTTTCGATATCTGGGAATCCAGGTGGCCCGGAGGTACTACACAAGTTAAACCTATCCTGGTTGGTAGAACAAATGGAAGGGGACTTTAAGAGATGGGACATGCTCCCGCAATCACTGGCGGGGAGGTTACAGACCGTGAAAATATCGGTCCTCCCCAGATTTCTGTTTGTCTTTCAGTGCATCCCCATCTTCATCCCTAAGGCCTTTTTCAAGCGGGTGAATAAGATTATTTTGGGCTTTGTGTGGGCGAGTAAAACCCCCGCAAGTGAAGAAAGTTTGCTGGAGCGCAGTCGGGGGAGGGTGGGTTGGCGCTGCCGAACTTCTGCAATTACTACTGGCCGGCTAATATAGCCATGATCAGGAAGTGGGTAGTGGGGGAGGGGTTGGCATGGGAGTGGTTGAAGGCGACGTCATGTAAAGACACCAGTTTTGGAGCATTGGTAACGGCACCTCTTCCGTTCTCGCCGGCTCGATACTCCACTGGTAGTGGCGGCTCTGAAGATCTGGGGGCAATGGAGGAGATATAAGGGAGCATCGATTTGGACCCCGATTTATAACAACCACAGATTTGTACTGGATAGGCTAGATGGCGGGTTCCAGAGTTGGCAGAGGGCAGGAATTGGAAGGATGGGGGATCAATTTATAGACGGGAGCTTCCCCAGTTGGAAAGCTTTGGAAGATAAATTTAAATTGCCAGCAGGGAATAGTTTTAGATATTTGCAGGTGCGAGACTTCCTGAGGAAACAGGTGCCGGCCTTTCCATGGCTGCCGCCACGGGGGATACAGGTGAGAGTAGTTTCCAGTACCTGGGTGGGAGAGGGTAAGGTATCGGATATTTGCCAGGAGCTTTCGGAGGTGGAGAAAACTCTGGTTGAGAAGCTTAAGGGCAAGTGGGAGGACGAGCTAGGAGGGGAGATAGAGGCGGGGCTATGGGCGGATGCCCTAAGCAGGGTTAATACCTGCTCATCATGTGCCAGGCTTAGCCTGATACATCTTAAGGTAGTCCACCGGGGACACATGACAGTGGCTAGGATGAGTAAATTCTTCGGGATTGAGGATAGGTGCGCGAGGTGCGAGGGAAGCCCAGCAAATCATGTCCACATGTTTTGGGCATGCCCAAAGCTTAGAGGGTTTTGGCAGGATTTTGCTAAGGCAATGTCCACGGTACTAAAAACACGGATGGTGCCGAGTCCGGAGGTAGAGATCTTTGGAGTGTCGGAAGATCCGGGAGTTCAGAGGGCGAAAGAAGTCGACGTCTTGGCCTTAGCCTCCCTGGTAGCCCGGAGACGGATCTTGTTAATGTGGAGAGACTCGAAGCCCCCCGAGTGTAAAGACCTGGGTTACTGACATGGCTGCGTTTCTCAGTCTCAAGAAAATAAAGTTTACCGTAAGAGGGTCAATGTTAGGGTTCTCCCGGAGGTGGCAGCCGTTCGTCGACTTTCTCGGGGAAAAGTAAAATGTCGGCAGATGCAGTATTCCAAAGGATTGGGGGGGGGGGGGGGGGCGGGCAGATTGTTGTTGTATAGTTGAGGTGCGTGAAGATTGGGCTGGGGGGGGGAAATGTTTATTTTACCATGTTGATGTCATTATTTATGTTACTGTTATAAAAATTTTCAAATACCATAATAAAATATTATTTAAAAAAAAGAATTTTATGTGAAAGGCACATTCTAAGCAACGATGCAAGGTCTGGCTACATCTTCCAATCTTCACTGACACTTCATGTCACTGACATATCATGGAGTAAATATCCATTTCCATTTTGTTCGTGGTAGCGAGCCTTCCCTACTGTGCTGTTATATTAGGAATTACAGCAGACAATTTTCTGACCATTTAAAATATTGTTGGAATAACTGTTCAGCACAAACCAGAATTTCCAATATTCACTCTTGATGGATGTGGTTCCCTACCAGGAGCGTGAAATTATAAATTACCGGGACGGAATTCTCCGACCCCCCGCAGGGTTGGAGAATCGCCCGGGGCTGGCGTAAATCCCACCCCCACCGTGGCCGGAATTCTCCGCCACCCGGGAATTGGTGGGGGCGGGAATCACGCCGCGCTGATCGACGTGCCCCCCGCAGCGATTCTCCAGCCCGCGATGGGCCGAAGTCCCGCCGCTGAGAGGGCAATCCCACCGACGTGGTTTCAACCACCTCTGGTGGCGGCAGGATTGGCGGCGCGAGCGGGCCCCCGGGGTCCTAGGTGGGGGCGGCGCGGGGTGATCGGACCCTGGGGGTGCCCCCATGGTGGCCTGATCTGCGATTGGGGCCCACCGATCGGCGGGTGGGCCAGTGCCGTGGGGGCACTCTTTTTCTTCCAGTGCCGCCATGGCCTCCACCATGGCGGAGGCGGAAGAGACCCCCCTACCGTGCATGCGCCGGTGGTGACGTCAGCGGGTGGTGACGTCAGCGGCCGCTGACGCACCGGTGCATGCGCGAACCGGCGAAGGCCTTTCGCCCAGCCCCGACGCCGGGGTGCGGGCGTCAAAGGCCGTTGCCGCTGGTTTTGGCGCCAGTCGGTGTGGCGCCAACCACTCTGGCGCAGGCCTAGCCCCCAAAGGTGCTGAGAATTCCGCACCTTTGGGGAGGCCCAATGCCGGAGTGGTTGGCGCCACTCCACTACGCCGGGACCCCCCGCCCCTCTGGGTAGGGGAGAATCCTGGCCCTTTTCTTTGCCAGGGTCATTGACTTTGTTAAATTTCCTTTTGAAAAGAACTCTTAACAAGATTGAGCCTTTCACTTGTATATGTGGTAGTATTCCCATAAGTGCAATGCACAATTGTCTGTACTGCATGACCTTGCTTTCCCCTATCCCCTGTGCCACATCATTCAAATGAAGAAAAGGTTACCAGTCTATGAAATTACACTGGCTCTGTGACCATTGACATAGATACATGCAAGTCAATACCCACTCTGTTGGAAGTTGCAATGATTCCTACATGCCCCAGCAGTCAATGGGACAATGTTATTTGAAGGGCCAAGATGACAGTGGATTGGTTGTTGACAGGATTGTGTATGTACTGGATACAATGCTTGTGACAATGTTGATCTAGCCAAGCACAAGGCATGGGGTAATGAAGGTACAATGCAACCCATATCCCATTAGGGTCTGTCTGGAACATCATTCTGGAACCCCCAAGCAACGATTCTTGGGAAGCAGGGTGGGTAGGAAGGAGTAAACACAGAAACATAGAAAATAGGAGCAGATGATCATCCAAATCAGTAAACTGTTCCCACTTTCTCCCCATGTCCTTTGAGATCATTATTAGACATTTAATTCCAGATTTTTATTAAATTTAAATTTGCTATGGAGGGATTCGAGCCTGGGTCCCCAGAGTATTGCCCTGAGTCCCTGGACCGGTGGTCCAGAATCAATGCCACGATGCCATCATCTCCCACTACACTACACGTCCATGGATCAAGGAGACAAGATAGAGAACAGAGGAAGAGTAGAAGAGAACAGAGGAACTATAATGATCAGCTGAGTCAATAAGAACAATGAAAATGTTTACTAGAGCAGTCTAAATGTTTACTTAAACACTCTTCTCAAAAATAATGGTTAGGAAAATATATACCTAATGTATTTGCCAGCTGAAGCCTTGCATCCATTCAAACCTATTCATCCATTTTTACACAATGCTCTTGTACTCTCAAGACTCATTAGAGGCTCATTCAAAGAAACCCTTATTGAACATTACAGTGTAAGGTGCAGGCATGTCTTCCCAGTATTTCTCTTTGTTCTTCTCTTTCCTAAATGCCCCTTCTGAGGAGATGTAAGGCTATATAAGAGCACATGATTGCAGTCACTTATCCCCTCCACTTACACAATGTAGCCACTCTTGTGGTGATTCAGGCTCACAAAGGCACCTGTAGGTATTTGCGGAAGGGCCATAGAAATGCAAATGTACCATTGCCTAAAGGACAGTTCAGGCTTTGTGATCTCTGGCCTGTAGCATGCTACCTAATTTCAGTGAAGTTGTTAATTGCTGTGCTAAAATTGACTTTGTACTCAGGCTACAGAAGGAGAAAGTTAGCCAGGGCTGGAATTCCTAAGAGTCCAGCTGAAAAAGTAAATATGGAGATGTTGTTATGGATGGGATGAGGTCCAGATTTGAATATTTGGTGCGTTAACTGCGTTAAGTGCTTTTAAGGTGCATTTCGACTAAAAGTCTCGTGATGGCATGGGACAATTTTTGTTCTGTACCTGTGTTGAACTGTGCAGGGCAAACTGGATGCTGAGGCCTGAACTTAACCTGAAATGGAACAAGGCGCCCTCCTAGAGCCTATCACTTTGTGCTCCATTCCAGTGCTGAGCGGGATCCTGACTTCAGATTCAGGTTGCATTTATGCCTTAACTCCAGGGTTGATGTGGAATAAAATTGCTTGGCTCTAATGCTGAGGGGCGCTCCAAGATTTTCTTGTGGGGTCTTTTATTCCTTCTGGCCTGTCATGATATGCAAACATGCAACCAATGAACACTCAGAATAGGACAAAACCAACGGGCAGTCAGGACACTCAGAGGTGGCATCGCCACAGGGGGGCATGACCTAAACACTATAAAAGGGATGAGGCACTCACACCCTGCCTCTTTCCACAGGCAGACATCTAGAGAGTTAGACAGGGTTGATTAGCAGCATCACACCCCAGCACGTGACTTAGAGCAAGCTAGCACAGTTAGATTGAGTTACTACAGTTAGATTAGCAGAGAGTCAAACTCATTTAAGAACGGTGTTAATAGTTCAATAAACATGTTGAACTCATTTCAGAGGCTGGAGCATCCTTTAGTTAAGATTGCATCAAGTAGCAGCCTGTGTTATCTGAAGCAGCATAACACAACATGGCCTACAACGAAACAATTAAAAAGTGCCACTTATTTTCTTACCCTCTTATGGTCCATGGTATTGCCAGGTTTGCTTGGATCAAAATTGCAGACAGGCCCTGTTGTCATCATGAGAGCCCTATCTACATTCTGAAAGAAAACATTCTGCCGTTGTCTGACAGCCAGCCCTCTCAACTCCTCAAAATTACAGCTTAAAATGCAACCTGTGAAAAGACAGCATGATTGGCGGGGCCAAATTGCTACAGCTATTTTAACTGTTACAATCGGCCTCAGTGTCTTTATCTGATATCAGCCAAGTGCAATTTTAGATTTAGATACAGATCTGGAGAGGAAGACTGAAAATAGCTGCTGCTGTACCAAGAGGAGGAACAGACTGTTTCACAGTTAACAGCCAAGCACAACGCGCCGAAGAGATTCCCTATTTGAAGAGATGAGACTTTCAGAGATTTAAAAACCAAGGAGTCTCCAGAAGATGCCTTGCTGCAGGAAGTCAGTTTGATTACACTCATTGACTGAAAGAACTTCAAAAGGACCATGAGAGACCCATCTTGGTGTGGTAGGGAGAAGGGATACTATTGGGAGTAGATGGGGAGCTTGGGATCTTATCCATAATATTAGCTATCTTACGGGATTGTGTTGCATAATATGTAAACATAGTGTGGAGTTTGTGTTTGTATCAATTAGTTAATGGGGGGAGAACCATTGCTGTAGTTTAATGTATTAGTTGCCTACGAAGTAATGTTCAGTCAATGTTGATTTTAATTTGTTTGTTGCAGCAACAGTCTTAAAACATGGAGTCTTGTGTGATGCTTTCTGCTGGTTGCTGGGAAATTCATATCTCTATTAAAGAGTTATTGGTCTCTAAGAGGATTGCAAAATTACAAGCGTGGGAGCTGGACTGGAAGTGAGTTAATGCAAATACTGGGAATGAGGGTTCTGGCCTGTTCCCTCCTATGGCCTTGGATGTACTGTTGCACTATAGTGAGTTGCATTTTGATCCAGTCGACAGACCACCTGAAAGACCCGGGCAGATCATCCTCATGGCATACTTATAGAAGCACTGGAGTGAGAAAACAGGTGGTTTATGTTTCATAGACAAGGTGAATTTGGTGAGGGGATGGTGAGAAATGGGGAGGTATGCCTCGGTGGACAGCGAAGGGAGGAGAAAGAGCTGATGATGTTACTTCTATTTTAGCAGTCCCTGATTGGCTGCACTGCCCTTCGAATAACAGTTTTAATGTTAATATACCCATTGAAAACCTTTGAATTTTCTTTTAAAATTATCCATCAGTGGTTTCTCATACTCTTTCTCTGTCCCTCATTTCATTTTCTTCTTATCTTGTGTTGTTTGAACTCAGACTGATTCTCCTTGTATTACCAAGCTGATGGACAGAATTTGCTCATTGTTTTGTAGAGTGGCACAGTACCCACCACAGAACTGTGCCCCTGGCACTGCCCCTACAGAACACCCCACTCGCCCCACCAACATGGAGCGCCTACCCCCTCACAAAACCCCACTCCCAGAGCCCCCACTATTTCACCACTGTGCAGCACACCCCCTCCCCCCACAAACATGGAACACCCACCCACGCAACACCCCACTTCCCCCTGTCATGAACAAATTAATGGGGGGGCGACTTTCGGGCATAAAGGCCTGCTAATGATATTTAAATATATTCAAATGGGGATCCCGACGTTTAACATCAAGAGACCAGTTATGTAATTGGCATAGAGCAGAGACAATCACAACGGGTAACCCGGCTGGCATTAAACACGTTTCGTGGGATTTTCCACCTCCACTGCCAATCTCATCTCCCGAAAACAGAGCATAAAATTCCCCCACCCCCAATATCTGCCATATAACCCCTCCCTCAGCAACAATCACTAAAGTTCAATGCTGAATTATAAGCCTGTTTTTTATGATTTAGCAGACATTCTGGGGGGAAGATGATGACCTCTCGTTCTAGAATGCCCCACAAGAGGAAACATTCGCTCCACGTCTACTTCATTTGTACCTTTTATCATCTTGTGAACCTCAATTTGATCTCCCCTCATTCATTCTAAACTCTCGAGAGTATAAGCCTAAACTGTTCACTCTCTCTTCATACGATAAAACGCTCTGGCGGGATTCTCGGTCAGCAGGACCCTCCGCTTCGTCGGCAGCAAACCCACATTCCTGGGTTTCCCGACGTAGCTGAATGGCCGCAATCGTTGCTGGGACGGAGGTTCTACTGCCAGCGGGGGGCGTAGTGCACCACAAAACAGGGCTGGCGGGACGGAGAATTCCCCCCTCATCTCTAGAATCAACCTAGTTAACCTCCTGCCTCCAATGTCACTACATCTTCCCTCAAATAAGGGTCCAGAACTGTGCACAATACCCCAGGTGTGGACTCACCAATGCCTTGTGTAGTTGCAACAACACTTCCTTAACTTTATACTCTATTCCTTTAGCTATAAACCCCAACATTCAATTTGCTTTCTTTATTATCTGCTGTACCTGCCATGCTAGTTTTAACACATCAGGTTGCAGCCTAATGTTCCATAGAACAGGAATTGCCAGTGTCAACAGTGAGCTGTACTGAAGTGATAACAATATTGTACAACACCATTAATCTACTGTGCAAGATCACTTTATTTGCCGCGTTTCTTTATAGTGTTGTAACAAGGTTGAAGTCTCATTGATCACTTCTACACATCACATAAACTTCAAAGGATTTTTCCACAGAATACATTAATAGAACATTAATATCATTTCAGCTATTCATTTAGTTAAAAACACCAAAGTGACATTGTCTTAATGGTTGATAGACTCTCTTGTTTAACCTGTTGCCTAATTAACCTCAAGTTATTATGCCTATATTTAAATATATTTGCATCATAATCAGTTTCACATTAACTTTGATGCATAAAATAAATTTCAAATTGTGATGACTTTTATTTTTGAACTTACTATGAAATGTTGAATTCCTTTTTAAAACCTTATTTAACCAATATTTCTACTTTGACTGAGATGTATTTTACAAAATTTAAAAAAAATAAGCCTATAATGTACGCTCGGTTAATGTGGCATCACGTGTCAGGGACATTTTGCATTGCTGCTCTCTTTCATCGAGATGAGCAACATGCATAAGCAGACTACAGTAATAATATCATCACCAAAGTAAGCAGCCCATAGGATACAGAATAGGAACATTGGAACATAGGAATTAGGAGCAGAAGTAGGCAATTCAGCCCCGTGAGCCTGCTCCGCCATTCAACCAGATCTGCCTGGTCTCAAAACCGCCTCCCCACCTGTTCCCCATATCCCTTTAACCCCTTTTTCAAAATCAGAAATATATCCACCTCCTTCTTGAAGCCATTTAATGACTCTGATTCCACTGCACTATGGGGCAGGGCGTTCCACAAATTCACCAGCCTCTGCGAGAAGTAGCTCCTCCTCGTCTCAGTTATAAATCTACCGCCTCTAAATCTATGTCCATGACCTCTCATTCTAACAAATAAAGTGATGAGCTTACAGGGCTCAGATGTTTGTAATGGGCTGCAGTTTGCTCTCATGATTTACCTCTCAAGATTTCAGTCTTGTTATTCTGAACAAAATTCTCTGCAACGGTCTACAAGTTATCTTATCTCCACTAAACTCTGCAGACTTTTCCAGACAACTTGATTTTTTTAAAATGGAGGAGAGAGATATTGACTTGATGGATCAGCATTCAATAACATGTGGGTACTCAGCTCTTCATTCCAGGCTCCTTTGGTGCGCATTAACGTGACAATGACTGTGCTGAAGCAGTTAACATTCTTCACTCTCCTTCTGGTAATGGTGCTAACTGGTTTCTGATGTTTGCTCCTTTGTTATCATTGTCCTTGCCTCCCTTTGTAGCAAAGTGCTCCATCAATACTGTTCCCGAGTATTTTCAAATCACGATTTAAGCCAACCTGTGCATTCTCTGATACGAAGGCCCAATTCAATGAAAAATGAGTTTGGGGCTTCCACTCTCCTATCAGTAATAAGCCCCTTTCATTCTCAAAGTGCCATTTGTCTTTTCCGAGCTGTTTGTGTTGGCTTCAATAATCAGTCAAACTGTATCAGCCTCTAATATACGCTGATTGTTCTGGTAATTAACGACCGCTTGTTCGACCTGTAAGATTTTAATGTGGTCATTATTCCACATCAATAGCAATGGTCATGCCACCTATGATACAATGACAAAGCGAACTCTGGTACATAATAAATAACAGCCATATCGGAGTGGTCTTAAGCTCTAACCTAATGTTCAACTTCAAATAAATTAATTGAATGACAATACCAACCTAAAATTATTGTGAGGTAAGCATTATTCTCCAAACTTCTGAATTGTAAACCTGGATTTTAAATAATGTGTTAAACCGTAACAGAAATCCTCTCAGTACTCTTATTGTCACTTTAGTAATACCTTGTTCACACAACAAGACACCGGTTGGGCTGATCTGAGTTGACCTGCATTTTGTGCTCTGTGCTCTAATGTTGACGCTGGTGACCACTGACCACCCACTTGCCTGCAAATTAACAAATCCATTGTGCTTCACTTAATGTTGGAACAGAAAGTGACTGGGATTGAAGAGCACCAGTTGGGTTTGAATGGTTGAGCGTTATAACTACCTGAGGATGTCAACAAGAGTTCAGAGATTTAGACCGCAATTTAATGGGACAAGTTTGATGTGCCGTAGCGAGCAAGGTTTCTTCGATGGCCTCGATGGCTAAGTTGGCAAACTCCTGACCGGTATTTCATCCTCAGGGATTGGGCCGCTTTTTTGAAAGGATGCTCCGATTTCTGAATGTGCTTGTGGGTCGTTCCCCCCCCCCCCCCCCCCCCGGCCCACCTGCCCCTCCCCCCACCACCCCACCCACGGGCAATGTCATCCCCCACAGACCTGGGTACCGCCCCACAACGCTCCCCAAGTCAGAACACCCTGCTCTGGGGTCGCTGAGGCTCCTTTTTCAGGCTGTCCCTCTCCAGAACCTCCACCCTTCACATCTCAACCATCCAGAGGCCTCCTCATACCCGCCTTTCATCCCCCCTGAACCTCCGTACCCCCACTGATGTCTCCTTTCATGGACATTCGCTCCCTTTAGACCCTGACCCATGGCAGTGCCACCCTGGTACTCGGGCACTCATGCACTGACTGCCTGGCATCCTGGCAGTGCTCCTGACAGCCTAGAAGTGCCACACTGGCACCTTGACAGTGTCAGAGTGGCAGGGCCAAGGGGCTAGCCAGGCAGTGCCAAGGTGACTGGGTTCCGGGGGAGAGCCAATGTGCCACCCTGCCCTGTCCCTGACCACCCAATGGGACCTCCAATGGTATGAGAAACCCTCCAGGTGCTGTTCCACCTGGCCCTTATTTGTCTGGAACAGCACTAATTGTCGCTCGTGGAACCTCTCGCCTGTGAGACAGTTGGATCCTAGGAAGCCGTTAGATAGGGCAACCATCTTGTTAATAAGATCAGATTGGCCTTGATTGGTGATTATTGGTTCTTGCCTCACCTAGGCGAGTTATGAAATATGCCAGCGGGAGCGATCCAGATAGATCGCAAACCGTTTTGCACCTGGCGAGGTTCAGGATTTAGGCCGCTCCTGCGATATAACCGGCTCACACAGATTCTCGCCAGACGCGACGAGTTTGTTAAATCGACCCCTTAAAATCAGAACTTTGGAAATAATTCAATACCTTCGACACGGTCAGTGTTACAAAATATTGGCTGTAACTTCCAGAAAAATGCTAATTTTTACAGCTGCCTATCTTTTACAAGTGACTTTAGTTTTGGATGTTGCAATAGACTCCATAAGGAAACTTTCCAAAGTCAAATTCAACATCTCTGAGGGAAATGAGCTAATTATCATCTTTTTGATGCAAGTCTCAAGACAAATCCCCTTCCTGTTGTTGACGAATGAACTCAGATGAAAGTCATATGTTATCAAAAGATTTCTCTCAATTTATTACTTACATCAAATTTTAATAGCATCCCAATAGTAAAGAGCCCACATGTACGCAGAACCTTGCCCTCATTGATGTAATCAACAACTGTTAACAGTTGTCTGCCAATAAATGTTTCTTACAATGCATGTACATACAAGCAGCTTGAATATTTTTCCAGATTAACTGTGGTACCAATGCTTGAAGCTTACCATATTGAGTGACTGTGGCAGAAATCTAGTGCAGATATTATTTGTCGGAAGAACTTCCTGGCCTCCTTTGGTGTCAGTCGTCCTTTTTTCACAAGATAATCGAAGAGCTCTCCCCCAGAAACATGTTCTAGCACCAAGTACCTGTAAAATCAAATGACACAAAACAAAGGAAAGTCATGAGAAAGGATCTGATGAGCGACATGAATCCGACATCTTAAATTGGAGGAACATGCCATTCAAGACCTTTGTACCTTTCTGGAAATGTTTTGACAAACTCTTTACCTGGGGTGGCCAACCAATGTGTCATGGTTGCAAAATGCTATACATAATGTAGTAATACAGTGAAAAGTATGGTTTCTTGGGTGTTATGCAGACAACGCATGCCGTTTACAGGGAAGGAAGGATAGACTGCAGAATATAATGTTACAGTTCGTAGCTAGGGTGTTGAGAAAAGATCAACTTAATACGAGGTAGGTCCTTTCAAAAGTCTGATGGCAGTAGGGAAGAAGCTGTTTTTGAGTCGGTTGGTACGTGACCTCAAAGTTTTGTATCCTTTTCCTGACGGAAGAAGGTGGAAGAGAGCATGTCCGGGATGCATGGGGTCCTTAATTATGCTGGCTGCCTTTCCGAGGCAGTGGGAATTTTAGACAGAGTCAATGGATGGGAGGCTAGTTTGTGTGATGGATTGGGCTACATTCATGATCTTTTGTAGTTTGCTGCTGTAGTTTGATGCCTACCATGCCTAAGATGATTCTTTATGACATGATTGCTTATCTCAAACACACACTCAATTTTGGTAAATGATGTGAAATGCCACTAATCCAGCTAAGGCCCTAGTCTTTAACTAGTTCATAAATAGGATCCACAGGCTGAGGTTTGTCCTCTGTTGCGAGCACAATCTCTGAATTTCATGTTGGTTATACCAAGAAGAACAAAGTACAATACAGCTGTGTTAAGTTTAAGCGAGAGTGCGGCCAGGCAGTTAGATTTCAGGAGAGGCCGAAAACGAGAACCAAGGCAAGCACCCATCAATCTGCGATCTAACCAGCCCGCACCCATTGGTGAAATCAAGAACCTGCCATAGCGTGGCGAGATAATCACCACTTAAGGCCAATCTCCATACAATTAATGGGAGTGACTCCCTATTTAACGGCCTCCGTTGATCTAATCGCCTCCCCAACAAGTGGTCACGTTGGCGCCGATTAGTACACCATTGAAAAACGTGAAGCTAGCGGAAGGGCTGCTGTGGGGATTTGAGGAGGTGAGGTGCCATTTTCGCACCTGGGCAAAGAGACCAGAGGCATTGGGGTTGCAGCCCCGGTGCTCGGGGTGGGGGAGTGTGGCCGAGCCCCCCGAGGGGGTGGCTCTCGGACGCCATCGTTAGTGGGCAGGGGGTGCTGAGGCAGTGGGATACTCGCACGATGCTGGGGGTGGGGGGGGGGGGGGGGGGAGAGAAGATGGTTGCCTCAGCGCTCGCTGGTCCGCCATGCCACCCCTGGATCACGTGTTCCCATTCCGGGGGCAACGCAGCCCCTGCCTGTCTGTCCCACCGACCACCTATAACTCCCACTGACTGTGCAGATCTCTGGCCGTGCGGCTGAAGTCTTTTGCTCATTGGGAATTGGCAATTGTAGTTGGCTTCCCGTGGGGAGGCGTGCCATGTAGCAAGTGGGAGTTTTTGCCTAGCATCCCAAACAGACCTTGATGCCTGGACACTGTGCTTGAACACTGCGGCAGGTAACACCACAGACTCAGCAGCCAACATCTGAACACCCAGAGGCTGGCCCCCTGCACTGTGGACATTTCAGTGACTAGAGGGTTGGTGTCTGCACCAAGGAGGGCACTAGCACCTGGTCCAGGTAATGTTATGTGCGGGGTCTGGGGTACAGGGTCTGGGGCCCAGTGACCAGGGGCCCCTGCTGTGGCTAGAGGTGCATGGAGATGTGGGTGGGTGGTGGTGGTGGGGGGGGGGGGGGGGGGGGGGGGGGGGAGGAGAGAGAATGGAAGGGGGGGTAGCAATGGGGAATGGAGGATCCTGTGATGGAAGACACCGCTTGTTGTCAGTCTCACACCCTTTCAAATTCCTTACAGATATTACAGGGAATGGATGATATCTTGGACCTCGCGGAAGCTGCATTAGAGGTGCTGCTGGCAGGCCAGGCAGCCAGACCCCGGAGAAGGCAGTGCAGCAACGTCGACAGGCTAGTGGTGGCGGACGGTGTGAGGGGTCCCATCCATCACCCCGAGGACCCGGCCACCCATCAGGCCAGGGAGGGACCCAGAGGTGGTTGCCAGCAACGGCCCAAGGTGTACAAACTTCGCTGGTCTTTTGAACAGATGATGGAAACCATATGCCACACGAGGCACCATTTCAACAAGCAGACAGTATATTTTCTCCACAACTGCATGGGTTTCACCCCCACATCCCAAAGATGTGCAGGTTAGGTGGATTGGCCATGCTAAATAGCCCCTTAATTAGAAAAAAAATAATTTGGTGCTCTAAATTTATTAAAAAAAAACAAGGAGATGGTGCAGCGCCTATGCCATGTCCTCGTGAGTCATTCCAGAGCTCAAGCAGGGATTTGTGTGGCATCTCACAGGATACAGCCCACAAGTGCAGCCGTGAGGTCATGGATGCCATGTTTGCTCAGGCAGCTAACCATATAATCTTTGGCCTGGAGCAGGTCCAACAGGATGCCCAGGCAGCAGGATTCTCTGCCCTCGGTGGGTTGCCCCAGGTCCAATGGGTAATAGATGGCACGCATGTTGCCTGGCACTCACTGGGCCATCTGGGAGTGCCCTACGTCAACAGGAAGGGGTTCCACTCCCTGAACGTCCAACTCGTGTGCAACCACCACATGAAGATCATACATGTGTGTTCCCGCTTCCCAGAGAGTGTGCACGACAGCTACATCCTGGAGCAGTCGGATATCCCCAGCCTCTTCGAGGGCAGCTGGCTCTTGGGGGGATAAGGGACCCAGCCGATCCTCCATCATGTGGCTCTGTCAGCCCTGGCGGCTCCCCAATGTCTGCAGCATGGTGTCGTGCCCTCGCCGATGCTCCTCAGTGACTGGGAAATGCTCTCGAGAGTGCCGGCAATGCCCACCTGAGACTGGGACGTAGAATCACTACAGTGCAGAAGGAGGCCATTTGGCCCATCTAGTCTGCACCAACCCTCTGAAGGAGCGGCCTCGGCCCAATCCAATACCCCACCCTATTCCTGTAATCCCACCTAGGGGCAATTTAGAAGAGCCAACCATCTAACAAGAACATTTTTGGACCGTGGGAGGAAACCAGAGCACCCGGAGGAAACCCACGCAGACATGGGAAGAATGTGCAAATTCCACACAGACAGTCACCTGAGGTTGGAATCGACCCTGGTTCCCTGGCGCTAGGAGACAGCAGGGCTAACCATTGTGCCCACTCCCCAGCGCCTCCCCACCTAAGACTGGGACATGCTCCGCAGCGCCTCATCAAGGTTCAGGTGGGACTGGGACACGTCCCCCAGTGACTGGGACATGCCATCGAGGTGCTCTGCCATGTCCTTCACCAACTGAGCCACGCCTTGGACACCTCCACTCATGTTGCCAATGTCACGCACCAGGCTCTCCACTGCGGTCGCCTCCTTAGCAGTGTTGGCCTTTGTGTCACTCATTGCTGGCACTATCTCCAGCTGGGACTCCTCCCATCGGCTATGGACCTGCTGTAGTGTCGCTGACATCCCCCTCTAAATATCACTGCAACACCCTAGCATCTGCATCAGCTCCGTGTAACCCTGATCCACAGGTTCAGCAGCTGGCTGGGACCCAGCTGAGTCCTGGGATCAAGCAGACCTCTTCCTGCTGTTTCTCCTGGGTGTGCCTGCCTCCATCTGGTGTGCACGACAACTTATGGTGTTCACCAGTATGTGCCCCAGAAGCCTGTCCACTGCTGTTGCCGACTGAGGTGTGTGTCTCCGCGCTGGTGGAGGGTGGGGATGACAGCTGTGCTGCAAATATAATGATCTCCTCGGAGCTCTCCTCTGGGTGTTCTCATGGGAGGGGGGGGCAAACCATCCGGGACCATCTGGCACCGTCGAATGAGGATCCTGCTGGAGAATGGACATGTGTGAGTGGGCGGGATGAGTCATACTGTATGTCATTAACAATGACTTGGGTCATTTGGGTGGGGGCTGGTGGAACCTCATCTCTACATCGGTGACAGATCAGATTCGGCCACCCCGCAACCTCCATGGCCCGTTCCTCATAGAGGCTGAGGACTGTGATGTCGGGCACCCCACCGTCCTTCTGGGCCCCCTCCAGTCTGCTGTGTGCCAATCTCTCATGCGGGGACGCAGAGGTGGCCTCGTGTGCCCCACGCGTCAATCATTGCGGGGGCTGGTGGGGGAGATGAGTATGGGTGGGTGGGTGAGTATGGAGGGGAAGGGGAGAATGGGGGGGATGGAGAGGTGGGGATTGGGGAGGGGTGACAGCGTGGGCAGCACTGCTGGACATGAGTGGGCCGGGGCATCCACCAAACATTGCAGGGTGGGGGCAGTGCCAGACAAATGCTCAGAGTGGCGGATGGGGTCGGAGCCAGGGAGCCGGTGCCAACACCCCCTTGCGGCCTGGTGGAGGTCGTTGACCTACTTATGGCACTGGGTTCCGGTCCTCCTGGTGACGCTCCCCGAGCTGACAGCCGCTGACACTTCCTCACAGGCGGCACTGGCTGCCCTGTGGCTGACCCCACCCCACCCCACCCCGAGACCTTCGCGGGAACAGAGCATCCTGCGTCCAACAGCCCGGTCAGGTTGTCATCTCTGAATCGTGGGACTGGTCTCCTCAGTGGCATGGCTACCAGCTGGACTGAGCGTCAGGAAGCTCACAGTAGTTCCTGCTAGCTACAACGTTTAGACACGTTTCCATTAAATTGCACCCACAGTGTCAAAGTTTGTTTAATAATGTACAAAGAATTTACAGTGCAGAAGGAGGCCATTCGGCCCATCGAGTCTGCACCGGCTCTTGGAAAGAGCACCCTACCCAAGGTCAACACCTCCACCCTATACCCATAACCCAGTAACCCCACCCAACACTAAGGGTAATTTTGGACACTAAGGGCAATTTATCATGGCCAATCCACCAAACCCGCACATCTTTGGACTGTGGGAGGAAACCCACGCACACACGGGGAGGATGTGCAGACTCCGCACAGACAGTGACCCAAGCCGGAATCGAACCTGGGACCCTGGAGCTGTGAAGCGATTGTGCTATCCACAATGCTACCGTGCTGCCCCGTGAAGTGCCTTGGGGTGCTTTATTACAATAAAGGCACGATATAATCACTAATTGATGTTGCAGATTTTTAGATGGCTGAGGCCAGTTTACGAGATAATGTAAATTACGGACAGAAGTTCGTGATACTCATAGACTAATATTTCGTATAGCATTACTCTGCCCACTACTTTAACCTACTTGAAGTGGAAAGAATATTTAAAAGCAGAATGTGTTCGTATTTGTCCACCAATACTGTCAACAATTATTTGTCAACTTTCGTATTAAATTGGGACTATGTGGGTTCTAAAAAGAAACAGATCTATTAATAAAGTTTTTTAAATAATTCATGTTTCCCAAGGGGCCGAGTGACTTAAAGAAATTCAAATCAAACAATTTTAAAATTCAAGAGCTTTCCACAAACAGGTGAGAATCGCTGCAGATAGTTCTCGTAGCATGCTATTTATATAGTGCTGGAGTTACCATAGTAACAATAAAGTGAATTAATAATTGATTACAGATGTATAATAATGGCACTGTCAGCATCAAGATTATAAATACGTTTTAAGAGGTACATTGTTAGCCTCCATTTATTTTCTAAATTGGTAAAGTAGTGTCGAGTCATACAGCGATAGAATGCGGGTTCACACTTGTTTATCGGCATTGTGACCTTGGCTTGGCTGTCATGCTGAGGCAACGAATTTGGAAAGTTCAGTCAGTTAACATACTCGGTGACACTTGTAATGATATGTAGGCAGATATGTAACTAAAGGGTTAATCACAACACCTAGCTGTAACATTACCACTAGAGGGCATTACTAGATCCACAATATAACTGAGTTCCCAGAAGCTCTAGCTCTCTTTCAGCTCTCCTTCCAAGCAGGAGTTACCAGACAGTAGCAGTGTAGCACAAAGGATCTCAGCTTAGGCACCACTTGTCGCTTAGATACAGTTTGTACAGTTATTCATTCTTACTTTATTGCTAGAGTTTGTTTAGTAGAGTGTCAAACTCATTTATTAGCTTTATTGTTACTTCATAAATTTGTTTACTTTGCATCGAAGACTCGAGTGTTCTTCAACATCATCTACAGTTAGTAATGACATATATTACTCAAAAACCCAGTAATATAACATGCTACCAGGAGTAGCAATCTAATATAACAACACTTTTATATTTTCATAATAAAGATCCTTGGGATTGGCACTAAGATACACATTTGCAAGCTCTGTGCATCGACTCGGCCACTGCTGGCATTCAAAGCCATCAGAAACCAGAAAGTCACAATTTCCAAGGCTAAAAAGGAAGCGGATCCCTGGGAGTTACTTCCTTAAAGTTGGAGAGTGCCGTTTCTGATAGGGCAATTGTCAGCTTGGCTTCCATGACACCTCTCCAACATGGAAGTTCCCTTCAAACTTCCTGAGCAATCGGTGTGCAGCAGGATAATCGGGATAAGTCAGGGAACAGGCTGGTTACCCACTGCAGTGCTTCATGGCAATAGAAGGCATCTAAAGAGGGAGAGGAACTAACTTGCAAAATAGGGCAAGAAGGGAAGCTAATGAAAATAATCTGCAAGTTTCACATCAAAAGGCTCTTTGAATTGTCTCAGCCCAATTTTGCAAATTCTTGATGTGCTTAAAATAATGGCTGTTCACATTTGCTTCCTCTGAACTTTATCCTGATTACGTATTTTCAGAAATCAACGTAATCATTTTACAAGTAAGCCTGGAATCCTAATTACAAGCAGCAAGCAATCATTTTACATTGTGTGCAGAAGTGTTTCTGGCAGCAGAACACTTCTCCGCAGGAATGACTCGAGCCTGTACAGTAAATTATTCAGTTAAATTCTATTATATTTAGCAGCACATCAAATTGTGGCATTTCCAACATTTTTTAACATCGAAACTACTTGGTGTTATATTGCTCTTTGTGGTAATATATCGTTACTCTTTGCTTCGTAATCCACAATGGTTTGATTATGAAGAAATCACCAATCTCTAACTTAAAGCAAAACTGATTTATTGAATAACGAGATTGAGTTCGCACACTCCAGAGAACTGTAACTATTAGTAAAGTAATCTATGATTAAGTAATAACTAATGAACTACATGGGCTACTTCTATCTAATCTTAACTGTGCTGTGATCTATCTCTCTCTCTTGCTAACACTTAACTGAGGACCCGGGGTTCCCTGAGCTCTTGTATTTATACTGGGAATGGGTGGTGCCCTTTAGAGTTTGTATTACACTGAGATACAATAATTAACCCTTTACTTGTATACATATATACATATCGGGCGGGATTCTGCGAACCCCCGCTGGGTCGGAGAATCGTCGGGGGGGGGGGGGGGGGGGGGCGGCGTGTATCCCACCCCCGCCGGCTGCCGATTTCTCCGGCATCCGGGATTTGGCGGGAATCGCGGCGCGCCGGTTGACGGCATCTAGCAGCGGCCCCCAGTGATTTTCCAGCCCACAATGGGCCGAGTGGTCGGCCGTTGTTTTGTTGGGTCCCACCGGCGTAAATTAGAGTAGTTCCTTACCGGCAGGATCTGGCGGTGCGGGCGGCCTCCGGGGTCCTCGGGGGGGGGGGGGTGGCGCAGGGGGATCTGGCCCCAGTAAGTGCCCCGACGGTGGCCTGGCCCGCGATCGGGACCCACTCTATTCCTCCGCGTTGGTAGCTATTCCACCACCATGGCCGATGTGGAGATGAACCCCCCCCATGCATGCGCTGGGATGATACCAGCACACGCTGGCGCTCCCGCGCATGCGCCAACTCGCGCCGGCCGGCAGAGGCCCTTCGCCGCCGGTTGGCATGGCGCCAAGCCCTTTCCCCGCTGGCTGGCGCGGCGCAAGCCACTCCGGGGCCGGCCTAGCCCCTGAAGGTGCGGAGGATTCCGCACCTTTGGGGAGGCCCGACGCCGGAGTGGTTCATGCCACTCTTTGGCGCCGGGACCCCCCGCCCGGCGGGGTAGGGGAGAATACCGCCCATGATTACATCCACTTTTTTTGACATTTATTTTCTATGTACAAGAATAGAAAAAAATGTAGGATAATATTATTACAATACTCGATATGTATATCTTTGTAACATAGTGAAATTGAGTAATGATCACAAAGTTCACTGTAAATTATTTACAAATTCAGTCTGTTAGGTTTTCTTCGTAGGTCTTCTTAATACACAAAGAGGTGATGTAGGAGGTTTAACAGTTCTCTGTGTGCCATCACAAACTTGAGTATTGGTTAAAGTATCATGGAAAATACTTCCATGAAGTTGTAAGTCTGGAAATATTTTAGTGTGTTGCTTAATTTGTTGAAGTGCACGCCGATTTTGTCGAAGTACGTTTCTGTCAGCTGTCTGAACTATGGAAGAAGGTGGTGCTGCTTGTCTGATGACTCTTGCAGGAGCAGACCAACCTCCATCAGGTACCTTGATCCTGACGGTATCATCTGGAAGCAATGAGTCCAGAGTGGTTGTATGTTGATCATAATACATTCTCTGTTGTTCACAAATGTTTCATTTTTTGTATCACAGGCAGATGATCTGGATCTGGTGGAGACATTGATGGTAGAGTCGTTCTCAAATGAGTCGTTCAAGAATGCAACAGAATTTGGCGAATAGTCCATGGTGAGTCTGACCCTACCAACTGTTCGGGCTTGAGACAATTTACACCTCTGTATCCTGTGATTATCCCTCTCCCTGGATCTGCAATGATTTGATTACCTGCAAATGCCTGCATTCCAAGCATTGTCCAGCATCTCTGACTTTGTCTATATAAATGTTTCTGGAACATACCTCGCCATTCACCTGAGGAAGGAGCTGCGCTCCGAAAGCTCGTGTTTGAATCAAACCTGTTGGACTTTAACCTGGTGTTGTAAGACTTCTTACTGTGCTCACCCCAGTCCAACGCCGGCATCTCCACATCATGGCTACTATCGACACCGCAAACTGCCGGCTCAAAGTGGAGAGGATCTCCAGTAAGATTACGCATATAGACACTGATATTAAGTTTCTACAAAGATGCAAAAAAACAGACAAGATCCCGAAAGGGCTACAGATCACAAACCCACTCAAGCCGACCTACAACACCGACTACGCTGAAAGACTCTGCCGCCGCACCTCTGTCATGCTCCTCAAACACATCGTACACCAGCTCTACAGCAGTCGACGCAACCTGGAAACCAAGATAGAGGCCAGATTCTCAAATTGCACTCAGGACACAGCAGACCAGCTGCGTAACACCGCCAAACAGGTGAGACAACGATACTATGCCACCTATATGCACACGAAGAACAGGAAGCTTGACAAACTCGGCATCACCACCAGCAGCAACCAAGCCTCCCCCAGTATCACAGTTGAAAACAATACAGGGAAATCTATTGTCAACTTGTCGGACTACACCCTTCAACCAAATGAAATCGAAGTCCTCAGCAGAGGGCTCAATTTCTGCACCACCACCAAAATGGACCCCATCAGTCTCGCGGCAGACACGGAGGAATTCATCAGGCGAATGAGGCTCCGGGAATTCTTCCACAGACCCCAAGAGGCCGACAGCGAACCCAAGGAGACGACCAATGAAACGGAACAGCAGACCTCGAGATCTGCGGTGCAGCAAACGAAAAGGAAAGTGTTGAATTGGACCCCTCCGGAAGGCCGCTGCCCGAGACTCGACATGTATGCTAAAGCCGTCAGAAGTCGTGTCAATGCCAGATTCATCAGTCGCATTCACAAGGCAGCCCCGAACATCACCCAAGTACAACGCAACACCATCCGCGCTCTCAAAACCAACCACAACATCGTCATCAAAACAGCAGACAAAGGAGGGGCCACCGTCATACTGAATAGAACGGACTACTGCAAAGAAGTATACCGACAACTCGACAACCAGGAACACTACAGACAGTTACCCGCAGATCCAACCAAGGAACACATCCGCCAACACAACAGACTGATCAGGACCTTGGATCCAGGCCTTCAGAGCACCCTACGTGCTCTCATCCCACGTAATCCCCGCATTGGAGATCTCTACTGCCTCCCGAAAATACACAAGGCCAACACACCAGGCCATCCTATCGTTTCAGGCAATGCGAGAACCTCTCTGGCCACATCGAGGGCATCTTGAAACCCATCGTACAAGGTACACCCAGCTTCTGTCGCGACACGACGGACTTCCTACAGAAACTCAGCACCCATGGACCAGTTGAACCAGGAACATTCCTTGTCACAATGGATGTCTCGGCACTCTACACCAGCATCCCCCATGACGACGGCATTGCTGCAACAGCCTCAGTCCTCAACACCGACAACTGCCAATCTCCAGTCGCAATTCTGCAACTCATCCGCTTCATTCTAGATCACAACGTCTTCACCTTTGACAACAAATTCTTCACCCAGATGCATGGAACAGCCATGGGGACCAAATTTGCACCTCAATATGCCAACATCTTCATGCACAAGTTTGAACAAGACTTCCTCACCACACAGGATCTGCAACCGATGTTATACACCAGATACATCGATGACATTTTTTTCCTTTGGACCCACAGCGAAGAATCACTGAAACGACTACACGATGAGATCAATAAATTCCATCCCACCATCAGACTCACCATGGACTATTCGCCAAATTCTGTTGCATTCTTGGACACACTCATCTCCATCAAGGATGGTCACCTTAGCACTTCGCTTTACCGCAAGCCCACAGACAACCTCACGACGCTCCACTTCTCCAGCTTTCACCCGAAACACATTAAAGAAGCCATCCCCTATGGACAAGCCCTCCGTATACACAGGATCTGCTCAGACGAGGAGGAGCGTAACAGACACCTACAGATGCTGAAAGATGCTTTCGTACGAACGGGATATGGCGCTCGACTCATCGATCGACAGTTCCAACGCGCCACAGCAAAAAACCGCACCGACCTCCTCAGAAGACACACACGGGACACCACTGACAGAGTACCCTTCGTCGTCCAGTACTTTCCTGGGGCGGAGAAACTACGACATCTTCTTCGCAGCCTCCAACACATCATCAATGAAGATGAACATCTTGCCAAGTTCACCCCCACACCCCCACTACTTGCCTTCAAACAACCGCGCAACCTCAAACAAACCATTGTTTGCAGGAAATTACCCAGCCATCAGAACAGCGACCACGACACCACACAACCCTGCCAGGGCAATCTCTGCAAGACATGCCAGATCATCGACTCGGATACCATCATTACACGTGGTAACACCACCCACCAGGTACACGGCACATACTCGTGCGACTCAACCAATGTAGTCTACCTCATACGCTGCAGGAAAGGATGTCCCGAAGCGTGGGACATTGACGAGACCATGCAGGCACTGCGACAACGAATGAATGGGCATCGTGCAACAATCACCAGGCAGGAATGTTCCCTTCCAGTCGGGGAACACTTCAGCAGTCAAGGGCATTCAGCCTCTGATCTCCGGGTAAGCGTTCTCCAAGGCGGTCTTCAGGACACGCGACAACGCAGGATTGCCAAGCAAAAACTTATATCTAAGTTCCGCATGCATGAGTGTGGCTCAACCGGGATCTTGGATTCATGTTGCATTACATCCACCCCCCACTATCAGGCCTGGACTTGCAAAATCCTACCAACTGTTCTGGTTTGAGACAATTTACACCTCTTTAACCTGTGATTATCCCTCTCCCTGGATCTGCAATGATTTGATTACCTGCAAATGCCTGCATTCCAAGCATTGTCCAGCATCTCTGACTTTGTCTATATAAATGTTTCTGGAACATACCTCTCCATTCACCTGAGGAAGGAGCTGCGCTCCGAAAGCTCGTGTTTGAAACAAACATGTTGGACTTTAACCTGGTGTTGTAAGACTTCTTACTGTAACTTAAAGCAAAACTGATTTATTGAATATATTGAGTTTTCATGTTCCACAGAACTGTAATTATTAATAAAGTAATCTAAAGGGTGGCATGTGGTGCAGTGGCTAGCACTGGGACTGCGGCGCTGAGGACCCGGGTTCGATCCCGGCTCTGGGTCACTGTTCATGTGGAGTTTGCACATTCTCCCCATGTCTGCGTGGGTTTCACCCCAACAACCCAAAGATGTGCCGGTTAGGTGGATTGGCCATTCAAAATTGCCCCTTAATTGGAAAAAAAAATAATTGGTTACTCTAAATTTAACAAAATAAAAGTAATCACTGATTAAGTAATACCTAATGAATAACACGCGCTTCCTAACTAGTCTTAACTATGCTGTGATCTATCTTTCTCTCTTGCTCACACTTAACTGACTACCCAGGGTTCCCTGAGTTCTTATAATTATACTGGCAACTGGTGGTGCCCTGTAGAGTTTGTGTTACACTGAAATGTAATAATTAACCCTTTACCTGTACACATATATACATATCATTACATCCCCCTTTTTTAAAGTTATTTTCCCCCGATCCCGTCTGCAACTCCAACAGGTCTGACACCCAGAGTATGGCTCCCAGGGGACCTGGCTCCAAATCCACATGCAGGATCACCCACTCGGTGCTGGAAAACAACTCCTAAAATTGTTCCAACCTCGGGCAGGAGATTGGAATCCTTAATGTGACTTCATCTCCAACACAAAACTGACAAGCAAAGGAACAACATTTTCAGGAATTGAGCTCAAACAGTTTGAGCATAAATTGTAACATTTTATGATTCATGCAGTGGGGCATAATTCCGAAACTAGGGGAAAGAAACAATTTATGTGAAGATTATAGACCCGCAGCACTGGTCGTGGCATGGTTATCTTGCAGCTTTCTTAATTGTTAATTCAACAGGAAAATTTCATTTGTCCTTTAATAACCTGCCTTTTACAACAGCAGATTGTGAAGGGGTTCTTCTACAATTATTTATACCACATGTGCAGAGATCATTTTGAGGGTTGGTATGTGATGGTTTTTCGTTCTGCCAACATTGTTCTGGATTAGCTGTGTGCCAGCATTGACAGCTGCTGGGCTCTCACATTATTTCAGGCAACTGATGAGTTCACACCAGGGACAAGACGAATAAAGCCACAGTCCCTGTATTACTCAATGCCAACAAAATGGAAATGCTGCCAAAATTCACTGAAGAAATGAAATTCTCAATACTTGTGTAAAATAATTTCCGACTTTCTGTTCCTTTTCCTCTTGCAGTCCATTCCTCTACCTTCCCCCTCGCTCCCTCGCCCTCTCTTTCTTATTTCCTCTGCCTCCTCATCTGTTCTTTTCTTTTTTTCATTCCCTTCATCACCCTCCAGCCCATTCAACTCTCGCTCCTCTCCCTTTTTACTGGTTTGCCCCACTCCTTCCTGCTTTAGTGAGAATCCAGATTGTTTGATGTTCCTTGTTCACTATTCCCGAAATCCCCACTCTGTCATTTAGTCTTTGTATCATAAGTCCCCTGCAATGTACGTGGCGGGTCCTGATTTCCAGGGTTGTGGGGAAAAGCATAGGACTAAATTAAAAGATCTTTCAAAGAGCTGACACGGGCCTGATGGGATGAATTGTTTAATTTCCATACAATTAACGGGAGATACCCCATTTTCATCGACCTCCCCAACGAGTAGTCACGCGGGCGCCGATTAGTACACTTTTGAAAAACGTGAACTGGTGGAAGGGCTTCTGTGGTGAGCCAAGATGGTGAGTAGCCATCTTTGCTACTCAAGGATGAACCTGGGGCACTGGGATTGCTGCCGCAATGCTCGGTGGGGGGGCCCTCGGATTGGAGGGGGGCAACCTCCAAAAGGGTACCCACTACGGGAGGGGAGGGGAGGTGCTGGGGGGGGGGGGGGGGGGGGGTAACCAATGGATTATCAATCTTGGTTAAGTGAGCACTTCACACATCCCAAGTGGATTCCCGTGGGTGGGCGGGGCATGTAGCATGTAGGAGTCATTGCCTAGCATCCCAATCACACCTTAATGCATGGGCACTGTGGCTGAATACTGAGGGAGGCAGCACCACACACGCAACAGCTGACATCCGAACACCCAGGGGATGGGATACAGCTCCAGGGACAGGTCCATGGCCAAAGGGTGGGTGAGTGTTACGGAGAGGGGAGTACACCTGCAGAGATGGGCCAAGGGTTCCGAGGTTGGCCTGCATTGCGGAAAAAAGTGACAGAGGTGTCACACTGGTTGTGCTCAACTGGGTGGCATGGCAGCACCGTGGTTAGCACTGCAGCTTCACAGCTCCAGGATTACAGGTTCAATTCCCGGCTTGGGTCACTGTCTGTGTGGAGTCTGCACGTTCTCCCTGGGTCTGCGTGCGTTTCTTCCGGGTGCTCCGGTTTCCTCCCACAAGTCCCGAAAGACTTGCTGTTAGGTAATTGGACATTCTGAATTCTCCCTCTGTGTACCCGAACAGGCGCCGGAGTGTGGCGACCAGAGGCTTTTCACAGTAACTTCATTGCAGTATTAATGTAAGCCTACTTGTGAGAATAAAAATTATTATTATTATTATTAATGCATCACAGGTATCATGCGATTCCCCACTCTCCAGATTGTGCCACTCCATCCCCCCACCACCCCCTCACCCCACTACCCTCAATGATCCACGATGTGCTTGGCCTTCCTAGCTCTACCACTACATACAGGTGCCTTCCCAGGATGCACATCTGAGATGTAGGCAGCCAGCTCCTTACCACACCCAGTGGCCTTCAATGCATCTGCGGGCGCTCTCTGAGAGCTCACGGAATGGAGGGCCCCGGCACATTTTCCGCAGCCCATGAACAGTCGTGCCGCCCTGTGCTCTGTGCTGACCTTGTGACGCGGCCTCATCAGAGGGGTGGAAGTTGGGGGAGCTGGTGGCCACTCCATGGGATGGGTCCAGCTTGTAACCCAGCGCCAACTCCTCCTGGTTGATGCTCAGAGAGCCCTGGGGTTCACTTTGGGGTGGAGGGGCAACTGGTTCGAGTCCCGGCTGCCCCTGCATCATCTGGCTCTGCCAGCCCTGGCGGCTCGCTGATGTCTGCACCATGGTGTCAACGCCCTCGGCAATGCTCCTCAGTGACTGGGCCATGCTCTGCAGCATCTTGACAATACCCACCCAAGAATGGGACAAGCGCCGCAGTGCCTCGGCCATTCCCATCTGCAGAATCCAGTCTGACACCTGGTGAGTAGTTTCGATGAGTATGATAGGAGTTCGATAGCAAAAGTGCAATGATGTTGTACCAGCAAATAGTGAGTGGCAGCATCATAAAGCAACTGTGCTGCGAAAGGATGACACGTGCAGAAGGCTGCTGGCTGGCTTGTTAATTTGAATGATGTATGACCCTTGACATGTGTCCAACCATGGAAGCTAAGATAGAAAATTCTTAGATAAACCTAACCAAATTATTCCGAGGAAGCAGAAACAGCAAAAGCTCCACAATACAGTGAGTACAAATACACAATCCGTCTGTATCATGGAACATTCAGTACCTTTAAAATTTCTTTATCAAATGTTAGCAGCTGACCAGCTGGTGGTTATTTTCACATCTTTTTCTTTTGTTGGAAAAAGACAATCTGTGCTTACCTGAAACATTTTATCTGTATCGTGTGCTGATATTACTTCAAAGGGATGGATGAATCATTTCCCTCTGGATGGATTTCCGAATGAGTCACCAAGTCATCTTTGGACCCGACTGCACAAAGGAGAGCTACACTTTAGGGATTTCTTCTGGCTTTTTATTTGTTCTTAGAATGTGAACATCTCTGGCAGCATTTATTGCCCATCCCTAATTGCCCTCGAGATGGGTGAGTACCCTCTTGAAACGCTCCTGTCCGTGTGGTGTAGGCACACACAGTGCTGTTGGGAAGGTAGTGCCAAGATTTTGACCCAATGTCAGTGAATGAACAGCAAGGCAGAATGGTGTGTGATTTGAAGGATAGCTTGCTGGTTGCCATGGATGAATTCCCATGTATTTGCTGTTCCTAGTTGGTTGAGGTTGCAGGTTTGGATGGTGCTGCCAAAAGCAGCCTTGGTGTGTTGCTGCAGTGCATCTTGTATATAAGACCATAAGACATAGGAGTGGAAGTAAGGCTATTCGGCCCATCGAGTCCACTCCGCCATTCAATCATGGCTGATGGGCATTTCAACTCCACCTACCAGCATTCTCCCCGTAGCCCTTAATTCCTCGCGACATCAAGAATTTATCTATCTCTGCCTTGAAGCCATTTAGCGTCCCGGCCTCCACTGCACTCCGCGGCAATGAATCCTGCATACTGCTGCCACGGTGTGTCGATGCTGAAGGGAGCGAATGTCTAAGTTGTGCATGGATGCTGGATGGTGTCCAGTTCTCAACGTTATTGGAGTCTCACTCATTCAAACAAGTGGAATGCATACTATCGCAGGAATATTACTTGACACTTTTCAGCCCAGTGTTACCTAGTTCACGATGCAACATTTGGCTTAAATGGCAGCTATCATTGCTTTAATAAATGCTTTGTGGGTCTGTTTTGACACACCATTTTCACAGACCTTCTAAGACTTAATCGAGACTGGGCCTGCTCTCACACTGGCAAATACTACTTCTGAAAATATTTTGTTTACAGACAGTATCACCCCTGGCTGGTTCCTCAACAGAAACGGAGGGTAAGCCTGAGAATGTGTTAACATGTCCAGCCCATTTGTCATAGAAATGATCTCTGGATCGATGTTCTACGTGTTTCACGTATCAGTGCTATTCTCCATCCAAGAGTCGCAGGTGTGCACCCCCCCCCCCCCCCCCCCCCCCCCCCCGACACGGCCCAATCTCACCGGAACCAAATCCTTGCATCCACATATTTCACCGGTGCTCAAGGTGGAGTTGAACATCCTTGACTTTCAGCCTGTTTGACCAGAGGTCAACAGGCTGCACTCAACACACCAGCAGCAAAAGCGTCAGCAATTTGCAAATGCATTTCTTCAACAGTGTCATCATTCGGATCAATGTCACGCACCAGATCCCGCAGCATATTCTTGCCTCAAACTGGATTACCTTCTGGACTCGTATGTTCCCCTGTGGCCGGTGTTCCAGGACCCAAGTAGCTTAGAACAAATTTGTCCTTCTTTCTGGCTACAGAAAAGGAAGTAAACAGCAACAGCAGCCTCCAGGCATCTGCAGCCACCAGCAGGAACAAGCAGCAAACACAACCTCCGAGCCTTGCGTAGATAGGGTAGAAGAAGGGTAATCATTATCATGAACACCATCATGTGTGCTCTGCCAAAAGGCTGTGCCTTGGCTCATTATCTGCTGATGCTTCAACCTGAGCTATTTGATTGGCAGATTTTGTCAGTGGTTGGCATTGTCGTCCATCCTCAGGGGCAGAGCAAGGAGGCTGGACCCAAAGTCTACCTCAGCTGGAACAGGAATCGAACTTCTGCAGTTGGCAGAATTCTGAACCACATACTATTCAATTGGCCTCTTATCCCTCATAAGAATGCCAGGTAGCCTCGTGGTAAAGGCTCCCTCCAATACCAACACGAGAGAGCTTCAGACTTGGGATAAGCACATCTTGTCACACAATATCAAGGATACTAAAATGCAACCCTGAGGGGAAACAAGCCTAAGGACAGGAGGACATTGCAGACTTTGAAAAGCTCAGAAATCTACTTCCCAGTCAGTAAAGGAATCTGGTATCAGGAAGAGATCATGAGCATGGGTTAGTAGAGTTATAGACACAAGGTGAACACGCAACAGTGAGAAGCAAAAGTAGCTAGTTTTTGAAATTGTTAGAATTTTGAAACTAATGTACTGAAAAGTGCGACTTTATTGGCTGCAATGCCTGCCAAGTTAATGTCTGCAACTTTATGGGGTGAGTTGATGGAATGCGAGACCGTGAGCTTTCTATTACAGAGGCAAGATACCAGCTTTTAACTGGCAGTTGGGGAAGTGGGGGGTAACCAGCCATGAGAGAAGGATTCTTATTTCTGCACACGTTATATTTTATTGATAATGATCAGCAAAAGATAGTCCCTTCTTCCTATGGCTGCATGGTTATGGGTTTCGTACTTCACCGTGTCTTCCTACTTTGCAACCTCTTCTTGCTTTGAGGGCTAATTCCCTATTATTTACTGTCATCCCTCAGCTTCACGATGTGGTAATCCTTTCTGCGTTTTATCATTGTTCAACATGCAAGAAGCTGCGCTCCTCCTGGACACTCTTTTTACGCTGTGCTGCAGTGTTCCACCAGAAATCCAAGCATTTACGATATTCCCCCCCTAATTTACTCACCACCCTGTCTGGAAGACACTCGCTAACAGCACTGTGAGTGTACCTACGCCGCATGGACTGCAGCATTCCAGCAGGCAGCTCACCCCAACACCTTCTCAAGTTCAGTTAGGGATGGGCAATGAATGCTGGCCAACCCAGCCAATCCCATATTCCTTGAATGTAGTTGTTTAAAATGCCACTTTAAAATAGTAATAGTCTGCCATATCAAATGTAATTCGGCTCACTATATTTGTTCTCCCCTGCTGTCGGTGAATAGCAGCATAGAGTCATTAATCATCACCGTACAAACATATGAATTAAGGGCAGGGTTAGACTATTCGGCCCCTCGAGCCAACTGCGTCATTTGACAAGTTCATGGTTGATCTGATTGTGGCTTCTACTCCACAATTAGAATTAGAATTAGAATTAGAACAGTACAGCACAGAACAGGCCCTTCGGCCCTCGATGTTGTGCCGAGCAATGATCACCCTACTCAAGCCCACGAACACCTATACCAGTAACCCAACAACCCCCATTAACCTTATTTTTTAGGACACTAAGGGCAATTTAGCATGGCCAATCCACCTAACCCGCACATCTTTGGACTGCGGGAGGAAACCGGAGCACCCGGAGGAAACCCACGCACACACGGGGAGGATGTGCAGACTCCTCACAGACAGTGACCCAGCCGGGAATCGAACCTGGGACCCTGGAGCTGTGAAGCATTTATGCTAACCACCAAAACATCCTTACTTTTATATTCCACTTATCATATCTTGCCCACCCCCAATATCCTTTGACTTTGTAAAGAATCTAACAACCTCTACCTTAACAATATTAATTGACCCTGCCTCCACGGCTCTCTGGGGAAGGGAGTCCCAAGGACTCCCGACCCTTTGAGAGAAAATAATTCTTATTCCCATCTTAAATTGGAGGCTCCTTATTATTAAACTGTGTCCCCTAGTTCCAAACTCTCCCACAAGGGGAAATATCCTTTCAGAATCCTCCCTGTCAAGTCCCCTCTGGATCGTATACGTTCCAATCGGATCGCCTCTCAGTCTTACAAACCCCAATGGATATAAGCCCAGCCTGCCCAGCCTTTCCTTGTAAGAAAACTCCCTCATCGCAAGTATCAGCAAAGTGAATGTTCTCTGAACTGTTTCTGATGCACTTTCATTCCTTCTTAAATAAGGAGACTAAAACTGGACACAGTACTCCTGATATGATCTCACCATTGCCCTGTGCAATGGTAGCAAAACATCCTTACTTTTATATTCCACTTATCATATCTTGCCAACCCAAAAAAGACCCATTTTCCCTTATTCTCTGTTGTGAGTTAACCAATCCTCTATCCATTCTAACATGTAACCCCCCCCCCACTTCTCTCACATACACTATGATTACTTTGTGTAGTAATCTTTGATGTCGCCTTGTCAAATGCTTTCTGGAAATCGAAGTAAAGCACATGGCAAGCAACTGGGTGATCGCTTTGCTGAGCATCTTTGGTCTGTGCGCATTCAGGACCCTGACCTTCCTGTTGCTTACCATTTTAACAAAAGACCCTGCTCCCATGCCCCCATGTCTGTTCTTGGCCTGCTGCAATGTTCCAGTGAAGCTCAACGCAAACTGGAGGAACAACATCTCATCTTCCGGTTAGGCACGCTACAGCCTTCCGGCCTGAACACCGAATTCAACAACTTCAGATGGTCAGCTCTACCCCACCTCGACCCATTTGTTTTCATCCCATTTCAATTTAACTGTCTTTTACCATTTCTTTCTTTCTTAATATATATTTAATTTCCTCCCCCCAATCTTATCCACCTTTCCTTCACCTTTCTTCTCTTTGCTTTCCCCTTCCCCTCCCCCCACATCTACAGTTCATCCTCTGATGTTAGTTTCCCTGCTGTTTGACCTTTCACATCTTTTGTTCTCTCTGGGGACTGCCATTAACACTCTTTCCCCTTGGTTTCTGTGGCCATTAGCACCCGGCTTCCCTGGGTTTTTGTGGCTATGACTCATCTTTCATTCTCACTCCACAGTATAAATATTTCCCACTCTCTCTGTCTGTTAGCTTTGACAAAGAGTCATCGGACTCGAAACATTAGCTCTTTTCTCTCCCTACAGATGCTGCCAGACCTGCTGAGATTTTCCAGCATTTTCTCTTTCTTCAGCTTAGCTCAATATCCCTTTATCTACCAAAAATCTATTACTTTCAGACTTCAAAACTCTAAATGACCCAGAATCCAGGGCCTTTTGTGTATGGAAAGTTCCAGATTTCCACTAGCTTGCGTGTCAGGACACGCTTCCAGAGTTCCCTCCTTCATAGCCTGGCCCTAATTTTAATATTATGTCCCATTGTTCTTGACTCCCCGACCAGACAAAATAATTTTGCCCTCGGCATATGCTAAATGAACCCTTTCACCATTTCAAACATCTCAATTACTCCACAATCTTCTATACTCAAGGGTGTACAAGCCAGGTTTACGCAACCTGGCATCAGAATGTAATCCTCTAAACTCCAGTATCATTCTGGTATGCAGACCCTGCAAGACCAAGATATCCTTCCTGAGTTCAAAACTGAAAGCAGTCCTCCAGGGCCGGTCTGACCAGGGCTTTGACAAAGCTGCAGCATAACTCTTTCTTAAAGTAACAAATTCAATGCGCAGAGTGGACAGGGCAAGCCCTTAATTATCTCATTGCCTGCTCCAAAAATCAATTCAAATTCAAACTGAATCCAACTCATGGTCCCCAGAAGAGAAACATAGAAGATCCAAGCTGAGAGGAAAAGACATCACACCTGATCTTGGGTTTGATGTGACACATGATTTCAGCGGAAAGCCTCCTCATCTCTGTATTCCCACTCCTTTCAGATAAAGATCAACACCCATTCGCATTTCGAATTTGTCCTCTCGATTTAAATGATGTACTTGGACCCCCAAATTTATTTGCCTTTCTTTAGTTCCAGGTTTCTCACCATTTAGAAAGCACTCTGGTTTAACTTGCTTGGGTCCAGAATGGATGACCTCGCATTGAACTCCATCTGCTGTAGTGTTTAATCGCTCAGTTAATTGGTCTTTGTCACTTTGCAGCTCCCATCTGCACTGCTTATATTGCCCTCCTAATTAGTGTAATTTTCAACTCTGTATTCCTTCAGCCAAGCCATTAATAAATATGGTGAAAACTTGAAACCTTAGAACAGGTCCCTGGGGAACACCACTTATCACACCCTGTCACTCTGAGCACGTGCCCTTTATCTCTACTTTCTGCTTATTATCTCCTAACCAATTTTAACCCAAATCAGAAAGCTGTCTCCAATTTTGTGCAACCTGGGATGGAATGCTTCTATTTTGAGATTGAGGGTGCGATCCTCCGGCCATGATGCGCCGGAAAAGCAGCTCACCGCGGCGCAGCCTGGCCATTGAAAGCCGAAGATTTACTCCCGGGTTTTACCCAGCTCGCCACACCTCGCGAGAATCAATGCAATCTCGCGAGACCTTGCGATGCGAATCCCGCTCACAATGGGCTGGATCACTTTTTGGCAAATCTGCATATCAGAGAGAGGCAGTAAGCCTTACTCTAATGTGCAGATTCCTGATGTACCTGAGGCTTTGGGATACAATCCCTTTGCCTCAGAGGCCTTGAGTGAGAGCTGCTTGTTACTGGCTCCCCACAAATGGGGATCAGAAGGAATGGCACTCATGGAGTTCTCCAAGGGGATCGGAGGCTCCTTGCCGCATGCCCTTTTGGGCAGGGAAGTGCCTTGGCACTGCTTGTGCCACCCAGGCACGCTGGCAACACCTGCTTGGCACCCTGGCAGTGCTGGCTGGAGGGGTACTGCCAGGATGACACTGCCAAGGTCCCAAGTGGATTACCAGCTGGTGGGGCACAGCCAGATTGGCACTGCCAAGGTGTCAAGTTGCCTTTCTTTGTGCGCATGCAATCAGGCTGGGGGGTGCCCAGGGGATTGTTTGAGAGGCGACTGGGGACCCTCCCATACTGCGTTCGGACTGGAGGGAAGTCGGGGATTGTTTTGCGGACCTCGGAGATCGGGACACTATTGTAAAATGGCGTCCCAATCTCTCGCCACAATGGGGAATTCTGGCGAGCGGAGCTGCCCACTGTACAAATGGGGCTATGTGTGGCTTTGGCCGCGCTTTCCCCATTCAGACCCCTTATTCAACACGAGCCTCGTTGGATAGCAATGTCCTTCCCGCCACTGTGAGTGCCAGGAAAAACGCGGCTAAACGTACTCATGAGGAGACTTTTTTTCTTTTGGGACAATCGTGCCCTATGTCCCCATGGTTGGAGTGGGAACATGTAGTGTTTCCCACTGTGGAGGCTGGTGGGAAAACACGGCAATTGTTGCGCTCTGACCTTATGGGAGAAGCACCCATAGGCTGCTCTTGGCATTTTTATTGAAAATGGCGGCCGTTGCCGCCTTTTAAATGAGAAAGAAATTAGACTGTGTGCAGTTTTCCAGCCATAAGTGGCAGCACTGAGCTGGTCATACTCCCTGCATGCGCACTTGACGGACATGCGTTTGGCACCAAATCACAGGCGAGAGATTCTTCCACTTTCCAGATGCTAGCGAGCAAGGCAAAGTACTGTGCAGATAAAGTATTTTGATCCAAGAAAGAGATGGCCAGAGACATAAATAGGCAGAGTACCTACTGGCCAAGATCTCATATCTGAATCCGGGAGAGAGCTGCTCAGGAGAGCTCAGAGCAGTACAGAGCAGTGCTAGTGTTAGCTCTGTACAGAGCTCCAGGGCCTCTGGTTAACAGTCTACAAAGACAAAACTTACTTCAGAAACAAAGCAGTATAAAGATGATTTCTTGAGGTATGGTTTTGTCAATTGTGCCAAGGCAAAAAAGGATGCAAAGCCCACATGTGTTTTCTGCAGGGAAATATTAGCAAATGAGTGGAAACGTTTCAGATTTTGAAACAGAAGTGGTGGATGAAAAATTCCTTTTGAGCTTGAGACCTCAGAGTCAGTTATTAGCTCACAGTTGACTCCCAATAAAAAGCCTACACAGCTGTACCTGACCTGTGACAGCACATTATTCAGTGCTGAGTTAAACAAGTATTTTGTTGCTATCGCCCTTCACAATGACTTACATATGCGAGGTTGAAGTTTCTGTTCTCGTAAAGATGAAGATGGCACAAAGGAACTGGCTGAAGTCTGCATCTGATATGCGCATTGCCCTGTCCTCCCGTGAAGCTGATTGGAGTGAGATCGTGAGGACCAAGCAGGCTCCCCTTTTGCATTAAAGGCAGACGATCATGGCATGTGTAGCGAAACTCGGCCCGCTTGGGTCTCGGAGATCAGCCGGTTGGCAAAAGGGGGACCCGGGAAAAAAGTTTGAGAAAGACTGAGATACAGCGCAGAAACCGGACTGATATCTATAAGATATCTGGGTTGTGATGGTGAAATGGGCGACATTCAGATTATTTGCTCTGTAGAACAGACAGCTGAGGGGAGATATTTAACTATGTAAAACTCCTCATGGGGTTGATAAAAATAACCCTCAAAACGTATTCCAATTGGTCCAAAAGTTCTAGAGCCACCGGCTACAAGCTCAGAGTCAGAGGAGGGAAAATAAGCTGTAAATTGCTTTAGCCAACACTCAGCAAACATATTCTTCATGCTTAAAAGTATGTTGTTTCTCAGGCAAAAAGAAAAACTGCCTCTATTGTCATGCGCCAATTATCACATGTACCTATATTCTGCCAGTCCCAACTTCACTATATTTTTGAAACCTGAAGTCAGAGTGACTTTGGTTTGAATTGTAAATTTGTTTTGTCGATGAATAATCAAGATTGTAGATGAATAATCAAGATTGCGCCTTTCCTGAAGTGAACGTTCCTAAGTAAACAGATCACAATTCTCTCAGTTTGTGGCTTGTTACAATGAGACCTGATTACAGCAGGATATCAAACCAACGAGAGCTGATTACAGCAGGATATCAAAGCTCTGCTAAAAGCTCATGATGAGAAATGGAAATCATGGAGTATGATGGGGGATGTGTCATCCCCGCAGTGATGTCTTACTACAGGCTGACACTCACATACGTTGTTTTCAAATATCCTCATCTGACATCGAATTGATGAATCTTGCATTCCACTGCATAAAAGGCCATGGGCTTCCCGCAAACAAGGAGGCATTTGGTAGCTTATGGTTAATACCTGCAAGCGATATGTGGAATGTCTTTCAGATGAGACGTTAGGCCAAAGGCCCTTCTGCCCATTCAGGTAGATTTTTTAAAAATCCCATGCCATTATTTTGAAGCACAGTAAGAAGTCTTACAACACCAGGTTAAAGTCCATTACAACCTGGTGTTGTAAGACTTCTTACTGTGCTCACCCCAGTCCAACGCCGGCATCTCCACATCATTATTTTGAAGAACAGTTGCCCTTAGTGCCTGACCCATATTTACCCCTCAATCAACATTATCACATTGCTATTGGTGGGATCTTGCTGTGTGCTGACTGGCTGCCACAGTTCCTACATCAGCAAAGTGACTACTCTTCAAAAATATCTTAATGAGATGTAAAGAACTTCCGAACATCAGGTGGTCATGAAAGACATTGATTCCGACCTTGGGTTTGCACATTCTCCCTGTGTCTGAATGGGTTTCCTCCGGGTGCTCAGGTTTCCCCCCCCACTGTCTAAAGAAATGCAGGTTAAGTGGATTGGCTGTGCTGAATTGCCCCTTGGTGTCCAAAGGTTAGGTGGGGTTACAGGGATAGGGTGGGGGGATTGGGCCTAGGTCGGATGCTCTTTTGGAGGGTCGGTGCAGACTCGATGGGCTGAATGACCTCCTTCTGCACTGTAGGGATTCTATGGTAAAGGTTAGTCTTGAGTAACACTAAACCCTTTTCGATCCAGATTTTTTTTGTGAAGATTGTGTCTTGTAGATAAATTGACATTTTCTCTATTTGTTTTCAGCCATCACTGCTGAAGTCAGTTTTACTAATTAAGTGGTTATTCAGCTACTTGAGAAAATGTAAGCAGTATTGACTCAGATCTCCTAGCCTCCAGTGATTGGAGGATACCTGATGTAGTCCTTAAGACCACTACTGAACCCTTCAGAAGTCTCAATGCAAGGACTCGAAACCCAGCTCGCCGGGAACATCCAAAGAAGCCTCCATCTCTGAGTGAGTCAGAGACTTCAAAGCGTTCCAACTCACTTTCCTCTGAATAGTTAACTGAGAGTTAGACAAAAAATTCCCCCGACCCCAAGACTCTCCCGGACCCTACAACTCCCACCTGACCCTCTGACACCCCCTTGACTCTCTGATTCACCCAAACCTCTGCCTCCCCCGTACCCATCTGCCACCTTCCACTCTGCCACCTTACCTCCCTCATGTTCATTTATTAACACAATGGAAAGCTATTTCCCTTACATTCGAAAACTAGGGAAATTCTAATGGGGGACACCAAGGGCAGAAGAATTGAACACAAGCTTTGGTTCTGTCTTCACAAAAGAGGACACAAATAACCTCCCAGAAATGGTAGGGAACCAAGGGTTTGGTGAGAGGGCAGAAGTGAAGGAAAGTATTAGTAAGGAAATGGTGCTGAAGAAATTAATGGGTTCAAAGGCTGACAAATTACAAAGGCCCTGGAAATATTAGGTGAGATTCTCTGACCTCCCTGGGCATGTTTCTCAGGGCCTGCTGTTGGCCGGTAGCAGGATGTTTCGGTTTATGAAAGGCAAATCATGCTTAACAAGTCTACTGGAGTAGAATAGATAAAGGAGAACCAGTGGGCGTGGTGTATTTGGAAGGCTTTTGATAAGGTCCCTCATAAAAGGTTAGTGGGCAAAAAGAAAGAACATGTGATAGGAGGTATATTGGCATAGATCGAGAATTAATTGACAGGCAGGAAACATGTTGCCGCTCATTGCAAGGGGATTTATGTTCAGAACCATGCAGTTATACATGACCTAAATGACATTACACCTGGAGTATTGCATGCCGTTTTAGTCTCCCTAACTAAGAAAGGATATACTTGCCATAGCGGGAGTGCAGCGAAGGTTCATTAGGCCAAACCCGGTATCAGCCTATAAGGAGAGATTGGTTTGACTGGGCCTGTATTCACTGGAATTTAGAAGAATGAGAGGACATCTGATTTAAATGTCTAAAATTTTAATGGGATTGGTCAGACTCGATGCAGGGAGGATGTTTTCCCAGGTTGGGGAATCTAGAACTGGGAGACACAGTCTCAGGATTTGGGGTAGACCATTTAGGACTGAGATCAGGAAAAATGTCTTCATTCAAAAGGAAGTGAACCTGTGGAATTCTCTACCACAGAAGGCTGTGGAGGACAAGTCACTGAATGTGTTCAAGAAAGAGATAGATCATTTTTGAGATTTTAATGGCATCAAGGGATTTGGGGAGAAAGCGGGAATATGGCATTGAGATCAAGGACCAGCCATGATCATACTGAATGATGGAACAGGCTCGAAGCGCCAAATGGCCTCCTCCTGCTCCTAGTTTCCATGTTTCTATGCAAATGTCCTAAAGCTTTTCGCAGTGTTTGCGACTGACAGCAGCGAGTGCTGTAAAAAGGGGGCGTGGTTTGGCTTCTCCCAATAATCCTGCCTTACGAAGAAGGACTCCGTAAACTGGCATGCTCCGCATTTCTGAAGAGACCCAGTTCAGAGGTCTGGGCCATGAATACGGATTTATGGCGCTGTGTGATAAAAAAGCAGAGTGTCAATCTGATGGCGATTGTCACTCCTCAGGTGGTTTAGAACATCATCACAGCAAATTTGCAGATTGGGGAGCTCCATTACAAAAAACATTTGTTTCTCAAAATCGTGTTTTGTCACTATATTGATTAAATATTTATAAAAATGGGCGTTTAACTAATTATTGAGCGAGAGAGAGATAACAATAATACTCTTTATTATTGTCACAAGTAGGCTTACATTATCACTGCAATGAAATTACTGTAAAAAGCCCCTAGTCGCCATACTCTGGCGCCTGTTCGGGTACACAGGAGGGAGAATTCAGAATGTCCAATTCACCGAACAAGCACGTCTTTCGGGACTTGTGGGAGGAAACCGGAGCACCCGGAGGAAACCCACGCAGACACGGGGAGAACGTGCACACAGCCAGTGACCCAAGTGGGAATCGAACCCGGGGCACTGGCGCTGTGAAGCAACAATGCTAACCACTGTGCTACCAAAAAATGTAAATATCGCCACAGTCCCTTTGAGAGCTGACTAGTGCTGACTTAATCTGAGGGTCGCCACACAGCTCAGGTGAGAGACAAGGTTGAGAAGGTGGGGCCTTCGTGAATAACCTCAGTCGGTACATGAATTGAACCCGTCACTCCGCATCACGAACCAGAAGTCTAGCCAACTGAGCTAACCCTCTTCCCGAGTGAGAGACAAAAGTACAGAATAAAATAGGTATCAACAACCTGCGGACAGCATTTTGCTCCCTGTTTAAACTTTAAGAATTTAATCTCTACGGTTAAGTCAATGCTCTCAATTCTCGGATGGTTAGGTGCACCTGTTGAAGTAAAATGTTTGAGAGTGCTTGAACACTTTTCATGATAGGCAATGTGTTCTGAAGGGAACTCGGGATTCCTATAATATAATGAATTTCAAACCACATTGGAAGTCGATCCAATGGCTCAAAGGAATCAAGAGAAATGCCTTGAGTGTATAGTGCCACTGTAATACTTACTAACAGCTTTAAAATATGCCCGAGCTTCCATTTACCCACTTGGTAAGTGATCTGAGAGTAAAAGTGCTTGGGTATTAAGCTTAGACTCTCTACACATCTATACACTTTGTCCAAGATGTCGCCTTCATGCAGCATAGTGAATGGAAGAGCACCCACACATTGAAAGTTAATGGGCGTGATTTATCTAAACAGGAACAAAGTCCCAGAGCAAACATGTTTAGCCACATGTTTCCCGGCGCTCGCAACGGCGAGAAACACAACGCTATCAAATGTCACTTGGGGGAGATAGAGGGCCTCAGCGGGGAATGCACGACCAAGGCCGTACATGGCCTTATTTTCTGCACTGAGGGGCTGCACTCGCCGGAACTCCTCAGTGTAGCGAGAGATCCGGACACAATTTAAAAAGGTGTCCTGATCTCTGGAGCCCCCGACGTGACCCCCGTATCCCCCAACCACCCACGCAGGGCACCTCTGGCCCGATCACTGCTGCCTACAAAATGCTGGCTTGGCAGTGCCACCTGAGCACCACCAGTCTGGCAGCAAGATGGCACTCCCAGGATCCCAGGCTGGCAGCACCAGGGTACCCAGAGGGCATTAGAGTGCCAAGGTACCACTTGTTGTATTCTCTATTCTGCTTTATCTCGATGGCTCGGATGCGTATTGTTGACCAAAGAACACAAAGCTTCCTTCACGAACAAAACTATAAATTTACTACACTACCAACTAGGATTCATTCACATTCCTAAAGTAGAAGGTTATTATATAAAACTATGCTGTCTCTAACTTACAGAACTCTTAAGTATACAACTGCTGTCTATGCCTGACACTCTTCCAGCTCTCTCCACCTCTTAACTCCTAATTATCCAATCATCTTCTAATCCCAGAATCTCCAAAGTCACATGATATATATGACTGTTCTGTGGTTGCCTATAGTGGTAAGAATCATTATCATTAACTTTACCCTTTACATCCCAGTCAATATGCATATCATTACACCACCCTGCCCAAAGGACAAGAACCTGGAGACCTCTGATCCCCTGGGAAAACCCAACAAGTGCTCATCCCCGTTTGTGGAGGCCAGTATTTAACAACGCTAGCCTGAGGTCTCCGAGGCAAAGGGGATAGATCTCAGCGCCTCAGGTGCCTCGGGAAACGACATATTAAAGTAGGGCCAATTGTCTCACTCTAATATGCAGATTTGCCAAAATGTGATCCCGCCCACGAGGTGCTGTGAGCCGGGCAGATCCCCGGGCCGGAGTCTCCCGGGCTTCTATCGGCCATGTTGTGCCATGGCGCGCTGCTTTTCTGGCGCAAAGTGGCCATTCGATTGCACCCAATGAATCAAAACCTGCAAATAATGTGAACACTTCAATCTCAACCTGTTGATCTGAATTCGCTAAACTCTTTTTCTTTACTCTGCTTGATTTCCACAAAAGTTACCCAAGTTTTAGAGTAAAATAAGCATATTCGAAACACACACTTGCACAAAGAAAGTCCAAGGACACATTCGGGTTCTTTGAACTTGTGCATGTCCACTGCATCTAGTGTTTGTTTTTAGACCTGCTTTATCCCAGTTGGATTAGTAAAATTAAGACCAGGATTTCAGTTTTAGAAACGGAAAGATAAATCAACACATGCCCACATTAAAATTTGAAAGTGCTAGAGAAATCAATGTTTCCTTCAACAGAAAACTCATGTCATTAATTATTCTTGTAATACTGAATCAACTGTATTTCTTAAGATGGATTGCAACCGACAGTCTTGTATATTTAGTCCTACATTTAGGAAATGCTTTGAAATGTGGAAGCATGTATTTAGGTTTGATGATAAAGGAATGCCAAAATCATTTTTCCATTCTTAATAGGAAAATGAACCTCAGAAATAATGCAACGCAATAATTTTACATCATTATTATTTCCATCCAATATGAAGTATTTATACCTCCAGTGTCCTACAAATGTTAAATTATGAAGCTTCATTGCTGAACATACGGAGCTAGTGAAAAATATTCTGGAAGACATCCATTATTAATGTTACATCATCATGTGAAAGAGAGGACTAGGGGAGTTTCTATATCACGTCGCTGAATTATAAAGCCATTTGGAATGCATTTATTGCAAACCTTTTACAGAATGTCAGTATGGCCACTGTCCATTATTATCAATGGATCGAGGGCACGGTGGCACAGTGGTTAGCACTGCTGCCTGTGGCGCCGAGAGGGATCAAACCATTCATGTGGAGTTTGCACATTCTCCCCTTGTCTGCATGGGTTTCACCCCCACAACCCAAAGATGTGCACGTTAGGTGGATTGGCCACGCTAAATTGCCCCTTAATTGGGAAAAAAATAATTGGGTACGCCAACTTTATATTTTTATAAATTATCTATGGATCTATATCTTCAGTGTTCGTGGGTTTAATTCTCTTTCTTGCCTTTTCTCTCAAATAAGATATTCCAACTAATTGGACAGTTTGGGCCTCAGAGTTCTTCATAACTGTGACTGTTAATGATGTTCCATGGTTGTCTAGTAAGAATTAAACTATAACTGGAACAAGATGCACAACATTCATTTATTTTTCATCGCAGAAAAGTCTCATTTCCACATAATGCCTTTCCCAGCAATCCAACTGAAGAACTGTAAAAACTGCTTAATGATAGCAAGTAAATCTGAGTGATATAAACTCTTGGATTATGAAGGTTAACTGCCGAGACAGGACTCAAGCACTCAAATAGTTTAGCCACTACAAAACCTCATTAAGGAAGAGTATTTCCAAATCAATTTTAATTTTCTTTACTCACAACATTCTCCTAATAATGTGCTTTATTTTACTCCTGTGTTGAGGCAGCAGAGGTGCGTGACATTTTAATACTTCAATTCTTTGTGCCTGACAATGCAAGAGGAGTTTATTTAGCATTATCGTTGAGTGACATTTTAATACTTCAATGCTTTTTCCTTACAGTGTAAGAGGAATATGTTTGGGATTAACGGAGGTTTTGCTATTCGCATTTACATCTCCTCTAGATCCATCTTTTGTTTCTTTACTTGTTGCATATGCCATTTCATTTTGTTTTGCACCATCTTTTAATATCTCTCCAGCCATTCACCCTAACACAGACCCTCCACTTTGATCTCCACTAGTCCCTGTCTTTGCTTAAAACCTGTTACAGCCCCAGCTTTTCACAGTTCTGATGAAAGTTCGTCAACCCGAGGTGCTAACTCTCTTTCTCTCCCCCAGATGCTGTCAGGCTTGCTGAATATATCCTGAATTTCCTGTTTATAATGACAGAAGGCTGGAGTTAGCCAGTAAGAAGTCTTACAACACCAGGTTAAAGTCCAACATGTTTGTTTCAAACACTAGCTTTTGGAGCACTGCTCCTTCCTCAGGTGAATGAAGAGGTATGTTCCAGGAACATTTATATAGACAAATTCAAAGATGCCAGACATTGCTTAGAATGTGAGCATTAGTAGGTAATTGAACCTTTACAGATCCAGAGATAGGGGTAACCCCAGGTTAAAGAGGTGTGAATTGTCTCAAGCCAGGAGAGTTGGTAGGATTTCGCAAGCCCAGGCCAGATGGTGGGGGATTAATATAATGCGACATGAATCCCAGGTCCCGGTTGAGGCGTACTCATGTATGCGGAACTTGGCTATAAGTTTCTGCTCAGCGATTCTGCGATGTCGCGCGTCCTGAAGGCCGCCTTGGAGAACGCTTACCCGGAGATCAGAGATCGGAGATCAGGGTCCCAGGTTCGATTCCCGGCTGGGTCACTGTCTGTGTGGAGTCTGCACGTCCTCCCCGTGTGTGCGTGGGTTTCCTCCGGGTGCTCCGGTTTCCTCCCACAGTCCAAAGATGTGTGGGTTAGGTGGATTGGCCATGCTAAATTGCCCGTAGTATAAGGTTAATGGGGGGATTGTTGGGTTACGGGTATACGGGTTACGTGGGTTTAAAGTAGGGTGATCATTGCTCGGCACAACATCGAGGGCCGAAGGGCCTGTTCTGTGCTGTACTGTTCTATGTTCTATGTAAATGCCCTTGACTGCTGAAGTGTTCCCCGACTGGATCTGCTCAGACGAGGAGGAGCATAACAGACCTACAGACGCTTAAAGATGCCCTCGTACGAATGGGATATGGCGCTCGACTCATCGATCGACAGTTCCAATGTGCCACAGCAAAACATCGCACCGAACTCCTCAGAAGATAAACACAGGACACAACCGACAGAGTACCCTTCGTCGTCCAGTACTTTCCTGGGGCGGAGAAACTACGACATCTTCTTCGCAGCCTCCAACACATCATCGATGAAGGTGAACATCTTGCCAAGGTCATCCCCACACCCCCACTACTTGCCTTCAAACAACCGCGCAACCTCAAAAAAACCATTGTTTGCAGCAAACTACCCAGCCTTCAGAATAGCGACCACGACACCATACAAGCGTGCCATGGCAATCTCTGCAAGACGTGCCAGATCATCGACATGGGTACAACCATTGCACGTGAGAACACCACCCACCAGGTACGCGATACATACTCGTGCGACTCGGCCAATGTTGTCTATCTCATACGCTGCAGGAAAGAATGTCACGAAGCGTGGTACATTGGCGAGACCATGCAGATGCTGCGACAACGAATGAACAAACATCGCGCGACAATCACCAGGCAGGAATATTCCCTTCCAGTCGGGGAACACTTCAGCAGTCAAGGGCATTCAGCCTCTGATCTCCGGGTAAGCGTTCTCCAAGGCGGCCTTCAGGACGCGCAACAACGCAGAATCGCTGAGCAGAAACTTATCGGCACATTCCGCACACATGAGTACGGCCTCAACCGGGACCTGGGATTCATGTTGCATTACATTCATCCCCCACCATCTAGCCTGGGCTTGCGAAATCCTACCAACTGTCCTGGCTACCTGGGGCTACCCCTATCTCTGCATCTGTAAAGATTTAATCATCAGCAAATGCTCGCAATCTAAGCATTGTCTGGCATCTTTGAATTTGTCTATATATATATATATATATATGTTTCTGGAACATACCTCTTCATTCACCTGAGGAAGGAGCAGTGCTCCGAAAGCTAGTGTTTGAAACAAACATGTTGGACTTTAACCTGGTATTGTAAGACTTCTTACTATGCTCACCCCAGTCCAACGCCGGCATCTCCACATCATTCAGCTAGGTTATAGCACATGATGAAGTGAGTAAGAACTTATCCCTATTTTTAAAGTAAATACTGCTGGTCAAAGATTTTTTTAAATGACCATGGTCAACATAATAGACGATACTGTAGTTTCAATTAAAGGAGTTTCGACAGTCAATAGTATCAAAAATGAACACTCTGGGCGGGATTCTCCGACCCCCCGCGGGTCGCAGAATCGCCAGGGAGCGGAATGAATCCCGCCCTCTATTTATGTAGCAATCATGTTCTGCTGCTTTAATGTATAAATCAAAACAGGAAAATATTATAAAGATGCATCAATAACAATAATGCATTAATCAAAACAGAAAAACATTTTACAGTTGCATCAATAACATAAATAAAAGCTGAGATGGGAATATGACCACTGATGGATAGTCTGGACTATACCACAGGCAACAATAAAGTGTTATGAATGTAGCAATTTCAGATATATTCTATTATATGTGTTTGGTGCAGTAAGGATAAAAAGCTTGGGTTAGTGTGTATGACTGCTACAGCACTGGGCGCGATTCTCCCAACGGGAGACTAAGTGCCGACGCCGGAGTGAAACCCAGAGTATTTCACTCCAGCGTCGGAGGCCGCTCCTCGCCCCCTATTCTTCCCCCCCCGGGGGGCTAGGAGCGGCGGCGCGTGAATTCAGAGCGCCCGGCCTTGACGCTTGCGTCAAAGCGGCCCGCTGGGAATGACGCGGCCGGCCGCACCGAAGTGACGTCAGCCACGCATGCGCAGGTTGGCCGGCTCCAACCCGTGCATGCGCGGTTGCCGTCTTCCCCTCCGCTGCCCCGCAAGACATGGCGGCTTGATCTTGCGGGGCGGCGGAGGGAAAAGAGTGCGTTGTTTAGAGACGCCGGCCCGACAATCGGTGGGCACCGATCGCGCGCCAGGCATCTGCTGAGCACGGCCTGGTGCTCGATCCTCCCTTCCAGCCCCCACAGGCCTCACACTCACCTGTCACGCGCTGTTCACGCCGGCAGCGACCGGGTGTGGTTGGCGCAGGCGTGAACCGGTCGGGTTCGGCATGTCGCTCGGCCCATCCGGGCCGGAGAACCGCCGGTCGCCATGAGAAACGGCGAGTGGCGATTCTCCGAGCGGCCTGTCGAAAAACGCGACACGCCATTTTTGGGGGGGTGCCAGAATCGCGGGGGGTGCCAGGGCGGCATGGCGTGATTCGCCCGGCCCTCCCGCGATTCTCCCACCCGGCTTGGGGTGTGGATAATCGCGGCCACTGTTTTTAAAGAATCCTGGTTTGAAAAGTTTTGGGAGTCAGAGGTGCAATTAAAGCATTGTAAAAGCCTGAGCTATTGGAGTTTTGTTTGGATTAAGGGGGTTCCCTGTGGAGTTAATTAGCTGTCAGTTATGTAAAATGATGTAATTAATGGGAGGAGTCAAAGTTCCCGGCATTGTGTAGAAAAACAGTTTAGTGGAGTTTAGATGGAGTTCTGCGCAGAAGTCAAGCATAGGCTCCCACTGCAGATCAGTTAAAAGATATGTCTGGAGACAGATTGGCAGTGTGGCTGGAAGGTGAGCTAGAACATGCTGAGAAACAGCTTCTGAAGAAATGCAGCCAGAATGTCTGCTTGGTTCTGACAAGATTCAGGTATTTTCTTTAAAACAGCTCTGGAAAGTAAGTATGCCTGGGTCTGCTAATTGTATTTGAAAGTGGATTGAGAGCTGAGTATTTTTGCTGTTTGAGTGGGAATGAAGATAGCAATTAAGGGTCATTGTGCCATTGTATTAATTTGCATTGTTTAAGGCGTAATTGTAAGTTATTTTCTTGCATGATTTTAAAGATATTTTATTGCTATGATAGTAATAAGTTTGTTTTAATATACCATATCCCTATTTTGCATAAAATCACTCCTGGAGCGAAGTACCCTTTCCTCACAGTCTTATGAAATTAAAATAATATATTGGGGTTTCTGTCCAGTATCCTAGCCACTGTTGGGGTCTGGTCTGAGATCGTAATAAAATAGATGGCAGAAATATTAAATAATTATTTTACCACGGAGATAGAACAGGAAGTCACGACATTGAACGATGAGATGAATAATGAGTTGAGTACATTTAACCCGAAATAAATGAATGCATTGAATAAACTAAACAAACGCATAGGCGTGTATTTGAAAAGAATCTGGGGAAGAGATGGGAAAGTAATTACTACCCATATTTAATAATTCATGACAAAAAGCTGTCGTGCCAGAGCTGGCAGACGGTAGTGTAATTCCTACATTTAAGAATAGGAATTATAAACCAATCAGTTTAATGTCAATGGTGAGCCAAATAATGGAATCCGCATGAAATGAGAGAATAGAAGACCATCTAGAAATGAAAAATATAATAATGAATAGTCAGCATGGATCTCAAAATCTTGCTTGACCAAGCTTACTGAATCTTTTGAGGAGATAACAGAACGTGTAGATGGTAGTAATGCAATAGTGGTTTATCTGGATTTTAGAAAGATCTTCGGTAAGATGCCCCATAATAGACTGATGAATAAGGCTTGAGAATGTGCAACCAGACGACAAGTGACAGAATGGATTGCTGATCGGCTTCAAGGCAGAAATCAGAGAGTGAAAATAAAGGATAAAGGCGGCACGTTGGCACAGTCGTTAGCACTGCTGCCTCACAGCACCAAGGACCCAAGTTGGATTCTGGCCTTGGGAGACTGTCTGTCTGGAGTTTGCACTTTCTCCCCATGCCTACATGAGTTTCCTCCGGGTGCTCCGATTTCCTCCCACAGTCCAAAGATGTGCAGGTTAGGTGGATTGGCCATGCTAAATTGCCCTTAAGTATCCAGGGATGTGTAGGTTAGCTTATGGAGAAAGGATGGGTTGGATGGGGAAGTGGGCCTAGGTAGGATGCTCTTTCGGAGAGTCAGTGCAGACCTGAATAGCCTCCTTCTGCACTGTAAGGATTCTATAATTCTATGATAACGTCAGAAGGTAGGTCGTGGTAATCCATTAACAATTTTATATTTGGGTTCAAAAACTTGTGGATGACACTAAATTGGGTAGGGGGAGGGAATCTGGGGAGTGCTGCAACAACTTACAGAGAGCATGAATAAACTTGCAGCAGGGGCACCAGGTTTTATTTCTAGAATTGAAAAGAAGGGAAGTTATTTTAAATCTGTATTGATCCTTGGTTGGACCACACCTAAGAGTATTGCTTGCAGTTCTGGTCACCATTTTATATAAAGGATATAGAGACACTTGAGAGGGTAGAGAGAAGATTCATAAGGATGATAAGAAAATAAGAACTTAAAATTGTAACAAGTACAAGGCTTATAAGATTGTTATACTTTGGGAGTGTAGCTTTAAATTGCGGGTACATGATGAGTTCATGTGACCTGTACTACAGTCATCTGACAATTGGTTTGATTGTTAGGGATTAAAGGAAGGCTTAGATTGATTTATTGAGAAGAGGATTGAAAGTTGTTTTTCGTGCAGACAATGGCAACAGTCTTTGAGTTTACTATGTGTAGACTGAGTCTCCCAAAGTCCCAGAAAGGTGTTGTTGGTATCAGGTTGTAAACAGTTTTGCTGTAAACTACTTATTTCTAAGATAAAAGGAAGTTGCAATCAAGGATAGCTAAGTAGCAGTTCTACATGGAAGCATGGTTAATGTGTCTCACATTGCCATGCAGAAGGGGGAAGGGAGAGCCATTTCTGAAATCAGGTTACAGGCTTACCTAAGAATCAAACAATGCATATCGCAGACTGACAGAAGATGTTTGTGTTTTGAGCCAAAAGAAAGGCTACTTGTTTTTGTGAGCTATCAGAGCTGGGTACGTGAGGGAGATGGTCTCTTGTCAAAGACACGCATCCTTCAGCCATCTGGGATGGCTCAGGGGTAAGAATACTCATTGTAATAGTCTTTATTACTGCTGGTAGATTTAGGAAACTCCTCGAAAACTGAGGAAAATGTCGAGAGGTGGCCACCCAAAGTTACAACCAAGCAAAACGGGGATAAGCGAACCCATTGGAATCTGGAAGCAATTGTGAGCAGCTTGCAGAATTATAGGATTGGAATTCTGTGGGAAGTGCAATGTATGATTGGTATAAAAGAAGAACATTCCTCTCTGGAGCTTAAAGTATTAGTTATCTCCAAAAAAGTAGTTATTTCTTAGTCATTTGTTGTAGTAGAAATTGCAAAACCTGAGATCCTGCTGCACCATTCTTTCTGTTGGTAACTTGAAGTTCACGTCTCTTTTCATAAGTTATCAATCTCTATGGAAATTATAACAGTTACCATAAATGTGTGGTGATACATATCAGCAAAGCTTTTGCTGGCAGGTTATCTCTTCTCTTGAAAAAAGGCACCGGAGAAGTGACCAAATTGAAATCTTCAAAATTATGAATGGCTTTGATACAATGGACACATGGAGAAGGTTTCCTCTTGTGGGGAAGAGCAGAACTAGGGATCATTTGCATAAGATAGTCACCAATAGATTCAATAGGGAATTCAAGGGAAACTCCTTCAACCAAAGAATGATGAGAATGTGGAACTCGCTATCACTCGGAGTGGTTTTAGAAAATAATGTAACTGCTTTAAAGGGAAAGCTGGACAAACATTTGGGGGAGAACGGAACAGGCGGTTTCGGTGGTAGATTTGGATGAGAAAAGATGGGATGAGGCTCAAGTGAAACATAAACATCAGCATAGAATTTACAGTGCAGAAGGAGGCCATTCAACACAGTTTGCACCGGAGCACCCTACTCAAGCCCTATCCCCGTAACCCCCACTTAACCTTTTTGGACACCAAGGGCAATTTATCATGTCCAATCCACCTAACCCGCACATCTTTGGAATGTGGGAGGAAACCGGAGCACCCGGAGGAAACCCACGCACACACAGGGAGAAGTTCCCTAGTCGCCATATTCCGGTGCCTGTTCGGGTACACAGAGGGAGAATTCAGAATGTCCAAATTACCTAACAAACTATTAAAAGACACAGATGATATGTCAAAGGATAACATTAAACATCCTATTGGGAAAGACTTCAAAAATAACTGGATTGAAAACTTATTTTAGAGATTATTGGGGAAGTTTTAAATCTCCCCACTGAGCGAAAATCAGGCAGGAGATTAAAGGAAGGTAATGGGTCTTTCAGTTTGTTATAGCTCCAGACTCAATTTCCTGGGAATGGGGGCATTATCCACAAGGTAGCTGAGCTGCCATCCTGAATCAAGTAAAAACTGTGTGAAGCTACAGAAATTGAGATCTTACAATCCATAGAATCCCTACAGTGCAGAAGGAGGCCATTCAGCCCATCAAGTCTACACCAACCTTTGAAAGAGCACCCAACCTAGGTCCACTTCCTCGCCCTATCCCCATAACTCCACCTAACCCACAAGTCTTTGGGCACTAAGGGGCAATTTATCGTGGCTAATCCACCTAACCTGCACGTCTTTGGAGGACACCGGAGTACCTGGAGGAAACCCACGTAGACACGGAGAGAACATATAAACTCCACACAGTCAGTCACCCAAGCCCGGAATTGAACACGGGACCCTAACACAGATAGGCAGCAGTGCCAACCCCTGTGCCACCATGACGCCTTAGGATTTACCTACAAACCTGATGCAATTTTAACAGATTACTGGGCAAAGATTCCATCATGGATATCCCTCTTACTTAATTCCCAAGAAAAAGTACCAAGGTGTATGAGCCAAAATAGTTTTCATGGGGCCATGTTGACCCTCTGCCTGATAATGCAACATCCCAGAGCCAGTAAGCTGCAGCAAGACACCCTGTTTAGGGCATGCAGCTCACCAGTGACATCTTAATGAGGCTCAGCCCTCAGTGGACTGGGCGTCTCACACACTCTGCTCGCTGGCCACCCAAATCTGCCTCCGTCAGTTCCAGTTAGTGACTAAAAAGGTACCAAGAAAACGCGAAGGAAAACCTATTTTTAGTTATTTGATTTGTACATCAAACAAAATTATGGGAATAAATATACAGGGAAATTGAAGTATAACGATTTACACGAGGAATTTCAATGTTGAGTGTGAATGTAAAAATATGATGAAACATTTTGATAATAAGAAATTAAGCTTGTTGACTGGTGCACTCACAAGATTTGTAATAAGTAAAGCCAAATCTGATAGTGCAACAGTACAAAAAGAGCATTTACAGCAACCACAAACCAACATTAAACGTCTTAAATTGTTGAAAACCAGAGTCACTTTGCACGACTGGATTTGAATACATTAAGGGTTCATTATTGTGTAGTCCTCTGACTCAAATGAACTACAGAGAATCCCGACCCATCTACCAAATCTAATCCAAGGTGGTTAAGGGGAAAATAAGTCGCTCAATCATGTATCCACCCAAAGACATTGACCCACAGCCCAATCAAAACTGACCCTTGGGCCTGTGCAGGTGATCAACAAGAGGTGGATGAAGATTGGATATCCTAACACGGTTTCTTAAATTTTAAATAACTTATCTAAAATATATATATTACTCGGAATCCACCAGGATGATAAAATGACCAATAGTCTTCTTGTTGAAAGATGAACTATTTAAGGAGTAATAAAATAATAAACTGTGAGTCCTTTTACTCAATACTAAACTAACAATAAAGAACTAAAGTACAATACAGATAACTATATAACTGTACACTATTATAAGAAACTAGCTCTGACTTCTCTCACTCTAGCTATTCTATGTCTTGCTTGTTCACTGTTCTGAATCACATCATCATGTCATCTGACTTAGAAAAGGCGGGAAACCAGTTCTCATAGTATCTGACTGTGAGCCATCTAGTGTTGAAATGACTGTACTACATTTACATACATTGATCGTGTATATTGATATCTGAATATCACTACACGGTTTGTAGCGCGGAAGCTTTAGGAGTTGGAGTGGATTCCTTCTCAGCCAGCCCATAGATGAAGAGTCCTGGGCGGGATGCAGGCACAAGATGGAAGAGTGCAAACCGAGGTTAGCAGTGGTCTGCGGTACTTTGGTGGAGCCAGCAAAGCACTCCCATCCCGCCTGGCTTTACAGATATTAGGCAATGAAGAGATTTCCTTATTTTTTTTGTGGACATCCAGTAGCCACTGAAAACCTTAAACAACGTTTGCACCCAAACGGTGACCCATTTAATATTGGTTGCCAAAGGTCTGATTAAAATGGACACCCTGGAAAATCAGAATTGGCTGGCTTCCAATTTCGTAGCCGACAGACATCTTGAGGAGACAAAGCAAGGGAGATCAAAACCCACATTTTGGCTCCTTAAACTTGATTTTCCACCCAAAAATAGGAGCTCCAAGCTTATTCAATTTCTGCCAAGCTGGTCACCCACTTTACCTCCCTGTATTTTCTGGTGTGTACGTGCATATATCCTTTTGTTATGTCTTTGACTCTGTCCCTTTCTCTCTCCCTCCCTCACTCCCCATCATCAAACACATTGGCAAATTTGGATGATCCTCTGTTAGCATAACTGCATTTAATCCTTGTGAGAATTGAGAATTTTCTTGATAAGTTTGCCTCCTCTCACAAAGGATTATGTTGACTTCAATAAATCATTTGCTTAATTGGACTATCTACTCTCTAAATGTTAAACTTGGTAACAGTGGGAGCACATGTTAAAATGTAATATTACCATAAATTTGGCAACACAAGTACTTCATATCAACACACGCTCCCATTAGAAATATTATGAAGCCTCTCGCCTCCCAAAACAATTTCTTTCCATCTCAAATAATATGCAAATCATCTGTAATCGAAGAAATTGCCTTTACAGTAGCGAGTTCACTGTTGGGATTTAAATCAGCAAGACACAAAATCACATTATTTCCTTCAGTTCTGATCGCTAATCACCTCGAAGAGAGTGTGCTATTTTGGACTGAAAGCCATGCTGGTTTTAGTTAGTTGCCCGCATACACAGTGGTAATGGCTACAGTGTATGCTGAAGCTGCAGGCGTCACAACGAATGTGCAATTAGTATAATGTGAATATTTCCACTAAAATTTGGGCAGACACCGAGTCTTAACCCAGCTTACATTTTTGCTGACAGCATTACAAATGAATGTGACTGAAGCAGGGAACCGCGAGCGTTCGTGAAAACAGTTGCATAAGAGGCCCAGTGAGAACCACGTATACGACCAGAGGCAGCTGGAGTCATTCAGCAAAGATCCCAATGAAATCATCTGAGAGAGATTGACAAAAATTGACATCCGCCTGGATAATGAAAATGGTCAAAGCAGCTTGAACACCGTTATTGTAAATGTGGTCTGATGTCTTCCGTCTCATCCTATACAGTGAAGCGCTCAATTAAATAAATAACTGGTACACAGTAAACAGGGATTAGCAGTTTAATTGATCCAGTATTATGGTTATCAAGTCCTGGCTGTTGCCCAGTAATTTCAATGCCCACTGTTGTATGAAAACGTTTGAAAATCTGCTCCCTTCAAATAGAATTCACAGATATTTTGCTGTATTTCGTTTCAATTTAAATGATAGCAAGTTACCATCAGTAATATTTATCAGAGAAAATCATCAGTCCAAGTATTAAATTGAAAAATTGAATGATCAATGTGATCGTCCATTAAGTGTAACCTCATGTGTTTAACATTTTCCTCAAAATAGATATGTTACTACTTCTAAGGGTTAGCTCAGTCGGCTGGACAGCTAGTTTGTGATGCAGAGCAGAGCAAACAGTGTGGGTTCAATTCCCACCCTGGCTGAGGTTATACATGGAGGACCCACCTTCTCAACCTTGCCCCGCACCTGAGGTGTGGTGATCCTCAGGTTAAATCACCACCAGCCAGCTCTCCCCCCTCAAAAGGGAAAGCAGCTTATGGTCATCTGGGACAGGAGGAATTGTAACCAGAGATGATGGATGGGTTTCTGACTGGGCAACAGGTTAAAACACCTGAAGTAGTTGGCGTGCTGGGAAGCCGGCACAGTTTACCAATACCCACCTTTAACGTGAGTGTGATCGATTGAGGTAAACCACCCCCATGGGGTAGGCTGGCCTACTATTTAAATATGTAAACTACTCATTAGCTGCTTCTTTAATTTTTAATTTAACTGTATGCGCTGGCTTCCAAGGCTTCAAGGACCTTATCTGGGAAAATGAGATGAGAGGAGAGGGTGACATGCCTGGGTTGAGCTACCGACAGGAAAAAATGATCTGAGCACCGAGATCTGACACCTGTCACCTTGCCTAAGTGAAAGACCTTTTATTCACAGGACTTGTTCTGAAAGTATACTTCTGCTGTTGTGGAGATCATTTTCAATGATTTGGAAATTGTTTTTAATACGCTGGAATTTTGCAGTTTAGCTTGGCCCTCAGAAGAGGAGAAAATGGAGCACGGGCAATAACGCCAACAGTAGCGGGAGTAGTTGCCTTCTCCTCAACCACTTTCAATCCACAGGAGAGACTGGATGAGCACAGAGCTCCACCTCACAGAAGGTACCATTTCCAATACAGGGGGATTCCTCCTGTATTACCTTCTGTTGGACGCTATGTAGCCATGCTGGCCACGCAAAATGGACACTGAGCCAAACTAAAATGGAAGACAGAAGGAAAAGCCTGTTTAGTGAGAACAGACAGCCTGCTCTCAACTAATTAGCATTTTGCAAGCAGCAAAACAGTTTCTGGCCAGGTGCAAGATCTCCAAGTCAAAGGTGTTAATGGCAAAGCGCTTAGCATTCTGATGAGGCAGCCCAGATCCAGGCACAAACAATGGCAACATTTCCATCTCAATGTAACACTTAATTGGTTGAGCAGACAGGATGGCACCAGAGTAAAGAATATCGAAACCACCCCCCAACATCGAGGAAGGCCCTCACATTGGAGGATTTCGAAGGTAACCGTTTGGAAACGCTCCAATCGGTACCGAAAGGTAGAGCCCGCCTAGAAGGGGGCAAGGACATTAGAGAGGGGTATAAAGGCAAATTCCCCACATAGCCCGGTCTGTTAAACCCGTGCTCCGGCTCTGACTGACATCTTGCATCCTGACTCCAGCCGTTGAGCACCAGCCGCCGAAACCGTAAGTTCAACGCTCGCTACGCGATCCAAGCCCACTAGACCCCCAGTACCAGAACGCTTGCTGAAGGCTGCAGTACAAGACCAGGACGAAGGCCTCGTTCTCTGACCTTGCCTGTTCCTGTTAGATAAGTATTCTGTTTGCTTAAGTTTAGTTATAGCTTAGTCTCTTAGTGTGTGCATGAATATTTATTATAACTGTATAATAAATATTGATCGTTTGAACCTTACTAATCGGTGTATCGTCTTTATTACTTTGAACTTGACCTTGGAATACTTGTGACGGTGTCTATACGGCACCTGGCGACTCCAGAGCTGAATAAATACATAGAACAGAGCCTAGTAGTGTTAAGCACACGTCGAATACGGAGGCGTGTTAATACACTCCAATAAACGCGTTTTACAACCACAGTAAAACGTGCAACAGCTTGAAGGAATTGTGGGAGATTAAATATATGAGGCGGGATTCTCCGACCCCCCGCCGGGTCAGAGAATCGCGGGGGGGGGGGGGGGGGGGGGGGGGGGGCGGGTGGCGGCGCGAATCCCGCCTCGCCGACCCAACGCCAGCTGCCATATTCTCCTGCGCTGTTTTTCAGGCGGGGGCGGGACTCACTGTTGGCAGCGCCCCCCCCGGCAATTCTTGGGGCCACTATCGGCCGAGCGGCCGTCTGTTTTTGGCCAGTCCTGCCGGTGTGGGTTACATATGGTCCCACACAGCGGGACCTGGCAGGTAAGTCGGTGGGGGCGGTCCTCGGTGGGGGGGTGAATGCGGGGGGATTCGATGTGCAGGACTTAGTCCCCGGAAGGGAGAATGCCAGCCATGTAATCTAACAGGAAAGGCGAGAGGATTCCCAGGCATCGTTGCACACATTATCATCTTTCACTACCTGCTGAGGCTGTGCAAGCCTTAATTCTGTCACCAGGTAAGCTGGGATTCCCCCCATCACGACATCTTCAGTGGTCAGCTCCGCCATGGCCCCACCATGACCCAGCTTATCCCCAACACATCCCCTCTACTGTAACTGCCAAGGTGGAGGTGACTGGAGGGCCACCTTCGGGTCTCTACCTCTCCCTGGTGTTCTGCTGCAAGGAGAAAAAGAAGACGCCTCCGGGTGTGAAAAGTGGGATAGTTTGAGAGAATGGAAGGACAAGATTTGTGTGAGGGGTGGGTGTGGTACTGCAATAAAATGAGGGTGTCAGTGGTAGCTGGTCAGAGGAAATGCCTTGACAGAACTCGGTGCGCCTGCGAAGTGTGTTGGAATGAGCGATGTGGAAGAGAAAGCACTGCACTTGAATGTTCCACGCTGCGCACATTTCCTGCTTTGATTAAGTCAATGAACTCCATTTGGCGTTCTAGACAGGAGCAAGGCACCACATTCCTCACATAGTTCAACAATTTCAGTCCATTAACCACAATCTTAACCCCCTTAATACAATTTCTTTGACTCCTCCAACCCAATCCCTGCTTCTGCTTTTAACACTTTCTTATATCTTACCGTCATGCCACTATTAGCAATGTCTTTAGTCTTTAACGCTACCATTAACACTCCCATTGTCTTGTACCCATGACATTTTGGCAAATCTCTCCACTACTCCCACCTGAACTTCTATTTACCTCCTCGTGCACCAACCCCTCTTAAACAGTATAAAGTCCATCACATTTCCCTCTCTTTGAAATGAAAATCGCTTATTGTCGCAAGTAGGCTTCAAATGAAGCTATGGTGAAAAGCTCCTAGTCACCACATTCCAGCGTCTGTTCAGGGAGGCTGGTACGGGAATTGAACCGTGCTGCTGTCCTGCCTTGGTCTGCCTTCAAAGCCAGCGATTTAGCGCTGTGAGAAACCAGCCCCTTTGAGCTGAAGAACATTCATAGATATTAACAGCTTCTCTCTCCACGGATGCTGCCAGACATGCTGAGTTTTTCCAGCATTTTCTGTATTTATACCACATTCCTCCTGCCGACTTTCCTCTGCCACTTGCAACCAGACGTACTTTTTTCTCGATGGTAGCATTCCTTTCTCTCATCTTTTAAGGACCAGGGGGCTGGATCCACCGTTTTTGAGACAAAGCGTTGACGCCAGCGGAGGAACTGCAGCGTTTTATGATAAAAGAAATCGACACTGAACCCTCACCAATCCTGCAATCAGTGAGGGACTAGCAGCCGCGCCAAGTAAAACTCCCAGCTCCCACGATATAAATGGCTGGAGAATGACCAGGTCCGTTGCCGCGCATGCACATGGTGACGACCTGCAGTGGTTGCGCCGATAAACATGGTGTCGGCCATGTGCGGACCCAACCTGACAGATATTCCGCACCCCCCCCCCCCCCCCCCCCCCCCCGGTCATCCCTTGGCCACCCCACCAATCCCCCAGCCTTCATGGAAGCCCACCCAGCCAGCAGCATGGCTCCAGCCCGACTGTTGCGATGCTGGACACAGTCCGCAGCTGCCACGCCTGGTTCCCGACCACTTGGACCACAAGTGAACCGCGCCATTGGGAACTCGACGATTGGGTGCGGAGCATTGGGCGAGAGCCTTCAAGTGACACCCCAATGCCATTCAAACGCCATGCGGCGCGCAACGCGATGACGCCATTTCAGAGGGGGCGGAGGATATGAAAATGGGGTCAAACTGGCGCTGCCCCCGATTGGGGAGTCAAAAGGTCAGTCTACACACCTCGACTACCTTTCAAGTCTCAACCTCACAGGGTCCTTTTCAATAGCGGTGCTGCGCGAGACTGACGCAGATTGTCATCATGCCCACTCACTCCAACGGATTGGAAAATCCAGAAGTCAGACACAAATGCAGTCAGTGGATGTGTTAAATGAAAAAACGGCAAAGGTGCTTTTTAAACTTCCGGGTTCCCAATATGCTGCCTGTCTCACCAGCTGTGAGGAGGTTTGAAAGTTAAAACCCAGTCCAGAGCAATGGAAGATTATCCTTCCATTCACCAACGTAGAAATCATGGCACTGTTTCAAAATCCAGGGACATTTTCAGAACAGAAAATTAAGCATGAAATAGATATTCTTCAGAACAAAGCACGTCATTTATTTTACGGTCAAGCACACGAGGAGGGCAAAGGCCATTAGTAGGTTCTTATTCTGGAATATTTCTTCAAGGAAGAGTACTAGCCAATTAGTTTACCAGTCTGAATGCTCTCTTACATACAGAGTGGATTAAAAGGACACAGTGCATGTATGAGAGCAGAAAATCATGCAGATCGCCTATAAATTGCACAAAATACAGCAGTTCTGTGGAAAATAATGAGAATAGATGTGAATGGTTTTATAATGCTGTGAAACCTAACCTTGCTCTGACCCACCGACTCCCATGTAAGTCAGATTATTTAAGCAGCTCATGTAGTTAACAATTATGTAAATAAATTAGGAGGTCACCACGGTCTGATTTCTTGATGATATCACAATAGGAACCAATAGCTTTGACAGTCACGGAAGCTGGATTTAAATAGAAAACCATGTTTTTCACTTCTGGGATCAGTGGAAATCTCTGAGTGTACTGTTGTGCATTACTTCCATCATTCTGCGCCAACTTAACACTGAACTGAGCTTCAAACTGTAAATTACATACATCTGCTGAAAGGTTAATTAAGGTACATTACATTACCAGGCAAAAATTGAAATTCTCATAAGGCTGTTTTGTTAGATACTTTTGTATTGATTAAACAATCTATAAAATATATTAAAATGCTGTATTTGGTGCAATTTATAAATTATGCAAGAGTCATATTCAGTCTGATGTTACGCATGAATTTTTAAACCCTTATTGGGCAATGAGCCAAAAGTCACTGCCTGAAAAAAAAATACAGGCTCCAGTTTTGATAAATATTTCCAAGGACCTAATAAAATAATCTTCCTTTTAAAGTAAGTTCAGATTTTTAATGAGTTTCCTTGCCTGGGAGTATTTTGATTAGATTAGTCACTACAAATTCAAATGTGAAGTCACACATCATGGTTATTGATGGTTATTGTTAGGAGAACAAAGGTAGGTTTAAGGGAATTATGTTGGTAAACATTGGAAACACGGGGTGGGATTCTCTGGCCTCTCAGCGGCGTGCTTCCCGGAAGCGGGGGGCGGCACGCCGTTCGCTGGCGGTTGGATTTGCTGTTTCCGGCTCTGTCAATGAGAATCCCCTCTGAAGCCACCGCACACCGCCGGCAAACATGTGGACGGGGCTGCGCTGCCGGTGGGATCCGAGAATCTAGCCGTCAGCGAACGAACGGAGAATTCAGGCTAAGGTATAGTTTTGTATGTGTTTAATTTAATGTTTCTGTGCCTGGAAGGATAAGATTCATAGTTAGATTTGTGCTGGACAAAGGGGTTTATATGTGAGCGGGTTGGTTAAGTTCCAACTGTGTTTCTAAGATGCTTAGAGAGGACTGCGGCTGTCGCCACCAGTGGTTCCATGGCAACTGGAGTCATGTAAGATCGAGAAGCTTTTAGTTTTAGTTTAGCAAATTTGATCGCAGTTGAAGATAGGTTGTGAGGGAGAAGGCAGCTCTCACAGGTCTGCTAGAAGCAGTTGTTTAGAAGGCTAAAGAGGGAACATCTCTCCTAGCTTTGCTAGAACAAAAGCCATACCGTGGAGTACTGGTTAAGAAAATAATGATAGAGATCTGAAGAGCACATAGTTAAGGAAATAGAGAAATGAAGAGAAGTTTCCAAGATATTTGAGGCTAAGGGTCCAGAGTAGAGCACTATTCAGGAAAAACAGACAGAGCTGAGAAGAAGACTGAGACGCGAGCAAGTTACCTGAAGTGATTCTCAGCTTTTGAGATTTTACTAAGGCCTGTGGAACACGAGTTGAAATAGCTATGAAAAATGGTGGCTAAACATGGGAGTTTATGTAAAAGCAATTAAGGCAAAGGAAACATAAAGGGATTAGTGTAAGATTCTGGACTGGATTTGCTGTTACAATTCGCTGGATTTGATATGGAAGCTTTTTGCCATATCGTGCCATATTGTGCCATTTGGAAAACTTGGTCTGGATTTCGGAATGCCAACTGCTAAGGGAAAGCATCATCATGAGAGAAGATTTTAAAGCATGTTTTTGAGAGTGGAGTTTGGAACCTCTCATGTGACAATGATCTAAGGGTTTCTGATGAGACATTCACAACTATTCAGTTAGGGTTCAGGGTGGAGCATGTGTATTTGACCATAGTCACCTTGTGTGCTTAAAAGGAACTTTAATGAGACCATTGTAGCTTAAGATGTATTTTGTAATCAGTGTCAATCCTAAAATCTGCGTGTAGTTGTTAAGCAAATGGGGAGAGTAAAGGAGCATTGCATCATAATCCAATTTTTTCGTGTTTAACAAATGTTTTCTTTGGTGTTAAACCTAATTTGCAGTCCTGTGATTATGTTCCTCCAGATTTTATTTTTAAAAATAAAAATTACGGTCTTTTGAGCCAGGATTCTATTCTGGCATCTCCCTGTACAGTTATAACACCAAGTTTGATCGCAACATTATGGACTAGTTGACAGTTTTCTGTAATTGGTCAATAGCAGTTACAGAAAGATGCAAACACACATTTAACTTCACCAATGGTGTTCTGTAAAGACAAAACTGAAAATTCAGGAAACCGGAAAGAAAAATGGATAATGCAGGAAACACTCGAGGCAATTGCTGTGGACTCCGCCCTTCTTCTGAACCGTATAATTCAAAATAACGCAGCATTGAAATAAAATCAGAAAAGTGGGGGGTGGGGGGGGAATGCATGGGGAGGCAATGTGCTGTTGGACTTATTTGTAACTTGCTTACTGGAATGATATACGTCTGATGTAAACATTATCACTGCCATCTAGCAATCTCCTGGAGCACGGTAGCACGGTGGTTAGCACTGTTGCTTCACAGCTCCAGGGTCCCAGGTTCGATTCCCGGCGGGGTCACTGTCTGTGCAGGGTCTGCACGTTCTCCCCGTGTCTGCATGGTTTCTTCCAGGTGCTCCGGTTTCCTCCCACAGTCCAAAGACGTGCGGTTAGGTAATTTGGGCATTCTGAATTCTCCCTCTGTGTACCCGAACAGGCACTGGAATGTGGCGACTAGGGTTTTTTCACAGTAACTTCATTGCAGTGTTAATGTAAGCCTACTTGTGAAAATAAAGATTATTATTATTTTTTAAGCAGATTGCAGAAAATCTATCCATACTTTCATTATGCATTCCCTTAGCCTGCCCAAGCAGTTATTAGCGTATGAGCTACAATTTGCCTGAGTAAACTAAACCTTTCTGTTTCCAATTTTGGATGTGACTTCATTTGAATGGACCAATAAAGCAGAAATTAAAAGTGTATATAATGAGTTGAATTTTAATTAGCAGTCTGTTTTTGAATTAACATGAAGATGTACCCTTTATTCTGCACAATGCTTGTTTCTAGGAAAGGAAAGGAAGGACGGAATAAAGAGGGAAAATCGACCGTGGATATCTAAGGAAATAAGGGAGAGTATCAAATTGAAGGAAAAAGCATATAAAGTGGCAAAGATTGCTGGGAGATTAGAGGACTGGGAAATCTTTAGGGGGCAACAGAAAGCTACTAAAAAAGCTATAAAGAAGAGTAAGATAGAGTATGAGAGTAAACTTGCTCAGAATATAAAAACAGACAGTAAAAGTTTTTACAAATATATAAGACAAAAAAGAGTGGCTAAGGTAAATATTGGTCCTTTAGAGGATGAGAAGGGAGTTTTAATAATGGGAAATGAGAAAATGGCTGAGGAACTGAACAGGTTTTTTGGGTCGGTCTTCACAGTGGAAGACACAAATAACATGCCAGCGACTGATAGAAATTAGGCTATGACAGGTGAGGACCTTGAGAGGATTGTTATCACTAAGGAGGGAGTGATGGGCAAGCTAATGGGGCTAAAGGTAGACAAGTCTCCTGGCCCTGATGGAATGCATCCCAGAGTGCTAAAAGAGATGGCTAGGGAAATTGCAGATGCACTAGTGATAATTTACCGAAATTCACTAGACTCTGGGGTGGTCCCGGTGGATTGGAAATTAGCAAACGTGACGCCACTGTTTAAAAAAGGAGGTAGGCAGAAAGCAGGAAATTATAGGCCAGTGAGTTTAACTTCGGTAATAGGGAAGATGCTGGAATCTATCATCAAGGAAGAAATTGCAAGGCATCTGGATAGAAATTGTCCCATTGGGCAGATGCAGCATGGGTTCGTAAAAGGCAGGTCATGCCTAACTAATTTAGTGGAATTTTTTGAGGACATTACCAGTGCAGTAGATAACGGGGAGCCGATGGATGTGGTATATCTGGATTTCCAGAAAGCCTTTGACAAGGTGCCACACAAAAGGTTGCTGCATAAGATAAAGATGCATGGCATTAAGGGTAAAGTAGTAGCATGGATAGAGAATTGGTTAATTAATAGAAAGCAAAGAGTTGGGATAAATGGGTGTTTCTCTGGTTGGCAATCAGTAGCTAGTGGTGTCCCTCAGGGATCCGTGTTGGGCCCACAATTGTTCACAATTTACATTGATGATTTGGAGTTGGGGACCATGGGCAATGTGTCCAAGTTTGCAGATGACACTAAGATGAGTGGTAAAGCGAAAAGTGCAGAGGATACTGGAAGTCTGCAGAGGGATTTGGATAGGTTAAGTGAATGGGCTCGGGTCTGGCAGATGGAATACAATGTTGACAAATGTGAGGTTATCCATTTTGGTAGGAATAACAGCAAACGGCATTATTATTTAAACGATAAAATATTAAAGCATGCCGCTGTTCAGAGAGACTTGGGTGTGCTAGTGCATGAGTCACAGAAGGTTGGTTTACAAGTGCAACAGGTGATTAAGAAGGCAAATGGAATTTTGTGCTTCATTGCTAGAGGGATGGAGTTTAAGACTAGTGAGGTTATGTTGCAATTGTATAAGGTGTTAGTGCGGCCACACCTGGAGTATTGTGTTCAGTTTTGGTCTCCTTACTTGAGAAAGGACGTACTGGCGCTGGAGGGTGTGCAGAGGAGATTCACTAGGTTAATCCCAGAGCTGAAGGGGTTGGATTATGAGGAGAGGTTGAGTAGACTGGGACTGTACTCGTTGGAATTTAGAAGGATGAGGGGGGATCTTATAGAAACATTTAAAATTATGAAGGGAATAGATAGGATAGATGCGGGCAGGTTGTTTCCACTGGCGGGTGACAGCAGAACTAGGGGGCATAGCCTCAAAATAAGGGGAAGTAGATTTAGGACTGAGTTTAGGAGGAACTTCTTCACCCAAAGGGTTGTGAATCTATGGAATTCCTTGCCCAGTGAAGCAGTTGAGGCTCCTTCATTACATGTTTTTAAGGTAAAGATAGACAGTTTTTTGAAGAATAAAGGGATTAAGGGTTATGGTGTTCGGGCCGGAAAGTGGAGCTGAGTCCACAAAAGATCAGCCATGATCTAATTGAATGGCGGAGCAGGCTCGAGGGGCCAGATGGCCTACTCCTGCTCCTAGTTCTTATGTTCTTATGTTCTTATGTTCTAGATTCTGGCTGACTGACTTGATAATACCCCGCGGCTGATTCCACGACAGTACCAAAAGCGTTATTTTCTTATCAGTTACCGCCTCAATGGGGAGGCATGGTGCCACTGTTGCTAGCACTGCTGTCTCACAGCTCCAGGAACCCGGGTTCAATTCTGGCCTCGGGTGTCTGTGTGGAGTTTGCATGTTCTCCCCGTGTCTGCATGGGTTTCCTCCGGGTGCTCCGGTTTCCTCCCATAGTCTAAAGATGTTCATGTTAGGTGAAAATTGGTCATGCTAATTGCCCCTCAATGTCCAAAAAGGTTAGGTCAGGTTACGGGGATAGGGTGGAGGCGTGGGCTTAAGCAGGGTGCTCTTTCCAAGGGCCGGTGCAAAACTCGATGGGCCACATGGCCTCCTTCTACCCTGTAAATTCCATGGGTCCAATTGTTGGTACTTCTTCATGTTCATTTAAAAACAGACTGCAAATTAAAATTCAACTCATTATATTCACTTTTAATCTCTGCTTTATTGCTCCATTTAAACAAACAGTCACATCCAAAATTGAGAACAGAGAGGTTAGTCTATCCAGGCACATTATAACTCAGTCAACTTAGTGCTACTTAACACTGGTAACTGCTTGGACTATCAGTCCGCTGAGGGCAAGATATAACGTGTAGTGGTCAGTGTAAGAATGGTGTACACATACCTCCGTACCCTGAGGAATAAAAATGATAACTGTTACAAAATTTATACTCCTATATAAAAAGTTCACAAAAATGGAACTTGAATTTAGGTTTGGAGTCACATATGCTTTAATGTATTTCTTTAAGAGAGTTGCATTCCTTTATTTATTGATAGACATTATTATTTACTATAATTTATTATTCACTATGTTTACTAGTGGATAGCTCTGTGGCTTCACAGCGCCAGGGTCCCAGGTTCGATTCCTTGGGTCACTGTGCGGAATCTGCACGTTCTCCCCGTGTCTGCGTGAGCTTCCTCCAGGTGCTCCGGTTTCTTCCCACTAGTCCCGAAAGACATGCTTGTTAGGTAATTTGGACATTCTGAATTCTCCCTTAGTGTACCCGAAAAGGCGCCGGAATATGAGGACTAGGGGCATTTCCCAGTAGTTTCAGTGCAATGTAAGCCTACTTGTGACAATAAAGATTATTAATTTTTACGATAATAAGTCCTTCAATTCCAAATTGCTTTGGTATATCATAAAAAGGACTCCAGCAAGTTTTACCATTATCTACCTCGAATCATAGAATACCTACAATGCAGAAGGAGGCCATTTGGTCCATCAAGTCTGCACTGACAATCTGGAGGAGTTCCCTACCCAGTCCCTCATACCATGCCCCATCCCCGTAACCTCACCTAACATTTGGACACTAAGGGGTAATTTATCATGGCCAATCCATCTAACCTGCACATTCCCAACAGGTAGGGCCCCTAATGTTAGTAGCGCTGAGAGGGAGCTGTTCTAAGCAAAGGACTTGAGGCTTTCTCAAAGAGGATAATAGGGACTAGGAAAAATACTGACATTCAAGCCGCCTTGGTACATTTTCAAGTATCTACTTGCAAAATAGTACAGATAATGGGAGAGAATAACACGTCAGTATAATAGTCAAGTCTAAAGCATGTTCAATCATCTTCAGTCAGAACTTCAGGGTGGTTGACCCATTTCGGCCTCATTTTGAAGCCAGTCTTCAGCTACGTCAACTCACTGCACGTGATGTCAAGAAATGGCTGAACAGCCGTACGACTGAAGACTTGTCCTTCCAAACTACCCAGTGAATTGGAAAATTGTTGCCTTATGTCCTGTCTGCAAAAAGTAGAAGAAATCCAATCTGACCATCAGTTTGCTCTGAATCACCAGCAAGCTGATTGAAGGTGTTGTCTATCTACTATTATGCCTACTGAGGCTCAATTAGGGTACCGTCAAGATCACAGCTCCAGATATAAAAACAGCCTTAGTCTAAATAGGGTCAAAAGAGCTGAATTTCAGTGTGAGAGCAGAGTCATTGCCCTTGCCAACAAGGCACTATTTGACCGAGTATAGCATCAAGGAACCTCAGGAAAATTGAAAGGAAAATGGAATCAGAACAAAACCTTCATTGGTTAGAGTCTTGCCTACCACAAAGAAAGATGATTATGGTTGTTGGACCCTGAACTCCCCTCTGAAATGGCCCAGTAACCCACTTAGTTCTAGGGCAATTACAGATGGGTAACAAATGCTGCCCTTGCCATCATGCCCACATCCTATCAGAGAATACATTTAAAAAGACCCTCCCCAACAATCAACACAGGAAAGCTGCAGTGTGTCCCGGCAGAAGCCGAGGCTTCCTTATCGACACAGTCCAAAGCCGTGACCTCTGCCCCAAAATGGACAAAGGCAACAGCCCCTTCAGGTGATACACTATTCGGACCTGGAAATATATTGTTATTTCTTCATCATTGCGTCGTCACAAATCTTGCAATTCTCTATCTGGCAGCACAGTGGGAATACCTACACCACACTGACTGGACGGGTTCAAGAAGGCAGCTCACTACCACCTCCTCAAGGGCATTTACAGATGGGTGACACATTCTGATCTTTCCAGCAATGCCCACATCCGATGAATGAATGGAAGAAATTGTGGCAGCGGCATGGGAACATGATACCGATCTGCCTTAGCAACTAAGCCGACTGTGGTAAGGTGAACAGAGGCAAGTATGTGGCAAATAGAAGCTCATATCCTCACTGACCACAAATGCAGCCTGACTCCATTCCCGAAGCAACATTGCATTTACTTCTCTTGCACATTAGTAACCGTGAACTCGATAATATATAATAGAACAGTATGAGCTTTTAGAAGCACAATAAAAGTAAAAGAAAAATCTAATGAAATTAAGAGCTACTTAGAAATGAAGGGGGTCTAATAAAGTTATGGGGGAATATTCCAAGGAGGAAACAACTATATTTGTACCATTGGTCAGAGGTGGCAAACTAGTGGAGGATAGAAACCATAGAACCCCTATAATACAGAAGGAGCCCATTCGCCCATCCAACCCTCACGCTACCTAGGCCCACTCACTCGCCTTATCCCCACAACCCTGCAGATTGATAATGGCCTGCACATCTCTGGATACTGAGGAACAATTTTAGCATGGCCGAATCCACCTAACCTCACATCTTTGGACTGTGGGAGGAACCCGGAGCATCCGACGAAACCCATGCACACACGGGGAGAACGTGCAGACTCCACAGTCACCCAAGGCCAGAATGGAACCCGGGTCCTTGGCACTGTGATACAGAACACTTATTAGAAATAACTATAGCAAAGGACTTGATTTTTCAAAATTGGCAGGACTCAAGGTGAATTGAGCCCAATGGCATACACCTTACACTGGTTGAAAAGGTTAGAGACGACGCAGCATAGCTTTGGGTCTAATTTCTCAATGCTCTTCAAATATGCAACATGTGCAAGTTTAATTGCTGATTTAACAGATTTATTTGGGAGCGATGGGCTTACCGAAGAATCCAGGTCAATGAGTTTCATATTAAATATGGCCGGGAATTTCCAATCCCGCCCAAAGTCAACGGACCTTTGTCTGGCCCGCCACAGCAGGCCCGGAAACTCCCAGCCCATGTTTCAGGATTAAATTTGTGAGGAGCTGGTTTCATAACTTCATTAAAACCCGGGGACATTTGACAAATGTAATTAACGTTTTCAAGAAAGGGATTATATGCTGACAAACACACATGGACTATATTTGGATCTGTGGCAGGGCATCAATAAAACATGTCCTGAGGCTGGTTACAAAACAATTAAGCTGATGGTAAGTAAAAGAAGAAAGTTAGCAGCATGGACAGAATATTAGTTGATGGGCTGGAATGGGGTAAATGGGTATTGGATTAAAAGAGATAGGAGGTCTGTCTCTACTTCCCCTCAGAGCTCAAGCTGGAAACACTGGAACGATATTGCTGCTATCAACCCGTCATGCACAGCTCCATGCTGAGGTAATGCAAATTCATGTACAATGTTCATCTGCCCTGTTAGTATTTTGTTTATAAACTCAGAGGAGCAAAACAGTATCCAGCTTGAAAATAAATGTGGGTGTAGAGTGTACTTGGCAAAACAACCAGTTTCTGCAAATTGCTCAGATTCAAGGCAAGGTTTATTTTTTTGTTGGTTCCGTATTATAATTGCTGCTAATCACATTAAACTTGTTAACATGTTTCCAAAGATTCTGGTAAATTATTTAAGTATCGATTGACAATCCCTTGAGCAAAGAAATGCAGTCATCCGATGGGATAATTGAACAGACAAAGATAACAAAGAACAATACAGCACAAGAGCAGGCTCTTCGGCCGTCCGAGCGTCACGTGTCCTATCTAGACCAACCGCCTGTATCCTTCTATACCCCGTCTGTTCATATGTCTATCCAGGATTGAAAGGGAGTTATGTGTATTGGCGTCGATGTGTATCAGGGCATTTTGTATATTATTCTGGGTGGCAGGGCCAGGGGAAGAAATCATGGGCCCTGGTCCTTCATATGTTTCCCCAACAACACCCCCCTCCCTCCCACCCCACAGCCCATCAATGCCCCCCTTTCAAGATTTACCAATCAATTTTAATTTAAGGTCTTTACACTCAACCATCGCCTCCATGCATTTCAAATGATTGTAATTTTCATTCATTCATTATTAATGTCATGCTAGTGTGGCTCAGTTTTTAGGACAAGAAACGAACGCTCAGAGCTTATTTTTTAACAAGTGTATCGAAACAACTATTTGGACTGAAAATTCATAGAATGTGAAGAGAAATTTAATTAGAGCAAAACTTAGCTTTCAACAAATGAGGATAAAGGATTGATGCCAGGATTTCAAAAAATGGGCATTCAAATAAAAGTTAATCAAGTGTATCTGAAGGAAAATGCCTTTTCTAGCCTTCATGGCAGCAAACAAATCAATACTATCAAAATGAATATTTATTTCCAATTCATTCTCAACGCTTAAAACTGTTAAATCAACGATTCAAATGTCAGTGTGCCAAAGAGGGTCTGTACAGAAACCTGACAACCTTTTAAGCACAGACCCTTCCTCAGAAGGGAAAGGTTTGAGGAAGTGTTCAAACATAGGAAGGAATCTCCCCCCCCCCCCCCCCCCCCCCCGCCGTTGCCAGCGGTGGGTTCTTCCGATCCAGACGATGTCAATGGGTTATTGCATTGCCCGCACCCTGGGCTGCAGGGGGAACCCGTGGAGGGTAGGGGGTGGGGGAGGGGGTGGGGGGGGGGGGGGGCTCACAGGAACTACCGGAAAATTCCAGCCATACTGTATCAACTTTTGCCTTCTCCCATGATGTTGACTGACTTGCTGGAGACTTTTCTACATTATTTCCACATCAAGAGCAATTTTTCTCAAAGCCTAGTGTTCAGTTGGGGCAAATGCAAGTGGCAAATCTCCAAAAGTGATGCAGGCAAATATTAAAGTAACTAAAATGGCCACTAATAGCAAACTGCTGTGGAGAAGACCCGAGGTAGTTGTATCCTTGGACGCCAATGCTGAGTATAGCTGCATTGAATATCAAAGCTTGAGCGTGTATGGATGGTTGCTCTTCTATTTTACATTAAATTGAGGATTTCAATTCTTTGTTCTGCAATTTGTATTATAAAAACTAAATTAATTATTCAAAATGTGGAATGAATTTAAAAATAATTGATAAAAATCAACTTTTGTTGCCAATTATAATTTTTCCACTGGCAGAAAACATCTAGTCATCACTTCTTGCAATAGTTAACAGCTGATTGTCAGTGGGTAAGTATGTCTTCATCATTAGTTTTTCATCATTAAATATCAACATGGAGTATGCCCACTTTAAGCAGCTTTTAATAAATATAGACCTGAAGCTCAATAACAGCTTCCAGAATCTCAAAATGCATCCTGTGGAAATTTCAATTAATTGTCTCAACAGGACTTTGATGTTTATAAACTGTTTTTACATTAAATTCATCAGCCTGCACAGGCCGATGTCGGGCAGAAAAAGCGGTGTTGAAGCCGCCGACAGCAATGGCGATTCTCTGCATGATATAGTCGTACGACGTATCACTGGCAGGCAGCCTCTGATTTGCCCACCTCGCCAGCAGCTTAAAAACTCAAGGATACAGACCATCAGTTTTACAGACTGCCCCACTGCACAGTGACCAAACCAGCTAACCCAGGAACTACCCGACCCCCCCCCCCCCCCCCCCCCCCCCCCCCCCCCACCACGTATCCCCACGCACACCAGGTCAATGCCAGGATAGTGCCAGACTTTGCAATTCTCACAATACTTTCCGCTCCCGTCATCGAGCTCCACCCGACGGAAAATCCCGGCCATAGTTTCTCACATCATTCATACCCTATCTAAGAGGATCAGGGGTTATGGGGAGAAGGCAGTAGAATGGGCATGAACAGCATATCAATCATGACTGAATGGCGGAGCAGACTCGATGGGCCGATCGGCCTAATTCTGCTCCGATATCTTATGGTCTCACTTCATTCTAGAATTTAATTTCCACCTTCCCCATTGTCTTTATTTAAAGTACAATCTCCGACAATAAGATGCTGAATACAGTAGACTAATTTTCAATGCCCCCTCCTTTTTGTTTATAGAGCATTGCTGCTGAAGAGATCTACTTTCCCTTTCGGTAGATTATGTTGAGCGCATCCGCAATGCTCTTTGAGTCCAATAAATAGAAAGGTGCAGCACAGAAGGAGACTATTCAGCTCATTGAGACTGCAACAGTTCTTTTCAGAGAGAAATCTAGTCAGTCCCACCCAATACCCACCTGTTTGCTCTTTCTCAATATCAAGGAGCGCATTCGAATTACCACACACTCTTCGGGCAAAGGCATGTCACCTCTGCTTCTTTTGCCAATCAACTTAAACATGGACCAGCTGATTGTCGATCCTTCAGCCATTGGAAACAGTTTCCATTCAACCCCTTCATAATTTTATGCAGCAGCTCCATTGAATCCCCTCAGGCCATCTTGGCTCTCAGGAGAACAGCCCCAGCTTCTCTGCGATCCCTCATCACTGAAGCCATTTCAATAAATTTCTTTGGAACTCTCGACAAAGTCCTCACACCTTTCAGTTCCCACAATTGGGAACCATAGTTACAGTGGGGTCCCAACTCTTTTAGATAGCTTCAGCAAAACTTCTGGACCTGTACTCTGTGCCTCGATTTATAAACACCATTGATTGCTCAGGTTTCAGTATGATGCTCTTCACAGCCACAGCTTTGCCAGACAATCATACACAATTTGGTCATTCATACTATGAAGCTAGCTCCCCTCCTTTGAACCTGGTCGAGTGCAATATCCGGACGGCAACATCTAAAGACCTCAAGCTGGTACAAATGGGGAATATCTTAAACTGACAATGACAACTTATATTGGTGCATGACTCCTGGATTCACTTCCAGTGTTCGAAATGGCAAATTAGGAGCACCGATCTATTCACCTACAGTAATGTGCTATGGGTTTTGTTAACTGAAAAAAAATTATACTTTGCATTGAGCCATCCATATTTTCCAGCTTTAAATTGAAACCAACCACACTTACTAATGCCCAACAGGGGAGGTGGTGGCACAATGGTACTGTCACTGGACTAGTAATCCACATACCTAGGGTAATGCTCTGGGGATCCAGGTTATAATCCCATCATGTCAGTTGGAAGAACTTGAATTCAATAAAAAGCTGGAATTGAAAGCTAGGCTCATTAAAGATGAACGTGAAATTATCAGCAATTTTTGTGAAAACTAATGCTCACTAATGTCCTTTCGGGAAAGAAATCTGCCGTCCTTAAATGGTCGGGCCTACACGTAATTCCAGACCCACAGGTTGACTTTTCATCGAAGCCCACCTGTGCAGTAGGCGACCATTCAGCCCATCGAGTCTGCACCAACCTTCTGAAAGAGCACCCTACCTCGGCCTCCTCTCCTGCAACCAAGTAACCCCACCTAACCTTTGAACACTAAAGGGCAATTTAGCATGCCCAATCCACCTAATCTGCAGATCTTTGGACTGTGGGAGGAAACCGGAGCACCCAGAGGAAATCCATGCAGCCACGGGGGAACGTGTAAACGCCACAGTCACCCGAGGCCCGAATTGAATCCGGGTGCCAGGTGCTGTGAGGTAGCAGTGCTAAACACTGTGCCACCGTGCTGCTCCTTCAAATGCTATCTGAAATGCCTCGCAAGCCACTCGGTTTAAGGGCAATTAGGGATGATCAATAAATGCTCCATTTGCCAGTGACACCCATGTTCCATGAATGAATAAAAAAATTGTAATAGGAGAGAAAAGCACTGCAGATGCTGAAAATCTTAAATCTAAATAGAAATGCTGGTAATATTGAGCAGGTCAGGCAGCATTTGAGAAACAGGGACAGTACTTTAAGTCTACTGTCTGCAGTGGGTCTGCTGTCTGTTTCTCTCTGCAGCGATGCCGCCAGATATGGTGAACATTTCCAACACTCCCTGTTTCTATTGGAACACAAATAATTCCTTCTGCCAGACCACCAAAATGCAATCAGACTTCCTGTGAGCCTCTCATTCCCCTTCAGTGAGAAACATTGGTCTAAGATCTGGGGTGAAATTCTCCGACCCCCAGCAGGGTTGGAGAATCACCCGGGGCCGCCGAAAATCCCGCCCCCGCCACGTCCAGAATTCTCCCACCCGCAAAAAGGTCGGTGTGCCGCCAATCCCGCCGCCTGCCTCGGAGAATGGCGGGGGCCGGTGGGAGGCTACAGGTTTCTGTGCTGCCGTTATTCTCCGGCCCGCGATGGGCCGAAGTCCCGCCGCTGGGAGGCCTCTCCCGCCGCCGTGGTTTGAACCACCTCTGGTGGCGGTGGGATCGGCGGCGCGAGCGGGCCCCCGGGGTCATGCGGGGCGATCGGATCCCGGGGGGTGCCCCCACGGTGGCCAGGCCCGCAATCAGGGCCCACTGATCGGGGGGGCGGGCCAGTGCCCTGTTAACTCCTTCTCTTCCGCCGCCGCCAGGGCCTACACCACCGGCGCATACGCGAACCGGCGAAGGCCTTTCGGCCAGTCCCGGCGGCAGGCGGCGGGCGTCAAAGGCCGTTGGTGCCGGTTTTGGCGCCAGTCAGCGTGGTGCCAACCACTCCGCCGCGGGCCTAGCCCCCAAAGGTGCGGAGAATTCCGCACCTTTGGGGAGGCCCGATGCCGGAGTGGTTGGCGCCACTCCGCTACGCCAGGACCCCCCGCCTCGCCGGGTAGGGGAGAATCCCGCCCCAGGTTTGGCACAATATTAAACATGAATTTCAAAAAAATATTGAAGATATGAAGAAAACGTAAACAGCATTCTTGGCATAAAATAAACCCATATTAGATCAACTGATATTTTATAAAACAAGTAATCAATAAAATTGGCCATAATAAAATGTCAAGCAGAAGAACTAATTAACATAACCTTTTCTTGGGCAGCACTAATTCACCCAGAATGCACCCTGTCCCGCTTCAAGACAATCGGATCTCAAGCTCTGAATCTGTGCCCGAACTGAAGAGCCCATTTGCTCGTGAGAAAATTTGAGGCATGAGGTGGCCACTTGTGATGGGGAGGGGCAGTGCTGCTGGGAAAGTCAAAAGCTGCGAATCGAGCGCAGGCTTCCAGTGGGCTTTTGTGTGCACTGTGTGCACCCCCCCCCCCCCCCCCCCACCACCACCACACACCTCTACATGCTCACCTTGTGATTTGGTTGCAGAGCCCATTTTACAAAACTTTACTGTAAACCTTTAGCTCATCACTGCTTGCAGCATGGAGTTTATGGGATGAAAGGCTGTTGTATGACACAAAGGCGCTAACAAACACCAGTGAACTGGAACCTAACCATAGTTCACCCAGGTACAATGGAACGCTATGCTCACAAGGCAAAATAATCTGATCCCAATGCACGTGGGCTATCTGAAGGTTGCTTCAAAATATTTGAAAATGAAACAAAAATTAAATGAGCACAGCAACTGACCAAGAACCGCTATTTAAGAGGAATGCAATGAAAGAAATGGTAGGCTTTGAAATATTAAAACTATGATTTAAGGACACAAGCTTGCATATCACATGATCAACAATTGTAAAAACTAAACTAATATGATGGATCTACATGTCAGCAGTCCTTTGGAACATGAGATTTTTTCCCCCAACAAAGCAAATTACATTAGCAGTCAGAGTGGTTTTAAATATAAAATAAATGAATCTGAAGTGCGTGTGTGTGCCAGGAATCCAATTTATTGCACTCTCACAATTGGATTTTCATTTAAAGAAGGTAACATATCAAGCAAGTTTATTCATGTGTATGGATATTACCTAATCATTTACAGGTCACACAAAAGACTGGAATAGGAATTATTTGTCTTCTTTTTGTAAAGAATATCTCTATTCTATTAATTCTTGAGAGAATGAGCAGTCACTGATATTTAGTGTATTTATTGTAACATAACCTCATTCAGTTCAGACTTTATCAGAGATGTTACCATGGATTTGAAAAAAAAGCATGCCCAATAAAATAATGCCTCTGTACTTCTTCAATTAATTTAGTGGTCAACAAAGAAATGAAAATTGTAACAAATACAAAATCATGAAGCTAATGCATTTTCTGTGCTATTAATTTTTTTTGTCAAGCAATATAAAATTGCTTGTCTCAGAAACTGCATGTAGTTAAGGAAAATTTGAAGGCCTTTTTCTGAATCCTCTTTGACTGATCATTGCCAAGAGAGAGTTGCATTTCTACTCCCTTTTTTGATGAACAAAACTCTGTTTTTACGCCTAATGTTCTTCAGGAATCTATTTCAAAATGTTTTACACTTATTTCTGATTAGCATCTGCTCTTTAAAATGTTCTTTCCCAACTAAGGGGCAATTTAGCGTGGCCATTCCACCCACTCTCTGCATATTTGGGTTGTGGGAGTGACACCCACACAGAAACGGGGAGAATGTGCAAACTCCACGCAGACATGACCCGGGGCTGGTATCAAACCTGGGTCCTCGGAGCCATGAGGCAGCAGTTCTAACCACTGTGCCGCCACTGATTAGCATTTGTGAGAATGCATGGAAGAAGTTCTACAAAGTGACACAATGCAGCATCTTTCATTTGAACCCAAAGTAATGGGCTGGATTCTCCAATTTTGAGGCTATGTCCGGAGCATGTATCTAGTCTTACAATCAAAACGTCGGTGCCACTGTAGCCACCTGGGGTGGCCACGTCCCGATTTCAAAATGGATACTCGCAAAGAGTGCAGGGAAAAATGGACAGCACTAGAAAACAAGCAGGTGCAAGGTTTCCTGTGGATTGAAACCTGCAGAACCCAGACAGAACTGAAACTATTAGCCATTAGCATAGTAATGAGCTATCTCCGGGGACATAAAGAAACATTGAAACAATTGGTACCAGGACAGACTTCCCGGCACCAGTGGAAGCTAAAACAAAGGCAGACCAACGGTTACATAGAGCCCGCCCAACGATCAGGGAACAACCCCGTTATTGGAGGAAATCAATACGAACGATTGGCACATGGTCCAATTAATTGGGACCAAGTCCAGGGGCCGTACAGAAGGGCGCAAAACCCCTGGGGGCTATAAAACAGAGTCCCCAAGGTCAGTTCGCTCTCTTGGAAGAACTCTTACTCTTACTCCTCTCCATCTTCAACTTGGCATTTGGCTCTCAGCGACAAGAGGCCGCCAAGCACCAGCCAAGTAAGTCTAAGGCCAACGCATGCTGCGTGATAGGCGCTCCTAGCTACTATCCAATACCAGTACAAAGCCAGCAGTATCAGAACCGGACAACGGCCATTGTTCCTCTGACTAAGTGGGCCACTCAAAGCTAAGTATAGGCTTTTAGTAGTAGTTGTAGTTTAGTGAGTAGAGTTTGTGCATGAGTAATAATTGACTGTGTGTGTAAATAAATGTGTATTGATTTCAAACTTACTAACTGGTGTATTGAGTTATTGATCAGTATTCGGTTTGAACCCTGTGGTGGTATCAGAAAGATACCTGGCGACTCTTGAGTAAAGGTAATTAAAACAGAGCAAATTAAGGGAAAGCATAACGAGCAACACCACCCCCACATCGATGTTCAGCGATGATGCCGTTTTGGAGGGGGCAGGGCACCCGAAAAGCGGCGCTGCCCCTAATTTCTGCGTCAAAACAGATTTCCCGACCAATCGCCAAAGGCGATTTTGGCGTCAGCATTGGAGAATCCAGCCCAATGTGTGTCAAATCTACTGTTTAGCCTGGCTAAAAACAGAAATGACTTTTCACATCTGCCACAATTACAACAATGATTAGAGCTGTTCCTTGAAGCAAAATATACTATGGAGTTACTTCCACATATCCAATTTTCAATTATCAATGTGAAAGGAAAGGCCTGAAATGGCAACATTTTACACTCTACCTCTACCTATTCCTTGTGTAAGGCCCATCACCTTCAAAAAATATGCTTCAGCACCATGAGTGCAATCATAAATAACAGTAATAATATTATGTATATAAATGTATCAATAATGGTTGTCTTCAGTGAAAGTACTCATCTATCTTTCATTTTCAATGGAATTGTCTCATTGGCACTTCTCACTGCTGAATTTTCTATTTCAAAATTTTCCTAATTTTGTTCACTGAACTTGAACTGATACCTAACATTCCTGAAAGTTCAGATATCATTAATACACAAATTCCAATTTCAATGACTCTTATTTAAAGATTGCAAATGGTGCATGGATCTCAATTTGCACATGACCCAAGATATCACTTTCCATTGTCTCTTTCACAATTTCAATGTGTCAGTACACCATGATGTTCAATAATCAACTTCTTGTAGAATGACAGAACAGAATCATAGAATCTCTACTGTGCAGAAGGAGGCCATTTGGCCCATCCAGTCTGCACTGACCCTCTGAAAGAGCACCTGATCTAGGCCCATTCACCCACCCTATCTCCATAATCCCACCTAACCTGTAAATCCCTGGACATAAAGGGGCAATTTCATCATGGCCAATCCATCCAACCTGCTCATCTTTGGACTGTGGAAGGAAACCGGAGCACCCTGAGGAAACCCACGCAGACATAGGGAGAACGTGCACACTCCTCACAGGCAGTTACCCAAGGCTGGAATTGAACCTGGGTCCCTGGCACTGTGAAGCAGTAGTGCTAACCACTGTGCCACCTGGATGTACCTGGATGGGCAGCAATCTGTCAATGTGCTGGCAGCATGTGTAGCTAGGTATTAGGGGGGCAGATTAGCTGAGATACGAATTACATAGATGGTCCAATGTCATCCTATTAAGTACTGGAGGGACATGGCAAGTGATCACAATTTCCGATTCCATAGGTGTGGCGGAGCAGGTCAAGTATTAGCTCTTTGGAGAAAGAACGCATTCCATCCCTAAACAATGTGCAGGTTTTGAATGCTGGACGTCTCTGGATTTGAGAAACTAAGGGCGCGATTCTCCGCCCCCCACGCCAGGTGGGAGAATAGCGGGAGGGCCTCCCGCCATTTTTCACGCCCTCCCGCTATTCTCCCCCCCCCCCCACGCCCGACCCACGCCACGATTCTCCGAGGCCAATGGGCCGAGCGGCCGGGCCTTCACGCCCATTTCAACACGGCAGCAAACACACCTGCTCGCTGCCGTCATGAAACGGACGCCAGATGCCCGTTTGGGGCATCTGGGGGCCCGATTGGCACGGCAGTACCACGGCCGTGCCAAGGGGGGCATAGGCCCGCGATCGGTGCCCACCGATCACGGGGCCGTGCGTCCGTAACGGACGCACTCTTTTCCCTCCATCGCCCCGCAAGATCAAGCCACCACGTCTTGCGGGGCGGCTGAGGAAAAGGACGCCAACTGCGCATGCGCGGGTTGGTGCTATCCAACTTGCGCATGCGCGGCCGATGTCATTGGCCGCATCAGCCGGCGTGACGCTTGACGTGCGGCCTTGACGACCGTCGTCAAGCCACGCCGCCGTGACACACGGGGCCGCGCTCCTAGCCCCACCCAGGGGGGAGAATCGGCCCCGGAAGTGGGCGTGAAGGCTGCCGTGGGTCACGGCCTGTCCCACGGCAGCCTTTACGATTCTCCACATTTACGGAGAATCTCACCCTTAGTCCGAGGTCAGTATTGTCAATACCAAGTAATTATCAATGAGAGTGAAGAACTAAAAAATCTATTGTGGAAACAACAAAAATAATCTGTATTTCCTAAATTCTCCTGCAACGAGAATTGAGAATATGCACTGCAGTCAATATCAAGAAACCTCTGGGGCGGGATTCTCCATGCCCCCCCCCCCCGCCGGGTTGGAGAATCCCGGGGGTCGCCGCAAATGCCACCCTGACGTCGGCTGCCGTATTCTTCGGCGCCGTTTTCAGGCGGGGGCGGGATTCACACTACACCGGTCGGGAGCCGTTGGCAGCGGCCCCCCTGGCAAATCTCCGGGCCCCGATGGGCCAAGTGGCCGTCTATTTTTGGCCAGTCCCACCGGCGTGGGTTACGTACGGTCCCACATGGCGGGACCTGTCAAGTAAAGCGGCTCCACCATGGCCGGCGCGGAGAAGAGAATCCCCCGCGCACGCGCCAAAATACATCTGCCGGTCTGCGCATGCGCGGAACCATGCCGGTGGTCCTGCGCATGCGCAAACTTGCACCGTCCCTTCAACCGGCAACCGCTCCGCCGTCCTCCTAGCCCCCGAGACAGGTGAGAATTCCTCACCTTGGGAGCCCGTTGACGCCGGAGTCGTTGGCGCCGGTTTTCCCGCCAGCGTGGGGTCTTAGTCCTCGGGAGAATCCCGCTGATAATCTACGATGCTAAAGGTGTACGGAAGCTAAACCAATACATTTAGATTTGTCACAAACGATAATTCTAAATGTTTTAAAAATGAATTAACATGATTGCTTCTATTTTAGCACTCAGGTCCTCTATGGCATATGGAAGGGCTGAATGTCTATGCCCAGCATCACCTCTTCCTTTATTTTCATTCATTAGTTTTGTTATGTTCATCAAGGCTAGAGGTGCCCATGGGCAGTACAGTGGCACAGTACTTAGCACTGCTGCCTATGGTGCTGAGGACCCGGGTTCAATCCCGGCCCCGAATCAGTGTATGGAGTATGCAGATTCATCCCATGTCAGCGTGGGTCTTGCCCCACAAACCAAAAGATGTTAGATGGATTGGCCATCCTGAATTGCCCCTTAATTGGAAAAATAATTGGGTACTCTAAATTTATTTCGATTTAAATTTATTTTTTAAAAAGGCTAGAGGTGTCCATGCTGGGGTATGAAAGACTTTGAAGTTCAAGAACTCAATGTCAACAACTATTAGCAGTGAGCATTTAATGAGCATACATCTCAAATCCTTCATTATTTGAAGGTGGGAATTGCAAAATCCCAAGATTGTCATTCAGGGCTCTGTATAGCGTAGAAGTATGCTGGAGAACTGAAAATGGCCAATGTTGAACCATTTCCAGCTAATTACAGGTAAGTTAGCTCAACATATCGAGAAGGGAAAACTTTAGAGTCACCAATCAAGGATGAAATTGCCACATATCTAAAAAAAGAGAGCAACATACATGTTGAAATGCAGTGTATGTAGGGCATGTGGACTCCATCAAACCTTCAACAAAGTGCCACATTTGAGATGACAAAAAAAAGAGATACCGAAACCGAATGAAAGGGAGGATAGAGACTGAATAAAAATGAGATAGCAGAGAGGAAACAGATTTGGAGTTCAGGGCTGTTTTTCCAGTGGTTATAAGTGCCGTCCCTCGTGATGCAATTTGTTCATTGTGAGCATCGATAATTTGAAGAATGGTCGAAGAGGTGGCTGATGGAATTAAATGTCAGTAACCACAAGATGGTAAAAAAAGAATTGTATCTGAATGGAAGTAGCTTTAGTGATGGCGAAGAGCAGTGAGACTTGGGAGACAGGTTCACAGAACATTAAGTGCAGCATCGCGGGTTGATTAGGTTAATAAAGCTAATGGCATTCTAGGTTTTATCTACAATAGGTACAGAATGTAAAAGACAAGCCGTAGTGATAGATCTACACAAAATCTTGATAGGCCATCAGAACATGAGGAAATACAAATTGTAGAATGACTTGAGAAATTGGATCTTTTTCTGTAAGAACACAGCAATTACAGGAAGATATGACAGATGTTCTTCAATAAGTGAGGAAAAGTAGAACAGGGTATATAGAAACAGACTGTTTTCAGTGGTCGAGGAGTCAAAGGTCAAAGAATAAGGGGCCATCGAAGCCAGGTTAAATGCAAAAGATTTAGAACATAGGAAAGGAGAAATGCTTTTAATCAGAGATTGTGAAGTGGTGGAATTCACTTCCGGGATTAGTGAGCAGTAGAATTTATATCCACATTCAATCTAACATTTGACGGGCAGATAAAAGGAAATAAGTTAATGGAATACAGGAAGAGAGTAATGAGATTAGAATTCTTGCTTACATAGAGAGAAAATGGCCTGAATGGACCCGTTGGCCTACTTGTAAAGCTCCACTCTACTTGGACAAAGGGAGTAAAATGGGTCTCAGGCCGTGATGTTAAACATCTACTAGTGAATTGGCAGTGCACTTTATACTTCATTCAAATTTCTTTTCCACTGAAATCACTGAAGAGAGATCATGTAGGGTGTAAGATGGACTAACTATTCAATATCATCATTTTGCACCACCAAGTCAAGAACAATTCCACCCCAAAGCATCTTAAATTCAACTTCAGCAGACCACCCTCAATGCTGCTAGGTGACAGTGCTAATTCCCACATCAGCTGCACGCTGGCACAGTAGTTAGCACTGTTGCCTCACAATGCCAGGGACCTGGGTTCAATTCCCGGCTTGGGCCACTGTCTGTGCGGAGTCTGCACGTTCACCCTGTGTCTGCGTGGGTTTCCTCCGGGTGCTCCGGTTTCCTCCCACAAATCCTGAAAGACGTGCTTGCTAGGTGAATTGAACATTGTGAAATCTCCCTCCGTGTACCCGAACAGGCGCTGGAATGTGGCGACTAGGGGATTTTCTCAGTAACTTCATTGCAGTGATAATGTAAGCCTACTTGTGACACTAATAAAGATTTTTATTATCAGTGACAGTTCCAATGTAATGCCAAACTGGGTACAGTACTGTTCTAGGGCCACATGGGCATTAGAAATTGTGTTTACAATGTCTAGCCTCACTTGAAATACTGCTCTTTCAATCAATTGAAAGCAACTTTTCCATCAATCTTCGTTGGCTTTGATCCCAGTGATGTTGAACAAATAGCACACACATCCATTATGTCATCCGATTGCAAAACTAAGTGTACTTATGTTTTCAGAGAGACAGGGCATCCTTTCTTTTACGAGATTCTTCCTGTGCCAGCAACACATCACAGCTGACTTTTTATAAACAGAATACTTCCAAGGCTGTGTTAGGTTACCATGTGTAACAAGACACACATACTTGCAATAATAGAATGATACTATCTAACTGAGAAAATTCATTCTTCACAGTTGCATTTATCTGTTGTATTCCAATATCAAATATAGATCAATGTTAGGTGGTTTGAATTATCAACTTTTCTCATCTACTCTTGTTTTTCTTAGATAATTATGTGAGCTGAAATATAATGGGAATCATCAGAATATTTAAATGTTGCGAGGAGATGAGAACTGGAGGTCACTGTCGATTGTCTAGCTGCACTTTCAAGCTCAGGGCCTGGCTGGTGATGCACAATCTATAGGCTTTTGTCAAAGCTGGTTGCAGTCCAGCCAGGATGAGGTATTCAGGGGTAGGCCAGTGTGACTCTTGTTCCATTGGCATCTCCCCATAGCAGCATGGGTGAGATCAATTTCTGATTCCTTTGACTAACATGCTGGAGGGAGCATTCCTGTAACATATCAGAATGATACCTTTTAAAGAATGCCCTTGTTAATTTTTTTAATCTCTTATCGCTGAGGGGAAAGGCAAAAGCTGTTTTTTTTATGGCGTAACCAAAGGCTACTCTAAAATAATTGGCTGCGGTACAACAACAGACCAAGAGAAGTGTGAAATTTCAATGGGGATGTGGATGGCAATGGTCCATGCCATCTTTAAAATTCCTCGGGCGGCAATTGGGCAGAGAAGCCCTTCCGTTGCCGGTTTTCTATTCTTTGCCCCCTCCGAAGTGACATCATCGTGTTGTGCGCCGCACACATTTGCAACGGCATTGGCGTGTCATCAGAAGGCCCGCCCCCAAAGCTCCGCCCCTTATGGGCCGGGTTCCCGACCACGTGGTTGGCGTGTGGTCTCAATTGGCTTGGAGCTGCTGGTCGGGGGGTGGGGGGGGGGGGGGGGTTTGTTCTGCTAGGGCTGGGGGGACTGGTGGGGGGTGCCGCAGAGGTGTATTTGGCAGATCGGGTCCGGTACAACCGGACAACCATCACAACCGGTGCCATGTTGTATAGCATGACCGCTGCATGTCATCGCCGTGCGCATGCGCAGCCATGGGCCTGGCCGTTTTTGGTGTGGGAGCCGGGAGTGTTACCCGGCACGGCTGCTAGACCCTCACCAGTTCAAGGATCAGTGAGTGTTCAGCACCAAATTTGGCATCAACAGTCCCCACACTGCCGTTGGCACTTAGCCGCAAAATGGGAGAATCCAGCACCTCACATTTCTAAATGTAGTTCACAACTATTATTTAAGAGCATTGCAAAAATAAACAAAATCTGTCCAAAGCTTCCGATGGTACTATCATGAACGGGGATTGTTATTCAGCAACATGGACCCAGTCCTCTGTGGAAGAATTCATCAGTCTTGACATCAGCATCAGAAAATTTCACTTAAAATGGTTGCCCCTGTTGTGTTATGTTACCTCGAGTAACATAAGCTGCTACTTGATGTAGGCTCTGCTGAAAGATGCTCCAGACTTGGAGATAAGTTTCACGTATTTATTGAAAGATTAACAATGCTCTTAAATGAGTTCGACACTCTACTAATCTGCCTCTAGTAACTTAGTCTACTTTGCTAACCATACAAGCTTGCTCTCAACCATGTGCTAAGGTGTGATGTTGCAGTTAATCAACCCTGTCCTGCTCTCTTGGTTTCTGCCGGTGGAAGAGGCAGAGCCTGTGTGCCTTGTCCTTTTTATATGGGCCGTGTAGTGCCCCCTTGTGGTAATGCCACCTCTGGGTGTCTTGATTACCCATTGGTTGTGTCCTGTTCTCATGACCCATTGGTTGTGTGTCTGCATATCATGACATCTCTGGTGCTCCCTCTAGTGGTTACTTAGTTGTAGTGCATTTACATTAACCCCTTGTGTATGTAAAGTGATGCATATCACTACAGCCCCAGCTGTCTTCTTTACATTTTATATTTGTACTCAAACTGAAACAATATGATATTTACAAGCAAGGACATGCATATATTTGTTTAGATTTTTTAAAATATGTATCTGAATTTTGGTTCCGCAAAATCAGGGACCATTTCATAATCTTTACCCACGCTGTCAGTTCAGCATAGTGTGGATTAGATATACTTTAAAGTTTCCACCAATGTGCTTTAACTGAAATTCAGAAGAATTCTACTGCAACTTTACTTCCCATTTTCTAAATTAGATATCATTACAATCTGCCCAAGTGAAGCAGCTATAGTTTTGTGGTAAATTGTGAACATTTTGTTTTGTGTAGGTCTATACAAAAGGGTCGGTTAGCTCAGTTAGCTGGACGGCTGGTTCGTGAGGCCGAGCAACGCCAAAAGCGAGGGTTCAAGTCTTGTGACGGCTGAGGTTATTCGGGAAGGCTCCGCCTTCTCAACCTCGCCCCTCGCCTGAGGAGTGCTGACCCTCAGGTTAAATCACCACCAGTCAGCTCTCTCTCAACAGGAGAAAGCAGCCAAATGGTCCTCTGGGACGATGGAGACTTTCGTACTAGAAAACAAGTGGGATCTATTTCAACACATTCCCTTTAAACTTATACCATCTGGGGTGCATTTTGAGCCAGGTCTTGGGTGTGAGGGGATAGTAACATAATTGATTTTGTCATCTAGTTCTCACCTCCAAATATAATTTATTCTGACGATTCTCATTAATAGTCAGGTCACAAAATTATCTAACAAGAATTAATGTAGGTGAAAAAAATAATGAACATTTTTTTTGTCTATGTTCATTGTCTATGTTACATTTGATGTTGGAAGGTAAAAAGATCAATGCAGGTTAAAAATGAAGCCATTACCTAAGTTAGATGTATTGGTTTTATGACTATAAAGATCGATGGACACATGGTAATTTAACACAGCCTTGGATGTATTCTGTTGATAAAATGTCAACTTTCTCAAAATGTTTCAAAAGACATGTCATCAAATATATGAATAGGACATTCAATACCTCAGCCAATAAAGGAAAGCATTCCATCTGCTTTCTTGACCACCTTGTCCATCTATTCTGTCACCATAAAGGACTTGTGGATCTGTACTCTGAGGTCACTCACTTCCTGAACTCCTCACAATATCTTCCTGTTTATTGACTATTCCCTTGCATTGTTTGCCCTCTCCAAATGAATTACCTCATGCCTTTCCGGATTGAATTCCACTTGTCACTTCTTCGCCCACTCACCAAACAATAATAAGAATCTTTATTAGTGTCACAAGTAGGCTTACATTAACACTGCAATGAAGTGAAGGGAGTGTCCAGCGATGTGACCTCTTAAAACTGAATAGCTAGGATGCCACTGGAGTAGTTTAACATAAGTTAGTTTATTAAGGTTTGAGATTAATTATAGAAAGTATGCCTAGTAATCATTATTAACCATTAAACCTGTATTTTAGGACATAGCAGTGATAATCATGTAGGCTCTGGCTACACGCAGTGGCCACAATGCATGATGGGATTCAGGCTAGCTAACCTGCCCATGTTTTTGAGACACACGAGATGTGTGGTCAGCAGATTACATCGTGGACGTAAACAAGTTTTATCAGTGGCCCCTATGTCCTCTGAAACAATTCCACTCGAGTGGAATGGTGGAAATATTAAACTCCGTCCCACAAACAACTGTTAAAGCTGGAGGCCATTCATGATCTCATTAAATGGCAGAACAGACATGAGGAAGAATAGTTTATTCCTGTTCCTACATTCCAATCATGTGGCGATGTCAACGTTGGACTAGGGTGGGCACAGTGAGAAGTCTTACAACAGCAAGTTAAAGTCCAACATGTTTGTGACTCACCTGATGAAGGAGCTGCGCTCCAAAAGCTAGTGACTCCAAACAAATCCGTTGGACTTTAACCTGGCGTAAGACTTCTTACTGTACATTCCAATTCTCTGCATCTTGGATTGAACAGGCTGTCAAATTCTCACCGTCTGTGCATGTTACCTGTTAAAGTTAATTCCTCCACACCTTCTTCAGAAATAAAAACTAAGACTTCCGGTGGTGACCATGGAGTGAGCAGTCACACATTAGGAGGCTCTGCCCCATGTGGAATTGCTTTGGTCCCTTTACCCTTTTTGCGGGGGAGGAGGGGTGGAGGGGTGGAAAGCGGGTGGAAAGTGTATTGAGTATCGAGTACTAAGCAGCCGGATTCTCTGTTCTGAGATGAAGTGTTGATGCCGGGGCAGAATTGGTGGACTTCTATGACAGCAAAACCAGTGCCACACCTGAACCGATTCAGTACAATTGAGGGGCTCACACCGGCGCCATGTGGAACACGATCAATTCCAATGGAAAACGGTGCCAGATTCGCTGGGGTCAGGTTTGATACTAGAGAGAGGCTGACAAGCTGCAGCCACATATTAGCATTACACTGCCTCACACACACATCCCAGCCAACAAGATGGCATTGGTTGCATTGGAGTGCACCCATTCCATTGATTGGTCAAGCTGGGGCCAGAGGGTACTGGGGAAGAGGGGGAGTTGCTGGGGACACCCATTCGACCCGTGGCACTAAGTTCACAGTGGGCAGTCAGCCACATGGCTGCCTTGCACGCTGCGGTAATGGTATTCCGAGCCTGTTCACCACAACTCCATGGCCCACCTCCTGGCCGTCCCCCACAAGTCCCCCCCACCCCGGCCCTGGCAGAAGCCCCTAGCCAGCGGCACAACTGTCAGCATACTATGGCGATGGTGGGCACTTTCCGTACCCACTCTCCCTCAGCAGCCACGGCGCCCGTTTAGACTTCTCAAATAAATCTATCGGTTGCATTAAAACACAGCAGTTAAAATTCCTGCTGGTCCATGAGGAAATCTAGGGAGGTATTTGCAAAATAAAATCTTTCAACTAAAACTTTACCTTAAATTCTCTCTTTAGGCCTGAGCAGGAGACCAGCATGGGATCCTATGACAGGAATAAGAAAGACCCAGAATCCAGCGCTGAGACCGGACACAAACACCTTGACCCTTAGCTCCGTGACCCTTAGCTCCGTGACCCTTCTGACACACGCCCGCAACCCACCCGCAGGCCGTGACCCACACTTTGAAAAACCCTGTTCTAGAACGCCGTTAGTTTTCACAACTTCCAACATATTACAAGACGCCTGGCCTGCCACAGGACTGAGCTGGCCGTCCATGGCTTCAATTTACTTCCCTTACGTTAACTTTATTTTACTTTGGTTTACTTATGGAGCTTTATGTTACCAGGCCTCAACCTCACTTTGTTTCCCTATTCCTTCTATTTCTTACTTAAATGTAAATTTAAAGATGTGTTTTATCTAATTCTCAGCTACTTAATAACTATCCCTAACAGCAGCTTCTCACCAACCAATGAGCTTATGATTAGCTGTGATCTTTGGCGCTTGGTGCTGCTGACTACCTGTCCTAGGATGCTCCTCTTGCATTCCCCTCTAGGTGCCACTGACTACCTATCCTAGTGTCATCCCCTCACACTCTGCTCTGGGTGCTGCTGGCTGCCTGGCTGAGGGTCCTCCTCTCACATTCTCCTCTAGTTGCCAAAGACTGCCTGTTCCAGGGTCCTCCACTCGCACCCTGCTCTAGGTACTGCTGGCTGCCTGACTGAGGGTCCTCCTCTCACATTCTCCTCTTGGTACTGCTGGCTACCTGGCTCTGGGTCCTCCTCTCACATTCTCCTCTAGTTGCCAAAGACTGCCTGCCCCAGTGTCCTCCTCTCGCACCCTGCTCTAGATGCTGCCAACTGCCTGGTTCGGGGTCCTCCTCTTGTACTCTTCTCTAGGTGCTGCTGACTGACGGTCCCAGTGTCCTCCATTCGTGCCCTGCTGTAGGTGCTGCCGACTGCCTGGCTCAGGGTCCTCCTCGTACATTCTCCTCCAGTTGTCAATGACTGCCTGTCCCAGGGTCCTCCTCTCGTGCTCTGCTCTAGGTGCTGCTGACTATCTGGCTCAGGGTCCTCCTCTTACGCCCTATTCTAGGTGCTGCTGTCTGCCTGGCTCAGGGTCCTCCTCTTGCACCCTGCTCTAGGTGCTGCCGACTACCTGGCTCAGGGTCCTCCTCTTACGCCCTATTCTAGGTGCTGCTGTCTGCCTGGCTCAGGGTCCTCCTCTTGCACCCTGCTCTAGGTGCTGCCGACTACCTGGCTCAGGGTCCTCCTCTTGCACCCTGCTCTAGGTGCTGCCGACTACCTGGCTCAGGGTCCTCCTCTTGCACCCTGCTCTAGGTGCTGCTGACTGCCTGGCTCAGGGTCCTCCTCTTGCACCCTGCTCTAGGTGCTGCTGACGCCTGGCTCAGGGTCCTCCTCTTGCACCCTGCTCTAGGTGCTGCCGACTACCTGGCTCAGGGTCCTCCTCTTGCACTCTATTCTATGATCAAAGCAGATTTTGCATACAGGACAAAATTAAAAAGGTGTGGATAAGGGGAACAGAAGCTTGTGCATTATAACACAATTTATTACAAAACAGGGAATAACCTGTAAACATACTTTCAATAAAATTCCAAACATATACCTACAAATATTTTTTATTTTCATAGACGTCGTGTAGCTTTAAAACATGTGGATGTTCTATTAACTTCAGGATAGCTATCTCCCGTTCTACCTAAAAGATAAGAAGAGAGAAACATTACACTCATATTAACAAACCAAAGCAATGAACAGTGTGTAAGTTAATGCTACGCTATGATTATACAGCATCCTTTCTGTATTTTTTAAAAGATAAAACAAGTGTAACTTTTTCATTTCACTGACTACACCGTAGAAATTTACAGAAATAGCACCTTGTCAAAAGTAACTTCATCAGAGGGTCTGCAAAAATCAATGAAAACTTATATGTCATTATTGGAGATATTGAGCTAATTAAAGGAACCACTGATATTATGATCCAGCCAGTTCCAACAAAACCTAATATACAACCAGTTAATATGTCAATTTTATTGAGATCTTAAAATAGAATATCCCACCAGGAAACTTGAACATACAAAGTTATCATCTGATCATTTTCAGTTCCAATTTATTCCAGCACATATATTACAGTGGATGGCACCTTTGCCCCCTTCCATGAGGTCATTGAGGCACAGATATTTTTATTTGGTATGAAGCAAAAGTCAACACTACAACCAGATCTGGTATTTATCTCACGTCCCCATAATTTCTCCATAGCCCAGTTGGGTTATATTCAGTCAAACTGAATATCGCTACTAAATCTCATGGCCTGATCATGGACACAGACATTTCAGTGCCTGATTAATCCATGTCTGTTTGTTGTAACACGGGCAGCACACAAATTTCATGTTACCTGGTCATTTAAATAACATCAGCATGCAGTCCAATGCTCAGGGCACTGCTGAGTGGCTGCATGCCTCAATAGGGGAGGTGGAATTCATGCAAGGCCAGCAGAACCTAAAGTTAGGCTGCACTATTTAAATCCAACCTGCACCTCTTTGAAAGCGCTGGAACTGTCTGTAGAAGAGTGTCTCAGCAGGAATAGGATTAATAATGGCATAACAAGGCAGAGACCATGCTCCAAGATTCTCCAACGCAACCGAGGCCTTGGAGCAGGCGTGGACAGGGGGAGAGAGATACTCCTCCCACAGTGAGCTAGAGGCTGCCCAGACAGAGGAGGCACAGGTAGCTATTACTGTCAACGCAAACAGACTAGCCCCTGGATGCAGTCCGGGAATAAGTTCAATGACCTCACATGAGTCGTGAAGATCAAATGCCATAGCCTAACAAATGAAACACTAGCTTCACACACACTGCTCCATTCACCATTCACTTACTTACCAAAAATTTGCAACAAGCACAACTCATACATCACATTAATGCCTCACCTCAACCTCACACATTTACCACAGTAAAATTGAGTCGATACACACAATGCTCCTGGTATTCGATGAGGTAAGCAAAATGTTTCCAGAAGACCCGTGGTGGGTACCGACTCCGGCTCAGAGCTTTTCCCCCCTCCTCCTCCTCCTCCTCCTCCTCCCTCTGCAAGTAGCTGATCCTCTTCTACGCTGCCTCTACTCCATTTTCCTCCAAATCTTCAGGCCAGCATAACTACTGCCGGAATCTTCCAGCCGTTCCTGCCAGCGGGATCTTCCGGTCCTGCCGACGGCAAATTCCCGCCGCGCGTTGACCGGCAGCTGCAAACGACAGGAAACCCCATTGATAGCGCTGGGAGCAGGATACCCCGCCACCGGCCAATGGCGTGGTCACCTCCTCCACCCTCGCAACATGGTGCAGTGGGTGAACCTGAAATCTGGCCCGACAACACCAGGCTTGTGTGGTCTGATTACACTGTTGAAGTCTCCACTCCACATTAACGTCATCAACTTTAAACAGTTCTGCCACTACTAGGCTCTTCCACAAATTTATTCAGAGACTGTAGAAATTAATCAGCAGTTCACCTCCGAGTAGCTGGTTAACTTTTTAAATAGCGTTGTTCAGGGGGCAAGTCCTTCCTGCTGCTGAATGGATGTTTAGCCCCAACACCCAATTTGGTGGGCAGATTGGGCGCAGATGCCAGTTGGGACCAATAATGGCATCCATGACAGCAAAACTGTGGGCACTACAGAGCTGAAATTTGCAGTTCTGGCATTCACCGTACCATTTATTTGCTGAGAAAATTTATACAGCTGGTTTTTATTGACCATTTTCCTGTACCTGTGTAGTATGGCATTCTCTAGAGAATTATTGTTAAGTCAATTAATAATCCAGACATATTTTATGGAAATTCCTGCTTTAGAGACTCAATTTGGCAGAGCATGCCTCTGAGGAATATTAAGGCACCTTCATGTATATAATAGTCCTCATTAACTTTAAATAAAAAGCGTCTCTTAAAATTTGTGGTCAGAAGTAAAATTGTGTAGAAAAACCCATTTGTATCCCTCGTGTGGAATAACTTTACCACCGCCTCAAGCCACTGAAAATGTTCCTGTTCCACACAAAATGTTTAAAGATTCATTCCCAAAAAGTGGGTGCCACAGGCAATGTCAGCAGTTATTGCCCATCCCTAATTACCCTTGAGAATGTGGTGGTGGGTCACGCTTCTGGAACCGTTCAAGCACTTGTCGTGAAGGTACACCCACAGCTCTGTAAGGTGGCGAGTTCCAGGATTTTAACTCAATGACGGTGAAGGAATATCTGGAGCCAGGATGGAGTACGACTTCGGGGGGAGCTTGGAAGTGGCGGTTTTCCCATGCGCCTGCTGCCTTTGTACTTCCAAGTGGCAGAGGTCATGGGCTGGATTCTCCGCAGCCCTGTGCCGAAGTCCCGTTTGGCGTGGGTGTGGAGAATCAAAGTTCCTGACCGAATTGGGCCCGGCGCCGCTCTGTCGATTCTCCGGGTCTCCGACTGGCCGAGTTCCCAGCGGCGTGGAACTAATGTGGAATAGCCAGGCGGGACTCAGTCCGCGGCCGCCCTGGTGGGGTCGAGCACTGGGGGCGGGCCTTATGGGCAGCCGGGCCAGCGATTGGGCCGGTCCGATGGAGAGGCGCACGGCTGATTGGGGGGGGGGGCTCTAGCTTGTTCGTGTTGATCCACAGTCTGAGTCCGCCATGGCGCTCGGCGTGGCCACTGGAGGCCACCAGTCTGTGCATGCGCGGACTCAGAACTGGAAGTGCGGGGGCCCATATCCATAGCGAAAGCTGCATGAAGCTCCCCGGGTCCCTGCTAGCCCCCAGAAGCTAAGTGAATCGACTTTTATTTTTTGCAGGAAACTGTGGAGTGCAACGCCATCGTTTGTACGCCGGCGTGGGGACATAGCCCCATTTTGGGAGAATCCAGTCCCATGTATTTAGAAGGTGTCGTGAAAGAAGCCTTGTCGCGTTGTTGCAGTTTACTTTGTACATGATGCACACTGTAGCAATGACACGCCCATGGTGGAGGGGCTGAATGTTTAAGGTGGTGTGTGGGCTGCCAATCAAAGTGGACTTTGTCCCGGACAGTATAGGGTTTTGAGTGTTGTTGGAGTTGCACTCATCCAGGCAGAGAATACTCCATCAATCTCCATTATATATATTATATATTGATGGGTGAAATGCTTTTTGAGGAGTCAGAAAGTGGGTTATTTGCCGTAGAATGCCCAGCCTCTGACCTGTTCTTACAGGCAGAGTATTCATAGTTAACTTTCTGGTCAGTAGTGACTTCCCAGGATCTTGTTGGTGGTGGAATTTGATGAGGGTAATACCACTGAATGTCACGAGGAATTGGTTATGCGAACAAACAAATCAAGAGCAGAAGTAGGCCACTCGGCCTACTCCGCCATTCAGTAAGATCATGGCTGATCTGATTGTAAACTCAACCCCACATTCCTTCCTACCCCCAATTATCTTTCACCCTCCCCCCCCCCCTTGTTAATCGAGAATCTATCCAGTTCAGCTCTAAAAATATTCAAAAACTTGCTTGCACCGCCTTTTGAAGAGACTTCCAGAGACCCATAAAAAGAAAATTCCATCATCGCTGTCTTAAACTCGTAGACTCTCTCTTGTCGGAGATGGTCATTACCCTGGAACCTCTGTGGTGCAATCTGAATGAATCTATCTCCTGTGGCATGGCAGTGCTGCCACACAACACAGTGAGTTCCCTCAGTGTGAAGATGACATGTGGTCTCCTCAAGGATCATGCTGTGTTCATTCCTGCCAATGCTGCTAGATTGGTGAAGAGAGGTCAAGTAAGTTTTTCCTCTGGTTTGTTCTTCCACCACCTGCTATGTCTTTCAGGCTGGGCCAGCTTGGTCAGTACTGGTGTGACCAAGTCACACTTGGCCATGGACATTGATAACCCTCACCCAGAGTGCATTGTATTGCTACTCTCTGCGCTTCTTCCAAGTTGTTAGCTCATCCACTGAGTGTTAGCTCATCCACTGAGCTGTAGGTGGCAATCAGCAGGACATTTCCGTGCCCATTCTTGACGTAATGTCATGGGACTTCATAGGGTCCAGCACCAATGTTGCGCAATCCCACAGCCAATCCCTCCTGACAGTGTGCCACACTGTTGTGATCTTTGCTGGATCTATCTTGCCGGTGAGACAGGATATATTAAGGAACAAAAGAGTCTGAAATGTTGCCTGCATGTTAGGATTCCGTGAATACGACAGCCAGTCTGTTGTCTGTGGGACAGCTATCCTAATTCGGAGAAAATCCCCAGATGTCAGTCAGGAGGGCTTTGCAGGGTTGGCTAAGCTATGTGTGCCTTTCCCGTTTCTGAATCTGGTACCTGTTGTATGATCCATGTAACGTTATTTTTAGTTTTTGTGGTGGTTTAGTAAAACTGACTGATTTGCTACATTTATACATTTTTCACAATCTTGGCAGTAATCCAGTCAGGTCTAAATATATCTTGTGAGAGATTGGTTACAAGTGACTTGATTTCACAAATTAATGACAAGAAAACGTGTCATCTTACAACAATAAACTTGACATTTGAGGCAGTAAACTATATTAAATGTGTGGGTAATAACTTTGTACCATGTCCAGTTAATGGTTCTCCTGTTTATTTTACTGTGGAAGGTGTCAGATGTTAAGATGGAAGGTCTAGGGGAAGACACAAGTGTGGTGTCAATGTCAAGCCTCACTAATGCATTAAAGATGATTCCAGGTAGGAGAGTGAATCATTACAGGAACCGATCTAGTAGCTGAGTCATTAATGCACAGGTCTCTGTCAATTATCAGGGGTATTAGCTAGATAAGGTCACAGGTCATCTTGGAACCTTACAGCTGGTGTGATACCAAGAAAACAATTAAATTCCTCCTGAGCAAGCAGAGTTCCAAAACGATGCAACATTGAAGGTAAATATCTCCATACAAGATACTCTTCTATGAGGAACAAGTGTACACCCAGTCCTGGAAAGATCAGGGGTGGGATTCTCTGTCGGCCGATGCCGAAATCAGGAAAGGCGATTATGTAGAGAATCGGTCCTTGTGACAAAATCGTGGCCGGCGCCGGGTTCACGCCAAATTGCAATTCTCGGGTCCCTCGATAGCGGCATCAATGCATTCCACTCCGCACGTACAGTATCATTAGCAGGCCTAGCCCAGTATTCTCCGGGGCCTCCGCAATCCTCAGCCTCTGCCAGGGAGAATTCACGACGGTGAAGGTTCATCTGTGCTTTTAAAAATTAGGAAACAGCAGTGGCTGCTGGGGGAGAGAGAAGGGGTCTTCCCGTGTCTGCGTGGGTTTCCTCCGAGTGCTCCAGTTTCCTCCCACAAGTTCCGAAAGACGTGCTTGTTAGGTGAATTGGACATTCTGAATTCTCCCTCCGTGTACCCGAACAGGCACCGGAGTGTGGGGACTAGGGGCTTTTCACATTAACCTCATTGCAATATTAATGTATGCCTACTTGTGATAATAATAAAGATTATTGTTCTAAAAGTGTCCAACATCGCCATAGTGGCTGGGGGGCTCCTGTCAGGGCCGATCGCCGAACACGAATCCCATCCCCTGTGTAATATTTTTAGATTCTAGTCTGACCTGATTCCAGAAGGTAATGGATTGAATTACACCTGTATTTATTTTTTCATTACTTAGACATGTGCTATCATCACAAGGAAAAACAGACCAAAGACCATGGGCTGAATTCTCCATTTTGCCGGCATCCTGGGGGCTGCTCCACAATGGGAAACCCCATTAGCCAGCCGGCGAAATGGAAATCCCAACGGCGTGCTGAACCAGAAATCTGGTACGGCGGGATGGAGAAACCAGCTCCTAGTTTTATGTTTTGATTAGGTTTCTCTTTCAACCTCCCATTTGACTATGGAACTTTGGGGATTCTCCGATGAAAAAGTCGGCGCCGCTCCAGCGCCGACGCTCCGCCCGGTGGGAGGGCTGGCAACCGCGCCATGTAAAACTCCCGGCGTTCCCGACAAAAACGGCTGGAGAATTGCCGGGTCTGTGGCCACGCATGCACACGCCGGCGACCTGCAGCGGTGCGCCTTACAACATGCCGCCGGCTGCGCATGGATCCGGCCTGCCAGATAGTGCCCCCCCTGTACCACCCCCGCCACCCACTGACCACCTCACACCAGTCCCCCCAGCCTCCGCTGAAGCCATGTGGTCAGCGGAACAGCTCCACCCCCCCCCCCCCAAACTATGGCAGCACTGGACACAGTTATGCGACGTTGACAAAACCTCAGAGCACACGTGTCCCGCACCGTCGGGAAGCCGGCCCATCGGGGGTGGAACATTGGGGGAGGACCTTCCGGTGATGTCCTGAGGCCGTCACAACAGCATGCGTCGTACATCCCGATGATGCCTTCTTGGACGGGGGGGCATCCCAAAACAGGTGCCGCCCCCCGATTTTGGCATCAAAAGGGATTCTCCGCCGATCGCTGAATACAATTTCGGCGTCGGGTAACAGAGAATCTCGCCGAGGAGCTTAATTTGAGGATTAAGAAATCAAATGATTCAGAAGAAAGGTGAATTAAGGATCAAGGCAGTTATAGAAATAAAAGTAAAGAAAGATTGGATTGAAAGAGAAAAAAAAAGAAAAAGAAAAGGCAAGGAAGGATACAAAACATTTCAAGTTTACAATTTTTAAAAGTCTCAGGAAAATTTGCGACATGCAGGAATGACACTAAACAACTTAAATGGTTCACTTTCTGGGTCAAGTGTGTTGACCGGCAACTTCAATGATCATATTGTTAAAATAGTACATATATGTTCTGCTCAATTATTGCGCCGGGAAAATGTTACTTTTTATTACTAGCCCTAACTTTGTAGTGATTTAATGGAGAATGACTGCACAAGTCCTGCAAAATTCTAAAGTTAAGGAGGGGTAAGGTTGACATGCCATTTGTGCAAAGCAACAAGGGAACATGGCATAAACTGACAAACAAGTTTGAGGGATTGGAAACTCCTGGTGTAGCTCAATCTCCTGAACCTGGTGGCCAATATGCACATTGATGACAGACTATGTCGTTAAAACACGGTTATATTTCCAGCAAGAGTTGGCCCATTATGGTTCTCGCAAACCTGTTGTTTCTCCCTCGAGTACAGTATAGGGCTAGATTTTATTTATGCGTGTTCAGTAAATATTGTCAACTCTAGCACATTGTGCTGGAACAAACGTACAATGGCCATCTGGAACTCCTGTCTTACCAGGTCACCAATAGAAGTGGCACACTAGAGCCTTATATAATGTTCCTAATATTATCGAATAGCATGCCATTAAGAAATTACAACACCTACTCTACTGTCATTAAATGAAGACAATTTATTGGCATCAAGCAGCTCCAGGGTCCCAGGTTCGATTCCTGGCTGGGTCACTGTCTGTGTGGAGTCTGCATGTCCTCCCCCTGTGTGCGTGGGTTTCCTCCGGGTGCTCCAGTTTCCTCCCACAGTCCAAAGATGTGCGGGTTAGGTGGATTGGTCATGCTAAATTGCCCGGAGTGTTCTAATAAAGTAAGGTTAAGGGGGGGAGTTGTTGGGTTACGGGTATAGGGTGGATACGTGGGTTTGAGTAGGGTGATCATGGCTCGGCACAACATTGAGGGCCGAAGGGCCTGTTCTGTGCTGTACTGTTCTATGTTCTATGTTTTATGGTCCTATACACACCAAATGCAAGTTGCAGCATTGGTGAAAACTATAAACCCCAATTAGAGATCCTCACAGCACAAAGGCAATAATTACAGCATGATCGTGATTTTAATGACCATATCTGTTTGGATGCATGTGGATAAAGAACATTTGAATATATAAGAGCACAGAGGGTTATCACAGCCCAAGTAAAAAAAATTGGCATTTCTATAGTGGCTTCAATATAGGATGTCCCAGAGCACTTCACAATAGTGTAATCGGACAATAACTGAGCCAAAGGAGGAGATTGTAGACTGAGTGGCTGTCGACTGGCTCAAAGAGACTGGTTTTATGGAGGTTCTTAAAGGCAGATAAAAAGGTGAAGAGGCAGAGGAGCCTAGGTTGGTAATTTCAGAATTTGGTTGAAGGCATTATTGGGGCGAAAAGGTGGGGTGTACGCAACAGGCCAGAAATCGATGAACAGAGGGTCCTGAAGGATTGTGGCGTTGAAGAATGTGAGAGAGAGGGGACTGGTTTGATTCTGTACATTTGAGCAAAACGCTAAATAGTGCAAATGAATCTTAGTCTAATTGTTTAAAAGGAAAAGCAATTTCAAATAGTGTCTACTTAATTTACAAAAAAACAGCAAATTCAGAATGTATATTTGCATGGGCTGAAAGAATAGCAGATGGCTTAATAAAACCGCAAACCTGAAAATTAAATTCTGCCCTAATTAACCCAGAACAAAGGACAGTCAGCAGACAATAAAGGTGAGTATATTATGTATGAATACAGTGTCGAAAAACAACTTGCTGACTGACCAAATGCTAAACTGTCAGGATATTATCTTGTCTACCACAAGAAGAATGCCAATAATCTATTACTGTATTCCATTCAACATTCTGGTGGTAATAAGGAGTCCACCGTGACGGCCTGGGAAGCAACTTTGAAAAGCAGCAAAGGGTCGAGAAGGGCGAACCTCGAGCTCAAATTCTGAAGCGCTAGTGAAAGCCAGCTGGGTTCCACCAGCCCATAGTAGTAGGCTGACTGGAGAATTCAGATGGCAGGCTCATTCTTCAAGGTCTTCCATCAAGCTGTCTGTCTTCAGTTTCCCAGTAAAGAACAAGCAGGTAACCATCATTAAGTACACATCATTTCACCGATGTCCCTCTTCCACTGTACAGGCGTAAACAAGAGCTTCCTGTCGCAGCCAGATGTCTTGATTGAAGGCTTCATCTGTAAGGTCATGACACATTGTGGCTTTCCAATATTTTGTGTGGGGCTGGGGGGGGGGGGGGGGGGGGGGGGGGGGGCACTTCACATAAACCAGTCCTACCTTCTGGTCTGAACAGCCCAAGGCATCTTCAATAACAAATTTAAGCATATTACATTTCTGAGGAGTTAATATCTGTGCCTTTAAAATTGTATTAAATTCGCAGCATGTTTAATAATGTCACAATGCTATTATAATAATCCTCATTATGGGTTCTACCAAATATCTGTATAGCTTTTGAGTTATAGTTCACATTAGTATACAATTTCACATTATTGTTAAATTATTTATTTTTTAAATAGTTCTCTTTATTACACGAGCACTTACCCATGAATTATTGCCACATGAAATGTTAAAATATTTTTAAAGCATTTTGGTCGAGTTCATATGGTAATTTATATTCTGTAAACACAAATATTCAAAATTATCATGATTGGTGTATTTGATTTGGAATATTAGCATTCTGTGTGCTTATATAACAATCAAACATCAATATTTCACGAAGCTATTGTGTTATTCATTGGAAGAATGGCCTGGGATGTCTGATTTTTGTTACGTTCCTCTTTTGAAGCTTGTGTGACGTGCAAAGCATGTCCGTCTTTCTAATGGAATGAGTAAAGCTATAAATCCTTCTATGGTCGCTGCAGGAATGCAGCAGCATCACTCAACAAACTGATTACTGTAAAAGCTGTAAATGCCTTCCTTCTTCCTCTACACCATCACCACATCACGGATACAATACATATCAAAATAATATATTTTTATCAAAATATAGACCTTCAAAACCATACTAACACACACACACACTTTCACTCCTCATGTCATGTTCTTGGAGTCGGAGAGTTACGAAACAAGACTCAATGATTTTCAATTCAAAGTATTTCAAGATGTACTTTAAAAAAATTTATGAATAAAGTTAATTTTTTTTGGGGGGGGGAGGTGGTGAATGATATCGCAATGGAGCAAGCAAATGAGACAGGCCTGTCATGTGAGAGTACCTTTAAGAAATGGATGCTTAAGCAATGTACCTTTAAGAAATGGAGCAGCCCATATTAACATAGAACAGCACAGCACAGAACAGGCCCCTCGGCCCTCAACGCCGTGCCGAGCCATGACCACCCCACTCAAACCCACGCACCCACCCTATACCCGCAACCCAACAACCCCCCCCTCAACCCTACTTTTATTAGGACACTACGGGCAATTTAGCATGGCCAATCCACCCAACCCGCACATCCTCGGACCGTGGGAGGAAACCGGAGCACCCGGAGGAAACCCACGCACACAGGAGGAGGACGTGCAGACCCCACACAGACAGTGACCCAGCCGGGAATCGAACCCGGGACCCCGGAGCCGCGAAGCATCCATGCCAACCACCATGCTACCCCTTTATTACTGAAGTGATGTCAGAGGGTGGGGGAACTGAGCTGAGCTCACTTCTGCTTTTGTTTTCAGTTTTAAGTTAAGAGCTTGGGTGTGTCTGTGTTTGCAGTGAGTTGGATCTGCTGTGATCTCTGCCATAAAAGACTATCTCTGAATCATTTGGATGATTTAAACTCATAATAGTAATGTCTTTAACCTGATGTGTTTTTGTTTAAAGGTGTTAAGTCTCTTGGATGTTTAAAGGAACAACTGAAGGATTATTTAATGTTGTATTATTTTCGGGGTTATCTTTGAAGTAAGGGGTGTTAAGTGATCCAATGTTTATTTAAAAGTTAAGTTGAGTTCATGGAATAAACATTGTTTTGTGTTTAAAAACCCACGTGCCCATAATTGTAGTACCACACCTGGAGAACAAGCCGTGTGCTGGAAAAGCAACAATACATTAAAGGGGGAGGTTGGTTGAACTCCATGATACATTTTGGGGTTTTGAAAATGTTTCTCCCATAACAGGCCCCAAGAATTACCTCAGCTAGTGCTAGGATTGAACCTGTGCTGTCGGAGCCATTATGGACTACAGTCTTAACCAGCTAACTGGCCCTACTCCACTATACCAACATACAATAGTTTAGGGAGGTAGATTGTAGCTCGAAAGACAAAAAGACAAACATGGCTATTCATGTAACCACTTTTAATTTTTGGGTAATCTCTCTTCAATTACAAAAGAAACTAGAAATCCATACACTATAGCATTAATTTCTCTTTCTGACCTTTGACTCCAAGGGTCCAGTTGCACTGGAGATAGTGCTGTGAGAGCCTACCCTAGAGTGTACTATAGTGGTGTAGAGTATGTTTATGGTTGCAATTTACCGGCCTTGTCGCACCTGACTTGGTGACGTAACGAGTCGCCTGGGAACCAACGACTTCCCCAGCGAGGCCTCTACCAGGTGCCGTTTATACTGGTCCACACAAAGGTGGGCCAGGTGTAATGGCACCTGGGTGGTTTCCCAGGTCATTAGAGACTCCTGGTTGGTCAGGGACAAGGCAGGGTGGTCCACTGGTTCTCCGTCTGGCACCTGGGCACCTTGGCTCTGCCACCCTGCAAGAGCAGGGTGCCTGAGTGGCATTGCCAAGGGTGCCATTATCAAGGGTAGTGGCCTCATAAAGATTGGGAGGGGTTAAGGGTGTGGGTCCTGAAAGGAGGGTGCGGGAGGCCTGAAAAGGGGGGCTCTCAGCCATCCCATAGCAGGGTGTCCTCACTTGGGGAGGCTCTCTTGTCGCACCTGACTTGGTGACGCAACAAGTCGCCTTGGAACTCGTTGCCCTTGTGTGTGTTTGGGGAGGGGGGGTGGGGTGACATTGCCCGTGGGTGATGCTCACTTAGAGATCAGAGCACCTTTCAAAATGACGGCAGCGAGTTCAGATCGGCAGTGATGAAAACATTTCTAAGTGTGGACGAGCCTGAAAAGAAACTCCCCCGGCGGAATTTACCGGCTGTTCACGTCAACGGAATATTCCAGTCCCACAGTCAGAACACGGGCTTCCTGGCGACAAGGGGTGCAGACAATGGAAAATCCCGTTGGCAACAAACAGCGGGACCAGAAAATCCCACTGTGGGCCGTCACTGCCACTGAAAAACACGCAGTGGGTTGGTCAGTGAATCCCGTCCTAATTGTGATTCAATAGCAGTGAGGATCTTCCCCAAAACGCCGATGAGAAACACCCCGCCAAACCTGTCCAAAATGACACCTAGGGTGTGATCCAATGGCCATGCTGTGCCTGAAAAGCAGCTCGCCGCATCGCAGCGTGGCCAATAGAGGCCGGGAGACCAGAAGGCGGGATTCTGCCGTAATCGGCGGGGCGGGCAACTCCGGCAGGAAGTTGTGGCGTGAACCACTCCGGTGTCGGGCCGCCCTAAAGGTGCAGAATCCACCACACCTTCAGGGGCTAGGCCGGCCCCGGAGTGGTTTGCACCACGCTGGCCGGCGGGGAACGGGCTTGGCGCCACGCCAACTGGCGGTGAAGGATCTCCACCGGCCAGCGCGAGTTGGCACATGCGCGGGAGCGCCAGCATGTGCTGGCGCCATCCCAGCGCATGCGTGGGAGTGTTCGTCTCCGCATCGGCCATGGCGGAGGACTACAGCGGCTGATGTGGAGGAAGCCCGCCCGCAGATCTGTGGGCCACGATCGCGGGCCAGGCCACCATGGGGGCACCTCTCGGGGCCAGATCCCGAGAACCCTGGAGGCCACCCGCCTCCAGGACCCGCCGGTAACGACCTACTCTAATTTACGCCAGCGGGACTGACAGAAAAAGGGCGGCCACTTAGCCCATCGCGGGCCAGAGAATTGCCGGGGGCAGCTGCCAGCGGCCGCCGACCGGCGGGGCGTGATTCCCGACCCCGCCAAATCCCCAGCGTCAGAGAATTCGGCAGCCGGTGGGGGCGGGAGTCATGCCACCCTCCGGCAATTCTCCGACCTGGAGGGGGGGGTCAGAGAATCCCGGCCCCCGTTCCTGGGATCTACTCGGCTCATAATGCCTCGCACAATCCAACGCTATCTTGCAAGATGTTGCAATGTAAATCCTGCCCATTGTGGGCGGCATCACGTTTTGCAAATCTGCATATCAGTCTCAATCTAATATGCAGATTCCTGAAGTACCCGAGCCTTTGGGATTCATCCCTTTCACCTCGGAGACTTTGGGCGAGCGCCGTTCAGCACTGGTCCCCGCAAACGGAATGGCACTCGTAGGGGTCTCATGGGTATCTCAACATCACTATCTTCATATACCCTTTCAGTTACTTCATCAAGTTAAGTCAGTCAAGTTAGTCAAATCTGGCTAATCTTCATTAGATCCATGCTAGATTTCATTTGTTAACCTATATTTCACCAAGCGTCAATGCAATTTTGTCCTGGATTAATGTCTCAAAGTGTCTCCATCACTGACGTTGAGTTGAATGGCCTGGAATTGCAGAGTTGTTTCCTCTCCCCATTTTTGAACATTTACAATCTTCCGGTCTTCTGACAGCACTCACATATCTGAGGAGAATCAGAAGGTTGTGAGCAGCGCATCTGTCATTTCCCACCTTCCTTCCCTCAGTAAAGATGGGAACTGTAAGGACAGATGCAAAGTATTCATTTAGTAACTCTGTCATGTCTGCTTCCTCCATAAGATTTTTCTTGCTCCCGAATAGGTCCCACCTTTTCCTTGACTACCCTGCCATTATTTTTTTTGTTTTTTTAAGGCTTCTTGGGTTCTATTTTAAGTCTTTTCCCCTGATTTTCCTTTCTCAGTTCCCCATTGGTATTCAGCGCGGTACCCCACTGAATTATGAACATCATTGAGGACCAGCGTCGATCAGAAGCTTTCTTTCCCGGTTTCATTTTAGTCTCTATATCTGTAGTCAGCCAAGATGCTCCAGCTTTATAACCTCCCCCGCCCCGGAATGTATCTCGCCTGTTCCCCGGTAACTCGACTTTGAAAGCCTCTTGTCGTTCATTTCGTTTTTGACCTGACAATCTTTGATTCCAGCCCACCCAGGTCAGATGCCTTTTCAACTCACTGAAATTAGCCTTCCGAAAGTTGAATATTGTGACATTTGAGTTGTCCTCGTCCTTTTCCTCAACTACCAAAGTGTTGATATAATTGCAGCATTTGTTTCTGTTGAGCAATGCTAAGTGTTGTTTTCCAACTTCAGTGTTAGCCATAATCTGTCGCTACTTAGAGACAAGGAAGAAATATTTTGGACACAAGATAATAATGAATAATTCATCACATCTGATGAATTCCCAATGACTGCAAGCAGTTTAGTTAGGAGCACATTGTTCACCACTGATGGCAGCAGCTTGTGTCACTGGTAAAGCTCACCTCAGAGGTACAGGATTGTGGTTAAAAATGAAATGAAAATCGCTTATTGTCACAAGTAGGCTTCAATGAAGTTATTGTGAAAAGCCCCTAGTCGCCACATTCCAGCGCCTGTCCGGGAATCGAACCGTGCTGCTGGCCTGCTTGGTCTGCTTTAAAAGCCAGCGATTTAGCGCAGTGAGCTAAACCAGCCCCTTGGTTGAAGCTCCATTCTATAATATGAGAATATAACGTGGGCTCTCACTCCCATGTAGTACTGAAGGAATGTTGCATTGCCGACATGCCATCTTCCAGATTGATTACAGAAATACCAACTTGCCTGATCGACACGATCGATAAAAGGGCAAGGAGTTTTCCCGACTAACAGTCCTTCCTGAACCAACGGCATCACAAGCAGATTAAACAGGTATTTATCTGTTCATTATCATTCCTGGGACGTCATTGTGGACAATGCGGTTCCTGTGCTTGCTTTCACTACAACACTAATCCATTAGTTGCAAAGTGCTTGGGGACATCCTGAAGACCAGAAGGATGGTAAGGAACAGCACATGCTCTGTTTATAATGCAGCACTCCATAAAACTGATTCTTGATTTTCTGCCTGCTGTTTTGAGGATACATTCTTCGAGTGAACGGATGAAAATGAAATAGTAATCTTCATTGCAACAGATGTGCAATTGCCTTGTCGGAATAAAGTTTGTTTCAGCTGTTAATTAACAGATGTGCAATCAATTACCTTGACGAAATAAAGTTTGTTTTTTCTGATAATAGAATGCAGCGATATAAATGAAAACCGAAGAGTGTGAGAAGTTCAACGGAGAGAGGAAAGCCGCGACAGTTAATTGTTGATCACTTTAAACGTACTCAGGTAAATCCAGTTCCGATTAAATCTTCTGGGGAAGATTAGCGACTGCTAGGCCTCTTAGCCTCATCAGGGAGTACTAAGCAGCTGTTCTGGAAGTGTGGCTGTACATCGGTTGCTGTTTTCCGTGGAGCATTTACAACGAGTCAGAATCTTTGAAGGTCCTTTGTGATCCCCCGCTCATCCCAGTCCCACCCTTGGAAAGTTGACGCAAGGGGAATTAACAGATGTTTCCAAAAAAAGCGGCGTCACTCCCATTGTGGAAATGTGGATTTTCTGGTAAAGTGGCATTGCCACTTCTCGAAGCGCTGAACGGTAATCCAAAAGCACTGAGGTGTCCAGAGTGCGAGGAACAAGAAACTGGTAATAAACTGAAAAGGGACAGTAGACACCATTCAGTTAGCTCTCGAAGGAGACAAAATTATAATTAAAATTTGGTGCAGCACGTCATTCTGGAAGAGCCTCATTCACAGTTTAACCCAGACGGCCCCATTCTAGAATTTCAATCTTTAATCAAATACTGAGAGACTGCTGCATTGTTGGATGTGCCATTTTACCATACCCTGGTACCAAGTGCCACGATACAATTTTCCCTCGCAGGTTGACAAAGAAGATTTCATTTGAAAATGAAAATTGTTTATTGTCACAAGTAGGTTTCAAATGAAGTTACTGTGAAACGCCCCTAGTCGCCACAATCCGGCGCCTGTTCGGGGAGGCTGGTACGGGAATTTGAAGAGAAGTAGGAGTGTATTTCCACTATTTCCCCTCTACCATTATCCAAAACAGTTCCACTGGTCATTACTGGATCAGTAGCAACTATCCATGGAACCCCACAGTGCAGGCTGCACCGACCCTCTGGAAGAGCACTCCACCTACACCCACTCCCCCACCTTATCCCCTGTAACCTGCACATCCCTGGACACAAGGAACAATTTAGCATGGTCACTCCACCTAACCTCCACATCTTTGCACTGTGGGAGGAAAATGGAGCACCCGGAGGAAACCCACGTAGACACGGGGAGAACGTGCAGACTCCACACAGACAGTGGCCCAAGGCCGAATTGAAACTGGGTCTGTACTGTGCCACCCATGAGATTATATGAGAGGATTATCTCAAAACAAAAGCACATCAGTGTAAATCCCCCCGGTGTACTTTGAGGCCGGGATTCTCCAATCCTGCGACCAAGTTATGACGCTGGCGTGAAAAGTGGCGCGAGCCACTCCGGTTTCAACGTGGCTCACCTGGCAGCTATCCACCCCTTCCCAGGGGGCTAGCACGGTGCCGGAGTGGTCTCCGCAGCTCCGGCGGCCAAAAGCTGGCGCACCACTGCCGGTGTAAGTTCGCGCATGCGCGCAACAGCCGGCGCGACTTCGCACATGCGCGCCATGGCAATATGGCGGAGCCCTAAAGGGGCCCGGCGCGGAGGAAGACAGAACCCACGGAAGCAGCCCGCCCGCTGATCGGTAGGCCCCGATCGCAGGCCAGACCACCGTGGAGACCCCCCCCGGGGTTGGATCCCCCCCCGGCCCCGCCAGGACGGCCCCCGCAGATAGAACTCCAAGGTCCCACCGGGTGGGACTATACGTAACCCACTCGACCAAACCTGGCGAGCACTCAGCCTGTCGAGTCCCGGAGAATTGCCAGGGAGGCCGCTTTCAACGGCCCCGACCGGCATGGCGACGATCCCGCAGGCACCCGAAAATTGTGCCGGAGATCAGTGACGGCGCAATCTCCACCCCTGCGCCAAACGCGATTTCGGTGCGGGGCTGCAGAGAATCCAACCCAATGAAATCTGCAAAGAATGTTGAGACAGTTATTGAGAATCGTTTGGACGGGGCCATGGGTGAATGCAGGCAGAAAAATGGATATCAGATACGGCTGATGGGAAAGTGAAAGTTAATCAACAGCAGATATGAGCACGGTAACTCAAGGAAAAGAGGAGGGCAAGGAACTAAAATCAATGCCAAAAAACTGATAAACAAACGAAAAGGAGGCAGTTCCCCAATAAAATCTAGGTATATGAATGCTCGAAGCGTAAAGAATAAGTAGCTGCGACAGTTGAGAAATAGGATATAGCAGAAAGACCAGAAAAATGGCGGAGACCAAAGGATGGTAATGAAGACAACAGATAGGAGTTGTTAAGTACTGGAGACAGCGCGGTCCCATTTCTTAACGACACCAGGCAGTTAAAGAAGTGAATGTAGAAAGTTACAAGATGATTTGCTCTACTTGGGACTTCCGATGAGGCCAGGCGGGAGGCAGCCGCACACTGGAGGGCTCCCGCTCGGGAATAGGAATTTTGTAGTTTTAACGCCCAGTCCCAGGGGCAGTGGAGGCTGAAAAAGCTGTAAGAAGGCACAGGGAGGAGAAATGTCCACGTTTGGGAGAAAAACGGCCGTGAAAAAGTGGTAAATGGAAGTCCGCCAGTGAGTGGAAAAGTCAGCTCAGGAACTGTAAGGAAAGCGGAGGCTGGAGCACCAGGGGAGGCCGCATCGCTCACAAAAGAAGAAATGACCAAAGAGATGGTTGTAGAACTTGAAAAACAGTTCACAATGCACATGGAAGCGATGAAGAAGGAGATTGGGGCGGTATTGAAAGTGCTGGTGGAGGAGGCGATTGCCCCGGTGAGGGCGGCGGTATCAAACACAGCGGCGGAGGTGCGGGAGCAAGGTGAGACACTGAAGAAAGTGGAAGAGGTATTATGGCAGCATAGTGATCAACTCACCTCGATGGCGAAGGAGTTGTGGAAGGTGACAGAGACCAACAAGGGTCAGCGAGCCAAAATGGAAGACAGATCCAGGCGGCAGAATCTGAAGATTGTGGGACTGCCCGAAAGGGTGGAAGGCCCGAGGTCGATGCAGTATTTTGCCACGATGTTGGTGGAGCTTTTGGGGGAGGGGGACGATACCTCTCGATATGAACTGGATCGGGCTCATCAGTCGTGGAGGCCTATACTAAAGGCGAGTGAGCCGCCAAAAGCACCGTGTGTTTCCGTAGGTACAGCGTGAAGGAGAAGGTCCTGTGCTGGGCAAAGCAGAAGCGGGTGGAGCAGTGGGCTGGAGCTGGTATATGTGTATACCAGGACTTTACGGTGGAGCTGGCGAGAAGGCAGGCTGTCTTCAACCGGGTGAAGAAGGCACTGTACATCAGCAATGTGCAGTGCGGCATAGTATATCCAGCTTAGTTGAGGGTGACCTACAAATCCAAAACTTTTATTTTGGGACGGCGGAAGCGGCGGAGGAGTTTGCGAAGGCAGAAGGACAGTGGCAGAATTGAGAAATGGGACTGAGAGCGGGTCGAGTACCGATGTAGCATCATGTAACTTTATTTTTTTCACTGCGTGTTGGTGTGTGGACTAAATGAGTCGACGCTGTATATTTGGACAAGGGAAGGGTTGGGACTTTCATTTGCATTGATGGTGCTTTGGGGCTTGGGTGTGTATGCGGGGGTTGTGTGCTAAAGGGGATTTCTTGGTTTTCCTGGGACCAGGCAAGGGGGAAGGAGACCCAGGCGGGGGCCCCCACCCTGGCCGGTTTAAGCCGGCCAGTGAATGGGAGCGAGGTGGGGGGAGGGGCTGCGGCCATCGGAGCCTGGTAGAACAGGTTTCGGTGAGTCTAGCCGGGGTGAAAAGTTGGGGGAAGGAACCGAGGTTGGGGGGAGGAGTTTGCAAGATGAAGTGGAGGGGAGGAGTCTGGGAGGGGGGGTTAGCGGGTGCCTACAATTCATGGGTGCCATTCACGGTACTCTTTCGGGGATTGGATGGCATTGAATATTAGGGAGTTTGGGGGGTGGACTATATATATCAATGGTGACCAGGGGCAATTCCTGATTCCTTTTTCTGTCTTCCCTTTTTCCACCTTAGCAGGTTTAGTTTTAGTTGATGCTTCTATTGTCAGGTGGGCCGTAGTTTGGGGGGTGGTGTGAGGATGGGATTGTTGTTGTTAATAAAGGGATTGACATTGTATTCGTTACCGTTTACTGTTTGTTCGTGGTGTGTAAATTCTGAAGAAAATGTGAAAATGGAGAATAAAAATATTTTTCAAAAAAATAATTTGCTCTGTTGGATACTTTTTAATATGAAAATAACAATACACACACTAGGGCTGGGATTTTTCCCTCCCTCCCACCCCCAATCCACCCCCCCCCCCCACCCCCCCCCCCCCCCCACCCACCTTGCCATGCTTTCTGGCGGCAGAGGTGGCTCACCACCGGTTGACGGTGAGGCCTTCCGGTCCTGCCGAGGCCTATGGCCGGGATTCTCCGACTCTGCGCCAGGTCGAAGAATCGGCGGGGTGCGCAAGAATCGCGCCACGCCGCCGGCTCACTGATTCTCCGGCGCCGATTTACGGGCGCCAGCGGGAGCCCCGCCAGTCCGGTCGGAGGCCACTGAAAGCAGCCCCCCCCCCCCCCCCCCCCCCCAGCGATTCTCCGGGCCTCGAAGGGTCAAGTACCTGCCGAGTTCGTCCGAGTCCCACGTGGCGGGACCTTGGTGTTCTGTATGCGGGGGCTGTCTTGCTGGGGGGGGATCCAACCCCGGGGGGGGCCTCCACAGTGGCCTGGCCCGCGATCGGGGCCTACCAATCAGCGGGCGGGCATGTCCATGGAGGCCTATGTTCCTTCACGACGGGCCCCTGTAGGGCTACGCCATATTGCCTGGGGTCCGGTGCAGAGACGGGAACCCTCACGCATGCACCAGCTCACGCCGGCTGTGGCATGCATGCACAAATTCGGGCCGGCTGTGGCACGCCTGTGCTGACTCGCGCCTTCTTTGGGGGGCCAGAGTTGCGGACATCACTGTGGCATTGTACTAGCCCCATAGGAAGGGGTGGATAGCTGCCAGTTGGAGTGGCTCGCGCCACTTTTCACGCCAGCATCAGAACTTGGCCGCAGGATTGGAGAATCCCGGTCTATAGGTTTTGTACTGCTTGCCTGCTCCCCACCCAGGAGGGGTTGGAAAATCCCAACATCGGGATGTTACTGAGTACCAGGCCATATAAGAAGGAATGGAAATTTTTTAAAAATACTTAAGCAAGCTCAAGGAGTTTTTTTTTCAAATGATGACTTTAATTACCAATGGTGAATTTGCAAATGGTTCCAATTCAGAATTGGCCAATTAATGTGTGACTATTTTTCAGCAGGCCAATCACAAGACAGTTCTTTCCCAATTCCCCCCCTTCAAGTATTTATGCAATTCCATTTTGAAAGTCACCGCTGAATCTGATAGCACCAACCTTTCAGGCAGTGCCTATAAATGTTCACCTCATTTCACGCACTTTCATCGTGAAACTCTAATTTTAAACTCATAACGTCTAGTATAATAAATGCACATTTAGGATAAGTAAACACAGAATCACCAAATTAATCGGAAGCTAAATAAGAATGTTAAATTAACTTCACAAATCCTGGCAGCACGGTGGCGCAGTGGTTAGCACTGCTGCCTCACGGCGCCGAGGTCCCAGGTTCGATCCCGGCTCTGGGTCAATGTCCGTGTGGAGTTTGCACATTCTCCCCGTGTGTGCGTGCGTTTCGCCCCCCCACAACCCAAAGATTAGTGCAGGCTAGGTAGGTTGGCCACGCTAAATTGCCCCTTAATTGGAAAGAAATGAATTGGATACTCTAAATTTATTTTTTTTACAACTTCACAAATCCTGTAGGAGAGAAATGAAGAGGGCTGCTGGGGACAAGCATACAGAAACAAGGGGGAAGGAGATTGGCACTGAGAACTCTGCTGGGATGCTGAATCTAATTGCAACATGGTCAAATGAACAATGATACCAAGAACAGAACGGCAGTTAGCTTAGTTGTCTAGTCAATTTTATGCTTCAGAATCCACACAGATAAGAGTCTCAGAACTTGCAGCATGAAACTCCCATCCCGAAGGGCGATACCAAATCCACAGTGTTTACATATACATTTGCAACAACCAAAGCTTATTGACTGTCAAAGGTGACACAGGGATATGGATAAAGTATTGGACACTGGCTTCCAGGGCCAGCTGCGCCAATTTAAACAGTTACTGCCAGAATAACAGATGTACCCCAACAAGGCTACATGATGAGCTAGGCTGGTCCGTTAATTGTCTCGAACATTCTGAGGAACTGGAGACCACGGGTAAGAGAATGCAACATTTATTAAGTTGTTGCATGAAGTTTTATTCAATTCGATAAATCCCAAGTCCATCAGATGAGTACAGACCTTGCTCTGGGAATATTGTACCTCACTCTAGTTGAAAATAAAAATCCAATTCAGATCTACCTTCTAGTTGCTCGACACTTTAGCTTTATATTGCAGCTAATTACTCAGAATACACACAACACCGCAGTATCAGTCACATTCATCTATCCTTTAAGGTCTTCGGTTGCTACAATCTGTGGCAGAGGTTTCTCAAACTTTTTTTTTTATATCTGAGGCCCCCTTTCCATGTTAGAGAAATTCCATGGACTCCCTGTAAAATCAAAATTCTCATTTGGGAATTCCCGTATATAAATATCCCTGAGCAACATTCCCATTCACCATGTTACTGCTCCTATCACAGCACTGCAGAAAATGGGCCCCATGCCTGTCCCACTCCTTCCTTCCGTCCACAAAGACCTCAATTTCCTAACTCCCAGTCTCCCATAATCTCTCTCAACCCTCAGCTCTCTCTCATGGAAGGTCCACAGACCATCAGCCAACCCTGGTTCTCAGGACAGCCATCTTCCTCGTCTATAATCCTTTTCTAATTAGTGAACAGAAGTGAACAATAAAAATTAATAAGATGTTCTTTAAGACCTCTATGATGTTTTTTTGCCCCCCACACACCGCTCAACAGCAGTGTCCAGATTATTCAGGGTAATCCTGGAACGTTAGAAGTTAATTGGTGACCAACATTGAGTATGAGAAACCAGGTCTGCGTGTGAACAAGACTGCTAACGGCCAAGGTGCTGCAGACCTGTTCGAGACACGTAGGTGAAGAATGAATGAGGCTGGGCACCAAAGGGCAACCAGAACCTGAGAGGGGAGGGGGGGGGGGGGGGGGGGGGCAGTTCGGATTTGTGACTTGTCATAATAATGAGAGAAAAGCACCAAATCATGTTCCGAAATATTGAACTTGAAATAAGACTTGTATTTTAAAAATGGACTTACAAGCCAAAGGTGGCTGAGAATGCAAAGTTAGCCACTGGCTGAATTGCTGGTGAGTAATACTCTGAGAGACAATGGAGCCCAACCCTGTTTCTAGACAAGGATACTACGAGAGCATACATAAACTAATTGCAATCTCCAGTGGAGACAATGGGAGACTCGTATCATCTCATCAAGAGCTATCCTCTGCATAATGTCCAGATGGATGTATCGATTCCTTCTTCCAGGAATAGACAAAGACACGGATGACTGTCAGTTGCCCTAGGTGTGTATGCGTGTGTCAGAACTTGTATGGTACCAAAGAAGAAGCCAGCAGCCGCATGTATCCCTCTCTTTGATTGCTGAAGTAAGCTGAGCCAGCAAAGGCCACAGCTGCAAAGGAAACAGAGAAGCTTCTTCGCCAAACTGTGGAACACTAGAATCTAAAACTGACTATTCAATTGCTGGATTAGCGCCACTGGAATCACAAATGTTTCCAGCCGCAACGCGCGATCAGCTACTCCTCACAATTCAGGGGCTGTTTCGTGTACCTTTTTTTACTTGCTCTCTTTGGATTCAATTTTCACTTCTGATCTGTATGAATTTGTTTTAGTTTATTTTTTGTTTTTAGTAGTGAATAAACTCCCTCTTTCTTTAAATCAAAAAAACCTGATTAAATTGGCTCTCTTCAAAACATAAATATTTGGACTGGGGAAATGAATCCACAAAGGAAGAGATGCTTTTTAGATTAATCTTGTGCAACCAGCAGAGGGCTTAGGGTAAATAAAGGGGGCTGAATTCTCCGCTGTCGGGATGCTCCATTTTGTCGGCAGCCTGGGGGTTTCTCGACGGCGTGGAGCTGCCCCACAATGGGAAACCCCATTGACCAGCTGGCGAAACGGAGACTCCGACAGCGTGCTGAATCAGAAATCTAGCGCGGCGGGACGGAGAAACCCACCCAATAAATCAGTTCATCCCTCCTCACCGGTGGCGTAACAATTTGGGGGTATCCAGCCGAACGGAAACAAACTGAGGGATCTCGCTCGGGGTAACAAATTTGGGGAACCTCATCCGGGGACCGGTCGTAACACAGAAATTAGTTTGCAAAATACTTCAGCTTTTTTGGTAGTATCGAAGCTGGTAGGTGTGGTGATCTCTGTGTGTGCATGTACACAAGGGGTTAATGTGTCATCAGTAGCACCACATGATCACCAGAGGGCCGGACCAACAGGGGTATAAAGGGCAGCCACATTGGCTCTCTCTCTCCCTTGGGTGCACTGTATTCAAAGATTCAAAGCAACAGCAGACTAGTTCAGATGTCCAGTGGAGTTACGTATAGGTACCATAGTTAGATCTTGTTAACCTTATCATTAGTATCAAAGTTAAAGTAAAGAACTCATTGGTAGGTTCCTAATGTTGATACCATCTGCTTTGCTCCCTCTACTGCGACAATTTACTGTTCGGCCCCAGCAGCTTCCTCCTGCCTTGTCCCTGCTTCATTTGATTCACAGTTACAATCATGCAAACAGCAACAAAATAGGGCAAAAAATAAAGCACATTTGAAATGGAACCAAGCTGGGGCGTTGAATTCAATGGACAGTAGGGTCGCGACCTGCAATTAAGCGTATTCCTGAAGGTTTCATCACATGACTTGCCCCCCACGCTCCAGCCAATAGTCAGCCAGCCCATCCATCCCTGTAATGCACCACCTTCCAAGCCAATTGAAAAGCAAAAAGACTCATTAGCCAACATGGCATTGCTGGACTGCCAGCCCAACAGCCTTTCTTCTCCCCATTTTCAACATTTTTCTATGAGAAAACAATTGTTTTTCTTAATATCTGCAAGACATTTCTCCAAGGTTGCACACAGCAGTGTTCTGGAGATTGATCTTGAATTCCCAGAAACTCAGCATGTTGTGATTAGCGGTCGCTCAGCTCAATCTCACCTTCGTACGTAGGTGCATTATTCCATGCTGCCTTTAATCTGATTTATTTTTCATATCCCCAAGATTATTTATGGTGGACCCCTCAAAACCTTCCCGCAGACCCCTGGGTGAGGACCCCTGATATATAGGAAGGTTTCACCTGCTCAACCACCAGCATAATTCGTAGTGTGGCTGTACTGACGAATGTCTGAAACATAGTAAGCCATACATTATACGATAGATTGCTCGCAGTTTGTGATACCATCATATCTAATTGAATTACAGTTCTGTAACTCACTGCTTTATCCTTATTATCTTGTCATAGCATCTACACAGTTGTTAACCTCGAAAACAGGGTATATTATTTCTCAGTAGAAACCCGCACCATGTTTACCGATTGCTATTATAGCTTCAGCCGTCCATCAAAATATTGTTCAACACTTTATTTTCCTGTCGCATGCATGGAGCCGCAGTGAAAAGCAACGGTCGGCAGCAGGAATGGAAAGTATCAGTTAAAAATTACGAGGCGCTCAAGTGTCCAGCATTGAAAGGAAAAGCAAATTTATGACGCAATCTTTGTACAATTAATGCAACAGGTCATCCCAATAAAGATATCCAAGAAGCACAACAGCCTACTGATGATATTACTGTCTCTTGCTCCCTTCACAGTTCAATCTAGGTCACCAATCAGATTCTGCAGTGCACCATCCATCCCTGCGATCTAATTCAAGTAAATTTAATATGTTTCGTATTTTTTAAGAAATAATTTCCAGGGGTGTGAGTTCAAGACAGTGATGTAATCAGGGTTCAGATACTCTCGACCCCCCCCCCCCCCCCTGACGTGACCCCCGCCTCCAATGCCATTGTTGGGGGAGGGGGGGGCCCTTGAGCCCGCCCAGCACCCCACTTCATAGGGTCAAGGCACCCCCTGGCCTGACCCCTGACATGGGCAAAATGCGACCTGGGGACCTTTGTCACTGCTAGCCTGGCACCTTGGCAGTATCACCTAGGCACCCTGGCAGAACCAGGCTGGAACCCTAGTGACACCGCCAGGTGGCACTGCCAGGATGCCAGGCTCGGAGTGCCAGGGTGGCATGAGCAGTGCCAGGGTCCCAACCTGCCCAAAAGCCAACCACGCAGGGGCCTCTGATTGCCTGGGAGAGCTTCCCAACTGCCATTCTGTCTGATCCCTGATTTTGGGACCAGTGCGAAACGGCACCCGACTGGGGTTTCCTCTGCGAGGCCGGTAGATCCCAGGGGCTGGTTAGATTTGTCTTAGACATAGTTAACTGAGCTGGTAAACTCAGTTAACTAAGCCAGTCTGGATGCAGAACACAATTGGGCGCGATTCTCCGCTGCCCACGACGGGTCGGAGAATAGCGGGAGGGCCTTCCCGACATTTTTCCCGACCTCCCGCTATTCTCCCCCCCCACCCACGGCCGCCCCACGACACGAATCGCTGCTCGCCGTTTTTTACGGCGTACAGCGATTCTCCCCTGGCCGATGGGCCGAGTTCCCAGGCCTTTATGGCCGTTTTCACGAACGCAAACACACCTGCTCTCACCATTCGTGAAAACGGCCGCAAAGTGCCGTCCCGGACAACCATGGCACCGATTGGCACGGCCGCACCACGGCCGTACCAAGGGTGGCATGGGCCCGCGATTGGTGGTCACCGATCGCGGGCAGCGGGTCCGATACCCGCGCACTCTTTGTTCCTCCTCCGCCCCGCAGGATCAGTCCGCGGGGCGGCTGAGGGACATGACGGCTCGCGCATGCGCGGCTGACGTCATCGTGCGCGTCAGCAGCCATCGCGATGCCCGCTAAGCCCGCGATGCCATTCTTCACGGGGCCGCGCTGCTAGCCCCGACCAGGGGGGAGAATCGGGTCCCGGGAGGGGGCGCGGAGGCTGCCGTGAGACACGGCCAGTTTCAAGGCAGCCTTTACGACTCTCCGCATTTGCGGAGAATCATGTCCTTAAAAATGTCTCACTAGATCTCATGACCATCGGGAATCCCAGAGGAGGCTTCTTGTGGAATCTACCGGCTGCTACCCGCAGGATAGGGGACAGGATGTGACTGGTAAACCGCATCCAACATCTCGAAAGTTGAACAGAATAATTGGACTGCTCCCAAAGTGGTAGTACCAAAGTCAGATGGTAGAGTAAGAATCTGTGGTGACCAGAAGGTAATTATAAATCAGACACAGTAATGTAGTCCACTTGATAGTTTGTCAAACGTGGAGGACTTGTTCACAGTCTTATCAGGAGGCCAGATTTTTTCAATGCTGGATCTGACAAAGGTGTATCCGCAACTTGAGTTAGATGAGGAGTCCAAGTCATGCTTGACTATTGATAACCACATGGGTCTATTTCAATTTCATAGGTTGGCATTCAGGGTTTCTTCAGCCCTTGGGCTGCTGAACCAAATTTTGCAGGGGATTCAGGGAGTGGTGTACCACTTGGATGACATAGTTCTTTCAGCTCCGAACAGGTAGCCCAATGGTGATCGGCTGAATAAGGTGCTCCAACCTTGAAAAAGCACGGAGTTCGGGAGAAGACCGAAATGTTTGAAGATTCCAGAGAGTATGTGGTTCACAGAGTAGGCAAAGATTGGTTCCATCCAACTAAGAAACAGTTTAATACGAACTGTGCCACAACCCCAGAAGACCTCGGAGCTTGGTGAATTATTGCAGTAAATAAATTCCAAATTTGGCAACCTTTTTGCATCCACTGAATGAACTCTTGGGGAAGGGTGTTCTGAAGAGATTGTGACGAGGATGTCCAGTCGTGTAAATTGATCAATGGTAAAATGCTTGTACGTTACAATATGTCCAATATGATTAAGCTAGCATGTGATGTTTCCCCATACAGAGTAGCTGCCGTGATCTTTCATCTGTTGGATAATGGTGAGGAAAGACTGATTGCCTTTGCCTCAGTGCCAGTGAGCATAATTATGCTCAGAATGAATGTGACGCATTGTCATTGATTTTTCGCGCAAGAAGCTTTTGGTAAATACTGGTATGGCCATAGCTTCATGATTAAAATTGATCACAAGCCACTGATGGCTATTTTCAATCCAAAGTCTCCTGTACCCACTTCAGCTGCAGTCTGATTGCAGAGATGGGGTTTTATTTTGGCTGCTTATCAGTACGACATTAAGTATCAGAAAGACCATTGTAAAACCAATGCAATGTCCAAACTACCATCCCCAGCAGAGGCAGAGCCCAACAGGAAAGGTATATTTTTATTTTTACACCTAAATGAGTTGCCAGTCACTGCCGATGACACACTGGCAGGGACCCTGTATTGGCACAGGTATATAATTATACTGCAAATGGGTGGCCTGCACAGATACTGAATTTAGAAAGCAAGCCATTTTTCATGCATTAGAACGAGTTGTCTGTGATAAATAATAATAACGTTTATTAGTGTCCTAAGTAGGCTTACATTAACACTGGGCGACATGGTGGCACAGTGGTTAGCACTGCTGCCTCACAGCGCCAGGGACCGGGTTCAATTCTAACCTTGGGTGACTGACTGTGTGGAGTCTGCACGTTCTGCCCATGTCCGTGTGGGTTTCCTCCGGGTGCTCCGGTTTCCTCCCACATTCCAAAGATGTGCAGGTTAGGTGGATTGACCATGCTAAATTGTCCCATAGTGTCCAAAAGGTTGGTTTTGGTTACAGAGATGGGGTGGGGGAAGAGGGCTTAGATTAGGGTGCTCTTTCAGACCCAATGGGCTGAATGGCCTCTTTCGCACTGTAGGGATTCTATAATTACTGCAATAAAGTTACTGTGAAAGTCCTCTCGTCGCCACACTCCGGCGCCTGTTCGGGTATTCTGAGGGAGAATTCAGAATATCCAATTCACCTAACAGCACGTCTTTTGGGACTTGTGGGAGGAAACTGGAGCACTCAAGAGGAAACCTACACAGATCTCTCTCGCCACAATGGCCACGTCCAGCTGCCTCTTGACTATATCCAATGAATTGGCCCCAACAACTTTCTGTGGTAGAGAATTCCACACGTTCACAACTCTCTGAGAGAAGTGTTTCCTCATCTCAGTCCCCAATGGCTTACCCCTTATTCTTAGGCTGTGAACCCTAGTTTTGGAAGTCGCCAACATCGGGAACATTCTTCCCACATCTAGCCTGTCCAGTCCCATCAGGATTTTGTGTCTTTCTATGAGATCCACTCTCATTCTTCGAAATTCCAGTGAGTATAAGCCCAGCCGATCCAGTCTTTCTTCATATGTCAATCCTGCCATCCTTGGAATTAGTCTGGTGAACCTTTGTTGGATACCCTCAGTGGCAAGAATGTCCTTCCTCAAACTGGGAGACCAAAACTGCACACAATACTCAAGGTGTGGCCTCACCAAGACCCTGTATAACTTCAACAAGACATCCCTACTCCTATACTCAAATCCTCTCGCTATGAAGGCCTACTTGCCGTTGGCTTTCCACACTGCCTTCGTGCCAACCTTCAGCAACTGTTCTACCATGACACCCAGGTACTTCCCCTTTTCCTAAACTGCCAACTATTCAGATAATAATCTGCCTTCCTCTTTTTGCCACCAAAGTGGATAACCTCAAATTTACCCACATTATATTGCATTTGCCAAATATTTGCCCACTCATCCAGACTGTCCAAGTCACCCTGCAGCATCTCTGCATCCTCCTCACAGCACACACTGCCACCCAGCTTAGTGTCATCTGCAAATTTGTAGATATTGTTTGCAATTCCTTCATCCAAATCATTATTGTATATTGTGAACAGCTGGGGTCCCAGCATTGAATTCTGTGGTACCCGACTAGTCCCTGCCTGCCACTCTGAAAAGGACCCGTTTAGTCCCACTCTCTGCTTTCTGTTTGCCAATCAGTTCTCTATCCACGTCAATACATTACCCTCACTACATGAGCTTTAATTTTGAGCTCTAATCTCTTGTGAGGGACCTTGTCAAAAGCCTTTTGAAAGTCCAGATACACAACATCCACTGGTTCATTCTTGTCCACTCTACTGGTCACATCCTCAAAAAACTGCAGAAGATTTGTCAAACATTATTTCCCTTTCGTGAATCCATGCTGTCTTGGACCGATCCTGTCCCCGCTTTCCAAATGCTCAGTTATTTCATCCTTCATAATTGACTCCAGCAATTTCCCCACCACTGATGTCAGGCTAACCGGTCTATAATTCATCGTTGTCTCTCTCCACTTTTTTTAAAATGTGGGGTTACATTAGCTACTCTCCAATCCATTGGAACTCTTCGTCTATAGAATGTTGGAAAATGATCACAAATGCATCCACTATTTCTAAGACCACTTCCTTAAGTTCTCTGGGATGCAGAGCATCTGGCCCTGGGGACTTATTAGATTTTAAACCCATCAATTTCCCCAATACAATTTCCTGACTAATAAGGATTTCCTTCAGTTCCTCCTTCATGCTAGACCCTCTGTCCCCTAGTATTTTGGAAGGTTATTTGTGTCCTCCTTCATGAAGACAGATCCAAAGTACTTGTTAAACTGATTTGCAATCTCTTTGTCGCCCATTATGAATTTACCTGATGCTAACTGTAAGGGACCTACATTTGTCTTCACCAGTCTTTTTATCTTCATGTATCTGTACAAGCTTTTGCAATCCGTTTTTGAATTAAACCTTTTTTTCTCCCCTGCGAAATTTTAAATTTATCCCAGTCCTCAGGCTTGCTGCTTTTCTGGCCAATTTATCTGCCTCCTCTTTGGCTTTAACACTATCCCTTGTTAGCAATGGCTGAGCCACCTTCCCCGTCTTAATTTTGCACCAGACAGTGATGTACAATTGTTACAATTCATCCTTGTGCTCTTTAAATGTCTGCCATTGTCTATCCACCGTCAGCCCCTTATGTATCCTTTGCCCACTTATCTTAGCTGATGCACGTCTCATACCATCAAAGTTAGCTTTCTTTAAGTTCAGGACCTTAGTCTCAGATTAAACTGTGTCACTCTCCACCTTAATGAAGAATTCCACCATGTTATGGTCAGTCTTCCCTAAAGGATCTCAAACCACGAAGTTGTTAATGAATTCTATCTCATTGCCCAATACCCAGTCTCGGATGGCCTGCTCTCTAGTTGGTTCCTCTACATTTGTCGAGTAAACCATCCCTTATACATTCCCTGTTTATAATTTCCTGTTTGATGCCTTCCCAAACTTACAACTACTGTTTGGTGGTCTGTAAACAACTCCCACTAATGTTTTTTGCCCTTTGGTGTTCCGCAGCTCCACCCATACAGGTTCCACATTATCCCAGGCTAATGTCCTTCCTTACTATTGCGTTCATCCCCTTTTTAACCAGCAACACGATCTCACCTCCCTTTCCTTCTATCTTTCCTGAATATTGAATACCCCTGGATGTTGACTTTCCATCCTTGGTCACCCTGGAGCCAGGTCTCGGTGATCCCAATTACATCGTATCCATTAATGATTGTCAGTGCAGTTAATTCATCAACCTTATTACAAATGTTCCTCGCATTGAGACACAGAGCCTTCAGGCTTTTGTTTTTTACATATACTGCGCTTTAAGAATTATGATGTCATATGGCTCTTTTTCATTTTTGTCTTTTGTTTCTCTGCCTTAGACTTATCCCTTTACTGCCTTTTGTTTCTGTCCCCACCTTACTTCCCTCCAACTTCCTGCATCGGTTCTCACCACCGTGCCATATTCGTTTAAACTCTCCCCAACAGCACTCGCAAACACTCCCCCTCGGGCATTGGTTCCAGACCTGCCCAGGTGCAGACCATCCGATTGGACTGGTCTCACCTCCCCCAGAACTTGTTCCAATATCCCAGGAATTTGAATCGCTCCCTCTTGCACCATCCCTCAAGCCACGTATTCACCTAAGCTATCCTGCCATTCCTATTCTGACTAGCATGTGGCACTGGTAGAAATCCTGAGATTACTACCTTTGACGTCCTGCTTTTTAGTTCAACTCCTAACTCCCTAAATTCAGCTTGTAGGACCTCATCCCATTTTTTGCCTATGTGCACCACATCAAGCTGGCTGTTCACCCTCCCCACCAGAATGCCCTGTATTCGCTCCGAGACATCTTTGACCCTTGCACCACGGAGGCAACACACCATCCTGGAGTCTCGTTTGCAGCAACAGAAAGGCCTATCTATTCCCCTTACAATTGAATCCCCTATCATTATAGCTCGGCCACTCTTTTTTTCTTCCTCCTTGTGCAGCTATGGTGCCATGAACCTGGCTGATGCCACCTTCCCCTGGTGAGCCATCTCCCCCAACAGTATCCAAAACGGCATATCTGTTTTGGAGGGAGATGACCGCAGGGGATCCCTGCACTGCTTTTGTACTCTTCCTCTGTCTCATGGTCACCCATTCCCTATCTTCCTCAGTAATTGGTATCTCCGGTGTGACTAGCCTACTGAATGTGCTATCCACGATTTCCTCGGCATCATGGATGCTCCAAAGTGAATCCACCTGCAGCTCCAGAAGGTCACGCGGTCTGACAGGGAGCTGCAGTTGGACACATGTCCTGCACGTGAAGGAGGCAGGGTCACCGGAAGGGTTCCTGAATTCCCACATCGCACAGGAGGAGCATGACGTAGGTCAGGGATCTCCTGCCATGACTTAACCCTTAAGTTAGCTTTACCAAAATGCCAAGAGAGAATACGGGAAAAGAAAACAGAAAATAACTACTTCCTGTCACCAAAAAACTACTTCACTTACCTGCTAGCTGTGATGTCACGGTTCGATTTCTTCCTTGCAGCTGGAGTCATGTTCCCCGAACCTTTTAGGCTCCAACAGTTTTCAGTTTTGTTCAGAAGAGATTTGAAATTTCAGGAGAATGAATGGGGTAAAACACACTCGAGTTTCACCATATCATTCTGCTGAAAATGGAGCTGCAGAATGCACAGTACAAATTGTTAAGCTCTTGCTAAACAAATTGAAAGAAACGTCAGTTGTCACTGAATCACAAACTGGCGATTCTTTTGTTTATTTATTGTAACACATTTCACACCATTACACAGGATTGAGCTGAATTACTTCTTCGAACACAGACTAGTGTGAGGTTTTCATTGCTGAAGCCACAAGCAAGAGAAGAGAAATACAAGGTAGAAGGAAAGCCGTGATGGGAATAGAGTGGGAGAAAGAAGTCTGAAGTTGAACCAGAAGGTTAAGATGAAAGAACATTCTTAGAAGTGACCACCAGAAAGTGTTGTAAAAATGTGGTCCTTGCACGTATTTGGTCAAGATGATTGGTAGTGGTAAGGTTAAGGTTTGTACATACAGATCATGTTTTACCGTCAGAGGTTCAGGAAGAAGAAGGATGTTGGAAAGAATCAGATGAATCTGACGAATTGGATAATTGGGATGCAAGTAGAGTATTAATAGCTACTTCTACTTCAACACAAGATGTGCCTGAAAATCGATGTCAGAGACAGACAGGCCATACCCGATGAAGTGAAAAATTCAATTAAAGGTCAAGGTCAGAATCAGTATGTATTGGAGAAAACCATTCCTCAGACTCAGATGGGTCCAGGTCCTTCCCCAAGTTGGATAAAGTAAAGAGGTACATTCTTAGTGAATTGGAAGCAAATGGTTAAGTCGGGTCTAGATAAAAACAAGAAATGTATCAAGTTCTATGGATTTTGAACTTTTTGTGCAACATTTTCATTTAAGGATGGAGGACATTTTTGTTGGCATACATATAGTCAAACGGGAATAAACTAGTTTCCAGTTAGGTACTTTTGAACTCAATGTGCTGAACCCCTTGTTCTGTCCGGCAGAAATATCACATCCTAGTTAGCTGTTCTAGATGTGTTGGCTTCCATAAAAACTGCATTAGCTGATCCACGATTTCTGCCTGGTAGACTAATATTGCAGTACACTCAGAAAAAGAAAGACATATTGATATGCCATCTTTCACAACCTCAGTACATTCAAAACTACTTCATAGGCAATGAAATACTTTTGAAGTGCAGTCTATGTTGTGATTTAGGAAGCATGGTGGCCAATTTGCACACAAAATCACCAAAAAAAGAATGTGATAATGACCAGATAATCCATTTTTTAGTGCTGTTAGTCAAGGGATAGTATGGGAGCAGACCACTTTGCTACTTTTCTAAATAGTGACATGGGATAGTTTACGATCATTTGAGAGGACAGATTGGACCTCGTTTTAATATCTGACCCCTCCAGATAGTACAAAACATAAAGGGAAGCAGTATTTTCCAGTATTTTCCATAAAGGGGGCAGCACGGTAGCATGGTGGTTAGCATAAATGCTTCACAGCTCCAGGGTCCCAGGTTCGGTTCCCGGCTGGGTCACTGTCTGTGTGGAGTCTGCACGTCCTCCCCGTGTGTGCGTGAGTTTCCTCCGGGTGCTCCGGTTTCCTCCCACAGTCCTCCCATGTGCGGGTTAGGTTGATTGGCCATGCTAAATTGCCCGTAGTGTCCTTAATAAGTAAGGTTAAGGGGGGGGGGGTTGTTGGGTTACGGGTAAAGGGTGGATACGTGGGTTTGAGTAGGGTGATCATGGCTCGGCACAACATTGAGGGCCGAAGGGCCTGTTCTGTGCTGTACTGTTCTATGTTCTATGTTCTAATTTGCAACTAACAGTTAACGCTGAGATTTTCAAGATTATCATCAAAATACAGAGGCAAACACTGCAAAACAGCAGGAATCACTGACACAGCTGCTGAGATTGCTGAATTGGGGGGATTTCCTTGACAGCAGTAATAGATCTGCATTTACCACATGAGTAATTTTAAGTCTTTGAATACTGAAGTGGTGCACATAAAATGTAATTAAACAGAATTAATGTGCTGTATGTAAGTAAATGAAATGGGTATCATATATTCAAAACCTAGACTCAGTGACTCTTAAAGGTCAATATTCAAGGAGAAAATACACATTATACCATAGCAGGGGACATTTTATGGTACATTGTACAAGAGGTCTCGTGGGAGTAACATTAAAATGACGACCAATGCCCCCGGACTCCAGCTGTCATTCTTATAACTTCAGCAAGTGTCATCAGCAGTGTAGGTATTACATGTCAGCCACCTAAAGCACTCAATGGCCTTTAGACCCTGCTAGGGCCGTTGCTTTATGATTCTAAAAGGGGAAACCTATTAAAGATATCATCACATATAAGCAGCAAATGTGACATGCAGCAGAAGCCAGCTATTTTATAAGTTCAGAATTTGAGCAGTTAGTCCATGAAACAGTGGTGAAAGAAGGAAGAGAAGAAAGAAGAAAATACAGAGGATAGAATAATAAAAGGAAGAAGAAAAGAACAAACTTTCAGTTGTATCGTGCTTCAGAAAATCCCTTGTGTATTATATCCAATGATGCGACCGCTGTTGTGATACAGACAATTGTGGCAGCATGGATCAAGAAACAGGAAACTTATCACTTGATTATTTTGGAGTGAGTTGTTGGCCAAATCACCAAAATAATTATCTTCTTTTTCCATGGGATCTTTTGCATCTACTTGGATTTTTATTTTATTCATTCATGGGGTGCGGGCATCGCTGGCTGGGCCAGCATTTATTGCCCATCCCTAATTGCCCTTTGAGAGGGCAGTTAAGAGTGAACCACATTGCGGGTCTGGAGTCACATGTAGGCCAGACCAGGTAAGGATGGCAGATCTCCTTCCCTAAAGGACATTAGTGAACCAGTTGAATTTTTAAGACAATTGACAATGATTTCATGGTTGTCCTTAGACTTTCATTCCAGATTTCGATTGAATTTAAATTTCACCAACTGCAGTGGCGGGATTTGAACCTGGATCCCCAGAGCTTTACTCTGGGTCTTGATGAGACCATCAATTCACTAGACACACGATTGGAAGTAAACTGTGGTTTTAATAGTCTTACAACTGAGCCAGCCTGCGACCAGAGGAACTGAGAGCAGGTTTATAGCTGCAGCACTTTATACTTCCGGTTAGCGGGCAGAGCCATGGGCGGAGCCAAGGGTGAAGCCCAGTACAAACTCTTCATCTCCCCTATGGGCAGAGCCGCGCAACGGCTCACATACAGAGCCCACAAGGACATAATACAACGCAATGCAATACAGTGTGAATCACAATGCAGTATAATTCACCACAGGTTTCTGGTTAAGTAGTCCAATGACAATATGACTACACCATCGCAGATGAAGCACACCACCAATGACTATTCTATTTTCTTTAATTAACCATTAAATGAAGTTTGAAAAAGTGTCCAGGACAACCTGATACATTTTTCAAACTGATAGGTCACGGCTAAAACATGTTTCTAGAAGAAAATACTTTAGAAATAAGATCATGGGCAAAGCAGGGAGCAGAGAAAAGCCTGCACAGTAATGGCACAGTAGCTAGAGCACAGATACCCAGCGTCAGAATACAATTACGGTTTACAGTATTGATGAGATTGGTTCAAGTAATGGGACTGTGCAGTTTTGTGCCTCGCTTAATTAACACCTGCAAGGTTCATTTGAAGACGTGAGGTGTTAGCAGGGTAAATAATGGCTGAAAAGGAAAACTGGTCTCACCAAATAGGAGAACTGACACAATCTGCATAGTCAGCCTGAAGATGCCAATTTATCTATTAGTATTTTGGCAGTAATTGATGCAATTATTTCTTTTGTTTTCTGGATGAGGACGAAATGCAAACCTTCTGTTGGTTGGCAAAAATGATCTGTGTCTTCAGCCAAAAACTAAGGAGGGTTATTCTGTATCTCATCATCATGAAGGTCAGAGCCCAAAAATAAAGGAAGGGAAAGATAAGCATAAAGAACCACAGAATTATGCAGAAAAGGCCCTTCAGCCCATCAGGCCTGCACCAACAAAAAAATATATCTTATCCCACTTCCCAGCATTTGGCTCATAGCCTTGAATGGTATGATAATTTAAGTACTTTTTAAAGATTGTGAGGTTTCTTGCCTCAACTACCTTCCCAGGTAGCACATTAAAGGTTCCCACCGCCCTCTGGGTGAAAATAATTTTCCTCAAATCCCCTCCAAACCTCCTGCCTTTCACCTTAAAATTATGCCCCCTTGTTATTGACCCTTCAAATAAGAGGACCAGCTGCTTCCTACCACCCTGTCCATACCCCTTATAACCTTATATCCCTCAATCAGATACCCGCTCAACCTTCTCGTCTTCAAAGAAAACAACCCAAGCTTATCCAGCCTTTCTTCGTAGCTAAAATGCTCCATCCCAGACAACATCCTGGCAAATCTTTTCTGCATCTTCTCCAGTGCAAACGCATCCTCCCTATAGTGCGGTGACCAGAACTGAACACAGTACCCCAGCTGTAGCCTAACATTTCCTACATAACCTCTCTGCTCTTATAATCTATGCCATGATTGGTAAAGGTGTCCCGTATGCTGCCTTAAATATCCAACTAATCTGTCCTGCTGCCTGCAGGCTCTGTGGACAAGCACCCCAAGATCCCTCTGTTACTTTTCTCTCTGTTTGTCTTTTGACAAAAAGGTTCCCTTTTACATGAAATGCACCAAATAATTCATTTCTCCAGATCATGGACTTTCATGAAATCTGAAGTGAAAAGTAAGCTAAGGACTGTGGCGTATTACATTAGAGTGAATGATTAACTTGGAATTAATACAGATTTGTTCTAAAGTTCTTTTTAATATTGCAGCAAAATAAAATGGTTCTTGACGTTTATAAGATGGAACATCATCACAATGCATCTTGAGTGGGCTCCATGACCTTTAATTGTGGTTGTGGCCTTAGAAGTGCAAACTGCAAAATTCACATGCATGGCTGTATTGGTGCTGTACAAAGTCCACGGGCTGGATTCTCCGCACCCCGACGCCTAAATCGCGGCCGACGCCAGGGCGGCGAATCCATTTCCCCGCTGCTGGTTCCCCGATTCTGCTGGCCGCGAAAAGCGGCGGACTCGGCAGCACCTACCTAGGTCCATTGCTGGAGGCCCGCTCCGCCATTCTCCACCCCCGACTGGCCAAAGTCCCGACGTCATGGACCACTCATGGCCCGGCCGGTCGAGAAACTAGCATGCCTCCCCGGTCAGGGGCGGGGCGATCGGAGGGCAGGGGGGGGCTTTGGACGTGGCCGGACAATGTTTGGGAGGTGGTCAGGGTCTGGTGTGCGGCCGATCTGGGGTCTATTTTTAGTGTCCAGCTCCACAGTCTGAGTCCGCCATGGAGCACGGTGCAGCCGCTGGAGGCCGCCGTCGTGCGCATGCGCGGCCTCCGACCCAAAAGTGCGGAGGTCCGCATCTGCAGCAAAAGCTGCTAGATTTACGGCAGGTCCCTGCTTGCCCCCTGAAGGGCTAGGAGTATGTGGCCCTTCCACACCAGTTTTTCTGGCGTGAAAGTCCACAGTCTTTATGACAGTGTAGGGACATAGTCCCAAAAACAGAGAATCCGGCCCCACATCACTGCCATTTCATACATGCCAACATTCAATGTTTCATGCTCAACGGCAGGGAAAAGTATGGCGAAGAAATGAAGAAGGAAGAGTGTGACACTAAATGGATAGGGGGAAAGCCGATCTTGGTTTCGGACAATGCTCAGCACAACATCAAGGGCTGAAGGGCCTGTTCTGTGCTGTACTGTTCTATGTTCTGTGCATCATCAAACATTTAGGTCAACGTTCGTCGGCTTTCTAGCCTGCCAATCATGACAATTAAAATTAATATTATCCAGGTAAATTCAGACTCAACTTGCAGCCTTTCAAATCAAATGCAACTCCAATTTGCTAAGATTATGGTTCACATAAAAAATGGTATGAATTACCCATCTGACCCTCTGCAACAGTCGTGTAAATTAGTGATGTCCAACAGTTAACCACTAGCTACATGAGGCTAATTGAAAATCCAGATCTGGCTCATTTAAATTGTAATTAGTAAATAACAAGTGAATAATAGATACAATCACTGAGCACATGATGTGTCTTCATGTTGACATGGAGTATTACACATGAATTTTAAGTTTTTTCTGGCTGTGGTAAAACGGTGAGATGGGAAGCAGAGTGCGTGCGACGGTGTTGAGGGCTTTACTTTTGTTACTTGTTATGGGGTTAGAGGTTTGTTATTAAATAATCACTTGCAGTATTTTTCCCTGTATTGTGTGACTGTATGGAAGGGATTTTCTGCTAAAATTAGTGCATGTGGTTAAGCGGTATTGCCATACGAGTGGCTGGTCAGCAACTTTCACTGAACAACATTGGTGTGGATGGAACGAAAATTTACATTTACACCAAAGAGCTTGAATAATAACCATGGACAATTTGACAGTGGCAGGTGCCTCAGTGCAGGCATCGAAAAATGCAGGAACCCGGAGAGCAGTTGGATTGTGTCCTACAATCCTTTTCCCGGAGAGACCATAGCCTCATCTGGACAGTCTGAGGAGGCATTAAAGGACCAAGCATCCAAAAGTGAGAGCCAATGCGCCCCCTTGTGGAGGCTGTTAATCAGCATATGGCAAGAAAAGAGAAACTAATTGTCATAACCCGCATGGGACGTATGAAGTGCCAATGACTAAAATCCCTGTTATCCTCAGTGAATACAAGCCCCCCTGTTAAAACGGACGAGGAACCCTAAACCATGTAGAGCTACAATTCCGTACAAGGTCGGGCAGTTTGGGTAACGACACAGAGGAGAGACCCGGCTGGGGTCTTTTGTGCTGTGTGAATAAATAATAGTCATTGTAAATAAAACTTCATTTCCTTCAATAACTCGGTGTGGATTCCAGTCGTGGCCTACTAAACTAATTTACAAAAAGAAATCAACAAAAACAGATACTCAGTGTAGCAAGAGTCCCTCAGGTAATGTTGACTATGTTTGCTTATTTAATTTTAATTTAATTTATGTTACGTTCTCTTGTTGTTTACTGGGTTTGGGGGGGTGGGGGTGTGCGATACATGCGCTGATACGGTCTTGGGGGTGTTACAGTTATTATGGTGTTTTATTGTTGCTTTTCATTGTTTGTTGTTATATTTTCTGTAAAAAATTTCAATAAAAATTATGTATAAAAAAAGAGTCCCTCAGGTAATGATAGCAAAAGTGGGTATCTTATTTTTTTCTCTTTTAAAAAAACTTCCCAATTAAGGGGCAATTTAGCGTGGCCAGTCCACCTAACCTGCACATCTTTGGGTTGTGTGGGTGAGACCCACGCAGACAGGGATGGGGGGGGGGGGGGGAACGAGGTGCAAACTCCACACGGCCAGTGACCCAGGGCCGGAATCGAACCCTGGTCCTCCACGACGTGAGGCAGCAGTGCTAACCACTGTGCCACTGTGCCCTAAAAATGGGTATCTTACAGCAAGATGCATATTTACAGCTCACTATGTATAATCCGACAATCCAGTCACATTTTAATATTATAAATCGTGTCTAAAGCACCGATTCATCAACTGAATAACAATATACTCGAGAACATCTGGAAGCTGCCTCAGAGTCACATTCCTCATCCACAACTGAGGGCATTCCTGTCAGACAAATCACAAGGTTACATTTAGTGTTGTTCAAAGCCTTAGTGAAATTAAAACAATTGCTCCAAAATCACTGAGGATTAAATATGTTAAAGCAACGGTGTGTTTTAATTTGTACCAAATAAGACGTTTGTATCCAAAGGTAATATTGGAATACTTAACTTTGCCACTTTCACCAACAATATTTCAAAAATTACAAATTTGTGGATGTTTTCAGTACAAAAGTGAAATTACTGTAATCCTACGTTGAATTCGTGTGGGGAAATTGTAGGCACAAGCCACATCCTCCCACAACGTAGTACGCCGACATGCTGGGCTAATTTGCAATTTTAGATGTAGATATCTATAAATTGTGATTCAGTACATTTTCATCATTAACCTGAGATCGAACCTTTGCTACTTTAAATGGTTCTCAAGTGCTTTTTCCACCACGCGCTATTTAAAACATTGCGCTCTGGTTTCCTTCCTGCCAACAGCAGGACTGCATTAGTCATGAAAACATGGCTCGCTGTCTCTTCTCATTATCTTCTCTTTCTCCGCTGCCTTTGACACGACTGACCATTCCATCCTTTTTGCATGCCTCACCTCTACCATCCAACTTTCATTGGCGAAGCCCTCTGTTTCACTAATACTACTTGCATCAAAATCACATCACCTCCAATGCCCTCATCTTCAGCATTTGCATGACACCTCTAATTAATAGACGCCAGGAGCGGTATTCCAGAAAGGTAGTTGATAAGGAAGACATTAAAGCCAATCCTTACTCAATTTTCTATTTAACAATAGAGTGAAGCGTCGCAGGAATATACCACCTAACTCAACCAACAAACAGCTTCAGGAAGTGCCACTTTATACTCTTTTGAGGACCAATAAAAATAAACCAATTAACCAATAAACAAGTTAACAGCATCTTAAAGGGCACTGTGCAAAAAAAGGAAAACTTGAAAGGAATCTTATAAACTTAAATTAAAATAATGTTGTCATAATATACATCTATATATATATAATGGAGTGCAGTCAAGCAGTGATTGACACACAGGATGACCAGTAAGCACACAGAACACAGCAGCCAATCACCAGACAGGACACGACCACTATAAAGCCAGAGGGCACCAGGTTTCCCGCTCTCTCTGGACCCAGCCTCTGAGACAGTCAGAGTTATTGAGCTAGGCCAGGGGTGGGCAAACTTTTCCGTGCAAGGGCCACATTCAGAAATTCACAATTTTAAAGGGCCGCATAGTATATTAATTAATAGTCCCAGTTGTAACCAATTAGCGTGCGGCATATACCTCAGCGCTTCCCCCAGCGGCATCCTGCCTTTAGCCCTCTTTTTCTCTACTTTTCAAAAATGGCGCTTCACCCGGTTATGATTCTGGGCGCCTCATATAGAACATAGAACAGCACCGAACAGGCCCTTCGGCCCTCGATGTTGTGCTGAGCAATGATCACCCTACTCAAGTCAACGTATCCACCCTATACCAGTAACCCAACAGCCCCCCCATTAACCTTATTAAAAAAAAATTTGGCGGGCCGCATGCGGCCCGCGGGCCGTAGTTTGCCCACCCCTGAGCTATCCAGTGCAAACACCATGTGGTAGCTAGTACGTCTGGTCAGGCTAGTATCAGATCTCCAGTCAAGTCAGCATAGTGTCGGGGCAGCACGGTGGCACAGTGGTTAGCATTGCTGCCTACGGCGCTGAGGACCTGGGTTCGAATCCCGGCCCTGGGTCACTGTCCGTGAGGAGTTTCCACATTCCCCCCGTGTCTGTGTGGGTTTCACCCCCACAACCCAAAGATGTGCAGGTTAGGTGGATTGGCCACTTTAAATTGCCCCTTAATTGGAAAAAATAATTGGGTACTCTAAATTTTCTTTTAAATCAGCATAGTGTCAACCCACAGTTGAACATGCATAATAGTTTAGATGTTAAATAAAATTGTGTTGCATCTCATCAAGTGTTGGAAGTCTGTCACTCGCTACATTGCATCAAGTGCAGTCCACATCGACCCAGATTGCCCAACACATCAAATGTTCCTTGGGCTGATGATGTATTCCAGCCCCTATGGTGGCCACTGGCTGCAAAAGGCCTCAAGTACACTGACATACACCGCATGTTCTCTCTTCAGGAACACCCAGGTGCAAATAACCCCCTCAACCACAAAGTGTCACTTAATATGTGTTTGAATGAAACTCCAATTGATGCCTTCCACCTGAATATAATTAAATACAATCAGTATACAATAAACAACCAGGTTCCATCCATCCTCCATTTCTCAATTTTCATGGGTCGTCTTAAAAATATCCTCAGAATCATGGGTAAACTTTCACATGTTTGCCACTAATACTTAGCTCCACTTCTCTGTTACTTCAGTAATGCCAAGTCACTTTCCAATGAAGTACCTGCCTAAACTATAATTCTTCAACAATACAGAAGCTATGCTCTTCAGTTGGCCTCAGCATCCAAGTTACCACAGCCTTGGCTCCACCCATCTTCCTTACTGCAATATCAGGGCTCGTCAGAAACTCTAACGAACTGCCTAATCCCAATCTGAGTTTTCACCCTGTATTCTATTCCTTACTTTCACCTTTCATCTCCGCAATTCCACCATTGGTTTCAAAGCACGATTCCTCAATAGTGGACTTATCACCTCAATAGTGGACTTTTCTAACATTAGCTCAGCCCCCCTCCCCATTTCCTCTTTCTAATAATGATGTACAAATCTTGTGGCCTTGTGTACACTACCATCGTCCCCACCCTCGCCAAACCCCACTGGTTCCTCAAGACGTAGAGCAATGACTAAGTATCCTCTGTTTTGCTGTCAAATTCCTCCATGATCGTGCACAGTCTCTACCTTATGGTCTCCTTTAATTATATGTCCCTGCACCCATTCTTGGCCCTCTAATACATAGTTAATCCTTTTGCCCTGCACATTCTGCTATGTCATTTCCACCTAGGTTTTCCACTCGGCATTCCCTGCCTACAAAGCCTAACCATTCTCTCGCATGATGCCTTTGTCCCCCCACTGAGCATGTTGCTCCTACCCTTTTCCCCTCGGCATCCACTATTTTTGTCTACCACACGTTGCAAATAGCATTCAAATTTCTCCTCCTGCCATCAGACATAGTTATGAATGTAGTTACTATTGCTGTCATGAAATAATTAATATGGTTTGTAATAGCACTTCAACTGGTCAAAGATGCCATTGTAACATGAAAGTTGATTTCAATGTCCCTGGGTTGGAGAGTTGGAAATGAAGGGCTCCTGTTCTGTACAGCTATCCAGTAATCCTGTGGTGAAGTTGATGGATGTGGGGAACTGTGATACTCTCCACAATTAAATGATATCTTAACTGACAATTACAGCTTAAATTCACAGGTCCGGAGCCTGGATCCAAAGCTCTGGAATTCCATCCGTGAACCTCTCTTCTCCTTTAAGATGCTCCTTAGAACCTACCTCTTCGGCCACTTTTGGTCACCTCACCTAACAGGCGCGATCGAACAGCGACACTGCGCCCCAAAGGCAGCTCACCGCGGCGCAGCGTGTCAACGAAGCTGGAAGACCCCGCTTCCGGGATCTACCCGGCTCACAATGCCTCGCAAGATCTAACACGATCTCACGAGATGTTGCAATGTAAATCCCGCCCATTGTGGGCGAGATCACTTTTTGACAAATCTGCATACTAGTCTCACTTTAATATGCAGTTTCCCGTGGTAAATTAGGCGTTGGAATTTATTCCCTTCACCTTGGAGACCTCAGGCAAGCGCCATTCAGTCCCAGTCTCCACAAACGGGTCTCCCAGGGGATTGGAGGCCCCCCGGTTCATGCCCTTTGGGCAGAGTGACACCCTGGCACTGCTGGTGCCACCTGCGTACCCTAGCAGCGCCACTTGAGTTCCAGCCTGGCACTGCCAAGGGCCAGCTGTCAGAGAAAGTGCCAAGGTGCCAAGCTGACATTTTCTGCACGGTGACGATTGGGCTAGGGGTGCCCTGCTCGGGCGCTGGGGAGTGGTTGGGGTTGATTGGGGGGGCTCCAGAGATCAGGACGCCATTTAAAAATGGTATCCTGATCTCGCGCTACATTGAGGAATTCCGGCGAACGGAGCTCCTCAGTGCACAGAATGAGGTTATGTGTGGCCTCGGACACATGATGCCCGCTGAGGCCCCCTATCTAACCTGGGTGCTGTTTTATGACGTGTTTCTCGCCGTTGTGAGTACCGGAAAACACGCGGCTAAACGCGCTCATTATGGGACTTTGTTCCCATTTAGTTAAATCACGCCAATGATCTCCTTCTGTGGCTATGTGCCAAATTTAGTTTGATAAGGTTCCTTTGAAGGACTTGGGGACATTTTACTGTACATACTGTGCTATGCAAGAGCAAGCTATCTTTCTGAAGCATGGCTCGTCAGGTGAAATAATGGACGGCCCCCACTAATTAATCCAGTGCCTGACATCACAATTTACTAATTATAATAACCTGTACCCTGCAGAACTGGACCAGAGGCTGGGAAGGAAGATTATGCTGGATATCGCTTTTGCGCCTGTGACAGACAGGATGAGCCAAATAGCCTGCCCCTGTGCCGTATCTTTTCCATGTTCCCGATTAAATCATATTACAGCTCGGATTGCACATTTACAAATAGAAGTAAAGGAAAGAAAAGAGGGAGGGGGAAGGGGGGTAGATACACAAGAACTGCAGCATGTTTTTGTTTCAATGAGAAAGGTCAGTTTCTCGTCTCCCGGTGACACTTGTTTATAAGACGGGAAGACACAGCGGGAGGCTTTGCAGGAATATTTGCACACTCATCATTAGAGGAATAAAATCTGACACGAGATTAATGGAACAAAGGAAGAATTAATGAACCAGACAGGAGAACACCGCTGTTCTTTAACTATGAGGATCATGTGACCTGCACTACAGCTTATAACACAGGAGTGCAGCGACTGATCATACCGACCATCCACACGGTTAGTAAATAAATATCCCAGGCACTGGATTAATGCTTCAACATCTCCTTCATTTTTCATCTCATTCTCTAACAGCCAGCCAGTGATATTAAACACCGTTGATCTTGTGATCATTAAAAACGTATTATGTCATTAGATCAGGCATCATCCTGCACAACTTGCCCTTTTTGCTATTTCCTTATTCATCTTCATTTTATAGCATATTGCATTGAACACTGAAAAGAATCCTATTGTAGCTGTGCTGATTATTTCTTCATAAAATTATAACTATTGGGCGGCACGGCAGTGCAGTGGTTAGCACTGCTGCCTCATGCCGCGGAGGACCCGGGTTTGATCCCGGCCCCGTGTCACTGTCGGTGTGGAGTTTGCACATTCTCCCCATGTCTGTGTGGGTCTCACCCCCACAACCCAAAGATATGCAGGGTAGGTGGATTGGCCACGCTAAATTGCCCCTTAATTGGAAATAAAAATGAATTGGGTACTTTAAATTATTTAGAAAACCCCCCCAAAATATAACTATTTTTCTTGATTGGCGTGCAAATTCTATGAATTGACTTCCAGGCACACACATCAGCTGGGTCGAAAAGGATCTCAACCCAAGACCCTGCTAATTCTACAATGCTGGGAAACACCTGACCATGGGTCTGGGTTACCTTTGATTTTTCTCTCCTGGAGGATTGTACCTTGCCACTTAGTACTTTCTCAAAGACATGCTGCTGAGGTTGACACCTGGCAGTGCTGAAGATTAACCCCAGATCTCCTTCAGTTCCCTAACTACCATGTTGGAACATTCAGCGCTCCAATGCATTATCCTAATCCGAACATTCTTCGGTCTGACTTTATGCATCTTTCACGATATTCTGGCGCCTGTTCAGGTACACAGAGGGAGAATTCAGACTGTTTTTCGAGACTTTTGGGAGGAAACCGGAGCATCCGGAGAAAACCCACGCAGACACGGGGAGAACGTGCAGACTCCACACAGACAGTGACCCAAGCCGGGAATCGAACCTGGGACCCAGGCACTGTGAAGCAACAGTGTGGCCCACTGTGCTACCGTGCTGCACATTTGCTCAATAATGCAGCTTCATGCATTCAAAGTCATTTTTTTTTCACAGAAGTAAATTTGAAATCAATAACTGTGAAATTACATAATTTCGCTGCAAGTTATTTTCCCAATAAATTGATTTTCCCGATAAATAATTTCTATTAACACTTAATTTTGACAAACCAGCATTTATGGTGGGCCGAGGGAATTCGGAGTGAGACTGGCCCAGTATAAACTACCATTAATAGGCCTACATTCTTGGAAATTGGCAGCATTGCTGACTAAAAATAATGAGAAAATCTGCCGCAATCCTACTGCGACATAAATATTTGGCATCAAATCAAGGTCATGGTGTCTGTCGTCTTGAACAGATGCATCAATGTTGTGAAGTAAGCTCCCAGGGTGAATGGGGATCAGGGTACTTCTTGTCTGTGGCAATCGCACCGTGTGAGCTGTTCAGGCCTGCTGTGTGGGTTCTGTAGAATGATGTATGCCGTTTCAGTTGATTAGGAGATGGAAGTGGCTCTTTGCTGAAGAATGCAGCAGGACTTCACGACAAACTCCGATTTTCGGACTGGGGAATGAAATAATATGAACCACACATTCCATATGCATGGGCTGCCACATCAGATACTCCACTATAGCACAATTACATGTGGTGGCTATTAACTTCCTATACTGTAAAATGTAACAAGGTCAGGGGCATGAGTCACCCACTGCACAACATTTACATTTACAAATACAATATTCCTTCTAAAAATATTCTTTCCAAATGTGGATGAGAAACAATGAAATTCAGCTGTTTAATGATCTCTTCGCACCGTTAGTATTTTACATTTCACTGGGCCTGTCACAAAATTGTTGCATGGCTGTACTTCAGATTGACTTTTCTTTTAAAGTCCTAAATTTTCTTCCAAGCCCGACGCTTTCCATGCATAGGTATTTATCAGGACAGGCAATTCAGCCTCGACTCTTCCTTATGGTTTGGAGTGTTGTTGCCTCATTATGGGGCGGCAGGCTGCCGCATTTAATGAGATCAATAGGTCTGCTTCAGACCATGAACCTCATCTGTTGAATTTGTGCACTGTTTCATTCACTGTCCTGAAGAGAAGATGAAAGAGCACTTGCCCCTAAAGGGACCAAGCTCTCCACTGTGTGCTGGATGTAATCACTGACCATCAAGGGAGAACATTTGGGCAAACTATAATTATTGGTGCTGCCCATTTTAAGCATCATCCTGCAGTAGTATACGTAACAAACTATTTTCTGGATTAAATTAGTGAAGTACCAAGAGGGGCAATTTAGTTTGAGATTATTCAAAGGCATCATTCATTGTAACATGAGATCCCAATCTCAATTGTTAATTAAAAAGGGCACAGTCAATATGTTGAAGAGCTGGATCTGTCAATATATTTGTATAAAGGATGTCAATCATTGGTCACCTGTGAGATTTTGTTCAGTCAAAACACCACAGAACCTGTGCCTCCCATCACTACCACTATTCTCTCTCTTCATACAAGCATTTGTTCAGCTGATCCAATTCACATCATCGCACAAAAATCAGTCCTCATTACCAGCTACTTAAAATGCATATTCTAATTCAAAATGCATGGACACACAAAGTATATGGCTGCAATGCTGCTTTCTATATTTAAATTGCCTCATGTGCCCAGCTATTCTGGAACTACCCTGCTGGGCACAAATTCATCATCGACTGGAAGAAATGAGAGCAGTTTATGTCGTTCCCCTTCGCTGCTTTTTGTTCATTTTCTTTTTAGCTGTAATGCAATTCACAGGAGACAGACTACACAGTTCACACTCTGTGCTGGAGCCCCAGCAGGGGTTCTACAATAACTTGCATTGCTAGGTGGCAGCTGATGGCCATTGCATCAGGGTACTCACTCAGTACCTTTGTACCAAAGTTAGTCTTTCAATAGCTCTGCCCCATCACAGATGGGCAGGTGTGAACTACAACGTCAAATGTATGGTCTAACACAGCAGTACGTCTCCTGATCAAAGACAATGAAAAGAGTGTCATTACCTACACAGATTGAACATGAAGGAAGGCTACTGGCAACGATCATTTTAAAAGACGGCACGCTCCCAAGATGCCGCTGACATTTGCTATCCAATTAACATTTACAAGCAGAACAACCTTCACCACTCCACCAAAATCCTCAAAACACATGGCAAGTAACGGAGTTTGTAGATAGAGGAATGTGTCCTCAAGGTACCTTTCGTTATACAATAAACTATCCGAGACAAAATGAAAGCTGAATTTGAAGGCATGTTTGGAAGATGGATAGAAGAGGTCAGAGTCTGGCTGTTGTTGGTTCCTGTCGATGATGAATGACTAGAAAATTCCAGCCAAAGTAATTCAAGTAAATTAAAGATGATCAACTTCACACTATGCAAATTGCTGTTGCCACAGGCAATGCGCTACACAATTCATCTAAATTTAACTATGAACATCTTAATTCAACTCTCCAAAGTCTTCACTTCTCTTGTGCATGTCACTCTGGAGCATATCTCATTTTGCTGAGCGGCGCATCAGTAAAGCAGGCTCAGTTCAGCTATTTGTCTGAAGGGGCAGTCTTCAGCACAGAGCCTAAAAGGTTTCTAGACAAATCTCAGAGGTTTAGCACCGACTATCACAGCAACAAGCCCAGTCTCCGTCAGACACAGGATACATCATTGGTTACATGCAGCCCTGAATTTCTTTGATGCTCTCTGAAAAAATACTGAACAATCTCCTTCATCAGTCTGCAATGGCAACCTGCTTTCCTTCTGTTTCTTTTGCATGCTAGGCTTTATTATATTTTCTTTCTCCTTTAACTCTGTTAAACATGAGATTTTCTCATTAAGCTGTCTGGTTATTTGTGCTCATGCCATGTAATATAGAGCTACAACATGGAAACAGGCTATTCAAGGCATCCATCTGCGTTGATTTTCATTTTCCATCAGACCATGATTCCTAATCTCAGATGGCTGCCCTGTTCCCATACCCCTTTATTTCTCCATTCCGAAGACTGTCCATCTTATTGTGCTGCATTTCACAGCCTCACAACCCTCAGATGAAAAAATGTTTCCCTTGGCATTCGTCCTAAATCACTGATATTTAATCAGCGAAGTTCAAAATCTTATGCCAAATCCCTCTATCAATGGAAACAGTCCATTGCTATCAATTGTGTCCCTTCTCTTCATAGTTGGAAAAAGCCTCTATAAACGCACCTCATAATCTCCACTGTTATCATGAAAATAACCTTGATTCTTTCCATATTTCTTCATATTTCCTCATAACAGACAGCATATTGCATCCTCTCTTTATTGTCTCGACAACTTTCCTGCAGTGTGGAGCCCAAAATTACACACAATACTCCAACTGTCATCTTAATAAGGTTTTACATGGATTCACCAATTCACGGCATTTATATTCCGTACCGATTGCGATAAACCCGTATTCGATTAGTCGTTTTTATGACCTTACCACTTGACCAATGTTCCTCTGTTAGTTTCTCTGCTGTTTGGCCTTTCACATCTTTTGTTCTCTCTGGGGACTGCCATTAGCACTTTGCCCCTTGGTTTCTGTCACCATTAGCACCCAGTTTCCCTGGGTTTCTGTGGCTATGACTCATCTTTCTCTGTCTGTTAGCTTTGATAAAGAGTCATCGGACTCGAAACGTGAGCTCTTTTCTCTCCCTACAGATGCTGCCAGACCTGCTGAGATTTTCCAGCATTTTCTCTTGCGTTTCAGATTCCAGCATCCGCAGTAATTTGCTTTTATCCAGTGAAAGACTGAGAATAGCGGAACAGCTTTTAATTATAATACCGGTGCATCATGGAGGGCACCAGGGTTAGTCAGGCAAGTCCAGTGGTGCGAGGGCTGAGGAAAGAAGAGTGGGGCTTGTTGCAAAGGCGGCAACTTTAACATTCATTAGTCAACATTAATGACACATTTTATGTTAGACAGAAAAATAACAGATTTGAGACAATCTAAAGTTCTTGAAGGTCTAAAGCAGAAATCTACACATAACATACACACACAGTGATAATAATGGCCAGATTTTCAAAACCCTTCAGCTTCAGAATCTATTTATTGAAATGTACAAATCCACCGTACTTGTAATTAACTTGTCGAGTTAATGTCAAGCTTAACATAGTACACTATAAAACAAATGCTTTTTATCATCAAAATGCCATGGTGAAACGAAAAGGACATTGTATTCATAGCCATCAATTATAAACCATTTTCATTCTTCACAATGACAAATAAGGTTAGTAATTAATAGAAAACCTGTTGCAGTTTAGTTACTTTCCGGAGAGTATTTTCTTCGCCAATAAAACACTTTTCTTTCAACTGCAGCCAAAGTCCAAGTCTTAATTCTAAACAAATAGTGAAATATTTTAAACTTGTAATGTAGTGACTTAGTATGTAGTCTACATATAAAGTACATAGCCTAGAAGAAACAGGGTGAGCAAAGGCCCAACATCTTCTCTTCGAGGTGAAGTGTAGGTGCAATAAGCCCGTGTACCCTGGATAGCTAGTAATATTCAGAACTGGATAAGAAAGAGAAGAGAGGTACAAAGTGAGAAAATCACCAGAGGCCTTAATGAAGTATGGAAAATGCAGGGGGGAACTAAGGACACAATTAGGAGAGCAAAGACGAGGCATGAAAAAGCATTGGTGGGTAGGATTAGGGAGAATCCCAAAATATTCAGTAAGTATATTAAGGGAAAGAGGATAACCAGGAAAAGAGTAGGGCCCATTAGGGACCAAGGGAGAAATCTGTGCCTGGAGCTGGAGGACATTGATAGAGTGTTAAACGAGTATGTCTCATCTGTCTTCACTCGGGAGAAGGAGGATTTAGGTACAGAATTTCAGGGAGAGGAACTGTGAGGTTCACAAGTTCAGAAATTCATAAGATATAGGAGCAGAATTAGGCCATTCGGCCCATTGAGTCTGCTCCGCCATTCTATCATGGCTGATATGTTCCTCATCTGCTACCTACAATGTTACATGATGGGGAAAGGCTGGCTTTGATCTGGGGTGGGCAGAATAAGAGGTCTTACAACAGCAGGTTAAAGTCCAACAGGTTTATTTCGAATCACTAGCTTTTGGAGCACAGCTCCTTCATAAGGTGAGTGAAGAGGTGGGTCCACAACCACATATATAGACAGAGTCAATGATGCAAGATGATACTTTGAATGCGAGTTTTTGAAGATAAGGCTTTACAGGTCCAGATGGAGCTACTGGAGAGAGGGATATTCACAGTTTAAAGAGGTGTGAATTGTCTCAAGCCAGGACAGCTGGTAGGATTTTGCCTCAAGCCCAGGCTAGATGGTTGGGGGGGGGGGGGGCTTAATGTAATGAGACATGAATCCAAGATCCTGGTTGAGGCTGTACTCATGTGTGTGGAGCTTGGCCGTCAGTCTCTGCTCAGTGACTCTGCGTTGTAAGGCCGCCTGGGAGAATGCTTACCCAAAGATCATAGGCTGAATGCCCTTGACTGCTGAAGTGTTCCCCGACTAAAAGGGAACATTCCTGCCTGGTGATTGTCGTGCGATATCTGTTCATCCGTTGTCGCAGCATCTGCATGGTCTCGCCAATGTACCACACCTCGGGACATCCCTTCCTGCAGCATATGAGGTCGCCAACGTTGGCCGAGTTGCACGAGTATGTGCCACGTACCTGGTGAATGGTCTTCTCATGTGTAATGGAGGAATCCATATTGATAATCTGGCACGTCTTACAGAGGTTGCCATGGAAGGGTTGTGTGGTGCGTGTGCACAGTGGTTGCTGTTCTCCTGAAGGCTGGAAGATCAACAGACATGAGTGACAATCCGCCAGGCAGAAATGTTCCCTTTTAGTCAAGGAACATTTCAGCAGTCAAGGGCATTCAGCCTCTGATCTTCGGATATTCATTCTCGAAGGCGGCCTTACAACGCAGAGTCGCTGAGCAGAGACTGACAGCCAAGCTCCACACACATGAGTACAGCCTCAACCAGGATCTTGGATTCATGTCTCATTACATTAAGCTCCTCCCCCCCCCTCAACCATCTGGCCTGGGCTTGAGGCAAAATCCTACCATCTGCCCTGGCTTGAGACAGTTCATACCTCTTTAAGCTTTGAATATCCCTCTCTCCAGTTGCTCCATCTGGACCTGTAAAGACTTAATTACCTGCAAAGACTTGCATTCAAAGTATCATCTTCCATCATTGACTTTGTCTATATATGTGGTTGTGGAACTCACCTCTTCACTCACCTGGTGAAGGAACTGCGTTCCGAAAGCTAGTGATTCAAAACAAACATATTGGACTTCAACCTGGTGTTGTAAGACCTCTTACAGTACAATGTTACAGACCAAGAGCTGGATTGCGAAATCTGCTCCCTCGCACACATGACCTAGGAGCGGAAGTAGGCAATTTAGCCTCCCAAGCCTAATACCCTCAATACAATAATGGCTGATCCCATCCTGGCCTCGACTCCACCGTCCTGCCCATTCTCCATAATCCTTCAACCCATTACCAATTAAAAATGTCTAACTCCTCCTTAATGTACTCACAGTCCCTGCATCGACTGCATTCTAGTGTAGCAAATTCCACAGATTCACAACCCTTTGGGAGAAGTAGTTTTTCCTCAAATCTTTTTAAAATTTTCTTTTATTCTAAGATTATGACCTCTCGTTTTAGAATGCCCAACAAGAGGAAGCATCAGTTCCACGTCTACTTTAGCCATACATTTTAGCATCCTGTATACCTCAATTAGATCTCCCCTCATTCTTCTAAACTCTAGAGAGTACAGGCCTAAACTATTCAATCTCTCCTCCTACGACAAGCCCCTCATCTCTGGAATCAATCTAATGAACCTCCTTTGAACTGCCTTCAATGCCACTACATCGTTCCTCAAATAAGGGGACCAAAACTGTGTACAATACTCCAGGTGTGATCTCACCAATGCCTTGTGTTATTGCTACAACACTTCCTTACCTTTATACTCAATTCCTTTTGCTATAAATGCCAACATTCCATTTGCTTTCCTTATTATCTGCTGCACCTGCACGCTCGTTTTCTGTGACTCATGCACCGAGGATACCCAGATCCCTCTGCATCGGAGCACCCCAAAGTCTCCCCATTTAGATAATAACTTGCTTTTCCATTTTTTCGACCAAAATGCATGACCTCACACTTATCCACATTAAACTCCATGTGCCACATTTTGGCCACTCTCCTAACCTATCTAGTATCCATTTGTATAAGGTTCTTATTTCCTCATTGTCATTTGTGAGGTTCTTATTTCCTGACTGAACAGTTTAACACAGGGAATGAGGAGGTTTTAATAAGGCACGGGGAGTCCACAGCGAGTTGCAGTAAAGACATTTATTTAACAACAGTATTATCTACACAAGGCCCGGTTACATTTCACCAGGTCCCCTCTCCACTGGCCAACCTTTTATATCAGTACTGATAAGCTCGCACTCCCAATGCACAAGGGAAATAATCATCCCCACCCGGATGTGCATAGTGCAGTTTACTACATTTCTCGATGAAGAGAAGACAGTGAAGACAGAAAAGTCGAGGATAGGAAGAGGGCAGAACCGGTGCAGCACCTGCAGCAGCGAGCAACGAAAAAAAGCATTTTGGTTCCGATAGGACGCTATGGAAAGGATGAGCAGGATCAGTCGGCATGCTCCCTGTCAATGATTATGTCTGGTCTGACACCCTCACCTATCACACAGAAGCAACAGCCAAAAGCGGGGGATGGTACACGGCATGCGGACGGCATCTGACTCATTGACCCAAAGTCTGAACCGCCGCAGTATTCCTTCCAAGCCACAGAGGGATCATGTAGGGAGCAGCACCTGACAACGTCCAGCGCCATGTCCCGTATCTCCCGAACGGCCCTTACAGTGTTAACTTGGCAAAAATTGAACTGCAGCGTGTACTGAACTGTCAGGGAAATGTCAACCTGACGCTCTTCCTGTACTTCTCTCATAGCCACATAAAGTCGTATTGTTCCTCACACACCAGCACAGAGCCAGCATTCCCGTTCAGAGCACGGCGGACAACTCAATGGCAATGGAGTCTTCAATATGCAAATCAGTCAGTTAATAACGCTCTGCAAAACTCTCAAATGTGGGTCATCACATCCGTGCACCAGTTGCCAGTGCCCACAGCGCATAACCCATTAGTATCTCTTTTTGCAAAACTTTCAGCCACGCAGTAACTGTCAGCTCTCTGTGTGAATGCCATTGTTGTGCTTCCCACAGACCAATCAGTCACGGAACGTGTCTGTCAATACAGTGCCACACACAACTGCGGCGATGTTCCAAAAGTCCAGCTACAAACTTGATAACGGACAATGGTGACCACTACACTACATTGAACCAGTATTGCAAAACGATGATAGATGGAGATGGACCGTAGCGTTACGTCATCATCACAATAAGGCGATCAGATTATATTGCATCCGGTAAGGCCGGATACATAAGGCGCCGCAACACATCAAATGGACACGTTCTACAGGCCGGCAGCAAAACCATGGTCGGCGCTCGTTTTTTATGTCACTACTGGCTCCGAGAAAGCACTGCAGACACTCTGCGCACTGACTCCAGAAGTCCATACCAGGGTCAAAAACTATCCAAACGACCGAACAGCAGTGACATAAACCAATGAACTCCGTACCTAAGTATAAAAATAACTTTTCAGGGTGGTGGTTCAGCCAGACAGGCTCCACGTTGACAGCTCCAGCCTGTTTAATAAGGCACGGGAGTTCGCAGCAAGTTGTACTAAAGATATTTATTTAACAACAGTATTATCTACACGGGGCCCAGCTACACCTCACCGGATCCTCTCTCCTTTCTGTTGGGCTCCACACTGGTCGACCTTTTATATCAGTGCTGATAAGTGATCCTGCCCCTAATGGGGGGAGCTTGCATTCCCAATGAGCACAGGGAATTAATCATCCCCAGCCAGATGTGCCCCATGTAAGGTATTCCAGAGGTACTGCACTGCTGCCTCACAGCTCCAGGGACCTCAGTTTAATTCCAGCCTTGTCTGACTGGAGTTTGTATGTTCTCTCCGTGTCTGTGTGGGTTTCCTCCCGCAGTCCAATGATGTGCAGGTTAAGTGAATTGGCCATGCCAAATTGTCCCTTTATGTCTAGGCATATGCAAGTTAGGTTATGGGGTGACGGGGATAGGGTGAGGTGGGCAGAGGAGTGGATCTAGGTAGAATGCTATTTCGGAGGGTCGATGCAGACCCGATTGGCTAAATGGCCTCCTTCTGCACTGCAGGGATTCTATGTTTTTTTTGTTATAAATTTAGAGTACCCAATTATTTTTTTTCCAATTTAGGGGCAATTTAGCATGGCCAATCCACCTACCCTGCACATCTTTGGATTGTGAGGGTGAAACCCACGCAGACACGGGGAGAATGTACAAACTCCACATGGACAATGTCCCGGGGCCGGTATCGAACCCGGGTCCTCGGCGCCGTGAGGCAAAAATGCTATCCACTGCGCCGCCTTGCTGACCAACAGGGAAAACAACTGAAAAAACTACACCTCTTCCAAGTTGGAGATTTCCACTATGGGGAATGAAGAAAGTAAAGCAAGGGAAACCATGAAAATCTGGACATAGGAGAAATTAGGGCTTAATCAGCGAGTGCCGAAAGTTATTTTATTTCAGAGGCTCAGAAGGTCAGAGCAGGTATCCATGTTTTCAGTTTTAGCATGAGTAATTTACTCTGAAGTTTTAGCCGACCACTTTCTCTCATGTACTCAGTTCGTGCACGCGTGCAGTGCCGAACCTTTCTTGCCGCCTCTTCAAACTTTGAAGAATTACCTTTGGAACATCAAACGAGAGAAACAACAATGGCTTCTCTAAGCATTCTGTGATTCAAAATGATGAGAGTTGGAAACGGGCAGCCTACCCTCAGTACCTCCAAGTAAGAGGCTGCAGTGTGGCTAGAATCACATTTATCTGATGGGCATGGGATTGGAATGACAAATCAGCCAAATTCCATAGTATGCCGAGGAACAGCCCAGGGAAGACAGTTGAATCAGCTCTATATAATGCATGTGAGCAGTGCAACAGCAGAGTACACGTATGGGCTAGAGCAAAGCAAATTTCTCAACAAATACTCGCCTATGGAAATTATTGTAATGCTGATGGTTGATTGACTCCAGCCCTTGACAGTCACACACCGGCACATGGGAACCATGGCTCTGCCCCCCTGCCAGCCTGACAGTGCCACCCAGGCACCTTGGCAGTGCTAAGGTGCCAACCTGGCTGTGCCAAGGTGACCAGGTGCCAGAGGGAGAGCCAGGTTGCCACCCTGCTCTACCCCTGGCCACCCAGGGGTCTCCAATGGTCTGGGAGACCCCCCAGGTTCCCTCGCACCTGGTCCATGTTTGTGTGCTCTCACTGGGGAGCCGATTAGATCACCAGGGGGCTGTTAGATCGTGCTTCCATCTCGCTAATAATGGGAGATTGCCTTTAATTGGCCTCCCGCCGTATCTCAGTGAGATCTGGATCCCGCAAACGGGACTGGGTCGGTTAGATTGCGAACTGCTTGGTGCCCGACACGGTTCACAACTTGGGCCTCTGCCGCAATGTAACCAGCCCGCATGGACCCTCGGTGAGTGCAAATCAGCCATTAAATCACGCCCAATATTTAAAGGAGAAATGTACAAACTGAATTTCAGATTGATTAGGATCAATCGCTTTTCTATTTATTATAGTGATTTCACGTTTGAAAATCAGGGATTGATATTCAGAATTTCACATAGACCTTCCACAGCAGAATTATTTGTTTGAAAGTTTCGCCCTATAATTTTAAACTCAGTGCTCCAGCATTGTCGTCAGTATGGCCTGTAAATCGCATAGTTTCAAAATAATCCCTGACTATTTTCAGTACATTTCCATGTGTAAACATGCAGTGTTAAGGCCTTATATGTCGAATTATGAAAATGAGTCACTATTTCATTTCTTCTCACAGAAATATTTTAACTGAATTCTCAAAAGGGCAGATTCATATCTATATTTTATGAGGGCACTAAAGGGTTTTGATTGCATGCTGTATATGAAAGCAGTTTATTGATCGATCCTGGGTTTCCTGATATCACTGTGCCTTTGTGAGAATCACTGCAGGTGAAGAGGTTCTGGCAATTTGCTTTTGATTAATGCAGATTGGCTGGTTCTACGGTTGATGGAAGTGTTAATTTTTGATTAATGTTGTTGTCCTTCATTGTCAGTTCGATGGACTTCTATGCTGGGGTGAGCATACAAGACTTGGCTCCAGCTTGCATAGAGCTCCCTATTTCCACCTCCGAGGTCAAACAGCACCCCACCCTGCCCAAAATATGCACCAACTCCACATTCCGCCTACCCTCAATAACCTTTGACTGCCTTGTCGGTCAAGAATCTATCTACCTCTGCCTTAACAATGGACCCTGCCCCTACCTCCTCTGGGAAAGGGAGTTCCAAAGTTTCACAATCCTCGGAGAGAAAAGGAATTGTTCTCACCTCCATCTTAAATGGGAGAACCCTTATTTTTAAACTGTGTCCTATGGTTCTAGATCCAACCTTCTGTGGATGTTCAAACCTGTAAATACTTGCTTTAAATAAACAGTAATTGTTTGGGGAAATTACAGACTAGAGCGGCTTATTTTGGGAGAGCAGAAAATTCCCAAAACCCCATCTAGACGCAGACCACCCGACAAACCATACATCTCCTTGCAGCTAAGTAGCAAGAGTTGTGTAACCTGTTCAATTGCAGGTCTCTCATTTTCCAGCAAACACCGAAAAATGAGGATAGCGGAGCCCATCCGGCCATTGTCCCTTCAGGAATTCTCCGCTAAGAAGGGATTAAACTGAGGATTTTATATGGAGCACTAAGCTGTGACATGTAATCTTGTAACCAAGTATGGAATTGTCTGCAGTGTGGTGGATGATTGGTTAAAGGTGACTGGTCTGAGATGACATTTGGTCCCATATCACATTGCGCATCACTCTGATAGGCGAGATTGCTTCAGCAAGTGATAATCTATCCCCGTGTTACGGGCGAGATTCTCCGCAAATGCAGAGAATCGTAAAGGCTGCCGTGGGACAGGCCGTGACCCACGGCATCCGTCATACCCACTTCAGGGGCCGATTTTCCCCCCCGGGCGGGGCTAGGAGTGCGGCCCTGTGCGACACGGCGGCGCGGCCTTGACGACGGTCGTCAAGGCCGCACGTCAAGCGTCACGCCGGCTGACATGGCCGATGATGTCGGCCGCGCATGCGCAGGTTGGACAACGCCAACCCGCGCATGCGCAGTTGCCGTCTTTTCCCTCAGCCGCCCCGCAAGACGTGGCGGCTTGATATTGCGGAGCGGCGGAGGGAAAAGAGTGCGTCCGTTACGGACGGACGGCCCCCTTGGCACGGCTGTGGTACTGCCATGCCAATCGGGCCCCCAGATGCCCCAAATGGGCATCTGGTGCCCGTTTCACGACGGCAGCGAGCAGGTGTGTTTGCTGCTGTGTTGAAACGGGCGTGAAGGCCCGGCCGCTCGGCCCATCGGCCTCGGAGAATCGCCGCTCGCCATAAAAATCGGTGATTCGTGGCGTGGGTCGGGCGTGGGGGGGGGGGGGGGGGGGGGAGAATAGCGGGAGGGCATGTAAAATGTTGGGAGGCCCTCCCGCTATTCTCCCACCCGGCGTGGGGGGCGGAGAATCGCGCCGTGTTGTTTTAAATCGAAGGTGAATTTCTTTCCTGGATAATGTCTCGTTATATTTTCTCAGAGCGCACAGGCTGATTGTCCCCAGTGCCCCAACACTGTCGTTCTTTCTGGAGGTAGAGGCACAATTTAAATCTCCACTGCACCCTTCATAAACTTTCAATTTAACATTACGTTGTAAGTTTTCATTGCATCCTGTCTATCTACCTGTTTTTGTTCTCCTTACCAAAACGTTTCGCCTCTCTTCAATTTGTCTTTCTTTATCCTCTTCTTGCTTTCTTCACTTAGTACCTTTCACTGAGTGTTTTTGATTCAATTAGGCTAATTCAATTCATTACAATGGTGGTCATTAGACTTGAATGAGTTGATCATATCGGCATTCACTTGCTGTCTCTTTCTCCCACTCACATCAATGACCTAATTTAAACTACTGGCTCTCCCAATGGCTCGGCTACGTTTGAGCAGCAGATGTGCAGAACATCAAAGCACCTGGCTGGATGCCTGTTGTGTATTGATTTAACTCATTTCAACCAGCGCGGTGAGAGAGGCATTGGAACGAATCTCAATGTCCCTGAATTCGGGAAAGCAAAAACCTATCTGGATTAACACTCCTGGTTGCAAAGAATGGGCTCCCATTACACATGTTGCCATCACTTTGGAAGTAATTCCCCTCTGGCCTCCCAACACTCATAGCTCACACAAAGAATGGTGGCCACTGTGATTTGGTATTACGGAGGTTCCTGTACTCCAGTAAATGGTTCATATCAGCGTTAAGTTAATTTTTAAAATCCCATCCTTAAAGTTACAAAGCCAATGGCAGAGTGGCCCCCAACCTCAGAGATGTAACTTGCCTTTCTTTCCTCTTAGGTTTAGCTGCCTCCCCCCCCCCCCCCCCCCCCCCCACTCCCCCACCCCACCCCCACCTCCCCCTCCCGGTCTCCCTCTCCCTCTGATGCTTTGGCGACTTTCCCCTGATTCTCGGCTACCTGGCTATTTTTCCGCTTGTTCGTTGGCCACAAACAGGTCCCGGAACAATTGCGTAAATGGCTCCCACGTTCTGTGGAAGCTGTCGTCTGACCTTCGGTTGGTGAGTTTGATTTTCTCCATTTGGAGAGATTCCGAGAGGTCGAACAGCCAGTCTGCAGCTTTGGGTGGTGCTGCTTCTTTGGCATGTTTGGGTGTGCCCTTCTCTTCTATATATGTATACAGTAGTCCCCCGTTATACCGCGCTCTGCAATACCGCGGTTCGTGATATACGGCGGGGGGGCTTATGGACCCCAACTGTCAGCTTCCCTCTCTGGATCAAAGTGAGCGGCTGCTGAAATTGACACTGCCGGCTGATTGGAGGGAGAGAGCAGCCGGCAGTGTCAATTTCAGTGGCCGGCTCACTTTTATCCGGAGAGGGAAGCTGCTCTCTCACTGAAACAATCAGCCGGCCGCTGAAATTGACACTGCCGGCTGCTCTCTCCCTCCAACCCAACTTTTAAGTTTTAATGTTTCTGATTGGAGGGAGAGAGCAGCCCGCAGTGTCAACTTCAGCGGCCGGCTGATTGTTTCAGTGAGAGAGCAGCTTCCCTCTCCGGATCAAAGTGAGCCGGCCGCTGAAATTGACACTGCCGGCTGCTCTCTCCCTCCAATCCAACTTATAAGTTTTAATGTTTCTGATTGGAGGGAGAGAGCAGAGAACACAGGAGGAGGTCATACGGGCCTCTGGAAGACCAGCATGGTCTCACATCGCCCCTCCCCTCTGTAGCCCTGTATTCTAAAATTAACCCACATCGTGGATATCCGCGGCTCGGATGCAACGCGGGTGGCTGTCTTGGACCCCAACACCTGCGTTATAAAGGGGGACTACTGTATATATATATATATATGTATCTTATCCTGTGTACATAACGGTAAGTATACTTTGTTCAAAAACCCAATAAAAAACATTTATTAAAAAAAAGAGATGTAACTTGGCGTGGAAGTGGCTGGTGGAAGGATAAGGAACAGTAAAGCAATACAAATCAACATTTTAAAAATAGATGCCCTCTACAATGGAAATACAGGTGAAACAGAGAGGTTGCAATTCCCATTTAGCATTCAAGGGATTAAAAATTTTGCAAAAAAAATTGAAGAAGTTTGACTTCTTTGCCCCAATTATCCTCACTGCCTTTAGGATAGGGAAGGAATAATCAGCCAGCGTGTCCATCTCCTGATAGCTTTCCAGGCTCTAACATTGAAAATGCAGCAATATTGGAAGTGAAGCCAGGACAGGTCATGACTACGATTTTCCCTCAAGTCAAATGATCTGCTGATGCCCCATGCAGTGGCAATAAGAAAATCCCATGGCAGCACGGTAGCACAACTGATGAGCACTGTGGCCTCACAGCGCCAGGTATCCCAGGTTCGATTCCCTGCTGGGTCACTGTCTGTGCGGAGTCTGCACATTCTCCCCGTGTCTGCGTGGATTTCCTCCTTGTGCTCCAGTTTCCTCCCACAGTCCAAAGGCATACAGGGTTAGGTGGATTGGCCATGATAACTTGCCCTTCGTGACCAAAAAGGTTAGATGGGGTTATTGGTTTATGGGGATAGGGTGGAAATGAGGACGTAAATGGGTCAGTGCAGACTCGATGGGCCAAATGGCCTTCTTCTGCACTGTACGTTCTATGTTCTGTGTTCTAAACCACAGGAGCCCAGTGCTATCTCAGAGTTAAATTTAGCCGCATTGCGAATAGTCCAAACCATTACCAACCATGAGGATTCACCAAAATCTGCCTGAAAAAAATATCTTTTAAAGTCTTCAAAGAGAGCGACACTGAAAAGCCGACTCATTCACTGCCATGTTTGAAGATGCAGAGCAGAATGTTCTGGAAAATCTTTTTTGCAAGCTCAGACTTCCCAAAAAGTAAAAAAAAACATTTTCACATGATCCACTTTTAAAGAAATATATGAATCTGCAAGGTTGATAATTGGCCACACGGACTGAGCATTTTTGACATCAACTATCATTCTTTTAAGTCTGTTATGCCACTATATTTGGTTACTTTGACAAATTTAGCTGCACGAGCACATTCTGAATTGAATTCTCTCCAGTAACTCAACATAGTACCGCAGAAACCTTAATACAGTATTGCTCAGAATTCTCAACTCACAATATATGTTATTTGCTTTGTTCTAAATATGTATCACAAAGCAATAAAGTTTTGTTTAAAATGATCCTCAAAGCAGGATTTAACTTAGCTTTTGAACTTTAATCCTTTCCAGATCTCAGGACAGTAATGAATTTATAACATAATTTTGATTCTAGGATTTCTCTTGGCACTTGATCTGCATTGAGATAACAATGAGGAATGCCCTGAGCCAAGTATTTCTAAGTCTTCACAATTGTCTCCCTCCCTGCTGGTAGCTGTCAAGATCTTCTCATGTAAACCTTGCCTCATAGAATTTACAGTGCAGAAGGAGGCCATTCGGCCCATCGAGTCTGTGCTGACCCTTGGAAAGAGCACCCTACTTAAGCCCACACCTCCACCCTATTCCCATAACCCAGTAACCCCACCTAACCTTTTTTTGGACACCAAGGGCAATTTAGCATGGCCAATCCACCTAACGTGCACATCTTTGGACTGTGGGAGGAGACCCACGCAGACACGGGGAGGATGTGCAGGCGCCACACGGACAGTGACCCAAGCCGGGAATCGTACCTGGGACCCTGGAGCTGTGAAACAACTGTGCTAACCACTGTGCCACCGTGAGTACATACCGCCTGATCAGAGTCCATCGCTGACTGTAAATTTGTCTCGCTTACATTATCATGGAGGGTTATCTACTACTTCTTGAATTAGTTGCTGCTGTTCAAAACTTTTGTTTTAACAATTCTTCCCTCAGGTTCTTGAAAACTGGTAAAGTGTTAAATTTGGGATGTTAAAGAACACAATTATGTGGAGTAAACATACTAAAATGTTCAAAGGGTTGACGTTTTATATGCTATGGTACTAAAGAATTCAGAGGTAAATAACTATATTCAACAAATTGTTATATTCTTGTTCCTGTCCACCACTGTGAAATTCATACATCTCTGTGAACATTTTGCCTGAATGTTGTGGCAGGATAGTAATCTCCACCCTCCAGCTCTGAACAGATTAGACAAAAAGAAGTCCACTTCTTGTATGAAAACAAGAAACGAACATACCGCCTGCATTCGCCATCCAATGGCAGTTCCAACAATATATTAATGATTCGGACACAAAGTGCTTTAGCAGGGCCGGCTCAAGGTACCAGCAACTCGGGCAGTCGCCCGGGACGCCATGTGCTAGGGGGCGCCATCAGTACTGAGGTTGTAAGATTCTAAGGACGATCTGCGCATTTGCAACATGTTGCCTCCGCTTGATGGCAGCTACGCATGCTCAGTAGCTGCCCACGCGCAGCCCGGAGTCACGTGGGGTGCTCCTTCAGCCCCGGCCCCGGCCCCTGTGCGGCCGCCATGTTGAATGGCCTCGGCCGCCTGCCGGTCTGGTTCAGCCGCTGGCGGCTGCTCAGTGTCTATGTGAGGCAGTGGCTGCACGGAGGGTCCTCGGCGGGAGGAGGGCCGCAGAGGGGAGCAGGAAAAGGCTATCCGCAGCGGGGAAAGGTGATGGAGCGCAGAGCTGGAGGCCTTTAAAATTGGCACTTGTAAGGGCGCCGAAGTTCAGCTTGCCCGGGGCGCCAGCAACCCTAGGGCCGCTGCTGTGCTTTAGGATATCCTAAAGTTATCAAAATTGCTAAATAACCAGAAGTTCTTTTTTAATAAAAGATTACTGCCTATAAAGTTTGAAGTATATCACAGAAAACCGCTGGGAAGTTGCTGATTGAGGTCATTTCCACACACCAATCATTATAATGAGCAAAATGCAGATCTAAGAACACATTGCAGAATTCCCTTGTTTCAAATATGGTAAACAGCATCATCATCTTCCAAAACTAAACACTGTCAATAGTTTGTTGTTCTATTATGCAGCACTGAACAAAATTTGATTCCGCATATTCTGACGAAAAGGCCACAGATCTGAGACTCTAACTCTGTTCCTCTCTCCATAGGTGCTGTCAAACCCGCCAAGTGTCTCTAGTGTTTTCGGACCTTATTTCTAATTCCTATTATCCACAGTATTTTGCCTTTTCTCAAGTGCACAAGTGCCGAGCTAGTGGTGCCCAGGAGAGAAGCTAGACAGCCACTTTCATAGATTTGGGGGTCATGTAATTATCTAGGACTTATCTTACAACAATTGATTTAAGAGGTCAAATCAACATCATCATCTCAAGGACAATTAAGAGGGGGGGCGGGTCATAAATATTGGCTTTTCCAGCACCACCCACATCCCATGAATGAAAGACAGTGGACAATTTTACTCCTGTGCATTTTCACATTTGTAATAGATAACAGATTCTTCCTTTTCCAAGCAAGCCCCGAAATGGTGCAATACATTTGGACAGAGTGGGGTTTGGATACAGCAATGGGCATAGAATCCCCTCTACGCTTACCCAGTATCAACAATACCATTTGGAAGAGAAACAGTGCGCAGGATAACTCACCACATAGAAAGAAGGGATAGAAGATTGTCAATTAAGCTATCTGGGATAATTTCATTTGAATCCTGACTGTGAGTAGCACATGTAACTGGCTGGGATCATACTATTTGCATATCTTTTTGTTATATCTTTTGTTGCCGCAAAGAGAAAAGATATGGAGGTGCCCAGACTCTGGATCCTTGTAAAGCACGATGAGAGGTTTATTAAGAGATATTGCTCAGACAATTAAGGTGGTGATCTGCCCGAAGCTCACGGAAACACTCTGCTGACGTCACTACACATCATGTGGCACATGACCAGCAGGAATGTATTCTCTGATACATAACACACCTCCCCCTTTACTTCATTAGTGTAATGACAACAATTAACATTGATATGTTATTTCTATACATATATACAATTCAATAAGACAGTTTCTGTGGTGGATGCCTGTTCCTCTTTGGTAGAATTCAGCGTTCTTGAACTTGGCTATTTGTGACCACGGAGGTGTCCTCTTTCCTTTCTGTCGATGTTACTTCTGGAATATTTATTTCGGTATCTGTCACGATAGGCATTGAAAAGTCCTCAGAAACAGAATCTGAACGCGTCACTGTCTCTGGTCTCTGTTCCAAAGTCTAACTCCCTAGATCTTCGAAAGATAAAACCTCTTGAGAAGTTTCTGCAAACTTACTTCATGCAGCAAGTAGCTGATCAGCATGATGTCACCAACTTCTTTCATCATCCATCTGTATTGTGTGTGATAGTTATCAAATTCTTTCATCATCCATCTGCATGGTGGGTGATATCTGTCTTTGCTAGGATCGTAGCTGGTCCCCATTTCCAGTTGGTGGTGTCACCCCTAACTAACAGATTCTCTTCCTGGTTGAATACTCACTTTATAGAGCTTTTCTCCGAGTAATTTATGCTTGTTGTTGTCATTTGGCAATCTCTGAAGATCAGGTGGAGTTTAACAAATCAAACTGTGTACATAGTTTCCTCTTGAACAACAGCATTGCTGGTGAACTTTGCATGGTAACATATACGATGTTCCGATAAGATATTCAAAATTTGTATACTCTTCGTGATCATTTTCCCTGATGCTTTGATGGAATAGTTTAATGATTGCATAAAACATTCAGCCAACCCACTACCTGCTGGATGAGACGGAACTGACTTTATATGGTGTATATCGTTTCTTTTCAAGTAGTCTTCAAGCTCTCTCGAAGTAAACTGCGCACCATTAACACTGACAATCTGCCCCATTGTTCCAAACCTTGCAAATATTTTGTTGAGCTTCTCATTGGTCTACTCAGTCATTGTTGACTTTATTATAGCGACTTCTGCCCATTTTGATTGCGTGTACAAAACCACTAAGACCCTCCAGTGGACCACCATAATCGATGTGTATTGTCTTCATGGCTGCGTCAGTCATTCCCATGGGTGTAATGGTTGCAGCAGTGGAGTGTTCCTTAGTTTTGCACAGGACTGACATTGCCCCACTTTCTCTTTAATTTGAGCGCCTAATCCCGGCCATCAAAAATAACTGCATGCCAATTCCTTCACCCGTACCACACCAGGATGTCCCTCATGCAATTGGTCAATGAAACTACCACCCAAGCACAGAAGAATAACCACATGGATTCCCCATAATAGAACTCCATTCTGTACTGTCAACTCAAGTCTTTGTGTAATGTAGGGCTTGAGGGTCTGGATTTTACATTTGAACGTCTGACAACGTTCCTTTTTTACCAAGTCCACCACCTTCCCCATCATTGGATCGGTTCTTGAACTTGAGATGAAGTCACAGGTGCACTATCCATGAGCAAGAAATGCAAAATATTGACAGAATGTTCTTCAGGAGCATGCTTGATTTGTAACAGCAATCATGATAAAGCATCAGCATTTGCATACTGCTTGGACATGCGACACTGGATATCATAAGTGTGTGCCGACAATATATATGGCCATGTTTGCAATCTACTATGTGCCAACGAAGGTATACATTTCTACAGCGCAAGGATTGTAGTCAAAGGTCAGTGATCCATCAGAAGAGACAAATGACACACAAAATGGTAATGGTGGAACCTTCTTACACCGAATATTATGCTCAAAGATTCTTTTTCGAGCTGAGCATAATTCATTTCTGAGACAGCAGTAGTAGGCTTCAATGAAGTTACTGTGAAAAGCCCCTAGGCGCCTGTTCGGGGAGGCCGATACGGGAATTGAACCCGCGCTGCTGGTCTTGTTCTGCATTACAAGCCAGCTGACTAGCCCACTGTGCTAAACCAGCCCACTCTGCTATCAGCGGTTCCTCTCCTGAAGGCATAGTATGCGGGAGGGCAGCACCAACCTCAACGGGTGAAGCATCACAAGCAATTTGCAGCTTTATCTTGAGATTATAATGAACACCCAGCTCTGACTTCAGTGAAGCATCTTTCACTTCAGTCTATACATTTTCACATTCTTCTGACCAGTGTCATGCCTGTTTGACACACAGCAAAGTGTGTAATGGTTTCAATTGTATTGCTAAATTCAATTGTGAATTTCCCATAATAATTGATCGATCTTAAAGAAGACCTTAATTGTGTCACCTTTGAGGATGTGGTGCTTATAAGATTGCTGACATTTTCTTTGATTCTTTGGTGAAGCCATTTTTGTTGATGATATGACCAAGGTAACTTATGGATGACTTGACAGTCGCAATTTTCCTTTTTAACTCTCAGGTTGTGGCTCTGAAAACGCTTGAGGGTAGCTTCTAAATTCTCCAAGTGTTCCTGTTTACTCGAACCGTTGATGAGCATGTAATCTAAACAACATTGCACTCCATTCAACCCACTTAGAATTTGATCCATGGACCTTTGAAAAAGAGCAGGGACAAAAATTATTCCAAAAGGAAGTCTTCGGTAATGAAATAGCCCTTTATGTGTCACGATGTTTAGTAATGACGATGTTTCGCCACCCACATTCATCTGAGATATGCCTGTCATAGATCAATTTTACTGAATCTCTGTTCTCCAGAAAGTCCAGAAAAAAAGTGTTCGATCCACGGCATTGTGATCTATGCACAAAACTGAGTCAATATTAGTTTTAACGGTTGGTATTGCCCAATCACTTACAGCAACAGGGTCAATGACTCCTGTCCTGTCATTCTTGTTCTTCTTCAAGTTTAGACTTGATGATGTATGGTTTGTTTCTAGCTTTGAGACATTTGGTTGTGTTGTCTGCTTTGATGTTTAGGTGTGCTTCAGCTCCATTCATAGAGCCAAGCAAATCTTCGAACACCTTGTTGTACTTCTTTGGAAGTTGTTGCAAGTTGCTCTTTGAATCCACTAGTTGAATGACTGTTTCCCAGTTAAGCCTAATCTCCGTCAACCATGTTCTGCCAAATAGAGCAGGAAAGTTTCCACAGATAACTTGAAGAGTCAACTTTGCCATTTGTCCACTTGCTTCTACTTACACCATAATGCATCTATTTAATGGAACAACCTCTTCAGTGTACATTCTTAGGAGCACATTCGATAGTTTTAAAAGCAGATGCTTCAGCTTTAGATAATAAATTGTCTCAAGTATTAACAATACTGTTGTACCTGTCTGAGCTTCCATTTTAATTTCATGATTTTTAAGTTTTGAACATGCCCAACAACATTGTAAGAAGTCTTACAACACCAGGTTAAAGTCCAACAGGTTTGTTTCAAACACGAGCCTGCGGAGCACTGCTCCTTCCTCGGGTGAATGCCGTCCAACGCCATTCCAACGCTGGCATCTCCACATCTCAACAACATTGTTGATCGCCCTGCATTGGCAAAACAACGCTGTCGCTCTTTTTGTAGCTCAGTTGCAGTCTTCTGAGCAATCTTGAGCTTCATCCACTACTTGGTAGACATGGCTAGATGGTTTAATTGTACTTTTCCTCTTGTAACATCCTAGTGTGGGAGAGGTTTTCTGAGCCCAACATGTCTTGACAATGTAGCCGTTCTTGCCAGTTCTTGTATGCATTCAATTTACTCCAGCATTTTCCTGCTGAGTGTCCAACATGTATGCAATGGCGACATTGGTGACATTTTTTCAGCTTTGTCCACTGTGGTACCCATTTGGTGGATCTTCACACCAGCCCTATCTGTGAAACTTCTCTTGTTGCAAGCTCCATAGATGCGGCAACTTCCGCAGCAGCGTTTAGAGTCAAATTACATGCAGTAAGCAATTTCCTCTGAATAGCTTCACTGCACAGTCCACAAACTAACCTGTCTTGAAGAATATCATCAATTGTTGTACCAAATTCACAACATCTATCTAATCTTCTTAAAAACGCTACAAACTGTAAAATGTTTTCACCTTCTTCCTGACTATGGCGGTGGACCGAAACCTTTCTGCAATCAATAAGCGTTTAGGACAGAAATGTCCCTCTAAGATTTTCATAATTCAATGTAGAACCTATCTCCTGGTTTTGCTGGGTGAACTAGATTCTGTAGCAGCATAAACATCTTACGGCTGAGAAATGTTGCGACCTTCAGGTCTTCCGGTGTCTGATTAGCTATTGTCACCTTTATTGCAATTTTTCTTCATATGAATTCCATGTTTCATAATCCCAATCAAACATGTCCATGGCGCCTGTTTTTCCCGTCATTATTGGATCCCGGATCCTGGGGTACACATTTCCTCCGTTCCGGCTGTGTTGGAAAGTCTGCCACAAATGATCCCGTGAACAAGCAACTAGCAGTGGCCTGTGCAGAGTCGGCAGACTTTGAAATCCGCGTTATTCCCAACTTGTGCAGCTTTACCACGTGCACACTCCCTGCAGCCCAGACCTCACTTACTTCAACACAAGCAAGTCTTCCCCAACTGTTGGTCTCCTTACTCACAGTTGCGGTTGAAAACTTTGTTGAAACCTTCTGCATCAGCTGTAGCGCTTCGCCCGACGTCTGAGTGTGCGACTCCAGTCCCGAGAATCTTCTGTTAGTCGACAAAATTTTCTTTCCAGCGATTTTCCTGCCTCGATCCTCGTCGCCAGTTTTCTCTCCTGTTATATTTCTTTGTTGCTGCAAAGGTAAACGTAATGGAGGTGCCTACACTCTAGATTCTTGTAAAACATGATGAAAGGTTTATTAAGAGATGTTGTTCGTACAATCAATGATGGTGCTCTGCCCATAGCCCGTGCAAACACTCTGCTGACGTTACTCATAATGAGCAAGGAATGTATTTCTGATACATAACACTTTTCAACCAGGAAATAGTGTGCGGCGTGAGCAGCAGGAAAAAGTCACACATACTTTTAACCCTTAGTTTGGCTTCGGTAATCATGAGACTAGATTGAAGCAATTTATTTGCCAGTGCTATGAGAATGCTGTCGCTGTCCTCTGTGTTTGTATGAACTTCCTAGTGTAAATGGCAGGTGGGCACTCAATGGCCATGAACAGGATAACTTCAAGCACTTCCATGCTGCTCTTTTGTAATGATGCACTCCGCAGACTTCATTAGAAGTACAGAAAGATTTATTAATAAGAGAAACTTTACAGACGTACAGCAGCCACACAGTTGCTGGAGTCCCCTAATATCTCCAGTTTAAGAGAGGACTCCATCCCTGGGATGATGACCCCACTTGCAGTCCCCATTGGTCCCCCAAGCCAAGTAACCCTTACTTTGCTGTGTTGCCGTAAGGAGGTCAATCAGCACAAATCACCACACCTTTGCTCTGTGCAATTCAGTTTAATTGTACCGGAATATTACCTTGAATGCACCAGAACCAACTTTTCCACTGAAGAACTAGCCATTCTCAGCTGGGCGAGTGCACAGTGTGACCTGGTAAATTGGGAAGGTCTTACCTTGGGTAGGACACACCTTAGCCCAACAGAGAATAACAGTTCCTCACAGGAACTGCCAAAAAAACCTCTTTCTACAGAGAGTTTACAAATCAATTTGAAAGATGATTTTTGGAGGGTGTGAGTACAAGTGCTCAAGAAATGTTATGATGTGATAAATCAATCTAACCTTTATACAGTAAGTAGGCCCAATTTGTTTTAAATTTTTTCGTGGAATGGGGCATCACTGGCTGGGCCATCATTTGTTGTCGATACCTAATTGCCCTTGAACTGAGTGGTTCATTGGGCCATTTCAGAGGGCAGTGAAGAGTCAACCACACTGCTGTAGGTCTGGCGTCACATGTAGGTCAGACGGGGTAAGGACGGCAGATTTCCTTCCCTTAAAGATATTAGTGAACCCGATGGGATTCAGGAGACAGGGATGATAGTGATTGGCTCGTTGGCCTCGGGGTATGATTCTCGCTTAGGAGTTTCTGTTTAAGGGACAGCACGGTAGCACAATAGTTAGCACAGCTGCTTCACAGCTGCAGGGTCCCAGATTCGATTCCTGGCTTGGTTCACTGTCTGTGCGGAGTCTGCACATTCTCTCCGTGTCTGCGTGGATTTCCTCCGGGCGCTCCGGTTTCCTCCCACATTCCAAAGATGTGCAGGTTAGGTGGATTGGCCATGATAAATTGTCCTTGGTGTCCAAAAATGCCAGGTGGGGTTACTGGGATGGGGTGGCCTTAAGTGGGGTACTCTTTCCAAGGACCGATGCAAATGGCCTCCTTCTGCACTGTACATTCTATGATTCTATGACATTTACGGGGAGGCGTTTACTAATGGTAGTTTAATAAGGTCCAGAAGCAAACGATGCACATTACTGCACTGTAGCAGTCAGAGAGATTATTTGTCAGGAGCACAGAATAGAACTGGGGCAAGGTCAGGTTGAGCTCATATATACTGCTGCAACTGGTGGTGGCAAACAGTGCCCCAATACTGCTTTTCCTCTCCAGATCCTGTATGAAGGCCAAACACGTAGAAACACATTTATCTGAAAGGCTCACCCGCCACTCCCCCGCTAAATAGCAAATAAGTAGCATTCTCGTCTACCTTTTTCTTATGATATATAGGGCACAAGGATATATTACCCACATAGTCACTGAAGATTTCACTCATTAGTCAAGTTTTGAAAAGAACACCACACGTGTCCTGACACTGTATGGGTCATTTCAAGGACAGTCCATCAGTAACTCTTCAGACTGAATGATGGATTTCAGTACTCGGGGCAAATTGAACCTTTGGATATCACCATATTTAAAACTTTTCAATTAATTCCGGCAAGCTGCTAAGTAAAGTCAGTTTCCATTCCAGCTACAACAGGGCACAAAGGGAGCTTCCAGAAATTTTCCCCTCAGGGCCTCTTACAGGACCAGGTGTGGCCTGTATCTGATCCAGAAGCATTTGTTTGAGTTGGGGAACCAGATTAACACCCACCTGCTGCAGGGCTCACACTCAGGGGACCTGATTGTGGACACTGACCTGAGCCAGAGCAGCCCTCCCCAAGTACCTGCACTAGGCTGGTCTAACTGACTCCTGGCTTCCCATTGCTGTCGTCACCAAGGCCCGGTACCTGGGGGGGGGGGGGGGGGGGGGGGGGGGATAACTTGGAGGCAGTGCCCTGGCTGAGTTGCGGGTGGTCATCAGGAGGTAAGAATTTGGCTGGAGTGCTGGTGGTACAAGCTGAAGGCCATTCGGCCTAACCAGCTACTAGAGGATGGGGAGGCCTGAGGGAGCGGCAGGTGTCTGTCACTGTACAATATTTTACAAAAATTCAGAGAGTCGTGAAAGCTGAAAACGCTGAAAAAGAAAATAAGCTTTGATCCGTTCCTTAAAGTTTGCACAGTACCTCAAAAACCAAGGTCATGGCCGACAACACGATTGGGGAAGGTTCCCTACTTTTAAAACCACTCTCAAATGAAAATGCATCATTAGAATGTGCTCTAAATGGGGGATATCTGTATAATGTAAAGGACTGTGCACAGTTTACTTTCTGATATCTAAAGTGCCCTGTTTCCATAATACATGAGAGCATTGAAAGTGCACTCGGAAACAAAATGCGCTGCAGAGTTGAACGTTAGAATTGTACACATTGAAAGTACCTGATGCGCTATGGACAAATGAAGAAATCGCTAAAAGGAACCACCATTCCTGCTCAGCAAGGCAACTTTAGGCAACCTCTGCGAAAAGACATAGCAAGTTGAAGTTTCAGGTCGATGACCTTTTGTCCGAACTGCATTCAGTAACAAAAGAGACAGTTCTGATGAGAGGTTCTCAACCTGAAGCACTATTTCTGCATCTCTCCCCACCCAAAGCTGCGAGGTCTGCTAGGATTTCCAACATTTCCTGTCTTTTAAATTTCCAGCATTGACAGCGTTTTTGCTTTTCTGAGGCCAAAATACCAAATCTTGATTCAATGGATTATAAATAAAATGTTCCAAAGCAGCAATAACATTTCTGACATTTCCAGAAGGTTACATTGTTGTAAAAATGCCAGAAGAAGCAAAGATTAAAATAAGAATGATTCGCTTTACCGCTCATTATGCTTTTCTCACTGATTCCAGTTCTAGTAGGTATGAAGTCGGATTGAAATACTATTTTGCAGCAGTCATCATTAACTTCTGTTAAAACTAATTCTTTCCAGATCACGAAAAGTCACACAAGTCAAGCTTTTACAGACTTTGTCAAAGAACAGAATTAGGTTTCCAAACAGTGTGATATCACGAGAGCCCCTACCGAAATATATATTTGTGGTCATGCAATGGGATTGCATAACATTCAGACTTTTAAACGATAAACCATACTTCTGCAATTATTGATTAGGTGATTTATCCAACATCTGCACCTTACTGAAGACATAACATTGCAATACAAGAAATTCTGGATGCTTGCTCTGGATTAAGTTCCTGGGATGTTATTTATGACTGGAATGTCTGCTGGGATTTTCTATCTATCGGGCATTAATAGATTTGTTCATTCTCATTTGGAACAGTGAAAAAGGAGTTACAAAATGCCAAGACACAGCAGCAATATCATGCCCTTTCCAAGGAGGAGCAACCCGTGTTACAGTGATTAATGAAGGCACTGGTTGAAGTACATTCACAACCACTAACGTCACTGTGCACTGGAACTCCCAACAGGGAAAATATTAATTACCGTGCTCCCTGTAGCGCACAGAGGAAATGCGCAGAAGTGAATTTAATCCCTCAGTGATCATAATGTAGCCTTTCAATTTTGCTATTCTATACAAACTGGAAACACATGTCATTGCAATGCATTTATTGTGTATTTTTACAATTTTGATTTATATTTGTTAAACATATACCATATACATATATTTCCGCACATATATTTATATACATTTCTCATTGTGGTGTTTGTCACATTTATGGGGCGATCTGCCAAGGGGGTCACGTGACCCAGGTAACCAATCAGACCATGGTGGAGGATCACCCTGGCAAGTGTGGGTTTCTGTATCAGTTCGACCCCGGAAGTTGACTTGCAGCCATGAGGCTGAAAGCTTCTGCTTTATATGTGAGTTATATGTAAATAAGTGTAGCAGTTGTTATTTACCTAACTGGGGAATGGGGAATATTATATTGGCACTGAGGATAAAACAAAAATAAGCAGTTTCAAGATCGTGAGTATTAATTCACATTGAAATTCAGTTCAAGTTGAGAAACACAAGAACGTTTGTAGATATGCCCTTCTTCCGATGGAAGATCCTCTTGATCCTCTGTGGAGGATTGGACACAATACATTGAAAGTTTAGGCTACCTTTTTCAGGCCAACGAAATACACGAGGAAGGGAAGAGAAAAGCAAGGCCGACAATTTTAGACACAGCCTCACATCCCCAAGCCCGCCCGACTCCAAGTCATTTACTGAGATAGTTGAATTGGTGAAAACACCGTACCACTCGAAGCCATCGGTAATATTGCAGCGATTTCATAGATATCATAGAATTTACAGTGCAGAAGGAGGCCATTCGGCCCATCGAGTCTGCACCGGCTCTTGGAATGAGCACCCTACCCAAGGTCAACACCTCCACCTTATCCCCATAACCCAGTAACCCCACCCAACACTAAGAGCAATTTTGGACACTAAGGGCAATTTATCATGGCCAATCCACCTAACTTGCACATCTTTGGACAGTGGGAGGAAACCGGAGCACCCGGAGGAAACCCACGCACACACGGGGAGGATGTGCAGACTCCACACAGACAGTGACCCAAGCTGGAATCGAACCTGGGAACCTGGAGCTGTGAATCAATTGTGCTATCCACAAGGCTACCGTGCTGCCTGTAGGGAATTTATTGAAACTTCTATTACCAAGTTAAAACAGATCGCAGAGCACTGCAACTTTGGAGCCACTCTCAATGATAGCTAAGTGGCCGTTTAGTCTGCGGGATAAACAATCTGGCCACCACAGGCAGCTATTAGCAGAGGCGAATATACATTTTAAGAAGGTGCTGGAGTTAGCACAGGCGCTTCAGAGCGGACAAAATGGCGCAGTTTATCAGCTTTAGTCAGCCGTAGTGCCAAAATGAAGGTGTAATTTTAAAATGGGCAGCAAATCCAACCACAAATAAAACAAGAAGATTCAAAAGAGCCAATCAATCACATAGGATTCAAGTAAAGTGTTAACGGTGCTGGCACAATCAAGCCCCTGAAGCCTGCTGGTATAAAGAGACTGAATGTTTTTTCTACCCAGCAAGTTAGTAATACATTGCAAGTGTATAATATGGAAGAATCCATCCAGTATTCTAGATTTAAATGTCCACTCATTGTTCAATGTGAAAGCGGGCAAAGTAGCCCCCAACACTGATGTTTCATAAACAGTAGGTGCTTAAAGATGAAAGTAGCCAGGAGCCTTTGCCAAGGTGATAGGCGAACACACATTTTGATATTTCCAAGGAGTCCAGTCATTGAGTTTGTGCGGTACCAGAGCAAAACTAACAACTTACACAGGAGAAGCCATCAGGATAACTACCATAAGCCAACAGCAGCAGCCCACTCAGCTTCCAATAATAATTATTTTTATTTTTTTATAAATTTAGAGTACCCAATGCATTTTTTTCCAATTAAGGGGCAATTTAGCGTGGCCAATCCACCTGCCCTGCACATCTTTAGGTTGTGGGGGCGAAACCCACGCAAACACGGGGAGAATGTGCAAACTCCACACGGACAGTGACCCAGAGCCGGGATCGAACCTGGGACTTCGTTGCCGTGAGGCGGGAATGCTAACCACTGCGCCACCGTGACCTCCCAATAATAATACTGTCAATAATACTGGCTGAATTCTCTGCCGTCAGGATTCTCCATTTTGCCAGCAGCCTGGGGGTTTCCCAACACCGTGGGGTTGCCCCACAATGGGAAACCCCCATTGACCGGCGAAACGGAGAATCCCAATGGCGTGTCGAACCCCGGAGAAACATGCCCCATGCATTTTGGGTCATGATTGTTTGAAGGTAATCAAGTTAAATTGGATGGAGATCTTCCAATTATGGGAAGAATGATTACTTGAGATAATGAAGAAATATGAGAACGTTTTCCGAGACAAGTTAGGTAAAATAAAGGGCCTCCAGGAAGATCTATGTAGATCCAGACAACCCATCGATTTCGTGGAGTGAGACCAGTACCATACACCTTGTGAAAAAGGTTGGTTACGGAATTGAAGAGATTGAAAGGACTGGTTATTATCTAGCCAGTTCAATTCGTGGTGTGGACAGCACTCATAGTCCTCGAGATAAAGCCTGACAAGACGGTCCACATCCGTGGAGACTACAAATTGACAGTTAATCAGCTGCCAAGTTAGCTAAGTATCCAATCCCCAAGTTTGAAGACTTATACCAAAGCTGCCTGGGGGTCAATCTTATACAAAACTAGAGTTGAGCAATGCATATCAGCAACTTGAGTTAGATGAGGCTTCCCGGGGTTACGTTATGATAAATACGCACAAAGGTTATTTCAGTACACACTTTGGTGTGTCGTCAGTATGTGAATGGAAAATATTACTCATGGTACCGATCATGCACATACCTATTGATATGTGCATGATCCTTTGTTCAAAGGCATTCAGTGCCTGATTGAGGGAACCAGCACAGGGAAGGGTGGGCCTGCTGAGTGTCAACCCACTGCCCTTTCATCTGAAGCCCCGACCATCCTCCTCCTGGCCCCACTAGCCAACAACCGCAATGGCCTGAGACCCTCATTGATTCTGGGCCTCTGGTGCAGCATGAGGTTAGGATCTAGAATCCACTGACTGAGGCAGTGGAAGCAGATGCAATTATAGTTTTCGGGAACAAGATAAGCGCATGAAGATTAAAAGAATTGCATGGCCTCAGCGAAAGGGTGGGGGTGTGGGTCAGGCTGAATTTCTCTTGCATCCGTCTAGTGTGATTCTATGGTCACTTGCATCATCAGTGAGTAAACCAATTACAATGCATGATAGCAATATTTATATGGTATATTAATTAATAAATATAACTGAATAAAATTCAACCATCAAAGGGATGTGGAATTGATTAACATGTCTGTGGAACACTGATATTGCAAAACTAGTTATGGTACTTGTTCTTGTCCAATGTACCTGAATAGAGTTTAACCCAAATATCTTGATTGAAAATGGCACTGACTTGTCAAGTTCTTGGTATTAATAACAATGACACTGAAATGAATGTTGACCACGCTATTATCGACATGGGCAATGGGTCAATGCACGGCCACAGAATTACTCAGTACTAATTGACGCATTCACAGTAGTAAATACAATATAACAAATCAGCCAATTATCACATAAAAACACTATATTAATGACAATGATTTTGCCACGTCACCCCCCATCCTGACTGAATGAAAATGAATGAAAATCACTTATTGTCACGAGTAGGCTTCAATGAAGTTACTGTGAAAAGCCCCTAGTCGCCACATTCCGGTGCCTGTCCGGGGAGGCTGGTACGGGAATCGAACCGTGCTGCTGGCCTGCTCGGGTCTGCTTTAAAAGCCAGCGATTTAGCGCAGTGAGCTAAACCAGCCCCTGAGATCATATCATCATTCCTTCAGTCTTGCTGGCCCAAAATCCTTGAACTCCCTCCCGAACAGCACTTTGGGTGCACCTATCCACATGGACAGCAGCAGTTCAAGAAGGCAGCTCACCTAAACCTTCTCAAGGGGAATTAGGGATAGGCTATAAAAGCTAACTTTGCCAAGTTTAGCAAAGCTAACACATCCCATGAAAGAATAAAACAGTATCCACTATATTAATGGCAATGACTTAGCTAGTGTGCACACTGTAATGTCCTGAAGAGGCATGTCCTATCCATTAACCTTAAAACACAAAATTATAATCTGTTTGGAATCTTCTGAAACTAACTTTCTTTTAAAATAGACTTTGGAAGGCTGCTAAGATGGCTACCAAAAGTCAGGTGACATTTCCAAATTCTGCACAGACTCAGCATTATCTCAAGTCTCTGGAAAGTTCCTAATGGTGATGGTTGGGGTGCCTCCCTCTTGAATGGACTTGCCAAGACAAAACAAGTTATGGAATTCACACTTTACCCAAAAATGCAAGCCCAGACTTCATGGGCCTCTGCCAGGTATGTTATGGCATGGGAGGCACATATATTAGAGGTGTCCAACCCACCATCTTCACATCCATCCCTGACCTGTCCCCCATAATATGGTGGGTAGGTAGGCACCAAAATTGGCAACCGTCCCACCATATTGAAATAAATAATTAAAGGTCAAATGAGCTTCTTACCAAACCAATTGACTAGCATATTATTCTGCCCGTGCTATAATATGGTTGGAGTAGTCAGGTAGGCAAGAGTGGGCAGGTGGGTGGCATAGGATTGACAGTGCAGACGGAGGCCACTCGGCCCATCGAGTCTGCACTGGCCCCCGGACACAGCACCCCACTTAAGACCACACCCGTAACCCAGTAACCCCACCCAACCTTTTTGGACACGAAGGTCAATTTAGCGTGGCCAATCCACCTAACCTGCAGATCTTTGGACTGTGGGAGGAAAGCAGAGCACCCGGAGGAAACCCATGCAGACATGGGAAGAACGTGCAGACTCCGCACAGACATTGACCCAAGCTGGGAATCGAACCTGTGACCCTGGAGCTGTGAAGCAACTGTGTTACCGTTCAGCCCTGACTATTTAGGGCAGACTATTTTATGAAGCCAAATTGGAAGAAAGCGGGAAAGAAGCGGGGTGGGGCACATCATTTGGGACTGCCTTATGTGGATAGGGAGAACCCTCTCTCAAGGTGTCGCCCTTCATTCCTACCCATCTGCTCTCCAAAATCTAGCCCTCCATCCTCCTCTACCCCCTCCCAGGGCTCTTGGATCCCTCCCTGCCGCAAAAGTCTTACCTGGCTCCAACAGCCATCACTCTGTTTTCTGCTCTCGGTGGTGGAACATCTGCAAACTGAGGAGCGCAAGTTCCACGTGGCTTGTTTAGCCCATTACAGCTGTGGGATGTATTTCTTTACCTCTTTTAGGTGCGTCAGCAGCTAGCTGATGTTCACTCTTTGAGGGCTGATGGTGGTGGTGGGGGGGGGGGGGGGGGGGGGGGGGGTTGGAGGGTGGCTGTCCAAGTAAAATCCAGCCCCATGTTACCTACCTTGAAACTTAACAAGAGAGCTGTGCAGAAACCAGTTAATCACAAGTAGATGTGAATAACCCATTGATTTCCCCATGGTGCAGCAATGGCTTCTAACTTCCAAATCATTTGGGTGGGCAATAGAAGTATGAATCATGTGCTTTAAACTGTATTCAGATAACAAATCATGTACTCCAAGAACCAGAGGGAAACTGGTCAGTCTGTGAACAACCACTCGAGACAGAGCAGTGATATCCATGCCCGTTTTGAAACCCAGACATTATAATATGTTAAAGTTTCCCAGCGTTTTCAAATCCACCAGTACAGAAACTTGACCTCATGGTGAAAAGACTATAAGTAACTAACTTTGTGACTTGTTGAACAATCCGTCCTTCAACAGTATCCTTCAATAATCGTGATATATGACTCCAGCTATTGAATCCACCGAGACTACCTTTCAGGAGTGAAGCATCTTCTCTACCAGACCTGTAATGCTTGATTTCCTAGAACTATCCTCTGCAATTGTATCTTATCTTCAGTCTGTGTGCACGATGAGTGAAGTAGCGCGAGACCTTTGGGATGAATGCATGGAGAAATAATCCTCTTTATTAAATCCACACAAGCTTGCTGCTGCTTCTTCCAGTTGACCCCACACTCAAGGACTGACAAACGTGCATAAATTCCTGTTAGAAAAACACACTGAATATGGACAGTAAAGGGTAAGGAACTGGGATTTCAGTACTCTCTCATCCCTGCATGTAAAAACACGATTAATTACAATGACACTGAATTGACCAATTCCTACAGTATTAATTGAAATGACGCTGTACCAGCTGGTTTACACAAAAGTAATAGTAATGATGGTCACATTTATTATAACAAAGATACTGTCAGCAAATGCCTATTGTATTAACAATGATACTAGTGATGCTCATGGTATTATTTAGGATTAATTGATTCCATGGTATTAATGATAATGATATTGGATAGAATTATGCCCATGGTTTCAGGAGCAAGAATGCTAAACTGGCCAAAGGCCAAAGCACAGAGCAATTTAGTGATAATTATACTTTGTTGGCAATGTACAAAAAAAATCAATTGATGCTGATGGAAATAATGACAGGGACAATGAATAGGTTTGCGGGGTATTCAGTTGGTTAATAACAAGGATACTGAATTGTCGAGTTGCATTTCAGCTGAATTTGCCAGTGGCGATGCTGTTAAAACACAGTTGTTGTTAATCAAATGCTTCTTGGTTTTTAATATTTCATGTCAACGTTCTGAAAATATCTCTTTACTACACTGGTTAAAATCTTTATAGGCCATTTAAAGGACTGTTAGTTGTAAAACTCTTTGCATTATTACTCCCCCAAGGTTGTGTTGCCTACAGTAGACAGAATGATTAACAAGCGACACAGCAAACTTCAGCTAGCTTTATAATGGGCAGTTACCGTAATAACAGTATTTTGGTCCACCTAGTGTATACTTGTGGGCAGACAGCTAAAAATGGGAATTTCCCAGCATGGGGGTCGGAGAATCCCGCCCCATATATCTATACCCACATCTACCTCTACACCGTCGTCTACATACCCCATCTACACCTCCCGCTGTCTGGGGAAAGCGGGCAGCATAATCAAAGACCCCTCCCACCCGGCTTACTCACTCTTCCAACTTCTTCCATCGGGCAAGGGTTACAAAAGTCTGAGAACACACACGAACAGACTCAAAAACAGCTTCTTCCCTGCTGTTACCAGACTCCTAAACGACCCTCTTATGGACTGACCTGATTACCACTACACCCGTGTGTGCTTCATCCGATGCCGGTGTTTATGTAGTTACATTGTGTACCTTGTGTTGCCCTATTATGTATTTTCTTTTATTTCCTTTTCTTCCCATGTACTTCATGATCTGTTGAGCTGCTCACTGAAAAATACTTTTCACTGTACCTCGTTACGCGTGACAATAAACAAAATCCAAATCCAAATATATGTATAGTTACATATCTATATGTCATATGTGTATTCTTTACAATCTGTTACGCCCAGTAACAATAATAAAATAACAATATTTTACAGGATGTGCATAGAGCACCATGTCTCCTGTCTAGCACACAGTTTACTGAGGCTACTACTGAATACTTAGCTCTTATTATGTTGTGACAGAAATGAAGGCAATTTTTCAGCATTTTAAGGAAGGCATTGATGATGATATTGACAGACAGGTTGTCGATACGACCTTCTGAATACAGAACACTGTGAACCTTGGAGAATTCTAAAGGAGGAAGGAAAAAAGGAGAGGGCAGAATATAATAAATTAAAGTGTTAAACTCAGAAAAACATTGACCGTGGATAAAGAACATAAAGTGCTAACAATATACTAGGGAATGTTTCACTGGTCCAAATCATTAAAATGATATTTGTTTCCCCAGCCAGTCATTAATAATGAGAAGTGAATAAACTGAGCTATAGAACTAACAAGGTATGAGCTCCGAGCTATAGCAGCAACTTTGCAAAGCTCATTTTATCTCTTTATGTGAAACTTCCTAACAAATTTGGAGAAAAAAATGGATCTTCCAAGAGATGTTAAGCACTGAAATGGCTAGATTAACCAATTGGCAGTCCTTGTCTTTGATCATTTTAAATTATTAATCTTTATTGTCACAAGTCGGCTTACATTAACACTGCAATGATGTTATTGTGAAAAGCCCCCAGTCACCACATTCTGGCGCCTGTTCGGGTACACAGAGGGAGAATTCAGAATGTCCAAATTACCTAACAGCACGGCTTTCGGGACTTGTGGAAGGAAACCGGAGCACCCGGAGTAAACCCACGCAGACACGGGGAGAACGTGCAGACTCCGCACACACAGTGACCCAAGCCGAGAATCGAACCTGGGACCCTGGTGCTGTGAAGCAACAGTGCTAACCACTGTGCTACCATGCCGCCAAACACTATATAAAAATAATGCAAGCCACACAAGAACAAAGTTATTAAATCTGAAATGCTATGAAAAGCAATATCTAGGTTACCTGGACACATATTTTAGACAACGCCATCCCATAACTGCAAGAAAATGCACATCATGGGACAACACAAATGTTAAAAGAAAAAATATAGCACAAGTAAAAAGTAGGTAAGCCATGCTTTAAAGCAAGACTTTCAGCTCATGGTTTGTTCCCAAAGATTATGCATATTTTTCTTGCATTTCCTTAATAATTTTGAGATGGGGAAACCTCACGAACATGTAAAAGCATAACCATCTCCCATTCACAGTTACTTATGCCAAACACCCACCATCAGCATCCGAGGGGATCAAAACCCTAACTGAACAAAGTTTCTGTGCCACCTACAAGGTAGAGGTGTGAAGCATGATGAAATGCTCTTCATTTGCTTAGTTTGGGGCAGCTGCAACAACAGTCAAGAAGCGTGACACCATCCAGGACAAAGCAATCTGCTTGATCAACCGCCTATTCACTCACTCCAGCACAGTGCACCCTGGCTGCAGCATGTAGCATCTACAGGATTCACAACAGCAAATTGTTACAACCGCTATGGCTGCACTACCCAAACCTGCAACTTCCTCCACTGAGAAGGACAAGGCCAGCAGGTGCATTGGACCAGCATCATTTCAAAGTTCCCCTCTAAGTGCCCTAGCTTCCTAATTTAGGATATGTTGCCATCTGTCAACATCACTAAGTTAACTATCTGGAGCTCTGCCTGGAGCTCATCCTCCCCGTGTGTGCGTGGCATCCTCCCCGTGTGTGCGTGGGTTTCCTCTGGGTGCTCCGGTTTCCTCCCACAGTCCAAAGATGTGCAGGTTAGGTGGATTGGCCATGATAAATTGCCCTTAGAGTCCAAAATTGCCCTTAGTGTTGGGTGGGGTTACTGGGTTATGGGGTTATGGGGATAGGGTGGAGTTGTTGACCTTGGGTAGGGTGCTCTTTCCAGGAGCCGGTGCAGACTCGATGGGCTGAATGGTCTTCTTCTGCACTGTAAATTCTATGATAATGGGGATACCTGCACCACGTGGCCTACGTTGGTTGAAAAGGGAGCATCACCACTTTCGCACAGGAAATTAGGGATGGGCAAATGAAAGGCTAGCCTCGTCGGTAATGTCCATATCCCAAGCAGTTTTCTTTAAAGTATTTCTGTGCTTTTAATGATTTGTAGTTCTTCATTGAGGAGAGTTAAATAAACAATTATTGCAAATTTCAAAGCGTTAGTTCCTGATTGGTATGCTGTCTGTATTAGCCACAGAGCAGCCTGGTCTTCTTAATAAGTGCTTTTCTCTTTCTTCAATGATGAAAGCTGCCAGAAACAACTCTTCAAATCTCGGAATCATTAAAAAAAAATTCAGGATAGTATGTTTTATTATATGGCAAAGTTCCAAACATGAATGAGAAGGAATAAAACCTTCACCCATCTTACAAAGAATCTATTTTTCAACGATTCGCTCAAGGAAGCAGTTGAGGCAGAAACAACTTTAGAAACTGATGAATATTTAAACTGCAGTTAAGTTTAATTTCTTGTCTGTCTTCAGTACAGCAGCAGATGGCTTTGTTGGTCATTTGAGAAGCACATAGTCAATCATCATAACACTAATATTTTTTGGTAACACTGACAAAAAATAATCCTTATAATACATTTAAATGATGAATTTTTCTGTTTTATAAATTGAGATTTAATGCAAATTGTGCTTGATGAGCAACGTGCTCTCCTTAACCAAAACATCATTCATGCAAAAGTAACTCAGACCACGATTCCTACTTTCTTAAAGTGTCAACTTTATCAGGTGACTGGCAATGAGTTCCCCTTTTCAAAACTCAAGAATTAGCATTTAAGCATAATTTTATGTATTCATATCACTTGCTACAAGTAGTCTGTGCCACAGATAACTAACATGAGAATACAAACCTTATAGATGACAGATAGGTGTTACAAATACAGAAGGATTTTGGAAGGATTGGCCTGCGCTATCAGAGTCCAAATTGCTGCCATGTGCATTAGTAACCCTGGTTCCAATACCCTTTTAAAAAGTCACACATATAAATAGTATGAAAATAGATTTATTTTTTTAAAACATTTTTTTGTATGGTTGACTTCAGTGGACGCCAGTGACTTAAGCACATATAAAATATTAGAAGGGAGTGGGGGGGGGGGGGGGGGGGAGGCTACATCAGTAAAAATTCTGCGATTTGGAGTGGGGCCCAAAGGAGGATGTAATTGTAACTAAAGTTTACCTGGGACCGGGGAATGCGATGGGTGGGATTTTCCAGCCCTTCCTGTTGCTGGAACAGTCACGCCGAAGATCCCCCCCCCGCCCAACCCGGACTTGAAAATCCTGCCGGATATGGCAGGGGAGGGGGGGGGGCAGAAAATCCCACCCTACGTTCACTTCTTTCCCAATCCTAATCTCATAGCAACAACATCACAGGAAATAACGCGCTGAAAATGTTCGCACGACAACAAAACTACAGAGATGCATTTAATACCCTCCATCAACACCATTATTAACCCAGAATGTTCCAGCTGTCTGCAGGTTGATTCGGTTTCTAAAAACTGAGGGAGCTGAGGGCGGCGCAGTGGTCATCACTGCTGCCTCACAGCGCCAGGGACCCAGGTTCGATTCCGACCTTGGGTCCGGACAGACCCGATGGCCTGAATGGTCTCCTTCTGCGCTGTCGGGATTCTATGAGATGTTCTATGAGATGATTACAACTGGTTCCTCCACGTCAGCGAGATTGTAAACAGAGTGGGAAGATTTTCTCTTTGTTGGCATTCAAAGCAAAAGGCTTCAAATCTCACCAGTACTAGTGATCACACAAAATTGTTTTGTAATGTTGATAATGCTGCAAATCACTGAAAGTTCTCCTTCACCTTGGCATTCAGAAAACCCCTCCAAGCCATTCTCTGGCTGTTTCAGCACACATTGTTTAAACAAGATGATTGAAGAAAAACAGAAACCACCAGCGGAATGGCAGAATTGATCCCAATTCCTTGACACGAGTTGAACTTTAAAAGTGATCTTGCTATTGCGAATCTTTCTCTAAGCACAGCCAGTGCTTCACCATCAGGGTCTTCCAGTTCCGGGGAAAGGTCAGCAAACGGAAACATTGGCCCAGATCGTCCTGACTGCGGCCGGGCAAGAGTGCCCACCACGGATTGCTATTGAAACTGCCCACTCATATTAGTCGGAGCCTTTTGAACTTTCCAGTCTCTGCTCCAGCTTGATTCCATCCATGAACAGAGTTGGGGAAGCCTAGAGGAGAAATGCAACGACCACAGAGTCAGGGCCCCATTTTCGTCATGAGTTTAAGGTCTGCCTGCAGTCATTAGCTTGCAGAGTTTTTAAATTTCCCTGTTAACGTCCCAAACTGGACAGCCTGCGCACCCCATGACGATCTTCATTCCCCTCTCCCTTATCACGATGATGGGGAAGAAAACATGGAATTGCCACTGAAATATTGGACTTTAACAAAGAACTGAGTTTTATGATTAAAAATGGATACGGACCCAAAGATGGCCACAGGGTGATTCTCTAAGGGACAATGGAACCCCTACCTGTTTCTAGATGAAGTATTTCTAAAAGCATCCAGAGACTGATTAACATCTCCGACAAAGGTATATAACGGCCATCGCATCTCAAGAGATCCTGTGAGTAATGCCCAGATGAAATTATGGATTCAGCGTCCAATCAAGATATCCAAAGAATGGGTTTAAAGCCATCAAAGAAAGCTGTCCCAGTGTCTGTCTGTGTATGCAGATAAGAGGCTGGGTATTTTTTCATACTGAAGGTGTGTGACTGTAACAGTAGCAGCCAGGAGCACCCCTCCAAATAGTCATGTTTGCAGGGATCTCTCAAATCTCTCTCTCTGACTGTGGAAGTCTGCCCCAGCAAAAGGACTGCAGCTGAAAAGAGAACTGGGAATTTTGCTGTTGAAACACTGAACGCTGGAATCGAATTATTCCCCTGCAGAAGTCAAATCTACTGGAACCTCAAAACTGACTGTCCACCGACCAAAGTCAACTCGACTGGAATCGAGAATTTCGATATCTGCGCACTTTGTCAACTTCTCCTCATATGTCAAGGACTATTCCACATACCTTATTATTTCTATTTACTTATTTTGAACTCAATTTTTACTTCTGATCCATATTAATGTAGATGCCTATTTTTATCATTTCTTCTTACCATTTCAATAGTTAATACACTCACTCTAACTTAACTCAAGAAAGTCTGGTTGAATTGGCTCCTTTTAAACATAAATATTGGGACTGGAAAAGGTACCCCTGGGAAAGGAAACCTTGTTGGATTCCATTTTTTGTTACCAGCAGCAGGGGTTGAATAAAGACAGGGGGCTTTGTAGCCTTGTAGATCCGGCTTTGTCGAAGTTTGGAGCTCTCCCAGCCTGACAGTGGCATATTGCGGGGTATCGCATGGATCAGCAACTTTGAGGAACCTCACCCTGGGGGGGTGTGGTGGTAACGCCCTCCACACCTCCAACAATGCTGACTCTTCCCAAAATGCCTGGACGGAAACCAGGAATTTCCAGGGCAGCCAGGAGAGCAGGTGGGGAAGGTGGAGTGAACCTCGTCAAGGGGGCTGGTATTTCAAGGGTTTGCTGAGATGTGTATGATGTTAGGGTGTTTGGGACTGAAAGAGTTAACGTGGGACTGGGGAAAATAGTTCTGCCCACATAATGATGTAGAGTCACATGGGTGGTAGTGAGTCTGGTAGAACTTGGCATGAAGATAGGACCTAGTCAGGACTGTACACTGTACGTATGTACATAGTAATGTGATTTAATAAACAGTTATTGTCCCATCATACAAACCTCTTGGCCTCTTCATAAGACAACTTAATATCTTACCAAAAAAATGAATCAGAGTGCTATGGTGCTGAAGTGCCCTGACACATCAGCTGCTTTATTTAGAGCTGTGCTCCTGAACAGGCAATACACCTGTACACAAAATTTGAAGTAAATACCTGTTTAAAAAAAACAGCCCAAGTCTGTGTGGATCCCACCATTGTAGCGAATCATGCAGAGATCCGGGCAATTGCCTAAGTACCACGTATGTGAGTGCGTCGGGGATGCTCAGAGACCCTGAGGTACAATTGCAGTTTATGTTGTGCCATTCAGCGGAAGACTCTGATCATTCATGCTATGTTTTTCTCTCTCCACAGCTGCTGCCTGATCTGCTGTGGTGATTGGCCCTTTAAGGGCAACACAGCAGAAAAGGATCACCTTGGGAACAATTGGCTCTGCTGGTTTCTTATTAATAAATCCCTTTTGTATTCATAAAGTGGAGTCTGTGATAGTGCATCATTACACTTAGCAACAAAGATAAAGTAATCATGGCACTACCTCTGGCCCAACACCTGTGAATATCCTGTTTTAATAAATAAGATAAATACTCACCAAAATGCCTCTCTTTGGGCAAATAGACCCATTGCCAGACACTGAGTAATGTATAAGCAGAAAAAGGACAGTTACAAGATGCTCATGCATTGCAGAAACTGAAAGGCAGACGCAGAAAAACAAACCTGTAAAATTGACTGGCAGAGTCAAAGGTTTAAAAACGAAACACACAGAATGAAAAAATAAACAAGAAAAGATGGTCATGGAGAGCTGGCAGCGACAAGAGTTGTGGCTTCAAATTTTAAAAGACGGAATTTGGATAAAAGGCAACGAATTGCTGCAGTCAATAAGTTCAAAGGCTTTTAAAAAATGGCTTGCACGGGGAAGCTGCAGCTTTAAGAGTGAACAACAAAAGAAACATCTCGAGACACTCTGTACCTGCAGTGATACATGTGTTGTAAAGTACACCTACAAAGGAAAGCCAACTGCATCTGAGCAACCACAGCCTGTGTGGGGAAGAAAGATCACTGCACAGTCTTAAAGCAGCAATATCCTTAATAAATTTAAAGTGGCAATGTACATAAAGTGGCAATGGCAAGAAAGAACAAGTACTTCAAACTTCGTCTTGCAAGTGTAAATACTGCTCAGGAACGCCGCTCTAAATAAAGAAGGAACAAACGGCTATGGACAGGAAAATTAGAGAAGACCCCAGATAGAGGGCAACTCTCAAAACGGTCCGTAAACAACAAAGACCTCAAAGAAAAGGCCACGGAAGATCTCTGGAGAGGCCATGAAAATCTCAAGAGGCCACGGAAGACCTCACAGGAGGCAATGAAGGCCTCAAGGAAGAGGCAGCAGAAGACCTAAGAAAGGAGGCAATAGAAGAGCCCAGAAGGAAAGCAACGAAATACCCGAGAAGGTGAGCAAATGAAGATCCTAGAAGGAGGGCAAAGAGAGATTTGAAGAATGGAAACAAGTCAACACTTTGTTGGAGACAGACTTGACAAATAGTGAAGCCAAAAGGGCTTCGCTGAAGTTAAGGTAAGTAGAAATGAAGATTCCATTTGTGAAATAGATATGTCCAGACATATGGATTCCCCTCAGAAGAAACACAGAAATCAAAATCCTCAAAAGAAACTAGGAACTACTGAACATAAAGAGGGATCAGCAAAAAGAATTGAAGCGAAAGAAGACGTTACAACAACAAGGTGAAGTGACCGACAGCAAAGTTGGAGAATAAAAAAATTACCAAATGAAGTTCGAAGAGACGTTAATGAGACAATGTAGAATAAGCTGAACTTTATGAAAAAAACAACTAGAAAATAAGAACAAGTTCAGTGCAGAATTGAATCGGGAGAATAAGAACTCAAAGAAGGGAAGCATGGCAATGAGAAATTAACTGTAGAGGTAAAAATAGTGAAATTGACAGCAGAATCAGCAATTCAGACAAAGAAACTGAGATCACAGTGACAGGTCAAGATTGCTGAAATGGTCACACTAATGGAAAAACGCAAGCACCAATGTAACAAATTGGTCGATGAAAATGATGCTGAATAGAAAGGCTGGAAAGAGAAGAAAATTTATCACACAACCTAAGCACCAGAAACAGAGGACCACAACCATTCCATCACACATGACAGACCAAGATTGTGAGAGAACTGTCGAGACATAAGACTCTGTTACATTGTGATGATATGTGCCTGCATGCATTATAATGTGAGGTGCTCGGCAGAGCAAGGGTCAACGTGGGACTGGCAACAGAGTGGTGTATGTAGTCCCATGGTCAGATAATAGTCTAGGACAGAACTCGGTAAGCAGCAACAACAGCTCCTGTAAGACTATCCTTGGAACTGTACATAGTTTAAGCCGACCAATAAAAGTGTTTCTGTTTAAACACCCAATCCTCAAGACCTCATCAGTAAGCCATCACCACTGCAATGATTGAAAAAACTTTAAGTACATAATTTGAAACTTCAGTAGTGGATCAAGTTGGATCTCCAAAACTATTGACCCACAGACCGGTTGTACCAAGTACATAGAACATAGAACAGTACAGTACAGTACAGGCCCTTCGGTCCACAATGTTGTGCCGACCATTTATCCTAATCTAAGATCAATCTAACCTACACCCCTTCAATTTACTGCTGTCCATGTGTCTGTCCAAGAGTCGCTTAAAAGTCCCGAGTAACTCAGACTCCACCACCTCCGCTGGCAGTTCATTCCACGCACCCATCTCCCCTATACCTTCCTCCAATCACCTTAAAATTATGTCCCCTCGTGACAGCCATTTCCACCATGGGAAAAAGTTTCTGGCTATTCATGCTATCCATGCCTCTCATCACCTTCTACACCTCTATCAAGTCACCTCTCTTCCTTCTTCGCTCCAGTGAGAAAAACCTCAACCTTTCTTCAGAAGATATGCCGTCCAGTCCAGGCAGCATCCTGGTAAATCTCCTCTGTGCCCTCTCCAAAGCATCCACATCCTTCCTATAAAGAGGCGACCAGAACTGGACACAATATTCCAAGTGTGATCTAACTAGAGTTTTATAAATCTGCAGCAAAACCTCGCGGCTCTTAAACTCAATCCCCTGTTAATGTAAGCCAACACACCATACGCCTTCTTAACAACCCTATCAACCTGGGTGGCAATTTTGAGGGATCTATGTACGTGGACCCCAAAATCCCTCTGTTCCTCCACACTTCCAAGAATCCTGCCTTTAACCCTGTATTCAGCATTCAAATTTGACCTTCCAAAATGAATCACTTCACATTTATCTCGGTTGAACTCCATCTGCCACTTCTCAGCCCAGCTCTGCATCCTGTCAATGTCCTGTTGTAACCTGCAACAGCCCTCGACACAATCTACAACTCCCCCAACCTTCGTGTCATCGGCAAACTTATTAACCCACCCTTCCACATCCTCATGCAAGTCATTTATAAAAACCACAAAGAGCAGAGGTCCCAGAACAGATCCCTGCAGGACACCACTGGTCACCGACCTCCAGTTGGAATACTTTTCATCCACTACCACTCGCTGCCTTCTTTTGGCCAGCCAATTCTGTATCCAGACAGCCAAATTTCCCTGCATCCCATGCTCCTGAACTTTCTGAATGAGCCTACCATGTGGAACCTTGTCAAATGCCTTACTGAAATCCAATTACACCACATCCACGGCTCGACCTTCATCAATGTGTCTCGTCACGTCCTCAAAGAATTCAATGAGGCTTGTGAGGCATGACCTGTCCCTCACAAAGCCATGCTGGCTATTTTTAATCAAACTATGGTTTTCTAAATAATCATAAATCCTAAGTAGACATGGAGGGAAGGATCATTCGTAAACAGCTGAGTAGAGAGAAGCTCCAACAGTCAGTGTTGTCATCAAAAAAGGTTTTTGAACCCGGAAGCACTAAATAACTTGAACGAACTGATTTTGACATCACTGATGTCTCCATGGAAGCAAATAGTAATGAACTGGCTAGGCCAGAAGAGGTACCCGTTACTGCAGTTCCTGTTAATGCTGATCCTTTGTTATCATAATTATGGAAGCATCTTAGGCTACCGAATTAGGCCGCTCGACAAGAAACAGAAAACCCCTCAAAGACTTGATTTATAATTGTCTAACTCATGTATGGAATGTTCAGTTAGAATTTAGGACTGAGTAAATGAGCTATTGAAGATTGTATAATAGAGTTCATAGAATTCCTAGAGTGAAGAACGAGGCCATTCAGTCCATCGAGTCTGCACAGAGCCTCCGAAAGAGCATCCGACCTGAGCTTACCCCCTTGCCCTAACCCTACCGAACCTTTGACACTAAGGGGCAATTTAACACGGCCAATCCACCTAACCTGCACATCTTTGGACTCTGGGAAGAAACCGGAGCACCCGGAGGAAACCCACATGGAAAACGTGCAAACTCCACACAGACAGTCACTCAAGGCCGGAATTGAACCCAGGTCCCTGGCGTTGTGAGGCAGCAGTGCTGACCAGTGTTAAAGGGGGAGGGATGTGATGATTGTTCCTTTAAGGGCAACACAGCAGAAAAGGGTCACCTGGTTTGGGGGACCAATTGGGACTCAAGAGTAGGGAATCACCCCAGGGGGTGGATTCCTCTTTGGCAGGAAAACATGTAGGGAGCCAGGTGCAGCCATGAGGGTGTTTTCTTATTAATAAATCCTTGTTTTATTCATAAATAAAGTCCGTGAAAGTGCATCATTATACCTGCTGAGTATTATTAGCAATTTCCATTCGACAATTTCAAAAGATTCCTGTGTTTGTTCACTCTTATCAAGGCATCAAAATTGTATTCTGTAGGGCATTGTAGTTTCCAAGAATATAAAAGGATAGGTCCAGACCACACAATTATTATTTTTTCCAAACAATGGAAACTAAAATTCTTTTGGGAATGCTAACACATTGATTTCCATGCCAATCAGAGACTTTGCAAACACATAGGTGGGTAATATACTTATCAAGCATGACTTACTTTCTTTCCAGTTCTTTGCATCTGTGAGATAAACGAGCACATGTAGAATCCCATTTTATTTAATGCATGCCAAATGAATCTAACCAGTGCAACAAATTTTCAATCAGTTCATTGGTGCACGTCCCATAAGGTCCTTTAGTTGTTGCTCAGAGAGTGCTAATGCCTTGGAAAGCAATTCGCTATCACAAAACCTCCCTCCAAACCTAGCCACAAAGAAAGAGTCATGTTCTTAATGAGCCGTTCTGAGTAATATTCTTCTTTAGAAACATAACAATAATCACCACTTCTGACAGGCCAAGAACAAAGTCTGTGTACTGGTACATGTGTCCCAGTTTGATCGGTGGTAAAGCGTATGTGTTGCTGCAGGAACCGGGCGAGGTGCTGTATTATTTAGGACTATATAGAATTCACGGAATTGTTACAGTGCAGGTGGCCATTTGGCCCATCGCGTCTGCCCAATAGACAACATTGTGCCACGACCTGCAGGAGATGATTAATAATATGCACAGTGCTTGCAAGACCTGGGAATGGATGTGGGAGAAGATAATGTACTTCAGTGAACTCAGCAAGATAAAACTGTGGTGATATGCCTATGGGCCATATCATTGTTGAATGGTGTGAGACCTCCAACCAGCAGGTGGCAATACACACACACCATGCGGTATCAAGACCAAGGTCATGCAACCTGGGACCTGTATGTAAAGAGAGGCTCATCCAGCCATGTCCAGAGGAACATGAGATAGAGGATAATAAGACATACATGTAAAAGGTCAGCAGAAGGTGTAAGTTCCAGAGGAGTAGTAAGACTCGAGGATAGTGTGCTCTGTATCAGATTGCCATCCTACTTCACGAGATACAATAAAAGGATCTTGGTTTGGACAGATCAAAGTGTTTGGTGAGTTCATCTTAAAGTACAAGGGACCAAATTCAACAAAAACTACCCAACAGTACCACAAACCAGAACTTGCAGGCCACACAGTGTTGGCAGTTAACCTCAGCAAGGCACAGTTTCAAGCTGCAAATTAAATCCTCAGCGCATTCCCCGACTTCCACAGGTTCCGCAAGTCAAACAACTGGAACACAAGCATTCAAAAATCTTCCCCGCCAGCCAGCATAGAATTCAGGTTTGCATTTTGTCAACCATCAGTAACCCCTTGCACTTTGGAAACTATACGAGTGCGACTTGGTTAGACAGCTGTGCCAATCCGATCAGTTTCTAAGGAAGTGACCGTGCTGACCAGTGCTGTCCATTTGAAACATACATGTTCCACAGCTCATTAGTCGACATCGGACCAAAGGGACAAGAGTTGAGGGCGGAGATAGCCTTGCCAACCATTGTCAATGCAATTTATGTTTCAAGTTGGCTTCGGGTATCTTTGCTGCAGATGGCAATGCTCTACAACTGGCTCCCTATGGAGCAAGCTGAAGCAGTTGTCCAGAGTCTTTGGCAGTCGGGTGTGCCAAGGCCTGTATGGTCTGATGCCTACTCACCAGCTGGTCATGCTTCCTTTCATTTTCCATCTCTCGAACATAAAAGATTGAATTTCAGGTGCTTAGAAAACCAGCTTAACTTAAGGATTTAAAACAAAAGTATCCAATTCTTCTCCCTCAAAAACAAATATAATTTTACAATTACAAGACAAGGAGTCTGGAGGTGGCTGAACCCATTAAAATACTGCACTAAAAACATGACAAGGATTTTGCAATATTCACCCACACAACTTCCTTTGCTCTATTTGAAGTGGACATCTGAGGAAACAAATGAGCTAACTGGGGACAACTCTTGCAGAACTTTTCATGTTGCTCATCGGCACCAAGCCTGGCCCTATGGGCCAAGTCACGAAGTGGGTTCAAACATTTTGGCACACGAATAGAACAGACTGCAGAAGTGCAGCCTAGAAATAGGAGGAAGGCCAGCTCTCCCATTTCGACCATCCTCTGTAGCATTTTACATCTACTTTCCTGGTGCATATTCCTGCTGTATCCACCCAGGAGTACTATGCTTCTGCTCTCTAACTCTTCCCCTCCCTGCAAGCTTTTATTATCACCCTTAAACTCTGGAAATTCCACGAGGAAACTGCCCAGTTTACTTTAAATATTGAGAAGTGACAATCCGGGATACGTAGGAAATGACATTTCCCAAACATTCCTGCTAATCCTCAATCTGCTAAAATCTCAATCCTAAAATTGAAATTGTTCCAATGCTGAAATTTAATCTCCTGTTTGTGGAGTGGGCAAAATCATTTTGGTCTTTTCCCTCTGTAAACACAGAGATTATCCGGAAAACGTTTTCGGAAACAAAATCAGGAGTTTTATAGATACAAATGCCAGACAAGGAGCCTCTCCAGGTATGGATGTACTTCAAAATGTATAAATTGTTTCTCTAACCTTGCGGCAGTGCTGGGAAAGGACAGCAAGTGTACTGAAACTTGGTTTAAAATGGTTTCTCGCAAGTCGTGCACACAGATTGGGCACGACTAACCCTAATTGGGCAGCACGGTAGCATGGTGGTTAGCATAAATGCTTCACAGCTCCAGGGTCCCAGGTTCGATTCCCGGCTGGGTCACTGTCTGTGTGGAGTCTGCACGTCCTCCCCGTGTGTGCGTGGGTTTCCTCCGGGTGCTCCGGTTTCCTCCCACAGTCCAAAGATGTGCGGGTTAGGTGGATTGGCCATGCTAAATTGCCCGTAGTGTCCTATAAAGTAAGGTTAAGGGGGGGGTTGTTGGGTTACGGGTATAGGGTGGATATGTGGGTTTGAGTAGGGTGATCATTGCTCGGCACAACATCGAGGGCCGAAGGGCCTGTTCTGTGCTGTACTGTTCTATATCTATATCTATAGATACTTAGCTCCTGACCTTATTACAAACAGGGAGAAAAGAGCTGAACTCCAGAGCTGAATTGAGAGTGACTGTCCTTAATGCCAAGGCAGCATTTGACAGACATCAAGGAGCCTCAGCAAAATTGGAGTTAATGGGAATCATGGGGGAAAAGACTCCGCTGGTTGGTGCCATACCCAGCAGAAAGGAAAATGGTTGTGGTTGTTCGAGGTCAATCATCTCAGTTCCAGGACATCACTGCAGGAGTTTCTCAGGGTAGTGTCCTAGGCCCAACTATCTTCAATTGTTTCATCAATTACCTTCCTTTCATCATAAGGTCAGAAGTGGGGACGTTCGCTGTTGATTGGATGATATTCAGAACCGATCCCAACACCTTAGATATTGTAGAAGTCCATGTCCAAATGCAGCAAGATCTGGACAATAGGACTTCCATGTAACGGCGATTGTGGTTTAAGCTCTTTTTGTCCGGCTGGCGATGGAAATCGGACCCGGTGAGGTGGTGAAGCAGCAGAGTCCAGAACTGCAAGAGGTGAGGGTTGCTCTGTTGAGGCAGAGCGACCAGATTGTTTCCCTGGAGATCGAAATGGCAAAGGTGGTGGCCGGCAAAACGGGTTTGAGGGCTAAGGTGGACCACCTTGAAATTGGTCAAGAAGTCAGATGTCCTGGACAATATCCAAGCTTGGGCTGACAAGTGGAAAGTAACATTTATGCCATACATTTGTCAGACAATCACCATCTCCACCAAGAGAGAATCTAACCATTGCCCCTTGACAGGGCAGCACGGTAGCATTAGGGCAGCAGGGTAGCATGGTGGTTAGCATAAATGCTTCACAGCTCCAGGGTCCCCGGTTCGATGCCCGGCTGGGTCACTGTCTGTGCGGAGTCTGCACGTCCTCCCCGTGTGTGCGTGGGTTTCCTCCGGGTGCTCCGGTTTCCTCCCACAGTCCAAAGATGTGCGGGTTAGGTGGATTGGCCATGCTAAATTGCCCGTAGTGTCCTAAAAAGTAAGGTGGGGGGGGGGGGGTGGGGTTGTTGGGTTACGGGTATAGGGTGGATACGTGGGTTTGAGTAGGGTGATCATAGCTCGGCACAACATCGAGGGCCGAAGGGCCTGTTCTGTGCTGTACTGTTCTATGTTCTATGACATTCAATGGTGCTACCATTGCCAAATTCCCCATTTTCAACATCCTGGGGGTTACCAATGACCTGAAACCCGAATTACCATGGGTGGGGGAACGGGGGGGGTGAATGGGCATGCGGGGTGAAGGTGTAAATGGGCACAGGGGTGTGTGAAATGTGAATGGACATGGGGGTGTGAGAATGTGAATGGGTATTGGGCATGGGGAGATAGAAAGGGGGGGGGGGGGGGGGGGGAAATAGGTCAGAGGGAGTTTTTTGTGGTTTCAACTGAGGAATTCCAGGGGGCATGCTGAGGGAATTAGTGTCAGGAAGGGATGGTAAGGGTTGGAGGGTGCAGTGGGATTCTCTTGGGCGGCAAGCTGAGGGTTCAGGATAAGTTGATTCTGGGGAGTCATCAAAATGAGGGGATGCTGATCTAGTTACTAATGGTGGGGATCCTCAGGAGGGTAGGGGACGCGCACATTCACCTAGATGGGACAGAGGTGATGGGGGAGGGTTGAAGGGTAACCATGGGTAGTTCAAACGTTTAGATGGACTACAGTGGGACATTGAGTAGCTATTTTATGCATTGGCAGCTCGGATGGTGCTCCTGCCAGGGAGGCCCATGTCCCTTGCACCATTTGGTGAGGTAAGCGTGAGAAGTTGGTGGTTCACTTACCCTGGCAGCAAAGATTAAGTCTGATCCATTTGGCGGCATTGTAGGGCAGTCCTCTGGTGGAGGCCGTGGGCACTGACCACCCTGGGGACTGCCTCCTGTGAAGGGCTGATTACACAACTCGGTCTCCTCCTTTCATCCTCGGGGTCGAGTACCCCCGCCCTGACCTCCACTGCAGCAAGCAACAAATTAAGGGATGTTTTGCAGATTCTGGAGGCTGGAGCTCTCAGTGATAGGCAGACCATCTCCTCCTTCAACAATTGGTAAGTTGATGACTGGGCGCTTATTCAATATGGCACCTGGACATGGCAAGTCGGGATGCAGCCCGCTCCATTGCACAAAGCAATGGGCAACCCCCAGCTACATAAATAATTAGGCCAGCATTGTACAAATTCCCAACGGCCTCCGTGGTGGGAAATACTCCCAGTTCCCGACCCACCATGGGGCTGTGTCCCAGAATGGGAAAATCCACACTCTATCTAGTTAATGCTACCAAGAACTGCACAATCATCCTGAATGATAGACAGCCCTATGACAGCAACTCAACTTCCACAATGTGGGAAATTCTCCACTGCCTTTACAGAGTTACAGAGGAGCTTGATAAGGCTGAAGCGTGTGGCGAGTCACTTCTGAAGACCTGAAGTCCATATCCAAGTTTCGCCTAACCTTTGAACTTTGAGTGCACCTCTCATTTCATTTTAAGACAATGACCGTGTACCTAAACTGGGCAGGATTGGAAGGGTCATTACTGAGAGGAATTCACCCTCTCGCTCAGCAGCAGTGGCTTACGCTGTAGAGAAGTCGTTATAAAACACTTGCTCATGCTTACGGCCGAAGGAGAAACATTAATGAGACTGGTAAGGGGAAAGAACAGGCTCAGTAAGCCTCAGGCTGCATTGATATTGCAACTGAGCAACAATGATAGTGTGCACGCTGGGTTTCAACAAGCAGCAGCAAAAACAATCATAGGTTCAGAGGAATTTATAGCACAGAAGGAGGCCATTTGGCCCCTTAGGTTTGTGCCAGCCAAAGAGAGTCATCCTACAGAAAACAACTGCAACCTGTCCAATCTTTCCTCGCAGCTAGGGTTTCCCAGCCCTGGAAATATCCATGTGCCTTTCCCATGAACCCACTCTGCAGCAATCACATCCATCCCATAATGTGATGGTCAAAACCGGGCACGAAACTCGAGCTGCGGCATAATTAGTTATTTATAGTTAAATACGGGGCAATCGTGAAATTTCTTAAAAGTGAAATGTGGTCCAAAGGTTGCACCAGCTGAGGGGTGCTGAAGAATTTGCAGATGCAATATTTACACAGGCTGCACGAAACAATGAGCAACTCTGGTTGCCGTGGTAAATATGAGGATGGAGCTGAAGGAACTCTAAAAGCATACATTTTTAAGAGTGTTCTGTAGCCCCATCATATATGTTTATATCCAATGTCAATCACATCTTTGTGTGTTGTTTGCTCACTTGATAACCTGGGATAAACTCAAAGTTAGAGACGTACAATGTTTAAGACAGCTGCAACCAGTGTGCGGTATCTCTGATTCACATCATTGAAGCATACCAGACTGATTCCAGGGATGGCGGGACTGTCATATGAGGGGCGATTGACTAGGTTGGGATTATTCTCGCTGGAGTTCAGAAGAATGAGGGGGGATCTCATAGAGACTTATACAATTCTAACAGGACGAGACAGGGTAGATGCAGGGAAGATGTTCCCAATGATGGGTGTGTCCAGAACCAGGGGTCACAGCCTGAGGATTCAGGGTAAACCATTTTGGACAGATATAAGGAGACATTTCTTCACCCAAAGAGTGGTGAACCTGTGGAATTCATTCCACAGGAAGTAGTTGATGCTAAAACATTGAATATATTCAAGAGGAGGCTAGATATAGCACTTGTGGAGAATGGGATCAAAGGTTATGGGGAGAAAGCAGGATTAGGCTATTGAGTTGGATGATTAGCCATGATCGTGATGAATGGCGGAGCAGGTTCGAAGGGCCAAAAGGCCTCCTCCTGCTCCTATCTTCTATGTATCTGTGAAGCAGGATTCCACTGACATGAGGAGCAGCATGTTTCAACTTTCAGGAGCGCAGAATTGACAACGCTATTTGCCGAAAGCGGAGACAATTTCATAATGTGAATTCCGAACAAGTCATTTCAGTCAGGGAGCCCCCGACAAAATGGAAATGGCAGAAGCAGTTGCACAATTAAACATTAACACAGGCTGAATCAATTCCTCACAAAGAAACAGCATAGTTATGCTGCTGCGAAGGTGACAGATGAGACGAACTGTCACACACTATTGAATCCTTAATTGGAGCAAATGTTCAACATTTAAAGTAGCATCAGTATTTCCCCACAGCAGAAGAAACTGTCAAAAGTAAAACAAGTTGATGCATTTGTCTCAAATCTTGTGTGACCTTTTGTTTCGTCGCTCGAAATCGAATGGCATTCAAAAGACTCCCAAATATTGATCATGTAGCATATTTTGTTCTGCAATGGTCATTCACAAACTCATCAATTTCAATCTAGCCTCCAAGGTCAGGTTGTAATTGCGGAATGATATGAATTCAGAGAACAGCAGAATGAATGTTAATGTATTCCCCTTATACCATGTGTTCATTAAAAGCTTGTCAAAGTAACATGTCAAATAATGGTTGATTTTGGTAAAATACCGTTGTATGCTGTGGTTCTGAATTAGTCCGAGCTCGGTATAAATAACAATGCCTAGAGCACAAGAAGTACAAATCAGCTAGAGCCCAACACAGCCAAAATTAATTCTTTAAGAAAAAAACAATTAACCTATTATATAATCTACCTTCCTCTTGCAAATATGACCAGGGTGACATCAGAATGAGCTAACTGCACAAATGAGGAGCCACATAAGGAGCAAAAGAATCACAAGATTGTTATAGTCCAGAAAGAGGCCATTCAGCCCATCATGTCCGTGGCAGCTCCCTTGAGGAGAAATTTACTGTGTACCACTCCCTCACCTTCTCCTTATAATTTAGCACATTTTTCCTTTTCAGGTAACTGTCTGATTCCTCTCTTGAATGCTTCAATTGAACCTATCTCCACTGCAAACTCAGGCAGTGCATTCCAGAGCCTAACCACTGGCTATGTGAAATAATACCTCCTCATGAAATCTATGAAATTCCTTGCCCAGTGAAGCAATCCATGGAATTCCTTGCCCAGTGAAGCAGTTGAGGTTCCTTCATTCAATGTTTTTAAGATGAAGATAGATAGTTTTTTGAAGAATAATGGGATTAAGGGTTATGGTGTTCGGGCCGGAAAGTGGAGCTGAGTCCACAAAAGATCAGCCATGATCTCACTGAATGGCGGAGCATGCTTGAGGGGCAAGATGGCCTACTCCTGCTCCTAGTTCTTATGTTGCCATTGCTTCTTTTGCCAATTATCTCAAATCTGTGCGCTATTGTTCTTGATCCTTCTATCAATGGAAACAATTTTTCCTTATCTACTCGGTCCAGACCCTTCATGATTTTCAGACCCCCTATCAAATCAGACACTCGCAATCTTCAATGTTAGAAATATGGGTCTGGATTCTCCGCTGTCGGGATTCTGCGTTGTGGGGATTTCCGGGTGGCGTGGGGCTGCCCACAATGGGAAACACCATTAGCCGGCTGGCGAGACAGAGAATCCCGCAGCCGGTGAGGGGGGAACCAGAAAATCAGTGCAACGTGACGGCGAATACCGCCCACGAAGTTTATATAAGATTATCGTTAAGTTACAGTTTCAGATTGTGGTCTGGAATTTCATCCTCAATGCAGGTCGGGGGAGTCAGGAAGATACCCGGTTCAGCTGCCTGCTCAGGAGAAAAACTCACAAAGGCCGGATCTTCATTACTTGAGGGGGGGAGAGCTGGCAAGAGTTTGACGAGCTAACCTGGGAATAAGCTCAAGGGTTACTGGGAGCCGGGGTCGGCAGTTTAAAAAGCCCAGCTAGTTGTCACGGGCCCAGTTGAAGTAAAAATGCAAAGGCCGTCCATCCCTCACCTCTCACACCTGCTTCACCCACCAAATACTCCCCATGCCCGATCCAGGCCAATGTAGGTGGGTCAGAGCCACTTCATGATCGCATCCGTGAAAATCGGCACTTCGAGGCCTCGAGAGGCACAGTGCAGTTCAAATATGTCGTACCTACCAGGCTCATGGGAAAAGGGAAGAGGCAAGCCAAGGGAAGTTGGTTGTAAGGAGAGGGTTGTTGTGTGAATTAATTAACTGGCTTTCCTGTCACTGGACTTGCAGAGCAGTCATTGAAAATAGATTGGATTCAGAGTTGATGAATTTTACTAAATTTGCAAAGCGACACTAAAATCGCCACAATAGTAAGAGCAAAACACTGTGGATGCTGGAAAACTGAGATGGAAACAGAAATTGCTGGAAAAATGCAGCAGGTCTGGCTGTATCTGTGGAGAGAGAAAAAGAGTTAACGCTTCGCGAAGGAGAATCCATTAAAACTGCCATATTTAGAAGAGCTGATGATGCGTCATGGAGACTATCCGTTATGTCTCTGTGCAAATCACCTCCTGGGAAGCAGTTTTCAGTCTGCTTGGTGCTGCAAGAATAGATTCCTTGTACCGTCCAGTAATCAGGGAGAAAGGAACCACCAATAAATTATGTCATCGATATCAGACTAATCAACATGTGATGCATGTTATCAATAATCAATAAACAATTCGTGGATTATAAACCTCAGACGAGAGGGAGTCAGTCAGGTTTGGCCGAGAGCACAAGTTTCGCACCCTGTGGCTGTTCTTGCAAATGAAGGGAGGAATTCAATGGTCATGGCGGTGGGCTCAGACACCAACTGGAGAGCCGGTGGCAACACCGCCATGGCCATTTACAGGAGCCTCATGGGAATTACACCCCAATCAGGCAGTTAGCCGGCTGGTGTTGCCGTTCCCAGCTACTGCAGGAGGAATTTCAGGCAGTTCCTCCCATAGGGCAGATACCCCATCTCCGAAAACCGCTGGTCAATCAGAGGCTGGCAGCTCTCCAGTATCAGTGGCGCCACCGACAGCGGTGGCCACTGCCGGCAATGCAGGATGCCCGAGGGTGAAGATCGTTGCTGGGGCTCCAGATGCAAGTAAGTGGGGCGAGATTCCTGGTGCCAGTCGGCGAGGTCCCAACAAGGGATCTGGAGGAGGATCAATGTAAAGGGCAGGTCCGTCCATTGGGGACAGGGTGCCCGAGAAGGTGGGACACACCTCATCAGGCTGCAGGCAGGCCTGCCAGGGTTTACCTGTCAGTTTTCCCACGTGGCGCCCCCCCCTCCCCCCCCCCCCCCCCCCCCCCCCCCCCCCCCAACCACTGGCTGTATACCACCAGAGGTGAGATGAGGCCTTTGAGCAGATTGCTGTTACTGTCCTTTCCTGTCCTGGTCTTAATTGGGGGGAAGTTGAAAAAGCGATAGGCTCTCCACCGAGTCTTCTATGGCCCCCATTGCCTCCTGGCCTACTCTCAGAGGGGGCATAAAATTCCACCCACGTTTTGGGCCTCATGTCTTTTGAACAATCTTTACATATAGCAATAGAAATTGAACCTTTCCAAAAAGGTCAAAAAGGGCACCAATAATTCAATTACGATGCGCACATCAGCAGTAAGTTCTGATGTCAGGGTAATCAGTACAAATATTAGGTCACCAAATCATAAGCACTAATTATATACAGCGCAAATCAAGTCTTGCAATCTTTTGCACCTGTTTTTAAAACATTCCACAAGAAGTAGGCCGTTCATCCCTATTCTGGGTTTCCACTAACTGCCCTCCTTTGCAACCCTTCAGGAAGACTCCAGAAGTAAAGTCGGTCCATGGGGGCACAAGGCTGCACACCCATAGGTATTCCAACGTTCTGAATAACTTTTTTTCACATTTACAAAGGGACTCACTACTATATAGCCCAATCTTACAAGAAAATAAATAGCTTTACAAAAGCAAAAGGCTGCAGAGAAATTGCTGAAAATACTCAGCAGGCGAGATAAATAAGCAAATGATGGGTCGCAAGGAGCTGAGGATGGCAAGAACAAGCAGCTTTCATTTTGTTTCTTTTCTTGACACAGCACCACTCCATCTTGCCCTGCACCATCATCCCTTTTGTCATTTGACCTCTCCTACATTCCACACTCTCACAGAATGACACCACGTGACTCTGTAAAGTCCCCCTTTTCGATCTTTTCCACCTTCTCCCCTTTCCCCTGCCTCCATACTTACTTCATACCTGTTAAAGCTCTAACACCTTCCACTTCTGATGAAAGGTCTTTAACCTGAAACATTAACTTGAGAAAGTAATCTTTTTTTTAAATAAATTTAGAGTACCCAATTATCTTTTTCCAATTAAGGGGCAATTTAGCTTAGCCAATCTACCTACCCCGCACATCTTTGGGTTGTGGAGAGCGAAACCCACGCAGATACGGGGAGAATGTGCAAACTCCACACGGACAGTGACCCGGGACCGGGATCTAACCTGAGTCCTTGGTGCCGTGAGGCAGCAGTGCTAACCACTGCGGCACCGTGCCGCCTGACTTTAGAAAGTAATCTTATGTATTTTTTAAAAAGTCATTCTCGGTAATTTAAAACAGGGTGAAAGGTGACATTGTGATTTAAAACGCTTTGTTCTGTGATAAATACTTTTGCAGCAGCGTCAATCAAACTTTACCAAGTTAGCTCTATCGCACGTCAAGGAATCTTTTTAAAAATTATACTTTAAACTGCTGCTGGGCTGTACTGGTTCGTAGCAGATCTGGCGCTTGGTAATATGCAAATACGTTTGGGTGGAAAACACTTCTCAAAAAGGACTCAATTTTGTGGGCAATTTGCACTGGAAATGCAAATTGCCCCAAAAACAAAAACTCGACCCCTAATGTCTGGCATTCCGCTCTATTCTAATCATTTAGCCATCAAGCGTTTTCACCAGTATCCATATGATTTCTCTCCTCATGTGGCAATATTTGAAAGACGCAGCAGGTTTTGTCCGCCTGTGAAAGGGGAAAGGATGGGTTAATATTGGGTGTGACATTTATCAGAATTCAGTTCAATGGTTTTGTTTTGATGATATTGACTCAGCCTTATCCCTCTGAAGCTACTTGCAAATAAAGATTGTTTATTTAAAATATTTAAATCAGCTTTCTGTTAATCCCGGTAATCCCTTGCCTGCCGCAGAGTGCCACAGGACAGATGGGATAGGACGTCAGTTTTATCTTGTCTGTGTCGAATGTGCTGCCAGTTAGGATTACTGTTGATCACAGCATATTCCAAAATTGCGACCTCTGCCACGCAGAAGAACAGGTCAGCAGACGCATGGGAACACCACACGCTGCACTTTCCCCTCCAAGCCAGACGCCATCTTGACTTGGAACAATATGGCCTTTCCTTCGTTGTTACTGCATCAAAATTTTGGAAATCACTCCCTAACAGCATGGTGGGTGTACTTACACCCCATGGACTGCAGCAGTTCAACTGGGCAGCTCACCAACAATTTAAACTGTTCACTTCCTGAGCCAGAGAGGCTGTTTAGCCGTTTATAACAATTATCATGATATTGAAAGGATTTGCTAATTAATGGACTGAAGGGATAGAGTAAATGAAGAAGACTATTTTCAGTCGTTGAAGAGTTTAGAGTGCAGTTTTGAGAGCAGGGGAAAATTGCTTAAACAAAGAGCGGCATGGCTGTTGAATTCTTGAACGTTTCAGGCAGAACCATTGTGCCAGACATTGCTGGAGTAGGGCATCTTTCAATGTGCCCAGTTGGTTAGCTTTTCTCCTGCACCTTTCCATTCGAAGATTTTCTCTCCTGTAAATTCATAGAAATCCGAATGATAATAGTGCATGAGGGGAACAGGGCATCTAGGTGAAGGATAGCACCAACAGCATATCTCCTTAACTGCTGAAGGAACAATGATTGGGCGGCACAGTAGCACAGTAGTTAGCAGTATTGGTTCACAGCTCCGGGGACCAGGGTTCAATTCCCAGCTTGGGTCACTGTCTGTGCGAAGTCTGCACGTTCTCCCCGTGTCTGCTTGGGCTTCCTCCGGGTGCTCCGGTTTCCTCCCACAAGTCCCGAAATGCGTGCTTGTTAGGTGAACTCGGCATTCGGAATTCTCCCTCAGTGTACCCGAACAAGCGCTAGAGTGTGGCAACTAGGGGATTTTCACAGTAACTTCATTGCAGTGTCAATGTAAGCCTACTTGTGACACTAATAAAGATATTGAGCAATAAGAGAAGGGCAGAATAGGAAAGTGAGCTTGAGTGAGTAAATTCAATGTCAAATCAAGTATATATAGAAAGAGAAGTACCGATGGAGGAAAAGAAAGACTGGATGGACTGGGAAAGAAAAGAGATAAAAATGAAAAAAATCAATGCATTAACCGGGTGCTCCAGTTTCCTCCCAGAAGTCCCGAAAGGCATGCTTGGTAGGTGAACTGGAAATTCGGAATTCTCCTTCTGTGTACCCGAACAGGCGCCGGAATGTGGTGACTAGGGGCTTTTCATAGAAACTTCATTGCAATGTAAGCCTACTTGTGACAATAAAGATGATTATTATTAAAGATTATTATTGTTTAGAACAATTTTAAAAATCTCCAACATCAATTTACAATTTGAATGGTTGAGACTTCATGTTTAAATTGTTCACGTTCGGAGCCCAAAATGTTGGTTGGCTATTATTAACAATTACCATGATGTTAAAAGGGTATTTATGTTGTTGATTACTCGCCATTTAACTCTGTGACAAGTTTATTGCTCAACTAATGTGCAAATGTGGCAGCTTCTTGAAAATCACAAAGCGGTTTAGGGCAAGATGTCATCTTCACAGAGTAATTGTCCAAATACTTATGACAACCTGCAGTTACCAGGGTCTATCTTTCTTGTCACGAATTGCTGGTCAATTTGTACATTAACGGGCAACACGGTGGCACAATGGTTAGCATTGCTGCCTACGGCGCTGAGGACCCGGGTTCGAATCCCGGCCCTGGGTCACTGTCCGTGTGGAGTTTGTACATTCTCCCCGTGTCTGCGTGGGTTTCGCCCCCACAACCCAAAGACGTGCAGGGTAGGTGGATTGGCCACGTTAAATTGCCCCTTAATTGGGAAAAAATAATTGGCGACTCTAAATTTATTTTTTAAAAAAAATAAAAAAATTTGTACATCAACAAATTCACGTCATTTTTTCAACCAATTCTGGCCTGTTGCAACATTCATGATTAAATAGGTTGGGTACATTAAGAAAAGAGATGAAAGAAGTATTGGGACAGGGTGGATGAATGCAATTCAGGCTTAGTGTAGTGCGAAGGGTAAGTGGTCTGTCCATTTCTACGTATATCTGTAAACAGGGTGGCACAGTAGCATAGTGGTTAGCACTGTTTCTTCACAGCTCTGGGGACCTGGGTTCCATTCCCACTTGGGTCACTGTGTGGAGTCTGCACTTTCTCCCCGTGTCTGCATGGGTTTCCTCCGGGTGCTCCTGTTTTCTCCCATAAGTCCCGAAAGACGTGCTTGTCAGGTGAATTGCACATTTTGCATTCTCCCTCAGAGTACCTGAGCAGGAGCCGGAATGTGGCGACTAGGAGCTTTTCACAGTAACTTCATTGCAGTGTTAATGTAAGCCTACTTCTGACAATAATAAAGATTATTATTATTATAAAACTTTTGGTGATAGTTTACCTTTGCTTCAGAAAAGCACCAAAAATGCACTGAATAAAATCCTGGATGGAATCATTTTAACCTTTCCACTTTGTTGATATTTAAATTGAAGCATGATTTGTTATCAATTATCTAATCAATCAGGATCGATTGCAACAATATGGAATGTAATTGAATTCAATTAGAGTTGAAGACGGAATTCTACACACCAGTTATACAGAACAAAACCTAAAACCATGAATGGCCATGAGTGCCAGGCGAGGTCGGGCAGGGTGGCTGGGATGTGTGAACAGCTTGTTCTACTTTCTTCTTCGTGATGGCTCTCATAGATAGAATCCCTACAGTGCAAAAGGAGGCCATTTAGCCCATCGAGTCTGCACCGGCCCTTGGAAAGAGCACCCTTCCTAAGCCCACACCTCCACCCTATCCCCATAACCCAGTAACCTCCTACCTAACCTTTTTGACACTATGGGGCAATTTAGCATGGCCAATCCACCTCACCTGGACATTTTTGAACTGTGGGAGGAAACCGGATCACCCAGAGGAAACCCACGCAGACACGGGGAGAAAGCGCAAACTCCACACAGACAGTCACCCGAGGCTGGAATTGAACTGGGACCTTGGAGCTGTGAGGCAGCAGTGCTAACCACTGTACCACTATGCCGCCCTTCATGATTTTCCAACCACCAAAGAGTTAGTATGATCTACCCTTAGACGTTTCTCTCCACTGCCTATTGGACTGAGGCCTCCCAATCTCTTACTTTGTAAACCAAATACTGAGGAGGCTGCTCCATCTACATTCCCTTTAGCTCTGTAAGGTTAATTCTGTCATTCAGACGCACCTCATCCCCACCCGATCAGAGACCTTCCTTTAGTCCTTGTCCCACCAACTCCTTGCTGAAAACCGTTACATCTTTGACTTTTCCCAATTCTGATGAAATGTCATTCACCTGAAATGTTAACTCTGTTTCTCTCTCCACAGATGCTGCCCAATCTGCTGCGTATTTCCAGCAGTTACTGTTTTTCTTTCTCTTCCTTCATACCCTTTTCAGGGCTGAACCTATTTGCCATATATAACAAAGTGTCGATTAAAATATTACTTCCTTGGTCCCAAACGTAGGGCCCACTTTAATGTTCATCTACCAATAGCTTTTTAAGCCTTTGAACATTCCTACTGCCATTGATCAATCAGGCCTTTCATCACCGTTCCCTTAACTCATCCCATGTTGTTTCCCTGATGAGCTTCATTCTCTAAATAAATATTCCACCTCTGGCCTTTAAAACTAACTTATGGAAGTTTCATTAATTGTACCTGTTCTATTGTTAATTATTTATCTCTAAGGTTACTCACAAGCCCTGGGGCAACACAGTGGATAGCACTGCCGCCTCACGGCACCAGGGCCCCGGGTTCAATATGGCCCTGGGTGACTGTGTGGAGTTTGTACTTCCTCCCCGTGTCTGCGTGGGTTTCCTCCGGGTGCTCCGGTTTCCTCCCACAGTCCAAAGATGTGCAGGTTAGGTGGACTGGCCATGATCAATTCCCCCTTAGTGTCCAGGCATGTACAGATTAGATGGGGTTACGGGCATAGGACGTAGGGAATGGGCCTAGGTAGTGTGCTCGTTCAGAGGGTCAGTGCAGACTCGATGGGCTGAAAGGCCTCCGTCTGCACTGTGGGCATTCTGTGATTCTCTGTGATTCTGTTAACGAGCTATCCATGATGGCCATTCATTCAGCTGTTCTGATTTTTATCAAACTATTTAACAACAGGGTTGTTCGATATACGTAACTTCTATGCTCCCACACGTTTGATTAACTTTTACATCTCAGTAAGAATCTTAATTAAGCAAGATGAGCTGAAAATTCTAACACAGATTTGAAGGGTTTTAAGTTTGCAGTCCCCCCACCCTGCCCCACACCACTGCAGAGGCCTCATCGGACTATGGCCCTCTTTTAAGGCTAGAATTAATTATCATTAGAATATTATATAATTAGCATTAATCGTCACTAACCATTCCACTGATTTGTTTCCAGAGAAACAATATTTTAAACAGATTCCAGAAAAATGAAATTTGAAGCACTAACCTATTATTTTACCTCTTTCACATTCACTACTAAACGTGCGTTTATCCTAAGCATGTTTCTAATTTCCAATAGGGTGCGTTCTTGCATATACCCTTGGAAGGTAAAGCTTATTCTTCCAGTACTCTTACCACCTTCAGTCATTTTTAAATTCACCTTTATTATAAACAGGTTTCTTCTGTATTCAGGGGCAGGATTTTCTGATCCTGAGGCTAAGCGTTGACGCCGTTGGAAACGTCGTCGCGGTTCTCGACGGCGTCAACACGGCCCCAGGATCAGCAATTCCGACCCCTACAGGGGGCCAGCAGAGCGCTGGAGCGGTTCACGCCGCTCCAGTTGCTGATCCGGCCGTGGAATGGGCGCCGGGGGATGCGCCCATGCGCAGTGGGACCGGCACGAACCCGCGCATGTGCAGTCCCACTGACACGATTTCCGCGCATGCACGGTGTCTCCCTTGTCCGCGCCGGCCTCGACCCAACATGGCGCCGGAGTACAGGCGCCGGCGCGGAAGAAAGGAGGCCGGGAGACAGAGAGGCCGTCCCGCCGATCGGTGGGTCCCAATCGTGGGCCAGGCCAAACCGGAGGCCCCCCCCCTGGGTCGGACCCCCTACCCCCCCCCCCCTCCCCCACCCCCACCCACAGGCCGCCGCCCGATCCTTCAACGCTGAGTTCCCGCGAGCTCAGAGCAGGTGTGGACGGCGTCGGTGGGACTCGGTGTTTCCACAACGGCTGCTCGGCCCATCCTGGCCCGAGAAACGGCGGGCCGGCCGCGTAGAGCGGCCCGCGACTGGCGCCGCACCAACCACGCCGGCGCCGGTGTTTCCGATTCTCCACTCTGCGGAGAATCGCATGCCGGCGTCACGATGGCGTGCCGCGATTCTCGCCGGTCGCGGGGATTATCCAGCCGGGCCCCGGGCTGAGAGAATCCCGCCCCAGATCTTTTTGAAGATTAAGCAGATCTGCAGCTTTAGTTATGCCATGCCCATGTCTCATTGCACTTTGAATCTAAGTTCCTGCCTTTTACATTCTACACACCTCAGGACTATTTTTGAATGATCACCTTCTTAGAAGCTGCTGGTCAGCTTTTGCCAGTTTTTCTGTGTTAACACATGGGGGAGCAACCCAGCTGCAGGAACAAATCAAAAGGAAACAAAAAGGACGTCTTTCTTTCTGCCCTCAAGCTGTTACTGGATTCAGAATTTCAATAGTGCACCCGATGCTTTTGTTGCAAAGGATTTATCCCAATGAAAGTCATGACTCAAAGCATGATGTACACAGCAATCAGTGCGGATTGCACTCCTATGTTTTAGCGTAATCCATTGAAAATTAGTGTTACAGTGGGCTGATTGAGTACACAAACGACAAACTGTCACAGCAGCCTGCAGCTCAGAGTTGCTCATTCTGCTTCTCTCACTGCCTTGTTGCAAAAATTATCGGAGGAAAAACCTTTTGCAAAGATCAGCTGAAGAGGTTTAACAGCTGCTTGATCCAAGCCAATGCCTGGCTTGGAGGGACCAACAAAAATGTTTCTGATAAACAGTAACAACCACAGCGTGTCAGATTGTATGGAACATAATAGCTCTGTATTGCTGGCAAAAATATATCAGCACTGCAAAGGAATATTCCCTTTAAAAGAAAATCACAAATGAAATCCATGTAATTAGGTATGCACTAATCTTACGATACTTTACAATCAGATATTGAAGCCACCAGCTGCCCTGGACAATCCTTTGGAGATTAAAATGCAACTTGTTCATATTTGCTCTCTCTCCAGGTCTCCAAAGCAGTCATGATAGCTGAAAGAGACATTGAAATCAACCTGACTCCTCGATAGATTTTGAACTCACTAGGATTCCATCTTCAACTCATAACTGCTCTCAGAATATCAAGAGAATGTGTTTTAAACATAATCTTAATTACCAGCCACAGAAGAGACTTCAACGCATGCACTAAGATTGTTAGAATCCCCCCCCCCCCCCCCCCGCCTAAAACAGTCATCTGATGATAGTTGTCACATATTATATATAGTCTCCCGGATTGGACATTTGATATCGCGCTCTGCAGTATTTCTGTTGCTTTTGATACAATTTACATAACTTATTCTCTCCAATGCAATTTGTCTAAGCACATAAAGTCTAAACCAGATATAGCCCTTGGGTACCATTTCATCACAGTCATGGAAGTCATAACGCCACAAATGCAGACCAGGTCTGAAGCAATGTGTGGGGCACCTTCAGGCAACCTCAGGGGGAGAGCCAGGCAGTGGAGGAAGTGCCGATTTTTGCAAACAAACACTGACATGTACATTCAGTTGGGTTAGTGCTGACAGCTGGCACATATGCAACTCCAAGGGTGTCAGACAATCGTTTAATTGCTGCTTAATGCTAAGCCCATAAAATAGCTCAGATTGCCTGTGATAAAACTTTCCCTTTAAATAGAAATACAAAGTTAGATCATAGAATTTACAGTGCAGAAGGAGGCCATTCTACCCATCGAGTCTGCACCGGCGCTTGGAAAGAGCATCCTACCCAAGGTCAACATCTCCACCCTATCCCCATAACCCCGTAACCCCACCCAACACTAAGGGCAATTTTGAACAGTAAGGTCAATTTATCATGGCCAATCCACCTAACCTGCACATCTTTGGACTGTGGGAGGAAACCGGAGCACCCGGAGGAAACCCACGCAGCCACGGGGAGGATGTGCAGACTCCACACAGACAGTGACCCAGCCGGGAATCGAACCTGGGACCCTGGAGCTGTGAAGCGATTGTGCTATCCACAATGCTACCGTGCTGCCATGACTATGGACCATTTGACGCAACCAGCCTGATTCAGTGGGGAAATAGGTAAATAACATTCACTAAACTTATTCTAATATTCCTTCAACACTTTTCCCTTCATCCACCCATCCATCTTATCTTGAACATCAACAAAGTTATTGCCTTGCGAATAAATTCCACAGCCTCACACGCCACATGAAGAAATAGTTTCTCCCGCCCTCTGTTATAAATCTCCAACATTCAATCTTGCACCACTGGGCCCTCATTTGAGGTCAGTTCAGATGAAGGGGGATCAGGGGTTATGGGGAGAAGGTAGGGGAATGGGGATGAGAAACATATCAGCCGAATGGCCTATTTCTGAATATTTTGAGCTCTTGAAGTGACATTAAGAGTCTACACAGACAATAAGTTCAATTAAAACAGAGCATTATTTCAACTTTCCCTTGCGATATTAAAATAAGCTTTGTATCATGAAGTACACACTTGGTTATTGGGACTCTATGCAAACACACTTCAAATACATTCCACTTTGCTCTCTACATCTCCATCCCACACCAGGATGACCTGAGAGCTCTTCGCTTCTTTCTCAAAAAGAGGCCTGGACAATTCCCATCCACCACCACACTCCTCTGCCTGGCTGAACTCGTTCTATCTCTCAACAACTTCTCCTTTAACTCATCCCACTTTTTCCAAACCAAAGGTATAGTAATGGGTACCCGCATGGGTCCTAGCTACGCTTGCCTTTTTATGGGGTACGTGGAACATTCCTTGTTCCAGGCCTATCCGGGCCCCCTCCCACAACTCCTTTACCGATACATTGATGACAATTTTAGTGCCGTTTCATGCTCTCGTCCGGACCTCGAAAAAATCATCAACTTCGCTTCCAGTTTCCACCCCTCCATCACTTTCACCTGGTCCATCTCAGACACTTCGCTTCCCTTCCTTGATCTTTCTGTCTCCATCTCCGGCAATAGACTATTTACTAATATCCACTACAAGCCCACCAACTCCCACAGCTATCTGGACTACAGCTCTTTGCACCCAACACCCTATAAGGACTCCATCCCTTTCTCTCAACTCCTTCAACTCCATTGCATTTGTTCCGATGATGCCACTTTCCAAAATGGTGCTTCAAAAATGTGTTCCTTCTTCCTCAACAGTGATTTCCCACCTACAGTTGTGGACAGGGCCCTCAACAGTGTGTGGTCCATCTCCCAGTGCGATTGCACGCATGCACGGTGGCTTCCATCTCTGTGCCGGCCTCGATGCAGCATGGCTACAGGGGCCGACACGGAGCAAAAGAGGGCCCCAACCCAAGAGGCCGGCCTGCCGATCGGTAGGCCTCGATCGTAGGCCAGGCCACAGCGGAGACCCCCCTGGGGTCGGACCCCCTTGGCCCCCCCACCAGGCCACCCCCGAAAGGACGCAGGCAGAGGTCCCGCCGGGTAAGAACACACGTGGACTGCGCCGGCGGGACTCGGATTTTATTTCGGGCCACTCAGCTCATCCTGGGCGGAGAATCGGCGGGGGGGGGTGGGGCCACATGGAGCGGCCCCCGACCGGCGCCTCGCCAACCGCGCCAATGCCAATGGCGCCGATTCTCCGCTCACTGATGAATCGGCAGACCAGCGTCGGGGCGGTGTCGCGGAATTCGCATCCGGCCCGGCGATTCTCAGGCCCGGTGTGGGCTGAGAGAATCCCGCCCCCCATCTACCGGTTAGGCACGCAACAGCCTTCCGGTCTCAGCATCAAATTCAACAGCTTCAGGTGATTAGCTCTACCCCACCTCGACCCATTTGTTTCCATCCCATTTCATTTTAACTGTCTTTTACCATTTCTTTCTTTCTTGTCTTTCTTAATATATATTTAACGCCGCCATCTTATCCACCTATCCTTACCCTTTCTCCTCTTTGCTTCCCCTTCCCTTCCCCCTTCCCCCACATCCAAAGTTCACCCTCTGATGTTAGTTTCTCTGCTGTTTGACCTCTCACAGCTTTTGTTCTCTCTGGGGACTGCCATTAGCACTCTTTCCCCTTGGCTTCTGTGGCCATTAGCACCCGGTTCCCCTGGGCTTCTGTGGCTATGACTCATCTTTCATTCTCACTCCACAGTACAGTAGTCCCCCGTTATACCGCGCTCCGCAATACCGCGGTTCACGATATACGGCGGGGGGGGGGCTTATGGACCCCAACTTACTCGAAACAGCCGGGTGCTGTCAGCTTCCCTCTCCAGATCAAAGTGAGCCGGCCGCTGAAGTTGACACTGCCGGCTGATTGGAGGGAGATTATGTTTCAGTGAGAGAGGAGCAGCTCACGCAGCGTCTGGAAGTGGATAGTGCAGAGGATTATAGCAGGGGGTCTTTAAACCGGTGGCTGTCAGGACTCTGGATGGACCGGACCGGGGATCTTTACATTGCAGTAGCGCCTAGTCACTCTGTTTTAAAAGTGGCACTTGTCACTTTAACCAAGTTTAACTCGAGGCTTCAGAGGGTCTGACCTCTCCCCCCGCCCCCCGTCCTCCATATCACAGAGGACTGAAGACACAGTCATGGATTGTATAGTGGTTTAAGCACGCCTCGTAGACTCACAATGGGAAGCGCATGCATAGATTTTAAAATAAATTTAAAACCCCCATCGTGGATATCCGCGGCTCGGATGTAACGCGGGTGGCTGTCTTGGACCCCAACACCCGCGTTACAACGGGGGACTACTGTATAAGTATTTCCCATTTTCTCTGTCTGTTAACTTTGACAAAGAATCATCGGACTCGAAACTTTAGCTGGTTTCTCTCCCCACAGTTGCTGCCAGACTTGCTGAGATTTTCCAGCATTTTCTCTTTCGTTTCAGATTCCAGCATCCGCAGTAATTTGCTTTTATCCACTTTGCTCCAATGCATTGGGGCTGGTTTAGCTCACTTGGCTGGACAACTTTGTGATGCAGAGGGAGGCCAACAGCATATGTTCAATTCCTGTACCGATTGAGGTTGTTCATGAAGGCCCTACATTCCCAACATTGTTCCTTGCCTGAGGTGTGGTGACCCTCAGGTTAATACCACCACCAGCTAGCTTTCCTGCTCAAAGGGGAAAGCAGCTTATGGTCATCTGGGACTATGGTGACGTTAGTTTAATGTTACTATGGATTAAGAAAGTATTTTTATTTAACGAATGTTGATAGATCTATTGTACAAAGCATGAACAATGATTTTCTTGCCTGCCACCTAGGTGCCAGATCAGAGGCCAATACTGCAGTGCTCCAGTACATGCACACACAAAAGAGAATTACAGAGCACTCTGAGGCAACCATAGAGGATGGGTTAGGCATTGTTGGAACGCGAGGTTTGCAGCGAACATAAACAAATCTCGGCCAATACTGAATGCTAGTGTAAAACATTGAGGTACAGTACAAATATTGAGGTTAGTTAAAGAAAAACAATGACTTGAAATGGTTAAAATCAGCAGCGACACGAGTTTTAGCATGTCAGTTGTAAACCAAGTGAATCATAGGGCAAGATTTCACAGCTGGGAACAGGGATGTACACAAGGCTGGCGGGGAACAAGCCTACCCTGGGGGTGACAGCCCTTGGATGAGTCTCCAACTGGAAGAGTAGACAATGAAGGTGGCAACCCCTTGCCCCCTTTCCCATTTGAGGCCCAAGGGGATTTAGCCCCCCAATCGCCAACCTTCCTCCACCAGCCGAAAAATTCAAACCAAGTGGGATGTTGCCCTAAGTGGTCATTAATTGGCCAACTGAGGGTCTCAATTGGTGCCAAGGTGGGTGATAGGCCCAAGGCCTTAACCTCCCACCTATTAAATTGCAGCTGGTGGAAGAAGGTGGATTGGGTGCGTTAAAGGCACCCATGGAATTTTATGGGCAACACCAATAAAATGCTGCCCATAAAATTATCTAGCACAGGAGGAGGCTCTTCGGCCCATTGTCCCTGTGTTGGCTCCTCATGATGCCATAATCTTTCCCTTCAAGTACTAATCCATCACCTTGGAGGAAACAACGGATGATTTATGGATAAGAAGGATGAATTAAAAACAAATTGGGTGTTGAAAGAGAAACGAGGAATAGGAAAGAAAGATTGGATTAAGGGACAGAGAGAAAAAAGAAAAGTCAGACTCTTTCCTTTGTAAACTAAAAGTCTCTCAAACAATGAGATTCCCAAGTTCAAATTTTTCAATTTACGGCCAGCAGTGGTGAACCAGCATTGCATTAAAAAGTATTTGTCATTACAAAGGAATTGATGTTTTCAATAACTGGACTGTGGCAAGTTTAATGTGCAATTAATGTGCAAATCCAGCAACTTTCAAAAATAACGGGGAAGTTGAGGGTAAGCCTCCAATTGTGTGAAACAAACAAGAGTGGTGGAAACCAACCCTCAAGCTCCAGGGATTTGCAACTCATGGTGTATCTCTTACTCCCTTGAACTTGCTGCCTGTTTTGTGCATCAATAATGTTGTAGAATGTTGCCACAGCTTTATTTTCCATCAAGAGTCAACACACGGCGTGTAGTATTAATTATTTGAAAAAGAAATTAAGGTATTAATTTCAAAAGCTGCAATAACATGCTGTGATTATCAGATTAAAATTTTAAGACTGGAGAAATATTTAATTTAAAATATTCAGCAACTCCATCCGCTTGTATTTAAAGTGACAGGTAAACAAAATAAGAATCACACATTGTTAAATTGGGCAGGATTCTACGGCCGCATTCGCACGGCGACTGGAGAATCCTGCCCAAGTCAATGGATTTTTCCATTGTCTGCGTCTCGCCCGTGGTGGGGAGGGGAGGTGGGGGGGATGGAGGGGAGGATCCAGCCCATTACAAAGATATAGTGCTATTCCCCCACCTTCTCTCAATAGCCCTGTGCATTCTTCCTTTTCAGATAACTGGCTAATTCCTCTGTGAATTCTTCACTTTAACCTGCCTCCACCACACACTCAGGCAGTGCATCCCAAATCCTAAACATTTGTTGCGTAAAAACCGTTTCTCCTCATATCGCTGTTGCTTCATTTACTAACTATTTTAAATCTGTGCCCTCTTGTTCTCGATCTCAAGTGGGAACAATTTCTCCCTCTCCACTCTGTCCAGACCGCTCCTGATTTTGGACACCTATATCAAATCTCCTCTTAATCTTCTTTGCTCGAACAAAATTACTATTCGCACAATTCTGTTGTGCGGCACTGTATCAAGCCCCTTTTGGAAGTCCATGTACACCCTGTCAACAACATTGCCCCCATCGACCTTCTCTGTTACTTCCTCAAAATCTCCAGATAGTTAGTGAAACATGACTTTCCCTTGAGAAATCCATGCTGGTTTTCCTTAATTAACCTGCATTTGAACAGCTAATTACTGTTTCTAGAAGTTTTCCCACCACCAAAATTAAACTGACCTGGCCTGTAGTTGCTGGGTTTACTTTTACACCCTTTTTTGTACCAGTGTTTACAATTTCCCAGTCCTCTGGCATTACCCCTGAAATGACTCTCATCCCATCCTAGCGCCTATCAACTTTAAGTACACGCAGCCTATCCAATACCTTCTCTTCGCCAATTTTAAATCCATCTTGTGACTGAATTACCTCCTCTTTTGCCATGGCCTGGCTGGCACCTTCTTCCTTTCTAAAAACGCAAAGTATCCGTTTAATACCTCGGGGGGAATTCTCCGACCCCCCGCAGGGTCAGGGAATCGCCCGAGGCTAGCGTAAATCCCGCCCCCGCCATGGCCACAATTCTCCGCCACCCGGAAATCAGCGGGAGCGGGAATCACGCCCCGCCGATCGGCGTGCCCCCCGCGGCGATTCTCCGGCCCACGATGGGCCGAAGTCCCGCTGCTGACAGGGCAATCCCGCCGACATGGTTTAAACCACCTCTGCGCTGGCGGGATTGGTGGCGCGAGCGGGCCCCTGAGGTCCTGGGGGGGGGGGGGCGCGGGGCGATCGGACCCCGAGGGGTGCCCCCACGGTGGCCTGGCCCGCGATCATGGCCCACCGATCGGCGGGCGGGCCAGTGCCGTGGAGGCACTCTTTTTCTTCCACCGCTGCCATGGCCTCCACCATGGCGGAGGCGGAAAAGAACCCCCTACCGTGCATGCGTCGGTGGTGACGTCAGCAGCCGCTGACACTCCGGCGCATGCACAGACCGGCGAAGGCCTTTCGGCCAGCCCCGACGCCGGGCGGCTACAGGTTACAGGGATAGGGTGGATCAGCGGAGCAGGAGCCACTCCAGCGCGGGCCTAGCCCCTAAAGGTGCGGAGAATTCCGACGCCGCAGAGGCCCGACGCCGCAGTGGTTGGCACCACTCTGAATTACCTCCTCTTTTGCCCCTCCGCCCCGCCGGGTAGAGGAGAATTTTGCCCCTCAGCTATGCCCTCTGCCTCCATCTGTAAATTCCCATTTTGATTCCCGTACTCCTCCCTTTTATCACCCTTTTACTATTTACATACCTATAGAAGACTTTTGGATTCCTTTTTATGTTAGCTGCCAGTCTCTCTTCATAATCCACCTTTGATGCTCTTATTTCCTTCTTCACCTTCCCTCTGAACTTCTGTAACTCACCAAGCTTATTTACTGCACTCCATGCATTCACATACATGTACAAAAAACCCTGATTTAGACACATTTACTGTCTCTTTTACTCTGACCCAACCTATTAACTTATTTATTCCTAGGGCAGCACGGTGGCCTAGTGGTTAGCACAACCGCCTCACGGCGCTGAGGTCCCAGGTTCGATCCCGGCTCTGGGTCACTGTCTGTGTGGAGTTTGCACATTCTCCCCGTGTCTGCGTGGGTTTCGCCCCCACAACCCAAAGATGTGCAGAGTAGGTGGATTGGCCACGATAAATTGCCCCTTAATTGGAAAAAATAATTGGGTAATCTAAATTTAAAAAAAAAAAACTTATTTATTCCTATTCTAGTGCTAGCTATCTCTCCAAGTATTCTGTGCCTCTTGGTGTTCTGCTCTAAGATTCTCTCCCCTGCTGGGTTAATTGAATTTAAACCCTCCTCAATAGCATTAACAAAACACTATCCCGGCTCGTTCGGTACGACCTGTCCAGTCTGTGCAGGTCCCATCTCCTTGGCCCCAATGCCCCAAGAATCTAAAGTCCTCCCTCCTGCACCATCTTTTCAGTCATGCATTCATCTGTCTTATCTTCCTATCTCTGTGCTCCCAGTGTCACATGCAAGTGAGTAATCCAGAGATGACTAAAGGCAGCACGTTAGCACAGTGGTTAACACAGTTGCTTCACAGCTCCAGGGTCTCAGGTTCAATTCCCTGCTGGGTCACTGTCTGTGTGGAGTCTGCACGTTCTCCCCGTGTCTGCGTGGGTTTCCTCCAGGTGCTCCGGTTTCCTCCCACAGACCAAAGATGTACAGGTTAGGTGGATTGGCCATGATAAGTTGCCCCTTAGTGTCCAAAAAGGTTGGGTGGGGTTACTGGGTTACAGGGATAGGGTGGATGTGTGGGCTTAAGTGGGGTGCTCTTTCCAAAGGCCAGCGCCGACTTGATGGGCTGAATGGTTTCCTTCTGCACTGTAAATTCTATGATTCTATGACTACTTTTAAAGGTCCTGCTTGCTAATTTTCGACCTCTGTCTGGACTTTGGGTGCTCCCCCTAGATGAACCAACACTCTCACCAATATTCGGAATCGAATATTGGTTGGAGAGTGGGATGCTGCACTACCTGCCTGTTCCCTTTTGACTGTCTGGTGCTCACTTCTTCCATCTCTCTCCCTGCACACTCTTCAGTTGAGAGGGCCGCATTTGTAAACGTGCTATCCGCATAACTCTCACTCTCATGGACCCACTGCTGCTCAAGTTCCAAACCCCAGAGCTCAGCCGCTGGGAGTGACAACATTTCCTGCACAAATAGCTGCCCGGTACATGGGAGCATTGGCGTACAAAAGTAAGATCCCAACTACTTCTCCAGCAATGGCTGTAAATCCGAACTAAGGTGTCAGTTCACTTCACATCCGTGCACCATGCTATTTATAGTTCCACATAATTTCCTAATAAACTTAAGCAAACACGACCTTATCAATGACACGGGCTGATTGCCAACTGCAATCAAGTAGAACACAATTTTCACCAGTGGGACTGATAATAAAGACTTTGGCATTTCATTAAAACTATCCAGTTTATTTCTTAACAAGTCAGTCAGATTTATTCCAAAATCACTTAATGTTCCATTTGAGGGTTACTTCCAGTGTTTCTTGAGTCACTGATGTCGGAAATAAATCTCCCCTTGCACTTATTTTCAGCTGTGGTCGAAACATATAATCAGTCTGCTCAACAGCTCGGGAAAATCACTATTGATTTAAAGGTGACAAAACAAAGTCTTCTAATTCAGAAAATGTCTGGCTCGCTACAATCACAATCTATTTTAATATTTACATAAAGGACTACATGACAGGGGGAGTAGCAGTATTTCAGTAAGCCCATAGAAAGAGAGTGACGCAGGGCCGCATACCATCCAAACAATTGTACATCACTATGTTTTCATCGGTAGTTCATTACTTTTGCTCATATGAACTATGTTACCGGATTGATATCTTTAAAAAAAAGGTACCATGTTATTTGTGACAGTGGAAACAAGACAACACGCCTGGAATGAAAGAGAGGAAAGAACAGAGATAGCAGAAGGTAAAGTTAGCACTGTTTTCGATGGAATTTTCATTTGTTAGTACTGAGGGAGGTACTGAGGAGTCATGGTTGGTTTGCGCAATGAGTTTGTAGGCATTGAAAATGCTAAATCTGGCAACTGAGTCGGGCAGTGCATTAAATTAGTCTTTCAGTTCATAGGCCAAGATCTGTGTGCCTGCAGGCTGGTGCGCCCCACGTGAACTGTGTTTTGGCAGTCTCAAATCAGTTCCTTCTGAGCTTAGAATCTCAGCCCAAAACTGCACTAAAGTAACATTGAGGCACAGAAGCAAGAATGGCTTGAGAGGGAAATGAGGGAAATAGTGTGTTATATTGATGCAGCAGGATTTTTTGTATAAGGTCAAGGCTGATCGTAGAAGAAAATTTCACAATTTAGTTGTGTTTGATGCTGGCCACCCCTGCTTCCCCCCCCCCCCCCCCCCCAGCATTATCTCCACCTTGATAAAAAGAGAATTGCCATAAAAAAAGCAATCCACAGCATATTGACTAAACTTACCAAGTCAACAAAAGTTTGATTTTGAGTGTACAGCCTGTGAAATCGATTCAGAAATCTTATTCACCACTGCTGATGGCACGAGACACTGAAAAGGCTACAGGCCCGAGCAACATTGCAGCAATAGTACTGGAGACTTGTGCTCCACAACTAGCCGCGCCCCCGAGCCAAGCTGTTCCAGTACATCGACAACACTGACATCTACTCAGCAATGTGGTAACTTACCCAGGTGTGTCCTGTACACAAAATGCAGAACAAATCTGTGATAGCGTGGATCGACTCGGGGCAAATTGCTCGGGAGCGCACAAACCCCAGCCAATGGGGAGTTTGTGCAGGGCACTGGGAGAAGGATCCCGAGCAGTGTGGGCTAGGGAACTAAAGAGCAAAGACCTGTGTATAGTGTTCTGTGCCTGTTATCTAACTGCCTTTGCTTTTCATCCATAAACCCCTTTAGCTTGCTATTGGAAGACTCCAGTATCACTCAAGCCACCATAAAATCCAACCCACCCAATTACTGCCTCCTCTTGATTATGAACTATGTTATGGGAAATGGTGGCTACAGTGCTATTAAATGGCATTTACTCAACAATAACCTGATGCTGACTTTGGGTTTCCACTGGTCATTACCTGACACTGGCATGGCATTACTATTACTTGCCACTTATCAGCCCGAGCCTGATATATTGTCCAGGTCTTCTGTGTATGGGTAGGGACTGCTTCAGTATCTTAGGAGTTCTGAATGGTGCTGAACATTGTGCAATCATCAGTGAACATACCCACTTCATACCTTCTGATGGCGGGAATGTCATTGATGAAACTGCTGAAGATGGATGGTTAGGCATAGAACAGAAGCAATGTTCTGGGGCTAAGATGGTTAGCCCCCAATAACCACAACTATCATCCTTTGTGACAGGTATGACTCCAGCCAGCAGAGACATTTCCCATAATTCCTATCGACCCTAGTTTTCTTGGGGTTGCTTAATGCCCGCTTGGTCAAATGCTACTTTGATGAGAAGGGCAGTCAGTCTCACCTCAGCTCTTGAGTTCAGCTCTTGTCCATGTTTGAACCAAGGCTGTAATGAGGTCAGGAGCCGAGTGGCCCTGGTAGGACCCAAACTAAGCATTGGCGAGCAGGTTATTGCTGAGTAAGTGCCACTTGACAGCATTTTCCAAACTTCCTTCTGTCGCTTTGCTGATGATTGAGAGCAGACTGATGTTGTGGTAATTGGCCGGGTTGGATTTTGCTGCTTTTTGTGGACAGGACATATCTGGGCGGTTTTCCACATTGCCGGGTAGATGCCAATGTTGTAGCTGTACTGGAACAGCTTGGCCAGGGGCATGGCAAGTTCTGGAGTACAAGTCTTTGATACTATTGCCAGAATTCTTTCAGGCCCAAAGCCTTTGCAGTATCCAGTGTCTTCAGCCGTTTCTCGATGATAGGTGAAATGAATTGAATTGACTCAGCAACTTTGGCCGAGGATGGTTGCAAATGCTTGTCTTTCACAACTGCTGTGCTGGGCTCCTCCATTACTGAGGATGAGGATCTCTTTGCAGCTCCTCCTCCTGTTAGTTGTTAAATTGTTCACCACCATTCACAAATGAATCTGATAAGACTGCAGAGCTTAGATCCGATCCATTGTGGTTGAGGAATTGCTTCATTCTGTCTATTGCACGCTACTTTAACAATCTTCATTATTATAGTCACAGGTGGGCATACATTAACACTGCAATGAAGTTACTGTGAAAATCGCCTAGTTGTCACACTACGGCGCCTGTTTGGGTACACTGAGGGAGAATTCAGAATGTCCAAATTACCTAACCGCATGTCTTTCGGGATTTGTAGGTGGAGATCGGAGCACCCGGAGGAAATCCACATAGACACGGGGAGGACGTGCAGACTCCGCACAGTGACTCAAGCCGGGAAGCGAACCTAGGACCCTGGTGCTGTGAAGCAACAGTGCTAACCACTGTGCTACTGTGCCGCGCTTCTGGTAATTGGCATGCAAATATTCTCATGTTGTAGCTTCACCAGGTTCCAGGTTGATACCTCATTGTTTGGTATGTCTGGTACTGCTCCTGGCATGCCATCCTGCACTTTTCATTGAACAGGGGTTGATCCCCTAGCTTGGGGCAATGGTGGAGTGGGAGATATGCCAGGCCTTGACTTTACAGATTTTGGTCAAATGGCATTCTGCTGTGGCTGAGGGTTCATTGCGCTTCACGCATGCCCAGTTTTATGTTGTGAGAGCTGTTCAAATTCTTTCCCACCTAGTATGGTGGTAGTGCCACACAACACGATGGAGAGTTTTCTCAATGTGAAAACAGGACTTCATCTCCACAGGGATGAAGTCCTGATGCTGTCATAAATGCTTCACAGCTCCAGGGTCCCAGGTTCGGTTCCCGGCTGGGTCACTGTCTGTGCGGAGTCTGCACGTCCTCCCCGTGTGTGCGTGGGTTTTCTCCGGGCGCTCCGGTTTCCTCCCACAGTCCAAAGATGTGCGGGTTAGGTGGATTGGCCATGCTAAATTGCCCATAGTGTCCTTAAAAGTAAGGTTAAGGGGGGGGGTTTGTTGGATTACGGGTATAGGGTGGATACGTGGGTTTGAGTAGGGTGATCATTGCTCGGCACAACATTGAGGGCCGAAGGGCCTGTTCTGTGCTGTACTGTTCTATTATCTATGGTGCTGCTGCATAGACGGACCTGGGTGTTCTAGTGCATGAGTCGCAAAACGTGGGGGCAGCACGGTAGCATGGTGGTTAGCATAAATGCTTCACAGCTCCAGGGTCCCAGGTTCGAATCCCGGCTGGGTCACTGTCTGTGCGGAGTCTGCACGTCCTCCCCGTGTGTGCGTGGGTTTCCTCCGGGTGCTCCGGTTTCCTCTCACAGTCCAAAGATGTGCGGGTTAGGTGGATTGGCCACGCTAAATTGCCCTTTAAAAAATAAGGTTAATTGGGGGGGGGGGTTGGATTACGGGTATAGGGTGGATACGTGGGTTTGAGTAGGGTGATCATTGCTCGGCACAACATCGAGGGCCGAAGGGCCTGTTCTGTGCTGTACTGTTCTATGTTCTATGGGACTGTGCGGTGGTCATTCTTAACAATATTGACATGGACAGATGTATCTGCATCAGTTAGATTGGTGAGGATCAGCTTGACCAGGTTTCCCCCCCTTGTTGGTTCCTTCACCACCCGCCTCGGGTCCAGTTTAGCAGCGATGTCCTTCAGGAATCAGCTAGCTCGGTGAGTAGTGGTGCTACCGAGTCACTCTTTGTGATGGCTATTGAGCTCCCCCACCCAGAATACATTCTCTGACCGTGCCGTCCTCAGGGTTTGCGCCAACTGGTGCACAACATGGAGGAGCATTGATTCCTCAGCTGAAGGATAAAGGATGAAAAGTAGTCAGCTGGAACGATGAGAAAGGATAAAGCATGAAAAGGGTGAGGGAAAGGATGAGAGGAACAAAGAGATTTCATAATTATTGTGCCAATAAGATAGGAATGGATGGTTGCCAACACTGACCCCAGCAGGATCAATGAATAAGGCAGGCAGATGCTGTCTGCATTTTGGGATCCCAACTGTGCTTCAAACAAAAACAAATCAATAAACATAATAGGGGAAAGCTCTAGTTTAAATATCTGAGCTTTTCCATCGTACGCGTGCTTTGAACATCTGTAGAATCACAACTCGCTGCTTCAATATCTAACTAGCAGTTTGGAAGAGAGCCAGTGAGAAGGATGTATACAACACATCTTGCATGAGTTATCAAAACTACTGAGCTCACTTTTTTATATATTGATTAATTCGTCAACTAGATTTTTCAGCTGATCTAAACTTGTTGAAAATCAACAAGATAATCTAAATGGAAACAGATCCAAGAGAAGGATCAATTAGATGGACAAGAGGATGTCAACGGTTTAGGTTATTTGGTTAGAAATACAGTAGAAATGGACAGACATCAAAGCGCACAAGGGCCGTCTCCACCTTTGCAGCATAAATTCAAGATAGCTAAACACGCTCACTGAGAAACTCTGCACACACTGGCTGTTTTCGACAAATAGCTTTCATTTGTGTTCTGAATGGAAGTTTAACTGCTGATTTTAATCTAGAAAGGAAGTGTGAAATGCGAGTCTGGGGTAGGAAGGATGTCTCCACAGTTGTGAGGCCCGGGACATTTTAGCTTCTAGGCCTCATTTAAACACCAGTAATAAGAATCTCAGCTAAATTTGGCCTAAATTTCATGCTGGCCAATGGGACGGAATGGCAAATCACATGGATGCATGCCAGGGTGCCACAGAAACAGTCCCTGGCGAGGTAAGTGATGGGATACACAGGTTGGGGGCAGGCTCAAAGATTCATTGTCACCCGAGGAGAACCTTTTTTAAAAAAAAACTTCTGCCCCTAAATCCTGTCCTCTGCCATCTTTTCCGAGTCGTTTCGGGACACGACATCCGTAAAGCAGAGTTAAAATCTTGTTGGAGCCAAATTACATTGTCGGACATTTTCACACGAATGAAGCCCACATCGGCTTGCAGCAGGCATCCATGTTTGTTCTTGAAAACCATGAAGTTAAAATGGCGGATGCAACATATGTGGTGGTGTTACTGCAGGCTGCATTTGGTCACCATTTTAACTCCACGCTTACACCAGCCCCATTGGACGGGCAGGGTTAAAATCAGTGATTGTGACTGACACTGCAATCAGGCAGTGTAAAACAAACTTAGTAAAACAAATGCTGAATTCAGCTTTGTATATTATATTTTCACGTGTGACCTCATGCACAACCATTTCTGTACTGCTGCTGCCGGGCTCACTTCTTGCTGATTAAACTGATGGACAATCAATGGACACGAAACGTAGGTGAAGTCCGAATCAAAAGGCTTTAATCAGCAAGAAGTGAGCCCGGCAGCAGGAGTATAGAAATGACCTGGCTGCAGGGGAACACGGGGTCTTATACCCCTCCTCGTAGGCGGAGCTACCTTCCTCTTGACCAATGAACATACAGAGAACACGATACTTGGGCCAATGGGCAGTGAGCCCTCTGCACCAATGGCAGCTCAGACTCCCAGGTACCGTAATACCCCTAGTCATACTACCACAGTTGCTTTTCCATAGGGCAATCTGATATGCATTTTTAATATAAATAGTTCTGAATGCTTCCTACTTATCAAATAACTGGGCAGCGTTCTCTCGGGGAGATAGCTGACTATAATTAAGCTTGTAACATGCAAGATCTTAAAAAAAACAAGATGCAATGGCAACAACTCCTGAGATGCCAGCTTCACTTCACGATCTTCTCCAGGTACTACAAAGTAAACATTTGATAATTAACATGAAGTGTTATCAAATATTTCAAATTTGACACAGGAGTCTATCATCCATCCTTATGCTTCTCAAGTTTTGGTTGGATGAAAATTATAATTTACTGATAATAACTTTCACCTCACATGAAACGCTGTTTCCAGTCAACTAAAGCACAAACATTTATTTATTTGTTTTTCTGTTCCCTCTACTTCTCCCCGCCCCCTCCTTACCACTTCCCTCCTCCTTGTCTCCCCCCACCCCACCCCTCGTCTCTCCCGCCCCCCCACCCCCCCGCGCAATCTTTACTTTTTCTGTATAATAGACTGGAGCAGAGTCGTGGATAAACAATCCGTATCTGAAATACATGTAGAGTTTTTATCACCGCAGATGATCATCGCGAGTTGTCCCGAACACTAATAAGGCAAAACCACCAAACAGGTTTGTCCACAGATAGCAATTCGTGGGCAGCACAGTGGCACAGTGATTAGCCTCAGGTGACTGTCTGTGTGGAGTTTGCATTTTCTCCCTGTGTCTGCGTGGGATTCCTCCGGGTGCTCCGGTTTCCTCCCACAGTCCAAAGATGTGCAGGTTAGGTGGATTGGCCATGATAAATTGCCCCTTAGTGCAAAAAAGGTGATGTGACCATCAATTCACAAGACACGTGATTGGAAGTGAACAGTGGTTTTAATAGTCTTACAACAGAGCCTGCCTGCGACGAGATGACCTGAGAGCAGGCTTACGACTGCAGTGCTTTATACTTCCGGTTATTGGGAGGATCCATGGGCGGAGCCATGGGCGGAGCCAAGGGTGGGGCCCAGTACAAACTCCTCATCTCCCCCTACGGGCAGAGCCGTGCAACGGCTCGTATACAAAGCCCACGAGGACACAATACATGTAATACAACACAGTGTGAATTACTAGGTATATAATTCACCACAAAGGTTAGGTGGGGTTACTAGGTCACGGGGATAGGGTGGAGATGTGGGCTTGAGCAAGGTGCTCGTTCCAAGGGCTGGTGCAGTAGCAGTGAATGTCTGAAATCAGAACAACTTTCAACTAGTTCATTAAAGGAAACAGCAGACAAACCCATTAGCTGACTTTTTTTTGAAAAATATTTTATTCTCCATTTTCACATTTTCTTCAGAATTTACACCCCACCAACAGTAAACAGTAACGAATACAATGTCAATGCCCTTATTAACAATAACAATCCCATGCTCCCACCACCCCCCAAACAACGGCCCACCTGACAATATAAGCATCAAATAAAACTAAACCTCCCAAGGAGGAAAAAGGAAAAAAGAAAAAGAAATCAGGAATCACCCCCGGTCACCTTTGACATATATAGTCCACCCCCCCAACACCCCCCCCCCCCTAATATTCAATGCCATCCAATCCCCGAAGGAGTACCATGAATGGCACCCATGAATTGGAGACAACCCCCGCCCCCCCCCCCCCCCCCCACCCCCTCCTCCCAAACTCCTCCCCTCAACTTCCTCTTGCAAACTCCTCCTCCCAACCTCGGTTCCTTCCCTCAACTTTTCACCCCGGCTGGATTCGCCGAAACCTGTTCTACCAGGCTCCGATGGCCGCAGCCCCTCCCCCACCTCACTCCCGTTCACTGGCCGGCTTAAACCGGCCAGCGTGGAGTCCCCCGCCCAGGTCTCCTTCCCCCTTGCCCGGTCCCAGGAAAACCAAGAAATCCCCTTTAGCACACAACCCCCGCATACACACCCAAGCCCCAAAGAACCATCATTGCAAATGAAAGTCCCAGCTCTTCCCTTGTCCAAATATATACAGCGTTGACTCATTTATTACATACACCCACACGCAGTGAAAAAATAAAATGACATGAGGCTACATCGGTACACGACTCGCTCTCTGTCCCATTTCTCAATTCTGCCACAGTCATTCTTTCTTCACAAACTCCTCCGCTACTTCCACTGTCCCAAAATAAAAGTCCTTGGATTTGTAGGTCACGCTAAACTTAGCTGGTTATACTATGCCGCACTGCACCTTGCTGATGTACAGTGCCTTCTTAACCCGGCTGAAGGCAGCCTGCCTCCTCGCCAACTCCACCGTAAAGTCCTGTGGTGGGATTCTCCGCTATCCGGCAGGGCGGGCCATACTGGCCCTGAGGAGTGGCGTAAACCACTCCAGTGTCTGGCCGCCCAGAAGGTGCGAAACCTCCGCACCTTCAGGGGCTAGGCCGGCGGCGGCGAGGTTGGCACCGTGCCAACCGGCGCCGAAGGGCCTCCAGCAGCCGGTGCGAGCTGGCGCATGCGCGGGAGCGCCAGCGTGTACTGGAGTGATCCCAGCGCATGCGCAGGGGGGTTATTCTCTGCGCCGGCCATGGCGGACCGTTACAGCGGCCGGCGAAGAGGGAAAGAGTGCACCAACGGCACAGGCCCGCCCGCGGATCGACGGGCCCCGATCGCAGGCCAGGCCACCCCGGGGACCCCTACCAGGGCCAGAGCCCCCCCCCCCCCCGCGTCCCCCGTCCCCCCCCCCCCCACCCCGTGTGGACTCCACAGGCTGCCCGCAGAGCCAGGTCCCGCCGGCACGAACCTGGTGTAATCTACGCCGGCGGGACTGGCCGAAAACACTCGGCCCATCGCGGGGGACAATGGCCGTGGGGGGGGGGGGGGGGGGGGGGCGCGGCCAACGGCCCCCCAGCACAGGACCTTCTCCTTCACACTGTATCTACGGAAACACAGTTACTACTCTTGGCGGCTACTTTGGTACAGGCCTCCACGACCGATGAGCCCGATCCAGTTCATATCGAGAGGGATCGTCCCCCTCCCCCAATATCTCAGCCAACATCGTGGCAAAATACTCCATCGACCTCGGGACTTCCTCCCCTTCGGACAGACCCATGATCCTCAGATTCTGCCGCCTGGATCTGTTTTCCAGGTCTTCCATTTTGGCTCGCTGACCCTTGTTGGTCTCTGTAACCTTCCGCAACTCCTTCCCCATCGAGGTGAGTTGATCACTGTGCTACGATAACACCTCTTCCACTTCCTTCAGTGTCTCACCTTGCTCCCGCATCTCCGCCGCTGCGCTTGATACCGCCGCCTTCACCGGGGCAATCGCCTCCTCCACCAGCACTTTCAATACCGCCCCCATCTCCTTCTTCATCACTTCCATGTGCATTGTGAACTGTTTTTCAAGTTCCACAGCCATCACCTTGGTCATTACTTCTGCTGTGAGCGATGCGGCCTCCTCCGGCGCCCCAGCCTCCGCTTTCCTTACAGTTCCTGCGCTGACTTTTCCACTCACCGGCGGACTTTCATTAACCCCCTTTTTCACGGCCGTTTTTCTCCCAAATGTGGACATTTCTCCTCCCTGTGCCTTCTTACAGCCTTTTCAGCCTCCGTTGCTCCTAGGACCGGGCGTTAAAACCCCAAAATTTCTATTCCCGAGCGGGAGCCTTCCAGTGTGCGGCTGCCTCCCGCCCTGCCGTCACCGGAAGTCCCATTAGCTGAGTTTCTTTGAATGTCTTTGCAGATATTTGAAACATAAAATGGGGAAATACTCTCAGAAAGGGATTAGATGCCTGATTAGATGACTGATCCCATCCCAGTTAATCTCCCTCAGAATCATGTAGGTGTCTTACCCATGAAGCTGTGTTTCCCCCCAGGCTTTCCCTCACTCGAGAGCAAGCGATAGTAATGGATGCTAGCCCAGCACTCTCAGTGCACTGATTGTCTGCTATTAAACAAAAGGGTTTCTACTTTAAGAGGGCTGAATGCTGGGAGAGCTCCGTCTGCAGTGTTGCATCCTGGGGGCAATCTCACTGTACAATGAGGAAAAGCCAGAAAAGTCCGCAGAATTATTGGGAATGTCGATATATGTGAAGGGAGCAGATTACAATCTCGCCACAGGGAGATTCCTGATGAATACAATTTAATTTCCCTTCAACTCTCAGCGTTGTGGGGAAAAGTGCCAAATAAACACACCTGATCCCCAAAGGAAATTGAACAAAACTCCAATTCCTCCAACCCTGCATCACCATGATTCAACTCGGAATTGTGCATTTCAAACACCATATCCTCCCTTTTTGCGAGGAGTTTACTTTTCTTTCCTCGTCCTGCTGGAGGTTTTTTTAAAATTTTAAACTCATACCTATTCTCCCCACACATTTGAGCAATTTTCAATCCACTGAATGTAGACGCTGCCTTTTTCAAAAGTATCTAGTTATAAATAGAATTCCAACAACTGCAGCACATCCTGGATCAGTAAACAGCTACAGGGAGCTGTCAGAGGTGGAAACATTTCCACAGAATATAGTGGTGAGGTGTTTGGATATTATGCGAGGTACTGAGTTGTTTATGCCTCAGTGATACCAATCTTCCTCGACTTCATAAATGGTGTCTCCAACTGGGAGGCCAACCACGAGTACGAACAGGTTTTTTTAATATTGGAAAAGCAGATAATGAAATAACAATATGGGGTCGTGTGTTTAATAAGAAACTCCAATGAAGCAACAGCATCTCATTCATCATTCAGTTAGTAACCAATGAACATATCCTCTATTTATGAAATACTCATTTATTTTTTGCGCATTGCTTACTTCACAAGGCCTCCAAATACATTTCTCATTATCTACAATTGTAGGTCCACATTTATAAAACAAAAGGTATCCTACTTTATCTTTCACAATTGCAAATGCCCAAAGCCATCAAGGAAGCTGCCAAATGTAACTTGCTTATAATGTGCTTCAGAAATAGTATTGACGGACCTGGACCTGAATGTTTTGATGTTACAATGTCCGCATGACAATTGAGTTAAGTACCAAAAACACCACATTTAGATAAAGATATACAGCATTTACAGTGAAAACAAAAACAACACAACTGTGAAAAATCAACAGTTTATGTATAAGCTGCTTTGTACCTCACAAAATGTTTAGACTCCTGAGAGCTGTAAAGTGCCCAATCGTACGGCTTCACTGCGGTTAAATGGTAAACCAGTTTGTCACGGAAAAAGCGCAAGGTATAATTCAGGGAAGGAAGTCCAGGGTAGGTTTATGTGACATTGCACAGCTCAAATACAAGGAGGCGGGCTTTTCCATCCCGCATCTGGTGCGGCACGCCGTTGGGATTCTCCCTTTCGCCGGCTGGTCAATGGGGGTTCCCATTGTGGGGCAGGCCCACGCCGTCAGGAAACCTCCGGGCTGCCGGCAAAATGGAGAATCCCGACGGCGGAGAATTCAGCCCAGGACGTTTTACGTCGTCCATAATGGAGCAGCAACTTCCTTCTCGGGGCCAGATGCGTCATTCCTGCCTGTTCGAAACCCTAATTAAAAGAAACTTTGTTAAACCAGCCCTTAAGATAACCGTTGGCCTGCTACAGTGAAGCCGTACGATTGGGCACTTTACAGCTCTCAGGACTCAACGTTGAGTTCAACAATTTAAGACTGCGACCTTTCTTCTCCAACTTAAGTCCCCTTTTTTTAATCCCATGCATTTTTGTCTCAATGCAAAAGCACTCTTTCCCCCTAAACCCCATACACACGCCTGCTCATCTATAATTTTTTCTTAAGGTTGCTACACTTTTTATGCAATCTCTCACCGTTACAGTATAATATCTGGCAGATATTCCTCCTCTATCAGTTCAGATGAAGTCCATACAAACTTGAAATGTTAACATTGTTCTCTCTCCCTTCAGATGCTGCCAGACCGGCCGAGCTTTTCAGCATTCTATGTTTCTTTCAGATTCTAACATACACAGTATTCTGCGTGTTTTGCTTAACCAAGAGTTAGGGTGACGTTTGTTAGAATTCTGGTCATTGCCCAACAATCAAAGTAAAAGACAACACCTCACCCTTTTGCATATTGTGATGGATGTAAGAAATTACAATGTATATTGTATTATATGTTTCTGGTGCAGTAATGTTTTTCAAAATACTGGTTTGAAAGACAGACAGACTTTGTGGCTGCAAAAAGCACAATTAAGATGCTGTAAAAGTGAGATAATCCTTCTTTCCAACCTGCATATGCTTAGAGAGGCCCAATGGGATTTGCAATGATTTTTGGGGATTCCCTGGGGATGATGTAATTGAGGGGAGGAGCCCGGCCTATAATGGGCAGAGTTGAGTTTAGTTTTGGCTGTGAGCCAAACAGGAGTTTCTGAAGAAGGCAATCAGAGATTCAGCACTAACCTAACAGCATCTCGCTCTCTCTCTTCAAGCAGTCTCTCAAAAGATCTCTCTATTCAAAGATTGACAGGTAATCCTGTGTCTGCTAACTGTATTAAAGAGTGGTTTGTGACCCGCGATTGGAGGTAAAGGAGGCATCAGTTCGGAGTGAAAGTTTTTAATTTTAAACCATTAAACCTGTTAATTGTAAACCATGGGCGCGATTCTCCGCAAATGCGGAGAGTCGTGAAGGCTGCCGTGAAACTGGCCGTGTTTCACGGCAGCCTCCGCGCCCCCTCCCGGGACCCGATTCTGCTCCCCGGTCGGGGCTAGCAGCGGGGCCCCGTGAACCTCGGCATCGCGGGCTTAGCGAACTTCGCTAAGCCCGCGCGCCAAGGGTAACGGCGGCTGATGCGCACGATGACATCAGCCGCACATGCGCGGATTGGACGGCTCCAACCCGCGCATGCGCGGATGACATCATCACGCATATGCGTGAAACCCGCGCATGCGCGGGCCGTTATGCCCCTCAGCCGCCCCGCGGACTGATCCAGCGGGGCGGCGGAGGAACAAAGAGTGCGCGGGGTTCGGACCTGCTGCTCGCGATCATGCCCACCGATCGCGGGCCCATGCCACCCTTGGCACGGCCGTGGTGCGGCTGTGCCAATCGGTGCCATGGTTCTCCAGAACGGCACTTTGCGGCCGTTTTCACGAACTGTGAGAGCAGGTGTGTTGGAGTTCGTGAAAACGGCCGTAAAGGCCTGGGAACCCGGCCCATCGGATAGGGGAGAATCGCTGCTCGCCGTAAAAAAACGGCGAGCAGCGAATCGTGTCGTGGGGCTGCCGTGGGGAGGGGGGGGAGAATAGCGGGAGGTCGGGAAAAATGTCGGGAAGGCCCTCCCGCTATTCTCCGACCCATCGTGGGGGGCGGAGAATCGCGCCCCATATTTCTGTGATGTGAAGGTAGTTTAATATTGTGTTAATAATTACGTTTATTTTAATATACCATGTCCCTATTTTTGCGTGGAATCACTTCCGGAGTGAAGTATCCTTTCCTTACAGTTTTACAAATTAAAAAAATAGTATTGGAGTTCGTGTCCGCTATCCTAACAAATGTTGGGATCTGCTCCGGGATCATAATAATGTAATGAATTGGGCTTGGTGTGCCTCTAGTAAACCCTTTCTATATTGGACTACATTGAAAATAGTACAGATTGTCCAAATATACCTGGTCTTAATAATTAATAGTAAAACACCACACTTATCTTGATTATTACAAAGAAAATGTACACAGAAAACAGCTAAATTGGCAGCTAATGATAAAAATGCCTATAGATTATTCTGACCATTTCCTGAAACTGTAATAACATGGCATATCCCACCATCCTCTCCCACCCGCAAGTTTTTAATTGGAATTGTTTCATCATTTTTTTTTTAAGTACAAGTAAACAACTTGGCACTCATCGCATTCAGTGATCTGAGGATACAGTTGACCTGAACTAAAGATAAGCAGCAAATTCAGAACCTTCTGCCAAAAGAAGTCTTTTGTCTTGCACATCACAGTCACCAACATTGAGACAACAATCGCTTTCTTCACAGATACCCTCGAAAGTGCACCAATTGCAGATAACAGCTCTGTTTATTTGTCACAGTGGCAAACTACATCTTTTGACCGATTAATTGACCCACATTTATCCTGATAGCAGCCAGTCAGCAAATAATGAACAGAGTCAAAAACGGTCCGTCCATTAACACCAACACCTAACTTCAGTTAGCCTTTTACTGTCTCAACCCACACAGTGTACAGAAATCTCGTTCAGAAGGCAACAACTGGAACCAGTTGCTGTTTGCTGTTGACATCTAACGCATTTAGTCAGAGCTTTATATTTGCTTTAGCTGCGGGCTCTCATCTTAAGGAGATAAAAAATAAATTTCACAAGAAAATCGCCATGGCTTCCATTTTAAAACTCGCAGGGCTGGGGCCTCATTCTAATTCAAATGACGAGCGGCAGCAGAAATTTGAGACTTGATACAGTACAAAACTCCAATTTTATCAGAACATCTTCAACCTTTTCAACAGTCATCCCATCCCTTTTCAAGTCTGTTCTGTGACTTTGCTCTTATCAAATCTAAGCACAGGTCTTATTAGTGGTGAGATTATCAAAAATAAACACACTATCCAAACAGTGCTTTGAAAAGATTTGGAACAAGATCTGTAGTCGCATATCAAACCATTTCTAATGTTTGGTTTATTTTATTGAATTATCTGGACTTTGTGGCCCGTGAGTTGAAACTTCGAGATTCATAAATATATATCTGATTGCCTTGTATTTTTATTCAATGTCTTCAACGTAGGCCCTATTTATGCATCATCGCACCATAATAGTGTTACAATTGCTGGGTTTTTAAAAGCATTTTCATTGAATTTATGAAGTTGCATTTTTTGTCCTCTCAGTCCAACAATGGAGAGTTAAGTGCTGTCCGGATTCTATATTTGTTGCCTTACATGTTTCATCAACAATGTTCCATACGCGCAACCATGTCTAGAGCGGTGTGTTTTGGTGCAGATGTCCCACCATTTTCTGTTTGGGCATGGTTCATTTTCATCTCTCTTCAAATATTTGAACTGCTTTTGCATCCCCCTTTAACCCGTATGTTGTTGGTCCATTAGCAACCAGCCCTCAGCCTTTCCAGCTCTTTCTTCTGTCTCTTGCCCACCGCCAAGAACTGCACTGCAGCAACTGAACCAATCTACCTCATGAGGTCTGTTTTCATCAAATGAAACTTTATGCTTCGCAACTCTCTGCATATTCAAATCTCCACTAAAATTACCAGATTAGCTATACATCGATCATCATTTCAAATGTCCTGAAACAAGTCAGCAATGATGACCTTTGGGGTTCATTTTAGGAGCCTTTATATACTGGATATGGCCGATTGGATGGTTAATTTTGTAAAATATATCCTTGCATGCCCTTGAACTGCTTAAGGTTGCAGACATGGGGCTCGATTCAACCATTTTGGGTGAGTTTGCCGGGGTCTTTCGCGTTGACTGCATTAGCGAGATCGCTTACTGTATTCACCCACATTTTGTTGCAATAATGAGCCCCCATGTGAATCTCGCCATGCCTGGTTCCCACTCCGTCTGACTTGGCCGACTCGTGCCTCAGCTGTTCGCCGCTAACAAGGGGGACCTGCTTTTAAACACTCCCTCAATACTCACTCCCAGCCAAGAAACAAGCATGGCAGCGCAGAGGCCTGCTCCTCTATTTGGCGATGCCGACCTGGTCAGCTTTCTCGGCGCAGTGGATGAGAAGTGGGGCACCCTGTTCCCCCGAGGGAGTTGGGGAACCAGCAGCAGTGTTAACAATACCGCCTGGGAGGCAGTAGTGGCTGCAGTGAGTGGGGGCAGCATGACCAGGTGGACCGCCGTCCAATGTCGCAAGAAGACGAACGACCACCAACGAGCAGCATTTGGGTTCAGATTCGGATTTGTTTTATTGTCGCGTGTACTGAGGTGCAGTGAAAAGCATTGTTCTGCGTACAGTCCGCAAATCATTCCATACATGAAACAAAACATTGGACAAAACAATACACCAGGTAAACACATAGACACATACATCGGGTGAAGCATACAGGAGTGCAGTCCTATTCAGTAGAGAAGATGTGTGAAGAGATCAGATCAGCCCATAAGAGGGTCATTTAGGAGTCTGGTAACAGCGGGGAAGAAGGTGTTTTTGAATCTGTTTGTGCGAGTTCTCAGACTTTTGTATATCCTGCCCGATGGAAGAAGTTGGAAGAGTGAACAATCCAGGTGGGAGGAGTCTTTGATTATGCTGCCCACTTTCCTGAGGCAGCGGGAGGTGTAAACAGGGTCAATGGATGGGAGGCAGTTTTGCATGATGGACTGGGCTGTGTTCATGACTGCCCATAGTTTCTTATGACCTTGGGCCGAGCAGTTGCAATACCAGGCTGTGATGCAGCCAGGTAGGATGCTTTTTGTGGTGCATCACAGTTGGTAAGAGTCCATGTGGACATGCCAAATTCCCTTAGTTTCCTGAGTACGTATAGGCGTTGTTGTGCTTTCTTGGTGGTAGCGTCGATGTGGATGGACCAGGACAGATTGCTGGTGATGTGCACATCTACGAATGTGAAGCTGTCAACCATCTCCTCCTCAGCCCCATTGCTGCAGACAGGGGTGTACAATACGTAGCTTCCCTGAAGTCAATGATCAGCTCTTTTGTTTTGCTGACATTGAGGGAAATATTGTTGTCATTACACCACTCCACTAGGTTCTCTATCTCCCTCCTGCATTCTGACTCATCATTGTTCGAGATCCAACCCACTACGGTCGTGTGATCAGCAAACCTGTGGATGGAGTTGGAGCTGAATTTTGCCACACAGTCGTGTGTGTGTAGAGAGTAAATAGGGTGCTAAGTACACATTCTTGCGAGGCCCCGGTATTGAGGACTATCATGAAGGAGGTGTTGCTGTTTATCCTTACTGATTGTGGTCTATGGGTCAAGAAGTTGAGGATCCAGTTGCAGGGGGAGGAGCCAAGTCCTAGGTTTTGGAGTTTTGATATGAGCTTGGCTGGGATTATGGTGTTGAAGGTGGAGCTGTAGTCAATGAATAGAAGTCTGACATAGGAGTCTTTGTTGTCGAGATGCTCCAGGGATGAGTGTAGGGCCAGGCAGATAGCATCTGCCGTGGACCGGTTGTGGCGGTATGCGGAATTTCAGTGGATGGGTAAGTTACCAGCTCTCTCCTGGCATCAGTCCCACTTGCCACCCCTCAATTTCACAAATCCCACTTCCTCACACACCCCCCCCCCCCCCCCCATCGATAGTTGACACCATGCACTCTCCCAATATCCAAACTTCATGCTCTTTCTTTAGAACCCCTGCACCCGCCAGCACAATCCCTTCATGTCCAGGTATGGTGCCCACACTTGCCACCAGACACCCCCCCCACCCTTCGTCCCATCAACCGTGCAGTTCACAATGCTCTCTCTTTGTCCCCTCCTGAGCAGATAGCCCATAATAAGAGGGAAAGAGCAAAGATGGGGGAGGAGTCCCAGTGATCTAAGCCCTTGCCCTCTATGATAAACGGGCACTAGAAATCTAGGGGTTGTCTGAGGAGAGAGCAGTGATTGACAGCAAGGTTGGACTGTGCCAGAGAGGTAAGGATTCATTTTCCCTTCATCCAGATGACCTGGCTCGTGAGTTGAGTTGATGTCCCACAAAATGCTCCTTCCCTCTCACTGGCCACAGGTCCATTGTCTTGCAGGATTTCCACCTGATGAGGCTGGGCCATCCGGATTTATGTCCCTACCACCCAAGAGAAGAGCTCAGAGGAGAGCTCCGAGGAGAACTCAGGCAATGCATCACAGCTTTCACCCGTACCTTCCAACAGTGCAGAGACACACATCTCGGTAGGCGAGGTCAATGGACAGGCTTCAGGGGCACTATCTGGTGAGCACCACACAGTTGATGATACAGATTAGAGAGAGGCAGGAGCATCCAACGGAGTCAGCAGTTGGAGGTTTGCTGGATCCCAGGACTCAGCCGGATCCCAGTCGGATGTCGAGCCTCTGGTCAAGTTTCTCCCAGAGCTGATGCACACAATAGGACACAGCTGTGACATTCAGGAGGAGGTGTCAGCAACATTCCAGTGACTGCAAGGTCGATTGGAGGCCTCTCAAAGCTTCAGATGCAGGATATGGTGCTGGCAATGCATGGCACCCAGGCCAACACTGCTAGGGTGGCGACTGCAGTGGAAAACCTGGAGCATGATGCCTGTGCCTTGAGTGGCGGCATCCAAGGCATGGATCAGTTTGTGATGACCATGGCTGAGGGTCTGAACATCATGTCCCAGTCACTAAGGGACGTGTCCCAGATGCAGGTGGACATTGCCGAGGCACTCCAGAGCGTGGCCCAGTCACTGAGGAGCATCGCTGGGGGCATCGACACTGTGGTGCAGACAATAGGGAGCCTCCAAGACTGGCAGTGCCAGATGACTGAGAGGCTTCTGGAACAGATTCCAGCTTCCCCTCTGCCCCATGGAGTCACCCAGGGCCCGACAGAGATCCCCAGAGAAGTGGAAATGCTGGATCCAATGCATTCCACTGGGGAGATTCAGGCGGTCTCCAGTCCTTCTGAATCCTCCCTCCTCACATTGGCACATCTCAAGGGCAAGGGCAGAACTGAGGTGCACGTGACGCCTGTGAAATGAGTAGGTTGGCCAGGGCCCTCCAGCTCCAGGCCCTCCAGAGGACGCCCGCCAAGGGCATCAAAGGCCACAGAGTGCAGAAGGCAGCAGACTGTCTCCACCACTGATGTGCATCCTGGGTAACACGTAGATATAGCTGTAGACCATGGAAGATCAAGAAGAGTGAGCAGCATTGAGTGGGCACTGGCGAGGTCACTATCTGTTGCTAAGGGAATGGAAACTTCTCCCATTAAAATGTTCACCATTAAAACATTCCGTGCCTGATACATGTGAAGCCTTCATCATTGTAATCTTCACAGCAGGCCTGCATGCTCCCCACCCACTGTTTCCCCCCACCCCTCGTCACAGTGGTCCAAGATCAAAAGCCCCCGATGCAGACTCCATCATCAGGATGGGTGTGAGCATGTTGTTAGCCGAAGAAGCGAGTCGGTCTTAATAGGATCCTTAGGAGCACCAGAGCTTTCCTCACAACAAGTGGTTATCACTCCCCTGCCTTGTATAGTGACACGCTGGCAGTGCCAACACAGGCCCATTACCTCAGAGTGATGTTACATGGTCCGTTGGAGGGTGGAACAGGCTATTTAGGGAGAGGTCGATGTGATTTTGGGGGGATGTTTGGGGTGTCGAGGGGGGGGGGGGGGGAGTGTTTAGCTGACGGACACAGCCTCGTCGTAGGGGAATCTGGAGATGATGAGGTGCTCCCTGGTACTCCTGGCACTTTGGACCCTTGCTGCCTCCTGTCCTCTATCCTCCGAGTCCTCCTCGAGCTCCACCTCCAGCCCTGCTGGCCTGCCTTCTCCTCCTCAGACAAGGCCGCATGCCCCTCCTCCTCCTTCAGCATGTTGCCTCGTTACTGTGCCAGGTTGCCAAGGGCACAGTCGACCACCACGAAGCAGGAGACCCTCTGGAAGTCTCACCAGAGTGGTGCCCTTGAGCTGAATGCCAGTAAATGGAAAGGGCTAATCACCACCTCACTTCCCCTCGCTCGCCGTTGCGCCAGATTCTGCTTTTTGTAAAGGAGTACTAAACGAGCCTCAACGTCCCACTAGGGGGGTTGTCTGACTCACTGGAGGATGCTGCATTCGCCTTCAATCTGGCCAATGACATTGAAATGAATGCGAATGAGGATTAATGATATTCTCGCCATTTCGGGGGCGAGATCCAGAACTCGCCATCGGGAATGGGCTGGGTGAATTTCAAAATGTTCTCGCTGGTGCCAATCTACATTTTAGCCTTTCCCGCTATCCACCCGGCGCATCAGGATCCGTGCTGGGCGCAATGCGGTGGTTGAATCATGCCCATGGTCCCTCTTGTGCACAATATTGAGAATTGCACCGCATCAGCAAAAACAGGAACGCTTTGAAAACTGAAAAACTACAAATCATCTGGTGAAGTGAGGAAAGCCTCATTTAAAAGACAAACAACAGTCGCAGGTGACAGGTAAAGGTTCAGTCTGATAAAAAGCCATTCCAAGGTAGAGCCCCATTGAGATTACATCAGGAATTATTCAATAAAATGCAACACAGGAATGCTGTAAAAGATATATGGCTTGTCTCACTTCTTCTATTACTCATAGGAAGTACAGTATAGGCAACTCTGTGATCATCTTTGGTCAGAGCTATGCAGGCAGTGGACTAATTCATAAGCAGAGACCGTGGTATTTTGGAGTAACATGCAGCAATAGGAGGAAGACACCTGAGGCAGTGTTACCTTATCCCTCCTTTGAGATTTTAATGTTGAATTAATGAATCTTCCTCCCCTAATTTAAGAGCAGAAGTAAACATGGATAGTAAAAGGTTATGCAGACTATCGGACTATCCTCTCGCAGTCTATCATTTCAATCTGCCAAGATAAATTTGCCTTTATTCCTCTATGTGCCCAATGTTAATGAAATGAAATTGCAAAATATCTATCCATTTGCATTTCTCTGCTGTCACTGCCATTTCTGGTTACTTTTCAAAGATAATATTGGCTTGGAAATAGCAATGCAGAAACCTTTGGGTTTAATGGAATATTTTCAAACAATGCAATCCCATTCCCAACTAATTATTTTTCTAAATAGTTTTTTTTTCAGACTGTTTAACAGTTTTTGGGGTAGGTTGTCCCACATATAATGAACAAAGAGCAAAGAACAATACAGGACAGGAACAGGCCCTTCGGCCTTCCAAGCCTGCACCGACCATGGTACCTGCCTAAACTAAAACTGAACGCACTTACGGAGTCCATAGCCTTCCATTCCCACACTATTCATATATTTGCCTAGATGCCCCTTAAATGCCGCTATTATCCCTCCTCCCACCACCTCCCCAGGCAGCACATTCCATATATTTACCACTCGCTGTAAATCTGTTCTAAACTTTTCTCCATGCACTTCAAACCTATATCCCCTAGTACTTGACTCTAGGAAAGAGCATCTGACTATCCACTCTGTCCATGCCACTCATAATCTTGTAGACCTCTATCAGGTCACCTCTCAACCTCCGTCGTTCCAGTGAACACAGACCGGGTTTATCTAACCTCGCCTCACAGCTAATGCCCTCCATACCAGGCAACACCCTAGTAAACCGCTTCTGTACCCTCTCCAAAGCATCCACATCCGCATCCTTATGGTCGTGCGGCAACCAGAATTGTCTGCTAACTCTGTTTGGGGGGGGGGGCGGGGTGCATTTTTAATCTTCAGCATCAGTTGAGGCATGTTCATGTTATCGGTCACACAAAATAGCCTGTTTTGTCGGTAGAATCAATGGCTGTCTGTATTTGGAAGGCCTGAATTCTATCCCTGTACTGAAAATAAACTGAGCTTAGTTACTTCTGTTTATAATATACCCATTGGTCCTAGAAACATCCCTTGTCAGTATTCTCTGAAGCCTCTCCTGCAAACGGCTGCCCTTTTGAATTTAAGGCGCTCAAAGTTGTCGATAAGTATGTGTAATCCGAGAGTCAAATGCAAAGGGGTCAATACAGGTGGAGACAATAACCCACCTTTCAGTCAGTCAGATGCACACTGGGAGAAAAATCAATTATGAATTGGGGCAAGTGGTGCGTACCACTTTAAAAGGTCCCCTTGCCCCCAACCACGAGGCCAATTTAAATACAGAAAATGAAACCAATTCAGGAACTGTGGTATGCAGCAGGGAATTATATCAATTTGACACCAATTCACATTCTAAACACTAAAGTATTTCCAGGGAAAAACAGGGCTAAATAAATGTAAGACATTTTGCTTCATCAGGACGGGAGGACTGTCCCAATGAAGCCTTGAATATACTTGATTCAAAAGAGCTGTTAGATTGCATTAACATCGGCCCAATCATAAACTAGCTACATATTGTACAAAGTACTGGTATATTAGATGTAATTTACTTCAGGGAAATAAATTCAACTCGAGAGAGATGTTAGGATTTTCTCCGCCTTTAATATCACTCGGTTGTTCACAGATCATTCAAGTAAACATGCATCTGAAATCATTACACAATTTGATTGAGTTCACATTCAGTGACAAGTGAATAGTATTCTCGCTGTCCCAGAAGATTGAAGTATTCAATTGAACAGAAAGGTCTTTGCGATGCAGAGCAGTGCAAACATAGCAGGAATTTAAAGCTGCACTCATGTGCCATCAAATGATAGAATGGAAAGAACCTCTGCAAAATTCTAATTGCAGCCAACAGCGCACAGGACAGAGTCCTGGTCCTGCTTAATTCAATATCATTAAAATGCAGTAGTCATACTGCAGGCAAGATTCCAATCATTTTCAGTTATTGCTTATTTCACCTGTTTTTGCAACAGATTGGTGCAGATATTGAAAATGGGAAGAGATAAGCAACTAGACCATGAATTTTGTCTAAAATTAAGCCATTTACAACATTTCATATTTGACATGAGTACAATGGCCGCGATTCTTCGAGCCCCACGCCGGGCCGGAGAATGGCCGCAACCGCGCCACGACTCCCCGGCGCCGGCGCGCGATTCTCTGAGGTGCGGAGAATCGGCGGCATTTGCTCCGGTGCGTTTGGCGCGGCGCCGGCCGCAGGCCGCTGGACTCAGCGGGGCCGCCAATTCTCCGGCCCGGATGGGCCGAGCGGCCACGCAGAAAAAGCAGAGGCCCCCACTGTGAAGGAGCGCTTTTCCCCGCCCCACAGGCCGCTCCCTGATGCTTCGTGCAGAGTTCCCGCCGGCAGCGACCAGGGGTGAACGGCGCCAGCGGGAACTCTGCGCGAAGCATCAGGGGGCGGCCTGTGGGGCGGGTGTGATGAACGGTATTAATAACTGCCGTAAACGGTACCTGACCTTTAATACCTTGCCCCTTTAAGAGGCTTGGAACCCTGGGGGACTCCGCCTCTGGCTATGCCCCCAGGAAACAGTATATCGGATAAGGCTCCATGTGGTGAGCACACTTCTCTCGGATGCTGTTCAGTTCTCTGTAGATTAAATTGAGGCACCCTCAATTATGACGCGAGAGCGAGGTCGGTAATCAAAAGGCTTTAATCTACAGCACAGAACAGGCCCTTTGGCCCTCGATGTTGTGCCGAGCAATGATCACCCTACTCAAACCCACGTATCCACCCTATACCCGTAACCCAACAACCCCCACACCCTTAACCTTACTTTTAAGGACACTACGGGCAATTTAGCATGTCCAATCCACCTAACCCGCACATCTTTGGACTGTGGGAGGAAACCGGAGCACCCGGAGGAAACCCACGCACACAGGGGGAGGACGTGCAGACTCCACACAGACAGTGACCCAGCCGGGAATCGAACCTGGGACCCTGGAGCTGTGAAGCATTTATGCTAACCACCATGCTACCCTGCTGCCCCTCTATCAAATGCCTTTTCGAAATCCAAGTTGATGCAACAGTCAAGAAAGCCTAATAACATCTCTACTTCCTGCGGAAACTCAAGAAATTTGCCATGCCTGCATCGACTCTCATAAACCTCTACAGATGTGCGATAGAGAGCATCCTATCCGGCTGTATTACAGCTTGGTATGGCAACTGCTCTGTCCAAGATCGCAAGAAACTGCAGAGTGTGCTGAACTCAGCCCAACGCATCACACAAGCTTGCCACCTTCACATTGATTCTATATACACCTCCCGCTGCCTCAGGAAGGCAGACAGCATTGTCAGAGGCCCCTCCCACCCAAGCTTTGCCCTCTTTCAGACCCTTCCATCAGGCAGAAGGTACAGAAGTCTGAAGATCTGCACATCCAGACATCGGAACAGCTTCTTTCCCACAGCTACTAGACTCCTCAATGACTCTCCCTCGGACTGATCTGCTTCCTGTAAGAACACTATTCACGACGCCCTATGCTGCTCTTGCTCAAGTATTGCTTGGCTTGGACCTTGTTCCGCACGATAACCAATCACTATTTGTTGATGTAACATTTGTCAATATATCTGTCGATTATTTGTCTACTATGTATGTACTGTGTACGTTCCCTTGGCCGCAGAAAAATACTTTTCACTGTACTTTAGTACCTGGGACAATAAATATAAATCAATCAATCACTGTACAGGTTCTCCCTTTGTCTGTTATTACCTCAAAAACTCTAATAAATTAATTAAACACAATTTCCCTTTCGCCAAGTCGTACTGATTCAGCCTGATCCCATTATGATTTTCTAAGTACCCTGCGATAACCTCCTTAAAAATTGATTCTAGAAATATCCCTATTTGACTAACTGGCAGATGTTAGGTGAAGTCACAGACTTGATCTCACATGCTCAGGCAAAAGTTTAAAGAAAGGCATTGTCAACAAGACGTGAAAATATCCAGGAGCTTTAATGAACAAAATTCTACATCGGAGATTTTATCATAATAATCCAGGAACATTGAGAAAGGAAATATATAGAAGGTGGCCACTGGGCTCAAAGTGACCATCGTTTGAGAGACCAGACGCACTTGCATACTTACATCTCTTAATTCATTCTCTCCCCAGAGACACATCTAATTGCTTCTGAAACTCAAAATAGCACATCATATCCATGTATCATTTTTGAAATAAATTATACGTCTGGTATACTTGTATCAAAACAATTCCCTCACTTTCTTTAATTTTGTCCATTTATGGCATGTGGGCTCTAACTGCCCTTGAACAGAGTGGCTTGGTAGGCCATGTCAGAGGGAACTTAAGTGTCAACCACATTGCTGTAGGTCTGCTGTCACATGTAGGCCAGACCAGGTAAGGATGGCAAATTTCCTTCCCTAAAGGCCATTAGTGAACCAAATGGGTTTTTACGACAATCAACGAGGTTTCGTGATCATCATTAGACTTTTCATTCCAGATTTAATCATCTGTCATGGAGGGATTTGAACCCGGGTCGCCAGAGCATTACCCCTGGATTACTCGCACGGTGACGATACCACTATGCCATTGCCATTCACTCCATATGGATCACAATCGTCCCTCATTCTCCTTAATCTTCCCAATGGCTACAGCACCACAAATCACTACATCCTCCTCCAACTGCTCTCCTCTATAATCTACTTCCATCGTACTACTGTCTCCTGTTCTTACCAGTCACAAGGAAGACATTTTTCCAGAATTTTCCGACCATTCACACCGGCAGGATCTTCTGGTCTCACGACAGCACACCCCCCCCCCCCCCCCCCCCCCCCCCCCCCACCGCGCGCCGCAGGTTTCCTGGCTGCAAGGTGCTGAATTCAACGGGAAACTCTGTTACAACAGTGGGACCGGAAGATCGCACTGCTGCCGGGGCAGATTTTCCACTCATTTGCATTTGGAAATGCGTATTGATAACACCCAGCTCTATTGCTGTGCATACTCTATTGTTCCAAAATGTTGTTTGCTACACTTTTCAATTTGCCTGAAATCGGAATTAACCAAGTCAATGATTGCGGAATTTAAGTGCAAACATACAGGGCAAATCGAGTTGCTTCCCACCTTCCTCTATTGCAAAACAAATTGCGCTGGATACTGGCCCTGCCCAACAGGATGAATAACTCACACCTGAGAGTTTCCACTTACAGTGTGTATTTTGTCGGCTTTATAGGAGGCTTTGAAAATGAAGTTGGTTCTTTTGGGAAGAAGAACACAAATAGGTGTTTTTAAAAGCTAGGGGACTGGATTCTCCGCCCCGCCGCGCCACATTTCTGCCCCGACCCGCCGGTGGGATTCTCTATCACGCTGGCCGGCCAACAGGGTTTCCAATTGTGGGGCAGCCCCACGCCAACGGGAAACCCCCGGGCGCTGGAGAATCCCGTTGGTGGAATATCACTTCTTTAAAAAATTTACCAAGAAACTGGCCACTAGCCTCAGTAGGATGAGCAAATCATTCTGTATTTTTGAGCCACTTTTAGTCATTTGAAATTGTATTACCCAGCAGCGGAAGAATGGCACTGGAATAAAAAATGCTATTTCTTTGAGATTAACCCATTTTCAGCAGCATTAATTTCATAGAATTTACAGTGCAGAAGGAGGCCATTCGGCCCATCGAGTCTGCACCGGCTCCTGGAAAGAGCACCCTACCAAAGGTCAACACCTCCACCCTATCCCCATAATCCCACCCGTCACTGAGGGCGATTTTGGTCACTAAGGGTAATTTATCATGGCCAATCCACCTAACCTGCACATCTTTGGACTGTGGAGGGCAGCACGGTGGCCTAGTGGTTAGCACAACCGCCTCACGGCGCTGAGGTCCCAGGTTCGATCCCGGCTCTGGGTCACTGTCCGTGTGGAGTTTGCATATTCTCCCCGTGTCTGCGTGGGTTTCGCCCCCACAACCCAAAAATGTGCAGAGTAGGTGGATTGGCCACGCTAAATTGCCCCTTAATTGGAAAAAATAATTGGGTAATCTAAATTTATTTTTTTTTAAAAATCTTTGGACTGTGGGAGGAAACCGGAGCACCCGGAGGAAACCCACGCACACACGGGGAGGATGTGCAGACTCCGCACAGACAGTGACCCAAGCCGGAATCGAACCTGGGACCCTGGAGCTGTGAAGCGATTGTGCTATCCACAATGCTACCGTGCTGCCCTTAAATTTAATTAAACTGTTCCAAGTTGCCACTCTTAAGCAGATGAAGGAAAAAATTTAAAGCCATTTTTTAATTTAATAACTAATGTTTTAAAATGTTGCCTGATTGTGGTGGTTCACATCAGTTGATGATATGCAACTTAGTTTGAGCAGAAATGTGAGGGAAAGAAATACTCTTCTCAAAGCTGGTGCAATTTGCAATGAGATTTGCATCCACAGTGTCCTTTCCAGTAGGTCATCTTCCCCAAAACACAGCATTCCCTGTACAATATCCAGTTGATTCATGCTTCGTCCCTGCTTCCCCTCATTCATAAACTCCCCTCAGCACCATAATCTGGAAACATTAGGGTCAGCTCCCATTTTTCGAATCCCTCTCTGGCATTAAGAATTTAAAGAGTCAAACTTTATTCCAGATTAATGCTGCAATCTCGAGCTTCCAGCTCCATTTATATTCCTTTACTCCAACTCCATCACCTACCCAGCGACAGATAACCTTAGGTTAGGTTAATGTGTGCCAAACCTGGGAAAAATACTGGGCCCCAAACTGAACAACTTTGCTGAATCCATTCAATCATGAAGACACCTTCTTGACCACCTGTGCAACACGGCCTCCCTCCACCCCTACGTATCCACCATTGAAACCCTCATGTGTGCATTGGTCACTTTTCTCCCAGCCATCATCCTCCCTCTTTGTGTTCAGAAATTCCGTCAAAAACCTTTCCTTTTGACTATGCCTTTGATCTCTCAGAGCCTTCCCCCACCCCTTTGCCATTTCCTCTTCTCTCTTGATTGGCAGCCGTGATTCTTCCTCATGAAGTGCTTTGAAATGTCTTCCTGTGTATGAGGAGCACTATTCAATTGGAAGTAGTTACTATCCCTAATATTCTCATTTCTAACTTGCATCTCTTGTCACTCGAACCATGGGAAGCCGTAATGAACAATTGTCACAGTCGACTTGGTCACTTCGTTTCAGAACTTCGAAAATGTCAATTTGGTACCCGGAGCATCAGCCAATGTGCTATCTCATCATTCCTAACCCCAAACCTTGCGATTTCTGTAGAATTGGCAGCTCCAATCAGGAATGAAGCATTTTTCAAAATCTACTTTTAATGATCAAAATAAAGGGCGCGATTCTCCGCTGCCCACGATGGGTCGGAGAATAGCGGGAGGGCCTTCCCGACATTTTTCCCGACCTCCTGCTATTCCCCCCCCCGCCGTTTTGTACGGCAAGCAGTGATTCTCCCAGGCTGATGGGCCGAGTTCCCAGGCCTTTACGGCCATTTTCACGAACGCAATCACACCTGCTCTCACCGTTCGTGAAAACGGCCGCAAAGTGCCGTCCCGGACAACCATGGCACCGATTGGCACGGCCGTGGTGGGTGGCATGGGCCTGCGATCGGTGGGCACCGATCGCGGGCAGCGGGTCCGATACCCGTGCACTCTTTGTTCCTCCGCCGCCCCGCAGGATCAGTCCGCGGGGCGGCTGAGGGGCATGACGGCCCGCGCATGCGTGGGTTTGACGCATATGCGTGATGACGTCATCCGCGCATATGCGTGATGACGTCATCCGCGCATGCGCGGGTTGGAGCCGTCCAAACCGCGCATGCGCGGCTGACGTCATCGTGCGTGTCAGCCGCCGTGACGCATGGCGCGCGGACTTAGCGACCGTCGCTAAGCCCGCGATGCCGTGCTTCACGGGGCCGTGCTGCTAGCCCCGCCCGGGGGGGAGAATCGGGTCCCAGGAGGGGGCGCAGAGGCTGCCGTGAAACACGGCTAGTTTCACGGCAGCCTTTACGACTCTCCGCATTTGCAGAGAATCGCGCCCAAAGTGTATGCCAAAATTTTACATGAAAAATACAAGTTGTGGCATATTCAGCCTCGTCACATGCTCTTTTAAGGCTGAATGTAGCTCAACGGTTCTTTTAATCTCACTTCAGGAGCATAGAAAAACATCTAACATTTTTAGGAACCCCTATTGTGGAATGGGAAGAAAGGCGTAAAGCTCAGTCATCAAATTGTGAGAATAGATGCGCACAATACCCGAATCCCTCCATCTTGGGCATGATGAGCAAGGGACATATTGTATACACGCCCCAAAGACAAGGATATCCATCTTCTCAGGTAAGGAGAGTGATGGAATGTGTGAAAGTCAATCAACCTGATGGGCTTGTTCTTCTTCTTGAGTTCTCTGCCCGAAGGCATGTCCAAATTACTTAACAGCACGTCTTTGATGACGTGTGGGAAGAAACCGGAGCACCCGGAGCAAGCCCACGTAGACACAGGGAGAATGTAGCAGGTTCCAAATCCACCCCAAGTCCTGGAGTGGGGATTGAATGCAGAGCTTCATGTTCAGAGGCAGGGACACGACCCACTGTGCCACAAAACCTCCTTTGATGGACTTTAGTACGTTAATTTGGTCACTTGCATTTATGGTAAGAAAATGATGTGAAGAACTGAGGAAGGCTATATATCTAAGGTAAAAACAATTAGAAGAGTGTGAGAAAGTGCACTTTGCTGGTTCCGTGTTGTTATTCTGATGTTATTTTCCCACCATCAAAGGTACAATCACTCCAAGTCAGCTCCACTGGGTGGAATGTGAATGGTGGAATTCTATGCCTACTTTTGTTGCATGTTTGGAGGTGGGAAGGGCATTTAATCAGGTTTGAGGCTAATCTGCGAGCACCCTGCCACCTTCCCAGCTCCACCAACTAAGTCTGGAACATACCACCAATTGAGGCCCTTATGTGGACAATTTGTGGCTGAATCCCCCACAAGCAACATCCTGGGGGTTACCATTGATCAGAAACTGAATTGGGCTAGCCACATTAATACAGTGGCTACCAGGGCAAGTCAAAGGCTAGGAATGGTGCGGCAAGTAACTCACCTCTTGACCCCAAAGCCTGTCCTGCATCTATAAGGCGCAAGTTAGGAGTGTAATGGAATACTCTCCAATTGCCTGGATGAGTGCAGCTCCATAAACAGCTTGGTGCCATCCAGGACAAACAGTCCGCTTGCTTGCCCCCCTCCTACAAACATTCAAGGCCAGCACCGTGTACCATCTACAAGATCCACTGCAGTAACTCACCAAGGTTCCTTAGACAGCACCTTCCAAACCCACAATCACTACCATCTAGAAGGACAAGAGCAGCAGTTACCTGGGAACCCCACCACCTGGAAGTTCCCCTCGAAATCACTCACCGCCCTGACTTGGAAATATATTGCCTTTCCTTCACTGTCGCTGGGGCAAAATCCTGGAACTCCCTCCCTAACAGCACAGCGGGTGTACCTACAGGGACCGCAGCGGTTCAAGAAGGCAACTCGCCACCACCTTCTGAAGGGCAACCAAGGATGGGCAATAAATGCGGGCCTGACCAGACACACCACATCCCATAAACTAATTTTTAAAAGGTTGTGGCCGCTAAAGGAGCACGGAAACATCCAAACAAGCCACCTACCCAGTCCTTCACACACCACCTACCCTGCATGCACTAGAGTCTGGCCTCATTAGCCATCAAAGAAATCATCAAAACTGAGTGGAAGCAAGTCATTCCTCATCCCGAGGGACTGCCTAAGAAGAAGATTTATAAGTACCTTTGATACGCTATGATTTATTAGTGGTCTACATGAATAGAAAGATCAATGGTAAGATTAGTATTAAAAGTGTGAGTCTCTGAAAGCTGCAGTCACGCTCAAAGACCTACAACATAAGAACACAGAATTAGAAATCCTACAGTGCAAAAGGAGGCCATATGGCCTGTCAAGTCTGCACCGACCCTCTCTTTGAAAGAATACCTTATCTTGGCCCACTCCCCAACCCGATCCCCATAACCCCACCTAACTTGCCCATCTTTGGCTGTGGGAGTAAAGCCGGAGGAAGCCCACGCAGACATGTGTAGAATGTGCAAACTCTGCACAGACAGTCACCCAAGGTCGGACTGGAACCTGAGTCACTGGTGCTGCGAGGCAGCAGTGCTAATCACTGTGCATCCGTGCCGCCCCTAAAAACATGAGAAATAGAAGCAGAAGTTGGCCTTATGGCCACTCGAGCCTGATCCGACCTTGGCCTCAACTCCACCTCTCTGTCTGTTCCCCGCAATGGTGGACTCCCCTGTATTTCACAATCTTTCCATCTCAGCCTTGAATGTATTCAATGACTTGCCCCGCAAAACACATTCCGCTGGTTAATTTCAGCCGCTGTTTCCGGGAAGCAAAACAAAATCCTTTTGAAAAAACATGACCATTGCAGTGAAACGCACTATACCCCCCAGGCTTTTAACTCTTAATGTGTCCCAAAATTTAGAAGCCATTATTCCTAAAAACCTCCAATCGTCATGGGATTCTATGTATTCTTTCTGCCAAAGCGGACAACCTCACATTTTCCACTAAAATAGTCGCAGAATACTGCAGATGCGAGAGGTCTGAAATAAAAACAAAGTTGCAAGAAAAATTCAGCAGGTCTGGAAATATTTGTGCAGAGAGAAATAAAGTTAATGGGCTGAATTCTCTGTTTGAGACTATGGGTGGGATTTTCCCGTACCTGGCTGGGCGGGGGGTCCCGGTGGGGCGGAGTGGCGTAAACCACTCCGGCGTCGGGCTGCACCGGATCTCGAATAACGACGAGTCAGAATACAGGAGGGAAACAGAGAACCTGGTGGAGCGGTGTAATGACAACAATCTCTCCCTCAATGCCAGCAAAACTAAAGAGCTGGTCATTGACTTCAGGAAGCAAAGTACTGTACACACCCCTGTCAGCATCAACGGGGCCGAGGTGGAGATGGTTAATAGTTTCAAATTCCTAGGGGTGCACATCATCAAAAATCTGTCCTGGTCCACCCACATCTACGCTATCACCAAGAAAGCATAACCGCGCCTATATTTCCTCAGGAAACTAGAGAAATTCGGCATGTCCACATTAACCCTTACCAACTTTTACAGATGCACCACAGAAAGCTTCCTATCGGGCTGCATCACAGCCTGGTATGGCAACTGCTCGGCCCAGGACCGCAAGGAACTTCAGAGAGTCGTGAATACCGCCCAGTCCATCACACAAACCTGCCTCCCATCCACTGACTCCATCTACACCTCCCGCTGCCTGGGGAAAGCGGGCAGCATAAGCAAGGACCTCTCCCACCCGGCTTACTCACTTTTTAAACTTCTTCCATCGGGCAGGAGATACAGAAGTCTGAGAACAAGCACGAACAGACTCACAACAGCTTATTCCCCACCGTCACCAGACTCCTAAATGACCCTCTTATGGACTGACCTCATTAACACTACACCCTGTATGCTTCATCCGATTCCAATGCTTATGGAGTTACATTGTATACCTTGTGTCGCCCTATTATGTATTTTCTTGAATTTTGTTTAATTCCCTTTTCTTCCCATGTACTGAATGATCTGTTGAGCTGCTTGCAAAAAAATACTTTTCACTGTACCTCGGTACACGTGACAATAAACAAATCCAATCCAATCCAATCCAATCCAAAGATGCTGAATCCTCTGCACTTCAGGTGCTAGGCCGGCGCCCCGCCGGCCGGCGTGGAAGGCATTTGGCGCCACGCCAGCCAGGGCCGTAGGGACTCCGCCGGCCGGCTCGGGTCCATGCATGCGCGGGAGCATCAGCGGCTGCTGATGTCATCCCTGCACTTGCGCAGGGGGAGGGTTCACCTTCGCGCCGGCCATCGCGGAGGCTTACACGGCCGGCACGTAGGAACAGAGTGCCCCCACGGCACAGGCCTGCCCGGCCCCCACGGCACAGGCCTGCCCGCGGATCGGTGGGCCCCAATCGCGGGCCAGGCCACCGTGGGGGCACCCTCCGGGGCCAGATCACCTCGCGCGCCCCCGAGGATCTCGGAGCTCGCCTGTGCCACCAGGTCCCGCCGGTAAGGGACCTACTCCAATTTACGCCGGCGGGACCCTGCATAGAACGGGCAGGACTTCGGCCCATCGCAGGCCAGAGAAAGGCCAGGGGGCCGCTGTCAGCGGCCACCATCCGGCGCGGTGCGATTCCCGCCCCCGCCAATTCTCCGGCGCCGGAGAATTCGGCTGCCGGCAGGGATGGGATTCATGCCGCCCCCCCCCCCCCCCCCCCCCCCCCCCCCCGCGGTGATTCTCTGACCCGGTTGGGGGGGGGGGAGGGGGGGGGGGGGTCGGAGAATCCCGCCCATGTCTCCGGTTCTCACTGGAGATGAATCACATCTGGTCTTCGCTCACGCTGGGAGTGAGAATCCAGAAGTGATTCACCATCCCTTGTCAGACAAATTTATGCATGACCGGGATTACAAGGGATTCCATCACGAATCCCGCTATCGTGCCAAGATTTTGAGTTCCAGCAGACTGGTCCCTCTCCACCACAACGCAATTCTGTCTGCCCCTGCACCATGGAATCTGCTGGGTCAACCCCGCTCCAAAGTACAAGGGTGGCCCAAGCCCCTCCCCATTGACTGCCTGTGAGAGATCCCCATTTCGGAAACCCCCACCAGAGACCCAACCCAATAAGACAGACCCTCACCAGAGACGCCGCTTCCCCATTAATGATGGCATAAGCGCAATAGAGAGAGATGACTTAAGTTCAGGAAACCAGGATGTAGAAACGGTTTGGGTAGAGATAAGAAATGGTAACGGGTAAATGGTCACTTGTGGAAGTGGTGTATTGGCTCCTCAACTGTAACCAGATAGTAGGATAGAGTATAAAGGAAGAATTAATTGAGTTTGTCAGAAAGGCGCGACGATAGTCATGGGGCTTTAATCTACAAACTGGAAATATCAGATGGGCAAAAGATGTGGCGACCATAAAAGATTGTTGGGATATTTTCTTAGAACAACTTTCTGGAGTCAACCAGTTACCAAGCTATATTAGACCTGGTCTTGTGCAATGAGGTAGGATTAATTAATGACCTTGTAGTGAAGGTTCCCCTAGGTAGCAGTGATCATAATATGGTTAGATTTTGCGTTCAGTTTGCGGGAGAGAAGAGTGGGTCCAAGACGAGTATTTTAACCTTTAAAAAGATAATAATGAGGGAATGAAAACAGAGCTAGCCAAAGTGAACTTGAAAATTTGGTTAAGGGGTAAGTCAATCGATTGCATGGCAGTTATTTAAGGGGATATTTCAGAATACACAGAATAGATACATTCCAACAAGAAAGAACCATTCCAAAGAGTAGACCCACCATCCGTGGTTAACTAAAAAAGTATAAGATAATATCAAATTGAAAGAAAATGCACATAATTGTGGATAAAACACATCACAGAATGACTAAAAAATTAACACAGGGATGAGTGCTGAGGCCTCAACTTTTTACAATTTATATAAATTAATTGGATTAAGGGACCAAAGGTAAAGTTGATGAATTTGCTGATGACACAAAGATAGGTCGGAATGTAAATTGTGAAGAGGACATAAGGAGGCTGCAAAGGGATACAGATAGACTCAGAGAGCGGGTTAAGATCTGGCAAATGGGATATAATATGGGGAATGGGAAACTATCCATTTTGGCAGGGAGAATTTAAAAAGCTCCTTATCTTAATGGTGAGAGATTGCGGAGCTCCGAGATGCAGAGGGATCTGGGTGTCCGAGTGCATGAATCAGAAAAGGTGAGTATACAGGTAACGCAAGTAATTAGGAAAGCTAACAGAATGTTACTGTTTATCATGAGCAGAATTGATTATGAAAGTAGGGAGGTTATGCTTGAGTGAGACAGAATATCAGTGGCACCACATCTAGGATACTCTGTACAGTACTGATCTTATCAAAGGAAGGATGTAAATACTGTAATGTTCTCTGCATGCACGGATGGCAAGGTCTTTGTAGCTGAAGTGCTCAGTGAACATGCAGCTTTGTAAATGGACAAAACTGTTCATTAATCAACTAAATCACTAAAGGGTTTCTATGATGTAAGATTGCAGTTAGAAATTATGGCTAAATACAAATAACAATAAGGGGCAGCAGGGTAGCATGGTGGTTAGCATAAATGCTTCACAGCTCCAGGGTCCCAGGTTCGATTCCCGGCTGGGTCACTGTCTGTGTGGAGTCTGCACGTCCTCCCCCTGTGTGCGTGGGTTTCCTCCGGGTGCTCCGGTTTCCTCCCACAGTCCAAAGATGTGCGGGTTAGGTGGATTGGCCATGCTAAATTTCCCGTAGTGTCCTAATAAAAGTAGGGTTAAGGGGAGGTTGTTGGGTTACGGGTATAGGGTGGATACGTGGGTTTGAGTAGGGTGATCATGGCTCGGCACAACATTGAGGGCCGAAGGGCCTGTTCTGTGCTGTACTGTTCTATGTTCTATGTTCTAACTATGGTTAGCTCCTATTAATAACTGTCAACTCAGGAGCTCCTCGATATGCAATTGTGCTCTGTGCTTCGTGTCCAAATTATTTGGCTGTGCTGCTGTCCAAGAGATTACATCCCATCTCCATGCGGCCTATCTTCTAGGCACCTACTCCTGTCACCACGTCACCTGTGGTCGGATGCTAAGATCTCAGTCTATGCATGTGGCACCTATCCTAACTTAGTTAGTTATTAAATCATACACAAATTATATTCTACATATCATTACAAATGCGTTGGAAATGGTTCAGAGAAAGTTTACTAGACCAGTAGTAGGAATGGGAGGGTTGTCGTGCGAGGACAGGTTGGAGAGGCTAGGCTTGTACCCACTGGGGTTTAGAAGAGCGATAAGCGACTTGATTGAAAAAAAGATCCTGACAGAGTGGCTGAGGAGAGGATGTTTCCCCTTCTCTAGAACTAGGGTCACTTTTTAAAAATAAAAGGTTGTCCATTTAAAATAGAGATAAGAATTTATTTCTGGAATTCTCGTCCTCAAAAGACGTGGAAGCAGAGTCATTGAATGTTTTTGAGGCCGAGTTAGATAGACTCTTTATCAGCAAGACGGGGTGAAATGTTATCAGTAGGCGGGAATATGAAGTTGAGGTTACAACCAACCACTTGTGATCTTGTTGAATGGTGGAGCATACTCGAGCAGCTGAGTCACCTAATTCTGCTTCTAATTCCAATGTGTGTATGACTCTGTCGTTCCAGTCACTTGTCATTGCAATTCATCACCTTGCACCAGGCTCACCTTTCTGTCCTTGACCTGCTACAATGTTCCAGTGAAACCCACACAAGCTTGGGGAAGAGCTCCTCAGCTTCCGATTAGGCCCCATACAACCCTCTGGGCTCCACATTGAATTCAACAACTTCAGACCATGAATTCTGTCCTCAATTTTGATTTTTCAAGCGCCAGTCTATGTCTTGCTTTTGCCTTCATTCTGAGCTAACCTTGGTCCTGCTCTTAACTTTGACACTGGGACTATGCTTTGTTTTGTTAATACAACCATGGCCACTTCCTTTGCCTTTGATCCATGGCATCTTTAGCATTTAATCTGCCCTGCCCTCTAACCTATCCCCAACCTTCCCTTTTTACTCCACCCAACCCTCCCTCCTTTTTCAACATCATAAAATCCGTCACATTTCGACCTCTCTTCAGTTCTGAAGAGGGGTTTGGGCTCAAAATATTTCTGTCTCCACAGACGCTACCAAACCTGATCACTTTATCCAGGATTTTCTGCTTTTATTGCACATTGTACTCTATCTATCAGACTTTTTGGCCCACTCACTCAACCCATCCATATTCCTTTGTAAACTGTTTCCTCCATTTGATCCTGCATTGTTACTGCACGCGCTTGTACTCTGCTGTTTAATCTAAAGCAATAAGATAAATTTGAACAAGAAAGCAGGCCACCCAATATATGCTGGAATTTAATTAGCATAACTAATCCAGTCAGATGAAAAAACACTCCTAAATATAACAAGTAGAAGTATTTTGTGCAACATGAGTGCACACATAATGTCCCCCTAAATACTACAACCATTAAATTGCAATCTGTTCAATGCACTTGAAAAAAAAATGAAATGAAAATCGCTTATTGTCACGAGTAGGCTTCAATGAAGTTACTGTGAAAAGCCCCTAGTCGCCACATTCCGGCGCCTGTCCGGGGAGGCTGGTACGGGAATCGAACCGTGCTGCTGGCCTGCTCGGTCTGCTTTAAAAGCCAGCGATTTAGCTGAGTGAGCTAAACCAGCCTTGTTTCTTCCTAATAATATTCAGCATTATGGGGCGGGATTCTCCCCTACCCGGCAGGGCGGGATGGACCGGCGCCGAGGAGTGGCATGAACCACTCCGGCGCCGGGCCGCCTGGAAGGTGCGGAATCCTCCACACCTTCAGGGGCTAGGCTGGCGGCGGCGGGGTTGGCGCCTCGCCAGCCGGCATCAAAGGGTTTGGCGCTGTGGCAACCATCGCCAAAGGGTCTCCGCCGGCCGGCACAAGTTGCCGCATTTTTGGGAGCGCCAGCACATGCTGGCGTCATTCCAGCGCATGCGCAGGGGTTTCTTCTCCGCGCCAGCCATGGCGGACCGTTACACCGGCTGGCGGGGAGGGAAAGAGTGCCCCCACGGCACAGGCCCACCCGTGGATCAGTGGGCCTCAATCACGGGCCAGGCCACCATGCCCCCCCCCCCCCCCCCCCCCCCCCCGCAGGGCCAGATCTCCCCGCGCCCACCCGAGGATTCCGCAGGCCGCCTGCAGGGCCAGGTCCTGCCTCCGGGGGGGGGCTGCCAACACTCCCCGACCGGCGTGGCTTGATTCCTGCCCCTGCCGAAAAACCAGCGCCAGAGAATCCGGCAACCGGCGTCAGGGCGGGATTCACGCCCCCCCCCCAGCCCACACGTGGGGGGTCGGAGAATCCCGCCCATGGGTTTTGCAGACTGTCAGTCATAAAGTTACACGCTAATGTAAATACCACATCGTGCTGCTCAATATGCTACAGTGGAACTACTGCTCAAAAGATTACATTGTATCCTCTGAGCTAAGTATATGATTTTTGGAGCTCACAATCGTGTTGATAAATATGCGAACGGTGGAGCCTTTCGCGAAAAAGCGGTGTGTGCAATGCCCGACGAACTAAGTGTCAGCGAGACGGCAGCAGCATTTTGGGAGATGGAAGTTGGTTGGTGTATGCATTTGGTATTTGTAGCTTAAGGCTACAATTATTACTACTGCTGCCATGGAGATTTGTCGCATCACCATGACTGCCTCCCTCTCTTTAATCTCCGATGTCAAGGCCCATCAGCAAATTCTCACAATATTCCAGTGGGATCTGTCCTGAAATCAGCTTGGTAATGATGTGCGCTACTAAAAAGGTGCAGTGCTGCAAAGTGCCAGAGGAGCTGTGCCATTGAACAGAACTGAAATCACTTTCACACATGGTCCGCACAGCAGCAGAGTTTGCTACGCACTGAGTATCCCGTGCATGGTGACTCGTTCTCCTGCTCAGCTATGCAAAGGTTACAGGGTTTGGAATAGATTAACTCCTCCAGAACCGTGAGCAGTTTGTTACAGAAATGCATTTCTGACATACTTCGAGCAAACTCAGTAGAATGGCCTGCCCACTGCAAAGCCTTGTTACGATCGTGCACAAACCTGCAGCAGAATGACAGAAGTACTTTCCTGGCTGGTTTCATACAATCAAGTGTATAGAAAATGTGTATGCTGATTTTATGCAAATCACTTTTTGATCACATATATCCCCCTTAATGTCCATACCATCACTCTGTACTGTTATAAAAAAGAGCAATCAACTTAGGATATCTGAGGCAGAAACAGAAAATACACTAATTAGTCGAGCTTTTGAAAGATAATGGCAACTTTCAAAAGCAAGATTAAACAAAGGAAGAGGGACGTACATTTTATATAACGACTTTCACAACTACAGTCCATCCCAAAGTGTTTTACAGCCAATGACGTATCTTTTGAAACATAGTCACTGTTGCAATGGAGGACACGGGAGAGCCATTTTGTGCACAGCAAGCTCCCACAAACAGCAATGTAATGACAAGAAGATGATTTGGTTTTGTCGCTGTTGAGGGATAAACACCAGCCAGGGCACCATGGATAACTTCCCGAGCTCTCCTTCAGAATAATGCCCTGGGATCCTTTAGGCCCAGCCGAGAGTAGCCAGAACCTCATTTTAATGTTTCAACTCAACGTTGGCACCTCCAACAGTGCTGCACTCTCTCTGCACTGAAATGAAGCATCAGCCACAATACTTGTGCTCAAAGCCTGGAATGGCTTTTGACCGTGCGATGTAGGAGCATAAGTAGGCTATTTGGCCCATCGAGTTTGCTCAGCCATTCAATGAGATCATAGCTGATTTGATGTGATAATCTTCAACTCCACTTTCCTGTCTTATCCCCATTACTCTTGATTCATTTATTGATTAAATATATGTTCATCTCAGCCTTGAACATAGTGAACGGCCCAGCCTCTACAGCTCTCTGTGGTAAAGAATTCCACAGATTCACTATCCTCAGAGAGAAGAAATGCCCCCTCATCTCTGTCTTAAATGGGCGACCTCTTATTTGGGATTAAGCTCTCTGGTTCTAGGCTCTCCCACAGGGGGAAACATCCTCTCAGCATTGACCCTGCCAAGTCCCCTGATAATCCTGTATGTCTCAATAAGGTTACCTCTCATTCTTCTAAACTCCAATGAGTACAGGCCCAATCTACTCAACCTCTCCTCATAAAAACTCCCCCATCCCCAGGATCAACCGAACGAACCTTCTCTGGACGGCCTCTAATGCCAGTATATCTTTCCTTAAATCAGGGGACCAAAGCTGTTCACATAATTCCAGGTGCGGTCAATCTAATGCTTTGTAGAATTTTAGCAAGACATCTTCTTTCCCTTTGAAGTAAAGGCTAACATTCCATTTGCCTCTTACCTGCTGAACTTGCATGCTAGCTTTTTCAGCTGATTTATGCACAAGGACCCTCAAATTCCTCCGTACTGCATTTGTCTGCAGTTTTTCACGATTTAAATAATATTCAGCTCCTTTATTCTTCCTACCAAAGTGCATAACTTCTCATTTTCCGACATTATATTCCATCTGCCATGTTTTTGCCCACTCACTTAAACTGTCTATATCCCTCGATAGACCCTTTAGTCTGAACCTTCCCGCCGTTCATGCCAGTGAGATCTTCCAGGCCTGCCGATGGTATATCCCTTGTCGGAAGTTTCCTGGCCTTTAGGGGTGAATTGAACAGAAAACCCCATTGACAACAGCGGGACCATAAGATTCCGCCACCAGCCAATGGCAGGCTGCTTCCACCGTCGCACAACACACGGCGGGCTGCGTGCAAAATCCCGCCCTTTGTATCATCTATTTTTGTGTCATTCACTTCCCTTGACCAAGTCATTAATATATATTGTAAGTAATTGTGGCCCGAGCACAGACCCCTGTGGCAGTCCACTAGTTATAGATTGCCATCCTGAAAATGCCCTTTTTGTTAGCTTAACTCTCTGTCTTCTATCCATTAGCGAATCCTCTATCCATGCTAATATACTGCCCCCAACACCAGGGGCTCTTATCTTATTTCACAGCCTTTTTGTGCTGTCCGTTATCAAATGCTTTATGGAAATCCAAGTATATTACACCACTGGATCTCCTTTATCTATCCTGCTCGTTCCCACCTCTAAGAATTCTAACGAATTCGTCAGGCATGATTTCTCTTCATAAATCCATGTTGACTCTTCTTGAGTATATTATGTATTTCTAAATGTCCTGCTATTACATCTTTTGATATTTTTCTAATTACAGGTGTTAAGCCAACTAGCCTATAGTTATCTATTTTTTGTCTCCCTCTTAAATAAGGGTGTTACACAGAACATAGAACATACAATGGAGAGGCGGCCATTCAGCCCATCGAGTCTTCACCGACCCACTTAAGCCCTCATTTCCACCCTATCCCCATAACCCAATAACCCCTCCTAACCATTTTTTGGACACTAAGGGCAATTTATCATGGCCAATTCACCTAACCTGCACATCTTTGGACTGTGGGAGGAAACCGGAGCACCCGGAGGAAACCGACGCAGACACGGGGAGAACGTGCAGACTCCGCACAGACAGTGACCCAGCTGGGAATCGAACCTGGGACCCTGGCGCTGTGAAGCCACAGTGCTATCCACGTGTGCTACCATGCTGCCCTATTACATTGGCACAGAGTGGGCAAGGTTCTCTGTTTCAGAAACTAAATGCTCCCGCCAGTGGAGAATCAGGACTGTGCCCGCTGGGACTAGGAGCGTCACTGAAGTGGTATTCCCACAGCTTTATTTTGGAAAGTTATGCATAGTGGTGAGCACACCGGTTCCCTTGCACTTATTAGTCTTGGGATGCCATTTTGAACAAATGTCCAGATCCCAGCGGCCAGAGACAGGCAACACGCAACGCAAGTTTTGACCCCCCCCCCCTCATCAAGGAAGCACCTCCTCCTCCCCCCACCGTGAGAATAACAGTCACCATCACGGCTCTCCCCCCCCCCACCCCCCCCACCCCCCAACCACACCACGCATGAATGAGGGTGACCCTGCGGTTAGAAAAGAGGTAGTTAAAACACTTTGCATTGTTGAAGTGGCCAGAAGCTATCAATCAAAGCAAGGTTGTTTATAAACATTGTGGTTAGGATCAATGGAGGGCCCTCCAGATGCATTCAACCGTGAAGGGAAAGATTAATTGAGAAAAACTCCAGCTTGCTTTGTTTAAAGCATTAAGCTGTCAATCAAAGGCTAGTTACAGGTGCAGAACTGTGAAATTGAATGACTGTTGTGCATTTCAAAGGATTTCAGGGGATTTCAAGGCTTTTCAAGTGTTGTGGGCTTTCTATGAAGTCTCAGATACTTAAAAAAAAACAGCAGTTTTAAAAGTATAGCACTGAGGGAGCAGAGGAAAGGGAAAGTCTTCCTGGCATCAATCTTCAATGAACGGTCTGATCTGCCCATCAGCTGTCAGGCAGAGCAGTTCAGAGTGAGATGGCCACTTCAGAGTTCATACAGGTCAGGCAAGGATGATGATTTTGAGCAGATGGCTGCCTGAGATCACCATGCCATGAGTGATCATCAGGTTGCCCAGGGCTGCGCAGAGGCAGTTCAGGCATGGGACCCCCATTCCAGGGTCAGCCCCTTACCCACAGCCTGAGCCCACCCACACCCCAGGACCATTGGACGACCCTCGCTCTGCAGTTCAGCAGCGGCAGAGGGGCAGATGAACAATGGGCTAACCTCCTTCAACCCCCTCGGGGTGCAGCTCACCAGGACTGTGCTTGTCAATACTTGCACCAAAGCCCACCCTGTGGAGGTCCCACTGGGGTGGTTAGAGGATGACGGGAGAGGTGGAGATTCGGACTTCCAGCCCGGTAATCGCACTCAAATGAATGTATATGAGCTGGCTGTATGTTCCCGCCACAGTGAAATGAAAAATGAAAATCGCGTATTGTCACGAGTAGGCTTCAATGAAGTTACTGTGAAAAGCCCCTAGTCGCCACACTCCGGCGCCTGTTTGGGGAGGCTGGTACGGGAGCCTGGCTACAACAGGGCGGAAAGCCCGCTATGGCCAGTGGGGCAGGACCAGAGATTGTGGACTGACTGTCACCTGCCACGGACCCCATTTTTGGGCCAACCGCGGGATTCTCCACCAAATCAGTATTCCTGATCTTGGCGGCACGGAGCGGAGAATTCCGCCAGAGTGTCTGAATTTGTGTTCTGAACAAAGGGACTAACTGAACCCAGGTACAGTTTCCTTCATCAATTAACTCATTCAGCTTCTGCCAGGAGATAGCTGCTATCCCCCTACTTAGGCCTCTAAGGGAAACAATACTTGCAGTGAAATGTTTCACAAAAATACGAACAATATTCGATTTTTCGAAAGTCATTTAAAATTTCCCTCTTCTGACCAAACTTCCACAATCTGAAGCTGCACTCAGAACCCACAATCTTCTGACTAAAAGAACAGGAGATATTCCTACCAAACCATGACTGACACCAACATTTCAGAATTAATAGGAGATTCAAGTCGAACTATTTTACATAAAGAGTCATAAATATGTAGAGAAATTTTGAAGCTAACGGTGTAAATGTTTTGAAAAGTCTATAATGGCTCCAGAATTCCTCAGAAAACAAACCTGACATCACCGGGGATATCAGTTAGTTGGTTTGATCCAGGTGAGCACGAGCACCATTATAGAGGCATCTTTTTTTAAATAGAATTTACAGTGCAGAAGGAGGCCATTCAGCCCATTGAGTCTGCACCGGCTCCTGGAAAGAGCACCCGACCCAAGGTCAACACCTCCACCCTATCCCCATAACCCAGTAACCCCACCCAACACTAAGGGCAATTTTGGACACTAAGAGCAATTTATCATGGCCAATCCACCTAACCTGCACATCTTTGGACTGTGGGAGGAAACCGGAACACCCGGAGGAAACCCACGCACACACAGGAAGGATGTGCAAACTCCGTACAGACAGTGACCCAAGCCGGAATCGAACCTGGGACCCTGGAACTGTGAAGCAATTGTGCTATCCACAATGCTACCGTGCTCTCCACATCTACTCCATATGGTCACTCATTCAATGTATCATCTGTCCATGTGTACTATTAGAGGGAAAGGCCCTGAGCTGAGTTCCCCTCCTTTAGACAACATTAGCTTTGTAATGGTCAGGTATGGTTTCAGACCTTAATGCGAGTCAGAATCTCCCAGAAATGGGAGAAGCCTTGTGCATTGCAACAAGCACAAAACTAATGTCATCTGGAGGAACGGGAGCATAAAAAAGTTCATTTTCAAAATGGATTACAATATGGATCCAACATAAGCAGTTCAAGAACAGGACAGGTTGGCAAGTTTAGATTGCTCACAATTCTACTTCAGGTTTCTTGTAAATTTGTGATGGAACAGAACATATATCCGCATGGGTTGAATTACACAAAAACTGAGGGGTTGGGGAATACACATATTAAAAAAGGAAGCAAATTAAAAAGCTTGTCATATGAGGAACGATTGAGGACTCTGGGTCTGTACTCATTGGAGTTTAGAAGGATGAGGAGGGATCTTATTGAAACTTACAGGATACTGCGAGGCCTGGATAGCGTGGATGTGGAGAGAATGTTTCAACTTGCAGGAAAAACTAGAAGCAGAGGACACAATCTCAGACTAAAGGGACGATCCTTTAAAAACAAAGATGAGGAGGAATTTCTTCAGCCAGAGGGTGGTGAATCTGTGGAACTCTTTGCTGCAGAAGGATGTGGAGGCCAAATCACTGAGTGTCTTTAAGACAGAGATAGATAGGTTCTTGATTAATAAGGGGATCAGGGGTTATAGGGAGAAGGCAGGAGAATGGGGATGAGAAAAATATCAGCTGTGATTGAATGGCGGAGCAGACTCGATGGGCAGAGTGGCCTAATCCTGCTCCTATGTCTTATGGTCTCATGGTCTTACGATCGGTTAGGGACCCACAAAATTGTTTCCTTCCAGGCTTGTCGTGATGCAGAACCTATCTACAGAATAGAAGCAATTGAATTTCAGTGCAATAGTAATTATAGCAAAATAACATTCAAACTAATTTCAGCAACACAAAAAACATGCAATGCAGCCGACAACTTCAGATGATCACCAATGTGTATCATCCGTGGAATATGCCATAGAACTCCTCAGGTTCAACAATTCCCACCACTCAAGATAGGAACAGTGAGAAGTCCCAGCATTGATCCCTGGAACATCCCAGTCAGCATTTCTGCCATCCGAACATCAATCTGTCAGCAAGCTTTGCTTGTTTCCTACTCTCAACTGATTTCCTCTCTATTTCCAGGTTTCTGTAATAGTCCTTAGCTTTACTCCTGATAAATAAATGTAGTATTTGGTGTGAGACTGATGGGTCGATGCTTGGCTGGGTCTGTTTGGTCAACCATATGTGCGGTTTCTTCCTCCCCTACTCAACCTTATATTCTAAAGTTTGGATTTTCCTATTTTATGACCACCTGAGTTGGATCCAAAATTGCTCTCATAATAATATTCTTTATTAGTGTCACAAGTAGGTTTACATTAACACTGCAATGAAGTTACTGTGATAATCCCCGAGTCACCACACTCCGGCGCCTGTTCAGGTGCAGAGAGGGAGAATTCAGAATGTCCAGACAAGCATGTCTTTCAGAACTTGTGGGAGGAAACCAGAGCACCCGGAGGAAACCCACGCAGACATGGGGAGAAGGTGCAGACTCCGCACAGACAGTGATCAAGCCGGGAATCGAACCCGAGTCCCTGGCGCTGTGAAGCGGGAGAGGCTAACCACTGGATAAAAGCAAATTACTGCGGATGCTGGAATCTGAAACGAAAGAGAAAAGGCTGGAACATCTCAGGCTAACCGCTGTTCTACCATGCCATTCTTAACCTAGCTGCCTAAATTCTCTATCAAAGTGGCAATGTTTCTTTTTAAATCACACACATGAACTAAAGTATGCTGCTGGCCTTAACTTCCATCCAGTCTGATTAAGCATTGGGGTAAGTTGCTGACGATGATGGTAGGACTGAAACCACTGCACATTGGCTCACAGTCTACCTCTTGACTGATAATCATGTTCCTTCCAGAATGCAGTCATAACTGTCAAGCTGTGAAATTATAATGCTGAAGAGGAGTACGGGTTTGTGTAAAGAACCTTTCACAGACTCTGGTCTCAAAGGGCAGCACGGTAGCATTGTGGATAGCACAATCGCTTCACAGCTCCAGGGTCCCAGGTTCGATTCCAGCTTGGGTCACTGTCTGTGTGGAGTCTGCACATCCTCCCCGTGTGTGCGTGGGTTTCCTCCGGGTGCTCCGGTTTCCTCCCACAGTCCAAAGATGTGCAGGTTAGGTGGATTGGCCGTGATAAATTGCCCTTAGTGTCCAAAATTGCCCTTAGTGTTGAGTGGGGTTACTGGGTTATGGGGATAAGGTGGAGGTGTTAACCTTGGGTAGGGTGCTCTTTCCAGGAGCCGGTACAGACTCGATGGGCCGAATGGCCTCCTTCTGTACTGTAAATTCTATGAAAGTGCTCCAAAGCCAGCAAAGTACTTTTGAAGTATAGTCACAATTGTAATGTCAGGAAAGATATATAGAAGTGAAATCTTAAGAAAAAAATGGAATTAAGTAAGAAATATTGCTCTCTGGTTAGCCATAGTACAGGATCACTATCCTATACTATAGTTGATTAATGGAGGAGATTGCTTTTATTCTCACTTTTAAGTTGCCCAGCTATAAAGGCAACGATAACTAGAATATGACGACACATGGTTTCACTTAATTTGATGATGTTTTCCTTGGAGATACATTCAAGATGAACCATAGTGCAATAAGCTCATTGTAAAGCACATTGATCACATTTTGCAGTGAGTGCGAATCAGCCTCTAATGGAGCTCTGGATTGCACTGTCTATTTACAAGGAGTTACAAATACTTACCCCTGACAGATGGTGACAATAAAATGAAATTCAAATGGAAGTGTAATTCTTCCCCTTTCCAAGCAAATAGCAAAAGGAGCAGAGTCGGAGTCGACAGTAAATTATATTATCAGCTTCTCAAAGAATTCCAAAAGGCTCCCAAAACTCTAGCAAGCTGGAATGAAACACACCAAACAAATCGAAAGCAGCCTGGGTAATGCAGACAGGAAACAACCATCCAAGCAGATTTCAGAAAGGGAGAGGAAGAACAAATTAACGAAAATAGAATTTATCTTTATAGCTGTTACAGATGCTCCATAATCCAAGATTCACTTGATAACCATGATAGATTTTAGAGCTGCACAAAAGTGGCAGCAAGGTGAATTTTAAATGTAGGCACTAAGCTAAGCGAAATCCTTCTGCCAATAAGTTGAAGGTCAACATCATTTTCCCAGCACATTACATGTTTCATTTTGCATGCTTTGAAAACAGACGATGGTTTTGGAAATTTTTTTTTTTTTACATATGTTTCCTCCCAACCTATTTCTATTCTGAGCTTTCTGTGGTGGAAGAAGGAGTGTTGCAGGTGAAAGGGTCAAGACTATTTACTCACCTCCATAGAAGTAAAAGGCAGAAGTGACAAACCTGTGGTAGTTTGCAACTTCATGCGCCAAGTGTATTGTCAAAGTCAAGAGCAAGGATTTGAGGACAGATCAATTACGATTTTTGTAACACAACACTTGAGTACTACACGGTTTATGCAGTACAAATTGTTGTTCCTTCTACTATTGGTAATTGTGAGCTGTCCTGATGAGTGCAGGTCGAAAAACTTTGACAGCATGTCTTCACCTGTGTACACTATTTGGACACTTTGTTTCGAATGTTATTGGAAATAACACTTATTTCGAGTAGTCTGTTTACACCATCGACTGATGGATTAAGAAAATATTTGGCTTGCTGTAACTCGAAGCATATGGTAAACATTGCAATTGATACAACCCTCATGTTCACTGGAGTGGAGAAGACCTGTTCTAATTATCACACGGATGAGTGATGTAACACTTTCATTTGCACCGATATATTACTACCACATGTGACTCAATTCCATTGTGCAAAATTAGAACTCGTACACCTAACATATAAACTATCGGATAAAATTTTCCTATCAACCGTCGCACATACATACTGTATATTACTTGGAACTGGAACAAGAATTACAGGATGAGCACAACACAAAGTTATAATGTGCGTGGAATAAAAGGCACTTCAAAATATTCAGGAAAGCAATGCATACAGCACATATTAATTACTCCTACAAAATGTATTCACTTGCAGGTTGTGGACGTCGCTGGCTGGGCCAGCGTTTATTGCCCATCCCTAATTGCCCTTGAGAAGGTGGTGTTGAGTGGCCTTCTTGCACCCCTGCAGTCCATGTGGCGTAGGTAAACCCACAGTGCTCTTCGGAAGGAATGTTCAGAATTTTGACCCAGTAACAGTGCAGAAACGATGATAAAAATTCCAAGTTAGGATGGCGTGTGGCTTGGAGGGGAACTTGCAGATAGAACATAGAACATAAAACAGTACAGCACAGAACAGGCCCTTCAGCCCTCGATGTTGTGCCGAGCAATGATCACCCTACTCAAACCCACATATCCACACTATACCCGTAACCCAACAAGCATTTATGCTAACCACCATGCTACCGTGCTGCCCCAAATGATGGTGCTCCCATGCTACCCTTGTGCATCTAGGTGGTGGAGGTCAGGGGTTTGGAAGATGCTGTCAAAGAAACCTTGATGAATTGCTGTAGTGCATCTTGTAGGCGGTACACACTGCTGCTTCTAAACATCGGTGGTGGGGTAAGAGACTGTTGAATTGGTGGATGGGAAACCAATTAAACGGGCTGCTTTGTCCTAGATGGTGTCGAGCTTTTGGAGTATTGCTGGAGCTGCACTCATCCAGGCAAGTAGAGGGTACTCTATCGCTCTCCTGGCTTGTGCCTTGTAGATGGTGGACATATTCTGAGGAGTCTTGAGTTCAGTTACTTGCTGCAGAATTCCCAATCTCTGACCTGCCCTTATAGCCACAGCATTTATATAGTTGGTCTGGTTCAGTTTCTGGTCAATGATAATCTCCAAAATGTTGATAGTGGGGGATTCAGCGATGGTAATGCCATTGAATGTCAAGGGGACATGGTTAGAGAAGGTTGCCTCGCACTTGTGTGACACAAATGTTACTTGTCACTTATCATCCCAACTCCAAATGTTATCCAGGTCTGGCTGTATTTGGGCATAGACTGTTTCAGTATCTGTGGAGTTGCATATGGTACTGAACAGTGTGCAATTATCAATGCATGTCCCCACCTCTGAACTTATGATGAAGGGAATAAAGCATGCTGATGACAATTGGGCCTCGGATACTAAGAGTATTTTTTTGTTTATTACCTTTGTTTCCATATTCCGTTATTAGCTTTGGAAGAAGTTGGTTCGATTGACTGGCTGGCAACTCATGGGTTGGCCAGGGATAGTGTTCTTTTTTTTTTTAATAAACAATTTTATTGAGGTAGTTTTTGGCTTTATAAACAGTTACAGACATCATCAGAAAGGAAGCAAAAAAGGCAAAAATGTGCAAACATCCACGTACTTTCAATACTTCCATCGTAACATATTGCACAAGCCCGCTCCCCTCCCACCCGTACTACCCGCCATATTTTCCCTCCTACTCTACTCTACCCCCCCCCCCCCCCCCCCCTCCCCCCACCCCCCTGCTGACGCTCACTCTCCCGCAAAGAAGTCAATAAATGGTTGCCACCTCCGGGTGAACCCCTGCACAGATCCCCTCAAGACGAACTTAATTTTTTCCATCCCCAGGAAACTTGACATGTCCGCAAGCCACCACTCAGTCTTCGGGGGCTTTGAGTCCCTCCACGCCAATAATATTCGTCGCCGGGCTATCAGGGAAGCAAAGGCCAGCACATCGGCCGCTTTCTCCCCCTGGACGCCCGGGTCTTCCGAAACCCCAAAAATTGCCACCCCTGGACTCATCACCACCCTTGTTTTTAGCACCTGGGACATGACCCCCGCAAATCCCTCCCAGTACCCCCTCAGCTCAGGGCATGCCCAAAACATGTGCACATGGTTCGCTGGTCCTCCCGCGCACCTAGCGCATTTGTCCTCTATCCCGAAAAATTTGCTCATCCGAGCCACCGTCATATGGGCCCGGTGAACGACCTTAAATTGGATCAGCCCGAGCCTTGCACATGTCGCGGTCGAGTTTACCCTACTCAGGGCCTCTGCCCACAGCCCATCCTCCATTTCCCCGCCTAGCTCCTCCTCCCATTTAAGTTTCAGTTCCTCTGTCTGGGACCCTTCCTCCCTCATGAGCACCTTATAAATACCCGAGACTCTACCCTCCCCTTCGTCCCTCCCAGAGACTATTCTGTCTAGGATCCCCATTGGCGGGAGGCGCGGGAAAGATGGGACCTGTCTACGAACAAAGTCCCGCAGCTGTAGGTATCTAAAATCATTTCCCCCTACCAACCCAAATTTCTCCTCCAAGCTCCTCAAACTCGCGAAGCTCCCTTCCAGGAACATATCACCCACCCTTCCCGCCCCTGCTTGCCGCCATACTCGGAACCCCCCATCCATACTGCCGGGGACAAACCGATGGTTGTCGCAGATTGGCGCCCAAACCGACGCCCCCATCTCCCCCACATGCCTCCTCCACTGGCCCCATATCCGCAGGGTCGCCACCACTACCGGGCTGGTGGTGTACTTGGCCGGCGGCAGCGGTAGAGGAGCCGTGACCAGGGCTTCCAAACTGGAGCCCCTGCACGAAGCCGCCTCCACTCGCTCCCAAATAGACCCCGTACCCACCATCCACTTCCTTATCATAGCGATGTTGGCCGCCCAGTAATAATTGACCAGACTCGGCAACGCCAGCCCCCCCTCGCTGCGGTTCCTCTCCAACATTGCCTTCTTCACCCGCGGAGACTTTCCCGCCCAGACAAAGCTCATGATCAGCCCGTTAACTCTTTTGAAGAAGGACTGTGGGATAAAGATCGGGAGGCACTGAAAAATAAACAAAAATCGAGGGAGGATTGTCATCTTTACAGTCTGCACCCTCCCTGCCAGCGACAGCGGGAGTGCATCCCATCTCCGAAACTCTCCCTTCATTTGCTCCACCACCCTGGCCAAATTTAACTTATGCAGCCTGCCCCAGTCTCGTGCCACCTGGATTCCCAAATACCGGAAATTTTCCTCAACTAACCTAAACGGTAGCCCTCTCAATCTGTTCTCCTGGCCCCTTGCCTGTACCACAAACATTTCACTCTTGACCGTATTTAATTTGTATCCTGAGAACTGGCCGAACTCCCTCAGCATTCCCAGTATAGTTCCCATCCCGGCCACTGGGTCCGACACGTACAGGAGCAGGTCGTCTGCATAAAGAGAAACCCTATGTTCAACCCCGCCCCTCACCATCCCCTTCCAACCCTCTGCGGCTCTCAGCGCAATCGCCAGCGGCTCTATGGCCAGCGCAAACAGCAGCGGGGAGAGCGGGCAGCCCTGCCTGGTCCCTCGGTACAACCTAAAGTACTCCGACACTTCTCTGTTGGTCCTGACGCTGGCCCTCGGGGCCTGATATAATAATTTGATCCAATCCACCAATCCCTCCCCGAACCCAAACCGTCCGAGCACCTCCCATAGATATTCCCACTCCACCCGGTCAAAGGCCTTCTCGGCGTCCATAGCCACCACTACCTCCACCTCTCTACCCGCCGGGGGCATCATTATCACATTAAGCAATCTCCTCAGATTGGCCGCCAGCTGCCTACCTTTCACGAACCCCGTTTGATCCTCCCCAATCACCTCCGGTACACAGTCCTCCATTCTACCCGCCAGTACCTTTGCCAGGAGCTTGGCATCTACATTAATCAGGGAGATTGGCCTATAGGACCCGCACACCTCCGGGTCTTTACCCGGCTTTAATATCAGAGATATGGTGGCTTGTGACATTGTCGGCGGCAGGGTCCCTCTGTCCCTTGCCTCATTGAAAACCCTCGCCAAGACCGGGCCCACCAGCTCAGAGAACTTCCTATAAAACTCTACTGGGTATCCATCCGGCCCCGGGGACTTCCCCGACTGCATGGCCTTTAGGCCCCCCAATACCTCCTCTACTCTAATCGGGGCCCCCAGCTCTTCCACTCGCCCCCCCCCAACTGTTGGGAATGTTAACCCATCCAGAAACCTTTTCATCCCCTCCGGTTCTTCTGGCGGCTCCGAAGTATACAGCTTACGATAGAAGTCCCGGAATACCCTATTCAATTCTGCCGGATCCTCCACTTTGTGCCCCCCCTCGTCCCTCACTCTACCTATTTCCCTGGCCGCCTCCCTCCTCCTAAGTTGCTGTGCTAACAGTCTGCTAGCCTTTTCCCCATACTCGTACACCACTCCCCTCGCCTTCCTAAGCTGTTCCACGGCCCTGCTCGTGGATAGTGCCCCCAGTTCCGCCTGTAGCCTCTGCCTTTCCCTGAGTAAAACCTCCCCCGGGGACTCCGCGTGCTCTTCATCTATCCGGCCCATTTCCCTGACCAATCTATCCATCTCTGCCCGGTCTGCCTTGGCTCTATGGGCCCCAATTGAAATCAGCTCCCCCCGCACTACTGCCTTTAGCGCCTCCCACACGGTCGCCGCTGAGACCTCCCCAGTGTCATTCACCTGCAGGTAATTTTTTATACATTTCCGAAGCCTCTCGCAGATCCCCTCCTCCGACAGCAGTCCCACATCTAGCCTCCATTGCGGGCGTTGATAACTCGCTCCCCCGAACTGCAGGTCCACCCAATGCGGGGCATGGTCTGAAATAGTAATTGCTGAGTATTCCGTGTTCTTTACCTCCCCCCTACAGTCCCTGCTTAGCACAAAGAAATCTATCCTGGAATATACTTTGTGGACGTGCGAGTAGAACCAGTAGCCCCTTCCTGTTGGCTGTCCCTCCCTCCAGGGGTCCACTGCCCCCATTTGCTCCATAAACCCTTTCAGCTCCCTTGCCATTGCTGAGAGTCTACCCGTTCTGGGACACGACCGATCCAAAGTCGGGTCAAGGACCATGTTAAAGTCCCCTCCCATTATTAGCCTGCGAGAATCCAAGTCCGGGATCTTCCCCAGCACTCTTTTAATGAAGTCCACGTCATCCCAGTTCGGGGCATATATATTCACCAGCACCACTCTTCTCCCCTCCAGCCTGCCCCGTACCATCAGGTATCTGCCCCCCCTGTCTGCGGATATGCCCTCTGCCTCAAATTGCACACGCTTGTTGATCATGATTGCCACCCCTCTGGACTTCGAGTCCAAGTCCGAGTGGAAGACCTGGCTAATCCAGCCCTTCCTTAGCCTGGTCTGGTCTGACACTTTCAGATGTGTCTCCTGCAACATAATTACGTCCGCCCTCAGGGCCCGCAAGTGCGCGAACACCCGCGCCCTCTTAACCGGCCCATTCAGTCCCTTGACGTTCCAGGTGATCAGCCTGGTTGGGGGGCACATCCCACCCCCCCCACCCCGCCGGTCAGCCATAGCCTTTCTCGGGCCAGCCCCTGACCCGTGCGTCGCGCCCTTCCTGGCCCGCCCTATAGCTGCCTCCACCCTCGACCTCCTTTCCAGTGCCTATTTCAAGTCCCTCTCCCGTCAGCAGAACAACCCCCCCCTCCCCTAACCCCATCCCCCGATACCCCCACCCCTGCCATCTACTGGCTGTAGCTTTCCCCCCCATCTGACTTCCTTGACTAGCCAATCTGCTAGCCCGGTGACTCAACACTCCGGCGCCTTCCTGTCCCATTCCCCTTGTTTCCCCGCCCTCCTCCCCACCCACTGGGGCAAGCCGGTTCCAGTGTCTTCCGCGAGCTGCACAAAAAGCCCAAACCGAAAAGAAAAAAAAAAAAGGGGAAAAAACATAGAAAAAAGAGAAAAAGCACATAAATGTCCATGAACAAAGGAAAGAGTCTCAAATGTTCCGCTTGGCCCCATTGGCCCAGCAAACCGTTGAGCAGCAGTCCAGGCACATTCGGCGTTCCTCCCCACAGAAATCCTCGGGCCCTAATTCGCGTCCTTGGGGCCTCCTTTCGAGACCAGCCCCAGGTCCCTCACAAAATCCATCGCTTCTTCGGGCTCGGAAAAATAGTGGTGTTGACCCTGGTGCGTGACCCATAGCCGAGCTGGGAACAGCAGACCAAACTTCACGTGCTTCTTGAACAGCACCTCCTTGACATTCTTAAAGGCTGCTCGCCGCCGAGCCACCTCCTGGCTTAGGTCCTGATAGATGCGGAGCACACTGTTATTCCACGTGCTGCTCCTGGCGCTCTTTGCCCACTGCAGCACCCGCTCCTTGTCCACGAACCTGCAGGGATAGTGTTCTAAGTGACAACAGTCAGTGACTGACTCCTGCATGATGCTTTCTGAGAGAGCTTGGAAGAAGTGATTAGAACTTGGGAGGAGAAGGAACAGCCTCTCTCTTTCTCCCTTGCTGCTGAAGTAAAGAACTGCTTTAATAAAGCAAATTACTGCGAGTGCTGGAATCTGAAACAAAAACAGTAAATACTGGACAATCTCGGGCAGCACGGTGGCGCAGTGGGTTAGCCCTGTTGCCTCACGGCGCCGAGGTCCCAGGTTCGATCCTGGCTCTGGGTCACTGTCCGTGTGGAGTTTGCACATTCTCCCCGTGTTTGCGTGGGTTTGGCCCCCACAACCCAAAGATGTGCAAGTAGGTGGATTGTCCACGCTAAATTGCCCCTTAATTGGAAAAAATGAATTGGGCACTCTAAATTTATTTTTTTTTTAAATAAAAAAAAAATACTGGACAATCTCAGCAGGTCTGACGGCATCTGTGGAGAGAGAAAGGAGTTAACGTTTCGAGTCTGGATGTCTGTTTGTCAAGGTTTTCCCCTTTGTGTTGTTTGCCTATGTGCCTGTGTAGAGAGTGGAAGTAGTTGGGGGGGGGGGGGGGGAAGGGATATGAGACAGTCAGTTACAAGTTTCTGTTTGTTTAATTATAATAACTGTTAACAATAAAAGGTTACTTGTGTTTAAAGTTACAAATCTGTTAATTGTAGCCAATTTAATTCAACCAAAGCCATGGGGATTAACATAAAATCTAATTTCATTGGCGTCGCGAATCCAGCAATTCAAGTGTGGCTGGAATTCCGTGCACTGGCCCAGGGTGTTGTGACACTACCCAAAGGAACTCCTATAGCCAATTCCAGGTCTGTGACAATTGACCTCCAACAACCACAACCTTCCTCTGTGCCAAGTATGTTTCTAACCAATGGAGAGTTCTCCCCCACCACCTCCAACAACAACACCAACCCCCATTCACTTCAGTTTTGCTCTGGCTCCTTGTCATCTTATTCGATCAAATGTTGCCTTAATCCCAAGGGCAGTCACTCTTGCTTCACCTCTTGAGTTCAGTTCCTTTGTCCATGCTTGGGCCAAGGTTGCAATGTGGTCAGGCGTTGGGTGGCCCAGGCAGAACCCAAACTGAGCCTCAGTGAACAAGCTATATTACTGAGTAAATGCCACTTGATAGCCCTGTCGACAACACCTTCCAATTTGCCGATGATTGAGAGTGGGGCAGTATTTGGCCAGCTTAGATTTGTCCCGTTTTTTGTGGACAGGACATACCTGGGCAACTTTCCACGTTGCCAGGTAGATGCCAGTGCTGTAGCTGTGTTGGAACAGCTCGGCTAGGGGCGCGGCAAGTTTGGAGATCAAGGCTTCAGTATTATTGCTGGAAATCTGTCAGAACCAATAGCCTGAGCAGAATCCAGTGCCTTCAGGTGTTTCTTGACACCACGTGCAGTGAATGAAATTGTCTAACGATTGGCAGTGGGTCTCGGGGAAGCACAGCACCGAAACCTAAGAGATTTTGCTGTACTGTTTGTATTCTGTATTGTATTTAATATGTAGCTTACCTATTAGATCTATTTTTTCCTTCAATTAAATGGTTTCCATCTATGGAAAATGTACTTTCCTTATTTCATTGCGCTTTCCCACCTTGTCATTTCTCACCTGCTGCCCACCTGTCTTTATACTGTTCTTCTACAGACGGAAAGTTGAGAGTGACCGCACAATTCTCCTCAGTAGCCATTCCAACTCAGCACCACAATGATCAACAGGAAAAATGGATCTGAAGATATCCCCCATGTGCCTCACCACCCCCACGCCACCTGCAAGGTGTGTAAGATACAATATTTTCCTCCACGGAAGAATCATTGGGTTAAATATTTTGATAATTGACTAAATACACCCACAAAGGACAATTTAGCTGAAATGTCCATTGAGTAGTGGAATTAAATCGAAAGCCTGACTGAGGGTCAACTGGATTCCTGACATCGAGTGTACAGGTTACTTGTCCAATTCCATCTTCCCTCCCCCTTCTTGCACCTTACAGCTGCAACTTTGTCCAATAAATCACAGCTTGGATTTTGCTGCGATTTTGTTCGTTGAGTGAACGATGGGGATTGGAAGTAGTTGTGTCTTGTGTATTTCCATGCATCATTCTCGCAAACGTGTTTCATATCTAAATTAAAGTCATTTAACAAGAGAACATCAGAAATATGGCAGTGTATTGTTTCCCAATTACTTTAATGTATTTTCATCTAAGTGGGTGTCTTCACACCACACTTGGATGGAGCTGACGTCCTACTTTCGTGTAGTAATGACGTTCAAAACATCCAGTTGCCTGGGCAATGACAAGCCTCGATGCTTTCTTTTGTTCAACCATTTTGAAATCAGATTTTATTTCCTCTATCACCCACACACTAAGAGACATTAGCGATGATTGGATAGCAGGTCCATCTGTTTTTGCACATGTTGACAAGCAAACCCAGGAATGCGAGGTGAAAGTTTCAGGTTCAAAGATGAAAGGATCCATTTCTGCATACATATCAACAGGAAATGCAATAAAGGAAGATAGCATACCGAGCAGGAGGAGCGAGCAGATCCGGGTGAGACACAGCCAGTGTGAATGTGGATATCGGGAATTTGAAGCTGAGGGGGAATTTGGTGCCGAGCGGGAAGAGGTGCTTTTTGCTTTTCCCCTTTGCTTTCTAACTTTTAAATCTTCAGAGAGCGATCTTGCCCTGCTGCAGCAGTAGAGGACGCAAGGAAGAGAGCTGATTGGTAAGTCGTGGGAAGGTCGGGTAAGTATTTACTACTTTTATCACTTGCATCGGATACAGAATTTACAGTGCATAAGGAGGCCATTCGGCCCATTGAGTCTGCACCGGCCCTTGGAAAGAGCACCCTACCTAAGCCCACACGTCCACCCTATCCCCACTCTTCCACCCTATCCCCGTAACCCCACCTTACCTTTTTTGGACACTAAGGGAAATTTAGCATGACCAATCAACCTAACCCACACATCTTTGGACTGTGGGAGGAGACCGGAGCACCCGGAGGAAACCCACGCAGACATGAGGAGAACGTGCAGACTCCGCACAGACAGTGACCCAAGCTGAGAATCAAACCTGGAATCCTGGTGCTGTGAAGCCACTGTGCTAGCCACTATGCCACCGAGCTGCCCATGCTGTAGTTTGAGAGGTCTTTTTTATAGTATGTAAAGGTTATATTCGACAGTAACAAGGACCAGGAAAGAAGGGCCCTAGAAAATTGGTATCATCTAATATCAAGCATCTTCCAAAGGTTTAATTTAAAACGTTAAGTCATGGCAGGAGAGGTCAAAGCCATGGTTTGCTCCTCATGCTCCATGTGGGATGCCAAGAACATTTCTCGTGTCCAGGGGCAACGTGTGTGCAGCAAGTGTCTCCAGCTGCAGGTCTTGGAACCCTGGGTTTCGGAGCTGGAGTGGTGGATGGGGTTACTGTGGAGCATCTGCAAGGTAGGGAGAATCGTGGATAACATGTACAGAGAAGTGGTCACACCGCAGGCTCAGACTCCACAGGCAGGAAGGAAATGGGTGACCACCAGGCAGAAGCAAGGGAGATAGACAGGCCATGCGGGAATCTCCTGTGGCCTTCCCCTGCAGAACAGGTATACCGCTTTGGATACTGTTGCGGGGAATGACCTCTCAGAGGAAAGCAGCAACAGCCAAATCTGTTGCACCATGTTTGGTTCTGCTGCAGAAGGGAGGAGCAAGAGCTGTAGGAGTGCAATAGTTATAGGGATTCAATTCTAATAGGGAATAGATACTGGTTTCTGCAGCCGCAAGTAAGACTCCAGGATGGTATGTTGCCTCCCTGGTGCTTGGGTCAAGAATGTCTTGGAGTGGTTACAGGGCATTCTGGAGGGGGAAGGTGAACAAGTGCCATATGCTGGTCAAAGTAGAAACAGCAGGATATATCAGATGAATTTGCAGCTGAAGAGATGGTGTGAGAGGAAGGGCTTTAGATTCCTGGGACATTGGGACTGATTCTTGGGGAGCTGGGACCAGTACAAACTGGGCGGGTTATACTTGGCCGGGACTGGGACTGATGTCTGAGATGGAATATTTGCTGGAGTGGCTGGAGAGGGTTAAAATTGAAGTGGCAGGGGGATGGGAACCTATGCAAGGAGTCAGAGGAGGAGGTATCAACAACAAAAAGCAAAGACAGAAAGGGGAATAAGAAGTGATAGGCAGAGAAACGAAGGGCCAGATTCAAACAGGACCACTGTGAAAAATAATGGGAATGAGATAATAATGTTAAAATGACAATCCTAAGAGCTTTGTGCCTTAACGTGCGGAGCATTCACCATAAAGTTTATGAATTAATTGTGCAAATAGATATAAACTGATATGATAGGGCAGCACGGCAGCACAGTGGCTAGCACAATTGCTTCACAGCTCCAGGGTCCCAGGTTCAATCCCCGGCTTGGGTCACTGTCTGTGCGGAGTCTGCACGTTCTCCCCGTGTGTGCATGGGTTTCCTCCGGGTGCTCCGGTTTCCTCCCACAGCCCAAAGATGTGCAGGTTAGCTGGATTGGCCATGATAAATTGCCCTTAGTGTCCAAAATTGCCCTTACTGTTGGGGGGGGGGTTACTAGGTTATGGGGATAGGGGGGAGGTGGGGGCTTGGGTAGAGTGCTCTTTCAAAGAGCCAGTGCAGACTTGATGGGCCAAATGGCCTCCTACTGCACTGTAAATTCTACGATTCTACGATATAGTCAGAATTACGGAGACATGGCTGCAGGGTGACCAGGGATGGCAACTGAACATGCAGGCGTATTCAGTATTTAAGAAGGACAGGCAAAAAGGAGAAGGCGGTAGTGTTGCATTGCTGAATGCAATAGTGATGAAGGATATTACCTCCAACAATGTGGAACCTGTATGGGTAGAGCTGAGAAACATCGAGGGGCAAAGAACACTAGTAAGGGTTGTATGTAGACCCTCAAATTGTAGTTGTGATGTTGGAAATTACATTAAACAGGACATTAGAGACGCATGTGATCTTTAATTATGGGTGATTTTAATTTGCATATTATAGATTGGGCAAATCAAATTAGCCACAATACGTATAGGAGGAATTCCTAGAGTGTATGCAGGATAGTTTTCTGAATCAATACATTGAGGAACCAACTTGAAAACAGACTAGACTGGGTATTGTGCAATAAGAAAGGAATCATTGGCAATCTAGTTGTGCGAGACTCGGTGGGGATGAGCAACCATAACATCATAGAATTGTTCATCACGGTGGAGAATTACAAAGTTGATTTGGAGACACGGGTCCTGAATCTTAATAAGGGGAAGTATACTGATATGAGGTGTGAGTTAGCTATGATAGATTGGAAAACATTACTGAAAGGGATGACAGTGGATAGGCAATGGCAAACATTCAAGGAGCACTTCGGTGAACTGCAACAATTGTTTATTCCTGTCTGGCACAAATGTAAAACAGGAAAGGTGGACAAACCATAGCTTACGGTTAGGGACAGCTCGGTAGCATAGTGGTTAGCACTATGGCTTCACAGCGCCAGAGTCCCAGGTTCATATCCCGCTTGGGTCACTGTCTGTGCGGAGTCTGCATGTTCTCCCCTTGTCTGCGAGGTTTCCTCCGGTTTCCTCCCACAGTCCAAATATGAGCAGGTTAGGCGAATTTGCCATGCCAAATTGCCCTTAGGTTAGATGGGGTTGCAGGGATTGGTTGGAGATGTGGGGTTAAGTCGGGTGCTCTTTCCAAGAGCCGGTGCAGACTTGATGGGCCGAATGGCCTCCTTCTATGATTCTATGATTACAAGGGAAATTACAGATAGTATTGGATCAAAGGAAGAGACATACAAATTGGCTTAGAGAAACAACAGACCTGAGGATTGGGAGCAGTTTAGATTTCAGCAAAGGAGGACCAAAGGATTGATTAAGAAGGGGAAAATAAAGTACGAGAGTAAGCTTGTGGGGAACATAAAAACTGCCTGTAAATTTTCTATAGGAATGCGAAGAGAAAAAGATTGTTAAGACAAATGTCTTACAGTCAGTAACAGGGGAATTTATTGTGGGGAACAAAGAAATGACTGACCAACTAAATACATACTTTGATTCTGTCTTCACAAAGGCCTGTGGTGATATGCATCACTGTAAATACACAAGGGGTTAATGTAAATCCACCGGGACTGAGTAAACACTAGAGGGAGCACCAGAGACATCATGACACACAGACATTCAACCAATAGGTCAGTAAGATAGGACACGACCAATGGGCAGTCAAGATACCCAGAGGTGACACTACCACAAGGGGGCAACCCATATAAAAGGACAGGACACACATGCTCTTTCTCTCTTTTCCACAGGCGACACTCAGAGAGACAGGGGCAGATCAGGGAAGCATCACACCCACCGCATGGATTAGAGAAGACTGGTTAGTTAGATTCAGTTACTATAGTAAGATTAGCAGGAGAGTCGAACTCAAGTAGGAGAATTGTTAACTGTTCAATAAATGTGTTAAACCTATCTCCAAGTCTGAACCATCCTTTGTCAGAGCATACATCAAGGAAGCAGCTTATGCTACATGAAGAAGCATAACACAACAAGGCCGACACCAGATAACATACCAGAAATGTTGGGAAATATAGGGTTTAGCGAGAGGGAGGAGCTGAAGGAAATCAGTATTATTAAAGAAATGCAGCCGGGGAAATTGATGGGATTGAGAGTCATAGGGCAAGATTCTCCGCAAATGCGGAGAATCGTAAAGGCTGCCGTGGGACAGGCCGTGACCTGCAGCAGCCTTCAGGCCCACTTCCGGGGACGATTCTCCCCCCCGGGCGGGGCTAGGAGCGCGGCCCCGTGCGTCACGGCGGCGTGGCCTTGACGACGGTCGTCAAGGCCACACGACAAGCGTCACGCCGGCTGACGCGGCCGATGACGTCAGCCGCGCATGCGCAGGTTGGACAACGCCAACCTGCGCATGCGCAGTTGCCGTCTTTTCCCTCAGCTGCCCTGCAAGATGTGGCGGCTTGATCTTGGGGGTCGGCGGAGGGAAAAGAGTGGGTCCGTTACGGCCCGCGATCGGTGCCCTGCCGTGCCAATCGGGCCCCCAGATGCCCCAAACGGGCATCTGGCGCTCGTTTCACGATGGCAGCAAGCAGGTGTGTTTGCTGCCGTGTTGAAACGGGCGTGAAGGCCCGGCCGCTCGGCCCATCGGCCTCAGAGAATTGCCGCTCACCGTAAATAACGGCGAGCGGCGATTCATTGCGTGGGTCGGGCGTGGGGGGAGAACAGCGGGAGGGCGTGAAAAATGTCGGGAGGCCCTCCCGCTATTCTCCCACCCGGCGTGGGGGGCGGAGAATCGCGCCCATAGAATTTACAGTGCAGAAGGAAGCCATTCGGCCCATCGAGTCTGCACCGGCTCTTGGAAAGAGCACCCTACCCAAGCCCACACCTTCACTCTATCTCCAGAACCCAGTAACCCCACCCAACACAAAGGCCAATTTTGGACACTAAGGGCAATTGATCATGGCCAATCCACCTAACCTCCACAATCTTTTGACCGTAGGAGGAAACTGGAACACCCGGAGGAAACCCACGCACACACTGGGAGGATGTGCAGACTCCGCACAGACAGTGATCCAAGCCGGGAATCGAACCTGGGACCCTGGAGCTGTGAAGCAATTGTGCTAGCCACAATGCTACCATGCTGTCCCAAAAGGGTGACAAGTCTCAGGGCCTGATAATCTACATCCCAGAGTACATAAGGAAGTGACCCTAGAAATAGTGGATGCATTGATGGTCATCTTCGAAGATTCTATAGACTCTAAAACATTTGCTACAGATTATAGGGTAGCTAATGTAACCCCACTATTTAAAAAGGGAGGTAGCAAGAAAAAAGGGAATTATAGACCAGTAAGCCTGATGTTGGTCAAGGGCCAAATTGTAGAATCCATTATCGAAGATTCTACAGCAGAGCGCTTGGAAAAAAGCAGCAGGTTCGTCCAGAGTCAGCATTGGTTTATGAAAAGGAAATCATGCTTGATAAACCTATTGGAATTCTTCAAGGATATAACTGTAGAGGTGACATGGGGAAGCCGTGCATGTGGTTTATTTGGACTTCCAGAAGGCTTTTGACAAAATTCCACCCAAGAGATTAACGTATAAAATTAAAGCACATGGTATTAGGGGTGGTGTTTTGAGATGGGTAGAAAACTGGTTGGCAGACAGGAAACAAAGAGTAGGAATAAATGGGTCATTTTACAATGGCAGGCAGTGACTAGTGGGGTATCGTAGGGATCGGTGCTGGGACCACAGCTATTCACAATATATATATTTTTTTAAATAAATTTAGTGTGCCCGATTAATTAAATGTTTCCAATTAAGGAACAATTTAGCGTGGCCAATCCACCTCGCCTGCACATCTTTGGGTTGTGGGGGCAAAACCCACGTAAACACGGGGAGAATATGCAATTCACAATATATATATTAATGATTTAGATGAGAGTGCTAAATGTAACATCTCCAAATTTGCAGTCGACACAAAGTTGGGTGGGAGGGTGAGGAGGATGCCGAGATCCTTCAGTGTGATTTGGACACGTTGAGTGAGTAGTAAAATGAATGGCAGATGCAATATAATGTGGATAAATCCACTTCGGTAGCAAAAATGAGAAGGCAGATTATTATCTGAGTGGCTGTACATCAGGAGAGGGGAATGTTTATCGAGACCTGGGTGCCCTCATACACCAGTTGGTGAAGGTAAGCATAGAGGTGCAGCAGGCGGTAAAGAAGGCAAATGGTATCTTGGTCTTCATCGCAAGAGGATTTGAGTACAGGAGCAGTGATGTCTTGCTACAATTATACAGGTCCTTGGTGAGGCCACACCTGGAATATTGTGTGCAGTTTTGGTCTCCTTACCTGAGGAAAAATGTTCCAGCTATAGCGGGAGTGCAGTGAAGGTTTGCCAGACTGATTCCTGGAATGGCGGAACTGACGTATGAGGCGAGATTGTGTCGGTTAGGATTGTATTCGTTGGAGTTCAGAAGAATGAGGGGGTTTTCATAGAAACCTACATAATTCTAACAGGACTAGACAGAGTAGATGCAAAAGGGACCTTCCCAATGGTGGGGATGCCAGAACTAGGAGTGACAGTCCGAGGATATGGGGTAGGCCGTTTAAGCCAGAGATGAGGAGAAATGTCTTCACCCAGTTAGTGTTTAGCCTGTGGGATTCCCCACCACAGAAAGTAGTTGAGGCCAAAGCTTTGTATGTTTTCAAGAAGCGGCTAGAAGTAACACTTTGGCGAAGAGAATCAAAGCGCATGGGAGGAAGGTGGGAACAGGCTATTGAGTTGGATGATCAGCCATGATCATAATGAATAGCTGGGGAAGGCTCGAAGGGCTGAATGGCCTCCTCCTGCTCCTATTTTCTATGTTTCTATCAACAATTGGAAGTAAAGGGGAAGAGGAGGATGCTACTGGAAATGGCTGCATTAAAAGGGGAAATGCAATTAGGTTCGAAAGAAGGAGGCTCAACAGTACCTCAAGGTATATTCCATGGCCTGAACTTTACGTTTCCATGGCTGAATTTCAGGGAGGGTGTGAGGTGAAATGTGTAATTTTATGGATCAGCATTCCATTTGGGATCCTGTCCTTGCTCAGATGCACTTTTATAGAGGACAGGCAGGGCCTCAGAAGGGAAGCCCCCCTTGTCACTGTTAAGGGCTTTAAATGGACACAATGGTCATTTAAGGGCCTTTTCCACCCAGCCTCAATTTCCAGGTTGGTAGGCAGCAGATATCTCAGAGTAGGAAACAGAAAAAGTTAACTCCCGACCTCAGGTGGGAAGGTGGTGGGGGTACCCCTGTTGGAAACCCCCTTCTGACTGGTCCAGATACATCTGGATCCCCTTCCCCCACTGCAGGCCTATCCCCCATTAACAATTCCACGCACCCCCCCCCCCCCCCCCCCCCTACCCCCAATCCCAGAAACTCCGACGACTCCCCAGGAAATCCCCTCACCTACCCAAGACTCCTGCCGATTACCTTCACACCAGCTCCCGACATTTCATCCCAGGCACAGTGCTTCAGTATCTCTTGCAGCCATTGCAGCAGTGTGCCTGAAGGGGCTGGAGCGCTGTCAGCCAATCTGATTGGCCAACAACTCCCCAAGGTGGGACTTCCTGCCAAATGCGGGAAAAGGTCCTGCCTGCTGCCAATTAACGCCGAGTTGAATGAAAATTGGCAGCTGGCCTATTGGAGTCAGCGGGGATGCGTTCCACACAAACTCTTACGATGGCAGTGGTTAAGCCCCTGCCATCCCAAAATTCAGGCCCATGCTTGTGAACTCTACAAATTGTTTGTATAGTTTGACCGTAGAAGTAAAAATTTAGAGGCAATATGTCCTTACAGCTACAAAACCCTGTATAATGAGCATATTTTGAAAACATGCAAATGGCATGTTGGCTTTTAATGCACGGGGTTTATAGTACAAGATTGGGTGGCACAGTGGTTAGCGCTACTGCCTCACAGCCTTGGGTGACTGTCTGCGCGGAGTTTTCACTCTCTCCCCGTGTCTGCGTGGGTTTCCTCCGGGTGCTCCCGTTTCCTCCCACAGTCCAAAAATGTGCAGGTTAGGTGGATTGGCCATGCTAAATTGCTCCTAGTGGGGTTACAGGGATAGGGCGGACGAATTGGGCCTAGGTGGGTGATCTTTCAAAGGGTCAGTGCAGACTCAATGGGCCAAATGTCCTCGTCCTGCACTGTAGGGATTCTATGATTCTATGACATAAGTAAGTCTTGCTACAATTCTCTTGCTTTGGTGGGGTCATACCTGGAATGTTGCATGCATTTTTGATCCCCATATTTAAGAAAGAATATTCATTGGAGGCAGTACACCAAAGGTTCACTGAGTTTGGCTCTCGGGATGAAACAGTTTTCCTGTATGCAGAGCGTGAGTAAAGAATGTGCCTCTACTCTCCAGAGTTTGGAGGAATGAGAATGATCTCACTGAAACAAAACAAAATTGAGACAGGATAGACACTGAGATGTTGCTTCCATTGTCTGGAGAAGCTAAATTGGGACTGTGACATTATCATAAATGTGAGAACTGCAAGGGTTAATGAAATGTCTAACTCAACCACTAGAGGGAGCTAGATGTACAAGTATATAAGACATTGATGCTAAGCCTTAGGGGTGAGAGGTTGAGGAGAAGACGAGAGAACGGACTGAAGGAAAGATATTGTGAGTGAGAGCGGATCATAGTTAATGTTACAGTGTAGAGATTAGTAGTAGATGAGTGTGGATTATTAGTTTATTATCAACTGTGTATTATCTAGGAGTAAGTGTCGAATCCAAATTAGTAGCATTAATCAATTTATAGCTTTGTTCAATTTAAAGCTATTTTGCGGTCTTTGAGAACACAACGCCAACCATTCTAAATGTAGCAACACAAAGAAACCACAGGATAAGGGGAAATCATTTAGGACTGAGATGAGGTGAAACTTATTCACTGAAAGGGCTGTGAATCTTTGGAATTCTCCATCCCAGAGGGTTGTGGATGTTCCATCACTGAATAAATTTCTTTTTTTTTCTTTAAATTTAGAGTACCTAATTCATTTTTTCCAATTAAGGGGCAATTTAGCGTGTTCAATCCGCCTACCTTGCACATCTTTAGGTTGTGGGGGCGAAACCCACGCAAACACGGGGAGAATGTGCAAACTCCACACGGACAGTGACCCAGAGACGGGATCGAACCTGGGACCTCAGCGCCGTGAGGCAGCAGTGCTAACCCACTGCGCCACCGTGCTGCCCCATCACTGAATACATTTGACGGCTGAGCCAAACAGATCTTTGGTCACTCGGGAAATCAAGGGATCCGGGGAGAAGGCAGGAAACTGGAGTTGAAGCAGAATATTGGAGCTGGTTCACGGAGCTGTCTGGCCTACTCCTGTTCCAATTTCTTACTTTCTTAAAACTAAAAATATTTAGCACTTTAAAAGTTCATACTAGTTTTATCTAGTCCCAGGGGAAATAAGTTACAAGGACACTTTGTACATCACGGCCTGTGCTTCATATTTAGATTGAACTATGCAATTACATTGTCTATAATAGCATGTTCTTACAGTGTCATGTCTAGAAATATCCTTATTTATCCACCATTCCCACTGTCATTGTATCAATTACTACACACCTATTTTGCCCCCAGCACACTTGCTCTGTTCCACAAAGTTCTATAACTCTTATGTTTCCAGAGGTCTCCAAAGGCCCTTAAAACTGCACACACTTTAGTTTAGAGAGGCTTGTGCAATTTTTAATGTGTTGACATGACAGTTAACCTAACACAAGGAAAATATGCTGTGGGGATTTCAGAACCATAGTCACACACGGCAAACGTGATATTTCATTTTGTACAGAATTTTGAAAGCTTTATTTAGCAAACCGTTCTTGCTTTCACTCAGAAGCATAGTGCAAGGTAGCAGGACTCCCATGGTTTGGCAGGGCAGCCCAAATCACACAAGTAAAATTCACGGGGTTGGTTATTGTTATCAGAATCTGAGGAAGCCTTCTTCCCGTTGACCACTTGTCTTAGTTCTTGTGCGAGCCGGGTCCTAGCAGTTCAACGGGCTGTTCAACAACGGGGAACTTGCAGTTGAACCAGAATCTGTCCTCCCTTAATATATAGAAATGTGCACATTTCAGTAAGTCATTGAATTCCCATCAGCAACAGGACCTTTGGTGAATGTTTCCCATCCCTCACCAGGGGACTGTGTGGCCATCTAAAATGGCCACCCGCAAAGGATGATGGGAATTATGGTCCGGTTGGAACACAGACAAGACGCAGCTTGTGTGTATTTGCAAACAATAACCCAGACCTATACAGGAACTCGTACCTGCTAGAGGCCACTCACAGGACTCCCCAGATTGAAACTTAACATGAGTAGCAGACTCTGGTGCGCCTAATTGCCTTATTTGGGAATGCCTACGTGGCTTGGACAAAGACAACTAGGACCCACCCAGCTATCGAGGTACCCGCCCGTAATTGGCCAGAATCGATCAGAGTGATTGAAATCCTATCGATCCATTGGGTCCCAACTTGGGACCGCCCAAAAGAGCGCGAAAGATCGGAGGATAAGAAGAACTGCACGAGCATGATTATTCCTCTTTTGGGACTGGCTTCTATCTACCAACTACAGCAAATCGACCAGCCAAGTTCAAGAACCCGCGATCTCCACCTGAAAGACGACACTCAGCTTAGATGCACCAGACGATCTCCAGCTCAGACGCACCAGGCGACCTCCAGTCGCCACAAGTGAGGAATCAGATAAAGGCCTTATTTAACCTACACAGAACCGGTCACTTGGAAGTGAAGTAAAGGTCATTTAAACTGCTAGATATAGATATAGGGCAGCACGGTAGCATGGTGGTTAGCATAAATGCTTCACAGCTTCAGGGTCCCAGGTTCGGTTCCCGGCTGGGTCACTGTCTGTGTGGAGTCTGCACGTCCTCCCCGTGTGTGCGTGGGTTTCCCCCGGATGCTCCGGTTTCCTCCCACAGTCCAAAGATGTGCGGGTTGGGTGGATTGGCCATGCTAAATTGCCCGTAGTGTCCTTAAAAGTAAGGTTAAGAGTGTGGGGGGTTGTTGGGTTACGGGTATAGGGTGGATACGTGGGTTTGAGTAGGGTGATCATTGCTCGGCACAACATCGAGGGCCGAAGGGCCTGTTCTGTGCTGTACTGTTCTATGTTCTAGTCTAATGTGTAGTAGCGTGTAAGTTATTAAGTATAGAACCAATCCTATGTTTGATAATAAACTATAATTGTACTAAAATACTGGTTGTGTGGTCATTTGTCCAACACACGGAATGCACTTGCATATTGTGGTTAATAGTAATAAAGATAGAAATCAACAACTGTCTTCACCCCGACCCCACTGAGATCCAGTTGCACAGCTCTGATTGAGGCGAGGCCTGGGACCTGCCAGGTCTGTATGTCCCAGCACCAGGTGCCCCTTCACAATGGGGGAACAAAAGGAGTTGGACAATACCAAACCATTCTCACATTCCATTGGAGGGCCAAGATGGTTCAAACACACAGAGCTGAGCAGAAATGGCAAGAAAATGTAACACGGATACTTATGAAGTTTGAATATACCAGTGGAAAGTATCGAGGTGTGAGGCAGACACATGGGGCGCGATTCTCCCAAAACGGGAGAAATCGTAAAGCTGCCGTAAAACCCGGGCGGGTTTTACGGCAGCGCGCCCCTTCCCGACCGGGGACCGATTCTGGTCCCCGGTCGGGGCTAGCAGCCCGACGCCGTAGGCTCCGGCAAGACGGGTTAACGAAAATCGTTAAGCCCGCTTGCCGGAGTTAGCGCCGGCTGACGCGTCATATGACGTCAGCCGCGCATGCGCAGTTTGGAAGACTCCAACCCGCGCATGCGCGGGTGACGTCATCGCGTTTTGCGCGAAACCCGCGCATGCGCGGGCCGGGTTGCCCCTCAGCCGCCCCGCGAATGGATACTGCGGGGCGGCGGAAGGACAAGTAGTGCGCGGGCATCGGGCCCGCTGCCCGCGATCGGTGCCCACCGATCGTGGGCCCATGGCACCCTTGGCACGGCCGTAGTACGGCCGTGCCAATCGGTGCCATGGTTATTAATAGCGAGTTTGTGACGCCGTTTTTACGAACGGCAAGACCAGGTGTGTTTGCCGTTCGTAAAAACGGCGGAAAGGGCTGGGACTTCGGCCCATCTAACAGCTGAGAATCGCTGCCGGCCGTAAAAAAACGGCGGCAGCGATTCGGGTCGGGACTTCGGCGGGGGGGGGGGGGGAGAATAGCGGGAGGGCGGCAAAAATGTCGGGAAGGCCCTCCCGCTATTCTCCCACCCGTCGTGGGGGGCGGAGAATTTCGCCCATGATATCTGCCTCACACCTCGATACTTTCCACTGGTATATTCAAACTTCATAAAATCTAGGATAGAGAAACAGAGGGGGAGTTGGCAGCTGCAATTCAATCACAATGCCATGTGATGTTCATAACTTTTCAAGCTTTCATCTCTATGTCATCAGCACCACAATTAAGTTGTGGGGCAGTATTCTCCAATAATGGGGCTATGTCCCCACGCCCGCGTAAAAACGCACGCGAATCACTCTGAAATTACCTGGAGAAAGTCCAGGGTGGTTCTCCGATTTGCAGGGGGCTAGCAGGGCCCAGAGTGCTCCTCGCAGCTGCCGAAACGGGACCCTGCACTTCCGGTCTGGGATCCACGCATGCGCATGACGGAGGCCTGCGTCGGCTGCCCCGCGGGACATGGCCGACCCACACCGCGGACCGGCACCAAGAATATAGGCCCCGCCCCCAGATCGCGCGCGCCCGTGGATTGGTCGCTCCCGATCGGTAGCCTGGCCATCCTGGAGGCCGGCCCCCATGAATTATCCCCCCGTACCCCCCCCCCCCAGGGCGGCCGTGGACCGCGTCGACCGTGTGCGCCAGATTGGCACCGGAGAATCGCAGGACCGGCGTCGGACCAGATCTCGGGTTTGACTGCCCATTCTCCGGCCCCACGCCGATCATGATTTCGGCGCGGAGGCTCGGAGTATCCCGCCCCGGTCTTTTGCTCACTACTAAACATCCCGTACTCTCGATATCCAATATTCGTTCTTGTAAAACTCAATCAATCGAGCAAATAGAATGATCAGAAATGTGGCAGTCGCCCTCAGTCAACAAATGATCTACTGGATCTAACCAGACTGTGGTTACTTGGCATCTAGACGGCAATCATCATTGCTCGACAATTGAACAACGTCAGATATGTGAGATCTCTTCAAATTGATTACATATCCCTGTTTGAATCAGCAAGATGAACACTTAATGTACAGCCACACCCATCTCTTTCACTGGCCAGAATATTTAGGATAGCAGGGTTTCTCGTCCCGTCCTCTGAACTGTTGTCAGCAAACACCCCTGTCAACTCTGCCTGTTCTGCAGCCATTTCACACTCAAATGGGCATCAATTGGCTGCATGCAGGACTTCCACCCCTCACTCGAGAGGAAGCCCCGCCCGAGAGAGCTGCTGGCCAATCCAGTCATGGTGGTTAGTGGCTAATTGGGACATCGGGGGTTGGGGTGGGGGAGAGGTCCTGGGGCCACTGGAGTAAAGCTGGGGGGTTCCGAAAGTTAGAAGAGGCTTCTGATGGAGCCCTCCCCCCCACTATCCCCAACAATACCCCCCATCCCCACCAGCCCCCCCCCCCCCACCCCCACCCCCCACCCCCCACCCCACCCCACCCCACCTCCCCCCCTCCCCACCTCTCAGGCTTCCTACCCGAGGTTTAAACTGATCATTTTGGAGTCTTCCCACAGACTTCGTAAATCATCCCACGAGTCTAGGCTGGACAGGAAATGGCCTTTAAGTGGCCTCAACTGAGAGAAGGGATGGCAGCCTGCCGGGGGCCTCACCCGCCCCACGTTAAATGGCTGAGAAGTTGGGACAGGCATGAACCCAACAGAAAACTAATTTGCCTCAACTTGTGCTCCCCCCCCCATGCCTCATAACTCAGCAGCAGGATTGTGTGAAAATCAGGCCTTCATTTCCTTCAGACCACACTATGTATAATGATCAGTTGAGTTTATCGTGCGTACTCAATATAATTCTCCTCCGTTTTATAGTTTCAGTTTGAAGTGGACTTAACCCATCTCAGCTTGATTTATTAACAGGCAGGCAAAAGTCTACAACCTGACCCTTATCTGCATTAATTGTAGTCAATTCACTCAATCAACTTAATGCAAGGAGCCAGTGGCGTAATATCAGCTCAGCATTTGACTTTGTTTACTTTGTTCAAGCATCTACCTCTTTATAATAAGGACAAGCTCCATAAGTAGGAGATCGTCAAAAATGACCAGCACTCTCAGCTTCCCATCCTCAATTTCCTTTCCTCGTTACAGTGATGTGCTCTGTCCCTACAAAGCAAATGTCCCAAAAGAGAGATGTTTGTCATCTGTTCATGTCCAAACAGGACATGAGGATCACATACCTACACAACACGTGCTTGCTTTTACCAAAAAAAGTCTATTTTTATTTTTGCAGAAAATCAAACAAGCAGGATGAATAAAACCGCCACCAACAAGCAAGCCAACAATGGGAGGGCAAAACTATGACTGACCCCTTCTGAATACGAGTGACATTGAGCAGCGTACTGTCATGGAAGGAAGCCCACAGAAGAAGCGTTACATTGCATCTAACCCATGTTCCATTTGAACTGGGCATGCTCAATTTCCACTGCGTAATAAAAGTAACTGATAATGTCTTGAAATTGTCAGTCAGTCTTAGAGGAATGGAACATCTCCTGTGTTGAAACCTATTCGCACTGAAACCTTGATAATAGCTACAGCTGTCCAAACAATAGACTGCTCTTTAGGAAGGAAAGAACTGGTGCTCAGTTCAATTTGAAGCAGAATGTCTGCAAATCAATGTAGGTAAGCAGATGGTTAATTTTTTTAAAGTGACAATATCAAGCTTTTAATCAGCTGGAGCCATTTAAATCACAGTAGAAAAGATGACAGCATAGGGTGACAGGACATTTTGTCACATTTTTTTGCTGCATTATTGTGCTTTTTCCACTGGCAAAGCACCATAATGCATGTGAACACATACTCAAGACTGGTCAATGTAAGGGTCAACATACCTCTGTAGAAAAAAATCCCTAAAATGAATCATTGCATTAAAAACAGATCTAAATTAAAATACAGCACCTCTTGATGACATTTGAAAGTATGAAAACGGACTTCCGGTTGCGGTGATGCGGAGCTAAGCTGCACGTTCGGTAGCTCCCGCTATTTTTGATCTTTTGGGCTCTTTTAAGGGCCCGCAGCGGTGCTGGTTGGACTTTCCCCCTGGTGGGAACACATCCACTGTGCTTATCTGCTGGTAGATGGACTGGACCAGGAGCGGGGCGGTCAAACAATCGGCTTTGGAGCAGGGAAAGGTGCGAGGCAGGAAAACAAGATGTCAGCGGGCGGGGAGCCGGCAGCGTGGCAGCAGTGGGCGCAGGAGCTGCTCCATCGCTGCTTCAGAGAGCTGAAGGCTGAGATCCTGGAACCGTTTAAGGCCTCGCTGGACAAGCTCATAGCGACTCAGACGGCTCAGAGTGCGGAGATCCGTGAGCTACGGCAAAAGGCCTCGGAGAGCGAGGACGAACTCCTGGGCCTGGCAGTGAAGGTGGAGTCGCATGAGGCGCTTCACAAGAAATGGCTGGCAAGGAGGAGATGGAGAACTGCTCCCGTCGGAAGAACCTGCGAAATCTGGGCCTCCCGGAGGGGCTGCAAAGTTCGGATTTGGGGGCCTACGTGGCTGCGATGCTGAACTCGTTAATGGGTGCGGGGTTGTTCCAAGGACCCTTGGAGCTGGAGGGTGCCCAGCGAGTGCTGTTGAGGAAGTCCAGGCCGAACGAGCCGCCTAGGGCGGTGCTGTTCCGTTTTCACCGCTTTGTTGACCGTGAGTGCGTGCTGAGATGGGCGAAGAGGGATAGGAGCAGCAAGTGGGAGAACGCAGAGATCAGGATCTATCAGGACTGGAGCGCGGAGGTGGTGAAGAGAAGGGCTGGTTTCAATCGGGCGAAGGGAGTGCTTCACAGGAAGGGGGTGAAGTTTGACCTGTTACAGCCGGCTCGCCTCTGGGTCACTTACAAGGACCACCAGCTCTACTTTGACTCTCCGGCGGAGGCCTGGGCCTTTGTCCAGGCAGAGATGTTGGACTCAAACTGAAGACTGGGGGGCTGGGGAATGATGTACATAGTCCGGAGGCTCTGTCCTCCTTGGTATCCTTTCGTTTTTGTTGGCTGTGTTTGAGGTTGCCTTTTCGCTGTTCTGCTTTTTGGCTTTTTGGGGTTGTTATTTATTTATTTGGGTGCTTTTTCGTTTTTTCACTGGTGGAGGGTTGGGGAGCTGTTAGCGGTCCCGTCTTTTTCCAGGGTCGGGGGGGGCGGGGTTTGGGATGGAAGCGCAGGTTTTCTTCCCGCTCTGGAGGAGCAGTGGGCGGGGCCGGCACTGGGAGGGGGGAATGGTGGTTGTGTTGCATCGGTGGGGGAGGGGGTCGTTGGGATGGCGGGTGCAGCCGGGGTCAGCAGGAGTCGGCTGACTTACGGAAGTACAATGGAAGGGGTTACACAGCTAAGGAGGGCCCTAGCTTTGGGGGGGGGGGGGGGGGGGGGGGAATAGGGGGGTACCGGGTTGCTGCTGCAGGGGCCGTAGGGGAACTGCTGGTGAAGGGGGAGGTTGTGGGGGGGGGGGTGTCTGCCACCATGGGGAACGGGCCTGGGGGGTTCTGCGGGCACAAGGTGAGCCAAGGGAGAGCTATGGCTGATCTGCGCAGAGGGAGGGGGAAGACCCCCCAGATTCGGCTGGTCACATGGAACATGAGGGGGCTGAATGGACCGGTGAAGCGGTCCCAGGTCTTGGCACACCTGAAGGGGCTGGGAGCGGATGTGGCTATGCTCCAGGAGACGCACCATAAGGTGGCAGATCAGGTGAGGCTGAGAAGAGGCTGGGTGGGGCAGATGTTTCACTCGGGGCTTGATGCGAAGAATCGATAGGTGGCGATCTTAGTTGGCAAGAGCTTGTCGTTTGTTGCGTCGAATGTGGTGGCGGACAGTGGAGGTAGATACGTAATGGTGAGTGGTAGGCTTCAGGGGGAGCGGGTGGTTCTGGTCAATGTGTACGCCCCCAACTGGGACGATGCGGGCTTCATGCGGCGAATGTTGAGCCGGATCCCGGACCTGGAGACGGGGGGCTTGATCTTGGGAGGGGACTTTAATACTGTGTTGGATCCGGCTCTGGATCGTTCGAAGTCTAGGACGGGTAAGAGGCCGGCGGCGGCCTCGGTGCTGAGGGGGTTCATGGATCAGATGGGAGGGGTAGACCCTTGGAGGTTTTTGAGGCCGGGAGGTAGGGAGTTCTCCTTTTTCTCCCATGTCCACAAGGCTTATTCCCGGATTGACTTTTTTGTTCTCAGCAGGGCGCTAATACTGAGAGTGGTGGGGGCGGAGTATTTGGCGATAGCCATATCTGACCATGCTCCGCATTCGGTGGACCTGGAACTGGGGGAGGGGAAGGATCAGCACCCGCTGTGGAGGTTAGATGTGGGGCTTTTGGCAGAGGAGGAAGTATGTGGGCGGGTCCTTGGGGTATAGAGGGGTATTTGGAAGCCAACGATAACGGGGAGGTGCAAGTTGGGGTGGTTTGGGAATCGCTGAAGGCAGTGGTTGGAGGGGAGCTGATATCCATTCGGGCATACAGGGAGAGGGGGGAGAGGGTTGAGAGGGAGAGGTTGGTGGAAGAAATGGTAAGGGTGGACAGGAGGTATGCGGATGTCCCGGAGGAGGGGCTTTTGAGGAAGCGTCGCAGTCTCCAAGCGGAGTTTGATATACTGACCACCCGGAAGATGGAGGCGCAGTGGAGGAGGGCGCGGGGGCGGTATATGAGTACAGGGAGAAGGCAAGTTGGATGCTGGCCCACCAGCTCCGAAAGCGGGAGGCAGCGAGAGAGATAGGGGGAGTCACAGATGCAGGAAGGAACTTGGTGCGGAATGGTAGGGACATTAATGGGGTGTTCAGATCCTTTTACGAGGGGCTGTACCGGTCGGTGCCCCCTAGGGAGGTGGGCGGGATGGACCGCTTTCTGGATAAGCTGGAGTTCCCAAGAGTAGAGGATGAGCGGGTGGAGGGTCTGGGGGCCCCAATCGAGTTGGAGGAGCTGATGGAGGCGCTGGGGAGCATGCAGACAGGGAAAGCACCGGGACCTGACGGGTTCCCGGTGGAGTTTTACAAGAAGTTCTCAGACCTGCTGGGCCCGTTGTTAGTGAGGACCCTGAATGAGGAGAGGGAGGGGGGGGGGCTCTTCCCCCGACGATGTCTAGAGCAATAATCTCACTGATCCTGAAGTGGGACAAAGACCCCCTCCAGTGTGGGTCTTACAGGCCGATTTCGCTCCTCAACGTGGATGCAAAGTTGTTGGCTAAGATACTGTCCATGAGGGTGGAAGATGTGGTCCCGATGGTTATCCACGAGGACCAAACGGGGTTTGTGAAGGGGAGGCAGCTGAATGTCAATGTACGGCTGCTTCTTAATGTTATGATGATGGCGTCGGCGGATGGGGAGACGGAAATAGTAGCATCGATGGATGCGGAGAAAGTTTTTGACAGGGTGGAGTCGAGCTACCTGTGGGAAGTGCTGAGGAGGTTTGGGTTTGGTGAGGGATTCATCAGCTGGGTGAGGCTGCTGTACAGCTCCCCGGTAGCGAGTGTGGTGACGAATGGGAGGAGGTCGGAGGACTTTCGGCTGTCCCGGGGGACGAGGCAGGGGTGCCCTTTGTCTCCCCTGCTCTTCACGCTAGCGATTGAGCCCTTGGCCATGGCGCTGAGGGATTCGAAGAACTGGCGGGGGATTGTGCGGGGAGGGCAGGAGGACCGGTTGTCGCTGTACGCGGATGATTTGCTGTTGTACATCACGGATCCGGCGGGGGGGATGCCTGAGGTGTTGTGGATACTTGGGGAGTTTGGGGATTTTTCGGGCTATAAACTCAACGTGGGGAAGAGTGAGCTGTTTGTGCTGCACTTGGGAGACCAGGAGAGGGAGATAGGAGAGCTCCGGTTGAAGAGGGCAGAGAGGAGCTTTAAATATCTTGGGGTCCAGATAGCTAGGAGCTGGGGGGCCCTGCATAGGCTAAACTTTTCGAGGCTGGTGGAACAGATGGAGGAGGAGTTTTGGAGGTGGGATGCGCTGCCACTCTCTTTGGCGGGTAGGGTCCAGTCAGTTACGATGACGGTGCTCCCGAGGTTTTTGTTTCTTTTCCAGTGCCTCCCCATATTGATTCCGAAGGCCCTTTTTAAGAGGGTTAATAAGAGTATTCTGGGGTTCGTGTGGGCGTGGAAGACCCCGAGAGTGAGGAGGGTATTCCTGGAGTGAGGCAGGGAGGTTGGCAGCTTGGCATTGCCCAACCTGTGTGGGTATTAATGGGCTGCGAACGTGGCAATGGTTCGTAGGTGGGTGATGGAGGGGGAGGGGGCCGCATGGAAGAGGTTGGAGGTGGCGTCCTGTGTGGGTACGAGTTTGGAGGCATTGGTGACGGCCCCGCTCCCACTACTCCCGGCAAGATAGTCCACGAGTCCGGTAGTGGTGGCGTCCCTCAGAATTTGGGGGCAGTGGAGGCGGCATAGGGGGAAGTGAAGGCCTCAGTGTGGGCCCCGTTACGGGGCAATCACCGGTTTGCACCAGGGAGAATAGATGGTGGGTTTTTGAGTTGGCACAGGGCAGGCATCAGGCGGATGGGGGACCTTTTCCTCAATGGGAAGTTTGCGACTTTAGAGGAGTTGGAGGGGACGTGGGGCCTCCCCCCGGGAATGCTTTCAGGTATATGCAGATTAGGGCCTTTGTTAAGCGGCAGGTGGCGGAGTTTCCGCTACTGCCGCCTAGGGGGGTGCAGGATAGGGTGCTCTCGGGGACGTGGGTCGGTGAGGATAGGATCTCGGCAATTTATCAGGTGATGCAGGAGGCCTCGGTGGAGGAGCTGAAAGCGAAGTGGGAGGAGGAGCTGGGGAGGAGATCGACGAGGGGACGTGGGCGGACGCCCTGGGGAGGGTGAACTCGTCCTCTTCTTATGCAAGGCTCAGCTTAATTCAGCTGAGGGTGCTGCATAGGGCGCACATGACTGGGGCCAGGTTGAGCCGGTTCTTTGGGGGAGAGGACAGATGTGGGAGGTGTTCGGGAGGCCCGGCGAACCACACCCACATGTTCTGGGCGTGTCCGGCGTTGGAGGGGTTCTGGAAGGGGGTGGCGGGGACCTTGTCCAAGGTGGTCGGTTCCAGGGTGGAGCCAGGCTGGGGGCTCGCGATCTTTGGGGTAGCATCGGAGCTGGGAGTACAGGAGGCGAGAGAGGCTGGTACCCTGGCCTTTGAGTGGAGGGACGCGAAGACCCCGAGCCCGGAGGCCTGGATTAATGACATGGCCGGGTTCATTAAACTGGAGAGGGTCAAGTTTGCCCTGAGGGGGTCGGTACAAGGGTTCTTCCGGCGGTGGCAGCCCTTTCTCGATTTTCTGGCGGAGGGTTAGAAGGTGGTCAATCTCAGCAGCAATCCGGGGGGGGCGGGTTAGGGGGATGTCAAGGGGGTTTGTTTTTGCGACGGTGTGTTTGCTATTTTCTTCTTTTTTGTATTGTTATTAATTTATTGCTTTGTATTGGGGGGGTCCGTCTTTCTGTTTATTTCTACGCCTTGTCTACTTTATTGTTGGGAGAAAATTTGTTGTTGAAAATTTTGAATAAAAATTATTTTAAAAAAAAGAAAGTATGAAAACACTTTAACCTCAACAGACTTTCAATTTTCTTCACAAACCCACAAACCTGTTTACAAAACCCTGCACCACCGCATGAAAAAGGTGTGCAGGAGGAAATCCAATTTTCATCCCCCATTTGAAATGGGGAAGCTGACCCCAGTGCGGGCTGTTGTGGATTTTGCACATAATACTTTCACGATCTGCAAAAAGGCCAGAGGAAAATGGCAGAGTCCAGGAATGCGGAGGAAAATCAGAGTCTCTCCAAAAGAAATAGAGCAGTCTATCATTCGGACAGCTGGAGCTATTATCATCAACTGCTCCTCATGTGACAAGCTCTTCATTCCAGGGATTATTCCTGTGAACATCCTGTGGACCCTTTCCAAGGCCAGCACATCCTTCCTCAGATATGGGGCCCAATATTGCTCACAATATTCCAAATGGGGTCTGATCAAAGCTTTATATAGCCTCAGAAGTACATCCCTGGTCTTGTATTCGAGCCCTCTCGACATGAATGCTGACATTGCATTTGCCGTCCTAACTGCTGACTGAACCTGCACGTTAACCTTAAGAGAACCTTGAACTAGGACTCCTAAGTCCCTTTATGCTTCTGAATTTTAAGCCTTTTCCCATTTCGAAATTAGTCTATGTCTTCCAAAGTGCATAACCTCACCCTTTTCTACATTGTATTCCATCTGCCACTTCTTTGCCCACTCTCTTAGCCTGTCCAAGTTGTTCAGCAGCCTACCTGCTTCCTCAATACTACCTGTCCCTCTTTGTATCATCTGCAAACTGAGCAACAGTGCCCTCAGTTCCTTCTTCTAGATTGTTAATGTATGTTGTGAAAAGTTGTGGTCCCAGCACCGACCCTTTGAGGCCCACCACTAGCCACCAATTTCCACCCTGAAAAAGACCCCTTTATCCCCACTCTCTGCCTTCTGCCAGTCACCCAATCCTCTATACATGCCAGTATATTACCCTTAACACTCTTAACCTATTTAACAGCTTCCTATACGTCCTGGAAATCTAAATAGATCACGTCTACTGGTTCTCCTTTGTCTAATTTCCTTGTTACCTCCTCAAAGAATTCTAACAGATTTGGCAGACATGACTTCCTCTTGACGAAGCCATGCTGACTCAGTCCTATTTTATCATGCACTTCCAAGTTCTCCGCAATCTCATCTTTGATAATGGACTCTAAAATCTTACCAATGACCGAAGTCAGGCTAACCGGCCTATAATTTCCCATCTTCCATCTCCCTCCTTTCTTAAACAGAGGTGTTACATTGGCCATTTTCCCATTCTCTGGGACTCTCCCAGCCTCCAGTGATTCCTGAAACATCACAACCAATGTCTCCACAATCTCCTCAGCTATCTCCTTCAGAACCCTGGTGTAGTCCACCCGATCCAGGTGATTTATCCACCTTCAGACTTTTCAGTTTCCCCAGAACCTTCTCCTTAGGGATGGCCACTAAACTCACCTCTGTCTCCGATTCTCCGGAAGTCCTGGTATCCCACTTGTTGGATTGGATTGTTGGATTTTATTTATTGTCACGTGTACCGAGGTACAGTGAAAAGTATTTTTCTGCGAGCAGCTCAACAGATCATTAAGTACGTGAAAAGAAAAGGAAATAAAAGAAAATACATAATAGGGCAACACAAGGTACACAATGTAACTACGTAAACACCGGCATCGGATGAAGCATACGGGGTGTAGTGTTAATGAGATGAGTCCATAAGAGGGTCATTTAGGAGTCTGGTAACAGCGGGGAAGAAGCTGTTTCTGAGTCTGTTCGTGCGTGTTCTCAGACTTTTGTATCTCCTGCCCGATGGAAGAAGTTGGAAGAGTGAGTAAGCTGAATGGGAGGGTCTTTGATTATGCTGCCCGCTTTGCCCAGGCAGCGGGAGGTTTAGATGAAGTTCCACCGTGAAGACTGATGCAAAGTAACCATTTAGTTCCTCTGACATTTCTTTGTTTCCTATTACTACTTGTCCAACCTCATTTTCCAGTGGTCTAATGTCCATTCTTGTCTCTCTCTTACCTTTCATATATTAAAAAAACTTTTGCTATCTTCTTTTATGCACTCAAATTTCTTCTTCTCCCCCGCTATTGCTTTTTAAGTTGTCTTTCTTAGCTCGCTTTTCAAGGCTTCCTTTAGTTAGAAGTTTAGTTGGGCTTCAAGAATCTATCTCTTTGAAAGAGGTCCCTTCCCGGGGGCATATTTAAAGCAGCAATTTGTCACTTTGGGGACTGCAGTGGCGGTATATAACTAAACTGACGTTTTAAGCAGGTGCGAACAATTCTGCAATGTGTTAATCATATTGTTACTTTCAACTAGCCTTGTATACAATTTGGACTGTATTTAGAACGCTTCTGTAGCATCTAAAAATAAAAGATGTCAGATTCATACATCACCTCTCACAGCCCCACGACACCTCACAGCAGTACAAGAGCTTATGGATTACTTTTGAAGTTTGACCAAAGTTATTCCACGGGCGACTCTATGGTTAGCTTTTCTATAACAAGGTCCCACACATAGCAACAAGGTGACCAACCAGTTAATGATACTGGATTAGCAACAAGGTCTGTATTCAAGGGTATGTTTGGCCATTAACTCCTCTGCCCAATACTCAACTGTTTGGCTAGAGAGAAAGACCTTGCATTTATATACTTTTGCATTCCAATATGTCCTTCACAGTCTATTAAATATTTTACTGCTGCAAATACCCACAAGGACATAGGAATTGCTTGGTGAAAAGAGGTGATGAGTTCACCGTTGACAAGCCTGGTAGTCACATGATGGCCAGCGGGAGAGTTGGACTCTATTATGCACACAGTGAGGACTGAAATCACCAATGACATAAATAACCAGACAATTTGTATCAATAATATCAGTTGAGGGTTAAATATTGGCTCTGGCACATGGGGAAGTCCTACTGTTCGTTGAGTAATGTATTTAGATCTTTTACATCTACGTCAAGGGGTTGAAAGACAACTGTTTAACATCTTATTCCTAAAAAGAAGTGAGTTCAGTACATCGTTAGTATTACACTGGAGTGTTAGCTTATGTGCTCAAGGCCTTGAATAGGACTCCGTGGCAAGAACACTGATCCAAGGCAAGAACACTGCAAGTGTCACTGGCTCCAAGTTACATTAATGGCCAACTTACCACTTGCAGAGCTTCTCCATGAAGGCCAGCAATGTAAGGATTGCACAATTGGGCTCAACTTTCAGCTCTTTTGCAGTTGGAGGACAGAAGTATGTTGTGGGTCTTGTTATGTTTCTTAAAAGAATGATAGAAGTCGTTCAGCAGTTGAAGGATGATTTATTGTGCTCCACAATAAATTACTTAGTTAGCTTTTACTTACAGAATGGCACTTGTAAAGATACTGCTTTTCTATGCTCTGCAACTAGGCCTAACCACTTGCAGCCCTGAGCTCAACTTCCGTCCTGTCCTGCTCCCCTGCCTCTCCAGCCAAAGTGAGCGAGGGCGGGCCTTCGGCGTCACTCTTATATGTCCCCGTGCTGCCTCCTGGTGGTACTTCCATTTCCCATCAGCCCCTTCTGCACACACTCAGGGGAGGATCACTACAGGTCTATCACCAGAGACGGAGGCATTTTCCCTCATGGGACACAGAGACAAACCACCCCTGAAACTGAAACTCTCTATTCCAAGAAGCACATTAACATTATGCAGCTGTCTCGAGCAATAGTGCTGTATTACCGGTGCAGCATTAAAAATTTAACTTAGAATTGTCTGCAGACAGATGCCCTGAAATGTTAATTTGAATCATTAACCAGTATATTTGCAGTTTTGCATATGAAAAGAAAGTGAGCAGGTACATCTGGGGATGTGGAACGTTTGCATGCAATTGCAATTGGATTCCAACCTAATTAAATAACTTCAAACTGAAGATTTGATGGCGTAAATGCAAAAAGATATATGGAGGATATATTTCTTACTGCACAATCTGGTTTTTTTTAAATAGTGGATTGTAGTTAAACTGTATCTAGAATAATTAGTTTTAATTGCATTGAGTGTAAAAGCACTAAAGATATGCTAATAATTATGGGAAGACTAGTGTTAGAACCAATTCCCAACATCAAGGACACAAATCACAACCTGGGAATTTGAAGCATTTTAAATAGTCGGAGAATATATTAAGACGGTATTTGCATCTAGAGTGCAGAGAGGTTTTGTGGCAAAACTGCTCGCGGTGGCTTGAGAATTCAGCGCACAATTTTTCGAAGGTCACTGAATTGTCTTAATCAAAATTCTTGTCATTAATTGCTGTAGGTTTCTTTACAGTACAAAATTCATGAAACACGAAGGGCAGAAACTTTAACTTGCGCAGTCGTCTTTGCCGAGGGTTCACCCTGCAGCGCTAATACTGTATTCACCCAAGAGTTGTCCTGTTGACCTGGATCATTTCTGGATTGATTTTACCACAAGGCATAACATTCGAGGAGCTTCGTACACCTCACCTGACAGTGCATCATTTAACTAGAGGTGAAAATTTCATACAAAACTGTGACGTAAAGTGCTTAGCAGGAAAGCCAGCACTGCACAGATGGAGCTTCTGTCAACATCCATATATACCCTTTGTCCTCACAACATACCGCCTCTGGCAAAATTCTCAGTTGCAGAATCAAACTTATTTTCAAACCACTTCTTTGTACAACTGAGCACAATTTACTGACTGCAGTTTTAGAGCCTACAGCCCTGCAAGAAAAGCTACTTGCACAGTCCAGTGTATTCTCCATGAAGTAAATATCCTGTCTGCACTTACTCAAAATGGAAGTGAAAAGGTTTTCCCTCTACGTGTGTGCATTGCATTGCCTTATTTTTTGTGTGCCAAGGGCCGAGACAGCGAGCTGGAGTCTCTGTGATTGGGACTATGTCCCCCATGCCGGTGTCAAAACTGTGGACTTTCACGCCAGAAAAACAGCCGTGAAAGTGTCACGTAATCCTAGCCCGGCATGGGGGCTAGCAGCGACCGGGCGCGGATCTAGCAGCTTTTGTTCCAGATACGGGCCCTGTACTTCCGGGTCAGAGGCTGCGCATGTGCACGACGGCAGCCGCGCCATGCTCCATGTTGGACTCAGACCGCAGAGCTGGACCCTGAAAACAGACCCCCCCCCAATCAGCTGCACGCCCGACTCTGACCGCCCACGAACATTACCCAGCTGCGTATAAGGCCCCCCCCCCCCGCCCTCCGATCAGCCCGCCCTTGTCCAGGGCGGCCGCGGACTGATTCCGCAGCCGCCACTCTAGTTTCCCGACCGCAGGACCATATTCGATCCACGCCATCGGGACTTTGGCAGGTCGAGTGCAGAGAAGATTAAGTATTCTCTGAGTACGTCGCCTTTCGGGGCCCGCAGAATGGGGGAACCGGGGCCGGTCCCAATTCCGTGTGAGGAAATGGATTCTCCGCTCCGTCGACGGCCGCGATTCCAATGTTGGGGTGCGGAGAATCTGGCCCATTGACTATTTAACCCAATTTCACCCAATATCCCAAGGAAACAGGCTTCAATTAACAGTCAAGCACCCCTCAGCTTCCAACTGTAACTGAAATGGCTGGTAATAACCCACTGCCAACATTTTCCTGTGTATTTCTGTTTTTCATTCTGCTGCATACTTTTTGTCAAAGAGTAATAACATAGAACATACAGTGCAGAAGGAGGCCATTTGACCCATTGAGTCTGCACCGGCCCACTTAATTCCTCACCCTATCCCCGTAACCCAATATCCCCTCCTAACTTTTTGGTCACAAAGGGCAATTTATCATGGCCAATCTCCCTCAGCTGCACACCTTTGGACTGTGGGAGGAAACCGGAGCACCCGGAGGAAACCCTGCACGGACAGTGACCCAGGGGGAATCGAACGGCGCTATGAAGCCAAGGTGCTATCCACATGTGCTACCGTGCTGCCCATTCGTGTTTTTGCTCTACGTAAATTAAAGGGGATTTTCCTCCATGGAAGCTAAAGAAGTAAGAACACATTGTGAACCAAACCAAAAGCTAAAGTGGTCGGAATTGTAACTATTCACTATTATTGTGAATATGCATTTGGCCCAATTCTGTCTATTTCAGAGTTTTAATCTTTAAAGCAAAGAGAGTGCCTGGCACATTCACACCACACCCCTGGGCACGTGGAACATCTTTACCAAGCTGAAATAGAGCCCTGTGCTAAAGAATAAAACCTTCCTCAACATTTGTGCTGATTGACAGGTGATTAAAAGAGTTGGACGAATATCTGTTTATGAATTGGATTGTGGAGTCATGAAGATTAAGTAAAGATTAAAGATAATCGCATTCTTTGGAGAGAATAATAGCTCCGAAACACATGAGACCACAGAATAATCAGGCTAGGGAAGGCAACCAGTCAACAGTATATAAACATAGAATGTAAAGCTCGAGACGTTTTCAGTTTAATTGATTTGGACTTTGGGCACTGATGGCTTCATAACAGTCTACAAACTAGCAGAGTGAATCGCCACGAATCCCATCCCCCTCTTTGGCCACCCTCTAAGGTTGAACCAGAAGGTTCACAACCTTGGCCTGCAATTTGACTTTAAGCTGTACATCTATTGTAAATGATATGTTCATTTTATGTTGGTCCTGTTCACATGCAAGGCACCACATTTATCTCAATTAAATGGCTTTTCCATTACGTGGCTCACTCAAACATATCTAATTTGTTTTGCATTTAGGGATTGCACAAATTTTGGTGTCACCTGCAAACTTATTGAACAAACTGCAAACACCACTCTTCAGGTTGTTACTAAAGACCGCAAAGTGCAGCGAGCCTAGCAACATGAACGGAAGGACATCACAAGATGTGTGCTTCCATGTTGAATGATGTCTGTTAACTGCAGCTTTTAGGCTGCAGGTTTGAAGCACATTCCTAATTCATTGTTTCAAATTCCTTCTGATAACCCATGGTTCTATTTTGTGATCTTACCTCGTGTGAGGTATCTTATCAAAGTCATTTTCAAAATCAAATAGACAATGGGGGCGATTCAATGGGGGCCTGGTGGGTGTGGCCAGGGGCTGGCCTGTGCAGTCGCGGATTGAGTCTGCGCATGGCTGGCACCATGTTGTACGGTGCGACTGCTGCAGGTTGTAGCCGTTCTCATACACGACCAGGGACCCGGCCATTGTCTGGACATTTTTGGCGCGGGAGCTGGGGGTTCACTCGGTGCAGTTGCTAGCCCCTCACTGGTCACGGAATCGGTGAGGGTTCGCTGCCGATTTTGGCATCTTAAATCACCCATGAGTTCTCCTTTTCAGCCGGGACTTAGCCGCTGAAATGGAGAATCCAGCTCTATGTTCTTCTGCCAGAAGTGAATCGCTCGAGATTTGTGCTGGCGTTAGGAGCAGCAGCCAGGAGCGATTCCCCGATTCCCTCTCCCTTGCCATGTAAATTCATACATGATGGGGTGTGTAAGGGATTCTCTCCAGCAGCAGGATGAACTTGGAAATTACCATTTAATTGTAAAATCGCAACAAATTGCATGCACAATCACCCAAATGGCCCACAGCATAAAGTAAGTACAAACAGGTAAGGAATGCACAAATCTGCATTTAGCTATGAAAATCACTAATGAATTTGAAGAACACATAATTTTTTTAAAGTTGTGGTCGTAAAGAACAATTAAAATATATGTTGAAAATCCTTTCAACCGCCATCTTTGGGTTTTCCACTAAGCCTGGCCCTTAATGTTGAAAATCGGTTTTGTAAAAGCACCAACATCAAATGTAATGACATTTGCAAAAAATGATCAAGCAGCATAGTTTGCGTCTTTTAATTACCTAAAATAAACTAAACCTTCTTTACTGTGCATGGCTATTTGTTGCACCGTGCTCTGGATTGCTGTCCGGCCTCACATTTGCACAGCTTAAAGGGAATATTGTCCCCAGCTGCTTTCTGTCGGAGGTCAATGTGAGGACGAAGCCCAAGCTTCGAGCTCATGCCGAGTTTCAGGCCCAGTACTGCCAAAGAAACTGAAACTATCGGTGATGGCTCCTAGGGTTTACACTCCTGTACAAGAATATTTTCATGGTTGACAATAAACGTGGACATTCACCAAACATGCCAGAATTTGCTGTTTTTTAAGCTTTACCCGTTCCAGTCAAGAATTATAAAGAACCAAAATTCCAGAGGAACTGATCTTGGGACAGTAAAAATAACCAAACACTCAGAAAGTGACAATTGGCACCTACTACCAATAGGAAGGAGCCATAGCAAAGTTAATCAAGTCAGTCCCAACAAGTCTTTGCAAGTCTGTCATCAATTGCCATTTTTCATTTTTTATTATACTAAGTATTCGTGAGAAAATAATGCTCATATTATGATAAGAGGTCAAATAAATAGCCAAATTTACGATAAACCATGAAATGTATAATGACTGTTTCAAATGTTGAGAGGGCTTCAACTTCAATGAATTGAGAATGTTGCTCCCAAACCCATCCCTACCATTCACTGAATGTCACAATCTTAGCATATGCACTTTGGAGAAGCTAAAGAATACAACATTAGGTGGCATGGTGATTAGCACTGCTGCTTCACAGCGCCAGGGACCCGGGTTCAATTCCGGTGACTGTGTGGAGTTTGCACATTCTCCCCGAGTCCTTGTGGGTTCCCTCCGGGTGCTCTTGTTTCCTCCCACAGTCCAAACATATGCATGTTAGGTGGATTGACCATAATTAAATTGGCCCTTATTGGAGAGATCTGCAGGTTAGGTTGCGAAGGTAGGTATGGGGTTAGCAGGGGAGTACACCTGGGAAGAATGCTGGTTTGGAGGACCAGGGCATACTCGATGGACCGAATGGCCTGCTTCTACATTGGAGGGATTCTACGAACAAAGATCACCATACTTTTCTACAGGTTACCTGTGTTACCCTGAGAGCAGGAGGACACAACATTCCACTAATTCTGATATATTGTTTTTTGCTGAGCGCACCACTATATTACATGTAAACATTCAGCAATCCAGCTGTGAGATTTATTTATTGATCTGTAATAAGAAAGGAAACAGTATTACCGAGGAACCAATTGAAAGCACTTGCTTCACTGCATAGAAACCTATCTCCGAATTCTCCGTGGGTTTAGCACAGTGGGCTAAATAACTGGCTTGTAAAGCAAACCAAGGCCAGCAGCGTGCGTTCAATTCCCGTACCAGCCTCCCCGAACATGCGCCGGAATGTGGCGACTGGGGGCTTTTCACAGTAACTTCATTTGAAGCCTACTTGTGACAATAAGTGATTTTCATTCATTTGACAGGTAGTCTCTATCCCTACCCAACTTCCACAACCATACATCCCACCAAAGCACAACAACCTGTAATTCACCATGGACAGTATTAGACATGTAATTATTATTATTCAGCATTGTGCATACTCCCTGGCCTCCTGTCAAATAACACTTTCCATTCATCATTCACCTAGAACGGTGCTTCTACCATACATGTCTGCCAAATTTTCTCTACCCTGAATTGACATAACTGTATTATTTACCTCTGACTGAAACTTTAAAGATTGGCTTCCAAGGTAAATGATGCTGGGTGGTTTTGATCCGGAGCTGGAGATTTATAAACAAGCACAATTGGCATCAAGTATAATTACTTGAATTTAACACTGTATGTCACTAAATTCTCATTGAAGAACAGATAGATTAGTTTCCCTACAAGCCACAACTTTCTGGCATTGGTTTGTGGGGCACTGCCTCAATTCCAACTGTTTTCCTGCACAGTACTAAACCATCTACAATCGATGATCTCAGCTACTCAACTGCTCAATTAAGTCTTTTGTATCAAATTCACAACATTACTGATGTGGAAGAGCTGTGAAAATTCTAGTGATGACTGGTGATAAGTGCAGGCTGTGTGGAAAATCAGGTGATGCTTGTCCAGCAGATAAACAGAGACTACCAGGCACACAGGCCTGGTAGCAGTGTGGAAAGTGCAGCCAGAGCAAGGAGCTTAGATCAATGGAAACCGGCACACTGGTTTGCACAGAACTTTGAAAGTGTCACCACAGCTCTTCAAACACAAGCAAAGTTGTAAGTTCTTCTTCACAATTTTTTTGTTTCCTTAATTAATTCACGCTATGTGGGTGTCGCTGGCAAGGCCTATTGTTGCCCATTCCTAATTGCCCTTGAACATGGCCACTTTTGCAGCAATATTGCCGTGGCTTGGCAGTCACATGTCGGCCAGACCTGGTAAGGATGCAGTCCAAAGATGTGTAGGTTAGGTGGATTGGCCATGCCAAATTGCCCCATACCGTCCAAAAGATTAGGTGGGGTTACGGGGATAGGTTGGAGACATGGGGCTTAACTAGGGTGCTCTTGCCAAGGGAGAGTGCAGACCCGATGGGTCAAATGGCCTCCTTCTGCACTGTAAATTCTATGATTTCCTTCCCTAAAGTGCATTAGTTTTGACAACAGCTGATAGTTCCTGGTCGCCATGGCTGCGACCAGCTTTAAATTCCAGATTTATTCACCACTTTCAAATTCCACCAGCTGCTGTGGTGGGATTTGAACCAATGTCCCCCGGAGCTTTTGTCTGGTTCTCTGGGTTACTAGCCCAGTGACATCCCCACTATGCCACCCCGTCTGCTGCCGCTCACAACAACAGTCTTTCCACATTCAGCAGCTAGGTCCAGCAACCACATCCCTCGCAACAAGAAAGCTGGGAACCTGCTGGATGATAAAAAATCCATGGGAATTAAAGGCAGTGAAGAAAGCAAGTGGACAGAGCAGCAAAAAAATGTAGCATAAAAGAATTAGACGAAAGAAATGGTGGAAAATGCTAGAAAGAAATGGGAAAAGGAAACAAGGAAAATGCAGATTACAGAGGCGCGGGGGGGGGGGGGGGGGGGAAAGAGAGAGCCAAGGCAATGAATAGGAAAAGAGGAATTGTATTATATTTGCAGCCAAAGGGTCAAAAACAAAATGAATCCAAGCCGTGGTGGTCTCTTCTCATTCAGATTCCTCACTTCTTTCTTTTGTTCTTTCTCACTTGGGTTTTCATCCCCCCCCCGCACCCCCTGCCCTCACAGGATACTGTGCCCCTGCACATGCCCCTTTGTAGAGCTGTACCTTTATTCACTGAGAAATGCCTTCTACTGGAACCTAATTACAGCAGCACTTTCAAACTGCTGCTGATTAAAGAGGTTCCATGACGCTGCCTCTCTCTCTCTCTCTCTCTCTCAAGGAACAGAAGTGTGGACCACCGGGAGGAGAGAAAGGAATCCGACAAAGAAACAAGTACAGACAGCTGCATCCATCGCCCAGGAGAGGCTCCGTTTGGACAAGTCAACAAAACGGAGATTTCTCTTTTCAGATTCAGTTCGGAAGGTGTGAAATAAATAACCCAAGTCATTTCGGCAGAGAATCTCTTCATTGGCTTTCAAGCTCCACAGTAAAAGGAACAGGGGCTTAGTGAACGTCTTACTGGCGCCACAGTAGCACAGTGGTTAGCACTGGTGCTTCACAGCACCAGAGTCCCAGGTTCGATTCCCGGCTTTAGTCACTGTCTGTGCGGAGTCTGCGCATTCTCCCTGTGTCTGCATGAGTTTCCTCCGGGTGCTCCGGTTTCCTTCCATAAGTCCTGAAAGACGTGTTGTTAGGTAACTTGGAAATTCTGAATTCTCCCTCTGTGTACCCGAACAGGCGGCGGAATGTGGCGACTGGGGGCTTTTCATTGCAGTGTTGATATAAGCAGGGTAGGACAACTGGATAGCACTGTGGTTTCACAGTTCCAGGGTCCCAGGTTCGATTCCCCACTGAGCCACTGTCTGTGCGGAGTCTGCACGTTCTCCCCGTGTCTGCGTGGGTTTTCTCCGGGTGCTCCGGTTTCCTCCCACAGTCCAAAGACGTGCAGGTTAGGTGGATTGGCCATGCTAAATTGCCCTTAGTGTCCAAAAAGGTTAGGAGGGGTTATTGGGTTACGGGGATAGGGTGGAAGTGAGGGCCTAATGGGTCCGTGCAGACTCAATGGGCCGAATGGCCTCCTTCTGCACTGTATGTTCTATGTATGTTCTTAAGCCTACTTGTGACCACAGGTAATCTTGAGCTGATTCTTTCATTGCAAATGCATCCATGTGAAGCACAGGAAATCCTGTGATGGGGTGGGAAGGAGGTCACCATCCATTCCGTTAACTCATGGGGTTGAAGGCCCTGTCGCCATATTTAAAGGGCTGCCAATCATGCACTGCAGGCCAGGAGCTCCATATTCTCCTCACCAAAGTCAGTATGTTGCAGAGAAGATATGTGTTCCCCACCCCCCCCCCCCCCCCCCCGGTTTAGTGAAGCCTCCCAGCAGATTCTACCCCAGGCCATCCAGGAAATGTGGGAGGTGTTCTTTCCAAAGGATGACAGCAGGTGGTCCTCCTGTCTCACCACGATGGCCTAGGTGGAGGTGGAACTGGAGGTCAGCACCTCTGGACCCAGAGGAGAACTACCCAGCAATGCAGGAAAAGGATGCATGATCCGTTGCACTCTGCCGAAACATAGAAAATAGGACCAGGAGAGAGCCATTACGCCCTTCAAGCCTGCTCCGCTATTCATTATGATCATGGCTGATCATCCAACTCAGTAGCCTATTCCCGCTTTCTCTCCATGTCCTTTGATCCCTTTAGCCCCACGAGCTGTATCTATCTCTTCTTTGAAAACATTCAACTGCTTTCTGTGGTAGAGAATTCCACAGGCTCACCACTCCTGGGGTGAGGAAGATTCTCCTCATCTCAGTTCTAAATAGTTTACCCCGTGTTCTTAGACTATGACCCCTGGTTCTGGACACCTCCACCATCGGGAAATCCTTCCTGCATCTACACTGTCTAATCCTGTTAGAATTTTATCAGATTCTATGAGATTCCCCCTCATTATTCTAAACTCCAGCGAATACAATGCTAACCGACTCAATCTCTCCTCATGCATTAGTCCCGCCATCCCAGGAATCAGTCTGGTAAACCTTGGCTCCTCTTCTTCCATAGCAAGACCATTTTTCCTCAGATAAGGAGACCGAGCGGCATGGCAGCACAGTAATTAGCACTGTTGCCTCACAGCACCGGAACCCCCTTTCAATATTGGGTCTGGGTCACTGTCTGTGTGGAGTCTGCACATTCTCCTCGTGTCTGCATGGGTTTCCTCCGGGTGCTCCGGTTTACTCCCACAAGTCCCGAAAGACGTGCTGTTCGGTAATTTGGACATTCTGAATTCTCCCTCTGTGTACCCGAACAGGCGCCGGAATGTGGCGACTGGGGGCTTTTCACAGTAACTTCATTGCATTGTTAATGTAAGCCTACTTGTGACAATAAAGATTATAATCATTATTATAAAGATTATTATCAAAGATTATTATTATATCTTATTTCTGAGGATCTTATTGAATCGAAACATAGAAATATAGAATTTACAGTGGAGAAGGAGGCCAATCGGCCCATTGAGCCTGCAGCTTGGAAAGAGCACCCTACTTAAGCCCACGCCTGCACCCTATCCCCAGAACCCAGTAACCCCACCTAACCTTTTTGGACACTAAGGGCAATTTATCATGGCCAATCCGCCTAACCTGCACATTTTTGGACTGTGGGAGGAAACCGGAGCACCCGGAGGAAACCACGCAGACAGGGAGAGAACGTGCAGACTCCGCACAGTTACTGGTGACAGATATTCAAAGTTATCACCCCTATTTCCATGAAAAGGCTACGTAGTGATTATCACTTGCTCGGACATCCTGCTTTTACTCAGACCATTGGCTTATGTTTCAGTCACGAGGTTATCCACTAATTAGACTTCATGAATGTCTTGTTCCATAGCCTCGGCTAGAGTTTTTTTTAGCGTATCTTCACACACGTTTTCTCCTTTGGGGAATAGCGGGGAAGCGGTAGAAATATTCCCGAGCTGATTATCAGCCCATTGACTGATCAGGTTGTCGGGTAGCTATTTCCTCAGTTATACGCACAGCACAGCTCAAACACTGGCCTGTTGCTCATCTCTGATTCGAAGTGCTCCACCATTGGGTCACGTCTTCAGATGCCAAGGATACAAGCTACAGAATTCCCCCCATAAACTATTCCCTTTCCGGCTGCTTTCCTCCTTTACAATGCTCCTTGAAACCTAACCCTCTGACCAAGCTGTTAATCACCTGCGCTAATGTTTCCTTATGTGGCTCAGTGTCAAATCTCATGATATCACGCTCCAGTGAAGCATCTTACTGCGATATGGGTGCTACAGGAATGCAAAATGTTGTTGCAGCAGGGCTTGCTATCTATTCAATAAGGTGCAAAACAAAAGGTGCTTAAAATAGCTGCAAAGCTGACATTGAACAAAGATATAATGGCTGCAATTTAATACATTATTCAGAGACAAACAGACAAGCGCTATTATTTCGATCACCGCTTCAGTTCAATAGACACAAAGAGAATTAACAGTATTGTAATTGTAAAGTGCTCTTTCAATTTATCCATCTTACAATTCAAATGGAATTCTCCATTAAAGTCTTAACGACTAAAAGCCTATATTTGGCATTAACTATCATCTTTTATTGCAAACTTTGTCTCTGTTCAGTCAGCAGCTTTTTACAACCGTCTTTCATTATTTGAACGAAGGCTTGATGGAACAGAGAAAATGCTCAGAAGAGTTTGAAGCAGAGTGGTGAGTAATCAATGGTCAAAAACAAAATATAGGTTGCGATCTACCGGCAACGCTGCACTCAAAAGGCAATGCGCTGTGGCATAATGTGACCGGGTTAATGCCGGGAGACTCCACTCCCACGATCTGCCCGCATCACCATGCCTTCCAAGATCTGACGGGATCTCGCGCGACGTTGCGATGTGAAGCCCGCCCATTGCGGGCGGGATCACCTTTTGGCAGATCTGCATATTAGAGCGAGTCAGCTGGTCTCACTCTGATATGCAGTTCCCTGATGTAACCAAGGCGTTGGAATCTATCCCCTTTGCCTTGCTCGGGCGAGGGCCGTTCAGTACTGGCCAAGCACCGAGGTGAAATGGGATCAGCAGATCCCACAGACGAGGAAGACGATGAAAAGCTCCGGGTACATCAACCTCTGGGCGATGGGGCCATCAATGTGAACAATGCACCCATATAAAAGCAAGAACACTTACCAGCTCCGGAAATCCAGGAGCAGCAATATAGGAGGTGAAGATCGGCCTGTAACCCTAATGCCCACTGAATAATTCCAAACACTAGGGTGACATTCCCCCCCTCAATGTCACCCAGTCGATATTACGGGCCTGATACAGACCAGGACTGTATCCTGAGCCCTACAACCCTGAAACGGTTTGTCAGCACCACCGGTAGGCAGGGGCACATCCAACAACCGGAGGATGCTTGTGTGCAGACTCAGCACTCTAAGACTGGTAAATCTACTGTTTAAAAATGGGTTTTAAAATTGCATCTATTAACATACAAAGCATTAAAAACACTTTGTGGTGTGTGGCTAACCTTAGTTACCGGGCTAACTTTAAAGCTGACCTCCTGTTCCTGCAGTAACTACCGCACCTCAGCAACTACAGGTCCTAGTCGAGCTGGTGGTCCCTTGGACCATGCATCTGGTCAGGAGGAAATTATTGTTGTTCGTCCGGCCTGGGTATTCTGCTGTGGGGAGGCAACTTCATCATCACCGGAGTGGCCGATGCCTCCTCGTAGCAGATATCACTCCCCTCAAACTCATTAACATGAATGCCCCGGCAGTAAAGAGTGAGCGGCTGGCAGTCCTTCAGCAACTCCCACTGCTGTTGGCCACTTCCATGCCGGCCATTCTGGGCGATGACTTCAATTGCATCAAAGGAGACGGTGGATCATGTTGGATGGTTGCCTGAGCTGACTGTCAGAGTCATCAGGCAGAGCGCCTCACCACCAGAACTTTCAAACAAGCACCAAGGCCTAGCTTGGCTGGTGGTGAGGAGGGCCTCCCAGTCAGATCCTTCATGCACACGCAAAGCCTCAGCACCATTACACGCTGCCCTCAAAGCAGCTGCGGATGGGCGGGGAATGAGGCGGTTGCACACCTCCCTGTGGAATATGCCTTTGTAAAGAAAGTCTGGCGAGAGATGCCGTGGTATTTGTCGAGGTTTGTCCGGAGCAGCTCTGTGACAAAGGAATCACTGCTCAACAGGCTGTTCCCAGGGGGACACACCGAGACAAACATCAACTGCTGCTGGAGGATCATCAACTTGGTCAAAGATGCTCTTTGGGATGTGCTAAAGCTTGGGGCAGTGGCCCCCATGTTGCAATGGGAAATGGCCACTGTGTAAGATCTTCCAGCAAATGTACATCGAGGGAGCTGGTAACCGTGTAAACCCCTTCGGTCTGGGTGATTAATAATAAATGTTTTTAACTGTATTGAAACACCCCATGGTGTAACAGGACTGATGTAAATAGTTTGAAAGAATTGTAATGAAAACATTGAACAGTACGTAACGTCCTCATTATTGAAGTGAAGCACCTCAGATGCATCTGACCTCTGGAAAAGATATAAATATTATCGTACTTTACTGTTAATTTTTAACAAATTTAGAGTAGACAATTCATTTTTTCCAATTAAGGGTCAATTTAGCATGGCCAATCCACCTAGCCTGCACATCTTTGGGTTGTGGGGGCGAAACCACACGGACAGTGACCCAAAGCCGGGATCGAACCTGGGACCTCGACGCCGTTATGACAATCTGAAATGGATTTGTACTGTATTTCTTCACTGGTTTTATGAGTATATTTTGAAATTTTAAAAAAACACACTTGTGGGGGTCTCCCAGGGGATCGGAGCCTCCCAGGTGAATGCCCTCTGGACAGGGTGGTACCCTGGCACTGCTGTTGCCAGCCTGGCATCCTGGGATTGCCACATGGGTGCCAACTTGGCACTGCCAAGGTGCCCAGTGGCACTGCCAGCTGGCAGGGCACTGTCAGGGTGCCAGCCTGGCACTGCCAAGGTGCCCAATGGCACTGCCAGCTGGCAGGGCACTGTCAGGGTGCCAGGCTGGCACTGCCAAGGTGCCAAGCTCATATTTTTGCAAGGCAGTGATCGGGCTGGGGGTGCCCTGCATGGACGTTGGGGGGGGGGGGGGTACAGTGGGGGGCTGGGCATCCCCTTACAGTGAGTCGGGGCTCGAGCGGGGGTTTGGGGATTGCGCCAAGGTCTCAAGAGAGTGGGACACCGTTTAAAAATGGCATCTAAATCTCTCCCTGCAGTGAGGAGCTTCGGCAAGTGGTGTGCAGGAAACGGGCTGAGTACAGCCTTGGCCACGGGTTCCCTGGATTAATCCCCGGATTCATATTGGATAGCATAGTGCTTCACGGCGCTACAAGCACTGAACGCATTCGCTATGGGGCATAGTTCCCATTTGGTTAGATCTCACCCATAGCATCAGTTACTCAACTTCCATCTTCCAATTCAGGTGGGAGCTATAAAATGAATGGCAGAATCATCAGGAGCATAGACATACAGAGCGATCTGAGCATGCAGATCCACAGATCCTTAAAAGTAGCAGCTCCTTCCTCAGCTTCCTGAGGAAGGAGCTGCGCTCCGAAAGCTCGTGTTTGAAACAAACCTGTTGGACTTTAACCTGGTGTTGTAAGACTTCTTACTGTGCTCACCCCAATCCAACGCCGGCATCTCCACATCTTAAAAGTAGCAGCACAGGTGGAAATGGTGGTAAAGAAAGCATATGGCATCATTGCCATAGGATGGGGTAGCGAATATAAAAGCTCAAAGATGATGTTACAGTTATATAGAACGTTGGTTAGGTCACATTTGGAACACTGTGTCCAATTCTGGTCACCGCACTACCAGAAGGACGTGGAGGCTTTGGAGAGAGCACAGAAAAGGTTTACCAGGATGTTGTTCCCGGCCCGAAATCATTAATCCAGTGCATTTGAAAAAAAAGTACACAGAAAGGAAAAACAAAAGATGCATTTACACAAGGGCCAATCATGTAGAAATATCTGTAAAAGCTTAACATTGTGAATAGCTTTTGAAGTGCTCTGTGGACTCTGCTCAACCCTTCACGGTGGCACGATTGAGAACTCAATGGGGATTCAGCCTATGGCCTACTCACCCAAGGCATACCATTTTAGTGCAACCCTATGCTGGCCCAGGTTCTTAACAAGTCTATATTCCTTTAGTTTTTGGTTCAGTCAAACTAGAAACTATGGACAGCCAAGACTTTCAGTTTCTAAACTCTTCTTTCCTTCCTGTGGCATGCTCGACACAGTATAAATATTCTTCAATGTAGCATCCTCGATTTGAGAGTCGCTGAACAATCATTAATTACTACCGGGCAAGGTGAGGAGACAGGCCCCAGGTCTACCTTAGTTCGAACGTGAATCGAACCTCATGCTGTTGGCATTATTCTGCTATACAGGCTCATCGTAGAATCCCTACAGTGCAGAAGGAGGCCATTTGGCCTAACAAGTCAGCACTGAAGCTCCGAAAGAGTAAGCCCACTCCCCTCCCTGTCCCTGTAACCCTGTGACCCCACCTAACCTGCACACTTTGGGAAACTAAGGGGCAATTATGGGTGTCGAACCTACTTAACCTGCACATGTATTGTGAAAACGGAAGACTTGCTATACCGATTGTACAATCTAACTAATGTAAAAACCAACTGCACCAATTGTTTCCTAGATAGAGTATAAAAGAGTGAGCCCCCACTAATAATGAATGCTTTAATTAGTGGACATCAATGGGCTAGAGCTGACCACATACACTGCAGCTATTTTGAGTATTATCCATATCTTACCTAAGGTGCTTCTTGGTCACTTGTATTGTAAGCTGTCCAAAGTATTACACAAGATGAGACAAATACAGTGAAAGTACAGAAAGCATGTACTGCCCGCCATCTGCTATTAGCTAGTTTCCTGTAATGATCAGAATGCTACTTAAGAAAAAACTCTCAATTAAAATTTATGGAGCGGAACAATAACACAACATTTAGTCTCTTTAGGGATAGATCTTATAACTTAAAGTGGGCCCTGACAACACTTTTCTATTTAGTTTGTAACATTTCCTCAGGAAAAAAAAAACTTATTCTTTAATTTTACACCAATACAAGAGACAAATAGATCACCGTCTGGAGTGCATTTGGAGAGGGTTGAAACAGTCCATCATGTCACTGTGTTTCATTACATGCATCTGTTCCCACATTTTCAAATGAAATTTACCACACGGCAACAGTGGCACACTGCTCGAAATTTGGCATTTATGTGGATTGATGTGGAATTCATGACTGCCAGATGTAGGTGAAACAGATATGAAAGGATCCCTAAGCACATCAGCATCTGCCCAAGGCTCACTACATATTCAGAATGTTATGACAGTAGGATGGAGGAGCCACTCTTCGAAGCTCTAACAGCAATGGTTTGAGCGCAGCATTAGGCAGAACTCATCTGTAATAAAACAATATTACCGTGCACATCCAATCCTGTCTATCATACCACGCACTACTGAGAATAAGCACATCAGTATGTTAACTTATGAAATCCAAGTGGACTGAGCTTCACAAGAAACCATAAAGAAAACAAAGGGCAGTAGAGAACTTGAAAGTTGCACAGTTCTTTTGCGCTAGCAAGCCGATTATTATTGGGATCATCCGCACTTCCTAAAATATTTTGGGTCATTTCTCCAGAAGTGCAGGATACTGGTCAACTCCATGTTTTGTGAATCAATAATAGGTGTCATAAACTCTCAGTTGGGCTGTTAAAATTGAGATACTAACATACCATTCACAACCAATTCCTGGTGCATGTTATATTCTCATAACCACATCCTAGTTGCATTGTGAAGTGTCATTTACTCCAATAGCTGAAGGGCCCTTTGCAATGAATGGCATGGTATAGGAGATTGATGAAATAGCTGGCTGGGATGTCATGTGGTGTGGACATTTACAATGGAAATCGTACAAGCAGGAATCAAAAAGGAAATATAATCATAGAATTCTTACAGTGCAGAAGGAGGCCATTCAGTCCATCAGGTCTGCACCGACGCTCTGAAAGAGCACTCTACCCAGGCCCACCCCACCTGCAATCCCATAACCCCGCCTAACCTTTGCACATTAAGGGACAAGTTAGCATGGTCAATCAACCTAACCTGCACTGAGCTAATCAGCCCCTACATATATAATGAAGACTTCTTACATCCATTATACAATCTAACTAATGTAAAAACCAACTATGCTAATCGCTTCTGAGATATATTGTACAACAGTGAGTCCCCACTAAAAGTCAATGCTTTAGTTTGTGGGCATCAAAGGACGTTAGTGGGTGAGTTGGATACATAATTTGGATGCCTCTATATATCAAAAATTACTAAAGCTGGGAGCAAAGATTTTATAGGAAATTTTCAAGCAGGCGAATGGAAAGATCTGGAAGAAGGAACTGAAGGTACTGTTCCTACGTTTGCAGATGATACAAAGATCTGTAGAGCGACAGGTAGTATTGAGGAAGCAGGCGGGCTGCAGAAGGACTTGGACAGGCTAGGAGAGTGGGCAAAGAAGTGGCAGATGGAATACAATGTGAAAAAGCGTGAGTTTATGTACTTTGGAAGGAGGAATGGAGGCATAGACTATTTTCTAAATGGGGAGATGCTGAAGTAAATCAGAAGCACAAAGGGACATGGCAGTCCTAATTCACAGTTCTCTTAAGGTTAACATGCAGGTCCAGTCGGCAGTTAGGAAGGCAAATACAATGTTAGCATTCATGTTGAGAGGGCTAGAATACAAGACCAAGGATGTACTTCTGAGGCTGGATAAGGCTCTGGTCAGACCCCATTTGGAGTCTTGTGAGCAATTTTGGGCCCTGTATCTAAGGAAGGATGTGCTGACCTTGGAAAGGGTCCAGAGGAGGTTCACAAGAATGATCCCTGGAATTAAGAGCTTGTCATATGAGGAACGGTTGAGGACTCTGGGTCTGTGATCATTGGAGTTTAGAAGGATGAGGCGGGATCTTATTGAAACTTACAGGATACTGTGAGGCCTGGACAAAGTGCACGTGAAGAGGACATTTCCAGTGGTTGGAAAAACTAGAAGCAGAGGACATAATCTCAAACTAAAGGGACCATCCTTTAAAACAGAGATGAGGAGGAATTTCTTCAGCCAGAGGATGGTGAATTTGTGGAACTCTTTGCCACAGAAGGCTGTAGAAGCCAATTCACTGAGTGTCTTTAAGACAGAGGTATATAGGTTCTTGATCAATAAGGAGAAGGCAGGAGAATGGGGATGAGAAATATATCAGCCATGATTGAATGGCGGAGCAGACTCAATGGGCCGAGTGGCCTAATTGACATAGAATTTACAGTCGGCCCATTGAGTCTGCACCCTACTTAAGCCCAGACTGTTGTAGTATCTCTTAAGGATTTGATCCAGTTTTGTTTAATTTACGGTTGCCGGTTGTTGGTGAGACATTGCTGAAACTCAGTAGAAAAGCAAGTTAAAAACTTGTCAGGTGCAAATAAGAATTGTTTTATTCAAGTTCATTGGTAACAACTTGAAAATGATTTAAAAGGTAGTTTGTAGACAATTTGATTTTCTTCAAAGAATCACAGGAATTATCTTCTGAGACAATAGCCTGAACACAACTTTAAAAGTCAGAGGCTGAAGTCAAAGTATGAAAATGAAATAGGAATACAGAACTCTTTTCTAATTCTCTCTCTCTCTCTCTTTCTGTCTTGTTCTCTTTGTCTCTCTGACTTGTCTGTCTTCTTGCCTTTCTGACTTGTCTGTCTTCTTGCCTTTCTGACTTGTCTGTCTTCTTGCCTCTAGTCTTCTGTCTCTCGTCTTCTGTCTTTAGTTTCCTCACCCCCGTTTCTCTCCTCTCCTCACCTCACCTCACTAAAAATGGTGGTCAAATCATCCATGGATATACTCTTTGATATCTGTCTTAAGCGATCTGATCACACCCCAATATAATCCTAATTGGTTTAAGCTATATTCAAAACACATTTGATTTGATAAAAAGCCGTCCATCATGACAATGTAACGCCACTTCTAATTGTTGCTTATTGGTATGTTTCTCATGGGATATTGTGCTTTATCAAAACCAGCAAAAACTGGTCTAATGCTGACCTACCTATTGCCACCATGGAGACCTCATGTTATCTCATCTTGCTAGGCTAGGCATATTTCAGAACATACAACTCAAACTGTCTTTGATAAGATTGTTTCACTGAGAATGTTGGAATCAAATATATACATATATATATTATATTTGAGTCGATGTTTTAACTGTCCATTTATTAAAAACAAGGCAATATAGTTCAAGATATTTTTTTAGCTTGTATAATTTATGGGATATGATTCAACCTAATCTCGAGCGGCGTGAGAACCGTACAATACTTCATCCTTATCCCTCGTTGCTATGGATTCCGCCCTTGCCCTTGGAAAAATGTGATGTTTTTATCAGACTTCTGTGTTTTGCAAACTCATGACTGAGTTTGGAAATTGTATGGTTCTTTCATTTTAAAACTGGGAATTGATATTTCTGTCTTAAACAGTCTTCTTACCTATATTAAGTGTATTTAAAATACCTGACTTCTACACAGACCTACACCCTATCCCCGTAATCCAGTCACCCCACCTAACCTTTTGGACACTCAGGGCAATTTATCATGGCCAATTCACCTAACCTGCGCATCTTTGGACCGTGGAAGGAAACCGGAGCACCCGGAGAAAAGCCACGCAGACATAGAACATAGAACATAGAACGATACAGCGCAGTACAGGCCCTTCGGCCCTCGATGTTGCACCGACATGGAGAAAAAAAAAAACTAAAGGCCATCTAACCTACACTATGCCCTTATCATCCATATGCTTATCCAATAAATTTTTAAATGCCCTCAATGTTGGCGAGTTCACTACTGTTGCAGGTAGGGCATTCCACGGCCTCACCACTCTTTGCGTAAAAAACCCACCTCTGACCTCTGTCCTATATCTATTACCCCTCAATTTAAGGCTATGTCCCCTCGTGCTAGCCACCTCCATCCGCGGGAGAAGGCTCTCGCTGTCCACCCTATCTAACCCTCTGATCATTTTGTATGCCTCTATTAAGTCACCTCTTAACCTTCTTCTCTCTAACGAAAACAACCTCAAGTCCATCAGCCTTTCCTCATAAGATTTTCCCTCCATACCAGGCAACATCCTGGTAAATCTCCTCTGCACCCGTTCCAAAGCTTCCACGTCCTTCCTATAATGAGGCGACCAGAACTGTACGCAATACTCCAAATGCGGCCGTACCAGAGTTTGGTACAGCTGCATCATGACCTCATGGCTCCGGAACTCAATCCCTCTACCAATAAAGGCCAACACACCATAGGCCTTCTTCACAACCCTATCAACCTGGGTGGCAACTTTCAGGGATCTATGTACATGGACACCGAGATCCCTCTGCTCATCCACACTACCAAGAATTTTACCATTAGCCAAATATTCCGCATTCCTGTTATTCTTTCCAAAGTGAATCACCTCACACTTCTCCACATTAAACTCCATTTGCCACCTCTCAGCCCAGCTCTGCAGCTTATCTATGTCCCTCTGTAACCTGCAACATCCTTCCGCACTGTCTACAACTCCACCGACTTTAGTGTCGTCTGCAAATTTACTCACCCATCCTTCTGCGCCCTCCTCTAGGTCATTTATAAAAATGACAAACAGCAACGGCCCCAGAACAGATCCTTGTGGTACGCCACTCGTAACTGAACTCCATTCTGAACATTTCCCATCAACTACCACTCTCTGTCTTCTTTCAACTAGCCAATTTCTGATCCACATCTCTAAATCACCCTCAATCCCCAGCCTCCGTATTTTCTGCAATAGCCGACCGTGGGGAACCTTATCAAACGCTTTACTGAAATCCATATACACCACATCAACTGCTCTACCCTCGTCTACCTGTTCAGTCACCTTCTCAAAGAACTCGATAAGGTTTGTGAGGCATGACCTACCCTTCACAAAACCATGCTGACTATCCCTAATCATATTATTCCTATCTAGATGATTATAAATCGTATCTTTTATAATCCTCTCCAAGACTTTACCCACCACAGACGTGAGGCTCACCGGCCTATAGTTACCGGGGTTATCTCTACTCCCCTTCTTGAACAAAGGGACCACATTTGCTATCCTCCAGTCCTCTGGCACTATTCCTGTAGCCAATGATGACCTAAAAATCAAAGCCAAAGGCTCAGCAATCTCTTCCCTGGCTTCCCAGAGAATCCTAGGATAAATCCCATCCGGCCCCGGGGACTTATCTATTTTCACCTTGTCCAGAATTGCCAACACTTCTTCCCTACGCACCTCAATGCCATCTATTCTAATAGCCTGGGTCTCAGCATTCTCCTCCTCAATATTATCTTTTTCTTGAGTGAATACTGACGAAAAGTATTCATTTAGTATCTCGCTTATCTCCTCAGCCTCCACACACAACTTCCCACCACTGTCCTTGACTGGCCCTACTCTTACCCTAGTCATTCTTTTATTCCTGACATACCTATAGAAAGCTATAGAAAGCTATAGAAAGACACAGGGAGAATCCGCACAGACAGTGACCCAAGCCAGGAAGCGAACCTGGGACCCTGGAGCTGTGAAGCAACTGTGGTAACCACTGTGCTACCGTGCTGCCCTGCTAATTCTGCTCCTATGTTTTATGGTCTAATGGTCTTATGGAAAGACTCGGGGCTTATCAATAAATGTTCCAATTCTCAACCCCACCGATTTTATAAATCCTACTGCAACGGTTTCAAGGGAAAACAATATCCTAGTTTGTGTGATGATAAAACCCCTAACTTCTGATTTATAAACCAGAAAAGATACCAGTAGCCGCCAGCAACCTGCGTCCTGATTAATAAAATCCACCCCCACCAGCAGAGGGTTGTGACCATTGCCACACTCGCAATCAATAGGCACTCGGACAATGGGTCAATACCTCAGAAAAACTGGAAAGACAAACATAATGAAGCTTAACAAGTTCTTCCAGAACTAACTTGAAGAATTACCACGTGAGCATAAAGTATTTTCTCCATTTGGATATTTACAGACGGGATAATTATGTTGAAAAGTCTCTTCAGTACAAAGAGCAGAAACTCTCCAATCAAGGGGAAGAAACAAAATGTTGAATAGTCACCCTGAGGCCTTCTTTGATTGCAAACTGTTACTACGCTAGTAATTCATTGTGTTAAATGCTTTGAGACAGTTCAATGACGTGGTAAGGTGTTACATAACTGTTTACGTACATCTGTCCTGAAACATCCAATTAAAGTGTGGCATATGTAAAATGGGTTGCCTGGCAACCTCATCCTCCGAGGCTTCCCAATGTTTCATGAGGGAAGTACAGAAATAAAAGAGGTCAGAAACAATACGGCTGAGTGAAGAAACAAAAACTTTATCTGCAGAAACCGTTTCCAGAGAGCAGTGGTGTGAAAACAAGCCGACAATCATGACAAGGACCTGTGATACCCGCAGTTATTTAGTTCAGGAACTTAGTTGCTTGTTTGGTGCACACCACTGCTTCCTGTCAAAATCATTCATGCACACAATATATTACAGATTCAAACTAGGGGCAGCATGGTAGCATAAGTGGATAGCACTGTGGCTTCACTGCGCCAGGGTCCCAGATTCGATTCCCCGTGGGTCACTGTCTGTGCGGAGTCTGCACGTTCTCCCCGTGTTTCCATGGGTTTCCTCCGGATGCTCCGGTTTCCTCCCACAGTCCAAAGACGTGCAGGTTAGGTGGATTGGCCATGTTAAATTGCCCTTAATGACCAAAAAGGTTAGCGGGGTTATGGGGATAGGGTGGAAGTGAGGGCTTAAGTGGGTCGGAGCAGACTCGATGGGCCGAATGGCCTCCTTCTGCACTGTATGTTCTATGTTCCATGTTAAATTATTTCTAATCCTTGTCCTACAGCTTCTCAAACCAGCTGCACCTGACACAAGTATTCTGAAACTAGATACCCGTAACAAATAATATGTAAATTCCTAAGTTTGATGGTGGAAAATGGTAGATTCCAGCAGGTTAATTTATGATTCTGTCTCTTTAATCATAAATTGCCCGAACTCTCATGGATGGTCACGGCAAGTTTAGCGACCACAGTCAATTCTGAGGCGATTGGGTGAAGTGAAATTAGTTTTATTGCAAAGTAATAATATGTACAATACTCTTCAGATCCCAGCCTGGTCTGAGTTACGGTTCCAAGTCTGGCAGACCTTTATATCAAAGTCTCTTACCCGGTCCATGGGCTCCCTGCCCCTCAGTGGGGGAGCTTGTACTCAACAAAGCTCATGGAAAGACTGCTCTCAGCACACAGGTCTTGTGCGGGTTAGAACAGCAATGTTTCAATGATTCTTACAAACAGCCTATCCAGTTTGATTGTACTTGTGTTGAAATTCCTCTCACTCAATTTCTTGGACTTGCGCAATTTGGAATTCTTGGACCTGAACAGTCTTTTATCAAGCAAAGGAGGTTTAAACCAGCTGCTTCTCTCATGTGTTTCAGTCATAGTTTGTTAAAGATTTGATCACTCAAATATAAAAGTGCAACTTCCCAAACAGTGAAAAGATAATCCCGTAATAATATAGACCCACAGTCAAGGTCTCACCAACGATCAGTGAGAACAAAATGCCAAGAGGGACAAGTCTTGGTTGTGGGTGGAATATCTTTCACCCTGCCAGGGAGAGAGACTTCCAGCCATCCAGACAAGGTGTCTAGTCCATCAAAGTTGATCGTGCAGGGGTTTTGATGCAAAGGGTGATAGGTTGTTGGGGGTAGGTAGGGTGTAGACCTGAGGTTATTATTGAATCAGCCATGATCCTATTAAATGGCAGAGCAGACTCGAGGGGCCAAATGGTGTTCTGCTGTGCCTTATTCATACGGAAGTTCTCTTGCACTCCTATGTCTAGAGTTAGGGTTAGGGTTAGTTTGGTACAGGAGTGTGTTCCTGGTGTTGTTCTTGACATTTCTCCCAGATTTGTCTGTGTCAACAAAGACTATGTCAGAGGTTGCCCTGGAAGGTCCAAAGCCTCACTATCTCTCTCTCTCTCTCTCTCTCTGGGATGGTCTGCTCAGCCACAGGAAGGAGACAATTCGGGAAAACTCCCGGCAGGATTTTCCCTGCTTCGGGCAAGAGGAAAATATCCCGGAAGTTCGCATAACAAGATTTATCTCCCTTCTTGAAGATAGTTACAATTGTTGCATTTCTGAAATCAGGGGTGGGATGGGGGTGTTGTGGGCGGGAAGTATTTGGGGGGGGGGGGGGGTAGGCGGCAGAGGGATGGGGTTAATTTTTGACTTAAATCTGCAGAATGAGTGCATGGTTTTCAGATGTGAGCAGAGATTCCGCCAGCTTTGAAGTTCTCACCTGCGGTACAATCGGGGTGTTGGGCTTTGTTGTTTTTCATCTGTTTTATTGTTTGTTGCTGCTGCCCCACCAATGGAGGTTCACCCATAGATTTTTACCACAGGGTACTGGGGGGGGAATAGCTTGGAGAGTATCTGCTGCCACCGTGGTTTCGTAGTTGAAGAGCTGTTGAAAATTTTCTTTGATGAATGGCATTTGTCATTCTTAAGGTTTTGTCCATTTGACCTTGGTCTACAGGTGAACCTGGGGTGGCTTCAAAAAGGCTTCACGTCATGATAGTCAGCATATTGCTCTGGCTTTCTCCTTCTCTTCTTACCACTTTCACCTTCCGATTTATCTTTGGGTGTCAGCCCGGATCGATTGGAATTCTGCCTTCTTGACTTGTGACCTTGGGTTGTTCTGCCAGCCAATGACGGCTGCTCGATTTTGTTCCAGGATGTCCCATACGTCAGCATTGTTTTCATCGAAGCAGCCAGCAGAGCCATGCTCAGCTTATAACTAACTATCTGCTCAGTGCCATCTCAGCTGGACAGAATGCTTGGAGGATAGTGGAGACGGAAGAGGAAAATCTACAAAAAATACAAATTCCTTGTAATCCAAAAGCTAGAGGCGTTTTCGCAAGTTTGAGGAGACCAAACTCTCTAGTTATACTTCAATTATGAAATATCTGTCCAAATGTTAACTTCTTCATCTGTGACCAACAATCTGTACGTTTCCAACATGTTCAATTTAGCTTAGAAGCTTTTTCTCTCATTTTCCTCCGTGCTATAAATAGACTCCGTGACAGAACAAATTGTACACGGCCTGAGCAATGACTGGATGGATCTTACGCATTTTATATTTTCATATCTCTGAGCAACAGCTTTAATGATTTAAGTGACCAAAATACATTTCCACTGGCACACTGGTTCCCAAAAGTCAAAAGCAAAATGCCGTGGATGCCAGCAGCCTGAAATTAAAAGAGAAAATGCTGGAAAATGAGGGAGGTAACGATTGGGTTATTGTGTTTGGGTGGTGGAGGTCAGGGGGAGGGTGAAAGGTCGCTCAGAGCACCAGAATCAGAGCAGATGGTGGTGGCAGCAGCTTTGGTTGTGGGGACGGTTGGGAGGGGGCAAGGCTGGCACTCCTCCTCCTGGTCCATAAGCAGTGTTACAAATAGCAGTTACTTGATACAGACAGCCCCCCCATGCCTCCCTTTATTGCTGCCTGTTTTCTTGACCCCCTCGAGAGACCTCACCGTCCAACATTAAATAAAAAATGGCTGACAGGCAACTGAGGGACAGAGCCTCATTAAGTTAATAAATCTTGGGCTGCATTCTCCATTTTTGGGACCATGTCCTCACGCGTTCGTAAAAACTGTGGCCTTTCACAACAGAACAATGGGAATGAACTGGCCACAAAATCAAAGCCCTGCAGAGGGCTAGCAGGGACCCGACATGAATGTAGCAGCTTTTGCTGCAGATACGGGCCCCCGCGCATCCGGGTCAGAGGCTGCGCATGCGCACGGCGCCGGGTTCCAGTGGCCGCGCCGTACTCCATGGTGGACTCAGAGCTGGACCTCCCAAAGAGTGCCCCTGATCAGCTTCGCGCTTGACCCTGACCGCCTGCCCAAAAAATCCCTGGGCCCGTATGAGTCTCGCCCTCCGATCGGCCCGCCCTCGATCATGGCGGCCGCGGACTGAGTCAGCAGGACAATGAGTGGTCCACGTCGCTGGGACTACGACCAGTCGGGAGCGCAGAATAGCGGAGCGGGGCTCCAGCAATGGCCTTAGGTAGGTGATAAGCAGTGTGGCGTGTTTACAGGGCCCGGAGAATGGGGGAACCAGCGACGGTCCCGTTTCCGTGCGCGGAAGTGGATTCTCCGCCTCGGCGCCAGACGCGATTTTGGCGTTGGGGTGCAGAGAATCCAGCCCCATGTTTCTCGTAAAGAAATCAGCCGTACTTTAGTTAGAAACCCTAACCTTTGGCCTGTGGGAGGAAACCGGTGCACCCAGAGGAAACCCATGTCGGCCAGACCAGGTAAAGATGGCAGATTTCCTTCCCGAGAGGACATGAGTGAACCAGATGAGTTTTTACAACAATCGACAATGGTTCCATGGTCATCATTAGACTTTTAATTCCAGATTTGTTTATTGAATTTAAACTTCACCATCTGCCTTGGCAGGATTCGAACCCAGTTCGAGAAGGTGTGTCACCATCACCTTCTCAAGGGCAATTATGGACAGGCAATTAATCCTGGCCTTGCCAGCGATGCCTGAACCCTGTGAAAGAATAAAATAAATAAAAACAGTTTCCAAGGTATTTGAAAAATATTTGTTTTATCTCCATTAAATATCCATCAGTAATTTCTCAAAATAGCTCTTTCTGCCCCAAAATGTGCATTGTAGTCTTTGTAGAAGTGTTTTGTTTATACAAGTGTTCAGGTTATACGACATGAGGAGAGCTAGAGGCGAGGTAAGCTTCTACAAGCATCGACAGAGATGTTAATAAATAAGGTGAAGTACATTGTAGAAGCGACATGCTATTGGGCAGCATAATATGGTACAGTAACATTCATCTGGCATGCTCACATTCAGTCAGTGAATTCATCCCACCACTGTGGAGACAAGTGGGCACACAGCATATTAGCGAGGCCAGGAACAAAGGAAACAGGGTCAAGAGAAGGCCAAAGGCCTGTTTCCGTGCTGTAAACATCTATGACTCTATCTGTGACTCTATGATTTAGCCCATTCAGTTAGACCATGGCTGATCCTTGATGCCATTTTCCTGTATTATTCCAATATCCATTGACATCTTTAATATGTAGAAATCTATCAATCTCTGTCTTCAACATATTCAATGACTAAGCCTCCACAGCCCTCTGCGGTAGAGAATTCCAAAGGTTCACTACCCTCTGAGTGAAGAAATTCCTCCTCATCTCAGTCCTAAATGGTCTACCTCTTATTCTCAGACCGTGTCCCCTGGTTTTAGACACCTCCCCCCACATCTCCCCCCACACATCAGCCAAAAGAAACATCTGTCCTGCATCCACCCTGTCGGTCAATATGAGGAACCGTGTCTTGCTGTCTGATTTTGAGTAATCTCTGCAAGCAGGCCGTGTGAAATCTTGCCTGGAGTAAACTGTCCACATCTCACAAACAAACAAGAGAGTGTGCGAAAGACAAATGCTCGGTATACCTTCACGTTTGTTGTGAGGCTAACTCCTCTTCACTCCCAGACACTTTTCACAGGTTTAGCAGTTCTGCTAAAGATATGGGGCGGGATTCTCCAGGAATCAGCGGGGCGGGCAGAACAGCGCAGTGGAGTGGCGGGAACCATTCCGGCGTCGGGCCGCCCAAAGATGCGGAATCCTCCGCACTTTCAGGGGCTAGGAGGCGTCGGAGTGGTTTGTGCCCTGCCGGCCGGCGTGGAAGGCCTTTGGCGCCGCACAAGCCGGGGCCAAAGGGACTCCACCGGCCGGCGCGGGTCTGCACATAAGCGTGAGCATCAGCGTCTGCTGACGTCAGCCCCGCACATGGGGGGGGGGGGTTCACCTTCGCGCCGGCCATCGCGGAAGCTTACACAGCTGATGAGTAGGAATAGAGTGCCCCCACGGCACAGGCCGGTGGATCGGTGGGCCCCGACCGCAGGCCAGGCCACCATGGAGGCACCTCCAGTGGCCAGATCCCCCACGACCCCCCAAGAACCCCGGAGCCTGCCCGCGCCGCCAGGTCCCGCCGGTAAGGGACCGACTCCAAATTATGCCGGCAGGACCAACATAGAACGGGCGGGACTTCGGCCCATCGTGGGCCGGAGAATCGCCACGGGCGCCGCTGCCAACCGGCGCGATTCCCGCCCCCGCCAAATCCCCGGTACCGGAGAATTCGGCAGCCAGCGGGGGCGGGATTCACGCTGACCCCCGGCGATTCTCCCACCCAGCAGGGGGTCGGAGAATCCTGCACATGATCTAAGGAGATCCATCAAAGATGCCAAAAGACAGTACCGGACCAAGCTCGAGTCCCAGGCTAGCCACACAGACCCCCGCCGTCTATGGCAAGGTCTGCAAGACATAACGGGCTACAAGATGAAGGCATGTAAAATGCTCCAACGCACCCCTCCCTGATGAACTCAACGCATTCTATGCACGCTTTGAACAAGAGGTCAGCGAGAGCAAGCCCTCCACCCCAGAAGCCTCGGATGAACTTGTATCTGAGATCACCACTGCAGACGTCAGAGCAGCATTCTCAAAGGTCAACCCTCGGAAAGGCACTGGCCCGGATGGGGTACCCGGATGGGTCTTGCACGGAGCAGCTCGCAGACATCTTCAACCTCTCTTTACAACAATCTGAGGTCCCTATCTGCTTCAAGAAGGCAACCATCATCCCTGTACCGTAAAAAATCCAAGCAGCGTGCCTTAATGACTATCGTCCAGTGGCTCTGACATCCATCATCATGAAGTGCTTCGAAAGGTTAGTCACGGCTCGAATCACTCCCGGATTGCCTTGATCCGCTACAGTTCGCCTACCGCTGCAAAGGTCCACAGCAGACGCCATCTCCATGGCTCTGCACTCTACCCTGGAACACCTAGATAACAAAGACACCTATGTCAGACTCCTATTTATCGACAACCGCTCAACCTTCAACATCATCATTCCTACGAAACTCATCTCCAAACTCCGTGGCCTTGGCCTCAGCTCCTCCCTCTGCGACTGGATCCTGAACTTAGCCCACAGGCCACAATCAGTAAGGATAGGCAACAACACCTCCTCCTCAATCATCCTCAACACCGGTGCCCCACAAGGCTGTGTCTTCAGCCCCCTACTATATTCCTTGTACACCTATGTCTGTGTGGCCAAATTCCCCTCCAACTTGATTTTCAAATTTGCTGATGACACCCCCGTAGTGGGTCGGATTTCAAACAATGACGAGAGAAAGTACAGGAATGAGATAGAGAATCTGGTGAACTGATGCAACGACAATAATCTCTCCCACAATGTTAACAAAACGAAGGGGATTGTCATCGACTTCAGGAAGTGTAGTGGAGAACATGCCCCTGTCTACATCAATGGGAACGAAGGAGAAAGGGTCGTGAGCTTCAAGTTTTTAGGTGTCCAGATCACCAACAAACTGTCCTGGTCCCCCCATGCCGACACTATAGTTAAGAAAGCCCACCAACGACTCTACATTCTCAGAAGACTGAGGAAATTTGGCATGTCAGCTGCAACTCTCACCAACTTCTACAGATGCACCATAGAAAGCATTCTTTCTGGTTTTATCACAGCTTGGTATGGAGCCTGCTCTGCCCAAAACTGCAGGAAAGTACAAAAGGTTATGAATGTAGCCCAATGCATCACGCAAACCAGCCTCCCATCCATCGACACTATCTATAATTCCCGCTGCCTCGGAAAGGCAGCCAACATAATTAAGGATCCCACGCACCCCGGACATACTCTCTTCCACCTTCTTCCGTCAGGGAAAAGATACAAAGGTTTGAGGTCACGTACCAACCGACTCAAGAACAGCTTCTTCCCTACTGCCATCAGACTTTTGAATGGACCTACCTCGTATTAGGTTGATCTTTTCTCTACACCTTGCTGTAACTGTAACATTATATTCTGCAGTCTCTCCTTCCTTCCCTATGTATGGTATGCATTGTTTGTACAGCATGCAAGAAACAATACTTTTCACTGTATAACAATACATGTGACAATAATAAATCAAACCAAATCAAAAAATCAGCCACTGTCTATGTCATGGGAACTACTTGAGAGGGTGCTGCAGCTGTCAGTAACTTTGTCGACTCATCCCTAATCGCTGGTTTCACATCATTTCATATCAACACAGCAAAAAATGGTGTTCCACACGTCTCCCTTTTCAAATGAAGATTTTCTGAGCACTTCACTATTGACACCAGATCCCCTTTCATGACTGCAAAAACAACATAACTTTAATAAGTTAGCAACCTGACTCGAAGTCAAAGCATGCCTTTAGCTGATAGCGATCCATTTTGCTGAGGCACATCTAAACACGGGTACCATCAGGATCCATTATTTGTTGTTCACCCAAGTGTGGAAAAATAGCTTAAACGTGGACAGAAACTCATATCATGGGCAAGAGAAGGATTAAAGAGAAAATCTCAGAACCTGTAAGCAGAAGCATGTCCACTCCTTCACCAATCCTATTTTCAGGGTTGAGTTATTGGATTTGCAACGCAGGAGCACTCATTTCATTTAGTTGCAACATCAAAGAACCTGAGCACTCTCCGTAACACTGGACTGGTTTATCAGGTTTATTCAACGATGATTTTCTTTGATATGTGCCCATCATTCCTGTTAATCACCGCCAGAGGTGAACTTCTTAATCAAAGTCACTGCCTGGAGAGAGAGTAGATCTCTCTTTTGCTTTGAAGTCCGGGGTCCTTGACTACAATTTTAGTAACGAGCCAGGACTTGTCAAAGGCCTAAGACAGGTCTGTTTTGTAACACTTTCTCTTTGTGGGGCTCGGAGGTGTCATGATAGGCAAACATGCAACCAATGAACACTCAGAATAGGACACAACTTGGGCAGCAGTGGTTAGCATTGCTGCCTCATGGCGCCGAGGTCCCAGGTTCAATCCCGGCTCTGGGTCACTGTCCGTGTGGAGTTTGCACATTCTCCCCGTGTTTGCATGGGTTTCGCCCCCACAACCCAAATATGTGCAGGGTAGGTGGATTGGCCTATGCAAAAAAATGAATTGGGTACTCTAAATTTATTTTTAAAAAGAATAGGACACAACCAATGGGCAGTCAGGACACTCAGAGGTGGCATCACCACAAGGGGGCATGACATAAACACTATAAAAGGGATGAGGCACTCACACCCTGCCTCTTTCCACAGACAGACATCTAGCGAGTTAGACAGGGTTGATCAGCAGCATCACACCCCAGCATGTGGCTTAGAGCAAGCTGGTACAGTTAGACTGAGTTACTACAGTTAGATTAGCAGAGAGTCAAACTCATCTGAGAACTGTGTTAATAGTTCAATAAACACATTGAACTCATTTCAGAGTCTGGAGCATTCTTTAGTTAAGACTGCATCAAGTAGCAGCCTGTGTTATCCGAAGCAGAGGAACACAACAGGAGGAGCATGGATTCTCCCGCACGCTCCATCAGAAATGTTTAGAGCGCCTCTACTCTGAACTTCATCCTGCGCCAGCAGCTTCCCTCCTACGATCCCATTCATCAGCTCTACCCCAGCACCTGTCATGCACGGGCTCTCTAAGTTCATGGGGGCCAGCAACAGCTTCCCACCAACTGCAGGTGGGAAGTTGACTGGTGGTATGTTAGTGAGGGCGAGGAATTCAAATGGTTCAGGGCCTATTTCTGCAGTCCGATAAACCACACGGCTGAACAGCCCAGAACCTGCCCAGTGTTAAAATCAAAATCCCAAGGTGGGATTCTCCATCGGCTCACACCGAAATCGGGAAAGGCAATTGGGCGGTGAATCGGGAGGCCAAAATCGTCAGCTGCGTCAGGTACCCGCCAGAATGCCATGCTCCGGTGCCTTGACAGCGGCATTCTACTCCATACATCCGCATATCATTAGCGGGCCTGACCCGGTATTCTCCATAGGACCATAAGACATAGGAGCAGAATTAGGCCACTCAGCTCATCGAGTCTGCTCCGCCATTCAATCATGCCTTCTCCCCATAACCCCGATCCCCTTGTTAATCAAGAATCTATCTACATCTGTCTTAATGACACTCAGTGATTTGGCCTCCACAGCCTTCTGCGGCAAACAGTTCCACAGATTCATCACCCTCTGGCTGAAGAAATTCCTCCTCATCTCTGTTTTAAAGGATTTTCCCTTTAGTCTGAGATCGTGTCCTCTGGTTCTAGTTTCTCCTACAAGTGGAAACATCCTCTCCATGTCCATTCTATCCAGGTCTCGCAGTATCCTGTAAGTTTCAACAAGATCCCCCCTCATCCTTCTATATTCCAATGAGTACAGACCCAGAGTCCTAAACCCTTCCTCATACGACAAGTTCTTCATTCCAGGGATCATTCTTGTGAACCTCCTCTGGACCCTTTCCCAGGACAGCACATCCTTCCTTAGATACGGGGCCCAAAACTGCTCACAATACTCCACATGGGGTCTGACAGGAGCCTTATACAGCCTCAGAAGTACCTCCCTGGTCTTGTATTCTAGCCCTCTTGGCATGAATGCTAACATTGCATTTGCCTTCTTAACTGCTGACTGAACCTGCACATTAACCTTAAGAGAATTGTGAGCAAGGACTCTCAAGTCCCTCTGTGCTTCTGAATTCCTAAGCATTTCCCCATTTAGAAAATAGTCTATGCCTAAGTTCCTCCTTCCAAAATGCATAACCTTACACTTTTCCACATTGTATTTCATTTGCCACTTCATTGCCCACTCTCCTAGCTTGTCCAAATCCTTCTGCAACCCCTTGCTTCCTCAATACTACCTGTGCCTCTACAGATCTTTGTATCATCTGCAAACTTAGCAACAGTGCCTTTAGTTCCTTCTTCCAGATCATTAATGTATATTGTGAAAAGTTACAAAAGGTCCCAGCACAGACCCCTGAGGCACACCACTAGTCACCGGCTGCCATCCTGAAAAAGACCCCTTTATCCACACTCTCTGCCTTCTGCCAGTCAGCCAATCCTCAATTCATGCCAGGATCTTACCCTTAACACCATGACCTTTTAACTTATTTAACAGTCTCCTATGAGGCACCTTGTCAAAGGCCTTCTGGGAATCTAAATAAATCACATCCACTGGTTCTCCTTTGTCACCTTCTCAAAGAACAGATTTGCCTCCCTTTGACAAAGCCGTGCTGACTCAGTCCTATTTTACCATGCACTTCCAAGAGCTTTGTGATCTTATCTTTAATAACAGACTCTAAAATCTTACCAATGACCGAAGTCAGGCTAACCGGCCTATAATTTCACGTCTTCTGCCTCCCTCCCTTCTTAAACAATAGTGTTACATTAGCCACTTTCCAGTCCTCTGGGACCCTTACTGAAAAATGAAAGTGAAAATCGCTTATTGTCACGAGTAGGCTTCAATGAAGTTACTGTGAAAAGCCCCTAGTCCGCCTGTTCAGGGAGGCTGTTACGGGAATTGAACCGTGCTGCTGGCCTGCCTTGGTCTGCTTTCAAAGCCAGCGATTTAGCTTAGTGTGCTAAACAGCCCCCAGTGGTTCCTGAAAGATCATCACCAATGCCTCCACAATTTCCTCAGCTATCTCTTTTAGGACCCTGGGGTGTAGTCCACCCGGTCCAGGTGACTTATCCACCTTCAGACCTTTCAGTTTCCCCAGAACCTTCTCCAGTAATGGTCACTGCACTCACCTCTTCCCCCTGGTTTTCCTGGAGCTCTGGCATCCCACTGGGGTATTCCACCGTGAAGACTGATGCAAAGTAACTACTCAATTCTTCTGTCATTTCTTTGTTTCCTATTATTACTTTTCCAGCCACATTTTCCAGTGGTCCAACATCTATTTTTGTCTCTCTCTTACCTTTTATATATTGAAAAAAACTCTTCCTATCTATTTATATTACTCGCTAGCTTGCATTCATACATCATCTTCTCCCCCCCTTATTGCTTTTTTAGTTATCCTCTGCTCGCTTTTAAAGGCTTCCCAATCCCCTGGCTTCCCACTAATCCTCACCACTTTGTATGCTTTTTCTTTAGCTTTAATGCTGTCCTTGACATCCCTCGTCAGCCACGGATGCCTTGTCCTCCCCTTAGCATGTTTCCTCCTCCTTGGGATGATTTTCCGTTGTGCCTCCCAATGCTCCGCCTCCGTCGGGAGGAATTACTGACGGCGAGTTTCACTTGTGGTTTCAAAAATGGGGAAACAGGCACCGTGGCTGCTGAGGGAGTGAGAGAGGGCATACGAAAATGTCCAATATTGCTTCAGTGTGCTGACAGTTGTGGCACTGGCTGGGGGGGGGGGGGGTTTCTGCCTGGGCTGGGGGGAGTAGCGGGGGGTTCCCAGGATGTGGGGTCTGGGTGGAGCACTATTGCCGCAGCTGGCAAGGCAGCCATACGGCTGCACATGCTGCTGACACCCACTGTGAACTTAGTTCCACAAGTTGTATTGGTGCCCCCCCCCCCCAGGCCACCCCCATGTATCCTCTGGCCCCGGTTGACCCATCAACGGGATGGCCGCGCTCCAGTGCAACCAGTGCCATCTTGTTGGCTGGGATGAGTGTGTGTGGGGGGTGGAGTGCTAATACATGGCTTCAGCTTGTCAGCCTCTTGAGTGTCAATCCCGACTCTGGCAGATCCAACACCATTTCTCATTGGAATCATTAATGTTCTACCTGCACTGGTGCTAGCCTATTAATGGTTGATTAATTGCTCCGAGAGCAGCGCCTATTTTGCTGTTGTAGAAGTCCACTGATTCTGTCAGCACTTAGTCTCTGAAACATTCCTGATCCTTTTCATGAGTAAACTGACCCGCAGACAGAGCCTTGCAGTGAAATATTTATTTTACTATGATTGAAGTTATGAAGCCAAAGTGTCTCTTGAGATACAAAGTGACCTGAGGTCCTTGAACTAAATAGAAACTCAGCTCTGACTGCCCACTCCTGATCACTAACTGCAGGCACCTGGTAGAAAGGTGTAGATGGGATGTCAAGTGAAGACATGTTTGGGATCACTAGTCAAAGCCCAAAAGTGAAAGCTAGTTCCTTCAGCAAGCTAGGGCAGGGTTGCTGATACGTACGTCTATGGTGCCTTCGGAAAGCTGAGGGGGTGGAGGTTGCGGGGGGAGGAGAAGAGAGAGTAGGGAGAAGATTTGGAAGGGGAATATTCAATGTTAGTCAACGAATAAAAATAAATCAATCTGGGACAACATGTACTCTCTCTCGCTTACTAATTAGCATGGACTTCAGACAAAGTCTAGGAGCAAAAGATCCAAACAGGCAGCCCAAGGGCTTCTTCAGGAATGTATAAAATAGCACGGCAATACTTTCATGTATTTTTTAAGCACGCAAAAGAAAAAAAAATATTCCTTTCACCACTTCAGTAAGTTAAAGATTGTGATCTTTTATGGCAATTCCTCATCAAACGAATCCTGGTTCCCTGAGGACTCTGACTTTCCTCACATCAAACTTCACAGCCGATAAAGCTGCTGCCAGTTCCAAACATTCGTGGATTTAAAACCATGCATGAGTATCACAATGTTCCTAGCAAGAGGTCTCTATTATTGGTAATATATCTGCAGCTTAGATTTTCCAATACTGTCTTGTTTAAAAAAAAAAGATTTGCATAACAATTTAAATGTATTAAGGGCTGAATTGTACCCATTATTTGTCAAGCGTTTGCAGGCTTCGACTGAAAACCAGTGTGTATCTCTCCAGATGTACTGCCGGGTTTTCAGACCAGATCTTGAGCCACTCCAACACAAACAAAAATTAGGGGGCGTGGTTTACACCGTCGGTCTGGCAGGGGCGGGGCCTGATAGAACCGGCTAGGCCGGCCCCACAGAGATCAGGGTGCCATCTTTAAAGGGAGCCTCGATGAGATTTGCCATTAAACTCCACTCCCACCCCAGCCCCGCCTCCAAGCCCACCTTCCCCCCCCCCCCCCGACCTCCTCCACATCCACTGCAGCAGTATCATTGCGGTTATCCCTCTCAATGCCTGCTCCTCCCCCATCACTACAAGGAACCATCACTGCAAGGTCCATCCCTTCAATGGCCACACCCCTGTCATTACCTAGTCCCCCTCCTTTAAAGGCCTCAGTGCTCTCCCCCACCGACCCACCTAACAGGACCCCCTCCCCAGCCTAAATGGGCTATCCCCGGCACAGGTTGGCACAGGCTGGTGCCAGGGGGCAGTGCCCAAGCATGTCTCTCTTATCCTCGTGGGCTATAGTGACATTGGCACCCCTTGTGGGAACCCCTCAACTGTTTCCCGTCTTCGTAAAGCTGTTGTGAACCGCATCGACATGATGTCACGCCAGCAAGGTTTGAATATTCAGTGAGGCGGGGGGGGGGGATCTTGTGGCGTGTGGGCCCTTTAATAACATGTAAATTCATTCAAATATATTTAAATACGGTTCCAACATTTTGTGGGCGGGATCCTCGCTCCGTTACCGACAAGGAGCAGGTAAAATCTGGAAATGCAGTCTCACCAGCGGGAATCTCATTTCCTGACTCTGACGAGATTTTGCGCCTGTGTCGCTGTTCTCACTGATGGCAAAAAGTGGGGGCAAAAATCACCCCCTAAGTTTTATAAAAAGGAAATGATAAAAAGTACACAATTATTTGGAGCGATTAGTGTGGCATGGACACATTGGGAACACTTTTCTTACGTAACTATGCTCTGTAGATGTTTTAGATGCAAAGATGAATTTGTTTTAGAAAAGGTTAATTCTTTGCCTACATCAGATATACTTCATTTACTAGGTAAGTCAAAGTGTGAAGGGCTTTGAGGCCTCAGATCAATGCAGGGTTTATTAGTCCTGTACGAAATGACACAGATTACGACTAAAAATAGCAGCCCTCGGCCTGATCTATTTTCATCATCCAATGCCTTACTCAAGAGAGGTCCAAGGTCTCCTGTTTTCTCTTTGTTCTCCCAAGTGAAATACATGGTCATTATATAGAAGGATTCAGTGTTTGTCGAAGTGATTCCAGAGGCTGCAGCTGCAAGGTGACAGTAATTGACATCTCCACATCAAGATAAAAGCTATTCTTCACACGTTATAGTGCTCAGCTTTCTGAAAACTTCCTTCATGGCATGTGGGTGTCGCTGGCTAGGCCAGCATTAGTTACCCACCCCACAATTGCCCTTAGAAGGCGGTGTGCACAAATCACAAAAACCTAGCATGTACGCTCAGCAAGTAATAGGAAGGGAAAGTAATAGGGCAGCACGGTAGCATTGTGGATAGCAAAATCGCTTCACAGCTCCAGGGTCGCAGGTTCGATTCCGGCTTGGGTCACTGTCTGTGCGGAGTCTGCACATCCTCCCCGTGTGTGCGTGGGTTTCCTCCGGGTGCTCCGGTTTCCTCCCACAGTCCAAAGATGTGCAGGTTAGGTGGATTGGCCATGATAAATTGCCCTCAGTGTCCAAAATTGGCCTTAGTGTTGGGTGGGATTACTGGGTTATGGCGGTGTTGACCTTGGGTAGGATGTTCTTTCCAAGAGCCGGTGCAGACTCAATGGGCCGAATGGCCTCCTTCTGCACTGTAAATTCTATGTAAAAATGGAATGTTGACTTTTACTTCAAAGGAAATGGAGTATAAAAATAGGGAAGTCCTGCTGAAACTATACAAGGCACCAGTTAGGCCATACCTGGGATACTGTGAACATTTTTGGTTCCCTTATCCCAGGGGCATTGGAGGCAGTCCAGAGAAGGTTCACTTGGTTGATCCGGGTATGAAGGAATTTTTTAATCAGGAGAGGTTGAGTAGATTGAGCCTGTAATCACTGAAGTTTAGAAAAATGAGAGGTTACCTTATTCAGACATACGGGATTCTCAGGAGGCTTGACAGGGTAGATGCTGATAGGTTGTTTCCCTTGTGGAAGAGTCGAGGACCAGAGGGCATAATCCCAGAAGAAGGCGTCACCCATTTAAGTCAAAGATGAGGAGGAATTCCTTCTTATAATAATAATCTTTATTATTGTCACAAGTCGGCTTACATTAACACTGCAATGAAGTCACTGTGAAAATCCCCTAGTCACCACACTACGGCGCCTGTTCGGGGACACTGAGGGAGAATTCAGAACATCCAATTCACCTAGCAAGCACGTCTTTCGGGACTTGTGGGAGGCAACCGGAGCACCCGGAGGAAACTCACGCAGACACGGGGAGAACATGCAGACTCTGCACCAACAGTGACCCAAGCTGGGAATCGAATCTGGGACCCAGGGGATAGGGAATCTGAGCAATTCTTTACCGCAGAGGGCTGTGGATGCTGGGTCGTTAACTATGCTCAAGGCGGAGGTAGACAGAGTTTTAATCAGTAAGGGAATTAAGGATTATGGAGATGAGGCAGGAAAGTCGAGTTGAGGATTATCATATCAGGTCAGCCATGGTCTCATTGAATGGCAGAGCAGACGTGATGGGCCGAATGGCCTACTTCTACTCCTACATCTTACAGTCAACTCCTCAAAGTGCTGCCATGCATCTGGTGCAGGTACATCCAGAGTGCTGTTAGGAAGGGGATTCCAGGATGTTGACCCAGCGACCGTGAAGACAGAATGGCGTGTGGCTTGGAGGGGAACTTGCATATGGTGGTGTTCCCATGCATCGGCAGCCCTTGTCCTTCTTGGTACCTTGTCCTTCTTGGTGACAGCATTTGCAGGTTTAGAAAATGCTCTTGAAGGCGAATTGATGCATTGTAACTTGTACATAGTACATGGGGCTGCCATTGTGCCTCGGTGGTAAAGGGGCTGAATGTTTAAGTTGATGGATGGAACGCTGATCAAGCAGACTGCGTGGTCCTGAATGGTGTTGAGTTCCATGATGTTGTTGGAGCTGCACTCATCTAGATTAGGTGTGGAATATTCCTTCACCCTCCTGACTTAATGTGCCTTACAGATGCTGGACAGGCTTCGGGGAATCAGGAAGTGAATTACTCACCTCAGAACTGCTGCCTTTGATCTGCTCTTGCAGCTACAGCATTTATAAGTTACAGCAGCATGTTTTATATGTCCATGGTACCAAAAGCCTTTGAACTGCTTTGTGGCCTTACGTAGAGAGCGAATCATTTGTCTTAATCTCTGGTGGTTATAGATAGGCATGATCAGTCACTCTACAGGTCAGGTATCATTTGTGACACACTGTCACAGCCTGATTGCCGAGCTATATATTATGTGCTAATGAGCAGAAGCGCTATGTCTATCTCTTCATCAGTTATTTTGCACGTGCCTGTGGATATTGACACAGGTAACTACAAACGAGACGCACAGTACCAAAGCAAGGTTACTGAAGCTTGTTCAGACAAAGGTTGCTTCCCCTAATGGGGTTCTGCCTCGCAGGCAGTAGGAAATGATGCATGGGAGCTGGTGGTGCTGGAAAAATAGCAAAATAAAACAAATAACACACACACACACACACACACAAATTTCTTCCAAGCCATAGAGTGAAATGAATGGTCGGGCATTTCTCAAAGTGCTACCACATCATAAAAACAACTGCGTCTCAAAGGTTTACAACCATATTCTCAGAATACACCACATCAGGTGAGTGCTCGAGTAATGCAAATATAGATCACTTGGAGGGGGGGAGAAACACCACCTTGTGAGACGGAAATGCAAATGACTGAGGCTGTGGACAATGTTAAACAGATACCATGGTCACATGACACAACGCCGCTTGCAGTCAGCCATATTTATTGACGCAGCTTTTGGGAGCAGTCCCTCAGTCTGTTTAGGAGACAAGGAGACTCAGAGGGAACGGTTCCAGCCCACAAAGGGAGGACCCTGCCTGAAATTGAAAGCAAAAACCAGTCATGCTGACCACACCGGGAGTGCGGAGGTGCCTGGAGGGTTGAGGGCCAAGGCTGGGCATTTTCCCCTGGCACACTGGCAGTGTCCCCTGTCAGTGCCGGGTCAATGCCGAGTGGGCACTGATGTGGGAAATGCCAAGTGGGCACTGCCAGGGGACCATTCTCTGTGCAAATGGTCGGAGTGCCAGAAAATCTGGCCTGAAAAGTCGACTGTGTTTCTGGAGAGACACACGCCAGTTTTCAAACAGAACCTGACACTCTGGCAAATATTGGGAAAATTCCGCCCCACTACTATCTGATTAGTTTTGCGATAAAACTACAATAATTAAGCGACTGTCTAATAACCAGCACTGTGATTAATAACAACCATGGGATGACACAAGTGTTCAGCTTGTACACACAATCTCTTGCGAGGATACATACATACACTAGGGTATTCTGGGTACAGTATTATTTTTAGAAAGGCACCCTGAGGAATCATTACACTGAAAACATTTTGCACGTCACTGGTCAAAACTGGAAATTTTCACGTTTTACTTACACACATAATTATAATAATCTTTATTGTCACAAGTAGGCTTACATTAACACTGCAATGATGTTACTGTGAAAATCCTCTCGTCACCCCACTCAGACGTCTGTTCGGGTACACTGAGGGAGAATTCAAAATGTCTAATTCACCGAACAAGCACGTCTTTCGGAACATGTGGGAGGAAACCGGAGCACCCGGAGGAAACCCACGCAGGCACAGGGAGAATGTACAGACTCCGCACAGTGACCCAAGCCGGGAATCGAACCTGGGATCCTGGTGCTGTGAAGCAACAGTGCTAACCACTGTGCTACCGTGCCGCTCTTCCATTTCTCATCAGAGATACTTTTACATGCTATTTTCTTTGAATGGGACAGGACCAAATCAATCTGGTTTAGTTAGCTACAGGGTAAAAAGTCAAATTTCCCCAAGGTCTATAAAACTGCACCACTGAGGCAGAAAATCACATTGATGAGAACTAAAGGGAATGATCAGAAAAGTGACTACATCCTGATGATTGAAATTAATTCAATATCCCAAAATACAGGGTGTTCAGCAGTGTATCTCAGGGACAGCTGAGAGGTACATAAGGTCGAGGGACAGGATAAACTGCAGATAGAAATAATCTGGATTAAAATCCCAAATGTAGAAAGATCTAGGTTTGCCGGAGAAGGTGGTGGAAGCAGGGACGATAGGTTAGTTTACATAGTAGACCATAGAGTCAGCTCAGCTGTCAAACACAATTTGCTGCAGTGCACCTCCTCTATGATAGATACTTCTACCACTGTGTGGGCTGGTGGGAGAGGGAGTGAATGTTTAAATTGACGGAAGAGATACGGACAACACAAAGGTTGGTGGAATTGCGGAGAGCGATGAGGACTGTCAAAGGATACAGCAGGATTTAGATCATTTGGAGACTTGGGCGGAGAGATGGCAGATGGAGTTTCATCCGGACAAATGTGAGGTAATGCATTTTGGAAGGTCTAGTGCAGGTAAGGAATATACAGAGAATGATAGAACCCTCAAGAGTATTGAAAGTCAGAGAGATCTAGGTGAACAGGTCCACAGGTCAATGACAGTGGAGAAGGTCGTCAAGAAGACATACGGCATGCTTGCCTTCATTGGCCAGGTCATTGAGTATAAAAATTGGCAAGACATGTTGCGGCTTTATAGAACCTTAGTTAGGCCACACTTGGAGTATAGTGTTCAATTCTGGTCGCCACACTACCAGAAGGATGTGGAAGCTTTAGAGAGGGTACAGAAGAGATTTACAAGGATGTTGCCTGGTATGGAGGGCATTAGCTATGAGGAGCGGTTGAATAAACTCGGTTTGTTCTCACTGGAACGACGGATGTTGAGGGGCAACCTGATAGATGTCTACAAAATTATGAGGGGCATAGACAAAATGGATAGTCAGAGACTTTTTCCCAGGATAGAGGGGTCAATTACTAGGGGGCATAGGTTTAAGGTGTGAGGGGCAAGGTTTAGAGGAGATGTACGAGGTAAGTTCTTTTTACACAGAGGGTAGTGGGTGCCTGGAACTCGCTGCCGAAGAAGGTGGTGGAAGCAGGGACGATAGTGACGTTTAAGGGGCAGCTTGACAAATACCTGAATAGGATAGAAATAGTGGGATATGAACCCCAGAAGTGTAGAAGATTTTAGTTCAGACGGACAGCATGGTAGGTACGGGTTTGGAGGGCAGAAAGCAGTTGAGGCCAAATATTGTATGTTTTCAAGGAATTAGATATCGCTCTTGGGGTAAAAGGGATCAAAGGATACGATGGGAAAGTGGAAACAGGTTATTGAGTTGGATGATCAGCCATGATCAGAAATCAATGACAGAGCAGCCTCGAAGTACCAAATGGCCAACTCCTGCCCCAACTTCTATATTTCTATGCATCTTAATTTGGGGAGTATGTTTGTCTGTAACGTCGAGCGGGATAACAGGGGCTGTTTAGCTCACAGGGCTAATCGCTGGCTTTGAAAGCAGACCAAGGCAAGCCAGCAGCACGGTTCGATTCCCGTAACAGCCTCCCCGAACAGGCGCCGGAATGTGGCAACTAGGGGCTTTTCACAGTAACTTCATTTGAAGCCTACTCGTGACAATAAGCGATTTTCATTTCATTTCATTTCATTTCATAAGTTAAATAGGACAGAATTCTTGCAGGCTTTCTCAAAGTAGAATTTCAGATCTGCAGATAACTTAGAGAATCAACATGAACAAAATATGTAATTGGACGGAACAAAGCAGCTGAAGTTTAAATGTAGACAATAAAAAATGGGCGATGTACATACTTGATAAATGGTTTGATGATTTTGATATAGCCTGCTCGAATGTCAAATGTCATGTTGGCAAGGTGGCAAGATCTTGAATCTCAACCCTTGAACTTTACCACCCCCAGCCTTCCTCAGGACCATTAGATGGAAGGTGATGGCAGGCCAAGTTGTCGGTGCTAGTGTCTCCTGATTGAGGGAGTAAATTGATAAATTATCAAAAGCAAGAGTGGTCTTCTCCTTTAAGCAGAGATCCTCGGGTATTGCAATGACATCCTTGCCACATTCTGTAGCACAAGGGACACCGTTCAACTGGCAAGTGGCGGCCTGGCCTCAGTAAGTTTTATTTCCACAGCAACCTTCATGCAGGGTTACATATGTAAATTGCTTTGAAGTCAATTCTCGCTCTCCAACACACCTTTGAGTCTTTCAGGCAATAATGCAAAACAGAATTCAGCTATTTGGCCCATTGAGCCAGGTGCCAGCTCTTTCAAAGAGCAATCCCGTTGGCACCACTCCCTGACTTTCCCCACTTATCCCCTTCCCTTTTGGAAACCACTTTAAAAAGAATAAGTTTAGAGCACCCAATTAATTATTTGCAATTAAGGGGCAATTTAGCGTGATCAATCCACCTACCCTGCACATCTTTGGGTTGTGGGGGCAAAACCCACACAGACACGGGGAGAATGTGCAAACTCCACACGGACAGTGACCCAGAGCCAGGATCGAACCTGGAACCTCGGCGCCGTGAGGCAGCAGAGCTAACCACTTTGCCACCGTGCCGCCCTTGGAAACCACTTTGACAGCCTTGTCTCAGTTGTGCATTCAAGATCCAATACTTAGAGCAACACATAAGCATTGAGCCAAGTTCATAGCAATTCCAAGTTCCAAAAGGAAGGGATAAATGTGCATATTCTATTATCGTGTCAGACATTATACTCCAAGAAAACTTCACTTTTTTTTTTGCTGAACACAAGATATTGTCCAATCAAAGTTATGGTTCCAAATGTGCAAATGCTGCAATCGAATGTTGACTTTTCACTTTGCTGCTGATGACAGCAGAATGAGAAATTTGGAACTGTACGTACTCAGCATAAAATTTACATTTTTCTCTTTTGATTACACTGCCTGAGAATATTACAGGATCCGACAGATACTACACTGCCTCAATCACTACACAGATAACACGGAATCAGGAACTGTTCACTATGCCGAGAGTCAAACGGGAGGATTGACTGGCTAACATGTCGGAGCGCCTGGCATTGTCACACTGAGCTGATTGTGGTTTTGATTGGTTAATACCTCAATATAATATGAACAAAGAACAATATAGCATAGGAACAGGCCCTTCGGCCCGCCAAGTCTGTACCGGTCATGATCCCAACCTTTGCCAAAACCCTCAGCACTTCCTTGTGCCGTATCCCTGGATACCCACCCTATCCATGCCTTTGTCAAGATGCCTTTTGAACGCCATTAATGTATCTGCTCCCCTGGCAACGCATTCCAGGTACTCACCATCCTCTGCATAAAAAACCTACCTCGCAAATCTCCTCCAAACTTTGCACCACGGACCTTAAACCTATGCTCCCTAGTGACTGACCCATCCACTCTATCCATGCCCCTCATAATCCTGTAGACCACTATCAGGTCACCCCTCAACCTCCATCTGTCCAATGAAAACAGTGTAAAAACAGTACTCAGCCTCTCCACATAGCTAACACCCTCCAGACCAGGCAACATCCTGGTAAACCTCCTCTTGCCCCTCTTCAAAGCCTCCACATCCATCTGGTAGTGTGGTGACCAGAATTATGCACAATATGTGCGGCCTTACCAAGGTTCTATCCAACTGCAGCATGACTTGCCAGTTTTTAAACTCAATGCCCTGTCCAATGAAGGCAAACATTCCGTATGCTTTCTTGACTACCTTGTTCACTTGTGTTGCCACCTTCAACGATCTCTCTGAATTTCTATATTCCGAAGTGCTTTATCATTTACAGCATATTTCCCCTCTATGTTAGACCTACCAAAATGGATTACCTCACATTTGTCCGGATTAAACTCCATTTGCCATTTCTCTGCCCAAGTCTCCGACCTATCTATGTCCTGCTGTATCTTCTGACAACCCTCAACACTGTCTGCCACTCCACCAACCTTCGTGCCATCCGCAACTTACTAATCAGACTGGCTACATTTTCCTCCAAATCGTTTATGTACACCACAAACAACAGAGGCCCCAGCACCGATCCCTGTGGAACACCACTAGTCACAACCTTCCATTCAGAAAAACACCCTTCTACTGCTACCCTTTGACTTCTGTGGCCGAGCCAGTTCTGTATCCAATAATAGGAGTGTTTGCAAAGATATTCTGAGGAGGACAGGCTGTATAATGTTTGGTACCAATGCAGCATTTCAAACGGGCAGTACCATGAACATCATAAACTCCTTCTCACTCGCCATATCCAGCTGCATATTGGAAAACTCACAGTCACTAGAAATAATCAGGACATGAAAATTTAATTCCATGTCTGTCACTTGAAACTGGTGAAATTTGCACAGAAATAGAGACACGTTGTACTGGGGAGGGGAAATTATCAAAGTGAGATTATTAAATCACTTTCCCATTGGTTCACAATAGTCAGATTACAGTAATAAGTAGTATGGGATCAACTATACACACACACCTTTGTATAATGCTTCTTGATCTACACGTCTGCTGCCTGTTCCACTTTAACTATGTATAAACATCAAACATCAGTGAATCAGAATCACAGAAAAATAAATCACAGAAAGAAAATACAGTTCAGCGAAGACCCTTCAGTCCATTGGATCTGCACCAACACTTGCAAAACACCGGCCTACCTACCAAATTCCCTTTGCCAGCACTTGGCACATAGCCTTGAATGTTAAGATACATCACAGTGGTTAGTACTGCTGCCTCACGGCGCCAAGGTGCCAGGTTCAATCCTGGCTCTGTGCCACTCTCCGTGTGGAGTTTGCACATTCTCCCCGTGTTTGTGTAAGTTTTGCCCCCACAATCCAAAAGATGTGCAGGGTCGGTGGATTGAACACACTAAATTGCCCCTTAATTGGAAAAAATGAATTGGGTACTCCAAATTTATAAAACGAAAGATACGTCAGTGCTCATCCAGGTACTTTTTAAAGGATGTGAGGCAACTCGCCTCTACCACCCTCCCAGGCAGTGCATTCCAGACCGTCTTTACCCTCTGGGTGAAAAGATATTCCTCAAATTCTCCCGAAACGTCCTGCCCCTCACCTTGAAACTGTGTCCCCTCTTGACTGACTCTTCAACTAAGGGGAACAGTTGCTTCCGATCCACCCTGTCCGTGCACCTCATAATCTTGTACACCTCAACCAGGTCTCCCCTCAGTCTTATCTGCTCCAGCGCCTATCCAATTTCTCTTCATAACTTAAATATTCCATCCCAGGCAACATCCTCATGAATCACCTCTGCACCCCCTCCAGTGCAATCGCATCCTTCCTATAATGTGTCAACCTGAACTGCACACAGTACTCCATCTCTGGCCTCACCAAGGTTCTATACAACTCCAACATGATCTCCTGCCTTTTGTAATCTATGCCTCAATTGATAAAGGCAAGTGTCCCATATGCCCTTGTTCACCACCATATTAACCAGCCCTCCCAACTTCAGAGATCTATGGGCAAACACCACAAGGTCCCTTTGTTCCTCGGAACTTCCCAGTGTCATGCCATACATTGAATACTAACTTGTCAAATTACTCCTTCCAAAGAGTAAAATCTCACACGTTTCAGGGTTAAATTCCATGTGCCACATTTCTGCCCGATCTTCCTGTAATACAAGACACTCAACCTCACTGTTAACCACCCGGCCAATCTTTGCGTCATCTGCAAACTTACTGATCCTACCCTGACATAGTCATCTATGTTTTTTATATAAATGATGAATAATAGTGAACCCAGCACAGATTTCTGTGGTACACCAGTAGATACTGGCTTCCAGTCACTAAAGCAGCCATTTATCATCACCCTCTGTCTCCTATAACTAAGCCAATTATGAATACACCGTATCAAGTTACACTGCATCCATGTGGCATTTGCCTTCTTTATATGTCACCCATGTGGGACTTTGTCAAAGGCTTTGCTGAAATCCATATAAATTACATCAACTGCACTACCCTCATCCACACATCTGGCCATCTCCTCAAAAAAGTCAATCAAATTTTTCAGGCATTTCCTCCCTCTGACAAAGCCATGCTGACTATTCCTGATCAAGCCTTGCCTCTCCAAGGAGAGTTGGATTCTCTCCTACAGGATTTTCTCCAATAATTTCCCTCCCACTGACGTGAGACTCACTGGTCTGTAGTTCCCTGGTTTATCTCTACAACCCTTCTTAAATAGTGGAACAAAATTAGCTGTTCTCCAGTCGTCGGACACATCGCCCATGGCCAGACATAAATTAAAAATTTGGGTCAGAGCCCCTGAAATCTCCTCACTCACACCCCTCAGCAGCCTGGGTCACATTTCATCTGGACCTGGATACTTGTCCACTTTTAAGCCTGCCAACACTTCCAAAAGCTTGTTGTTCCATACGTCAATTTTCTGAAGAACCTCACAGTCTCTCTCCCTGAATGCTGTATCTCCCTCCTCATTCTCTTGGGTGAAGTCAGATGTGTGATATTCATTCATCACCCTATCAATGTCTCCAGCACCACCCATAGATTGCCTCCTTGGTCCCAAATGGGCCCTACTCTTTCCCTGGTCATCCGCTTCCCATTGCACGCGCAGCACGGTAGCACAGTGGTTAGCACAGTTTCCTCACAGCTCCAGGGAGGTTGGAATCCCTTCTCTGTAAATGTTTTAATCAGTTCAGTGGTTTTACCAAGTACCTTGGCATCTGGTCAATCTCCCGAGCAGCTTTTAAACCAGGTTTACAACACAATGGATTTTACACTCCCTTCACCCAGAACGTCAGATCCCCAGATTGGCCATCTTTTAACGGCTATTTACGGAATGGGCAATAAATGCTAGCTTAGCCAGCATCACCCATATCACGTCAATTAATTTTTAAAATGCTCGGACCTTGGAAGTTACCCACCCACCCCCCCCAAGAAGCGCTAAGGGACCCCTCAGAAGTCCCATGCAGGAATGGCGGGAAAAGTTTGGACGTCTGATGAGCAATAAGCCTGTGTCTGGAACCTTCCAAAAAGCCCTCCAACTCTGAGTTAGAGTCAGCAATTTTGGATGGTTCCGACTCACTTACCTGAGCAATTACCAGGAAAGGTTAGAAGGATTAAAACCAGTTCTGATTCCTGGGTAACTATACTACTGGATACCACCCCCCGATCAAGTTACCCCATCCTGACCCCGATCCTCGGACTTGCCCCCAACCGCCAATTACCCGCCGTTCCCCCCCCCCCCACCGCCAATTACCCCCACCACCACCGACTTCCCCGACCCACTCTATCCCCTCATCCACCCACACACCACCCTGCCCTGTTACCCACCCACCTATCATCCTATCCCTTCTTGGCTTTAGGAACACTGGATTATGTCCCAGGAGGTTGACAGAATCATGGTCAGGGTGCTGAAATTTTCCAACGCTGGAGCAGGGGGGGTTGGGTTTAAGGAGTTTGAAGGAGTGAAACAAAAGTGATGTAAATAGGTAGAAGGCTGTGAATGGGAAACTAAGGAGGATTTATTAAATGATGAGTGACCAGAGCTGGCCAGTGAAAGGAGAAGGAGTTTAGTCAATGAAAAATCTGTGGCAGCCAGTTTTTCCACAGCGATTCAAATTTCCAATGCCTAAAATGGGGATTATGATATAAAGCAGCAGCTCTGTTAATTTAAATAAAAACCAGCTCCGAGGAGGCATTCGGCAAACATGGATTTGGAGTCAGAGGAGGAGATAGTAAGGGTGGCTTTTAAATGGGAATGCGGGGATGAGGTGGAGGGTTTTAGGAGGCAAATCCCAATCATGCGGTCTGAACAGCTGAAGGCACATCTGACTTCTGTAGGGTGAAAGGGAGAATGCACAGAGTCATAGGACAGAATCAGAGGAATGGACAGTTCAAAGAGGAGGGAGTACAGGGCTGGAGGAGGTGGCAGCAGAGGCTGCAAAAAGATCTCCATTTTTTCTCACAGGAATGTACTTTAATCCCCGCCCCCCGCGTATGCCTCAATCAGCCAACTGTGTTTTTTTTTTAATGGTTCACGTTTTGGTAATATTTCCAGACATTTTTTGTTCCAAAATGGACCTGGGTAGTGAAATATATTGGCTAGGTGAGGTATACTCATGATTCGGTTATATGCACTCAGAATAATCAAATTCTAAGCTCCATAAATGCACAAAATATTCAAACACCTTTCCCCAGAATCACAGGATTGTTACAATGTAGAAGGAGGCCATTCAGTCCATCGTGTTTGCACCAGTTCGCCAAATGTGTATTATGACTTTGTGCTATACCCCTGACTTTTCCCTGTGCCCCTTCACATTGTTTCTATGCAAATAATCATCTCATTTCCTCTTGAATGCCTGAATTGAACATGCCTCCACCACATCTCCAGGCAGTCCTTTCCAGACCTGGACGACTCAATTTATGGAAATGCTTTTTCTCACATTACTTTTGCCTCTTTTGCTTTAAATCTGTGCCCACTCATTCATGATCCTTTTACGAGCAGGAACAGCTTCTCCCTATCCGCTCTGTCCAAATCTCCTCTCAGCCTTCTTCTCTCCAAGGAGAACAGTCCCAAACTCTCCAATCTATCCTCATAACTGCAGTTTCTTATCCCCGGAGGCATTCTTGTCAACCTCTTCTGCACTCTCTCCAGTACATTTATATCATTGAATCATAGAACAGAAGGATGCCATTCAGCCCATCTTGTCCATGCCAGCTCGAGGACACAGGATATCTTTCCTATCGTGTAGTACCCAGAACTGTCCACAATTCAGCTGAGATCTAACTAGTATCTTGTACAAATTTGGCATAACCTCCTTGTTCTTGTACTCTATTCCCCGATTGAAGCCCAGAACACGATATACTTCATTAATTGCTCTTTCCACCTGCCCTTCCACTTGATGATGTTTGCACATATGCAACCAGATCCCTTTGCTCCTGCACCCCATAAGAATTGTACCCCTTATTTTATATTGTTGGTCCATGTTCTTCCTACTAAAATACATCGCCTCTCCACACTGAACTCCATCTGCCACCTGATGGAACCATCAATTCACCAGACACGTGTTTCCGATATGAATATAAGCTTTAATCTACTTACTACAGAGCCAGCCTGTTACCTGTTGATGAACTCTCAGTGAACTGCAGGCTGACTCTGGACAAGGGTATTTATACAGCAGCAGTAGGGGGAGGAATCGTGGGCGGAGCCAAGGGTGGAGCCCTGTACAAGCTCCTGAGCATTCCCAGAGCTACTCCCCCTAGTGGTTGGATAACGCCACTGCGCTTACAAGATATAGTGTGAATTACCATGTTACATTCACCACACCACCTTTCTGCCCAATCCATCCACCTGTCTACGTTTCATACCATCCCCAAACTTGAAATCGCCCCCTGCACACCAAGATCTCGAGCATTAATACACATCAGGAAAAGCAAGGGTCCCAATACCGACACCTGGCGAACTTCACTACAAACCTTCCTCTAGCCCTGAGTAAATTGGCTATCACTCAACCAATTTTGTGTCTGTGTTGCTACTGTCCCTTTTAATCCAGGAATAATCCTAATCGGACATACTCCTCCTTTTACCACCTTTTTAATATCCGTATGCCTTTAAAAGACTTTGGCATTTTCTTTCAGGTTGGCTGCAACGTATGGTGCATAAGAACCCAAAAAGATATCTGTGGTACAAAGCAAATATCTAACAGTAGATAATTAGATTCAGAATTTGTCCCCTTCATTCACTTCTGATTATTGAGCTCTGATAACTAGTGGGACACATTCCGTAATCAATGTGCCTGGACATTTTCTGTCAACTAATGCATAACCAAATTATTTACATCAACATTTAAGAGCAGAAGGAATGTAAATCAAAATTGAGCTCCACATGAAGAAACTTAGCTTTCAATGCCCATTCATCGAAAAATACTCAGAAGGATGTAAAGCAGCATCATCCTTCACAGAAATTCCACACCACCTCACCCAAGAATAAGACGAGCTGTATATTTGCTAATGTTGGTTATTTCAACTTTAATGTGGTCGTGTAAAATTAAATAACTGTTACTATCTAATGTTGTCACAGGGCACTGATCTTCAACTGCATAAAATTGGTAGTGAATTGGCAATTAGCTGACCGAAGATGCTTGTACGTGTGATTGTACTGGCAAGAGGGCCAAGGATGTCTGCTATTAGAACACAAAGCTTCGAAATGTCCCCTGGGGAAAAAGGCAGAAAATGGGATTAGAGTAGATAGCTCCAGCTGAAGAACTAGCACCGGCACAGGTGTGACAGGCGAAGTGACCTCCTCCTGTGCTGTAAGCTTCTCGGGCTTAATGAGTGTAAGGGGATCACACTGCGGCATCAATCACATGATGAGGCTTACTCAGATCAAAAATCATCTCAGCCAATTAGACCGTTTTTGTTACTTCGTTCTATGCTAATCTATCCCGTAACTCTGCGAAAGTCTGAGTAATGTTCATTTGAACTTTAAGTGGTCCCTTCAGTGCTAAGTTTATATTTTTTCATTACTGTGGCATAGCTTCTAAAGTGTCCACCTCCTTGTATTTTATTCCAGCTGTAAATTACGACAAGAGAAACTCACTAAAGAACAATGGATACAGAGTTCATTGGTCATGTGGCACAGCCAGAATGGAACAATAGCAAACACTGATAATGTCCTTATACTACGCACAGCACTGGGGGAAAGAGATATAAAGCACATTTTCAATATCCGAAGCTCTGCTGTCAGTCAGAACTGTTTATGTGGTACCGTGTTATCTCAACTCCCTTGGATTAATGAGTTCCTTCGAGCTCCCTCACAACTATCCACTATAAACTGGGCAGTTTCCACCTGAGTTTTAATTTCACAAATTTTGTGTCAGCCTATTTGTCACAATAAGAAACTTCTTGCACGCTTTACCCCGTCAATAATTCTACCAGCATGCACATGTTAGGTGTGAAGACTAAACAATGTGAATTTCCCAAAGCTCCCTTCTGCAAATATTTTGCCCTGTGTAAATTTCCCAATGTGCTGTGTATATAGGGAGTAGAAAGCTATCCATTAATAGTAAACCTGAGGCACTGGATACAAAACATAGCATCTGCAAAATGTAAAAACACTTCAAAATAAAACAGTTTATTACACTATACCCCACCAGGTACAAGTTCATGGTATAATTTCCAACAAGGTTAATACTGTATTTGAATCTATGATGTCTCTGCAATAATTATGGATTCATCTGCAGGTACAGTATGGGTTACGACCATTAATTGTTTAATATAATGAATAAAATTAATTTTGCCAAGGAGCATCCTGAAAGCGGAGAAATTTATTGAAGCCTTCCCAGTAGGCCATTACCTTCATTAGCACCGACTCACTGAGCTTCTCCCTGTTGACAATCTTTATCGCGACCTTTTGACATGTTACACAGTGGACTCCTAGCTTCACCAATCCTATTGTAAGAAAAACATAGGAGAAAGGACTAATTAAGAACCATTAAAAACTGTTTCAATATTGGCATCATCAAAGATATTCATAATTATGAGATCATTACTAACTACTTTAATAAAACAAATATTTAAAAGCATCCAAATGCCTAAATATCCCAGAGATACTGCCCTTGCCTTGCGGGGTGGGGATGGGGGGTGGGGGGACCAGAGTTTGCATATACTTATGCTAAATTTGGGAAAGATGCTAGCAAAGTTTAAAATGTCGACACAACTCAGTGAAGTAACACAGCCTTTCACGGACACAGATTACAGAGCAGAGATCTGCTCTGGAGTGAGATTAGTTTTCAGTCCAATGTACACAGTAAGTCATTTCAGCAATTCTATTGAGTTCTATTGAGCTTTACCTTTGAAAGAACGCAATTACTTCAAGCAAGTTATCAGACAATAGTATCTGCCTCTTCTAAATTTGATTTGAATGTATTTTTCCCTTTTGAGCTGATTCTCATTCTTAACCTCTCATTCAACTATCAGATATCCATTGGAGAGACGGTGGCATTAGACAATACTGGCAATTCACCAAAGGTTTTCTTTATTTCTTTAGGAGCGGATGCACAGAACACTCAACGGTACAGCTGGCAGTCAGCATAACAGGCTTTGCTTCAGGAGGGGGTTAAGCAACTGCATGACATTTTAGATGCCGTATACCACATGACAAAACTTCCAGATTTAGGTTGCAGGCGGCAATGGCCTACCATCTGTTACATCGAGCATTTAAACATGGCAACATCTCATGGACTTTTCGCTCTGATTAGCCCCTAAAATTCAAAGATTTCAAAACGGTAGCCTGCCATTTCTTTCAACATTTCAGCATAACTGTACCGCAAGAGCAATATTGTGCCATTTTCTCCTGAGAGAATTGCCTCACAACTGATGTATGTATGCCCGTTTATTCTGAAGCATTGCAACACAGGTATTTTTGTTCGCTTGTTCTCACTACTTACAACATACGTTTTGTGGAACTAACTTGCTACTAACTTAGCTCTGCAACCGTGCAAACGACCAGTCCACCTGCGTTTGCACCATGTCAGACTTGAAGCCACCTGATATTGAGATTTCTGTGGTCAAATTATGGAATTCCTTGCCCAGTGAATCCGTTGAGGCTCCTTCATTAAATGCTTTTAAGATAAAGATAGATAGTTTTTTGAAGAATTAAGGGTTATGGTATTTGGGCCGGAAAGTGGAGCTGAGTCCACAAAAGATCAGCCATGATCTCATTGAATGGCGGAGCAGGCTTGAGGGGCCAGATGGCCTACTCCTGCTCCTAGTTCTTATGTTCTTATGATTGAAAGTTTCTTTGCTTTTTTTCCCCCTACCAAGTCCTGCATTACATATGGTCAAGCATCAGCACAGCCAATATGTTTCAGGCATTCCAAGCGACATTCGGAAGGTCTAAATGGTCTTTCCCAATGGGTATAATCCTGCCTTAAATAATAATAAAATAAGGAAGAGGAGCAGTAGAGATAAAAAGCTGTGAGAGTGAAGTGTCCAGTCAGAGTGGACTAACAGATTGAAGTCAAAAGCACAGCAACGTATCATCATTCAAGATGGTACGGTAATTCTTAATAATTCATACTTCATTAGTGACAACAATGGTTTTGTGACCAAATCTTGAAAACTGCCTAAACCGACATCTTGGTGAAAGTTGTGTAAATTAACCTTAGCTACCAGCTTTAGCAATGGTGCTGACTGGTTCCTGGTTGAGCCTAGAAGTGAGATGCCAAAAGGCGTGGTGGTAAAAATGTCAGGGATCTAAAGTGCGAAAACGTGAATTTAAACCCAGATTGAACTGAGATAGAGTCATAAAGATGTACAGCACAGAAAAGGTCCGTCATCCCATCACATTAGGACCAATCGAAAACAACTACCGAATATTCTAATCCTATTTTCCAGCACTCAGCCCACAGCCTTGTATGACTTGGCATCGCAAGTGCACATCTAAATACTTTTAAAATATTATGAGGTTCTCTGCCTCCACCACTCTTCAGGCAGTGAGTTCCAGACCCCGGTCTTCCGGTCTTCTCCATCTAGGCCTCTCATAATTTTAAACATCTCAATCACGTCCCCCCTCAGTCTCCTCTCCTCCAAGGAAAACAACCCCTCTCTATCCAATCTCTCTTCATAGCTAAAACTCTCCAGCCAAGGCAACATCCTGGTAAATCCCCTCTGCACCCTTTCCAGTGCTATCATATCCCTCCTATAATGTGGATTCCAGAACTGCACACAATACTCTAGCTGTGGCCTAACCAACGTTTCCTGCACAACCTCCCTGCTCTTAAACTCTATGCCTTGAGTATATGCCTCCTTTTTAAAAAAATTTAGAGTACCCAATTATTTTTTCCAATTAAGGGGCAATTTAGCGTGGCCAATCCACCTACCCTGCACATCTTTGGGTTGAGGGACGAAACCCACGCAGACACGGGGAGAATGTGCAAACTCCACACGGATAGTAACCCAGGGCTGGGATTCGAACCCAGGTCCTCAGCGCCGTAGGAAGCAATGCTAACCACTGCACCACCGTGCTGCCCCGAGTATATGCCTTCTTAACCACTTCATCACCTTAAGGGACTGGTGTACATGCACACCAAAGTCCATCTGATCTTCAGTGCTTCCCAGAGTCCTGCCATTCATCCTGTATTACCTTGCCTTGTGTGTCGTGCCCTAGTGCATCATGTCACACTTATCTGCATTGAATTTCATTTACCACTGATCAGCCCATCCGACCAGCCAGTTTATATCCTTCTGTAATCTAAGGCTAGCCTCACTATTTACCACCCCACCAATTTTCGTACAATCTGCGAACTTACTGATCAACCTCCTACATTCATGTCTAAATCATCTATATAAACCATAAATAGTAAGGGCCCCAACACTGATCCCTGCTGGGCCCCACTGACACAGGCTTCCAGTCAGAAAAACACTCCTCGACCACCAACCTCTGCTTCCTCCCACTCAACCAATTCTGGATCCAACTTTCCAAATTTCCTTGGATCCCATGGGGTCTTAGCTTCGTTATCAGTCTCCCATGTGGGACCTTATCAAAAGCTTTGCTGAAGTCCAAATAGACTATGTCAAATGAATTGCCTTCATCTACACACCTGGTCACCTCTTCGAAAAATTCAATCGAGTCGGTCAGACATGACCTGCCTTTAACAAAATCATGTTGACTGTTCTTGATTAATCCCTGCCTCTCCAAATGCAAATTAATTATGTCTCTCAGAATTGCTTCCAATAGTTCCCCCACCGCTGAGGTTAGACTGACTGGCCTGTAATCCCTGGTTTACCCCTTACTCCCTTCTTGAATAATGGTATCACGCCGGCTATCCTCCAGTCCTCTGGCAACTCTCCTGTGGAAGGAGAGGAATTGAAAATTATTGCCAGCCACCCCCCCCCCCCCCCCCCCCACCCCCCACCCCCTCCCCCCCCTGCTTTTTCCACCCTTGCCTCACTCAACAGCCTGGGATACATTTTATCCGGCCTTGAGGTTTGTCTACTTTTAAGCCTGCCAGACCACGCAGAACCTCCTCTCTATTTTAGTTTCTTTAATTTTATCACAGTCCTTCTCCCTGATTTATATACCCACACCGTCCCTCACACGAGTGAACACAGGGACAACAGGCTGGATTCAGGGATCCTGAGGCTAAGTATTGACCCCGTTTCAAACACCGTTGCGTTTCTTGACAGCGTCAACACGGCCTTAGGATCAGCAATTCTGGCCCCATACAGGCGGCCAGCACAGCACTGGAGCGGTTCACGCTGTGGCGTCGAGGGATCCGCGCATGCACAGTGCCACCGGTGCCAACTGCGCACATGCACAGTGGCTCCCTTCAACGCGCCAGCCCCGACGCAACCTGCCGCAGGGCTACAGGGGCCGGCGCGGAAGAATGGAGGACTCCAGCCGGCCCGCCGATCGGTGGGCCCCGATCGTGGGCCAGGCCACATTGGAGACCCGCCCCCCTGGGGTCGGACCACCCCCCCACAGGCCACCCCTCGACCCTTCCACGCTGCGTTCCCGCTGGCTGAGAGCAGGAATGTACGCCTGCAGCGGGACTCGCGTTTCTTACGACGGACGCTCGGCCCATTCCGGGCTGAGAATCGTCGATCTAGCCGTGTAGAGCAGTCCCCAACTGGCACCGTGCCAACCATGCCAGCGTCAAGGTGGCGTGGCGCGATTTGTGCCGGTCGTGGGGATTCTCCGGCCCGGCCCCGGGCTGAGAGAATCCCGCCCAATGTATTCATTTAGAACCCTACCTACGTCCTCCGGCTCCACACATACATTACCACTGTGGTTCATAATGGGCCCTACTCTTTCTCTCGTTAGCCTTTTACCCTTAATGTACTTCTAAAACAACTTAGGATTTTCCTTTATTTTATCTGCCTCTTTTCCCTCCAGGGTGAGTGCTTTGAGCCTTCCTGATTTTACAACAACAAAAAATCCCCATTAAACAGTAATGTAGCAGGTCGGAGGAGAATATACCATTTTGACATTAACATCCAGCGACAATTGGTGTTATTGCATTTATGCTTGTTTTTCTCTATTGCTTACATTTTGTCAAAGGCAAATGAGTTCTGACAGACCTTACGATTCAAATTCTATTGGCAGGATTCAGTGAATGGGTTTTTACACAATTTTGACATAAATCTAAACTGCAATCCTCATCTTGGAATGTAAGTGAGCAAAAACCTTGAGTATAATGAGGTGAAAGTCAGTGAGGGAATCTGCAGTTTGGGGAAGATTTTCCCCTGATGATGTACTGACACCAGCGTGAGGGCTTTCAATCATTAAGTCTATCCTGTCCTGAGAAATTACTTCGTAACACACTTCTCACAAGCTAATTTTGATTCTTTGAATTACAGATTACTCAGAATGCACATCAGTATTTTGAATGCTTGTAAATCATGTATTTAAGAAGCTAATTCAGTGATATAGATGAAGATCAACTGCTATTCTGCATTCAATGTGTCCACCAAAGTATCAACTCAATACCATCAAAAGGGCCGGATATTTTTGAGTCCTTCAAACGAAAATGAACCTGCTGAGCTTTGAGTGGAGTAGGTATAGTGGATAGGGCTCCAGCAGTAAGCTTTATTTCTTGTGCATACTGTGACAAAATGTCATACTTTTCAATATTTCCCCAATATCACGGTGTTATACTGTGAAACAGGCTTGTATGTGTGCGCAGCTAATTTATTTTTAGCACGGTAGCATAGTGGCCAGCACAATTGCTTCACAGCTCCAGGGTCCCCAGGTTCAGTTCCCGGCTTGAGTCACTGTCTGTGCGGAGTCTGCATGGTCTCCCAGTGTATGCAAGGATTTCCTCCAGGTGCTCCCGTTTCCTCCCACAGTCCAAAGATGTGCAGGTTAGGTGGATTGGCCATGATAAATTGCCCTGAGTGTCCAAAATTGCCCTTAGTGTTGGGTGGGGTTACTGGGTGATGGGGATAGGGTGGAGATGTGGGCTAGGGTAGGGTGCTCTTTCAAAGAACCGGTGCAGACTCGATTGGCTGAATGGCCTCCTTCTGCACTGTAAATTCGATGATTCTAAACGGGATGATTCTAAGCTTAAAACATCAAAAAGGGTTTAGGTGCGAAAGCAAGCATTTTGAAGTGGAGATGAGTTGGGCTAAAATGAGATACTAGTGAGCAGCATGAATGGAAATTTGCATCAGGAAGATAAGGTGGGAGGATGACTTGAAGTTCAGCAATTATTTCAAAAGCAAAATGTACAATTGGCAACGATCGTAAATGAATAAAACAAAGTATTAAGCGTATTTTTACCCCAAAGGCAGTAGCCATGAAAATAACATGAAAGATCTGTATATATTTTGGGAAAAGGAACATCCAAAGGGATGTATAAATAGGTGTATAGATTAAAAGGGAAAAACATACTTAATGAGCGATGGAAGGCTGTATAGGTAGGTATGGCTATGGGATCAAGTTTAATCTGCTCTGAAACAAGCCTGTGAAGAAAACAGCCTGCAGCCACCCTCAGAGAAGATGAGTGTTGTGTCTGCAAGGTTTTGATACCATTTTGGCTATCCAGTATTGAATGAGAGAGGGAGAAGCTTGTGTAATACATCCCCTGTAGCAATGTGGTCATCGAACCCAGTGAGGACTTAAAATGGGTGTTTAGCTCAGAGTTTGAAATGAATGAAATGAAATGAAAATTGCTTATTGTCACGAGTAGGCTTCAATGAAGTTACTGTGAAAAGCCCCTAGTCACCACATTCCGGCGCCTGTCCGGGGAGGCTGGTACGGGAATCGAACCGTGCTGCTGGCCTGCTTTAAAAACCAGCGATTTAGCCCAGTGAGCTAAACCAGCCCCTAAATGAAAATCGCTTATTGTCACGAGTAAGCTTCAATGAAGTTACTGTGAAAAGCCCCTAGTCGCCACATTCTGGTGCCTGTCCGGGAAGGCTGGTACGGGAATCGAACCGTGCTGCTGGCCTGCTTGGTCTGCTTTAAAAGCCAGCAATTTAGCCCAGTGAGCTAAACCAGAAACCAGTTTAACAAAGTAGAAATCTGTTTGGAAATGTTTGTTAACTATCTAAATGTAATCTTGTATATTTACATTTTATTTTCTATTTTTTTAAATGAATGATTAAAGTTAATATTTCACATTTCCAAAAGTTGTTTCAAATTCTTGGTCCTGACTTCAGTGCAGAAACATTTTTGTAATGAAATACAAATTGCAAATCATTGCGACAGCTTTTCCAATTTTACCTTTGAGATTTCGGCAGACCAGCAATTACCACCTACCATATCATGACAATACATTTACCACATAAAGGCTGAATCCATGATGAAAATTACTTGCTGCATGTTCTGATCCTTGTGCGCCTTAAGTGCGCTATGATGGCTTTATGTGATGATGCTTCAAGTGCAGAGATTATTCCTGCCCATGTACCGATTAAGTGTTGGTATTAATGATATAGCCCACATATCGGGCAGCACGGTAGCACAGTGGTTAGCACAGTCATTTCACAGCTCCAGGGTCCCAGGTTCCATTCCCAGCTTGGGTCACTGTCTGTGCGGAGTCTGCACGTTCTCCCCATGTATGCATGGGTTTCCACCGGGTGCTTTGGTTTCCTGCCACAGTCCAACGATGTGCAGGTTAGGTGGATTGGCCATTCTAAATTGCCCTTAGTAAATTGATCTTCAGAAAGGTCAGGTGGGGTTACAGGGATAAAGAGGTGGAGGCACGGGGCTTAAGTAGGGTGCTCTTTCCAAGGGCCAGTGCAGACTCGATGGGCTGAATGGCCTCCTTCTGCACTGCAAATTCTATATCATAAAATACTATATACTGTACTTAATCTCCAGTAAGTCTTTCCTAACTCATTTCAATTATTATGTTCAATTCTCATTAATCTATATTCAAATTTACCATACTATACTTAAAACTAAGGAGCCCATACATCACTAGTTAATGGGATATTCTACATTGTCTGCATTACTGCAATTGATTAATCTCCAATAATCAATCAGATCTAGCCATCTGGGGCAGCACGGCGCAGTGGGTTAGCCCTGCTGCCTCACTGCGCCGAGGTCCCAGGTTCGATCCCGGCTCTGCGTCACTGTCCGTGTGGAGTTTGCACATTCTCCCCGAGTTTGCGTGGGTTTCGCCCCCACAACCCAAAATGTGCAGGGTAGGTGGACTGAACACGCTAAATTGCCCCTTAATTGGAAAAAAATGAATTGGGTACACTAAATTTATTTTAAAAAAGAAAGATCTAGCCTTTTACTGCTCGATCATCTCAATTCCACACGGGGAAGATTAAACTTGAGGAAAACACAGAGGTAAACTGGAATTCCCCTCAATATTAATACCGCATAACCAATCGATGGGATAACTGCATAGTGGCAGGTAGATGCAATGCAATGTGACAGTGTTTGTGCAACAATGCCTTCAAGTGGGCATCAGAAGATGCATTGTATGCAAATAGGTGGCAGGAGTGGTTTTCACAAGCTGAGGGCAACTTCTTACCTTAACACCAGAAGAAAATAGAATCAAAAGAACAAAACGTTCTCACAGTTCGCACTATTCGTTGGATGTTTGATTCCCCATTCCCCACAGCTCAAAATATTTTTTCCCCTGGAAGTGCAGCAGATCACATGTGATTTTTGATTTGATTTATTATTGTCACATGTATTAGTGTACAGCGAAAAGTATTATCATATAATTTTACAATGCAGAAGGAGGCCATTCAGCCCATCGAGTCTGCACCGGCTCTTGGAAAGAGCACCCTACCAGAGGTCAACACCTCCACCCTATCCCCATAACCCAGTAACCCCACCCAACACTAAGGGCAATTCTGGATACTAAGGGCAATTTATCATGGCCAATCCATTTAACCTGCACATCTTTGGACTGTGGGAGGAAACCGGAGCACCTGGAGGAAACCCACACACACACGGGATGTGCAGACTCCGCACAGACAGTGACCCAAGCCGGAATCGAACCTGGGACCCTGGAGCTGTGAAGCAATTGTGCTATCCACAATGCTACCGTGCTGCCCTTTTAATACAGTTCTCACTCCTGCAAACTTGAGAGTGAAAAGAACTACCGTTCAAGGTTTTGAAAAATTGTCAAGTAATTAATACATTGTAAAAACAAATACATTTCCATTCAGTAGCCACAACAATAATAAATAATCCCTCTAATAGCTTGTTTAAACTGTTAATCAAATCACAGCTCAGAATCCCCTGCAAAGATAATTCTACTTTTTGACAACAGTCAAGCATTTATAATAGCACAGCCTTCAGGAATATCAGCAACTTATTGAAACTGTCGAACTGGTGGTCATTTCTTTCTAACCTACACCAGGTGGCCTGTCAACCAAAACATTCCAGCGGATGGTGTTTCTTTAACTCTGTTTCTTGCATGCTGTACAAACAATGCATACCGTACATAGGGAAGGAAGGAGAGACTGCAGAATATAATGTTGCAGTTACAGCAAGGTGGAGAGAAAAGATCAACTTAATACGAGGTAGGTCCATTCAAAAGTCTGATGGCAGTAGGGAAGAAGCTGTTCTTGAGTCGGTTGGTACGTGACCTCAAACTTTGGTATCTTTTTCCTGACGGAAGAAGGTAGATGAGAGTGTGTCTGGGATGCGTAGGGTCCTTAATTATGCTGGCTGCCTTTCTGAGACAGCGGGAATTATAGATAGTCAATGGATGGGAGGCTGGTTTGTGTGATGGACTGTGCTACATTTATGACCTTTTGTAGTTTCCTGCGGTCTTGGGCAGAGCAGGCTCCATACCAAGCTGTGATACAACCAGAAAGAATGCTTTCTATGGTGCATCTGTAGACATTGGTGAAGGTCGTAGCTGACATGCCATGTGGCTTTTGAGAACAACACAACAAACAATATATCTAATTAAACAATGAGATTGATTAGCTGAATAAGAAACAGATGGAAAATAGAGGAGGAGTGTGAACCTGGATCAAAACAGATACTGAAAGAGAAATGAGAGGGAAAGAAAGATTGAATTCAGAGAAGGAGTAAAAAGGGACAGGCAATAAAATTAATATTTGGTCATTTTCTTTTAAATTTATGTGTATAAAATCTCCGAGAAGAATTTACTGCAGCAGGAAGGAGACTCAACAAATTAAACTGTTCCCTTTCTGGGCCAGAGAGGTTCATTGTCATTGCATTAACAATGATCACATTGTTTTTTTTTATTTGTTTTTTAAATTTAGAGGTCCGAATTCATTTTTTTCCAATTAAGGGACAATTTAGCGTGGTCAATCCACCTAACCGGCACATCTTTGGGTTGTGGGGGCGAAACCCACGCAAACACGGGGAGAATGTGCAAACTCCACACGGACAGTGACCCAGGGCCGGGATCGAACCTGGGACCTCGGCGCCGTGAGGCAGCAGTGCTACCCACTGTGCCACAGCGCTGCCCTGTTAACTGATACTTCTGCTGTTAAGCAAAAGCTCCACCGTGATTTGGGATTCTCCTGCCTTCCAGCCATGCCTTTCTCGGTGATGGATTTCACTGCTCCCACCGCTGTCAATGGGAATTGCCAATGAAGTCATCCCATGCCGCCGGGAAACCCACCATGGTACGCTGCTGGTGGGATCAGAGAATCCCGCTGCCAGTGAGCGGCCAGAGAACTACGGTCCTTCTTTTAAGTCTAATATGCAAATCCAAAACGTTCTTCAAAAAAATATGACAAGGTGGAGGACAAGCTGCAGTTGTGCACAGCAGTGGAGTGGTGTAAATGGAGCAGCAAATCACAACTTAGGGAAAGTGTCTATACCCCTGAAGTTTCTGACTGATTTACACATTAATATCAGTGGGATTTGTGAATTCACTGTTACTTTTCGATAAAGCTTTGGATCAATATTGACGTCAATGTGGCTCTGCCTTTGCAACCAATGCTTGGTTTGTTTTATTGATTTACAGGATGTGGGCATTGCTGGCTAGGCCAGCCCTAATTGCCCTTCAGAAGGTGATGTTGAGCTGCCTTCTTAACCACTGCAGTCTCTGCGATGTAGGTACACCCACAGTTCCAGGATCTTCACCAGTGATATTTTTGCAATTCAGAACAGTGAGTGGCTTGGAGGGGAACTTCCAAGTGGTGGTGTTCCCATGTATCTGCTGCCCTTGTCCTTCTAGATGGTAGCGGTCACGAGTTTGGAAGGTACCATCTTAGGAACCTTGGTGAGTTCCTGCAGTGCATCTAGTGGATGGTACACACTGCTGCCACTGTTCGTTGTTGGTGGGCAGAGTGATTGTTCGTGGATAGGGTGCCAGTCAAATGGGCTGCTTTCTCCTGGATGGTGTTGAGTTTCTTGAGTGTTGTTAGAGCTGCACTCATCCAGGCAGATGGGGGAGTATTCTATCATGCTCCTGACATGTGCCTTGTAGATGGTGGACAAGCTTTGGGGAGTCAGGAGGTGAGTTACTTGCCGCAGGATTCCTAGCCTCTGCCCTGCCCTTGTAGCCACAGTATTTACATGTCTAGTCCAGTTCAATTTCTGGTCAATGTTAACCACTAGGATGTTGATTACGGGGGATTCAGCAATGGTAATAATGCCATTGAATTTCATGGGGAAATGGTTTAGATTCTCTCTTGTTAGAGCACTGGCACTTGTGTGGAACAAATGTTGCTAACCACTTGTCAGCCCAAGCCTGGATATTGTCCAGGTCTTGCTGCAATGGAACAGAGACTGCTTCAGTATCTGAGGAGTTGGAAATGGAGCTGAACATTGTGCAATCATCAGTGAACATCAACACTTCTGACTTTACAATGGAAGGAAGGTCATTCTTAGAACAGCGGGAGATGGTTGAACCTAGACCACTGCCCTGAGGGAGTCCTGCAGTAATATCCTGGAACTGAGCTGGTTAGCCTCCAAGCATCACAGCCAACTGCAATGTTTCAGCAGGTAATACTGCGTTAGCTTCTCTGTATTAGAAATGATCTTCACTACCGATGCACAGAGCTTCAATGAGCCCTTCAGTTAGGTACACAGATTGCCTCGCTAAGAATCAGACACAGATTCCCTTATAAAATCCAGAACTTGGCATTCCTCCTGGAGCTTTGCTGAAGAAAAATACAAGAGCAAGGATATTATGCGGGATGCATACAAGACATTAGCTAGACCTCAGCTGGAATGTTGTGTGCAGTGCCTGGTATCACACTATAGGAGGTAGGTGAACGTAGGAGCGAGTGCAGAAGAGGCTTTCAAGAACGGTTCTACAGGTGAGAAACTTCATTATGAAGATAGATTGGAGAGGTTGGGGCCGTTCTCATGGAGAGAAGAAGGGAAAGAGGAGATTTGATTGAGATGTTAAAAATTACGAGGGAGCTGGACAGAGTACATTGTAAAAGAATAAGAATGAGAGGGCGCAGATTTAAAGGAGCAAAAGGAGGAAATGTGATGTGAGAAAAAACATTTTCACACTCCGATTGCTTTGGGTCTGGAATGCACCGCCTGGAAGTGTTGTCATGGCACGTTCGATCAGTGCATTCAAGAGGGCATTAGATTATTACTTGATTAGAAACAATGTGCAGGGATACAGGGAAAAGGGCTGGGGAATGGCACTAAGTCGTGATGCTTGTTTGGACAGTTGATGCAGACATAAGGGCCGGGAATCTCCCCTACCCGGCAGGGCGGGGGGTCCCGGCGTACCGGAGTGGCGAGAACAACCCTGGCGTCGGGCATCCCCAACAGTGCGGAATTCTCCGCACCTTTAGGGGCTAGGACCGCACTGGAGTGTCTCCCGCTCCGCCAACCAACGCGAACGATCTTTGGCGCCCCGCCGACCGACGCGAACGGCTGGCCGGAAAGCCTTCGCCGACCAGCGTGAGTCCACGCATGCGCCGGAGCGTCAGCGGCCGCTGACGTCACCCCGGCGCATGAGCGGTGGAGCGGGTCTCTTCCGCCTCCGCCATGGTGGAGGCCGTGGCGGCGGCGGAAGAAAAAGAGTGCCCCCACGGCACAGGCCCGCCCGCTGATCGGTGGGCCCCGATCATGGGCCAGGCCACCGTGGGGGCACCCCCTGGGGTCAGATCGCCCCCCCCCCCCCCCCCCCCGCAGGACCCCTGAGTCACGCCGCCTGCTCCCGCTGGCACCAGAGGTGGTTTAAACCACGTCGGCGGGAGAGGCCTGACAGCGGCGGGACTTCGGCCCATCGCGGGCCGGGGAATCGCCGTGGGGGCCCCGCCGACCGGAGTGGCGCGATTCCCATCACTGCCGATTCCCGGATGGCGGAGAATTCCGGCCATGGCGGGGGCAGGATTTACGCCGGCCCCAGGCGATTCTCCGACCCTGCGGGGGGCCGGAGAAGTCAGCCCAATGGTCCAAATGGCCTCTTTCTGCACAGTAACAATGCTGTGAATCAGAAGGGTCTTGCTGTTTATTGTGAACGTGATCCTTGGCCTTTGGTTTAGAGTCTTGCTACCATGATATTGGCCAATTCAGTCTGTTCTGCTGCCAATGTGGAAAACCAACTTAGTATTCAAGCTCCTTATCCAATGCTGTTAAGCCAGACCTTGCCAGTTTAAGGTATTGGTATTCTCTATGGTCTCCTGTTTCCTCAGCCTAGAGATAAGAGGTTGCCTGAGTTAATGGTGTTTCAGAATCGGAAAGCACAATGTTTTTTTTTGAAAAATGGAAATATTTTCAGTTGAAATGAGTAAGTAGAAAACATAGGTTCTAATCAAAGAATAATGCATCATAAAAAGTTGGAAAATTCAGGTGCAAACGAAGTAGAAATGATTGTTAGGATTAAACGTATTTCTTCTCGAAGGAATTAATTATAAAAAATAATTTAGTTACTGACATGAGATAGAGGAATACATTTCCTGTTAAATTATCATAGATAAGGAATTCTGCTGTCCGGCATACAGTGTAGCAAGCCCTGGTTCCTCCATAGGGAAATTGTCCCTTCACCCTTCAGGGATCCCCGTGCTGAGGCCACAATTATTTACAGTACATAGAACATAGAACAGTACAGCACAGAACAGGCCCTTCGGCCCTCGATGTTGTGCCGAGCCATGATCACCCTGCTCAAACCCACGTATCCACCCTATACCCGTAACCCAAACAACCCCCCCTTAACCTTACTTTTTTTAGGACACTACGGGCAATTTAGCATGGCCAATCCACCTAACCCGCACATCTTTGGACTGTGGGAGGAAACCGGAGCACCCGGAGGAAACCCACGCACACACGGGGAGGACGTGCAGACTCCACACAGACAGTGACCCAGCCGGGAATCGAACCTGGGACCCTGGAGCTGTGAAGCATTTATGCTAACCACCATGCTACCGTGCTGCCCTTAAATATTAATGACTTAGATGAGGGAAGTGAATGTACTATTGCCAAGATTGCGGATGACACAAAAATAGATGGGGGGGGGGGGGGGGGGGGGGGGGGCAAGTGGTGGGATGACACAAAGAGTCTACAGAGGGAGATAGACAGGTTAGGTGAGTGGGGAAAAACTTGGCAGATGGAATATAATGTCGGAAAATGTGAAGTTATGCACTTTGGTAGGAAGATTAAAGGAGCTGAATATTATTTAAATAGTGAAAGACTGCAGAACGCTGCAGCACAGAGGGATTTGGGGGTCTTCCTGCATAAATCACAAAAAGCTAGCACGCAAAATACAGCAGGTAATTGGGGAGGCAAATGGAATGTTGGCCTTTATTGCAAAGAGAATGGAATATATAACTAGGGAGTCCTGCTAAAACTATACAAAGTACTAGTTGGACCGCACCTGGAATACCGAGAATAGTTTTGGTCCCCTTATCTAAGAAAAGATATGCTGGCATTGGAGGCCGTCTAGAGAAAGTTTATTAGGTTGATCCCGGGGGTAGAAGGATTTTCTTACGAGGAGAGGCTGAGTATATTGAACCTGTACTCATTGGAGTTTAGAAGAATGAGGGGTGACCTTATTGAGACATACAGGATTCTCGGTAGATGCTGAGAGGATGTTTCCTCTCGTGGGAGAACATAGAACATACTGTGCAGAAGGAGGCCATTCGGCCCATTGAGTCTGCACCGACCCACTCAAGCCCTCACTTCCACCCTATCCCCGTAACCCAATAACACCTCCGAACCTTTTTGGCCACTATGGGCAATTTACCATGGCCAATCCACCTAACCTGTACTTCTTTGGACTGTTGGAGGAAACCGGAGCACCCGGAGGAAACCCACGCAGTCACAGGGAGAACGTGCAGACTCCGCACAGCCACTGACCCAGCGGGGAATCGAACCTGGGATCCTGGCGCTGTGAAGCCACAGTGCTAACCACTGTGCTATCGTGCTGCCCAGAGTCCAGGACCAGAGGCCATAATGTTAGAGTAAGGGGTCGTCCATTTAGCACAGAGATGAGGAACAATTCTTTTCTCGGGGGGTAACAAATCTGTGGAACTCTTTTCCGCCGGGAGCTGTAGAGGCTGAGTCATTAAGTCTGCCCAAGGCTGAGGTAAACAGATTTTTAATCAGTAAGGGATTCAAGAGTTATGGGGATAAGACGGGAATGTGGAGTAGAGGATTATATAAGATCAGCTGTTATTTGATTGAATGGTGGAGCAGACGCGATGCGCCGAGTGGCCTACTTTTACTCCTATGTCTCCTGGTCTTATGGGTTTTTTATAGCTCACGAAAACCAAAATCTCATTGATCAGAGAGCACCAGAAAGCCTCACTGCTGCCAGACACACAGGACAGGGGCTAGAATTCTGCCACCCTTACAATAGAGAGGACCAAGCCTCCTGCAGGAGATCAGTTGCTGCGCTTCTGACAGATGACAGGAACAGAGGAACTAGGATAAACAGGTCATTTGGCCACTAAAAACCTTTGCCTTTCATTGAGATCATTCCTGATCTTCTCCCTCAACGCCACCTTCCTCATATCCCTTGTTCATTTCATCAAAAATCAATCGACCATTGTCCTGAATATACTCAACAACCGAGCATCCATAACTTTCTGGGTTAGAACATGCCCACGATTCACAACCGTCCAAGTGACAGAACATCGCCTCATCTCAGTCGGAATCGCCTGATACCTTTTTCTGGGACCGTGACTCCCCCACTATGAGGGAAACATCCTCCCAACACTTCCCTGCTCAAGCCCCTAAAACATTTTATGGTTCACTAAAATCTCCGCTCAATCTCTAAACTCTCATCAAAAGCAAGTATATCCTTCCTTGAGTCATGCTGATGTTATAAGTGGGATGGGAAGATCTCAGAATGGAACCCTGGCTCAAAAGACCGTAACTTTTTATTTATAAAATGTGGAGGAAGAGTCACAGGATCGTTAATTAGTTTTAACAACAAGGAAAAAAACATATAGAAAAAATATAATAGATGGGATTATTATACAATACTCCTTTACTCCTCTCTTACCTTAACAACCACACACAGATTTAAAGATTAACATGGATTAAAAAGTAGATCTTAAGCTGCAGTGGCCTCATTGTCACAAATGTGCGTTTAAAGCTCACAAGTACAAACACTCCATTCTGAACCCAAGTTAATGTCTGTTGATTTCTCCTCAGAAACCCCAGAAAGAGATCACATGAGGGTTTCCAACTCCACTGCCAAAAACATGTTTTAAAATCTTCTCCCACAAAGATCCTTTCCCTTAGCAGTTTGCATTTTAAAATTCAGTCCAGGTTTTACAAATAACTCCTTTAACCCAAGCTTCCACTCCACTTTTAACAACGAATCCAGTCCAGGATTACACCGCCCTCTTTTAGGTTTCCTTTGTCTTAAGTCCCAGGTCCAGCCACCGATTCCACAGTTATTTCAACTCACGTTCCACAGGTTGTATTAAAGTCTCACAAACTCGAAAATCACTTTAGATATCTTTCTGGCATCTCAGCCTTCTTCTCTAGCTCTGTCTGTCTCTGAACAGTGCTCTGTCCTAGTACCTTTCATCTCAGACTTCTTGGAAACATCTCGTCATTTCTCTGCTTTCCTTAACTAGCTGTTCTTCCACTATCTGCATCTGTTTTGTTAACCATTACTCCCTCGGATGGCTTTTCTTGTAGCCAAGCCGAGAGAGACGTTCCCTCTCTATCCTTCTGAACCAACTGTTCCTTGCAGAGCTGCAAGATCTGCCTTCTCTCACTACCAACCTCAACTGCAGTTAAATTAGCTAAACTAAAACTTGCAAGATCCCAGTTGCTAAGCAACACCCACATGCTTATGCCTTGTATTGATTCTTCACGACATAGCCCTCTCTAAGCACAATAGAAACACCTTTGCGACGTAACCAATCCCCACACATACAAATACCTTTGTCCAGCATGAATTTGACTACAGGTTTTACCCTTCCAGACGCAGGAGCATAAATTAAACCCACTTAAAACTATACTTAATGTTTAGCAATACACATATAAATTTCTTAAATCTACCTTTGGTTTCCTAACAATAAAGAGTCAAAAACGATGCACTGTACTCTAACCCTCTATACCCAGCAACTGCAGTAAGGCTTCTTCACTCTGAGACTCCAATTCCTTTTTAATGACTGGAATCCTAATTTCCTGTTCGACACAAGAGAGAGACCAGGCTCCTGTCAGACATACAATAGGGAGGACCTGCTCCTACCTGATGTACTGTAAAGTGAGGCCATGCTCATGGTCTCAGCTGCACCAACACTTTCAGTACTCCGAATAACACTTTACTTTAAAGCAGTGGCCAACTTGTCAACACCAAAAAATTTAACGACTGATAAATCTGCACTGAAATAAGCAGCCAGCCAGAAAAGAAAATCAGCCTGCAATTACGTGAGTAATATCAGCATTCATTATCTGCAATTAATCTGAAATTAACTTAATTGGTGATGCACAAAGCAAAGTTCTCATCATCCAGATACCTCTTTTAATCATACGATTTGACTGACAGTGTAACCACAGTATCGTGACCAGAACTAATATTTTATTTTAATTATCCATTGTTTAAGATTACCACATGTACTCCAATCTCTTAGTTGCTTAAGTTCTTTAATAACGAATGCTCGACTTCAAACTGAGCAAAACAACCTCCTCCACAAACACAAATACAAGTGTATAATTAATTTGCTTCCAGATTGATTTTCACGGTATGAGGAAAAAGAGAAGAAATTTAATTTCACGCTCTAATATCGAGTGAGTGCACTTCTTGCTGATCGATCGCAAGTCATCTACAGAAATGTTTTGCCACTGATGAAATGAAAGGTATTATTTCGAAGACTGGGATATAAACCTTTGACGCTGCAGAAGCCGAGGGTGAAGTGACAGTAATTCAGCTCCACTGTTTGTGGACATTAAAGAGCAGTCCTTAGCTGCCTGTGATTGGACTTGCCAACCAGAATAGAAAGAGTTGGAGCTTTTATATCCCAGAGACCTCTAATCTTCTCCCGGTTCACAGCCTTTGCTGCTTTCTGGTACCTCGGCCAAGTTGTGCTCACTTCCTTGACAGGATAGGTAACGAATGTGTGGCAGGCTGCTTGACTCTGGGTAACAGGAGGGAGGTGAAAGGGGGCAATGACAGCGTGTAGTGGATCTGGTCGTCGGCCAAAATCCATTCAGGCCAACAGGGAGGGGGGGGGGTGACTGGACGGTAATGAGGAATGAGAGATCTGGCTCCTGTTTCGTTTCCAGAGGCACTACTGCTGCTGCCGCAGCTGAACTCAGTTCAATGCACAGGTCAGGGATATAAAGCAAGCTCTTTCTCGCCTGCACAGATGCTTTTACTTAAACGTCAGGTGGGCTAAATATTCTATGACACCTCTCTGGCACAGGCATGATCGGCTGAACGGACTCTCCCGTGCTTCAATCTTCAGATCAAGATGCCAACAATTCTACTATGTCGATGAGAAGCAAAATATGAAAGAGTTTCCCTTGAAAATTGAAGAGCACGATTCAGTGGACAAATATTAAAGTTCGCTTTTGGCCTTGTTTAGCGTGATGTTTCTCGGCGGCTGCAGCGCCGAGAAATTGCCCACTATTCAACGGCGCTTGGCCCTTTTTTTTTTATATCGCCGGGAATTTCTCCCTGCCGAGGCCGCGCTGAGAAATATTTCCTGCTGCCGAGGTCAGCTGGCAGATTGGGCCGCTACTTTGATAGGCGGCCCTGTTCTACCCGCCCCTTTATCCATCCCATCCCCTCACCCCTCCAACCTTGCCGAAGTCCTTGGCAAGCCCACTCACTGCCCCTCCAATTGGCAGGTACCAACCTGGCAGCCAGGTGCCCTGGCAATGCTGCCCTTGTGCCTGGTGACACTGTAAGGATGTTAGGCTGGTGGTGCCAAGGTGCCAGAGGAATACCAGGGCCTGTAAGACCACCCCCCCCCCCCTCCCCCGGGTCACCCATAGACCAGTAGGGGTAAATCCGGCCATTAGGCTGATTTAAATATGTAGATCTAGATCCCGCCCAACACGGGCGAGATGCCCATCACGCCAGGCGCAGACAGTCGAGTGACTCACAATTGGCCCGGCGCGGAACCCGATTTGGGGCCCTGGCATGGTTCACCTGTTGCACAACCAGGGGTCGCTGAATTGCGGGCAAAGTATTTTTATGGTGAGATACAATTAATCTCTCATGACCACTTAAATTACTGTCACTGGGGACGGCAAGGTGGCGCTTTGGTTAGCACTGCTGCCTCACAGCGCTGAGGACCTAGGTCACTGTCCGTGTGGAGTTTGCACATTCTCCCTGCACGGGTCTCACCTGCACAACCAAAGATACGCCGGGTAGGTGGATTGGCCATGCTAAATTGCCCCTTAATCGGAAGAAAAATGAATTGGGTACTTTAAATTTTAGAATTTTTTTTTTTTTACAAGGTTACCACCACTGATATTTTCTGTTGACAATTATTAACATCTCCATGGAGACCGATAACTTTCAAAAATAAATCTGAATTTCCAGTGACCAGGTTGAAGGATCACACAACACGATTTCAGGTTTTACAACTTTCACTACAAAAATCAAACTAAAAGCAGCACTGACTGAGCACAATTTTTTTTAAAGCAACTAATGCTTTGAACTAATGTACAGAACTTTCCTCTTTTACATCTAACACTTCCAAAAGTCCTGCACCACAGTATATTTTACACTGTCCGTTAAGTGGACATTCAATTCGCTTGAGTTACCTCGGTCCTTTTTTCCAAGGCTGCTAAATTCTAACACTAGAACTAACCATCACATTTTGAGTTTTCCTCGATATTTTTCCTCTCACTCAAGCTAGATTAATCTTTCAGCGACATTTTAAACCCTCACAAATTTGGATCTGGATTCTCCGCCCCCGACGCCGAAATCAAGTTTGGTGTCAGGGTGGAGAATCTGTTTTGATGCATGAAATTGGGACCGGCGGCGGTTTCGCAATTCTCCGCCCCCTGAAAATCGGCATCCTCCATTGAGTACCCACCGCCTCAGGCCATTGACTGAGTCCCACCCCATGATGCTCCATCCCTGACCAGCTGAATTCCCGACGGCATGGGACTCCTGTGTTCCCACCGTCCATGATACTTGCGTGGCGGCTGCGGACTCAGTCCGGGGCCGCCACAGTCAGGGGAGTGCAGATCGGCAGGCAGGGGGGTCTTCATTCGGGGCTGGGGGCAATGTGTGCAGGCTGTCCGGGGGGAGCGAGCGGCCGATATGGGGCGCTTTTCGGCGGTCCTGGTCCACGGACTGAGTCCGCCATGGAGCACGGCGCGGCCGCTGGAGGCCGCCACTGTGCACATGGGCAGCCTCTGACCCGGAAGTGCTGGGGGCCGCATCGGCAGCTACAGCTGCGAGCTCTCCGACAACTGCCTGCTAGCCCCCAGCAAAATTGGGAATCTGTGGCCTTTTGACGCCAGTTTTCCTGGTGTAAAAGACCACAGTTTTCCCAGCGGCGTGGGGACATAGTCCCAGAAACGGAGAATGTAGCTCCTGGTCTTTATCATGTGAGCACGAGTTCCCATCCACTTTATTGGACAGTGAACCATAGATACTTGTATGTCTCTATTTGCTTCCACTCTTTCTCTTGGATCCTGGCAGACTGCCCCGACTATGAAATTCAAGGATATCTTTTTGAATGATCTTGTAATCTGACTTTACAATGACCTCCTAACACTATTCCCATCTCAGAGCCCATCTCAACTGGAAAATGAATCACGGGCCCTGTACGCAGGAGGAAATGTTTATTAGGTATCCTTTAGACTCCTAATTTCATTATATCTTGAAATTAAATAGAGAGTTAAAGGTACAGCCATTTATAAAATCTGACATTCCAAGCACCTCCCTGGGACTGGGGACAAAGGGTGGAATTCTCCAATAATGGGGCTATGTCCCCACACTGGCATGAAAACTGGCGCTTACCACTCGGGCGTCAAGGGCCCCGAAAGTGAGGAATTCTCCACTTTCTAGGGGGCTAGGTTCACACTGGAGTGGTTCCCGCAGCTCCAGCCGGCGGCGAAGGGCCAGCGCAAGTTTGGGCATGGCGGAATGGGCACCGTATTTCCGCGTATGCGCAGAACAGCTGGCATATTTCCACGCATGCGCGGGGGTTCCCTTCTCCGCGCTGGCCCCCGGGCAGTATGGCGTAGCCCTACAGGGGCCCAGCCCCAGAGGAAATAAGGCCCCCACGGAACCAGCCCGCCCACCAATCGGTAGGCCCCAATCGCGGGCCAGGCCACTGTGGGGGCCCCTCCCGGGCTCGGATCCCCCCCACTCACCCCTCCCCAGGACGTCCCCCGCACACTTACCTGCCAGGTACCGCCGAATGTGAGGTGAGTAAACCACGCCGGCGGGACTGGGCAAAACTTGTCGGCTACTCGGTCCGGAGGGGCCGCTGTCAATGTCCCCCGACTGACATGGCAGGAATCCCACCGGCGCCCAAAAAATGGCACCAGAGAATAGGGAAGCCGGCGTCGGGGTGGCGGGGCGGGATTCGCGCCTCCACCCAGGGATTCTCGGACCCGACACAGGGCCGGAGAATCCTGGCCATCCAGTCTATTCACTGTCAATAAAGATGTTTCTGCCATTGTCTACAAGTTTGTACCAGTTTCCCAGTAAAAAACCATCCAGCTACGTGATCACCAAAATCCAGAAGAGGTTACATGACTCCTTCTAACAATCTTCTAAAATTCACATTTGTAACACAAATTCTTCTTGCTGTTGATGTATCATTTATGCATTGGAGGAGAAAATAAAATCTGTCGACACAAAGGGAAAAGAAACATGTGACAGAGGTGCTAGTTTCCCTCATTTTGTATCAACACGGTACACTTTCAAGCAAACTTGAGCCCACAATGTTCTTTTTATTGTTTTGCTGATTCAAACTCTTGTGCATCAAAAGGAGGAGGATCAAAGTACACGTTTTCTTACCAAACACAGCAACGTTCCAACCTGATTCTGCAGTGCTGCAATCAGAGGAGGGGAAGGGTGAGGGTCAAGACTCACTGCAGGAGTCCGACAATCAAGATTTATTTAGCTTTAAATTTATTGTCCCCTGTACCGAGGTACAATGGAAAGCATTGTTCTGCGTACCGTCGAGGCAGATCATTCCATACATGAAAAAATATAGGATATAAGATAAATACATAATGTAAATACATAGACATAGGGTGAAGCATATGACGTATAGTGCTCCCAAAGTATATTGGATGCGTAGAGAGATCAGTTCAGTCCATAAGAGGGTCATTCAGGAGTCTGGCAACAGTGGGGAAGAAGCTGTTTTTGAACCTGCACTTTCTAGGGGGCTAGGTTCACACTGGAGTGGTTCCCGCAGCTCCAGCCGGTGGCGAAGGGCTGGCCCGAATTTGGGCATGCGCGGAATGGGCACCGTATTTCCAGACCGTATTTCCAGACATTCCGTGTTCTCAGACATTTGTATCTTCTGCCAAATGGAAGAAGTTGGAAGAGAGAATAACCCGGGTAGGAGGAGTCTTTGATTATGCTGCCCTTTTTCCCAAGGCAGCGGGAGGTGTAGAGCGAGTCAATGGATGGGAAGCGGGTTCGCGTGATGGACTGGGCTGTGTTAAAAAGAACAAAGAACAAATAACAATACAGCACAGGAACAGGCCCTTCGGCCAACCAAGCCTGTACTGGTCATGACACCATCCTTGGCCAAAACCAGTTCATGACTCTCTGTAGTTTCTTATGGTCTTGAGCTGAGCAGTTGCCATACCAAGCTGTGATACAGCCAGATAGGATGCAGAACGATTAAGTCATGAGAAAGTTTACTCCTCCTCCCAGGGTAAAAAAAATGATGCTCTTTGTGGATAACGTTCAAGCACATTCTGGATTCAGAATATGAAAACTGGAAGCCTGCTATCAGCCTTTGCTCTCAGTCAGGATATATCTGTGGCATCACAAGTTACAAATAAAATACCGTAAAATGTAAATTTGCGGTCTTCTCTCATTCTCTTGAATCTTTCTTAAAGTCGGCAGTATCTTGTGATTCCCTTTTGTCGCCACGTTAAGATATCACTGGGATTAATGCAAAATGTGCACATTTTTTCTATTGCTCCCGGATCCAGTGAAGCCTCTTCCATTGTGCTGTTTGTGAGCATGGTGCCCCACATGAATCTTTCAGTTTCCCCCCATTTTCCTAGGTTCCTAGACCTACTTTGACATTTTCAAGAATAACCTTCAAGTTAATCAACTGCGCCCTAATGGAGGCAGATGTTTAGGCCAGCAAGATGCTGAAGAAATACATGATTAGTTGCTTTAGCCGTCCTTTATTAAGAGCTTTGAAAGTAAATGTGGATTAAGTTTTAAACCGGGAATTATTTCCAATAATTTTGATGTAATTAGCTGAGACGGATGCTATATGAAGATGTGCAGAAAATATACTGGCTGACGCAACACATGACGTTAGGGAGTGAAAAGGCTGAGAAGCTCATTGGACACGGGGTGCACAAGGGAGGTTGGGGAACACATAAGGTGAGACAAAACAATGCAGGTACTACCTCTTGGGTCAAGACATTAAGCCCTCGTGCTTCCTGCCGCACAGGGCTGATGTAAATTGTATCACGGACTCAATGGAAACAGCAAGTGTATTATAAAAGTGCCAGTTGTGTTATTTAGAGATGCTACCTTTAGAATTGAAAATTGACGTTTGGTGGGAAGAATTGATTTTTTTTTAAGATCAGCAGACTTGACATAAATGGCTTCCAATTGATAAGGCATCAGTGAAATTGGCATCATCACAACGACACGGTTCTCCTTGAAATTTCCATTGCCCATGCTAAAATACACTTTCCCGACAGGGTTCAATTCATGCTCCGTTGGCATTTACCAAATAAAGTGAGCTCAAAATAGTAATCACTAAAAAAAATACAACGGGCCATAACTTCCTCGGAGTGGCAATCGGCAACATATTGCCACTCCGTATGGACTTAACTGTGTTTACGTTCTTAAGTACCTGTCTCGCCCAACCTTCTTGACTCAGGCCAGGTCAGACTCAGGCAGCAAAGCACCGAGTGTAAAAGGAGTGGAGCGAAGGAGAACATGCCCCCTTTTTTACAACGTCAGTTGCGGTAAAGCAGGTGAGTTTAAATGTCCCATTGAAAATAAGACAGGGGAGAAGGAATGTCGAAGGTAAGTGAAAGAAATGTTGGGGGGTGCTGGTTTGGACATCGTGGGACTGGGAGGGAGGGAGTGGTTGGACATAATGGGAGGGGGGGCTTCCAACATGGGGAAGGGGTTTAGGAGGTTCAGGCATTGGTAGGGGGATGGAGGCGGGTTTAGACATCTTGGAGGGAGTGGAGATTTGAACATCGGGGGGTGGAGGGAGCCAGATATGGAAGTGTGCATGGTTCGGACATTAGGGGGTGTGGTGGTGGAGGGGGAGTTGGAAATCATACAGAGAGAGTTAGGCAGTCAGACGCCATGTGGAGGCATCGGACATTGGTGAGAGGGGGAAAAGGGTCACATTGTGGGGGAGGGGTTATCAGGGGTGAGTGGGTATGTCCAGTGGAGGGCTCGATCTGGGTCCTGAAAATAGTTACGGTGAAGTTAAAGGTGGTTTTATTTCTTCTAACTCTTCAGAATAACAATTAGTGTAAAACTGGAAGTTAGTGATATAAATCGCTTTGTGAGATGGTTCCCAGCGCAGTACAATTGTCCAGGAGGCGTTATCATTTCTCAACCATTGCCAGGTAAACCCTTACCTGGGAACCTCAGACAGGGATTCCCCAGTGCTTTTTGGGACGCCCCCCAAAGCTGACACTGGGGAGCCGGGATTTAAAGGGGCAACATTAATAAATACATAAATCTCAAATTAGAAATGGTTACAGAGGTAAGAATCTGAATGTTTTCTTCATGATAATGAACTATTGTGACAATGCAAGAGTGTGGTATTTTTTTCACAAATGGAAGGCAGAATAAAAATCCACAAAGAGCCAGCCATCTTCCAGATTTTAGAAATGAAAATAATATTTTACGTAAAGGCCAATATTTTTTGGTAAACCTGCAAATAATGCACGAGGCTGTCCAAAGCATTTCTATGCTTTCTCAAAAACAAAATTACTTACAAAAAGTTGAGTCCACGGCACAATGATTGACCGTTCTGTGTTTTGAAAAGGAAACAGAATCGATATTCCTATTTCTTGTCTATGTAAAACTGGTTCTTGTCTTAGATCATAGAATTTACAGTGCAGAAGGAGGCCATTTGGCCCATTGAGTCTGCACCCTCTCCCTACTTAAGCCAACACCCCCACCCTATCTCCGTAGACCTTTTGAACACTAAGGGCAGCTTAGCATGGCTAATCCACGTAACCTGCACATCTTTGGACTGTGGGAGGAAACCGGAGCACCCGGAGGAAACCCACGCAAACACAGGGAGAACGTGCAGACTCCGCACAGTGAGCCTAGCTGGGAATCGAACCTGGGACCCTGGAGCTGTGAAGCAACAGGACTAACCACTGCGCTAATGTAAAGTCTTGGGGAGATACACCTTTTCAGTACAAAGGAGAACAATTATTTATTAGCAAAGTAGTGCATAGTACGCCAGAAAGCATTGCTTTATAGAACACATTGTTTCAGCCTTCTCTCTTTCTTTCATACCCTAACATCTCCATGGAGTCTTCTTCAATTAAAACAACTAAGTTCACGGGAAGCACGTTGAACCTGAATGGCATGGCTCATGTCAGTTGCACCGCCCCATCCATAAGTAACGGCAACCACTGAGGGAACACAGCAAGATGAGGAGTTCACAGGATACAAGTAATACACAAGGTACAGAGCATAAAAGTGAGACTGATGAATACAGAGGCTCCAAGACAAAAAGCCAAGTGATGCAAAATTAGTCTAGTGATATCGAGAAAACCAGATATCTAGCTTTGGCATTGGAAGAGGAGGATCCACTGGAAACAAAGGAAACCAAAGATGAGAAACCCTGAAATCTGGAATGCAAAGAAGGGCGATATGTAGAATACTCAGTGCATCTGGCATCATTACAAAAAAAAATCTGACTGGTGTTTAAAAAAAGGTTAATCAGGAGCAGGTTTGCGAATCCCTGGTTACCCACTTTTGCTTCTTCTACCGAGATGCATTAGCATTGATATTAAAGCCAGTGGGAAGCATAGATTTTACTCACCAATTTAAAACAAAAATCACACACTATATTCACCCCAAGAGGGAACTCAGGAGTATATTATTTAAAATTGTGTCTGAGGTTGGATATGAATTCTGTATCACCGACCGGTTAATAGATGCATCGCTTGGTTCTGCACCAGTCTGTGCACAGGACATCCCTTGATGTTTAATCTACTGTTTTTTGCTTATTTATTTTGATGTGGGGGCATCTCAGGCACAGTGAACATGCAAATCTCTTGCTGCAAAATTGTCTTTCTAATTTGAACTGGAAGGTAACTGGATCTGAGCCTCTGAACTACCCCTTGGTGTGTTATTATTGTAATCATATAGTAACAGTGTATTTTGCCAAAAATCTGCAGCCGATCAGTGCCAACTGTAAATGTATTCAAACTTTCACAGCTGCCACTTGGCATCAGATTTGATTATCACACATCAGACTCCAATATTAAAAAAAGCTTCTTCCAGTGAATTTTATGTCTGAAATGAACAGCTCTGTCCCATTCAAAAATCATTAATTGGGGCAATAAATGTAAAGTCTGGATTAGAACTGGAAAGCTGATTAAAAATTACTTCAAGAAAGCAAGAAAAAGACAATCGAAGCAGTTTCAGAGGGATATGCTGTCTTGTATTTTTGTGTGTTCCTCAGGAATTTAGGAGGGGGTAATTTACATTTGTTTGCTGATGAACTTTGGGGAATGGCGGTACTCCGGAGGATATTTGATTGGGAGGCGGGAAGAATTTCCCCCGGAGAAACCAAGAGGATTATATTGCTTCCTCCAGGAGTGAGTGTTGGCAGCATTTGACAAGGGTGCTGTCGAGGTTTTCACCAACTAACAACTCCACCATGCAAGGATGGGCTTGATCGCCTTTCTTTCCATTTTGCATCGTGCATTACGAAGCCATTGAGGGGAAGGTGGTGCCTGCCTTGGCCAGGTCCCAGTTGCCTGATCTAAAACGCACCACTGAACCTGACTGAAACCTGCCTACCCCTCCTGGGCAGGGAATGGGATGTAGCCTTAAAAAAACCCGAAAAAGAGGGGTAAAAAGATAACTCATAAAAACAAAGCCAAATAAAATTCTACATCAGTTCTGCAGTTCATCCAGATGACATCTCAGTACTGAAGCTAAAAACACAGGTTTAGCTGTAATGCCTTCCTCATCAGGACCTTTCGCACTCATCACTGACTCAAAGCTGAGTATTAAGGTGGCATGAAATAATTTTTCTATTTACAAAGCTAAGGACATTTTCTTTCTGGACCCAAATATAACATCAGTGCACTATTTATGTATCCAACGCTCATTTCATTTGTCCCCCAAATTTAACTCTGATAATTTAAACAGAAATTCATTCCTCATCCTCAATATTATGAGTTTAAAAAAAAATTCCTATAGTTTTGTCTCTGTTCTGATTCTCTCGACAAGAAAATCATTATTGCCCCCCCCTTTTCTGTATCATCTCAGTCCTTTGGCAGAGCAATTCAATGCTATCAAGTTTGAAAAAGTAGACATCCTCGGCCCTGTTTAGACTGAATTTTCTTCATCCCTTTATTCTTAAATCCAAAGCATACTACTAGCCAGTCTACATTATCCATTAAAGTGACAAGGTTCTGAAAAAAAGATGCCTTTCTATTGGGCAACAATGATCAAGAATGGCTAAATTGTTCCTGAGAGTCAAAATATGCTTTGGAGATTGATGTCAATTGTGCGTCTTAATCACAATGGACAGTAGCGTCTTGTCTACTCGGTGGGTTACCAGTCCTCAGGGACAAGAACACTGTCAGGTTCTCCTGCTGGCGAGGAGCCCATTTGTACTTATTATGCAGTTGGTCTGATACTCTTGTAGCATTAAACAGTGTCATTACCCTAGACGCTGTGTATAAGCCTCTGTGCCTAACAAGTACTGTCTTGCTACATTGATGATGCAATCCAATTCCTAATTTCATTCATCTCTATTTCAGAAAATCCATAGTTTATACCAATTTTAGAACACGCACAAACGATGCGCAGGACAACCAGCAAGTCCATCAAACTTGACCCACACTCACACTGGCGGCAGCATTAATGTCATTATTCTGGAAGCAGTAAGAGAAACCTTCAACAGCCACGTCTCCTACATGACAATAGGGGCTACATCTCAGCATAATTTCATTGCCTGTATTGCCGATATCCTCGTGAAAGTCACCATACAAATACAACATTGTTCTTATCTTTCTAGCTCCACACAGGTTGCAAACAAACTTGACCTGGACAGGTAAATGTTTACTTTGGAATCTGAAAAGCACATTTGGCGTGTGTCAGACTTTGCAATCATCCAATCAGGACTGGCCTCCCTTCCTTTTAGTTGATAAAGAGAAGGTCCACGCTTTTTCTATCCCATTTGTGGGATTAACTTTGTCTAATTGATCTGCTTTAGGATTGTTGTTCAGTTGTACAATCTGCTCACTGTTGACTTACATAAACATTTCCAGCATAACTTCCATCAATTACAGTACCGTTCCAAATTTATATCTCCCCTATTTAAATATACCAATTGATAATAGCTGTGTTTTTTTTTCACGTATAATCAATACTAATCACAGGAAAATATTTTTTTTAAATGAAACTTTAGGTTGCAGTTAAAGCAATCAGTAGACTACTGTACTGTGATCATTGCTATGTGCATTCTTAAGTAGCTGCTCCATCTTCATTATTCCTGAAGGGCTGCCTTTAATCTGGTGCTTGTTGATAACTGGATTCATGCTGCACAGAATTTCTTTCTCCCCCTTGTTGATCTGCTCTGTGCTGAAAGTGAATACATAAATAAAAGACCATAACAAACAGAATTCTGTCCCGCCTACACTCGGATAACAGGGGCTATCGCAGCATGGAAAGAGATGAAAGCATGTGAAGGATCATGCCAGAACATCTGAACCAATAACTCGGCATTCATTAAGCTGCATTAGAACCCACAGTGGGGAATCTATGATACCTTCCTTCAGAGTACAATCCCGTATAATCTCACCAACGCGCTCAAGGCTGAGGTTATTACAAAAACAAACTCCGACACCACAATTATTTTTAAGGGTGGTCCTTTGGTGGAAGTAACTATATTTCAGTTGGCATATATCTTACTTCAGTGATATGGTGGGAAAGAGGGCAGATCTGTGCTTGAGCCGATTGAGGATAATGCAGACAAGCTCCAAAGGTCAAAACTACAGGTTCGTGCTACAGGTTCCTGAATCTCTTAGACCCTCCAAATTTGAAACACAAATTGATCTGTCTGCCGATCCCAGCAAAACCATCACCTGATGTAAGATGCAATGTAACAGACTTTCTGAGTCCAGATGCCTTAAGGCGAGGCAGAGTAGTGGCAGGGAAGAAAAGAAAAGGAAGCAAACCCTGTGCTCTTGATCCCACTACCTCATGGGACATCCTGCCCACTCCCTCTCCATGTGCCCCAGAGATCTGCGGATCGAGAATCAGCCTGTTGTCTTTGAAACCTCAGACACTTCGACCAGTTTATTACTTAAAAGTTTAGCCCAGGTGCCTTTCTTTGTGAGATGAACAGATGACAAATACAAGTGTATGGTTCAACCAAATTTCTGTTAAACATAGTAAACAGTCACCCCTCTTCAATTACCCCAAACAATAATAACACTCCCAAGATTCTTAATACGACCCGTGCCGATGAATTCAGTCGAGCTGCGGGTCCACTTCTCTGAGTCTCCATTGTCTCAGGGCCTTCGTCTGTGAAGGTGGGTCTTGCACGCTGCTTCCTTCCATCTGTGATCGGTCGTCCGATCTTCTCTGCTACATCTGCACCGCGTCTTCGTTCGGGAGGGTCCTGGGTGGTCAATCTTTATATCCCTCTTCATGCCTTTCCAGAAAGTTCTCTAGCCCTCAGTCAATGAGGTCTTGGGGCAGGGGTGGTAACACCGAATGGAGTTGCCGAGTGCAACTCTGCAGGACACCAGGAACCCACCCATGGGGTTCCATCTCTAGCTGTATTGTTCGCTCATAATCTTACTCCATATAGGGTAACTGGGTGCCAGAAAGTCTAACTTTATCTGAGAAACCCGAAATGATCCATATAAATGGGACCGATTATCGCCTGATGTGCTGTTGACAGGGCAGGCCCAGGCACGTCCGGGAAGCCTGTCTGTGTTCCATGAATTTGATCTTGGCCAAGGTCGAATTCCCAGCAGGCCCGCCTGGAGCTGGCTGTGATTTAATTTAAAATGTCCAATTCTTAATTTAGAGTGACCAATTTTATAGGGGGCCTAAATTAGGGCCACTGTCCGTTTTATCACAAGCCTGCTCAGTCATATGAAAACCTATGGCAGCAACACGCGAACCAGAGTAGAACTGACTAGTAAAGCCTTCAGCAAAGGTCAACTCCATAAATGGATGAACCAATAGTTTTAAATGAACATTTCATTTATTTTGTTCCGTTTGGTAATATTTGCATTCATCATGATGCTGCCCAGCTCATGAAATTAGGAAGTCTGCTAATGTCTGTTAAATTCTTCTGGTTCAGTTCAATGAAAAACATTTCTTCTGGTTTCAAACGTGAAGCCTGAGGGGCTACAGAGTAAATGGAGTTATGGGACCTGCAACGGAAGGTTCTTTCTATTGACGCAGCTACCAAATAGATTATGCAGAGTTCAAAGGCACTGACTGGAATTTAAAATTATTTCCACTCCCCCCCCCCCCCCCCCCCCCCCCCCGCCAGAATTTGCTGTTGAATATAATTAGTGCCCAAAGCCTTCCTGCAGAATAAATGTCAGAGTTGCGTTCTTAGTACTCCAAAGTCTAATGAGAACAGTCATCAAGGAATGAGTAGAACTGGTCAACAAGAAACATCAGCAACACATGGACATCGTAAAAGGAAGAGAGAGAGAGTTAGGGAGACGGAGAAGTTTGGGGGAGTGGGAAAAGGTGGAGGGGGGGGGGGTATGGATGACATGCAATTTTAAACCTAGAGTTTTGGCAGCTGAAGCCACAGCCATGGATAGTGGGGATATTAAAATTCAACAGGCCAGAATTAGAAGGATATCTCAGAGAGTTGGGGTGTTGGAGGAGATGACAGAGGCAGAGAGGGGCGAGACCCCGATGGGATTTGAGATGTTCCTTAAAACCTACCACTTTCTCACCTGCCTCAATATCTCCTTGTGTGCCTCTGTCACAAACTTTGTTTTACAACTATACCTGTGAGGTATTCGGGCAGTAGTGCTAAGTAAGTACAAGTTGTTGCTTTCAACAAATTCACATAACTCGAGCCCTTCTTTATCACTACTTTATTTTGCTTTAAGCACAGGTTATCCACCATGGAGCATAACAGTAGGTGAAAGCTGCAAATTTGCCAGTGAGTACAAGAAATAAAGAATAATGGGCCTAATGGACTGCAACAAAAAGCTCTGCCTCATTCAATCGCAGATCAGAACCAATTTCACACTCCTGCTGAAAAAATTGTGAGAACATTAAAATATAACCCGATCATGTGCTGAACGGTGACACATTTACATGAGATCAATTTGTTTACTTTTCCCTCATTCTTCAATCATAGCTGCTTACGTAACAACGGATGTGAATCAATGAGGTAATCGCTGAAAATAAAACGTTGTAAGGACTAGTACCTGAATGAAATAAGTTCCATAACCAACATGACGTGTGCAGTAAGACTCAGTTCAAGCACCCATCTTGCTGCACACTGAATCCCAATGTGCACAGATGTTTCTTCCAGGTTTATTGGAAACTCTACCAATTGAAGCACCATGACGATAAAAGTCAGATGTGATGTTCTGTCCAAATGCGATGCAGCCGGCCAATGTTGGACTGATGGACACTATAAAGAGTTACCAGTCCAAACTGATGAAACCTATTCCAAGCGAAACTGCTGATAGATTAGGGTAAATTAGTTCTGACATTTGAAATGGCTGATGTTGCACAGAGGTTAATACTTGGGAGTATCAGTGCACATCTAATTTGGAACACAAATGCAAGAGTCTACATCCTGCCAATTTTGCTCATGGACAGGCCTTTTACAGAAACCCTTTGGGTTCTTCGAAGTGCACCACATGGACAGGAGACTTAAACTCTCTGACTCCAACAGCTGAAGTGACTTCTCTGCTAGTAAGATGCACTGAACTAGGCTAAGCTCACTCACTCTTTTAAAGAGGTAAAACACAATTAAACTGGAATGTTTATATCTTTGCATGATTCAGGCAGGAGTGGAGATATTTTGTTCCACAAGCTATACAGTATATGCTAAACAAACTCGAGGGGCGCGATTTAACATAAATTAAACAGAGTCCCGTGTCAGACACACGTTTAGCCGGGTGTTTCCTGGCACTGGCAGCACTGAGAACGACCTCGCTATTAAATGGGACTCTGCTTTATTTCTGGGCCGCTGTGAGGAATGCCCCACCAATGCCCACTTAGTCCCATTTCCTGCACTAATGAGCTCCGCTTGCCAGTGCAGGAAGAGATTGGTGCACCATTTTTAAATGACTCCCCAATCTCTGAAGCCCCCACCACGGCCTCCAGGTTCCCCCAATGCCCCAACTTTCCAATGAGGGGATCCTCAAGCCTCCCCGCACCCTAATGCATAAGGGCAGGGCACCCCCAGGCCTGGTCCCTGATGCAGGTAAGGTGCCATCCAGGCACCTTGGCACTGCCAACCTGGCACCCTGCCTAGGTGGGATTGCCAGAGTTCCAGGCTGGCAGTGCCACAGTGACCACATGGCATCAGGGATGCCAGTTTATCATCTTGTCCTGAGCCCGACCACACAGTGGCCCCCGATCACTTGCCGGTACAGCTGATCCGCATCATTGGAGACGAGAGCTAAGCGGCGCTCGCTCGGGGTCTCTGAGCCGGGAGGGGTGTGTGTGTGGGGGGGGGGTTAGATCCCACACCTTGAGTAACTCCAGCGAGAGCATACTTAAGTGTGCCTGACTGCACACTTGAAATTGCCAATCTGGATCCCACCCGTCGCGCGTGACAGGGCTGGTAGATTGCAGCCGACATATTTTTATTGAGGAACTATAAATTGAGTAGAACCTCTACAGCGGTAATCCCATTGTGAGGTAAGATAGGCTTATTTGCCAAAACAGGCTAAAAATAAGTATTCACAAAGGCTGCATGTGCCTCCAGTAAACATCAGCAGAATTGAGGAATGTACAAGGCCATTATTTTGACCTCTTAATGCTATGTAACCCATTGCCTGCTGAAATAACTTTCTATTGCATTTCTTTAATTTGAATGATCGTTCCACAAATCTGCCCACTGCAAAGTGAAGTAGATAACCGACCATTTGCCACAATGTTCATTCTTTCAGTCCTGTTAACCAGCTGCTACACCCCAAGATGTAGTACTTAAAGTATTCATGATAACCTGTCAAAACCTGGGAGATGCATTCAAATGATAAAATGCTGCATAAAAGATTCATAGTCGTACTTCAAATGTGGATATTAGCACCCAGAATCGACCCGGTCACCTGAGTGGAAAGCAACAACGCGACATTGTGCCACCTTTCTCATCCCTGGTCCCCCACTTAGCGTGGGCACAGAATTCATTGAACCCATCACTGTTGAACAGTAACAAATCCATAAATTATTACATGATCCCCAGTGTCAAACAGCTTAATCTGTAGAGTACCAACTGGACGGGGTTGATTTCAGGTCCGATGGAAGAACTGTCTGAAATCAATACTAATAAGCATGGACAACACAGTAAATCCCTTGTTCCGCTCAGCACCATTATCAGGGACAACAGCTGTTAGAAGCATTTCAATTAGGCCATTTTTATGTCAGCAGCTGGTGTCCATCCATATTCACACATCCACATCAAACCTTCTAAAAATGGTTTCATTGATAAAATATAGTGAACATCTATGGGATCACTTCATCCTATATGAATCAGTCCTGACAAAAATCAATCTTTGTTGTTTTTTTCCAGACATGTTTCAATTACAAATCTATAGAAATTATTGATGGACAGCTTTTTTTTAAAAAAAAGTAAACATCCCTCTTGGTTATTTGCTGGTGTTTCACTTCCTCTGGTCACATTTTCAGGAAGCCTAATTTACACATTGAGAGGGATGTATTTTCCACGCCTGCCCTGTATATGGTAAAATTATGTTTTGAGACATGGCATGTGCCAAATGGAGTATGCTTGCACGATTTTGGACCATTATTCCCAAACCTTTCCTGTGCCACTGGGGTTTTCCGGTGTCTTTAGTTTTGCTGCAGAGTAATTGATAGAGATTGATTGCCGCAATTAATCAGCAACTACATTATCATTGTATCGCACAACTGCCAGGAAGGTAGAAGGCTAATAAGATGGGCTTTGATCTTTATCCATCTCACAGCTCATGATGCAACTGATGTCTCCCGACAACTGGAAAATGATATAGTCACAGAGCAGGTAATTTTCCCTGAATAAACTATTGAACTTGTATGTGTATGTCCAGTGTAGAATATGATGTAAAGAATATGGTAGAGAATAATAATAATAATAGTATAGAATATGGGCAGCACAGTAGCACAGTGGTTAGCAGTATTGCTTCTCAGTGCCAGGCTCCCAGGTTCGATTCCCACTTGGGCCACTGTCTGCGCGGAGTCTGCACCATCTCCCCACGTCTGCAGGGTGTGGTGATAACCACTGTAGATATGTGTACTTGCAGTAGGGGGATGTATGGCTATACCTGTAATACAGGTTCCTCCGGTAAGCCCCTGCTGGCTAGCTCCGCCCACAGGGAGCTTGAGCATAAATATGCATGTGAGTCACTCAGACCCTATTCTACAGTTGCAGCCGGAGGAATAGCATCACACAGCAATAAAGCCTCGATTGTACATGTCTCTCGTCTTTGAATGCAATTGTTAGCGCCACACAGGGGTTTCCTCCGGGTGCTCCGATTTTCTCCCACAAGTCCCGAAAGACGTGCTTGCTAGGTGAATTGGACATTCCGAGTTCTGCCTTTGTGTACCCGACAGGCACCAGAGTGTGGCGACCAGGGTGTTTCACAGTAACTTCATTGCAGTGTTAATGCAAGCCTACTTCTGACACCAATAAAGATTATTATTATTATTATTAGATTGACGATTCCAATGTTCTTTGCTCGGCCATCCGTTCTCTGACTAAAGTTCTTCCAAAATTTGTAGTGGAGGTTTGGTTCTACTCGGAGTCAGAAAATTGAACCATTGGTGCAATGGTATCAGTGACAACGATGCTGAGAATGGTACTGCTGAAGGCTTGCTCCAGACGAAGGAAGGAGAATTTGCAAAGATCACTGCGCTACCCAAGTCACACATGATCACTTTTTACAAACTGTTGAATGCATTTAAATAAACATCCGCCTGCAGTAATGTAAGTCTGATGGCTTTTCCGTAAAATGCAGCATTCCCCAGGATCCGTGCACCATTGACTGCACCCCTGTGGACATCCAAGCATCTATTCAATATTCCATCGTGCACATCAAATAAAATGGATAGAATTTGTTGAATGTCCGACTGGTACAATACCACCAAATCATTATGTGCCCTGCAAAAACCATTCTACATTACATTGGAGGCAAAGACTTTATCAAGGAAATATTTGGCAAACTGATACTCAGAATGCATTGTGGCGCTTTTTCCACTAAGCCCCGGAGAAGGATACCAGAACATCTTTTTAATGGAAAGCTACAAACTGCTCAACGTAGCCAGTGGAAAAGGCTTGTGTGTTTCTGGAGCGAGCTCAGAGCCATGGCTGCAGAGGAACAATTATCAGAGACACAGCAACTCCGACAAGGAAACAGGACATATTTATCCTGAAGGCTTGCCTTTGTATTTCATTGACTTTCCTAAATATAAAGCAACCAGTGGTACAGCTTATGTGGAAAGCATAAATCCTGAAAGTAAACCATGGTCATAAAGTTGAAGGTGGGATGGTGTGACCTTTACAGAAATAATACTGAAGATCATTGTGCGCTTAATGGATTATGCCACTTTATCTACCTTAAACATGAACTAATGTATCATGATTTTTCTACTCCACGACTTAATGTGATATATTGCTGAAATAAGCAGATGTATAGATTTCCTGAGTGCCTCCTGCAAATCTGCTCGCAATTTAGCCGCTCTCTTAATACATGGGACAGATTTGAAATGACACTGGCAAACACGGCCCTATTAAGCCAGCCGAGCCCTCCTGACTAACATCTGGGGCATGTGCCAAAATTGGGAGAACTGCCACATAGACTGGCTAAGCAACAACCTGATACAGTTATACACAACAAATCATACCTTACAGACAATGTCCCAGACACGACCATCATTATTCCTGGCTATGTCCTGTCATTGACAGGACGGACCCACTAGAGGTTGCAGTAATGTGGTATGCCCTGGGAGTCCTCAATGTTTATATTGGTCCTCCAAGGTCTCATCGCATCAGGTGAAACATGGAGAAGGAAACCTTGTGCTGATTGCCATGGACCACCCCCCCCCCCCCCCCCCCCCCCCCCCCCCCGCCCCCAAACCAACCCCGTCCCCTTAGATGAATCAGTACTCCTCTAGATTGAACACCAATTGGAAAAAGCGCAAAGGGTGGCAAGGGCACTCGTCAAGAGTGGATTGGTAGCATCCCTATTCACCGAGCCCTGAGAGACATGCCAGCTAGTCTAGGTCTGTGGCAGATGGTCAAGGATTGTTGTGGTTGTTGGAGGTGAATCATCTCAATCCCAGGACATTTCTGCAGCAATTCTTCAGGGTAGTGTCCGAGGCCCAACCATTTTCAGGTGCTTCAGGTGCTTCCGTCCATCATAGGATCACAAGTGTGAATGTTCGGCACCATTCGTAACTCTTCAAATACTGAAGCAGTCTCTGTCCATCTGTAAAAAGATTTAGACAATATGCTGGGAGCTCTGTGGCAAGTAACTCACTTCCTGACTCCCCAAAGCCTGTTCACCAACTACAGAGCTCAAGCCGGGAGTGCGATGGAATATTCTCGACCTGTCTGGATGAGTGCAGCTCCATCAACACATCAAGAGATTCAACACCATCCAGTTCAAAGCATCCCGCTTAATAGGCGCCCTATCCACCACATTAAACATTCACTTCCTCCGCCACTGACACCCAGTGGCAACCATGTGTACCATCTGTAGGATGCCTTGCAGTAACTCACCAAGGCTCCTTCGCGAACATCTTCCAAACCCATGACCTCCACCACTTAGAAGGGCAAGGACATGGGAACACCACCACCTGGAAGTTCCCCTCCAAGTCACACACCATCCTGCCTTGGAACTACATCACCATTTGTTCACTGTCACTGGGTCAAAATCCTGAACACTCTCCCAACAGCACTGTGGGTGTGCCTACACAACAGGGACTGCAACAGTTCAAGAAGGTGGATCACCGCCACCTTCTCAAGGGCAATTAGGGATGGGCAATAAATGCTGGTTGAGCCGGCGACGCCCATGTCCCATGAATTAATTACAAACAGTCCTCCTTTGTGGGGTGGACTGGGTAGCAGGTTGCTCTAATCACATGTTCAAAGGGAGCTGCAAACAAACGATTGTTGACAATGTCAGCGCCACTCATAACACCCTGTGTTTCTTACCATGAAGTCCTGATGTTGGCCAACCAGAGTACTGCACTGCCAGGAGACCACGGAATCCCTAAATTATGGTCCTCTGCAGTCTATTAAAAATTTGCATTTGAAGAGCACTTTTCACGACCATCCGACAATTAAGTACTTTGGAAATGTAGTTGTGGTGAATGTAATATAGATGTATATATGTTAATTCACACTGTCTTTGTAAGCGCAGTAGCGCTATCCTACCACTAGGGGGAGTAGCGCTGGAGGCACTCAGGAACTTGTACTGGGCTCCACCCTTGGCTCCGCCCACGACCCCTCCCCCTAGAGCAGCTGTATAAATACCCGTGTCCAGAGTCAGCCCGAATTCACTACGAGTTCATCGACTGGTCACAGGCTGGCTCTGAAGTAAGTCGATTAAAGCCTACATTCACATCGGAAACACGTGTCTGGTGAATTAATGGTTCCATCAATTTAATCGACTTAGAAACAGTAAAGATCGATTATGGAATCGGCCCTCAAGCCTGGACGCCTGGAACTCAACCAGCAGGATGCAGAGGCTAAATAAATCTTCTCCCACTGGATCCGGTGCTTCAAGGCCTACCTGGCCGAAGCGAGCACAGCCAAAACAACAGAGGATCAGAAGCTAAGTCTACTGCACGCAAGGGTGAGCCACAGAATCTCGACGCAACTAAACTCGGCCAGTTCATATACAGCGGCACTAGCAGTTCTCGAAAAAATGTATGTAAGGCCCATTAATTAAGTTTACGCTTGCCATGTGTTCACGACTCGCCGTCAGCGGCCTATGGAATCACTCGCCGAATTCCTAAGAGAACTTAATAATTTGTCCAATGACAGTAATTACCAAGCGGTTACCACGGCTGAACACAGGGAACGGGCTGTACGCAATGTTTTTGTAGCGGGCCTCAGGTCTAACTATGTGCGCCAACGACTGCTGGAAAAGGGGGCCCAGGACTTAGAAAAGACTGTAGAAGCTGCTACCACGATGGAGGTCTCCTTCTGCAGCCTTAACTCGTTCCCCGCGGACCCCGCGACCCAATCATGGGTCCCCGACCAGTGACTCCCCCAGGCCTGTGCTACACAACCGCCCAGCCACCATGCTGCCACAGCCAGCCGCCATGCTGCTCCAGCCAGCCACTATGCTGCTCCAGCCTGCCATTTCTGCGGCCAGAATCAGCACCCGCGGCAGCACCCGCGGCAGCACTGCCCGGCCCGCAACGCGACCTGCAGCAGCTGCGGGCGAAAAGGGCATTACGCAAGAGTGTGCCTCACAAAAAGGGCCCCAGCTTCCAACTCCCCAGTGACTCGCAGTAATCGCTCCCCTCACTCGCAGCCCCGTGGGGCTCAAAACACTGTTGCCTGTGTCCCGACTCCGCCCACTCCAGCCACGTGCGATCCATGGGGGCCGCCATCTTGGAAAACCTCCACCACGCGGCCGGCCACATGCGACTCATGGTGGCCACCATCTTGGATGCCATCTTCCTCGCCGCCCGCCACGTGCGACTCATGGGGGCCGCCATCTTGGACGCCATCTTCCTTGCCGCCCGCCACGTGCGATCCACGGGCCCGATCGGCATCTCCACGCTCGGCCAACTCAGCGGAGGAATTCGAATTCGGCTATGAACTCAGAGGGCAGTCATCACGGGGCCACTCCAGCACAGCTGATCGAGCCGCCGACTACCCGCAACTCAGCGCGGTCACCCTGGACCAATCACGACCAAAGAATCTACGAAACTCGATGGCAGAGGTCCATATCAACGGGTACAAAACGCTATGCCTCTTCAACTCCGGGAGCACTGAGAGCTTCATACATCCAGACCTGGTAAGACGCTGTTCGCTCCCCGTTTTCCCCGTGCAGCAAACTATCGCGCTCGCTTCAGGCTGCCACTCGGTCCAGATCCAGGGGCGCACCGCCGTGACACTCGAAATTCAAACTCTACGTTTTGCCCGAACTCTGCGCGCCACTCTTATTAGGCCTAGACTTCCAATGCAACCTCAAGAGCCTCACCCTCAGCTTCAGAGGGCCCCTGCCCCCACTCACGATCTGCAGCCTTGCTACGCTGCGAATCTCCCCCCCTCCTCTCTTTGCCAATCTCACTAAGGACTGTAAACCCGTAGCCACTCGTAGCAGGCGGTATAGCCTGCAGGATAGGGTATTTGTCAGAGCAGAGGTCCGAAGGCTACTCAGTGGGGGGTTATAGAGGCCAGCAATAGTCCCTGGAGAGCTCAGGTGGTGGTCGTTAAGACTGGGGAAAAATTCCGCATGGCTATCGACTATAGTCAGACCATAAATAGATTTACGCTCCTCGACGCGTATCCCCTCCCCAGGATTGCAGACATGGTAAACCAGATCGCCCAGTACCGGCTCTTTTCCACGGTGGATCTGAAGTCTGCATACCACCAGCTCCCAATCCGCCCGGAGAACCGCCACTACACGGCATTCGAGGCCGATGGCCGCCTCTTCCATTTCCTCTGGGTCCCTTTCGGCATCACTAATGGGATCTCGGTGTTCCAACGAGCAATGGACCAAATGGTGGACCAGTACAGGCTGCGGGCCACGTTTCCGTACTTGGACAATGTCACCATCTGCGGCTACGACCAGCAGGACCACGACGCCAACCTCCACCATTTTCTCCAGACGACACAGAAACTGAACCTCACGTACAACAAGGAGAAATGCGTTTTCCGCACATCCAGACTAGCCATCCTCGGCTATGTCGTGGAAAACGGAGTCCGACCCGGACCGTATGCGTCCCCTCTTAGAACTCCCTCCCCCTCATTGTCCCAAGGCCCTCAAACGGTACTTGGGATTTTTTTTCTACTACGCCCAGTGGGTCCCTCAATATGCGGACAAAGCCCGCCCACTCTTTAGGACCACACGATTTCTCCTGTCAGCCGAGGCACGCCAGGCCTTCGACGGCATCAAGGAGGACATCGCCAAAGCGGCCATGCGGGCGGTGGATGAATCCACCCCATTCCAGGTAGAGAGTGACGCCTCAGAGGTAGCTCTTGCAGCCACGTTAAACCAGGCAGGGAGACCAGTTGCATTTTTCTCCCGTACCCTCTCCGCTTCAGAACTCCGACACTCTTCAGTCGAGAAAGAAGCACAAGCCATTGTGGAGGCTATCCGTCACTGGAGGCACTACCTTGCAAGGTAGGAGGTTTACCCTCATCACCGATCAAAGATCGGTCGCCTTCATGTTCGACAACTCGCAAAGGGGCAAAATAAAAAACGATAAAATTCTGAGGTGGAGGAGCGAACTCTCCACCTACAATTACGATATCAAATATCGACCCGGGAAGCTCAACGAGCCTCCGGATGCCCTATCCCACGGGACATGCGCCAACGCGCAGATTGATCGATTAAAAGTCATCCACAATGACCTCTGCCACCCGGGGGTCACCCAGCTCGCCCACTACATCAGGGCCCGAAACCTGCCTTTCTCCAATGAGGAGGTAAAAGCGGTCACCAGGGACTGCCCGATCTGTGCGGAGTGCAAACCGCACTTCCATAGACCAGACAGGGCCCACCTGGTCAAGGCTTCTAGGCCCTTTGAACGCCTCGCGATTGATTTCAAAGAGCCACTCCCCTCAACTAACAAGAACGTTTGCTTCTTAAACGTCGGAGACGAGTTCTCCCGTTTCCCATTCGCTATCCCGTGCCCCGACATGACCTCCCACACAGTCATTAGGGCCCTGCATAGCACCTTCACCCTGTTTGGTTTCCCCAGCTACGTACACAGTGACCGGGGTTCATCCTTCATGAGCGACGAGCTGCATCAGTACCTGCTCGACAAGGGCATTGCCTCGAGCAGGACTACCAGCTACAACCCCAGGGGGAACGGGCAGGTGGAAAGGGAGAACGCGACGGTCTGGAAGACCGTCCTACTGACCCTCCGGTCTAGAAAGCTCCAAGTCTCCCAGTGGCAGGAAGTCCTCCCAGACGCGCTCCACGCTATTAGGTCCCTTTTGTGTACGGCGACCAACCAGACCCCTCACGAGAGGCTCTTCATTTTTTCCAGGGGCACTACCAAGGGGGTCTCACTTCCGGCATGGCTGAGGACGCCGGGCCCCGTACTCCTGAGGAAACACGTCAGGGCACACAAAACCGACCCCCTTGTTGAGAAGGTGCGCCTGCTCCACTCCAACCCCCAGTACGCATTCGTCGAGTTCCCTGACGGCCGTCAGGACACTGTATCCCTCCAGGATCTGGCACCCGCCGGATCCAGCACTCCCTCTACCCCCACAGAAGGACCTCTCACCCTACACCCCATGCTGCCACCCCCTTGCACTCCCGAGCCCACGAGCTCGCTCCACCAGTTCCACGCCGGCCAGCCCCCAGCACCCCCAGTTGAACCAGGAGAGTATGAAGCTCAGATACAACCCTCCCTGGAGTCCCCATCGTACCCCAGCACACCACACCCATCCAGCCACCGCAAGAGGCTGCAACCCCGGTGCTCCGCAGATCTCAGCAGACAATTCGACCGCCGGACAGATTGATTTGATCGACTAGACCACCACCCTCGCCGGACTTGATTTTTTTTGCAGGGGGTGAATGTGGTGAATGTATTATAGATGTATGTATGTTAATTCACACTGTCTTTGTAAACGTAGTAGCGCTATCCTACCACTAGGGGGAGTAGCGCTGGGAGCACTCAGGAACTAATACTGGGCTCCACCCTTGGCTCCGCCCATGACTCCTCCCCCTAGTGCAGCTGTATAAATACCCGTGTCCAGAGTCAGCCTGAGTTCACTACGAGTTCATCGACAGGTAACAGGCTTGCTCTGAAGTAAGTCGATTAAAGCCTAGATTCACATCGGAAACACGTGTCTGGTGAATTGATGGTTCCATCAGTAGTCACTATTGTTATGTAGGAAACTTGACAACTCATTTGCACTCTGCAAACTATACAAGCAGCAATGTTATAACGAGCAGATAATCTGGTTGTTTTTTGGCGATGTTGATTGATGGGTAAATATCGGCCAGAGCACTGTGATAATTCCCACCCTCTTCTTCAAAGTAGTGCCATGGGATAATTTAGGTCCTCCCGAGCAAGCAGTCAGGTCCTCGGTTTAACATCTCACCTGGAAGACGGGTCCTCTCGCAGTGCCCTGCTCTCTCAGCGAGGTTGCTAACATCACTGGGAGAGTAGAGAGAATGTTCAACCGGCAACTGTGTGCCAATGGTTTCTCCTGCATTCCTCGCTGCACATCAAACAGTTCTTGCTTCATGTCAGCGCACAACTAGATAGCCGTATCTGTAAGCAATGTGGTCTGGAAGGATGAAAGTGAATGGTGCACTAGTTAGTGCTCAATAATTATTCATGAATTCACACTTGTCCCCTTCTGCCAATCGTCTTTTCATTCCATAAACTAGTCTACTTTATCCTGAAGTTTGTCTTTTGATTTTACAATTCTTGTCACTATTTGTCAAACTATTTATCATCAGCAAATTCTGAGGTCGCGTTTTCTATGTCTAAACTCCACAAATGTTGCAGTCTCTTGTTCTTTGGTATCTGAGCATCTGAATGTTCATGGACATTTTTCTATCAGATTGCAGGAGTCATTCTAAGTAGTAACCAGAAGTCATCGTCTCCTCAAAGTGCTAAATCCTTGCAAAGGCATGGTTCCAAGGGTAGCCAGTCCCTTCTTGTATCTTGACCAAGAGGCCAGTATTCATATCTAAACCTCGTCAGTGAGGGTCAGTCAGCTATCCAACCTCAATGGGCGACACAGTCAAGCTGAACATTGGCTACATTGTCATCTGCAGATATGGACTTCCAGCAGGAGGCACTGAAAAGTTGTGAATAATAAACAGGGGCGGTAACTCAGGGCAAATTTCACCCCCCCCCCCCCCCCTTCTACCCCCATCCTCCCAACATCAACTTATTTCAACTGTCAATTTGATGAAGGAATAGCAATTCATGGAATCCCTACAGTGCAGAGAACGACTAATCAGCCCATCGAGTCTGCGTCGATCCTTCGAAAGAGCACTCTATCCATGTCCAACTCCTCTATCACCGTAACCCCGTGCATCCCTGTTACCCCATATCCTAACCTGCACATCCCTAGACACTAAGGGTCAATTTATCATGGACAATCTTGCACATCTTTGGACTGTGGGAGGAAACCGGAGCACCCAGAGGAAACCCACGCATACATCCGAGAATGTGCAAACACCACACGGAAAGTGACCCAAGGCCAGAATTGGACCTGGATCCCGAGCGCTGTGAGGCAGCAGTGCTAGCCACTGTACCGCCATGCTTTCTTGCAGCTTTTGAGAGCAAGTGCAACTTGCTTCCTTTTGAGGACTAACTTTGCTTCTTCTGATGGCCATGCCTCAAGCATTTTCCGAAGATACGCCGATGCAGACTCGATGGGCCGAAAGGGCCTCTTCTGCACTGTATTATTCAGTGAATCTGTGAAAGGGGGGGAAACTAGAGAAAGCAGAATAATCCAACAAATATTCACAGACGTCGTCCTGGTGAGGATGTCCATGTGGCACAAACCCAAGAGCTCACTGCATGTTCTGGAATAACTGAAATTATTTTGAATTGGACCTCAATACCATACAAAGATGTTCAAGCTACATTTTGTGATATGCAAGTTTACATCAATTCTTTGCCATTTAAACATTACAGTTTTGTAACAAGGAGGTTCTTCAGTGAGAAAACACCATCGCTGAGCAGTGATGAGTAGTCACTAGTGTTTCAATTTTTGTGGACCATAGCAGAAGTCAACACTTCAATCGAGGCCGATGGGCAATCTATTGGGTGAGTGATTTTCTGAGTAACAACAAGTACATCACTCTTATTATTGAATAGTTATGGCCACCAACCCCTCGACCCTCAAATACTTTACTGACACATTAGTGGTTTCATAACTCAATGACCCTCTGGCCATATATTGCTCACTAATGTCACAAACCAATCACAGTTTCCACAGAGCAGAACTGAATCAGTCAATTGTGCCCATCGACAAAGACCCCCGTCTATAATGATGTGACCTTGACAGAATAAGGCTGTGCTCTTCGGCTGCGACAGTGAATAATAAACACCCTAAATCATGCTTCATTGCATTTTAATGTACTAATTATCATAAACCAATGGAACAAAAATGAAGATAATATCACAGACTGATAACCACTTAAAGGAACAGTCACAAGTAGGTTTATGTGGTTTGGGAGCAAAATAAACTTTGTGTAGCTGCAACACATGTGTGAATTTTTTCTCTTGTATTGCTATATTATTTCAATATGGTTCAGGAACAATATGTTCTTGCGTACGTATACATAAGTTTCCAGATCACTCTACATTCAGAATACCAAGCAATCAGTCCGCATTGTGGATAGCGCAATTGCTTCACAGCTCCAGGGTCCCAGGTTCGATTCCCCGCTGGGTCACTGTCTGTGCGGAGTCTGCACATCCTCCCCGTGTGTGCGTGGGTTTCCTCCGGGTGCTCCGTTTCCTCCCACAGTTCAAAGATGTGCAGGTTAGATGGATTGGCCATGATAAATTGCCCTTAGTGTCCAAAATTGCCCTTAGTGTTGGGTGGGGTTACTGAGTTATGGGGATAGGGTGGAGGTGTTGACCTTGGTAGGGTCCTCTTTCCAAGAGCCGGTGCAGACTCGATGGGCCGAATGGCCTCCTTCTGCACTGTAAATTCTATGATTAGTCCGCAGTATACGCTGTGGTCCCAGGAATACATTTGACGGTAGTTCCTGTGTATGTGTAAAGTAGCGTGGTCATTTCAAACTACTGAGAACGACAAGACGTAACAATACCATTCACACCCACATGTAAGGCAGATCCCCAGAAAAAAAAGCCCTTATTTAGGTTAGATCAAAATTATGCTTTGATTATTTTGGAAAGGAATAGTGGAGAGGTGAACAGGGACAGTCAATTTTTAAAACAATTCAAAATGACAGGTATTGTTTGGTTAGACAGATACGTTAGGCAGATACCTTAGCGATCTTTAAGACTTATCTGGATAGACACGTGAACAGACAGGGTATAGAAGGATATCGGTGGTTGGTCTGGATAGGACACGTGATCGGTGCAGGTTTGGAGGGCAGAAGAACCTGTTCCTGCGTTGTATTTTTCTTTGTTCCAATTCAGAAGTGTGGACATGTTTTTTTTAAAACTTTGCCTTTGAAACAAAAACAGTCATTTCTAAAAGGTTTACCTTTCACCCCTCCTGGCTCAGTGGAAAAAGTTTGCAAATCCATAAATGGCAGCAAAGTAGGCAGGATGACCTTCACTGGCTGATTCAGACTTCTGGGGCGGGATTCTCCCATTCGGCGGCAGAGTGTCCATGCCGTCGGAAACGTGAACCTGCCGCTGGGGGTACCGATTCCGGCCCCTACAGGGGGCCTGCATGGCGCTGGAGCGGTTCACGCCACTCCAGCCTCCCGTCCCGGCGCGCACTGTATGCTGCGGAATCTGCGTATGCGCAGTGGCGCCGGCGCCAACCTGCACATGTGCGGTGGCCTCCATCAACGCGCTGGCCCCGACGCAACATGGCGCGGGAGTTCAGGGGCCGGTGCGGAAGAAAATAGACCCGGGGAGCGAGAGGCCGACCCGCCGATCGGTGGGCCGCAATCGCGGGCCAGGACCCATCGGAGGCCCCCCCGGGGTCGGAGCCCCCCTCCCCTTCCCCACAGGCCGCCCCCGACCCTGCGCGCAGAGTTCCCGCCGGCTGCAGCCAGGTGTGGACGGCGCCGGCGGGACTCTGCCTTTTTAGAGCGGCCGCTCGGCCCATCCGGGCCAGAGATTCGGCAGCCCAGCCACATACAGCGGACCGCGACTGGCACCGCGCCAAATGCACCGGAGAATCGCGTGCCGGCAGAGGGGCAGCGTGGCCCGGTTGCGGGGATTCTCCGGCCTGGCCCCGGGCTGGGAGAATCCCGCCCCTGATGGTGGCTCTCCAGTAAAGCCTTTGTGCACCAATTCGCTCATTTGCGGGCGCACATGTTCACTTATCTGCCGTAGAAGCCAACTTTATAAAATGCAGGAGATTGTGTGCACTGCGTGAGTGTCTCTGCCAATTTCTGCACATGGGTGTCTATTGTTGCTGCTAAATCTTCACCCATGCCCTCTACATTCACACTCTTTCATAGAATCATAGAATCCATACAATGCATGAGGAGGCCACTCGGCCCATCGAGTCTGCACCGACCCTCTAAAAGGGCACCCCATCTCGGCCCAAACCCCACCCTATCCCCATAACCCCACCTATGGACAATTTAGCATGGCCAGTCTACCTAACCTGCACACCTTTGGACTGTGGGAGGAAACCGGAGCACCTGGAGGAAATCCACGCAGACACAGGAAGACTCTGCAAACTCCACACAGGCAGTGACCCAAAGTGGGAATTGAACCCGTGTCCCTAGCACTGTGAGGCAGCAGTATTAACCAATGTGCCAACATGCCACCGAAGGGCAAGCCTGTAAGTGTGACACATCTGGCGAAGTGGGTTAGCCTTGTTGCCTCACAGCGCCGAGGTCCCAGGTTCGATCCCGGCCCTGGGTCACTGTCCATGTGGAGTTTGCACATTCTCCCCGTGTTTGCGAGGGTTTCGCCCCCCACAACCCAAATATGTGCAGGCCAGGTGGATTGGCCACGCTAAATTGCCCCTTAATTGGAAAAATTAATTGGGTACTCTAAATTTGTTTTTAAAAAGTTTGACACGTCTAACACCGTTCTTGCTATATTTATCAATTTCTGAAGTAAATTTATCTTAAATTTATTTTAATAACATTTGGCGGGGTTTTCCCGCCATTGCTGACAGCGGGATCTTCCAGTCCTGCTGATGGCGCCCCCTGCAGGTTCCCTAGTGCAGAGGGTGCAAACAATGGGAAACCCCATTGACGGGCTCGAGACCGGAAGATCCTGCCGCCAGCCAATGGCGGACCGCAGCAATACACATTGAAATTATATAATTGGAAGTGGAAATGTTGTTACTGACGTTCATCTTTTATCCATGTCAAATTTTAGAATGGCTGGAGCCTGTCTCATTGGCTCCCATTGTGAATCATGCTTGCCGTTTGGGTTTTCACCATTGTGGCGTTGTGCGTGAATATAAACCCTGCGAATGATAGGGACGTGGTCAAATCTCTTGGCTGGTTTGTCCTGAGCAGTCACGTCAATGTCTGTCCGTGACCACCAGGGGGAGGTTTCCATGCAGAAGGCTCCACATCTGCTCCAGTTCAAATTTCACCCTCCCTGCATTCATTTATTTTCAGGAAAATGGTGGGTTGTATGCTTCCCCTTCGAGTTAATGAGCATATATACCTAAATGTAACCAGCCACATTTTTGCACTTACTGCTTCTGCTTCTTTACCAATCTCATCAAAATCCCCAAAGAGCAATTCGCCAAGAAACAATGCCATCTTTGATTGACAAATGGTTGAAATGCCACTTTGTGTCAGTGTACATCTTTCAACATGTTTGAGCTGAAAGAAATTACTGTTTCAAAATCTGAATAAGCAATTCCAAAGTAAATGTTTTTACAGGATAAAGTATGCCGAAGATCTTAATTATTTAAAGCCAATTATTTTAAATTGTGTGTGCAAGTCATTAAATTGCATTTTTAAAACAATTGCTATTTAATATTTAAATGTTTGATAGGATTGCATCGTCATGCGCCGCAGGCTACAAATGACTAGTCAACGAAATATATACAGGGACAAATTGCTCTGATTAAAAATTCAAAGCGTTATCAATTTTAGTGTAAGAATAACAGCAATCATTTGTTGTTTATTCCAATGCTGAAATATCCTCAATGTGTTAATGTACAGAATATATCGCATTCAATGGTTTCAAGATATTAATAAAGTACAATCACATTTTCTTTTGAAAAGTACACATTCATCTCTAGTTTATTTAAAGAATCATATTAACTGATGGTAATGACTCACACAAAAGCTTTTTACATGCACCTTGTTAAACAGATGAGGCTGATATAAAAAGCCCATCAAATATCCACGGTATTTTGCTTCACTATTCACAGTCTGGTTGCAGAGATGGAGGAACTGCTTTCAGACTATTCACGTTTCCTATCACAGAACAAGTCTTTTTTAATGATATTTTTCTGCACTTCTAGCCCATCTTACAACTTATTTGGCTACGATTAACAAAATACCATTTTGGTTCTGTTTTTACTTCAACAGTTAGTGAACTAGATTACAAGGCACGGCTTGGGGTTGTTAAATATTGTACAAACACCTTGGAATGTCAGATGGCATGAGGGAATACCTTATTGCTAGTGAAGTCCCTCTATTTCACCAAGTAAGTAATTAGCACTTGTAGAAGCTACCAAAGAACAAAGATGTTATGTGACAGTGTACTCAAACTATTCTAGTCATACCTAAGACTCAGCCATGTTACATTATTGAGCTGCCCCCTTCACCTTGGACATGTATAAATGGTCCATTTAAATTAGCTGCTCGTAAAGCTACAATACTTCTGAGGCTCTTATACCTGACATTCTTGAGCAGCCACGCACCGGATTAAGGTAAGAAATCATTCGGTGGTATCATCAGTACATTATGTTATGTACAAGAAACAAACAAAAATGGAAAGTTGGATCTTCGCCATCCTACAACAGGTGATCGCCCTTCACATGTCTCATTACAGTATAATGTGTGTAAACTCTGGAGATGACATGGGGCGGGATTCTCCTGTCGCCGATGCCGAAATCGCATTTGGCGATCAGCCGGAGAATACCCATTTCCGCCCAAATCGGAATTTAATCTGTTGCTCATGTTTTCGCTCAGGCTCATTTGCATACTGTCAAACACAAACTCGTCCATGAACCAGTTCAGTCAGGCAAGGTAACCTGACTTGAATCAAAAATACTCCCCAAACACTTAAGGGTAGTAACTTGGTACAGTTTTACTGATCCTTTTAAAAAGGTGTCAATTCATGTGCGCGCCCCTAAAAATAAACTTAAATTGAAGAGGCCCTTGAAGATCTGCAAATGGGCACAATTGATCATCGGGTGGAATTCTCTCTCTCTTTGACTGTGCCAACTCAGGCTGGAACAGCATTGTGTAGCCCACCAGCTCCACTGCCGGGTTTTCCCACCATACTTTTTCACAGAGAGTCCAAACAAATCCTGGAGGTGAATCCCCCAGCGTCACACTGGTGAGGAGGGCTCATTCCAGCAACTTCGACCCCTGGCAGATCAGGATGATCTGAAAAATAGTAATAAAAAAGTACCCCCCACCCCACAGACCCAGGATTCCCCCCTCCCCTCCGCAAACTTCCCCAATGGAAGTCCCCCCAGCACTGCCAGGGTACTGCCCAGGCAGGATCCTCTCTTCCCGGATGCTGTACATACCTGTGCGCCACCCCCCTGGTGGGTTCACTTCACCAGGACCCCATTTGTCCAGACCCTGCGGTATGTCACCATGTCAACGGGGTAATGGGGCTACCAACCTTTGATGCGGGAACCCATCATTGGCGGGGGGGGCAAGGACTTTCTGGGACTCCCATTGGATTCTCCACCCCCTCCACCCTCCCCGCTCACTGAAACGGCAGGCGGAAAAAAACCCACACAGTGTTTAATTCATTCTGGGATTGCGGTCACCTTTATGGGCGGGACTAGCTTTCAGCAAGATGATTTTCATGCCAGCTCAAAAGATCACAGTAGCTCAATTTGTGCTGATTGCAAACCATTCTTGAAATATCTGACATGTTGCACTGGTTTTATAGATTTCAGTAGCACTGTATTACCAGCACAACCTAGCGGGAACTCCAGGCCATTACATTTGAGTCCAAGTGGGGAATGCTTTCCAGCGCAGTTTGTTTCCAATCCAACAACGAAAGCTGGGTTGCTTAATTTAGTTCTGGGAAATTACAACTGGAGAAATATTTGATGAGTGAGTAAAACAACTGGGAAATAACTGCAACAATATAGTTAGGTTCAGTGTGAAAAGGGAAAGGGCTGTTGGACTAAAAATAGGCAAAGTTCAGTGGGATAAAATAAAATTGACTTGGTGGACAGTTTCAAAAACAGGGCATTAGATTAGCGGTGGGGAATCTTTTTACTTTATCAATGTATATCAAAATTGTTACAAACCCGGATGAGGAGGAATGACTGGTTCTATCTGTTTATTCAACCCACCCTCTGCTGTTATCAACAAAGGTTTAATCTAAAAAGGCTCCCTTTTCCTTTGATACCTTTTCCAGACCCAGTTGTTAAGGAGCCAATTTAATCAGGCTTTCTTGAGTTACGATAGAGTAGGTATATTAACTCCTAAAAAGATGAGGGGAAATGGTAAAACACATCCATCTACATTTATCTGGATTAGAAGTAAGAATTGAATACAATAGTAAGTAAATATAAATAAAACGTCATATGGAACAGTCCTCGTGTTGCCCAGCGTACATGATGAGCGTTGTAGCCATTACAGATTAATTCTAGCACAGTTGACTTTTGCAGGTTGATTCTTTGATTTATCTGTTCTGTAGTTCCGTACAGAGATTTCAGTCCTTTTTTCAGCTGCGATCCCTTTGCTGGTAGATTGACTTCCACAGTCAGAGAGAGAGCTTCGAGATATCCCTGCAAGAGATGGCTATTTTTGCAGGGGTCCTGCTTCAGTAACTGTATCATATACCTTTAATGCGGAACACTTCCAGCTGATTTTACATACAGCACACATACACACTGACCGACAGACAGACACCAGCAGGCCAGTAGCAAGCAGGCTTTTTACCCCCTCCTATGAATATTTCAAGGGGGTTGGAATACATTCATCTCATCTAGGCAATTAAACCCAGGGGGCAGGATTCTCCATTATTGGGACTATGTCCCCACGCCGGTGCAAAACGGTAGAGTTTAATGTTTGAAAATCCTGGATCAAAGGGACACGAATTCTCAGCCCTGCAGGGGGCTCGCAGGGACCTGGAGTAAATCTTGCCACTTTTGCTGCAGATACGTCTGGGTCAGAGGCCGCGCATGCGAAAAAAAGACCCCCCCAGATCGGCCGTGCGCCTGACCCTCAACCTCCGCACAATGATTCCCCGGCCACCTATAAAGGCCCCCCTAGCCTCCGATCGGCTCGCGCCAGACAAAGGTTGGAAAGATTTAAATGCAAACACTGGTAAATGATTCAAATCACACTGTTCCTTCACCCCAACAGACACATACAAATTAGGAAAGATAACACAATTTACAATATTTACCTTACATTCCGATGATCAGGGTCAGTACTCAATCCATGTAAAAATGAACCGACTGGAGAGCTGTGGCCAGGCTCAATGCACGACAAAGTAAATGACAGATTCTAGGGATTTCTGAACAACCCACCCAGACGCTTGCACAACATGAAACAACTGTCTCACTGAAACCCTGCTTTCTCACAAGGGTTTCCAATCTTCACGTTTGAAGAACTTACCTTGGAATTCTCTCCCAAAAGTAGCTCTCACTCAGACAGTTTCAACAAGAATCACCTCCAGGGTTTCAGACTCACCTCCTGAGCTTCTTTTTCCCTGAATCCCTGAATACACTCAAGCTTCACCTTCCAATCACAAGTTCAGATCTTCAGCCATGCCCAGCAGAATATCACTGCTCCAAAGAGATTTTTTGTTTCAGTTACGGCCCACAGCAGAAAGACACCAACCTTCAGCTGCCTCCTTCCATCTTCAGGGCTTCTCTCGAGCCCACTTTGCTTCAAGTCTGCCCCCTGCAGCTCTCTCATTTTAATTTGGAGTTGATTGTTCTGCTCCTTTCTCTTAACTTTGTTCAACAGGATCAGTTTCTGATCAAAGGTCCTTGTCCTTTACCTAGGACTGTCTTCTGGGATCTTTTTCTGTCCCAATCCCATGTTTGGAATCTTCTCACTGAGACACCTTCTCTGCAATGACACTGCTCTTCACGTCACCTGACCTGCAGCTTTGTGTTGATTCACTTTTCTTCATCTGTTTCCTCTGCGTATGTTTGCAAGGCCAGTTCCCAGGCTAACAATGTCATCTGCAGGGCCGGATACCAGCTGAAAACAACTGAGCATATGAGGCCCTTTCCTGGTGACGCACGTGCAGAAGTCTCAAGGCCTAGCGGGAGATGTAATTCCTGTACTCCCGATTCATTTTTCTTCTCTCTCTTTAAACAACGGTCTTACCAAATCCCTGTACAAGGGCACCAAAACTTCTTTATTCTTGCACTCCATTAACAGCCAACAGGCCATCTGATTTCCTAATTGCTTATTGTATCTGCAAACCTTCTTGTATGAGTGTACACTTTACATTAAGTTTTTTAATTACCACCGAGAATATATTAGACTGTCAACTGGAACATCTATGTGTTCTGATCCAACATTTGCCCTCACCCTCCAAGTGACAGCATGGCTTTTCTCAACTCTGCCAAGTTACTGCTGGCCTTGTTCAAGAAGACAAATTAATTGTAGAGTGGCTTTGTGACCTCCTGGCATTTCCTTGGCCTCACGGTAGCATGGTGGTTAGCATCAATGCTTCACAGCTCCAGGGTCCCAGGTTCGATTCCCGGCTGGGTCACTGTCTGTGTGGAGTCTGCACGTCCTCCCCGTGTGTGCGTGGGTTTCCTCCGGGTGCTCCGGTTTCCTCCCACAGTCCAAAGATGTGCGGGTTAGGTGGATTGGCCATGCTAAATTGCCCGTAGTTTAAGGTTAATGGGGGGATTGTTGGGTTACGGGTATATGGGTTACGTGGGTTTAAGTAGGGTGATTATTGCTCGGCACAACATCGAGGGCCGAAGGGCCTGTTCTGTGCTGTACTGTTCTATGTTCTATGTTCTATGTGCGTCTATTTTGCCTTTAATTCCTCTCCTCAAATTGAGTCCTGGAGGTGTGGCTGCGAGCGTCCAACTAAGTTACGCATTGCCCCCACAGGAGAGGCTGGAGAATAAAAAATTAGGTGCATTTTGAAATATTTTCCAGAGTTACAGTTTGGGGGTCTCCCAGCGTCCCACAGCGTTGTACTAATCTCTACTTTGGCTGTTCCCATACAGAGTAATCTGAAGCAAAATTGGCACTTCCTGCCACTGAGATTGTGTCAGCAACCCCTTCTGTAAGAAGCTAACCTTTCGCACTCAAGTGCTTTTTTTTTCCCGAGGGGAGTTCAAGTTTCTAGATTAATAGTTAGCAGTTGAAGATTAGAGGTCTAATCTTCCCGTAATCACACTGGAGATGCAGTTGTTATGGGCCAGGGTTTAGAAAACTCCAAAGTATATTATGGAGTTCACCTGACCTATAACTGTTTATTGAATTTGGCTAGGATGAGCAGAAGAGCCTGCCGTGTCAGGTGTTATTCAACAGACTTCCTTTGCACTTTTAACAAAAAAAAACAAGCTTTATTCTAGGAATTTAGTTAACATTTGTATAAGCACACACAGGAAGAATTATTATCAACTACAAACATAAAGATCCCACACAGCTATAGTAATTTATGTATAACTCTTAATGAATTCACCTTTAACTGTTCCAATTCAATGACAAAATCCCATAAACCAAAAAAAACTTTTAACCAAAACAGTAGGTAACTATAATCATCGAGCTTCTTCCTTGGAATAACTCTTCAAAATTGAAAAGAGAGAGACTGGCCAAAATACTTCTCTGTCTTGAGTCTGCAACAGCCAAATGTGAAAGCGAAAGTAAAAAATTCCCAGAGCCACAGCCCAGCTCCACTCACACAATGACATCACTGAAGCCATGTGATAAGACAAAAATCTTTCTTGAAGGGACACTCACATGACACAGTGCCAATAAGTGAAGAGACTTGAGTTTGGCCAAATGTCTATATATAATCAAAGCAACACTTGCGGACTTTTCCATTCCGATCCCCTTTAGTTAAAAGCTGACACTCAATTAGCCTTTTGATTGTATTAACCCCCGGATTTGAGTGATTTGTAATACGGCCGGCAGGGTAGCCAATGGTTAGCACTATAGCTTCACTGCGCTAGGATCCCAGGTTCAATTCCTGGCTTGGGTCACTGTCTGTGTGTTGTCTGCACGTTCTCCCTGTATCTGCGTGGGTTTCCTCTGGGTGCTCCAGTTTCCGCCCACGAGTCCCAGAAGATGTGCTGTTAGGTGAATTGGACATTCTGAATTCTCCCCGTGTACCCGAACAGGTGCCAGAATGTGGCGACGAGGGGTTTTTCCCAGTAACTTCATTGCAGTGTTAATGTAAGCCTACTTGTGACAATAAAGATTGTTATTAGAACATAGAACATAGAACAGTACAGCACAGAACAGGCCCTTCGGCCCTTGATGTTGTGCCGAGCAATGATCATGAGTAGTATTATTATAAAAGTATTATTATATAATAGTACTATTATTAGTAGTATTATTATAAAATTCCTTTGCTCCACCCCAGTTCCTCGTCTCAAACAGAACACGAAGCTTGACATGTTTCAGTGGTACAAAAATGCATAAATAATTTTGTTATGCAGGAACAATATGATTTTCAATTAGCTGTTTAATAGTGTGACAGAACACAGGATATGTTAATTATGCAATTCACGGAATGCTTCAAAAGCATTGCTCTAATTTGAAAATAATTAGCCTAGTACACACTCGGAGATATGTTGGAATTTTACCGATTAATGAGGTGACTGCTTTGAAGAGTTTTCCTCGCACCATGCGTCATTTATTTGAAAGCCTAGTAAAGTTGAAGTCAGTACCTCTTCTGAAGTAGTACTCTACAATAAGCAAGACTGAATATTAGCAACAAAAAAAAAAATATTAGAAATGCTCAGCAGGTTGGGCAGCATCTGTGAGAGAGAAATAGAGTTAACGTTTCGAGTCGCATGTGTCCTCTTCAACCCAAGGCCATGGTGGGCTGTTGGTCCCCTCAAGCGGGCTGTTCGGCCCATCGAGTGATCTGACTGTGATCTCAACTCCAGTTTCCTGTCTGCGCCCCCATAACCCTCGACTCCCTTGACGATCAAGGGCTGGATTTTCCAGATATCCCACCCGCATGTTTCATAGAATTTACATCATAGAATTTACAGTGCAGAAGGAGGCTATTTGGCCAATCGAGTCTGCACCATCGAGTCTTCTTGAAGGCGTGCTCACTGGCGGGATACTCCACTCCCATTGAAGTCATCCCCACGCCACCAGCAAACCTGTGGGCGGGGTGTGCACTTCCGAGGGTGCACTTCCGGCCGGAACAGCGAATCCCAACGGCCAGAGAATTCCGGACCACAAATCTGCCTTGAATAAATTCTTTTCCATTCTTCTCTGGGGAAAAGAATTTTGAGAGAAAGAGAAACTCATCTCAGTCTTCAATGGGAGAATCCCAATCTTTGAACTATGCCCTCTAATTCTAGACTCCCCCACCAGTGCAAACATATCTCAACATCTACCCTGTCAAGTCCACACTTTAATAGGCTCAGACTTAACATCAGCAGGGTTCTGAACAGCTTGACGAGGTTAAGTGTGAGGGTATCCCAAAACCCAGAATGGTAACTTGGAACACCGGTGTATATTTTCAATTGTGTATACTGTGACAAAAGATATGCAAACCAGGGATGAATAGTCCGGTTATTTTGTGATCAATTAATGAAGAATATTTATTAACTTAAAAACAAAACACACAAGAAGGATTATAATACTGCAACAGTACACACACACAGTTGCCAACTACCTATGTTGCCTGAATTCTGTGATGCCCCGTTGTTCCTAAACAACTTGAAATATTATATTATGAAGACGATTTTCCCAAATGTGGATAAACAACCTGTTCCTAAACAACTTGAAATATTATACAGAAGAGGTACTGACTTCAACTTTACTTGGCTTTCAAATAAATGAAGCCTGGTGCAAGGAAAACTCTTCAATATAACATTTCAAGTTGTTTAGGAACAGGTTGTTTGCCCACATTTGGGAAAATCGCCTTCAGTTTCAGCAAAGCCATAATCTTCTCGGTTCAAGTTTTAGATTTTAACCTACTGCCCTTTCAGCGATAATTTGCCTTCCGGGGAAAACCGGGTAGCTGCTGCTAGTGTGCACCTTTCTCCAGTTATTATGCTATAGATATATAATTCTTCCCCTACCCACCCTGTGAAACTGACTTTTAGCATATAAGTGTCAATCCTCTTATCGCTCCACTTTGAAGTCACCTTTTCAACTCACCATTGTTTTCCCCTCATCGCACAGGCAAACACTTGTTTTTCTCACTGGTATGCTAATTCGCACATCAAAACCTCCTTTCCCACAGCTGTCTTTATCAATCCCCCTTTTTATTTTATCCCAATTACATTTTTTAATCGGAATTTTCCCCAATTCTCAATACCTTCCCTCTTTTTCCAAATGAGACATCATAATTTGAAAGATGTTTTCATTTTTCAAACAGTTCTGATCAGTTCGGCCTTATCTAACATTACAATGATATTACAAAGCATATATTCAATAAAATATACCCCAAAGTATTTACATACAAGGTTCCCAAAACTCTATTTTACACTTATTACACTGCATCAGCAATGATAATTTCTCTCCCAGCCACATGAATGCTTTTCCAATTAAATGGTTGAAGTAACAAACTCCATCTCAACAATCTGGTGTTGTGATTTTGAAACCTCTCCAGAAGTTTTAGGGGATTGTGGTCTGTATATATGATTGTTTTTGATGAATTACTGGCAACATAAATCTCAAAATGTTGTAAATCCAATACCAAACTTAACGTCTCTTTCTCAATTGTAGAATACCTCTGCTGATGAGCATCTAATTTCCTTGACAAATACCCCACAGGCTTCTCAATTCCAATTTCATCTTCCTGTAACAACACAGCCCCCACAGCAAAGTCACTGGCACCCACAGTCAGTTTAAACTGTTTGTCAAAATTTGATGTGCCTAACACTGGCGCTGTTGTCAACACAGTTTTTAAATGTTGGAATGCAGTTTAGCAGTCCTCCGTCCATTTACATTTTTTGCTCTTTTTCAAGAGTGCTGTTAGTGGTGCTACCACACTGCTGAAGTTCAGGGGCAGCACGGTAGCATTGTGGATAGCATAATTGCTTCACAGCTCCAGGGTCCCAGGTTCGATTCCAGCTTGGGTCACTGTCTGTGCACTGTCTGTGCACATCCTCCCCGTGTGTGCGTGGGTTTCCTCCGGGTGCTCCGGTTTCCTCCCACAGTCCAAAGATGTGCAGGTTAGGTGGATTGGCCATGATAAATTGCCCCTAGTGTCCAAAATTGCCCTTAATGTTGGGTGGGGATATGGGGATAGGGTGGAGGTGTTGACCTTGGGTAGGGTGCTCTTTCCAAGAGCTGGTGCAGACTCGATGGGCCGAATGGCCTCCTTCTGCACTGTAAATTCTATGATAAGTACAATATGATGATAAAATTCACTAATTCATAAAATCTATTTTCTGGTTGTAGGTTCTGGAATATCCCAAGTGGCCCATCTTTTCGCATTTGGTGGAGCCATTTGACCATGTCCCACGATATGTCCTAAAATATAAAATGTGAGCTTTAACAAATTCACTATTTTTGCCAAATTCACGACTAGATTAACTTATTTTAAATATTCAAATTTTAGGTGTTGCAGGTGTTCTTCCCAACTTCGACTGAACACCACTAAATTGTCAATGTACACTGTACAGAGACTCAGCCCCTGAATAACTTTATTCATTTGTCCCTGAATTATTGCAGGTGCGTTCTTCATCCCGAAAGGCATACCCGTGAATTGATAAAGTCCATTTGGCAACACGAATGCTGAGAATTCCTTTGCCCTCTCGGACAAAAGTACTTGCTAATATCCTTAGAAGGTCAATTTTTGTGATAAACCTAGATTTTACAACTCTTTCAATGCACACCTCCAAATGTAGTAAAGCAAACACACCCCTCTTGGCGACGACATTCACTTTCCTGTAGTCCACACAAGGTCTTTCTGTTCCATTTGGCTTCGGCACCAGTACAATAGGGGAGCTCCAGGGCTGGATTCTCCCCTACCCGGTGTGACGGAGGGTCCCGACGTAGGGGAGTGGATCCAACCACTCAGGGGTCGGGCCTCCCCAAAGGTGGGGAATTCTCCCCACCTTTGGGGGCCAGCCCCGCGCTGGAGTGGTTGGCACCAGAAGACTGGCGCAAAAAACCGGCGCCCCCCGCAGCGGTTCTGGCCGAAAGGTTTTCGGCGGTTGGCACATGCGCCGGCAGTGACGTCAGCGGCCAGCTGCCGCTGACGTCACCACCGGCGCATGCGCGATGTGGGTTTCTCTTCTGCTTCCGCCATGGCGGAGGCCGTGGCGGCCGCGGAAGAGAAATAGTGCACCCAGGGTACTGGCCCGGAGTCTGAGCGGGGGGCCCCGATCGCGGGCCAGGCCACCGTGGGGGCACCACCCGAGGTTCGATCGCCCCCCGCCCCCCCCAGGACCCCGGGAGCCCGCTCGCGCCTCTGATCCCGCCATTACAGATGTGGTTCAAACCTCGTCGGCGGGAGAGGCCTCCCAGCGGCGGGACTTCGGCCCATCCGGGCCGGAGAATCACCGCAGGGGCCTCGCCGATTGGAGTGGCGAGATTCCTGCCGCCGCCACTTCCCGGGTGGCGAAGAATCTCTGCCACGGCAGGGGCCGGATTTTCGGCGGCCCCAGGCGATTCTCCGACCCTGCTGGGGGTTGGAGAATTTTGCCCCCAATCACTGAAACTGAATTCATTTTGGAGCAGAAATTCAATTTCCTTCGGTCCTTGTGATACGATTGCTGGATTTAATCTATGTGGATGTTACTTTATGGGAACTGTTTCCCCCACATCTACATCATGCATCGCGATCTCCGTTCTACCAATTTATTCCCATAAATACATTTATAAGACTGCATCGACTCTTCCAGTTCGCCTCAGCTTTTATGTGGAAGATAACTTAACCAGTTGTTTAAATTTCCCAATAGTTCTTCATTTCCCAGGTGAATTAGAGAAAAGTCACTTTCAGACTTTAACTCTTCCTCTCCTCCCTGTTTCATTACGACTAAGTTTGCCTGTTCTCAGCTCTTCTATCCCAATACCTCTTAAACATGTTAATATGACATACTCTGTGAGATCTGCATCTCTCTGGTGCGCAAAACAGATCATTTACTTCACTCAGTTATTTTTTCCAATTTAATATGTTTCACTAAACCTAGCTTTCCATGGTTCTCCTGACACAGGTCATAACACCAGCACTTTTTCCCTGCCACCAAACTACACGTTTGTGTTCTCCTATCAGCCATTGTTTTCATTCCTTGCTGTGTTATTTTTAAATGCTTCCTTGCCACCTCACAAGCCCATGTCAGTCTTTCTCTGAAATTCGATACGTTGTCCAAAAGTGCAGTGTCGGATTTCCTAATTAATAATTTTTCTTAGATTAATGTCAGTGGTACTCTAACTTCATGTCAATTCAAAAGGACTAAATCTCACAGAATCATTTGGTGCATCCCTAATGGCAAATAATAAAAACGGAATCCCTTTGTCCCAATCATGGGGGTAATCTTGACTATACCCTTTCATCATCGATTTCACCACTCCAATGCTCCCAGTGACTCTGGACGGTATGCCGATGATTTATACTGTTTTATTTCCAGGCTATTTAAGACCTCTTTAAATAACCATGACATGAAATTTGACCCTTGATCCATAAGCCATATCTCGGAACGAACGTGGTTAGTTCCTTTAACACTCTCTTGGCTGTTGTTTCTTAACTGTTTCAGGAAATCTAGCGGATGTATCTATAACAGTTAACAAGTATTGTTTCCACATCGTGTTTGCGAAAGTGGTCCAACACAATCATCTCGAACACTTAAGAAATCTAGTGTGGAGAGTCCATAATAGTTAACAAGTACTGATTTCCACAGCCTATTTCAGAACTGGGTCCAAAACAGTTGTCTAGAACACTTGTGAAAGTTTCTTGAACGGCTGGAATAGGGATCAAAGATGCTTGCTTTATTGCAGCTTGCGGTGTCCCTATTACTTGTCGTGTCACACGTTCAACAAAATTTAACTGCAACTTTATTATTGTTCCAGCCAGTAAAACTGTTCTGCATCTTTGCTTGTATTTTCTTTAATCCGAGATGTCCTCCTAATGAAATGTCATGAGCTATCCTTAGAATTTATTTACAATACTCAGGAGGCAATACAATTTGATATATTTCTTCCCATTTTTCATCTGCACTAATATGCACAGGATGCCATTTTCTCATTAAAATGTGATCCTTTACACAGTAACCTTCAGGAATACATTGAGCCTCCAATTCCGAGTAAGCCGTTTGTAAAATTTGTTTTAATTTGGTAATGCACTGCTGTAATTAAATCAATCTCTTTGTGCTGAACACATCTTTTCCTTTCCCTTCAGGCTTTCCATCTTCATTCAGCTTACTCAAGATAGTATCAGGTAACCTGGTCTCACTTTTCTCACCATGTGCTCTTAACTCCTTCTTAAGGAAGACTAAGAGGAAGCATGAAGAAAGGATGGCAGGCTCCATAGAACAAATAATAAAATGTTCTTCAAACATACTAAGTGTAAGATTTGTGAAGGATAGAGTGGGCCCCATATGGGATAAGCATGGTAAGCTGCTCACTGAAGCAGAGGGTATGACAGAGGTAATAAATTAGTTTTTTGGTTCGGTCTTCACCAAAATAGAAGATGATGACATTGGCCCAGTTGAAAATGTGGGTGTTCAGCAACTGAGCAGTATATTGATAGATAAAGAAGAGATGCTGGCAGCAGCACTCCAGGAAGAGAAGTCACCAGGCCCGGATGGGATGCATCCTAGATTGCTGAGAGAGGTAAGGGAGAAAATTGTGGAGCCGTTGACAGAAAATTTCCAGGCCTCTCTGAACACAGGATTGCAAATGTGACACCATTGTTGAAGACAAAGGATAACCCAGGAAACTACAGACCTGTCAGCTTGACATCAAAAGTGAGAAAACTGATGGAGGCCATAATACGGGATGAGATAAATGTACAGTTGGAGAAAAATAAGTTAATACTAGACAGTCAACATGTCTTTGTCAAGGGTATATTTGAGCTTTCAGAAAGCATTTGATACGGTGCCACATGGTTAGCAAATTAGATATGTTTGGGATTGATGGCTCCGTGGCAGCATGGATTAGAAGTTGACTAAGAGTTAGGAAACAGAGGACAGGTATAGATGGGCAGTTCTCAGACTGGAGATGAGCTGAAAGCGGAGTGCTCCATTTTGGGACCCTTGCTTTTTCTGATTTATATTTAGAATTTAGAACAGTACAGCACAGAACAGGCCCTTCGGCCCTCGATGTTGTGCCGAGCAATGATCACCCTACTCAAACTCACATATCCACCCTATACCCGTAACCCAACAACTCCCCCTTAACCTTACTTTTTAGGACACAACGGGCAATTTAGCATGGCCAATCCACCTAACCCGCACATCTTTGGACTGTGGGAGGGAACCGGAGCACCCGGAGGAAACCCACGCACACACAGGAAGGACGTGCAGACTCCGCACAGACAGTGACCCAGCCGGGAACCGAACCTGGGACCCTGGAGCTGTGAAGCATTGATGCTAACCACTATGCTACCGTGCTGCCCCGGTATCAATCATTTAGAGGCGGGTGTTGAGGGCAAAGTCTCTAAATTTGAAGATAATACTAAGCTGTGGAAAATAGTGAATTGTGAGGATGATGCTGAGTGACTACAGAGGGACATTGACAAGTTTGTTAAATGGGCAAACCCCTGGCAGATACATTTCAATGCAGAGAAATGTGAGGTCATGCATTTTGGGAAAAGAAAGATGAGGAGACAATACAAGTTCAATGGTACAACTTTGAGGGTAGTACAGGAGCAGAGGGACCTTGGGTTTCAAGTGCATAATTATCTGAAGGTGGCCAGGCTAGTTGAAATAGTTGTTAAGAAGGCTTATAGGAACCTTTGGTTTATAAATAGTGGCATAGAGTCTAAAGCAAGGAAGTGATGCTACACCTCTACAAACCATTGATCAGACCACATTTGGAATATTGTGTTCAGTTCAAGGCACATTATTTAAGGAAGCATGTTAAAATCCCAGAGAGGGTGTAGAGGCGATTTACCAGAATGATACCAAGAATGACGATTTTTAGAGACGAGGAAAGATTAGAGGAATTGGGCTTGTTCTCCTTGGAGCAGAGAAGATTAAGAGGTGACCTTATTGAGGTTTTCAAAGTTCTGAACAATTTTGACAGGGTAAAGAAAGACATTCTGTTTCCACTAGTTGGTAAGTCAGTGTCTAGGGGTCAAAATGTCAAGATGGTCAACAAGAGAGCTAGGAGTGAGTTGAGGAGATTTGTTGGAATTTGGAATGTGCTGCCTGGGAGTAGGTGGATTCCATAGGAGGTTTCAACAGAGAGCTGGGTATATATTTGAAAGTGGTGAATTTAGAGGGGCAAAGAGACAGGGCCGTGGAGATACGGGGAGATCTAACTGGGTAGCACTTTCGGGAGTTGATGCAGACACCATGGGCCAGGTGACCTCCTTCCCTGCTGTAAAATTCTATGATTCTACTTGGTGCAGGTGGAAATAGATTACCTTGCTGATGGCGGGGTTATGGGGTGAAAACCCCAGCTCAGTAACAAACCAGGCTATGGTCACGAATATTCTAGTTAACCGCAGAGTGGTCAGCCAGGGAATGGTTACGGTGCAGAATTGATGGCTGAGGCTCAAGACGACAGTTTTGATTGTCCCTAGAGAAAGCTTCAGCCCATCAACGATTAAATATCAGACAAGCAGTCTGACAACGCTGAGGCAGCGGAAGGATTGAGATGTTGGCGTGACAGAACTGGGTGTCACCGTGTTGGCATGGAAACAAGCATGTTTTTGGATGATGTTGCCGAAGGACAGAGTGTAAATGAGAAATAGGAAGAGGCCAATCATTAATCCTGAGGGGACTACAGAGAGGACCGTGCGAGAGGAAATGTGAAGTTATCACAGGAGCACATTGAAGCAACAAGACATACACCAGAGTGATAGTGCCATAGATTTGATTGGAATTCCATTTCTGACTGAAGCAATATCACTGTTGGAAGGTGTTAAATGGAGGTTTTATGCTTACCCTTGGGTGGAATAAAGTCAAAAAGACAATCCACCCTGCATGGCTCCAGACAGCTGGCTCTGAACATAAGCATCAGCCTGAGATCTCATTCGTCCTTTGTTGTCAAAGTGCCCCATTCCTCAATGTTGTGAGATCATTTTCAGTCAGCTGATTCATTAAAGTGTCAGATAAAAAGCATCGTCACATCAAATAAGCAAACGTTTCCATTTTAAAATCAAATGTAAACGTATTTTAAACGGTCATAATTTTTAAAAAATGTTTTGTTTTTTCTCGATAAGTTACCCATTGTAATTTAGTATCTGCTAAGAATTATATATGATCCAATGTACCAATCCAGGATGCATGTGGAAATGCTAGTCATGTTAAATAAGGTTTTATCATTCTGCATCTGTCCTAATGCCATTAGAGTATTGGGCAACTTAACTCCACATCTGTGTAGTTAACCATTTCAAGAATCACAATGTTTTGTAGAAGTTATTTCTCAAGGATCCACAGCTCATGGGCTATAAGTAGGCGTCATGAAAAAAAGCACCTTTGAAAATTACTGCAAGAAGTGTGTAAGGCCTTAAAGGAGTTTTGCAGGATGATTTAAGTGCAAGGCAAAGACAGTCTTTCAGAGGTGTGGTTTTAAGAGGAAGTATCTCATCACTTCTGAGCCGAGAGCAATTAGTTCTTAGGCTGTGCTTAATCTGAAGATCTGAAGTAGAGAGCTAATGAAAAAAAAATCACATGTACATTCAACTCCATTCTCATAAACGTAAAAGCCAATCATCTGATCAGAAAATGACAGATGGAAGGATTTTGAATAATTAAGGAGCATCAGAACTGTCTCATCAAAAGATGATTCGTTTTACTTTGCATCGGCTGCAGGAAAAGTGGTTGTTCATCTCTCGCTTTCCCAGTGTGTCCAGACAGAACTCCATTAAGAGCAGAACGACACCAATGTTCATTAATTCACATGGAGCTCTTTCCAACACATTATCCCTGCTCTCAATGCAGTCAGTCCCAAATCTGCAGGCCTTAGAATACAGTAAGACTAATGTTGAGATTACTCAACAGGTCAGGCAGCATTTGTTTGGAGAGGGAAAGAAAAGAATTGACGTTTCAGCCCAATGACCTTTCATCAGAACTGGGAATATTTCGAGATATTGCAGGTTTTCAGATATGCATGGGTGGGACAAGCACAAAAGGAAGCTCTGCGATGGGCTGAAAGACAAGGGAGAGTTAGGTGGATTGGCCATGCTAAATTGCCCCTTGGTGTCCAAAGGTTAGGTGGGGTATGGGGATGGGTGGGAGAGCAGGCTTAGGTAGGGTGATCTTTCAGAGGGTCGATGCAGACATGATGGGCCTCCTACTGCAGTGTACGGATTCTATGATTGAATGACAGAAGAATCAAGCAGTCTTACAGAAAACAAAGGGAATTACGATGGGGCAAGAAAAGAAACAAAAAATGAGCCGAGCACAGTTGTGCTACTGTCTGAAAGTAGAAATGAGAGAAAAATCAAAATGTGCAAAGAATAACAAAATAGAGGGACAGTGTTTAGGCCTGAAATTGGTGAACTCAATATTAAGTGCAGAAGTCTGTAAAGTGTTGAATCAAGCTTGTGTTGAATTTCATTAGAACAGTGCAGCAAACCAACAAAATTAGAGAATTAAAATGACAGGCAATAGAGGCATGAGGTCACGCTTGCAGATTAAATGGATGTATTCCACAAAGAGGGCACCGAATTGGCATTTGGCCACCCCAGTGTCGAGGAAGTCAGATTATTTGAAGCAAGTACAGTAGACCAATTTGAAAGAAGTACATGCAAGTCACTGCTTCACCTGGAAGGAGTGTTTGAAGCCTTGGACAGCGAGGAGAGGAAACCGTCTTCCTGCATGTGAATGGTTAAGGTGCCATGGGAAGGGGAAGTGGTGTTGGGGAGCCGGCCACGGTGTCGCAAAGGGAGTCCCTTCAGAGTACTGAAACGGGAGGTGACAGAAAATGGTCCGCTGAATACGGAGGCTTTCTGGGGTAGAAGGCGAGGACAAATCCAGTTGTGGTTCTGGGAGGGTGGGAAAGGGGTGAGAGAGAAGTGTGAGAAAGGTGGCAGACACGAGGGGCTTGTGAACCAAGGTTGGGGCGGGGGGGGGGGGAGAGATTCACGGTTGAGGGACAAATAAAACATTTCAAAACCACTAACGTGGGAGGCTGCAGCATCGGAACAAACACTGTTGAGTATTTCCAGCACCTTCTCTTTTTACTTCAGATTTGCCACAACTGCATATTCTTTTTTTCGATTACGGTTCAGATTACTTTTCCCCCTGCAGTCTTCTAAGTTATTTATCTCATGACACTGCAATCCACAGTATAATTGCTGATGGCATAAACAATAAAGATCATAAAGAGTGAGTACTAAACGCAACATGAGAACTGAATGAACACAGAACAAAGAAAAGTACAGCACACGAACAGGCCCTTCGGCCCTCCAAGCCTGTGTCGACCATGCTGCCCGTTTAAACTAAAATCTTCTGCACGTCCGGTGTCCGTATCCCTCTATTCCCATCCTATTCATATATTTGTCAAAATGCCCCTTAAATGTCACTATTGTCCCTGCTTCCACCACCTCCTCCGGCAGCAAGTTCCAGGCACCCACTTGCCTCTGTGTAAAAAACTTGCCTCGTCCATCTCCTCTAAACGTTGACCCTCGCACCTTAAACCTATGCCCTCTAGTAATTGACCCCTCTACCCTGGGGAAAAGCCTCTGACTATCCACTTTGTCTATGTCCCTCGTAATTTTGTAGACCTCTATCAGGTCGCCCCTCAACCTCCATTGTTTCAGTGAGAACAAACCGAGTTTATTCAACCTCTCCTCATAGCTAATGCCCCCCATACCAGGTAACATCCTGGTAAATCTCTTCTGCACCCTCTCTAAAGCCTCCACATCCTTCTGGTAGTGTGCAACCAGAATTGAACACGATACTCCAAGTGCGGCCTAACTAAGGTTCTATGCAGCTGCAACATGACTTGCCAATTTTTATACTCAATGCCCTGGCCAATGAAGGCAAGCATGCCGTATGCCTTCTTGACTACCTTCTCCACCTGTGTTGCCTGTGGACCTGTTACATGTGGACCTGTACACCTAGATCTCTCTGACTGTCAATACTCGTGAGGGTTCTACCATTCACTGTAAATTCCCTACCTACATTAGACCTTCCAAAATGTATTACCTCACATTTGTTCGGATTAAACTCCACCTGCCATCTCTCTGCCCAAGTCTCCAAATGATCTAAATCCTGCTGTAACCTCTGACGGTCCTCATTGCTATCCGCAATTCCACAAACCTTTGTGTCATCTGCAAACTTACTAATCAGACCAGTTACATTTTCCTCCAAATCATTTATATATATTATCAACAGCAAAGGTCCCAGCACTGATACCTGCGGAACACCACTAGTCACAGCCCTCCAATCAGAAAAGCATTCTTCCATTGCTACTCTCTGCCTTCTATGACCTAGCCAGTTCTGTATCCATCTTGCCAGCTCACCCCTGATCCCGTGTGACTTCACCTTTTGTACCAGTCTGCCATGAGGGGCCTTGCCAAAGGCCTTACTGAAGTCCATATGGACAACATCCACTGCCCTACCTCCATCAATCATCTTTGTGACCTCCTCGAAAAACTGTATCAAGTTAGTGAGACATGACCTCCCCTTCACAAAACCGTGCTGCCTCTCGCAAATACGTCCATTTGCTTCCAAATGGGAGAAGATTTTGTCTCAAAGAATTCTCTCCAGTAATTTTCCTACCACTGACATCAGGCTCAACGGCCTGTAGTTCCCTGGATTATCCTTGCTACCCTTCTTAAGCAAAGGAACAACATTGGCTATTCTCCAGTCCTCCGGGACATCACCTGAAGACAGTGAGGATCCAAAGATTTCTGTCAAGGCCTCAGCAATTTCCTCTCTAGCCTCCTTCAGTATTCTGGGGTAGATCCCATCAGGCCCTGGGGACTTACCTACCTTAATATTTTTCAAGACACCCAACACCTCGTCTTTTGGGATCTCAATGTGACCCAGGCTATCTACACACCCTTCTCCAGTCTCAACATCCGCCAATTGCTTCTCTTTGGTGAATACTGATGCAAAGTATTCATTTAGTACACCGCCCATTTCCTCTAGCTCCATACATAGATTCCCTCGAATGTCCTTCACTGGGCCCACCCTTTCCCTGGCTACCCTTTTGCTTTTTATGTACGTGTAAAAAGCCTTGGGATTTTCCTTAACCCTATTTGCCAATGACTTTTCGTGACCACTTTTAGCCCTCCTGACTCCTTGCTTAAGTTCCTTCCTAGTTTCCTCATATTCCACACATGCTCCGTCTGTTCCCAGCCTTCTAGCACTGACAAATGCCTCCTTTTTTCACGAGGCCTACAATATCTCTCGGTATCCAAGGTTCCCGAAATTTGCTGCATTTATCCTTCTTCCGCACAGGAACATGCCGGTCCTGAATTCTTTTCAACTGACATTTGAAAGCCTCCCACATGTCAAATATTGATTTACCCTCAAACATCCGCCCCAATCTAGGTTCTTCAGTTCCTGCCTAATATTGTTATAATTAGCCTTCCCCCAATTTAGCACATTCACTCTTATCCTTGTCCACCAGCACTTTAAAACTTACTGAATTGTGGTCACTGTTCCCAAAATGCTCCCCTACTGAAACTTCTACCACCTGGTCGGGCTCATTCCCCAATACCAGGTCCAGTATAGCCCCTTCCCTAATTGGCCTATCTACATATTGTTTTAAGAAGCCCTCCTGGAATGCTCCTTACAAACTCTTCCCCGTCCAAGCCCCTAGCACTAAATGAATCCCAGTCAATATTGGGGAAGTTGAAGTCTCCCATCACAACAACCCTATTGCTTTTACTCCTTTCCAAAGTCTGTCTACCTATCTGCTCCTCTATCTCCCGCTGGCTGTTGGGTGGCCTGTAGTAAACCCCCAACATTGTGACTGCACCCTTCTTATTCCTGATCTCTACCCATATCGCCTCGCTGCCCTCTGAGGTGTCCTCCCGCAGTACAGCTGTGATATTCTCCCTAACAAGTTGCGCAACTCCCCCACCCCTTTTACATCCCCCTCTATCCCGCCTGAAGCATAACCAGTTAATTTGCTACAATCAGATCGTGAATTATCTTTTGCTATCTCGGTACATCAACTTCTTCAAGCCAATGTCATCAGTATTGACAATTTAGCCATTTGTCTTTTACAAAGTCAATAGGGAAAGACAAACAAAAATGTATAAAAGTTGAAACTTCCATTGGGCCAGCCTCTTTTACAGTCTCAATGTTTAAGGATATGGGTGTCCACTCTGGAAACATCAGTAGTTGCAGCTGACCTCAAGGATTAGAATATCCAAAACCTGAAAGTTGACTTTTGAACCTAAGGGAGAAATGTTGATGAAGTATGCTGGAAAAAGTGTAAATTTCTGGTGCTGTCCACTTGAAGTTGAACCGGGAAGAGGGTGATTGTGTGGGAATAATGCACACAAGACAATGGCGTAGTGGTAATGTCAATGGATCGGGATACAGAAGAATGGAGCATGGGATCAAATCCCACTGTGGCAACTGATGGAATTTGAATCCAATTAATTTTTTTCAAAATCTGGAATTAAAAATGGGCCTCAGTAACCATGAAACCACCATCGATTGTGCAAAATCCCCATCTGGGTTCACTGATGCCTTTGTGGAAAGAAATCTGCCTTCTCTACCTGGTCTCTGACTACGTTTGACCCCACATTTGCAGCGACTCTTAACTGCCAGCTGAAAAGGCCTGGCAAGCCACTCAGTTTAAGATGGGCAAAAAATGCTGGCATTGCCAGCGCTATATCCCATGGCGTGTGGCATGGTGGCACAGTGGTTGGCACTGCTGCCTCACAGCTCCAGAGTCCCAGGATCAATGCCGGCCCTGGGTGACTGTCTGTGTGGAGTTTCCTCCGGGTGCTCCAGTTTCCTCCCACTGTCCAAAGAAATGCAGGTTAGGTGGATTGGCCCTGCTAAATTGCCCCTGAGTGTCTAAATTGACTGGGTTACGGGGATAGGGTGGAGGCGTGAGCTTGGGTAAGGTGCTCTTTCCAAGGGCCAGTGCAGACTCGATGGGCCAAATGGCTCCTGCACTTTAAATTCTCTGATTCTATATGATTCTATGACAGAATAAATGAAAAAAAAGACAATGAAGAAATTGTGTGAGGTGATTTTGTGTTTACCTTGTGCTAATAAAGCTCTGATAGATTGGCTGAAACCTAAATTAAAATGCACACTTCCACATGCATTGAAGTCAAAAAGCAGACCGAGGCTCCTCGTTATGCCTTCCAGCAGAGCCACTTATGAAATGATTTCACTGTACAATTAAGAAGTCTGAGATGTAATTGGCTTTACTAATAATTATTAAAATAATAATTTGTTTGGCTGACCACTTATCACTGCAGAGTACATATTACAAATGTCAGAAACTTTACAGCCTAAATATATCCCTGTTCTTTTAGACAGGCTCCACGACTATCATTTTCAAATCAAATCAGTGTTTTAATTTTGAACAAATTTTAACATTTTATTCCACCATTGATAATCGAGGACTGGAATTCTCCAGCCGTTAGGATTGACTTTTCCCACCGACAACGCACCCCCACCCGTGGGTTTCCTGGCAGCGTGGGGCGGCTTCAGTGGGAAATCCCATTGACAAGCAGCGGGGGTAGAGAATCCCGCCGCTAGCAAACAGCGTGCTGCCGAGAAACACACGGCTGGGGTTAGGAGAACCGGAGAATCCAGCCCATGGTGTGTGGACTTTGAAGTCTCTGAGCGGGGGCATGTCTTTGGTATAATCAGCAGTAGTATAATCGGTGGTATAATCAGACAAAGTCAGCATTATCGAAGGGAAATCATGCTTGACAAATCCACTGGAATTCTTTGAAGATATCACCAGTAGAGTTAGAGTTGACATGGGAGACCCAGTGGATGTGGTTTATTTAGACTTTCAGAAGGCTTTCAACAAAGTCTGACATAGCTGATTACTATATAAAGTTAAAACGCATGGGATTGGGGTGGTGTCGAGGTGGATAGAAAGCTGGTTAGCAGACAGGAAGCCAAAAGTTTGAATATATGGGTCTTTTTCCGATGGGTCTTTTTCCGATTGGTAGGCAGTGACTAGTGGGGTACGACAGGAATCGGTGCTAGGACCCCAACTGTTCACATTAAATATTAATGATCTGGATGAGGGAACTAAATGTGGTATTTCCAAATTTGCAGATGATACAAAGTTGGGTGGGAGGGTGAACTGTGAGGGGGATGCTCAGATGCTTCGGCGGGATCTGTACAGGCTGAGTGAGTGGGCACATGCAGTATAATGTGGATAAATGTGAGGTTATCCACTCTGGGAGCAAAAATAGGACAGCAGGTTATTACTTGAGTGGGTGTAAGTTGAGAGAGGTGGATTCATCACAAGACATTGGTGTCCTCGTGCATCAATCCCTGAAAGTAAGTGTGCAGGTACAGCCGGCAGTAAAGCAGACAAATGGTATGTTGGTCTTCATAGCGAGGGGATTTGAATATAGCGAGGGGATTTGACGATAGGAATAGGGACATTTTACTACAATTGTATAGGGCATTGGTGAGACCACACCTGGGGTATTGTGTGCAATTTTGAAGTCCTTATCGAAGGAAGGATGTTCTTGCCATGGAGAGAGTGCAGCGAAGGTTTACCAGGCTGATTCCTGGGATGGCCTGAATGTCATATGAGGAGAGACTAAGTCAGTTTGGATTCAATTTACTGGAGTTTAGAAGAGTGAGGGGAACCTCATAGAAACTTATAAAATTCAAACAGGATTAGACCGGGTAGATTCAGAAAGAATATTCCCGATAGTGGGGAAGTCCAGAACTAAGGGTCATAGTTTAAGGATTAGGGGTAAATCTTTCAGGGCTGAGGTGAGGAGAAATTTCTTCACCCAGAAAGTGCTGAATCTGTGGAATTAACTAGTACAAAAAGTAGTTGAGGCAAAAACATTGTTTAATTTCATGAAGGAATTGGACACAGTTCTTGGGGCGGAAGGGATTTGGGGGGGGAAGGCAGAATCAGAATATTGAACTTGCTGATCATCCACGATCATAATAAATGGTGGAGCAGCCTCGAAGGGCCGAATGGCCTCCTCCTGCTTCAATTTTCCATGTATGTGTCGATGTATTTATATAATTCCATATTTTTCTATAATTTCCTTTCACTTTTTCTGTTTTCTAAAGATGAACGATTCAGTTGATTGAAGAAAGACGTAATTCAGGTTTCTAAAATACATACAGCTGCAATAGATAGTTGATTTGTGGTGGGAGTGAGGAACTAGATTAGGAGAGTATATAATACACCAAATACAGCAAAACTAAAGATAAAGCAGATTTTTTTTCCCTCTACAGAATACTGATTTGAAACGGGCTCTCAGATAAAGCGCAATAATGTTCACATGCTCCTTAAATGAAAGAAAAATCAGTCAGGTGTTCTGGTCAATATTCCTGTGCCTCTGTTAGAAACTTCATTTGTGTGGATATGAAGAAACATGGGCGAAATTCTCCCAAAACGGGAGAAATCGTCAAACTGCCGTAAAACCCGGGCGGGTTTTACGGCATCGCGCCCCTTCCCGACGGGGGACCGATTCTGGTCCCCCGTCGGGGCTAGCAGCCCGACGTCGGAGGCTCCGACAAATCGGGCTTAACGAAAATCGTTAAGCCCGCTTGTCGGACTTAGCGCCGGCTGACGCGTCATATGACGTCAGCCGCGCATGCGCAGGTGGGAAGACTCCAACCCGCGCATGCGCGGGTGACGTCATCGCGTTTTTGCGCGAAATCCGCGCATGCGCGGTCCGGGTTGCCCCTCAGCCGCCCCGCGTATTGATACTGCGGGGCGGCGGAAGGACAAATAGTGCGCGGGCATCGGGCCCGCTGCCCGCGATCGGTGGGCACCGATCGCGGGCCCATGGCACCCTTGGCACGGCCGTGGTACTGCCGTGCCAATCGGTGCCATGGTTATTTTTTTCCAGGTGGTCACGACGTTTTTACGAACGGCAGGACCAGGTGTGTTTGCCGTTCGTAAAAAGGTCGTAAAGGGCTGGGACTTCGGCCCTTCTAACAGCTGTGAATCGCTGCCGGCCGTAAAAAAACGGCGGCAGCGATTCGTGTCGGGATTTCGGCGGGTGGGGGGAGAATAGCGGGAGGGCGTCAAAAAAGTCGGGAAGGCCCTCCCGCTATTCTCCCACCCGTCGTGGGGGGGGGAGAATTTCGCCCCATATAACTGGGCTCCACACTGATGAATAGTCCACCTACACTTGCTACCTGAGCTTGAATATGTGCAGTTGGATTGTTGAGGCAGTGGCATAGTGGTGATATTGTTACTGGACTAGCAATCTAGAGAACAAGGGTAATGCTCCGGAGACCCAGGTTTGAATCCCACCACAACAGATGGTGAAATATGAATTCAGTAAAAAATCTGGAAAGAAAATGTCTACTGATAACCATGAAACCATTGTCGATTGTTGTTAAAACCAATCTGGTCCACGAATGTGAAAGTTCACTGAAGGCCGACTCCAGAACATAGAAACGTAGAAGATAGGATCAGGAGGAGGCCTTCGAGTCTGCTCTGCCATTCATCACGATCATGGCTGATCATCTAACTCAATAGCCTAATCCTGCTTTCTCCCCCCAGCCTTTGATCCCATTCTTCCCAAGTGCTATATCTAGCCGCCTCTTGAATATATTCAATGTTTTAGCATCAACTACTTCCTGTGGTAATGAATTCCACAGGCTCACCACTCTTTGTGTGAAGAAATGTCTCCTCATCTCTGTCCGAAATGGTTTACCCTGAATCCTCAGCCTGTGACCCCTGGTTCTGGACACACCTATCATTGGTAACATCTTCCCTGCATTTACCATGTCTAGTCCTGTTAGAATTTTATAAGTCTTTATGCGATCCCCCTCATTCTTCTGAACTCCAGCGAGAACAATCCCAACCTAGTCAATCTCTCCTCATACAACAGCCCTGCCATCCCTGGAATCAGTCTGGTAAACCTTTGTTGCACTCCCTCGAGAGTAAGAACATCCTTCCTCAGAAAAGGAGACCAAAACTGCACACAACCACAGCAATGTTGTTGACTCTTAAATGCCCTCAGTTCAAGGGCAATTAGGGATTGGCAATAATGGATGGATGCCCAATTTTTTCAAAATGAGATTCCAGGACACAGTAACATGGTACCCCAGCATAAGTCTCTACCTCCAGAGCAGCAATTAAAGTGTGGCACGGAACATTTGAAGCAAAAAGAAAAATCAGAGTCATTCTGACCGTTATTACGAAAGAAAAATACCCAATCGTCTCTTCGAAAATATTCACTTTCTTTCCACTGAACTTGAATCAATCTTTAATTGAAAGAATTAAACTGTTCCAATTCTTGAGTATTATTTCATTGAAACACTTTGAGAATATCTCCCTACGTGGCTATGTGTTAAATTTTGTTTTTATTACATTTCCTGGGATATTTTATTAGGTTAAAGGCAGCACATAAGTACAGGTTGTTGCATCATTTGCATAATGAAATGCGACAGAAAATCTAAAAATAACCTGCAGCTTTTATATTTGTAATTAAAATCTAAAACTTAACCACCAGATTTAATTTGAATCATTTGTGCTGTGATATGCTTAAAATTGAGCATGGATATTTGATATACAATTGTCAAACTGGAGCTAGATGTAATTTTAATATATTAGAATGAAATGATATAATAAGATGTTGACTACAATGTGGTGAACCATTTGCTGTGAAAAGCCAACATTTCTCCTTTTGTATGATGTTCCTTTATAACCAAATTAGATTGGGGATTATTCTGAATAAAGGTTAACTTGTTTCCGATTATGACATCATTAGATTCCAAGATATGTCCATGCAATCTGAGTTTTCCATGGGGATAAACAACTAAGAGGCAAAAGGTAAATAGACAGCTAACTGAAATGGGGTTGAGTCAGCCTGTCTCAGCAGTTCAGAACAGACTGAACATTTGTACAAAAAGGAAAGAATTAAGGTTCTCTCCAAAGGGAACACTTTTTTGTTTGGCAGTCTTCTAACAGATCCTGATATTGAAGCAGAATAGAGCATGGACTGTGTTATTGTGTGTGTTATACAGTAGGAAAGAGCAAAGAGCTGAGGACAGGAAGAGTCAGGTGTCATGGATTGAACAAGGCCCATTTCTGCTGATTCAGTATTGCCAGAGCCCACTGGACCAGATAAAGGGACAGGAGAAGGGAGGCCCTAGGAATTCAGTGCCATTGGGAATATTGTGGCCTGAGAGAAAGAGGGATCGCAGATATGCGCCTTGGCATTTGTAATCAAATCTAGAGATTTGGAATAGAAGTGAGCTGCTGATGAATGTATCTCAGGGGCCGAAATTATTGAGTGAGAAGGAAGAAATACTACCTAGCTGAGCCTGAATTGGAAAGACTGTGAGATTGCATGAGGTGCCATGTGTGCAGGAAGCAACGTGAATGCTTGTAACTAAGTGGGGTGCTTTCTTGTATCGACTAGTTAGTGATATTTTCTTCTTTATTTGAAATTTCCTTCACCTGTTAAATCATGTTCAAATTATGGCAAATTTAGCTGGTCTGTTACAGTAAAGATTTTAAAAAGTGGAACCCTGTCCAGATGGTGATTGCATTCTTTTAAAAAAGTCTTTGGTCTCTATGGGGATCGTAACCATAATGATAGCAATTCAGCATGAACTTGAGTTCATTTGCTTCCAATAAAACAGAAGTTGTAATGAATATCTTGCTGAAGACTCCTTGTGTTGGATTTTCAACCGTGCATGGAGCGAGGTTGGAGACCTGGGCTGGGATTCTCCCCTACCTGACGGGGTGGGAAGTCCCGGCGTGTTGAAGTGGCGTGAACCACTCCAGCGTCGGGCCGCTCCAAAGGTGCAGAAGTCTCCTTTAGGGGCCAAGCCCTCACATTGAGGGGCTAGGCCCGCGCCGGAGTGGTTCCCGCTCCGCCGGCTGGCGTGAATGGCCTTTGGCGCCATGCCAGTCGGGGCCAAAAGGACTTTGCCAGACGGCGTAAGTCCGCGCATGCGCCGGAGCGCCAGTGGCTGCTGACATCATCCCGGCACATGCGCAGGGGAGGGAGTCTCTTCCGCCTCCTGCCATGGTGAAGACCATGGCGAAGGCGGAAAAAAAAAGAGTGCCCCCACGGCACAGGCCCGCCCGCCGATCGGTGGGCCCCGATCGCGGGCCAGGCCACCGTGGGGGCACCCCCCAGGGTCAGATCGCCCCGCGCCCCCCACCCAGGACCCCGGCACCCACCCGCGCCACCTGCTCCCGCCGGTAATGTAGGTGGTTTAATCCACGACGGCGGGAGAGGCTTGTCAGCGGCGGGGGGTCAGAGAATCCCGCCCCTGGTTTTTATGGAAATAGCTCTCTCGACTGGCGGCAGTCTTTGGATGCTTCAGGTGAGGCACGTAAACTTTCAAATGCAGAGTGGGTAGGTGGTTGGAAACCCGTTTGCTTCCAAATACCTTGCTGCTTAGTTCATTGAAGAGCTTGACAATGGGTTGCAGAGGGACAAATGAAACTTTCAAAGGCAAGAACAGGAAGTGTGAACACTGGGGTATGATAGTGCACAGCCGTCTGGAGTACAGCAAGGAGCCATTATTTATTGCTGCCGCTGATTTAAAGTGTTGGAAAAAAAGGATAGTCAAGCTGAAGTGTTCTTGCGGTGGCACAAAATTGCTCGAGTGTGTAGTGATCTCTATAGGTGCTTGTACACAAGGGGTAATGTGTACAGGGCCGGACCAACAGGGGTATAAAAGGCAACCACATTGGGTCTCTCTCTCTCTCTTGGGTGCACTGTGACCAGGACAGTATCAGATTAGTTCATATGGCTAGTGGAGTTACGTATAGTTACCGTAGTTAGATCTTGTTAACCTTATCACTAGTATCAAATTTAAAGTAAAGAACTCATGCAATTATTGTTATAGTTTCTCAATATACCTTTTGTTACTACTGGACGAGTTTGAGCCTTCTTCATCGAGATTCAGAAGACCTCATCACTAACAAAGGTTTGAGTAGCACATGTTACCTACCATGGTAACAAAACAGAATGAAGTGGGTTAAGTGGCTACGACTGAGATAATTGGGGGCCAAAGTCACCCCCACTCCAATTAGGGTCTTTGCATATCACCTAAAAAAATCACTGTGTGTCAGTGACGCTGAACACAGCCTGGGGTCGGGACCTAAAAACAATCTGGGCGTTACGTTCCCCTGGCAGCAGAAAAATACCTTTCACTGTACTTCGGTACATGTGACAATAAATGTCAATCAATCAATCATTAGGTTCCCAATCTCAGATAGAAAATCCAACCCCAGGAATTCTAATACATTATATGTATTTCATCTTTTAATGACCATTTGCGTTCCAAAGTCAAAGGTTCATTTGAAATGCACTTGATCAAAATCTGTTTAATTGTTCACATTTTAGCTACAACGTTATTTTGCTTTATTGAGCAATTCAGGTGCTAAGGCAGATGGTGTGGGACATCACCAAGGTTGAAGAGAGTAAGATGGAAGCGATAAATCAAGAGCTGATAAGTTAATTGATACCAGCCTGTTTTTTTTTAAAGCAAGCTTATTGTAGAGGAAGACCGATAGGAGTAAAGGCATTACTTTCATATTAATTCCCAGGACGTGGGCTCACTGGCCCAGCTAGCATTTACTGTCCAACCCCAGGCGGGCAGCCACAGAATCCCTGTGGTGATGATGTTTCCACAATGCTGTTCAGGAAGGAGTTTCAGGATTCTGACCCACTGACAGTGAAGGAATTAACCCACAGTTTTGAGGTCTGGATGAGAATATGTTCGGGCACTCGGTGCAACAAGACTTGATGTCAGTGCAGTGAAGAAGCAATGGAGAATTTAGAACTACAAATGACCTTGGTCTATTGTCGTGATCAAAGATATGACCATCATGTCAATGCTTTGTGTTAAACAGTAAATCTCTGAATGCAGCTTTTCATCTCCTTCGGGACAACAAGCTACACAAATTGCTTAAGGGATTAGTGTAAATCCCTCTGTAGTTGAATTTACTGCTTTATTTTGTTCTGGGTAGTAAAATGTTTATCTACATACCAGAAGTACAAATCTATTTATAGGAATCCTTTGCCTTTGTAAAACATTGGGAAAATTCTTAACACAAAGACAAACACAAAGATAAGGAATAGGACATTTTTGAGCCGACTCCACCATTCAGTGAGATCATGGCTAATCTTCTACCTCAACTTTTCTTTCCCCACCCTACCCCCATATTCCTGGATTCTGCGTGTATCCAAAAATCCAACAATCTCCATTTAAAAAAATATATACAACAGAGCAACCAGAACCTTGTCTGGTAAAGACGCCCAAAAATTCGCAACCCTTTTGAGTGAATAAATTCCTCACCACAGTCCCAAATAGCTGACTCCTTGTTAACCTTTCATAGAATTTACATAGAATTTACAGTGCAGAAGGAGGCCATTCGGCCCATCGAGTCTGCACCGGCTCCTGGAAAGAGCACCCTACCCAAGGTTAACACCTCCACCCTATCCCCATAACCCAGTAACCCCACCCAACACTAAGGGCAATTTTGGATACTAAGGGCAATTTATCACGGCCAATCCACCTAACCTGCCCATCTTTGGACTGTGGGAGGAAACCGGAGCACCCGGAGGAAGCCCACGCACACACGGGGAGGATGTGCAGACTCCGCACAGACAGTGACCCAAGCCGGAATCGAACCTGGGACCCTGGAGCTGTGAAGCAATTGTGCTATCCACAATGCTACCGAGCATCTAAAGCCAGCGATTGATGTATGGGGGCACAAATGGTGGTCAGTTTTAGTATTAAACCAGCTGTATAAGTGACATCTTTGTGTTCTCCACAAAAGAGTGAGCAATTTTAGGCCATCACTGAGAACTGAGATCGAGACTTTACCTTAATATCGAAATTGTTCTGTAAGCCCCTATTCTGACAGGATTAACAAAATGTTTTTTGAACAACATGATCATTTGAAACCATAGAATCCCATAGAATCCCCATAGTGCAGAAGGAGCCCATTCAGCCCAGTGAGTCTGCACTGGCCCTCTGAAAGAGCACTTTACTAGGCCCGATTCTCCATCCCACCTAGGGGCAATTTATCATGGCCAATCCGCCTAACTTGCATATCTCTGGACTGTGGGAGGAAACCAGAGCACCCGGAGGAAACCCACGCAGGCACGGGGACAACGTGCAAACTCCACACAGACAGCCACCCGAGGTCGGAATTGAACCCCGGTCTCTGGCCCCGAGAGGCGGCAGTACTAACCACTCTGCCTCCGTGCCACCCCCAAATAACAATATTGAGCTCATTATGTGAAAAATGGAAAGAACTATTTAGGTGATTTCATTTGCACATTGAAATATTCATGACTGGGCAATCATATAGTTTATTTTAATGTTTGTCCATAACTGTTATGAATTATGATTACTTGTTTTATTTGTATTGTCATCACAATTCAGCACCTGCTGCCATGATTTTTCAATAAACCAATTTTCTACCTAAGTTAGATGACATGGAGACCACAAGCTTTGTAAATGCTGTTTCTGTATTTAGATGACAGAAAGCATGGGTAGGATTCTCTGATCCTGGGGCTAAATGTTGACGCCATCGTAAACGCCATCGCGTTTTACGACGGCGTCAACAGGCCACTAGGAGCAGCGATCTGCTTTCTACAGGGGGTCACCACGGCACTAGAGCAACTCACGCAGGTCCAGCTGCCGATACCGGCGTAAAACGGGTGCCGCGGGTCTGCGCATGCACGCTACGGCTGTTGCGAACTCGCGCATGCGCGCTAGTTGTCTTGACGTGACATGGCGGAGAGCTACAGGGAACTGGCGCGGAGGAATATAGGCCCCCACCAGGACAAGCCGGCTCGCCCATCAATCGGCACCGATCGCGGGCCAGGCCACGGTGGATGCCCCCCTGGGGTCGAATCCCCCTCTCCCACACGAGGCCGCCCGCCCGCAAGATGAACGGCGAGGTCCCGCCGGGTAGGACCACACGTGAACAGCGCCGGCGGGACTCGGCCTATCTCAGCGGCACCTCGGCCCAACGCGTGCGGGGAATCACCGGGGGGGGGGGGGGGCCGCGTAGATGGCGCCTGACCAGCACCGTGCCGACGCCAATGACGCCGATTTTCCGGTGGCCAGATCTTTGCCCACCAGTATTGGGCTGGCTAGTGTTTGCTTCTCCTTTAACCTTCTTCTTCATCTTCTGGGGCTGTCCCTTGTAGTTGGGGATGACTTGGTTCCACACTAAAACGGAGTTCTCAGATGACTGAGGAGTCCGACGCGTGACCCACCGTTTTTGTCACAGGTGGTTGGAGGAGCGGGTGGGTGAGGTGCCCGAGTTGCCATACACTCATTTCGCTGTCAAAGTTTGACATCAGCTTGCTGTTAGCGATGAAAGCCGAGATGGTCAGCCCCGTTCCCAGGTGCTTTTCCTCCACTTGGGGCAGTCATAAGCCAGGGATTCCCAATGATCAATATTGGATTTTTTTCTAAGGAGGCTTTGAGGGCATCTTTGAAGCATTGCCTCTGCCCTCCCTGGGCCCATTTGCCGTGTCAAAGGTCAGAGTAGAGCAATTGTTTCAGCAGTCTCATGACAGGCCACTGTGGCCTACCCAGTGGAGCTGATCGAGAGTGGTCAATGCTTCTGAGTTGGGGATGTTGGCCTGAGCTAGAACTCTGATGTTGGTGCGCCTATCCTGACAATGGAGTTGCAGGATCTTGAGGGGGCAGTGCTGGTGATACTTCCCCAGCATTTTGAGGTAACTGTTGTGCATAATGCACCATCTGGCATTACTGATTCTCAACTACTTTTCCAGCACAGTTTGACTATTTAGCCAAGAAAATTACAGCAGGGTGAGTGACATGATTTGGAATTGTGGCTCTTTTGATTTGACATGAACGACTGTACAATTGGAGCTACTAATTTCAGCTCTTCAAAAGTGATTCCCTTCTTGAAAGCTCGCCATATTCATTTAATTCTGCTCCTTCGCACAAAATTGAGCCTATACAACAGAGAAGATGCCCGACCCCAAGATGAAGGGTGTTGTTTGGAGTATGATGGCACTCTGGTGAATTGATAAGGTGGCCATCCGCAAATCATTGATTCTTCTCAGAGTGAATCTCCAGGATTGTAAATGTTATATCGTTGGGCGAAAATGAATAAATCGCATCTTCTGGGGGTGTTTTATCTATTCACTTAATAATTCAGAAAAATAGGAGCAAATAAACAAAATGCACTCCCTTTGTCTTTGTCTAATACACAGTCTGCTAGGTAATGAAGCTAATTATATCACCATAAATAACAGCAGATTCTCTGACATTGTGCTAATGTACGTTAAAAAAAATGCATACTATTAACTTTAACTGGCTCTGAAATTAGAATTCAAACACTTTCTATTCATCTTGTAGAAATACAATCCAAATAGGTGAGATATGCTTGCTATCCATGTCAATTTTAAAAACCCTACAGAAACACATGACCATTCGAAGGGGCATTGGAGTACTAAGTCCTTTGAAAACATCAATTAACAGCACAGCAATTAGTCTTTGCAAAAGATTATAACATACTTTTCTTTCCCATCTTCCTCTTATCTGATGTGATTGCGCTGTTAAGAATGAAAAAACTCAAGGGTTTTGCTTTTAAGAGGGCGTCAGCGTTTCGGAAATATGTTGAACACCCTCTTTTGGGTGGGAGGGTTGTCACAGGAGATGTACGAGTGTTTTCTGTCCGATGGATGCTGTCACAGGCACATGTCCTGGTCAGCTGAAAAATAGCTGATGGGACACTTTAGTGGCCACAGATTAGTTCAAAACGAGAGGAGTAAAACATGTATTTTATTGCCAAGTAAACCTTAAGTCCACTCCAGGTCCCAGCCGGGACTACTCATACTGGGCTCCCATCTGGGTTTGCTTTTATACTCGAGTCAATTTTGTCCGCTGATGACTGTCAGCCCCTCAGTGGGAACCTCATTTTCTACAAGGCTCATGTGGAGACTAATTGGTCTGTCCCAATAATAATCTTTATTACTGTCACGACTAGGCTTACATTAACACTGTGATGAAGTTACTGTGAAAATCCCCGAGTCGCCACACTATGGCGCCTGTTCGGGTACACTGAGGGAGAATTCAGAATATCCAATTCACCCAACAGGAACGTCTTTCGGGATTTGTGGGAAGAGTCCAGAGTAGCCGGAGGAAATCCACGCACACATAGAATTTACAGTGCAGAGGGAGGCCACTCAGCCCATCAAATCTGCATCGGCCATTGGGAAGAGCACTCCATTTAAGCCCTTCACACTCTCCCCATAACCCAGTAACCCCACCCAATGTTTATTGGACACTATGGGCAATTTAGCATGGCTAATCCACCTAACCTGCACATCTTTGGACTGTGGAAGGAAACCGGAGCACCCGGAGGAAACCTACGAGGAAACCCACGCAGACATGGGGAGAACGTGCAGACTCGCACAGAAATTGAACCTGGGACCCTGTAGCTGTGAAGCAACAGTGCTAACCGCTATGCTACCGTGCTGCCCGGAAGCCTCGTGCGTGTTGCAACATCTCTCCCCCGGCTCCCCCGTCCCCAAAGTGTGAAATCCTGTCAGAGGAAGGTGGGTCAGAATGGGCGCCTGATCTTTTTTGCCCATAGTTGCGCTTTTGCCCTTGTGGGACTGGATCAGGAGGCGTACATCTGTACAACGTTTCCTTGCTGGTCGCCGCGGGGTCCAACACTGATGGTTGTTCTCAGGCTGCTTCATCATCAGAAACTCTCCGTGTCAAGTCCGAATCCTCGACCTCCCGCATCTCCATGGGACCTTGGATTCATCGGTGCAGTGGCTGTCTGACTTGACAACGGAGCCCCGGAGGAGTTTTGCAGGGAGCTGGTCTCCTGCGTCTGATCTATGTGCTTCTTCATTACTTGATGCTGAGCTCGAACCTGGTATGAAACTGGCCCTGCCTGTCGAACTATCTTTCCGGGGACCCACTTGGCGCTGTCCCCAAAGTTCTGAACGTAAACAGCTTCTCCTGGTCTGAACTGTCTGGTCTGTGTCTGCCTGTCTGGGCGCTGTCCCTGCTGCTCCTGACTGCAGCGCACTTCCCCACCAATGTCTGGGAATGCGAGTCGAGTCTGGCGTCTTCGGCCCATTGAAACCTCTGCTGGCGCTAAGCCCATCAAGTGTGGGCTCTAGGTTGACATCTGCCTCAGGTGGGACAGTGGGTTTGCTGGCTGCTCTCTGGCTTTTGCTCCCTGCGATTTCTCCGACCCCGGGCCCCGCATCATTTGGGGGACGTATCTGGCCTAGTCAGTGTGGTCCTAGATCCGGCCCTGGCCTTAGCGGTGTACGCGCCAAGGCAGGAATCCGAGGAGTACAGAATGCCATGAGGGGCTAGAAGCGCCGACTATAGTTCCACTTTTACCCTCGTTGCCAATTTAGTGGCCACATAGGACTCCAAAACAAGAGGCGTAAAGAAACTTATTTTATTACAAAGTAAACAATAAACACAGTACACATCAGGTCCCTGCCGGGACTACTCTGCTCGGCTCCCATCTCGGCCGGCTTTTATGACAAAGTCCGTTACTCCTCTGATGGGCCCCCACCCCTCAGCGGGAAAGCAGGCTCACGGGAAGGCTAGTTGGTCTGTCCCCGTGGGTCTCAAGCGGGTTATAACAGATAAAAATTGAAACGGTTTATAAAACATTCATTGACAAAAATGGTGCCTTTGTTTCAATAAACCAAAGACCTTTTTTACCTCTCAAAATCAAGAGGTGCTTGGATTTCGATCCGGTGTACACACCTCCCCCTGATATCAAAAATGTGGCACAGTCTGTGTTCCATCAAGTGTCAAATAGAAATAATTAAACTAAAATTACTAAAGAGGAAACTTGATGGGTGTCCCATAACTTGCTTCCCTATGCAAAACTACAGGCACCAATTGGGAAATAAGGGAAACGTGTGCGCAAAATTGGAAATTGTTTCTGAAAGAAATATGTCTGTGTGATAACCCCCACGAGACCCACAAGGCCGACCCGACTGATCTCCCCGTGATGCTCATGGAATACCAACACCCCCGCTGACGGGCAGAGGCCTAACAGCGAGGCTCGTTAAAATCCCCCCCATAAAAGCTCGAACAGGAATCTTTGGATGGTCCAAGTCGGACAACTTACACTCACACCCACCCCCCACCCCCCCTCCCCCCCGCCACTCCCGCCCCCTCCACCCCTACCACTTTGCACCTTGCATTTACTTTTGGAGTAAACCAATCTGCTTTGAACCTCCCAGGACTCCTGGGATTGTAATAGTTGGCATCAAAATGTTCTCTCAGCTCCCATCAGAAGTCTCCACTCCATAGGCATCCTATGTCTTGTTAACAACTGCAACCACACATTGAAATCATTACTAACGGGTAACATAAACAGGCAGGACCAAAACAGGGTTGCTGCACAAGTGGGGAAGCAGGGAAAATGTTTGTATGTTTATTCCATTTTACATACATCTTCAGTGTAGATTGCAGTGACAAACTATTAATGTTGTTTTTCTCTATGAAGTACCTTATGTTTTATTTACATTCGAATATACAAGTATTGATTTTCCATTATTTAAAATGTTAACAGTGCCGTATTGATTTGAATGTGCCAAAATTCAGTAATCTACAACCACACAGTGCCACAGTGCTAGGACATGCATTAAATAGCATACTCCCAGCTCAGCTCTGAAGACTCGCACATCCAGACATAGGAACAGCTTCTTCCCCACAGCTACAAGACTCCTCAACGACTGCCCCTCGGACTGATCTGTTCCCTGTAAGAACACTATTCACGAAGCCCTATGCTGCTCTTGCTCATATATTTCCTTTGTTTGGCCCCTTGTTCCGCACTGTAACCAATCACTGTTTTGTTGATGTACCATTTGTCAATGTTCCCTGTTGATTATCCTTTTTGTCTACTACGTACGGACTGTGTACGTTCCTCGGCCGCAGAAAAATACTTTTCACTGTACTTTGGTACGTGTGACAATAAATCAAATCAAATCAATTCAGTTTGCCGGTGAGACACTATGGACGACAAACTCACTTGGAAGGTACTGGCAGCTGGTCATTGGTCGGTGCTGCTGTGACCGCAGAAAGGCCAAAGAAAGGAGCACAATGGATCCTGGAACAAGGGAATAGTTCGGGCAGTTTAGGGAGGGGATGTGGTTGAGGTGGATTTTGGCTGCACCCCCCCCCCCCCCCCGTTCCTCAATGATACTCCGTAATATAGCACCCCCTTACTTTCCTGCCTTTGTTTAAAAAAAAAAGCTTTCTCATTCCCGCCTGACTGCCCATATCAGCTATATTGTAGTGTGGGCGAGATATGGTGTGAGTCAATTGGCTTGTTAACAAGTCCAATTGACTCTTGCCTATTTATTTAAATTGTGGTGGGCAGGCTTCTGGGCGTGATTCTCCCGCAATTGGCAGGATGGCCCGACACCGGCACCAAGAATGGTGTGAACCACTCTGGCGTTGGGCCAACTGGAAGGTGCGGAATCCTCCGCACGTCCAGGGGCTAGGCCGGCGCCGGATGGGTTGGCGCCGCACCAAACAGTGCCGAAGGGTTGGAGCCCCCGGGGCCGGATCCCCCCCCCAACCGAGGACTTCAGTAGCCGCCTACAAGCTAGGTCGCGCCGTGATGGACCATGTCCATTTCACGCCGGCGGGACTGGCCAGGAACTGACGGCCGCTCGGCCCATCGGGGCCCGGAGAATTGCCGGGCGGTGCCGCTGCCAATGGCTCCCGACCAGCATGCCGTGGACCCCGCGTGAAAACCGGTGCCGGAGAATGCGGCAGCCGGCGTCGGAGCGGCGGGGCGGGATTCACGCCGCCCCCCCCCCCCCCACTCCCCCAGGGATTATCCGACCTGGCCGGGGGGGGTTCGGAGAATCCTGCCCCTGATTTCAGCACCCGCCCATCTACTGTGTTATGGGAGTGAGTTTGGAAGTTGATGGGGTGCTATTTTACATGCCCCCACCCCGTCAAAACACGTCCGGTAGGGGGGTGAGGGGGGGGGGGGGGGGGGGGGGGGGGGGGGTTGAAGTAAAATCTATCCATTTTGCCACGAAGGATTTATTCCACCAGACTCCCGGCAGCAGCTCAATAAACCCAACGCAAATCACCTTCTCTCTCACTATAAACTGGCTAAAGCATAGAATGTGCCCTCCTGTAGCATCAAGCAACCCACAGAGAGTTTATAAATATACATAGAGTGCATTTTTACCTGAAAGAAATATTCCGATCAAGCTCTGACAAAAATACATACTGGGCATCTGAAGGATAGAATACATTTTTCAGACAAAAGACAAATAACTTTCAAGAACCTTATTAAAGCGAAAAACGACGAAGAACACCTTCTGGTCCTTTACAGCTCAGTTATTTTAGTGACCTAAATCTCCCAGTTTAACATTCAGCCATTTTATTTAATATCCTAAACAGCTCTTCTCCAATAATAAAAAGTTCTCAGTGTCACTAAATCCTATCATTATGATTTATTTCAACATATAGCTGAAACCCAAACTTACTTTCAAGTAGTATCTAGATTTGCTTCAGCTATATTATTTACTTTGTTATATTCCTCAACGAGGATCTATTTTTTGAGTCACTTCCCATCTTCGTACTGTGAATTGAATGTGACACAGCAGCTGAATCAAGAGGGAAGATTTTCCTGGGTCTGGATGTGTGAAAATGAAGGGTACATTCCCTGAGAAAACTTGATAAATGTTATTACTTCATCCAAAGGAAAAAACTGTTACAGGCGGGAGAATTTCTTTTTTGAATCCCATTCAGAAGCGGACCATTCGACCCATCGAGTCTGCACCGGCCCTTCGAAAGAGCACCTTGCCAAGGCTAATTCCTCACCCTATTCCTGCAACCCCATCCTCAGAGGCAATTTAGCATGGCCAATCCACCTAACCTGCACATCCTAGGACTGTGAGAAGAAACTGGAGCACCCGGAGGGAACCCGCGCAGACACGAGGAGAGTGTGCAAACTCCGCACAGTCACCCCAGGTCGCAATCGAACCCGGGTGCCTGGTGCTGTGAGGCAGCAATGCTAACCACTGTGCCACCGTGCCACCCAAACTCGATCTGGAACTCTGGCTCTCGATTATTACCTCTGTGACAGAATAGGCCTCTGCTCTCACTGTCCAACCACTCACAATAGCTGTTACAGTAAAGCGTCAGTGCCAGGAACACATCCTTATGTTCATTCAGCTTGGCTGCAACTTAGCTGGGCAGCACGGTAGCATTGTGGATAGCACAATTGCTTCACAGCTCCAAGGTCCCAGGTTCGATTCCGGCTTGGGTCGCTGTCTGTGCGGAGTCTGCGCGTTCTCCCCGTGTGTGCGTGCGTTTCCTCTAGGTGCTCCGGTTTCCTCCCGCAGTCCAAAGATGTGCAGGTTAGGTGGATTGGCCATGATAAATTCCCCTTAGTGTCCAAAATTGCCCTTAGTGTTGGGTGGGGTTACTGGGTTATGGGGATAGGGTGGAGGTGTTGACCTTGGGTAGGGTGGTCTTTCCAGGAGCTTGTGCAGACTCGATGGGCCGAACGGCCTCCTTCTGCACTGTAAATTATATGATAAAGAGGCATAACAGAAAAGCAAACTTAAATCATTTACATGTTTTGAAGACAATGAGCTGATTACTTGCACCTATTTCCTCTTTTACCCATTTTACTGGAGAAAGATATGGATTCAAGGAGCTTATTCTCAAAGGAATGCCCCTCCAGTCAACACGCTCTTATTGTGCATTCAAGGCTATTTATAAGTGGCAATTTTAAGTCAGCTGAAATAAGCTAGCCATCGGATTGGTCCAGTAAAAACCATTGACGATATTGCTGCATCAAATCGGTTTCACGCACCTCACACAATCACAGACAAGGCAGTGACTAACTTTTTTTAAAATATAAATTTAGATTACCCAATTATTTTTTCCAATTAAGGGGCAATTTAGCGTGTCCAATCCACCTACTCTGCACATTTTTGGGTTGTGGGGGCGAAACCCACGCAGACACGGGGAGAATGTGCAAACTCCACATGGACAGTGACCCAGAGCCGGGATCGAACCTGGGACCTCAGCGCCATGAGGCGGTTGTGCTAACCACTAGGCCACCATGCTGCCCTAGCAGTGACTAACTTGATCCTAATTGTCCTGGCCTTGTAAAACCTCTCCAGAAAAAGTGTATTTAGAATATTCCCCTGTTAAGAACCCATAGATACCTGCATATTTGCACAGAATTATGTATCATGGAATATTTAAATGCATTCTGAGTTATTACAGAGGTACCAAACTAATCAATTCAATTTGCATCATTGACTTGGTACTTGGTAAGATTGTTGTGGTAATTATAGTTCTGGGTTACTCTCCTCAAAATACTAAGATTTTATTCCAATTTACATGAACAAGCCAACATCATCATTTTCCCATCTCAGTGGTCAGCGAAGCTTGGGAATTGGGAACTTTCCCTTTTCAAAATATACACTTCCTTCTGCCTTGAAATGTTTTTGCAGTTCTTGACGAGCACTTGCACAAGAATGTAAAATATATGGTGAGGCATTAACGTTCCACTTGAATGAATTAATAAAAAGTCACCTCTACTCCATCCTCAGCCAAAGAAAGGACTGCAACACACTTGCCCATGAAAAGGATCTCTTTAAATGAGCAAGAATCCCAAGTTACCTTAATGATTGTGTTAATCTTTGCAAAGTAAACTAACTAATTCTTCTAAGCCATTGACTATAGTTTGCAACTTAGCATTCCTTATTTTGACTAGTGCTGTGGTGCTAGATAAATGCCATAATTAAATTATTGCCTCACTCCCATTAATACTAAAGATTGTTGCTGTAATGACCTCCAATTGGCATTATTGGTTGGCCAATTGGAGTATGAGCTCCCTCAATGAGGGGGCCCATATAAGCACCTGTGTAGGCTTTGTGATCCAGTCTTAAGTTGACTGGAATGCTAGCAGCACTGTTTGGAGCTGCTCTGGTATATAATTATTGGAAATAAATATTGGTGTGGTGACGGGACTCCTGCCTCCTGTGGATTATTACAGTTGCCAATTCAGTGCCCTAATTATTATTCAACTTTTGTAACAACTGTGATGTTTTTTTATCTAAAACTTACCTTGAACGTAGGCCATTCAGCCCCTCGAGTCTGTTCCACCACTAAGCAAGATCATGGCTGATCTGTATCTTAACTTGACCCATCTACCTTTGGACCATAGCCTTTGCACCCTTGTCAAGCAAAAATCTAAATCTCAGCTTTTAAATTGAACGAGCATCTACCACTTTTATTTGCGGGAGAGTGCTCCACACATCTCCCAACATCTGTCTGAGGAAACGTTTTCAAACTTCTCTCTTGCACTGCCTGGATTCCAAAGTAATGCCCCCTCAACCTAGACTCTCAACGGCAAAAAGAGATGTTTCTCTATCGACCCAATCAACTCCTTTCTAAAGCCTGCAAAAAGAAACTCAATCAATTCACTCCTTAACTTTCTACATTCCAGGAAATACAACCATAATTTCTATAATATCGTGAGATAATCTGACCCTGACTGGCAGCATCTGTAGAGAAAGAGGCAGAGTTTTTTCTTAAATTTAGAGTACTCAATTCATTTTTTCCAATTAAGGGGCAATTTAGCGTGTTCAATCCACCTACTCTGCACATCTTTGGGTTGATGGGGCGAAACCCACGCAAACACGGCGAGAATGTGCAAACTCCACACGGACAGTGACCCAGAGCCGGGATCGAACCTGGGACCTCGGCGCCGTGAGACAATAGTGCTAACCATTGCACCACCGTGCTGCCCCCGAAGCAGAGCTAACATTTCGAGTCCAACATGATTCCTTCAGAACCGAAGTGAATTCGGGATGTGATGGGTTTCATGCTGTTGAAAAAGAGGGGAGGGGCAGGTGGAGCAAACAAGGTCAGGGATAGGTTAGAGGGCAGGAGAGATGAGACAACAAAGATGGCATGGAATACATAGGCAATAGCAGGTTCCTCTACTCCTACATCTTCTTAAGAATTTTACCCCTTATTTTATATTGTCTCTTCATGTTCCTCCTCGCAAAATGCATCACCTCACATTTCTCCACATTGAACTTCAACTGCCACTTATCTGCCCACTCCACCCACTCGTCTAAGTCCGACGTTCCACACTGTCCTCACAGTTCACAATAATTCCAAGTTTTGTATCATCTGCAAATTTTGAAATTGTCCCCTGCACACCAAGATCTAGATCATTAATATAAATTAGGATGAACAAGGACCCAATACCGACCCTTGGGGAACAAATCTTCTTCCTGCCGAAAAATGTCCTTGACTGTTTGTCCAAAAAGGATCACCTCAAATTCACCTGCAGTGAAATCCATTGCTGCAGTTTTTTTTTCCAATCACCGTGGTGTCTATGTTCTATGTTCTTCACTGTTTGTCATATCACCAATCAATGTGCTATTGGCAAACTTTGATATATGGCATGTTATTCAAGTCATTAATAAATCTGGTGAATAGTTGAGGTCCTAGCACAGATGCTTGTGGGACATCGCTGGTAATTCCTTGTTTTCAAATACATACCCAATATTTCTCCTGTCTTGTCTTTGACTGTCTAATTAATCTTGCAACCAGGTCAATAGCATGTCTTCCATTCCAAGAGATTTAATTTTAGCTAACAGTCTCTTATGTGGAACCTGATCAAATGCCTTCTGGATGCCCATATAAACGACATTACTCAACATTCTCCCATCTATTATTAGACCTACTTCCTGAAACAATTCAATTAGGTTCATTAGACATGACCTCCCCTTTACAAATCCATGCCAGCTCTTTCTAATCAGCTCAAATTACTCTTAAGTGCTCAGTTACTCTCTCCTGAAGTAAATTCCAATAAATTCCTGACAACGGATGTTCGACTAACAGGGTCTATAATTTCTTGCTTTTGCTCTTTCACCTTCCGTAAATAATGGAGTTACATTTGCAAATTTCCAATCTAATGCGACAACTGCTGAATCTCAAGAAAGCTTTGGAAGACCTTAAATCAGTGAATGTGTTGTCTTTTTTTCGGAATATTCTCCATGGTGGGTTGATTTGAAGCAACATGTTAAAATTACCAACATGATTCCTGCAGTCATTGCTTTTTGGAGCCTTTCCAAATGCTCTTATGGTGTTCAAAATGAGTTCCTTGTATTAATGCACTGCTTCACTAATATCTAATGAATGACCATCATAATTTAGGGGATGCTATAACTTACTTTTCATTCTTATTGTTTTTTTTATCAAGGTGTGTTGAAGTCTCTTGATGACAGTCCTAAAGAATTTCTTTCCCACAAAGCAAACATTCAATTGTCAGCATCTGATCTGCTTGATCATTATCTATAGAGGGTTAGAAGTTTTCAAAGCTGAGCCAAGATGCTCTTTAAAAGTGGTATCCACAAAAAAATTGAATAATTCAAAAGCCAGAAACAATTGTGTGAAATTAAGTACAAACATGGCAAACTTCATTAATATAATAATAATCTTTTTATTGTCATAAGTAGGCTTACATTAACACTGCAATGAAGTTACTGTGAAAAGCCCCCAGTTGCCACATTCCGGCGCCTGTTTGGGTACACAGAGGGAGAATTCAGAATTCTCAGCCGGTACGGGAATTGAACCCGTGTTGCTGCCCTTGTACTGCATTACAAACCAGCTGTCTAGCCCACTAAATTTCACTTTTTAGAATCCAGCTTCCTGCATTAAAACAGTCACTAAACTTCAAGCACACTTAAGTTACTGAAAGTGCCTCAGGATATTCCAAGGTCATGAAAGTTGTTGCATAACGACGACTTCATATAGAAAATAAATCTGATTTACTTACATTTGGTTTTTGTCTCAAATGCCAGAAAACCTCAAACCTCATCAAAGCCAGAAAAGTAACAAGCTTTAATAGGTAGGTTGGCAAACAACAAAGCCACAGAACTCCCTCCTTCCCAGATTGACGTTTCAACTTACAAAACGTGGAACTATCTGGAATAGACTAATTTATATGGTTCACTGTCTTGTGGGAAAATATCTCTCTGGCACTTCTTTGATGGACATCCCTCTTTAAATCTAAATCACTGCTGGCCAAACGATAGTTTCTTTCAGACTCTCTGACCCAAATATTCATCTGAAGGCAATTTCTGTGCCAGGGTTGGATGGTGGGGGAAACCCACAAATAAACTAGACCTCAGGTCGATGAGACTTCAGATCAATTCAACCAATTAATATTTACCTCAGAGTTTCACATCTCCAAGCTGCACCGTAGACATGATACACATGCACACAACATGATTTCAGCTGGTTATAAAAGGGACAGGGTATCAATTAAATTTGAATGCTTTCAGTTTAGGTGGTGGACGTTGATAAAGTGCAACACCCAGGTTCAATTGTGCACCACTTGAATTATTGCTGAATTTGATCACGAGGATCACCATCTCCAGAATTGGAAAGAAGAAACCAGTGGCTCCCACCAAAAAGGTACGGATGGATAGATCGGAGGAGGAGAGTAGGAGGGTCGTGCCCGAGTCTTACATGCTGTGGAGGAAGCAATTTAATTACCTAAACAGGTCTGGAAAGCGACTACAATTAAAGATTCAACTACTCCTTGTGCTCCAAGGTTCCCCCATCCCGTTGACTCTAACTTGCAAAGTATTCCCCATCACATCACTTGTCACAACCACTCAGTCCAGGCAATGGCCATCTCCAACATGAGAGAATCTAACCTTTGACAATCAATGCCATTACCATCGCTGAATCCCCTCCAATCAACATCCTGGAGGTTACTCAGCATGGCTCGTTAGGCAGCCCGTTCCAAACCCACAACCTCTGCAACCTAGAAGGATAAAGGGCAGTAGGTTCCTGGGAACCCCACCATCTGGAAGTTCCCCACTAAGTCATCCACCAAGCTGACTTGGAAATATATTATTGTTACTTCACTGTCGTTGGGTTAAAATCCTGGAACTCTCTGCCTAACAGCACTGTGGGTGTACCTACACCACATACACTGCAGCGGTTCAAGAAGGCAGCTCACCATCACCTTCTCAAGGGCAATTAGAGATGGGCAATGAATGCTGGCCAAGCCAATCCTTGAATAAATAAAAAAGCACCACTCCCACTTTCCACGCAGTTCATCACTCTTCCATTCATCCATCCACCGTTACCAGACATCCAGATACCTATGTGTCTCAGTCACTTCCATTGAATACACTGCATCCACCGGGTGAATAAATCACCTTCACTCAATCACACGTCTGCTACATTGCCCGTCCTAGCAGAGAGCACAACTAATTTAGTTCTGGCTTCACGGAGTAAGACACAAATAACTTTGCAAGATATAGGGAGAGGACCACCACAAACAATCCAGCTTACAATGCAGAGGAGGTTTTAATGGCAAATCAGTGTCCCCTTAAGTCAAAGATGAAGGGAGGGGGGGGAGAATAAAAAAACACATCCTTTAATTCCCTGTTTTCTCCCTTCTTTCTTTTTAAAATAGCGGGATTACATTTGCCACCCTCCAAACTGCCAAAACTGATCCAGAATCTATAGAAATTTGGAAGATGGCAACCAATGCATCCACTATTTCCATGGCCATGTCCTTTAGTACCCTGGGAAGTAGATTATCCGGCTCTGGGGATTGATCATCTTTCAGTCCCATTAATTGTTCCAGCACTATTTTTTATTAGTAATACTAATTTCCTTCAATTCCTCCTACTCACTAGACACTTGGTTCCCCAGCATTTCTGGAAATTTTTTTGTGTCTTACTCCATGAAGACAGAACTAAAGCAGTTGTTTAATTGCTCTGCCATTTCCTTGTTGTCTATTATAAATTATCCCGTTTCGGACTGTAAAGGACCTACATTTGTCTTCACTATTTCATTTTACATGCTTATGGAAGCTTTTAGAGTTCGCTTCAATATTACTTGCAAGTTTACTCTCATACTCTATTTTTCACTCTTAATCAATCTCTTTGTTCCTCTACGCGGAATTCTGAACTGCTTCCAATCCTCAGGCTTGCTACTTTTTCTAGTAACATTATATGGGCCGGGATTCTCCCCTACCCGGCGGGGCGGGGGGGTCCCGGCGTAACGGAGTGGCGCCAACCACTCCGGCGTCGGGCCTCTCCAGATGTGCGGAATTCTCTGCACCTTTAGGGGCTAGGCCCGCGCCGGAGTGGTTTCCGCTCTGCCGGCCGGCGCCAAAACCAGCGCTAATGGCCTTTGCCGCCCGCCGCCTGGGCTGGCCGAAAGGCCTTCGCCGGTCCGCGCATGCGCCGGTGCGTCAGCGGCCGCTGACGTCAGCACCGGCGCATGCAGGGTAGGGGGGTCTTTTCCGCCTCTGCCATGGTGGAGGCTGTGGCAGCGGCGGCGGAAGAAAAAGAGTGCCCCCACGGCACTGGCCCGCCCGCCGATCGGTGAGCCCCGATCGCGGGCCAGGCCACCGTGGGGGCACCCCCCGGAGTCCGATTGCCCCACGCCCCCCCAGGACCCCGGGGGCCCTCTCGCACCGCCAATCCCGCCGGCACCAGAGGTGCTCCAATTCCCGCCGGCGGGAGAGGCCTGTCAGCGGCGGGACTTCGACCCATCGCGGGCCGGAGAATCGCTGCGGGGGGCACGTCGATCGGCGCGGGGGGCACGCCAATCGGCACGGCGTGATTCCCGCTCCCACCGATTCCCGGGTGGCGGAGAATTCCGGCCACGGCGGTGGCGGGATTTACGCCGGCCCCGGGCGATTCCCCGACCCTGCGGGGGTCGGAGAATTCCGGCCATGACTCCTATTTGGATTGAATACTATCCGAAATATCTTTCATTAGCCATGGTTGGGCTGATTACTTTGTTGTGTTTTTGCGCCAGAAAGGAATGGATAACTGTTGCAATGCATACATCTGTTCCTTAAATATTATCCATTGCCTATCCACCATCATGCTCTTTAATGAAGTTCCCCAATCTATCGTAGCCAACTCACAACTCATACATTTATAGTTCCTCATACCTTTGTGTAGATTTAGGACCTAATTTCAGATCGTACAACTTCACTTTCCATCCGAATGAAGAATTCTATCAAGGGCCCTGCACGATATTATTAATTAGCCTCGTCTCATTGTATAATCCTAAATCTAGGATGGCATGTTCCCTAGTTACTTCATTGACATACTGGTCTAAAATAACTATCTTGTACACACTCCAGGAATTAATTCACCACCATATTATTGCTAATTTGGTTGCCCAGTCTATATGTAGATTAAAGTCAACCATAAGTACTCTAAAACCCTTGTTACATGCATCTCTAATTCCTGTTTGATGCCACCCCGTATCTTAACACTACTACTTTTAGGCTGATAAACAACTCCCACTAATGTTTTCCTCCCATTGTTGCTTCTTAGTTCCACCCAGACTGATTCCACATCCAATATCCTCTCTCACTATTGCACCAATTTCATCCTCAACTAACAACACCCTTTTCCTTTTTGCCTGTCCTTCCGAAATGTCGAATGCCCTTGGATATTCAGTTTCCCAATTGGGTCACCGTAATCGCAATCATGTTGTATCCGTTTATATGTCTCTAAACCTCTCCAACCTTTCCCTCTCCCCTACCCTAAACAATGTATCTAAGCCAGATGGCAAAAACTAAGGTTCCTGAAAATCGGAGCCAGCGGTGACTTAGAGCCCAGTTTAAAATGCTGCCTAAACTGATTTCAAATCGGCAAAGTGGCTCTCGCCACCGGGCTCAAAGAGAATCTAGCAGGGGAAACAGGAGTCTCACAGAGAATCTAGCAGGGGAAACAGGAGTCTCACACAGAATCTAGCAGGGGAAACAGGAGTCTCACAGAGAATCTAGCAGGGGAAACAGGAGTCTCACACAGAATCTAGCAGGGGAAACAGGAGTCTCACACAGAATCTAGCAGGGGAAACAGGAGTCTCACACAGAATCTAGCAGGGGAAACAGGAGTCTCACACAGAATCTAGCAGGGGAAACAGGAGTGCTGCCATAACCAGGGCCCTCAGACCCGTCTCTATGCACAAAATCTCCTCCAACCGCCCCCAAAGGGAGTTTGAGTCCTCAAACCACCCCGCACCTTATCAATACTTGCCTCCCAGTATTGGAACAACAGATCGGATAGTACCAACCTCCCCGGCTGCTTATCACGTTGTAAAAATGTCCCGTGAACCGGAGGAGATTTACCAGCCCAAACAAAAGTAGATACTAATTTAGTAACCCTGCAAAATAAAAACTTGGGGAGAAAGACTGGGAGTCACTGGAACAAAAACAAAAAGCTCGGGAGAATATTCATCTTCATCGTCTGTACCCTTCCTGCTAGGGTCAGGTCAGAGGGAGGGCATCCCACCTTTTCAAGTCAGCCATCACCATCCATCAAACTAGAAAGGTTAAACTTATGAAGCGTGGTCCAGACATAGGTCACCCGGATACCCAGTTACCAGACTCTAGTCCTGGCCGGACGAAACAGCAGCCCCCCCCCCCCCCCCCCCCCCCCCCCAGATCAGCTCCCCTCCCCGGGGATTCCCCGGAAAATAGTCACTCTTGTCCAGGTTTAGCTGTATCCTGAAAAATGATCCAAACTTCCTGAGAATCTCCATTATCTCCCTCACATTGAAAAGACAGTCAGTAATGCTCTCCCCCCGCCCTCCCCATGCTCTGTCCCCCTCCATCTAGTAGACAACCGCAATGCAATGGCCAACGGCTCAATTGTTGACGCATATAGTAGTGGAGACAACAGACATCCCTGTTCAGTTGGTTATAACCCGAACTCAGGGCATTAGGATGTACACATGCTGTGACGGCCGATACGACCCACATTCCATGGGTCTGCGCCCCCCCCCCCCCCCCCAATCTGTTCCATGAACACCAATAACTCCTTCACCACCCCAAATGGCGTATCAGCCTCCCCGGACAGGTGCCGGAATGTGGCAACTAGGGGCTTTTCACAGTAAATAAGCGATTTTCATTTCATTTTCATTTTTCATTTTCAAATGGATTCCAAGGCTTGGGACTTGACTTATCCAACAGAATTAAAGTCGCCCCCTCCCCTCCCCGCCCAACAGAATTAAAGTCCCCCCCCCCCGGCCCCCGACATAATTAACTGATGAGAATCGAGAACTGGGACCGATTTCAGCACCTTGTGAATGAATACCGTGTTATCCCAGTTTGGTGCATACACATTGGCCAGCACCACCGGTGTGCCTGGAATTACTATCATGTACCTTCCATCTGAGCCTGCCAAAATATAGCCCACAGGAAAAGCCACCCTCTTATTAACCAGCACAGAGCAACCCCCCACACACGCTATAATCAAAACTGAATGATATACCTGCCCCAGCCATCCCTTCTGCAACTCTGTTTGATCCTCAATTCTCAAATGGGTTTCCTGTGGGAAAACCACATCCGCCGTTAAAATTCTTAAGTGTGCAAACACCGGGGGCCTTTTTTAACTGGGCCATTTAACCCTCTCATATTCCAGATTGGGGGCGTCCGGACTCCTCCAAGCCCAGCCATATCCACCCTTTGAGGCAATCCAGCAGCGCCTCAACCTGCACTGGGTCCGGGCCCACTCAAGATGGCTGCCACACCGCCCATCAAGCTTGTCCAAAAACAAAGGAATCGTCACCATCAGCAGTCTCCCCCTCCTCCTTCTTCGCCCCTCCCCACCTCCCAGCCCCAGCACAAAGACCAACAAAAAAACACTGAATCAGATCGTGGCTGATCTCTTCCTGGTCTCAAATCCACCAACCCACCTGTTGCCCATGTCCCTTTAACCCGTTTTGTAAACCAGAAATATATCTGTCTCCTTCTTGAAATCATTTAATGACTCAGATTCCTGGCACTATGGGGCAGCGAGTTCCGCAAAGTCACCATCCTCAGGTCAGAATAAAGTCTTTTAGCCCAAGCAGGGTGACCCACCCCTGATTGGGTAGAAATCAAAGGCAACACAACGATATATCAGCAATCAGCCCCCCTGCCCAAACCAAACTTTAAATCAGAACCCTAGAGGAAAAAACAACACCCAGGTCCCCCTCCCCCCAAAATTAAACTCAACAGTGCAATATACAAATCCAAAAATTTGCCCAGAACGAACACACACTAACAAGTCCAGGCGTAACCCCAAGTCCTCCCCCACATTGCAGATGAACTTAACAATAAGCGAACAATGAACTCCATAGTCCTCAAGCACTTTAGTTCACCCGCAATCCGTGTTTCGTGACAAAGCCATTCAAATCCTCTGACACACCAAAATAATAATCTGTCCTTGGATGTTACCCAAAGGCAATCTGGGTACACCACTCCAAACCTCACTCTGCTCTTGTACAGCATGACTTTGGCCTTATTAAACACCACACACCTTCTCGCCAGCTTTGCCCCAACATCTTGGTATATTCTGATGGCATGACCTTCCCATCTATAGACTCGAATGATCCTTTGCCCACCTCATACCCGCTCCATCTAGGTACCGATGAAACCTGACTATGGTGGCCAAGGTGGCTCCTCTGACCTGGGGGTTCTGCTTCAGCAATTGATGGGCCCTGTCCAATTCAGGAGCAGTCGGAGGGACCCCTCCCCCACCAACTTTCCAAACATCTTGGACATATAGTCCATGGGGTTGGAGCCCTCCAGGCAACCCAACGATCCTCACGTTTTGCCATCTGAAGCGGTTCTACAGATCGTCAACCTTGGCCTTTAGCGCATCCACTCCTCTGTCAGCACTGTCATCTCTGGCTTTAAGGAGACAATCCGATCACGGTGGTTACAGAGCTACCTTCTATATCATCACCCCATGTACCACTATCCATCTCGTCTGTGGCTGCCCAAATTGGGACCAGAGCCCTCTTCATTGCCTTCTTCAGATCCTCAGCGACCTCCAGAGGATCGCTCATAAACCAGGCAGAAAGGGCCACAAACCACGTACCCTGACAGGAACCAGCATGTGTACATCGGCTCACCGCATTGCTGTCAGCGGAAGTCCCCTAAAAATCAATCAGATCTATCCTCACCTGCTCCCAGTTAATCTGCTCTCACTATTCCAAATTACCCCTTCAGTTTCTTCTTGCTGGGAGCCTTCTGGCATCCTGACATAGCAACAACCCAAAGCCTAGTACTGCTGTGGTAAAACACTGCTGCAGCTCAACCTGCAGACTTAGCAGACCTCCGTCTTCCTCTCTCACTTAGGCTGAGGCTCTCCCGACAACCCTACAAATAAACACAGATCCAAACGGGTTTAAGTGGAGTCTGCAAACTCTCCCACTGTTTCTGACCATCAATCTGAGTGCTCACATTTTCCTGACACTGTCAACTGTCTCTACTTATGTTAACGCAATTGGCTGCTTGGTAAAGAGCTAGATTGCACTGAATTAAAGCCTAGCCTTCAGCTTGGAAAAAAAGAAAATCATCTCACTCATACATACCTGTCTAACACATTACGCCTTCCCAGCCTGAAGCGTATGAAGTTACCACGCTGTTGCCATGCAAGTCTCTGCTGCACCATTACACTTGCTCCAGGCTACCCAAAACGGTCTCATCGTGAGAGGCTGATTTTCCAGATATCAAGTGAATGACAAAAGGAACACATTTTTAACATCAAAGATCACTGCCTTAACCTAGTTTGTCAATGTCAGCTGAGCCCCAATACATTTATTGCCGGACTGTTTGCCCTATATACTGGTGGCGACATTAGACAAATCCTCGTCCCCTTGTTTTCTCCCTTGCTTTGTTTTTAAAATGCTGTTACATCTAAAGCAGGTCTATCAGGTATTTGCTGCAAACATTGTGTTGTGGGATACGTTCCGCAAAACAGAAATGCCACCCTTCCAGAGGGCCACATGTTTTTATTAACCCTCCAACGTTCCAGTATGAATATCCAACTTGTCTGAAATCAGTCTTTCCCAATTTCCTGCTGCCCTTGCATGCAGCCCAATTACCTGGCACTCACTCAACGTTAGTCAAACAGTGTTAGCAAGGATTCTAATCACACACATATGCTGTGCCTCATCAAGTCCCCTTTCAGTAGTGGAGCTAGCTTCCTGGGGACAATTTGACTGGTTTTATTTATCTACACACAAACTGTTACAAAAAGGGTATGGAAGCAAAGTGTTATGTGAGAGTACCTTCAAGAAATGGGTGTTGAAGAAATGTACCTTTAAGAAATGGGTGTTTATAAGTGACGTCAGAGTGTGGGTGGAGCTGGGCTGACTTATACAATTTACAGTGCAGGAGACCATTCGGCCCATCGAGTCGGCACTGGCTCTTGGAAAGAGCATCCTACCCAAGCCCACACCTCCACCCTAATCCCCATAACCCAGCAACCCCACTCAACACTAAGGGCAATTTTGGACACTAAGGGCAATGTAGCATGGCCAATCCACCTAACCTGCACATCTTTGGACTGTGGGAGGAAACCGGAGCACCTGGAGGAAATCCACGCACACACAGGGAGAACATGCAGACCCCGCACAGACAGTGACCCAAGCCGGGAATCGAACCTGGGACCCTGGAGCTGTGAAGCAATTATGCTAACCACTATGCTCTATGCTACCGTGCTGCCCTTTGAAACTGTAATAAACTAGGCTATGTAAAGTCACAGTGTTCGTGGTTGAAGAAAAGCACTGGGAAGGCTGATGTGGTAAAACAGCATAAGACAGTGGGGTTTGTGAAAGTGGTAAAGGAAAGCCCAAGTGAAGCAAAGGAGGTGCAAAGATTGTGCAGCCTGACCAAGAGGTAATTGATAAGAAGGCGCCAGATCTCTTTAAAGAATTTACTTGTGTGGGTAAAGTTTACTCATGTGTATCAGGAGGAGCAAGTAAAGAAGTCACAATTTTAAGAGATACGGGAGCTAGTCAATCTTTAATAGTAAGAGATGAGGAGTTATGTAGTTTGGGAAGAATTTTGCCAGAAAAGTTGGTAATATGTTAAATTCAGGGTGAGAGGAGTAGTGTTCAATTATATAAGGTAAGGTTGGAATGTCCAGTGAAGAGTGGTGAAGTGGTAGTAGGAGTAATAGAGAAACTATCTTGTCCAGGAATACAGTTTATCTTGGGTAATGATATAGCTGGATCGCAGGTTGGAGTGATGCCTATTGTGGTTGATAAGCCAGTGCAAAATCAGACAACTGAAGTGTTAAAGGACGAATATCCTGGGATTTTTCTGGATTGTGTAGTAACAGTCGCAAAGTCACGGGTTAAGACAAGAGGAGAAATCAGAGCGTGAAGATAAAAGTGAAATGCAATTAACAGTGATAAAACTAATGCCCTTATTACCCATTCCAGCATTTGAGGAACCTTTTACAAAGGTCCTAATTGATTGCATAGGACCGCTTCCTAAAACGAAAAGTGGGAATCAATATTTTTTGACTATAATGTATGTGTCTACTAGGTTTCCAGAGGCCATTCCAGTATGTAATAATACAGCTAAAAAGATTGTGGAGGAGTTACTTAAATTCTTTACTAGATATGGACTACCCACAGAAATTCAATCGGATCAAGGATCAAATTTTACCTCAACGTTATTCAAAGAAGTTATGGATAGCTTAGGAATAAAACAATTTAAATCAACATGCATACCATCCAGAATCGCAGGGAGCGTAAGAAAGGTGGCATCAGACATTAAAGACAATGTTGAGGGCTTATTGTCAAGATTATTCAGAGGGTTGGGATAAAGGAATTCCATTCGTACTGTTGCAGTTAGGGATGCACCTAATGAGTCAACCAAATTTAGTCCTTTTGAACTAATTTTTGGTCATGAGGTAAGAGGACCACTTAAATTGATTAAGGAAAAATTGGTAAGTGAGAAATTGGAAATTACATTATTGGATCACGTGTCAAATTTTAGGCTACGATTAAATAGAGCAGGTGAATTGGCTAACATTTAAAGGTTGCACAAAATGTGATGAAACGGTAGCGGACAAGAAATCCAAAGTTCGTAGTTTTGCCTGTGGAGATAAAGTTTTAGTATTGTTACCAGTGGTAGGTGAACTTTAAAAGCTAGGTTTTGTGGACCTTATCAAATTGAAAGGAAATTAAGTGAGATGAATTATGTGGTAAAAACGCCGGATAGAAGGAAAACTCACTGAGTGAATATGCTTAAAAGGTACTTTGAAAGGGAAGGAGGGAAAAAGGAGGAGGTTTTAAAGATTCTAACTCAAAGTGACAAACCAAATCCAGATGACTTGGAATTTGACATACCTCAAATTAAATTGGAAAATGAGGATGTTCTTAAAAATTGGGATAAATTGTTGAGTTACCTTCCAGAGGAAAAAAGAACTGACCTGAAAGAGTTATTGATATCACCTGGGCAAGTTTGTAGGGAAAATTGGGAAGTACTAAAATGGCTACACATGATGTAGATGTGGGAAATACTGTTCCAATCAAACAACATCCAGATAGACTTAACCCTTTAAAATTGGCACAGGTTAACAAAGAGATTGAGAGTATGCTTAAAAATGGCATAATTGAAGTGGGTTGCAGCCAATGGAGCTCACCCATAGTGATGGTACTAAAACCAGAAGGTACCCAACGGTTGTCTGTGGACTATAGAAAGGTTAATGCAGTTACAAGAACGGATTCTTATCCGATCCCACGTTTGGAGGATTGCATTGAGAAAGTGGGACAATCAGCCTTTATTTCTGAACTGGATTTACTTAAAGGTTACTGGCAAGTACCTTTATCCGAAAGGGCAAAGGAGATTTCAGCTTTTGTGACTCCAGATGGTATATACCAATTCAAAGTTATGCCATTTGGCATGAAAAACGCCCCAGCTACATTTCAACGGTTAACTAACAAAGTTGTTTCAGGATTACCCAATTTTGCGTATACATTGACGATCTGGTAATTTTCAGCCAGACATGGACAGAACATTTGAAACATCCGATGGAGTTATTCGATTGACTTCAGGAGGCGGGTTTGGTGATAAACGTAGCCAAAAGTGAATTTGGAAAGGCCCAAGTCACTTTCCTTGGCCATACAATCGGATGGGGTCGAATGGTCCCACGGGCTGTGAAACCAACAGTGATTGAGGAGTTTTCAATACCCTCAAGACGAAGGGAAATAATGCGATTTCTTGGCATGAGTGGATTTGATCGAACATTTGTGCAAAGGTTTTGTAGTGTGTTAGCACCACTGATGGACTTTCTGAAGAAACGTCGGAAGTTTCAGTGGACAGCGGACTTCCAACATGCATTTGACTGCCTGAAAGCTGTGATAACCAATGCTCCTGTGTTGGAGAATTGTAAGGAACTCTGTGATCAGATTGAACTAAAGTATATGACTTTAAAGAGAAATGCCGAGGCATAGAGAAATGGACCTCCTAACAGTGGTCAGGACCAGGGGCGCAACATGTACCGGGAAATAGAAAAGGCATGTCAGAAAGGCAAGGTCACGGTGATCATGGGGGACTTCAATATGCAGGTGGATTGGGTAAATAACGTAGCCAGTGGATCCAAAGAAAAGGAATTCATGGAATGCTTACAAGATGGCTTTTTGGAACAGCTTGTCATGGAGCCCACAAGGGAGCAGGCTATTCTGGACCTAGTGCTCTGTAATGAACCAGACTTTATAAAAGATCTTAAAGTAAGGGAACACTTAGGAAGCAGCGATCATAATATGGTTGAGTTCAGTCTGCAGTTTGAAAGAGAGAAGGCAAAATCGGATGTAATGGTGTTACAGTTAAATAAAGGTAATTACGAGGGCATGAGAGAGGAACTGGCGAAAATCGACTGGAAGCAGACCCTAGTGGGGAAGACAGCAGAGCAAAAATGGCAGGAGTTTGTATGCATAATTGAGGACACTGTACAGAGGTTCATCCCCAAGAAAAGAAAGATTATCCGGGGAGGGATTAGACAGCCATGGCTGACAAAGGAGGTCAGGAAATGTATCAAAGAAAAAGAGAGATCCTATAAAGTGGCCAAAAGCACTGGGAATTCAGAAGATTGGGAAGGCTACAAAAACAAACAGAGGTTAACAAAGAGACAAATAAGGAAGGAGAGGATCAAATATGAAGGCAGGCTCGCCAGTAATATAAGAAATGATAGTAAAAGTTTCTTTCAATACATAAGAAACAAACGACAGGCCAAAGTAGACATTGGGCCAATTCAAACTGATTCCGGAAGGCTAGTGATGGGAGACGAGGAAATGGCTGGAGAACTTAATAAGTACTTTGCGTCTGTCTTCACAGTGGAAGACATGAGTAATATCCCAAAAATTATAGAGGGTCAGGGGGCTGAGTTGCGTATGGTTGCCATTACAAAAGAGATGGTGCTAAAAAAGCTAAAAGGTCTTAAAATTGACAAATCTCCTGGCCCCGATGGGCTACACCCTAGAGTTCTGAGAGAGGTGGCTGAAGAAATAGCGGAAGCGTTGGTTGAGATCTTTCAAAAATCACTGGAGTCAGGGAAAGTCCCGGACGATTGGAAGATCGCTGTTGTAACCCCCTTGTTCAAGAAAGGATCAAGACAAAAGATGGAAAATTACAGGCCAATTAGCCTAACCTCGGTTGTTGGTAAAATTCTAGAATCGATCGTTAAGGATGAGATTTCTAAATTCTTGGAAGAGCAGGGTCGGATTAGAACAAGTCAACATGGATTTAGTAAGGGGAGGTCGTGCCTGACGAACCTGTTAGAATTCTTTGAGGAGGTGACAAGTAGGTTAGACCAGGGAAACCCAGTGGATGTGGTCTATCTGGATTTCCAAAAGGCCTTTGATAAGGTGCCACACAGGAGGCTGCTGAGTAAGGTGAGGGCCCATGGTGTTCGAGGTGAGCTACTGGCATGGGTTGAGGATTGGCTGTCTGACAGAAGGCAGAGAGTTGGGATAAAAGGTTCTTTTTCGGAATGGCAGCCGGTGACCAGCGGTGTCCCACAGGGTTCAGTGTTGGGGCCACAGCTGTTCACCATATATATTAATGATCTGGATGAAGGGACTGGGGGCATTCTAGCGAAGTTTGCCGATGATACGAAGTTAGGTGGTCAGGCAGGTAGTGCTGAGGAAGTGGGGAGGCTGCAGAAGGATCTAGACAGTTTGGGAGAGTGGTGCAGGAAATGGCTGATGCAATTCAACGTGAGAAAATGTGAGGTCTTGCACTTTGGAAAAAAGAATCCAAGCATAGACTACTTTCTAAACGGTGAGAAAATTCATAATGCCAAAGTACAAAGGGATCTGGGAGTGCTAGTCGAGGATTCCCTAAAGGTAAACATGCAGGTTGAATCTGTGATTAAGAAAGCGAATGCAATGTTGTCATTTATCTCAAGAGGGTTGGAATATAAAAGCAGCGATGTGCTACTGAGCCTTTATAAGGCTCTGGTTAGGCCCCATTTGGAGTACTGTGTCCAGTTTTGGGCCCCACATCTCAGGAAGGACATACTGGCACTGGAGCGTGTCCAGCGGAGATTCACACGGATGATCCCTGGAATGGCGGGTCTAACATATGATGAACGGCTGAGGATCCTGGGATTGTATTCATTGGAGTTTAGAAGGTTAAGGGGAGATCTAATAGAAACTTACAAGATAATACATGGCTTAGAAAGGGTGGACGCAAAGAAACTGTTTCCGTTAGGCGAGGAGACGAGGACCCGTGGGCACAGCCTTAGAATTAGAGGGGGTAAATTCAGAACAGAAATGCGGAGACATTTCTTCAGCCAGAGAGTGGTGGGCCTGTGGAATTCATTGCCGCAGAGTGCAGTGGAGGCTGGGACGCTAAATGGCTTCAAGGCAGAGATAGATAAATTCTTGATGTCGCGAGGAATTAAGGGCTACGGGGAGAATGCTGGTAGGTGGAGTTGAAATGCCCATCAGCCATGATTGAATGGCGGAGTGGACTCGATGGGCCGAATGGCCTTACTTCCACTCCTATGTCTTATGGTCTTATGGTCTTATGGATTGATCGTGCAGAGACCTTCTTGTCCAGAGAGACTGTCAATCGAGAAGGATTTGCAGAGGGCAGCAGAATCGAGCTGCCGATTGGCTGTATCCAGAACGTGTACCTGAGCAAGACAACCTCCATGTTCAAGTGAAGACAAGCAACCAGCAGAGGGCAGCAGAGCGGAGTTGCTGATTGGCTGGATCCAGAACGTGTACCTGAGCAAGACAACCTCCATGTTCAAGTGAAGGCAAGCAACCAGCAGAGGGCAGCAGAGCGGAGTTGCTGATGTAAGGATCCCAGCCGAATAAAGATCAAGAGGGAGACTCAAGGGCAGGTAGAAGTAGAAAGAAGTTGAACCGTGACATCACAGCCTGCAGGTAAGTGATTGGCTGGTGACTAGTAAGTAGTTTTCTTTTCCCTGAGATGTTCTCATGCGGGGCGCAGTGGTTGCTGAGTGAGTGCTTGCTGAGAAGGGGAGTAAATTTCTAAAAAAACTTACTGTTGAGAGTTTCCAGCTGAATCCGGTCGGAGTGAGGACAGAGTGACTGCTGGGTGAGTAGTAAAGATTTTAATTGTTTGCGTGGGCCCATAACAGCTGATTGCTGTTCTTGTGCGGGGCGCAGTGGTTGCTGGTTATGTGTTTTATTTTTACCTGTATCTAAGTTGGGTGATTCCTAAACCCTAGACACTACACTTGTAGTGTCCCCCACCCTTCCACCTCCTCTAACCTGAGGGGTTGAGTGAATATCAGGTAAGCTCTTTCTTACTTTCTCTTGTTTTATCTAGAGGGGATGGCAGGGAAGGCAGTGCAATGTTCCTCCTGCAGAATGTTTGAGGTGAGGGACGCCGTCAGTGTCCCTGCTGATTTCACCTGTGGGAAGTGCACCCATCTCCAGCTCCTCAGAAAACGTGTTAGGGAACTGGAGCTGGAGCTGCATCAACTTCGTATCATTCGGGAGGAAGAGGTCATACATAGTAGCTTCAGGGATGTAGTTACTCTGAAGAATCAAGATAGATGGGTGACGGTGAGAGGGGTCGGGAGGAAACAGTCAGTGCCGGGATCCTCCGTGGTCATTCCCCTCAGTAACAAGTATACCGCTTTGGATACTGTCGAGGGGGACGACCTACCAGGGATAAGCCATGGTGAATGGATCTCCAACACGGAGTCCGTCCCTGTGGCTCAGAAGGGAAGGAGAGAGAGCAGGAGAGCAATGGTTATTGGGGACTCGATAGTTAAATGGACAGATAGACCGGTCTGTGGCAACGAAAGAGACTCACGGATGGTATGTTGCCACCCGGGTGCCAGGGTCCGTGACGTCTCGGACCGTGTTTTCAGAATCCTTAAGGGGGAGGGGGAACAGTCACAAGTCGTGGTACACAATCAGTACTAACGACATAGGTAAGAGAAGGGACGGGGATTCAAAATAGGAATTTAGGGAGCTAGGGTGGAAGCTGAGAGCCAGGACAAACCACGTTGTCATCTCTGGTTTGTTGCCGGTGACACGTGCTAGCGAGGTGAGGAACAGGGAGAGTATGCAGATAAACACGTGGCTGCAGGGATGGTGTAGGAGGGAGGACTTCAGTTACGTGGATAATTGGAGCACATTCTGGGGAAGGTGGGAACTGTACAGACAAGACGGTTTGCACCTGAACCAGAGGGGTACCAATATCCTGAGAGGGAAATTTGCTATGGCTCTTCGGGGGGGGGGGGGGGGGGGGGGGGGGGGTTAAACTAATTTTTCAGCGGGGTGGGGAAACGAGCTGCAGTCCAGAAGCCATTGTTGAGAGTAGTGAGGTACTCAGGAGGGTATCAAGGTCGCAGGAGTGTACCGGCAGACACGTGTTTATCTGCACTCTCTCCCTGTTGCAAGGAGCATCCGGAATAAGGTAGGTGAACTTGGAGCGTGGATTGGTACTTCGGACTACGATGTTGTGGCCATTATGGAGACATGGTTAGAACAGGGACAGGAATGGTTGTTGGAAGTTCCGGGGTATAGATGTTTCAGTAAGAGTAGGGAAGGTGGTAAAAGAGGTGGAGGAGTAGCATTGTTAATCAAGGATAGTTTAACGGCTACAGAAAGGCAGTTCAAAGAGGATCTGCCTACTGAGGTAATATGGGCCGAAGTTAGAAATAGGAAAGGAGCGGTCACGTTGTTAGGAGTTTTCTATAGGCCCCCAAATAGTAATAGAGGTGTGGAGGAAGAAATTGCAAAACAGATTATGGATAGGTGTGGAGGTCTAAGGGTAGTTATCATGGGTGACCTTAACTTTCCAAATATTGATTGGAACCTCTATAGGTCGAACAGTTCGGATGGGGCAGTTTTTGTACACTGTGTGCAGGAGGGTTTCCTGACACAATATGTGGATAGGCCGACAAGATGGGGGGGGCACATTGGATTTGGTACTGGGTAATGAACTGAGCCAAGTGTAAGATTTGTTTGTTGGAGAGCACTTTGGAGATAGTGACCACAATTCGGTGTCTTTCACTATTGCAATGGAGAGAGATAGGGCCATACGACAGGGCAAGGTTTATAATTGGGGGAGGGGTCATTATGATGCGATTAGGCAAGAATTAGGGAGCATAAGATGGGAACAGAAACTGTCAGGGAAAGGCACAAATGAAAAGTGGAGCTTGTTCAAGGAACAAATACTGCGTGTCCTTGATAGGTATGTCCCTGTCAGGCAGGGAGGAAATGGCCGTGTGAGGGAACCATGGTTCACAAAAGAGGGTAAATGTCTTATCAAGAGGAAAAAGGAATAGTATGTAAGGATGAGAAAACAAGGTTCAGTTGGGTCGCCCGAGGGTTACAAGGTAGCAAGGAATGAGCTAAAAAAAAGGGCTTAGGAGAGCTAGGCGGGGGCATGAGAAGTCCTTGGTGGGTCGGATCAAGGAAAACCCCAGGGCTTTTTACTCTTATATGAGAAATAAAAGAATGACCACAGTGAGGTTAGGGCCTGTCAAGGACAGTAGTGGGAACTTGTTCATGGAGTCAGAAGAAATAGGAGAGACGTTGAATGAATACTTTTCTTCAGTGTTCACCAAGGAGAGGGGCCATGTTTTTGAGGATGAGAGTGTGATACAGGCGGGTAGGCTGGAGCAGGTAGATGTTCTGAGGAAGGATGTATTAGCAATTTTGAAAAACCCTTAGGGTCAACAAGTCCCCTGGGCCAGATGGGATATATCCAAGGATTCTTTGGGAGGCAAGGGATGAGATTGCAGAGCCTTTGGGTTTGATCTTTGGATCCTCACTGTCCACGGGGATAGTACCAGAGGATTGGAGAGTGGCAAATGTTGTTCCTCTGTTCAAGAAAGGGAATAGGAATGACCCTGGTAATTATAGGCCAGTTAGTCTTACTTCGGTGGTCGGTAAGTTAATGGAAAAGGTCCTGAAGGATAGGATTTATGACCATTTTGAAAGATGCAGCTTAATCCGGGATAGTCAACACAGATTTGTGAAGGGTATGTCTTGCCTCACAAATTTGATTGAATTCTTTTTTTTAATAAATTTAGATTACCCAATTTGTTTTCCAATTAAGGGGCAATTTAGCGTGGCCAATCCACCTACTCTGCACATTTTTGGGTTGTGGGGGCGAAACCCACGCAGACACGGGGAGAATGTGAAAACTCCACACAGACAGTGACCCAGAGCCGGGATCGAACCTGGGACCTCAGCACCGTGAGGCGGTTGTGCTAACCACTAGGCCACCGTGCTGCCCTTCAAATTTGATTGAATTCTTTGAGGAGGTAACTAAGTGTGTAGATGAAAGTAGAGCAGTTGATGTCGTATACATGGATTTTAGTAAGGTGTTTGATAAGGTTCCCCATGGTCGGCTTATGAAGAAAGTAAGGAGGTGTGGGATAGAGGGTGGTGGTGGATGGAAAATTTTCAGACGAGAACAGTTACCAGCGGTGTACCACAGGGATCAGTGCTGGGTCCTCTGCTATTTGCGATTTTTATCAATGACTTGGAGGAGGGGGCTGGAGAGTGGTCAGTAAATTTACTGATGACATCAAGATTGGTGGAGTAGTTAATGAGGTGGAGGGCTGTTGTAGGCTGTAAAGAGACATTGATAGGATGCAGAGCTGGGCCAAAAAATGGCAGATGGAGTTTAACCCTGATAAGTGTGAGGTGATTCATTTTGGTGGTAAAAATTTGAATGCGGATTACAGGGTCAACGGCAGGGTTCTGAGGAATGTGGAGGAACAGAGAGATCTTGGGGTTCATGTGCACAGATCTCTGAATGTTGCCACTCAAGTGGATAGAGCCGTGAAGAAGGTCTATAGTGTGTTAGCGTTTATTAACAGGGGGCTTGAGTTTAAGAGCCGTGGGGTTATGCTACAACTGTACATGACCCTGGTGAGACCACATTTGGAGTATTGTGTGCAGTTCTGGTTACCTTATCTAGGAAGGATGTGGAAGCATTGGAAAGGGTGCAAAGGAGATTTACCAGGATGCTGACTGGTTTGCAGAACAGGTCTTATGAGGAAAGGTTGAGGGAGCTGGGCTTTTCTCGTTGGAGCGGAGGAGGATGAGAGGCATCTTAATAGAGGTTTATAAGATGATGAGGGGGATAGATAGAGTGGACGTTCAGTGACTATTTCCTCGGGTGGATGTATTACAAGGGGGCATAACTATAAGATTCAGGGTGGGAGATATAGGAGGGATGTCCGAGGTAGGTTCTTTACTCAGAGACTGGTTAGGGTGTGGAACGGACTGCCTGCTGTGATAGTGGAGTCGGACACTTTAGGAACTTTCAAACGGTTATTGGATAGGCACATGGAGCACACCAGAATGACCAGGGAGTGGGATAGCTTGATCTTGGTTTCGGACGATGCTCGGCACAATATCGAGGGCCGAAGGGCCTGTTCTGTGCTGTACTGTTCTATGTTCTATGATTTCAGTTGGAAGAAGAATAGAATAAAAATGGAATATATTATTATAGCTGTTTGTGTGTGTTGTTTATTGAAACGAAAAGTATATTTACTGTGTGCATTTCTTAAAGGATAGTGAAAAGGTGGAAAATGAAACCATCTTGAAGTTGATGGTTTATTTTTTTCTTGGGGGAGGTGTCATGTGAGAGTACCTTTAAGAAATGGGTGTTTAAGAAATGTACCTTTAATAAATGGGTGTTTATCAGTGATGTCAGAGTGTGGGTGGAGCTAGGCTGTCTGTCAGCTTTTTACTTTCGCTTTTGAACAGGCTGTTATAGAGTGAGTTTTTGGTTTCGTTTTCAGTCTCTGCCATCAAAAGACTATCACTTGATCATTTGGTAAATTCAGAATTATAAATGTATAATTTATAGTAGTGAAAGTAAACCTAATGTGCTGCTGTTAAAAGGTGTTTATTTTGTCTTCTGGATGTTGTTTGGGAAGTTATTGAGGGTTACTTAGTGCTATATTCTTTGGGGGTTGTATTTGAATTAATGGTTGCTAAGATGTTCACTGTATGTTTTAAAAAGGTTAACTTGAGTTCATAGAATAAACATTGTTTTGCTTTAAAAAATGCTTTTCCATTTCTGCTGTACCACATCTGTAGAGTGGGCCGTGTTCTCCCCATACCACAATCTAGTACAAGTTGTGGGGCAGATGAACTCCATGATACACTTTGGGGTTCTCTAAACCCTGGCCCATAACAAAAGTACAAATAATGATTTTAAGGACAGTACCAGAACAGTAAGGGTACAGCTATCAGGAAACGCTGATCAGGCTGCAGCTTTGTACTTGAGAAAAACAAAGATTGAAAAGCATCCCGTTAGGTGACACTAAAATTCAGCAGGGGTTCGATGGGGTATATGCGGAGATGTTATTTCCATTTATGAAGAAGTCTAATATTAAAGGCCACGAGCTGGTCACTAATAAATCCAATGTGGAATTCAGGAGAAACTTATTTACTCAGAGATTGATTGATTGGTTGAATGATTGAGTGATTTATTGTCACACGTACCGAAGTACAGTGAAAAGTACTTTTCTGCAGCCAAGGGAGCGTACACAGTATGCATACAGTAGACAAAAAGAATAATCAACAAAGTACATCGATGAATAAGTAACTGGTTACAGTGAGGAACAAGGGCCAAACAAAGCAAATAACATGAGCAAGAGTCGTGAATAGTGTTCTTACAGGGAACAGGTCAGTCTGAGGGAGACTCGTTGAGGAGTCTAGTAGCTGTGGGGAAGAAGCTGTTCCTATGCCTGGATGTGCGGGTCTTCGGACTAGTAAGAGGAGTGGTAATGTGAAACTTGCTACAACGGCGGGTGGTTGAGGGATGGAGTGCAGATGTTGTTTGGGAGGTACATGCTGAGGAAAAGGAATAGGATGGATCATAAGAGTCGAGGAGACGGTGTGGAGTATAAACACCAATATAGTGTTTGGAAAACTGGCCTCTTTCTGTGCTTCAAATTCAATACAATATGACAACAAACTTACAAATGGCTCACATGATGACATTTGGCCCTGACAATTTTTACGATGACACATTAAATCTTATCATTTATAGCATGGCTATTTTTTTTCTGGACTGCGAGAGAATCTGGAGTCGGGTCGCAAGTCTCGATTCCAGATAGCTGAGGCTAATAGCAGCCCAAGGTATATTTACAGAACGACGGAAGAAGCTTTCTGACAGCATTGGTCCCATCGCTGTTGTTTCTTTGGTGCTGATGCTGAATATATTTTGGTATGTTAGGGTCATGGCAAATGTCATTATGTTTTATGCCTAGCAATAGAATACAAATTCCACTTCAATCACCAGCAATGGGATTCAATTTATATTTTAGCATCACACAGGCCTTGGGCCTGCATTAAAACATTAACATTACACCGTGGTGGTAGTATAATGGATACATTTGCTTTTATTTTTGAGGTGATAAGGAACAAACTTATCATGCGAGGATTTTTATCCCTGTCGGGTCCTTAATGACGTTTTGTTACCAGTTGTAATATTTTGCTTTGTGACACAGTGGTTAGCACTGCTGCCTCACAGTGCCAGGAACCTGGGTTCAATTCCGGCCTCGGGTGACTGTGTGGACTTTGCATTTTCTCCCCGTGTCTGCGTGGGTTTCCTCCGGGTGCTCCGGTTTCCTCCCACGGTCCAAAGATGTGCAGTTTAGGTGGGGTTACGGGGATGGGACGTGGGAGTAGGGTGCTCTTTCAGAGGGTCGGTGCAGACTCGATGGGCCAAATGGCCTCCTTCTGCACTTTAGGAATTCTATTCTATTCTAAGCCATACAGTGCAATAAGAAGGTTCCCTTTGAAAATCAGTTCAGGAGCAGCATGGTAGGACACAGAGGAAAAGGATGGTCTCGTGTCAATGTCCCAAGTACATTCAAAGGGGAATTACCAGTTCAACAAAGGACTCTCCCTCCCGCCACGGTTAAACTGATCGGTTTCCCCACAAATTAGTGAAGCTAGATTGCCTGATAAGACTGCCTCACAAATTCATGCCCGTGAGCCAAGCTGACATGACAACTGTTGCAATGCAGGTTCTGCAGTCAGAACTGAGTGAGACTGTGCATTCAGCATCCCTGACTAGATGTATAGCTTCAGAAAAATATTAGAGAAAAGGTGAGTGAGGCTGGTGTTTGTGCAGAATGCCTGGAATTATACAAATTGTAAGTCTTGCTATTGGAGGTCCTGATTTTAGCAACGCAGTTCATCATTTCCTTCCGCATCTCTCAATATCTGTGGCTTTGGGTGTTAGGGTTTTTAACGGATATTAATCATCAATAAGCCAAAGAGAATGAACCTTCCCTACTCCTAAACATTTCATACTTTTCAATTTCTCTCTTTTTTCTCTCCTCTTTAAAAATAAATTTAGTGTACCCAATTCATTTTTTCAAATTAAGGGGCCAATCCACCTACCCTGCACATCTTTGGGTTGTGGGGGCGAAACCCGCGCAGGCACAGGGAGAATGTGCAAACTCCACACGGACAGTGACCCAGAGCCGGGATCGAACATGGGACGGGACCTCGGCGCCGTGATGCAGCAATGCTAACCACTGTGCCACCGTGCTGCCCCTTCTTTTTTCTCTCTTAACGTAATCTTTCTTTCTCTGTCTATTCCTCTTCCTGTGCCTAATTTCACTCTAGTTGACCCTCCACCTCCATCCTTTCTTTCTTCACGGCACGATAGCACAGTGGTTAGCACTGTTGCTTCACAGCGCCAGGGACCCGGGTTCGATTCCCGGCTTGGGTCACTGTCTTTGCGAAGTCTGCACGTTCTCCCTGCGTCTGTGCAGGTTTTCTCTGAGTGCTCCGGTTTCCTCCCACAAGTCCCGAAAGATGTGCTTGTTAGGTGAATTAGACATTCTGAATTCTCCCTCTGTGTACCCATGCAAAATGCTCGCATTCCAAGCATTGTCCAGCATCTCTGACTTTGTCTATATAAATGTTTCTGGAACATACCTCGCCATTCACCTGAGGAAGGAGCTGCGCTCCGAAAGCTCGTGTTTGAAACAAACCTGTTGGACCTGGTGTTGTAAGACTTCTTTCTGTGTACCCAAACAGGCGCCGGAATGTGGCGACGAGGGGCTTTTCACGGTAACTTCATTGCAATGTTAATGTAAGCCTACTAGTGACAATAAAAGATTATTATAACCCTCACTGTGCTGTTACTTGAGCTGAAGAGTGCAGGAAAAAGTCTAACACTGTGAGACTCCTGCTGCAGTGCGATGTGGTCCACTGACAATACTGTAGATTGTTTCTTGCAAGTAGTTCAGTACTGATTTAATGTAGTGCAAGGCTTACCGAGGGGCGGGAGGGGGGGGGCTCTGCAATCCTATTGCATTTATTGTTTTCAGCTACTGCTGTAATGTGATGATGGTGACAATTGTATTGAGAGCACTTCAAGCTCTGCAATCACATAACCCGTTCCTTTGTGCAGTACAGCCGTTTGTTACAGTTGCCTTTGCAGCTAACTCTGCCTTACTTCCAGCTGGGTTTGTTTTTGCAAACAGCCGAAAACATAACCAGCTCTTTCAACAGTGGAAGCAACAGACTATCGTTGGAGATTTGTGCCATCTATTTTTTTAAGCACCACCGGGCATATTTCCTGAAGTAAACCACAAAACTTCTGAAGAAATGATGAAGCCATTGAAGCTGATGTTGATCCAGGCCGTAATGATTGTTAGCGGAACCTTCCCAAAATGTGGGACCTGGGTTCATGCATATAGGAGGTTCGCAATCTTCAAGCTAGAACTGGGACGGGGAGGCACGGTGGCACCGTGATCAGCACTTCTTCCCTGCCTCACAGCACCGGGGAACCAGGTTCGATTTCGGCCTTGGGTGACCGTCTGTGTGGAGTCTGCACCTTCTCCCAGTGTCTGGGCTCCGGTTTCCTCCCACACTCCAAAGATTAGGTGGATGGGCTATGATCAGTACAAGGGGTTACAGGAGGTTACGGGGAGTAGGGTGGGGAGTGGGCCTAAGTAGAGTTCTCTTTCGGTGGGTCGGTACAGACTGGGTGGACCAAATAGCCTCCTGCTGCATTGTAGGGGTTCTATGGATTCTCTGGCAGGAGTTTTCTTTATAAGACCGGAATGGGGAATTTCACCCACTCTTGAACCAAGTGGCCAGTGATGGAATGTCCGGGTTAGGGACTTGGGAGTCAATCACCAGTTTGGCTCAGGCCAATTTCATCTGTCATCTTGTCCGCTCTTTTTATCAGCCTACCCGTGTCCCTTTGACGTTTATCACAATACCCCGCAAAGTTCACAACACTTCCAAGTTTTGTGTCACTCTCTGTTCCTGACAGTGTGTCAATATTCATGCTGCTCCTGTTCCTTTTCTTCCATGGGCTTTAACTTTGCTGATATGTCTTTTATGTAATGCTTTATCAAAAACCGTTTGGAAGTCCATGTGCGTCACTTCATCAAATTTCTCTGTCACCTCATCAACAAAGTTCAGCAAGTTAGTTCAAATCGATTCACCCTTAACAAATCCATGTTGGCTTTCCTGAATTAATCCACATTTGCCCAAGTAACTGTTCATCTTCCCCTGAATTCTCGTTTCTAAAAGCTCTCCCACAGCCAAAGTTAAACTGGCTGGTCTGCAGTTGATGGGTTTAGCCATGCATGTTTTTTTGAATAAGGGTATAACACACTGGCCGCGATTCTCCGATGCCGCGCGGCATCGGGAAAGCCGTCGTTAACTCGGCCGATTTTCACGACGGCGTCGGGGGCCGCTCCACGCACCCTATTCTCCCCCCCCCCCCCAGGGGGCTAGGAGCGGCGTTGCGAGAAACTCGGCCGCCAGGCCTTGAGGCTTGCGTCAAAGCGGCGCGCCGAGAATGACATGACAGCGGCGCCTAAGTGACGTTAGCCGCGCATGCGCAGGTTGGCCGGCTCCAGCCCGCGCATGCGCGGTTGCCGCCTTCCCCTCCGCTGCCCCGCAAGACATGGCGGCTTGATCTTGTGGGGCGGCGAAGGGGAAAGAGTGCGTCCCTTAGAGACGCCGGCCCGACGATCGGTGGGCACCGATCGCGGGCCAGTCACCTCCTGAGCACGCCCGTGGTGCTCGATCCTCCCTCCGCCCCCCACAGGCCCCACACTTACCTGTAGTGTGATGTTCACGCCGGCAGCGACCAGGTGTGGTTGGCGCCGGCGTGAACTGGTTGGGTTCATCAGGCCGCTCGGCCCATCCGGGCCGGAGACTCGCCAGTCGCCGTGAAAAACGGCGAGCGGCGATTCCGTGACACGCCATTTTGGGAGGGGGGTGGGAGAATCGCGGGGGGGTGCCAGGGAAGCGTGTTGTGATTCGCCCGGCCCTCCCGCGATTCTCCCACCCGGTGTGGGGAGCGGAGAATCGCGCCCATTGATAGCTTTCCAGTCCCCTGCACATGAAGAGAATTGGAGGGTCACATTGAATCCTTACAGTGCAGAAGCAGGCCATTCGGCCCACTAAGACTGCACTGGCCCTTGGCAAGCGTATCCTACCGAGGCACACACCCCACCCTATCCCCGTTAACCCAGTAACCCGACCTTACCTTTTGGACACTAAGGGGCAATTTAGCATGGCCAATCCACCTAACTTGTACATCTTTGGACTGTGGGAGGAAACCTGAGCACCCGGAGGAAACCCACGCAGACACAGGGAGAAAGTGCAAACTCCACACAAATAGTCACCCGAGGCCGGAATTTAACCAGGGTCCTTGGCGCTGTGAGGCAGCTATGCTAACCACCATTTTTCCCTGTGGCCAGTGTCTCCATAATTCCCACCCTTACTGCCCTCAGTGATCTCATATGCATTGCAGCCAGTCCTTCCACTCCTTCGAGCAGCCCCACAATCCTCAAATTCTGTCGCCTGGATCTGTTTTCCAGGTCTTCCATTTTGCCTTGCAGATCCTTGTTGATCTCTATCACCTTCCACATCTCCTTCCCCATCGAGGTAAGTTGATCACCGTGCTGCAAAATGTCTTTTCCACTTCCTTCAGCGCCTCCCCTTGCTCCCGCACCTCCGCCACTGCGCTCGCCACCGCCGTCCTCACCGGGGTAATGACCTCCTCCACCAGCACTTTCAAAACCGCCCCCATCTCCTTCCTCCTTGCCTCCATGTGTTTTGTGTACTGCCTTTTGACTTCCACGGCCATCACCTTAGTTATTTCTTCAGTCATACGCAATGCGGCCTCCCCTGGTGCTCCAGCCTCCATTTTCTTTACCGACCCCGCGGTGACCTTTCCACTCCCTGGCGGACTCTCAGCTGTTTTTTTCACGTCCGTTTTTTTACTGATCCTCGACATTTCCCTTCGCCGTGCTTTCTCCTGACTTTCACTGCCTTCACTGCCCCTAGGACTGGGCTTTAAACCCGGACAATGCCGTTCCCGAACGGGAGCCCTCCAACGTGCGGCTGCCTCCCACCCGCCGTCACGGGAAGTATGCCATCTTCTGAAATTCTTAATTCTGATAAAATTGGTGATCATTTAGAAGTACGTCAAAGAAACGAGACTGGCCAACATGACTTTGTTGCCGGTCACTTGAGAAATGGAGAGCTTTATTTTGCTTTCAAAGTGACTAATTGGATATATGAAGGGAATACAGTACATGTAATGTTTGTGAGTTTTCAGAAGGGATTTGATAAGGCGCGTGAGAAACAGATTGGCATGGGGCATAAGAGAAAATTCAGCCACAATGATAGAAAACAATGAAATAGGGGAAATATTTGTTACTCAGATAGGAGGACTGAAACCATTTTCTTCCCTGTGTGAATCGATGACTTGGTGTTGGGCACATGGAGCAGAATCTCCAAATTTGCTGGTAGCACATAAAACGTCATGAGGCGAAACGATCAGATAGTCGACAGATGTTATTTAATGTGGGCACGTTTGAGGTATGCACTGTGGGTGGAAATCAGTAGAGAAATCAAAATATCTAATTAATAAACAGGACCACAGAGCTAAAGAGTCAAGAAGGAATAATAACTTTGTGTAAAACATTTATCAGGGTCAGTGCGAGTGTTGTTTTTAAGTTTGAATACTGTTTAATCAAAAGAATCATTTAGGTTGATTGCAGGGGTAGAACATAGAACACACAGTGCAGAAGGAGGCCATTCGGCCCATCAAGTCTGCACTGACCCACTTAAGCCCTCAGTTCCACCCTATCCCCGTAACCCAATACACCTCCTAACCTTCTTTGGTCACTAAGGGCAATTTATCATGGCCAATCCAACTAACCTGCACGTCTTTGGACTGTGGGAGGAAACCGGAGCATCCGGAGGAAACCCACGCAGACACGGGGAGAACGTGCAGATTCTGCACAGACAGTGACCAGGCAGGGAATCGAACCTGGGACCCTGGCGCTGTGAAGCCACAGTGCTAATCACTTGTGCTACTGTGCTGCCCAAGAGGTGGACAAGAAATTCAGAGACCATCTCCAGCGGAGTAGAGAGGAGAAAGCTAATTCCAGTTTCTAAAATTTGAAGGATAATTAGAGAATGTGATTGTGATCGTTCGTGACCTCCAGAAAAATAAAATTGTACAAACGCTCCATCAGTGAATAGGGAGGTGGTGGCGCAGTGGTATTGCCACTGGACTAGTAAACCAGAGACTCAGGGTAAAGTCTGCTTCGAATCTCACCACAGCAGATAATGAAATTTGATTTCAACTTTTAAAAATTCTGGAATTAAAAGCATAATGATGACCATGGAACCATTGTCGATTGTCATTAAAAACCCATCAGGCTCACTAATCCACTTTAGGGAAGGAAATCTGTCACCCTTACCTGGTCTGGTCGACATGTGACTCCAGACCCACAGCAATGTGGCGGACTCTTAAGTGCCCTCTGAAATGGCACTAGCATTTGTTAAGAATTGCGGTAAATTAAGATTTTTAAAATGAAATTGAGGGATAAAAGAAAATGAAGCAGGGAGATGTCTGAGGAAATCTTGGGCGAGATTCTCTGGTCTCCCCGTAGCAGCGTGTTCCTCGGCAGCGGGAAGCGGCCCGTCATTGGCTGGTGATGGGACCTTCTGATGCTGCTGCTGTCAATGGGATTTCCCATTGAATCCGCCCCACACCTCTGGGAAATGCACAGTGGAGGTGCGCCATCGGCAAGACTGGAGCAGCCTGCTGAGTGTAAACTAACATATCAGTGAGAAAAGCAAGTGTTTTCCTTATTATCTGTGCACACTACAACCGGACTGGACTATTCCTCCATGATTCACTTATTTTTCTCACGGTATGCCAAATTGAAGATATGCACCACTTAAGAACTGGTGTTCCAAGTTAACCTTCTGGGATACTCTCGCATTTAGCACAAGCCATTCAGTTCAAGGGCAATGCAGGCTGGCCCAGACAGTCTTGCCCACATCCCCTGCACAAATAAGAAATAAAAAGAAACACATCTCTAAAAAGGAGAATGATCGTTCTATTAATAATTTTACAAAATCCAATTACATTGTGCATTTGACACTGGGCTGCATGATCTTGAGCTCTGTCCGCTGATATTAGCAAGCAGTCCAAACTGCCAACTTGCAATGCATGTGACAAGTGAGGGTGACAGCAAGACCGCCCGGAGGAGATAAATTTTGCAGAGTATCAACTGAAGTTACTGCTGTTGATACAAAACCAGAAGTAACTTGCAACGCACTATCACGTCGCTGTATTAAGCTGTGCACTGATGCACAGAAGCCTGACACTTCCAAGCCCCTGATTTTAAAACAAGCAGGAAGCAATAATAAACGTATGCAATCCCACCACCCTGCAATGCAAATGGTGGTCATCTTAATACCAAGACAGGAATCTTCAGTGACAGCGCAAGACGTCTGCACCTTATGTACAGTAGGGATAACCAGAAAGGTAGTAGTCTGTACAGAGGCAGAATTATTTAGGGCACAGGAGGAGGTGACTTGGCCCAGTGAGTCTACACCAGCTCTTCCTCGAGTATTCCTGTCAGCCCCATTCCCCATTCTATCCCTGCAAGTTAATCCCAAATGCCTATCCAACTTCCTTTCGAAATCATTGATTGCCTCTGCTTCTACGACCCTCTCGCACAGCAGGATCCAGGTCTTCACCATTTGCTGCCTAAAAAAAAGAAGTTTTTCCTCACAGGTCCATTGCCTCGCTTGCCCAAAACCTTAAATCTGTGTCTCCCAATCTTTGTAATACCAGCTGACGGGAATAGTTTTATTTTGCGTTACCTTATCCAAACCGGTCATGATCTTGTGCACCTCTAACCATTCGTAACTCCATTCCCTTTCCTCTAAGGACAACAACCCTCACTTCTGCAACCTAGCTGTGCAGCTAAAATCTCCAATCCCAGGCACCATTCTGGTAAATCTCCTCTGCACTCTCTCATGACACGGCTGAGGTCAGTGCCAGGGGCTACATCAATCAGGCTTTGAGCTCAGCAGGTGCAACTACTGAAATGCATAACAATGTGAGCATCAAGCTATTTTTTGAAAAAAATGCAATCAAATGATCAGCACAATGACTTGGCACTGACCACCCACTATCCACCTGCTTGAGTTCTAATGACCCTGCTAAATATAGACTCGTTTTGCTGTGTCCATCTGCCTTCTTTGAGTCCATTCACATTCCCCCTACGGTGGTCATTTTGGCTACACATTCTGTTACCTGTTATTATGTGTCTGCCGTTTCTATGGTGTACACATTTGCAGGATTAGCTGCTGGCTTTCCTCTCCCTAGCCGCCTCCCCCCGTCCCCCGTCCCCCCCCAAGCAAATCCTGAAGCACCTCAATTATACCAGAGATAACCACCTTTAGTTTGACGATACATCTTAAGAGACGAAGGAAAAGGGAAAATTAATTTTTGCATGTTTCTTTCGTATTTTAACATTACCTTTTCTTAAAGTTTTGTTTGAATAATTGCTAACACAGCACGCATCCAAGGTCCAAAATTACTTTCACCTCTTGAGGCAAATTGTCTAATTTATGCAGCAAGAATGTGCAAGTTGATTGTCAAGTTCAGGAAATTAAATCCCCACGCCTAGAGTTTTAAGAGATTTAGAAAACCCTCAGTCTCTGATTTTTCTTTTCATCTTAAACTATTCTATGGACCTAATGTAAAAAAAACACATGCACACAGTAAAATTGGAATTTTACAAGAAATATTTGATATTCAGTTGCTGACGTCTGTTGTTCTTTAATCTTTTAGCAATAAGACTATATAGCCTTGTCTCAAACTATACAGCATTAGTACATCAATACAAGGATTGAAGGTGGAAAAAATGCATTATTCAGCGCAGTGTTGGATCAACCTAATTTAAACCTTCCTCTAAAACAGAATTTCTCAGGAGCTCTCTTGGCAAGTGGGGTGTTTTGAAGCCAAAGAGAACTGAATAAATTTTTTAAAATTCTGGGCAATCTTAGCAGGTCTGACAGCATCTGTGGAGAGAGAAGGAAGCTGACGTTTCGTGTCTGGGTGACTCTTTGACGAAGCTGGAACGAACTGGAAATAGGGTCAGATTTATACTGTTGTGGGAGGGGTGGGTTAGAGTGGGGGGGGGGGGGGATAGGGGGCCAGTGATAAGTGGAGATGGACAAGGATGTTGTGGGCAGAAAGTCAAAAGGAATGTAAATGGTGGAGATAATGACTAAGAAGGCTGCTGATAGTGGCACATAAAGAGATTAGAATGTATGAATGACAGAACAAAGGTGAGCTGCGTGTCAAAGGGCTCCACTTAGCTCCCTTCTGTTCCCACAGATGCTGTCAGACCTGCTGAGATTGTTTCTGTTTACGTTACAGATTCCAGCATCCGCAGTATTTTTTTTAAAAACCTCCGGTAGGTGTTGATTTTGAACTGGGAAAATTGGGAGGGATGGCTTTGGTCTTGGTGTTCAGGAATAAGTGATAGGTAAAAGGAAGTCAGCCAGTGTCACTATTCTGAATCAATGTTCTATGATCTCTTCAGCCAGGTATGTGCATGAGTACAGGGCCAAATAAGATGTAAGCACCCCGTCCTACCTTCTGAACTAGCTTGTGTGGAACCCCATTGTAATAGAGGGGTAGAAACTCTTAATTATCACCTTTAATATTACACTGGACTGAATATTTTGTTCATTCCATAAAAAAGTTTCCCTCTCAATATTGTTTCATACCATAAGTCTTCCTCTTCACAAAAGCTGCAAAATAAATAAGTGTGCTGTCAAACCGACCTAACACAGAAATCTGCAGACCATCCACTTTCAACCACGGCAAGTCCATGGCTTGTGATCACATGATACAAATCTAATGTGGAACCATCTAGCCCCCACGCTGAGTGTCTCAGTTGCACGTCGCCTGTTTGGGCTGGGCATTTAATGAGGTGGAACACAAAATTACACCTTACCAGCTGTGCAGCAGCCAAACTGCAAGTGAAGAAGAGGAAGACGGATTGTCGAAAATCTCCCCGAAGACAAACTTGCTCTGCGTGCTTCCCATTTCCTCATCAGGAAAAAGGGTACAGTATAATGGACCAAAGTGAATTTCAATCATTCTAGTGACAAGCTTCGTTGGGAAGACAGGTTTGGACAGCTGGTGATTTACTGTGGCGTATATCTGCGCTACAGCAACAACAGCCTTGCTGGAGCCGCCACAAATGTTTTTAAGTATAAAACAACTGAGTAATATTAATACTTTTGGAATCATTATTTAGTAACCATTGAACATTTTCAGAGCAGCATGCTCACCAGGTACTAGACATGACAGACAATAAGATAGTCTGTCAATAAAGGATTTTCAGACAGTGAGAATCTTGCTATGAGTACTCTTGCATCTTAATATATAAGACACCGCTCAAAAAACCATCAAAATGATGTATTCAAATATCAGTCCATCAAACTAAGTCAATATAGTCAAACTTTGCTGCCTCCTCTGTTATTGTACTATGTATACTGTAGCCCCCCCCCCCCCCCCCCCCACCCCCCCCCCCCCCCCCCCCCCCCCCTAAAGAACAAATAAAGAATAAAGAAAAGTATAGCACAGGAACAGGCCCTTCGACCCTCCAAGCCTGTGCCGACCATGCTGCCCATCTAAACTAAAATCTTCTACACTTCCTGGGTCCGTATCCCTCTATTCCCATCCTATTCATGTATAAAGATTTCAGGCTACTATTTTGTATGAATATAGTTCTATTTTTATTGTAGGGTAACTCGGTCCCACACCTGAATGTGATTTTGTTAATTATTTTGGTACGATTGCACGTTAAATGTTCAGTAAGAAGTCTTACAACACCAGGTTAAAGTCCAACAGGTTTGTTTCAAACACGAGCTTTCGGAGCACGGCTCCTTCTTCACCTGAAGAAGGAGCCGTGCTCCGAAAGCTCGTGTTTGAAACAAACCTGTTGGACTTTAACCTGGTGTTGTAAGACTTCTTACTGTGCTCACCCCAGTCCAACGCCGGCATCTCCACATCACGTTAAATGTTGACATTTCTTTCCCGCACAGAGGACTACTGAAAACACACTCCTAGCAAGGTTAGTGAGCTTCCCAAAACACTCCTCCTGAAACTTGCATCAGCTCTGAATCAATGAGCTTACGAAGCCAGGATTTAAAAAAAATGTCTCTTGCACAGAAAGGGGTTTAATGGCTTTGAGGTTCTGAGAAAACGTGTTAAAATTTCTAGCTAAGTTTTGTTGTTCAGATTGATAGCACAGCAAGGTGGCAGGTTTGGAACTCAGGAAAGAACAGATGTGTCGGTGCAGACTCGATGGGCCGAAGGGCGTGTTCTTCACTATTATTCTGAGAAGGGTAGTGACTAAAATAGCATTGGAAGAAGGTAGGCTGAAAGGAGGTGCTATGCTAGAAGTCATCCAAAACCCTGCCACTCATGTACCAAATCCTGTCCACCCATCACCATGATCTACATTGGCTCAATTTTAAAATTCTCCTCACTGTTTCCAAATTCTTCTCTGGTTTTGCCCTTCCTCACCTCCATAGTCTTCTGCAGCCCCCGCAAACCTCTGAAATATCTGCACTCTTTGAACTCTCGACTTGAGCAACCCTTGACTGGAATCACTCCACTTCAGTTGCCTGGGCTCAAATCTCTGGATCTCCCTTCCTTAACCTCCATATCTTTCCATAAGATGTTCCTCTCAAGCTACCTCTTTGACAAACTGCCCTAATGTCTCCTTATTTGTTTTGGTGTCAGATTTTGCTTCACAGGCACCATTTAATGCACATTTAGGTTGTTGCAAACAGCTGGAGGCTGGAGATATGAGTGGAGTCAATAATCACATCGGATGATGAGCTTCTTCTGGTACTTTACCCAGGAATGAGAGAGAGGTGTACAAGGACAACACAATCACACCAAAGTGGAACCAAGCATGAACATGCATAAAAATTGTTCAACAGTTTCGGGATTAAATGCAGTATTAAGCCACATAAAGAAACGAGAATAAAAGCCACGAAAAGCGAAGGCCATCAGCAATAGATCGAAAGATAATCAACATTATGTTAAGAGAAAAATACTTTAAAAATTAAACCTGATATAAGGATATAGAAAAAAGATGATTTAAACCATCTGAAATAGGGCCATGTAGGAAATTAGTTTAGTTTAAGTCTATTCGCCACAGGACACAAGTCAGCAATAGACGACTGTTCAATGTTTCCCATCTTACCGTTAAGGTGACAATGTGCAGTGATGGGTTGGCAAAGATTACTTGCTTGCTCAATATGTGAATAATGTATGCTATTTGCAGAAGCAACTAAGGGATTGTAATCACGTGGATGAGAAAGGTTTATACCAATGAAAGAGGAAAATATTGATATTCCTAAATACATACTGAGCCACAAGCCATTTTTTTTGTTCTCAAAATATCACAAGATTTGACCCCTGTTGGAAGTGTTCACTTGCACAGCAAGAGCATTCTGTAAATGGAGACTATATTTGAAACAATCATCTGCCTGCTCGATATGGTGTTTAACCTTTGACTAAATGGTGCAATGGAAAAGCAGAAAGTTTCTTGTTGCTGACTGCCCATTTCCTTCATGCATCAAGTTCAAATGACAAAAATGGCAGAGGGGACTGAATTGTATCTTTGCAGACACAGCAGATCAGGCTGAGGTTCAAGTGTACCAGGTGAAGGCTGAAATTTGACACACCTCTCCATTCACACCCAGAAGCGGGCTGGTAGATGGGGGAGGGGGTACAATAAGATGGCATGCGAGGGGGTACTGTGCCATTGCCTACCTCCCTCTGCTGGAACTTTACCAGCAGCAGGGGAGGAGTCATGCTGCCCACCAGCCTGCCCCTGTGCCAATTAATGCTCTTAAGTGGCCAATTAATGGCCTTTACAGGCTTTCTCTCACTGCCACTGGTATTTTACAAGCAGTGGGTGGATCCCACACCACTTAGTGAACCTTGACGACCTGGCTGCAGCTCCACTGGGTCATGGCCCTCCTGTGTGGGCACTCTGTACCTAATGGAGGCCCTTTTTGGGGATAATTGCCGCCCTGCGTGTCTCATGCTTCCCTGCCCTCCTGATTGCAGCCCCACATCCTCCTCAGTGGAGCCTGCATGACTGACTCCGACTCACCTTTCAGTCCATCCTGCTCCAAGGTCCCTCACTGGGGAGTGCTGCAGTCCCAGCAATAGCCCTGCAGGGACCAGAGTGCATCCTCTCTGACAGGATGGCAGTTCTAAGAGGTGGAACAACCTCCCAGGTGGGGGTGGACGTCACATCCTCAGGCAATTAACATCCTGCCAACTGTAAACTCTGATTGAGGCTTCTGGGCCTAGCGTGGGCGTATTTGCCCCTTGACCTTTCAGTTGGTGGGGTGGGCCGCTTAAAAATCCAGCCTGAATTTTTGAGAAAGGAAATAACTGAACCGTTAACCGATCTTTTCTGTTTACAAATGATGCGACAGTGTATTTCTAGTGTCTTCTGAGTTTTATTAATTGCCTATTTCTAGAATTTGTATTTTTAACATTTTTTGACCTCAGTCTCAATTCCTGAGTTCATGCAACAAGGTTCAGCCTCTTCTGACTGAGGTGAACTGATGTGACCCAGTTTAGTGAATCAGGTACAGTCCAGGACAGTATATATTGATTTTTTTTCCCACTCAACAATTGACAGAGCTGCCAGGAAATATCAACAATCGTGGTTCACAAGATTTTAGTATATGGTCAAATTGACATCGGGTATAAGCATCTTAAATCTCTCCTGTTCGTACTCTTACTTTACTTTCTTTTTTACTTTTATGTTCATTTATTAATGCTGCAATTCATATGTTTGTGTGCTCCAGGTTCAAAACAAGTAGTACAAAAATCAAGCGGTTCACATACCTTTTTTTATTCATTCCAGGGATGTGAAGTCAGCTGGCTTGGCCAGCACTTCTTGTGAAAGTAGCCAAACATTATTTTCCAATCATCATCATCTGAATTATCTTTTAACTTTTTAAGAGGCCACAATGCCAAATAATGCCTTGTTTCAGGGGCACTCTCCAGGACAATGGTGGGAGACCTGAGGCCCATCAGGGTTCTGAGTGCAGCCCCTCGAGATATTTTGCTGACCGTCCCCCACACGCAGGGTTGCCAGGTTCCCCTGGTTTCCATCCGCGTGGTTTTCATCTCAAGGTGTTAGCAAGGGAAAGTGAAATGAAGTGCATGCTGATTGCTCACAATGACTGAGAGAGCCAGGCACTCCCTCTACATCCAACCAAAGCACTGCGATGGTTCAATCGGCGCACCCCACAAATACAAGATCTGAAGTCCAGTTAGCAGGATTACCCAATCCCGGGGGTAATCAACACCGGTGGACGTGAGAGGTTGCACTTTTTTATGTTACTTTTGTACACTAAGCAAGGTAATTTTTAAATATTTATTTTGTTTTTAACCATTTGAAGTCGATGATTCTCTTAATACACAAATTATTAAGCATTTTCTATAGCCCATTATGAAATATTTGGTGTGTATTAAATGTGTTTAATTTTATTCATGGAGCCTTGGTTAGTGACCAGGCTTGATTTCAATCTTGCGGCCCACCGAGATAAAGGAGGGCCACTCATGCGCCCCACTCACCAGCCTAGATTGCCCATCACCACTCTAGGGCTGCAGTATGCAATAATGGTAAGTCTTTATGTGCCCACACTCGTGATCCTTTGGGTTTTAACCATGCCACTGACAGTTTCCAAGTTAAAGATGCGGCACTCCTCACGGAAAGAAAAACTGAGTGATCAATAGTTCTGCTGGATACTTCTGTTCAAGGTTGGTTCGCTTGTTATGAGGTATCTGAAATAGCCAGATCCTATCAGTGAGGGGAGGAAATACTAAGAAATACTAAAGCCATGTATTCAGGCCCAGAGACATGTGAAGCATCCAGTCTATTCAGGTTACAGGTTAGGTGAAGTAGATTACAACAGAGCCCTCCATATTCTACAAGAGCATGGTATATCAGTGACGGCTGCAACTCCCCAACTATAGACTTGTTTTGAATTACCTTTCTGTATGTGGCAGGTACGCACAGAGCTTGGTTTACAGGCCCAAGAGACGTTCACGTCTGACAAAGCACAATTTTCTTTTTTTAAAAGGCAATCTAGGTTCACGCTTCTTCCATTTTTGAACACTGAATATTATGAAATTTCAACCACACTCTCCCCAGAATCTCTTATTTTATGCTACATTACACACTTTGTACAGGCACAACAATTTACAGATCACTGATCTTGCTGATTGTACAGGTTGGAAATGAATGCTTACAACTGGGGAGCGGGTTAGGAAAGGGGACAAAGGCAGTGTGGGGAGGAGGAGGGGCGAGGGGATGGAATTTACCTAATGGCACACCACAACCTGGTTCGCAGCCCGGCAAATACAATTTGCCATAAGCCAAAAGGTTAGAGTCCTAACTTTTGAGAAAGAATGGAGAATTGCCAGAGCAGAAACAATTCAAAATGATCAAAGCCATCATTTTTTCTAACAATTACACATTCTTCATAGAGATTGATTATAGAGTGCGCTTTACACTGAAACATCATTTCAACTCGCTTATAAACACCCAGTATTTTCCTCCAAATGCTTTCTTCAGTGTTTTTCGATTTCTTATCTTTAATCATTCCCCATTTAGAGCTTCACACATTTATGTCTGCATTCTTCCAGTTGAAGAAGCTGTACAAAGACTGCCTTGTTATACTAGGCACCACTGAATAGCAATGGGTCTTCATGGGCAACACAGATAGGCTGTCTTTTGCTCTTAAAAGGTGGCAGAATTCTGGACATTTTACACCCAATATCCTCAGACTAAAGGCCTGGGGATACCACCTAAGTGGTGGCAAACGGCATTATTTCATGGTCCGCACGATGGCACAGTGGTTAGCACTGCTCCCTCACAGTGCCAGGGACCCAAGTTCGATTCCAACCACTGGTAACTGTGTGGCATTTGCACGCTCTCCCTGTGTCTGTGTGGGTTTCCTCCAGGTGCTCAGATTTTCTCCCACAGACCAAAGATTTGTAATCAAGGTGGATTAACCATGATAAATTGCCCTTTAGGGTCCATACATTAGGTAGATGTTCCTTCGGAGGTTCGGTGCAGACCCAATGGACCGAATGGCTCCTTCTGCACTGTAGGATTTTTATGATTCTTCAAGGCGATAGGCACAATAAGGTTCAAATTCACACCTGCAAAAACCATGGGCACAATTCACCGATCGCGGGACTAAGTGTCCACGCCGTCGTGAACGGCGTCGCATTTCACAACGGCGTGAAACGGGCGCGGGGGGCTAGCATGGCGCTGGAGCGGTTCACGCCGCTGGAGCGGTTCACGCCGCTCTAGTCTTACATCCTGGCGTGGACTAGGGGTGGCGCCAACCCGCGCATGCGCAGTGGCGAAGTGCCAACCGACGCAGGCGCGGTAGACTCACGGAACATTCCAGCCCCGGTGCAACATGATGGCGCGGGGGTTCTGGGGCCATAAGCAGAACAAAGCAGGCCCGGGGATGGGGGGGGGGGGAGGGGGAGGCCCATTAGAGGGCCCCCCTTCCCCCCCCCGGTGAAGTAGCGCTTTTCCCCGCCCCACAGGCCACCCCCGACCCTTCACGCAGAGTTCCCATCGGCAGCGACCGGGGGTGAACGGCGCCGGCGGGACTCTGCCGTTTCCACGTGGCTGCTCGACCCATCCGGGCCGGAGAATCGGCAGCCCGGCCGTGGACAGCGGCCTGCGACCGACGCCATGCCAAACGCGCCGGCGCAAATGGCACCGATTCTCTGCACCTCGGAGAATCGCACGCCGGTGTCATGGCAGCATGGCACGGCAATTCTCCAACTCAGTGCGGGGCTTGGAGAATCGCACCCCATAAGGACAAATTTGCGATTTTGGAATGGTGCACCTGGTGTTGGGCGCTCCTTGATCGGAACAAGTTGACTCTCCCTCTGATGCTTGTGAATTCTACCAGGTGGTTCACTGAACTAAACTAATAGATATTACTCTCTCATCCCAATGTCGTGTGGAGAGAAAAGGTGGATCTTCAAATATGCAAGATAATAGACAATTTGTCTTTTGCTGCACCTAAAGAATCCCCTGCAATAGATTTCTTGCAAGTAATCCAATAAAAATACTTTACATTGCACGGGCCATCAAAGACTCTCCACCTAGGCCCATTCCCCCACCCTATCCCTGTAACCCCCACCTAACCTGCACATCTTTGAAGTGTGGGAGGAAACCGGAGCACCCAGTGGAAACCCACGCAGACAGGAGGAGAACGTGCAGACTCCACACAGTCACCCGAGGCCAGAATTGAACTCAGGTGCCTGGCGCTGTGAGTTGACTGGAATAATATATGTTGGGAGCATTAAACCTTTAGAGAGTCTGAACCATGCCAAACGGGCGGGCTTAGGTCATCAGTTCAGGCTGCTGTGAGTGCTGCTATCATTTGCTTTTGAAGCTATGGTTCGATGGTATACATTTGCTCTTTTAAGGCTTGAATGTGCCTGCAGAAATGTGCCACATCTGCAGCTCAGCCTGTTTGGTTGGAGGAACACGGGGATAGCGTCTCCATGGGAGACACGTCCTCCAGTGGGGAGATCAAGAGATTGAAGAGGACAGATGTTCAGGGGAAGGATGCACTGGTGGTGCATGTGGGTGGCAGACCCACACCGGGAACAAGTAACTGATGAAGGCAGGACGTTGCAGCCACGGAGGCACAGAGCAAAGACTCCATCTCTGAGACCCTGCCAGGGTAATAACTTCTAGCGACATGGGTAGTAATCCAATGCCAGGTTCCATCAAGTTCACTGGGGGCTGAATTTCTTTACCACTGGACCCTTTCAGGCAGCGTCAGTAGCATTATGCAACCTACTGCACACCACTACATTAAGATCTTTAGTAATTCAAAGGCTACAGCCAGCTTCAACAATCCAAAGACTTTGAACAATCACAGGCATCCCTATGGTTGAGGGAGCAATAAAGTAAACTGAGATTACCATGCCACCTTGATGGAGAGGAGCAAAGGCCTGTACGGGAACTCACAGGGGGCCGTGACACATCAGGGGCCTTAATAAAGCAGAGGTTACTGTAGGTCAGGAATTCTTGACGTTGGAGATGCACATACTGCTTGTATCTTAATTTCTACATTGTGAGCTCACGGATAAAATCCTGACAGCACACTTACCATTTTAATCTCTTATGCATTGTTGCATAAGTCTGTAGCATCATAACCAATGTTCAATACTGAAAATGCATGAATCTTTTCTCCAGTCATTTCAGAAATGTTACAGCGGCCGGAATCACTACTGGTTTCCAAGAACGGAAACATGTTGTGATGACCACACCGGGGGTTCGGAGGTGAATATAGCCCCCGCGTAGTGAGGGACATGGCTGGGCAGCACCCTGGCACAGCACCTGGCACTCTGACAGTGTCAACCTGGCAGTGCCAACCCGGCAGAGGTGGGGGTTGGCGGAAGAGGGGGGTTGAGTCACCATGATGCTTGCGTGGTGTGGGCAGAGGGAGTTGGGGGTGGGAGGTTGGCCCTGTGTGTCTCTATGGGTTGGAGGGTTGGGGGTGTTCCCCTTGTATATCACGGTACATACACAGTAGCATTGTGGATAGCACAATGGCTTCACAGCTCCAAGGTCCCAGGTTCGATTCCAGCTTGGGTCACTGTCTGTGCGGAGTCTGCATGTTCTCCCAGTGTGTGCGTGGGTTTCCTCCGGGTGCTCCGGTTTCCTCCCGCAGTCCAAAGATGTGCAGGTTAGGTGGTTTGGCCATGTTAAATAGCCCTTAATGTCCAAAATTGCCCTTAGTGTTGGGTGGGGTTACTGGGTTATGGGGATAGGGTGGAGGTGTTGACCTTGGGTAGGGTGCTCTTTCCAAGAGCCGGTGCAGACTCGATGGGCCGAATGGCCTCCTTCTGCACTGTAAATTCTATGATAAATCTATGATATCGGGGGTCCCATTATCCCTGAGGAGAGGAGGGGAGCTTTAACCACCCTTTCAGATTGATCCATGTCTACTTAGCCTTGCCAGCTCTACCAGGCCCTGCCCCGCCAGAGTGACGGCACAAAACATGACACCCTGCTTTTCTTTGACAATGTCAGCAGATCTGAAGCAGAAACCTGGCTCTATTTCCGAGGAGAAACACACCAGTTTTCAGTCAGAACCTGCCGTTTTTTCGGAAAATTCCACACTCAGTCTCTGGATCACCCGGACACTCCTCCAACTGCCCAAGGCCTGTTCCACCACACTCTCTGGCAGCTGCATGTGAATGTGAAGTGCCCTAACCAGATTGTTCCTGCCCTTGTTCCAACATCCTCATCTCTGCTAAGGCGCCAGTATCTGCGCTGGTACTTGATGCACGGGAGAGGATGTGACGCTGCACACTCCGAGGTTCCTCTTCCTCCTTGGAGGCTACTGCAGGTTCCTCGGGGATGGCGGGGTCAGCTAACGCTGCATCCTCTGAGGTTCCTCTTCCTCCTTGGAGATTACTGGGGGTTCCTCGGGGATGGTGGGATCAGCTAATAATGATTCAACTTTTCAGGCACAAGATTCAACACCATTAGCACAAGGTGGATTATGTGATATGACACCTTGCGACCATTAAACCACTTGTACCATCCAGGAAGCATTCTGGCCTTTTAATGCTTAAACCACAATTTTACAATTGATGTAACCATGCCAGGTATTTTTCACCCTTATCCATAGCCCTCTTCCCACTTCTGTTCCAAAATTGGGTAAAAGCCCCCTACAATCTCACCACCCCAAGATGTTCCTCCAATTTTGACTTTGCCAATGGCTCCATTCCATCTGGACATTTTTGTTTTTTATTCGTTCATGGGCCGTGGACGTCGCAGGCTGGGCCAGTATTTATTGCCCATCCCTAATTGCCCTTGAAGGGGCAGTTAATAGTCAACAGCAGAACAGCCTCCTACTCCATTGGTGTAAAGATTGCCAGTTCGGGCATGCCACCTCCACCCCGATTTCTCTCCGGGGAATTGTGGGCCTGCTTTTGATGATTGACAATCAACATGCTGTGTACCTTCCTCAAGTCTAAGGCTAACCACTCCCCCAGGAAGCACCGCGGCCACGAGCAGCATCATTTGTGCCTACTGCTGCCTTGAACCTCTGAGGTACTCACAAGGGTCAAGCGTTCCATGTACATTGACAGACTAAGTGCAGATTTACTCACACTGCAGGACTCAAAGGATCATTTAGCCTCTTCCAGTATTGGCTCCGACTTCAAGCCACACCACCAATGCTAGGGACCACTGTGGCCACTTTCGTCCAGGGAGCTGAGTCATTGTGGGAGGTCTTCTCTTTCCACCCGCTGGCATTAGAACCTCGGGCCTGGTGGTCACAACTACCAAGAAGGGGGGGGGGGGATCAGAGTGCGTCATTATTGAAACACGGCACAGTTTGGGATCTTTTACCTTCCCCCCAATGCCCCCTTTTCTTGGCCACCTATGGAGGATACGTGTTTTAACAATTCGGCTGCTCAGTAGTATTAAATCTTAACATTGTGCATGTCATGTGTGTTCCTGCCATTGCACTTAAATCTAAGACTCTGCAGAATTTCAAATGATACTCCGTTTAATAAAACTTACTTCAGCCAATGCTCGTCAATCATGCAGAATTCACAAACTTGCTTCTTGCTTCAAATACAGTAAATCACATGGGGCACCTGACACTGTCCTGTGCCAAATGCCCCTTCAAATTAGAGGCTGTGAACTCCTTCCGGGTCACGGCCTGCAAATATGGCTGCCAGACATCCTGCCCTCCAATCAGATTGTGTGAGAACGGCAGTCCAATGGTGTCACAGGCTGCAAAACCGACCTTCGGTGATCAATTGCCATATTATACGGCAGAAAATGGCAGCGGGGCAAGAGTTGACAAGCCGCCCATTTCCAGGTGCCAACCGAAACGCACCATAATATTCAGCACGTTTGTAAATGTGTCAGCTTTTCTTCTTCCAGTTCTTAAAGCTTTTGGAATAAATCAATGGTATTTTCATTCTTCTAAAAATGTTTCTCTTCACTGTATGCCCTCTGGGGGAGGTGGGACTACTACAAATTAGACGGTCTACACCTGGGCCGGACTGGAACCAATGTCCTTGGGGGTGCTTTTGCGAACGCTGTTGGGGAGGGTTTAAACTAATGTGGCAGGGGGATGGGAACCAAATGAGGAGGTTAGTGGACAATAAGGAGGTAGTAACTAAAGCCTGTAAGGAACTAGATCATGAAATCAGCATGACTAAGGGGAAGAGTAGGCAGGGAGCAGATGATGAACGCAAAGGGACTGGTGGTCTGAGGTGCATTTGTTTTAATGCAAGAAGTGTAGTAGGTAAGGCAGATGAACTTAGGGCTTGGATTAGTACCTGGCTATTACTGAGACTTGGTTGAGGGAAGGGCATGATTGGCAACTAAATATCCCAGGATATCGATGCTTCAGGCGGGATAGGGAGGGAGGTAAAAGGGGTGGAGGAGTTGCATTTCTGGTCAGAGAGGATATCACAGCTGTGCTGAAGGAGGGCACTGTGGAGGACTCGAGCAGTGAGGCGATATGGGCAGAGCTCAGAAATAGGAAGGGTGCGGTAATAATGTTGGGGCTGTACTACAGACCTCCCAACAGCGAGCATGAGATAGAGGTACAAATATGTAAACAGATTATGGAAAGATGTAGGAGCAACAGGGTGGTGGTGAAAGGAGATTTTAATTTTCCCAACATTGACTGGGATACACTTAGGGCGTGATTCTCCGCTGCCCACACCGGTTGGGAGAATAGCGGGAGGGCCTCCTGACATTTTTTGCGCCCTCCCGCTATTCTCTCCCCCCCCCCCCCTCGCCCGACCCACGTCACGAATCGCCGCTCGCTGTTTTTTACGACGAGCGGCGATTCTCCGCGGCCGATGGGCCAAGCGGCCGGGCCTTTACGCCCATTTTTTCACGGCAGCAAACACACCTGCTTGCTGCCGTCGTAAAAACGGGCGCTGGATGCCCGTTTGGGGCGGGAGCACCACCGTTGTGCTCGGGAGGGGACAGGCCCGCGATCGGTGCCCACTGATCATCGGGCCTGCGTCCAAAAGAGATGCACTATTTCCCCTCCGCCGCCCGACAAGATCAAGCCGCCACATCTTGTCGGGCGGCGGTGGAGAAATGCAGAACCGCGCATGTGCGGGTTCCGTCAATGGCGTGAGCCGGCTCCAACCTGTGCATGTGCGGCTGACGTCATACAGACGCCAGCCGCGGGTCATCTTGGCACGCGGCCTTACCGACGGTCGTTAAGGCCGCGACGCCGTGATTCCCGGGGTCCCGCTCATAGCCCCGATGGGGGGGGAGAATCAGGTCCCGGGAACGGGCGTGAAGGCTGCCGTGAAACATGGGCAGTTTCACGGCAGCCTTTACAACTCTCCGCATTTGCGGAGAATCTCGCCCTTAGTGTCAGTGTCTAGATGGAGCAGAATTTCTAAGGAGCATCAAGGAGGGTTTTCTAGAGCAGTATGTAAATAATCCAACTCGGGAAGGGGGCATACTGGACCTGGTATTGGGGAATGAGCCCGGCCAGGTGGTTGAAGTTTCAGTCGGGGATTACGTTGGGAATAGTAATCACTATCCCATAAGTTTTAGAATACTCATGGACAAAGACGTGAGTGGTCCTAAAGGAAGAGTGCTAAATTGGGGGAAGGCCAACTATACAAAAATTCGGCAGGAGCTGGGGAATGTGGATTGGGAGCAGCTGTTTGAAGGTAAATCCACATTTGATATGTGGGAGGCTTTTAAAGAGAGGTTGATTAGAGTGCAGGACAGACATGGCCCTGTGAAAATTAGGGATAGAAATGGCAAGATTAGGGAACCATGGATGACAGGTGAAATTGTGAGACTAGCTAAGAGGAAAAAAGAAGCATCCATAAGGTTTAGGCGACTGAAGACAACGAAGCTTTGGAAGAATATCGGGAATGTAGGACCAATCTGAAACGAGGAATCATGAGGGCTAAAAGGGGTCATGAAATATCTTTAGCAAACAGGGTTAAAGAAAATCCCAAAGCCTTTTATTCATATATAAGGAGCAACAGGGTAACTAGAGAAAGGGTTGGCCCACTCAAGGACAAAGGAGGAAAGTTATGCATGGAGTCAGAGATAATGGGTGAGATTCTTAACGAGGACTTTGCATCGGTATTCACCGAGGAGAGGGACATGATGGATGTTGAGGTTAGGGATAGATGTTTGATTACTCTAGGTCAAGTCGGCATAAGGAGGGAGAATGTGTTGGGTATTCTAAAAGGCATTAAGGTGGACAAGTCCCCAGGTCCAGATGGGATCTATCCCAGGTTACTGAGGGAAGTGAGAGAGGAAATAGCTGGGGCCTTAACAGATATCTTTGCATCATTCTTGAACACGGGTGAGGTACCGGAGGACTGGAGAATTGCTAATGTTGCCCCCTTGTTTAAGAAGTGTAGTAGGGATAATCCAGGTAATTATAGACCAGTGAGCCTGACGTCAGTGGTAGGGAAGCTGCTGGAGAAGATACTGAGGGATAGGATCTATTCCCATTTGGAAGAAAATGGGCTTATCAGTGATAGGCAACATGGTTTTGTGCAGGGAAGGTCATGTCTTACCAACTTAATAGAATTCTTTGAGGAAGTGACAAAGTTGATTGATGAGGGAAGGGCTGTAGATGTCATATACATGGACTTCAGTAAGGCATTTGATCAGGTTCCCCATGGTAGGCTGATGGAGAAAGTGAAGTCTCATGGGGTCCAGGGTGTACTAACTAGATGGATAAAGAACTGGCTGGGCAACAGGAGACAGACAGTAGTAGTGGAAGGGAGTTTCTCAAAATGGAGAACTGTGACCAGTGGTGTTCCACAGGGATCCGTGCTGGAACCACTGTTCATAGAATTTACAGTGCAGAAGGAGGCCATTAGGCCCATCGAGTCTGCACCCCCACCCTATCCCCATAACCCAGAAACCCCACCCAACACTAAGGGCAATTTTGGACACTAAGGGCAATTTACCATGGCCAATCCACCTAACCTGCACATCTTTGTTTGTTGTTGTTTGTGATATACATAAATGATCTGGAGGAAGGTATAGGTGGTCTGATCAGCAAGTTTGCAGATGACACTAAGATTGGTGGAGTAGCAGATAGTGAAGGGGACTGTCAGAGAATACAACAGAATATAGATAGATTGGAGAGTTGGGCAGAGAAATGGCAGATGGAGTTCAATCCGGGCAAATGCGAGGTGATGCATTTTGGAAGATCCAATTCAAGAGTGAACTATACGGTAAATGAAAAAGCCCTGGGGAAAATTGATGTACAGAGAGATCTGAGTGTTTAGGTCCATTGTACCCTGAAGGAGGCTGTGCAGGTCGATAGAGTGGTCAAGAAGGCATACGGCGTGCTTTCCTTCATTGGAAGGGGTATTGAGTACAAGAGTTGGCAGGTCATGTTACAGTTGTGTAAAACTTTGGTCCGGCCACATTTGGAATACTGCGTACAGTTCTGGTCGCCACATTACCAAAAGGATGTGGATGCTTTGGAGAGGGTGCAGAGGAGGTTCACCAGGATGTTGCCTGGTATGGAGGGCGCTAGCTATGAAGAGAGGTTGAGCAGATTAGGATTATTTTCATTAGAAAGACGGAGGTTGAGGGGGGACATCATTGAGATCTACAAAATCATGAGAGATATTCAGGATGGATAGCAAGTAGCTTTTTCCCAGAGTGGGGGACTCAATTACTAGGGGTCACGAGTTCAAGGCGCGAGGGGAAAATTTTAAGGGAGATATGCGTGGAAAGTTCTTTACGTAGAGGGTGGTGGGCGCCTGGAACGCATTGCCGGCAGAGGTGGTAGAGGCGGGCACGATAGCATAATTTAAGATGTATCTAGACAGATACATGAATGGGCGGGGAGCTGAGGGATACAGATCCTTAGAAAATAGGCGACAGTTTTAGATAGAGGATCTGGATCGGTGCAGGCTTGGAGGGCCGAAGGGCCTGTTCCTGTGCTGTAATTTTTCTTTGTTCTTTGATAGTACAGGCAAGCAATTCTAGGCCACTGTGAGGCGACACCAGTTATTAAGGGATAGCATACCCATTGTCAGCCTTTCCCACTGGAAAGATGTCATACTGAATGCATAAAGAACCATTTGAATAAATTAGGACTTTCAATTGATTTTGCTTAATTTTGAAATATGCCTTGGGCTAGATGCAGTGAATAAAATGATGACACAACTACGTAACTAATTGAACCCGTCACGGACAGAATGCATGAGACCTCTTACTTTCCATGATTAATATATTGTTTTGGATGGAAAGAGGTGTGCCTTTTCTTAGCTCGTTTGAATGCGTAGCTCGTTTGAGTGCTTAACTCATTTTAGTGCGTATCTCCACTGCATCAGCAGGCAGTTGTGAGTCTTAAAATAAAGGGCATTTGTTCTCATATGTCAAATTAAACGCAGTCAGACACATTGGGCGGAATTCTCCGCTCCCGGGAAAAGTCAGGAGGGCCGTCGTGAACTCGGCTGAGTTTCACGACGGCCTCGGTGGCCGCTCCTCGCCCCCTATTCTCCCCTCCCGGCGGGGCTAGGAGCGGCGCTCCTTAACTCTCGGTCGCGGGGGCATCGCGCCAAGAATGACGTGGCCGGCGTGCCTAATGACGTCAGCCGCGCATGCGCAGGTTGGCCGGCTCCAACCCGCGCATGACGCTGATGACAGGAACCCGCGCATGCGCGGTGGCCGTCTTTACCCTCAGCCGCCCCGCAAGACATGCCGTCTTGATCTTGCGGGGCGGCGGAGGGGAAATAGTGCGTCCGATTTGGACGCCGGCCCGACGATCGGTGGGCACCGATCGCGGGCCTGTCCCCTCCCGAGCACAGTCGTGGTGCTCATTCCCCTGTACTCCCCCCACAAGCCCCAAACGGGCATATCTCACCCGTTTCACGACGGCAGCGACCAGGTGTGTTTGCCGCCGTCATGAAACGGTTGCGATCGGCAGGCCGCTCGGCCCATCCGGAGAATCGGCGTTCGCCATGAAAAACAGCGAGCGGCGATTCTTCCGAGTGGGGGTGGGGGGGGGGGTGGGAATCACGGGGGGCACCAGGTGGGCATGAAATTTGTCGGGGGGCCCTCCTGCGATTCTCCCACCCGGCGTGGTGAGCGGAGAATCGCGCACATTTGTTCTCTAACACGAACATACGCATAAAGATTAGATACATATGCAGGTCATGCACTTTTACACTTTATAGTTGTTTCAGTCTCTGGTTTATGATCTTTGGCCTCCCACGTGGCAGGCCTGAAGTTTCTTGGATAATTTTAATGCTTAAAAATTGAAAGGAGTGGGTTTGAAAAGTGATGGATTCACTGCAAGTTGTGAGGTTTCTTTTAGTCAAATTTCCAGGAGGTTTGTTCTCAGGTAAACTTTAATTGGAACAAGTTCCATCCTCTGTCTGCCTGATGTCTCATTTCCTAGTCTGGTTCACAGGTTGGCTGAACCGATGATTCAATGGCGTTGGCGTGAAACCTGCACATAGCCCCATGCTGCCTTTTAAACAAAAACAACATGGCATGGCTTTTCCCAAGTTCAAAGAACTTTCCCACATAAAGTGGGATGTTAATTTTAATTACACAACCTACGTCATGAGGGTTTTCAGCAGTCAGTGGGGGGATTTCTTGACCCCTTTTTGCCGACACGATCTCCACAGCAGGTTCCCCGGCAGAGCGGCTGGCAAGCGATACAAATGGCTATGGACTTTGGAGCGACTGAAAGATCCCACAACAGCCAATGATGAGCCGCCTCCGCCTCAGAGAAACGCTCCACTCGGGGTGGGGGCAGCAAATCCCAGGTAGTATCTTTAGTTTTAGAATGACCCATTCAAATCAGACTTTTTAAAAACTGGTTTCAGGGAAGAGCATCAATCCACATCAGTCTCAAAGTTCTTTCGGTTCCCTTTTGAAATGAGGGGGGAGTGGGGTGCTTCCAATCGAAAAAGAAACCAGGTGACCTAGGGCAGCCATCTTTTCCAGCCTTTTTGTGTCCGGTTATATATTAGACTGAAGTTCAAATGCGACATGCCAGTATTGGACATGGCATACCAAATGGGGTTTTCCATACAATTTATCAGGGGCATCATATATTTAAAAGTTCTGGTTTGTGAGGATTTTGTTTTAAGTGTATAAACCTTACTGTGGGCATACTAAAATATACTGTAACAGCTCCAGGGTCCCAGGTTCTATTCCGGCTTGGGTCACTGTCTGTGCGGAGTCTGCACATCCTCCCCGTGTGTGCGTGGGTTTCCTCCGGGTGCTCCGGTTTCCTCCCACAGTCCAAAGATGTGCAGGTTAGGTGGATTGGCCATGATAAATTGCCCTTTGTGTCCAAAATTGCCCTTGATGGGGTTACTGGGTTATTGGGATTGGGGGAGGTGTTGATCTTGGGTAGGGTGCTCTTTCCAAGAGCCGGTGCAGACCCGATGGGCCGAATGGCCTCCTTCTGCACTGTAAATTCTATGATAATTCTATGATAAGCCTGCCAAATTTTATTTTAACCATAATTTCAATGTTATTTTATGAAAATGGGCCATTCATTTTGGAACTAAAGTACACATAAAGCTCTAAAAGTAATCTCTCACTCTTTACGCACATTAAAAATAAAATCACTGCTTGGCTGTTAAGTGCTTTTCTCAAAATCCTGTACAATAAAAGAAAAAAAAAGCGCAATCCTTTTTTTCGGAAATTAAAAACAAATCAGCCCTGAGCTATTTCCTGACCTTCATCCTAGTTCTGTATCCTTAGTCTTTATGTGCGTATTTATGATGTGGAGATGCCGGCGTTGGACTGGGGTGAGCACAGTAAGAAGTCTTACAACACCAGGTTAAAGTCCAACAGGTTTGTTTCAAACACGAGCTTTCGGAGCACGGCTCCTTCTTCAGGTGAAGAAGGAGCCGTGCTCCGAAAGCTCGTGTTTGAAACAAACCTGTTGGACTTTAACCTGGTGTTGTAAGACTTCTTACTGTGCGTATTTAAACAGCATTCTAGAACTGACTGTGACTTGCTCGGCCATTTCAGCGGGCCGTTAAGAGTCAACCACCATTGCTGTGGATCGGGAGTCACCTATAGACCAGAACATGGAAGAATGGTAGATTTATTTCCCCAAAGGACAGCAATGAATAAGATGTGCTTTTACGACAATTGATGATAGTTTCATGATCACTATTACTGAGATTAGCCTTCAATTTCAGATTTCTTCATTGAATTTAAACTCCACAAGTTGGCATGATGGGATTTAAACCCATGTCCCCAGAGCCTGGGCCTCTGGATTACTAGTCCAGCGCGGGTTCACTTCCTGCACTGGCTGCGGTTACCATGAAGGACCCGCGTTCTCAGCCTTGCCCCTCGCCTGAGGTGTGCGGATTCACAGGTTAAATCACCACCAGTCAGCTCCCTGTAAAAGGGGAGAGAGCAGCCTCTGGCCCTCTGGGACCATGGCGACTTTCATTTCATTTCATAGTTACAACGAGTGGATTCAAATCGAATGTGTGAAGATCTGATTTCCCTTACATTGGGAAATTACTTTCCCGTGCTTCGTCTTACTTTGAAAAGCACTTCACCTTAATTTCATGCATCCCCCATTCACTAATACACACTGATGTGTTCTTAGAATTGCTGGAGGGGAGCTCCCCAGCTAGGTGTGTTAAATTGTACTTCATTGATTTTTATGCAACTTGAGTGGGGAGCGGTATACTCTGCGACTTGTCGAGCTGTTTTCAGAATGTATTACTTCAACAATCATGCGAATGATGGAGTCAGGAAGGCAGCCTTCAACCTTTCACTATGCTATTGTGCTTTCAGTGCACCCCTTTTCAATGTCTCTCTGCTTGTAATTCTTCAAGAACAAGAGGAACACCAGTAGCATGCATGATGATGCCACCTCCATGAACATTGTTCTGAATCCACAAAGGGGAGGTATATTCCTAAAGGATGTCTTGTAGAAATTTAAAAGAACGCACTCCACAATGCATCATATAATGTGGGTTTCAAAGTGCATCTGAGTTTTTAACTGATGGGATATGAACAGAATACGCAAGATTGAATGAAATGCTAATCAGCTCATCTAAATCATGTCCAACAGTTCATTTTGCTGTTTGTAAAGTGACTCAAGTCTTGTAGAAACATTGTGGAAGCAAGAAGCTGCCTTGTAAGATCGAAATTCATACATTAAAATCCCTTGTTTGACATGGTTTCAACTGGTGCCATCTTGTGAATATGCCTAATCTTTCAATACCTGTTCTGATTTATGTCAATAGTGTTGTTCTCCGGAGTCATGTCAAAAACATTAGGTAGAAAATTGTCGAGGAAATGCAACAGTCGACACTTTGTTAACCACTGAAAGCTTGCGGCAATTTATAACTTGCAATCCATAAATCCATAAAGAGAATGATTCTCTCTGAGATATGTTTCAGGGCTTCTTCCATTTAAACTCCCCCAAGGTAGGACCATAGATGGCCTAATTCCGACTTCTGACACATATTTGAAGGTTGGGTGAATCCGGGGTCTGGGTATTTAAACATGGAGATCTGGATTTGGCCCAGCGAGGGCGAGATCCACATTGCGCCGATTGGAGTGAGTCGGGTGACTCGCGATGGGTCCGGCACGGAGTCTGATTTGGGGCTCCCACGCAATTCACCCAGCACACCCGGCGCACGGTTCACTGAATCGCGCCCGTGGGGCGGGATTCTCCCACACTCGGCAGAGTGTCCACACCGTCGTAAACGGGCCGCTGCCAGGGGTAATTCTGGCCCCTACAGGGGGCCAGCATGGCGCTGGGGCGGTTCAGGCCGCTCCAGCTGTCGATCCCCGCGCGACCTGGGCACCGCGGGATCCGCGCATGCGCAGTGGTGCCGGCGCCAACGCGCACATGTGCGGTGGCCTCCTTCAACGCGCCGGCCCCGGCGCAACATGGCGCAGCAGTACAGGGGCCGGCACGTAGGAAAAGAGGCCGGGGAACAGAGAGGCTGGCCCGTCGATCGGTGGGCCCCGATCGCGGGCCAGGCCGCTTCGGAGGTCCCCCCTTGTGGTCAGAGCCCCCCTCTCCCACACAGGCCGCCACCCGATCCTTGCATGCAGAGTTCCCGCGGGCTGCGAGCAGGTCTGGACGGCCGCTCGGCCATCGGCGGACCAGCTGCGTAGAGCGGCCCGCGACCAGCGCCGCGCCAAACACAAGGAATCGCGTGCCGCCGTCAAGGCTGCATGGCCCGGTCACAGGGATTCTCCGGCCCGGCCCCGGGCGGAGAAAACCCGTCCACTGTTTTTCATAGCATGAATTTTTTTCTTTTGAAAATCTAAAGTTCGACAGCACACAAGAAAATAATAAAATTGCTACAATAATTAGTCGCTGCAAATTTTAAGCGTGCTATATTGGGAGGGTGCAGAAATTCTAACTTAAAATATGCACAGTTGGAGCCTAAAAACTTAAATGCAGTTCATCTGAATGTGATATTTCTGCACCAGTTCAGTTGCGTTGCAGACAACTGCCCATATCAGAATCAACAGCCCTTATCCAACTGAGGGACGAACGTTGGACCGATTGACTGACTCTGGAAATTAAACTCATCAAACATCCCAAGTACGAACAACCTTGCCTCCGCGAACAATAATTAAAGGTGGCATAAGCTGAAACAGATGGGATGCCTATCAAGTGAGAACTTTATTGCGTTGCAATTATGAAACAAAGTCTTAATCCCAAAGTATTCTTGACCTCACTGTAAATCTGCATGAAATTCGTCAAGTTGTCATCCAATTTTGAATTGGATCGTCTCCCTTGTTGGTAATTCACAAAAACATTGCTGACTGAAATGTTGCTGGAATGACCAGTGCTTAAGTAACACTATTCAATATAAAAGATAATGAAATACAAAAGATAATGAAAACCAAAACAATTTGTTCCAGCTGTTTTCATAGACCTTTTGTTTTAAGCCATATTGGAAACTAGAATGGAGGATGGACAGTTTGATTAACGAGTAATGTTACCGGACTAGAATTTTAATCCTTTTACTATCTCCAATTACAGAAAGCTACACAACCACACAAACACGTCAAACAAATCTATGCACAAAGGGGGCGTTGAAAGCTCTTAGGGTCATTTCCCTCAAAGTCATGGGCGTGATTCTCCCGTACCCGGTGGGGCGGGGGGTACCGGCGGGACGGAGTGGCGTGAACCACTCCGGCGTGCGGAATCCTCCGCACCTTCAGGACCTAGGCCGGCGGCGGAGTGGTTTGCGCCCTGCCGGCTGGCGTGGAAGGCCTTTGGCACCGTGCCAGCCGGGGCCAAAGAGACTCCGCCGGTCGGCGCGGGTCAGTGCATGCGCGGAAGTGTCAGCAGCTGCTGACGCCATCCCCGCGCATGCCTGGGGTGGGGGGGGGGGGGGGGGGGGGGGTTCACCAACGCGTCGGCCATTGTGGAGGCTGACACGGCCGATGCGTAGGAAAAGAGTGCCCTCACGGCACAGGCCCGCCCGCGGATCGGTGGGCCCCGATCGCGGGCCAGGCCACCGTGGGTGCACCCCACGGGGCCAGATCTCCCCCCCCCCCCAGGACCCCGCCCACGCCGCCAGGTCCCGCCGGTGGGACTGGCAAAGAACCAGCGGGACTTCGGCCCATCGCGGGCCGGAGAATAGCTAGGGGGCGGGGTGCGCTGTGAGCGGCCACCGACCGGCACGGCACGATTCCAGCCCCCGCCGAAACTCCGGTGCCGGAGAATTTGGCAGACGGCGGGGGCGGGATTGACACCGCCCCCCACCCGGTGATACTCCGACCCGGTGGGATCCCATCCACGGTGTTGTTTCAGGTGACAGTTTGAAATAAAATGTACTTAATATTCCCTAAAATGTTGCGATTATGTTTTCTTTTTAAGTTTACTGTTATGCTTTGTTTTTAAACTTAACAGTAATGTTGGTCTCCTATAACATGAGAGGAACTCCGACATTCACCCAAATGTTCAAAACTTTATCCTTTTTGTTCATTTTAAAAATGGGCTTTTTGGTGAACCAAAAAGATGGCTACCACTCTCCACCTAACCACAGGTCAGTCCTTCATCCTTCGCCAACCACCAGGCAGTTTCAAGAATAATCACTTTCTCAGCTTCTGGAGTCTCAAACCTCCTTGTCCAGAATCTTTGTAATCAATAAAGGCAAGGAAGTTTGCACATCCAACCTCGCTATGCCAAGAATGCTGCTAACAGGCTCCTATCACATGTGGGACTGTCAAGACCCCACTTCAAAGGGAAGCATGGGGATGTTATTCGGATCTGATCATCTCGCCTTGCTAGCGGAGTCAGTGGGTCTGCCTAAACAACGGCTTCCCGAACACCAGACCTTCAACATAAATGACAGCTCTTTCAACCACTAATAACTGGGACATTATCAGCCCTGACGTCAAAGCTGATTCCAGACTCTGATAAACATCCCTTCTTGAAGTCAACGTGGAGAAGGAAGGTCACATGACTCAAGTGACCATTTTGAAATCTCTAGGTCCCGTTAAGAGCTGGTAATTAGTCCTTACACTGCTTTTATTTTCTACCGGTGAACCACAAAGAAGCAGGACTCACCAGGCAGAACACAGCCTGTACTTCAAAACTTAGCTCGCTGGAAGATTTTGAACATCAACCCAATTACTGCACACCTACTTCATCTTACCGCCATCACCAACTGAAAAACAAACACTACAACTTTGGCGTTCAGCCAGCTGAACTCCACCACCTATGCGAAAGAATTCCTCATTGGACTCTGAAAACTACGTGAACTAATATTGATTTCAGTGGCTCTTTTACGATAAAACGCCTTTTCTCTGTTCCCCTCCCTTTGTGTGTGCGTGTGTATGTGTGTGTGTAGGTATGTATGTGTGCATATATGTGCGTGTGCATGTGTGCACGTGTTTGGAGTAGAACGCTACGTACCCACCTTCGCCTGGTTTTTGAATGTGGAAAATAAACTAACCTTCTGAGTTAATCCTAACTTGAGTTTTTAATGGATTATCAGTAAATTAAATCACAAAAGAAAACGGCGGATTGGGAAAACACACCAGTGCCTATTTTTTAAAAAAAATTCAAAACATCTTCTACTTACGAATGGGTGCTAAGAGGAGATCAGTACAGTTTGTCTGTCTCAATCCTGTCCATAACAGTAATATTAATAAAATACACACAAACATTTTAACCTGTGTATGTTGTGTAGTGCGTAGGAAGACTGAGTCTTGAATTCAATAAGCATGATCTTCAATTGAAAATTGTCAACTTCTACACAATCGAAAATCAAGAATTGAGTCCAAGAAAAAGATTGCATTTTACGATTTTTGTATATTATACGAATGCCTTTCAAAAAGCAGTATAATTAGCACAGTGGTTCGCACTGTTGCTTCACAGCGCCAGTGTCCCAGGTTCGATTCCCGGCTTGGGTCACTGTCTGTGCAGAGTCTGCACTTTCTCCCCGTGTGTGCGTGGGTTTCCTCCGGGTGCTCCGGTTTCTTCAAGTCTGACAGATGTGCTTGTTAGGTGAATTGGGCATTCTGAATTCTCCCTCTGTGTACCCGAACAGGCGCCGGAATGTGGCGACTCGGGGCTTTTCACAGTAACTTCACTGCAGTGTTAATGTAAGCCTACTTGTGACAATAAAGATTATTCAAAAAAAATGTTTTTTAAAAACTCCAGTCCAGTTCGGAATCATAGAATCTCGACAGTGCAGAAGGAGGCCATTCGGTCCCTCTCGGTGTTGCATATTCTGTCCACCAGCCGCGAGGCAAGAGCCTACGGACTCTCCACCACCATCAATGTCAGCTCATGATAAGTAAACAGAAGCAAGACAATGAACAGTTCGAAAAAGCTTTTTAATCTAAATCTCTTCCCAAGAAATACAGTGACTGTGAAAGGTTTCCTCCTACTGAAACAGTGCTTCGTGTCAGCGGTGGCTGTCTTTCAGATGCAATGTTAAGCGGAGGCACCACCCCTCCTCTGAGGTGAATGTCGAACATCCCACGGGGCTGTTTCTATCAAGCATCAGGGTAGATCTCCCTGGTATCATGGCCAGTGCCTATCCCTGAACAACTATCACTGAAATAGATCATTGTCACATTGTTGTTTGGGGAGCCTCGCCACATGCAAATTGGCTGCCACATTTCCAACATGCAGCCAATGAGGTATTTTGAAGTGTAAATGCTTTGGTGCATCCTGAAGGTCTTCAGTTCCACCTGGGAGCCCAGAAAAAATGAAGTTGAATATCAGTCTCCAACATCGGGTGACTGTCCGTGTGGATTTTGCACTTTCTCCCTGTATCTGCGTGGGTTTCCTCCGGGTGCTCTGGTTTCCTCCCACAGTCCAAAGATGTGGGGCGAGATTCTCCGCAAATGCGGAGAATCGTAAAGGCTGCCATGGGACAGGCCGTGACCCATGGCAGCCTTCACGGCCACTTCCGGGGCCGATTCTCCCCCCCCCCGGGCGGGGCTAGGAGCGCGGCCCCGTGCGTCACGGCCGCACGTCAAGCGTCACGGTGGCTGACGCGGCCGATGACGTCAGCCGCGCATGCCCAGGTTGGCGTCTTTCTCCTCAGCCGCCCGGCAAGACGTGGCAGCTTGATCTTGCCGGGCGGCAGAGGGGAAAGAGTGCGTCTGTTTTGGACGCTGGCCCGACGATCGGTGGGCACCGATCGCGGGCCTGTCCCCTCCCGAGCACAGTCGTGGTGCTCCCGTGCCAATCGGGCCCCCAGATGCCCCAAACGGGCATCTGGCACCCATGTCACAACGGCAGTGAGCAGGTGTGTTTGCTGCCGTGTTGAAACGGGCGTGAAGGCCCGGCCGCTCGGCCCATCGGCCTCGGAGAATCGCCGCTCACCGTAAAAAACGGGGGAGAATAGCGGGAGGGCGTGAAAAATGTCAGGAGGCCCTCCCACTATTCTCCCACCCGGCGTGGGGGGCGGAGAATCGCGCCCGTGCACTTTAGATGGATTGGCCATGCTAATATTGCCCAAAAAGATTAGGTGGGGTCACGGGGATGGCTCTATCGGAGCCAGGCCTGGGTGCAGATTCGATGGGCCGAATGGTCTCCTTCTGCACTTGAAGGGATTCAATGATTCTATGATCATCGGTATCACCTGCCAAGGTCACGCTTTTTTTAAGTGCTGTGACTGACCAAAACAAGCCAACAAGCATCAGAGAAACAATCTTTGTAGAAAACCGATCACACAAAATAACATATAATCATATACATATATAGGATACTCCTGACTATTTTTCCCTCAATTCAATAGGCTTTGATGAGCAGCAGACCCTTAATGTCGAGGGCTGTGAGAATAAGAGGATTCTGCAGGATCCAAAGGTGACGCCAATGACTGATTATTTCATGTATTCAACATTACATAATCTAAACTGCAAAAACAAGATTTAAAAAACATTCATGTCATACGAGGAACTTCAAGGCATTGTTTCTCAAAACCAAAATTTCAATTCTCTTCAGACAATCATAGGGTCATAGAATTGGCAGTGCCGAATCCTTTTAATTTGGATCTGGTGTCCCTTTCTTTTACTTTTGATATAAAGTGGGGGCTGCAAAAGACGTGTTTCTGGCTGTGCACTTTAATCTGGTATTGTGGAGTTAACACAAAAGTATCCAATCTGACCCAAACTCAACTTAACCCCAAAGCGTTAAACCAGCAGGCTATTAAAATCAAGTTCAGCATCACCAACAAGGAGAGGATCAGCATCAAAATATGTTTCCCGAACAGCTGAGCGTTAGACGCAGTTACTTGCTAGCCATGTCAGTGACCTTAGCCCAACATCAGCTTCCATAGAATTTATAGTGCAGAAGGAGGCCATTCGGCCCATCGAGTCTGCACCGGCTTTTTGGAAAGAGCACCCTACCCAAGGTCAACACCTCCACCCTATCCCCATAACCCAGTAACCCCACCCCACACTAAGGGAAATTTTGGACACTAAGGGCAATTTATCATGGCCAATCCACCTAACCCGCATATCTTTGGACTGTGGGAGGAACCCACGCACACACGGGGAGGATGCGCAGACTCCGAACAGACAGTGACCCAAGCCGGAATCGAACCTGGGACCCTGGAGCTGTGAAGCATTTGTGCTATCCACAATGCTACCGTGCTGCCCTTCCCTCTGGTTTGAACTTAGCAAAAGTGGATGAAGCGACACTCTATTACATCGTCCATGACAGCAAACCCTGGTGCTGGATGTTCATCTGACTAACAACTGCTCAAGAGTTTCTGTGGCTTTACAGGATAGATTTTAACCAATCCAATGCCTTTTCCAGTGCGGCGCCCTCTCCAGTGTATCTGTGAGAAGGGCAGGAAAGAATGGGGCTCTTCATCAAGCAGTTTGGAGAGTCCTCCCAGAGTCCACACAAAAAAAGCTTGAAGCAGTAAATATGAATTAGATTTAAATGCTGAACAGAAAGTCAAATAAAGATTGGGAAATGTGGATGGTATTATTGGACAGAGATAAATGGGATACAGGACAAGTTTTTTTTTTAATTCCAAACATTACTGTTCTTTTCTTTTAATAGAATTTACAGTGCAGCAGGAGGCCATTCGGCCTACCGGGTCTGCGCCAGCCCTTGGAAAGAGCACCCACTTAAGCCCACACCTCCAACCTATTCCCGTAACCCAGTGACCCCAGCTAACCTTTGTTTTTTGAACACTAAGGGCAATTTAGCTGGCCAATCAACCTAACCCGCACATCTTTGGACTGTGGGAGGAAACCGGAGCACCCGGTGGAAACCCACCCGGACACGGGGAGAACGTGCAGAGTCCACACAGACAGTGACCCAAGCTGGGAATCGAACCTGGGACCCTGGAGCTGTGAAGCAACTGTGCTACTGCTGTGCTGCTGTGCCCCCCACACCCCCACCCCCCGTTCGTCGGAAGGGAAAATTATTTATTCAGGAAAAGAGGGGTAGTTCAGAATGAATCATCGCGTATCACGTTGCTCAACAACTTGCTCCCACCGGAATGCACCAGCTTTATACAGTTCAACCATTTTGATCCTGAATTGGAAACAAGTACAGCTGGTTCATGCCGTGTCAAGGGACAGCACTGCCTGCTCCAGAGGCCGTCCTTGTAGGGGGGGGCCGGGGGATCTGACTCTGGGGGGGGATCTCTACGGTGGTCTGGCCCACGATCGGGGCCTACCGATCGGCAGGCGGGCTATTTCTGTGGGGGGGGGGGCCTATGTTCCTCTGCGCCGGGCTCCTGTAGGGCTCGACCATATTTCCCGGGGACCGGCGCGGAGATGGGAACCCACGTGCTTGTGCGAACCAGCGCTGGCCATGGCGCCCATGTGCAAACCCACGCCGGCCGTGCCGCACATGCGCGGACCCGCGCCGGCCGTGGCGCACCGGCTTTCGAGCAGCGGACACCACTCTGGCGCCGTACTAGCCCCCTGGGAAGGGGTGAATACGTGGGCCTGGAGGCCAGTTGACGCCGGAGTGGCTTGTGCCGCTTTTGACACCAGTGTCAGAACTTGGTCGCGGTATCGGAGAATCCCAGCCCAGGTTCCTGGAATCATTTGACACTTGGCTGTTTGGCTTAATTTTTTTATAATAGGTTATCATGTATTATACATGCAAGCAGGTGGTAAGTGTCTAAACTGTCCAAAGACCTTAGGCCCACTCATTATTAACACAGTATGATAATATCCTCATGTCAGTCTCATTTGCAATTCAATCATGTAACTTCCCCGGAGATTCTTTTCATGCGATGTTCAAAGTAACCCCAAGTCTCAAGGCAGAGAAATGCACAGTATTTGTGCACAGCAGAAAGTGTGAACAAGGGCTTTGCAGCCGCAGTGAGCCCTGGGCCTGCCTGATAAAGCTGAATCACGCCTGTAACTCATTTCACCTGCAGCAGCATCAAGGAGGTTAACTGGAGCGGTCCATCAAACCCGACAGACCGACATCATTCATTCTGGCAGCTTGGACTCTGGGCGCTGGTGGAGAGGGATCAAGAAAAGGACACGAGAAGTGGCAGGCTGCTGAGAACATCACGCCTCAAAATGAACAATTTACATTTGTACTCATTCATACATCAATAGTGACAACACACGATCGTGTGCACAGCTGCTCCCCCGCCTCCACAATTTTCCCAAACAAAAATTTTGATTTCATCTCTCATAAAGTAGCTTGTAAACTAAAGATCACAGGTTGCGGATGCTGCCTTACTCTCACTGCTTCTCATTTCAAAGACCTGTAAGTACAGTACTGGCTTGGGGGGGGGGGGGGGGGGGGGGGGGCGGTGAGAGAGAAAACACAGGATTCCATTCACTGTACAGTTGCTGCAACAACTTCAGTCTGTATATCCACTCCCAAGGCACCTTCGCTGTATTGTACTGTAACCAACACAACCAGCCCTGCCTCTGCCACACACATGTGAAGCGGGTGCCAAAAACCTTTGTGCTTTAAGATTGGTAATTACTGAATACTACAAAGTGGACCAAGGTGGACAAACACTTCATGATCTCAAGTGAGGAATTAACGTGCAAATACGTAGTCAAAGCTGTCCTCCAGTACATCTCGCATGCACTGGGTTGCTCTCCGCAATTCCATTCTTGCTTCGTTGAGCAGTGACTCCATTTGCGTTCCTTCCAATATCAGTCTCCATTACCCTGCGGGCAGCAGGGTAGCATGGTGGTTAGCATAAATGCTTCACAGCTCCAGGGTCCCAGGTTCGATTCCCGGCTGGGTCACTGTCTGTGTGGAGTCTGCACGTCCTCCCCCTGTGTGCGTGGGTTTCCTCCGGGTGCTCCGGTTTCCTCCCACAGTCCAAAGATGTGCGGGTTAGGTAGATTGGCCAGGCTAAATTGCCCGTAGTGTCCTAATAAAAGTAGGGTTAAGGGGGAGGTTGTTGGGTTACGGGTTATAGGGTGGATACGTGGGTTTGAGTAGGGTGATCATGGCTCGGCACAACATTGAGGGCCGAAGGGCCTGTTCTGTGCTGTACTGTTCTATGTTCTATGTTCTATTACAATGAAAAATCAAGGTTTGCATTCTATATTGATGATTGAATGCTGTCGGTATTATACGCCTACTGAATTACTTCGTATTGACCAAATGTTGTCCTTTGTAAGGGTGGAGATAGGGACTGTGCACTTTTCAGCAAGGCACTTCATCTATTCATCTGGCAGGAAATGATTACCAATCCTCCATTAATTGACTTGGAGTCCCCGGATATTGAAGATAAATCTCCAGGACTGTGCCAACCCGGAGAAAAAAATATTGGGATATTTTAAAAAAAGACTCTTTGTTTAGTCATTTTCTTTGAACAATTTTCTTTAGCCCGTTTACAAAATTTGAAAACAGAACAAAAAAGGCTTTTGGGCTGACAATTCAAGTGTTATCCCATTGGGTAATATGTCTTGTTACTTTTCAGCGATGTCAAAAAGCAGTGCATCATGTGGCGGAATGGCGGCGCAGTAGTTAGCACTAATGCCTCACGGCGCTGAGGACCCGGGTTCGAATCTCGGCCCCGGGTCACTGTCCGTGTAGAGTTTGCACATTCTCCCCGTGTCTGTGTGGGTTTTGCCCCCACAACCCAAAGATGTGCAGGGTAGGCGGATTGGCCACACTAAATTTCCCCTTAATTGGAAAAAAAAATAATTGGGTCCTCGACATAAAAAAAATAGAGGAAGCAGTGCATCTCAAGGGTGAGCGGGTTGAAGGATTAATGGCTGGGGAATGGGGGATTGCGACCACACCTAAACCAAAGTGGTTCTAAAGTCATAGGTCATGAAAGGTGTTGTATAAATGGCAAGTCTGCTTTATTTGGTGTTGGAGTTTGAGCCCTGTTGGTACTTTAGGAGGAATATGGCCTCAGATTATTGCTCCAGAAATATGGAGGCTATTCTCAAAGAGATTAAGAGTTAAATAATGACGCACAGAGCTTAACTTAAATCCTTTACCGCTGAGTATAATATATTGTGTGCATAAAAACATTCACATGGATTGTCGTCACCATTATCAGGTTTGCCATTCAAACTGAATCAAATACCAACACCCACGGTGCTCTCTATTGCTTCCTCAGGGCTCCACTGTAAATTAAAATGTGTCCCAATAATTGAGGCAGGGGGAAGGTGAGGAAGGAACTCTGTAATGTGGATCGAACATAATTTTGATGAAGTGCATACTAAATAGAACCTAACGTAAGCAATCTTTTACACCTGAAATAGGTTAGAAAGGATTATATTGTGAAAATAAACACAGTAGAATAGCAGGTTTTAATTCTCCATTAGGCTGCTGAGTTGGATGATCAGCAATGATCATAATGAATGGCGGACCAGGCCTGAAGGCCGATAGCCTCCTCCTGCTCCTATTTTCAATGCTTTTATGCTTCTATTACACACGCAGAAAATTTGGACGCTAATTCTTCACTTGAGATCATGAAGACCAGACGGAAAAACATTCAGACTGTTCGGGGGGCACACAGCTTCAAGTCCCACAGGCCTCATTCCAATAGGCTGGACTCATTTTTGAATTGCTGCTCCTTTACTACTTTGTATTTTTGCAGTATTATTAAAATATAGGTTAGAATTCTCCCTGAGTGTATGCCTGCTAGAGCAGTGACTAAAGTGTAGCAGTCAGTGATTCTTGAAGCCAAAGTGTTTTGCTAAGAGATATTATAAACCATTTTACTTGTTTGCAGAGGCCGAGCTAATTTAATGTTGCAACATTTTGAGCCTGGTTAAACAAATCAAGGCGCATCTTGCACACAAGTGACAAAAAAATGCTGTGCGCTTTGAGTGCAGCTGGTGTAGCTATTGGGAGGGGCCAGGTCTGCTGGACAAATGAATTGCTTCCAGGGTCTTTTCAATTCGGTGGTATAAAAAGGTTTCTCTCACCAACGACTCTGCACCAGGTTAAGCAAGTATAACCTGGTTGTTAACTTTATACATAAGTAGTAGTTGCATTTATTGATTGCTTAATTGGAATGTAGAGGCAGGTTTCAGGAAGCAAATTAAGGTGTAACTGCATTTCTTTATTGCTAAGGTGCATAATTCTGTGTTCAAATTAAAGTTGGTCAGTGTTATCACTCCTGTGATGCAGTAACCTTTCCTCACAGTTTTACCAAGTGCAAATTGTTGGATTCTGGTCCAGGATCTTAACTAAAATTGGGGTTCTGGTCTGGGCCCATAACAATCAGCTCCTCGAAAATCACAGAGAAATCCTACGGCTAAATAGAATAAGAAATTTCTGATTTTGAAAATCATTTCCAATTTAATGAATTAGGCCTCAACATTCTTTAGGAGAGATGTCATTTTGTTTTATTCATTCGAGGGGATGTGGGTGTTGGTGCCTGGGTCAGCAATGGAATAGGTACACCCACAGTGCTGTTAGAGAGGGAGTTCTAGAATTTTGACCCAGCGACAGTGAAATAAGGGCGATATAGTACCACATCAGGATGGTGTGTGGCTTTGGAGGAGGGTTTGCAAATGGTAGTGTTCTTATGCATGTGTTGCCCTTGCTCTTCAAGTTGGTACAGGTCATGGATTTGGAAGGTGCTGTTGAAGGAACCTGGCATTCCTATAATTATACACACTTTCCAGCAGACGTCTTTCCAGTAGGGCCACATTTAATTAGTCTTCGAACAGTTTCTCTTCTGACCTCCAGATCATGATACCACCGTGGAAACATTGAAGAACCAGACTTCCACTGGCTGAAGTAAACCCAGTCCCTTTGAGGACACAAGATGCCTGGCAGCCCCCGTCCAATGCTAAAGGGCTTGTCAAAGGTCTGACAAAAGGTCACCCTGGTTCCTCCAGCAATTCAGTAGGACCGCTGTTAGATCTCCACATCTAATTTCCAACCCTACCCTGCCAACAAAACTAGAGGCAACGAAAGGCCTGTTATTTTTCCTCCCGGTAGATTTGGAAAAAACTGAAATCACCTTGTTCATTCATCCGCTCCTGAAAACTGTGAAGTTCTGCTTCGTGGCCCTTCGAGCTGTTGGTCAGGTGGCCTTCCTCCATGTGAAACAGGGTTAAGTACAGTATTTTCGCACAACTGTAGGTGGTATCACAATTAGGTCCGATCCAGGCCTCAGACAATTTTCACACACATACACTTAACCTTGCAGTAAGTAGCAAATCAGGAACAAAAACAACGGGCTGATTTTTCTCCCAAAGGCAATAGTTTGATTGTTACTGTGGTTGCGTGCCCCTTTAAGGGGCGGGTTCTCAGAGGATCATGTGACCCGTGCGCCCAATTGGGTCAGAGCACACAAATCCTGGGGCTGAAGAGCTTTCCTTATCAATTTAGTGGTCTGGAGTGGAGGAGCAGGGTAGCCCCGATCTCACTCTCTCTCTCAATAGTCACTTACCTTAATAAACCATTTATTCATTGGTCTACTCGGTGGTCGGCAGTCTTAAAGGACATGTCTGATACAGCCAGCTCCACCGAGGTCATTAAAACACAGCACAAAAAAAGGGGGGGGGAAACTTAAGATCGGAATTCTCTGTCCATTTACACCGGCTGGAATCTCCGGTCCTACAGCAGAGAATGGAGTTTTGGCTGAGCGCCAAATTCTCCGGTTTCGCTGGCAGCTGGGGCGGGATAAACCCGGATAAGAGAATCCGGGCCTAAGACTTTCCCATTATGTACAATGTGGTATCGTTTGTGACAATCTAGCACATCTGACTATGAGGCAGTTGAATGAGCCATCAATTCTAAAAGTACCTATATTATATATATATTATAGATATATTCCATGTGCTTTAAAAATATTAAAATAGCATAAGAGATACTTAAAAACTGCTTCTGGAGACACTAAAAAATCTGCCTTCGCATTCTGATTGCTGGCACATCACTCACTGTACTTCAAAGTAATTCATGGAGTACAATATGCCAGAGACAGCTCTGAAAGAAATGATAAAGACATTATATAAACCCTAGTCCAGTTTCTTCATCCCTCCATTTCTACAGGTCCATTTATTATAACAGGCAAGCCCTCTGTTTTTAACGTTGCAATTTCAATAGAACTCATCGAATATCCAAACTGTGTCACAGCATTGAAGCATCAGGAGATCTTTCATTGCTTGTTTGGCAGAGAAACAACTCTGAACATTGTCCTTCCCGTCATCTTGAAATGTTCCTTTCTTTGCTAAAGTACATCTTCTCTAAATTGCACTGTGAATTGTGCACGAGTGTGAATAAAGCTGCTAAGATACCTCCAGGGTTGCAGAACAAATCACAGGGGAATGGATTTGCGAAGATAAACCAGTATTTGAGAGTTGGCCACATTACCAACCCATGAAATGTGCATTTGAATGTAACACACATCACATTTTGTGCACATTTGTCAACAAAAACAAGCAATGACTGAAAAATGGAAAAATGCCCTGCAATTTTAGCACAGGGCTAAATAGCTGGCTTTTAAAGCAGACCAAGGCAGGACAGCAGCACGGGTTCAATTCCCGTACCAGCATCCCCGAACAGGCACCGGAATGTGGCGACTTGGGGCTTTTCACAGTAACTTCATTTGAAGCCTACTTGTGACAATAAGCGATTTTCATTTTTCATTTCTATTTGCTGAAAAACTTTGCATTTATTGAACATCTAAAACATACTATTTCATCTCAATTATTCAGGGTAAAATTGTGTGCATGGGGCTACAGCAATTGAAAAGATTACAAAAGAAATTGGGATTTTCAATTCATATTTTTTTTAAAGGGGTCCATTTGAAACACTGGGCTGGGTGGGGTGGCAGTGGGACAGTCGAGCTATCTTTCATATTTGCCTGGACTGCTTCAAATTATTCCACCCTCCCCTCCTGCACCAGATGGAAGCTGCACAGCCCATTGGAGCAGCAGGGTCGCAGAGCGATAGGATTTTGGTGTGTGTAGCAATGGTCAGTAACTCACGCACTCAACAGTGCCACCTCAGAATGCCCAAGGTGTCCACAGTGGGCATTCACAAACCAACCGTCTTAAAAACAAAATGGCCACCCCACAACAGCCTGAATGAGCAGAGAGTGGGATTTCCACCCCTGAGATGGATGGAAGCCCCGCCCTCGAGAGCTGCCAGCCAATCTGCTGTGGTTGGTAGCTCTAGCAGTCCCAGCAGCGCCAGAAGGCAACGGTGGACACAGCTGGGACTGCAAGCAGGTCCCGGGAATCGTGGACATAGGTTAGTTCCAGGTTTTTAGGTTTTAGGGTGGAGCAGAACAGATTGGATGCCGGGGGGGGGGGGGGGGGGGGGGGCAAAGGGGGTTGGTCTTGGAGACCAGGCAGCACAAAGGTGGTATCATTTTTATGGTGGCGTCGGGAGGGGTGGCCCCAATGGCCCCACCCCTGCCCTCCCACCCCGAGCGATGCACCCCGTCCTCCTTCCCACCATTTTCACCTCAGATGATGAAAAGGTAGACCCCCCATTCTCGCCCACCTACTCACACCACCTACATTATGGCACGAGCAGTGTAATATTCAGATCATAGATATCATAGAATTTACAGTGCAGAAGGAGGCCGTTCGGCCCATCGAGTTTGCTCTTGGAAAGGGGCTGGCTTTTAAAGCAGACCAAGGCAAGCCAGCAGCACGGTTCAATTCCCGTACCAGCCTCCCCGAACAGGTGCCGGAATGTGGTGACTAGGGGCTTTTCACAGTAACTTCATTGAAGCCTACTTGTAACAATAAGCGATTTCATTTTTCATTTCACCTAACCTGCACATCTTTGGACTGTGGGAGGAAACCGGAGCACCCGGAGGAAACCCACGCAGACATGGGGACAACGTGCAGATCCGCACAGACAGTGACCCAAGCGGGAGTTAAACCAGGGACCCTGGCGCTGTGAAGCCATAGTGCTAACCACTATGCTACCGCGCTGCCCTTTCAATTGGCTTATTAACAAGTTCAACTGCCGACTAATGGTTCTTTCAAAACGGCAGTTGGGCCGTCAATTTTGGCACTCACCTACCTACAAATGATGGGGTCAGGGGTGAGCAGGAAGGCAGTGGGCTAACCATCTGTCATTTTTATGTGCCCCACCCCTGCCTAAAACACACCTGGAATGGACTGTAAAATCCAGCCCGTGGAGTTGGATAACGGAGTTAAGAGACAGAGTGGTGCAGGCGGTAAGGAAAAGTGATTACTGGAGCACATCAGGGACCAGTGTTCAGAAAACAGAATCAGCTAATTTACAGACACAAATTGAACTTAAATGTTTAATGCAAATTTGTCAAATTGAGGTGGGGTGGGGGTAATAGAAGACAGTTGAATGCAAGGAGGCAGCCGTGAACTTACATTGTGAATTAGGTAAAACATGTAAATTGCTAATCAGTGACAGATTAAGTGTAATATTGACAGATAACAAAGCACTGTGCTCACAAAGGAAAATAATTGCCATGCCTGCTGCATGAACCACGTAGCTGAAGTTCAGAGATCCAGAAATGCTTATTGCTCAACATATTCCATGTAGTTGTTTCTTGCTGTCATTCAATATTTAGCTACGTCACCAAAATAATAAAAGTTGCAGAAAGTTAGGCTTGGCCTGTACTATAGTTGTCAGGTGTTTTGGACACAATGCCAACAATCTCTTTGTACAAAGAGAGGAAATCTTCTTCATACTGAGCAGGTCAGGAGGCAGCATCTGTGGTGAGAGAAACTGAAGTAATGCTTCAGTTCCGTGATGTTTCGTCAGAACTTGCATTTGTTTATACCTTGTTAAATAGGAAGCTGGCAGCAAAACTAAATGTTAGTTACTCCCACACAGCTAGTATTCAACTCGAAAGACTCCGGGCGCGATTCTCACAAAACGTGGCCCAGTGTCATTTTGGACGAGTTCGATGGGGTGTTTCCCGCCGGCTTTTTGGGTGAGATTCAGACCTGGATTCACCCACACTTAAGTCATTTCTTTGGGACTTGAGGAGTTTCCCCGTCAAGTTCATGCTTGAAATGGGGAGCTGAACTCGGCAGCGAGACCGGCTCCTCATGGATTTGGGAGCAATTTGGGAAGGCTGCCCTGATCTCTAAGTGAGCTCGAGTCCCAGACAGCCCCCGCCCACCCACGGGCAATGCCACCCTACATGGGCATTACCCCCCCCTCCTAAAGTGAGCATACCCTGCTATGGGGTTGCCGAGGCAACCCCCTTCCTTTCAGGACCCCCCTCCTCACCCCTCCAACTTTATGAAGCCACTTTATATCCCCATATCCTCTTCACTCCCCCTTTCATGGACATGGCCCCAACTGGGTTGGCACTGCCAGGGTGCTTGTTTGGAAGTGGCCGGTGCTTGGCTACTGCTCTCCCCCCCCCCCCCCCCCCTCCACCTCCGCCGCCCCCCACGCACCAACTGGGAGGCTTAAATGGCCTCTGAGACCCACAGAATGGCCATCATGCCTGGTCTCCGCTTGTGGAGGTCAGTACCAATCAGTGCCCATTGAGACCTCGCCAGTGCTGCTGGTGACTCCTGGCCACCAGGAGAATGCAGCCTCAATTAGGCTGCGCATATTTACATGAACCATTAATATTATTTGGATCACGCCCAGAGAGGGCGTGTTGCAGATTGCGCTGGGCACCATGAGTAGGGTGACTCGAGCGAGGTTTTGCGCCCAGCGCAAATGCCCGATTTGGGGCCCTCCTGCGATGCACCCGCTGTGCACAGATCGCCCTGTATGCGACGCAGTGGGGGAATCACGTCCTACATTACTGCAGATAGAATCAATGGTTTTAGTATTCAGAATAGACAGTTCATTCTTCCCAAGCAAACAAAAATCTTTCATGCATTATGGCTTATGAGGCTGTGAACCGATTGGCAAATAGGCCAAAGTACAGATGAGAGGAGGCTGTGATGTATCCAGAAAACTACTCAGAGCAACAAGGGTTTCTGTTGAATTCACATTTGGGACAGATGTCAGGAAGTTCTTCACACAAAAGATAATCAGCAAAGTAGAGTTAATGGGAGGCAGTGATCAACGAATATTTTTTTTAAAACACAGCTGGAGGCTGTGATGACGAAGGGCTGTGTATGTTCTTGGCTGATTGACTTGGTCTGGATGCCCTTCCAGTGAAACCTATTACCTTGTAAATAGTGATGAGATAACACTATCGGTGGCAGTTCGGCAGTACAGAAGCAACATATTGCCAACGCTGGAAACCAAATAGCAATAGAAACTGCTGGAAACGTGCCGCAGGTCAAGCAGTATCACTGGACAGAGGAACAGAGTAAACATTTCAGGTCAATGACCTTTAGTCAGAACCGGATATAGTTAAGAGATGTAGCAGGTTTTAAGCTAGGTCATAGGCAGGGAGAAAACGGGCAAGGGGGAAAACAAAAGGGGAAGTTTGTGATAGAGATGAAAGCTGGAGAGATTAAATAAACATAGAATTTACAATGCAGAAGGAGGCCATTCATCCCATTGAGTCTGCACCGGCCCTTTGAAAGAGCACCCCACTTAAGCCCACACCTCCGCCCCATACCCGTAACCCAGCAACCCCTCCCATCCCCTTTGGACACTACAGGCAACTTAGATTAGCCAATCCATCTAACCTGCACATCTTTGGACTGTGGGAGGAAACCGGAGCTCCCGGAGGAAACCCACGCAGACACGGGGAGAACGTGAGACTCCGCACAGATAGGCTTCCTTTCAGGGACTGAGCAGGGATGATAATGTCCCCAAACCTCTTCTCTTTTTTTGATCTCCCCAGCCTAGAGGAGAATACAACACCAGCAGTGAATGAAGTGTATTGAAAGAAGTAAATCATTGATCTGGAAGAAACGTTTGGGGCTCTGGACAAGGATGGAGACGTCAAAGGGCAGGTGTTGCATTCCCTGTGGTTGCACAGGAAGGTGCTGTGGGAAGGAGAGGGTGTGTCGGCTGATCGAGGATTGGAACAGCGTGTCACAGAAGGGAGACAATCATCGGTTGAACAAAAGGGAAGCTATGTTGCAAGCATCGATATGGAAGAACGCAGTGTCAGAACAAATGTGACTGAGATGGTGATGCTTTCTGGCTTCAGTCTCCCACCTTGTGCAGACGAAGCGCATCGTAAACTCAACGACAGCACCTCATTTTCTGGTTGGACACTTGACACTCATCATGGAAGTTCGGCAATTTCAGATCATAAACTCTTTTCCCGTTTCTCGATTGATGGCTGTTGGTGATGGCTCTGCTATACCCTCTAAATCCTTCTTTTGTTTCTTTACTTGTCCCATTAACATCCTCTTTTGACTTGCATCATCACCCCTCATTTTTCAATCTCACCTGCCTTCCGTCCAACCACTGGCATTACCTTTCATTTCCTTACCCGTCAAAACACCCGGACACTTCATTCCAAAAACCCGAACATGTACCCGAACAGGCGCCGGAGTGTGGCGACTCAAACATTTTCACAGTAACTTCACTGCAGTGTTAATGTAAGCCTACCTGTGACACTAATAAAGATTTGGGCCTTTGTACTTACTCAAAAGCTGTTACACCTCTGACATTTTTCAGTTCTGACAAAAGGCCAAGGACTTGAAACGTTAAATAGAGTTCACCTCTCCATAGATGCTGCCTGATTTATTGAATATTTCCAGCATTTTCTGCTTTTATTAGTGTTTGCCAGTGCTTGGAATGACTCAGCGAAAGACAGTTTATTGATGCAAGTCAGAGTGATATGACGGACCTGGTGCCCAGGATTTGCAGGTGTAGTAGTTTGCAGGGTAGAAATCAATGCAGCGACAGCACGTGGATGTTCCCCCTGTCTCCCCCGCTGCCCCCTGGGCCCAGGTATAAAATCTACAGCTGTGCTTCGGGAAACTGGAGTTTGAAGCAATCTGAGAACATGAATTGGCAAATTGGAAAAATGCTGGGGTTAAGATGCTTGATCACAGAAGTAACAACTAAATCCCAATCCAGAGAATCTGAAATTGAGCGGAATTTAATTTTCATGGGTGTAGCAAGTAGATGCAAGCCTTTTCAGAATATATTTTATAGCTGACCTACAGGACAACCAAATACTTTAAATCTTCTTCCCATTAAAGGTAATTTGCACACAGCGACTGTTTAATAGCACCTCTTGTTACTCTATGTATTTTACTAAGTACATCATTAGCTCCTCATAATCTCTTGTACTTTGGAGAATGGTAAAGCAAACATTCTCACCAGACCATGACTTAATAAAAAACAGGATATTTGCTTGGGAAGGAAATATATCATCTCTATTTCTACAGATTCACTTTAGTTTGGGGCATGATTCATTTTTCTGTCTTGTGGTCGCTGAGGATTGTTAATTTAACCCTTTGCTTTCAACAAGCTATTCAGATATCTGACAAGTACAGAGATAGTTTACAAATAGTGCACAGCGCTAAACCATGAATATGGCTTTAAATCAGCAGGCAGGAAGTATCTTCAACGCTGCTGCAATATTGTTCTGTGCTAGCTGTTATGGACCTGTGCCAACACTGCAGTACCAATGGTTTAAAGAGTGCTGGTCAGTCCAAAGGACAAAACAAAGAGCATGCGCCTGGACCATGAAAATGGCTTGTGCCCACGATCCCTCTTGTCTCTGTTTCACCTTTCAGAAATTCTGCCTTAAAGGTCGATGGATCAGCGTTCTCAGCAGGAGCCAGTACAAATAGAGCAGTTTTGTGAGCCGTTTAAACTGCTCAAACAGAGCAGATTGATATGTCAACAACACAATAGCTTCAAATTCTTCTCAAACGAGGAGCTCTGGAAGGGGGAAGAAAATTGCTCCGTACAAACACATTCCATCTAACAAAATAACAAGCTGCCAATTGGTGAACTTCCTCTTCTCGTGCGTTGAACATCTGCCTCCCTCCAACTATCTCCCCCCCCCCCCCCCCCCCCTCCCCCTTGCCACGCCGCCGTGCCCCATACAGGTTCATTAAATAAAGTTTCTGGAATCCAGACTTGGACAGTATGGCTCCCCTCAGAACTAAACTTGCAGGCATTGTTAGGAGCTTGTCCGACAGGGTTTTTCCTTTCCTTTCTTCAATGCCTCATCTCCTCAGATCGTCCTCTTTCATGTGGTATTATTGAAAGGGAGCAGAGAGAAAGGGCAAAGTGAATGGAACTACAAGATGGCAGGCGGCTAAATCCCCTTCTGCTTGAAAACAGCAATTCCACCATTTCAGCTTCATCCGCAACACATCATCTCAGCACGTTTCCGGGACTTTGGAGACTCACAGTCTACCCACTGTTAGCACACAGGCTGCTGCCATTGTCTCCAAGTGTAAGCGTCTATCAACTTCTCAGTAAAACAATCTGAGCCCTCTTTAAACTGTACCTCACAGGAGCTGTGCAACAGCGTTAAAACCAGCGTAGTGCCCAGAGTTAAAATACCGCCATTTTCAGACACAGAGGTTGTAATTGTTCAAACATAATTCGATACAAATCAAATTTAGTTAGACATATAAGTAACTGACATCAAAGAGGAAAAAAGCCACGGAGGTAAGAGGAGGTATGCTCAGCTCTTATCAGTGGAACTACTTTGCCCTCTCTAAAGCACCATTGAGCTGAGGTAAATTGTGGATTGTCTTATAGGAGGAAGCAAGGTAGAGATGCGGAGAGATGTAGGACGGGAACTCCAGAGCTTAGGACCTTGATATCATCAAAAGCAAATCAGTTGCACTATGTACACTGGCAACACCCAGCTTTATCTCACAGTTGCTGCGCTTGACTTGGTCACTCACTTGTACTGGATAAGCAGAAAATTCCTCCAACTAAATATTGGCAAACCCACCGCCTTTAGCCCTGACCACAAACTCCATTCCCTAGCTACTGATTCCATCCCTCCCCCCAGCAATTATCCATGGCTAAACCAGGCTGTTCACCACCACGGTGTGATACCAGGAGATGAAATTGCAACCACATATTCACGTCATTACAAGGACCACCTATTTCCCGCACTGGGGCTTTTCACAGTAACTTCGTTTGAAGCCTACTTGTAACAATAAGCGATTTTCATTTCATTTCAATGCATCATCGTCCAACTCCATCCCACCTCAGCTCATATGGTGCAGAAACCTCATTCTTGCCTTTGTTGCATCTAGGCTTGCCAATTCCGATACACTCCTTGCTGGCCTCCCACATTCGCACCCCATAAACGTGAGGTCATCCAAAACTCCGCAGCTCATGTCTTAACCCATACCAAACCCTGTTCATTCATCACCTCGTTGTTCACTGATCGACCTGTGGCCCCTCTTTGAGAAAAGGCTCAAGGTTAAAATTCTCATCCTTGTTTTCAACTCGCATTATGGCTTTGCCTCTTCCTATCTCTCATATTCTTCAACCCCACCAGAATCATAGAATTGACAGTGCAGAAGGAGGCCATTCAGCCCATTGAGTCTGCAGTGGCTCTTGGAAAGAGCACCCTACTTAAGCCCACCGCCTCCACCCTAGCCCGTAACCCAGTAACCCCTAAGGGGCAATTTAGAATGGCCAGTCCACCTAACCTGCACATCTTTGGACTGTGGGAGGAAACTGGAGCACCCGGAGGAAACCCTCGCAGACAGGGGGAGAAAGCACAAACTTCACACAGATAGTCGCCCGAGGCTGGAATTGAACAGTGCTAACCACTGTGCCATCATGCTACCCTAAACATTCAGTTCTGTAGAGCATAGAATCTACAGAATCTACAGTGCAGAAGGAGACCACTCGGCCCATGGAGTCTTCACCGGCCCTTGGAAAAAGCATCCTACTTAAGCCCACCCCTCCACCCTATCCCAGTAACCCAACCTAACCTTTTGGACACTGAGGGGCAATTTAGCATGGCCAATCCACCTAACCCGCACATTTTTGGACTGCTGGAGGAAACTGGAGCACCCAGAGGAAACTCACGCAGACACGGGGGGTAAAGAGCAAACTCCACACAGACAGTCACCCGAGGCCGGAATTGAACCTGGGACCCTGGAGTTGTGAGGCAGCAGTGTTAACCACTGTGTCACCATTCCGCGCTGTACTACCCGCAGGAATATCTTCACTCCTCTAATTCTGACCTTTGTGCATTCCCAATCAAAATTGCTCCACTGCCGGTGACTGCACCTTCAGATGCCTTGGCTCTACGCTGTGGAATTCCCTCTCACACCTCTCTATCTTCCTTTTTTCTTTTAAAGATCCTTCTTAAAACATACATCTTTGATAGGAAAGATGCATAGGCAAGGGAAGAAAATTTTGCTAAAAGTAAAAGGCAAAACAACTGCACAAACCATAGAATATCCATTGTTTATTATGAATTACTGTTTTTTAAGCTTTTCTGGAGATGGATGTTGGAATCTATGGCAAAAAAATTAACTGCTCTTGTTTCCAGGTGGTCGGTGGTGAGTAGAGTTGACATTTCTGAAATGTTAAGAGTCTTTGCTTCCCGGCATCCTCACTAGCTCTCGCTGGAAAACCGGGAGGAGGAAAGAACAATGACATGAACCTTTTCCACAGGGGCAATTTTCACCTCCACTGGTCCAAATGGAAATTGGGCCGGGGGCCAAAACAGGCTCCACCCAAGCGGTGAAGGTGAAAATTAGATAACCTGATATGAAGAGATTTGAAATATGTTACAATAGTTTCAAAATACATTGAAAAATATGAACTTCTAACCAAGTAACATTACATGAGAAGCAGATCAAGCCACCCAGGAGATCCTCCCTGCTTTTGGAACGCCACTGTTGACGTTCTATAACACACCTCGAAGCTGAAGATTGTCCCATTGGTGAAACACAGCTGGAAAATATGAGTGTCAAAAAAGCTGCTGCTCCAAATTACTTTTAAATAATTCCATACATAAATAAATAGTCAAATACTGCTTCTATCATGTACATTATTTGGGGCTTTGTTGATGTTTCAGTATATGTTAAAACAAATACAGTGGCTGAATGGTGTTTCCTCTTACATAGTGTATGCATCACCAGTTTGAGCAGCCATTGCTCTGATGTTAATGAAGGTGAATGCTTTTTTCAAACAAAAATCGCCCCAGTAAATGATTAGAATTGATCAAAGCACACATTCTGAAAATTGCACGCAGAAGAGTTGAACAGAGTTCTATACAAGCGGCTTTGAGTGCATCCATCATGCGCAGGACTCAGAGATGTCAAGTTGCCCGCTAAGCACCTTTCCACAGATCTGTTCTACATCGGCAATGTAACGACACTGTTCAGCAGAGCAGAACCATCAGATAGATATAAAACAGAAAAAAGACTTTGCTTCTCTACCGATCACACTGCTGAATAATCGCGGCGTATGATGACAGCTCAGAAGACAATTAGTAACTCAACCAAACAGATGACAGTCCAGCTTCTGGCTAAAAGAGCTGCTTTATATTTTGGAAATAAAAAGTTAACATTTTGCAAGCTAATAAAGGTGTCCAAGGGTATAGAGCAAAGGTGGGCCAATAGAGTTGGGATACAGCTCAGCCATGATCTAATTGAAGAGCAGGAATGGCTTGAGGGGCTGAATGGCCCACTGCTGAAAAGGATTTCCTGGCATTGATTTTTACCTTACAAACTGCCGGTTTTTTCTCTCTCGTTTCTAAAAGCAGCAAATCATGCCGAGACCCAGTTTAATTGTCAGCAACGCTCTGGTACCTCACCCTTGGTCACCCTTCATGTGTGAAACCAGCCCCAGTGATGAAGGCAAATAGTTCAACTTTAGGGCACGCCACTGTGGACTCAACATGCACAATTCCAGTGGAAGCTGTCAGGGATGGAATGCCGGAGCGATTTTCCCACTCCAAATAGGATTTGGCTCAGGAATAAAAAACACTGATGCTCAGGATCTAATGCAACAGAGTAAAGGTGAAAAGGTAATGTGCACCTCAGTCCAGTCTGGAGTAGCGACTAGCAGCAGCAGCAGCATGTGAGAGATGAGCGTGAGACAGGTATTCTTAAATTAGAAGAGGTTGAGAAAGATTCAAGTAGCAGACTGCAACCGAAACATAGGGTGTAGTCCAGCAGAGCATTGCAGCCCAGAAGTGGTGGTCTTGGAGAAAACGTTGCGTAGGCCGTGCCTATGCGCATTGGAGTTTAAGAAGTGAGAGGCGAGGTGAACTTATTGAGACATGCAAGTTTCTGAGGAGGCTTGACAGGATAGATGCCGAGAGGATGTTTCTCCACGTGGAGGAAATCTAGAAACAGGACGCACATTTTCAAAATGGGGGTCATAGATACATAGATATAGAGAAGATAGGAGCAGGAGGAGGCCTTTTGGCCCTTCGAGCCTGCTCCGGCATTCATCACGATCATGGCTGATCATCCAACTCAATAGCCTAATCCTGCATTCTCCCCATAGCCTTTGATCCTATTCTCCCCAAATGCCTCCAGCCGCCTCTTGAATATATTCAAAGTTCTAGCATCAACTACTTAGATCATAGAGATCATAGAATTTACAGTGCAGAAGGAGGCCTTTCGGCCCATCAAGTCTGCACCGGCTCTTGGAAAGAGCACCCTACCCAAGCCCACACCTCCACCCTATCCCCATAACCCAGTAACCCCAACCAACACTAAGGGCAATTTAGCATGGCCAATCCAGCTAACCTGCACATCTTTGGACTGTGGGAGGAAACCGGAGCACCCGGAAGAAACCCACGCACACATGGGGAGAACGTGCAGACTCCGCACAGACAGTGACCCAAGCCGGGAATCGAACCTGGGACCCTGGAGCTGTGAAGCAATTGTGCTAACCACTATGTTACCATGCTGCACAATTCCTGTGGAATGAATTCCACAGGTTCACCACTCTTTGTGTGAAGAAGTGTCTCCCTCATCTCTGTCCGAAATGGTTTATCCTGAATCTTCAGGCTGTGACTTCTGGTTCTGGACACACCCATCATTGGTGACATCTTCCCTGCATCTACCCTGTCTAGTCCCATTAGAATTTTATAAGTCTATGAGATCCCCCCTCATTCTTCTGAACTCCAGCGAGAACAATCCCAACCTCGTCAATCTCTCCTCATATGACAGTCCCACCATCCCTGGAATCAGTCTGGGAAACCTTCACTGCACTTCTTCAAGAGCAAGAACACCCTTCCTCAGAGAAGGAGACCAAAGCTGCACACAATACTCCAAGTGTGACCTCACCAAGGTGCTGTACAATTGTAGCAACACATCCCTGCTTCTATACTTGAAACCTCTCGCAATGCAGGCCAACAAACCATTAACCTTCTTTACCGCCTGCTGCACCTGCATACTTACCTTCAGCAAATGGTGCACAAGGACACCCAGGACCTGCTGCACACTCCCCTCTCCCAATTTACAACCATTCAGGTAGTAATCTGCCTTCATGTTTTTGCTTCCAAAGTGAATAACCTCACACTTATCCAAATTATACTGCATCTGCCATTGATTTGCCCACTCACCCAACCTGTCCAGATCTTGCTGTAGGATCCCTGCATCCTCGTCACGATGCACCCTCCCACCTAATTTGGTATCACCTGCAAACTTTGAGTTGTTAAATTTTGTTCCCTCATCCAAATCATTAATATATATTGTGAATAGCTGGGGTCCCAGCACCGATCCCTGTGATACCCCACTGGCTACTTCCTGCCAATTTGAAAAGGACCCATTAATCCCTACTCTTTGTTTCCTCTCTGCCAACCAGTTTTCTATCCGCCTCAATCCATTTCCCCCAATCCCATGCGCTTTAATTTTGCACAGTAATCTCTTATGCAGCACTTTATCAAACGCCTTCTGAAAGTCCAAATATACCAAATCGACTGGCTCCCCCTTGTCGACTGTACTGGTTACCTCTTCAAAGAATTCCAACAGATTTGTCAAGCATGATTTTCCCTTCATAAATCCATGCTGATTCTGACTGATCCTGCCACTGCTTTCTAAATGTTCCGCTATAAAGTCCTTGATAATGGATTCAAGCATTTTCCCCACTTCCGATGTTAGGCTTACTGGTCTACAATTCCCTGCTTTCTCTCTACCTCCCTTTCTGAATATCGGAGGGACGTGAGCTACCCTCCAATCTGCAGGGACAGTTCCAGAATCTATAGAATCCCAGAAGATGACCATCAATGCATCCACTATTTCCAGAGCCATTTCCTTAAGCACTCTGGGATGCAGATTCTCAGGCCCTGGGGATTTATCTGCCTTCAATCCCATCAGTTTTCCCAGTACCATTTCTCCACTAATGTTGATCTCCCTCAGTTCTTCCCTCTCACTAAACCTTTCATTTTCCAACATTTCTGGGATCTGATTTGTGTCCTTATTTGTGAAGACAGAACCAAAGTATGGATTTAATTTCTCAGCCATTTCTTTGTCCCTTATTGTGCATTCCCCTGTTTCTGTCTGTCGGGGGCCTACATTTCTCTTTACCGATCTCTCTCTTCACATTTCTATAGAAACTCTTAGTGTCAGTCTTTATGTTTCCTGCAAGCTTCCTTTCATACTGTACTTTCCCCTTCTTAATCAATCCCTTCGTCATTCTTTGCTGAATTCTAAACTGCTGCCAATCCTCAGACTTATTATTTTTCTTGAAGAATCTGTATGCTTCTTCCTTGGCTCGTATACTAATTCTAATTTCCTTTGTAAGCCATTGATTGGTCCTCTTACCCCTTTTCTTTTGTGCCAGACAGGAATGAACAGTTGCTGTAGTTCCTCCATGCGTTCCCTGAATATTTGAGATTGTCTATCCACTGTCATCCCTTTAAGTAACTCTCCCCAATCTATCAAGGCCAACTCACACCTCATATCCTCATTGTTCCCTTTATTAAGATTCAGCACCCTAGTCTCCGAATCAATTACTTAATTCTCCATCTTGATAGAAAAATTCTATCATTTTATGGTCGCTCATCCCCAAGGAGTATCGTACAGCCAGATTGGCAATGATTCCCTTCTCATTACACAGTACCCAGTCTAAGATGGCTGCTCTCTAGTTGGTTCCTCCACATATTGGTCAAGAAAACCATCCCGTATACACTCCAGGAATTCCTCCTCTACGGCATTGTGGCTAATTTGATTTGCCCAATCTATGACCTGATTAAAATCACCCATGATCACCGATATTCCCTTATTACATGCATCTCTAATTTCTTGTTTAATGCCATTCCCAACATCAGCACTGCAGTTTCGGGGTCTATATATGACACCCACTAATGTTTTTTGTCCCTTGGTATTTCCCAACTCTACCCATACAGATTCCACACTGTCAGAGTTAATATCCTTTCCCACTATTGTGTTAATTTCCTCTTTAACCAGCAGTTCCACGCCACCACCTTTTTTTTATGCCTGTCCTTCCTAAATACTGAGAACACTGGGACATTCAGTTCCCATCTCTGTTCACCCTGCAGCCATGTCTCCGTAATCCCTATTATATCATACCCATTTATATCTATCTGCGCAATTAGTTCATCCACTGAGGCAGGGCCTTCGATTTACGATGGAGATAAGGAGAATTTTTTTCAAATTCTCTAACCCAAAAGTGCAGTAGAGGCTGAGTCACTGAATACATTCAAGACCGAGTTAGACAGATTTTTTTGATCTACTCGAGAGTCAAGGGTTATTGGGAGCAGGCAGAAAGGAGGAGTTGAAGCCACAATCAGATCAGCCATGATCTTACTGAATGGCGGAGCAGGCTCCCTGGGATAAATAGCCTGCTTCTGCTCCCGTTTCTTGTGTTCTTGAGCCCTGACGGTAGAGGTGCCCTGGACATCCACTGCAAGGAGAACACCAGCTGTTACAGACAGCTAAAAGTGCAATGTCGTTGAATGAGCAACATGCTCTGTTTCGTAGCTTTAACTTATGTCATGAAATTGCATTGAATTAAAATACACCTGCTCTTCAGAGATTAGTCTTAAGGTGTTCAGGACAGGAGGTTGCTGAAGCAGGATTAGTATAACATGAATGTAAAGGGAAGCTATGGATGGAGTTGCAAAAGACAGAGATTTTTAGGTGAGGGGTACCACAGACACATTTTAACTCAGAGTATTGAAGCAATGTAAGATTCACAAACATTACACTACACTACTCTTGTTTGATCAATAGACGCTGGGAACAAATTAAAAAACTCCACCGATGACATCTTCAACATCAAAAGTTTTTTTGATGCTACCAAAAGCTGGTCTTGTGTATAGAACATAGAACAGTACAGCACAGAACAGGCCCTTCGGCCCTCGATGTTGTGCCGAGCAATGATCACCTTACTGAAGGCAACGTATCCACCCTATACCAGTAACCCCCCCAATTAACCTTATTTTTTAGGACACTAAGGGCAATTTAGCATGGCCAATCCACCTAACCCGCACATCTTTGGACTGTGGGAGGAAACCGGAGCACCCGGAGGAAACCCACGCACACACGGGGAGGACGTGCAGACTCCGCACAGTGACCCAGCAGGGAACTGAACCTGGGACCCTGGAGCTGTGAAGCATTTATTCTAACCACCATGCTACCGTGCTGCCCAGTGTGCTAAACCAGCCCCGATCGGGGAACCATTTAAGAGCTCCTCAATACAGGAAACGTGACTGAGTGCAGCCTCATAGAACATAGAACATGCAGTGCAGAAGGAGGCCATTCGGCCCATCGAGTCTGCACCGACCCACTTAAGCCCTCACTTCTACCCTATCCCTGTAACCGAATAACCCCTCCTCACCTTTTTGGATACTAAGGGCAATTTATCATGGCCAATCCACCTAACCTGCGCGTCTTTGGACTGTCGGAGGAAATCGGAGCACCCGGAGGAAACACACACAGACACGGGGAGAACGTGTAGACTCCGCACAGACAGAGACCCAGCGGGGAATCGAACCTGGGACCCTGGCGCTGTGAAGTCACAGTGCTAGCCACTTGTGCACGGCAGGGCGTTCACTGCTGAGTCCAGAATAAAATGCAGAGTCTCCTTTGATAGTGGGGTCGCTCCCAGCGCTTAATTGCGCCTTAAGTATGGGTGAAAACAGGTCTGGATCTCACTCAAAAAGCTGGTGAATCTCACTCAAAAAACACCCAACCAAACCAGCCAAAAAGACACTTGGTGAATCACGCCCCAACTCATTTAAAAAATTTAAAATGTAGATTTTATTCTTTGTTCAAGATGATAACTGTTCTAAACCATTGAAGAGACCTATTCTGATAGCTTTAAGAATCCTTCTATTTTCTACTTGTGCCTTCAGTTATCCCATTCTGAAATTGAAAATGCCAATGCAAAACTCAGCAACTTCATGAATTGTTCTGTGGGTTGACCCATTGAACAGCTGAGTCAAACAGAGGAGAAAGTACCAGATAAGAGCTGGATATGTGTCAAATTAGTTAATCAGGATTAGTATTAAGGGTGCTATAATTAGGTCCATAACCCAGGATTAAAGGGAGAAAATAAAGCTGCATCTCCTATTCCTGGTAGTACATGCAGACACCAGGTGACGACAGTCAGACTCAATAGGTGCCACTTACAGAAGAGGTGTGCAAGAGGAGGCCAAGGCACCTTTGGAATCACATCACAGCAACAGATGGGGCAAGAAAAATGCCTCCTCCTAAAATGACCCCTCTCTCGGCCCCGAGATTCCTTAGTGACTAGAGACACATTGATAGTGGGCGGCACAGTATCTAAGTGGTTAGCACAGTTGCTTCACAGTGCCAGGGTCCCAGGATTGACTCCCGCCTTGGGTCACTGTCTGTGCGGAGTCCGCACGTTCTCCCCGTGTCTGCATGGTTTCCTCCGGGTGCTCCGGTTTCCTCCCACAAGTCCCGAAAGACGTGCTGTTAGGTAATTTGGATGTGCTGAATTCTCCCTCTGTGTACCTGAACAGGCGCCGGAATATGGCGACTAGGGGATTTTCACAGTAAATTCATCGCAGTGTTAATGTAAGCCTACTTGTGACAATAAAGATTATTATTTTATCATTAGTGCGGATGATCACGGTGGAAGCCATTTCTGTTTTTCTACAGGGCTGGGAGATTTCAAGACAAAAGCTGTATACTTTAGAATAGGGTGAATATATTCCATGATATGCCATTTGAAACTTCACTGTGTGAGATATTAATTCATGCTTTTCATTCATTCATAGGGGACAGCCTCTGTACCAATCCTTCAGAAGGTGGTGTTGAGCCAATTTGTGGCTGCCCCTGGGGTGAAGCTACCCCCATCCTGCCGTTGGGGAGAGTTTCTAAATTTTGAATCATGAATTATTTTAAAGTCAAATGGTGTGTGACTTTGATTCTGATTTGATTTGATTTATTGTCACATGTACCGAAGTACAGTGAAAAGTATTTTTCTGCAGCCGCGGGAACGTACACAGTACGTACATAGTAGACAAAAGAATAATCAACAGAGAACATTGACAAATGGTACATCGACAAACAGTGATTGGTTACAGTGCGGATCAAGGGGCAAACAAAGCAAATACATGAGCAAGAGCAGCATAGGGCTTCGTGAATTGTGTACTTACAGGGAACAGATCAGTCTAAGGGGGAGTCGTTGAGGAGTCTTGTAGCTGTGGGGAACAAGTTGTTCCTATGTCTGGATGTGCAGGTCTTCATACCTCTGTACCTTCTGCCTGATGGAAGGGTCTGGAAGAAGGCAATGTCTGGGTGGGAGGGGTCTCTGACAATGCTGTCTGCCTTCCTGAGGCAGCGGGAGGTGTATATAGAATCAATGAGAGGGTGGCAAGCTTGTGTGATGTGTTGGGCTGAGTTCACCACACTCTGCAGTTTCTTGCGATCATGGACAGAGCAGTTGCCATAACAGGCTGTGATGGAGATGGCTAATCCCATGCATCTCCTGCTTTTGTTCTTCCAGGGTAAGTGATGGTGTAATTGTCACTGGATTAGTACTCCAGGTATGCAGGGCAATGTCAGGGGATACAGGTTTGAATCCTACCATGGCAAATGTTGAAATGTGAATGCAATAAAAATCTAGAATTAAAAAGCCCAATGATGACCATGAAACCATTGTTAATTGTTGTTTAAAAACCCATCTGGTTCACTAATGTCCTTTCGGAAAATAAATCTGCCATCCTTACCTGGTCTGGCCGACATGGGACTCCAGATACACAGCAGGGTGATTGACTCTTATAATAATAATAATAATAATAATAATCGCTTATTGTCACAAGTAGAATCAATGCCCTCTGAAGGCCAAGCAGGCCTCTCAATTCAAGGGCAATTTGTGATGGGCAATAAATGCTGGCCCAGCAGCGACACCCATATCCGATGAATGAAAAGAGCTAGAAGAGATCACTGCTTTGGGAGGTGCTCTCTAAGAACCCTTGACAATCTGTTGCACTGTACCTTGTGCATACTTCTGTCACTGAGGGTTTCAGTGATGGAAGGAGTGAATATTTAAAGTGGTGGATAGGGTGCCGGTCAAGCAGGCTACTTTACCCTGGATGGTATCAAGCTCAAGTGTTGTTGGAGTTGCACTCAGCCAGACAATGAAGAGTATTCCTGACTTGTGCCTTGCAGATCGTGGGCAGGCTTTGGAGAGTCAGGAGCTTAATCACTTGTGGCAGAATACTCAGCTCCTGATCTGCCCTTGCAGCAACCTCCTGGGGCTGAGAGAATTTTCCTTGAACAACCACGGCCATCTTCCTTTGTGATAAGTGAAACTCCGACCAGTGGAGAGGTTTTTCCAACACGTCCCCTCCCCACCTATTGACCATTCCCATTGACTTCAATTTTGCTCGGGCACCTTGGTGACGCATTCAGTCAAAAGCTGCCTTGATGTCATGTGCAGTCACTCTCACCTCACAGCTCTGGCATTTAGTTCTTTTGTCCATGGTTGAAGCAATGTTCCTGGCAGGAAACAAACTGATCATTGGTGTGCAAGTGGGCAAGTGTTGTTTGGTGGCATTGTCAATGACCCATTCCATCCCTTTGCTGATCATTGCAAATTGGCTGGATTGTATTGTATTGAATTGTCCAACTTTGTGTGGACAAGACATAACTGGGCAATTGTCCACATTGTCGGTTGCCAGTACTGTAGCTGTACTGGAGCAGTTTGATTACGTACACAGCTCTCATGTGTAGTCATGCCCCGTAGCCTTTGCTGCAACCAGTACGATTGTGGCATCATGTGAAGTGAATTGTACTGGCTGAAAACCAGCTTCTATGAAGAGTGGACCTCAGGAGGAGGCCAAATTGGATCACCCTCTTGGTTTTCTTTGCCCCTCATTGATGATGGCTGCAAACGTTTCAGCCTTGCCTTTTGTACACAAGCTGGGCTCTGCCATTATTGAGATATGCGCAAAATGTGAGAAAAGATTTTGAATGATGTCCCACATTTTCCCCGTGTTTGCGTGGGTTTCGCCCCCACAACATAAAGATATGCCGGGTAGGTGGATTGAACACGCTAAATTTCCCCTTAATTGGAAAAATGAATTGGGTACTCTAAATTTATATTAAAAAATAAATAAATTGCCCCTTAGTGTACAAAAGATTGCGTGGGGTCATATGGTGGAAGCACGGGCTTAAGTAGGGTGCTCTTTCCAAGGGCCGGAGCAGACTCGACGGGCCGAATGGCCTCCTTCTGCACAGCAAATTCTGTGATTCCATGATCTACCTTTACCTACAGGCCGCAATTATTCAAATACTGACAAAAAAAAACGTAACAGACATGATTGTAAACACAGTAGGAACGAACTTCCAATAATCATTTAAAACTACAGCTATTGTAGCTGACAGTAGTTTCAAATCATGATTGAACATTGGACAGTGTTATTCCACCTCTCCTCAGTGACAAAATCAATCACTTGTGCAATGACTATCTCAGACATCAGAACAGTGTCACGAACCAATTGATGCCCTGGACTATAAATACAAAACATCAAAACGCTGCAATTTCATTAAATATTAAAAGGTAGCCTTGCATCTCTCCAGCGGCGGACTTATCAGCCCAGAGGAGGAGGAAATCACATTCAGGCCTCGATTAGCATTCAGGCTCACTAGCTTGCCATTGAGAAAGTTTTGTCAAGTGTCAGCGAGGCCAGTGTCTGAAATGTCATGTAGGATCAGTGAGCTCTGCCCCAATGGGGAACGCTAGGAGGAAATGACTGGATCATGCTTGCCTTGTGAAAGCAAACCTCTTGTTATCCAAACACTGCTTGGTTGTTGGCAATCAGGGAGCCCATCCTACACCCCATCCCAGCTTACTATATAAAACCTGGGGCCTGGAAATATTTCAAAAATATTAGGTATGAGAATTAGGTGACTAACACATTTTATATAGCTTTTACTTGATCACCACAGAGTCACAGTCATAGATGTTTACAACATGGAAACAGGCCCTTCGGCCCAGCTTGCCCATGCCGCCCAGTTTCTATCACTAAGCTAGTCCCACCTGCCCGCATTTGGCCCATATCCCTCTATACCCACCCTGCCCATGTAACTGTCTAACTGCTTTATAAAGGACAAAACTGTACCCGCCTCTACCACTGCCTCTGGCAGCCCATTCCAGATGCTCACCACCCTCTGTGTGAAGAAATCTCCCCTCTGATTTCCTTTGTCTCTTCTCACCTTAAACCTATGCCCTCTGATTCTAGACTCCTCTACCTTTGGGAAAATATGTCAACTATCTACCTTATCGATGCTCCTCATTATTTTATAGACCTCTATATGCTCACTCCTAAGCCTCCTAAACTCCAGGGAAAAAAGTCCCAGCCTATCCAGTCTCTCCTTATAACTCAGACCATCAAGTCCTGGTAACAGCCTCATAAATCCCTTCTGTACTCTTTCCAGTTCACACTGCACACAAGTCACTCCTGGTTGAGGCAGAAATTTTGGAGTTCTTTGAAACTATGAGCAAGGAGGTACTTTTCCTGGGGAATACTGTTTGTAGTTTTGCAACCATTTATTTAAATTTTCCAAATTCTATTGCTTTATTCAAATAGGTTCTTACACGGCTTTCAAAGAGAGGCATGACAGCCTCTGCATAGCTTCCAAAAGTCGAGATGACCGGTGTCCCTGAAACTTTGGAAAACCTGCAAATTCGCTCAAGCTGTAGAAGAAAACCTGCTGTAATAAATGCATTATATTTAATTGCATTATTGATGAGGTACACTCATCTTCAACTGCGTGCTCTCAATGGCTCCACCAAACATTTTCTTTTAATGGATTTTGGAAGTGAACAAAGCAGGAATTTGCATTTCCAGTTAATGAGTTCAAGAATGATCTAAATATCCCCTTTAACATGCGTGACAAGTCAAAACGTGCACCTGTGATGGGGTACTGCTGTGCAACGCTGGAGCCTCACTGCTATTACTGCTGTCTTACCGCTGTCATCACTGCATGCAGAACCTCAATTCATATATTATTGAAATAAAGCCGTTTAGTCATTTAGTTTCAAGGTGCAGACTCTGAATGGTGGATTTTATTTTTGTACAAAACAGAGTCCAACATTAATCATTCATTATTGTGGTCCATTCAGCAGAGACTGTTTTTTCCTCCAAGTTAATGGAACTGCTGCTCTCAGCCGCTAAGAGGAAAGGAGAAACTACACTTCCTCTAAACAATATGAAGCGTATTAATCAAGATTTCTACTGGAAATTAAATACTCCATTAATGAGGTGGCAAAACTAAACACTCGCAGGCATAGATTTAAATAGATTAGCAATCAATGGATACTTAACAAAATATTTATGAAGGAATATCCTTTTTAACCATTCGTCAAGTAAGCAGTACGGTTTTATTAAGCATTTCAACAAAGTGCCTCTGCTTTAAAAAAGATATGACCCTTAAATTTCCGCAAACAGACGCACACACTACTATTAGGTCATACATTGTTGAGTGGGTTTTCAATCATGATTTGCCCTAGTACAGAGAGGTCTATGCTGAAAGAGGGGTCAGCTGTTTGTGTATGCATTTTCCCCCTCCGCCCCCTGGGTGCAGTTCCAAGGTCACTCTGCAAAGCTCCACCAAATTACTATTCTTTATCTGTGAACTGAGCCAACAAGTTTGACCGGGTGGTATGAGGAACGCTGAACACAGCAGGCGTGCAGTCACATCCCACACATGGGCACCTTGCACCAGGGGCTTCTGAATAGCAATCAAGATCAGATTTGGGAGATTTTCCCTCCCAAGTCACAGGAGAATGGAGCGGTTTTCATCACCCCAAATGAAGATCAGGTAAATTAATCACTAAATGCAGGTCAAGCTTGGGACCTTTAAATTTGCATGGTTCAGCACAGGACGTGGAATTATCTAATAAGCCAACGTACAGTTTATCTGAAGCCACTGCTGAACTTGCCACATTACAGAAGTTTCAAGAGAGGCTAGAAGGAGAGGTATGTGCATTGGAGGGAATTGGGGGACCAAAATGAAAGAGTTTGAAGCAAAACAATACTTCTGTTCTCATTAATACTCCATTTGAAACCATAACTAATAGGATATTCACTAATAACATCAAACTTTTTAAGCTTGAAAGATCAAATGCATGGAGGAATGCTTTCTATATTCTGTTTTGATTACTTATTGTAAACTCTATGCAAATGATCAGCCTACGTTCCTCCGGAGCTATCATTCTTTTTCTACACTGATTAGGTTAATGGTAATAGCTATTATTAAAATCATCCCTAAAGAAAACAATAGTCATTTTCTCTTATCAGTCTTTCCTAAAACCTCAAGTAAACGGGAGCTCAATTATGATCCTGCCTTACTGCACCATAATCTGTTCACAGAATTTCAACACATCAAACTATTTCTAATTAATTTCTACATAATCTATCCTCATTAATGTCAAAATAGGCCTGTTTCAATGTCATTTATTAAAGATATTTCTATTGGAGATATTAGCTACCTCGAAAGCTCATTTATAATGGGATCCTGCTAAAACACGACAAAGCATCTCGGTTTGTCACAATTAACCCAAGGTTTAAAAGCTGATTGTTGCTGTCAAGTTTGTTGGAAAAAAGGACACCTCTTAACGTCTCCAACTGATTTGAGATAGTCCCGTTAGAGGTAATGTTTATCCAAAATATTGCTGACACGGGAGCCCATCAAGATCTTTACAATATTTTTTTGTTTAAATATTTTTATTCTCCTCCTTTTTCACATTTTCTCCCAAATTTACACCCACCAACAATAAACAATAATCAGTAACAACTATGTCAATCCCCATATCAATAACAACGATCCCATCCTCCCACCAAACCCCCAAACATTAGCCCACATGTTCACATAACCAAATGGCAAAAAGGAATCAGGAATCACCAATAGTCACCATTAACACACAGTACCCCTCCCCCCAACGCTCCAGCGTTCGATGTTATCCAGTTCTTGAAAGTGCATAATGAATAATGCCCATGAATTGTAGAACCCCTCCATCCTTCCCCTCAGTTCAAACTTAACCTTCTCAAGAGTCAAGAATTCCAGCAGGTCCCCCCACCACGCCAGGGTACAGGGTGGAGAGGTTGATCTCCACCCTAACAGGATCCACCTTCGGGCGATCAACGAGGCGAAGGCTACAACATCTGCCTCCACACCCGTTTCCAACCCCGGCTGGTTCGACACCCCGAATATGGCCTAAGATCTTTACAATATATACAGAAATATTATTTGGTACAATTTTAAAATACTACACTGATACAGATCAAAATGTAACTGAAATAAGGCAGAGCCAATGAGTATTGAAATAGGCTGGTCATTCAGTAAATAAGAATGCCCATTTCCCAGCAAGCAATTGTGAGCATTGCTTAATTAATGTTTGCGATTAACTGTTTCGATAATAATAGGAAGCCACTAAGTTGCGGCATGGACGGCACAGGGGCACAGTGGTTAAGACTGCTGACTCACAGCTCCAGGGACCTGGGGTCAATTCCGAAATGGCGACTCTGTGTGGAGTTTGCACATTCTCCCGTGTCTGCGTGTGTTTCCTCCGGGTGCTCCGGTTTCATCCCACACTCCAAAGATGTGGAGGTTAGGTGGATTGGCCATGCTAAATTGCCCCGTAGTGTCCAAAGGTTAGGTGGGTTGCGGGGTTAGAGGGATGGGGTAGGGGTGCGGGCCTGGGGAGCGTGCTCTTTCACAGGGTCGGTGTAGACAGATGGGCCAAATGGCCTCCTTTTGCACTGGAGGGTTTCTACGATAAGTTGCAGTACACCAGCCATTTTTTCTGTGTAAATAATTATCAAAGACAAAAAACATGTCAAAGTGTTATATCTATTAGTCAAGGACAGACTGAAATATTCACTCATCATGCACTTACTGGTAAATTGGGCAGATTAATGCTATTGTACTTTGGGTGCAGATCTCAGGAGGTGCCATCTCCACCTTTCCTTGCCTGGGGAGATGGGGCAGCCAGCAGAGTGTGCATCATTTCTACCCTAATTATAATCACACATAATTGATGCCCTGATGGGGTTTGATATGATTTCCATCATTGCACTGAGCATTTGCCAAAAAAAAGATATTCTGACAAACATGCTTACACAAAGAAGGTGCACACTTAGGGGTTAAAATAAAAGACCTAAATAACACTGACTATCATCGATATTTCAGGAAACATTTATCAAAAAAAAACAGCATGATAATTATATAAGAAATTATACAGAATTATAGAATTCCTACAGTGCAGAAGGAGGCCATTTGGCCCATCCAGTCTGCACCAACCTACCGAAAGAGCAGTCCACCTAGGCACCACTCCCCCGCCCTACCCCCATAACCCCACTTAACCTTTGGAAACTAAGGGGCAATTTAGCATCGCCAATCCACCGAACCTGCACATTTTCTGTCTGTGGGTGAAAATCAGAGGACCCGGAGGAAACCCACGTAGACACGGGAGAACGCGTAAATTCCACACAGACAGCTGCCAAGGTTGGAATCGAACCTGGGTCGCTGGCGCTGTGAGGCAGCAGTGCTAACCACTTGCCCACCATGCCACCATGGGACAAGTACACCCAAAAAGGATTTGAACCATTCATTTCCCCCTGTAGTGACTGGACTATGCTGCTGTGTTTTGAGAAATAAATATGCCTCCTTACCTGCTCACAACTGCACAGGACAAGAAATGCTACTAGCAAATGGTGCTTTTCAATTAATGTCACCAAAAGATAAAAGGTCCCTTGTGGACATGCATGATCCACTTAAAACAGTCAGTACCAGCACCAGCTTTTAGAATGACCTATGTGGATGGCAGTGCTACATTGCTCCAATCTCACTGCTCTTTAGTCATAGGACAGGGTTCCTTGCATATCTACTGAAATGTATGTTCAGCTCTGATTACAAGCCTGTGAAAAATGTATTACTTGATGTCTTGCCTGCTACCTAGGGAGGCACGGTGGCACAGTGGTTAGCACTGCTGGCTCTTGGCGCTGAGGATCCGGGTTTGATCCCGGTTCCAGGTCACTATCCGTGTGGAGTTTGCACATTCTCCCCGTGTCTGCGTGGGTCACACGCCCACAACCCAAAGATGTGCAGGGTAGGACAATGGGCCATGCTAAATTGGCCCTCAATTGGAAGGATTGGGTACTCTTAAGTTTATTTTTAAAAAATCTTCCCTCCTGCCAATTTACTAACATTGGAAGCTGATGTTTTGAAGAGGCAAAGCGCGCCAGCACCCTTAATACTTCCACTTTGAAATTTTAAAAATGGGCTGAGCAGAGGTGACAGTTGTACGCCAATCAATACAGAGTTGAGGAAAGACTCCTGTCTCAAACTGATGTTGCATTCTATGCCAACCAAAACCTGAGGAAAGAGGATCAACCTGGAACACTACCTGTATCTTGCTCTCTCTATTGATGCTGCCCGACTGGAATGTTTGCCGCATTTTCTGGTTTTATTCCAGATTTCCAGCATCTGCAGTATTTTGCCTTTTTGTTTCATTCCCAGATCACAATATCTGACAAAGCATTATTGCTCGACTGAAACAACACAATGCCCATTGATAGGTCTTCCTGTTTAATTAATGGGGAGAAAAATGCTGAAGAGGTAAGGTGGAGTACCACACAAGAAAAGCATAACCAATGTTTGTTTACTGTATTTATTTATTCAAGGAATACCTTCCTCGTGCCAAAATCTATCAATTTAAAAACAGGTTCAAACACTTTGCACAAGAGTTTGAATATTCAATAAGAGCTTGCTTTAATTAGTTACAATAAGTCAATCAAGAGAAACCGTGCAGGCGAAACCTTCAGGGAACATCTCAAATTCTCATTACTTGCTTTAACCTATCTCAGTCAATTTTCAGCATTTGTACTGAAAGTAAATCCTCTGAGAAAACCTTAGTAATGGCAATTGGATACTTGGCCCAGTGCAGGGGCCTGCACAAAGGGCCATGTCTTATATTCAAAATGCCCGGCCATTGAGTTATGTGACCCAAGGGCATTACACTATTATTTTAGGAGTAGTGTGCTGCTTGATCCATACATCATAAAGATCATGAGAATCAATTAAGTATTCCCTTGTTTGCAAGGCACCATCACAACGTGAACAATGAAGCAGAGCGGAATGATACTCTTTGAACACATGTGGCAGACAGAGTTATGCTGCTCAGTATTCACCTCATGAGAACTCAGTATTAACTTAAAACTTAATCAGTTACAGTAACACAAATTAACTATCACATTCTTATGTATGGTCTTATATGGGCTGAGTTAATGTACATATATTTAGAGATTTCATGTTTGAGGATGGAACGTTTGATCCATGAGCAGTTTCATTTTATGCATCTGTGTGGATATGGTCAAAATGCAATTCTACGGTGATCATAATATATTCAAAAATCATATAGACAATGCAAGTATGATACTATAGTTATCACAGTGACATGGAATGAGAGCTCAAAAAATCCTGGTTACAGGGAATTCAGACCAGATAAGAGCGGGGGACAAGATGGGTGGTCAATACTGACGGAAAGACAATATTGACGGAAATAAACCATTATATCTGTTGCAAACATGATATGCAAACATGCAACCAATGAACATTCAGAATAGGACACGACCAATGGGCAGTCAGGACACTCAGAGGTGGCATCACCACAAGGGGGCATGACATAAACACTACAAAAGGGATGAGGCACTCACACCCTGCCTCTTTCCACTGACAGACATCTAGAGAGTTAGACAGGGTTGATCAGCAGCATCACACCCCAGCACGTGGCTTAGAGCAAGCTGGTACAGTTAGACTGAGTTACTACAGTTAGATTAGCAGAGAGTCAAACTCATTTGAGGACTGTGTTAATAGTTCCATAAACACTTTGAACTCATTTCAGAGTCTGGAGCACCCTTTAGTTAAGACTGCATCAAGTAGCAGCCTGTGTTATCCGAAGCAGCAGAACACAACAGCTGTGAGAAGGACAATGTGGTTGAAAGATCATCAAATGAGGCCATATGGGATGAACTGAAGAACAAAAAAAGGGGCAATCACACCAGTGGGACTTTCCAATATTCCGATCTATGTGGACGCAGTGGCAGAGTCGTGTACCAATCCAGAGACCCAGGGTATCATAGAACTACAGTGCAGAAGGAGGCCATTCGGCCCATCGAGTCTGCACCGGCCCTTGGAACGAGCAACACACCTGAGCCCACATCTTCTCCACCCTATCCCTGTAACCCCACCTAACCTTTTTTGGACACTAGGGGCAATTTAGCTTTGTCAATCCACCTAACCTGCACATTTTTGGATTGTGGGAGGAAACCGGAGCACCCGGAGGAAACCCACACAGTCACGGGAAGAACGTGCAGCCTCCACACAGACAGTGACCCAAGCCGGGAATCGAGCCTGGGACCCTGGAGCTGTGAAGGAAATGTGCTAACCACTGTGCAACCATGCTGCTCTGGAGACTGGGATTGAATCCCACCATGGTTCAGTTTTAAAAACTCCACAAAATATCTGGAATTAAAAGTCCATGAATCTATTGTTGATTGTCGTAAAAGCGCATCTGGTTCACTAATGGCTTTTCGGGAAGGGAACCTGCTGCCTTAGCTGGTCGGGCCTACATGTGATTTCATATCCACGGCATGTGATTGACTCTGAAATGTCACTCAGGTGTATTCAATGGAACTCATCAGCTCAAGCACCGTAACCGACAACAGGAAACCCAGCCTGGCCGACCCCACAAGTCCTCCTTACTAATATCTGGCGGCTCCCAAAATTGGGAGAGCAGCCTCACATACTAGTCAAGAAGCAGCCTTGCATAGTCATTCTCACAGAATTATAGCTTACATATAGGGCGCGATTCTCCGCTCCCCACGCGGCCTGGGAAATTTATTCATCTGAAACTCTCTGCCTGAAAGGGTGGTAGAGCAGAAACCTTCATAACATTTATAAAGGAATGGGATATGCACTTGAAGTGCCATAACGTACAAGGCTATGGACCAAAAACTAGATAGTGAGATGAACTGGATTGACGCTACTTGTCAGCCAGCGCATGATGGAGTGAATGGCCTCCTTCCTTTCTATACATCTCTATGATATCGTTCCAAGCAAAATTCAGCTCATTCATATACATCTCACCAAAGTTTCTGGTAGATTTTTATGTAATGAAATTCAACATTATAAAAACTATCCCAGCAATAGGTTACTGAAAATAACATACTGTTAGTCAATCGCTTTACCTCTGCTCAGAATGTTCCTCCGAGTTCATCGGAGGGAAGCAACTTCCTTCTGTGGAAGTTAAACCAACATCTTACCAACACGCAACCAACATAAACAAAGGACAGATGTGCTCCCAACACCGTAACAACATGGCCGATCACAATCTGACAGCTACCTAACCTACCGACAACGTTTTGAATTTACTTAAATTTACACAGATGGTCTGATGTCATATGTTCCATATGTCTCTTCAGTAGCTCCACCATCAGTCTACTTACAATACCGTGCTCTCTTTCCATGATTTTATTTCTTCAGCCACCATCCCCCCCCCCCATCCTCTGAAACTTCCTCCCAAGATCTTTTTGCCTGGCGACCTTCATCCCTGCCAAAAGAGTTCTGTTGAACGTTTTTCTGTGAACATTCAACTCTGACCTCTCCTGGCCTCCCCTCCATTTCGCACTCCTGCTGTGTTATTAGTCTGTCTTCATCAATCAGGCAGACAATGGGCAATTGCTGGGGGTTGGCACACGACAGCTCTCTACTCAAGTCCCAGGTTCAATTGCGAGGTTAATCATCTATGCGTTGAGCGCTACATAAATGCAAGTTGTTGTTGGTTTTTGAAATGCAAAACCCCGCAAAGAAGATGTTGTCCACCAGGAGGAAAAGTACGAACCACATTCTAGCTCTAATTTTCAGCATCGTCACTTCACCAACCGACCCTGTTCAGTCTGGTTTTCCGTGTTTAAACTGTGACAGCAGGGTTGTGATTTTTCTCATTTCCATGATTCTGTTGAGCCTGTCGTCATAAACGTCTTCATGACTTCATCACCACCATCACACAGCAAAGAACTCTGCACAGAAACCGTCTCCCACATGATTCAACCACTTTTTAAGATTTTACTTTGATAATTCATCCCAACAGTTTTGCCCTCCATCCCCACCCCACACACCCCAATTTCCTCCTCAACTCTCCCGTAAACAGAGTTGTATTTCCACTGATGTTGGACATCTTCGATACCTGAACAGGTGCCCATTGTGCACGTGTGCCATTTAAAGCAGGAACTAATCACAGATGAACTGAAACTACTCTCACCTAATATTCCCAATATTCCATACAAAAAGGGGCTATGTATTCCCCGCTGAGGCCCCTTAGACAATACGAGTCGCATTGTGTAGCCCTATACAACAAAGTCCCATTGCTGCAAGTGCCAGGAAACATGTGGCTTAACGCACTCGCTATGGGACTATGTTCCCATTTAGTTGAATTAAGCCCAGCATCTTGAGTATAAAAAAACTCATCTTGTGAAAGCTCGTGTGTAACTGGTGAATGTATGGCTGTGGAAGCTGGACTACCAAAGAGAGTGATGAGGATCGATCAAGAGCTTTTGAAAGGAATGGACTCAGACAGATATTACATGTGTCATGGACAGCCAAACGGACAAATGAGTGTGTACTCGAGAAAGTTTAAAGAACATGCAGTGCAGAAGGAGGCCATTCGGCCCATCGAGTCTGCACCGACCCACTTGAGCCCTCACTTCCACCCTATCCCCTTAACCCAATAACCCCTCCGAACCTTTTTGGTCAATAAGGGCAATTTATCATGGCCAATCCACCTAACCCTGTATGTCTTTGGACTGTGGGAGGAAACCGGAACACCCGGAGGAAACCCACGCAGACACGGGGAGAATGTGCAGACTCCGCACAAGCAGTGACCCAGCGGGGAATTGAACCTGGGACCCTGGCGCTGTGAAGCCACAGTGCTATCCACTTGTGCTACCGTGCTGCCCCTGTGAATAGTAGAACTCGTTTGAGGCAGTGATATCAAGGATGCTCTCCTATTTTGGACATGTGAGACGAACAGGAGTGGAGTGTTTGGAAAGAGGTAATGCAAGGCAAAACACCTGGAAGACATGCACAAGGAAGGCCCCAGATGGAATGTATGGCGAATACCAACATGAACTAGCCACTCTATGTGACAGGCAGTGAGGGCAGGAGAGAATAGAAATCAATGGAGAAAGATTGTTCATAATGCGGTCAATTCTTGGAACAAGGACAGGTGAAAGACAAGAAGGCCTTAAGTTTATCCTCAAAATGACTAGTTTCCAATCCAAGGCATCATTCTGGTGAGTCCACACCTGTATATACTCTGTGGCTTTAATATTCACTCTTGCCCTAAATTGTACACACAACTCTACCCACTGCTTTGCACAAATCTATTACCACCACTTTGCTCCTGGTCTCTAAACCTCTATCTCAAAATCTAATATTGTTCTCTTTATGGCTTTATCTGTTGGCACACACACATGTTTGCACCCTTTGATCTCTCTGCTCATCACACCCTTCAGCAGTTATCCACTTAGCCTGTACTTCCAATCTCCGCTTTTCCTCCGAAATCCCTGGGAGCCAACTCCAATGCTTACCCTTAACAGCGTTCACGCAAGAATGTCAAAAAAGCGAAGGGTAAGCAGGAGAAATTGCATTTTCCATGGTTGTATCTGGATACTATAAAGTGACAATGACTGATGATTCAGGGACCCGGAAAAAGGTAGTGATTTTCTGTTGTACAAGATTGCAATCGTTCTCCTGATTTACTGTTAAAATAACTGAGCATTATTACAGGTCCTGTCACATGATCCGTGCAACTTCAGATTCAATATGATTGAGCCGGTGATGCCCTTTGCCATTTGAGATGAAGGACTATTTAATCTTCAGACAGTATTGCAAAGCTCTACATCGAACAAGAACCCCTTCTGGCCACACAACCAATTTAAAACCTGAAGATGATCCTTTTGTCCATTAAAAATGATCACATACCCACTTGCGTCAGTAATGGAGTCTCAGGTCCGGGTGATATTCATGACGATATCATCTGACCCACTTAACTTGATTATATTTAATAAGATTGCACCAATTCCTGTGATGAGTAGTTCACAGAAATTTGGTAAACCGGTTTCATCTCCCTCAATGATTGTGGGATTATTATACATGTCAGTGTGGAAACCATTATGTATGGGCAGCTGAAGGCCATGGGACTGCTCAATCAGGAGAAAAAGTACAACTGAATCACAGCATCGTCAAATTTCAAAGTGTACAGATGACTCACGCTTCTAAAAATGTGTACAGCTGAACGAATGGGCCATTTGCCTCTAATTTGTGGATAAATTAACAGCAAGGACAAACATCGCCTGAACCTCGAAAAGAGATGGCAGCCATGTCAGCAATTTCAGATACCCAATGTATTCCTTGTTGAACCCTTCAATGAAATCCCCAAGTCATAATCCCTGCCACGTAAACATTAATCCATGGAAATATATTTCGGAGGGACCTGGTCCCTTTGGGTGGTGGGAAAAGGCCAGAACTTGCGGAAAGTAGAGGTTTCTTTTAAGTGTAGTTGTGTAATATTTTTGTGCACACTCTGAATGGGAGTCAAGAAGAATGGGAGGTGATGTATTGAAACCTGCAAGATTCTGAGGGGGTTTGATAGGGTAGGTGCTGAGAGAATGGGCTGGATTTTATGTGCCCCTACCGGGCATTGGAAAGGGGGGGGGGGGGGGCACACATGAAATAGGGCAGGTGCCCAGCCCCACCACCTTCCTACCACGTACCAAGTTCAACCCCCCCTCCACATAACACAGCAGGTGGGAAAGTCCCCCTAAGATAGTACCCCCCCTAAGATAGTACCACCCCTTTCTTCTGACCCACCTGCTCGCTCCAAAACCCACCACCCCTTTCCACTCCTTCCTAAACTGACCAAAATCTTCCCCAGCAAATAACCAGGATTCACCTCAATCTGAGATCAATTGGGCCTTGTTCTTTGGGACTGGGTGCAATTGTCACAGTGTGTATTAAGGAGATCTTGATGCTGCCAGGAATGCTGGACCTGCCATTGATTTGGATTGGTTGGCAGCTCCTGAGAGTGGGCCTTCCGCCCCCATTAGGGGCAGAAACCCCACTCTTCACCAATTTAGTCCGTTCACAGGGAGTTTCCTCTCCCGAGGGAAACTAGAACTGGGGCCACTTAATAAATAAGGGGTCTCCCACTTAAGAGGAGGTACAGAGTGATTTCCTCTCGGTCTGGTTAGCCTTTGGAATTCTCTTCTCTAGAGGAGGAGAGGCTGGGCCATATAAGAGGCGGAGGTAGATTTTTGATTGACAGGAAATCCAGGTTTCGTCTGAGTGCAGCTCTTCCCTGGGAGTGCAAGTTCTGTAAATCAACATATCATTTTTAATTAAGTGTATTCCACATTTCATAAATGATGCCATGGAGGGCAAATAAAAGGGTTAGACAAAGGAACACAACTGACTTATACTCTTTGTAAATGAAAATCCTGCCAAAAATCATAATGCCATTGTAAACAGCGAGACGTTAAAATTTATTGAAGAATTCTTAAGATACGAGTCTTCAACAGGAGGTTTTATTTTTCAATTTTTGTTAAGTATCCACACAATTTATCCTTCCAAGAGATAGGCCGATATTGCATCTCTATCTTCTTGAAAACATGTGGGCTTTTTGCCTTCAGGGACTGCAAGACCCAAAGTGACTAATCAATACAAGCTTCTATACCCTGATTGCCCTTCATTGGTTTCAATAAAAAATGAATTGGGTGTGCTGTAAAGCATTTGACATGTGCGGCTTTGATTTATAAAATGCTGGCAGTCATAATTCTACCCATGTAGAGAACGCAAGGATCAGTACACGGAATATTGAACACCCACTGGATTTTATTAACCCTCTCCTGACGTCTTTCATTGCCAGACACTCTCCAATTCCACAAGTATATTGTAACGCTGCTTGTCAATAATAAACAATAGGAACAGGAGTCGGCCGTAGGGCCCCTTCAGTCTGCTTCACCATTCAATGAGATCGAGGCTGAATTTCAAAATCAACTCCACTTTCTCACCCTGTCCAGTTATTCATTGATTTTTAGCAGCCAAATATCCATCAGCCTGTCCTAAATGTTGAATAGACTGAACAACCATCCATAAAAACGTAGTCATGGCAACATGAAGAGAAACATATTTCACACGGTGAGTATTTAGGATCTGGAATGCACTGTCCGAGAGTGTGGTGGAGACAGATTCATTCATAGCTTTCAGAAGAGAATTGGATCATTACTTGAAGAGGAACGATTTGCAGGGCTACAGGGAAAGAGTGAGAAGGTGGTATTTGGTGAATTGCTCTTTCAGAGAGCTGTCACAGATACAATAGGCCGAGTGGCCTTCTTTGGATAATAATAATCACTCATTATCACAAATAGGCTTCAATGAGGTTACTGTGAAAAGCCACTAGTCGCCACATTCCGGCGCCTGTTCAGGGAGGCTGGTACGGGAACTCTGAAATCATTCAATGACGTATAGGTTAGGTGGATTGGGCAAGGTCAATATGCAGGGTTACGGGGTTAGGGCAAGGTCAATATGCAGGGTTACGGGGTTAGGGCGATGGAGTGGGCCTAGGTAGAGTGCTCGGTGCAGATTCGGTGGGCCGAATGGCCTCCTTCTACACTGTCGGGATTCTATGGATTGAATGAAGCCCACTATGGAAGAGAATTCCAAAGATACACAACACAGTGTCAGGAAATCTTTCCTTATCTCCGCCCTTATGCTGAGGCTATGGCCCCAGTTCAAGAATTCCAAACAGGGGAAACAGCTTCTCAGCATCTACCCTGTCAAATACTCAGAGTTTAATACATTCCAATGACATCACTTCCAGTTCTTTTGTACTCCAAAGGAATAAAGTCCATTCAAACCAATCTCCCCTTTCAGTTCAGCCTTCTATACCAGAAAGCAATTTAGTGAACCTTCATTGCATTTCCTCGATAAACTCCACAAACTCTGCCCTGCCTTGCCCAGAGGCAAGTGTATCTTTCCGTAGACAAGGGGACTAGAAATGTAGGCAGTACCCCAGGTGTGGTCACATAAGAGTCCTACACAATTGCAACAAGAATTATTTACTCTTACGCTCAAACTTGCTTTGCAAGAAACACTAACTTACAATTTGCCTTCTTACTTGCTTGTTGTACCTGCATATTGATTTTTTATAATTCATGGACATGAACCCACAAATCACTCCATATATCACCATTTCCTAGTCTGAATTTTTTTTTTTTAATCAGTTTTTCCTTTCTTTCTATGAAAATAGATAATTTCACTCTTCCCCGCATTATATTCTATCTGCCACATTATCATAGAATTTACAGTGCAGAAGGAGGCCATTCGGCCCATCGAGACTGCACCGGCTCTTGGAAGGAGCACCCGACCCAAGATCAACATCTCCACCCTATCCCCATAGCCCAGTAACCCCACCCAACACCAAGGACAATTTTGGACACTAAGGGCAATTTATCATGGCCAATCCACCTAGCCTTTCCTAAATCATTTAACCAGTTCTGTAGAAGGATCATATGAACTTGAAACGTTACCTGTATTTCTTTTTCTGCAGATGGGGGGGGGGGGGGGGGGGGGAGCCTGCCTGCATATGGTTGGTCCACTCACAGCCATTTTACTGCCATTGGCCATTAATTGGTTTTCTCCCAGCAGCATCACCAGAAGCAAGTGGCCACTACTGGGACTGAAACGGAACAGGGGAATAAATGTCTTGGTGGTCTCACTGAGCTTAGCTCTTGGTAGAGATTAACAGAGTAGTTTGCTGACATTTGGAATACTGTGTGCAGTTCTGGTCGCCTCATTTTAGGAAGGATGTGGAAGCTTTGGAAAAGGTGCAAAGGAGATTTACCAGGATGTTGCCTGGAATGGAGAGTAGGTCATACGAGAAAAGGTTGAGGGTGCTTGGCCTTTTCTCATTAGAACGGAGAAGGATGAGGGGCGACTTGATAGAGGTTTATAAGATGATCAGGGGAATAGATAGAGTAGACAGTCAGAGACTTTTTCCCCGGGTGGAACACACCATTACAAGGGGACATAAATTTAAGATAAATGGTGGAAGATATAGAGGGGATGTCACAGGTAGGTTCTTTACCCAGAGAGTAGTGGGGGCATGGAATGCACTGCCTGTGGAAGTAGTTGAGTCGGAAACGTTAGGGACCTTCAAGCGGCTATTGGCTAGGTACATGGATTAGGGTAGAATAATGGAGTGTAGATTAACTTCTTCTTCAGGGCAGCACGGTAGCATTGTGGATAGCACAATTGCTTCACAGCTCCAGGGTTCCAAGTTCAATTTCGACTTGGGTCACTGTCTGTGTGGAGTCTGCACATCCTCCCCGTGTGTGCGTGGGTTTCCTCCGGGTACTCCGGTTTCCTCCCACAGTTTCCTCCCACAGTCGAAAGATGTGCAGGTTGGGTGGATTGGCCATGAAAAATTGCCCTTAGTGTCCAAAATTCTATGATTAACCTAGGACGAAGTTCGTCACAACATCGTGGGCCGAAGGGCCTGTTCTGTGCTGTATTTCTCTATCTCTATCTATCTCACTGCTGAGAGTCACAAAAAACTCTGCAGTCTGGCCCAGCTTAGGTAGTGGGTCCTGGGATTTGGACCACTTTGATAGGCTTCTTAACTGCCAATAAAATGCTTTAGCTATTTGAGTTCCAAAGTTATATTCTGCTGTTGGATTTTTACTCCTGTCCAACTTTTCTTCATTATTTTTCTGGCATTTAAATCACATTAAAGCAGTGAAATAGAATATTCTTCTGGGAGTCTGAATGCACTGGAGGATGTAGACGAGGGAAAATAATGAAATGAAAATGAAATGAAAATCGCTTATTGTCACAAGTAGGCTTCAAATGAAGTTACTGTGAAAAGCCCCTAGTCACCACATTCCAGCGCCTGTTCGGGGAGGCTGGTACAGGAATTGAACCGCGCTGCTGGCCTGCCTTGGTCTGCTTTAAAAGCCAGCTCTTTAGCCCTGTGCTAAACCAGTCCCTATAATTATATTTAGTTATTTAAAAAAAACATTTAGAGTACCCAATTAATTTTTTTTTCCAATTAAGGGGCAATTTGGTGGGGCCAATTCACCTACCCTGCACATTTTTGAATCTTGGGGGCGAAACCCACGCAAACACGGGGAGACTGTGCAAACTCCACACAGACAGTGACCCAGAGCCGGGATCGAACCTGGGACCTTGGCGCCGTGAGGCAGCAAGGCTAACCCACTGTGCCACCGTGCTGCCCATATAATCATATTTATACTGTTGCCTTCCTCTTTGATATCAGTAAATCTATTATTCCTCTTCAGTGAAGGTATAGGAAAACAGGAACTGAAGACCATCCTGTTTGCCACACAATGCAATGATAATAAACCTTGTGACTAATCATGGTGATCAATCTCAAAATCAATAGGTTTAAAACAGATCCAGATATAAAACAAAGAAAACCGATACTGATGTAAAGCTTTGGGAACCGCAAGCCTAAAAATCACCCGTTTCTCCCAGGCATGCTACACTTACAGATGTGTTACATCTCCAAGCCACTCAATTCGCAGTAGATACCTCGGAACACCACCACTTGGACGTTCCCCTCTGAGTCACTCACCAATCGGACCTGGAAATATATCACAGTTGCTCCACTGTTGCTGGGTCAAAATCCTGGAACTCCATCTCTAACAGCATAGTGGGTGCACCTACATCACAGGGACTGCAGCGATTCCAATTAATGGCGACTCACCGTCAGCTTCTCCAGGGCAATTAAGGATGGGCAATAAATGCTGACCCAATCAATGATGCCCCCATCCCGTAAGCGAATAAAAATACATACAAAATACCCCAAAATATCCTGTCAAAGAAATCTAATTTTATTTGAACGAGTCTACACTATCCAGGAGACTCAGGTGGCTGCTTAAGCACCAGAGTGTTGGGCATTAGAGGCAGGGTGAGACATCTAAAAGCAGGAACCTAGTGAATAAAATAAAACAAAACACTGAGGAGGCCAGTCGGTGGAGAGAAACAGCAGTTAACCTTTCAGATTGATGTACGTTTATCACAACTGAGGAATGATAGAAACGTAATAGGTCTTACGCCAGTGGAAGGGCAGAGGGGGCAGGAAGAAGAAACGTTCAGGTCTATGATATGGCAGAAGAGTTTAAACAACAGACGGTTTCATGGAGTAAATGCCAAAGGAGAGTGGTAATGGGCACTGTAAAAGACGCAGAATATATGTTTAGATGAGGCGTCAATGCTACATAGCAGCCATCTAAATGCAACATGAAGGTAAAAAGGAGGAAGCGAGATGAGATTGAAGCAGCCAAAAAAACAAAAACGCAGAACAAAATGGGGGGGGAGGGGGGGGGGGGTGCAGAGGTTATGATCTAAAATTGCTGAAGTCAAATGTTCAGTCCAGAAGCTGTGGAGTGCATGTTGGAAAATGAGGGGCTATTCCTTGAGCTTGCGTTGAGAATCACTGGAGCGCAGTAGCTGGCGGTGAACAGAAAGGTCAGAGTGGGAGAAAGGTGGAGAATTAAAATGACAAGTAACTGGGAACTCGGGGTTATGCTTGCAGACTGAATAAAGGTGCTCTACAAAGCAGTCACCTAGTCTGTATTTGGTTTCCCAGTGTAGAGGGGGCCACATGAATAAGGTATACTACGTGAAGCAGAAGGCTGTTTCATTTGAAAGGTGTTTGGGGTATTGGATGGTTAAGGGAGGAGGTAAAAGGACAGGTGCATCTCCTGCACTTGTGAAAAGGTACTGTAGGGAAGGGAGGGGCTGTTGCAGTTTGTTCCATAGAATCCCTAGAGTGCAGATGGAGGTCATTCGGCCCATCAATTTTGTACTGACCCTCCAAAAGAGCATCCCACCCAGGCCCACTCTCCCATCCTATCCCCCTAACCCCACCTAACCTTTGGACACTAAGGGGAAATTTATCATGGCCAATCCACCTAATCCTTACATCTTTGGACTGTAGGAGGAAACCAGAGCAACTGGACGGAACCCACGCAAACATGGGGAGTACGTGCAAACTCCATAGAGTGAATGTGCGAACTCCACATAGTTACCCGAGGTCGGAATCGAACCCCGGTCCCTGGCGTCTTGAGGCAACAGTGCCAACCACTGTGCCACCATACCGCCCCTGAGGACTGAGGAGTGGACCAAGGTGTCACAGAGGCATGGCCTCTTTGAACTTAGTGACATGGGATGAAAAGGAAACTGCTGTAAATGCTCAGCAGGCCTGGCAGCATCTCTGCAGAGAGAAACAGAGTTAATGGGCGGGACGCACCAGATTCCATCGGGCAATCCCTGGGCTGCCGGAAAACCGGAGATTCCCGACAGCGGAGAATCCAGCCCAAGAACTTTTCATCAGAACTCATGCAATGCTGCTTTGAGAGAAACCTGTTTTTAAAGAAAGTGTGTGCCCTTCAAGATGAATATGTTGGTACTGGGGAACAGAGCCCTTCATTTTGGGTGCCCTGTGTTAATATTGAGCATCCCTACTGTCCTGTAAAGAATTCCTACACGATCACCTCAATATCAGAGAAGCACCACCTACAGCATCAGGCTGTCCTTTCACCATTTTCCATATCAGCCCTCCTATGTCGGTGCAACATCGAGGGCCGAAGGGCCTGTACTGCGCTGTATCGTTCTATGTTCTATGCGAGACTGCACATCAGGTGGAAATGGAGATGTTTTTAATGCTTGGATCCCATGCTCTATACTATCCAAACCCATTCTTATAGGATCCCTCCAACACAGTCCATCAGTTTGGATTTATAACAAACTTATCAGAAATAAAGAGTTAAAAATCTAACCCACTTTACCAGTTAGTGCCTTCCCCCCCACTTCTAGGGCATAGTATAGGATAGCCCTAACAATTGAACCAGAGCGTAATATCTACCCACTTACCACAGAAGAAGAATGTTTAAATCCTGCCAATTTGTTTGGTAGGTCGGGATGCTTTCCATCAAACCTCACTCAGAAATGCATTCTTTACAAATATTCACATTTGCCATCGATTAATTTTTAACCAGTCTCAAATAAGGTCAAGAACTAAATCTAAGCAAGTTACTCACTGTGGCCCATATAATAAAGTTTAAAATCAGATAAGGTTGTCAATCATCCCTCAGAATACTTTGGCAGGAGTTTAATCGGGGCTGGTTTAGCACAGGGCTAAATAGCTGGCTTTGAAAGCAGACCAAGGCAGGCCAGCAGCACGGTTCAATTCCCGTACCAGCCTCCCCGAACAGGCGCCAGAATATGGCAACTAGGGGCTTTTCACAGTAACTTCATTTGAAGCCTACTTGAGACAATAAGCGATTTTCATTTCATTTCATTTCATTTCTGGACAGCTATCCAATGTGCTGCATTTACCTGCACATGCCCTCGAGAGATCTTCAGCATGAGCGGAGCCTAATTCGTGACTAGAGCTGGTGACGTAAACTACACAAGATCTATTCTGCCTTTCTAATCCTGATGCCAAGGAAAGCGTGTATGAGGATGTGAGGAAGACAGATTCTATTCTTAGACTCTAATTTCAGTGAACATCAGAACCAGATTTTACAGCAGAGCACAGCAAACGCATTCAGCTCATTTCCTTTTCACCAGCTCAGCAGCCAGAAGAAGCAATGCAGTGCAAGGGAATGCAATAAAGCTGAGGCAGGGAGAGAGAGAGAGAAAAGAAAATTGACACCATTGTCCTGAGGATGCTTTAGAACAAACCAGCCATTTATTATCTATTCGGTTATGTTTTCCCTCCACTAAATAATACTTATCCCTGGGACGCAGCACTGTCCTACCAATATATACACTTCTTGAGTCAGTGACAAATAGAATTAACATGAAAATCTTGCTCAGATCAGCTGGCATTCGATTCACATATCCCTTCATCATTTAAAACCGTATCTTTGCTAGTAGAAATGATCCAGTTCATTTATATGCAAAACACTTTTTATTTTTAAAAAGAGAATTTCCATTAAAGAATGAACCCATAATTGTTACATTTGGGTCAAAAGACAGCAAATTGAAAGTGTACAGTACAAGTGCTTCACAATGCAAAAATAAGAGAGAATGCAAACGTAAGAGACTGCAATGGCGAAGATAGTTCAGCAGGCCATTTTTCAATGCAGAGTGGGAAATACGGTCTTTCAGATGAGCTACAGAAACAAAGCCTTGCCTGCCAGAGCAGGCAGACATAAGAAGATCCCAAGGAATTATTCAAAGTTCGTCCGAAGTCATGACCAACATTAATCCTCAAGCAATACTGCCAAAACCATTTAGCTGGTTATTTATCTTGTCTGCTGTTTGAGGGGCCTTGCAGTTCTGAAAAATGGTTACTGTGCAGACATTATTAAAATAGTTTATCTGGTGTAAAGCCCTTGGGCTGTCCAAAGAACAGGCAAGTCTTCAGTTAATTTCTCATTCTACCATGAAGATAATCATTGCAACTGTTTTGGATTCACAGCATAATATGCATGAGGTGGAAGGCAGCACTACTGAAATTTAAACAGCAGGCTGGATCCCAGCTCACTTCAACTACTGCAGCACAATATGTGCATCACGTGGAAAATTAGTGTTAAAAGGTGGAATTGGGCACTTCTAGAATTCCTTAATATTCACTGAAAGACTACTGTCCAGTTAGCCATTTGACAATACTAACATTTGGTTGAGATCTGCAGATTGATGAATGGAAGTGTGTGCATGCTTGCGTTGGCTTTCTGTTCTCAGACTGTTCTAAACAGCTACCAGCTTCAATCTAGTATGTGTGGGATAACAACACCCTTATGTTGTGATGAATGTAGGAAATTGTTACATGTTCTATTTTATATTTGTGGCAGTAATTTTAGTTAAAAAAAAACTGGTTTAAAATACAAACAGTAGAGTGTCCACTAAAGCTGAAACTAAAGTGTTGTAAAAGTGAGGAAATCATTGATTTTACCCATTTACTTGTTTACAGAGCGATGGCTAATGGAATACTGGTCATGTTTTTTGACGTTCCCTGGGGGAGTAGGCAATTAATGAGGGATAGTGCTCATTTTTATTAGGAAATGCTAGCTAAGCAGGTCAGGGGACATTTTAGTGGTACAGGTGATGTAATTAATGGGAGGAACCAGGTATATGTCTGTAGGTTTTCAGTCTGTGAGAAGATTTTAAGTTGAACAGCAGTTTGGCATAGGATTTGAGTCTGATAAGACAGAAAGATTTTTAGGTTGTTCCAGAAAGGGTCTCTCTCCAAAGGCCTGCATAGAGAACAGCAAGTAACCCAAATTGATAACTTTATTTACAAGTGGATTTTGAACTGTATTGGGTTGCTTTGTTGGAATATACATATGAAGGTGTCGGGCACAAGTTAAAAATGTTCCTTTTATTGAAGAACTTTCAACTGTTAGTTGTAAAACTATTTCTTCAGTGATAATGTGGTCAATTATGTGTTTAAATTAAAATTTGTTTTAAAAGGTACATACTGGTCAGAGTCATCAGTCTTGGGGTGAAGAATCCTTTCCTCACAGTTTTACAAACTGTAAATTGTTTGGGGGTTTCCCATCCGGTATCCTAACAAAAATTGGGGTCTGGTCCGGTATCCTAACAATCCAGCAATTAACACAATGGTTCGACTGAGATAGGCCATTTTGAGAGGTTTACAGGCCTTTCTGGTGATGCTCAATAAACATAATTTGGTGAGATATGAAAGAGAACATTCATTCCATCTTCACAAGAAAAACACTCCCTGTAGTGGTGAGACATAATCTCTGTGTAGAAGTAAGACAAACAGTCAAAGTCACAATATTCCATGGGTGTCACTGAGCTGCTGGAAAAAAACTCTAAATGGTGGACCTACGAAATTTTCCAACCGTCCACTTCCACTACAAAAATCACCCAGTAATACCATCATAAACTTTGGCCTTTTGAATCATGCAACCAACTCTGAAAAGAGCATTTAAGCTGGGTAAATGATATGATAGAGGAGGTTTTCTATTAAGGATGAAGAATAAACACTAGCCTAACCAGTGACACCCACAGTCCATGCATGCATTCAAAAAACTCATTGTGCAATTAAAGGCGGTGTATCAAAATCAGCACACAAAGCTGGTTCACACAAGAAAGTGTATTGGTTCAGATATATTATGTCCTATATCATATTGGCACCTCAATGTTGATACAAATTAGCAAGAAAAAGCAATAGACCCGAGGATTGGGAGCAGTTTAAAATTCAGCAAAGGCAGACCAAGGGATTGATTAAGATGGGGGAAATACAATTTGAATGTAAACCAGTGGGGAACATTAAAACTGACTGTAAAAGTTTCTATAAGTATGCAAAGAGAAAAAGATTGATAAAAACTAATGTAGGCCCCTTACAGTCGGAAACAGGGGAATTCATAATCGAGAACAAAGATATGGCTGAGGAACTAAATTCATCCTTTGCTTCTGTCTTCAAAAAGGAAGACCTGAATAATATACCGGAAGTTCTGAGAAACGCAACTGAGGTGCTGAAGAAAATTTGTATTAGTAAATTAATGGTTTTGGGGAAATTGATGGGATTGAAGGCAGACAAATCTCCAGGGCCTGATAATCTTCATCCAAAAGTACTTAGGAAGTGGTCCTCGAAATAGTAAATCCATTCGTGGTCATTTTCCAAAATTCTTTGGACTCTGGAATGGTTCCTACAGATTGGAGGGTAGCAAATGTAACCCCGCTGTTCAATAAGGGAGATAGAGCAAAAACAGGGAACTATAAACAAGTGAGCCTAATGTCGGTAATAGGGAAGTTGCTGGAGTCCATTATCAAGGATTTCATAGCACAGCATTTGGAAAGTAGTGGTGTAATTAGACAAAGTCAGCATAGATTTACGAAAGGAAAATCATGCTTGACAAATCTATTAGAATTGTTTGAAGATGTAACTAGTAGAGTTGAGCAGGGAGGACCAGGGAGAACTGGTGGATGTGGTTTATTTAGACTTTCAGAAGGCTTTCAACAAAGTCGCACATCGCAGATTAATATGTAAAGTTAAAGTGCATGGAATTATGGGTAGTGTCCTGAGATAGCTGGTTAGCAGACAGGCAGCAAAACATTGAAATAAATGAGTCTTTTTCTGATTGACAGGCAGTGACGAGTGGGGTACCACAGGGATCTGTGCAAGGGCCCCAACTGTTCACATTATATATTAATGATTTAGACGAGGAAACAAAATGTATTGTCTCCAAATTAGCAGATGATACAAAGTTGGGTGGGAGGGTGAGCTGTGAGGAGGATGCAGAGATGCTTCAGCGGGATTTGGACAGGCTGAGTGAGTGGGCACGTGCACAGCAGATGCAGCATAACGTGGATAAATGTGAGGTTATCCGCTTCGGTAGCAAAAATAGGAAGGTAAATATTATTTGAATGAGTGTAAATTGAGAGAGGTGGATACTCAGTGAGACCCTGGTGTCGTTGTGCATCAGTCACTGAAAGTAAGTGTGCAGGTACAGCAGGCAGTAAAGAAGGCAAATCATTTGGTTGGCCTTCATAGCGAGGGGATTTGAGTATAGGAATATGGAGTATTGTGTGCAGTTTTGGTGTCCTTATTGGAGGAAGGATGCTCTCGGTACGGAGGGCGTGCTGCAAAGGTTTACCAGATTTATTCCTGGGGTGGCGGGGCTGTCATATGAGAAGAGACTTAAATCGGTTAGGATTATATCCATTGGAGTTCAGAAGAGAGAGAGGGGATTTCATAGACACTTTTAAAATTCTAACAGGATTAGACAGGGTAGATTCAGAAAGAATGTTCCTGATGGGGGGGGGGGGGGGGGGGGGGGGGGGGGGGGGGGGGGGGGGGGGGAGTCCAGAACTAGGAGTCATAGTTTGAGTACAAGTGGTAACTCTTTTAGGACTGAGTTGAGGAGAAATTTCTTAATCCTGAGAATGGCAAATCTGTGGAATTTGTTGCCACAGAAAGTAGTTGAGGCCAAAACTTTGTGTAATTTCAAGAAGGAATTTGGGGCTAAAGGGATATGAGGGGGAAGGAACGTTCAGGGGACTGAACTTGATCAGCCATGATCATAATGAATGGTGAAGCAGGCTTGAAGGGTTGAATGGCCTCCTCCTGCTTCTATTTTCTATGTCTATGTTAAAGTAGTTTGAAGATTCAAACCAGAATTGCGTATCCCTTCATGCACAGTGGAAACATTCTTCAGCAACCAGGGGTTCCAAGCACCTCTTTCTACAATCAGCCACCGAATAATGTCAAGATGTCACAGGGTTTCGTATTCATGCTGAAAAAAGGGAAATAAAAATGGACTTGGACGAGCCAATGCAAATGAGTTCTTGAAATCTCGGCGAATTTGAGAGCGAGCCGCTAGATTCACTGTCAGCTCACCATGGGCAATCGAAATGCAATTTTATATCTATATAGGATTCCCTCTAATCTGCTTCTTTTCAAAGCTGTCTTTCTAATCTTTCTTCACGACTCAGTCCTCGGATTCTATGGATCAGTTTTACAGCCCTTCCCCACACTATGGTTCAGATTCTTTTTTGTACTTTAATGACCAGGAATGAACACAGGATCAAAGGGACAGCCTCTCAATAGAGCACCGAATATCTGCAGCATGACAGCGTCCCCCTTTACTGACCTGACACAAATGCTCAGCAATCTGTTTATTTTCTTGATGGCCGCCATGCAATGATTGGACACGGTTAAGTGTGAAGCTCATCAGTTGCAAGCCTCTTCGAGCTTTCAGCGCATACAGTCCCTACGTTGTTCAAGTAGTATGATCACCATTTTTTTTATTCCAGCGTGCAATACTCCATTCCTGTCACAGAGGCCTCCCCTGTATTCATTGATCACCTCATAATTGCCTGTCAGCACTTTCATGCCAGCTCACTTGACACCCTTGTTTCTAATAATGTCTGTTTCTGGCGATTGTTTTGATTTGAGCTTCTGTGCAAGAGATGGCAAAGTCATTACGCTTAATTGTAGAACGGTTGACAATGTGTGGAATGGTACTAGTGTCTTCTGCTCTACCTGTTCACCACTTGCAACAACGGATTCTGCTCAATTGTTCTGAAGTTTGAAGAGATGTCCACCAGACTTCTGTCAGTCAGTCAACATATATAAATTTGTCGCACTTCTTCTGGTTAAAAAAAGATATACAAAAAAAAACAATATTTCTAATGTACAAACAGCCCCACTGGGAAAACCTCTCACTGATCCATGGTTTGCCCTTCCCTTTCAAAAAAGTTTCGAAGAGGAGAAAAACAAAATAATTTCTCTTCTATAGATAAATTACCCCGCCAACAAAAATTAGCTCATTAAAATCATGACTTTTGTCTTCAACCACAATTAATTTAAGGGCCTAAAGATATCACAAACAATTAGACCTTGTATCCTTGAAAGCAGAAAAATACATTATGCAACATGCCATCATGTCCTACGCTTAACAACTGCATCCTCCAACTAATCGTCAGCAACACTAATAGCCATGAAAAAAAGGTTTTTTTCAACACTTCTGAAAATGCAATGCAAAATAATAAACTATAAATAGTGATTACAATCTTAACTATGTGAATAGCTGGAGTACAGAAATAACCAAATCATTCCACTTTGTCACTCTCAACTGAATTTCAAACATTGTAACCAAGTGGATAAATGGTGTTCCAGTAATTAGGTACACCAAGTCTGAAACAGGGCCCACTCAGAAAATGTTAACTCTAATGGGAAATGTAATCTACTGAAGCATTAAGATGTGCTTCATGCCAACCTTCTTACATCCCCTCCAGGCAAGATTGTCATGGTTGGATGTAAATCTACCCCCTTTCTTCCTCCTCCATCTCCAAATATGAACAAACAGAGAGTACAATGAGATATGAAAGTTCACCCACTCACTCCCAAATTCTGTTATAATTCTAAGGATTAAATCATACACAAATCTGGGCTTCAAATTACAGTCAGAATAACAAGCCAGGGAACAGTGTGGATTCACTAAGAAGGTGCCAGGCATCAGAAAGTACAGGTTAAGAAATTGTTTGTTGGAATAGAGTAGTTTATGGCGTGCTTAAACACAGTAGAAAGCGTGCATGCGGTGGCAGAAGAGTCATCAATGAGGTGACAGGGATTGAAGATCAAATGGAAGAATGTTCGGACAGCAGAAGCAACTTATTAAAATTATGGTGACTGTGAGCCTGAGTTATATGACTGAATCAGAAACCATGCCCATTTGTAAGAATAGTTTAGATAGTTGGTTGAAGGGAAAGGGAATGTCGAGACACAGTAGAAACATGGGATTAGGACTACTGCATGGACTGAATGGGCTGAATGGTATGTTTCTGTTTTGTAATATATATTAATTCTATGCAAAGGAAGTGAATCTGGACAAAATAAATGGCCTTGCACATACTCTGTAGGACATGTCTGTATGAATAATAAGATAGGAGACAAAGAAAATAAAAATGCACATTATACATTGTTTAGTGTGGACAGGAAGCTGTAAAACCTTAAGTAACGTAGATTCCGGAGTTCCTGAAAGCTGAAAGAGGCAAATTCAACTTTTTAATTCAGTTCAGTCTGAACATTAAATGTTATTCTTTATAAGGGCTGGTGTGTGTGCCTGAGATTCTACCTACTAGGATCAACATTGGAAACCCTTTTTCTATTCACCAGCATTGCTGGAATAAAGCAGCCACATTGTTAATCGTGCGAGTTCAGGGAGTCAGCACGTGATGCTGGTCTCAGAGAACCAGCTCACAGGTATCGATCCCAACCAGAACAAGCATCCACTGCCAATGAAGTCCCGCTCTCTTTCTTCCCGGAGAGAACAGTGTGCTAAACAAAGCATAAAAGACAAATAGACTGGTAAATTCTCATTGGGGTTTTTAATATGCATAAAATGAAACTTACAAGAGTCACAGGGAAGGACAGAAACTAGGATCCCAAAAGGAAACGCCATGAGAATCATTCAGAGCTGTGAAACGTATTTGCAATGAACAGGAGTGAAACCAATACAGGATTGTGATTCTGCAGTCAAGTCGGCAGGATGCAGGTGACTATTCCCAAATGAATGCTGGTACTGCCTTGTCAGACATCATAACAATCCGTCCGATAATGTAGCTGCAATGCCTTTACCTAGTCACGAATCCGATCAACTCAGACACTGTGCGGGGGAGGATGTGCAAACACTCCTGATTGACCAGCCTGCACACCTACAAATTCTGCCACCGGGTCATTTCAAATTACCATTATGTATATCAGGCAACCTCGCACCAATTTTATGACCTTTATTCGTAAAACCCGAAGACATCCAAAAAAATATGAGGGCAGGAAAAAGTATTTCAAAAATCTCAAGAGCCCTGAGGATTTCATTTACACCACAAGACAGACATTTTGACGATTATCCAACCAGAATGTGCTGCACATTGATGGAAGTGCACTGCAAAAGATCAAACAGCAATCAGCTCACAGTATTGCTGAAGCAAATTTAAGTTACTTAAATGTTTCTTGAGCTTTTCAGTTTAATTCCAGGCGACAGGGTACGCAGATTTCTTTTATAAATCATCTAATTGGACAGGGTACGCAGATTTCTTTTATAAATCAGTCAAATTTGTTTCCAATCTGCACTGAACTTAAAGTGGAGCAAAACATTGGGCTTGATTCACCGGAAAGAATTCTAAGTCTGGTAACGAGCGGGAACTGCTGTGAGCTTCCCGCCACTTGGCCCGGCGAGGCCGGCATCACAATACGTTAATCAGACCTCCTAAGGAGGCACCACAGGCTTCACGTCACAAATCATGGCTCGCCTGCCAATTTGCTTGGACTGCGCTCACCAGCCCCCTGCTAACAAGGTCGAGCAGCTAGCTCTTGCACTGCCAACCCCATTCAGCTCACAGTGATGACGCCAAGACGACCAGCCCCAAGATTTCCAGACGCAAACTTGGGAAGGCCTCTTGGATGCGGTCAAAGCCAGGAGAGATGTCCTGTTTCCCCGAGGGTCCCGGAGGGTGACCCAAAGGGCCGCCAGTGCCGCCTGGGATGAAATGGCAGCGGCTGTCAGAGATTGGGCAGCGTGACGAGGATGACAGGCCTCCAGTGCCGAAAGAAGGTCAACAACCTACACTGGACCGTTCGTGTGAGTTGGCACCGGACCGCCCCCCACCCGAATCCTTCCCACCTTCAAGGGAACCACCCCCCCCCCCCCCACCATCCTTCCGTCCCCCACCCCAACCTTTCCATCTCTCCCCTCCCCCCACGATGAACTACTTGGGTGGCTAACAATGCTCTCTCTGTGTCTCTGCAGGAGAAGTTGTCCCACAACCGTCGAGAGAGGGCCCAGACTAGCGGCGGACATTAGAGTCCTCACAACATTCGAGGAACGGGACCTGGAGGTTATGGGGGTGGCCGAGGACGGAGCGGTCATCAACGCAGAGGTCGGCACACGCTACAGAGGCGAGTATCCACCGGGCCCCACCTGGACGTCCTGTCACAGGTAAGTTGTTAATGCCATTCCGAATGACTCATCCCTCCCACTGACCAGGTAATCGTTCTCACGTAGGACCTCCAGCTTATGGTGTCTGCCCATTTGGAATGGTCCTCCTCCCTACCTCCCAGGTGGACACCTCCGAGGAGAGCTCAGAGGATGCCACCATAGATGTGTCACACTGTTATCCCCACCCTCCACCAGCACAGAGAAACACACCTCGGTGTGCAATGGTGGTCAGCACGGTAGCACAAGTGGATAGCACTGTGGCTTCACAGTGCCAGGGTCCCAGGTTCGATTCCCCGCTGGGTCACTGTCTGTGCGGAGTCTGCACGTTCTCCCCGTATCTGTGCGGGTTTCCTCCGGGTGCTCCAGTTTCCTCCCACAGTCCAAAGACGTGCAGGTTAGGTGGATTGGCCGTGATAAATTGCCCTTAGTGTCCAAAAAGGTTAGGTGGGGTTATTGGGTTACAGGGATAGGGCGGAAGTGAGGGCTTAAGTGGGTCAGTGCAGACTCGATGGGCCGAATGGCCTCCTTCTGCACTGTATGTTCTATGTTAGTGGTCAGACTTCTAGGGCACATTATGGTAAGCGCCCACAGTTGCAGGTGCACATCAGGTGGAGGCAGGAAAGCCCTGGCGAGACAGCAGTTGGAGGTCTGCTGGATCCCTGGACATAGCTAGGTCAAAGTCACATACTGAGCCTCTGGAACAGGGTTCCACGGAGTTGATGGAAACGATAGGGAGCAGCCAGGACAGTCAGAGAGGGATGTCAGCGATACTCCAGCAGGTCCACAGCCGATTGGAGGAGTCCCAGAGGCAACCGGCGTAGGAGATGTCGCTGGCAATGCATGGCACCGAGGCCAATACTGCTAGGGTGGCAGCCGCCACAGTGCTGGAGGGTGGGGGCCTGCTCAACGGACCCCACACCCTTCACCCCGGATACCACAAACAGAATATTGCCAGCCCGCGGGTATGTGCCCGGGGTTGGGGCCTATTCTCTGGTGGGGTTCTGGTGGGTGTTCGGAGATTGGTTTCTGCATTTGTGCTGATGCCCCCCACAGTGTTCATGCACAGTGACCTGGCATCATGGTCTGATTGGAATGCTGGGCAATAAGCCCTACATGCTACATGGCATGCCTACCCACGGGGATTTACTTAGGATGTGTGAAGTGCTCGCTTGACTACGATTGCCAATTCCCTATTAGCAATAGCCTACAGCTGCAGAGCCGGATCTCTCTGTGGTCAGTGGGAATAATGGGTGGTTGGGGGGGCAGACAGGCGGGGATGGGTACACTCAATTCAGGGGTTGGCATGGAAGACCACAAACGGTGCCACCCCCCAGCAGAGCACCCCCCCCCCCCCCCGCCAGCTATGACACCCCACCAGCCCCGATATCCCCAATCCTCCATGACAATTATATGGAAATGGGGCTTAAGTGGTAATCATTGGTATCCGCCATGCTACAGCGGGATCCCGACTTCCCCTACGGGAGCAGGCCAGTTGCATTGCAAACGGTTTGGTGCCCGCCGCGGTTCTCGTTTTTGGATTCTCCCGCTATTCACCGGCCTTGTCTTGCTCTCACTCGAGCACAACGAAGCCAGAGAATCACGCCCATTAAATTGATCTGTGACCTTGGAACAGGGAAATATTCAACCACTTGCATTTATATAGCACCTATAACACCGTACAATGTCTCAAGGTGGTTTTCAGGAGTGTTTTCAAACAACATGACACCAAGCCACAGGGGAAGATATCAGGGCAGATTGCCGATAGCTTAGTCAAAGAGGTAATTTTAAGCTGAAGGAGGAAAGAGTGAGTGAGGTTTATGAGCGGGAATTCCTGACCTTTGGGCCCTCGCATTAGAAGGCACAGCCACCAATTGTGGAGCGTTAAATTGGGAATGTGCACACAAGAAGCTGGATTCGGAAGAGTGCGGATATCTGTAGGGCTGGAGAAATTAGAGGTTGGAAGAGACAAGGCCTTGAAAGGATTTGAAAACAAGGATGAAAATTTGAAAAGGTCAAAGTGCTGCTTGACTGGGAACCAATATAAGTCAGCAAGCAGAGAGGGATTGGGTGACTGGGTCTTGGTATGTATTAGGGCATAGATAATAAATTATCTTTATTGTCACAAGTAGGCGTACATTAACACTGCAATGAAGTTACTGTGAAAAACCCCTAGTTGCCACATTCCGGCGCCTCTTCAGGTACACGGAGGAGGAATTCAGAATTATCAGCTGGTACAGGAATTGAACCTGTGCTGCTGGCCTTGCTCTGCAACACAAACCAGCTGTCTAGCCCACTGAGCTAAACCAGTGGTGTACTCCATTCATTCCATCCCTTGGACAATTACCCAAGGTTGAACCCGACTCTGGACTCTCAACTGTGTTAATGTAGTTGAATGAAGTGAGCTCCCGACCACATACTTGTGCCATCATTAAAACCACTTACTTCCATCTCCATCACTCCATCGGACTCCACTGTTGCCTCCACACATCCAAACCTTTGATACCCTTAGACATGACTATTCCAACGCACTGATCAACCTTCCATATTCTACCTTTGGTAAACTTGATGCACTCAAAAACTGTTTGGTAGAAGATCCTACAGTACTCTTCAAAAGAAAGCAGGTGAATTATCCTGAAATCCTTTAACCAACACCGAATAATAGACAGTCAAGACATTTCAGTGGGGCACGTGGGAGCTTGCTGTGCACAAATTTGTTGCCAGATTTCCTACGTTACAAAAGCGACTACACTTCTGAAACACGACACTGGCCATAAACAAGCTTTTGGGATATTCGGAGATTGTGAAAGGCACTATTGCAAGCACTTATTTTTCCAAAAGAAAAACATGGAATTCATTTGAGTTTAAACAGAGCTCAATATCCTGTTTTATGGAATTTAGATTTGTTTCATGCTTTCCTGCACCGTCACATATTACAGATTACACTGCAATGTTACTCCTCAATGCATGCACTACGATTTACCTATTTCCATGCATTTAGTTAGCTCCAAATATTGTGGGTTGAAGGGGCTTGCGTCAGGTGATAACAGTGGAGGTTTGGACAATGTGTAATCACTTAACTTTGCAATGTGATGTACAAAGAATGCTACAAACATCACCAGGTGTATATTTATAGCGTTCCATAAGAAAATAATGGGCACAGAATGTACAGAGCAAGGAGCTATCAGTCTCGGGAGACACACTTGAAAGTGCGAAGAATAACAAGGAAGAAGAAAATGGAAATTGTATTGGGAGTTATGTGAAGAACGAATAGGCTTGGTTTTAAGTGGCAAAGAAACATGAAATTGCAAAAGTGGCGCTTTTCAAAAGAAAAAAGGTTGGACTTTGCAGTTGTCAAAACTAATGCGCCCTGTTGACCTTGCTGCTCACAAAGACATATCAATCTGGAGTGTGCGTTTCTGCTTTCACAATGGGTTTTTAAATGTTGTGCCAAGTCAAGGAGATCTTCAAGTATGCAGCAACAGTGATGTCAGCCTCAGAGTGAGTGGCCAATCAATTTGAAAGATTCCCACAGGCAGAAAACCAGGAAGTTAAAAGCACTTCTATTTTAAATTCTCAAATAGCAAAATAATGATTGGATTTAGCTAGAAACTAAAATATCAATGTAAACAAATTTTACATTTATTTTAATAATGCAGAATTTATGTCACAACCACCAGATGTCTCAAAGCACTTTGTGGCCAATAACATTCCACAAATATATAGATTTTAAAAAGGGTAAAGTTGCCATAGTTCTAGATGACCAAAGGCTGCTTTCCCTTTTGAGCTGACTGGTGGTGATTTAACCTGAGGATCACAACTCCTCTGACGAGGGGCAAGGTTGAATAATGTCAGCCGGTACGGGAATTGAACCTGCATTGCTGTCCTCGCTCTGCACCATAAACCAGCTGTCGAGACAAGTGAGCTAAATCGGCCCAAATATATATAAAACAAGCATTTCAGGACCGTAATTATGAAGTTAGTACACCATTAAAAACCCAGTTATAACTCATTCAATAAAAGGTATAACAACAAAAGGTTTTTACAGTGGGATTAACAGCCCAAAAGACAAAGTTTCCATAACTCACTGATTGCTCAGAGATGCACCCTCTGGAACAACACTGAATCACTGTCAGTATCTTCTGGATTTTTATATTACTCTGAGATTGTGTGGGCATGCTGTCAGCTTCAGTTAACTAACGAGAGCAAGTGCTGAAAGTATCACTAATATTACCACTTCAAAATGCAAACCATTCATCTCTGGAACTGAGTGTGGTGTTCTTTGTGATTCTGTTATCAGGATGGATGTTGGAGTGTTCACAAAAACCACAGAAGCTAAGTTCATTAATGAAGCTAACTTTTATTTACACTACTTATTAAAGCTCGACCACTTACTCCGATAGTAAACAATAATTTCATAATCTACAATCTACACCAGGGGTGGGCAAATTACGGCCCGCGGGCCGCATGCGGCCCGCCAAAGGTCTTTATGCGGCCCACCAAGTCATTAAAAAAAAATGTTAAAAATTTTTTTTATTTTTAATTTTTTTTTAAGGTTAATGGGGGGGGGGGGGGGGGGGGGAGGGGGGCTGTTGGGTTACTTACTGGTATAGGGTGGATACGTTGACTTGAGTAGGGTGATCATTGCTCGGCACAACGTCGAGGGCCGAAGGGCCTGTTCTGTGCTCTACTGTTCTATGTTCTATATGAGGCGCCCAGAATCATAACCGGGTGAAGTAATTATTTTACTTAATATACTATGCGGCCCTTTAAAATTGTGAATTTCTGAATGTGGCCCTTGCACGGAAAAGTTTGCCCACCCCTGATCTACACTGTACTCACACTAGTCTCTACAATCTATCTGTAACCGTACTTGACACTCTCTCGCTGCTCCTCCCCAGCCTTCTTCCAGAAGCCTGTGATTCAGTGCTTTATGCTGTTCTGCATCTAGCTCCATCTGGTGGTTAATTATGGTATGCCATTAACCCTTTGTATTCTGCACATTTCACATTTCACATAATGTCACACCGAGCTGGTCAGGAGAACAAAAGAAAGCAGGTCATTGTTGCATTTCCATAGTGTGTTTCTTGAACACAGGGTCACCCCAAAGCTTTTTACAGTTAGTGAAGTACTTTTGAAGTGTCGCCATTGTTCCTCCAAGCTCTCAAACACAACAAGTGATAAAGACCAGAATGTTTACTGAGGGATAAAGGTTGGCCAAGACATTATGGATAACACCCCTGCTCTTCTTCAAAATAGTGCTTATAGAATCTTTTACATCCACCTGCGAAGGCAGACAGGACATTGGTTTATATTACATTCGAAAAGCAGCATTCCCTCAGTGCTCGAGTGTTGGGAGTGGCACATGAACAAGTGGGAAGTTTCAATGATATGGCTTGACAACTTTACCATCAAGAAGCAAAGTTATTTTGTTGGATGTGGAACATGCCACACAATGTGACAAGATAAGAACACTTGGCATTCAAGTAATTAAAATCTTAAAAGCAGATTATACACCTGCTGTCAACTTTGTTTAAATGCCATTTTGTTTTAAAAGAAGTAGAATACTCAGATTGTTACTAAGAGTGACATTAATAAATGTTCTGAGCGACAGGCTCGAAATTATGTGGTGCAGAGTCAGGAGTGAGAGCAGATTCACACTCACTACTCCCAAAATTATGAATTCACATGTCAACCCATGGGGAGCAGGCACGTAGAAGGGCACCAGAGGGCGATAAAGAGGAGACAGAAACAGAGAGAGAGAGAGAGAGGGAGGGACAATCTTAGGCCAATCATCCCAACCAATGTTGAGTGTTGCCTATTAGCCATTTACGCATCTAAGGTAATGAAGACTTGGGGCATGATCGCTGACGGAAAAGTGTCACTTGTGGCGGGTTTTGAGTTTCTCCCCGACTCTCTCAGTGAGTTCCCCACTGCTATCCAGCCACACTTGGTCACTTTTTGTTCCAGAGGAAGTTTCTCCCCATTCAAGCCCACATTTGAAATCACTGGATCGCTGAACTCGCTGGCCAGATTGGCTCCTCCGAGATCGGACCACCATTTTGTCAGGGTGCCCTGATCTTTAAGTGGGCCTGTGGCTCTCCCACAGCCCCCACCCATGGGCAATGTCACCCCCACGCACATGGTCATTAGCCCACATTTCCCCTGCCTCCAAGTGATTATACTCCATCGCTGAGAGCCCCACCCCTTTTCAGGCTTTCCCACCCCCTCTTTCGGGCCCCCTACTTCCCGGACCACCGGCAACCTTCTGGAGGCCCCTTCACACTGAACTTCCCAATCCTTCATAACTCCCTTCACCCTTCTTTCATGGGCATGCCCCCTCAGGTCCTGACCCTTGGTAGTGCCACCCGGACACTGGCACTGTCACCCTGGCACTGCTCCTGCCAGCTTTGCAGAGCCATCCGGGCCAAGGGGTTACGGGGTAAGGGTGGAGGTGTGGGCTTCAGTAGTGTGCTCTTTCCAAGGGCCGGTGCAGATATTCTGTAAATTCTATGATTCTATGGTGTTGTTTTATGGAAGATATAAAGTTAATAATAATAATAATAATAATCGAGTATTGTCACAAGTAGGCTTCAATGAAGTTACTGTGAAAAGCCCCTAGTCGCCACATTCCGGCGCCTGTTCTGGGAGGCCGGTACGGGAATTGAACCCGCACTGCTGGCATTGTTCTGCATTACAAGCCAGCTGTTTAGCCTACTCTGCTAAACCAGCCCCCTTGCACTTGTATAACATCTTTCATGCATGGGCTGACAAGCTCGCAAAGGCTGCAGAATTCTAATGGAGAATGAGGGGTGCGTCAATGATATTTCAGTATGGAACCATTCACTGGGATATCTGGGAAACCGCCCAAGCAATGTTGCCCCTGCTTTCATGCCCTCCGGAAATCCTTTCAGCTAATTAATTCCTTTCCAAGTCGTCAGTCAGTCATTCTTATATAAAAGGAAACATAGCTATGAGCACACAAGAAAAATCTAACAACCAGCAAAGAAGATAAATAACCAGCTATAAAATCAGACAATGCTGTTAACCGTCAGCAGGTCAGGAAGCATCTTGGACACAGAAACTGTTAACATTTCAAGTCATTGATCCTGTACTAGAAAGTTAGAGGTGACAGGTTTTAAGTAGAGACAGGGAAAGGAAGGGAGGAGGAGATTGAAAGAACAAAAGGAAATGTCAGCCAATCCTCTATCCATGCCAGGATCTTACCCTTAACACTATGGGCTCTTAACTTATTTAACAGTCTCCTATGTGGCACCTTGTCAAAGGCCTTCTGGAAATCTAAATAAATCAGGTCCACTGGCTCTCCTTTGTCTAACCTCCTGGTTACCTCCTCAAAGAACTCCAACAGATTTGTCAGACATGACCTCCCCTTGGCGAAGCCATGCTGACTCAGTCTTATTTTATCATGCTAATGAGCAGCTCCACCTTGTCAATATCCCTCAGAGTCTTAAAGGTGACATTCAAGTCACCTTTTACTCTTCTGAACTCTAGTGGATGCAAACCTAACCTCGCCAACCAACCTTTCCTCATAAAATAATTTGCTCATTCCTGATATTAGTAAACCTTCTCTGAATTTCTTCCAGTTTATTTGCATCTTTCAGATTTGTTGTGGGGGCCAAGGCTGTTGCAAGTTTGTGTCTCACCCACTCCCAATTGAACATGGCCCGGAGGCAGGGAGACTCAGTTAAGGGCTACGTTAACTTACCATTTATCTCTCATTTATCAGGGGCTGGTTTAGCACAGTGGGCTAAACAGCTGGCTTGTAATGCAGAACAATGCCAGCAGCGCGGGTTCAATTCCGGCCTCCCCGAACAGGCAGCGGAATGTGGTGACTAGGGGCTTTTCACAGTAATTTCACTGAAGCCTACTTGTGACAATAAGCGAATATTATTAAAATAGTTACATATAAACATTTTGACTTTCCGGAGGCGTACCCAACCACTACCTTAATTAAAGTATTACTATGAAATTATTAGCGCCACTGGTTTAAGTTAGGATGCTGTTCCCTGCGATGAATGCATTAATTTGTTTAATACCAGTCTCCCTGTGATTGCAGAATTGCAGATTTCGGACCCCATTGCGATGTCCCTGCAATGTGCAATGCAGATGCCGGCTGGTTTGTGGATGAGTTGTCATGCCCAGTTGGATTCTGTATTGCTGAAAGCAGTTTCCCGTTTGTTTACATCATTGTGATGGCAATCCCATTGTTAACACCCCCCCATCTGTGTGAGACAAAATCCATAGCAAAAAAAGGTGAGCTGACATTAATAATTAGTAAGCAGAATAAATTGGAAACCACATTCTGGAGGCAATCCTTCATGTCCACATGAGCGCACAATCAGCTTTAATGATTGCAGTGAGTAACGATTTTCAACATCACCACATTTTCTTTCACAATGTTAAAAAGAGTAACACAGTCCAAGTCCAGAGACCCACAGTTGGTGATAATATAGAGTCATAGAGCCCTACAGAAAAGGCCCTTCAGCACATTATGCCTACACTGGTCAAAAACAGCCACCTAACTATTCTAATCCCATTTTCCAGCACTTGGCCCACAGCCTTGTGTGCCTTGGGATCATAAGTGCACATCTGAATACTTCTTAAATGTAATAAGGGCCTCTGCCTCTACCACCCTTTCAGGCAATAAATTCCAAACTCCCACTACCCTCTGAGTGAAAACATTTTCCTCACATCTCCTCTAAACCTCCTGCCCCTTACCTTAAATCTATGCCACCTGGTCATTGATCCCTCCACCAAAGAGAAAGGTCTGTTCCTGTCTACTCTATCTCTTCCCCCAAATTTATATCATGTCCCCCCTCAGTCTCCTCTGCTCCAAAGAAAACAACCCCAGCCTATCCAATCTCTCTTCATAACTAACACTCTCCAGCCCAGGCAACATCCTGGTAAATCTCCTCTGCACCCTTTCCAGTGCTATCATATCCCTCCTATAATGTGGATTCCGGAACTGCACACAATACTCTAGCTGTCACCTAACCAACATTTTATACTGTTCCAGCATAACCTCCCTGTTCTTTGTCTTGGTTAATAACGGAAAATATTATGCCTTCTTAAACACTTTACCCTCCTGCTCTGCTACCTTAAGGGGCCGGTGTACATGCACACCAAGGTCCCTCTGATCCTTAGTGCTTCCCAGGGTCCTGTCGTTCATCATGTATTCTCTTGTCTTGTTTATCCTGCACAAGTGCATCACCTCTCACTTATCTGGACTGAATTCAATTTTCTACTGATCAGCCCTTCTGACAGCCTGTCTATATCCTCCTGTAATCTAAGGCTATTCTTCTCACTATTTACCACCCCACAATTCTTGTTTCATCCACAAACTTACTGATCAACCCTTCCACATTCATATCGAAATCATTTATATAAACCACAAACAGCGCGGGCCCCAACACTAATCCCTCGGGTCCCCATTGGACACAGGCTTCCAGTCAGAAAAACACCCCTCGACCGTCACCCTCCACTTCCTGCCACTCAACCAAATTTAAATCCAATTTGCCAAATTTCCTTGGATCCCATAGGCTCTTACTTTCATTATCAATCTCCCATTCGGAACTTGATCAAAGGCCTTGTTGAAGTCCAAGTAGACTACGTGAAATGCATTGCCTTCATCGACACAGCTGGTCACCGCTTCGAAAAATTCACTCAAGTCAGTCAGACATGACCTCCCCTTAACAAAACCATACTGACTGTTCTTGATTAATCCCAGCCTCTCCAAATGCAGATTAATCTGCCTCTCAGAATTGCCTCTCAATAGTTTCCCCCACCATTGAGGTTAGACTGACTGGCCTGTAATTTCCTCATTTACCCCTTCCTCCCTTCTTAAATAATGGTACCGCATTGGCTACCCTCCAGTCCGCTGGCACCTCTCCTGTGGCCAGAGAGGAATTGAAAATTATTGCCTGCGCCCCTGCTATTTCCTCCCTTGCCTCTCTCAACAGCCTGGGATACATTTCATCTGACCCTGGGCACTTGTCTATTTTTAAGCCTGCCAGACCACTCCGAACCTCCTCTCTGACTATGTTGATCTCTTTAACTTTATTATTGTCCTTCTCCTTGATTTCTATATCCACATCGTCCTCTCATGAGTGAACACAGAGACAACGTATTCATTTACTGTACTCCCTATAAACACATGATTGTGTGGCAAGATTTATCTCCAACTCAATCTACAAGTTTGTGGATGATATGACTGTGGTGGACCGTATTTCAAACAACGACGAATCAGACTACAGGAGGGAGATAAATCATTTGGTTGCATGGTATACCGAAAACAACCTCTCTCTAAATGTTGGAAAGGCCAAGGAACTGATCATCGACTTCAGGCAGCGTAGCACGACACGCACTCCCGTCTGTATCAATGGCTCTGAAGTGGAGATGGTCGATAGCTTTAAGTTCCTGGGGGTCGCCATCACCAACAGTCTGTCCTGGTCCACTCATGTTGATGCAACAGTCAAGAAAGCCCAACAACGTCTCTACTTCCTACTGAAGCTAAAGAAATTTGGCATGTCTATATCGACTCTCACAAACGTCTACAGATGTGCGATAGAGAGCATCCTATCCAGCTGTATTACAGCCTGGTATGGCAACTGCTCGGTCCAAGATCGCAAGAAACTGCAGAGTGTGGTGAACTCAGCCCAATGCATCACACAAGCTTGCCACCCACACACTGATTCTGTATACACCTGCCGCTGCCTCAGGAAGGCAGACAGCATTGTCAGAGACCCCTCCCACCCAGGCATTGCCTTAGAACATAGAACGATACAGCGCAGTACAGGCCCTTCGGCCCACGATGTTGCACCGACATGGGAAGTCAAAAACTCTTCCAGACCCTTCCGTCAGACAGAAGGTACAGAAGTCTGAAGACCCGCAGATCCAGACATAGGAACAGCTTCTTCCCCACAGCTACAAGACTCCTCAATGACTCCCCCTCGGACTGATCTGTTCCCTGTAAGTACACTATTCACGACGCCCTATGCTGCTCTTGCTCATGTATTTGCTTTGTTTGACCCCTTGTTCCGCACTGTAACCAATCACTGTTTGTCGATGTACCGTTTGCCAATGTTCTCTGTTGATTATTCTTTTGTCTACTATGTACGTACTGTGTACGTTCCCTCGGCCGCAGAAAAATATTTCTCACTGTACTTCGGTACATGTGACAATAAATCAAATCAAACCTACGTGCTTCGGCTCCACACACAAATCACCACTATGTTCCTTAATGTGCCCTACCCTTTTACCCTTAATGTACTTGTAAAACAACTTGGAATTTTCCTTTATTTTCCCTGGTGAGTTGTCGACATGTCTGTATGATATCTCTCGATTCACTGTTTAAACAAGTGAAAGTGGCCATAGTCCCAGAGGATCATAGGCTGTTTCCTCCTTTGGGGGGGGGGGGGGGGGGGGGGGGGGTCACCGTACCCCAGGCAAGGGACAAGGTTGAGAAGTTGGGGCCTTCATGGTAACCTCGGCCTGTACGGGACGTGAACCCAACTGAGCTAACTGAGTTCCCAAACTACCCCCCCCCCCCCCTTTAGGATTTAAAGCATAAGAATTTTGTACGAATGGCTGTATAGTGTTGAACTATTTTCTGACCAACAGTCAATTCTGGGCCCTCATGTCATCAGGTTTTCATATGCAAAGGCAAAGGGTTAGACTCAATGTCCATTCACACATGGGCTTATCATAACTTAACCTGTAACTGTACCCAATATTGTAACACAATATGCTCAAAGATGGGAGACTTTTAGCTATATGTATGAGCAATGGGTAGATCATCTCTGGGAGTACGAGCACCAATTCAGCAGCCAGGCTGCCATTTAAAAATGACCAATTAAAAGTCAATTAGGCTTGATTAAACCTACAGGCCCGTTTAATACACTGCCCACTCAATAAAATGTTTGAACAGGAAGCAGAAAGGGAGGCAGAGGCACAGACAAAGAGAGGGAGAGAGCGAGAGTTTCTGTGCAAACATTAGAAACTTTCTGGAACATTCCTAACCCACTTATTATACTATCTTTCTGACAATTATGCATGTTTGACAAGCTTGGGAATCTGGGACTGAAACAGATGCATGCAGACATGAGTGTAGGGGATGGGTTCTACTGGGACAGTGAGATACAGGCCCTATTATAGCCCCAGTGTTCCGACATATCAGCTTCAAATCTTCTGCCTAAGCTACAAAAGGAAATTATTCTTTACAATCAGCTACTAGGCTTTGCGACTGTGGATCAAAGGCGCTGCATAGGTCTCTGGGTAGCCCTGCAGTGTGAAGATATATCAATGCCATTTATTTTAATCAGTTGGTACTGTTGTAACAGCAGATGTGGAGCTGCCCCAGGCCCAGCTCAGGTCTCCAAGAAAACTAATGGAGCTAACAAAGCAAGATCTCAAATCCCGAGACGTTTGAGAGCTAATGGCAGAAGAAAGCTTTGCTAAAGCTGCTCCATTTGAACTTGCCACATCAGTATTTATTACTGCTCCGTCTGTTGATGCGAATACAAATGGTGAGTTAAAGTAAGTTAATTCTAATAACCAACTGCAGTAGTTCAGTTAGACAGAAATATTGTAAAGCCCCCTCCAACCCATCCAATGGCGTATAAAAAGGTACAAGTGACCCCGGAGAAGGGGCACAAGGAGAGCCCTTGAGGCCCCAATAAGCTGGAGGTCTTCCATGAGCAGTGAGAATTGTAGCGACTGGGGTGTATAGTAGACAATGCCAATAGCATCATCTCAGTTCGATACATTTCCTCTGTTTTTAATTATTTTGTCAGGAGTCCTGTATCACACAGAAGGAGGCCTTAGAACATAGAACATAGAACAGTACAGCACAGAACAGGCCGAGCCATGATCACCCTACTCAAACCTACGTATCCACCCTATACCCGTAACCCAACAACCCCCCCCCCCCAACCTTACTTTTTATTAGGACACTACGGGCAATTTAGCATGGCCAATCCACCTAACCCGCACATCTTTGGACTGTGGGAGGAAACCGGAGCACCCGGAGGAAACCCACGCACACAGGGGGAGGACGTGCAGACTCCACACAGACAGTGACCCAACCAGGAATCGAACCTGGGACCCTGGAGCTGTGAAGCATTTATGCTAACCACCATGCTACCCTTGCAGCCCATCAGGCCCATACCAGCTCTCTGAAGAACAAGCCTTCAGTCCTATTTCCCTGCTGTAGCGCCACAACCCTGCAAGTTTATTTATTTCAAGTGCTCATCTAAACTCTTTCTGAAGTCATTGATAGTTTTTGCCTCCTTTGCGGGCAGCAAGTTCCAGATCATTATCAGGTACAGAGTAAAAAAGCTCTTTCCCCCTGCATCTCTTGCCTAGAATCTTAAATCTGGGTCCCTTAGTCCTTGTGCCGTCAGCTAATGGGAACAGATTTTCCTGGCCTCCGCTACCCAGACCCTTCATAATCTTTCACACCTCGATCGAATCTCCCCTTAATCTCCTTTGCTCAAAGGAGAACAACCCCAGCTTCTCCAACCTAAGCTTGTAATTAAAATCCCGCATCCCTGAAATGGTAAATCACCTCAGCACCTTCCCAACGATCCTCACCCTTCGTAAAGTGTGGTGACCAGAACTGGACGCAACAATCGGCCTGTGCCCAAACCAAAAAATGACTTTTAAAGGTTTAGCATAACTTTTATTGGTAGAGGGATTGAGTTCCGGAGCCATGAGGTCATGTTGCAGTTGTACAAAACTCTAGTACGGCCGCATTTGGAGTATTGCGTACAGTTCTGGTCGCCTCATTATAGGAAGGACGTGGAAGCTTTGGAACGGGTGCAGAGGAGATTTACCAGGATGTTGCCTGGTATGGAGGGAAACTCTTATGAGGAAAGGCTGATGGACTTGAGGTTGTTTTCGTTAGAGAGAAGAAGGTTAAGAGGTGACTTAATAGAGGCATACAAAATGATCAGAGGGTTAGGTAGGGTGGACAGCGAGAGCCTTCTCCTGCGGATAGAGGTGGCTAGCACGAGGGGACATAGCCTTAAATTGAGGGGTAATAGATATAGGACAGAGGTCAGAGGTGGGTTTTTTACGCAAAGAGTGGTGAGGCCGTGGAATGCCTTACCTGCAACAGTAGTAAACTCGCCAACATTGAGGGCATTTAAAAGTTTATTGGATAAGCATATGGATGATAAGGGCATAGTGTAGGTTAGATAGCCTTTAGTTTTTTTCCATGTCGGTGCAACATCGAGGGCCGAAGGGCCTGTACTGCGCTGTATCGTTCTATGTTCTATGTTCCGTGTCATTTGTACTTCCATCAGAACTGCATCTTCAAAAAGGAGCACTTTTGTGGGTTTTTAAAATATATTTAAGTATACTACTCTGTTTAATTTTAAAAAGGCACTCCAGGTATTTTTGCTGCCTGGTGCAGTACCTTACACACAGACCAGAAAACCCAGATTTCATCCTCATCTGTACCAGTTACCAACAAACTGAGAAAATCCTGATGGAACTTAACAGCGCAAATACCAGAAGGATGTGGTGAAGACCAGAGAATACAGTTGACCAATAAGGGGCCTGAGTTTTAAGATGAGATGAGGAGAACTTTCTCCAATCAGAAGGTCATTAGTTGGTGGATTCCTCTTCCCCAGAGAGCAGTAATGGACTGCACGGACCACTGAATTTATTCAAGTCTCAGTCAGATAGATTGTTGATTGACAAAGAGAGTCAAGGGGTATCTGAAGAAAGGAGTTGATCACAATCTTATCGAAAGACAGAGCTGGCTCGAAGGGCCGAATGTCCTACTCTTGCTCCTAAGTCTAATGTTTCTATGTTCTTTTGTTAATAACGTACTTCACTGGATATAAAGTGCTTTGGGATATCAGGGAAGGCACTTTGAGTATCTGAAAGAAAGACGTTCATTTATATAGTTCTTTCCAATAGGCTTCCAACTGGCTTCCCATTGCACCAAAAGGCAAGATTGTTTTGAGTGAAAAGGGTTTCTTTCATTGTTCCTGATGAATACATTGAATGCCGATCATTAGGCGAGCAGTGATTGACACAGAGCAACTTGTTTGTGTTTCACAACAAAAGTTCATATTTACTCAATGAACCATGGAGTTAGAAACAAGAACTGGAGTCTTCCACATCCAGCGGATCGTCAGTTACTTTTTTTTTAAAAATAATTTTTATTGAAAGAGTTTTTCCATACAGACATTTACCCCTACTAATTTTCAAATTATTTACAACACAATCCCTCTAGGCAAATATCCCTCCCTCGCCCGCCCTCTCGCGCGCCCCAGTCCTCCCCCCCCCCCCCCCCCCCCCCAACCAACAACTTAACAAACAAGGCAGCCTACAGTTTCAGACATGAGGCGCGAGCAGACTTGCCCGCGTTACAGTCGTGCATGTCCCCCCCACGACCATTGCTGCCCCCCCTCCCCTCCCCCCCTCCCCTCCCCCCTCCCCTCCCCTCCCCCCCTCCCCTCCCCTCCCCCCCCTCCCCCCTCCCCCCCCTCCCCCCTCCCCCCCCTCCCCTCCACTCCCCTCCCCTCCCCTCCCCTCCCCCCCCTCCCCCCCCTCCCCCCTCCCCTCCCCTCCCCCCTCCCCTCCCCTCCCCTCCCCCCCCCCCTCCCCTCCCCTCCCCTCCCCCCCCCCCTCCCCTCCCCTCCCCCCCCCTCCCCCCCCCCCCGGGTTGCTGCTGCCACGACCCCGAACGCCTATCTCTGATCTAAAAAGTCAAGGAAAGGTTGCCACCGCCTGGAGAATCCCTGTACCGACCCTCTCAGGGCAAATTTGATCCTTTCTAGCTGAATATAGCTAGCCATATCGTTAATCCAAGTTTCAACGCTTGGAGGCCTCGCGTCCTTCCATTGAATTAATATCCTTCGTCGAGCCACTAGGGACGCAAAGGCCAGAATTCCGGCCTCCCTAGCCTCCTGTACCCCCGGTTCTACCCCGACCCCAAAGATCGCAAGCCCCCATCCTGGTTTGACCCTGGACCCCACCACCTTCGACACCGTCCTTGCCACCCCCTTCCAGAACCCGTCCAGCACCGGACATGCCCAGAACATATGCACGTGGTTCGCTGGGCTTCCCAGACATCTGACACACCTGTCCTCACCCCCAAAGAACCGGCTCATCCTTGTCCCCGTCATGTGAGCTCTATGCAGCACCTTAAATTGAATGAGGCTCAGCCTCGCACACGAGGAGGAAGAATTGACCTTCTCCAGTGCATCCGCCCACGTCCCGTCTTCTATCTGCTCTCCCAGCTCCCCTTCCCACTTGGCTTTCAGCTCCTCCCCTGATGCTTCTTCCGCCTCCTGCATTATCTTGTAGATGTCTGATATCTTCCCCCCTCCGACCCAGACCCCCGAGAGCACCCTATCACTCGCCCCCTTACTGGGGAGCAGGGGGAACCCCTCCACCTGCCGCCTAGCAAATGCCTTCACTTGTAAATATCTGAACATGTTTCCCGGGGGAAGCTCAAACTTCTCCTCCAGCCCTCCCAGGCTCGCAAACCTCCCCTCTATAAACAGGTCCTTCAGCTGCCGTATGCCCACCCTGTACCAGCTCTGAAATCCCCCGTCGATGTTCCCCGGGATGAATCTATGGTTCCCTCTTATTGGCGCCGCCAACAGACCTCCCATTTCCCCCCTGTGTCGCCTCCACTGCCCCCATATCTTGAGGGTGGCCGCCACCACCGGGCTCGTGGTGTACCTCGTGGGGGGGAGCGGCCATGGTGCCGTTACTAGGGCCCCCAGGCTTGTGTTGCCACAGGACGCCCTCTCCATTCGTTTCCAAGCTGCCCCCTCCCCTTCCATCATCCACTTGCGCACCATTGACACATTTGCCGCCCAGTAATACCCCGAGAGATTGGGTAGTGCCAGCCCTCCACTGTCCCTACTCCGCTCCAAAAAGACCCTCCTCACCCTTGGGGTGCCGTGCGCCCACACGTAGCTCATGATGCTACTCGTCACCTTTTTGAAGAAGGCCCTAGGGAGGAAGATGGGCAAGCACTGAAATAGAAACAAGAACCTTGGGAGGACCGTCATTTTAATTGACTGCACCCTCCCCGCCAGCGACAGCGGTACCATGTCCCACCTCTTAAATTCCTCCTCCATCTGTTCCACCAGCCTGGAAAAGTTCAACTTGTGGAGGGTCCCCCAGTTCCTTGCCACCTGCACCCCTAAGTACCTAAAGCTCTTTCCTGCTCGCTTGAAGGGGAGTCTCCCAATTCCCTCTCCCTGGTCCCCCGGGTGTATCACAAAAACCTCGCTTTTGCCCAAATTTAGTTTGTACCCCGAAAAGTCCCCAAACTCTGCTAATAGTTCCATTATCTCCGGCATTCCCCCTTCTGGGTCTGCCACGTACAGCAGTAGATCATCCGCATACAGCGATACCCGATGTTCCTCCCCTCCCCTAGTCAGTCCTCTCCACCCCCCTGACCCCCTCAGTGCCATCGCCAACGGTTCAATCGCCAGTGCGAAAAGTAAGGGGGATAGGGGACATCCCTGCCTGGTCCCTCGGTGGAGCCCGAAATACTCCGACCTCCTCCCGTTTGTCACTACACTCGCCGTCGGGGCCGAGTAGAGCAACTTCACCCACTTAATAAACCCTTCCCCAAACCCAAACCGTTCCAACGTCTCCCACAGGTACTCCCACTCCACCCTATCGAATGCCTTCTCCGCGTCCAGCGCTACCACTATCTCAGCCTCCCCCTCCACTGCCGGCATCATAATTACATTCAGCAATCTCCGCACGTTCGTGTTGAGCTGCCGCCCCTTCACGAACCCCGTCTGGTCCTCATGGATTACCCCTGGCACACAATCCTCTATTCTAGCTGCCAGGATCTTTGCCAGCAACTTGGCATCCACGTTCAGAAGCGAGATAGGCCTGTAGGACCCGCACTGCACGGGGTCTTTATCCCGCTTCAATATCAGGGAGATCAGAGCCTGCGACATTGTCGGGGGCAGAACCCCCCCCTCTCGCGCCTCGTTAAAGGCTCGTACCAGTACCGGTCCCACCAAGTCCACATTTTTCTTATAAAATTCCACCGGGAACCCATCTGGCCCCGGCGCCTTCCCCGCTTGCATCTGACCTATTCCCTTGACTAGCTCCTCTAGCCCTATTGGCGCCCCCAGCCCTTCTACCAGCCCCTCCTGGACCCTTGGGAACCTCAATTTGTTTAGGAAGTCCTCCATTCCCCCTCTCCTCGTCGGCGGCTCAGACCGATACAACTCCTTGTAAAAATCCCTGAAGACCCCGTTCACTTCTTGCCCCTTCTGCACTACCTTCCCGCCCCTCTCCTTCACTCCCCCAATCTCCCTAGCCGCATCTCGCTTGCGAAGCTGGTGTGCCAGCATCCTGCTCGCCTTTTCCCCATACTCATAGACCGCGCCCTGCGCCCTTCTCCACTGCGTCTCTGCCTTCCTGGTGGTCAGCAGGTCGAACTTGACCTGCAGGCTGCGCCGTTCTCCCAGCAGCCCCTCCTCTGGTGCCTCCGCATATCTCCTATCCACTTCCAATAGCTCCCCCACCAGCCTCTCCCTCTCCTGCCTCTCCTTTCTTTCTCTGTGTGCCCTTATGGAGATCAGCTGTCCCCTGATCACTGCCTTCAGGGCCTCCCAGACCATCCCCACCTGCACCTCACCCGTGTCATTCAAGTCCAGATAGCTCTCAATGCTCTTCCGGACCCTTTTACACACCTCGTCGTCCGCTAACAGCCCCACATCCAGCCGCCACAGCGGGCGCTGGTCCCGCGCCTCCCCCATTTCCACATCCACCCAATGTGGTGCATGATCAGAGATCGCAATGGCCGAGTACTCAGCTTCCCGTACCCTCGGGATCAGCCCCCTGCTCACCACGAAGAAATCGATTCTGGAGTACACACTATGGACGTGGGAGAAAAAGGAATACTCCCTCGCCCTCGGCCTACCAAACCTCCATGGGTCTACTCCTCCCATCCGCTCCATGTACCCCCTCAGCACTTCTGCCGCTGCCGGCCTCCTATTGGTCCTTGAGCTCGATCTGTCTAGCCCGGGGTCCAGCACTGTGTTAAAGTCCCCCCCCATGATCAAGCCCCCTGCCTCCAGTCCCGGAATGAGGCCCAATAGGCGCCTCATAAAACCCGCGTCATCCCAGTTCGGGGCATATACGTTGACCATCACCACTTTCTCCCCCTGCAGCTTACCCTTCACCATCACATACCTACCCTCCTTATCCGCCACCACCTCCTCCGCCACGAACGACACCCTCTTTCCCACCAGAATCGCCACCCCCCGGTTCTTTGCGTCCAATCCAGAGTGGAACACCTGTCCCACCCACCCCCTTCTCAGGCGAACCTGGTCCACTACCTTCAAATGGGTCTCCTGTAACATTGCTACATCAGCCTTCAGCCCCTTCAGGTGTGAGAATACCCTTGATCTCTTGACCGGCCCATTCAGCCCCCTCACGTTCCAAGTGATCAGCCGGGTCGCGGGACGACCCGCCCCCTTCCCCTGCCGATTAGCCATGTCCTGTTCCCTGCTCGCCCCGGGTCGACCCTCCCCTTCTGACCCGCTCCCCATGGCGATGGCCCCCTCCCCCCACCCCTCCAGTCCTCCCCTTCTCGTTCCTGGTCTTTCCAGCAGCAACCCGGTGTCCCTCCCTAACCCCCCTCCCCCCCCCCCCCCCCCCCCCCCAGCCTAGGACCCCTCCTAGCCGCGATGTACCCTCCATCGTACTCCCGTAAGTCAGCTGGTTTACGCTGACCCGGCTGCTCCTGCCACACTCCGACTCCTCCCGGCTCGGGGGGGGGGGGGGGGGGGGGGGGCCTCCCCCCCCCTTGCCACTCCTCCCTGGCCCCGCTCCAACGCGGGAAAGGTCGCCATTGCTAGCCACGCCCCGCGCTCCTCCCCTCCCCCCTCCTCTGCCCCGCGCGCGGGGAAAACAGAGGAAAGCCCGCGCTTTCGCCCTGCCACACCCCACCCCGCCATCTTCAGTTCCACCCCCGTCCCCATCCATGCCTGTAAAGAACCCCCCCTAGGAGCCCATATCCCCGATCTGCTCTCCCCCCCCCGTCCCGCCTCCCCAACTTAACATTATAAATAACAGATAGATAGCAAATAACAATGTACTTAACAGTCGCCCTCTACCAACCAATATAAATAACCATAAATAACCATGAATAACCACAATAACAATAACTAAGGGAAGTTGGCAAAGGGGGGAAAAAACATCAGAAGAAAAACCCAAAGCAAGAGTTCAAGATCCAAACAAAGAAAGAAGAAAAAAAGGAAACCGTTCCAATAAGAGTTGCCCAGTTCCGACCCAGCCGAAAAAAAAAAAACGCTTGTTCAGCTGAAAGTACCCGAATGGCTACGGCCGCCAAGTATCCCCTGGGTCTAATTCGAGTCCAGTTTCTCTTCCTGTACAAAGGCCCACGCCTCCTCTGGGGACTCAAAATAGTGGTGTTGGTTCTTGTAGGTGACCCACAAGCGCGCTGGCTGCAGCATTCCGAACCTGATCCGTTTTGCATGTAGCACCGCCTTCGTCCGGTTGTACCGGGCCCGCCGCTTTGCCACCTCCGCACTCCAGTCCTGGTAGACCCTCACCGTCGAGTTCTCCCACTTGCTGCTCCTTTCCCTCTTGGCCCACTCCAGCACTCTCTCACGATCGCTGAGTCGCAGGAACCGCACCAGCACCGCCCTCGGGGGCTCATTTGCTCTTGGCTTCCTAGCCATGACCCTGTAGGCCTCTTCCAGCTCCAGGGGCGAAGGGACGGCCCCTGCCCCCATCAGGGAGCTCAGCATTTCTGCTACGTATCCCGGGAGGTCTGACCCCTCCAGGCCTTCTGCCAGGCCCAAGATCCTCAGGTTCTTCCGCCTCATTCGGGTATCCAGCTCCTCAAAACGGCTCTGCCATTTCAGGTGGAGTGCCTCGTGCACCTCTACCTTTCCCACGAGGACCGTGGCCTCCTCCTCCCTCGCAGTCATCTCCTGCTGCAGCTCTCGAATCGACGCCTCTTGGGTCGCCTGGGCTCCCATCAGCCTGGTGGTCGTCGCATTCATTGACTCCAGGAGCTCCATTTTCAGCTCCGTAAAGAAGCGCAGGAGAGCGGCCTGCTGCTCCTCCGCCCATTTCCTCCATTCCTCGGGTGCGCCACCGGCCGCCATTTTGGTCTTCTTCCCCCGCTTTTTTTTGGAAGCTGCTGTTGCTTTCTTTACCACCCCACTCCGGGTACCGACCATAAAGTTGGTCTGGTTCTCCTCAGGGAGCCTTCCCCCACCGGGATTTGTCCGTTGGGGCCCTCCAATCGGCCCGAAAACACCTTTGTAGCAGGAGCCGCCAAACGTGCGACTTAGCTGGTCATAGCCGCAACCGGAAGTCCGTCAGTTACTTTTTGAGGATGAATTGAAGGCAGAAATTATTCAAAAATCCTCCGGCCGGTCTCGCCGATGGAGAATCCCCGCCGCGGGTTTCTCGGTGGCAGGGAGGGGTTGATATAACGGGAAGCTGCCTGTTGTCAGCAGCCGGATCAGAAGATGCCTCCGCCAGCCAGCGCACTGTGAAACACGCTTGTGAGGGACAGGGAAAATCACATCCTGAAGTGTTCATTCCAAAGAAAAAAGGCATCCATCAAATAGAAGATGTATCATTTTTGAATAAAAAGGAATATTTTTGAACAAGTGGAGGTATTGGGCGTAATCCAATGGCTACGCTGCACCCGAAAAGCAGCGTGCTGCGGCACAGCATGGCCGATAAAAACCGGGAGAACCCGCTCCAGGGATCTACTCAGCTAGCAACGCCTCGCGAGCTCTCACCATGTAAATCCCGTCCATTGTGGGCAGGATTATTTTTTGGCAAATCTGCATATTAAAAGCGAGACAGCTAGTTTCTAATTGCAGATTCCTGAGGTACCTGGGACTTTAGGATCTATCCCATTTGCCTCGGAGACCTCGAGTAAGCGCCGTTTGGTACTGGTCTCCACACATAGGGATGGAGCAGCATTTATACGGGTCTCCCAGGGGATCTAAGGCATCCAGCTGCGTGGCCTTTGGACAGGGTGGTGCCCTGGCACTGCTGATGCCACCAGGGCACCCTGGCAGTGCCAGCTCTTCATCCTGGCAGTGCCACCTGGGTGCCAGTCAGTACTGTCAAGGTGCCCACGTGGCACTGTCAGTTGGCAAGCTGGCTTTTTTTTGCACGCGCGCAATCAGGCCGGGGGTACTCTGCAAGGGTGTTCGGGAGTCCGGGTACCCTCCCATAGTGCGTGCGGTCTGGTGGGGGTGGCTTCAGGGCCGTAGAGATCAAGATCCCATTTAAAAATGGTATCCCGATCTCTTGCTACACTGGGGAGTTCCAGCAAGCAGAGCTCCTCGATGTATGTGTGTCCTCGGCCATGGATTCCCCGCTGAGGCCCCTTATGCAACACGACTCGCATTGTACAGACATGTGTTTCTCGGCTCTGCGAGGGCCGGGTAACACAGGGCTAAACACCCTCGCTGTGGGTCTTTGTTCTTAATTATTCGAATCTCGCTCATTGTCTTGCAGAGGATGTCCAGCTCAGAAATAGGCCATTCAACTCAAAAGATCTGTATCGGCGTTTATACCTCACATGAGTCTCGTCCTGCCCTTTTTCATCCGCCCCATCAGCAAATTCTTCTTTCCCTCATTTATTTATCCAGCTTCCGCGTAAATACATCGGTGCAATTTCACTCCTCCGCCCCGCGTTCTCCCTCCAACACCAAGGATAACAAGGTCCAATTTTAACATGTTCTGGGTAAAGAGCTTTCTCACAAACACTTTACCAAATTTCTTAGTGACCATCTTACATTTATGAATTGGACTTTAGACTTTGCCACATGCTTCTCTGCAGTTACCTAATCAAACCACTTCATAATCTTTGAGACATCTATTGAATCACCCTCAGCCCCTACTTCTCTAGCTGGTTTGATCTTTCCCAATAGTTATAACCAGAGGGGGATTTACAATGTGGTTGGATCTTGAACAACGATGAGTCAGAATACAGGAGAGAGATAGAGAACCTAGTGGAATGGTGTAACGATAACAATCTCTCCCTCAATGTCAGCAAAACTAAAGAGCTGGTCATTGGCTTCAGGAAGCAAAGTATCGTACACACTCCCGTTTGCATCAATGATGTCAAGGTGGAGATGGTTGACAGATTCAAATTCCTAGGTGTGCACATCACCAACAATCTGCCCTGGTCCACCTATTCCGATGCTACAACCAAGAAAGCACAACAGCGCCTATACTTTCACAGGAAACTAAGGAAATTCGGCATGTCCACACTGACTCTTACCAACTTTTACAGATGCACCATAGAAAGCATCCTATCTGGCTGCATCACGGCCTGGTAATGGCAACAGCTCAGCCTAAGACCGCAAGAAACTACAGAGAGTTGTCAACACTACCCAGTCCATCACGCGAACCTGCCTCCCATCCATTGACTCTGTCTACACCTCCCGCTGCCTTGGGAAAGTGGGCAGCATAATCAAAGACCCCTCCCACCTGGCTTATTCACTCTTCCAACTTCTTCTATCGGGCAGGAGATACAAAAGTCTGAGAAGACGCACTAACAGATTACAAAACAGCTTCTTCCCACTGTTACCAGACTCCTAAATTACCCTCTTATGGGCTGGTCTGATCTCTTCACACATCTGCTCTACCGAGTAGTACTACACTCCTGTATGCTTCACCCGATGCCTGTGTCTATGTATTTACATGATGTGGAGATGCTGGCGTTGGACTGGGGTGGGCACAGTAAGAAGTCTTACAACACCAGGTTAAAGTCCAATACGTTTGTTTCAAACACTAGTTTTCGGAGCACTGCTCCTTCCTCAGGTGAATGCTCCGAAAGCTCGTGTTTGAAACAAACCTGTTGGACCTTAACCTGGTGTTGTTAGACTTCTTACAATGTATTTACATTGTGTATTTTATGTTTGCCCTATGTATTTTCTTTTCATGTATGGAATGATCTGTCTGAGCTGCACGCAGAACAATACTTTTAATACTTTTAACTGTAACTCGGTATACATGACAATAAACAAATCCAATCCGTGTATTTTTGTAGCTTCCGCCTTTGCGTTCTGTGGGGCGAAAGAGGGGAGTGGCAGGGCCCAGAAATGAAAGTGAGAGCGGGGCCCTGCTAACTGTAAATCGGCCTCTGGTTATAACCTCTTAGTTTGCTATCGTGCTTACAAATCTTTTTTTTTTTTGCACCTTCGCCAATGCCTTTCCATCCTTTTTCTAATACGGAGACCATATTGCATGGAGGTTTATTCATTTGCAGCTGCTTTTTGAGATAAGGATGTTGGCTCCTGCTGTGAATGCATTAACCGTCACATCTGAGCATTGCCAGCAATGCACTTGTGAAATTGCCAGAATTTGGAATTACAACAGGCAGAGCATAGAGTGGTACTTTATTTAGAAAATTAAATTGACACGTTCATTTTAAGGGTTATACAATTATGATGTGTGATGCATGCTTTGGCTTGTGTGTGGGCGAGCCACAGCGCCAGGTTGTGCTCTTTAACCTTGACCGAGCATCCACATTAGAATGAAGAGATTGTTTTCTTTTGCCGATTGCCTGAGCCTATGGGAATGTGACCCTTCAAGTTCACGTGGGTTCCAAAATATCTGCGTCAACTGAAGAGGCTGGAACTGCAGAGAGAGAGAGAGCCTATTCAGTCTCTGCCATTAGCTTTCTCCACAAGCCACTGAAACTAACCAAAGTTCTCTGCATACCAATGTCGCTCTTTTTAGAATCTAATTGCCTTTCAAAAGAAAAATCACAGACTCTGCATCAATAGCGGTTTGATGCAGACAATTCCAGATCGGAATCACAAAAATAAGTTAGAATCTGCCCGTCTAATTCTTTTTGTAACTCTTTATAACTGATGCCCTCTTTGTTATTGCCCTCACTGACTCGTAGAAACAATGTCACCATTCAACTTGGCCCAGAAGACATAGGAGCAGAAGCAGGCCATTCAGCCCATCACGTCTGCTCCACCGCCATTCAATGAGATTATGACTGATCTGTTGTGATAATGCTCATCTCCATTTTCCCGCCGTATCCCATTAACCTTTGAGTCTCTTCTTTAAAACTTAAAGACTTTAAGCATTCTAAACCTGGATCAGGTCACCCCTTCAATTTCTGAGTGAAAAACAAAATTCTAATTTTGGAGGAAAGAGAAACAGAGTTTACCTCACTACTGACTCTGGCCGTTTGCGTGCGGCGTGATTCCCTGGTCCCACTGGCAGCACACACCTGCGCGGGTTTCCCGACAGCGGGGGGTGGCTTCAACGGGAATTCCCATAGACAGCAGCGGGAACAGAGAACAGTGGGCCGCCTCCCCGACCCCGAGAAACACACGGCGGGGAGGCCGGAAAATCAGGCCTGATTTCTCACTCCGAAGATGCTGTTGCAGCAGTTCCTCTTTATATTTCAGATTTCCAACTTCTGGGGTATTTAGCTTTGGTTTTAATTTTGCGGGCCTAGCAATATGACGATTAACCCATTATGGTTGGTTACAGTCCACTGATTCAATACTTCATCTTTTCCAAAGCTTTCACATTCTTTCTTTACCGGGGTACTCAATACTATGCATAACACTGCCCCTTGCCAAGAACTTGTACAATTTCAACAATGCATTTCCATTCAATACTATTGGACACAAAGCACATAACATTCAAACAGAATTCTAGGTTATCAATTCGCACTAACATATTCAAATGGTCTGTGCATCACCAAAGTCTGTTTGCTCCTCTATTTTAAAAAGTATATTTCCTTTCCCAGCACTTATTTTTAAAGGTATTTCACATTTTTCCACATGGATCTGTATCTACCACATATCTCTTCAAACTACTTCATCTCCAGGTTCTCCTGAAGTCTCTCCCAGTGCTCATCACCCAAGCCCCAACCAATTTAGGGTCTGGTTTAGCTCACCAGGCTAAATCGCTGGCTTTTAAAGCAGACCAAGCACGGTTCGATTCCCGTACCAACCTCCCCGGACAGGCGCCGGAATGTGGCGACTAGGGGCTTTTCACAGTAACTTCATTGAAGCCTACTCGTGACAATAAGCGATTTTCATTTTAATTTTTTTCAATTTGGTAACATTTGCAAATTGTGACAACACTCCTTCCCTTCCAAGTCCAGCGTACTTACATATGTAACAAATGACTAATTCTCCTTTTCAACCTGACTCGGAGAAATATGAAGTTCTTGTCTAACAATGGAATATTGATTGGGCTTTTTCCTTGCTGGTCGTTGCACACACACAGTAATAAACGGATACTAATGGCTGTTTGTTCAGATTCCAGAGAATACATGTCAGACTGATAAACACACCTCAGGAAAATGACAGCGACCTTGCTTAAGTTGATGTCGAAACAAAAGCCCATGCAGCCCAAGCACAAATCAATAATGTAAGGCGCATGCCAATAAACCTTCAGTAACTGCGCCATCCTTCATGGCCTCGCTTTAATGAACTCTCCAGTTCATTTGGAGGCGTAAATCATGTACTCTTTTTTTTCTTCGAGCAAAATTTGAAATGAAATAAAATCAAAATTTGGTAATTTAAGTTAATTTAAGCGGGTTATTAAAAGTAAACACGCAATCTCACTGTATGCTGGATAGATATAGATCCTTAATGAGGTCTTTTATTCCAAGAACCGTATTTACAAGTGGCATCACGATGCTCGTCAGAATACGTCTCTTTGAGCATAACTTAAATATGTACCGACCAATGGCTAAATGAAGTTTAGCAAATTGCACATATGGCACAGGCAGATTCCTCCTCCTTCAATCAGATGCGTACCATCTAGGAATGGGAAGACTACTGGATCATGCACTGAAGTCAGATCAGTTATCCTGTCCATCCACAGCATAAACTATAGAATAATACTTTTCAACAACGTAGAGCAAAATTAGAAGCCGTACCCAAGATCTACTACAGAATGAGAATCGATCTATTTGAATGCTGCTTTCACCTCCCTCTGCAAGCTTTCGAAAATTATTTCTCTGGAGAATTATGTATTCAGAATTCTAAAAGAATGCTTTCCCATCACATTTTCATCGGTATATCTTTCCAGCTGGACAAACACTTGGGTGAGGCATTCACTTGATCAGTAAGAATAGCACCTCTTCCCAATGTCTCATGCTAAGTTATACTGGTTTGACTGGGGGACATCCATTCATCAGAGACCAATCAGTGTCAATAGCAGAGCATTGATGTATTACATTGTAATTGACATCACATTGTCAATTGTTAATGTTGTCAATATGTGAAAAAGGCAGATTTATTTCTCGTGTTCGATATTGGCATGAAAAAGCTACCTGAAAATTAACGATAGATTACCTTCTCACCTGCCCCCACCCCACTGCCAACAAGACCAATCTCTTTAATTGACTGGTTGGAGTTGGTTTAGCACACTGAGATAAACAGCTGGCTTGTAATGCAAACAAGGCAGCAGCGCGGGTTCAATTCCCGTACCGGCCTCCCCGAACAGGCGCTGGAATGTGGCGACTAGGGGCTTCTCACAGTAACTTCATTGAAGCCTGCTTGTGACAATAAGTGATTATTATTATTATTTAGGACCAATTCCAATACCCATCAAGTACAACAAGTGGCTATACTGCTTTCAGTCATTTCAGAATGAGATCCACACCACCAAAATAAATAGAGTTGGTTAAGTGCCAACGATGCTTTTGTTGCATCCTATTGTCAACTTCCAACTTTCCTGAAATTCCATCCCTTCACCATCACAGTTGAGCTAAAATCGGAGATAGACGTTCCGCCTAGTGCACGGCCTCCATGTAAGGGTGCAGAACATTGTAATGGGGGAGAAGAGAGGGGATAGGGACAGCCACAAGCCATGGTCCTCTACAGGTCCTCCTCCTGTCTTCTGTACCCCACTGCCCACATCTGTTAGGCAACTGGCTCTGCCTTTTTGTAGGTTTTTCCATCACTTCCTTCATCACAAACTTCAGTTACCATGGCCCTATTCTCTGGAACATATCCCCTAAACGTACTGACCACTCGCCTGATCTCTGTTCCATTAAAAGCCAGCTTTAACCCCTTCTAGTTCCTCTACCGTTGTGTAAGGCTTGGCATCTGTTTCTGTCTCTTTCCATCTATAAAATGTTTTGCGGCGTAGTTACCTTAGAGGTGATATTTAAATACCTATTAGAAAATTATGAAACAGTTTTACAGACTAGAGAACATACTCAAAATCGTACAGGCTAAAGAACATGCACAGAAGACAGCACAATTGCAGAGTGCTTGTTGCCAGAATGTACGTCAGTCAAATAAAACATGCAGCCATACACAATTGTGTCTATCCAGCAAGACTCAACCAATATGATCATTTTAAAATATATTTTTCAGAGAAAATAATTCATTTCTTAGCCAAACACTGTTGATCAGATAATCTAAAATGTGCAAACTGCAAAATACACAAGATTCTTCCAAAAATATTTAGCTACCTGATTGAAAATAGCACAACAGGAACGTTTCCCTCACAGGCAATGTTACAAGAAATAAAATCTTCAATGTAGAATTATAATCGGATTTTGAATCATTCCTATATCCCATATGTCTTCTTCCAATTTTAAAATCTTTCTGATCTATTTATTGATGGCATTTTGAAACTTGAAGTAGTTTCCTTTTATATTGCTATTTATAGGGTTTTATTCAAAAGGCATTGCTGATTTACAGTCCTACCAATTGTTATGGTACTTACTTCAGCTAGCTGACTCATTTTGCTCCAATCTGCTCTGTTCCAAATTGGTACCCTTGCTTCCATATTGACTTCTTACCTTTCTACCCAGACTTCACACCGTACCATATTATACGCTCCACTTCAAACACATTCACCGACATTTAACTCATTACCCAACCTATTTTGTCACTTACATCTAAATCTATCAATGCCTCTTGACTGCAGGCTTTGAAACAGATTACTCGAGAAAGGAGTCCTGCACATATTTTAGGGAGCAAATTCCATTCATTTCTTCAAATCTAACAGCTAACTAACAAGATCCAAAACAACAAGAAGATGAATGACCAATTATTTGGTTTCTGGTAATGATTGTTGAATGTAATCAACCAATCATCAGTCACCTCCAATAAAAGGAACTTGACACTCGCCATACGTTCAAGTGAACATACAGTTCTCACTGCAAGAATTTGCTTCATGTACATTAGCTGTTAGGTCTAAGCTCTGCAGTGCTGCCACAGCAGTGAATGGTGGTGCATAATTAAACAATCCACTGGAAGACGAGACTCGACAATTATCTTCGCCCTCAATGGTAGGGGAACTCAGCAGATCAGTGCAAAAGACAAGGTTAAAGCTTTCGCAACTATCTTCAGCCAGAAGTGCTGAGCGGTTGATCCAACTCAGCCTCCTCTGCAGGTCCCCAGCGTCACAAATGCTGCATGCGATATCAAGAAATGGCTAAAGACACTGGACACGGCACAGGCTATGGTCCGGACAATATTTCGGCAATAATATAGAAGGTTTGTGCTCCTGAACAAAGCACACCCCTAGCCAAGCTGTTCCAGTACAGCTGCAACATTAGCATCTACCCGGAAATGTGGAAAATTGCTCATGGCCTGTTTACAAGAAACAGTATAAATCCAACCCGGCCAATTACCATCCATCAGTCTACTCTTAATCATCAGTAAAGTGATGAAAGGGGTTCATCAACAGAGCTGCACAAGCGGCACTTATTCAGCAATAACCTGCTAAACGATACTCAGTTTGGGTTCCGCCAGGGTCACTCAGCTCCTGACAGCATAGATTCAAACATGGACAAAAGAGTTGACATCAAGGCAGCGTTTCATCGAGTATGGCATCAAGGACCCCAAGCAAAATTGGAGTCAATGGAAATGAGGGGAAACCCCTCCATTGCTTGAAGTCATACGTGGCACAAAGGAAGATGGTTATGGTGATTGGAAGTCAATCATCTCAGCTTCAGGATATCACTGCAGGAGTTCCTCAGCCCCACCACCTTCAGCTGCTTCAATGACCTTCTTTCCATCGTAAGGTCCGAAATGGTAATGTTCACAATGACTGAGCAATGTTCAGCACCATTTGTAACTCCTCAGAGACTGAAGCAGTCCGTGTCCAAAATGCAGTAAGACCTGGACAATATACAGGCTTGGGCTGACAAGTAACATTCACGCCACACAAGTGCCAGGCAATGACCACCTCCAACAAGGGCAGCACGGTAGCACAGTAATAAGCACAGTTGCTTTACAGCTCCAGTGTCCCAGATTCGATTCCCAGATTGGGTGACTATCTGTGTAGAGTCTGCACGTTCTCACTGAGACTGCGTGGGTTTCCTCCGGGTGCCCCGGTTTCCTCCCAGAGTCCAAAGATATGCAGGTTAGGTGGATTGGCTATGCTAAATTGCCCTCAGTGTCCAAAAAAGGTTAGATGGGGTTACGGGAATAGCGGGGAGGTGTGAGGATAGGGTGGAGGTGTGGGCATAGGTAGGGTGCACTTTCCAGGGGCTGGTGCAGACTTGATAGGCCAAATGGCCACCTTTTGCACTGTAAATTCTATGATTCTAACCATCACACCTTGACATTGAATGACATTACCATCACTGAATCCTTCAGTAACAACATCCTGGGGAGTTACCATTGCTCAGAAACTGAACTGGACTAGCCATGTAAATACAGTGGGTACATGAGCAGGTCAAAGTCTAGGAATACTGTGGTGATTAACTCACCTCCTGACTCCCCAAAGTCTGTCCACCATTCACATCCACAAGGCACAAGTCAGGAGTGCAATGGAATACCCTCCACTTGCCTGGATGTATGTAGTTTCAACAACACTCAAGAAGCTCAACACCATCCAGGACCAAGCAGCCCACTTGATTGGCACTCCATCAAAAAACATTCAATCCCGACAAACAGTGGCAGCCATGTGTACCACTACAAGATGCACTGCGGTAGTTCACCAAGGTAAGGTTCCTTAGACAGCAGCTTCCAAACCCACAACCACGAACATCTAGAAGGATGAGAGCAGCAGACACATGGGAGCACCACCACCTAGATGTTTCCCTCCAAGTCACTCACCATCCGGACTCGGAAATATATCGCCGTTTCTTCACTGTTACTGGGTCAAAATCCTGGAACTCCCAACAGCACTGTGGGTACACCTACACCTCAGGAACTGTAATAATTCAAGACCATTCACCATCACCTTCTCAAGGACAACCAGGGATGGGCAATAAATGCTGGCTTAGCCAATGACACCCACCTCCCACAAATGAATATTTTTAAAAGTTATTAAGATTGACCATATTGAAGAATACCAATGACTCTTATACTGCAAGCCAATGAAAGCATACAAACACCCAATAGAAAAAATATTTGATGAAGCCCTTCTAATTTGTTTGAAAGTGCACAAAAGCAAGGTCCTAAAGTCACGCGTCACTACATTGGATGTCACCTTGTGACAGAAATAATACAAATCCTTCCCCAAGGACAAAACTAAAGTTAACTTTGCAGAACACAGTACAAAGGTGGCTTTAAAGAAAAACACATGGTTGATTACTCCTATCTTTCATTGCCATTCTATTACACTGGTGAGCACACAAACCTTGGCAGCCGTTTTCTTTTTAAAATAAGTAAGATGGCACCAAGCTAACAGGTGGATGGAGTCTGAACAACACAAAGCCAAAGCAAATTCTTACAGTTTTGTTGACAGTGCAATGTTGCAGGGCTGAATGGGTGGCCCAGGTGGCTCTCTCCATTCAAGTCACTTTGTCAGAAACATAGAACATAGTTTGTACAGAGCAGAAGGAGGCCATTCCGCCCATTGAGTCTGCACCGACCCACTTAAGCCCTCACTTCCACCCTCTTCCTATAACCGAATAACCCCTCCTAACCTTTTTTGGTCACTGAGGGCAATTTATCAAGGTCAATCCACCTAATCTGCACATCTTTGGACTGTGGGAGGAAACTGGAGCACCCGGAGGAAACCCACGCAGACACGGGGAGAACGTGCAGACTCCGCACAGACAGTGACCCAGCAGGGAATTAAACCTGGGACCCTGGCACTGTGAAGCCACAGTGCTAACCACTGTGCTATCATGCTGCCCACGGAACAAGACATGATAGAAGGCTTTTATGGGGACATCCACACGTAGAACATTGGTTACCAGCTGCCTAAAAATCACGAATGATACAATTACCGTCATAAGCTGAGGAAGATATGTACCCTCAGCCAGCCATCATCTTAGCTGACATTATAGTGAGAATGAATGTAATCCAGCATTATTGCACAAAGGGGCAATAAAACCAACTTGTACTATCCGGGATACAAAAACAAAACTCAAGTCTCTGAAGAAGCAATCAATAAACCTATTAAAACTGCCTCATCCCAGGATTTCAAATTTTATACATGCCTATAAATCCAAAATTATCATAAAAATTAGTCAGGGGGTTAATCAGAGGGTAGGCTGGAGAGGGGATGTGCAGTGAGTCATCAGGTTGGGGAGGGTAATCGGGTCAGTGAGGTTCATTGTGTATGATTATGTATGATTACCCAGGAGTAAAAACTGTGATTTTCTTTCTGTCCAACATACCTCCTAGGTAGCTATCCAAGTGGGCAAGTCAGAACTCTCTAAAGTCTCGACTCTTTGGAGACACTTTCAGAAGGTGTGGGCTTAGGGTGGGCAGCAGGGCAGCACGGTAGTTAGCATAAATGCTTCACAGCTCCAGGGTCCCAGGTTCGATTCCCGGCTGGGTCACTGTCTGTGTGGAGTCTGCACATCCTCCCCGTGTGTGCGTGGGTTTCCTCCGGGTGCTCCGGTCTCCTCCCACAGTCCAAAGATGTGCGGGTTAGGTGGATTGGCCATGCTAAATTGCCCGTAGTGTCCTAATAAAAGTAAGGTTAAGGGGGGGGGGTTGTTGGGTTACGGGTATAGGGTGGATGCGTGGGTTTGAGTAGGGTGATCATGGCTCGGCACAATATTGAGGGCCGAAGTGCCTGTTCTGTGCTGTACTGTTCTATGTTCTATGTGTCGGACGCAGGGGGGATTTACCATCAGAATCCCAGGCTTCACAGGCCATTCCCGTGCAGTCAGTGCATCAGGACATCTGAGGCGTCTCCCAGCGCGTCGAATCATAGAATCTAAAGTACAGAAGGAGGCTTTTCGGCCCATCGAGTCTGCACCAGCTCTTGGAAAGACCACTCTACCTAAGCCCACACCTTCACCCTATGCCCACACCTCCACCCAATCCCCACACCTTCACCCCATCCCCGCATCTCCACGCTATCCCCGTAACCCCACCTAACCTTTTTTGGACACTGAGGGCAATTTAGCAGAGCCAATCCACCTAACCGGCACATCTTTGGACAGTGAGAGGAAACCGAAACCCACGCAGACACGGGGAGAACGTGCAGACTCCGCACAGACAGTGACCCAAGCCGGGAATCGAACTTGGAACCCTGGAGCTGTGAGGCAACAGTGCTAACCACTATGCTACGGTGCTGCCCTTTGCATCTTGTGGGTACATCCAGGGTACAATGATCCAGAGATGAGAGGTTCTGGGCCACATATCTTTTGTTTACCCAATGCGGCGGTATGCTCTTGCAAGAGGCTCCCTTGCTATGTAGCAATAATTAACAGACAGGAGGAAGCCCACTCCCAATACAATGGCATATTATCATAATGAGAGAATGTGTATTAATTACTAACAATGCCGAACACTGGAGGATGAATGGTTTTCGAACAGTATAATCCAGTCAAATTAGTAAAGGAGTTCAACCTCAGGAGCACCAGCTTATGATCAAGCAGGAATAGGGGTGGAGCGTCCAGAATGTCTATCCAGCAGCAAAACGACAGGACCCGGGACGCATCTAATATTGGACGCCTGATAATGGAACCAGAAGGCCGCTGAGCGAAGAAACCAGAATACCTCAGATCCAGGTGTCAGATTGGAGTTGAACTGGGTGTTAGGAGGAGATGGGGCTGGGGTAGTTATTATCAGGAGGAGACGGGGCTGGGGTAGTTATTATCAGGAGGAGACGGGGCTGGGATAGTTATTATCAGGAGGAGACGGTGCTGGGGTAGTTATTATCAGGAGGAGATGGGGCTGGGGTAGTTATTATCAGGGGGAGATGGGGCTGGGGTAGTTATTATCAGGAGGAGACGGGCTGGGGTAGTTATTATCAGGAGGAGACGGGGCTGGGGTAGTTATTATCAGGAGGAGACGGGCTGGGGTAGTTAGGAGCAGACGGGGCTGGGGTAGTTATTATCAGGAGGAGATGGGGCTGGGGTAGTTATTATCAGGGGAGACGGGGCTGGGGTAGTTATTATCAGGAGGAGACGGGCTGGGGTAGTTAGGAGCAGACGGGGCTGGGGTAGTTATTATCAGGAGGAGATGGGGCTGGGGTAGTTATTATCAGGGGGAGACGGGGCTGGGGTAGTTATTATCAGGAGGAGACGGTGCTGGGGTAGTTATTATCAGGAGGAGACGGGGCCGGGGTAGTTATTATCAGGAGGAGAAGGGGCTGGGGTAGTTATTATCAGGAGGAGATGGGGCTGGGGTAGTTATTATCAGGAGGAGACGGTGGTGGGGTAGTTATTATCAGGAGGAGACGGGGCTGGGGTAGTTATTATCAGGAGGAGACGGGGCTGTGGTAGTTATTATCAGGAGGAGACGGGGCTGGGGTAGTTATTATCAAGAGGAGAAGGGGCTGGGGTAGTTATTATCAGGAGGAGACGGGGCTGCGGTAGTTATTATCAGGAGGAGACGGGGCTGGGGTAGTTATTATCAGGAGGAGACGGGGCTGCGGTAGTTATTATCAGGAGGAGACGGGGCTGGGGTAGTTATTATCAGGAGGAGAAGGGGCTGGGGTAGTTATTATCAGGAGGAGACGGGGCTGGGGTAGTTATTATCAGGAGGAGACGGGGCTGGGGTAGTTATTATCAGGAGGAGATGGGGCTGGGGTAGTTATTATCAGGGGGAGACGGGGCTGGGGTAGTTAGGAGCAGATGGGGCTGGGGTAGTTATTATCAGGAGGAGATGGGGCTGGGGTAGTTATTATCAGGAGGAGACGAGGCTGGGGTAGTTATTATCAGGAGGAGATGGGGCTGGGGTAGTTATTATCAGGAGCAGACGGGGCTGGGGTAGTTATTATCAGGAGGAGATGGGGCTGGGGTAGTTATTATCAGGAGGAGACGGGGCTGGGGTAGTTATTATCAGGAGGAGATGGGGCTGGGGTAGTTATTATCAGGAGGAGATGGGGCTGGGGTAGTTATTATCAGGAGGAGATGGGGCTGGGGTAGTTATTATCAGGAGGAGACGGGGCTGGGGTAGTTATTATCAGGAGGAGATGGGGCTGGGGTAGTTATTATCAGGAGGAGACGGGGCTGGGGTAGTTATTATCAGGAGGAGACGAGGCTGGGGTAGTTATTATCAGGAGGAGACGGGGCTGGGGTAGTTATTATCAGGAGGAGACGGGGCTGGGGTAGTTATTATCAGGAGGAGATGGGGCCGGGGTAGTTATTATCAGGAGGAGATGGGGCTGGGGTAGTTATTATCAGGAGGAGATGGGGCTGGGGTAGTTATTATCAGGAGGAGAAGGGGCTGGGGTAGTTATTATCAGGGGGAGACGGGGCTGGGGTAGTTATTATCAGGGGGAGACGGGGCTGGGGTAGTTATTATCAGGAGGAGATGGGGCTGGGGTAGTTATTATCAGGAGGAGAAGGGGCCGGGGTAGTTATTATCAGGGGGAGACGGGGCTGGGGTAGTTATTATCAGGAGGAGATGGGGCTGCGGTAGTTATTATCAGGAGGAGACGGGACTGGGGTAGTTATTATCAGGAGGAGACGGGGCTGGGGTAGTTATTATCAGGAGGAGACGGGGCTGGGGTAGTTATTATCAGGAGGAGACGGGGCTGGGGTAGTTATTATCAGGAGGAGACGGGGCTGGGGTAGTTATTATCAGGAGGAGACGGGGCTGGGGTAGTTATTATCAGGAGGAGACGGGGCTGGGGTAGTTATTATCAGGAGGAGACGGGGCTGGGGTAGTTATTATCAGGGGGAGACGGGGCTGGGGTAGTTATTATCAGGAGGAGACGGGGCTGCGGTAGTTATTATCAGGAGGAGACGGGGCCGGGGTAGCTAATATCAGGAGGAGACGGGGCTGGGGTAGTTATTATCAGGAGGAGACGGGGCTGGGGTAGTTATTATCAGGAGGAGACGGGGCTGGGGTAGTTATTATCAGGAGGAGACGGGGCTGGGGTAGTTATTATCAGGGGGAGACGGGGCTGGGGTAGTTATTATCAGGAGCAGACGGGGCTGGGGTAGTTATTATCAGGAGGAGACGAGGCTGGGGTAGTTATTATCAGGAGGAGACGGGGCTGGGGTAGTTATTATCAGGAGGAGACGGGGCTGGGGTAGTTATTATCAGGAGGAGACGGGGCTGGGGTAGTTATTATCAGGAGGAGACGGGGCTGGGGTAGTTATTATCAGGAGGAGACGGGGCTGGGGTAGTTATTATCAGGAGGAGACGAGGCTGGGGTAGTTATTATCAGGAGGAGACGGGCTGGGGCAGTTATTATCAGGAGGAGACGGGGCTGGGGTAGTTATTATCAGGAGCAGACGGGGCTGGGGTAGTTATTATCAGGGGGAGACGGGGCTGGGGTAGTTATTATCAGGAGCAGACGGGGCTGGGGTAGTTATTATCAGGAGGAGACGGGCTGGGGTAGTTATTATCAGGAGGAGACGGGCTGGGGCAGTTATTATCAGGAGGAGACGGGGCTGGGGTAGTTATTATCAGGAGCAGACGGGGCTGGGGTAGTTAGGAGGAGACGGGGCTGGGGTAGTTATTATCAGGAGGAGACGGGCTGGGGTAGTTAGGAGCAGACGGGGCTGGGGTAGTTATTATCAGGAGGAGATGGGGCTGGGGTAGTTATTATCAGGAGGAGACGGTGGTGGGGTAGTTATTATCAGGAGGAGACGGGGCTGGGGTAGTTAGGAGGAGAAGGGGCTGGGGTAGTTATTATCAGGAGGAGACGGGGCTGGGATAGTTATTATCAGGAGGAGACGGGGCTGGGGTAGTTAGGAGGAGATGGGGCTGGGGTAGTTATTATCAGGAGGAGACGGGGCTGGGGTAGTTAGGAGGAGATGGGGCTGGGGTAGTTATTATCAGGAGGAGACGGGGCTGGGGTAGTTATTATCAGGAGGAGACGGGGCTGGGGTAGTTATTATCAGGAGGAGACGGGGCTAGGGTATTTATTATCAGGAGGAGATGGGGCTGGGGTAGTTATTATCAGGAGGAGACGGGGCTGGGGTAGTTATTATCAGGAGGAGATGGGGCTGGGGTAGTTATTATCAGGAGGAGACGGGCTGGGGTAGTTATTATCAGGAGGAGACGGGGCTGGGGTAGTTATTATCAGGAGGAGACGGGGCTCGGGTATTTATTAGCAGGAGGAGATGGGGCTGGGGTAGTTATTATCAGGAGGAGACGGGGCTGGGGTAGTTATTATCAGGAGGAGATGGGGCTGGGGTAGTTATTATCAGGAGGAGACGGGGCTAGGGTATTTATTAGCAGGAGGAGATGGGGCTGGGGTAGTTATTATCAGGGGGAGACGGGGCTGGGGTAGTTATTATCAGGAGAAGAAGGGGCTGGGGTAGCTAATATCAGGAGAAGATGGGGCTGGGGTAGTTATTATCAGGGGGAGACGGGGCTGGGGTAGTTATTATCAGGGGGAGACGGGGCCGGGGTAGTTATTATCAGGGGGAGACGGGGCTGGGGTAGTTATTATCAGGAGGAGACGGGGCCGGGGTAGTTATTATCAAGGGGAGACGGGGCTGGGGTAGTTATTATCAGGGGGAGACGGGGCCGGGGTAGTTATTATCAGGGGGAGACGGGGCCGGGGTAGTTATTATCAGGGGGAGACGGGGCTGGGGTAGTTATTATCAGGAGGGGGTTCGGGTCTGGAGCAGTGGCAAGCAGGGAGGATCTCAGCAAGCTTTGTGTCAAAAAAGTAGGATCAGGACCACTCCAGCTGCTTTAGGCCTTGCTTTAAGTAAATGTGAGAAACCTGCCTTGACGATGGAAAAGGAACCAAGGTCTGGTTTTGTTGTGGAGCTGTAACTGGCGCAGGTTACTTCTGGGTAAACCAATCTTGGAATGGGGGCCTCAAACTGGCGTCAAGATCCTTATCTGCAAACTCCCGCTTCAGGTTTGGTGAAGCACTTTCCCAACATGGGAAGCATTGTCTAGTTGGAACGAGCAGACACTTCCTAATCGTCATATCAAAGGTTTAATAGGCCGGTTTGCACCGGTAAAACCTATGTGGATGTGTTTACAGGTCCCCGCAGCTCTCGGTGCCTTTGAATCATTTTTCTCCAGTCATTTGTTCTGCCTGAGTCTGAGCCGGCTCCATGTCATTATAATGCTGCAATTGCTTCTCTTCAACTAGTGGCAGAATTGAAGACTCAATTTTTTGTGCAGGTGTGATTCTGTCACCAGGCTAAGGAAGTCAGATTTGGTAAAGGCAGCAAGTCAGAGAATTAGCATTGATCCACCAGAATCTGCCAGAAGTTCTGGCATAACTCTAACTTAACTGAACTATTGGTTCACTAATTCATGAGTATCAAGGCTGAAAATCTCTTAATTATATGCATCTTAAGTTAAATTTTGTTTCAAAAGGTGACTTTACAGACAAAATCCCTTCAAGGTTGCCAGTCAACTGACAAAACTATCATAAAAGTCAAAATGTGCGATAAATCAATGTTCGGTCTATTTCAATTGATTTTATTTTCTATTGACACACAAGTTCAATGCACATTTCTTCATTTATTTAAATGCAAATTGTGCATTCTACACTTGGCAATTTGCCAAGGATTTGCTTTAGAAATTACAACTCCCCATTGGTTTTATAAAGGTTCTTCAGGTTAGCCCTGTCATAGTTCATCTACATCGTCATCTCAGCCTTTATATCTTTCCATTTCTTTGTGTCTCATGTATCTGAAGCTATTTACCTCAATCACCTTCCAGAGTAGCGAGTTCCACCTTGTAACTGGTGAGAAAAGAAATTTCTCCTTATTTTTCCATTGGATTAATCGGCAAATGTCTTGGAATTAAGGCCCTTGGTTTTGGATTCTTCCATCAGTGGATACATTCTTCCCTTATCTACCTTGTCCAGCTCATACATAACATTAAACACTTTTTATCAGGTTTTGTCTATGTCTTCACTTCCCTAAAGAGAAAGCCCTAAACTGCTCACTCTTTGCTGATCACTCTATTTTTCCAATTCTTTCTTGTAAATTTTGTTTGCACCATCTTCAAGGCTTCTATGTCCTTTTTTAAGAAATCATATATAGACCAGAACACTGCACTGTACTCCAAACTGTGGCCTGACAAGGGTCCTACACAAGTTTGATTCAACTTCACTATTTTTAAGTTCCCCTAGAAATATAGAAAAAACTGTAATTGGATAGCTGATGTGATTCTGCTTTTAATGTGTTTAACTGTATCCCTATGATTCTTTTTTGCACTTCTGTTTGTTTAAAAAGAAATATATATAAACATCATATGAATGGGGTCAGTTAGCGAAGTTGGTTAGATGGCTAGCATGTAGTTCAGAATAATGTCAATAAGCAGGAGTCTAATGCCTGATCTGGCTACGGTAGACTTGGGATCTGTCTCCTTCGCCTACCGTGAAGAGTGGGACACAATACCAAACTACCACCGACAAAAATGGCGGAGAAAAGTGGCTCCGAAGAAGCAACAGCAGTGAGATATCCTCAATTACAACTCGAGAGAGATGATTGGTAATACAAAGGCTTTAATTAGCAGAGAACCAGACAGCTACCGAGAAGTGTGCTCACTGCACACTGCCCACTGAACATTACCTTATATATGGCTCCCTGGGGAGTGGAGCCGGAGGCGGAGTCCCCCAGGGTTCCAAACCCGGTCTTAAAGGGATCATTCCATTAAAGGTGCAGTAATCATTCATCACAAGCAGACAATGAACCAATGACCTGCCTTTGGGCAGAGCACGCGTGGAAAGGAATATATAGGAACAGGAGGTACCAGTAACCCCTCTTTTATGCTACTTCCCCCAACTCCACGCTGGCTTCTCTGATTCTGCATAACATCTGGACCCGTAGTTTTATCCACTTTTAGTTTTCAGAGGTTTTAATATGAAGGAAATAATTGGCAACTTTTTTAAAAAATCAAGTCTCCAGTTCAGTAAAAACAGTGAATGTACAGCACGGGAACAGGGCATTCAACTCAACCTGTCCATGTTGGTGCTTAAGCTCCACATAAGCCTACATTTGTGTCTCTTCACCCAACCCTATTATCATCAGAGCCTTCTATTACTTTCTCCCTCCAACACTACTATCATCAGACCCCACTATTCCTTTCTCCCTCATGTTAATCTAGCCTTTACATTGCAACAGTACACATTTCAAAAGTGCTGCATTGGCTGAAAAACACTTTGGGACACATTGATATCATGAAAACAAAGTCTTTCTTTTTTATCCCTTAAGTGTAACTATGCTACCGTCACCTTAACAAGTCCTTGTCAGAGAATTTTCTCAGTAATATAGCTTCTCCTGTATTCCCTATTGAATTGATTAGTGAATATCTTCTAACTATGGCTCTTCTGGACCCCAGGGTTTCCTTACCAGCGAGTCAAAGAATGAGAACAAATTAAAAACAAAAAAAGTTCCAGCAGTTGCCATATATCGGCCCCTCGAGATCCATTTCGGTTTTCCCATTATCAGACCCTCTCACCTTGCTGCACCATCCCCTCCATCATCTAATCACTTCTGCCTTCCCCCTCATCACCGCCCTTCCCTTTTGTCACTTCCTTCTCTCTTCCCCTCTGCCCCTTCTTCCCCAGCCTCTGTACTTGCTTCAAAGCTTTGCTGCCTACTAACTTTTCCCAGCTCTGGCAAAAAGTGCATGGACCTAAACGTTAAGGTTTTCGCTCCCCACAGGTGCTGCCTGGCCCCTTTTCGTTTTTATTTCAAATTTCTGGCATTTTGCTTTCGTTTCTGCGACATGTTTGATATGACAATTCCCGATTCACTAGGAGCATGAATAATGTGTCTGCTAACTAAGCAACCAATAGATCGCACCATAATCACATTGACACACAAGGTTGTACATTATCCATGAACGTTACTCTACACGCTGAGGATAATGCATAAATTGTTTCTGCCTTGAAGACAAAAATAAGGCAGAATTCTGATTTACCATGCATAATCTTCAGTGAATCAAGAAATGCCCACACATATACATATATTATACGGATATATACAGAAAGCAGCTTGAGTTAATATGACACCATCCATTGCAATATGATCCTATCAAAATCATTCCCTATCAAGTGTGCTATATTTAATCAGAGCATTGGAAAATAAAACCGTGCTGACTGGTTGAATGCCACTGAAGGCAGCCCAATACAATTGGAGCCCAAAACTGTTGGAGTCATTTTCTATCTGGCTCACAAAGCACATTAGCGAAACAGATATTTAGCAGATTTTACGGTGTGCAAACTCAGGACATTTCCTGCCTCCGTGCACCCGGCCAAGGAACAAAAGGCCTAGAAATTGGGATTTACATGTGATCAGGCTGGATTAGAAGTCAGGCCTCCCCCCCCCCCCCCCCCCCCCCCCCCCCGGCCAATGGAAGAAGTGCGGAGGTGGGCTGGAGGGACGCCTTGGTGCTTTGGCACAATGAAAAAGATTGAAAAGAATTAGAACAAATAACGCCCCTCCAGCCCCACCACTCATCCCTTACACACTGAACATGCCCCAGATATGCCTACCATACCTGCTATGCCAACCCATGCCCCGTACCACAATCCCCATGGATCCTATACATGTCATGGCAAACTATACTTACACTAATCTCCATGGTTCTTTATAGCCCCTATTGCAACTTAGTGCCAACTCATAATCCCCACCAACCAACCTTTCGCCTTACCCCTGCCATACCAACTCACCTAGTATCCACCATGGGAAAAACTCAATAGCCATGCTGCTAAAATAATATCCTGTATCAATTGATGTCACTATTAAAAAATACATTCTTGTTGATAAAAAAATATACATCTCCTTGAGCTAATCACTTATTAAAAAAATGATTTTTCTATAACTATTTGGAGCTGTCAATCAAACTGCTTCCTTAACTGGTACCGCACAGTGATAATGATAGGTTGTATAATAAGTCATGCAGCACAAATCCTATAATGATAACCCTCAGCCTATGTCAACACACAAGTGAAACAGTCAGATTTTTTTTAACACTCCACATTTTATTTACATTTAAAGCCCTTGAAAGCTCTGGCAATTCCAGTGAGTTTGACAGTGCCAATGAATTTATGCATTTTTTACACACCTTCACATCTATTGTCTTTTAATAATCCCAAAGACTACCTGACCTCTCCCAATGGGGTCCCAGGATCATATCCAAAAGAGGTGCCGACCGCTCCAAAATCCCAACTAAGCCAAAAGATTCCAATCTTTAATCGGCACACTTCAGGTTTCAGGCTCCTACCATAGCAAAATCACATGAGTGGTGGGATCTGCTGATTATATGGCCAGCTCGCTCCATGAACCATGAATGTGCAATTTAAAACCAACTCCCATTTCCCCTGCAAAAATAGCAGAGAATGGATTCAGGGGTGGGAGGCCTAGATCCGGGCCCATGTCGGCATTTGTGCACAGTGATCCTCTCCATGAGCGGGATTCTCTCAGCCCGGGCCTGGGGCAGAGAATCGCGGCGACCGGCGCGAATCGCGCCACGCCGCCCCGACGCAATCAGCGCTGCGCCAGTCGGGGGCTGCTCTACACGGCCCACCCCCAGCGATTCTCGGCCCGGGATGGGCCGAGCGGCCGGAACAAGAAACCCGAGTCCCGCCGGTGCAATTCTAACCTGGTCTTACCTGGCGGGACCTCGGCGTGGAAGGGTCCTGGGGTGGCCTGTGGTTCGGGGGGGGGGTTCCGACCCCAGAGGGTGAGTCCGCTGTGGCAGGCGGCCTCCTTTCTTCCGCGCTGGCCCCTGTAGCCCTACGCCATGTTGCGTTGGGGCCGGTGCGGAGAAGGGAGCCACTGCACATGCGTGTCTTAGTGCCGGTGCCGGAGCCACTGCGCATGTGTGGACCCTGCGGTGCCCAGTTGACACTGGGATCGGCAGCTGGAGCGGCGTGCGTCACTCCAGTGCCGTGCTGGCATCCTGTAGGGTCCAGAATTGCTGATCCTGAGGCCGTGTTGACCCCGTCGGGAAATGCGACAGCGTTTGTGACGGCGTCAACACTTAGCCTCAGGATCACAGAATCCCTCCCCATATGTCTACAAATTAAGCCCTTATTGTCTATTGGGCTGAGATTACACCAAATTATCCTTGGATATATCGGCGATGCGAAAAATCATGGAGAGAATTTGACCTCTAGTCTCACTCTGGATTGACTATTAATTCTGGTCAGCATCAGTTCACAGTATGTTGAAAACATTGAGCTGAATTTTCATAAGTCACGTGCAACGCCAACCCCCCCACCCCCCCAAACGATTCCCGATACCCATGGAGTACAATAATCCAGACCATTATGTTGGTGTGCACCTCCTTATAACTTTGACCATTATAACATCCTTTGTCCCATTTATAATAGAAACTGCTCATGCAAACTTGTCATACTGTAATTACTGTAATTACATTGTCTTTTAGACATGATGTTGCAACAAGTTTGACAAGTGCTTTCAGGGTGGGGGGGCGGGAAAAGTCTAAAAGATAAATCCATGCATTACTTCATAGAGTAGAGAAATTCCTCAGGAGTCTACAAAATATCTATCCCTCAAACAACAACAACCACAAAAACTGATATCTGGTCCTTGTTTTTTTATGTATTTTTATTCAATCCCCCCCCCCCCCCACCCCCCCCACCCACTCCCTGCTGGCATCAAACAAGTCCTCAAACCTCCATCTTGCCAAGAAACCACGCCGCCCCTCCGAGACCCGAAGGTGAACTTAAACCTTTTCCCCCAGCCTCACCGACACCCTCAGTGGCCTCACCCATCCCCACTCCAGTAGAATTCGACACAAGGCAATCAGAGTGGCAAAGGCCACCACATCGGCCCCCCTCCCCTTCAACGCTCCAACACCCCAAAGACCACCACCAGAGGGCCCGCAACATCTCCACCCCCACTTTGAACTGTACCAAGCAAAATTTCACTCCAAACCCCCCCCCCTCCAATCCCAACTCCATACTCAGCTCCTCCTCCCACGTCCGCTTCACCTCCTCAATTGGCGCTGTCCTTGTGCCCACCAGCCATCTGTAAATATCCACGATCGTCCCTACCCAATTCATCTGGAAACAACAATCTGTCCGACAACAGACTTTTACAGACAAAGCTACCATCAGACTCACTGTATAGCACCCAGTGGCAAATGGAAGGGAGGATGTAGCCAGAGCCCTCAAACTTACCCCCACACACGACGCCTCCTCCACCCGCACCTACTCCATCCCCTCCTCTTGTAGCTAGAGTGTAGACAAGCCAGCTGTCTAGACAAGTGAGCTAAACTGGCCCAAGGATTGAACTCTACATACTCGTTAATTGCCAAAGTCATCTTTCGATAAAACTTTTCATTTGCCAGTAACACCGAGTCCTCCTCCAAGAGGGTCCCTGTGCCTGGTCCATGTCAAGCCTCACATCCATAAGATGCGGCACACGGCCCGAAACCACGACAACCTCAAAGAATTGAATTTCCCATCATAAAAAATCTAAATGGGACTAAACTCCCTCCCGGATGCTTAAACCTCCACTGATCCGCCACCACTAACCGCCCCCCCAATCTGGCCCATAAACACTCCCAGTTCCTTCGCCATTCCCGACCCAACCAATGTCCTTGGGCTTGACTTGTCCAACCGAGGATCTAACAGGCAGGTGAAATCGCCCTCCCATTATTAATTTATGCAGGATGTCTGCCACCACCCGCTTAAACACTCTGTCATCCCAATTAGGCGCACAAACGTTTACTCGCTCTCCCATTATTAATTTATGCAGGATGTCTGCCACCACCCGCTTAAACACTCTGTCATCCCAATTAGGCGCACAAACGTTTACTACAAGTGCCGGCGTCCCCTCCAAAACCCCGCTGACCATCACAAACCATCTCCTCTGGGTCGTGCACCTCCCTAGCCATCACAAATGTCACCCTTTTACTAAATAGAATAGCAACCCCTCTCGACTTGGAATCGAATCCTGAATGGAATGCCTGTCCCACCCACCCTGTACTCAACCTCGCCTGGTCTTTAACCTGTAAGCGTGTCTCCTGAAGAAACACTACCTGCGCCTTCAAACTTTTCAAATGTGCAAACACCCTCGACTGCCTCACCGGTGTTTTCAACCCCTGAACATTCCAAGTCACCATCCTCATCGAGGGTTTCTGACTCACCCTCCCATTTGAAAACACCATCCCAATCCATCACAAAACCATCTCTGCCCCATTTTCCTTTCTTGACCAAGAGGACCCAAAATGGCCGCCCACTCCCCTCTGCCCTGCCTTCCCTTCGTCCAATAAACTACCTGCCGCACCTGCATCACCAGTGCCTGTTTCCACAAGCAATCTTATCTGGTCCTTGTTTAGGAGGACGTGCTATGTGCAAATTGGCCAAAATATTCCTCACATTTCAACAGCGGACGCCACTCCAGAAGTACTGGCTGCAAAGCACATTGGAACACCCTGCTGTATAAATGCTTGTTTTTTTCTTTGCCTCTTCCTATCAGTGTTGACACTATGATGCCTCAGTTTTGCATCTTCCACCTCCTCAGCCTGTACAGCAGCCAAACACCTGTTCATCAATTAAATCTACTTCTCGATTCATAAATTGCCTTGTTTTTCTATTTAACCACAAATAGAAAAATTCAATAAAATACAAAATTGCAGTATAGCACGCGAGACTTCAACTGATTTCTATCTGAAACCCTTGGTCTAATTCTCCTCAGAAAACACTTGCTCACGGCCCCCGCCACAGTTATTGCTCAGTATGCGTCAAAATAATACTGTCTAATACTCCCAAGTCCTGAATTACACAGCTGTTGGGTACACACGTTCTGCCCAATTAAGGCCCGCCCAGCGTAAAACGCGGCCACTAGTTGGAGTGAGGGCTCGCTGGGTACCTGGTCCAAAGGGGGACCCAAAGGGGAAATTAAAAACTGCAGGGGCAACTCACTGAAGGCTGGCAGGAGTTGTAGGGGAGGCGATGGGAGCAGCCCGTACTGTCATGTTGTGCAGTAGTGGCCTCACCACTTAGTGGATACAGAAGGCTGGGATGGACACTCATTCCTCTCCTCCTCTCCCCCCCCCCAACCTCCAGTACTCAGACAGGTGCTTCGGTATACTGGTCGAGGTGATTGGTGCCAGGCATGAGGTTCTGATGCCAAGTGATGGCAAAAGGAGGGCACCACATCTAACAACAGAGGTGGCCGCCCAAGTCGACAGATAGGACGTGGTGCATTGCACCTGGACACAATGCCACAAAAGGTTTAACAATCCTCTGTGGCCAGTGAGGGCGAGCGGCGGGCTGGTATGGAACTGTGCGGAGGTGTGCAGTCACGTAGCCCGTTCCTTGTGACACGGAGGAATGTGAGCTGACTGGCACTAAAGCCTGTGCCAGCCAAGGCTAGGAAGTCTGCCCACTTGGCCTGAGTGCATGGAAGGGAGAGGTGTGGCAATCTGACACCCCCAGTGACCTGGTTGGCAGGAGGGAGGGGGGTGGGGGGGGGGGGGGGGGGGTTGCGGCTGGAATGTTGCTGCAGGGAGAGGGAACATAACGATAAATTCTCTTTTGCCCTTTCAGAAGAGAAGCCATAATTCAGCTGAGCGTACAGGAATGGGCGGCAGGGAGCTCAACTTACTGTACCTCATTGGTTAAGAGATGGTTGCTCTACAGTGGGAATGCCACCGCAGAGGTCACTCCACTGGTGGTAGAGGGACAGGGTGGAAGGCAAGACTGCGATGTACAAATGTGTGACGGCGGAGAGTGTAAACAGTGTGGGGTTGTGCCATCTGAAATCAAATTCTCAAAGCAAGAAAGGCCATTGATCCTCCATGATGGCACCATGATGCAGTTCTTCATTTTCTCACCAGCATGAGGTTTGACTGAAATGATTCAATGACTGGATTGGATTCTTCCCTCGAGTGCAACATGCTCAAGAGGCTCCAGAGACTCAGATGGTGCCCCCGCCTTTAACTCCCGAAGACACAAAAACAGATGCATCCTCAGCACATCCTCTCTTGCAACCAGGCACCAGCGCAGGTATAAGCATAACGGTGAGCATTAGCTCGTCGGCTCTCACTGTGGAGGAGTTCATGAGGAGCATGAGCACGGTGCTGAATCTGAGCACAGAGCTCTCATCCACAGAGAGGGTGGTGGCTCTCACGGCGAGGCAGCTCCAGGCGTTCCTGGGGGTGCGTTCAGATCAACAAACCTCCAGAGGAGGGCAGCAGCTCTTCACCCTCTCTGCCAGTGACTGTCGCATCTGATGATGCTGCAACAACTAAGGGGTGCCCACCCATGGTGCTGGATTCACCCTCGCAGGTAGAGTCCGCTTAAGCTCAGCCCGCGGATTGCCAAGGTTAGCAGCATTGACACGAGTCACCAATGCCACCCACTGCAGTGAGGTGAGGGCAGCATGGCACAGCACTCACAAGTGTATTCTGAAGGCACAGAACATAGAATATACAGTGCAGAAGGAGGCCATTCGGTCCATCGAGTCTGCACCGACCCACTTAAGCCCTCACTTCCACCCTATCCCCGTAACCCAATAACCCCTCCTAAACTTTTTGGTCACTAAGGGCAATTTATCATGGCCAGTCCACCTAACCTGCTCGTCTTTGGACTGTGGGAGGAAACTGGAGCACCCGGAGGAAACCCACGTACACACGGGGAGAATGTGCAGACTCCGCACAGACAGTGACCCAGCGGGGAGTTGAACCTGGGACCCTGGCACTGTGAAGCCCCAATGCTATCCACTTGTGCTACTGTGCTGCCCAGCACTGCAACATGAGCATAACAGCAGTATCTCACGAATGACATTATTACTGTTCACATTTCAACACTCTCTTGATGATAGGATCATCAACACCAAAAACGTTGTGCTTGTTTTTTTCTCCGAATGCGACAGAAACATTGGGCTGGATTCTCGCAGTCCCTCGCCAAAATCGTGTTTGCCGCAGGGGCGGAGAATCCACTTTTACGTCCGAATCGGGCCCGGGGCTGCTCCCGCGAATCTGCGGTCCTCGCAGAATCGCTCGCCCACGAATCACGCCACCTGGCTGAGGGGACCATTGTCAGAGGCCCTCCCAGTGATACTCCAATCCCAACCAGCCCACTGACCGCACTCAGTCCGCGGCCATCCTGGTGGGGGGACGGAAGGGATCCATCACCGGGGGGGGGGGCGGCCTTATGGGCAACCGGGACAGCAATCGGGTGGGTCAGATGAAGACGTGTGGGGACGAACAGGGGAACCTTCTTTCTTGCTGATGGTCCGCAGTCCGAGTCCGCCATGGCGCTCGGCACGGCCGCTGGAGGCCGCCGCCGTGCGCATGCGCGGACTCAGAACCGGAAGTGCGGGGTCCCGTTTCTGCAGCCAAAGCTGTGTGAAGCTCCCTGGGTCCCTGCTAGCCCCCTGCAGGTAAGTGAATAGCTCTTCATTTTTTGCAGGAAACTGGGGAGTGAAACGCCAGCATTTTTACGCCAGCGTGGGGACATAGCCCCATTTTTGGAGAATCCAGCCCATTATGTCCCGAATGTGCAAGATGGTTTGCATTGTTGCGGGGTGGGGTGTGGCAGGGGTTTTGAACTTCATTCCAGAGGTTGTGGTTGGAAGCTGGGGTCGTGGGTTTGCGATCGAGGCATGTCCTTGACATGAACTGGAATCAATGCCATGGCAACCTAGCTGAGGGTGTGTATTATCAAGGTACCCCTAGTGTCCCAGCCTCCCCGAAAGGTTCCTGACGTCTGTCCCAACATCCTCACCCTGTTCCTCCCCAGGCTCCTCTAAGAGACATCAGTAGATTCATCCTCCAAAGCATCTGGAGCTGCAATGTGACCCTCACCCTCCAGTGGGTCGCCCCCTTGCCACAGCCAGATTGTGCAGGACGCAGCAGACAACGACTATAAGCGAAACAGGTTCTGGAGGATATTGCAGTGCTGCCATATCAGTCCAAGCATCTGAACTGCATGTTAGCAGCCTAATGGTGCTCTCTACCACTGCTCTTGTGGAGGCTTTCAAACGACCAGGAGCAACAAACAACCTTGGCACCAGAGAGCTTTACAGGATTGATATACCTTCAATTCACAGTGAGGCAGAGAGAGCGCGTGAATAGTAGGCTTTATTAGTCATGAACATGCCTAGCTAGAGTCAGTGGTACAGATGAATGCCACCCACAGGCGGCCGGCCTATATATGGCCCCGGTGTGGGCGGAGCCAGAGGCGGAGCCATACCGGGGCTACAGTACAGTACCTGGAAGCAGTTCATATCACCACTTCCAGGTCACAGGTTACAGTATCATGCATGCATTTTGGTGAATACATTCACCACAAGGATGGAAGTATCATGTGAGCTGCCAGGGTAAGGTGCCCAAACTTGCATAAATCTGCATCTCACGGTTGCAAACGATCTGCACACTCACTGCGTGGAACCACTTCCAGTTCACGAAGGCTCCTGACTCACCTGCAGGCATCTTAATGGCCATGAGTGTAGTTGATGGATACAGGGGAAGTCTTCAATCACCGCGCACCCCCCTCCCCTCCCCTCCCCTTCCCCTCCTCCCCTCCCCCCCTCCCCCCCTCCACTGACCCCTGGAAAAAAACTGATGGTGTGCAAGTTGAGGGCCACTGTAACCTTCACAGCCACTGTAACCTTCACAGCCACTGGCACAGGATGTTCACCCACACAGTTGGAGGCGACCTCTAGCCAAATCATCTGGCATATGACAGTGTGCCGAAAGAGGCAGAGCCATTCCTCCAGACACTTCTGCTGCTTGTCCTGCATGCACTGTGTCTCCCACAGCTCGCTCCCGGAGATGCTGCATGAAGTCACGTGCCCTCCTCGCCACGCTGACCCTGTCTTCCGCCTCAGGAGGTCCCACCGACTGAGTATACAATGCCCAGAGGCAGATATGCAGACAAAGATGGCGAGCCCCCTGTGGCGATTCTCCAGCCTGCGATGTGACGAAGTCCCGCCGCTGAGAGGCCAATCCCGCCGACGTGGTTTAAACCACCTCTGGTGGTGGCAGGATTGGCGGCGCGAGCGGGCCCCCGGGGTCCTGGGGAAGGCGCGGGGCGATCGGACCCCGGGGGGTGCCCCCACGGTGGCCAGGCCCACGATTGGAGCCCACCGATCGGCAGGCGGGCCAGTGCCATGGGGGCACTCTTTTTCTTCCGCCGTCGCCACGGCCTCCACCATGGCGGAGGCAGAAGAGAACTCCCCTACCGCGCATGCGCCGGTGGTGACGTCAGCGACAGCTGACGCACCAGCGCATGCGCGAACCGGCAAAGGCCTTTCGGCCAGCCCCAACGCCAGGCGGCGGGCGTCAAAGGCCATTGGCGCCGGTTTTGGCGGCAGTTGGCATGGCGCCAACCACTCCAGCGCAGGCCTAGCCCCTAAAGGTACGGATCTCCGCACCTTTAGGAGGCCCGACACCGGAGTGGTTGGCGCCAATCCGCTACGCCGGGACCCCCCGCCCCGCCGGGTAGGGGAGAATCCTGGCCCTGGACTGTATCTCTTCACTTGCACCATATTTACACGGGAGAAACATTTTTTTGATCACAACGCTCAAGAATTGAATGAAACCAAAAGCCACATAAAAGCAGGGGTGACGCAGAAACAGATAGCAAAAATAATGAACAAGGCAGCACGGCGGCACAGTGGTTAGCACTGCTGCCTCATGGTGCCAAGGTCCCAGGTTCGATCCCGGCTCTGGGTCACCGTCGGTGTGGAGTTCACACATTCTCCCCGTGTTTGCGTGGGTTTTGCCCCCACAACCCAAAGATGTGCAGGGTAGGTGGATCGGCCACGCTAAATTGCCCCTTCATTGGAAAAATGAATTGGGTCCTCTAAATTTTTAAAAAAATGTAAATTAATGAAGGAGGAATTCCCCACAGAAGTATCTCAATATCTGGGATGTTGACATTTAGGAATTAATGTTTGGCCCAATCAACACTCTTGAATCTGAATACTGCAATCAATTGTCAAAGTTGGCCAATGGATTAAAAAACTGAGAGCAGTTTTAAAAAAAAGTAAAAATTAAATTTCAATCAGTTTTGCAATAGGGAGGCACATGGTAAATACAACTTAACACTGAAAAAGCTGGAAAGACAGATCAATGAAGTGAGAGGGGAGTATACAATGAATCAATTTCAACTAGCACTGAAAAGGGAGCCATGGTGATGGTATTCAGCTCTCATTCAATTTGCAAACATATTTGGTGAAGCAATTAGAAGTGCCAATGAGAATTCTAAGAGAGATAGAATTTTATAGAAGTTGGGCTAAGGCTTCATAAGGCTTTGGCCAGATCATACTTGGAGTATGTTCATTTTGGTTTGGTTACACTGGAAAGGCTATCAAAAAAGTAACTATATTGATCAAGTACAAAAGGTGATGGATGAGCTATGAGAAAGGGGGGGGTTGTTGGGTTACGGGTATAGGGTGGATATGTGGGTTTGAGTAGGGTGATCATTGCTCGGCACAACATTGAGGGCCGAAGGGCCTGTTCTGTGCTGTACTGTTCTATGTTCTAAAGGATTAGAGAAGCTTACAGGCGAGCAATGTGACAGCTAGGAGGATGATCAAAGGATAAAAAATATGTAATGGCACAGGTAAACCAAGCATACGTTGCTGCATGGAGAACAAGCCAAATTAATGAAACCAACTTCAGAACAGGCAACACGACATACATTGACTCAAAGCGATTTGTAACATCCTACAAAGCAAAAGTCATGGTAAAACATTGGCACATTCAAAACACAATTAAACATTCTTGATCGAAGGGTTCGTTTCTGGCATAGGCTAAAGATCCTCATCCTTGATCATTTTTTGCCCCAAAGGAAATTGCAAAAACTACAAATAGGAAGAGGCAATTGATATGAAAAACAAATCACCAAACTCTTCCAATAAAAGAATGGACAGGACAAATTCATTGAATAACTTTCTGAAATACCAACTGAAACATTTCTGTACGTGCATCTTGAATGTGGTTTGTTAAGGAGTACATAGGAGACATGCAATCACAAGCATTAAGACCGAGCGCAAGAACAGCAACAACAGTAACACGTCTAGAACAAATATGTGTGCCAAATTATCCTAACTTAAAACATCTAGCCAGTTAGAATTCTATCAATGGATTCAGAGCAATGTGATTTTCTTTTAACTGTTCTACTGTGACAATGGTGGACAGTCACAGGAAACATGGCTATTGTATAAGGTCCCTCAATGGGGAACATGCAGCCGAGGCCGCACATTGCCCAATTTTGTACATTATGCTCTGCTTTGTAGAACTCCCCAGTGTAGCGAGAGATCGGGACGCCATTTTTAAATGGCGTCCTGATCGCCTAAGCCCCCAAAGCGATCCCTGACCTCCCCGCAGCCTGAACATACTATGGAAGGGTCACTGCCCCCCCCCCCCCCACACACAGACACACTCCTCTCAACACCCAAGCGGGGCACCGCCTGCTTGATTGTGTACATGTAAAAATCACCAGCTTAGCACCTTGGCAGTGCCAACCTAGCAGTGTCCATTCCATCTGGCATTGCCACCCAGGCACCTTGGCAGCGCCAGGCTGTCACCCAGGTGGCACTGCCAGCTTACCAGGCTGACACTGCCAAGGTGCCAGGCTGGCAATGCCAGGGTGCGCAGGTGGCACCAACAGTGCCAGGGCACCGCCCTGCCCAAAGGACATGTAACTTGGGGCCTCCAATCCCCTGGGAGAAGCCCACAAGTGCCATTCTGTCTGGTACCCATTTGTGTACCCAGTGCTGAACGGCGATCGTCCAAGGTCTCCGAGGCGAAGGGGAAGAATCCCAAAGCCCCCGGTACGTCGGGAATCTGCATATTAGAGTGAGATTAGCTGTCTCGTTCTAATGTGCAGATTTGCCAAAATGTGATTCCGCCTACAGTGGGCGGGATTTGCATCGCAACGTCTCCCGATATCGCGTTGGATCTTGCGAGGCATGGCGAGCTGGGTAGATTCCAGGAGGTGGGTTTCCCAATTTATCAGCCATGCTGCACCGTACCTAGCTACTTTTCTGGTGCAGTGTGCCCATTGGATCGCACTCAAGTTTTTCCTGATTTTTTTTTCATCCTTCTTTTCCTAAATATTTAAGGGTTTTATTTTCATTGAGTTATTTAGTATGTGCCTTCCTGGTGTTATCTTAGTACTAATGTAATGGATATAGGTTTATTAGTGAACATTGGTTGTTAATCACAGAAGATCAGAAATAGAGATCAAGCACATTCAGTCAAAACCAATCCACTTACGCAACGTTAAAAATCAGGCTATAAATGTTGAAATCTCTGTTGACACAGCATAAACTACATCTTTCTTCAGATAATAGTTGTTTGCTGAAGAGCTTTGGCTCACCATGGCTGTTTACAATGGGAGTTACAATGGGTGAGAGCACTTTGTTTTACCCAATACAGCAGTAGTACACATCACAACACTGTAGTTTGCAAACCCATAAACTATACAGGATTATAAAAAGGTGTGATTAACTAGAATACTGGGTGCTTTCTCAAATAAAACCCTAGTGTGATAGCATTGCATGAAAGAAGTCATGCCAGGGAGCTTAACAGCCAGTACAGCAGTCACCAAGATACCAATTACCATATGTGCTGGCATTATCACACCTGAGAATGATAGTGGGAAATTGTCTACAGAGGTTTAAGGTTGGCAGAACCAGCTGTGGAGTTGTACAATGTCCAGTCAATTTCAGTCTTTCAGGGATACTGCAATAACCATCCATGTAGGTTGTGCTATACTGTGGCAAAACGTGTCACACAACCGGCCACCTCAGCAGTCAAACACAGTCTAACGTGCTGACTGGTTCTTTGTCTGCAAACTCATGTCTGTACTGGTGTTTTCATGTCACTGTATTTCTTTTTAAAATCCTCTCCTCTTATGAGTCTTTGCTATGGTTGGAGATGCGTTTTGAGCCTTGGCAAATTCGGAGATGCCTCTTAAACCTTGGCAAAGTCTTCCAGGGTTTTCTTTCCCCCATTTCATTATCCCCATCCCTTCACAACCAGGGTAATTTACCATTTTTACAACTAGTGGATTAACTGGACCCATCCAAATTTGGATCTGAAGCTGTGTGAATAACCCAAAGTCAGCAAATTAGGTGATGACTGTCAACGCCTGTCTAAAATGTCTAAACCTTTGTGTTGAAACTAGTTCATCATAATATTGTCATGTGAGGGTCCCTTTAAGAAAAGTGTGTTTATCAAATAGCTGCAGTGATGTCATTGTGTGGGTGGAGCTATGCTGTGTTTCTGGCTTTTTACGTTTGGTTTGAGCTGGAAGCTGTTTTTTGGCTTTGAGTTTTAGTTTCATTTTTCAGTTGGGGAACTGCATTCAAACCAAGGAGGTGTTCTCTCTCTCTCTGCCTACTAAAGAATGTCTCCAGATCACTTGATGATTCCAAAGTAATACCTGTTTCTGTAAGGAATGCAAACCTATTGTCTTTGTTAAAAAGGGTTTTTGACTGATGGATGTTGTTAGGAAAGTTATTAAGGGTTATTTATAGAGTATTGTATCTGTGGAGATTATCAGTGTTGGTAGTTGATAAGATGTTTACTATGTGTTTATAAAACGTTATCTGGATTCATAGGATAAACATTGTTTTTGTTTAAACATACTTTAGAACTCTGTTGCATCACATCTGTAAAGCTCCCTTGTGCTCCCTATACCACAATCTATTAAAAATTGTGGGTCAGGTGAACTCCATGATATACTTTGGTGTTCTCAAAACCCTGGCCCATAATAGTATCTTAGCTTAAAAAAATTAAATGATTGCTTCAATTTATAGAGCATTCACTTACAATCAAGGAACCATTAACATTTCCAGAATAGAAAACATTGGAACCTCCATATCTCTGTGATCCTGTTTGCTAACAGAACAGATGAACCCTTACAAAACTCCCAATTGTCTTACGTGTATTTATTTTCGACTGCTCTGGGATACACTACACAAAACCAATCAGTGATTGTACCTCATAGTCCAGCAAAGCCGAATACCAAACTTACATGAACTGTTTTACAGCATCAGAAAGATCCATAGGAGGTAAAGGACAATAACATCGAGAAGTTGTGATCATACTTCTTGGATAATAAGTTATTCATGAATTCTACTTTTCCCCCAAGTTAAATGTTGGAACAAATGTTGGAACAAAAGATTGGAACAAAAGATTGGAACAAAAGAGGATGCCTTCCTACATAATTAATATCATTTTCAAACAAAAACAACACAAAACATAATCAGTCATAAAACAAGAGGCCTTGTTCGCAATCTCAAAATGGCGAGTGCTTCCTAGTTTCCGCCATAGAACAATGACGTAAGTTAACAATTATTCTGCCTGATCAGACAGAACACAACTGAACAAGCTTAAACACCCCCAGTTGATGCCTTTGCTACACTTCTATCAAGCAGGGTTAATAATAACTGTAAGCAGATTTTTCACTTGCAGGGTTTTTGAAGTCAGACTAAATCTTCCCAAATGCTTTACAGCTCTGAATTCTGTACTGGAAGAAATCTAACATTTTGATGCATAAAAAAATTGAACCACTACCCACAGTTTCAATGATTCTTTTCAGGAGCAGGGGGTGTATATAGCACCAACTAGTTTTCCGCCCTCCCTTTCTTCTAATAATCAGCAAGAGTAGCTCAATAATTTAATCAGGTTCTTTTAACTCAACCGCTTATTACTGCAATGCTTACATGGTTCAATACAGTGCGGTAAAAATCAGGGACGGGATTCTCCGACCCCTCGCCGGGTCGGAGAATCGCCGGGGGGCGGCGTGAATCCCGCCCCTGCTGGCCGCCGAATTCTCTGGCACCCGCGATTCGGTGGGGGGCGGGAATCGCACCACGCCGGTCGGTGGCCGCTCACAGCGGCCTCCCCGTCGATTCTTCGGCCCGCAATGGGCCGAAGTCCCACTGGCTCTTTGCCAGTCCTGCCAGCATAAATTAGACTAGGTCCCTTACCGGCGGGACCTGGTGGCGCGGGCGGGCTCCGGGGTCCTGGGCGGGGGGGGGGAGGCGCGATCTGGCCCGGGGGGGGGGGGGGGGGGGGGGGCCCCCACGGTGGCTTGGCCCGCGATCAGGGCCCACCGTATCTGCGGGCGGGCCTGTGATGTGGGGGAACTCTTTTCCTACACGTCGGCAGTGTCAGCCTCCGCGATGGTCAACACATAGGTGAACCCCCCCTGCGCATGCGCGGGGATGGTGTCAGCAGCCGCTGACGCCCCCGCGCATGCGTGGACACGTGCCAGCCGACGGAGTCCCTTCGGCCCCGACTGGCGTGGCGCCATAGGCCTTCCACGCCGGCCGGTGCTGCGCAAAGCACTCTGGCGCCGGCCTAGCCCCTGAAGGCGGGGAAGATTCCGCACCTTTGGGGTGGGCCGACGCCGGAGGGGTTCACGCCGCTCCGTCCCGCCGGGACACCTCGCCCCGCCCGGGTACGGGAGAATCCCGCCCCAGATTTCCATCTGAATGGGCAGCAAATACAAGTGCACTAGGATTTCTAGTTTGCTTACACACTAAACTTAAAGAATACATATTTCTTTTTTCACCCAGTTAGGTCCTGTACACTCTGCAACATCCCATAACCAATGGAACAGAGATGCAAATAGCTACTTAGTGAGCCCGACACAGTTGGAAACTTTGTGGAATTGCAGACGTGGTCTGGGGAGGAATCTCTGTAGTGGGTGGAATTAATTGTGATTATGCATGGGGTGAAACAGAAACCGTGTTATAGAATTATAAATACACATTATAATGGGACTTGGACCTCAAAAAAATAAATCCCTCAACAAAATCATCATTCTGAACATTAAAGAACTGATTAAATAGATTGACTTTTGTGGTAGCGAGGTTCCTTTAAGCAGATCACCCAAAAGAGTGCAGAGCTTATGGCTGGGCCACGGAAATCCAGGAGGACTTGGAGGTCTCCAGACCCATTGACTTTTTGACAGCTCTGTCCTTGGTTGTCCCTGTTGACCATTGTAACTTTTGTACATAGTTTAGGGATTGTGTGTTAAGGGGCTTAAAGGGGAAGGGATTTGGCAGTGTGGCCCCTTTAAGGGTGCAGGCTCAATTGACCACGTGACCAGCTTGGGTTCAATCGTGTGAGAGCATGTGAACCCTGGCTAATGGAGAGTTTGCATGAGCCTCTGGGAGCAGGACCCCAGGCAGTGTGAGAGCATGTGAACCCTGGCTAATGGAGAGTTTGCATGAGCCTCTGGGAGCAGGACCCCAGGCAGTGTGGATCCCAGGGAGCTTAAGTGTAAAGGCCACCTGCATACATTCAATTCCACAAAGTTTTCAACTACGTTGGGCTCACTAAGTAGCTATTTGCATCTCTGTTCCATTGGTCATAGCATGTTGCACAGTTCTGTACCTGTTATCTAACTGCCTTTGCCTTTCATCAATAAACTCCTTTGTAACTACTGGAAGCCTCCAGTGTATGTCTCGAGCCACCACAAATTTATTTCATTAAAAGTCAGCTTATCATCATTTCAACAGCACATCGATACTTTCCACTCGTACTAAGAGTTGAAGCTTGTTATGCATGTATGCAGACCAAATTCTCTGATCTTACTGATTTAAATAATGTCTTCAGTGTTTGCACATTCTCAACCAACTTTTTTTTACATCGAACATTGGATTTATCTTCTAAATACAGTTCACCTTTGGAAAACCATTAGTGATGAATAAAAAAAGGATATTGGAATGTCGTGACGCAAATGATTTTTCATAATTTCATACTCGATCATGGTCAGGGCGGAAAGAGCTGAAAACCAACTATCAAGGTCAAACAAAACTCAACCTCACATCACGGGCAGCACGGTAGCATTGTGGATAGCACAATGGCTTCACAGCTCCAGGGTCCCAGGTTTGATTCCGACTTGGGTCACTGTCTGTGCGGAGTCTGCACATCCTCCCCGTGTGTGCGTGGGTTTCCTCCGGGTGCTCCGGTTTCCTCCCACAGTCCAAAGATGTGCAGGTTAGGTGGATTGGCCATGATAAATTGCCCTTAGTGTCCAAAATTGCCCTTAGTGTTGGGTGGAGTTACTGGGTTATGGGGATAGGGTGGCGGTGTTGACCTTGGGTAGGGTGCTCTTTCCAAGAGCCAGTGCAGACTCGATGGGCCGAATGGCCTCCTTCTGCACTGTAAATTCTATGATCAAAGCTCCCCAAGAAAAACCCTAAAAAAAAACTCGGTAAACTACTGGACCCATGCACCAACTGGCATGCGTTAAAACAAACTTCAATTAAAATGTTTGAGATTCAATAAGTAGGCATCCTTTGTTGTCAATAATTCAATAGGTTGTAAATTATCTCTCAAGTTGCAACTCTCTTCACACATCAAGGCAGATAAAGATTCTAACGAATACCACTTCAAAAGAGTCAGAATCCAATGATGAGTTTAACACATCTAAAATCTTTATTAACAATTTGTTACGTTATAAACCCACTTGTGATTCGAGGGTTAATTGGCTACCTTTCGAGTTGTTAGATCTTAAATAAGTCAAAATTAGTTTGTTTTCAGCATGTTACATTGGGATGAACCTTTTACTCATTAAACTTACTGTAAGTTTGCTGCCAGTTTGGTGTACAGTTGGACTGGCTTTTTTGTAGTTTTTTGATACATTGGCTAAAGGTGCACAGTACATTACTGGTGATACTATCTTGTTCCAATTATATTAAGTACAGTTGCTTGGTCAGGATGATGATTTGTAAGTGTTTTTTCGCAATGTTCAGAGGTATTTGGATAAAAGTTGGTTACTTCTTATAATATGTGTTTGTTTGTTTGTTGCATCCTCGATACAATGGCCTGGTGGCTATGGTACTGCACAAGTAATTACAAGATCATGGTGGAGTTCTGGGTTCTGCACCACATCTGCCAGACATTTCTGAAGGGCCAAGGAAATTAATCGCAGGGAGCCAGCTCACCATCCAATCCCACCCCGCTATGGCCTGCCAGCTGTTCGAGGTATGGGGGTGGGGGGTAGTTAGTGTAACTGTGCGGCACTGCTGAAAGACCACCAACCTGAAACAAACTCAATTTCTCTCCCTACAAATGCTGCCAGACTGCCAAATATCTCAAGCATCTTTTTGATTAGACTCATTATTTACTTACTAACCTTCCCAAGTTCGGAGAGTCAATCAAGCCTGTTCCAATCACTGTAGAGGCCAATAACTTAAAGGATGTTTGAATTTCCAGTGACTGATCTGAAGAACCGCACAAGAAGATTTCAAGTTTGAGGACCTTTGCTGTCAGCAGACTAAAGAGCAACATTGACTAACTAGTCATTTTATTCTTTAAACAGAAACTTAAAATCCCACACCATGGTTAAACTTTATGCTGTCCCTTAAGTGGACGCTTTGAGGGCCACAGGACCAAGAGGTCACAGATATAGGTTGAGAGGCAGTAAATTTAGAACTGAGACGAGGAGGAACTACTTCTAGTAGAGGGTGGTGAATCTGTGGAACCCGCTGCCCCATAGTGCAGTGGAGTCTGAATCCTTAAATAGTTTCAAGAAGGAGATAGATATATTTCTGATTTAAAATGGGTTTAAAGGGATATGGGGAACAGGCAGGGAGGTGGATTTGAGGCCAGGAAGAGATCAGTCATGGTCTGATTGCATGATGGAACAGGCTTGAAGGGCTGAATTGCTTATTTCTGCTCTTAATTCCTCTGGTCTTATGTTTGTTCTTTGCTGGCTTTGCTGAACAATTATTAACATTTCCGGCCAAGGCAGGAAACTTTCCATTCATCGTTCAAGTATTGCAACAATGCACCAGCACTCGTCACAGAATGGCAGTTTTCAAGTTCAATTCCTCATTCTGTTCAATTTCCAGTTCTGGCCATAGTACACGAGGCGGGGCACGGCACACGATAAGCCATCACTTACCTTTTGGCAGAGGGGGAGGGATGCAGAGAAACCAAGTTGAGTCTTTAATCAGTTGATGTTGCATAAATGCCTCCAGAAGAATGTCAATCCAGCATCACAATTTTAAAAAGGAGGTCCTCTGTACATGTATATATAAAAATAACAGAATGAATATCTACAAAGCATGGATGGGTTACAAGTGCTGCCCAGGTCCCATTATCCCATGACCTCTAAAACTCACTGCTCCATATTTGGCCTTGGTTGTGTGCAACACCATGGCAGATCAAGCAATTTTTATAATTGCACAATGTACTTCTAAAATGAAAATAAATCTCTGAAGAGGGCTCCAGAATCTTTTGTTAGCACTGCAAAATTAAAACCTCTATTGTTGCAAACAAAGTCTGGAATTCCATGTTCTCCGTTGCCTTCTAAAGGCAGAGTTGATTAAAGGGGAGCAAAATAAATCGAGTCCCTAAGAGTGATTCCACAAACAATCAAAATAAATCTGATCAGATGACTATGTCTTGTTTCATAAATCCCTTCAACCCAATGATTATACAATCAGATATTACATCAATTGTTAAACTTTGATATTACAAAAGTAATTTAACTGTGGGGGGTGGATTGAAGCACACATTCATTTATTTTTGTTTACTTGTAGATTCCAACAACCAGTACCTTTTCTGCCTTTGATATGTGATACCATTCAGATCGTGGTTAGAGCAGTACCCAAGAGTCAACTCACACAAATCCTATTTGTGAGTCTTACCAAGGCATCTGCTGTCTCCTCAGGAGATGAAAAGTGTAAAGGGACAGCCTGCTGGGAGGGCAGTATACTGTTGTAATAAAATTTGATTCTAGTCAAGCACTCAGCTCAGTGCTGAGCACTCAGCGTCCAGCACTCCCCTGTTAACCTGCATCACTTCAAAACGCTGCATTATTCGGTAAATCACTCTGGATTACAAGTAAATACTTTGGTCTTTTTGCTGTAAAAACGTTTGTTCTTCCCTTCCGCCACCCCTCTCGAGGAACTGGAAGACATTTCGGTAAGCCTCACCAACATGATATAAGTAAGCCTTCTCTGAAATATATCCAAAAGCTATGGTGCCATTACTGAGAAGTGATCTGTTGCTCTTATATACAAAATGTTTCGGTTTTCATCCATGTTTACAAAATATAATGACCTATTCCCCGTTTTGAAAATACCAGTCGATCTCCCATGGCCATGTTAACACTCACGAAGAAGCCGGAACACAAGTTTGACGATTTGTGTGCCACTTTCAAACACAAATCAAACTTTGTATATATTATTTCAATAATACAAGATAAAAAAAATATCAATAAAATATTACAAACATATCACTCTATAAATGTGCTTAAATGCAACTTTGTTCTTTGTTCCCCAGAACCCTCATTCTTAATTAGGTTACATCAGTGGAATTCTCATTATATTGTGCACAGTGAGTCAGAGGATAAGAGGCGGAATTCTCCAATAATGGGGCTATGTCCCCACGTTGGCGTAAAAACTGGCGCCAACCACTCCGGTGTCAACGGCCCCCAAGGGTGAGGAATTTTCCACTTTCTCGGGGGCTAGATTGGCGCCCGAGTGGTTTCCACGGCTCCAGCTGGCGCCGAAGCGGTGGCGGGAGTTCGCGCATGCGTGGAACAGCCGGCTTGATCTGCCTATGCGCGGGTTGGCTGGCGTATTCCCGCGCATGCGCAGAATGGCCGGCGTATTTCCGTGCATGCGCGGGGGCTCCCTTATCCGCGCCTTCCACAGGGCAATATGGCGGAGCCCTACAGGGGCCCGGCGCGGTGGAAAGAAGGCCCCCACGGAACCAGCCCACCCGCAGATTGGTAAGCCCCGATCGTGGGCCAGGCCACCGTGGGGGCTCCCCAGCGCCGGCCCTAGGGTTGCTGGCGCCCCGGGCAAGCTGAACTTCGGCGCCCTTCGGGGGGGCGGGGCTGGGGGGGGGCCGGGGGGGGGGCGGGGGCTGGAGGGGGGGGCCGGAGGGGGGGGCCGGAGGGGGGGGCCGAAGTGACCACCGGCGAGCCTGGATCCATCCGCCATGTTTGTGCGACGCGGCCTGAGGGAGGGCGGCCACCGCGCATGCGTTGGTTGGCACCGGCCCAACTGCGCATGCGCGGGACCCGAGTCTTTTACGCGGCGCCCCTAGCACATGGCGCCCCGGGCGACTGCCCGAGTTGCCGGTACTTTGAGCCGGCCCTGGGGCTCCCCCCCGGGGCCGGATCCCCCTGCAGCGCCGCCCCCCCCCCCCCCCCCCCCACAGGACGGCCCCCACACACTTACATGCCATGTCCCGCCGTTTGCGAGGTGAGTAATTCACGCTGGTGGGACTGGACAAAACTAGATGGTCACTCAGCCCATCGGGGCCCAGAGAATCGCCGGAGGGGGCCGCTGTCAACGGACCCCAGCCAGCCTGGCGGGGATACCGCTGGCCCCCGAAAAATGGTGCCGAAGAATAGGGAAGCCAGCATCGGGGTGGCGGGATGGGATTCATGCCACCCCTCAGGGATTCTCCGATCCTGCGCATGGTCTTTCATAACAACGTATGTAAATTATGGATATAGTAGTGGTATTTTCTCGTTAAATTAATCTCAGATTATTCCAGATCTGTTGTGGATTCCTGATCTGTTGGAGAATTGTCCATTGTTATGTTGGAACTGGAAATGAATGGCCTCTCTATTCAAGTGACCCCTTTGTCTCTCTCCGGCATGTGCCCTTGGTTGCATTGCAATAGGTCTTTTGTTGTTTTCCACAAACAGAAACCTCAACAAGAAGTATTTGATCAGATTCCGACATCTTCTCTGACATTAACTTTGGAAAAAATAATAATAGCTGTGGTCATGTTCTATAAAATGAGTGAAGTGTACTGGGAAAAGCAATTACCTGCTGTCAATTGTGAGGCATCTTAAAAAAATAGATGGCCCAAGACTGGGATGAATCATAGAACCATAGAAATTATAGTGCAGAAGGAGGCCATTCATCTGTCAAGTCTGCACTAGCCCTTGGAAATAGCACCCTACCGAGCCCATACCTCCACCCTATCGCCACACCTCCACCCTATCCCCACACCTTCACCCTATCCCCGTAACCTCAACTAACCTTTGAAGGTCACTAAGGGCAATTTATCATAGCCAATCCACCTAACCTGCGCATCTTTGGACTGTGGGAGGAAACCGGTGCACCCAGAGGAAACCCACGCAGACACGGGGAGAACGTGCAGACTCCACACAGACAATGACCCAAGCCGGGAATCGGACCTGGAGCTGTGAAGCAACTGTGCTACAGGGCTGCCCAATGGTGGAATGGTGGCCACCTGGAGCTCAACAAGAACCTCAGAAAACAGGATGGAAGGCAAGGTTTCACTTCTGCGAGGGTAACTTTGATGTTTTTTTTAGTACTAAGTATGAAGAGAACCCAGACCACTTGGGGCCTGCCAATTGGATATGCAAGTTCCCAGTGTTCTGCAATCTTTTTCAACGCAACATAAACACCATTCATTTCCTCCCAGCAAGACTGAGTTCAGTGAAGTTTAGTATAGTCCAAATAAGAAAATTAACCAATTGGCAAACATAAGGGAACATTTGACTGATCAACCCTTAGGAGATTGCAGAACAGTGGGAACTTGTGGGCAGCACGGTAGCACAAGTGGATAGCACTGTAGCTTCACAGTGCCAGGGTCCCAGGTTCGAATCCCGGCTTGGGTCGCTGTCTGTGTGGCGTCTGCACGTTCTCCCCATGTCTGCGTGGGTTTCCTCAGGGTGCTCCCGTTTCCTCCCACAGTCCAAAGACGTGCAGGTTAGGTGGATTGTCCATGATAAATTGCCCTTGGTGACCAAAAAATGCTTAGGAGGGGTTATTGGGTTACGAGGATAGGGTGGAAGTGAGGGCTTAAGTGTGTCAGTGCAGACTAGATGGACCGAATGGCCTCCTTCTGCACTGCATGCTCTATGTTCTATGTTATGTTAATCCTTGTTGGATGCGGCATTTTATAACACTAGACAGTTTTTAAAGAAATTACTACATGCCCTGTTCAGAGTAAGAGATGCAGAATGGACCAATCGAAAAACCTAGGTAGTATGATCTGTAGAGTCCATTAATAAAGTCATATCACTGCCCTTCGCTGAATGAATGAGGTCAACCAATTTGATTACTCATACCTGACCTTTCATCTGCTATTTAACATCCCACTAATTGAATTTGTTCTGAATGTTTGGCATTGTACGCAAACATTTTCTCCAGATTGGATGATTAGAATGGGCCTAAGAGGCTCAGCTTATTAAAATCGAAGACAATGATCAGATGACTTTATATCTAGCATCATTTCGAATCGGAAATAGTCAAGCAGGGAATGTGTGCACACCTTGTTACAGGTGGTGTGTTGGGTATATGAAAAATCAAATCAATCAGCTGCAGTTGTTTGCTTCAGTACAGCCGACTCCTGTAAATGAATCTGAGCATTTTCGTAATCATGAGTGTCCTTCTGATGCAAAAATATATACAGAAAATAAAAAATACTTTAAACTGACTCTCTCTGTATTAAGCCGCCATGCACTTTTCAAAGGGCGGACTTTTGCTTTCAACACAAGTTTCTGTCTGCACACTCTTTCAGTGTTGCGGGACAGGTCCTGTAATCTCATTTACAAAGTACAGAATCTTCCTGTAACTCTCGTCAAACCAACCTCACATGTTTTTGCTGCTTCACCACTGATCTTTCAGGAGAGCACACCCTGCTTTTTGGAACCATCCCAGGAATCCTTTTTGTTCAGAACCCTCCTTGTTCTTTAAGTTTTGTGCCCTGTACCAGATATCTAGGCTGGGATTCTCCGAAATCCCAGCCAATGTGTTGACGCCGTGTCAAATCCGGCGCGACGTCGGCGTCAACGGGTCTCCAGGCCCAGGTATACACCCCTTCCTAGGGGGCTAGTGCTGTGCACTGCTCCGGCGCCGAAAGCCGGCCCGTCATGGCCGGCGCGGGTCCGTGAATGCACGCCATGGCCGGCACAGGTCCGTGAATGCACGCCATGGCCGGCGCAGGTCCGTGAATGCACGCCATGGCCAGCGCAGGTTCGTGAATGCACACCATGGCCGGCACAGGTCCGTGAATGCACGCCATGGCCGGCGCGGGTTCGTGAATGCACACCATGGCCGGCACAGGTCCGTGAATGCACGCCATGGCCGGCGCGGGTCCGCGAATGCACACCATGGCCGGCGCAGGTCCGTGAATGCACACCATGGCCGGCACAGGTCCGCGAATGCACGACATGGCCGGCGCGGGTTCGTGAATGCATGCCACAGCCGCTGTGGGTCCGGGCAGGACAGCCCCCGCAGCCAGAACGCCGAGGTTCCGCCGGGTAGAACCATACGTAAACGACGCCGTTGTGTCTCGGCAGGCACTCGGCCCATCAAGCGCGGAGAATCGCGGGGGGCTGCTTTCAACGGCCCCTGACCAGTGCCGTGGCGACCATGCTGGCACGATTGGTACCAATTCTTTGACGACCGGAGAATCGGCAACTCGGTATCGGAGCGGCATAGCGCGATTCGCTCACCCTCTCGCCGATTCTCCGACCCAGCACGGGATCGGAGAATTCCGGCCCTAATTTCCCACCCTCCACTTTTCCTCCATTTGAGAGTTGCTCAAAGGCTTAGAATCATAGAATTTACAGTGCAGGAGGAGGCCATTCGGTCCATCGAGTCAGCACTGGCCCTTGGAAAGAGCACCCTACTTAAGCCCACGCCTCCATCCTATTCCCCGTAACCCGGTAACCCCACCAAACCTAACTCTTTGGACACTAAAGGGCATGTTAACATGGCCAATCCACCTAACCTGCACATCTTTGGACCGTGGGAGGAAACCGGAGCACCCAGAGGAAACCCACGCAGACACGGGGAGAAAGTGTAAACTCTACACAGACAGTCACCCAAGGCCAGAATTGAATCCAGGTCCCTGGCACTGTGAGGCAGCAGTGCTAACCTAGGGTGGCACGGTAGCACAGTGGTTATCACTGTTGCTTCACATCGCCAGGGATCCACATTTGATTCTCGGCTTGGGTCAATGTCTGTGCGGAGTCTGCAAGTTCTCCCAATGTCTGCGTGGGTTTCCCCCGGGTGCTCCGGTTTCCTCCCACAAGTCCCGAAAGACTAACTTGTTAGGTAAATTGGACATTCTGAATTCTCCCTCACTGTACCTGAACAGGAGCCGGAGTGTGGCGACTAGGGGAATTTCACAGTAACTTCATTGCAGTGTAAGCCTACTCGTGACACTAATAAAAGATTATTATCACTCACTGTGATAGTGTGCAGCCCCTTTGTGAAAGGTCATCATGTGGTTGCTAATGAAGAGGACGAACAATGTAAATAACATCAGAGAATTATGCAGTCTGCAATGAACAAACAAAATCGATCGAACATTACTATCTTCACATAAGCAACCTCAAATCTGTGAAGAATTCCTTGTTTATGTAACAAAGTGAACCTGAAGACCCACAATGCGTTCTGCACAACATGGATGTATTAATCTTACATGTTTCAATTTTACTCGAGGGAGTACACAATGACCCCTAGTGTTTGAACGGACATCAAGGAATAACCTTACTTTTAAATGAACAACAGGCATTATAGGGAGTTACTGGAAGAGCATGCCATACCACTTGTGAAAGGACCACCCTTCAACAGAATACGGTGCGGCAGTCATTTTGATGGCTGTTGTGTGCTGCATATAAATCAACCAAAGTTCTATTACATCAAGCTCTGACCCAAAGCCATCAAACTAACACGTTAACTCCGTTTCTCTCTCCACAGATGCTGCCGGACACACTGAACATTTTTGGTTTCATCTCTATTACATCTGCATTTGGCCAGGATTTGCTCCCATCATTGCTCATGAAGTTGAAGATGCAAGTTTTGAATAAACGTGCTTCGCTGGAATCGTAGATAAAAATCATTGATCCAAATCGCATAATCAAAACCTTATTAAGATCAGGATGCTGTAATATTGAAATGGCTGAAGGTACATTTAAACCTTATTTCAGTCTTCATGCTGCGTTCTGGGCCCTCAACAGACAGTTCGAGCATATAAAAGAACTTCTTCTGTACAGCTCAAATCATCTCTTCAATCTGGACATGGAGTGAAAGGTTGAGCAATATATCACAACAGTATTTAAACTTGTAGATTAAAGATTCTGAACTTTGGGTTTTAATATGCAACACCGCCAGGAGAGTTTGAAAAGCATGAGTCTTGCTTATCTGGGATGCTTCTATTTTTAACCAAAATTTGAATCCAGTTTTCACCACAGAAGGATTCAAAAGGCTCAAGCCTGGAGTACAAATCAAATCCCACACTTTGGGCTTCAAGGCAAAATAGATTTTCCTGATATGATCTGCACATCTACATTGTGAGACTAACCTCCAGTAATGATCATTTGTGGCTCCTAATATTTCTCTAAAATACAATCGAGATGCGTCAATCAAGCTCCAATAAACAGCATTTCAAACATCCATTTGCATTCCTGTTCCACAGTTATTCATTCACTGACAAGTTTTTCAGATCATGCTGCTTATTAAACAGGAATTTTACAGGGGACTATACAAGATATGCTGCGTGCAAATGTTGTTTGAATTGAGAGATCTTCATTTTGAAACCCAGATCTCACTCTCTAGATGCACAAGCACCGTGAATAATATAATATTTCAGGTGGGCACCATCAACGAAGTCAAGTCATTTTAAGATTACTAAAGCGATGATCCAACTATCTATCTCACCCCCCCCCCCCACCCCACAAGCCCCTCAGTCTCAACCCACTATCACTGTCACAAAATCACAAATACCCATGAGGAATGCCATTCAGCCCATCTGTAATGAACTCCAATTGGCTTTATTGGTTGGCCAATTGGAGTATGAGCTCCCTCAATGATAGCTCATTGAGGGGGCCCATATAATCACCTGTGTAGGCTTTGTGAGCCAGTCTTTAGTTGACTGGACTGCTAGCAGCACTGTTTGTAGCTGCTCCTGTAATATCGTTATTGTAAATAAATATTGGTGTGGTGACGGAACTCCTGCCTCCCGTGGATTACTACACCATCTTAATTTACTCATTTAGAGATTTTTGGCACATTTCTGCCGACCATTTGTTCGGACTCCCATATGGGAATCCCCAAAATGTGCAGTTTGTAAGACTGTAAGGAAAGATTACTAAAGCGCAGGAGTCATAATACTGTCCCGCAGGTCTCTTTATGTTGAAACAACCTTCAATCGCATTAGCAACACATAATAGCTTTCCAATTAACAGTTCTCAAATAAAAGGGAAACTGAACTGTAACTCCCTATCGACACCTGCCACTATATATTCCAATTAAGCAACCCAATACAGTTCAAATGTCACTTATAAAATTAACAATCAGGGTTACTTGCTTCCATCTGCAGACATTTGGAGAGAGACCTGAAAGTCCTTCCATCGTGTCAGACTCAATCATGTGGAAAACTGCTGTTCAACTTAAAATCTTCCAGTCGACTGCAAAACCTTCCAGCAGACTGCAAAACTACAGACAGACCTGGCTCCTCCCATTAATTACATTATCTGTATCCCAAGTAGAAGGCATTCTCCAGTCTCCCCCTTTAAAATGTCCCATGACCTGTTTAGCCAGGACTAAACACAATCCTCCATTATCTACACTCCAGACAGCATTAATAATAAACATTATTGCATTAGTCATCTCTTTGTAAACAAGTGGTTAAAAATCAATGATTACCTCACTTTTATGTATATGACTCAAGGTTTTTAATAACATAATATGCAACAATTTCCTACATTCGTCACACACATTACTGAACTTGAATCCATAATAAAAATAAGACATATGTGAGAAATTCTCAGCAGGTCAGCCACAATCTGTGGAGCTATGATATTTAATCAAAACTAAGGATCCATGTCTATTTTCAAGCCCCTTTGACATTGTGGCAGCCAGATTTATTGATTTCTAATTGTCACGGCAACATGTTGTGTGAAATGTGAAAAATTAAATGTTAGTTTCATGAGCTGATGTGATGCCCCGGATTTGGTGTTAACAGAGAAAGAAACCTCTAGAAATGCAAAGCCAGTGTTTTAAAATGGCGGCAGATGTCACCCGACCTACAAATTGGCCAAGTTTCTCGAAGTGTAATAAGAGGTTTACCAAGGGACATATCTGGGCAGTTCCACTGATAGATTGACGCCTGCCATAGTCTGAACTCTGCAAAACATAAGGGGCGGGATTCTCCCTCCGCCAGCCGCAGTTTCCTGTGCGGCGTGCCCAGACGGGCAGCAGGATTCCCTGGTCCAGCAGCTGGCCAACAGGGTTTCCCATTGTGACCACCCCAAGACATCGGGAACCCCGCGAGGGTGGATGCGCTGCCGGGGAGCAGAGGATATCACTGACGGAGAATTCTGCCCAAGGCCAATAGACCATTAGAACTCCTAACTCCAGAAACTGACAGGAACAAAGAAGGCCAGCACAATGGCACAGCGGTTAGCACTGCTGCCTCGCAGCACCAGAGACCCGGGTTCGATTCCAGCCTTGGGTGACTGCCTGTGCGGAGCCTGCACGTTCTCCCAGTGTCTGCGTGGGTTTCCTTCTGGTGCTCCGGTTTCCTCCCACAGTCCAAAGATGTGCAAGTTAGCTGGATTGGCCATGCTAAATTGCCCCTGTGTCCCCCCGGATGTGCTGGTTAGGTTACGGGGTGGGGTGGAGCTGGGAATTGACCTGGGTAAAGTACCCTTTCGGAAGGTCGGTGTAGACTCGATGGGCCGAATGGCCTGCTTCAGCACTGTCGAGATTCTATGACTAACAAAAATAATTATTTAAGGAGGGTGCTAAGGACGCCTGTTTCAATGGCACCTTGATTGCTTTGAAAATGAGAGATCAAAGGTCCTTCATTAATATGGATTGACCATCATTGTGTGCCAGTAGTCAGCTATGAGCAGAACCTCACTTGTTAAAACTACATGTTTGTTGCAGTAAAAGAAGTTGTCTGCAGAATGTGAGGAGTCTGTCGAAAGCATCGGTAACATCAAGGAGCAGACTACAGAATGTAACATCTCCTCTCTCTGCTACTCTCACAGTTTGTTACATCAGAGATAAAAAAAAATTCAGTCAAATAAACTTCAAGAGTCATAGCATCTGTCATAACATACACACAGGTATATGATGGTGCTCAGACAGGCAGTGACTGACACACAGGATGGCCAATGAACACACAGAACACAGCAGCCAATCACCAGACAGGACACGACCACAATAAAGCCAGAGTGCACTAGGTTTCCCGTTCTCTCGGGATCCAGCCTCTGAGACAGTCAGTGCTCGTGAGCAGCAACTAGAACATATACCACGTGGTAGTACGATAGTTTGGTCAGGTTAGCCTCAGGTCTCCAGTCAAGTCAGCATAGTGTCAACCCACAGTTAAAGTATGTATAATAGTTAAGAGTTCAATAAAATCGAGTTGAACTTCTTCAAGTGTTGGAAGCCTGTCTCTCTCACTGCTGCAGTAAACACAGTCCTCGCAGGCTCAGCTTACCCAGCACATCAGCACCCACTTTGGTAAAAACAGACAACAGTTAAAAGAGACAGTCTCCAGCAAGACAACTAGCTTACGTCGGCCACAACATCACTGGAATTTCAAGACCACCAAAGGAACGTCAGAACATATATTTATTTTTATTATGGATTTTAAACGCTGATCAATTCCAGTTCCTTCATTCTGTAACTTATTCTGTTTTGCATGCTAGTTTGTGCATGCGTCACAGAATCAGGGTGTGTCTTTACCTTCTTAAAAAGGCTTATGCTTTCACCCAAATGAGTTTAAAAAAAAATCTAACTCCTGACTCGTTAACTCAAGAGATCTGGCTGGCTTATTTGTTCATACAACTTTACATCCTGTTCAGTACTGAATTTAAAAATCACAAATTTGTAACCTTTCAATCTATTGATAGAATCCATCTATCGTTATAGAAACATTGATTCTACGCTGACTCTCTGAAAGAGCACCCGATGTAGGCCCACTCCCCCGCCCTATCCCCATAACCCCATCTGGCCTGCACATCTTTGGACTATGGGAGGAAACCGGAGCACCCAGGGGAAATCCACGCAGACATGGGGAGAACGTCTCCCCACTGGGCTAAATCGTTGGCTTTTAAAGCAGACCAAGCAGGCCAGCAGCACGGTTCAATTCCCGTATCAGCCTCCCCGGACAGGCGCCGGAATGTGGCGACTAGGGGCTTTTCACAGTAACTTCATTGAAGCCTACTCGTGACAATAAGCGATTTTCATTTCATTTCATTCATTTCATTTTCATTTCATTTCATTTCATTTCATTTTCATTTCACGTGCAAACTCAACACAGTCAACCATCCCGGTCCTTGGCACTGTGAGGCACTGTACCACCTGTTATAACTAACCTCAGGTTGTGAAAAAGAGAGTAGTGAAAAAAAGAGAAATTTATTCACCCATCTTTACCGCCAACATCCCAATATCTGCTGATTCCCTCAATAATCGTCAATGTTTCTCTGATCTCCTGCTATCAATGATAAATACATTTATCCCTTGAGATTGATTTGCATGAAGCCCTTCATGTTTGTCGGATTTATATTGAAGTACTGGATTTATTCCCCCTAAATACTCCTTTTTAGGGGTGAACATGTTGTTCACATTTTCCTTTGTGGAAAAGTAATTGTTCACAATATTTATCTCCGAATGCTTTCTTCCAGCATGAACACATTAATTGTCCTTTGAAACCTCTTCTACTGACTGCTTCCTTGGGTGTCTTCCTGTACAATTTACTTTTTTTCAGGAATAAAGTAGTCAGGTCAAACTCTTTATCCAATCTAGCTTTTAAAATGTGTTCACCTTGTATTTGAATCCTGAACCACCACAAATAATTTACCTGGGCCAATTTTCTTAAATGTTTCTGAAAACCTCAATTGAGTCACCGCAAAGAAAAATTACCTTTCTTGGGAAACAATATTAACTCATTTACATTTTCTCGCACCACACATTGCAGAATTGGGGAATCCTTAATTGTCTGCATCTGCACCTCTCCAAGCTAATGGGCAGAATTCTCCGACCCCCCGCAGGGTCGGAGAATCGCACGGGGCTGGCGTAAATCCCGCCCCTGCCGTGGCCGGAATTCTCCACCACCCAGGAATCGGCGGGAGCGGGAATCACGCCGCGCCGGTCGGCGGGACCCCGGCGGCGATTCTCCGGCCCGCGTTGAGCCGAAGTCCCGCCGCTGACAGGCCTCTCCCGCCGGCGGGAATTGGAGCACCTCTGGAGCCGGCGGGATTGGAGGCACGAGCTGGCCCCCAGGGTCCTGGGGAGGCGCAAGGCAATTGCGGGGGGTGCCCCCACGGTGGCCTGGCTCGCGATCGGGGCCCACCGATCGGCAGGCGGGCCTGTGCCATGGGGGCACTCTTTTTCTTCCGCCGCCGCCACGGCCTCCACCATGGCGGAAGAGACCCCCCCCTACCGCGCATGCATCGGTGGTGACGTCAGTGGCAGCTGACGCACCGGCGCATGCGCAAACCGGCGAAGGCCTTTCGGCCAGCCCCGACGCCGGGCAGCGGGCTTCATAGGCTGTTGGCGCCGGTTTTGGCGGCAGTCGGTGTGGCGCCAACCACTCCGGCGCGGGCCTAGCCACTAAAGGTGCGGAGAATTCCGCACCTTTGGGGAGGCCCGACGCCAGAGTGGTTGGTGCCACTCTGCTACGCCGGGACCCCCCGCCCCGCCGGGTAGGGGAGAATCCCGGCCAATATCTTACAATTAGAGGAGGCAGTGGTGTAGTGGTATTGTTGCTGGATGAGCAATCCAGTGGCCTCGGGTAATGCTCTGGTCACCCAGGGTCTATTCCAGAAGGGCAGATGGTGAAATTTGAATGTAATATGAAATTTGAATAAAATCTGAAAATTAAAATCTGGACTAATGATGGCAATGAAACCATTGTCGATTGTCGTAAAAACCCATCTGGTTCATTAATGTTCTTTCGGGAAGGAAATCGATCATCCTTACCCGGTCTGACCAATATGTGACTCCAGACCCACAGCAATGTGGTTGACTCTTAAATGCCCTACGTGATGGGCACTAAGAAAGAATAAAATGAAAGAGATCGTGCAATTAGATGACCAGACTTGTCTGCAATACTTCACTGCACCCCAATTAATCCTCAGATCTTCAGCACAGTTTCATTAAGCTTTCTTATGAACAAAATCCTAACCTACCTCCCACACAACAACAAAAAAGCAATATCTAGAAACGTTAGCCAATATACTCACATCTGACACACACAGCACTGGAAAACTAATTATTGTAATCTTTTATTGTTCTGAAAAACTAAGCAATGCTCCAAAACAAAAATCAATTTTTAAAAAAGCAGCTAATCTGGTCAGCTCGATATCTGATAAATGGCTACATGCTTAATCAGAAAGGGTGACCAAGAGGTCAGAACTAATAAAGAAGCCTATAAGAAAAAGTCTGTTTTGTTCAAGAAGTGCAGCTTCAGATTGACACGTACCAACATTTCCAAATGGGATATTATAAAAGTTATTAAGATTTAAAATTATGGACATGTTTATAATTTTGATCATCTATTTGGACCACTTTGAACTCATCCCTGCCTGGTGATTGTTGCACGATGTCCGTTCATTCGTTGTCGCAGCGTCTGCATGGTCTCGCCAATGTACCACGCTTCGGGACATCCTTTCCTGGATGAACGGACATCGTCCGACAATCACCAGGCAGGAATGTTCCCTCCAGTCAGGGAACACTTCAGCAGTCAAGGGCATTGAGCCTCTGATCTCCGGGTCAGCGTTCTCCAAGGTGGCCTTCAGGACGTGCGACAACGCAGAATTGCCGAGCAAAACTTATAGCCAAGTTCCGCACGCATGAGTGTGGCCTCAACCGGGACCTGGGATTCATGTCGCATTACATTCACCCCCCACCATCTGGCCTGGGCTTGCGAAATCCTACCAACTGTCCTGGCTTGAGACAATTCACACCTCTTTAACCTGGGGTTACCCCTATCTCTGGATCTGTAAAGATTTAATTACCTGCAAATGCTCGCATTCTAAGCATTGTCTGGCATCTTTGAATTTGACTGTATATATGTTTCTGGAACATACCTCTTCATTCACCTGAGGAAGGAGCAGTGCTCCGAAAGCTAGTGTTTGAAACAAACCTGTTGGACTTTAACCTGGTGTTGTCAGACTTCTTACTGTGCTCAGCCCAGTCCAGCACCGGCATCTCCACATCATGACTTCATTAAGTGTTCCACATACTTGACAGTAATTTACATAGTCGGGATGTGGGCGTCGCTGGTTGCCCAGCATTTATTGCCCATCTCTAGTTGCCCTTCAGAAGGTGGTGGTGAGTTGCCTTCGTGAACCGCTGCAGTCCTTGAGGTGTAGGTACACCCACTGTGCTGTTAGGGAGGGAGATCCAGGCTGTTGTCCCAATGACAGTGAAGGAACGGTGATCTATTTCCAAGTCAGGGTTGTGAGTGACTTGGAGGGGAACCTCCAGGTGGTGGGTTCCTAGGTATCTGCTGCTGTTGTCTTTCTAGTTGGGGGTGATTGTGGGTTTGGAAGGTACTGACGAAGGAACCTTGGTGAGTTATTACAGTGCATCTTGTAGATTGTACACAAGATTGTCACTGTTCATCAGTGGTGGAGGGTTTGAATGGCAGCAGTCATGTGGGCTGCTTTGTCCTGGATGGTGTGGATCTACTTGAGTGTTGTTGGAGCTGCACTTATCCAGGTAAGTGGAGAGTATTGCATTACACTCCTGACTTGTGTCTTGTAGATGGTAGACAGGCTTTGGGTGGGTCAGGAGGTGAGTTACTTGCCATAGGATTCCTAGTCTTTGACCTGCTCTGGTAGCCACAGTATTAATATGGCTAGTACAGTTCAGTTTCTGATCAATGTTAATCTCCAGGATGTTAATTGTGGGGTTTCAGTGATGGTGATGCCATTAAATGTCATGGGGCAGTGGTTAGATCCTCACTTGTAGGAAATGGTCATTGCCTGGCAGTTATCTGGCGCGAATGTACCTTGCCACTTGTCAGCCCAACCCTGGATATTGTCCAGATCTTGCTGCATTTAGACATGGACTGCTTCATTATCCGAGGAGTCACGAATGGTGCTGAACATCCGCAAACATCCCCATTTCTGACTTTATGATGGAAGGGAGATCATTGATGAAGCAACTGAAGATGGTTGGGCTTAGGACACTACCCCGAGGAATTCCTGCAGTAATGTCCTGGAGCTGAGATGATTGACTTCCAACCACCACAACCATCTTCTGTTGTGCCGGGTATGACTCCAACCAGTGGAGAGTTCCCCCCCAAGATTCCCATTGCTTCTAGTTCAGCTCGGGCTCCTTGATGCCATACTCGGTCAAATGCTGCCTGATGTCAAGGGCAGTCACTCTCCCCTCACCTTTGGCGTTCAGTACTTTTGTCCATGTTTGAAACAACGTCAGAAGCTGAATGACCCTGGCGGAACCCAAACTGAGCATCCGTGAGCAGGTTATTGCTGAGTAAGTGCCGCTTGATAGAACTGTTGATGATTCCTTCCATCACTTTGCTGATGATGGAGAGCAGATGGAGAGCAGTTGGATTTGCCCTGTTTCTTGTGTACAGGACACACCTGGGCAATTTTCCACATTACTGGGTAGATGCCAGTGTTGTAGCTGTACTGGAACAGCTTGGCTAGGGATGCGGCAAGTTCTGGAGCACAAGTCTTCAGTACTATTGCCGGGATAGTGTCAGGGCCTATAGCCTTTGCAGTATCCAGTCTTTCTTGATATCATGTGGAGTGAATCGTATTGGCTGAAGACTGGCATCTGTGATGCTGGGGACCTCTGGAGGAGACCAAGATGGATCATCCACTTGGCACTTCTGGCTGAAGATTGTTGCGAATGCCTCAGCCTTTTAATTTAATAAGAATGGTGGTGTCACAGATCACTCGTGTCTGGGTTGCAGTGGCAACATACACTTTTTACAAGCATGTTGCAGCCTGGAGATATGGATTGTGATGGTAGGGGCCTCAGTTTTCTTGCCAGCACACAGCAGACCAAGAATCTCTCCCGCTCTTGTCATCGGTGCGTGTTGAAAAGATTTGCAGGTTGATAATTGGCCACAACATAAATGCGTTTTCCTTGGTTATCAAGTCAACGCGTGGGACAAGAATCCGTAACTTCTGACGCAGAGGCACGGATGCTACTGCTGGTGCTACAAGACCTCGCATAATTATTAAGAACACTACATCTGAATGAGCTCCTCAAATCGCTGTTCAACAACCAATTTCATGCTGACAGATGGATAAAAAAATAGCTGCAAGTAAACTGCAGCCTGCTATTGTTGTTTTTATTTACAAATTGGAATAATTCGGCATTTAATGATGGGATCATAGCTTGACTTTGTAAATGTTCTAGATCTCTTGGGCGGGATTCTTCCACAATTGGCGGGGCGGGCAACACCGGCGAGACGGAGTGGCGTGAACCACTCCGGCGTTGGGCCGCCCCAAAGGTGCGGAATCCTCCGCAACTTCAGTGGCTAGGCTTGCCCCGGAGTGGTTTGCACCTCGCCAGCCGGTGGGGAAGGGGCTTGTCGCCACGCCAACCGGCGGCGAAGGGCCTCCGCCGGACGGTGCGAGTTGGCGCATGCATGGGAGCGCCAGCGTGTGCTGGCGTCATCCCCACGCATGCGCAGAGGGCTTAGTTTCCGCACAGGCAATGGCGGACTGCTACAGCCACCGGTGCGGAACAATAGAGTGCCCCCACGGAACAGGCCTGCCCGCGGGTCGTGGGCCCCAATCGCGGGCCAGGCCACTGTGGGGGCACGTCATGGGGCCAGATCCCCCCGCGCCCCCCGAGTACCCCGGAGGCCACCCACGGAGCTGGGTCCCGCCGGTAGGCACCAACCTTGATTTACCCTGGCGGGACCCTCGTTAAACAGGCGGGACTTCGGCCCATCGCAGTTCAGAGAAATCGAGCGGCCCCGGGGGCCCATTGAGTCGCACCGGTCCCCGCCATTCTCCGAGGCGGGCAGCACGATTCACGCCGGGGCGTTTTTTGGGAGGGGGGGGGCGGAGAATTCAGAGGATGGCAGGGGCGGGATTCACGCTGGCCCCCGGCGATTCTCGGACCTGGCGCGGGGTTGGAGAATCCCGCCCCTTATATTCCACAGGATGCTGTTTGGGATTGGCTGTGGTATACGTCTCCCAAAAGCATAAAAATGTTTTGCTCCAGAGAGAGTATTTTTTGGTAACATTCCCATCTTTCAAGGGCCCAGTTGGGTAACTTGTTCCCATGAGTTTATTCATCAGTCTGAATGAACCGCTCGCAAATGCCAGGATTAATCAGGGATAATTTGCGTGATTTGTTCTCCTACAAATTTGGCACTTTCCGACAGTCACAAGGTCAAAGAAATAGAGCTCAAAATAAAAAGAGAGAAATCTGCATTTCTATGTCCCCAATGCACCATCTTGGGCATTAAGAGCTTAGAATTAGTCCAAAATTACAGTCATTCTGCCTGTGTTTATCTCCAAGATACATTCACGTAATTACCCTACAGTGGTTACTTTTGCAAGTAAAATTAAAGTTGGCACGTAGATTAAGGGTTAGCGTAAATTGGGCTTTGTTAAACAATCATTCCATCCAAAATCCCAGCTCAAACACAAGTACTCAAATAAGAGTCAACACCCCAAAATACACATCAATACCAATGCTTCCCATCATACAAAAGTTCACTTGTGTGAATGGGAAGAACAAAATTAAAACTTTGAACGGTTCTCCATTACTGGCATAGTGGCCAGGTCAATGGCTGATAGCTAATTTGCATGATTGTTTTATTTAAACATTTAGGTCTAGAAATATGTTCTTACCTCAAATTTCCCGCAGCAACTTCGTAAATTAGTAAAATATCTGCACCAGTTTAAGCTGTACATGTTATCTGTTGCAAAAAGCAGAGCTAAAATTGTAGTTCATAGGGCAGCACGGTGGCCTAGTGGTTAGCACAGCTGCCTCACGGCGCTGAGGTTCCAGGTTCGATCCCGGCTCTGGGTCACTGTCCATGTGGAGTTTGCACATTCTCCCCGTGTCTGCGTGGGTTTCGCCCCCACAACCCAAAAATGTGCAGAGTAGGTGGATTGGCCACGCTAAATTGACCCCTTAATTGGAAAAAATAATTGGATAATCTAAATTTATTTAAAAAAAAATAAAAAAATAAAAAATTGTAGTTCATGTCCTCAAGTTTACATATAAATTCTGAGCCCATGCAGCCCTTCACCTGTTCGGATTGGAAGAAGCAACATGCAAACAGCCTCACAAATATATCTTGGGAGAGGAAACTAGGTGCATGATTAAAATTAGATCCCAGGTGGCCAGGCAGTGTAAATGAGAATTTGAGCATAAGGCAATGATGCAAGTGGAGACTTCTGTAATTTGTTGGCCTGGTTGGAGAGGGCTGATCTTGATGTAATTATGGACGGGATTCTCGGGCCGCCCAGCTGCATGTTTCCAGTGGTGGGAGGTGGCACCCCGTTCACTGGCGGTGGGATTCTCCGTTCCCGTCACTGTCAATGGGAATTCCCATTGGGAAACCTGCAGGTGGGGGTGAGCTTCCGGCTGAAGACTGACATCTCTGATGCTGTGGACCTCCAGAAGAAACCGAGATGGATCATCCACTCGGTTTCAGCCTTGTCTTTTGCACATACATGCTGGGTTCCTCCAACATTGAGGAAGGGGATATTTGTGGAGCCTCCTCCTCCAGTGAGTTGTTTAATTGCCCATCACCATTCTCGGCTGGATGTGGCAGGACTACAAAGTTTAGACCAGACACATTGGCTGCGGAATTGCTTAGCTCTGCCTGTAACTTGCGGCTTATGATGTTTGGCATGCAAGTAGTCCTGTGTTGTAGCTTCGCCAACCTCATTTTTAGGTATTCTCAGTGTTGCTCCTGGCATGCTCTCCTGCACTCTTCATTGAACCAGGGGTGATCCCCTGGCTTGGTGGTAATGGTAGTGGGGGATATGATGGGCCATTAGATCTAGATTGTGGTGGAGTGCAGTTCTGCTGCTGCTGATGGCCCAAAACACCTCATGGATGTTTGAAGTCTATCCCATTTAGCATGGCGGCAGTGCCACACAACACAATGGACAGCACCTTCAATGTAAAGACAGGGTTTTGTCTTCAGAAACTGTGCGGTGGTCATTCTACCGATACCGCCATGGACAGATGCATGTACTCTGAATGGGGGAACGTCAATGTCCATCACCTGAGAGTGGCTCACCTGTAGTGCAGCAGGCAGATTGGTGAGAATGAGGCCAAGTATGTTTTTCCCTCTTATTGGTTCCTCCGCCACCAGCCACAGTCCAGCAGCTATGACCTTTAGGAACCGCTGAGCTCGGTCTGTGGTGATTCTACCGAGCCACTCTCAGGTGATGGACATCGACGTTCCCCCATTCAGAGTACATTCTGCGCCCTTGCCACCATCGGTGCTTCCTCCGAAGGAACATAGAGGAGTATTGTTTCATCAGTTGAGAGGGGGAAGTACGTGGTAATCGGCAGGAAGTTTCCTTGTCCATGTTTGGCCTGGTGCCATGCGGCTTCATAGGAGCCAGACACTGCGTGGAGGACTCCCATGGCAACTCCCTCCCCACTGTACTGCCACCTCTGCTGGGTCTGTCCTGCCACTGAGACAGGACATATCCAGGAATAGTGATTGCGATGTCTGAGACATTATCTGTAAGGTATGATTTCTGAGTGAGGCCAGTCTGGGAGACAACTCTCCAAATTTTGGCACAAGCCCCAGATGTTAGTAAGGAGGACTTTGCAGGGTCGACAGAGCTGGGTTTGCTGTTGTCATTCCCATGGCTTAGTTCTAAAATCATGCCACGAACAAAGGCAGAGTGATAAAGTGCACTAAAAAGAGCACAACCTCAGTCAAAGGACACCAATGGGTGTTATGAGACATGCACAGTTCTTTTGCAGCTTAAGTATGGCTCTTTGCTCGGCTACAACTACTGATTCAAGCTGCCTGGGAAAGGAGCAAGCTGGAAGCAATGTGAAAGCTATTGTCACAACTCCAAACCTTCAGCGCATTATCATCTGCAAACCTTCAGCAGAATACAAGCCAGATGGAGTGCAGGAACTGCAGCCAATTTACCACCCAATCAGTTGTGCTAACATGGATGTCACAGACGTTAAAAGTTCACCAAGAAACAGCAGAACATCACGAGGTCCCCTGGATTGGTTCCTGTTGTAGTCAACTGAAGAATGATTCATTCATAAAATGAATTAGTCATATGTCCTTATAAATTCGAGGGAATATCACATACCAAATGGAAACAGGAATGGAATACGAGCCCAGAAGACAAACAGAAGGACAGTGCAATAAAATGGGAGTAAAGAAAATGGGGAAAAAATGAATGATGGAAAAATCCGACGATAAGCGTAACTCATTTCAAAATCATTTGCATTGTGTATCGTGTGCCACAGTGCAAATAATGTGACCGAGGATACATACATTCAATAGTTAAAAACTTGTGGGCACCTGTTGCGAGGTGAAGTTTTCTAACTTTGTGTGAAATTATAAACAGTGGTCTGAATTTTTCTAACTTTGAAATCTTGACCAACTCTGCTGCAGCTAGTCATTTCCAGGCTGAAAAGGTATAAAAACATGGTGCAGCCTCTCCATATAATATAGATATAAGTGGATCTCCCTGCATTTATGTTATAAAAATTAAAAATTGACTTGTATTGGTTGAAAGATGAATTATCGCCCCATTTTAACTCCCAAATTAAATCAGGCAGACGGAAAACTGCAGTGATGCAGAGAGGGTCAGACAATTTTAACAAGCCAGATTAATATTTAACCAAGGGGGGGGGGGGGGGGGGGGGTTATGTTGGGGCAGGCAAGGCCTCAGATCAAAAGTTATCCCTTTCCCCAGTTGAGACCCTTAAGTGGCCAATTAATGGTCGCTTAAGGGTGGTTACCCACCAAGCCTCAATGTGTAGGCTGGCGTTTGGTGTTTGGCCGGGGGGAGGGGGGGGGGGGCAGCGGGGAGGAAAGCCCAGAAAAGACTAGACCTAGATCTTGGGCAGCTCCATAAGAAGCCCCCTTCTGACTACGGATGTTCCTCCTCCTCTCTCACGTACCCCCCCTCCCCTCACCACCCCAGAAGGTCCAGTGGCTGCTGCATCTCTCCATGCACCGCTAACCCCACCCCTGCTTTTTCCCCATGACCTTAATTAAGGTGTCGTATGAGTGAGGTAATCATTCCTTCCAACCAAATACTTGGTTATAGATAAAGGGCTAATGGAATTGTGTATATATTTTGGATGGTTCCCTGGCATATAGACTATTTGAGGGTTTGTGTTTAGCCCTAGCTAAGCAGGTCATGGGAAATCTTAGGAGGATACAGATGATGTAAATAATGGGAGGAGACAGGTCTGTAGTTTGCAGGAGGTTGAGAAGAAGGGTCTTTCAAGACCGAAGTGTACTGAATCCTTTCTTGAAAGTTCCACACAGATCAGCAAGCAAACATGCTTTGTTAGCTTATAAGTGGCATCTGAATTGTATTGGGTTGATTAGTTGGAATAGTTATAGTGAAGGTGTAGGGAATAGGTTAAAGTTTTTCCTTTTACTTAAGAGCTGTTGATTGTAAAGCTATTTCTTTGAAATTAATATGGTTAGTTCTGTGTTTAAATTAAAGTTTATTTTCACATTAAAAAGTACCTATTGGTCAGAGTCATCACTCCCAGACTGAAGTATCCTTTTCTCAGTTTTAAAAATTGCAAATTGTTCAGGGTTTCTTATCTGGTATTCTAACATAAATTGGGGTCTGGTCCGGTGTACTAACTCAGCCAATTCAGCAAATGACCAACTTTTCTCATATTGACTGCTGAGATTAATGGAGGAGGTGAGGAGTTGCTCAGCCTTAGAAACCATATGTCAGGGACCTGCTTAGTGCTGGCTGTATTTCAGACTGTGTTATGTGGCTGAACTATTTTATATTCAACAAATGAAATTAAATCAACAAATTGAGGGACAAATGAAAAGGAGTCACTCCGTAAAGGAGGAGAACAAAGAGCAAATGAAACTTTAAAAACTTAAACCAAAAGGTGATTAAAAGGGTCAATAAAGCAGCTCAGACCCTGTGTGCCCACCGGGCACGGAAGGCCTCGGTCATGCTCGTGGACACCGCATGCTCTCTCTCCAGGGACACCCCGCCGCAAATGAAGAGGGGCAGGCATCTTGGGAGTCCATGAGCCGATGCAGACGACAGTTGCATAGGACTGCTGCATGCAACGCCCTGCATCACAGGTACCCAAGATTAGACCATGAGACCATAAGACATAGGAGCAGAATTAGGCCACTCGGCCCATCGAGTCTGCTCCGCCATTCAAACATGGCTGATATTTTCTCATCCCCATTCTCCTGCCTTCTCCTCATAACCCCATATCCCCTTATTAATCATGAACCTATCTATCTCTGTCTTAAAGACACTCAGTGAATTGGCCTCCACAGCCTTCTGCGGCAAAGCGTTCCACAGATTCACCACCCTCTGGCTGAAGAAATTCCTCCTCATCTCTGTTTTAAAGGATCGTCCCTTTAGTCTGAGATGGTGTCCTCTGGTTGTAGTTTTTCCTACAAGTGGAAACATCCTCTCCACATCCACTCTATCCAGGACTCGCAGTATCCTGTAAGTTTCAATAAGATCCCACCTCATCCTTCTAAACTCCGAACGAGTACAGACCCAGAGTCCTCAAGCGTTCCTCATACGACATCTGGAAGCTGAGAATACCTCCTGGAAAACCAGGCAGCCAAGTGATGTTCTGGATCCAGAACAATCAGCTCGGTGCTTCGTACAGACCAATCCCAATAGGAATTAAGGAGGAAGGACTCCTCCGTAGCCGGACGGCAAGACAGCACGCCAAGACGTGTCCGGGCGAGGGCAAGGAAGTGAAGGGTGTGCAACAGCAGCCCATGCAGGAAACCCTTCCGTGCAGTGTAAAAGGGCACAAGGGGCGTTTCCACGTTACGTGGCTGATCACCCCAGTAACAGACGGGGAAAAGCCAATGGCAATTAAGAAGTTAAGTGATTTTGGGAGACACCAGCAAGGAATGGCCACCCAGCCCAGCAGGGAGTAGGTCAAGTTAGAGGAGGACACGGGGGCTGGAAAAAAAACCATCAGAAGCAACATAGCCTCCTCCCTACACTACAACCCAGAAATAGCCAAGAAGTGATCTTTGACATGGATACTCTCTCTCACCCAAACTGCTGTTGGCTGCTCCTCCAATTTCTCCATCCAAATGAAATGAGCAAGGGCATAACAGCTGGGAATGATGAGGCAAAAAAAAGAGGGGAAAGAAATCTGGAAGCTGGGAATACTTCCTGGAAAACCAGGCAGCAAAGTGATGTTATGGATCCAGAACAAGCAGCTCAGCGCTTCGGACAGACTAATCCCAATAGGTTTTTCCAGTAGGTCAAACACAGGGCAGCACATTTCCATCACAAGTGAAAAATCCCTGTCTGTGACATATTATGTCACAGAGACCACAATTTAAATATACTCATGAGGCCAGTGCCTCTCTTTGGCAGGTGCTTGGCCTGAATCAATAAAACTCCCTGGTTAAAACAGTGGCAGCTGGGAACAAAACAGAAAGCACGCAAACCCCGCCCACCATTATTCTGTCAGGCAGATGGGTTAAAATTCGGGCTACTGTTTTCAATTTCTCACAGAGTAAAACAAAAACACACAGCTGAGCTACCTGGCCACTAGAAAGGCGGTCAAGATTGTTTCACAACTATCCATACGGTTAAAAATGTCAGGGAAACCCCAAGCTTTTCAGACAAGAACAAAAGAATCGCCCAGACCTTTCTCTTCCAGGATATCAATAGGATATGCCGTCATAAAAGAATACCCCGGATTCCACAGATTAAGAAAAGGCAACATTCCACGATCTAATTACAGTGAAATTACGTGTGTGAGAAATTTGTCAAATCATGCCTTCTTTAACAAACGTCCTGCATAAAATGACAAAGCTCTGTAAAAGCACTCCCCACTCTCAAGTATCTGGAAATTTCGAGAAAGATCAATGCTATTGCAAAGCTGCAATCCAGTGCATTCATAACACATGACCGGCTAGGTTGCCTCAGAATTAGTACAAAAGGAGAAACCAATTGATACCATCTCCTGCTTTTCCATCAAAGAGCACATAAAGCTCCCTAATACTCGGAAAAGCCAGGGTATTTTTTTTGTGCTATTTGTGCGACAAGCCCATTTTTGTGCTGAGCACAGAAAGAAATGGTACAGTTGGCCCCCTCAGCAATGTGGTGCAAGTCATGAAAACGCACAAGCTCCCCTGGCACGTCACTCCTGCTGCAACTGGGAGCATTTGAAATGCTGCAAAGACTTGCACGGAGCTGGCAATTACAAGGGAGGGTGTTGAAAAGGAAGTTCGGGCAGCAGGGCGGCGCAGTGGGTTAGCCCTGCAGCCTCACGGTGCCGAGGTCCCAGGTTCGATCCCGGCTCTGGGTCAATGTCCGTGTGGAGTTTGCACATTCTCCCCGTGTTTGCGTGGGTTTCGCCCCCACAACCCAAAGATATGTAGGTTGAGTGGATTGGCCAGGTTAAATTGCCCCTTAATTGGAACAAAATAAAGAAAAGGAAATCCAAGTGGACGTAGCTCCACAAATATTGTCGACAGGTGATAGGCTGGACACCTCATCAACCTCATGCTGCGGAAGGCACTATACCTGCCGTACAGGGCACTTATCCAATCAAATTCCCATTAAATGGTACAAAGGTTCTCTTTTATTCTGTCAGATACAATTAACGACTTCATCGCATCGCTGCACTCTCCCCCTTTGTGCAAGCATGGTATTTAAGTCAGTTCACCTTGGCAACATAGTACAATGTGACCTGGAATATTATCAGACGTTGTATTCTGTTTTTTTGGCTTCAGTTTACAGGTCTAACACCCAGCAAAACAGAACTTAGCAAGATGTTTTTTTAAATGCCTGCTTCTGCTTCCTTAAAAACCAGAGGGGCACCTTGGAATGTTGCCATGCTCGAGTTCCAAGCATCAGCTCTGTTTCTGTAACAGAGCCTTCCAAAAGGAACCCACAAATAACAAGACAGTATGTCAGTGTGAGAATGTTTGGGTTACCAGGACTCAGATGACACACTTGCTTCCAAATCTGACCAATCTAACTGATACATTCACACATTCATTCAAGAGCTGTTGTGAGGGAGCCCTGCATTGTTGAAGATGTGGCTTTTAGACTGAACGCTAATTGGAGACCCCATTTCCGCTGGGCCAGTAATGCAGAAATCCAGGATGATGCCCTGGGGATGCAGGTTCGAATCCCACCACGGCAGATGGGGAGAATTGAATAAAAATGTGGACTTACAATGATGACCATGAAACCGTTGTCGATCTGTAATTAAAAACCCATCTGGTTCATTCATGTCCTTTATTGAAGGAAATCTGTCGTCCTCACCTGGTCTAGCCGACCCAAGATCCACACAATGTGGTTGACTCTAAATGCCTTTGGGGATGCCCTGCCCCACACCCCGGGAATGAATTTTAAAAAGTGATCAAAGGTCACTTGGCAGTATTCAAAATGGAGCATAGAGTTTGCTTGGTCAGGTGACTAGATGAGCATGTTCTTGGGTTTAAAGGTTGGCCCCAGGATGGGATATACTCCAAGGTGCAGTTAATGTGAATGAATGGACTTGAACGTTTACACAGCTCACTTAGTTCCACACAGCCAAGCTGGCCAAAGTTCTAGCTGTGCTAGCTGTCCATACAACAGAAAGCTAACTCATAATCAGCTCTGCTAAGCTTTGTGGCTCTGGCTGACTGAACAGTACAAGTTCACGATTCAAAGCTCTTAGTGCACTCAAGCTTTATAAATGTAGCTAACCTGGTTAAATAGGAGATGCCCAGGTGAAGAAAAGGCATGCATGCATATGTGGAAACCAGAAGCCGTATGAAAATGCTTGCCAACTTGAATTTCAGACTCACATTTGTTAAGTACCCAGCTGACAAAAAGAATACCAGGTCCTTCGTAACAAGTCGAGAGGCTGTTTTTGTCAGAACAAAAAGGAGGTTAACAGTAATTTGAGAGAAACAAATAAAACTTTGAAGTATTGGAACAGATTGGATAGAAACAGAAAATGTTGGAAATACTCTGGACTGTCAGTCAGTATCTCTGGAGAGAGAAGCAGCGTTAACGGGCACAATGTAATGGAAAAGCTTCTCAGTGTGATTTGTGGCGGGGTTTGCTGGGAGTTTCCCGCTGGCTCTGCCGACATGTTCCCCGCCGCTATCTAAGGATACATTGGGCGGGTGTGGTAGACAGTATTAGGGGTATTACGGTACCCAGGTTGAGGCTGTAAGACCATTGGTGTGGGAGGTACCTGAGACAGCAAGATCATTGGTGAAGCCTGCCTGCTGGTTCCGCCCAGTAAGGCGGAGTATAAGAGTCTGTGTCTCCCCAGCTGCTGCATTCTGTACCTGTGCTGTTGGAGGAAACATCTAGTCCAATAAAGCCTTCAATTGTACTCCAATCTCGCTTCAAGAGTTATTCATTGTGCATCAATTTATTGGACTAGATGTTTCCCTTAGCAGCGCAGGTACAGAATGCAGCAGCTGGGGAGACACAGACTCTTATACTCCGCCTTACAGGGCGGAACCAGCAGGCAGGCTTCACCAATGATCTTGCTGTCTCAGGTACCTCCCACATCAATGGTCTTACAGCCTCAACCTGGGTACCGTAATACCCCTAATACCGACTACCACAGCAGGATTTTCAGCAGCGGAGGCAGCCTGCCAGCGGGATTTCCCGGTTACTGCACCCTTTATTGGCAGGAAACCTGCGCGCTGGTGTGGGATTGGAATATTCCGCCGGCATGAACAACCGGCAGATTGGGCCCTCAGTCACCTTTTTGGGCCCTGGGAGTTTGAATTGTTTTCATCACTGGGGAGCTGAACTCGGATATTGGGCCACCATTTTGAATTGGTGCCCCGATCTCTGAGTGCGTTTGTGGATCCACCCCCACCCATGGGCAATGTCAGCCCCCACACACATTCACATTAATTCCCCCTCAGCCCCCAACCTCCCCTCCCCAAAAGAGCACATCCTGCCTCGCCCTTAAGACCCCCCCTACACGTCCCTACAAGCCCCTCCCATCACCCCTCCAACCTCCAGGGGGCCCCTTGTTACTTGTTCTGCACTACCCCCACCCTTCACACCCCCCTCCACCTTCCTTTCATGGACATGGCCCCCCTCAGACTGTAACCCTTGGCAATGCCACCCTGGCACAGCCATATTGGTGCCAAGGTGCCAGCCTGACAGTACCAAAGTGTCTGCATTCCAGGGAGAGGACCAGCGAGCCACCCTGAACTTTCTCAGGCCACAAAGGGCCTGTAATTGCCTGGGAGACCACCTGCGTGCCGTTATGCTTGGTCCATGTTTGTGTGGACCATACTGAACACCACCCGTAGATACAGAGTAAGTAGGCCTTAAGTGAGTTTAAGGCCTACTTATGCCAGCGTGGTTTGGCCCTGCCAATTGTGGGCGGGTTCCAAATCCCGGCGCTTCACTGGACTTGGGTAGATCCCGCGAGGCGCCTTCACTGTTGGGAAGCCCGCGGGAGTCTTCACCCAACGTCTACCGGTCACGTCGCGGGTAGATCGCTCCCAAAATTTCAGGTCAATTACCTTTCATCAGGACTGGAAAAGGTTAGAGATGCGGTTTTAGGCAAGTTCAGTGGAAGGGAAAGAAAGGAAGAAAGAGAAAAATGTCTGTGGAAAGCAGGGAGGATTACAGACAAAAGTGCAAAGCAAAAAGAAGATGGCAATGGAGCTAAAAGAAATAAAAGATGGATCTGAAAGTGGTGCAAATAGGAATTGCAGGGCTATTAATAGTGACCTTTACCCTGTATCCCTTCATATCTTGAGTTGATCCATCACATATACTTGTGAAAAAATTGGGAAATATACTCATATTTTAGGCAAAATGTTAAGGGGTCAATTTTTACACAGGTAATGTTGTCAAGAGGCACACTTTCAACTAAAACACATCTTCCCAACACATCTAACAAGGCTCTCAAAAGAATCCACAAGGTAATGGGGTAAGCAGCGCCCATACCACCATTTATTGTGTCTTACTCTCTAGGTTTTTATTGAGGAGCCTCCCCCCCCGGGTGAGGCAGCATTAGCTGGGCCCATGGCTTCAATGCTGCTCGGGGATTAGGGAAAGGGAAGGGTCACGCCATTGGAAATGAGCTGATGGTGCCAGCCCTCAGCCTAAGAATTTGTGCAAGGAGATTACACTGAGTCAGCATGCACAACGGCCTGATTGGCAAGGCCAGAGCTTCCCCTCCGAGGGCGATGATAGAGGACACCAAGACTCAAGGGTTCATTTATTTAAAGTTTGCTCAGGGGTTCGGTCCTGTAATAAGTCCACAGAGGCAGAAGTCACGTCACCTTTTATTTGCAAACCCAACGGCTTGACAACCATGACCATTCAGTCTGCTGTCTACACCGGGAGTGCAGAGGATCTGACACTCCCTGTTATATACACAGAAAGGGGTTCCCTGATTGGGCCACTAATCAGGGAACTCGTATTCTAATCGTCCAATCTCAAAGGCCCAGCCTAAATCATTACAGGTCCGTACATCCAGTTTCCATGTGTGCCATTTATTGCTCTTCCCTAATCTGTTAGTTTCTCCTCCACAACCCCCATCCCCAAATTAAATAAAAATTAAAATCTACATTCTACCTGTCTTACAGACAAGTATGCACTGGAGGGATTATGGTATGTGGGAGTGGTATAATGAGTAATGAAGTGATGTTTTTGACGGCAGAGATTTTACTTTGTTTCTGAAATCTAAAAGGGAGAGTTGACTTTTAAGGGGCAAATTGAAAAACGATGGCATTTTTGGCAAAGTGGGTTGACTTGTATATGAGATGGAGTTTTACACAAGAATGCACACATCAATCTCAAATTGAAAATGAACAACTGATCTAGCATTGATTGCCATTTATATAAAGAGTTCAAAACTTGTGTGTGTGCGCATATGCATGTGGAGTGTTTCCAAATTTCACTCCAAATTTTAAATTACGTTCCCCAATCATAGACTCGCCAACCAACCAGCAGAAATTGTTCCTCCCCATCTGCCCCACCTTCAGAATTTCAATCCAAGTCTCCTTTACTCTTAATTTGTGCAACCTCGCCTTGTAATTTATCCTTTTGAAGTATAGGCTGACCGGAGGATTTCCAGCACTTTCTGTTTCTATCCAATCTGTTCCAACACTTCATGGTGGTAAATCGATGCTGCACTCACTCCAGGGTCAACATATCCTTCTGAAGCATTCTGCCCAAACCGGCTTGCAATATTACAGGTCTGCTCCAACTATAATTTTAGAGATTTGTGACATGACTACTCAATTTGATTCTAATCTGCTACCGATAAAAGCCAGAATTCCATAGCCTTAGTCCTTATTTTTCGCACCATACTGGTTCATGATGCTTCGTTATATGTAGTGACATTCCCCCGTCCACTACTTTTGTCATTGCTTCAAAAGATTGGATCAGGTTTGTCAGGCATGACTCTCCCTTTAGCTGAGCAGTTGAATATTTTCAAGGTGTTCAGTCACCCTATTCTTAATTATATGGAACCTACCAATTACCCAACAACAGATGTTATGCAAATCGGCTATATTTCCCTGGTTTTCTTCACTTACTATTCTAAAACAGCGGAATGTCATGCATAATTTTCCAATCTAAAAAGGAGTCAAAGGAACTTTGGAAGATTATAATTAAGGCCTTGAAAATGCTCACACTTCACAGAATCATTACAATGCAGAAGGAGGCCATTCAGCCTGCACCAACTCTCCGAATGAGCAATTCACTTAGTGTCATTCTTCGATCTTCTCCCCATAATCCTACACACTCTTCCCCTTCAAATAACAGTCCCATTCTTTTTGGAATGCCTCAATGGAACCTGTCTCAACCTCACTCAGGCAGTGCACTGGATCTTAGCCACTCACTGCATGAAGAGGGTTTCCTCATTTCACATTGCTTCGTTGGCAAATTGCTCGAAGTCTGTGCCCTCTCATTCTCGATCCTTTCACACGCGGGAACAATTTCTCCCTATTTACTCCGCCCCAGTCCCATTGTGATTTTGAACACCTCTGTCAAATCTCCTCGCAGCATTTTCTTCTCTGAGCAAAACAGTCCCAACTTCCACACTCTATTCTCATATCTGAAACCAATCTTATGAATCTTTTCTGCACATTCTCCAATGGCTTCATTGCCTGAAGAGCGTTGCCCAGAAATGGACACTAAACTCCAACTGAGGTCAAACCAGTGTCTTAGTTTAAAATAACCTTTGCTCTTATACTCAGTGCTTTATTAACCTTCAATAACCTATGCATATATAAACCCAGAGTATAAAGAAGACATATGGCCACTGCCTCTGCTATTTCCATTCTCATTTTACACAGTATCCTTGAATGCATCTCATCTGGTCCTGAATCCTCACATCCTATCCAATACCTCTTCCTTCACTATTTTAAATGCTTCTAGGTGTCTGAATTATTTCCACTTCCTCACCATGGCCGGGCAGCATCCTCTTCCTTGGTAAAGACGAATGCAAAGTTTTCATTCATACCTCAGCCACACCTCCTGTCTCCATGCGTAAATCACCATTTGGGCTCCCATACTCCTCCTTTTGCCACCCTTTTACTATTTATATACCTATAGAAGACTTTATGTTAGCTGCAAGTATAATTTCATACTCCATCTTTGCTTTTACACATTCCCTTTGAACCTCCTGTAATCAGCCTGCTTCACTATTGAGAGTTTTTATGCCTGACAAATAGTATCTATATTTACATCTCTTTTGCCATCAGGAAACTCTGGAGTTGTTTGCCCTACCTTTCCCTTTTGAGGCAATATATTTGACTGCTCCTGAATAATCTCTTCTTCAAAAGTAGCCCATTATTCACCTTCTGTTTTTCCCACCAACCTTAGACTCCAGTTTATTCGGCCAAGATCCGTTTTTACCCCATTGAAGTTGGTTTTCCCCCCCGTTAACTGTTACTCTGGAGTGTTCTTTGTCCCCTTCCAAAGGCGATCTACAAGTGATGATGCAAGGACCTTTGTGGGCAGCACGACAGCAGTGGGCAGCATGGCAGCACAGTGGTTAGCACAATTGCTTCACAGCTCCAGGGTCCCAGGTTTGATTCCCGACTTGGGTCACTGTCTGTGCAGAGTCTGCACGTTCTCCCTGTGTGTGCATGGGTTTCCTCCGGGTGCTCCGGTTTCCTCCCACAGTCCAAAGATGCGCAAGTTAGGTGGATTGGCCATGATAAATTGCCCTTAGTGTCCAAAATTGCCCTTTGTGTCGGGTGGGGTTACTGGGTTATGGAAATGGGGTGGAAGTGTGGGCTGGGGTGGGGTGCTCTTTCCAAGAGCCGGTGCAGACACAATGGGCCGAATGGCCTCCTTCTGCACTGTAAATTCGATGATCTATGACCACTGTCCCCTAAATCTTCTCCTACTGACATGATATAAATGCAAGTCTTTATGTTTTTTAACTCCCTCAAAGGGAATAACACCCACACAAAATCATTCTGGTGGAAATCCTCATGTCCTATTAACAAAGCACATGTACAAGTAATGTACAATTTGCTCATTTTGATCTTTGCGGAATTAAGTTGCAGGAATCCCAGCAGACATGGTGCAATCTTGTGGGTACAGAATGTTTAGTGACAGCTTTAAATTACGCATCACAAATTACTTCAGAAAGCGACTTCAGTGATGCTAAACTTCTCCAATATATGAATCTGTTCAAAGATAAACAGAATGCTGATTGTTCTTTAGTATTTTAACAATTTAATTTTAAAAAGTATAGATGCACAGTGGTCAATACCTCTGTTCCAACCAGCACAAACAAACAAATCTCTTTTGAATCTTTTGGAAAGTCAGTGCAGTAATAAGGGTCACCTCTTGCAGCCACTTTCACCAATGCCGCATTGTTTCCAATATGGGCGCGATTCTCCGCTCACCACGAGGCGTGTGAGAATCGCGGGAGGGCCCCCCGACAAAATTCATGCCCCCCTCGCGCCACCCGCGATTCTCCCCCCCCCCCCCCCCCCCCCCCCGGCTCGGAAGAATGGACTGAGCGGCTTGCCGTTCGCGGTCGTTTCACAACGGCAGCAAACACACCTGGTCGCTGTCGCCGTGAAACGGGAGTGAGAAGCCCGTTTGGGGCTTGTAGGTGGCCTAGAAAGGAAAGAGCACTACAACTGTGCTCGGGAGGTGACAGGCCCACGATCGGTGCCCACCGATCGTCGGGCCGGCGTCCAAATTGGACGCACTATTTCCCCTCCGCCGCCCCGCAAGATCAAGCCACCATGTCTTGCGGGGCGGCTGAGGGGAACGACGTCAGCCGCGCATGCGCGGGTTGGAGCCGGGCAACATGCGCATTTTTCCCGGGAGCGGAGAATTCCGCCCCTTGTGTTTTTAGTTCTGATGTTTGTAATCTATTCCCCAGGTCCCTGATCAATAGATCAAGCATCCTTATCAAAATTGGAAGAAAGATTCAGTGCAATAGGACCTCCTGGCGTTGCAAGTCTCCTAACCACTGCATAATTCAAAAACGCCTTCAGCCAGCCCTACAGATTGCCAACAGCAATATTCGGTGCACCCTACGTGGAGACAACAGCTTATAGTTTATTCTCGCAAGGGTTTTTTTTTCAAAACACTGGTCAGGCCCCACCGGAATACTGTGGCCAACTCTGGATGCCACAGAAGACTGTCAAGGCCTTTTTACAGATGCAAGGAGATTTACTAAAATGGTACCAGGGATGGAAGCTTTCAGTTATGTGAAGAGACGAGAGAAACTGGCATTGTTCTCCTCAGAAAAAAAGAGACGGTTAACAAGGCATTTAAAGAAGGTATTCAAAATCTGAAAGGGTTTTTATGGTGTCTTCCTCCTCCACCTGTTTGAGGTCAGAAGGCCCAGTAACCAGAGGATCACAGTTTTAAGGAAATGGGGGGGGGGGGGGGGGGGGGGGGGGAGGAAGGGCATACAAGGGGGAAAAATTCTTTGATGCAGCACTGACTGGAAAGGTAATGGTAGCAAATTCAATAAAGTTCAAAAAGGAATTGGAGAAATACTTTAAAAATTACTATTGCAGGGCTGTGAGGAAAGGACACAGGAGTGGGATTCATTGAATCGTCTACTGTTGACAGTTGACTGGAAACTAATGGAAGCAATGCCAGAAGCTTTAAGCCCACAAGTGCTCACTGTTTGCCTGGCTTAAAAAATGGGATCACCATTTACTCAGGAGGATGAAGAAAGTTTAATTGCGATGGCAAGTTTAAAAACTATATATTACAGTGTACTATCTGCAGAGCGGTTAGCACTGCTGCCGCACAGCGCCAGGGACCCGGGTTCAATTCCTGCCCTGGTTGACTGCCTGTGTAGAGTTGGCACTTTCTCCCCGTGTCTGTGTGGGTTCCCTCCGGGTGCTCCGGTTTCCTCCCACAGCCCCAAGATGTGCAGGTTAGGTGGATCGGCCATGATAAAATTGCCCCTCAGTGTCCTGGGGTTTTCGGATGAGGTGGGGTTACAGGGATAGGGTGCAGGAGTAGGTGTAGGTGGGGTCCTCTTTCAGTAGGTCGGTGGAGATTTGATGGGCCAAATGGCCTCCTTCTGCACTGCAGGGATTCTATGGTTCTATATAAGCTGCATTTAGCTGCTAATGGATTACTCAGATGACAAAGCTGAGTTACACCAGCTGACACAGTTAACAATTTTGGGGGGAAAAAATATTTATCCAAGCTGAGCTTCGGAACTGCATGAGATGGTGAATTCATTTGAGTTCTTCTGATTCATTCTTAGAATAAGGCATTGATGTCAAGGCAGCAGTTGCGATGGTGAACCTTCTTATAATGGTTCCGGCTTGCCAAGCCACTTCAGAGGATAGTTAAGAATGACGTGCCACTGGAGTCACATATAAGCCATACTGGGAAAGGGTAGCATGCTGCCTTCCTCAAAGTGCATTAATAAACTAGTTGGGCGATTACAACAACCCAATGGCTTCCTCGTCACTTTTAAAGATACCTGCTTATTAATTCCAGACTTGTCTTCCAACGCACAGTCTCGAACTGCCAGGCATTTGAATGCTCAAAAGTCTCTCGGTTATTCACATAGCCCTCCGGATTATTAGTCCAGTAACATAACCACGCCATTATTATAGCCAGATAATCTGTTTTTAATGAGACCATTTTGGAGTAATTTACTGTTTCTTCCTTAAACAAATTGCCAGAAGCTTAGAACCCACAATTGACTTTGCAATTGGGCTCTCTAGAATACTTCAAAGTAACTTGTATTGGCAATGTTTTAATACGCATTTACCGCCAAACTAGGAGGTTTATCACGTTACCTCTTTCCAGGTACTAAGATATCGGATGCTTATTTTCTGAATTTTCAGCTTCTTTTTAACAGCATGTTTGTTTGGTTATTTTCATTTTACAGCATATGTCCATAAATACCAAATTTCTTCCAATCCGCATTCTAATCATCATTTCCCAAAAGCTGGAGATGCCAAGAAAATAGGAAATCGACGATAAAATAAATCACTAAAAACTGGAGCCCTACTGTATTCAGCAAGACTCCATCACTTCATGGTTATCAACAGATCAAATCGCTCCAAAACAGTGTTCAAATTCATCTCCACAACTGGCTCTGCAGAACAACATTGTTTTAGCTTTGAGGGACGGTCAGGGAACTCACCCTGCCTATAGGAGAAAATAATACATGGACCGTAAGTTATTTTGGTGCTTTAGTTTTGCTGAGGGTGTAGAAAGCCTGGAGGTCAGATCTTATACCTCCAAGGCCACTCCAGCAATGCCAATAATGAAGTTATCCCTGCATCGTAGAGCACATTAATTAACAATGCCTGGTGGTGGGGGAGTGGGAGTGGGAGGGTCGAAAGGACTGGGCTGTGGGCTTTACAAAATTATGGAGGCCGTGTCAAACAAATTCATCAACATTCTTGAGGAAGTTACAGAAGCGGCCGATGTTGTGGATCTTGATTTGTACAACCAGTTTTAAAGTGCCGCACAAAACACAATGGTTGTAATAATGGGACGAAATTAATAGTTGTAAATTGGTAATAAATTGGCCAAATAATAGGAAATAAAAAGAGCTGTGATCAATGGTCATGGTTCTAATTCGCCAACTGTGATCAAAGTGCCCAGGGGTAACTCTGCTGTTCAATGTATTTATAAATGATGCGGATGTAGGTATTAGCAAGTCAAACGTCTATGATTGCAGAGGATGCCAGTTTGAAAGAGAACTACTGTACAGAGATTTAGCAACTGAACAGATGAACGAATAATAGTGGGCAGCATGGTAGCATGGTGGTTAGCATAAATGCTTCACAGCTCCAGGGTCCCAGGTTCGATTCCCGGCTGGGTCACTGTCTGTGCGGAGTCTGCACGTCCTCCCCGTGTGTGCGTGGGTTTCCTCCGGGTGCTCCGGTTTCCTCCCACAGTCCAAAGATGTGCGGGTTAGGTGGATTGGTCATGCTAAATTGCCCGTAGTGTCCTAAAAAGTAAGGTTAAGGGGGCGGTTGTTGGGTTACGGGTATAGGGTGGATACGTGGGTTTGAGTAGGGTGATCATTGCTCGGCACAACATCGAGGGCCGAAGGGCCTGTTCTGTGCTGTACTGTTCTATGTTCTATAATATATTAAGAAATACGAGGCATTGCATTCTATACGAAAACAGCAGATAAAAAGGCAAAAATAACTACGCAAATAAATCCTTGCAAGTCAAAAGAAAATTGATGCACTTTATGATCTATATTCAAAGGAGATTCTCGGTTTTAGATTATTGAATTGAGAAGAATTGAAAGAGAAAGCAGTAAAAAGAGTAAGCATTGCAATGTTTAAAAAATAATAAAGTCAATCAATAATGTTGTAAGAATTAGAACAAAATTACAAGTGAGAACAATTAGACTCTAAACCTAAGAGGCAAATAAATTTCAGGTTTTGAGTTACTGATTTACAGACTGGATTAAGCCTCAGAACCTTTTCATCAATCACATCATTGAATTCTGTATCTGTTCTCAGCTTCAAAAACTGTAAAAAATAAAGACTGCTTGACCATCTCCGTTCACACTTCTCTGAACTCGTGCACAACCACTACCATCTTTGCGATGGACCACAAGATGTGTAACATGTCGCACTGTAGATAACCATCGAGAGGAGGATAGGCTGGTTCAACTGCAAAAGCAATCAGAATCTATAATAGTAATGATCATTATTATTGTCACAAGTAGGCTTACATTAATACTGCAATGAAGTTACTGTGAAAATCCCCTAGTCACCACACTCTGGCGCCTGTTCGGGTACACAGAGAGGGAGAATTCAGAATGTTTAATTCACCAAACACGCACATCTTTCGGGACTTGTGGGAGGAAACTGGAGCACCCGGAGGAAACCCACACAGGCATGGGAAGCACGCGCAGACTCCGCACAAACAGTGATCCAAGCTGGGAATCGAACCTGGGACCCCGGCCCTGGGAAGCAACAGTGCTAACCACTGTGCTACCGTGTACAAGGAGGAATCTGCAACACCAAATCAATAATGGGGGGAAAAACTAAAGGATCACTTTGGGTCCAAGCAAATGACTCGGTGGACTGGAAAAAAAATAATTATGCTGAACGGCATGTCATCATTTCCACATTTACATTGTTAACAGCCGCTTCTACATGCAGTTTGATTGTGAAACCACTTCTTATTCAAGGCCAAAACAGTCAGTGGGTTCTACAGAACAAGCTGCTTCAAAATTCATGGGTTGGATTCTCCGATTGCCGATTCCAAAATCATGTTCGGCGATCGGCTGGAGAATCCCCGTTTACGCCGGAATCGGGGGCGGCGTCGTTTTTGCAATGCTCCCCCACAACCTCAGAAATGGCGCACTCGGGGAGTACGCCACACGCTGGCCTCAGGATGTCACCGGAGGCCCTCCCCCAATGCTCTGCCCCGATGGGCCTAGTCCACGACTGTGTGGGACAGGTGTGCTAACACCGTTCGGGAACCTCACGGGGCGACTGCAGACTGAATCCAGCACTGTCACAGTTGGGGGAGAGCCATTCCTCTGGCAGTCGGGGGAGAGCCATTCCTCTGGCAGGGGGCTTCGGCGGGGGACTGGAGGGGGGGTGGTCCGGGGGTGGCAAGGCTGGTTACAGGGGGACAGTTTATGGCAGGCCGAATCCGTGTCCGGCCGGCAACATGTTGCACGGCGCGGCTGCCCCAGGCCGCCGTCGTGCGCATGCGCGGCCAGGGACCCGGCCAAAGGGCTTTAAGCTGCGCGGCTGCTAGCCCTCCACCGGACGTAGGATCGGTGGGAAGGCAGCGCCGACTTTCTGGTCGTAAGACCAAACGGACCCTGCGGACGTAGCCGTTGGATCGGGGAAGAAACTCAATAGGGCGAGCACCGTTTCTTCATACATGCTGCATTCGTGTCTGGTATGGTTCACTTAGTTGGCAAGTAGGTTTGAGTTTCTAAGCACAAAACTACACCTTGAGCATTAGTTCTTCACCTGGGTTATGAAGAGGACATCCATACAGCTGGGATTTCATCGGGAAATGGATCACAGGTCTGAGCTTGCCTTTAGAACTACACTTCCTGAAAACTGATCACTGTGTGCCATTGGCACAAATCAATACTGGAGATCAGGAAGGGAGATTTAGAACATACAAGTTTTTAGCTATTTTCTATTTTTTAACAAGAGCAGCTGTGTCATACTGTTAAAAAGACAAAAGGAAATCAGAAAAAGGATTGGAAGTTGAGAAATTAAAAATTTGTCTTTGGAAACAGAAGAGTACATATCGGGTTTGGGACTGGTGAAATGTTTAAAGTACCTATCCATCATACGATCTTCATCTCTACTTGCTACCATCCAAGGGAATGCAGGCTGAACCTCTACAGCAGACAATTGGTTTAGCTATTGGTTGTCAGATTCACAAAGCGCCGTCAGGCGCTGTTGTCCTCTGGACTGAAATACTCCAATGTTCTCCGAGCTAGCCTCCCGCACGTCATAAACCTGACCTTCCAAACTCATGCCAAGCCCCTGTGCTCACTGACCTTCAGTGAATCTAGCCACCTCCTGAATATTCAATGTCCTTACCATTGCTGAACCCCTCACTGTCAACATCCTGGGGTTACCACTGACCAGAAACTGAACTGGACTAGCCATATAAATACTGTGGCTGCAAGAGCTCGTCAGAAGCTGGAAATTCTACTGAGAGTAACTCACCTCCTGACTCCTCAAAGCCTGTCCACCACTACAAGACTCAAGTTAGCAATGTGATGGATTAGTCCGCGCTTGACGTGATGACACTTGGGAAGCTCAACACAATCCAGAACAAAGCAGGCCTCTTGATTGGTACCCCATCCACCAACTTAAACAGCCACTCCCTCCACCACTGACGCACGGTGGCATCTGCACTGTAAATTCCATGATTCTATGATCAGTGTGTACCATTTCCATGATGCAATGCAGAAACTCACCAAGGCTGCCCTAACAGCACCTTCCAAACCTACTGCCTCTACCACCTAGAAGGACAAGGGCAGCAGATGCTTGGGAACACCACCACCTGCAAGTTCCCCCCTAAGTCACACACCATCCTGACTTGAAACTATATTGCCGCCATTCCTTCACTGTCGCTGAGTCAAAATCCAGGAATTCCATCCCTAACAGCACTGTGTGTGTACCTACATCATTTGGGCTGTAACAGTTCAGGAAGGTGGCTCCCCCCCTACTGTCTGAAGGACAATTAGTGGTGGGCAACAAATGCTGGTCGAGCCAGGGATGTCCAAACCCCATGAAAGAAAAAACACAAAGGAGACCCTATGTATTGTCTTCAATCTCACCAAGGCATTCAGCCATGTGAGTAAAGATGGCCTTTTAAGCTGCTGGAGATAACTGGCTGCTTACTGAAGCTGCTCAATGTTTCGACGACAACATGATGGACAATGTCAGCTGTGATGGGACAATGCGAGAACCCTTTGAGACCTGCAGTGGGATCAAATCGGATCATCTTCTGAAACCAACACCCTGACATATTCTTCTTTTTGCTCCTGTCCTATGCCTCCAGGTCACCCATAGAGGGTGTGTACGTACATACCAGAACTGACAGAAAGCCCTTCACCCTTGCTCAACTGAGATCCACGTCCACATCAGAGAGCTGCTGATGATGCCGCTCTAACATTCCAAACCGAGGAATATCTTCAGCAACAAATGGACAGACTCTCTCATGCCTGTTAAGGGTTTTGTTTGACCATCAACATCAGAAAGGCAAATGTGAAAGTGGAGGTTATCGATAGCTTCTCATATTGAGGCTCCAGAATCAGCAACAATCTGTCACTTGATGCTGAAATCAACATAGGCATCGCAAAAGCTGCAGCTGTTATGTCCGAGCTGAGTAAGAGACTGTGGAACAACAGCAATCTGACTGAGGACCCCAAACTGTGAGTCTACCAAGTCCGTGTTTCAGACCACTCCTCTAAGATAGTGGGATCCAGACACCATATCCTAGGCAGGCTGATCAGTTTTCACCTTTGTTCTATTAGACTTATTGGGGGTGATTTAGCGGTCGCACTGCCCCCGATAAGCAGCTCGCCGCGACATTGCGTGGCCGGTAACAGCCGGGAGACCCCGCTCCTCGGATCGACCCAGCTTGTAACACCAATGCGATCTCGTAAGACGTTGCGCTGTAAATCCCGTCCATTTTTGAGCAAATCTGCATATTAAAGCAAGACGGGTGAACGTCGATCAGTACTGGTCTCTAGAAATGGGGACGAGACAGAACAGCACTCGTGGGGGTCTCCATGGGGATTGGAGGCCCCCAGGGCTGGGTGGCACCATGGCATGGCTGGTGCCACCTGGACACCCTGGCAGAGCCACCTGGGTGCCAGCCTGGCACTGCCAAGGTACCAAGGTGGCACTGCCAGATGGCAGAGAAACTGTCAGGGTGCCAAGTTGGCACTGCCCAGGTGCCAAGTTGGCACTGCCAAGGTGCCAAGTTGGCATTCTTTGCAGGGGTGCAATCAGGCCAGGTGTGCCCTACTTGGGTGTTGGGAGTGCGGGGGCAGGGTGCCTGGTCCCCTGCCAAAGTGCGTTGGGGCTTGTGGGTCAGGGGTTGCTTCGGGGGCCTCAGAGATCAGGACTCAACTTAAAAGTGGCACCCCGATTTCTTGCTACACTGAGGACCTCCGGTGAGCAGAGCTCGCAGTGTACAAAACAGGCTATGTGTGGCCTCAGCTGCGCGTTCCCCGTTGAGGCCCCTTATCAAACAAAGTTGCGTTTTATAGCCTTGTGTTTCTCGGCGCTGCTATGGGACTTTGTTTGTTTTTAGATCAATCGGACCCATTCTAGGTGTCTCTTGTCACCAGCTCTCAATACCATCAGCATACGGTGTTTGCTGAACCAACAATGTCTGCACCGGCTCAGCTACTTTAATTGGATAGATGATGCCCCGCTTCCGTACACTGATTTAGCCACTGGGTTACCATCTCCTGGGTGTGTCCATACCTCCAGTACAAGGATACATGCAAGTAAAATAGGAGACTAGTAGACATCGACACTGACATCTGGGAGACGGTCACTGGCAACTGTGGCCTCTGGTGAGTGATTGTTTGGAGGAGGTGAACAGATACAAAGAGCTCAGTTGGCCTAGAAGAGGGCCCAGAAAAAACAGATACCAGTGAATTGTGCACCTTATCGGCCCACTGTCTTCTTCTTGCAGAGATAGCCGTGCCAGAGTGCAACTCCTAAGTCACATCAGGGGATGCTTAACACAAAGTTGACCATCGCAGAGCATTCCATTGACCTACAAGACAGAAAGCAGAGTTTGGAGGCGCATGTTTGTAACGTCCATCTCTAACTGAAAGCCTATCCAGTGTGTAAAGATTAGCCTTCTGTTCTAGCCTTCACTACTTGGCTTTCTGGAATATAATAATCTGCCCTAATATCTCACGTGGCTTGGTGCCAAATGTGTGTATACACTCCTTCGAAGCACCTGGGACATTGTACATCAAAGGCGCTGTGTAATTGGAAGTTGTCAATATGCTTCATGCATTGAACAAGGAGAAGCACTGCAGATTTGCAAATGTCCAAAAAGTTGTAATTGATTGGAAAATCTCAAGACTCGGCCACATTTGCCGGAACAAAAATAGTCAGTGTGAAGTTGCTGAGTCGATAAAGGGTCAAAATCAGAGCGAGAGGGTGTTCAATCACTCATTTTCAATGTGTACCTTGAAAGTCAAGATGACTTCGACATTGAATTCAGAATCAATAGCAAACTGATAAGCAACGCAATGGACACCAGTGACCCAAAGCTCGTTGCAGATTCAAACAGGAGGCTACAAAGAGATATTTGGCAAGGTAAATCAGACAAGTTTGAAATATGGATTGAAATTTAATGTTAAAGAGGTGTCGACAATGATAATCACATGGAAAGATAACTTCCCAAAATAACTTTGATGTGAATATAAGTAATGAAAGTGGCTGAAGTTATTGAAGTAATAATAGCAGCTGGTCAAAACAATTAGGTTGAGCAAAGAACAGAAATTAGTGATGAAGCTTTTGTATGACAGTTAATACATTATGCAGCAGTCATTTTTTTTTATGTGCTCTTTCACAGGATGTGAGTATCGCTGGGAAGGCCAGAATTTGTTGCCCATTCCTCATGACCTTTGAACCTGCAAGGTAAGAGTCAACCACATGGCGCTGGACCTGGAGTCACATGTCGAACAGACAAGGCAAACTTGTCCCCCTCAATGGCAAAGGACCCAGATGCAAGGACTCAGAACCAGCTTTTACGACAATAAATGCTAGTTTCATGGTCCACCTTGCTGAGGGTAGCTCTATATTCCAGATTTTATGAACTGAATTCAAATGCCACAAGCTGAGGCCCAGGCTCTGGGGATACGTGTTCAAATCCCACCATGGCAGCTTGTGGAATTTGAATTCAGTTCATTGTAAGGGAAAAGGGGTGATGAACCAGATCAATTTCTGTAGAAAGGAGAAGAATGACGTTTCTGGTATTCTGTGCTCCAAGCAGCATGCCAGCTGGACTGGAAATTCAAACCAGGAGTTAGCGGATACAGGAGTGGGTGGCAATGACGCACTCAATCACCCTAAGGAGAAGCAGTTATGTTGAAAGGGGCGATGACAATGTAAGTTAGGATAGAGGCCAGGGTGGTAAATTGAATGGAAGAAGGAGGAGGACTTGGATCTCTAGATCCAAGCAGGGTAGCATGGTGGTTAGCATAAATGCTTCACAGCTCCAGGGTCCCAGGTTCGATTCCCGGCTGGGTCACTGTCTGTGTGGAGTCTGCATGTCCTCCCTCTGTGTGCGTGGGTTTCCTCCGGGTGCTCCGGTTTCCTCCCACAGTCCAAAGATGTGCGGGTTAGGTGGATTGGCCAGGCTAAATTGCCCGTAGTGTCCTAATAAAAGTAAGGTTAAGGGGGGTTGTTGGGTTACGGGTATAGGGTGGATATGTGGGTTTGAGTAGGGTGATCATGGCTCGGCACAACATTGAGGGCCGAAGGGCCTGTTCTGTGCTGTACTGTTCTATGTTCTATGTTCTATAACAAGCTGATATTGGAGAGCATGACAGCACACAAGAGACTGAGAACGTGAGAGGCAGAGAGAGCGAGCGAGTTAAGCAAGCTGTACAGATGGAGTCAATCTTAAAGATGAAGGAAGCACAGGCCAGGTACTTTCAAATGTGTACCCAACAGATTTGAAGAAAAGATAGGGACTGAAGCAGGGCATAAATAGATCTGGAAACTGTGATAGTTTCACTGGGAAGAGGACATTGAAATAGAGACGGGTCAGTTAAGCAGGGATGACACCACAAACTAGAAAGACAAGGATGAAGAAATCTGTTATTTTGAATGGAGTTGCAAGGATATTTCTTCCCCAGTGGAGACCAATGGACAAGAAACATCAAAGAGAAGTAATAAACCGAGACACAGATTTTTGGTCTTTCAGGGAATCAACAGGCATGAGGAGATGGCAGGAAAGTGAAGTTGTATTGAATGACAGAGCAGATTCAGAAGGCCATACTGCCTATTCCGCTCTTATTATACTGTGTTCTTAATAAGGTTGCAATAGCTATGAGGAAAATGGTACAAAAGGGTAGGTTTCCTCTATTCAGTTATTTTATTAAAAAGTTAGCATAAGCATAAAGCAGATTAATCTACCCCACGTTCACACCAATTTGTTTTGCTAACTTTATCAGACAAATAATCATGAATGGGAGCAGATAGCTGACGAGTCAAAAAGAATACTTGTTGTTGATTAAAGTCGCAAGCAAAGGAGACATCTGGATGGGGAGACGGTGTAGTATTTTAGTCGGACACAAAAAATAATCGGTGTAGAAATTGGAACATCAGTTGGACACCAGCCTTTAGAGTAGGAGTGCAACAATAATTCCAGAGTATTTAATTGATAATAAGCGCTTTGGGGTATCCAGGCCATGTGAAAGCTTTTACATAAATGCATGTTTTTATTTTGCTAAAAAAAGGAAGGTGAATGAGAGAGAGTGGGAAAAATGAGTTCATCGCTAATGTGTCAGGATTATGAACATCACAGAAATGTAAGGCGAGTGATCTATAATTCAAAACAAGACATATCGGAGTCCTATTTAAATAAAATCAGAAAATACTGGAAACACTCGCCAGGTCAAGCAGCATCTGCGGAAAGGAGTTCATGTTTCAGGTCAAACATCTTTCAAGGGAAGTGCAAGATTTTAGAAAAGATCAGCTTTCAAGCGAGTACAAAGCCAGCGAAAAACCGAAGAACAAAAGGGACACGCCAGTGGTGAGGCAAAGGGCAGGAGTGATTGAATGACAAAGTGACGGTTGTGTAAGACAAAAGGAGGTGGTAGGGGGACTTCCGGTTGCGGCTATGCGGAGCTAAGCCGCACGTTCGGCAGCTCCCGCTAGAAACAGAATTTGGGGCTCTTTTCAGGACCCCAACGGAGCTTTTTCGACAATTCCCGACTTGGGAAGGGGTCTGCAGTACATCCCCAGGGTTCTATGGTCCGGACCAGGAGTGGGGTGAGCAGAAAAGCGGTGGCAGTGCCCCTGGTAAAGCGGGGGAAGGGAAACAAAATGGCGGCCGGCGGAGCCCTCGAGGAGTGGAGGCAGTGGGCGCAGGAGCAGCAGGCGACTCTTCTGCGCTGCTTCCAGGAGCTTAAGGTGGAGCTGCTGGAGTCGCTGGAGGCTACCACCAGAGAGCTGATGGAGACTCAGAAAGCCCAGGGGGCCGCGATACGGGAGCTGCCGCAGCAAGCCTCCGCAAGGGAGGATGAGGCCGTGGCCGGCGTGGGGAAGGTGGAGATGCATGAGGCGCTCCATAAAAGGTGGGAGGAGCGGTTCGAGGAGCTGGACAACCGGTCGAGGCGGAAGAATTTACGGATCCTGGGCCTCACGGAGGGGCTGGAGGGGTCAGACCTGGCGGCCTATGTGGTCATTTTGCTGAACCCGTTGATGGGAGCTGGGTCCTTCCAGGGGCCCCTGGAGCTGGAGGGGGCCCACAGAATACTGGCTAGGAGGCCCAAGCCAAATGAGCCGCCACGGGCGGCGTTGGTGCGGTTCCACCGGATCGTTGACCGGGAGTGCGTGCTTCGGTGGGCCAAGAGGGCGCGGAGCAGCAAGTGGGAGAACGTGGTGGTACGGATCTTCCAGGACTGGAGTGCAGAGGTGACTAAGCGGAGGGCCGGGTACAACCGGACGAAGGCGGTGCTCCACAGACGGAGTGTGAGGTTTGGCATGTTGCAGCCGGCGCGTCTGTGGGTCACCTACAAGGACCGCCACCATTACTTGCAGTGTGGGTCATATAGGCTGATCTCGCTGCTAAATGTAGACGCCAAGCTGCTGGCAAAGATCTTAGCCACAAGAATAGAGGATTGTGTGCCGGGGGTCATTCACTAGGACCAGACGGGGTTTGTGAAGGGAAGGCAGTTGAATACCAACATACGAAGGCTCCTCAATGTCATTATGATGCCGGCTGTGGAAGGGGAGGCGGAGATAGTGGTGGCATTAGATGCGGAGAAGGCCTTTGATAGGGTTGAGTGGGGGTATCTGTGGGAGGTGTTGGAAAGGTTTGGGTTTGGGGAGGGGTTTGTCCGTTGGGTGAGGTTGCTTTATGAGGCCCCGATGGCGAGTGTAGCCACGAATAGGAGGAGGTCGGAGTACTTTCGGCTGTACCGGGGGATGAGACAGGGGTGTCCCCTGTCCCCCTTGCTCTTTGTGTTGAGCCACTGGCCATGGCGTTGAGGGAGTCAGGGAACTGGAGGGGCCTGGTGCGGGGTGGGGAGGAGCATCGAGTGTCGCTTTATGCGGATGACCTGTAGCTGTATGTGGCGGACCCGGTGGGGGGGGGATGCTGGAGGTGATGAGGATTCTCAGTAAATTTGGGGGCTTCTCTGGGTATAAGCTGAACCTGGGCAAGAGCGAGTTGTTCGTGGTGCACCCGGGCGATCAGGAGGAGGGGATTGGTAGGCTCCCACTGAAGCAGGCAGGGAGGAGCTTTAGGTAACTAGGTGTCCAGGTGGCTGGGAGCTGGGGGGCCCTGCACAAGCTTAACCTCACAAGGTTGGTGGAGCAAATGGAGGAGTTTAAAAGGTGGGATATGTTACCGCTGTCACTGGCGGGTAGGGTGCAGTCCGTTAAGATGACGGTGCTCCCGAGGTTTTTGTTCCTGTTCCAGTGCCTTCCAATCCTTATCCCGAAGGCCTTTTTTCGGTGAGTTAACAGGAGTATTACGGGATTTGTGTGGGCGCATGGGACTCCAAGGGTGAGAAGATTGTTCTTGGAACGGGGCAGGGATAGTGGGGTGGCTGGCGTTGCCCAACCTCTGTAGGTATTATTGGGCTGCCAACACAGCGATGGTGCATAAGTGGGTAATGGACGGGGAAGGGGCAGCATGGAAGAGGATGGAGATGGCGTCCTGTGTGGACACGAGCCTGGAGGCGCTGGTAACGGCGCCGTTGCCGCTCCCTCCAATGAGGTATACCACGGGCCCGGTGGTGGCGGCTACCCTCAAAATTTGGGGGCAATGGAGACGGCATAGGGGGTAGGTGGGGGCTCGATGGAGTCCCCGATACGGGGGAACCACCGGTTTGTTCCAGGGAGCATCGATGGCGGTTTTCTGGGCTGGCACAGGGTAGGTATTAGGAGGTTGAAGAACCTGTTTGTGGATGGGAGGTTCGCGAGACTGGGGGAGTTAGAGGGGAAGTTTGGGCTCCCCCCGGGGAACATGTTTAGGATGCAGGTTAGGGCACTTGCCAGGCGGCAGATGGAGGGGTTCCCTCTGTTGCCCCCATGTGGGGTATGGGACAGGGTGCTCTCGGGGGTGTGGGTTGGAGGAGGGAGGATTTCGGACGTATACCGTGTAATGCAGGAGGTAGACGAGGCCTTGGTGGAGGAGCTGAAGGGTAAATGGGAAGAGGAGCTGGGTGACGAGATTGAGGAGGGGACGTGGGCGGATGCCCTGGAAAGGGTGAATTCCTCCTCTTCCTGTGCGAGGCTTAGCCTCATACAGTTTAAGGTGCTGCATAGGGCCCACATGACTGGGACGAGGATGAGTAGGTTTTTCGGGGGTGAAGACAGGTGTGCTAGGTGCTCGGGGAGCCCAGCGAACCACGCCCATATGTTTTGGGCATGCCCAGAGCTGGGGGAGTTTTGGAAGGAGGTAGCAAGGACGGTGTCGAGGGTGGTGGGTTCCAAGGTCAAGCCAGGCTGGGGACTCGCAATTTTTGGGGTTGCAGTGGAGCCGGGAGTGCAGGAGGCGAAAGAGGCCGGTGTTCTGGCCTTTGCGTCCCTAGTAGCCCGGCGGAGGATCTTGCTTCAATGGAAGGACACGAGGCCCCCAAGCGTGGAGGCCTAGATCAATGATATGGCGGGGTTTATTAAATTGGAGACGGTGAAATTTGCCCTGAGGGGATCAGTACAGGGGTTCTTTAGGCGGTGGCAGCCTTTCCTGGACTTCCTGGCAGAATGGTAGGGAAATAGGCCGGCAGCAGCAGCAACCCGGGGGGCGGGGGGGGGGGGGGGGGGGGGGGGATTGGGTTTGGTGGGAGGGAGAAGTGTGTACATGGGTTTGTTGGATGTGGCGGGTATTATCTCTTTCCTTTCTGTTGTTTGCTTTTTGGTTTTTTTTTCTTGTTTTCGATTTAGTAGTTGCTTTTGTAGGGGGGGTTTGTTGTTCTTGGGTTTTTAACCATGGTTATTCTGTTAATATTGTTTTGTTGTTTATATTTTGTGAAAACCTTAATAAAATATTTTTTTTTAAAACAAAAGGAGGTGGTAATGGGACAAGTATAGAAAGGAAGGATGGGTGCATAGGAAGTGTGACTGAGTCAAAGGTTATTTTCCAGTTCAAATTGTATCCAATACATGACAACTCTGACCTAAATAAAAAAATGAGTAGCTGTTGACATGTCTGCTGTTCATACCAAAAAACACAACTTATGCGCAATTGAAATTTTACAGCTTTTTTTGATAATAAACCTATGGGATCAAGTTCAAATGATTCACGGCTGGGAACCTTGAAAGTATTTTGTAGGTTAACGACATATATTCCACTATCCTTGGAATTCTAGTAAGAAGTCTTACAACACCAGGTTAAAGTCCAACAGGTTTGATTCAAACACGAGCTTTCGGAGCGCAGCTCCTTCCTCAGGTGAATGATTCACCTGAGGAAGGAGCTGCGCTCCGAAAGCTCGTGTTTGAATCAAACCTGTTGGACTTTAACCTGGTGTTGTAAGACTTCTTACTATGCTCACCCCAGTCCAACGCCGGCATCTCCACATCTTGGATTTCTAACTTGCTAACCCAACAACCTGAGGCTTCTTTCTTCGCCGTAGCCGTTAATAGTGCACTGAAACCCTCTGTAAAATAGGAATAAAATCAACAGGCCACAAACCATATCCTGTGGCTCAGAGAGCTTCAGGAAATTGGAGTCTTTGAGAAAAATCACTTTTCGCCTTCAAGCTAGACTAGATAAGTACAGGTGTAACTATATTTGAGGTTCAGTTCAGAATAAATCCTCCGTGACATTTATTGCAGATTTCAAAGTCACCCGTGCATAACACTTTTCGGGAAAAAAAACATTGATGCTGTGGTACTCTTACAATCTACTGGTCTCTTTTGTCTTTTATGCAGTCACATTTGAAATTGATTATCTTTTAAAAACATCTGCATATGGATCGCTTCTGCTATATTATACACAAATGTTATTTGATACCTTCAGGTACCCTGAGGTTTTTGCAATGAGGTTTTTTTGTAGCCAAAATTGAAGTTGAATTTAATTCATTTCCCTTTAACTTAGCTTTTTTATTTTAACACTCCAGTATTACTTTTAATATTTAGCATCTTCATTGCAATCGGAAACAGCGGGGTACATTTCTACAATGATGATTATTCTCCTGGCTGTTGATGTTCCTTTTCATTCATGTTTAAAACAAATGCAGTCAGCATTTCATTGTGATCCAATTACACGTGTTCACAGTGACGTTAATTACTTCTTCTAACCTCTAATTGAATAGAAACCTCAGGAAATGGCCAAACTTATTTCGACAGCTGCTGTTTAATACTGGGACCTTTAAGACTAGAGGCCTTGCCACAATCACTGATTATTGCCTATTAATGGATTGTGTATGCATTGCTACCCCATGCATCCTAACCTGAATCTCGTATTCAACGTGTTAATGAATTTAGCTGAATACACCAATGCCTCCAAATTATTGCACCACTTAATTAATTCTGTGCACATCACAGTCTATATTTATTTGCAAGAATGCTGTAAGCAAATCATTCAAAAATTTGTCACATTTTTTTCTGAAGCTGCAATCTTTAACTGAATATAAAAAATGACTATCTCTTATTTCAAATATTGAAGTGGGGTGACCACCATGAAACATGTTATGAAGTGGAAGCAGCGTTTAATGTCCAAATGTGTTCAAAGTTGCATTATCTTACAGTATTCTCGTACCTAAATTTGTTTTGCACGTCCAGTGATGAGCCATACGCGAACCAGTTTTAAAGTTTCCAAAGAGCAATGGCATTTAGGTGATCTGAAATTGATTCATTCTCATATTTCATTTGAGGTTCAGTTCCGGGTGCTCCGGTTTCCTCCCACAGTCCAAAGATGTGCAAGTTAGGTGGACTGGCCATAATAAATTGCCCTTTGTGTCCAAAAAAGGGTGGGTGGGGTTCCTGGGTTATGGGGATAGGGTGGAGATGTGGGCTTAAGTGGGGTGCTATTTCCAAGGGCCGGCAGAGACCCAATGGTGCAAATGGCCTCCTTTTGCACTGTAGATTCTATGATTAATCTTTGTCTTTGGTAGGGAACATATTCCAAGACCTGGGTCTGAATTGGCTCAGGAAAACTCGACCAGCTCGCAAAATGCACACCCAACCTATATGAAACTTTATGAGGGGCTGTCACACAGGGGTCGAGGTCACGGTGCATTTTGTGAGCCACAATGGAGATTGTGAGAAAATTGGTGCCGAGGCGGGCTGGTTAGAAGTTCCACCTTGGTTCAGCCCAGCTCTCAACATTGTTTAAAAGGCCGCAAAATCTCACCCTTCACTACACCTCATCCCATACCACCTCTATGTTTCCATCTTTCCTGCATAAGCAGGAGCCATTCAATAGCAATGGGAATTCTTGAATCATTGAAAACCATTTACATTCGAAGAATCTGAATTAAAACTCGCTTTCATTGATCCTGGACCAAAAGACACACAAGGGAGAAAATTGTAATCCTTTAAATCCCTATTAGGTTTGTAAACAAGAAGCCACATCAAAGACAAATTCTGTTATTATAGGCTGATGAAAGTTTCAATTGTTCTTAGATCAATGCTGAGCTGAAGACTTTGAAACCCTGCCAAGCATTCATAATGAACCAGCTGTCATAATAAATGCAATAGTTCCACTGATGGAATAGATATCCAATTCCATTTCCGAGCAGGGCACCTGTTAACCAATGGTGGAAGAGAAGGGGTGGACCACTTTTTCTACTTTCAGGAGCAGGGTTTTTTTTTAAAACAGCCAAAATCTGCCAGTCCAATTAAATCAGAGTACAAAAACATGATAGACAAGGACGTGCTTTTAAAATTCTTTTTAACATACTATGGTGTTTTCTTCATTGAAAAATTACAGTAACAACAACACCCACACAATGCTGATCAATGTAAGGGTCAACGTACTTTTGTAGGACAGGTCCCTATGATGAATCATTAAAAACACATCGACATGGGCAGCACGGTGGCGCAGTGGGTTAGCCCTGCTGCCTCACGGCACCGAGGACCCAGGTTTGATCCCGGCTCTGGGTCACTGTCCGTGTGAAGTTTGCAAATTCTCCCCGTGTTTGTGTGAGTTTCGCAGCCCACAACCCAAAGATGTGCAAGCTAGGTGGATTGGCCAAGATAAACTGCCCCTTAATTGGAAAAAATTAATTGGTTACACTAAATTTAGTTTTAAAAAACACATCTGCATTTCGATACAGCACTTAATTGTGACATGTGAAGTTGTCAAAACACTTTATAGTTGCCTTCCAGATTTTTCTGGACTCCTCAGCAGGCTTTGCATTTTCCTCATGGATTCTCAAACCTGGTGTGTTTTTAATGGACTCCCAAAACCCTGCAGCAAGTGGGAATGGTGTGCGAGAGGAAATCTGATTCTCAACCCCTTTTCAAAATGTGAACCTGACCTCAGTGGAGAGTGTGTGTACGTTTTGCATTCCCATCCCACCAGAAGGCCAGAGACAAATAGCATAGGGAATGCAGAGGAAAAGCAGATTTGCCTGAAAAAAATCCAAGTGTACTCTTCACCCAGATAAAAGTCCAGCCCTTATATGTATCATCCTGACTGGCAGTAATAGATGTGTGAGGTAATGCACTTGGAGAGGGCTAACAAGGCATAGGGGGCGGGATTCTCCCATCCCAGCAAGGGGGGGAGAGAGAACCCAGTAAGAGGGGAGAGAGAACCCAGCAAGGGGGGGAGAGAGATGCTTCATCAGGGATATACAGTTGCTCCTTTTTTGGGAGCCAACTATTCCTAAATTCAGATTCTATTTATAACTAATCTGCATTTTGCTCTGTATACGACGGGCAGTATTTTATTGGGGGAAGGGAGGGAGCGGGACAGCTTACTCCCTTCCCCTCTACCAGGAAAAAATGTGACGCAGATCCACTCCTTGTTTGCCCTCCCCACAGCCATAACGCACTGCAGGCAGGTGGATTAGGACCCCCTCATAGGGAAGGATGTCCCGCCCTCGGGAACTGACAGCCAATGGAATTAGCGCCAAGGGCCCATTAGTTGTCACTGCCATGACTGCAAGCAGGCCCAAGAATGAGGCAGATGGATTCTGAAATCAGGTGAGTCCGAGGACCGAGGCAATTGAGGGCGGGGGGTGGGTGTGATGTGTTTTAAAGTGCAATCTAGAAGGGGGGGGGGGGGGGGAGGGGGCACTACCTTGGAAGGGCTACCATTTGAAGCACAAAGGCAGCCACCCCCACCAAAGATATTACTCCACCAACCCCTCATAATATGGGATGAGCGAGGTGGTGGAGTGTGCACCAGTCTCCCACCCCACGCCAAAAACACGCCTGGCGGTGAAAGGTAAAATACACGGCAACATTAAAGGTTTTTTCCTACAAACAGAAGTTCAGTAAAATAATTTTCTTCAATGTGAGACAGGAAAATATAGTCCAGTATCTTTAGTATCATCAAGGGTGGAAGTATTTTCATGCATTTATGTTGTACTAAGACAGGTTACACATGAATAAAAGGAGGGTGAAATATAACTTGTAAAACAGAAGGACAAAGGATCATCACAGATGTAACGGACTCTATTGACATCTGTTCAGTTTGAAGAATGCAATAGTTTGCAAAGGTTCAATGGTAAAAAATATCACTTTCACCTTTGAATTGGGTTATTTTCCAGTCATTCACCATGAAATAGGTTTGTTAATTGCTGCAGAACTGAGGCTGTCTTTCTGAGATTGATTACTGAAGGCCAGGCTACTGTCTGGGGATTAAAAAGCCTCCACTCCCTGTTTTAATTCTGGTCAGTGCAGAGAAGTCAATAAATCATTACTCAAATCAGTCATTAGTGCTCGAGAAGCATCTTATAAATGTATTGTACATATGGCCAGAAATTAAGAAGAGGGGGCAAATCAACAAAAAAATGTTAATCATTGACCCAAACAACAAATAGAACAGGCTCCGTCAAAAAGAGTGCACTGATGAACTGCCTACTAAATCTGCTCAAACATAGTGAGTGACAGTATCTAACTACTGAACCAACCCAATTCTAGCTAACAGTTGAATTGTGAAATGCACCTCATTTTTTGGCTGGAATAGGGGACGTCTTGGAGGAAAGGGAAGGTGCACAAGTACTCCATACTTGGCCCCAGCTTTCAACGGGGTGTAGGGTGTAAAACAGGCTGTGGATTGTTAATGCCAATTTTGTGCGATGGCTGAATATCAGTTTCACCACCGTGGTCTTCATAGAACCATTGGGGTTTCCAGTAGAGGAGTGCCAGCTCTATTCTATAGCAACCTGAATTTATCCCACTTCTCTGCTTTTAAGATCTTCTTTCACTTTCAGGGAAAATGTAGCATCATAGAATTACTATAGTGCAGAAAGATGCCATTCAGCCCATCGAGTCAGCACTGACCCGCTGCAAGAGCACCCTACCCAGGCTCACACCCCCACCCTATCCCCGTAACCCCAACTAACCTTTTTGGACACTATGGGGCAATTTAGCATGGCCAATCCACCTAACCTGCACATCTTTGGACTGTAAGGAAAATTTCGGAGCACCCGGAGGAAACCCACGCAGACACTGAATGAACGTACAAACACCGCACAGAGTTACCCAAGGCCGAAATTGAGCCCATGTCCCTGGCGCTGTGAGACAACAGTGCTAACCACTATTCCACCATGTCACCCGATGTAATAAATATTTCTTCAATGCAACAGCGTCTTCCTTACCCGTGACGAGTCAAAGCACTCCGTGTTTCAACAATCCTCTTAACATCTCTGAATGATCTCAGTCTCAATAACCTTTTGAAGGCGATTGAGTTATTGACTGTCTAAGCTGAGGAAATAACTCTGCAGTCAATCTATAAACATTTCAATTTTCAAATTATTTCTGCCTTCTCTGCTTCAGTGGAATTATCCAAATATCTCAAGTATTTTCACAAAAATAAAACTCCTCATCCCTAGCTTCAGCCTGATCAAACTGTATGTGCTATGACTTTAATACTGAAAGCTTCTGACAAGTCTCTGAAGTGTATCATTTTAAGGTTAGACGTGAGTACATTAAGGATGCTGCAGCATGTAGCAAAATGGTTACGTACGTGACCTATAGTTTCCGTGGTCTAACTAGTGATGTTAAGATCAAAATCAATCCAAGTACGTTTGACAGAAATATGTTTCGGGAATAATAATAACCTTTATTATTGTCACAAGTAGGCTTACATTCACACTGCAATGAAGTTACTGTGAAAAGCACCTAGTCGCCACACTCCGATGCCTGTTCGGGTACACAGAGGGAGAATTCGGAGTATCCAATTCACCTAACAGCACATCTTTCGGGACTTGGGGGAGGAAACCGGAGCACCCAGAGGAATCCCATGCAGACACGGGGAGAACGTGCAGACTCCACCGAGTGGGGATCGATCCGGGGACCCTGGCGCTATGAAGCAACAGTGCTACCGAAATAAGACATAGTGTAAATCCATTCTTGAACTTCCGGAGCCATTTATTACAGGTAATGTCAAACATAGATGAAATTATAGTCTCAAATTTAATAATACTCAACAGGAAAAATGAAAATCGCTTATTGTCACGAGTAGGCTTCAATGAAGTTACTGTGAAAATCCCCTAGTCGCCACATTCCGGCACCTGTTCGGGGAGGCTGTTACGGGAATCGAACCGTGCTGCTGACCTGCCTTGGTCTGCTTTCAAAGCCAGCAATTTAGCCCAATGTGCTAAGGAATACTGGGAGAGACAGAATATTGGAAGAGTCAGATGGAACTGCAGTAAGAAATAGTGAGGTTTGGATGGGTACGGCTTAAGAAGGAAAGTAAGAAAAAGGGTTACAGTGCAGGTGTGTGTGTGTGTGTGTGTATATAGAGTGTGGTAAATAAGATTGTTGAGTTACAGATTCAGTTAGCCACATGGAAACATGTTCTGGTTATAACCAAAACCTGGTTCAAAAAAGGACAGGACCGCCTAATAAGTATTCCTGGATGTAAGGCAGTCAGGAAAGATAGGGAAGAATGGAAAGGAGGAGGAGGGGTGGCAGTTTTAATTATGGAGAACATTGCCGTTTTGGAGAGAGACAATGTCTCAGAGGGGTCAAGGATAGAATCTATTTCGGTGTAGCGCAGGTACAAAGAAGGTGCGATTAAGTTGCTCGGTGTAGTCTATGGACCACCAGCTAGTGGGAAAGCTGCAGCGGAACAAATTTGCAAGAGATGTGCAAAGATTATGGAGCAGACATCAAAGTGCCCTTTCGGATGGAAATGTGGGAATAACTGCGTTTCCGTAGACTCTGGCGCTACTCATTCTTTAATCCTCTTATTTATCACACTCACATAGTCCATAAGTAACTAATCTGGCAGTGAGAGCCCCATATTATCGCTTTAATAAGGATATGGGGAGTCCACACCAAGTAAAAATAAGAACAGAGTGGCATGTGGTGCAATGGTTAGCACTTTGACTGCGGCGTTTAGGACCCGGGTTCGAATCCCGGCCCTGGGTCACTGTCCGTGTGGTCTTTGCACATTCTCCCAATGTCTGCGTGGGTTTCACCCCCACAACCCAAAGATGTGCTGGTTAGGTGGATTGGCCATAATAAATTGCCCCAGAAGTGGAAAAGAAAAATAATTCGCTACTCTAAATTTAAAAAAAAATAAGAACAAAGTTTTATTTATGAAGGTTATAAAGACACTTCCCGATAGACCCCTATCGGGTTCCTTCCATGATCGGTGCCTTACTGGCCGACCTTACATACACTGGGTAATTGAGATACCCCGCCCATAGCGGGAAGCTTGTACTCCGCAAGGAGCATGGGAAAACTAAGGATTCCTGCCCGTAGGTCCTATGCAGATCTTACAATGTCCGTGGAAGATTTCTGGCTAAATGTTGGTGGCAAAATGCTGAAAAATCCTAAGAAAATTATCATCAAAAAGGAGAAGTCAGAAGCAACTCCTCAACATGGCGACTTAATCCTCGAACGGGTTCTAGATCTGGCACTCTCGAAGGATTACAGCTCATGACTGCTAATATTATTAAGCCCACTGATGAGGAACTCAGCTTATTAGGGCAGAATATCAATGTTCATGCTATAGAACTGCAGAATTCTGGGAAAGGGCTTGATGCAGCGGAGGAGAGAATCCTTACTGCCAAAATGCTCGGTTGAGGCCCACTTGCAATCCTTGGGAAAGCAGCTACACATTAGTCAGAATTCCTGGAGGATCTAGAAAACGGAGACCGGAGGAAAAGTGTCCGGGTTATTGCTTCACCAGAAGGAGCAGAGGATAATCTCCCAGTTAAATTCTTTGAGGCTGGCTACCACATTTTCTAAATCTGGATACGAAAGCTGTGCATATTAGAAAGAGAACATTATTTCTCTCTTTGAGGTCCAGGGACAACCAGCGTCCCCGGCCCGTAATTCCACGTTTTCATAACTTCAGAGATCGCCAAAGAGTATTGGTGGCAGCGAGGCGTAATATGGCCTTGCTCTGTTACGGAGCGAAGGTCTCTTTCTTCAAAGATTCATCGGCGGTGATACAACAGAGGTGCAAGGATTTCGACGAAGTGAGAAAATGACTGAAGACTATCGGAGTGTGATGTGCCCTGCTGTATCCTTCTGCACTGAGGATGATGTCCGACAACTCTGTAAAGGCCTTTGACAATCTGGCTGTGACCTCCATGGAAGACAACGATTTGGAATAACAATCTTCAGTTCACTGTAAATTCTGGACTCTATCCCTTGTCATTATAATTCCTTCCTCATTCTGTGTTGCTATTTATCATGTTGATAGGGATGATTTAGTAATTGAGAACTACAATGAGTGTTTAATCCTTAAGAATACCAGAGACTTCCAGTTGTCTTGAATGGAAAACACCCATCAGCATGTTCCTTCTAGTTAAGGAATGCACTGTGCAGGTTGTATGGTACCAGGGTTGTTTTATTATTACTGTCTTCTTCTTATCCATACATTTATAATGGTACTACATGCTTTACAGCCTCCTTTACTTCAATCATGATAAATATTATTATGGGTCAGGGTTTTGAGAACACCAAAGTATAAAGTTCACCTGACCCACAACTTTGAATAGATTTTGGTTATGGGGAGCACAAGGGCCCACTCTACAGGTGTGATGCAACAGAGAACTAAAGTATTTTTTAAAAATGTTTATTCTATGAATCCAGTTAACATTTTATAAACACACAGTAAATATCTTATCAACTACCAACACTGATAACCCCTCCCCTCTCAAAAATACAGGGGTCTATAGGTAACCCTTAGTAACTTTCCTAACAACATCCAGAAGTCAAAGACCCTTTTTAACAAAGACATTTGTTTGCATTCCTTACAGAAACAGGTATTACTTTGAAATCATCAAGTGATCGGGAGACATTCTTTAGCATGCAGAGAGAGAGAGACCAAAATACCCCTCCTTGGTTTGAATGCAGCTCCCCAACTGAAAATGAAATTAAAACTCAGAGCCAAAAACAGCTTCCAGCTCAAAGCGAAAGTAAAAAGCAGAGCCAGAGCCCAGCTCCACCCACACAATGACATCACTGCAGCCACTTGAGAAGACAAACATTTCTTAAAGTGACATTCCTATGACAATATGAATAGCATCACTGCTGGGAGGTGGGGGACCGGCTCAGGTCTTCACGAGAGGGATTAGAATGCAGAAAAGGCATATGGCTGTTATCCTTATTGTGGCATATCTTACCTCCTTTTTTTTTTGAGGGGTATGACTCCTTGGTGTAATGATGGAAAGTCTGTAGGTATAGCCCTCGGGGTCCTCACATTTTATGAGGAATGCCCCCTTAGAACTAACAACTTTGCGCATTTTTGTCAATGTTTTATTTTGGGGTTACAAAATCATTAACGATTCCTGCAAGGATTCAGGCACGTCTCATATCCGAGAAAAAGACTTCCTTTTGTGTCAATGATGCCTCTGATCTAGTTGGAGGTAGGTGTGGCCGGGGGGGGGGGGGGGGGGGGGGGGGGGGAGATAGTTTTGGTGCATACCCAAGTAGGGCGCAAAATTCTCTGCTTTGTAAACCTTTTTTCTCTTTGTGCCAATATCCAAAACTCTCTCTGGCTGAATAAGCAACGGCAGCAGCGACTTTGAAACTTTGTTCCTGAAATGTGCGGGCAGTACATCAACCTATTTAAAGAATAAAAATTGTGTTTCCTTAAAAGAAAAATGTTGTCATTACTTTATTGCAAGAAACTCATTTAGATGTCAAGGAGCACCTAAAATTGAAGAGGGGCAGTGTTGGCAGGTATTTTTTGCCACGTTCTCGACTAGTAGCCAAGGAGTCCTACTTTAGTCAATAACAACGTGTCTTTTCGAATGGAGAGTTGTGTGAAGGATAAGGGGGGGTGTGGGTATGTGGTTGTCAAGGGACTATTGTATGGGGGAATTGTCTTGGTATTGAATGTCTATTGCCCCCCCCAAATCATTCCCCTGATTTATTACTAAAGTCTTCATGGACTTTGCTGAAGTAGCATCAACTAATTCCTTCATAGGTGTGGACTTAAACTGTCATCTTAACCCTTTGATGGACAAACTCCCCATATCTAGGAAACCCCCCAACCAACAGACAAAGGCTTTAGCATTGGTTTATGAAGAGATAGGGGGCGAGATTCTCTGAAACAGAGGCTATGTGTTGGCCCAGCAAACCACTTACCTGAAGGGGGCCAGCAGGGTGCCGGAGAGCTCCTCGTAGCTCCGACTGCCGATATGGGGCCCTGCACTTCCCGCCGCGGGTCCGTGCCTGCAGCGGCGGCCCCGCGCAACATGGCGGACCCACACAGCAAGCTGGCCCCAACAATATCGGCCACTCCCAGATCGTGCGCCCCGCCGATCGGTGGGCCCCGATCGCAACCCTGGCCATCCTGGAGGGCCACCCCGGTGACGGAGCCCCTCGACCCCCACCAGGGCGGCCATGGCAGCCGTCTCTCCGAGTGCCCGCCAGGTAGAACTATGTTAGAACCACGCTGGCGGGAACTCGGCCTGCTTCCGGCGGAGAATCGCCATGGGGGCATCTTTCAATAGCCCCCGACTGGCGCCGTGTCGACTGCGCTCGCTCGACTGGCAGCGATTCTCCGGTCCGTGGAGAATCGTGGGAAGGCGTTGGACCTGAATGCTGGTCCGAGGCCCCATTCTCCGCCCCCATGCCGAGCGCGATTTCGGCTCGGAGAATCCTGGCCAGGGTATTTAGGTACAGTGCATCCCAAAGATAGTGGGCAGGATTCTCTGTCGGTTCACGGCATCGGGATTCTCTGGTCCCGCAGCGGTGAATGGGAGATGTGGCTGTGCGCCAAATTCTCCGTCCTAACTAGCAGTGGCAGCGGGGCACACCTTTAACGGAGAATCTGGACCAAAGAGTTCATTTTCTTTTCTGCTCCCCACTAATGTCATACTAGAATTTATGAGTTTTTCAAGGCAAAAACAATTCTCCACTCAGTGGCTTCCTGCTGTATAGGCAGCATTGTGAGTTCTGATCATGCTCCCGTTTTCCTGGAACTTTACTGAAGGGGACCCCCCCGCCCCCCGAACCCAGACTGGAGTTTGGAGATTTGATGTGTCTTTGCTCAGGGATCATAAATTTATCTCATACTTTAAGGCTGAATTTGATCTCTTCTACTCGGTCAATTCTCTCTCTGATATAAGCCCCTCAATCCTGTGGGAAGTAAAGTTGGCTGAAACAGAGAGGGAGTGTGGCAGGAATCCTAGCCATTTGTTGCCGAAAGAAATTAATGCAATTCAAACGGCTCTGGACTCCTTGTTGACTCAACGTGCTGAGAGAGGTATAACGTTTGCCAAGGTAAAGCTATATGAGTTTGGAAACAAACCAAGTAGATACCTGACTCTTCTTATTAGGAAAAGAGCAGAGTCTAGGGCTATTCCCTCTGTGCTAGACTCCATGGGTAACTAGATGATTAGCATGGGAATATTAATAAGGCTTTTATTTCGACTTATATAAAACAGACCATTCTGCGCGGGGTGGGGGTGTTGACACATGTGGAATCATGGCCAATCCACCTAACCTGCACATCTTTGGACTGTGGGAGGAAACTGGAGCATGCGGAGGAATCCCATGCACGCACGGGGAGGATGTGCAGACTCCACACAGACAGTGACCCAAGCCGGAATCGAACCTGGGACCCTGGAGCTGTGAAACGATTGTGCTATCCACAATGCTACCGTGCTGCCATTTGAAGCTGGTCTGCTGCTGAAATCACTTTGTGAAGCGAATATTTCCTTCATTTTGAAGACAGGCATGAATCCTGAAGAGTGTGCATCCTATACCAATCTCACTCCTAGCTTGTAGATTTGAAATTGTTGCTTTAGGTGCGCCCTGACTATGCTCTCAGAGGATTAATCATTATAGGATTTTCACACTTGTCAGTCACAGCCTTGAAATCCCTGCAAAACAGGGTTAGGAATAAACAGACTGGCCAGTTTCAATATCGAGCCAATGGAGGAAGGGTCCTCTCTGACCCATTCCCGTATGAATCCAAGATGAGAAGGTAACTGACACATTTTAATATTCGGCACTGCTAACCACCCCCCCCCCCCCCCCCCCCCCCCACCCCTATGATCTGGGAAGCCCATTAATTTCCTTTTAGGGCCTTAGCAGAAAGCAATATTGGCAGCATCTGTGAAGGATATAACAACCTAGGCAGCGCATTCATCTTCATCAGTGCTGCCCTACCCAGCCACGATATCAGTAAGGAGGATCATTGATGTGTGTCCCACTTGAGAGATGAAAGGGGGGGGGGGGGGAGGTGGAGGAAGATTTCCCCAGACAAATGTCTGAAAGAGAGGGTGTAACAAAATTACCCAAATAAGTAAAACTTGAGAGGGAACCGTCTAAATGGGAAATTAAAAATTGGGGCGGTCTCCTTCTAAGCCTTCCCAGAGGCACGGTATCAAACTTCGTAAAATTGATTTTGTAACGCAAGAAAAGGCTGCATCTACCCATCACATCAGTAATAGCGGGAACAGAAGCGTCCAGTTTAGATACAAACAGCACCGTGTCATCTGCGTATAGCATAATCATGCTTACTATCCCAAGTAGCGAAGGGTTGCATCTAATTGTCTTTGTTAAGGGTTCAATAACTGTTGCAAACTGTAACGGGGAGAATGGGCAGCCCTGCCTAGTCCCTTGCTGGATGCTAATAGTGCAGGATTCAACAACTCCAACAGCTCCCTAGCCATCGCCTGGGTCTGGAGACTAAAATGATCAGGTCTAGAACCGCAAGTAACAACTGCCGCCAGTGAACTTTTATAAAACACTTCTATACACTTAACTAATTCCCGTCCCAACCTGAGCTTCTGCAGTGTATAAAATAAACAAAATCTCTTTGGCTGATTGTCCCACTGTCATCCTGGAGTTTACCATTGACAAGAAACTTAAATGGACAAATCTTATCAAATAAATAAATAATTCCATTCCGCCTGGTCGAAAAAGCTTTCTCTGTATCCTCCAGCGAGTAATTGCTTCTGACTCCCCAAAGCTTGTCCACCATCTGTAAGGCACAAGTTAGGAGTGTGATGGAATAATCTCCACTTGCCTGAACAAGTGCAGCTCCAACAACACTCAAGTAGCCTGGCATCACCCAGGGCAAAGCAGCCTATCCTTTACTGTCACTGGGTCAAAATCCTTCAACTCTTCTCTCCCCAATACAACTACAGCGGTCATGAAGGCAGCCCAAGGGCAGCACGGTGGCACAACGGTTAGCATTGCTGCCTCACGGCGCCGTGGTCCCAGGTTCGATCCCGGCTCTGGGACACTGTCCTTGTGGAGTTTACACATTCTCCCCATGTTTGCGTGGCTCTCACCCCCACAACCCAAAGATGTGCAGGCTAGGCGGATTGATCACGCTAAATTGCCCCTTAATTGGAAAAAATGAATTGGGTACTCTAAAAAAAAAATTTTAAATGAAGGCAGCTCACCTCCACCTTCCCGAGGGCAATTAGGGGGATGGCCAACAAATGCTGACTTAAGATGCTAAATTAGAGATAGAACATAGAACATAGAACGATACAGCGCAGTACAGGCCCTTCGGCCCACGATGTTGCACCGACATGGGAAGTCAAAAACTAAAGGCCATCTAACCTACACTATGCCATTATCATCCATATGCTTATCCAATAAACTTTTAAATGCCCTCAATGTTGGCGAGTTCACTACTGTTGCAGGTAGGGCATTCCACGGCCTCACCACTCTTTGCGTAAAAAACCTACCTCTGACCTATATCTATTACCCCTCAATTTAAAGCTATGTCCCCTCGTGCTAGCCACCTCCATCCGCGGGAGAAGGCTCTCACTGTCCACCCTATCTAACCCTCTGATCATTTTGTATGCCTCTATTAAGTCACCTCTTAACCTTCTTCTCTCTAACGAAAACAACCTCAAGTCCATCAGCCTTTCCTCATAAGATTTTCCCTCCATACCAGGCAACATCCTGGTAAATCTCCTCTGCACCTGTTCCAAAGCTTCCACGTCCTTCCGATAATGAGGCGACCAGAACTGTACGCAATACTCCAAATACGGCCGTACCAGAGTTTTGTACAGCTGCAACATGACCTCATGGCTCCGGAACTCAATCCCTCTACCAATAAAAGCCAACACACCATAGATGCAATGTTTTATTGTTTAAGTGGTTTAAATAATAAAATGCCCAGTGAAAGGCTCCGGCTAAATGTTAGCGCCATCATGACATGCCAACTATAAAATGGCAGAAATAAAAGATAATGAAATGGAACCCCACAGTTCCAAACCATTTTCAATATCCTGCAGGGGATATTTGTAATGGAATAGATAGGGGAGTTACTTGTTCTCTACAGCAGCCAACTGTTTCAATGGTAGTATGCTAGATTATTTTAATGTCCAGTGAGAACATTAAAATGGAACTCAACCTGCACATCTTATGATTTGAAAAATAGAAATTTTCCTTCAACCAAGGATGTTGAGTATAGTGATTCTGGCCTCTTCTGCACCTCTGATTTTAATTGATGGCTGCCTTCAGTTGTCTAAGCACTAAGATCTAGACTACCCTCCCTGTACCTCTCTCCACCTCACTTGCCTCCTTTAAGAGACTCCTTAAAACCTACCTCTTTGACTAAGCTATTGGTTATCTGGCTCATATCTCCCTTTCGTGGTTCAGTATCACATTTTGGTTAACGATGCTCTTGTGATGAACCTTGGGATGTTTTATTACGTCAAAAGCACTATATAAATATAAATTATTCTTGTACATGACATCAGCCTCGGGTGCCTGCATGATCCTTGCACTTTCTTTGTACCGGTGCTGTTTATCTCTGTTTGCTGGGTTGTAATGTTGCACAGAGAAATGAGTAGTTTTGGATTCCCTGTTTTTGGATAGGGGGGAAAATGGACTATTTTTCAGTGAACTAGATAAAGACATCACACTGTCAAAATGCAACCACTTTATTGATTTTTGGCAGTCTGGAGAGGTTATAGAACCTGTGTACTTGATGTACAGGTATTTTGAATCATGATTTTATTCTTTTAAATGGAAACCTATTGAATGAAGAAAAAGCCGTATTGAGCTATACAGCTGAAATGATGTATTTGGATTGGCAGATAGAAATGAAAGCCAAGGATGTTCAATTTATCATCATTTTCTAGGCAGGCCACACGCTGATCAACGCATTATCTGAATGACATTTGATTGCACAGAGCTGTAGGAAGAGTGTCGCTTACAATGAAGGAAGTCATTTGATTATCAGTTGTGACTAACTGGACATATCACAAACCGAAATGAAAGTCTTTTGTGTATTTATAATATGATATTATGACATTTATTATAGTTACATTCAACAATGTCTCATGGTTATGTCGTATGTTGGAATCTATTTTTCTGTAGTTCCTTTGGTTGCCTCAATCCTCGTTATAGTGCATCACTCATATTTTATTGTGATATGTCCATTTTAGGTCATGCCTACACATTATCACTTTTGAATGTAATGCTTCGCCATTTCATTACTATTTTATTGCTGCAAATGTCCAACGTTGAGCTTCATTTTTTTTTTGCGTGTTTTGTAAAGCCAAGACATTGCTTTTTCCAATGACTGGAATTAAATGAACACGGGGAAAGTTAGGAAGGGACTTGCTTCCAATGTCTGGAAAATAAGACAATGCAGTTAAATATGTGAGCAGAATGTTAAAATATGCAGGCTAGGGGCAGCACGGTGGCGCAAGTGGTTAGCACGGTTACCTCACGGCACCGAGGTCCCAGGTTCGATCCCGGCTCTGGGTCACTGTCCGTGTGGAGTTTGCACATTCTCCCCGTGTTTGCGTGGGTTTCGCCCCCACAACCCAAAATATGTGCAGGATAGGTAGATTGGCCAGGCTAAATTGCCCCTTAATTGGAAAAAAAAATGAATTGGATATTCCAAATTTTAAAAAAAATATGCAGCTAGAACATGTGTGAAGATTTGCAGCTTGCTGACCACACATTTATTGAGTCAGTTCAGATTTAAGTTTTGCAACTCAAACGATGCTTTCTTGAGAGAAGACGCAGAAAAAAAAGACAACCTGAACAGGTCCCAATAACGAAGAATGTGGCCATAAAGGAAAAATAGAAAGAATTGTCGAGGCAAGTACCTCTTTGCTCACCAGATTAGGGAAGCTGTTTTGTAGAGAAGATAATAGTTTTCAGGGGGCGGATTTGTTTTTCAGTAAATGCACAATTTTCATACCAGCTTTGTGTTCTGCAAGTCTTTTGATAAATAAAAAAGGAAAGAAATGCTGGAAACATTTAATAGCTCAATTGTGCCAATAGCCAGGCGGTAATGTTCTGCATGGACATGATGAGGCTGTTTCGTGCTATGACCATTTTATGATTGTGTGGTGGGTCTGCTCTTCCCTATTATGTACTTTTCTAACTGGGCATTTTCTGGTTTGAAGCAGGCCTGTGGAATGTGGAGAACCACGGTGACTTTTTAAGAATGGCGTCAGCAAAGCTCTGGAGCTGTCCGATCCCAGCTCGCTGCACTGCAGGTTGGGAACCATTCTCAGCAAAATGTCCAGGGAGTCCAAAAGCTCTCACGCTTTATCCTGTGGAGTTGCTGTCGATAGCCTCTGCATGTGATATCACTGTACCGGCTGGTATGGAGGGTTACCCTGACCTGAGGGTCTGGACATAATTTAATGGCCACGTTGTGCTTAAGCGAGGGTGCGACACAGCTGTAACATTGCGGGAGAGGCCAAAATCGGGAACCGAGCCAGGCGCAGATCTGTTTGTGATCTAACCAGTCTGCTCCCATTCTCAAAATCAGGATCCTGCCTGAGCATGGCAAGAAACCAATAATCACTACTTAAGCCCAATCCCCATATAATTAACAGGAACGACCCTTTGTAATGGCCCCTTGTGATCTACAGGCCTCCACAGCAATTGGTCATGCGAGTGCCTTTTAGTACTCCTTTTTTTAAAGGGGAAGCTGGCGGAAATCCTGCTGCGGGGACCCAAGGAGGTGAGTAGCCATCTTTGCTCCCAGGCAATAAGCCCAGAGCCACAGAAGTTGCTGCTCCAGTGGTTGGAGGGGGGGTTGGGAAGCCCCCGGGTGGCCAACCTCAGTCATTGTGGGCTGCCATTGGTGGGTGCGGGCGCGGAGCAGGGGGGTGGTCGCCCATGGACTGGGCTGGCCAGTGCTGGTGAGCATGGTCCCGGCGAATCAGCCGGTGGGTCCATCATATGCAGCGTGAATTCCATGGGGCCTCCTTAAATGGGATAAACGTTTTATAGCTGGGCCATTTTTGTGAGAAATCCCACTGAACATAGACAGAGGCTGAAACACCTTGTGTTAGCCAAAGAAGCAGTCGGTGCTGGTCTCTATCACCAACCTTGAACAATGAACCAAGCTGTCAAAACACCGTCTTGCTAGCTTTTGGGATGTTTTATACTAATGCAGGATGGACTTATCATTCAGCATCAGATAACACAATAGAAGCTCTGAAATGCAGAAGGAACCAGAACTGTTTGCAGAGAAATCTTTGTGTGGCCGCTGGGTGCTACTTCGAACTTGCAGTGACTGAATTTTATTGATGCTCTGAATGTTTTCTTTCTGAATTATTTCCATTTTTGACATAATTCTTCTGTCGCAAATGCTTTTAACCACGTGGATGGGGCTTTCGAGCATTGAATAGTTGATTTTGTGGATCGTTGCAGTTTTAAAGCAATATTGGAACAGTTTGGCTGATTATATAGTTGTTTTGAAATTTAAATCAACAGGAGTGGCTGTAGTACATTGCTAAACTGTGATGTACAATAATAAAGTCAGATGCTGAATGGTGGCTCATCACTAGACTATTAATCATGTAGATAAAGTAATTATTTGTGTCAGCATGGCACAGCAGAAGATTGTGGGTTCAAACCCTGCACCAGGTCTTAAGTACATTCATTAACACTCCATGCATTAATAGAGCTGTCCTCCTCCGGGTGAGTCGTGAAGCCCAGTCCAATCTATGCAGTTCAGATGGATAAAGTTCCCATAACAGTACTCAAACAACACAGAGTTCTTCTGGTGTTGTGATCAATGATCTTCCTTCAATTGATGACACCAAAGACAGAATAATGGGCCATTTGTATTGTTGATGTTGCAGAATGTTGCAGTGTGCAATTTCCTGTATTTGTCCATTGATCTAAAGTCACTGTACTTCAAATTAATTGTATATGATGTGCGGTGTGGAAATAAAATGGAAATACTACATTTGGAACAGATCTCTGGGGCAAAAACTCTGGAATAAATGCTTGGAATAATCTACTGTGTGAGATGGTAGAGCATTGGGTGATTAAGGATATTGTGTTATGAGTGAGAGAGAGAATGTACCAGAAATGACCTTCGCTGGGATGAATGCTTGTTGCTAATTCCTGACTTTTGCTATGTTCACTTATACTGCAAATTGTGAACCCAATGGAAGATCAGTCTTTAGCAAGCTGCTTCTCAGTCAGCAGTGAGAAACTGATATACATTGTCCTGATGCCATCTCACTTCAGGCTCTCAACAATTCTTGCGCCTCTTCTATTGGCAGCATGCAGTCTGTCACTTTTTAATGAACATTCAAAAAGATTAATTTAATTGGCTTGAAGCTAAGTTAATGATGAACTTGTTTTACATTAGGTCACTGCCCATTCATAAAGAATGTTCTGTGCAGCTCTTGCAGAGAATCTTGACGGGGAGCAGGTCACAGCATGTGAGCATTTGAGCTGTCTGTATGTATCAAACCAGTGTGAAGCTGTTTCATTCCTTTTGACCTCTGAGATGTATTGTCATTATAAGTGAGGTTATTTTAATTTTCCTTACATCCATTATATGTCCGCATGCCAATCCTGCACCTTGTGCACCTTAATTTGTCAAAACAACGTTTTACATTTGCTGTAGTTCGACTATTGGAGAAAGTGAGAATTTGTAGGTGAGGGAAATCACAGTGCGAAGTTGAAAATATGTTAGAAGTGAGGAGCATGTAAATAGTTTCTATACAAAGATACGATGACAGGAGCAACACAAAATTGGCTATCAGTGGAAGTACTTGTCAGAATTCAGCATTTTCAACAGTTAAAACCAGAGGTGAGACTAATGGATGGTCCCTCAGTGCCAGCAAAATGTGGGAGGTTATAAGGATCCATGTTATTGTTTATTTGAGCTTAGCTTAGTATTTTGTGACATTATTTAATATACACTCAGATGAAACTTATCATTTGCTTTATCAACACATTAATATTTCTGTCGACCAATATGTCTATCTTCATGCCCGCTGAGTTTTGATGGATCAAAGATGGTGGGATGGCTGTGTCGAGGATCCTTGTATGTTCTCTCTTCTCTGCGTTCACTGTCTTCTTTAGCCTCCGAAATCTGTCCTTCCATGTTCATGGCCTCAGTTTTGACCTTATCATCTCATATGGGTGTTGCTGGTGCATTGTATCAATTACAGATAAGGCTCCTTTTGATCACTTCCTTGTATCACTTTATCCAATCACATGTCCCTTCCAAGGCCCATTCTTACCTGCCTTCTGTATTCACTTGTGAAATAACTATCCTGCTATTCATTTCCAAATGCACTTTCGAAATTACAACTATTGAAACTTTGGTCCTCTGTTCAACTTTTGTGCAACTTTGCACAACTTTTCTGCAGCTACTGATTTGCTCAACCACCTCCTCATCTCCATCTTTCTTATCCTTTCTCCATTCCCCTTGGTACCACCCTCAACTTCACCCTATTAAGTCTAAGGGACACAGACTTGAAAGAATATGATGGACAATTGGTTCAGCCATCCACCACTGGATCTGGCTGGATTTTCCTAGAATGCAAAGAGAACACCTGACTTCTTTTCTCAACTCATCTTCTTAACTCCCTCTTCCCTGCTCCCTCTAGTCTCACCTCTAACTATAAATGCAAGAGTTCATGGATATATTTATCACTTAAGGTTGTGACCATCCATAACTTTGTCCCTGTCATGGCTCATCACCTGTTGGAAACCTCATCCATGTTTTTGTTACCTCTAGATTTGACTATTCAAACGTGCTCATGCCTGATCTCTCACATTCTACCCTCTGTAAACTTGAGGACTCCCAAACGTCTGCCGCCAATGTCTCCACTTGTTTCTGCTTCCCTATCATGTGCTCACCTACATTGGGTCCTGATGAAGTAAAGCCTCACACCTCCTGTATTTTATTCCAACCCCACAATCCTGAAGCTCCTCCAATGAATCATGTGCATCCCCGATTTTAATCTTTGCACCTTTGGTGGTTGTCTGGGTCCCAAGCTGTGGAATATCCTACCTTCACCTTTCCACCTCGCCACCTCATTTTCCTCCATTACTACATTAAAGTTTGGAAAAGGGGTAGGGGCCGGATTTTTTATTCCAGATTTTTTTTAAATTGAATTCAAATTTCACTATCTGCAGTGGTGGGATTTGAACCTGGATCCCCAAAGCATTACTTTGGGTCTCTGGTTTACTAGCTCAGAGACAATACCACTATGCCACCGCCTCCCCATTGTGAGGCAACTTGGGATGGCTTTATTATAATAAAGACATGATAAATTGTTCATTTTGGAACCTAGTTGCTTTGAATTATTAATCCAGTTTAGGTGAAAACAGATGAGAAATTGTTCAGTAGTAATTAACATATCATGCCGTTAATAGGGGCTGTTTAGCACAGGGCTAAATCTCTGGCTTTGAAAGCAGACCAAGCGTGCCAGCAGCACGGTTCGATTCCCGTAACAGCCTCCCCGAACAGGTGCCGGAATGTGGCGACTAGGGGCTTTTCACAGTAACTTCATTTGAAGCCTACTCGTGACAATAAGCGATTTTCATTTTCACTAATAGTTTACTTGGACCCGAATGCTAACAGCCCACCTTTATCTAATACGTTTAATGAGTAAGTACTGCAAATTTGCACCCTTACTTAGATATGAATACTGAGTCTGTTGGTGTGTTACTGTCATAGTGCAGTCTGTAGTCAGATCATAGTTTCTGGATATCTGCATTTAACTATGCCCGTGTACACGCTGGAAGTTACTGTTTAATTTACTCGGTAGTGACTCTGTTAGCCCCCACTGTTAAATTCCATACAAACTCCAGGCCACATTTTGTTTTAACAATAATAATCTTGGCCGGGATTCTCCGCCGGCGTGATTCTCCGTTTTGCCGCCGCCCAGGGGTTTCCCGACAGCGTGGGGCTGCCCCACAATGGGAAACCCCATTGACCAGCTGGCATAACGAGAATCCCGCCGTCCGGTCAGGGGAGGGATGTGGCACGGAGAATCCAGGCCCATAACTATTGAGGACCCGGGTTCGATCCCGGCCCGGTCACTGTCTGTGTGGAGTTTGCATATTTTCCCCATATCTGCGTGAGTTTCACCTCCACAATCCAAAGATGTGCAGGTTAGGTGAATTGGCCACACTAAATTGCTCCTCAATTGGAAAATAATTGGGTATACTAAATGTCTGGAAAAAAAATCTTTATTATGGTACAATTAGGCTTACATTAACACTGTTTGGGTACACAGAGGGAGAATTCAGAATGTCCAAATTACCTAACAGCACGTCTTTCGGGACTTGTGGGAGGAAAGCGGAGCACCTGGAGGAAACCCATGCAGCCATGGGGAGAACGTGCAGACTCCGCACAGACAGTGACCCAAGCCAGGAATCGAACCTGGGACTTTGGCGTTGTGCAACAACAGTGCTAACCACTGTGCTCCCATGCTGCCCAAAAGGATTATCTTCGAGTAGAATTTAGCTTCGGTGTTCAGGTTTTGTTTAAGGAGCTTTAAACCTCCCAATGTTGGCTTTCCCTTCCCACAAGATGCTCACTGCTCAGCCCTGTTGAGCCTTGTAGCTACATTCATAACATAAAATCCAAACTTAAATTATTATTATATCTTACATGGTCTTGGCAAATTCCATTGTACATTGTCACTGGTGGTTTGCACAACTAATTTCATATAATTGAAAGTGTCTTTCAGTAGTTGGTGAGCTGCATGTTTACTCAATTCCTGTTTGGAATGTGTCATGCTGAAATATCCAGTGATTATTCACGCATTTGTATTGTTGCAAGAAACATTGAGCCAGACGTCTGATTTCAACTGAAGATTTGAATATTAGCAGAATTATTTTATGTTCCCCCCTCCCCCCAATCTAATCTATATTGCTTTTGCATTTACAAAAGCTGTGCGTTCCTTTGCACGGAATAAACTACTGCAGGGCATTCAAATGACACAAAGATGGAATTGCTCTTAATACTGATAAATCTTACTCCCGTGTTGACTTTTAGCTGGGAGTTTTCAATACTGTCTCTATGTGTATAATGTTTTCAAGAAACTAGAAACCAGAGCATTTCACTTATCGCCCGATACGAGGAGATAGCCTAGAAGTTTCCGTCCCTTCTTTTTCTCTCCAATCCTACAACTTTATGTCGGCCTCTGCTTCTGTGGCCTGAAGATTTTTTTTCTCCCAACGCTCGTGGAGCTTCGGAGTCCTCGTCTGGCTCCTCTCTTGCTGGCACCTCTGCATTTTCCAGTTTGGCAGTGTTGTGTTTTCTTTGTGATGGAAAAAGGCGCATGGAGCTTTCCCTGTATTTTTAATGATCCCCAATGCAAGAGAACTGGTCAGAGATGGGCCAGGATTGTGGCAACAGATGGAATGCCTGACCTCACCCATCTCCAACTATGAGACTGCTCTGCAGGAAAATCCAGCCACTGGTCTCTCAATATATTTGGCCTTTTTTACAAATTAATCATTGATTATTTTCTTGACCCATCAGGGATTTTGCATGTTAAGCATACGATATATATTTTTTCACTTTTGTGATCTACTTCAGTGCGCCGTGTACCTTCCAGGCATGGCCAAGTCTTTAAACACATGTATGCCTTTTTAAAGTCTCTGGTTAATTGGCTGTCTTGTTAACCAATGCCTAACATCTTCGTAACATTTAGTTTCTAACTTGTTCTACAATTACAATGGTGTGCCATCTTTATCTATAGCATACAGAACTCATGATTGTGTGTGACTTTTCTGGTGTGGCACATTTACCTACTGGTTGTCCATTAGATCGTCTTAATTTATATTTACACTTTTTGAAGATAAAAGATCATCTGGATTTCCTGTTGCATTTGTACAGTGTTTCAGAGGGTGCATTTTAACTGACGTGGAGCAGCTACATTGCCACTGACCCTCATTATCACAAACTCTTTTGGAATGCTTTATTTATTCTCTCTCCTATTCCAGTTGTGAGATTGTCTCGTTATTTTCCTCCCCATCGCATGCCTCCAGTGACAGTTCTATCATGCATCACTGGTTTAGTTAACCGAGATCATATTCCATTATTATTCAGCAGTTTAGTGCAGTAATCAATCAGCTCCCAACTCTTTTTGATAGCTTGAATTGAATATACATCATTCATTTATTTCCAGATCCATGCCCACCCACCCATTGCTGTATTACATACCATCACGTTATGCACTTCTTGTTTACCATGTATGATACAGGAATGGATGCTGTGGCCAATAGGTCTGCTCTTTTACCTGAAACACCTATACTTGGCATGTAAGTCACTCAATTTTGCTTAAACAATTTTAAATTTTGTCTTGGATTTTAATTTGGGAACCTTAGCGTTCAAGCTGAGACAATAAAAGGGTGAATAGAAGTTGAACTAGGCTATTTAACCCATTGCGTCTTTGCTGTTTCTTTTACCAGAGTACGTGAGATGTAATCTCTGTTCTCCGTCAATACTTCAGATATGTATCCAACTTTTCTTGGAAACTAGACTCACTTCCCTGCCACTCCCTGTGGAATAGCATTTCTTAACCAACAATCCTCTGTGTAAGAATATTTCTCTTCACCCCACCTTTCATTGCCTTAATGATTTTTTAATGCCCCCTGCAGCCCAATTAGAACAAATATTCTTTCCCTCACTACTTATCATAGAATTTACAGTGTAGAAGGAGGCCACTCGGCCCATCGAGTCTGCACTAGCTCTTGGAAAGAGCACCCCACCCAAACCCACACCTCTACCCTATCCCAATAATCCAGTAACATCACCCAATCTTTTTGAACACGAAGGGCAATTTATCATGGCCAATCCGCCTAACCTCGCATCTTTGGACTGTGGGAGGAAACCGGAGCACCCGGAGGAAACCCACGCAGACACAGGGAGAACATGTAGACTTCGCACAGACAGTGACCCAAGCCGGGACTCGAACCTGGGACCCTGGAACTGTGAAGCAACTGTGCTAACCAATGTGCTCCCGTGCTGCCCTACTTTGCCTAATCCCTCTGTAATTTATTAAAACCTCGATTAAATATCCGCGGATGTCTGTGTTCAAGCGAAAACAATTCCAGTGTTGGTGCATATGGCTCACATTCCCTTACTGATGAATCTGTACTGAATGATCTCAATGGTGACTGGGGCACCCCAAAGCTGCAGACACTGCTCTTAACTGTGACTTAAACAATGTCTTGTATAACTCTTCATCACTTCTTCAGTATGAAAAGGCCAAAATCCCACTGACCTTTTGCATGGCCTTATTATGCTCTTTCATTATGAATACTCCTATTTCTTGTGTTGTGTTCCAAAATGCATGACACATACATATCTGTGACCCCCAGATGCACATTTCTCCAATCCATGTATTGTCTGAAGTCTTCCCTAATCCTCCTCTATTGCGTTCCAAATCTTTTTATGGTCAGCAGATTTGGGGATTGTGTTCCCTACATCCAAGTCCAAACCCTAGATATACACCAAGAACAACAGATGCAGCACTGATCCTTGTGGTACAACTTCTAATTCCTATCCTGTCTGAACAACATCCATTTAACCTAGCATTTATATCAACTAATTTTTATACCATCCTGCTACATCCTCTTCTGAGGTATCTTCCCAAATACCTTTTGGAAACAACTTGGATTTTATATAGTGCCCTGTTAACATGGTAATAGGTCATAAAGCACTTCACAGGGGCTTTATGAAACAAAATATGACCCTGAGCACGTGATATTTTCGGACAGATGTGCGCTAAGTATTAAGCAGCATCTTGAAGGAGGACAGAGGGGTTTAGGCAGAACGTTTCAGAGCTTGGGGCGCAAGACAGCTGAAAGCATGTCCAACACTGTTGAAGCAATTTAAAATCGGGGTATCTGTACCTTTTGTGGATGGTGGAGCTGAAGAGATTAAAGAGAAGGAAGGGAGTGACCATGGAGAGATTTGAAAACGAGAGTGAACATTTTAAAATAGAGGCGCATTATTAAATGCTAATTCATTTTATCTCAAATTATGGATTCCACAAAGTCTGCTTCATAATTATCCAGTTTACCCTGTTCACCATTCTTGAAGGAGGTTTGAAAATTATCACATAGAGCCTCTCTTTATCTCCTGTCTTGAGTATTTTCCAGTTGGCTCTGGTGCATGTGCTGAAAGACCTGGGAGTCGTCCACTTTGGGTCATGCTAATTTTATTTGGAATTAATGATTTTTCTCCAGTTATTTCTGACATTCCACTATCTTCTTCTAGTAAATTTACATATCATAAAGCTGGTGGAAAGTATTTATTTAGAATTGCTGCCATTTGCTACACCCCCCCCCCCCAACTCTCTGTTTATATAATGAGAAAAGCCCTTTCTGATAGTGCTTTTTCATATTCCTTTATAGCCCTTTGAATCTCCACCTCCAGACAACACATCCAACTTTCGCGTGCTTGTGCTTATTATTGTTGGTCCAAAATTTACTGTGCTTCTCTTAGGATTTAGTTCAGTTTTAATTTATTTTTATCTACATAAATCCACTGTCTTTTCACCACATTAGAATATATTTTGTTCTCCATGCATCTCATATTTGAACATTCCCCACTACTAATCTGTAGGCCTACTTGTTTGTTTTTCTGTTAAGTTAATTTACATAGAACATAGAACAGTACAGCACAGAACAGGCCCTTCGGCCCTCAATGTTGTGCCGAGCCATGATCACCCTACTCAAACCCACATATCCACCCCATACCCGTAACCCAACAACCCCCCCCGCTTAACCTTACATTTATTAGGACACTACGGGCAATTTAGCATGGCCAATCCACCTAACCCGCACATCTTTGGACTGTGAGAGGAAACCGGAGCACCCGGAGGAAACCCACGCACACAGGGGGAGGACGTGCAGACTCCACACAGACAGTGACCCAGCCGGGAATCGAACCTGGGACCCTGGAGCTGTGAAGCATTTATGCTAACCACCATGCTACCCTGCTGCCCCTAAATTTGTGCCACATTAGTTCACTGAATCTTGGCCCTGACTCCTCATTGTTGTACTCCACCCTTGTATTGATCCGAACTGTTAATGTGTTGCATTTGTTCTCCTCTCATAGGATTATTTACTCAATTTCATTTCCCAGAACCAGATAAAGCTTTCCTTATTGGTCTGAAACCATGCCAATTTATGAAGCAGTGCTAGATGCAGTTTGGAAAAGTATTCTTGACTTTCACCTACATTATCTTTATTGCAGCCGAAAGAAACATTAGCGTTAGCAATATTATTGCCTGCTGTACATCATTCTGAAATTTCTGCAGTTTCCACCTCTATCTTGACTCTACCGCTTTGCGTGTAATGCACATGAAGTATTGTATCGTTACTTCATTCTATCCACAGGGATCCTGTCTTAATGCAACACTTTGGTCATCCTTGGATTCTAGTGCCGTGATGGAACATTCCGGAACTATCCCTCCCATGCCAACCCTTTTATTCTTCTTTCATCTTTCTCGAATCCTCTAACCAGGAATGTTAAGTTCCCAGCTTAAGCCACAACTGCATGATAATTATTGTATATCTGTATACTTACTATTGCTTTTAACAGTCCAGGTTTATTTTAAGTGCATTATATATATATGCATATATTACACACACTCAATCTAAACCCTTTAGGTGTGAACTACCGGCCCCGTCACCCCCGAGCGAGATGACGGTATCCAGTCCTGCAGAGTGAAGTCGGCTTAGAAGCTGACTTGCCTCTGCCTTCTCCGGATCGAATGGCTACCTGGCATCTACTTGCCTCGCGAGGAGATCCCAGCTGTGGGTTGTGTGGGAGGGCTTGAGAGATTTAATAATGGCTTTCCGATCCCTTCCTGCACGGAGGAGCCATGCTCATCGGAACTCCTCAGTGCAGGAAACGCGGCTAAGTATGGCCTCAGCCTCACTTCCTCACCGAGGCCTAAAAATAATAATAATAATCACTTATTGTCACAAGTAGGCTTCAATTAAGTTACTGTGAAAAGCCCCTAGTCACCACAGGGGCTGTTTAGCTCAGAGGACTAATCGCTGGCTTTGAAAGCAGACCAAGGCAGACCAGCAGCACGGTTCGATTCCCTTAACAGCCTCCCCGAACAGGTGCCAGAATGTGGTGACTAGGGGCTTTTCACAGTAACTTCATTTGAAGCCTACTCGTGACAATAAGCGATTTTCATTTCATTCCGGCACCTGTTTGGGGAGGCTGGTACAGGAATTGAACCTGCGCTGCTGGCATTGTTCTGTACTACAAGCCAACAATTTAGCCCACTGTGCTAAACCAGCCCCTGGTTTACAACAGAGTGCCATTAGATAACGGGGTAATTCCCAGCTCTACAAGCACCGGGACTGATCCCAGCTAATCCCACCCAGAACCTCACTCTTGTTTTATTTTGGCTAGAACACGGCCTTCATTTTTATTTCTGCTTTCATCATTTAAGTTTCGAATATGTTAACACATTTTGAAAAATCTCACTACTTCATTGTCTGTTTATTCGTCCTTTTCCTCAGACAATATTCTCTCATTTCCAAAACTACCTGCTCCCATTTGAATTTATTAGTCTTGCTTTCCCCCGCTCATCTCAAACCTACACTTGTTCCACCTCCAGAGTGGGGGAACATGGAGGGTTATGGGGGGTAAGGAGGACAATAACATAGAACTGGCATGGATAAAATGGGTAAAATGGGCCAAATGGCCTCCTTCTGTTTGTCATTTATACAGTTTCAATCTCTTTGCAGTCCTTTTAATGCATTTCTTTAGATCTGGATTTCGAATCAGGCGATATTTTAGCACATTTCTCATTGCAATATGTTCAGTAGATACTTGCGATCAGATGATTTCTTCATGTCCTTTTCCCAAAAGTCACAACCTAAATTGTATACTTGAAAATGAAAAATGAAATGAAAATCACTTATTGTCACGAGTAGGCTTCAATGAAGTTACTGTGAAAAGCCCCTAGTTGCCACATTCCGGCGCCTGTCGGGAGGCTGGTATGGGAATCGAACCGTGCTGCTGGCCTGCCTTGGTCTGCTTTAGAAGCCAGCGATTTAGCCCAGTGAGCTAAACCAGCCCCTTTAACCAAGGTGCGGGTTAACAATTACTTTTTGACTGGTCTATTGTATGGAACAATGAAAATTAAAAACTTGAGCTGCTGATGGGCCTGGGAGCCAATATAGATCAGTGAAAACAGGTGTCGGGTGAAGAGGACTTGGCTTGAGATAGGATACGGCCAAGAGAGATTTGGATGAAATTAAGCTTATGGAGGCAGGAAGTCTCTCCAGCAGGGATTGGAGTAATCCGGAATAACAAAAACATGGATGAGGATTTCAACAGCTGATGGCCTAGAACTGGGGTGGAGATGGGGGTGTGTGGGTAGTTTTCGTAAAGGATATGAATTTGCAGCTCCCAGTCACATAAGATGGTCATGTCTCAAACCAGCCGATTCAACCTTGAACAGTGACCAGAAATAAAGAGGAATTTTTTGACTAAGGAACAAAGCTTAGTTGAGGCTGAAGACAGTGGCTTAGTTCCTCCCAATGTTTAATTGGAGAAGATTTCAGGTTATCTCGTAGGGTGACAGGCATTTGTTACTCTCTCAGCTTTTGCTCAGTGTGGTAGCAATATTGCGTCGTGTTCGTAGGTTGTGGGTTCATATCCCACTCTGTGCCCTGAGGGAGAGTTTAGGAAGGACCAAGTTTCCATTGACTGGAGTGTGAGTAAACAGGAAGACACTGCTTTCAGGTAAAAGACATACAATAAAAAAAAAGGGAATTGAGAATTTATTTTACACCGAGATGTGGTTGCCCAAAAATGGTGGTGGAAGCCAATGCATTCCGGATTTTAAAAAGGAATTTGAATAAACACGTGAAAAGGAGAATTTTGTTGGGCAAAGAGTGGGGGAGTCAGACTAATTAGATAGCTCTTTCAAAGATCCAGCACATGCACAATTAATAGAATGCTCTCCGTTTGTCCTGTATGATTGAAAGTTGCACACTCGGAGGTGTAATACTACTGGAAATTAAACCGAGGTTTTGCCTGCCGAGCCTTGGGTGAACCATTTCAAAGGGTAGTAGAGTTCACCACAGTGCCCTAACCAATGTCTGTCAAGCAACATCATGGAATGAGCCTGATCTTCATCACATTGTTGTTTATGGGAATTTGCTGTTGCCAAATTGGCTGCCATGTCTCCTCAATCACAGCAGTGGCTATACATTTCAAAAAGTGTTTTGATTGTCTGTGAAGCACTTTGGGATGCCCGGAGTTGCAGGGGTCTGGACAGGGTAGATAGGGAGAAATATTTCCCGCTCTTAAAAGGATCAAGAATGAGAAGGCACAGATTAAAGGTGATTTGTAAAAGAAGCAAATGCGACCTGAGAAGAAACCGTTTCACCTAATGAGTGGTTCGGGTCTAGAACGCAGTGCTTGGAAATGTGGCGGAGGCCACAACCCTCACGGCCCCTCATATCCTCCATACCATCTCTGTAGTCACTTGCCTCGTATCCACAATGGGCAGACCTCTGGAGCCGCATGGAGATGGAGAAAACTTCAAACAATCTAATATGGCTCTCGCCGCTGCGCACCTAGTAGTGAAAAAACCCTTGTTCATAGAGCCTTTCAAATCTCCTCAATTGAAAACAAACAAGGCCAGATTTCCATGGATTCATCTAACTCCATGGATCTTGTAAAAATATTGGGCGGGACCCAGAATCAGGTGTCTCCCCCCCCCCCCCCCCCCCCCCCCCCCGATTTCGGACAGATAATTTTTCAAGTGCGGGATAAGGGGCAAGGTTGATTATCATAGGAGAGAAACCCGAATTTAGCAGAGTCATTTGAACCTAGTGCCGAGTTGAAACTGACCCTATTTGGCAGTTCCAAAGACCATAATCCAACAATGTGGGAGTCATGAATTGATGGCTACAATACATGTTGAAGGGCAGTGGCCGTCTGTAAAACTGTCACAATCTGAGGTTTTTTAAATGTCTGGCTTTCTATATTTAAAAAACAGCTGTAACTACCAGTGAGAGTAAACAAAAACCTCTGCTGGACTGCTTTGCTCAAGTTTATAAGTTAGAAAAAAAGTAGCACCTGGTCATGCAGTTTCAATAAAGCTTTTTGTTGACATTTCTTTAGCGCTATCATGTCATTATGAATACTTGGCTGAGTTTCAAAGGCTAATTATTTCAGCAGGAGTTTCTGAGTTCACAGTTTTGTTGACAGTTGAAAGAGTATTAAAGATCAGCTGTCTTCGATGTGGGTACTAAATAGATATTTGTTTGTTTATTTGTTTCCATAAGTACTTAACTACTTGAGATTTAAAAGCTTTGAATGGGTTCTTTGGGAGTGGAATTTTTTACCGCACAGAACTGCAGGGATTGGGTCGCTGAGTTAGCTCAAGGCTGAGACAGTCAGATATTTAATCAGTAAGGGAATCATGGGTTATGGGAATAAGGTGGGAAAATGGAGTTAAGGATTATATCAGATCTGCCATTGTCTCCTTGAATGGTGGACAGGCTCGATTGGTCAACGGCCTACCTCTGCTCCTATGTCTTATGGTTTTATAATTACTGCAAAGTTCAACGATCTTTTTACATTATAGATAATTATGTGTTTAGGAAGGAATAAACTTTGGCTTTGTGGGTCATATTTGTTTTCCACAGAATCTCTACAGTGCAGGAGGCCATTCGGCATATCGAGTCTGCATCGACCCTCTGAAAGAGCACTCTACCTGGGCAGGACCCACCCACCCGATCCCCATAACCCCAACTAACCTGCACATTCTTGGCAACTAAGGGGCAATTTAGCATGGTCAATCCACTGACATATCTTTGGACTGCGGAAGGAAACCTGAGCACGCGGAGGAAATCCATGCAGGCACTGGGAGAACGTGCAAACTCCACACAGTCACCCAAGACTGGAATCGATCCCCAGGTCCCTTGGCGCCATGAGGAAGCAGTGCTAAACACTGTGTGACCGTGTTGCATTTCAGTTAACCTGGGTTTGATTCATCAAATTATTTCTGATGCTTCGCTTTCTTCTAAAACCTTTGTCTTCCCATAACAATGTTTAGGATTCAGCATGATCTCATCAGTAATGTGCAAAGTGTGACTGCCAAGATGGTGTTGGCAGAAAATTCTGTTTTAAAGCAATTTTTGTCAATTTCTTGATGTATTGAACAAGGGGCTTTTATTCTCTATACCATAAAACAGTGGATCCCAGCAAACAGAATGGTGTTGCAATAAAATTATAGTTGTGAGTTATATCAGTCAATATTTAATTTCCTTGTACTGCAGCCTTGATCAGGGCAGGCAATAAATAGCCACTCAGAGGATGAAAGCATGATTCAATGAGCAATTTTTATCTTGGAATGGAAGTGTACATCTTTGTGGTAAATCAGTGGAATAGATCTCAATCGTGAATAATCTCAATGAACTCTGACCTGCAGCTATATTAATCTGAGGGCAGATTCTGTGGATACACAAACTCTTTCCAAAAAGAAAAGGCAATCTTCAATCCACACATGCCATTGTAATGTACTTTTTCAGGTGAGGGCTGTCATTTCTAATGACGGGGTTTTTCAGGCAGTACTGATGTTTTTCAAAACAGACAACGGATGTGAATTTTCCCCGCAAAATAGTATTGATTGAGTAAAGTTTGTGAATCTTTAAGCCTGTAGGTCAAATAAAGAACGCAAAGGCATTTGGGTAGTACAGCAGGTGGAGTTACAAGTGCTGGCTTCCTTATTTAACTTACATACTGTTGCATGTGTTTTGTGTAAGACTTTAAAAAATATATCTTTATTCAGCAAAGTTTAACAGCCGTTTTCAAGCAGCAATTACAATATTTCATCCCTCCCTCCACCATAATCAAACCCAAAAGGATCCCCTCTCCCTGGCATCTGACCAGCTCCCTGAAGTAGGATATGAACAGCTGCCGCCTCAGATAGAGCCCTTCCGCTGACCTGCTCAGGGTATACTTAATTTTTTTTTAATTGTAAGAACTCCCATCAGGTCACTTAACCATGTCGCGGCACTGGGCGGGGCCGAAGACCTCCATCCAAACAACACTCGCCTTCGGGCCGCTCGTGAGGCGAAGGGAAGGGCTTCACCCCATCTGCAAGTCCGGTAAATCTGAAACCTCAAAGATAGTCACCAAAGGGTAAGGCTCCACCTCAACCCCAAGAATTCCTGGCATGGTGCTGAAAAAGGAGACCCATAAGCTTAGAACAAGACCAGAACATGTGCGTACGGTGCGCCAGGCCCGGTGAACAATGCTCGCCCCCATCATCCACTATCCGAAAAGAAGCCACTCATCCGTGCCCTGGGCAGATGTGCCCTTTGAACTGAATCAGGCTGAGCGTAGTGCACGAGAAGTTGGGAGTTGACTGTGTAGAGCCTCACTCCAATGCTCCCCCTCCCCAAACGTCTGGCCCAGCTCCCTCTCCCACTTTCTGTTAACCTCCTCCAGTGGAACCTGTTCCATCAGCAAGAGCCGACTATAAATGTCTGACATCTGCCCTTCCCCTACATCTATCAATGAGAGCAGAGGTGCCAAGGGCAAGAAATTTCCATGCGCACAAAGGCAAGCACCCGATGATACCGAAACAGGTTAGCTCCCGGAAGCCGGTACTTGGCTACCCACTCCTCAAAATCATGTCCAAGGCCGCTGGCACAAAACAATGATTCTCACAGATTGGGGCCAACAATGACAAAGCACCCAGCTTAAAATGCTGCCAAAACTGCCTCCATATTCTTAAGATGTCCACCACCGCCGGACTGAAAGCCCATATTGCCGGGGAGAATGGAAACAAGGCTCTCAAAGTGGAGCCTCTACAGGCACTCCTCTAATCCACACCCCCACCTGACTCTGTCCCCCTGATCCACCCCTGCACCCTCTCAATATTTGTCACCCAATAATAAAATAACATACTGGGAAAAGCCAGACCCTCGACTGCCTATCCCTTTGTAAAAACACCTTCTGAATCCGTGGGGTCTTACCCATCCAAATAAAACATAACATTTTACTGACTTTCGCAAAGAAAGATTTAGGGAGGAAAATTGGAAGGCACTGAAAAAGAAATAAAAACCTTGAGGGGATATTCATTTTTGCTGAATGAATCCTTCCCACCAAGGACAGTGGGAGCTTTTCCAACCCCTTCAGGTCAGCCTTCACCGCATTGACTAGGTCCCCGAAATTTAGTTTATGTAGGGAGGCCCAGTCGTAGGCCACCTGGGTTCCCAGATAAAGGAAGCTGTACCTGGCCAGGCGAACAGGTAACTCCCCAGATCAACTCCCCTCCCTGGCAGATTCACAGGAAAGCATTCGCTTTATGCCCAAGTTCAATTTATGACTCAAGACAGAGGCAAACCTCCTGAGCAGCTTCATTATTTCCTCTGTACTGGCGAGAGGGTCTGTCACATAGACAACAAATCGTCCACATGCAATGATGCCCTATGCTCCGTCCCGTCCCCTTATCCCCCTCCACTTGGCAGAGGCTCAATTGCTAAGGCAGAGAATAACGGGGATAGCAGACACCCCTGCCTCATGCAGCCTCATTCAGGTGGAAATACTTTGAACTCAGGTATGAACGCTCACGGTGGGGCCCCTACACAAGAGCTGGATCCAAGCTATAAATCCAGGCCCAAAGCCAAATTTCCCCAGCATTTCAAAAAAATAAACCCACTCCACCCTATCAAACGCCTTTTCGACATCTAAGCTCAGGGGCTAAGAGGGGGACAAAACAACATTAAGCAGTCTCTGAACATTAGCCGACAACTGCCCTGTCTGCTCCTCCGGTATAACCAAGGCTCCAGGCTCAACATCTCACACACAGTACTATTCATCGAAATTCCCGCCTAAATCCAACTTTACTTTTTTATATTCGTTCATGAGGTGTGGCCTTCGCTGGCTGGGCCAGCATTTATTACCGATCCCTGATTACTCTTGAGGGGGCAGTCAAGAATCAACCACTTTGCTGTGGGTCTGGAGTCACATGTAGGCCAGACCAGGTCAGGTAGACAGATTTCCTTCCCTAAAAGGACATTAGTGAACCAGATGGGTTTTTATGACAATCGCTAATGGTTTCACGGTCACCATTAGACTTTTAATTCGAGATTTTTATTGTCGTCATCTGCAGTAGCGGGATTTGAACCTGGGTCCCCAGAGCATTACTCTGGGTCTCCGGTTTACTAGTCCAGTGGCAATACCACTACGCCACTGTTTCCTCCAGGTTTGTTTTGAATGTGTGTCAGTCTTACATCCAAATTTAAACCAGTTTAATCTCCTTACTTGAAATACACAAAATAGCACTGGGCTTTCAAAGATTTGGTGGTCTGTGCCGCTATTTTATGCTGTCAATCAAGGTGAGATTAGGTTCAATTGTGGCACCAAGTCATGACCAGTGTCAGAAAACAACAACTGGCCTCAAAGCTCCAGAGTAGAAAAGGGAAAAAAAAACAATGGTTGCCACTTCTAACCTCCAGGCAGTGACGTTGTTTGTGAATATCCAGTGAAGACAACATTAGCTGTCATTTTCAAAATGTTCATCTAATACTCGCTGTCTAAGCCAAAACATGAAAGATAGCCAGTTGGGAACCCTGTTGTCCACCCAGCATGCCCGAACAGGAGAGTATACCATCAGAAAGGAGAGTGGGGGGTTGTGGGGAGCGAATGATAGGAGCAAGAAAGGGAAGGAAATTTTCCATCCATACCTGGTCCGGCCTCCCTGTGACTCCAGACCCACAGCAATGTGGTTGACTCTTAACTGGCCCCTCATGGGCAATAGACGCTGGCACAGCCTGCGATGCCCACATCCCGTGAATTAATTTTTTAAAATTACGGGCCACTTTCCGTGCCTTTCTTTAACATTTTATATCCTGAGGTGTGGTGTGTTTGGTCACAAAATACCTTAAAACGTTAAAGCTAGAATTTCTCTGGCTGCTCCGCTATCTGATGAGGAAGGTGCGAGCCTGCTCTCCCTGAATTTCATGTCACTGTCACCTCTATGAAAGCCTGACAGATCTGTCAAATACATAATAGTGAGGGTAATTATTTTAATTATATAGCTTTACAGTCTGATTTCCATATGTAAATTGTACTGAGCTATCTTAATCTTGAATAAAATTGAGTAATTCTGTTTTTTAGTGCCTCATCACTCGTTTTAGATTCTCCCCTGGTTAAATATTTACTTATGCATTGATCAGAAGTATATTGGGGAGGGGGGGGGGGGGATTCACCAAAATGGAAATGAAATGAAAATCGCTTATTGTCACGAGTAGGCTTCAATGAAGTTACTGTGAAAAGCCCCTAGTCGCCACATTCCGGCACCTGTCTGGGGAGGCTGGTACGGGAATCAAACCGTGCTGCTGGCCTGCTTGGTCTGCTTTAAAAGCCAGCGATTTAGCCGAGTGAGCTAAACCAGCCCCCTAAGGGCGGGATTCTCCAAACCTCGCCAGGTCGGAGAATCGCCGGGGGTCGGCGTGAATCCCGCTCCCGTCGTCCTCCGAACTCTCCGGCCCCCCAAAAGTCGGCTAGGTGTGAATCGTGCCGCCCGCCTCAGAGAATGGCGACTCAATGGGCCCCGGGGCTGCCCAAATTCTCCAGCTCGCAATGGGCCCGTTTTTTGCCACTCCCGCCGGTGTAGATCAGACTAGGTCCCTTACCGGGACCTCCCAACCCCGCCGGGTACAGGAGAATCCCGCCCTAAGTGTTCACGCCCTCGTGAACGCCGTCGCATTTCACGGCGGCGCGAAACGGGCATGGGGACTAGCGGTTCACGCCGCTCCAACCTGCCTTCCCGGCGCGGCGCCAACCCACGGATGCGCAGTTTGGCCGCACAACCCGCGCATCCGCGGGGGACTTCTTCAACTCTCTGGCCCCGACGCAACATAGCGTGGGGGTTCTGGGGCCAGAAGCGGAAGAAGGTAGGCCCGGGGGGGGAAGAGGCCGGCCCGCCGATCGGTGAGCCCCGATAGCGGGCCAGACCCCATTGGAGGCCCCCTCCCAGTGGCTTTTCCCCGCCCCGCAGGCCGCCCCCTGACCCTTCACGCAGAGTTCCCACCGGTAGCGACCAGGGGTGAACAGCGCCGGTGGGACTCTGCCGTTTCTGCACGGCCGCTCGGCCCATCCGGGCTGGAGAACCGGCGGCCCAGCTGTGGTCAACGGCCCGTGACCGGCGCCGCACCAAATGCGCCGGCGCAAATGGCGCCGATTCTCTGCACCTCAGAGAATCGGGCGCCGGTGTAGGGGTGGCGTGGCACGGTTGTGGTGATTCTCCGGCCCAGCGCCAGGCTCGGAGAATCGAGCCCACGGTAAATAAGGATCTGCACCAAAAGGATCTGTTCATGGCCAACAGTGAAATATAATAAATATATCTGATAGTGAATGGATAATTTGCTGGTGAAAATATTTTGACAATTCTCTAGTACAAGTTTTCCTGCTTCTTGATGCTTTCTCGTAGCTTTCTAAACTTCCTCCTCAGCAATCGCAAGGCAAGAAGGTCGAAGAAGAGGCAATCATGGAGCCCGAATGTAGGTTTTGACTGAAGGCCCACACTTCCAATGTATGGCGAGGGTTAAGCGACTTGAGCAAAAATTGTAACATTTTGATTTACATTTTTGCCGGTGTTCAGTTTCAATGCATCACCGAGAGATTGCACAGGATGCAGCTATGTAGGTGAACAACAATGTTTCAGTGATTGTCCCTCCAATTTTATGATGTACAAAATAGGAACAGGAGTAGACATTGCTAAATGCTTGCTGCACCTGTATGCTCATTTGAGTCTTGTGCAAGCTCATCCAAGTCTGTCAGAATACCAATACTTAATAGTTTCTCACCATTTAAATAAATCTGCTCCGTTATTCTTCTGAACAAGTCCCCACCCTTGATACCGTACAACCATGTCTCAGTAATGGCTACTGGATCCAATTCATGATCATTATTTGTCTGTATTTGTTTAAATCTATTTTGAAGTCATTGCTATTTGTTCCGTCTGTTTACATTTTAGCTTAGCTAAGATCTCTTTGGGGAAGTGTCCTGGTTGGCATATAACCCACTCAAGTTGATACTAGACCTGCATAGGACTGATCATCCAGTTCCCTCTAGGTTTGACAAAAGAATCACCCAGACTCAAAACGTTTCTCTCTCCACAGATGCTGTCAGACAGACCTGCTGCGATTGTTCGCTATTTTCGGTTTCTGTTTCATGTTCCAGCATCCATAGTGCTTTTATCTGAGGATTGACCAAACAGTTTCTATTCTTGGATATTAGCTTCTATTATTATTGATGCTACACTTTCCACAATGATGATCAAATTCCATTAATCCTTGTATCGTGCTACTTTACAAATGAATTGAAGGGTTTTGAAGCTGAGTCCCAGTGGTTTACGATTGGATTGGATGTGTTTATTGTCACGTGTACTGAGGTACAGTGAAAAGTATTTTTCTGCGTCAGCTCAACAGATCATTAAGTACATGGGACGAAAAGGATATAAAAGAAAATACATAATAGGGCAACACAAGATATACAATGTAACTACATAAGCACTGGCATCGGATGAAGCATACAGGGTGTAGTGTTAATGAAGTCAGTCCATAAGAGGGTCATTTAGGAGTCTGGTAACAGCGGGGAAGAAGCTGTTTTTGAGTCTGTTTGTGTGTGTTCTCAGAATTCTGTATCTCCTGCCCGATGGAAGAAGTTGGAAGAGTGAGTAAGCCGGGTGGGAGGGGTCTTTGATTATGCTGCCCGCTTTCCCCCAGCAGCGGGAGGTGTAGATGGAGTCAATGGATGGGAGGCACGTTCGTGTGATGGACTGGGCGGTGTTCACGACTCTGATTAACTCAATATTTATGTTGCACCTTGCACCATATTCCAACTTGGAGCTAGCCATTTCTAATCTAGAAAATTGGCTCTGGGTTTAGGAATGTAAATTCAAAAATATAACCTACTTGCAGAAAGTCCTTGGGGACAGTGCCATCACATAACAAGCATGATAGTGGGACAACCTTGGTAACATCAGGATGTTGATGAAGTAATGTTACTTAACAGTAAGAGAAGATGAATTGAGAGCTACATCCGTGTGTGTGTTGTTCCAAGAAATGTGTTCGTCATACAGTAAAATTAAATATTTAAACTGCCTTGTATGTTGAGCAGAATAGACTAACCTATAGGAACTGGTCAGGGAAAGGAACTGCTCTAGCTGTGTCACTGAAAGCATCAAAATGGTTTCCTTGGGCAAAAGGAGAGTGACACAATGGAGGTCCAATCTCTATTCTGTACAATTATGTAAGGCCATGGATAAAAATAATAATATTTTGTTATCACTATCCCTTGAGTAGGAAAACAGATGGTCTGTGACAGGGCGGAAGACGTGAAGAAGTACAGGAAGGACTGGAGAGAAGGCAGAGAAGATTTACTGGAATGTTGCCAGGGCTGGAGAATTGAAGCTACGAAGAGAGATTGGCGAGGTTGGGCTTGTTTCCCTTGGAACAGGGAAGGCTGAGGGGTGACATGATTGAGGTGTTCAGAATTGTGAGGGGCACAAATAGAGTAGACAGGAGGAACCTGTTTCCCTTGGCAGAGAGAGTTCAACCACTCCTAATTCACAAAATATTTTATAATTCAGGGTGGGAGCTTTAGGAGGGATGTCCGAGGTAGGTTCTTTACTCAGAGAGTGGTTAGGGTGTGGAATGGACTGCCTGCTGTGACGGTGGAGTCGGACACTTTAGGAACTTTCAAGCGGTTATTGGATAGGCACATGGAGCACACCAGAATGACAGGGAGTGGGATAGCTTGATCTTGGTTTCGGACAAAGCTCGGCACAACATTGAGGGCCGAAGGGCCTGTTCTGTGCTGTACTGTTCTATGTTCTAAAAACCAGGGGTCAAAGATTCAAGCTAAGTGGTGGAAGGATTAGAGGGGACATGAGGAAAAACTTTACGCAAAGGATAGTGGGAGTCTGGAATTCACTACCTGGGATGGCGAGGAAGGCCAGAGACCCTAAACTCTTTTAAAAAGTACCTGGATCTTCACCTTAAATGCTGTCAGCTGCAGGGGCTGAGGGCCATGTGCAGGAAGATAGGATTAGAAAGGGTACCTGGGTGTCTTTGGGTCGGTATGGACAAGATGGGCCGAATGGCCCCCTTCTGTGCTGTAACTTTTCAATGGTTCTATTAAATGACAAAAGGTGGTGAAGAGCCAAAGGATTGTGGTAATGAGACAAGAAACAAAACATGTGTACGGAGGAGGTGTGAATGGCAGCATAACAAACATCTGGTAGCCAAAAGCAAAAATGAGAACAAAAGAGTAAAACTGAAGCCTGCAAAGGAAAAATAATCAAAATGGGGGGTAGAGAATACTGTCTGAAATAGTTAAGCTCAGTTGTGTCCAGAAGGCTGTAATCAAGTGGTTAGCCTTGTGCTGAATCATCCTAAAGTGCACTGAATTACATAAGGCTTTGTTTATGCATTATTTTTATTTTGGGTTAATGTTTGCGGTTATAAACAGTAATGTTCAGGGTGGGGGAGGGGTGAGATTATGTTTAAAACGTTGATGAAACCTGATGACAATTTTGTTTCTACTGCCGTTTTTAGTCCTATTTTTAAAAAGATAATCCTCCCCACTATGGGCCTCTGCATGTGCCCCACCATCTCTTGCTCCCCTCCCTTTCACACTCAGCTGAAAGCTAACACACACGTGCTATTTGAAGTCTACCCCAAACTGTCTGCCTCAAACTTATTTCCTACTTGTTAGGATCTGGGCTTATTTCGAAAGTAGCGAGCGTGTTCACATTTATCAAATTGAAAATCAAAGCTGGTTGAGAGTATATTTTACACCAATCTTTTTTCATATTTCTAGGTGGTTTATTTTGCCCATTTAGAAAAAAAGAGGTCCCGTGTGTAAATCAAATAAACTTCACGATTTTGCAGAAAAAAAAATACATTTTGTCAAAGCTTTTCGTCACGCATGCATCACAACAATCGTAAGAATACCAATGTCAGGGGAAATAACAACTTTGCACTTTAACATTTGCTAAATAATCCTCAGTGTGTTAAAGATTACGCTGGCAAACAATTTAAGATGGTCAGTCAGGCTCGCACTGTGGTACATTTGCGTGTACGATTATTCATACACAGGTCCTGTTCTTTGCAGACAGAAAGCTATTCATTCATGAACCAGAGTCAAACTGCCTGGTTTAAATTTTCAAACAATGCTTGGCAGTTATCTGTCAATCACCATTAACTGATACAACCTCCATGGCAACGCCTCTACCAATCAGTGTTCATTTGCCAACCAATCAGCAGTCTTTTCTCATACAATATAAAGTTGTTGTTGCCCCTGGCATTGATATTCTTGCGATTATCCTGATGAGTGCAAATCAAAAAGCTTCGACCGAATGTGTTTTTTCAGCAATACTCCAGTGTTGTACTACCAAATGTCTATTTACAAACTTAAGGATATTTATGCGAACAGGAGGTTTGGAGAGTCCAATAGCTAAACCAGCCAAAAGAAGGTTTAAAATCAGAAAGCTGCGTTTGGGAAAGAAAAACATATTTTTTCAATTGCTTAAGCAGAAACATAATTATCACTCCACTAGATTGCTGGCAACTCTCTGAAGGACACTTGCAGCAGGAATACACTTCATCCAAGACAATGTGCATGCCCTTAAAAATCTAGATATAAAATTCTTTATTTTAAAACATACCTGCCATGACATATGGAGAAAATGACCAAATAAAAGCCAACCACCCCTAACATATTCAAAGGCAATTTCTGTTAGTTAATCTGTTTTATCATGAATGTTTGTGTGTTATCTGTTAACTAGTTATGATATATGTTCCAGTTAATTAGTTATTTGACTGTATGTGGCGAATCCCCGGTGCTTATATCACTGTGGAATATATCAACTTCTTGCATATTTTTTATAATACATCGGAAATTGTGGGGCATGTTTAGCACAGTGGGCTAAACAGCTGGATTGTAATGCAGAACAAGGCCAGCAGCGCGGGTTCAATTCCCATACCGGCCTCCCCGAACAGGTGCCGGAATGTGGTGACTAGGGGCTTTTCACAGTAACTTCATTGAAGCCTACTTGTGACAACAAGCTATTATTATTATTAATAATAAATATCTGTTTAATATTTATTACATTTTAGTGATGCTACCTTACATCCTGTAGGACAGATGATGCTAATAGATGATGATTTGCCCATCCTGCATGCTTAGTACAATAATATAATCCTTGATCCCTCAGGTGAAGTTATGGGAATAGGGAGGGGGTGGGCCTGGGTAGAGTGCCATTTCAGAGGGTTGGTGCAGACTCATTGGGCTGAATGGCCTCCTTCTGCACTGTAGGAATTTATGATTCTACATGTGTCTTTGCTAAATTAGCATGTCATAAGTTATACAAGGCCTGACTTTTTTTGTAAAATAGCCTCTGAAAGCTCCGTTGATGTTACTGGGCATATATGTATTGCGATATCATGCTTTGCGGTGCAGATCTTTGATTGGCTCCACAATCTCTGCTGAGTTAGCTTATCTCCACTAGCAACAGCAGCAAGGATGATGCAGTTGAACTCTGCATTCCTGGAATAGGCAGTTTAAAAATCATCTCGGGTTGCTGTTCGGAGATGTGTTTGCATATCTGGCAAGGGCAGGCTAATCGTTGGCCCCGGCTATCAAATTGCCTGTGGTAAATCGCCGTCTGGACCCATGCACGGCCACTGTACCTGATGTTAAATGGAGAGCTGCGCACATCTATGAAACAAAGAACGCGGAGAAAAACCCGAGAGGGGGACAAATGAAATGCACCCCGTAAACTTATCAAGACCATGATAATACCAGAGGACATAAATTGAATTTTCATATCATTAAACAGCAGAGTGATATTTTTAAGTTATTTCCCCAGAACCTCCTGGTTTGCTATCTTTCCTGTATGACTTAGAATATATAAGGTTTATATTATCTTTGGAAGCACGCACGTAATGAACTGATGGTTAGCTGCAGAAGTAATTAAATTGAATTGCAAAAGGCCAACAGTCTTGAGAGGAATGCCCTTAAAGCTACAGCTAGTTTGGGCCTTTCGAAATGGCGCATCATCAGGAAGCATAAGCAAATGATCAAAGATCCTCGGCGGAAGATTTGCTTCTTCAATTTGTAAGCCTGTGACATTTTCTCTCACAGGAAAATTTTTCACTTCATAATTTTTCAGCCATGAAGTTATATAACCAGTCAATGTAACCTGCTTTGAATTAGAATTATTTAAAACATAAATCAGTCAACTGGTTACACAGGCTGACAGATGTGGCTCCAAGTTCAACAGCTACCAAATGAAAAGGTGACACTTCCATCCCTGCAATTAATTACATTTGTTTTTCTGTACTAAATTATAGGAGGGAGCCATGTGGTGGCTTGCCTTCTCGTAGAAACTATAATTCCTTCATCTCGTTTGTTGAAAGTTTTATTTAGTGGCTGGCAATTGTTCTAATTTTACAGAGCAATAGTGGAGATAATGTGGAGGATTTTAGAAGCTTGAATTAAAGCACGTAGACAACGTATGATTGTTGGCCAGTCCAGGTATTCCAATCACAGTGCTGCAGAACCTAGGGCTGATTTATAGGCCTTACTAGTTAGCTCATAGCTGCCTTACCGTGAGTATAACTATGTCAGGCTATTGCTTGACTTGCCTGTGAGATAGCGCTCCGAACTTTGGCACACGCCCCCAGATGTTAGTAAGGATGACTTTGCAGGGTCGGCAGACCTGGGTTTGCAGTTGTCATTTCCATGCCTTGGTCGATGCTGGTCATCCGTCTGGTTTCTTTCCTTTCTGACTTTGTGGCGGTTTTGATACAACTGAGTGTCTAGCTTGGCCGCTTCAGGGGGTATTTAAGATTCAGCCACATTGCTGTGGACCTGGAGTCACATGTCGGCCAGATCAGGTGAGGACTGCAGATTTCATTCCCTAAAGAACATTTGTGAACCAGATGGCTTTTTAGGACAATCGATAATGGTTTCAAGGTCATTATTAGACTTCCAAATCCAGATTTTTATTGAAATCAAATTCCACCATCTGTCATGGGATTTGAAGCTGGGCCCTGTGAACATCACCATAGTCTTTTGATTACTAGTCCAGTGGAAACATCACTATGCCACCATTTCCCCATTTGATTAACAAATTGTCAAATACTGTAAAAATCAATACTAGCTAATCAAACATTTTTGCCCATATTTAGTGGGATGTGTGGGCGTGTATCAGAGGCCATCTCTTTTGCAAGTCAGCTGCATCCTGCTTCATAGCTGGATGGATAATGGCACCTGGTCCTGAACACTCACCAACCTCTCACCTGCAGCTGCACCTGGTCCTGAACACTCACTAACCTCTCACCTGCAGCTGCATCTGGTCTGAACACTCACTAACCTCTCACCTGCAGCTGCACCTGGTCCTGAACACTCACTAACCTCTCACCTGCAGCTGCTCCTGAACGCTCACTAACCTCTCACCTGCAGCTGCTCCTGAACACTCACTAACCTCTCACCTGCAGCTGCACCTGGTCCTGAACACTCACTAACCTCTCACCTGCAGCTGCTCCTGAACACTCACTAACCTCTCACCTGCAGCTGCACCTGGTCCTGAACACTCACTAACCTCTCACCTGCAGCTGCACCTGGTTCGGAACACTCACTAACCTCTCACCTGCAGCTGCTCCTGAACGCTCACTAACCTCTCACCTGCAGCTGCTCCTGAACGCTCACTAACCTCTCACCTGCAGCTGCTCCTGAACGCTCACTAACCTCTCACCTGCAGCTGCTCCTGAACACTCACTAACCTCTCACCTGCAGCTGCACCTGGTCCTGAACACTCACTAACCTCTCACCTGCAGCTGCACCTGGTCCTGAACACTCACTAACCTCTCACCTGCAGCTGCTCCTGAACACTCACTAACCTCTCACCTGCTGCTGCACCTGGTCCTGAACACTCACCAACCTCTCACCTGCGGCCCCACTAAACTGTTTACATGCAGCCACATCCCAATAACTGCATAGGTTAACAGGGCAAACCTGATCAGGATGGCATGTATCCTAGCGTCCACATGTGATGGAAAATGTCCATCTCCAACCACTCTTTTTCAAGTGCATAAGAAAAGGTGCCTTGACGCATGTAGCAGGGAAAATGCTATTCCCTTACTAGAGCACAAAGCATCGCAGAACAACTGCATGGACAGCTGTATCGTTCACTGGAATGGGCATGGGCACAGGGCACAGAAGGTGCAGCAGATCATTCACTGCAGTCGACAACATCGCTAGTGATCTCGATATGTCCAGCTACTGGGAGCAAACATGCAAGACTGAGAGACTTGGGCTGGGCAAGGACAGTCCATTGCCAATGTAATAAACTCACGTCCAGGTGTACATACCTTACCAGGTCCATCACGCACATCCTGTCATATCCCAAAATGAACTTCCTTTATCTTCATTCACACATTACAGTACAAAGAACAAATAAAAGTATAGCACAGGAACAGGCCCTTCAGCCCTCCAAGCCCATGCCAACCATGCTGCCCGACTAAACTACAATCTTCTACACTTCCTGGGTCCGTATCCCTCTATTCCCATCCTATTCATGTATTTGTCAAGATGCCCCTTAAATGTCACTATCGTCCCTACTTCGACCACCTCTTCCGGCAGCGAGTTCCAGGCATCCACGACCCTCTGTGTAAAAAGACGTGCCTCGTACATCTACTCTAAACCTTGCCCTCGCACCTTAAACCTATGCCCCCTAGTAATTGACCCCTCTACCCTGGGGAAAAGCCTCTGACTATCCACTCTGTCTATGCCACTCATAATTTTGTAGACCTCTATCTGGTCGCCCGTCAACCTCTGTCGTTCCAGTGAGAACAAACCGAGATTATTCAACCGCTCCTCATAGCTAATAATAGTATATTGTAGAAAGACAAGAAGATCAAATGGAAACTGTACTTAGCTTCCTGGACTGTACAAACTCTACTTAATAAAGGCAACAGATCCCAACTCCAGTGTGTGGTGATATGCCTGTGAATAATATTACATGCACTCAGTAGTGCGACCTCCAACCAGCAGGTGGCATCAGATATCAGTCATGTGACATCCGGCTATCGGTAGAAGGTTGTAAGGCGTACACAAGGACAGTCGCATATAAGAGCAGTTCCAGGAGAGTTTAATGTAACTCAATGATAACTTGGTCTGTATAGCATTCTGATTGTTACTTTACCATGTGTACATTAATAAATCATCATTCTAGCTAAGTCACCAGCAGTTCTGTAGAATCCTTGCAGAGAAAAAATCATGGGACACAGCACTGTGCAGAACCGCTCTGGTTGGTCTGGAGATATCACAATACAATATTGACATTGCTGCTTTAAGTGAAAGCTGCCTAGTAGAAGAGGGCCAACTAACATTCTTCTTACACGGCAAGCCAAAGAATGAGAGGCAACAAGCAGCTGTCGGCTTTGCTATAAATCCTGACATTACAAAACGTTTGGATACTCTCCCTAGGGGCGTAAACAATTGCCTCATGAATCTACGCCTACATCTTGTGAACCAGTACACGACAATCACCAGAGCATGCGCTCCAACAATGACTAGTCCTGAGGATGCCGAGCACAAATTCTGTGAGAACCTGCTATCAGAGCTATTGCAAATATTCTACAGGATGACACCCTCTTTGTGACGGTAAGTTAATGCAATGGGAAGAGCCGACCATTAGGATTGGAATGGTGTCCCGGGGAATCAGGCCACAGGATGACTATGGTCCAAAATACACAGAGGACCAATATGTACTTGATCCCCCAAGAAAAGCAGAACGCAGAAACTGGCATCTGTAGAGTGCTGCGATGAAGGCTCAGGCTGGAGGGAAGCTGTCCTCCAAAGAAAATCCAAATGGTGATGCTTCTGCCATGGTCAACTTTTAAACCAAAGTTCTGGAAGATGCCAATGATATCCTGGGAACTCAGGAAAGAAGTCAGAGAGATCGGTTCAATGAAAATGATAATCAAGTTAAGGAGCTGCTACAGGATACAAATGCAGTATGGCTTGGAAACATACACCCTCTGGTATAAAATCACTTCATGACAGCAAAAGAACCTTCAATGAAAGCAGATTGGATGCAAGACGCATGGTGTCAAACAAGCCAGAGAGCTTCAAGTTTATGCTGACGAACACAGCATGAGGAATTTCTATCAAGCCCTGAAGGCCCTCCCTCGCGCCTGCTCAATTATTCTCAGTGTTGTTGGGGAATCTCTCCTGGCAGACAGGGCAGTCATCAAAGTGCACTGGGCTGAGCCTTTCACTGCCCATCCACTGTAATGGGGCAGTCACAGGCAAATGTCCAGCCTGGTCCAAACGTGAAAACCTGGCCACAAACTCGCTGTTGTGGAGTTTACAAAGCTATCAGATCCCTACCTGCAAGGAAAGCTCCAGGGATCCCAGAGAAATTTACAAATCTGGGGGACCCCAGCTGTGCAACAAACCCACGCAATTAAATCATAGAATTTGGGATCAATAAACCAACAATTGTTCACTTACACAAAGGGAAACGACAGGAATCTCGATGCTTGTGATAGCTGGTAAGGTTCTCACAAAACATTTACTCAGAGTTAAAGTTGGTTCAGAAAAGTCAGAGGCAATACGGTGAACAACAGATGGTACTTTGCTTTCCTTTGTTGACGTGACGAAGTCCTCCCTAAATATGTGGAAAGTCTTAGCCAAATTTGGATGTCTTACGGAACTCTAAATCTGAAACAGTAGTTTCACAATGGAATGATGGCAGAGTTGCTGACTGTCGTGAATACACTGACCCTCTTGGCCCAATAAGTGATGTAAAGTAAGGATGTGTCACGGTCCCTGTGATCTTCAGTATTTTCTTTGCTGGTCATGTTCTCAGAAGCATTTGATGGAAATGTTGATGGGATATGCATCCAATTCAGAACAGATGGCAATCTCATGAACCCGAGGTGGCTGAAATCCACAATAAGGTGTCAGAGACGATGATACAGGAACTGCTGTTTGCTGATGACTGCGCCCTCATGTTGCACTGTGAGCAGGGCTTTCAAAGGATCATGAACTGTTCTTCAAAAGCAGCTATGAGCTACCTATTAGCTTATGGAAGACAGAGGTACCTAACCAACCACCACCAACTTCTATTATTATCAATGACACAACTCTGAAGGTTTTAGCCACTTTCATCTAACCCGGAAGCACAATCTCCAGAAACATCTGCATTGACAATGGTGGCAAGTCGGATTGCCAAAGCAAACTCAGCATTTTAACATTTACACAGGAGATATCAAATTTACAACAAAACTTGCTGTATAAAAAGCTGTGGCAATACCTAACCTTCTAAATGCTTATGCTTATGACACAGGTCTACCTAGTCCAGACATAGTAAGCAATTGGACAGGTTCCACTTGAAAGGCATTCGGAACATCAGGGGCATCAAATGAGAGAACAATATGTCCAACAGAAGTGTCTGGAATTGAAGAAATCAGAGCCCAGCTCAGATGGAGCAGGCATGTAGTCTATATGATTGATGGTAAAGTGCTGGCATGTGGTCTGTATGATTGATGGTAAAGTGCTGGCATGTAGTCTGTATGTTTAATGGTAAAGTGCTGGCATCTACTCACAACATAGCTTAGATGCCACCAGCGAGGTAGGCCAAGATTAAGGGTCAAGGACTCCTTGAAGGCAAGCCTGAGGAAACATGGCATGTCTACCATGGACTGGGAGAAAAAGGCACAAATGTATTGCCATTGTTTCCTTTAAATAACAGGCAGCAAAGGACAAAAGGACAAGTTGAAAAGAATGGGTAGTCCCAACAAAACTCCTGGCCTGCACCGTGGACAGACATTCAGGTCTGTGATTGGGTTCTACAGCCACGTTAGAATGCACAATGGATAACTCTACACATGCAAGAAACTGTCGTCTTTGATTGTGATGGGGAACCAGTGACAAAATGGTAAATATGCATTCATCAACTACTATTTAACAGCTGCTAAAAATGTAGAGCGGATTTCTCCCTAAAATTAGTCCTTTTTTTTTGGAGCTGGAAAAAGTGACGTGTGGGACCCAAAGACACCTGCAAGTCTTGCCCCAGAGATTGGGGTGCCAGATCTCAAAGTGAGAGTCTGCTCCCATCCCCCATAAAGGATCATTGGCATCAGGGCCCTCCACTGAGGCCCCCACTTCAGGCCAAGGCCCCTTCTAGCCAGCATCAGGTCCCCCCACCCCCCAATCGTTGACACTAGCGCCACCCCTGTCCAGGTGAGCGACACCCCGCAAGGGTGTCCCCCATTTCATGCCCTACATGGCCATGCCCCCTTTCAGGCCATGCCCCTTGTCAGTGCTCTTTGGCACCCCGGAAGTGCCAACTTGGCAGTGCCAAACTGGCACCGCCCCAGCACTGCTCTATCAGGTTCCCGACCACCCAGGGGCTCCAATAGCCTCTGAGCCTGCCAGTACGGAAGTCACATCTGGTCTCCAGTGGGGGAGACCAGCCGTGATTCCCAACGGCCTCATCTGGGGGGGATAGAATCCCAGGAGCTGGAAATGGTCTGAACAACTTTAATGCTCATTTAACTATCATAGAATCCCTACAGTGCAGGAGGCTATTTGGCCCATTGAGTCTGCACCAGCCCTCTGAAAGAGCACCTTACCAGGCCCAATTCCCTATCTTATCCCGTACCCCCACTAGGGGCAATTTAGTATCGCCAATCCATCTAATATGCACTTCAATGGACTGTGGGAAGAAACCGGAGCACCTGGAGGAAACCCACGCATTCACGGGAAGAATGTACAATCTCCACACAGTCACCCGAGATCGGAATCGAACCTGGTCTCTGGGGTTGTGAGGCAGCAGTGCTAACCACTGTGGCACCATGCCACCTCGGTGCTGATCACGCCCAGCCAGGAGCATCACGCTCCATTCGGCACCCGGCATAAACTCCCTTTAGGGGCTCTTCCCCTATTCTCCCCAAATAGCGGGGTGTGCACTGGGCGCAATGCAGGCGAAGAATCGCTCCCGTAGTGTTTGCTACATTTGTTGTGGAACTAATACAGAAAAATACATTTTCCTGGAAATATGCTGCTTGTACAATGCACAGTGAGCATTGTTCTTTTAGGCCCTTCAACACTCATTCCATGTAACCACTGAGTTGCAATTTCAATGAAGCTGCCTCAGGTCACATTTCGCAACGTATTGTACAGTACTGATATTGCTATGTTGCATTGATCTGTGCACAGTGATCATCAAATATAACCACACCACTCTATGTGGGAATGACTGCTTTCATCTACTGAGGAAACTAGCAGTGTGTTATAGTATACTTACAAAGTGCAAAAACATTACTTTCATCGGAGTTGCCCTCTGGCATCAACTGACTTAACAAGTTTGACATTCTAGCCCAATATCTCATTCAACCAAATATGCATGTCAAGGTTCATAAAGATTGCTCAACAGGAAAATAAATGCATGCCATCCTTCTCACCGCATGGAAAGCAGAGCTCCTGGCAGAGTATTGGTGTCAGGACATATGCTGAAGGCTGTTGCCCTTTAACCCACTTGTCTAGTAAATTGGCAAGTATTTGTGGAAAAAGTGTTCTTCATACAAGAATCAATTTTTTTTAAATCTAGGTGGATGTATGATAAGAGTCACAGAATCACACAGTACAGAAGAGGCCCTTTGGCCCATCGAGTCTACACTGACAAAACTACACTAAATACATACTAATCCCACTTTCCAGCACTTGGTCCATAACCTTGAAGGTAATGGGGTGGGATTCTCCATCGCCCCCCCCCCAGCCCCATTTTCTGGCATGACATACCCCCGCCAGCAGCGGGGTTCTCCATTCCCGCAGTCGGCCAATGGGGTGTCCCCATTGTGGCCACCCCACGCCGTCAGGATACTCGCGGGTGTGGGTGTGCTGCCGGCAGAGGATCCTGCCGATGGGAAATCCCGCAGATTTTTCATTTTCATTTCATGATGTTTCAAATGCTCGCCCATGTACTTTTAAAGGCCGAGAGGTTTCCCTCCTTTACTACCCTCAGGCAGGGCATTCCAGACTCCCACCACCCACTGGGTGAAAACATTTTTCCTCAGATCACCTCGAAACCTCTTTCTCATCATGTTAAAATTATGCCTCCTCATTATTGACCCTTCAACTAAGGGGAACAGTATTTCTTGTCCACCCTGACCATACCCCTCAATCTTATGCACCTCAATCAGGTCCACCCTTAGCCTTCTCTGCTCTGAAGAAAACAACCCGAGCCTATCCAGCCTCTCTTCATAGCTCAAATGCTCCATCCCAGATAACGTCCGGGTGAATCTTCTCTGCATCCTCTCCAGTGCAATCACATCCTTCCTATAGTGAAGCGCCAGAACGGCACTTCAACTGTGGCCTAACCAAAGTTTTGTACAGCTCCAGCATAACCTTCCTGCTCTTATAACCTTTGCCACGACTAATAAAGGAAAGTGTCCCATATGCTTTAACTACTCTATTCTCCTATTCACTATTCATCCCTGTCCTGCCTTCAGGAATCTGTGGACAAGCAACCCAAGATTCCTCTGTTCCTCAGAGCTTACTTGTGTCCTGCCATTGATTGAGTTCTCCCTTGTCTTGTTACTCCTTCCAAAGGGCATAACCTCAGACTTTTCAGAGTTCAATTCCATCTGCCACCGATCTGCCCATCTGACCAACCCATCTATTTCTTAAAGCAACCCAAGATCCTCTTCCTCACCATCAATCACACTGCCAATCTTGTGTCATTCGCAAACTTACTTATTACCCCCCCCCCCTCCCCAACCCACCCACGTTCTCATCTATATCGTTTATATATATCATACAGTAAGGGACCCAGCACCGATCCCTGTGGTGTGCCACTGGACACAGGCCTCCAGTCAGATAAACAGCCTTCTACCACCACCACCACCATGTCTCCTGCTGTGGGCTGAGTTCTTGAAACAGCTAACTTGCATATGTTGAAATTACTCCCGATATGCGGTTTTCCCTTTTGATCTTCCGTTATCTGAAGGAACTGCCTCAGAAGTCCCACTTAATTACCTTCATTTCATGAATCCACCTTTTAGAATGTAATTGCAAAATCCACACCTCACCTCCTCATTTGAACTTCTAACATCTTACTCGAGCCCCTTGACATTCCATTCTCCATTGATTCCAACTTTTCTTCGGCAAACATCTGCTTGGAGGGTTGCTGGACTTATCAACATCTCAAAAGCACGAGTTCCATCAATCTCGCCAAACTGTCTCTATCGCTACACAGGTTCCATTTTTAGATATTTTTTACAAAGACATATACTCAGCAGAACACATTCCCAATTACTGGATCTTTGAAGGAGTTTTTTTTATTGTTAACATTTCCTGACACTACATTAATACCGCTGCTTTATTGCGCACAATATACACTTCTAGCTGCTCGTCTCCAAAACAAAGTACTGCACAATACAGGAAAACCATTTTGCAAATGTCACTGTATAAAGTGATACCTCGTTGGGTAATGAAAACTGTCAACACCATTAAAGTATTGACATTGCTGAAATACATGGACTTCAGCTGAGATCACGTTACGGGACATCAAAAGTACCAACGCCCAACACACTGCCACAGGAACAACAGGCGCACTGATCCATTTGAGTCTTCCATGTACAATGCAATCATTTTAAATCTTCACATTTGTTATCACAATGGGATCGACTCGTCTTTATTTTAGTTTCCTAAACAGATTACACTTCTGCAGTCACAATTTCTGTTGGGTATCCAACCTTGAGGGTACAGGAGAAGGAAGCAAGATTATTTTTGACGCCACAAATACAGGAAGTAAAGTGACAGGGTGATCAATTGTGATTTTTCTCAGACATTTCGGGCTGGATTCTCCGTTCCTGCAGGCGGCTAAGTGCTGACGCCAATGAAGGATCCATGGAGTTCCACAACGAAAATATTGGTGCCACACCTGCACTGATTCTGGTACCGGTGAGGGGCAAGCACGACGCCACGTGAAACACCAACAGAACACACGGAAAATGGTGGGAGAATCGCCGGGTCCGTGCTGGACACGCGCAGGTCTGACAAGCTGCAGTCGCGTGTACACCTACACCCCCACACACGCACTGATCACGCCTGAAAAGATGGCGCCGGTTGTGCTGGACCGTGTACCCATCCACCCCGATCCCACAGCCCAACTTCCAGCCACCCCCACTATTCATCCCAGCCCGGACAGAAGCCCCCAGCCTGCGGCATTACTGTCGGTGACATATGGCGGTGCTGGACACTGTCTGTACACCCTCTCTCCCCACGGCCACCACTTCAGGCCCACGATCGTTGAGACCACACATGGCCCGCGCCGTCGGGAACTCGGCCCATCGGAGGCAAGCATCGTGGGTGGACCCCATAATGAGATACGAACGCAGTCGCAACTGCACAAGGTGCAATGACGCCGATTTGGAGGGGGTGTAGCATCACGTTTCGCCGCCAAATCGGCACCTGTCGCGATTTCAGCATCAGGCAATGGAGAACCCCGGCCAGTATGTTTACTGGGCAAATAGCCAGTTTATTTCTAATAATGCACTTGGAACTCTTCAAACGATCATTGTCCTTTGTGGTTATCTGAGTCTTCATTCGTTTTTGACATCCTCATTTTTCAGATTCCCCAACCCTAGATTCCCCAACCTTCCTCCCCCGTTCTTTAACATAACCAATGGGTCTGGACATGCAACCCATTCCAAGACCTCCTTGGGTGATGTGTGAAAGTGGCTCCTACCCTCACATTCCAGTCTGTTCTTCTTAGATGGGACTCAGGATTCCACCTGCATCTCACCAATATTGCCTAGCAGAGATCAAAATGATGTGGAGATGCCGGCGTTGGACTGGGGTGAGCACAGTAAGAAGTCTTACAACACCAGGTTAAAGTCCAACAGGTTTGTTTCAAACACGAGCTTTCGGAGCGCAGCTCCTTCCTCAGGTGAAATTTCACCTGAAGAAGGAGCTGCGTTCCGAAAGCTCGTGTTTGAAACAAACCTGTTGGACTTTAACCTGGTGTTGTAAGGCTTCTTACAAAAGCTCACAGGCAAGAGAAAAAGCTCGCCACAGTCACAACGCAGGACTGCACTAATTCGCACCATAAATCCAGCTGCCAGACCTCCATAGCTTACACCAATTATCTGACAGGAACATTGTCTTTCATTGCTGGATAAATATAGAAGTGAATCAGAACCGGAAAACAGAACTTGGATGTCAATTTTCCACTTTTAAGAGATTTGTTTTGACCGAATCAGCCAAGTTTGAATGGCGGAGCAGACTCAATGGACCGAATGGCCTATTTCTGCTCCCGTGTCTTACAGTCTCATGGCAAAGCTGCTGCTGCTGCTGCTGCAATTCTCCAGCAGCTACCACCTACTGGGAAAGAAATCCAGAATAAAAAGGTGAGAAAGGCGCAAACCTAAAAGGTGAAGACCAAAGAATAAAAAGGTGAGAAAGGCTAAAACTTGCGACTTGCTACAAACCAGAACCATGATGACATACATAATTTATATGTCTGGCCCACTAATGAGAGAAAACAGAGAAACCAGTGTTCATAATTAACTGTTTACTACTTTTGAGTTTCACAGTAAATTCCATAGCTAAAGGCTTTGTGTAATAGAAAACCAATTATCCTCAAATGTCTTTAAAAATACATATCGGCAAATTGCTGCATTGGGTATATGCTTTGCTCTGTTGCTTCATTCAGCCTTCCAAACGAGTGGAAATAATGTTTCAATTACTAGCCAAATACCTGTATCAGGTTGTCAGATCTCATCATATTTTTCAGTCACTGAATCCACCCTTCACTAATCAACTTACCCTATCTAAAAGTGACACTGTGCTTCTTTGCTCTTTTGAATGCAAGACCATAAATTTGAGACTCAAATCCCAACATATAATTATAATATAATTAAATAATTATATTACTCATTTATTTTACTCAAATGCAATGCAATGGGAAGTGGCCAGTTTAAGAGTACAGAGCCATAAACGGCCTGAATGACAATATTGCCATTAGAATCTAGTTTCAATGAATAAACGCTAAAAGTGTAGCAAATATATTCTGCCATGTGGGTCACATGTGCATGTTGGATTTGTAAAATGGAGAGTAAAATCCCGAAAATGATCCGTCATAAAGCTCAACGTGAATATTAAAACAAGTATGCACAAAGATTAAATCTTTGTTGTTAAATTGCAGTGTTAATCAGTTTAATGGACTATATTGATTATTGTAACAAAGATTTATTTTAAGTTATTTTGAACAACAAATCTGAAACTAAAAATCTTTTAACGTGACAATTTGGACTCATAAAATTTCTTACCGAAGTGACAAAATAGCCAAAAAGCTTTGATGCAGACACAAAATAAAATATCCAGTTTCCTAGGGCAGTGCAGAAGTCGATTTGACATTGAGCAAAGTCAATGATCCCTCATCTGCTAAGTCCCTAATATCAGAATGGGAGAACACTAAGCAATGCCTAGATATTCCCTCATAGCGCAGGAAGAAAGAAAAAGGTCATTCAAGACATGTTCTTGCTTTTCCTAACATCCGACTTCAAAGACAGACGAATGGAAGCCCAAGAGGCCTCAGGACTTCTGCGCTCTGTTAGGAATATTGACTGTTGCACTTGGAGACGCAAAATGGATGTTTAACAAAGAAAAGCCTGCACACTTTACACAGTAGGGAAAAGGTTCCCTTTGATGCACCAGCTCAAATGTCACACAAAGCTATTTAATGGAGTTCAGTAGAAGAAAATGTGTGGTCATGATGAAGGACAGTTGGATTAGGTTTTATATTCTGAGTCTTCCCTTTCTCGAACATCCCAAAGGTATGCGAGCAAGCTGAAAACAAAAAAGGTTTTGGAATATATTTCAGGTGAGGAAGGTCATTCACATTTCTTATTCCATACATCCAGAGATGCTATTCTAACCATAACCCCCTCTGACCATTGTGGCATTCAACAGTTTCGTAAATAATTCCACAGAATTTACCTCCATTACTCAATCTGAACATGCATGCTACATATTTATAAGTGTGTATGAAGAAACTCTTTATCAGTTTTAAAATTCAATTTTATTTGTCCGAGCCAGTATCTTCTAATTCTGTGTAAATTCAAGTCCAACAGGTTTGTTTCAAATCACTATTATAAACCTGTTTGACTTTAACCTGGTGTTGTAAGACTTCTTACTGTGCTCACCCCAGTCCAGCGCCGGCATCTCCACATTGTGTAAATTGAAGGCACACTTTAAAGTGCAGTCTGACCAGAGCATTAGATGGTTTGATCAATAATTCCTGAAATATTCCACTGTTTTGGATAAGAACCAGCATTTACATGGCACCTTTCAGGAATTCAGAATATCCTAAAGTAGTTCACAGCCAATTAAGTAATTCTGAAGTGTAACCACTGCTGTAATGTAGGGAAGCAAGGCTGCCAATTTTCACACTTCAGGGTCCCATAAATAGCAATGGTATAAATGACCAGACAATCTGTTTCAGTGATGTTAGCTGAGGATAAATATTGGCTAGGACACTGGAAGAACTTCCCCAATCGTCTTCAAATAGTAACGTGAGATTGTTTGCATCTACCTGAAGGGGCTGGGTCCTTGATTTAACATCTCGCGCAAACAGGAGCATTTTCAAAGGTATTGAACTTTCCACTGAAGTGTCAGCCCAGATTGAGCTCAAATTTCTGGAGTGGGACTGACCTCAACTTCTAATTCATAAGCGCGAGTGCTACCAATGAGCCAAAGTTGATAAACATGTAGTTCAACACTTTATTAACTGTGATAATTGCCGCTTGTGCATTGATTGGACACATTAAAGAAAATAAAGACTTGCATTTATTTAGCACTGTTCTTCACCACACTGTCAAGTTCTGCAGACTGGCCGAAGTGAATGATGAACTACAGAACATCTATAATTTATTATGGGACAACTGCGTGATAAGATAAGCAGGATAAATAAAATAATAAACTACGAACACTAATTAACTATTGTAGAGCTACTGCAAAATCCGTCTGTCCCCCAGCACGACCTACTCCCAACTCCCGGATTACAGAGTCACATGGTGGGTTTACACTGCCACCTAGTGGTCGGCGGTCGTGCATAACATTATGTACAAACTTGCTTTATGCATATCATCACATACACGACATCCCAACACCTTTTACAGCCAATTTTATCACAACTTGTATACATCCAGCACCTTTGACAGTGCCTCAGACCCACTCAGCAGTGGAGTGTCGTCCTTGAACTTTGTGCTCAAGCTTGGAGTGGAACTGAAACCCACAGCCTGCTACCTCAGAGGCAAGAGGGCAAACAACTTAACCGCATTAAATAAGTATTAAGCCCAAGCCTCTTACAGCTCTATCCTTGCTCATTTCAATATCATTCATGACATGTTCCTTTCACATGTTGGCATTTTAGCCTCGATTTTCGCTCCCAGGTCGGGTCTACAAACCCAACCAGGAAAAAGTGTCCCTGAAGTTAGGACTTTCATTCCAGGATGCAGGGTTCCCTAGAAGTCAGGCCCACTGTCCCAGGGAGGAGTCCGGAGGAAGGCTGGGTGGAAGGTCTGCCTCTGTGCTCCAGCACTGTGTCAAAGCTTTTCTTTAAAAAAGCAATTAAAGTAAAAATACCCTCACAATCCCCCACTCGCCATGCCAGTCCATGCCAACCCAAACCACTTCATCCCCACTACCCACTTCCATGACCCCTCATACCCTCCATCCCAGCAAATGACCTGCAGCCCCTCTTATCCTCAATGCCAACTATATCCCTCCACACACCCCACTGGTCCTAATAGCCCCTGTGTCAACTTATTGCCAACCCATGGTACCTCCAGCCCATCACCCTTTTTCCTTCCACCGACTATGCCAAATCATCCAGTATCCACCACAGACAGATCCCAGGACCCATGCTGAAATTTAAAAATTGGTGAGAAAACATTTTTCTTCTTTCAATCAATTAACCAGGTTGGTGGTGTGTGGGATGGTCGATGTTGATCGATTCTATTATTCTAGAGGCAAAGCATCTAATGGGTTGGTTGTTGCCTCTGTCCATTTTGTCACTTTTTTTAAAACACATGGGTACATCAGCCTATTTCCAATCGACTGGTACCTCCCTTGTGCTCACGGATTCTCCCATAATGATCATCTGTGCCTCACAAATCTACACCAGTGTCGTTTAGGAATCTTGGAATAATGTCTGTCACTGAGATATTTGCCTTAAGCTCATTTAGCCTTCCTGGGACTTCTAACTCATTAATATTGAAGAAATTGATTTTATTTGGAATATCTATGTTTCCGGTGAGCACATTGCTCGGGTCTTTCCTTGCCAATATTTGGAGAAAGCCGTCATTCAGAATTTGTCTTGTGTTTCAAGCCAATTTGGATTCCTTATGCTTTCTACCTCTCCTCTGACTGTCCTGTCACTCATGTGGCTCAGTAATGTGCCTTTATCCATAGCATGCTTTAATCCTCTAATTACCCTTTAAAGTCGTGCTTCTTCTTCTTGCCATTTCCCTTTCATCTCATTTTAAAATTTGTCCTCGACCCAGGTCAGGCCATTTTTGCTTAACCGGGACATGTTGGATTTTGGGACTGTTATTATCCTGGATGGATCTTTGCTGATGCAATTTTTGCTCCTCTCCCAGTCGCTCCAGATCCTTGCTGGACCCTGGTTATGTTGGCACCTTTGAGTTCCTCACCCAACTGGCTATTATCCATATGTCAGCCTTTACTATGAATGATAGGCAGGGCCATCGGGCCTGGGCCTCAAGTTCAAAGGGAGCCTCAAATTTAGACACCTGTTAATTATTTGGCATTTGATAAGTTTCACAACTTCTTTTTATGCACCTACGGAAATGTTATAGGAAAAGACGTAAGTTTTGCTGTTCCGTGTTGCACGTCAGGCAACGACTGTGAGCCTATCCTACTGGTGTGTGAAGGAAGATGTAAGTATGTGTATAAGTTAAGGCAGCAGAGCTAGAACACGGTTGAAGTTGTCATACTACTTGTTCACAGTAACTCTATCTAATGGATAGTTTTTCAACATACAGTCCTAAGAATTAAAACAGTCTTCTCTGGATTGCAAGCCAAGAAAGACTCAAACTTGGACTCTCTGGGGTGTATTCTAACATCACAATTGCAATGGGTAGCTTTGTCAGTTTCCCTGCATCGGTGGCTTCTCGTGATCGCACTGTCATCGTGTTGAAGCAGGTAAAGAACTATCACCATTCAAATATGGGCTAAGAGGATTGGAATGGTGATAGTTCTCCGTCCTTAATAATCAACATGACATTGCACGGGGCAGCACAGTGGCGCAGTGGTTAGCACTGCTGCCTCACGGCACCCAGGTCCCAGTTTGATCCCGGCTCTGGGTCACTGTCTGTGTGGAGTTTGCACATTCTCCCCGAGTTTGTGTGGGTTTCGCCCCCACAGCCCAAAGATGTGTGCATTAGGTGGAAACTGCCCCTCAATTGGAAAGAAATTAATTGGTTACTCTAAATTAATTTTTTTATAAAACTTGACATTGCACAAAAGCTAGATTCTTCATCAATAATTAGTGCATTTGCATAGAAAAAGGCTAGGCCAGCATTTGTTTTAAAAGAATCCAAATTATTATAGAATCCCTACAGTGCAGAAGGAGGCCATTCGGCCCATCGCGTCTGCACTGATCCTCCAAACTCTCTTCCTAGGTCCACTCACCTGCCCACCCCGTCCTACCCCCGTAACCTAACCTGCACATCCCAGGACATGAAGGGGCAATTTAGTAAGGTCTATCCACCTACCTATGTTAAACTTTTTTTTGATGTGGAGATGCCGGCGTTGGACTGGGGTGAGCACAGTAAGAAGTCTTACAACACCAGGTTAAAGTCCAACAGGTTTGTTTCAAACACGAGCTTTCGGAGCACGGCTCCTTCTTCAGGTGAATGGAAAGGCTTGTTCCAGAAATGTTTATATAGACACAGTCAGAGATGCCCCGGAATGCGAGCACCTGCAGGCAATCAAATCATCAAAGATGCAGAGAGAGAGGTAACTCCAGGTTAAAGAGGTGTGAATTGTCCCAAGCCAGTTCAGTCGGTAGGCCTCTGCAAGTCCAGGCTTGTTGGTGGGGGCCGAATGTAATGCGACATGAATCCCAGATCCCGGTTGAGTCCACATTCATGCGTGCGGAACTTTTTTTTGGTGCCCTATTTTGTGTTCACGTACCTTCATTTTTAAAAATTGTGTGGGAGTGGCCCAGGCCCCTCTGGACCTTTGAGAGGGCCTGCTGGTAGGCTATTTGACAGCAAGGGTATGCCAGCCAAAGCAAATCCAATTCAAACATACCCCTAAAACCAAACGAGGTTGCTGGACTTCAATTAAATTTTATTCAAATTTGAAGTAGGCTTTCCAAATTAACAGCAGTCTTAATGTTTTTTTTTATAAATTTAGATTACCCAATTATTTTTTCCAATTAAGGGGCAATTTAGCGTGGCCAATCCACCTACTCTGCACATTTTTGGGTTGTGGGGGCGAAACCCACGCAGACACGGGGAGAATGTGCAAACTCCACACGGACAGTGACCCAGAGCCGGGATCGAACCTGGGACCTCAGCCGCAGCAGTCTTAATGTTTGAAGGACACATGGGTATCGCCTAAGAATGATCCAACTAATGTAAAAAAAAATGCACAAGTTCAGTTACAAGGCAGTGAACACTGACTGAAACTGAAGAAACATTCCATTAAAATAGTACTTGAATACTGCAAGAAACATATTCAAAATTTTGGAAGCCAAAAGATTTGAATTTGTTTTAAGATGATTCCTAATAATTCTAAAATAAAAGTCAGACAGGTTTTTGAAAAAAAGAGAACCGCTAACCATTTAAATTTTGAATATTCATGTGAATGGGTAGAACGCAAAATATAAATGGCTCTACTTTCGAACAGCTTTCACAATCATACTTATCGTGACGCCCACCATTACCTTTCACAGAACATTTGCCACATTCAGGAACAGAATGCAAAATAATTTGCATGTAAATCAGGAATAAGTTTCTGAATTTGAAAGTGGTGACTTGACTCACTGGCAAACTTGTCAGCGCAAGAATATACTTTCACCTGTTGTAGGAGAAGAGAGCAAATATGTCAAATCGCTGTTAAAACAGGCCAGCAGAATACAGACCCACAATAACACTTCGTGCCAACTGTACCCTGATATGAAATAATGTGCCGTGATTCAGCCGACTCAACGATTCAGATTGGGGTTTACCTTCCGAGAACGAAATATAAATTGAATCATTTTGAAGGCTTGGTTTAAATTAGGAACAAGTAAATATTGTTTCAGTAGAATGGTTAGGGGAACTGCCAACACGAAGGCAAATGTTTAGTTCTCAAGCTGGCTTTAAGTTTCCAATGTACAGCAATATAGAACATAGAACAGTACAGCACAGAACAGGCCCTTCGGCCTCAATGTTGTGCCGAGCCATGATCACCCTACTCAAACCCACGTATCCACCCTATACCCATAACCCAACAACCCCCCCCCCCCCTTAACCTTACTTTTATTAGGACACTACGGGCAATTTAGCATGGCCAATCCACCTAACCCGCACATATTTGGACTGTGGGAGGAAACTGGAGCACCCGGAGGAAACCCACGCACACACGGGGAGGATGTGCAGACTCCGCACAGACAGTGACCCAGCCGGGAATCGAACCTGGGACCCTGGAGCTGTGAAGCATTTATGCTAACCACCATGCTACCCTGCTGCCCCAACATAGAACAGTACAGCACAGAACAGGCCTTTCGGCCCTCAACATCTTTAATACGAGACATCTTCAAGCCCTGCTGTGCACATTGGGAGTATGGAGATGGGTGGGAACGTGCAACAGAGAAGCATTTTCTCATGGACCAAGGTTTGTTTGGTGTGATTGTAATCGGGTCAACTAGAATTTATGTCGAGTCGGTGCATTTGTACCCTTGCAAAATTATAGCAGTACACAAGGTCACCAATTCAGGGTGACCCTGACCTCCTTAATGACTAATAACACTTTAACCTGCAGAGCTTGACCACTTTATCAAAACTACAAAAGAAAATAATAATTTCCTGCAATAGTGCCATCTTCATCATCCCAAAGAGTTGACCAAATTCAAAGTGAGTTGGCAGAAAGCAACAATATTATCGTAATAATCTTGCAACCATAGTTGTATTCATCAGCCTGATCTGAACCATAAAATCAATAGTCCATGTAAACCACATCAAATCAACCCAACGTCACAGTCAATAAACTCTGGTACATTTTTACAGTTATTAATGGCATATTCATCATCTCCATACTGAATGCATATGACCATTTTAGTTCTATGGGATTGAACAATTATCAGTCCAAATATGTCAATAATTCAAATTACAGTACCTGTGACAAGGAGTTTTATTGTGAAACAAAAATAAACTCGATATAAATTCTCCATCTAGCTTTAGTCAATTTTTGGATTTTATAATAATTGACCAACATCAATTAAAAAGTGTTGCACTTTCTAGTATTTATATCAGAAGCCATCCACGTCCAAATACAGCAAGACCTGGCTTGGGCAGACAAGTAGCGGTAATGTTTGTGCCACACAAGTACCAGGCATTACCATCTCCAACAAAAGAGAATCTAACCATCACCCCTGGACATTGAATGGCATTACCATCGCTACAAATGTAAGTCGGAAGCTCGGAATCCTGAGGCAGCGAGTAGTTCACCTCCTGACTTCCTCAATCCTGTCCACCATCTACAAGGCACAAGTCAGGAATGCGATAGAATACTTTGCGCTTGCTTCAATGAGTGCAGCTCCAACAACACTCAAGAGGCTCGAAACCATTGAGACAAAGCAGCCCACTTGGCTGGCACTCCCTCCACAAACATATACTTCCTCCAGTAATGTCACACAGTAGCAGCCGTGTGTACCATCTACAAGATGCACTGCAGGAACTCGCCAAGGCTCCTGAGACAGCACATTCCAAACTCAATGATCATTACCAGCTGAAAATGAAAATGAAAATCGCTTATTGTCACAAGTAGGCTTCAAATGAAGTTACTGTGAAAAGCCCCTAGTCGCCACATTCCAGCGCCTGTTCGGGGAGGCTGGTACGGGAGGCTAGAACACAGGCAGCAGACAGAGTGGAACATCGCCACCTGGAACTTCCCCTCAAAGCCACTTACCATGCTGACTTGGAAATAGATCACCGTTCCTTCACTGTCACTGGGTCAAAATCCTGGAACTCCAACCCTGACAGCACTGTGGGTGTACCTGAACCATATGGACAACAGAGGTTAAAGAAGGCAGCTCACCACTGCATTCTCAAGAGCAATAAGGGAATGAGCAATAAATGCTGGCCTAACCAGCGACGCCCACATCCCAAGAATAAATGAAAAAAATACGAGGGTCCATTTGAACACAGTCCCCAAAATGTGAAAATCTGAAACTTGATGAGCTCATAGAATTGAGTCTGAAGTTAGAAATGGAGACATGAGCCAATACAATGTAACTTTTAGACCAACACAACCATCTGCCCGTAATATTACAAATTGTCTGAACTGATAGAGGAAATCGCTCTATTGACTGAAATGTGTTACCTGTGCCACTAGTGACAGTGCATTAACGCTTTTGCTGGGATGGAGAAGTGAAAAGATTGTATTGAAAGAATTTGGAAGTTTATTTTTCATGATTCATGGAAAAAATGAATACTTTCCCTATTCGATGAAGGCAGAGGTGCAGATAAATCCCTGCGTGCAAGGAGAAATGTTTCTTTTCCTTTATTGGTCACTTGCTTACACGGTGGGTTTTACTGACGGCACAAATAAATTTGTTTAAAAAAAACATTGGACACTACTTTCTGTTATTGTCCGTTTCTTTATTGCAGTGGTTTTCTAGTGAACTGAGCAAGAAACAAAACTGTACTTTTCCTTCAATGGTCAAAGGGACTCAAAAGAGTCCACACTGAAAACCCTGGAAAATAAGTACTTTTGGCCCAAATCACAGGACTATTATATGAAGAGCAGCCCAGTGAAAACAAACCTTGTGTGTTACAAAAGATCGACAATTCAGTGTGAACCTGACCGTCTTAGTTATTCACATCAGGCAGAGCCTGACCACATTAACAAAAGTAGTCAGTGCCAGCTCACTGTAGGCCGGGGCAGCAGTGCTGCGAAAAAGATGGATGACCTTCTTCGCGTAGCCAGGGTAAGTCTGCCACCTCCAGTCTCTCATTGCACCACCGCGCGCACCCATCGCACCTCCAAGGTGATCAATCAGAAAGGGAAGTGGGGACAGCAGATATAAGTGAAGGCCCTCAGCACACACAGTCATTCTTCAAAGCTCGCAAGAGTAAACTTTGTCCCATTATTTATCCCCCATGATGCACCAGTGCCGTCTCCCCTTCCTTGCAGCCTTGCAGAGCAGTCTGTCGACTCGCCCGGACCATACTTGAGCCCCCTGGAAACCACGGACATGAGCAGCTCAGAGGGGCAGTTCTTGGACACCACCATTGAAAAACTGTCACACCTGACAGCCGCACCCTCCCCCAGCGCAGATACTCACACCTCGGTGGGGTGAACTAGGAGGCAGGCTTCTGGGTCACTCAATGGTGAGCATCCCAAATCAAAGATCCACAGCAGGCGGAGGGAGGAACGCTCCAGGGAACTAACACTCGTAGAGATGCCAGAGCCCAGGATTCTGCTGAGCCACTGGCTGGTGATGTGCCCCTGGGTCCGGTCGCCCCAGAACCCTTGTTTAAACATCACTTTGTTCATCGGCAGATCCTCCACCACTGCTGCTGGTACGGGCCACACCACCTCCTCCACCATCCTAACCCCCCCCCCCCCCCCCCCCCCCCCAACCCAGCATCAAGGTTCCTGCCTCTCGTTTCAGATACCATTCTCCGGTGATGAAGCAGCCTTGTGCTGACAACGTTTAGAGCGGCTGCCCAACTCAGAGGTTAGTCAGCCGAAAACACCAAGACCCCAGACCTCGGAGGGGGCTGCATCATATGAGAAGTCATTCAGCATCTCTGAACCCCATGATAAGCCCGTTGATTGGTGCATTCAACTCTCCGTCAGGCAGGAGTCAGACATATCTCAATGCAAGTCATCATTATTCTCCTGCAGGTTTCAGCCGAATGGGCTTTAGTGCCTTGCCCACAAACATGGGCACCATCATGGGAACCTACCACTGGCACCAATGAGAGGTCACACCCCACAGTGGGAGAGCTCTTCACTCCCTTGTTCTGGTCATCCCCAAACCAAGAGGCTGTGATGTTGTCCCAAGCTCTTTGGTCCACGAGGTCCTTCCTCCTCTTCTGTCGGTTGTTCCTCGCTGCCCTCCTCAACCTCTGCTCTTCTGAGGCAGTGTGTCGCTCTCTAACCTCCTCGCGGTCCAGGTGGTCTCCTCTCTGCAGTGCCAGGTTCTGGAGAGCACAGGCGTCCAATGCTTAAAAACCCTCTGAGGGCTGTATTGGAGGGCACCCTCCCCCCACTCCCTCCCGGACCGATCCAGGAACCAGAACCACATCTTCAGCAGTCCTATCACCTGCTCGAATAGCACGTGCATTGATGCATGAGCCTCATTATAGCGAGTCTCAGCGGATGTTTGTGGCCTCTGCATTAGCGTCATTAGCCACCTCCTGAATGGGTACTCCTGTCCCCAAGGTGCCATCCCTCCAAACACTGCTATTCCTCAAAAACATTTACAAGTTCCCCAAAATGTAACGATCATGAAGGCTCCCCGTGAAAGGGGCACACACCTGCATTATGCACATCAGGTGGTCATGAACGAGTTGGACATTGTGGGCGTGGTATCCCTTGTGGTTCACGAATGGTGCCAAATGCTGCCATGGAGACCGCAAGGCCAGACGGGTGCAGTCACACCCGCCACCTGGGTCATGACTACTAAGCGGGCAAAGCCGATGGCCCTGGCGTCCTGCCTCGGCTGGTCCAAGTTTATATACGGGCAGCACGGTAGCATAGTGGTTAGCACACTTGCTTCACAACTCCATGGGCCCCAGGTTTGATTCCCCGCTTGGGTCACTGACTGTGCAGAGTCTGCACGTTCTCCCCGTGTTTGCGCGGGTTTCCTCCGGGTGCTCCGGTTTCCTCCCACAGTCCAAAGATGTGCAGGTTAGCTGGATTGGCCATGATAAATTGTCCTTAGTGTCCAAAAAGGTTGGGTGGGGTTATGGGGATAGGGTGAAGGTGTGGGCTTGGGTAGGGTGCTCTTTCCAAGGGCCGGTGCAGACTCGATGGGCCAAATGGCCCATGTAAATTCTATGTCTATGTCTACTATGTCTATATACATGTAGGCCCTCAACATAAAAGGGCATCTGTTACCTCCCTTAAGCATTTGTGTGCGACTGACTGGTAACTGCCACACAGCTCTGAAACATGCAACCTGCATTGGATGTTTAGAGTGGCAGTAACTTTAAGGTCCACAGGCAGTGAGTGTCCTCCTATTCCATGTGGTTCCAGCTCTTGCAGGACCTGGCAATAGTGGTCAACCGTCCCCCTACACAGACACAGTATTCTCCCGCACTGAAGCTCCGGCATCTGCAGTTAGGATGTCCGATGTCGGAAGACCCTTTTCCAGTAGTGTCTCCTACGAGGCTATACCATCTGTGGTGCTGCTCCCAAAACAGCTACAGGCCCATCCTTCCCCTCCTACGCAGGGCGCAGGTCCTGGCCATGTGCAGCGGCATGTCGGTGTCTCTGCTGCTGCTTCTTGATCGCTATGAGTAGAATAGCTAACTCACCTGGCTCCATGATTCTCCAGAATCACACACTGAAAGGAAGGGAGCACCAAACTGAGCAGCGTGGATTCCTGACAGAGCCCCGACCCTCAGCCCTCCACACCTCGAGGATATCCATGCATTCACTTCCCTCTTATTGAGTGCCTTTCCACTAAGCCTCACATCCTCCCCTCTCACATTATAGCCACTTCCTCACGGTTGTCCCTCTCAACTCCACCTGGATGAGGCGCGTGGAACCTCCAGAGTCTCAGTGGCACCTTACCCTGACCATTTCACCACCACTATCCACCCCCCAACCCTGGCATGAAGTGAAAGGATAGTTGAATGGATGCATGGGACCATGGTCTGCGTCCTCATGGAGCCCTCAAAGACACCCCTCGTCATGTCCTTGAATGGTTTGAGTGATGATAGACATCACCATAACGTCTTGCATAGGGGCACTCACCAGTGTCATCTGTGTAATGTTAACGCTTGTATGAGCATTGAAGTTCAATGTTTGGGGCCAGCTCTTCCAAATGCTTAAGAACTCGGCTCCAATCAGTGGCGCTGATGTCTTGCTCTGCAGATTTCATTGGTACAATTGACTAGACCAGGAAGGGTGGGGTAGCATTTCAACTATTTTGGTACAAATCAAATAGCCAAGCAAATTAAATCAAACAAACTAAGGGACGAATGAAAGGGACTATCCCTGAAAGGGATCCTGCCTTAAAATAAAACAAATCACAAATTAAACTTAAAACAAATGACTGACTCTTGTGGCTGACGAGGCATAGCTCAATCAAGTGAAGCCTGCAATTAGCACAACAAACACATGCCAAGAGGGCACCCTCACTCTCCCAGGTCACAAGGGCTGCAGAGTTGACAAACCTTCCATCAGCTTCAGCCATGCATCCCGAAACTAATTCCCGACGGTCAGACTTCCCTGGAAAGGGGGTTTGAACTGGTCAGAAAAATAGAAAGGCAACTTACTGACTCAATGAAGAGGAACTTCATTGAGTCAGTAATGAACTCAATTCATTAAGTGACTGAGTGCTTCAGTGCATAAGGATCTGGGTGTCCTCATGCACGAACCTCAGAAAACTAGTAAACAGGTAGTAAGGAAGGCAATCAGGGGCTGGTTTAGCTCACAAGGCTAAATCGCTGGCTTATAAAGCAGACCAAGCTGGCCAGCAGCACGGTTCGATTCCTGTACCAGCCTCCCCGGACAGGCGCCGGAATGTGGCGACTAGGGGCTTTTCACAGTAACTTCATTGAAGCCTACTCGTGACAATAAGCGATTTTCATTTCATTTCAAATGGAATTTTGGCTTTTATAGGTAAAGGAATAGAGTCTAAAAGTAGGGAAGTGTTTCAACTGTACAAGGCATTGGCGAGACTGAACCTGGAGTGTACAGTTTTGGTCTCCTTATTTGAGGAAGGAAGTAGTTGCTTTAGAGGCAATTCAGAAGAGATTCGCCAGATTGATTTCAGAGATGAGGGGCGGGATTCTCTGATCCTGAGGCTAAGCGTTGACGCCTTCGTAAACGCCGTTGCATTTCCCAACGATGTCAATATGGCCTCAGGATCAGCAATTCTGGCCCCTACAGAGGACCTGCACGGCACTGGAGCGACCCACGCCGCTCCAAATGCCGATCACGGTCTGCGCATGCGCGATGGGACCGGTGCGATTTCCTCACATGCACGGTCTCCCTTCTCCGCGCTGGCCCCGACGCAAAATGGCACATGGCTACAGGGGCCGGCGTGGAAAAAAGGAGGCCCCCAGCACGAGAGGCCGGCCCGCCGATCGGTGGGCCCCGATCACAGGCCAGGCCACAGCGGAGGCCCCCCCCCCCCCGGGGTTGGACTCCCGCCGCCCCCCCCCCCCCCCCCCCCCCACAGGCCGCCCCAGACCATTCCATGCCGAGGTCCCGCCGGGTAAGACCAGGTTCGAACAGCACCGGCGGGAATCGGGTTTTTTGGCGCAGCTGCTCGGCCCGGCCCAGGGCTGAGAGAATCCTGCCCGAGCGGTTCGTCTTATGAAGGGAGATTCAGCAGTTTAGGCCGATACTCTCTCGAGTTCAGAAGAATGGGAGGAGATCTAACTGAGGAAATAAGATGATAAAGGGGATGAATAAAGTAGATGCAGAACGGATGCTTCCTCTTGTGGGGCAATCTAGAATGAGAGGTCATAGCTTTAGGATAAAGAATAGAAGATTTAAAGCAGAGATGAGGAGAAATTTAACTTCTCTCACGGTGTTGTGAATCTGTGGAATTCACTACCCTGGAGTGTGGTGGCTGCCAGGACATTGAGTAAATCGAAGGAGGATATAATGGGTTGAAGGGTGATGGAGTTGAGGCCGAGATGATCAGACATGATCATATTGAATGGTGGAGCAGGCTCGAAGGACTGAATTGCCTAATCCTCCTCCTGGTTCTTATGTTCCTAGCCCCTCTGTCCTCATAGTGCTGCTTCTGTTTTTCAGCTCACACTGCAGTCATCCTCCCCCCAGTGAGGCAGTGAGTATCCCATTCCGGAGTCCCCCGCTCTGCCTTTACAGCCTGGCCTCTCATGGAACCCCATTATTCAAGAACCTCAGTCACCCCTAGTGCTAACCCTCTGTATTCACCTCCTCCCACCCACTTTTCAGCTCTCACTATGGAAGGGCCCTCCCTCAGCGGCGATTTGGACGCACGCCCAGAAATAAGGGCACGGGAAACAATGCCTGAATGCCAGCCTTGCCACCCCTGGAAAGCCAGGGTCGCCCCCACATGAAGGGTAGGTAAAGTCTGCAAGCCACACCTGCCCCCCCCCCCCCCCCCCCGAGTTTGCGAAACTGAAACCCACCCCCGGCCCTGGGTTGAACTTATCAGTGTCTCCCGTGTCCTCTCCGGTGCCCCGTGAGCTTTCAACAACTCTGGAGGGTGATGGCTGCCCGAGCGCTCACATCCAAAATCCCCCTCGGGATCTGCAAAATTGTTGCAAATGGCACCATTGTGACGCCACGCCAGCTGAATATTCAGTGGAGTTGGGAGTTGGGGAGGGAGAGGGATGTCCCGGAATGATTGCTCGCTAATGACATGCTAATGTATTCAAATGAGTCTCCCAGGTTCTCTCGATGTGTTCACAGTACTCCACCGGCAATATGTGGGGAAATCACAATCTCGCCAGAGAGAATTGGATTCTGTGTCTCTGATCCCATGCACAGCCAGCTAGTGCGTGCTCAACATCACCCCCATTATACCAGTGATGGACAGAGTTGTTGATCGGGAGTTAAACCAAAAATAACATTTTTCAAATTCATCTTTTACATTCGGCTCCTTGAAATAGAATTTTTTGGTCCAGAACTCCCCAGGAATCAATTAAACATTAGTCAATCATCCTGGGTTAGCTTATATGTACAAAGAGACACCGCCACCATAAAAACAGGATAAAAGCCCCACAATGTATCAAAGATGGTTTTACCTTTCCTTTTTTCAAAACATCATTGTTTGGCCTGCATCCTGTTCTCTTACAAAAATGCAGATATAATCTAAAAAGCACAATCCCTAGTTTCCGTTTCCCTGAATGTGATATAGATGGCTCAGATATGATATCAATTATCTTAACTACACTAGCAGCAAGTAACTTAAAAGCCTGCACAAAAGAAAATTGTCTCTAAATTTATGAAAGCCTCGACTTTACTTTCCACAGTACATGTAAATGCAGATGGCATGTGCTCTCAATTTACTTGTGCACACTTATGTTTTAGCCCTGAATCATTCAAAATGTGTACTTGCTTACAGATAAGATCTGCAATTTACAAAAGAGGAATGCTCCGCCGACTCCATCAATTAGGTAGCTGAACATATACAGCTCAAGAGCTAGCTACGTTCAAGTCAATACAGTAAGCACAGTAAAAATACATCTTTAAAGTATTTTACTACCATGTTACATCGTGTTAATGCCCATGACGCTGACCGACACCAAATAGTTCAAATTTCTTTATAAATATTGATGTGAGCAATGTCAAATCCGGAATTTTGCACTGAGACTACCATTCTCAAATGTAACCTGCAACTGAACTGTCAGCGAGGGCGCAGTGAACATGTAGCTGAAATGTTGATGATGTATTAAATTTCTTCAAAGCAAACCTGCCTATCCGCAACAATTTAAAACAACCACAGTCTGCCATTTTTGTTTTTGATTCCTTGCTCAGGATACCTTTAGGCAAACTGGAATGGGAAGGTTAATGATCCCCTTAATTTAACTGATCTTTCAGCACTATTTAACCCTACAAAAAGTCAATAATGTTTTCTCACTTCCAGTTGTCGTAAATGAATAGAATGAGCAATGGTGCTTAGCAGCTTTTTATAGCACGTACAGTAAATAGTTCAAGTTATGATGAAGGGTGTTTACAGTGTAGGCTCGGTGTAGTCACAGTGGATATTCCAGCACCCCCCGTGTAAAATATTATCTGAAGAAAATAACTATTTCCAAATGTGGGATATCTGAGTACTCAAAGCAGACTGATTCAATGCTCTCCACTTGCTTGGATGAGCGCAGCTCCAACAATACTCAAGTAATTCAACACCGTCCAAGACAAAACAGCCCACTTGACTGACACCCTAGTCACATCTTAAGCATCCACTCCCTCCACCGGCCATCATGGCTGCTGTACACCATCCAAAAGATGCACTGCAGCAACTCGCCAAGGCCCCTTCGACAGCAACTCCCAAACCCATGATCTCTACCACTTAGAAAGACACGGGCAGCAGGAGCATGGGGACATCGCCACTCCCAGGCCCCTACCCATATCACACACAATTCTGACTTGAAAATAGTAACGATGAAGGAACGGCACTATGAGTTAAAACCCTGAAACTGACTTCCGGTTGCGGCGATGCGGAGCTAAGCCGCACGTTCGGTAGCTCCCGCTATTTTTGGACTTTCAGGCTCTTTTAAGGGCCCGCAGCGGTGCTGGTTGGACTTTTTCCCTGGTGGGAACACATCCACTGTGCTCATCTGCCGGTGGATGGACTGGACCAGGAGCGGGGCGGTCAAAAAATCGGCTTTGGAGCAGAGAAAGGTGCGAGGCAGGAAAAACAAGATGGCGGCGGGTGGGGAACCAGCAGCGTGGCAGCAGTGGGTGCAGAAGCTGCTTCAGCGCTGCTTTAGAGAGCTGAAAGCTGAGATCCTGGAGCCGTTTAAGGCCTCGCTGGACAAGTTCATGGCGACTCAGGTGGCTCAGGATGCGGAGATCCGGGAGCTACAGCAAAAGGCCTCGGAGAGCGAGGACAAACTCCTGGGCCTGACAGTGAAGGTGGAGTCGCACGAGGCGCTTCAGAAGAAATGGCTGGCAAGGATGGAGGAGATGGAGAACCGCTCCCGTCGGAAGAACCTGCGGATTTTGGGCCTCCCGGAGGGGCTGGAAGGTTTGGATTTGGGGGCCTACGTGGTTGTGATGCTGAATTTGTTAATGGGAACGGGGTTGTTCCAAGGACCCTTGGAGCTGGAGGGTGCCCAGCGAGTGCTGTTGAGGAAGCCCAGGCCGAACGAGCCGCCTAGGGCGGTGCTGGTCCGTTTTCACCGCTTTGTTGACCGCGAGTGCGTGCTGAGATGGGCGAAGAAGGAAAGGAGCAGCAGGTGGGAGAACGCAGAGATCAGGATCTATCAGGACTGGAGCGCGGAGGTGGTGAAGAGAAGGGCTGGTTTCAATCGGGCGAAGGGAGTGCTTCACAGGAAGGGGGTGAAGTTTGACCTGTTACAGCCGGCTCGCCTCTGGGTCACTTACAAGGACCGCCAGCTCTACTTTGACTCTCCGGCGGAGGCCTGGGCCTTTGTCCAGGCAGAGAAGTTGGACTCGAACTGAGGACTGGGGGGCTGGGGAATGATGTACATAGTCCGGAGGCTCGGTCCTCCTTGGTATCCTTTCGTTTTTATTGGCTGTGTTTGAGGTTGCCTTTTTGCTGTTCTGCTTTTTGGCTTTTTGGGGCTGTTATTTATTTATTTGGGTGCTTTTTAGTTTTTTCACTGGTGGAGGGTTGGGGAGTTGTTTGTGGTCCTGCTGGGTCAGGTGCCCGTCTTTTTCCCGCGTGTCGTGGTCGGGGGGGGCGGGGCTTGGGATGGAGGCGCGGGCTTTCTTCCCGTGCTGGAGGAGGGGGCGGGGCCGGCACTGGGAAGGGGGATTGGTGGTTGTGTTGTATCGGGGGGGGGGGGTCGTCGGGATGGCAGGAGCAGCCGGGTTCAGCAGGAGTCGGCTGACTTACAGAAGTACAATGGTAGGGGCAGCACGGTGGCGCAGTGGGGTAGCCCTGTTGCCTCATGGCGCTGAGGTCCCAGGTTCGATCCCGGCTCTGGGTCACTGTCCGTGTGGAGTTTGCACATTCTCCCCGTGTTTGCGTGGGTTTCACCCCCACAACCCAAAGATGTGCAGGCTAGGTGGATTGGCCACGCTAAATTGCCCCTCAATTGGAAAAAAATTAATTGGGTACTCTAAATTTATAAAAAAAAAAAAAAAAAAGAAGTACAATGGTAGGGGTTACGCAGCTAGGGGGAGCCCTAGCTTGGGGGGGTGGGGGGGCTCGGGGGGGGGGGGGGAGGTAGGGGGGGTACAGGGCTGCTGCTGCAGGGGCCGTAGGGAAACGGCTGGTGAAGGGGGAGGCTGGGGGTGGGGGGTCTGCCACTGTAGGGAATGGGCCTGGGGGGTTCTCTGGACACATGGTGAGCCAAGGGAGAGCTATGGCTGATCTGCGCAGAGGGAGGGGGAAGACCCCCCAGATTCGGCTGGTCACATGGAACGTGAGGGGGCTGAATGGACCGGTGAAGCGGTCCCGGGTTTTGGCACACCTGAAGGGGCTGGGAGCGGACGTAGCTATGCTCCAGGAGATGCACCTTAAGGTGGCGGATCAGGTGAGGCTGAGAAGAGGCTGGGTGGGGCAGATGTTTCACTCGGGGCTAGATGCGAAGAATCGAGGGGTGGCGATCTTAGTTGGCAAGAGCTTGTCGTTTGTTGCGTCGAATGTGGTGGCGGACAGTGGAGGTAGATACGTAATGGTGAGTGGGAGGCTTCAGGGGGAGCGGGTGGTTCTGGTCAATGTGTACGCCCCCAACTGGGACGATATGGGCTTCATGCGGCGAATGTTGAGCCGGATCCTGGACCTGGAGACGGGAGGTTTGATCTTGGGAGGGGAATTTAATACTGTGTTGGATCCGGCTCTGGATCGTTCGAAGTCTAGGACGGGTAAGATGCCGGCGGCGGCCTCAGTGCTGAGGGGGTTCATGGATCAGATGGGAGGGGTAGACCCTTGGAGGTTTTTGAGGCCGGGAGGTAGGGAGTTCTCCTTTTTCTCCCATGTCCACAAGGCTTATTCCCGGATTGACTTTTTTGTTCTCAGCAGGGCGCTAATACCGAGAGTGGTGGGGGCGGAGTATTTGGCGATAGCCATATCTGACCATGCTCCGCATTCGGTGGACCTGGAGCTGGGGGAGGGGAAGGATCAGCGCCCGTTGTGGAGGTTAGATATGGGGCTTCTGGCAGAGGAGGAAGTATGTGGGCGGGTCCGTAGGGGTATAGAGGGGTATTTGGAAGCCAACGATAACGGGGAGGTGCAAATTGGGGTGGTTTGGGAAGCGCTGAAGGCGGTGGTTAGAGGGGAGCTGATATCCATTCGGGCGTACAGGGAGAGGGGGGAGAGGGTTGAGAGGGAGAGGTTGGTGGAAGAAATGGTAAGGGTGGACGGGAGGTATGCGGATGTCCCGGAAGAAGGGCTTTTGAGGAAGCGTCGCAGTCTCCAAGTGGAGTTTGATATATTGACCACCCGGAAGGCGGAGGCGCAGTGGAGGAGGGCGCAGGGGGCGGTATATGCGTATGGGGAGAAGGCAAGTCGGATGCTGGCCCACCAGCTCCGGAAGCGGGAGGCAGCGAGAGAGATAGGGGGAGCCACGGATGCAGGAGGGAACTTGGTGCGGGGTGGCAGGGACATTAATGGGGTGTTCAGGTCCTTCTACGAGGAGCTGTACCGGTCGGTGTCCCCTAGGGAGGTGGGCGGAATGGACCGCTTTCTGGATAAGCTGGAGTTCCCAAGAGTAGGGGATGAGCGGGTGGAGGGTCTGGGGGCCCCAATCGAGTTGGAGGAGCTGATGGAGGTGCTAGGGAAGCATGCAGACAGGGAAAGCACCGGGAACCCGTCAGGTTCCCAGACCTGCTGGGCCCGTTGTTAGTGAGGACCCTGAATGAGGGGAGGGAGGGGGGGGGGGGGGGGGGCACTTCCCCCGACGATGTCTGGAGCAATAATTTCACTGATTCTGAAGCGGGACAAGGACCCCCTCCAGTGTGGGTCTTACAGGCCGATTTCGCTCCTCAACGTGGATGCAAAGTTGTTGGCGAAGGTACTGTCCAGAAGGGTGGAAGATGTGGTCCCGATGGTTATCCATGAGGACCAAACGGGGTTTGTGAATGGGAGGCAGCTGAATGTCAATGTACGGCGGCTTCTTAATGTTATGATGGTGGCGCCAGCGGCTGGGAAGGCGGAAATAGTAGCATCGATGGATGCTGAGAAAGCTTTTGACAGGGTGGAGTGGAGTTACCTCTGGGAGGTGCTGAGGAGGTTCGGGTTTGGTGAGGGATTCATCAGCTGGGTGAGGTTACTGTACAGCTCCCCGGTGGCGAGTGTGGTGACGAATGGGAGGAGGTCGGAGGACTTTTGGCTTTTCCGGGGGACGAGGCAGTTGTCTCCCCTGCTCTTCGCATTAGAATAAAAATTATTTTTTTTTAAACCCTGAAACTCCCGACCTAATAGCATGTGGGAATACCTTCACCACAACGGTTCCAACGCTTCCAACTAACTACCACCTTCTTGACGACATTTAAGAATGAAACTTAAATGTTAGCCCTGCTGGTGACACCCCCACACCACATGAGTAAATAAATTACCTGCGTAGATAACCAAAACCATATCAGGTTCTCAAAAGAAAAAACGCTTTTGATAAAGCTATGTGGCAAATACTTTTAGGATTTATTTGTGATATATTCTGTTATATCGGCAAAAGAATGTCGCTTGAAGGGCGTCACTGTGGCACAGTGGTTAGCACTGCTGCCTCACGGCATCGAGGACCCGAGTTCGATCCCAGTCCCGGGTCACTGTCCTTGTGGAGTTTGCACATTCTCCCCGTGGCTGCGTGGGTCTCACCCCCACAACCCAAAGTGGTGCAGGGTAGGTGGATTGGCCAGGCTAAATTGCCCCTTAAATGGGAAAAAAAAAGAATTGGGTACTCTAAATTTATTTTGAAAAAGAATGCCACTTATAATTACAGGATTTCTCACTGGGTCTTTTGTTTGGTTCTTGATGCCAAAACTTCATACAGGAACGACAGAATGCAATTGTCTACTAGTGCTGATGTTCAAACATAAAGCTTTGAGGAATGACAATATTTCCATTTAGTGAAGATGCGAGATGCATTGATGAGTGTAAGACACAGTAAATTAGAGCTTTACTGTCTTATCTACCATGATCAGCTGCTTAAAGATCCCTTAATAAGTTAGATAGTGATCCTTTACTGAAGAATTTCCTCCAGTTACATTTGGAAGAGTTGCAATAATTTCTTTAAAAAAAGGCTCCAAGCTATCAAAGCAACACACATTTGGTAGTGACCAATTCTGTTGATGCTCAATAAACAAAGGGGAAAAAGTTTTGCTCAGGAAATTTGATCAGCAGTGACTCTAGTTTTCATATGCAAAGAACTACATTGAAGAGGCACTGATATTTTGCTGTTTAAATGCAGTGTTTAACTGTAGTTGAACACTCCATGATCGCAAGAAACTGCAGAATGTGGTGAACTCAGCCCAACGCATCACACAAGCTTGCCACCCTCATATTAATTCTGTATACACCTCCCACTGCCTCAGGAAGGCAGGCAGCATTATCAGAGACCCCTCCCACCCAGGCATTGCCTTCTTCCAGACCCTTCCATCAGGCAGAAGGTACAGAGGTCTGAAGACCCGCACATCCAGACATAGGAACAGCTTCTTCCCCACAGCTACCAGACTCCTCAACGACTCCCCCTCGGACTGATCTGTTCCCTGTAAGAACACTATTCACGACGCCCAATGCTGCTCTTGCTCATGTATTTGCTTTGTTGGCCCCTTGTTCTGCATTGTAACCAATCAATGTTTGTTGATGTACTATTTGTCAATGTACTCTGTTGATTATTCTTTTTGTCTACTATGTACGTACTGTGTACGTTCCCTCGGCCGCAGAAAAATACTTTTCACTGTACTTCGGTACATAGATTTAATAGAATTTGCATAGAATTTACAGTGCAGAAGGAGGCCATTCGGCCCATCGAGTCTGCACTGGCTCTTGGAAAGAGTACCCTACCCAAGGTCAACACCTCCACCCCATCCCCATCCCCATAACCCAGCAACCCCCCCCAACACTAAGGGCAATTTTGAACACTAAGGGCAATTTATCATGGCCAATCCACCTAACCTGCACATCTTTGGACTGTGGGAGGAAACCGGAGCACCCGGAGGAAACCCATGCACACACGGGGAGGATGTGCAGACTCCGCACAGACAGTGACCCAGCCGGGAATCGAACCTGGGACCCAGGAGCTGTGAAGCGATTGTGCTATCCACAATGCTACCGTGCTGCCAATAAATCAATGTGACAATAAATCAAATCAAATAGTAACCATTTGTGGGATTGCACTTTCATTGAAATAATGAGCAGTTACTCACCAATTATATTTCAACAAGTTTGTTAAAAAAAAAAGATTGTACCCCTGTAATTTTGATAATTCCATACCGAACTTTGGAATTGCTATTTTACTGTAGCTTAAAAAAGGCTTTGTGATTTCTGTTTACACCATTTGGTAACTTACTAAATTAGCAACAACATTCTCAGCACCCAGGCATATTCACAACATTCTTGATTAGTCACATCCTCATCCATCATATGATTAATGTTTCCAAAATAACGTACTCTAAACTGGTTGAGGATTACATTAGCGTCAAGGTCATTTTGGTGCAATTAAAAATGATTTAGCATTAAAAATTGTGCCTCTGTCAAGTTTTATTAAGTTAAAACTCAGCGTTAATTTCTGTTTTTAACTGAATGGCCATTGGACAAAAGTTGCCCATTCCCTACAGCAGATCTGATTGCTCAATACAGAATGCTGATAAGTCACAGCTCACCAAATGACCCAAGCTCCTCTATCATTCAGCAACATAATCCTTGCGTCCCCAATCTCTCCCATCCTCATACAAGCCTTACTCCTGACAGATCCCCAGGACTTTACAATATCCGCAAGGCCAATCCCAAAACCGTGCCATGGCCTCCATCCCTTGGCACGACCCTACTTCCACTCAACCCCTGGTGTCACCCCTCGCCAACTCTTTTTTTTAAATTCTGTATACAGTTATCGCATCCACCTGCACCTCCCACCCCAGCCTTGATATATCCTTCAACTATCTTGGGAGAATCAATATGTGCTCCAGACTTCCAAACCACATGGTGACAAGAACACGTCAGTGGCATTCCAGGTTCCAATAAAGTGAGAGGAGGAGAATGAGAGACACACAAAAAATGACAGTAAGAGTGCAAAACTGGTGGACAGATGGGGCAGCATGGTGGTGCAGTGGTTAGCACTGCTGCCTCACGGCGCCGAGGTATCAGATTCGATCCCGGCTCTGGGTCATTATCCGTGTGGAGTTTGCACATTCTCCCCGTGTTTGCGTGAGTTTCGTCCCCCCATCCCAAAGATGTGCAGGGTAGGTGGATTGGCCACGCTAAATTGCCCCTTAATTGGAAAAATCAATCGGATACTCTAAATTTATTTTAGAAAAACTGGTGTACAGATAGAAAGTTTGAGCCACACAAAATAAACTGAAAGAACCCTTTACAGATGCCTTAATATATTGGCATTAACCATGAAGTCGCAATAAAACCTCTTTGCACCAGTTTGATTTCATTAAGGTAATACCTGAAGGATTTACTACCCTCTGCAGAGTTTGAAATAAGTGGGTACTTGATTGCCTCTGAAACACAAACAGACTTTCCCCAAGAATTGTTTTCAAAAATATTATATTCTTCTTGTTCCCACCCCTCATTCTGAAGTTACCCCTTCAGGAAAGAATAAAAATTTTATACGGTTGGAAGCTAATGCAAACATAATCGCACAAGCGACGATTGCCAATAGTCCATTACTTCCCAAGAAGTGAGTTTGATTCAATAAAGCTGGAATGATTCAATATTTTGAATGTGCCAATGTTATGGAGACATCAGCAGCAGCCTACAGAGCTAGGATAGGGCTAATCGTGCTCAAGGTTCAAAGAAAATTGTAGCCTTCGCCTCTCTGATTGCCTGGAGAAGGATCCTGTTGAATTGGAGGTCGGATATGCCACCGGGGTAACAGCCTGGCTGTGGATTTTACAACTTTCTCCGGCTGGAGGGGGTCAGAAGAGGGTTTTGAGGTGTAGTAGAGGCCATTCATGACCTTATTTGAGGAGCTGTTCGTCACGGGGGGAAGGGATTAAAAGGGGAAAAACTGTACAAACTGTTGATTATGTTTTGATGGATTGTGTACTTTGTTGATGCTGTGCATGTTTGAAATAAAAGTTTTTTAAAAAGGTTCAAACAAATCTAATCCCATTAGAATTATGCCTTCACACCCAAGACACAACTTTGCTTCCTGTATAAAGCAAATTACTGCAGATGCTGGAATCTGAAACAAAAACAGAGAATACTGGACAATCGCAGCAGGTCTGACAGCATCTGTGGAGAGAGAGAAGGGTGCTAACGTTTTGAGTCTGGATGACTCTTTATCAAAACTAGCTTAGTGCATCTTGTTCTGCATTACATTATCAGAGAACATTTAAGATGCAAGGACGTCCTAGTCTAAGGCAAACATACCATACCCAATAAAGCTCCAGATTTAACTCCAAATCAGCAGAATCCAACAGGCAGATATTATACCTGTCAGAGTTTTCTGCAAATACAATTGGATACTGTGTAAGCTGCCTCAGTCATTTTCTAGTAGTGCAGCATTTTCAATATTGGGTGGGCCCCCTCACCCCTTGGACAATGAACTGACCGAATGGGAGGAAAGCAGGGAGAAAAAAAGTGTCCTTCCATAGTTCATCTCAGAGCACCTGCAACACGAGAAAATGGCATCACATACACCCACCCTTACAAACCACACTGCAACAAACTCTCTACAGGTTGACAGAGGAATCTGCTTCAGCAAAACTCCCTTTAAGCGCTAAAAGCAATGGTAATATTTGGGCTCAATTGGCAACATTGGAACAGAAGTGGATCATTTAGCCCTTCCAGGCTGACCTGCCATTTCTGAGATCATTGCTCATCTGCAACCCAGGGGCATCTACCCATGTTTGTCCTGTATCCCTTAACACCTTTGGTGATCAAACAACAAGATTTAAAATTAACAATAGCCCCAGCATCCATTTCATTTGCAGAAGACTGTTCCAAACTCCCACTTTCACTTATCTCTAGAAATGGTTCCTGAATTCACCCCAGCAATGTTTGCCACTAATTATTAAGACTATGCCCCCAGTCTCAGACTCCCCAAGCAGCAGAAATAATTTATCTCCCATCTACTCGATATGTTCCCCTTAATATCATGAAAACGTTGGTCAAATCAGAGCAAGCTTTCTAAATTTCAAGGTAACTCAACCCTATATTGCACAATCTCTTCTCTTGGGTTCTAGGTATGCTTCTGGTAAAATCTACACTGCATTTCCTCCAAGGTCATTGCATTCTTCGCAAGGTACAGTACTCAGAACTGTTCATAGTATTCCATGCGTGGTCCAATAAAGGCTTTGTATAGTTGTTGCATCACATCTGCCTCTTTGTATTCTAGTCTTCTACAGATGAAGGAAGACCAGTGTTCCATTAGCCTTTTTCATTATTTGTTTTAACCTGCTCCTGACGGTTTGATGATCTATATGACTGGACACCATGTGTTGTTGTTTATTTTTAACCTCCACAGCTTCTAGCTTTTGGCCATTTGAAAAGTACTCTCTGTTCTGTCCTCTTATAATAATAATAATCTTTATTGTCACAAGTAGGCTTACATTAACACTGCAATGAAGTTACTGTGAAAAGCCCCTTGTCGCAACATTCCAGCACCTGTTCAGGTACATGGAGGGAAAATTCAGAATGTCCAAATTATCTAACAGCACATCTTTCAGGAATTGGGGGAGGGAACCGGAGCACCGGGCGGAAACCCACGCAGACACAGGGAGACCATGCAGACTCCAGGTCCAAAGTAGATAACCTCACACTTGTCTATATTGAAAGTCATTTTCCAGTTTGTACATTAACTTAATCTATTTAATGTTCCCATTTACACTGGTTGCATAGAAACTAGAAACAGTAGGCCATTCGGCCCTTTGAGCAACAATGTCACATAACTTGGTGCCATCAGCAAACTTGGATACGTGGCTTCTTATTCCATTATGTGCCATTAATAAATGTGGTGAAGAGTTGAGGCCCCCAACACAGATCATTGCAGGACAGCATGAGCCACATTCTGCCAATTAGTCTATCTGCTATTATCTGTACTCCGCCGCCTGACATTCAGCCAATTTCTGAACAAATTGGTCAATTCAGTGAATTTGAACACTTACCTTTCACTTCTGAGAGCTGTGTTTGAATCTATACCAGCCTGATGGGTTTAAAAATTCCTCTTCAAGTGCAATGGTCGGACCTGAAGTGATTTTCAACTAAATTCAGCTGCCCACAGTACAAACCTCTGCCTAATTTGACAGTTTCAATCTCAAGTGTCAAATTGGTACAGGAGAGAGTAATCTTCTGAAATTACCACATCACACGTTGTTAAACAGAGGAGAAGTATGTAATCTCTGTCATACCTACCCTGGAAGGATTTGACACAAATACTGGGTTACCAAATTGAAAATGCTCCGTTTATCTGCTGCCGTCCCTTATAATTCACAAAACAGGATCCAAGCAGATTAGTTCAAAATATCGTATTTCATGTAAACATTTTTGAAGGCACTAAATGCCAATAAGTAAATGGAACTTTTTTCCTGCTCTTTAAGGTGATAAGGAGATGGGCGCTGGATAATTAAACTTTTGGCGAGCTACTGCTCCCTGATGGTCACACATCCAGATGTGCAGTAAGCATTTTGTACTCTACCTAGTGTTAAACCAATATCTGGGGGACCTCTTACTGGAACAATGTGGCAGTTTCCACTTCTCATATCAATCAATCTCAGGGTCCTTTACAGATGACCAATTTATTTCCATCTGATGTTTAATCCTTGGCTTACATTGTGCTATCTAATTTCCCTCACAACCACACCAAAATTCATTTAGTGCGTCCTGCACAGGTAAAAATGACAACTTGTTTATAATGTTAGTCACGGTTATAAAATGAAGTGACTTGTGATCTTCCTCCAGCTTGAAAACAAAAGAACTGCAGAAATCACTTTGGATCGTCTCCGTGGCCGCAATCCATTATTAGATATAATCTAATAGACATTTTAATCTCCTTGTACGCCCCACCTCATCCCATCGCCTTGACCCCGGCCGTTAGTACCAACTGGGAGTTAGCGAAATGCCATAAAATATTCCCTGTCATGCAATAGGCTGTAAAGGATTTTTAATTACAATGTATTACTTCATTTTGTTGCAGGCATTCTATTGCAGTCGACAAAAGGAGTCGAATCACCAATAAGCAACTGTAGCCAAAGGGTGTAATAAAACAAACTGCAACTTTATGGTTCGGAGTCCTTAAACGCGAGCCCTTGGGGTTACATACGTGATCACTGCTGTGCAAAAATAACCTCTACCTCCAGTTAGCCATTTATAAACCACCCTCCGCCAGTTAACATTACCCTGGGCCATAGTTGCAGCAAGGATATAGCCCAAAAGTAATAAAACTGCGCGAGTAATGTGGGTCACTTATCTTTCCTGAGAAATTAACATTAGTGCATCGACAGCGCCAGTTTCACTTGTACATTTCATCACTTCTCAATACAGTAGGAAATGCTGCCCTGGTTGGAGATGTGAATGGGGAGACAATACTTTGGAGAAGCACCTCTGTACATTTGGGGTTAAAGGCACATGATGCCGTCTTTCATACGGAATAATTTGGATTCGGTCCATCTGTCACGATCAAAGAGGGATCGGACTCGAAGCATTTTAATGATAATGCAAGTATCGATTCTTAGAAGGGCGCACCATGCACACCACTGATCTCAATCACTACAAAATCATCCTGCCTAACCTCCTTTTGAGAGGAACAGGAACAGGGGACATAATCAGCTTTCTATGGATAATGAAAATCGCCCATCTGGTAAGACATTCTTTTTTTAAAAATGAGGTTTCTCCAAATGTTAAATGTTAATCTCCCCCTCCCCGGGTCTGGCGGAAAACAAAGAACTGCGATTTAAATTGTCCGCTGGATTTTAATCTAAAATAAAAAGGAATAAATCGAGGTGTCAAATCCAACAGTTAAGACCAGAGGCTGCACAGGCGTGTTTGGCCATGTTTTATGAATGAAATACACTGCCCGCATGACCCAGAGACACCTCCAAACCAACAGCCTGGATTTTAGGCTGACAGGAGCTGGACACTTCCTGAAAAGGGATGGAATCCATGCTCAAAGAATGGAGGGGGGTGGGGGGCAGAGACCGTCAGTCAAATCCGCAACCACACGTGGGTCAAAAAATAATAGGCTTAAATATAACCACTGCCGCTTCATTGTCTCAATCCCAGGTGGATACAAGGCATTGCCATCCAAGTCTTCACACCCCCCCCCCCCCCCCCCCCCGCTCCTTTTTCTTTTCTTTCTGATTATTGCCAACGGGACTTCGGTTAAATTTAAACCCTTTTCATTATTCATTCAACGGCTCTCTGCACAGATCCCACAGACAAAACCCCCCACCTCAAACAAGCCAGATCGAAGGGCTGTTCCTTAACTGTGAGATGTTAAAACAATCGCGTCTGCATCATTTATTGAGCCTGGCGTTTTCCTCTTTATTTGAAAAAAAAACAGCGTCCTTGGTAACCCGCTCTCTCCTGTCTCCCCCCACCCACTCTGTCTCTCTCACACGCACACCTTTCTGCGGGAAGGGGGGGGGGGGGGGAGAGCCGGGTGACTTTATTTCAAAGCGGCTGCATGTGTTACAATGCTGAGGGCAAAGATACACTTGTCCTGCACGAAATCGATACAATGGGAGCCCCCAAAAGTAGTGATCGCGGCGTGTTGAAAAATCACCACGCACCCTGCGAACACATCATTATCCACTTGCAGAAGGTGGTGTCTGATGAACGGTCAATAAAACCGCAGAAGTGTTTGCCGTTATCAGCCCACCACCGCCTGAAGAGGATTAACAAAAGCTCTGCTAAACAGGCTGTACACCGAACGCTGAGAGCCCGGGTTCCAAAAGACACACACACACAAAAACACCAGGATTAAGCTGTATTACTACATGTGGGCCGTCTGATTTACAAATATAAGAGACACCGGACCGACCATGCCCCCAAAACTGCAAACGTTGGGGGGCAGCAGCTGGGAAGGTGACGCCTATTGTATACTCTCAGACAACAGATGGGCAACCTCGGCGCTCGCATGATATGCCACAGCGCATCAACTCCTTCAACAGAACATGGGAGCAAATAACACGTTAAAACATTCTCCCACTTCCCTGAAAGAAAGCAACTGCACCGCCCCACCCGCCAAGGAAAATATAACAGTAATAATTCCGCTGAACTCCTAGAAAGGGGGGGGGGGGGGGGGGGGGGGAGAGAGAGAAGGAGAGAGAAAAGGACAAAAATCTGAGCTGAAATAACATGTTACATCACAATTCTATTTTTAAAACCCCCAATCTGATTACACTTAATCAACATTGTTCAAAAGAAATCACAGAAAGGGATATCCCCAGACTCCCCAGTTCCTGCAAACTACACTCAAGGCTGCTGGTACCCCAGATGCACTCGGACCGTTCACCAACACTTCTAGCAGAGAAGACAACTGTTATATACTATTACACACACAGATTCAAATCACAGCAATCCTTCCCCCCCCCCCCCCCCCCCCAAAAAAATATGTTACAAAGAAACATGCAAACTATGCAAGACTTCATTACAGCGGCTGGATTACAAGATATTCCATTAGCCGGCTACAAGTGAAACAGCTATTGATATTCACTCGTGAACATGTCATTAAAATCTGAGCAAACCTGTCTGTCCCTTTCCAAGCGTTTTTTCCAGTCGATACGGTCCCACATATTGAGCATGCTGGGCTCCCCCGATTTCTTTCCCCGTTGACATTTTGACCGGGTGTTTTCCTTTTTTTTTTGAAGATGTATATTAAAAAAATACAATTTAAAAAAAAATCCCTTGCAGATCCACTAACTGGTAAGGTTTTTATGTAAATTTTTTTTTGCAAGTAAAAAAATAATTCTTGCAGAAAAATAAAAATGAAATGAAACGAAAAGGGCTATGGTCCATACACCATTGTGCACTGCACGCCAGTTCTACACCATGAAACAGTAAGATAGGCTGAAGCAACCTAAAGTGCTAGCGGAAGCGCCTTGACGCGGGGTGATTGACACCACAACGACCCACACGCTGCTGTGGGGAGACTGTCAGAAGCACCGCAGCAATCAGCAGCCCCGATTGCAATATAGAAAGAGGAACTCCAGGAGGAATCGCTCTCTTTTAGTCAAAAGGAAAGATGGAATAAAGTTCCCGGTGGGGTTAACAAAAAAAATACCCCCCCACCTCCCCGAGTGTGACAACTTAAACTTCTCTGGAAATAACAATATGCCAATTTCTCGAATGCAACCAGGAGAAGAGAACTACAAAGCCCATCGTGCAGCGCTTCCACCTGTTCAGGGGCTTTTATTGCTGCAATCGCTATCTGTTCCTTTCAAGTGTCCGCCCTCACGGGGGAGGTGTGGCACGTTGCACCCAGCGAGAAGCCCCGCCGGGGATTGCGGCACCAGGGTTGCCTATTCCTGGTGCTTCAGGAGTTTGAGTCTTGGCCATTTGCAGCGAGGATGTGACAAGAGCCGCACCCTCCGCTAGTGGCCGCGCAGGCGCGCCCTCCTTCTCCAGGGTATCAGGTGCACAGCATGAAGCTTGAGTACTGCTTTATTTTTTTTTAAGAAAGGAGTGGATAGAAATTATTTATTAACTTGTTTTCCAGAAGAATGGGCGGTGGTAATCCACCTTTCCGGTCGATGGAAATGGAAACACTGTTGCTCTTAAAGGGACAGTGATCCTGTTAGTCTCTTAAAGCAATGCACAGCCCTTGCTTGTGCAACCATCCAATTGGACAATTGGTACGTCAACTGTATCTCCCTGCCTTTGTTCCACATCCCTTGATACCCAGACCCGACAAAAAAACCTTTTATATCATAAAAAAATGTAATATAAAACGATATTGTAATTTATTTTTAAAACTTTTGAGCTCCATCTTCAAAATTTCAGGCGTTGCAAAGACACGTTCTGGGTGTTCACCGCCCCTTCTTCTCCGTGGAAAAAGTGAGCCCATTCTTCCGAGGAGCGGCAATCACCGTCGGATTATCACTACTACGCTCCTACTTTTCTGCGCTATAGGAGCTCCTCATTTCGGGTCTCCAGAAACAGGGAGCGTGCGTGAGATAGAGCTGCTTCTTTGTGGCACTGGCAGGGTGTGTGGTGGTGGGGTGCGGGGAGGCGGGGGGGGGGGGGGGCGATAGAGGCAAGCTATGCTACAGCATTAGCTACATTGCTACAGTATTCCGTGGAGTAGAGTGTAAATGTCCCAAAGAATATTTGGCCCATAACTCCTTGGTTCTCCAGCCTGGCATATAAGGGGCACCCCAATGACACACTGGGGAAACCTTCCACAAAGTTGCCAGGTCAGGGTTTACCCGGCAATTTCCCAGAAATGCTACCTTCCTCTGGAAAATTGAACAGGGTCAGGAACCATCCCGTTGGGTTGCTAACTTCAAATGGTTCTGTCAGTTTTACCCTGATAGTTACTCTGAAAGAGTTAGAGGGAGAAAATCACTTCTAACTCCAGAGTAACTATTAAAACACCCAGACACAGCCTTGCATGGGACAGACCCCACACACACGAGCCCACAGGGGACCCACCCCACCAGGTGACAGGTAGATAACGCCACAGGGCTCAAGGTGGGTAGGGTGACAGGTGGGTAAGATGGAAAGTGAGTGGTATGGCAGGTGGGTAGAGTGAAGGTAGCATGGTCGGGAGGCAGAGTGGCAGGTGGGTGGGTGAAAGTGGGTGAGAAGTTTGGGTGACTGGTGGGTAGAGTGGCAGGATGACAGGTGACATGTGTGGCAGGTCTGTAAGATGGTAGGTGGGAAGGGTGACTGGTAGGTAGGATGGTAGGTGGGTGAGATAGGTAAGTTGGCATGTGGCTGAGTGGGCAAGTGGGTCAAGGGTAGTTGGGCCAGAAGGGTTGCCAGGTCAGGCAACGTCAGGTCAGGGGGGGAGTTGTGTGGTGGGGCCAGCCAGGTTAGGTTGGCTGGGAGTCAGAGGATCGGAGGGGCTGGGGGTCACAGGGGAGTCACATGGTGAGGATGGGTCAGGTTTGGGGGGATAGTAGTGGAGACCAATCAGGAAGGTCATGGGCATAGTCAGGGGTCGAAGGGGTAGTCAGGGGTTGAGAGGGGTGTTGGGCACGTTGAGGGAGGAGTTGGGTAGATACCCAGGAGTTAGACTAGGATTTTCCTGTCCAACACTTCCTAGTTAACTATTCTGGTTAATCCAATAGAATTATCCGAAGTCTAGGGTACAGGGACAGTAGCAGCAGCAACCCGGGGGGGGGGGGGGAGGGGGGGGCGGACAATGACTATGTTTGTTTATTTAATTTTAATATATTTTTAAGTTCTTTTGTTGTTCATTGGGGTTGGGGGGGTGGGGGGATGTGATACATGCGTCGATACAGTCTGGGGGTGTCACAGTTTTTATGGGTTATTTTGTTGCATTTCATTGTTTGTCGTTATGTTTTATATTTTCTGTAAAAAATTCCAATAAAAATTATATTAAAAAAAAAGAATTATCCGAAGTCACCAACTAACTCAGATTTGGAGACTTTTCAGAGGATCCTGGGAAGCAGGGGAATTGCGCATCAGAAGCCTAAACTTGACAATTCCCATGGAGTTAGTCTGATAACTTCTGAGATATATCCCATCTCCGATGACCTGGAGGCTGGGCCATGTTCCTGATTTCCCTCTGAAATGGTCCAACTCTAATTTTAAGACAGTCTCCCATTCTTCTAGATCTTCCAGCTGAAGAATTTGTTTATTTGAATCCCTTAATCATTTTGAAAACCTCTATTAGATCACCGTGCAACTTCCTAAACTCAAGGGGCTACAAACTAACTGTATACAGACTGTCCTCATAATTTAACCCTTTAAGCTCTGGTATCATGCTGGTGAATCTACATTACACAGTTGCCAAAGTTAATATGTATTCCTTTAAGTTTGGTGCCTAAAACTGAACAAAGTAGTGCACATGGAGTCTGACCAAAGCTCCATATACTGAAACACCACTTTCTCGCTTATATTCCAATCCTCATCAAATAAAGGGCAACATTCCATTCTCCTTTTTGTACCAGTGTGCTTTTAGTGATTTGTACATTGAACACTCAAATCCTTTGCTCCTTCGCCTGTACAACTTTCACACCAATAAGAAAAATATTCAGATTTGTCCTTCTTGGATCCAAAGTGGATCAACCTCAAACATTCCCTTATTGATGTCTGTCAGCTATAGTTTTTCTCTCTCACTTAGAATGCGCACATGTCTTAGTAACTTCCTCCTCTCATCAACACAACTTACTGTGCCTCCCAACTCAGTGTTGTTTGGAAATTGGATATACAATTCTCTTAATGTTTCATCCAGATCATCGATATATAGGGTGAAAATTCAGGCCCTCTTCCACTGTTATCTGAGTCATGAAATCTGTCATTTGAATTCAGGTGATGAGTGAGATATTCCTTTGCATCTGTTCTTTGTGTCTTCTGGTTTTCCAAACATCTCTTGGAAAATTACTATAAATGTACTTTTTATTTTGTATATTTAAATAAAATATTAATACTCTTAATAATAAATTGTTGCCAAGTCTACTGTTAAAAGAGGTAAGACATTGTGTACCAGTGGGTGGTGTAGCGATTGTTTAAAGCAACTTTCAGTATTTTGGTGGGCATCTCAATAGCTGGCTCAGGTTTTAATGTTACGCAAAAACAGAAGCAAGTGTACAATGGCATTGGAAGATGCTCTACTACCACCCTGAGCTCCCACAGTTCACAATGCGAATGTTGTGGGGAAGATGGCAGACTCAAACAAGCCTGGGAGCACTACTTCTTGACAAGGCAGCTCAACAACATGCTCAAACCAGTGGGGAAAATACTTGCATTTCTACAGGGGCAGCCACTGGACATCTCAAAGCACTTTACACCTTAAACACTTTTTGTTGCAATGCAGAAAACACAGCAGCGAGCTCAGCAAACTTGCACAAACCGGGATGTGGAAATGAGCAGGTAATCTATTTATTGTGATGTTGACGGAGGGACAAATATTGACGGAACACCACGGATAAATCCCCTGCTCTTCTTCAAAGTAGTGTTACATCCACCCGAGCAGTCAGACGGGACCTCAATTTAACATCTCATCCTACAAATAGCATCGCTGTCAGTGCAATGTTTTCTTAGTACTGCACTGAACTGTACTTGAATTGTCTGCTCAAGCCCTGAAGTGGGATTTGAATCTGGAGCCTTATGATTCACAGCCAACTGGATTACCGACTGAGCTACTGAGGACACTGTCTCACAGTAATAGGAGTAACTGGTCAGGATGGACCAAGGATGGAGACGTAAGTGTGGGAGGTATGATCAGTAAGTTCCCAGATGACACGAAAAGTGGTGGTGTGGTCAATAGCGAGGAGGAAAGGTTTTTCAAAGTGCCGGTCGCAACCCGTGGCTGGGTCACAGATGAGTGTCAGAAGGGTCGTGGGAGTAAAGGGCCACATTGTTCCTGGTGATCGAATTACTTTTCGCTGCAAGCACCAGCCACTAATGGCATAAAGACTGAGAATCGCTGAATAACCAGCAGTGCAGATTCCAACCATTAACGGCAGCAGTGAGCAGGTCATCGCACCCTGTACTTACACTTGGCGCCAAGCGTCCTGTAATAATAATAATCTTTATTGTCACAAGTAGGCTTACATTAACACTGCAATGAAGTTACTGTGAAAATCCCCCAGTCGCCACACTCAGGCGCCTGTTCGGGTACACAGAGGGAGAATTCAGAATGTCCAATTCTCATGACAAGCATGTCTTTCGGAACTTGTGGGAGGAAACTGGAGCACCCGGAGGAACCCCACGCAGACACGGGGAGAACATGCAGACTCCGCACAGACAGCGACCCAAGCCGGGAATCAAACCTGGGACCCTGGCGCTGTGACGCAACAGTGCTAACCACTGTGCTACCGTGTTGCCCCAAAGGTACATACCCTTTGGTGCAAATTCACTTGGAGGCCAGTTTCTTCCACTTTTGACCAAGGCTGTGGACATGGTTTGTTTTGTTACAAGAAAGAAGTGGAAAGAAACACAAGTTGGCAGTGTACCTACTGGCTAGGATTGCAGATTGGATCCTGCTGGAGAGAGCTGCGCAGGAGAGTCTATTACAGGACAGAGCGGTGTTAGTGTTAGCTAGTTTCAGATTTTCAAAGAGAAGAGGTGGATGAAAAATCGCATTGGGTTTGAGTTTGAGACCCCAGAGTCTGTTAGTAGCTTATTGCTGACTTACTGCTGACTGCAAATGAGGAGACTGAGCTGCTGCACCTGACCTGTGACACCACATTAAAACACGCAACGAGTCCTTGAGGCTGTCAGCATTAAGCAGTAGCATCTTCCAGGAGTATCCAGTGCTGAGTAAAACAATCATTTTATTTTCTTGCCCTTCATGGCGACCCACATATGCGAGGTGGGATATTATGTTTTCACAAAGATAAAGACTGCACAGAGGAACCAGCTGAACTCTGCACCTAATATACACAATGCCCTCATCTCCTGTGAATGTGATTGGAGTGAGATCGTGAGGACCAGGAAGGTTCACCTTCTTGGTAAGTGAATGTGACGTGGGCCCCGAAGGTTGGCCAGTTAGAAAAATTGGATCCCGGGAAAAGTTTTGAAAATACTGTCTTGGATTACACAACACTATAGATGGGCTGGTCAGATGGGCAGAACAGTGACAAATGGAATTTAACCCTGAAAAGTGAGAGATGATGCATTTTGGGAGGGCTAACAAGGCAAGGGAATACACAATGAATGATAGGACACTGGGAAGTACAGAGGATCAGGGGAACCTTGGGCTGCAAGATCCCTGAAGGCAGCCGGACTGGTAGATAAGGTGGTTAAGAAGGCATATGGATTAATGCCCTTTATTAGTTGAGGCATAGAATATAAGAGCAGGGAGGTTATGATGGAGCTGTATAAAATGCTCGTCAGGCCACAGGTAGAGTATTGTGTGCAGTTCTGGTTGCCACACAGAGGAAGGATATGATTGCAGTAGAAAGGGGGCAAAGGAGATTCACCAGGATGTTGCCTGGGCTGGAGCGTTTCGGCAATGGAGAGAGACTGATTAGGCTGGGATTGTTCTCCTTCGAGCAGAGAAGGCTGAGGGTGAGGGGACTTGATTGAGGCGTACAAGATTATGAAGGACAAAGATAGAGTAGATATGAAGAAACATTTTCCATTAGAAGAGGGGTCAAATAACCAGGGGGCATAGATCTACTGTAAGGGACAGTAGATTTAGAGGGGATTTGAGGAAACACTGTTTCACCCAAAAGGTGCTGGGAATCAGGAGCTCACTGCCTGAAAGGGTGGTAGAGGCAGGAACCTTTAAGACATATTGAAATTAGCACTTGAAATGCCATAGCTTACAAGGCTATGGACCAAGTGCTGGAAAATTGGATGAGAATAGATAGGTACTTGATGATCGGCACCGACAAAATGGCCCAAAGGGCCTTTTCCTGTGCTATGAAATTCTCAGGCTGGAACGTGCCAGCCATTCACATGGGCAGGATATTGTGGTCCTGCTGATGATGCACTACCGCTGCGGGTTTCACGGCAGTCAGGGTACATTCAACAGAAAACCCCATTGACAATGGCAGGACCAGAAGGTCCCACCGCCAGCCAATGGCTGGCCTCTTCCCGCCGTTGTGAAACACATAGCTGGTTGAGCGGTAAATCAAGCCCCATGACCTCTCTGACTCTCTGACAAAGACCAAGATAGAGCCTGTGCTGGGAAATCTAGCTGGTGCCAGCAATCATGTAAGAATTTCAATTTTGAGAGATATAAATTTAACGGGCAAAATTCTGGTGAATTATATGACCTAAATTATCAAAGGCCCCCTCAGTTCTTTGAACCATTGAGTCTCCAAAGAAAGAAACGATAACTGCTTCGCTTGAAATGCCTGCTGGTCAAATACAAAACACTGATAACGTATGATTCTGGAGGGAGCAAAATGTTTGTAGTTCCTGGAAAATGACTGTAAGTCTATATATTATTTTATATATGTTAATAAAACATTGATACTCTTTATAACGAATTGTAGCTACGCCCACTATTTAAAGAGGTATTGATGCAATCCCAGGATAGATCCCTGGGGAACAGTATTTGTCACATTCATTTCAATTACACATTCACCGCCAATTTCACATTTAGATTTTTTCCCACTGATATTAAAGGTTTTGTTTGCTTGTTTAGTGAATGCCAGACAGGTTTTAGAAATATACTTAGTTGGGAAAAATAAAAACAGGAAAAAAACAATTTTATGTGACTGATTTTAGTTTCTCTGTGAGCTTCAAACAATCTAGAGTCAGCAGTTGCTAAATTATGCAGTTCCTAAACTTACTTTCGGGATTAATTAGGCTGAGGGTGGGTGGGGGACTTGATTGAGGCGTACAAGATTATGAGGGACATAGATCAAGTAGATATGAAGAAATATTTTCCATTAGAAGACGGGTCAAATAACCAGGGGGCATAGATCTACTGTAAGGGACAGTAGATTTAGAGGGGATTTGAGGAAACACTATTTCACCCAAAAGGTGATTGGAATCAGGAACTCACTGTCTGAAAGGGTGGTAGAGGCAGGAACCTTTACCACATTTAAGACAATTACCACTTGAAATGCCATAGCGTACAAGGCTATGGACCTACTGATACTCTACTGATCCATGTTCTTTCTTTCTTTCATGGGGTGTGAACGTTGTTGGTCATGCTAACATTCATTGTCCACCACTAACTGTCCTTGAGAAGGTGGTGGTGAGCCGCTTCTTAATAATAACCTTTATTGTCACAAGTCGGCTTACATTAACACTGCAATTAAGTTACTATGAAAACCCCCTAGTCGCCACACTCCGGTGCCTGTTCAGGAACACAGAGGGAGAATTCAGAATGTCCAAATTACTTAACAGCACGTCTTCTGGGAAGAAACCGGATTCGCTGCAGAACCCAGCGTGCTTTTAGGAAAATCGTTCCAGGTTTTTGACCCAACAAAGAACATGTGTTAGGGTAGGAAATAGTAAACAGTCAAGGACTGTTTAATTTAGTAATTGTAGGTTAATCGGTTGAGCACAGCACTGGGTGTATGAAATGAAATGAAATGAAAATCGCTTATTGTCACGAGTAGGCTTCAATGAAGTTACTGTGAAAAGCCCCTAGTCGCCACATTCCAGCACCTGTCCAGGGAGGCTGGTACGGGGGCTGGTATGAGAGGAAAGGGATCAATTAGCTCAGTTGGATGGACTGCTGGTTTGTGTTGTGGAACAACACCAAGAGTATGGGTTCAATTACTGTGCTGACTGAGGTTATTCATGAATAGTCCACCTTATTGACCCTGCCTGAGGTGTGGTGACACTCAGATTCAATCACCACCAGTCAGCTCTCAAAGGGGAGAGCAGCCTCCAGGACTGTGACAACATTGCATTTCACATAAAGAGGAAACCATCCCATTGGTTCATGGATTTTACGCTTCCCAAGGTGCCTGTGGATTTGTGCAGTCCATGAACAATGTTTCTGTTAAGTGTTGTAGATTGTTACCCATTTTTAGTTTAGTTTTCATGAGGGGATTTTTCTTAATTTTTGGATACACTTCAGCCCCATGCTCCTGGAGTTGTGGGGGGTGAGGGTGGTGGGGTGGTGGTGGGGGGGGGGGGGGGGTGCTGGCGGGAGTAGGGAAGGAGAAGAAACTCCTTGTCGGCCTGCTCTTCGGCCTGGTCAAACTGATCCAGGCAGTGGGCTGTTGAGAGGGTCCTCCAGCCCAACTGTCTGTCCCTTTCTGCGGCAATATTCACAGCCGGGCATCCTTCGAAAGGGACTATGGGATGTCTATCAACACTCTGGAGGCCTCCCTTGATCGGTGGGCACCGTGGGGGCTGGGTTGTCATATCGCCCCCCAGAACATCATTTTTATTTAAAGTTTAGTAAGTTTTCTTTGGGGTTTTGGTTTTGTTTGTTCCTTTAAGGCAGGCATTTACAAAGTGGGGACGGGTGAGTCGCGGGCGGGTGTCAGGAGGGTCGTGGAGCTGTCCGTCGCGGTGCTCCCAATCACGTACATTTGTGCACAACATCCGCAGCAGCCGCTTTAACAATGCCAGCTGCGAGCGGCTTGGAAAATGACGGCCGCGACCTGGAGAAGATTTTTTAAAAATTCAGTGTAATCTTCCTGCATGTAGCAAGGCAGAGAGCAGGTCACGCGCCCTGCTGATATCACGTGCTTTGGGCGTGATTGCGAATCCTCATTTTGTCAGCAGCAAACATGTAAATGAGGACCAACAAAGAGAAAATGCTGGAAAATCTCAGCAAGTCTGGCAGCATCTGGAGGGAGAGAAAAGAGCAAACGTTTCGAGTCTGATGGCTCTTTGTCAACTAAATGAGGACCAAGCAGGCTCACCTCTCCCATTAAAGGTAAGAGAAAATGGTGGGTCGCGAATGTCGCCAGCGTGGGTCGCGAAGGCCGGCCGGCATGGGTCGCGAAGGTTGGCGGCATGAGTCGCGAAGGTTGGCTGGTTGGTAAAAATGGGTCCCCGGAAAAATAGTTTGAAAAACACTGCTTTAAGGAACTATCCCTTCATGCCACTCACCCACCCCCCCTACAATGGGGAGGCGGTGGCATAGTGGTATTGTCACTGGACTAGTAATCTAGAGACCCAGAGAAATGTTCTGGGGACCAAGGTTCAAATCCCGCCACTGCAAATGGTGAAATTTGAATTCAATAAAAATCTGGAACTAAAAATCTAACGATGACCGTTAAACCATTTTCGATTGTAGTAAAAACCCATCTGGTTCACTAATGTCCTTTAGGGAAGGAAATCTGCCGTCCTTACCTGGTCTGGCCTACAAGTGACTCCAGACCCACAGCAATGTGGTTGACTTCTAGCTGTTCCCTAAAGGACAATTAGAGAGGGGCAATAATTGCTTGCACAGCCTGCAATGCCCACCTCCGATAAACAAATTTTAATAAATCAATTTGACTGTTTAATTTGTTGATTCGTTCAATCTGTTAATTTAATCCATTTTGGTTTCCTCCCGCGCACCCATCCCTCACCTATGTCCCCCATTTCTCTCATTTCTCTCTTCCATTTCCCCTTCTCCCATTTTCCCCCTCCTGTTTTCCTCCCTCCTGTATCCCCCCTCCCGTTTCCCCCTCTCCCATCCTCCCCCAATCTTTTTGACTGGTTAGTTTGTTTAATTTGTATACCCAAAAGAGCATAAAGGGGAAACAGGAGAGACTATGTGGTTAGCTGTGCAGTGCCCCTGCCTCTGAGTCAGAAGTTCAAGCTTCGCATCCCACTCCAGGAGTCGATGACCAAGGAAGATGTCTGCATAATGTGGCCAAATCAGACTGATTATCAATTCGGAAAACCATCTTACAAGCCTCTGGTAAGAGCAGGAGAAGCCTCTGATCAGCCATGCTTATGTGAAGTGGTGCCCCACGAATTTATCTCTGACCTGTTCTACGATACATTAGATATGAAAACAAACGTAAGGCCATCCTCTGTCTGCCTCATATGTATTCGATATAACGGCGAAAGCTGCTTGTTTTTATGTAGCCTTGCAAAGTCTGTGGACCAAGTTTATATTGAATGCGTTAGGCTACAGCCCCTTTTTAGCTTTTGAAGGGTTTTTTTCTTTATTTCTGGTTATGCTTCAGCCCCATGCCTCAAAACAGAATTGCGTTTCCCAGCTCCACGAGAAGTCAATTGTTCCTGAAAATAACGTTAAAGTCACTTGTCATTTCCCTTCTCTCGTCTGGAGCAACATTTAAGAATTTGGCATGACTACCATCCTCACCTGCCGTCCAATCATTAGCATGGCAATGTGAAGTCCGGTTTCTTCCACTGAATTGATTCATTTTTGTTAGGGCAATGGAGGGTTCACCCTGAGTAGGTCAAAACAAAGACTTACTTTATTTTATAATAACTATTATATTCAGCTCCGGTAGTTCCCTACTGGGTCTTCTCTAGTCGGTACCTTACTGGCCGAGTCTATACAAAGACAAGTAAAGACCGCCCTCTTATCAGGGGAGCTCATATTCTACAAGACCCACGGGGGAGTTAATAATCCCTACCCCGTAAGACACTTGCAGGTTATAAAAATCATTACAACCTTTGAGCTGTGAATCATTTATCACTGGCCTTTCTAACATCCATGTGTATGTCAGTCATTACTATGGCCTGTTTTGGTCAGATAACAAATCAATACAATGTTCTGTTCTGACCCAGAGATCACTGAGAGCTTTCGAAAAGTTTCAGATTTTGAAAGAGAAGAGGTGGGTAAAAATTCCTTTTGAGTTTGAGACCCCAGAATCAATTATTAACTTACAACTGACTCTAAATGAAGAGACTGAACTTAGTGCCCCACCTGTGACAGGACATTAAAAACATGTCACAAGTCCATGAGGCTGTCAGCATTCTGAAGTAGCACCTCCCAGGGTTATCCAGTGCTGAGTAAAACAAGCATTTTGTTGCAATTGCCCTTCACACATGTGCAAGGTTAGATTTTCCAACCTCACAAAGATGAAGACAGCACACAGGAACTGACTGAACTCTGTATCTGATATGCGCATTGACCTCCTGTGAACCTGATTGGAGTGAGATTGTGAGGGCCAAGCATGGGCAGCACGGTAGCACAAGTGGATAGCACTGTGGCTTCACAGGGCCAGGGTCCCAGGTTCAATTCCCCGCTGGGTCACTGTGCAGAATCTGCACGTTCTCCCCGTGTCTGCGTGGGTTTCCTCCGGGTGCCCCGGTTTCCTCCCACAGTCCAAAGACGTGCAGGTTAGGTGGATTGGCCATGATAAATTGCCCTTAGTGACCAAAAAGGCTAGGAGGGGTTATTGGGTTACGGGGATAGGATGGAAGTGAGGGCTTAAGTGGGTCGGTGCAGACTCGATGGGCCGAATGGCCTCCTTCTGCATTGTATGTTCTATGTTCTTGTTCAAGCAAGGCCACCTGTCGCATTAAAGATAAGCAAAAATGGTGTGTTGCAATGGTTGCCCAGCATGAAGGTTGGCTAGCGTGGGTGGCGAAAGTCGACCGGCGTGGGTCGCGAAGGTCGGCTGGTGTGGGTCTAGTTGGTGAAAGTGCGTCCTGGGAAATAAAGTTTGAAAACACTGGCCATAGTACAGGTTTAGGGCCTGTGAAAGATATTCTCTCAGATAGCTTGCCTCTGGCCCTTCTGGCTACATGATCCATAACAAATAAGACCTCTTGGGTTTACTGATTACTATGATGTTAAGTGCGCCACATCTGTTTCTTTGATCTTTTGAAGAATGGACTGTAAAGCATTCTAATGGGCCTAAAAGGAAGACTGACATTCATATAGCGCCTTTCCCGACCTCAGGCGTTCCGAAGGCACTTCACAGTCAAGTTGCACACAGCAAGATCCCACTAATAGGAACATGAAAATAACCAGACAATCTGTTTCTGTGCTGTTGATTGAGGGGTAAATATTGATCAGGGCACCGCTGATGCCTCCCCTCCTCTTCATTGAAATAGTGTCACAGGATGCTTTCCACCCACCTGAGAGAGCGGTCTGGGCCTCAGTTTGACATCTTATCTGACAATGCAGCACTTCTTCAGTAATGCATAGGAGTGTCAGCGCAGACGTGTACAATTAATGAGAGCAAGGCCAATTATAAACAAACAAAATGATTTATTTTATTTGTATTATATAAATGAACAGCAATAGTCAAGCTGTCATGCCTCATGAAATATAACAAAATACGTAACTTTGTCCTTTGCTATAGACCTAACAAGTCAGGAATGTCTGAGTTGGCTGGGAACAACTTTAGAAAGTGAGATTTTTCTTAAGTTCTGTACTGAAATCTGCTGAGTTCTGCATCTTCCAGAGACAGAAAGCAAGATAAAGGTTGCCCTCCAAATATCTCCCTCAGCTCCTTCCGCCAAGGTGAGTTCACTGGGCTGCCTATCAAATTTACCAAATTGCACAAGAATTCTTGCTGTTTCGCGTGGGATGTCAACCACATTGCCGTTTAGCTAAGACCCCCCCTGCTGCTCGCCCAATGAATATCATTCTAACATTAGAGGTACGAACATTTCATACCTCCCAGCAATGGTTTAAGAGCCAAAAGGTTGACTGATTTTTGTTCCCTCAATAAATATTGTCTGACCTGCTGTGCGTCTCCTGTGGTTTGTGATTTTGTTTTAAAGGTACCTATATGTGTAGGTGTCAGATCATCCCTATTGTCGGAAACTGAGCTAGTACTTGGGAAACCACAATTCTTGGATGCCTTTTGCTGTCACATCCCTGACACCCTTCTCTGAGAGTTAACCTTGCGTGAGCTGAATATAACATCAGAACAATAGCATGATATAAATGTAACCAAAATCTCATCCAAGTGAAATAAATTTTTTTTAAAAACACTGATTATTTTACATTCATTTTGTCAATTCACCGTGCAACCTGTCACATGAAATATATGGAGAAATCTATTGCTACGGTCGGCATAATTGTACACATGGTGGGATCAAGAAAGCTTTTCGAAATTCTGAGCATTCTTGTCAGTGTTCTCCATTTCTAAAATTTATAATTGTATCCGTACGGCACAATATTCAATCATACACTCGGGAGTGAACAGAAAGCGAATATAAAGAGTGGCAGTTATAATCAGAATTTATTTGTTTCACTTAACATCAAACATCCTCATAAAGAAGAAAAAGCAATAAGAAAATCGGCAACACCGGTCCACATCTTTGCCATAACTTCATTTTTTTCTTATCTCAGTCCAGTCTCCCCTGCGCAGGTCAACATTAATAGGCACGGATGCTCATATGGACCCTGGAACAAGATAACAAATTAGCTCTCGTCCCCGGTGACTGTAAGTATATCGTCTTTGCCTGATTCATTGACAGACAGACTCCTCTTTGTCTCAAACAACTGCAGCATCTGGCTCGAGCTTCTTTCAGAATATGATGGGGATACTTTAAGTTAATTTGTCAGTGTTACCTAGATTTAGATTTATTGCCACATGTTCTGAGGTACAGTGAAAAGTATTATTCTGTGTTCAGTCCAGGCTGATCGTTCCATACGTGAAAAACATAGAACGTACGATAAATACATGAGGGTACATAACGAAAATACATAAGCATAGACAGCGGGTGAAGTATACGGTATATAGTGTTACGACTGTAGAGAGGATGTGTAGCAAGATCAGCTCAGCCTGTAAAATCAGTTCAGACTCTAAGAGGGTCATTCAGAAATCTGGTAGCAGCGGGGAAGAAGCTGTTTTTGAATCTATTGGTGCCTGTTCTCAAACTTTTATATCTCCTGACCAATGGGAGAGGGTGGAAGAGAGAATAACCTGGGTGGGAGGTGTCTTTGATTATGCTGCCCGCTTTCCCAAGGCAGCCGGAGGTGTAGACAGAGTCAATGGATGGGAGGCAGTTTTGCGTGATGGACTGGGCTGTGTTCACGACTCTCTGTAGATTTGGCTGGGTTAAGGCATCAAGGGTCATACAAACGATGTGGTGATGGGTTCTGTGTGTTTCAGACATTGTATTATGTGGAGAACTAGCAGGCTTTATTTTGACTTTCCAGGAGAACAAAGAAGAATAAAGAACAATACAGCACAGGAACAGGCCCTTCGGCCCTCCAAGCCTGTACCGGTCATGATACCACCCTTGGCCAAAACCCTCAGCACTTCCTCGTGCTGTATTCCACCATACCCACACAACAATACAGCACAGGAACAGTGTAAATTCCTGTGGAAGGTGCCTTATTCGTGCGACTTTCAGGAGTTGATCCCAGAAAACTCCGTATTTCCTGCGTTGCAGGTCAAATTCATACAACATCCTTTCTGACATCCCTTCTACCCCGCAGGTGTTTCGTGCACTTGTTGTGGGGAAGATCATTGATGCCACCAAAGGGGATGTGTTGTGATAGTTGCAGCAGACCGTGTGCCCTTCAGAGGGATTTAGGTCCCAGTAGATATGCCCAGCAAACATAGGCTCAGATTTGCAGAGACAGTGAATGTGTTATGTTGTTCTTGACCTCCTGGCTGATTGCATTGAAAGGTTGAAGAAGGGACAGACCAGTGCATGTGCTGAACTTAGCCCAGGGGCTAACCTTGCCAACCTTCAATTATGCAGAGTGGGTGGAATTCACAGACCTGGTGTGGTGCATGATATTATAGAACATCATAATCTAGCCCATGTCTTCTTTTCTGAGAATGCTAATTATGAGGATCACTTTCCATAATTTTGTTATCTGTTGGCCCACAAATCGCTCCTAAGCTTCTTTTAAGATTTGAGGGCCAGAAATTGTCATGCATTGCACCTGCTTTTTGAGTGTAAAAGGAACACGAAGCATACCAATTTAGCACCCAATCAGCACAGGCATGAGTCCCACTGCCAAATTCAGAGGCCTTTTATTTTTAGGCATCTCAGGAATACATTAGTATTTAATCTATTACATAATGTTTCCCTGTAACAGAAAATAATTAGCAAAGCAGTTACTGGGATAAATCTCTGAAACCTGTCAGCTCCAGGAAGAGCGATCCCTCTCTCTCTGACTATTTAGCAAATCCATCTTTTGGGAAAGCGTGATTGGAAGCCAAATCCAACCCATCAATTTTACACTGATTTCACTCTGGTGATTTTTCTGTTATTGTAGGATTGTCTCAGAATTCATTGGGTTCTTACTCCAGAAAATATCTTGCTGGAGGCAATGATCTTTCGCTCAAAATATCTTTATTGACATCGCGACCTACGGTAGCACAGTGGTTAGCGCAGTTGCTTCACGGCTCCAGGGTCCCAGGTTCGATTCCCAGCTTGGGTCACTGTCTGTGCGGAGTCTGCACATTCTCCCCGTATCTGCGTGGGTTTCCTCTGGGTGCTCCAGTTTCCTCCCACAAGTCCCGAAAGACGTGCTGTTAGGTAATTTGGACATTCTGAATTCTCCCTCTGTGTACCCGGAATGTGGCAACTAGGGGCTTTTCACAGTAACTTCATTGCATTGTTAATGTAAGCCCACTTGTGACAATAAAGATTATTATTATTCTGATGTGCTTCTCACTCATCTTCTGCCTGTGAGTGACTGTGATTCAGTTCCTCATGCACATGCTGAATGCCTTTCAGTAAAGTTCACCCCGAACCCGGCATTTCTGGGTGGTCATGTACAGCCCCCTCAAGAGAATCTTGAGCAGTTTAAATTTGCAAATGCTCCCGGCGGCGATACCTTGCTGTACTTTCTAATTTATTGCTGCATCCACCGTTTTCACGGCTTCCTGAAACTTGCTACAGTAACCAAGGTGAGGACACAAAACAAGATTGTGTTTGTTCACACTATTTGTAGTGAGAGGTTAGTTTCTACAGTTTGGACATGATGGGCAGCACCTTGGCTGCTTTAGATTGGAGCCCAGACAAGGATCAAGATGAGCAACAATAGGAGTGGGCTGCCGAGGATCTCAGGACCTTCACAGGACCATAATTTTGATTTTAAAAATATTTTTATTGGGTTTCTGGTGTACAAACAGACAGTGAGAGTTACGGAGGAGAGTACGTAAGGGGTAATACTAGAGTTATTTACATCAAGATCAGTTTTAACTATTTACATATATACATCACAGTTTCTCCTTCCCTTTCTTCTATCCCTTCTTCACAGTGTTTGCTGTAGCAGTTGTGGTCTCCTACGTTTCGCTCCCCGCCGGTTTTCCCTTCGCTTCTCTTCCCTCTGGTTCCTGTTGTTGTTACCCCTGCTCTCCCCCCCCTTCCTTTGTGCCCCCTGCCCCCCCCCCCCCCCTTCCCCTGTTGTTAGGCTCCTTGGGCAGGATTCTCCCCTACCCGGCGGGGCGGGGGGTCCCGGCGTGTCGGAGTGGCGTGAACCACTCCGGCGTCGGGCCGCCCCAAAGGTGCGGAATCCTCCTCACCTTCAGGGGCTAGGCCCGCCCCGGCGTGGTTGGTGCCCCGCCAGCCTGCGGGAAAGGGGCTTGGCGCCATGCCAACCAGCGCCGAAGGGTCTCTGCCATCTGGCGCGGGGATGACACCAGCACGCGCTCCCTCGGATGCGCAGAGGGAATCGTTTCCGCACCAGGAATGGCGGAGGACCACGGCCTCCGGTGCAGAAGGATAGAGTGCCCCCATGGCACAGGCCCGCCTGCAGATCGGTGGGCCCCGAGCGCAGGCCAGGCCACCATGGGGGGCAACCTCCCGGGGCCAGATCTTCCGGGGGGGGGGGGGGGGGTAGGAGAATCCCGCCCCTTGTGCTCCTACCCACCCCCCTCCCCTCCCCCCGTTCAGGCCGGCGGGATTCTCTGCTCCCGCTGCTGAGAATGAAGTTTTGACTGAGCGCCAAATTCTCCTTTCTCAGTGGCTTTGCTGGCGGGGTCAACCCGCATCGGAGAATCGCGGCTGTTAAGTCAGAGGACCAAACGCTCGGTCAACGCAGTCAGTTTTATGGAGTGTTGTAATGAAGGAAAGTGAGTTAGAGACAGAGAGGTTGTAAAGAGGGAATTCCAGAGTTTAGGACCTCGGCACCGAAAGACATGGCCACCAATGAGAGAGAACCATAAACAATATCAGCTAACATGGGGACCAGGTGGGGAAGTTGGGTGGTCAGCGGTTTAGTGTGAATAGCTGGTCAATGCTGTGGACAATGTTTGTAAACTTTGGGGTTTCAGCACTTTGGCCACTGCGCCATGAAGAGCGATGAATGGATCAACGCTGCAGTTGGTTTGTAGAAGCTGTCAATCACAGTCCACTACAAGAAAGCTATGAATGGCTTGCAGCAAATGGATCTGTGGGAACCAGGCACAGGTCACATCTGTTCTCTTTCCAGGAATGGACACATGGAGCTTCGAGTGTTACAGCTGTCATTCTTCTTACTGCCCCTGTCTGGACTGATCTCCAGCTTCTAAACAAGATCTCTATTCTGGGGGGGGGGGGGGGGGGGGGGGATGGATTGTGTGAGGGGACCCTTTAGGCAGGGGGTCCCTGGGCAGGGCTCCCTATTACAGGGGTCCCTATGGGGGGGTCTCCCTATTACAAGGATCCTTGGGGGGGGGGGGGTCTCCCTATTATAGGTGTCCCTGTGGGGATTCTCCCTATTTCAGGGATCACTGTGTGAGGTCCCCCTAATACATGGGTCCCTGGGGGGGGGGGGGGGGGGGGGGGTAACCCCTATTATAGGTGTTCCTGTGGGGATTCTCCCTATTTCAGGGATCACTGTGTGAGGTCCCCCTAATACATGGGTCCCTGGGGGGGTACCCCTATTATAGGGGTCCCTATGGGGGGGGTCCCCCTATTACATGGGTCCCTGGGGGGGGGGTACCCCTATTATAGGGGTCCCTGTGGGGGCTCTCCATATCACAGGGATCCCTTTGGGGGCTCTCTCTATTTCAGTGGTCCCTGGGGGAGTATAGGGGTCCCTTTTGGGGGCTCTTCCTATTACAGGGGTCCCTGGGGGAGTCTCTCTATGGCAGGGGTCCTAGTGGGGTTCACCCTATTACAGGGGTCACTGGGAGGGTCTCCCTATTACAGAGATCCCTGGGGCCTGGGGGGAGTGGGGTGGGTCACTCCCGTACTTGTGGGTAGGGGGGCACCCAGGTAATCTGGGGGTGTGTGGCTGCTGTGCAGGGATGGGGTTTGCTGCACTTTGTGTTGCGGGGCACGTGGTCGGCCATGGGAATCCCTCATATTCCACACCATGCATCAAATAGCATGGAAAGGAATACAGAGCCTGTTTGCGCTCCCAAGGGGGATAGTAAATTGGTTGCAATCCATCTCTGGGGGGAGAAATCGGCAGGATTCTCTTTCCCATCATGGCGATTTCGTAATCGCCGATCAGGCGAAGAATCTCTTTTTACGTCCAATTCGGGGGAGATGCCTGTTTTCGGATGCTCCGCCCTCTCCAAAACGGTGCCATCGAGGAGCGTGCCGCACGCTATTGGGACGGCCTCAGGACGTTACCCGAAGGCCCTCCCCCGATGCTCGGCCCCTGATGGGCCGAGTTCCCGACCGCACCGTAATGTGTGGTCTCAGCCATCGGGAACCCAGCGTGGCGGCTGCGGACTGTGTCCAGCGCCGCCACAGTCGGGCGGGACCCGAGCTGTTGGCCGGGGTGGGGGGGGGGGGCTCGGCGAGGGGGACTGGGGGATGGCCCTGGTGGCAAGGAGTGTCTGGCGGGGGGGAACTATCTGGCAGGTCGGTACCATGCACAGCCAGCGCCATGTTGTACGGCGCGACCGCTGCAGGTCGTTGGCGTGTACATGCGTGGCCGCAGACCCGGCAATTCTCTGGCCGTTTATATTGAGCAGGTCGTGCGTTTTACGTGGCGCTGCGGCTAGCCTCACTGGCTGGAGGATCGGAGCTGGGGCCTCGCCGATTTTTCCCACGTTAAAGCCACGGATCCTCTGGACATAGCCCCTAAATCGGAGAATCCAGCCCCTTGTCTCCCAAATGGAGAATCCAGCCCATGAGATCAGGGATAAGGATGAGGGGAGCATTGGAGGAAGTTTAGTCAGGTGGGTTTGTGGAAGAGTCGGAGGTGGCAGAGGCAGCTGATTGGATGGTCTCAATCTTAGTAAAATGAAATGCATGAGCATGTTATGCTTATTGTTGGAGGTGAGGGTAGAAAGGATGAGAAAAGGCTCATAAGGGGACAGCTTGAAAATGAAAAAATAAGTCAGGGCTTATCTAAATTGCAACAGTTAGTATTTCACTCAACCTGCAAATGATATGCAGTATTTTTGATGCTTGAGCCAGTTAAGGATCTTACAGAATACCCCAAGGAAAGTTAGCATAATGCTAGCAGTCTGCTGCACAATAGCGCCACAGACAGTGACTTTACCACGGTTTAATAGGAAGTAGCCATCGGCCAAGCATGACCATAAGTGCTGTGCACACAAGTCAATAGGAGTCGACCCAACCATTGTAGCAAGGGAGACAGAAGGAAACAGATTTGGGAGGGGAAACATTCAAAGCAGAAAAGGAAAGTTAGAAATGGAATTCTGGATTACAAGGATAGTGGAGTCAGGGGTTCACTTTTTGGAGGCGATGGAAATTCCTTGACTGAGTTCCATTTAATACTGTAATACTGTATAGATTTGCAATCTTAAAATTGCTGTTTGGGATCTTCTTATTCTAGGAAATATGTTCATTCTGATGGTTTTACCTTGGAGAGTTAGCATGTTTCTGCACTATAAGGTAATTTAATACAGCAAAATAAATGCAAGATTAATTTTATTGTGCGTTGGTGCAAATATGGGGCTGAATTTAATGGTGGTGGGAGTGGCTCTGACCACTGACTGGAAAGCTGGTGGCAACCCTGTTGTGGCCATTTCTGGGAACCGCAAGGGGATTAAATGTCAATCAAGCAGTTAGCTGGCGGCCACCGGGGTTTCTGTGGGCACAATTTAGCGGCCGCGTTAACTGCAGGCGCAAATCCCATCATGGAACTTCCTGCGAGAGAATGCTTTGGCATTCCTCCATTCGGCCTTGCAGTTGCAGGAACGGCACCCCTTCCTGGTATTCCCGCCGCTGCCATTGTATCTCAAGCAGCTGAGGGGCCAAAGGTGCCAGTGGCACAGCGCCAGGCCCGGGCACAGCTGGACCCTGAGATCCAGCAGACCTCCGACTGTCCGATCCATGGGACGTTCCTGCCTCCACCTGATGTGGATCAGTACCGGTGTGGTGCCATGAGAGCAGCGCATCCCGCTTGGACTGTTACCGTATGCCATGGGGAAAGGAATTATATGTGAAACTTGTTGGACGGGATATGAGCCGTGCTTATGTGCAGTTGGAACTGGACTCCGCATCACGAAAGTATGCAACTACAATAATAATCTTTCCTAGTGACACACAGGCTCCACACAGAGGGTGGTGAGCATCTGGAACCGGCTGCCAGAGGCAGTGGCAGAGGCGGGTATTATTCTGTCCTTTAAAAAGCAGTGAGACAGTTACATGGGCAGGGTGGGTACAGAGGGATATGGGCCAAATGTGGGCAAGTGGCACTAGCTGAGTGATAGAAACTGGGCAGCATGGACCAGCTGGGCTGAAGGGCCTGTTTCCATGCTGTAAACACCCAAGATTCTATGGCTCAATTAACACTGCAATGAAGTTACTGTGAAAAACCCCAAGTCGCCACACTCCGGCGCCTGTTCTGGTACACCGAGGAAAAATTCAGAATGTTCAATTCCCCTAACAAGCATGTCTTTCAGGACTTGTGGGAGGAGATTAATTGAGTACATCCGCTTCCTGTTCAGGGTCTCTTCAGCTCCTGTGATCTTCCAAAGGGTGATGGAAGGCATACTTCAGGGACTGCCAAAAGTAGCAGTATTTGGACGATGTGCTTATTTTGGGGACACCTACAAGGAGCACATGGAAAACATGGAGGAGGTTCTCAGACGATTCTCCCAGGTTGACTCTGCTTGAAAAGAAGCAAAAATAGTTTTAAAGCAAGGCTGTGATGTACTTGGGGTACAGGGTGGGCGAAGATGCCTGCACCTTGTGGAGGAGAAGACTCAGGCCATAAAAGGATCCTTGACCGCAAGGAATGCCACGGAGGTACGATCATTTTTAGGCCATGTAAATTACTATGGAAAATCAATTGCCAACTTGGCCACTCTGTTGGCACCTCTACACATCTTGTTAAAGAAGAACCAAAAGTGGGCCTGGGGTACTCCACAGGAAGAGGAATTTGCCGGGATGAAGAGGTTGTCATCCTCTCAACTACTCATCCACCATTACCCATCCTGGTCGCTCATCCTCACTTGCGACGCCTCCCCCTCTGGAATAAGGGCAGAGCTCGCCCATAGATGGGATGATGGAATGGAGCGCCCCATTGCATTTCCATCCAGAACAGTGGCAGACGCAGAGCGCTGCTATGTTCAGATAGTGAAGGAAGGCTTGGCAATGCTGTTTGCTGTAAAGGATTTTCATCAATATGGTCACAGGCGACACTTTTTCATAATTACTCACACAAGCCTCTGCTGGGCTCCTCAAGGAGGACAAGGCCATTCCCCCCATAGCCTCAGGCCCAATCCAGCACTGGGAATTTTGCTCGTAGCACATGAATATACGTTTCACCATTGCCCAGGGGCCCAGATAGCCCACACTGACACCCTCAGTCATCTCTCACGGCCCATGAAACCCCATCTGCACCAGCGGCGGATGAAGTCATGGCAACGCTGAACTTTATGGACATCTTGCTGGTGACGGTCATACAAATACGAGCATGGACACGGAAGGATCCCAAATTGGTGAATCTTTGCCATTTGTTGTGATATGGCAGAATCCCCCAGCAGCCCTACAGCCTTAGGCCCAAAAGCTACAGGAATGGAGTGTGGAAGATGGCATCCTCCTGTGGGGACCTTGTGTGGTCAACTCACCACCAGGCCAGGAATTGATCCTGTGGCCACCCAGGAGCCTCAGAAACGAAGATGCTGGCTCAAAGTTACATCTGGTGGCCTGGAATCAATGAGGACATTGAGCAAGTCCTGCATAGTTGCCCAACCTGTTAGGAGCACCAAAAACTTCCAACTAAGGCCTCCCTCCAACCCTGGGAATGGGCAAGGCGCCCCTGGGAAGACTGCATGCTGATTTTGGCGGGTCTTTTATGGGGTCCATGTTTCTTACCCTTGTGGATACCCATTCCATATGGTTCAATGTCTGCAGGATGGCCTCTACCACATCGAGGGCCACCATCGAGAAATTGAGGCGCTCATTCAGCACTCACGGAATCCCTGAAACCCTGGTCACCGACAACAGGACACTGTTCACAAGTGAAGAATTTTCGACCTTCACAAGGATGAACGGAATCAGACACATCTGAACCATTCCCATATCACCCATCATCTCACAGCCTGGCCGAAAGGGCGGATCAGACATTTAAGAGTGGCATGTGGAAGCAGACCGTGGGTTCCCTGGATACATGTCTGGCAAGATTCTTTTTTAACTATAGGATTACGCCTTATGTTATAATGGGGGTGGCACCAGTGGAACTGCTGCTGGGCTAACACCTCAGAGCCCCATTAAACCTGACTTTCCCAAACCTGGGCAGGAAAGTAGAGCTACAGCAGGACTCTCAGCAGCAGTATCGTAACCATAGGACACCAGTGTGGAATTTCCAACCGGAGTCACGGTTTATGCCTGCAATTTAGGAGATGGTGCACTCTGGCTCGCAGGGGTCATAGAGAAGAAAACAGGGCCCGTCTGATACAAGGCTACAAGGCTAAGGTCCAAGGGAAGACCCGACATGAATACGTACACATGTACGATTAGGGATGTCGATACCTCCACTTAGCCAGGAACCACCCATTAGCCAAGGCATGAACCCAACCATGGCCCAACGCCTGGACCACCAGGACAAAGACAACTCTGGCTCTGAAATAGACACAGAGGCGATGCTGTGTCCGAGGCCGAGATCTCAGCAATCGTCTGCTGGAGAGATCATCTGGAAAAAGGTGGTCGACCTTCCGTTGCACGCCAGCTGACCCAGATCCACAGCCGGCGGAAGCTCGGCCTCGGGCGAAGCGGCGCAGAAGGCCTCCTCAGATGGTTAAAGTGGGGGAGCTTTCAGAGTTGGGGGGGGGGAGAAGGGTAGAATAACCCCCACGAGGCTCACGGGGAAACCATAATTGATCTGCCCCGTGGGGCTCATGGAATATGAGCTTCGCCGGTAGTGGGCAGAGGGCCAATCAGCTGGGGCTTGTAAGATCGAGCATAAAAGCCGGCCCGAGCAAGGGCCGTCGTGTTGGTTGTCCTAACAGGGACTGCGATTGTAAATAGTTACTGCCGTAGGCAGACTTTATGTTCTGTTAAATAAATCCCTTTGTCATTCCTACCACTGGTTTCCTGGTCATTAAATTTAGATACATTTCTCTCTGTCTCTTCATCAATACAGATTGTAATTAGATAATTAGCCACAGTTCAGAAAGAACCTCAGGTATCCCTCTCTATTAGAGAGAGACAATTGCTTACATATAGCTTGAAAGGCATTGCTCCACAAGCATGGGCCGATGTGAGGAAGCAGGACTCCCTGAACTATCACAGCTGGTACAAGTATTGAACCTATACCATTGGTGTTATTCTGCATTATACTCTAGCCATCCAGCCAACTGAACTAACCAACTCCTTGAGGTCCCAGCGATGATCCTTGCAGTATTACACCAGTCACAGTCGGGCATTCATTCCAATGAACCTGTTCCATTGTATCTTGAATGGAAGGTGTTGCACTGCTGGGACAGTTATTGCATTTCTCATTTTTGTCATGTATAACAGCTTGCAACCTGACTATATGATTCTGCGTGAGGTGAGGTTCATATGTAAGCTACCCATGTAAAATGAGGCCGCTGTGAGGAAGCAGAGATTTCTCAGCATTGTGATGCCTGGGTCCAAACAGCTGTGAGCTGGTGGAATCTTACAGATCTTAAAACCTGAATTTTTCGGATAATAGGACTCGGACTACGCCACCCGGAGAGGCGACGGGGGCCCGCAGACGTTGCATACTCAAAATAGTGTTGATTGGCAGAAGACAATATTTTTTTCAGCCCACACTTTGAAGGACATTCTGCCCCTCCAGGTACAGCGCTGCAAATGGCCAGAAGAGGCCCTGCAGTGCTGTGACTGGGTCTAAGAGCACAGAGCCGATGTGAGGTAATTGGCAGGTGTTGCACGGAAGGGAGGTTAAGGTTGGATGTCATGATGGGGGGGGCGGGGGGGCAGTGCGAGCGAGTGGGTAATTGGGGGATAAGTGAGGGGGGGGTCGGGTAAGGTAGGTCTGGGGGGCTCACAGGAGATGAGCGAATGTGTATTTGGGAGGTAGGTGGTGGGAAGGGTTTTCTGGAGGTATCCGGTCTGTGACCGAAATTTTGTGAATGAAATTTCATTTCATTTCATTTTTCAGGGGGGAGGTGCCACAAGTCAGAAGGGAGCTTCCGTTGGGTGTGTCCCTGCCCTTCCTGCCTGAGATCGAAGCCAGTGAAATTTTCTCTTCTCCACACTCAGTTATCTAGTGCCACTGGCCTGAAAATGAAGGCTGGGTGGGAAAAGGCCCTTAAGTAGCCATGAAGTGAGGGCCTTAATAGGGATGTTATAACCTGCATGGTGGGAGGGAGAATCGCGCTGCTGGCGGGGGCATGCCACACCAGAAAACCGGAGTAGTGGGATGGAGAATCCTGCCCAATGGCTTTGCAATAAACCAAGTTTTCTTTTGACCATCTCGGCTCAGACTCGTTTGTGACTACTAAACTGGCGACGAGGATAAAACTAGATTACTGTTGATGCTGCTGCACCGTCATCTCTCTTTCACCGCTGGACTACAGTTGGAGTTCTCTTTTTTACAAACAATCCTTTGTTCAGTAGATTGGACGTGTTCAATGCAAACTTAGAATATTGGACACAGAACACATGTGTTACTTTTTCCGGCTGAACACAATCACCGACTTTGATTGACAGACAGTAATATTGCTGACTGCCTGTGGAGCTCATACTTATGGAGTGATAAAGAGCTTGCATGTCCTGCAGCTCTGGACACTAAAACATTTGAGTAATTGGTGACCCTAGTGGCCCAATATTTCAACACTAAACTATCCCTTATAGTACTGAGGTATCATTTTAATGTGGCAGAAAGGACCCCCTGGAGAATCCGTAACCAAGTTTTTGACAAGGCTACAAATCTAGCCCAATATTGTGAATATGGAACTTCCTATCTGAAATGCTGTACGGTTATTTGGTCTGTAGCATAAATAACATGGCTACTCAAATTAATTTGCTATCTGAAGCATCCCGAGACCTTCAAGCAGGCTTCCTACCCCGAAAGCGTTTAGAGAGGAGTGCTAGAGATTCAGGGGATGGAGGTAAACACCCTAGGACCCACCCCCTCCCGGTGAGCGACCCCCTCCCCTCAAGATGGAAACCCCACCCTGGACTGAGTATCGTAAGAGCCAGATCCATTGGTCAAGGACCGAAATGTCCCGGTGGGGTACCTCCCTGGATTCTGTAGAGGGTGAGCCCATGCGTTATGGGGCATGTGTGCGCAGGAGCTGCAGAGAGTGTGAGGCACGAGTCAGTCAGCAACCCCGGCGCCCCACCAGAGGTAGGCGCCAACCGAGGGCTCACATCTTCCACCTGGACCAGCCAGAAGAGGTGTGCATGCAGCTGAATTGTATTGAAGCACCCCAAGTAGCCCCTATCAAGTTAACCGTGCAAGTTAATGGACATCCATTAGACATGGAACTCGACACGGGAGCTGCGGTTTGTTGGGAAGCAGACCTTCGATAGGATAAAGACGGGGACACAGCAGTTGGATTTGCGTGAGACGAGTGCACGATTGACGATGTACACCTACAAACCGTTGGCCGTTGCTGGAACCATAATGACCCTGGTGGTTTATGGAGAACAGTCTTGGGCAGGGGGTCGCTCAGACTTCGTTGATCACAGTCAACGGGCATGGTTCCAGCCTGCTAGGCCGTGATTGGCTAAAACGCCTACACCTAGATTGACAACACATTTTCCTAATGGGATTTGGGGCCTATATGAAGTGCTAGGAAAATACCTTGAGGTTTTCCAACCAGTACTGGGAAAAAATAAAAGGGGCCATGGCAAGATTTCAGGTTGACTCGGACGCACAGCCAAGGTACTTCAGGGCTTGTTAGCGAAGGTTGAGTCAGAACTCAGCCAGCTTGAAGGCCTTGAATCATTAGACCTGATGCTTTGCCAACTGGGTGACACCAGTGGTCCCGGTACTCAAATCGAATAAGATGGTGAGACTGTGTGGGGGCTATAAGTTAACGGTCAACACGGTCTCCCAGTTGGGTCATTACCTGATGCCTCGTATTAAGGACGTTTATGTAAAATTGACCGGTGGAAAATCATTTACGAAGCTCGATATGAGCCATGCGTATTTGCAGTTCTAATTGGACCCTGTCTCCTGAAAGTATGTCATTATAAACACCCATAGTGCCTATACGAGTACACCAGACTGTCCTTTGGAGTGTCGTCGGCCTGTGCCAAATTTCAGAGAGTAATGGAAAACATACTGAGGGGTTTGCTGTGAGTTACAGTGTATCTGGACGACGTCACAGGGGAATCGGAGCAGGAGCATTTACGTAATTTGGATGAGGTTCTCCGTTGTTTCTCAGAGAGGGGAGTTGGCCTGCGGAGAGAAAAGTGCATTTTCCATGCGAGGTTGTGAACATAGGTTGCTGAGTGGACCGCGAGGGGTTGCACCTGGTCGCGGAGAAAGTATGGGCAGTTCAACAAGTTCCCACGCCTGAAAACACCATAGATTTGCAGTCTTTTTTAGGATTAGTGAACTACTAGGGAAAGTTCATCCCCGGCCACGTGACCAGTTTAGCCCCCCTACATCTCCTTTTGAAAAAGAACCAGGGATGGGCGTGAAAAAACCAGCGGCAAGAAACGTTCAAACAAGTAAAGGAACAATTGAATTCCTCAGGCTTTTTGACACACTGTGATCCACACTCATATGCTCCGCCCCCTCTGAAACAGCATCATCACGCCGCACGCCATTGGGATGGCTTCAGCACGTCACCTGAAGGCCGTCCCCGATGCTCTACCCCAATGGGCCGGGTTTCCAACCACGCGATTGACGTTTGCCCTCAGATGTGGTGGCTGCGGACTGTGTCCAGCGCTGCCACAGTCGGGCGGGAGTCATGGTGCTGGCCGGGAAGGGCTTCCGAGAGGCTGGGGGGGTCTCGTGGGAGGTGGTCGGAGGGGAGTGGCACTATCTGGCTGGTTGAGTCCGCGCACGTTCGGCGCCGTGTTTTACCTCACGACCACTGCAGGTCATCTCCGTGCGCATGCGCGGCCACTCTCCAAGCGTTTGTATCGTGGAAGCCGGGGTTTTATGCAGAGCAGCTGCTAGCCCCTCATTGGTCGGAGGATCGGTGAGGGGGCGCCTCCAATTTTGTTTCATGTAAAATGCCACAGATCCTCCGCCGTTAGCCTGAAAAACGGAGAATCCAGCCCCTTGTTGCTCATTGGGGGCTGGAGAATCACTCCCAATGTCTCTTTGTTGGCACTAGTTTAGTATGGAAGTCAGTCCTGGCCCAGAGTCCTCTCCATGTTGTCACCACAGTGAAAATAATCAATACACTCAATTTCTACACTGTAGGATTTCAGAGACCATCCAGGGATATAGCTTGCATGAGCCAATTGACAGCTCAAATGTGCATCACCAGATAACAGATGATTTATTTCCGCAGGCAAATCGATTGATCATCTTCCCTATGGACGTTTCGTCGTGGAAAGCCTCTGGTTTCTACAGACTCACCGGTTGGCCGAGGGTGCAGGGTTTGATTGGCAGAACCATTTTGATTTGCATACTCTTACAGAGAGGAGTGCCCCAGATGTGAATCAAAAGAGATACAAAACCCACTAATATATGGGCACTAAGAGAATGCTGTTCCCTGACAGCTCACAGGGTGTCTCTTCGTTACTGAACAGTCTTCCGCTCTGAGCTCTTTGAGGAAGGGTGTATCTTGAACGACTGCCTGTTAAAGGACTGTTAAAGGACTATGCATTGTTGATATTCCTGTGAGTTCCACCTCATGAAGCAGAGCAGCAATATAATTACGTTAATGCTTTCACGAGTGTCACCATTAAGAAGGTCAGCGAAGCAGAGGTTCAAATGTTTTGAGCATTCTCATTGCCATGTAATCAAGGGGAAGAATCCAGGATAACTGTTCCCTGCTGTGCCCTCTACTGCTCTACATTTGACAGGGCCATTCACCTGACAAAGTAAGAGGTGGAGGATGGGCAGGATGAGCTGCTCGATGAGGAAGTAACGGCAGAAGGGGCAGCCAGCTTGAATCTTAACTTGTCATTCAGTATAATGGCTAAATTTCATCCTTTTATTACCTTCCTGAAAGTTAAGCTTTTTCTAAAAAAAAACAGCATGGAATCCTTCCACAGCCTCTTCCAGCACCAACGCATCTATTGCAACAACCTCAACTCCAGGTAGCATCAAAAAGATTTGCACACACCCTAATCGCTCGCCAAAATCATTATGGCACAAGGAGGCAGAGAAGCTAAAAGAACAATGGGATGTCCTTCAGGGAGGTCTCCACTGCTATCACAACTCCTGACTCCTCTGTCGAGTTCCATTCTTACAATGCTCTCGTGCTTTCATCAAACAGTGTCACATTACGAGGATGCAAGACATTAGACATTAGAAGGGCAGCACGGTAGCATGGTGGTTAGCACAAATGCTTCACAGCTCCAGGGTCCCAGGTTCGATTCCCGGCTGGGTCACTGTCTGTGTGGAGTCTGCACGTCCTCCCCGTGTGTGCGTGGGTTTCCTCCGGGTGCTCCGGTTTCCTCCCACAGTCCAAAGATGTGCGGGTTAGGTGGATTGGCCATGCTAAATTGCCCGTAGTGTCCTAAAAAGTAAGGTTAAGGGGGGGGGTTGTTGGGTTACGGGTATAGGGTGGATACGTGAGTTTGAGTAGGGTGATCATTGCTCGGCACAACATCGAGGGCCGAAGGGCCTGTTCTGTGCTGTACTGTTCTATGTTCTATGTTCTAGACAGGGTGCGGAAAAGATTTACAAGAATGGTTCCAATGATGGGGAACTACATGGATTAATTGGAGATGTTAGTGCTGGTCTCCACGGAGGAGAGGAGATTAAGAGGAGATTTAGTAGAGTTGTTCAAAGTCATGAAGGGTTTGGAACGAGTAGTTGGGGGGGGGGGGGGGGTGGATGCTTCTGTTGGCACAATGTTTGGGAACCAGGGGACGATACGTTAAGGGGAATGATAAAAGAAGCAACGGTAAAATTAGGATTTTTAAAAAAACTCAGTGGGTGATGAGCATTTGAAATGCATTGCCTGAGAGTATGGTGCAACCAGGCTAGATTGAGGCAATTAAAGAGCAAAAAGAACAATACAGCACAGGAACAGGCCATTCGGCCCTCTAAGCCTGCCCGCACAATTAGCTGAAGAAGTAAATTAGCCGGGCTGTGGGGAAAGGGGAGGAGCGTGCCACTATGTGCATTGTTCTTGCAGAGACTGGCACAGACACAGTGGGCCAAACGACTTTTTTCTGCGCTGTAACTATTCTGTGATTCCATGATTTTTACATTATAGCAGGGCTTCTTCTGATAGTGGTGGGCCGTCTTCTATTAAAAGCTGCCTTTTCCTGCACTGACATGTAAGATTTTCATTTCTAACTGCAGTGTAAGGATGCCCTAGAGCAGTAGCTCAGTCATCACCCTGTACATTAATAGAAGTTGTACTAAAGTTACAATTCTTGCTGTTACTGTGCATTAGAGCCTTCCAAGTACTTGTGTGGAATGCATGTAAATTATGACCTGAGAAATGTGCCTAAGTGGGCCTGACACTGCTGGCTTACATTATGCTATGTAGTGAATACATATCCTTGTGTGAGAGGGAACACTAGGGGTGGTATGAACTGGAGGCCAAGGGGGCCTTACCCACTAGCTAGAGGGCTAGAGACAGCTCCGCATCATCTCCTTTGAGGAAAACCTGATTGAGTGCCACTCTGACATTTAACTGGGCAGTGGTCAGCCTTCCTTGGGATCAAGTACACCAGGTAGAAATTCCATCCACTGAGATGCCTGACCTTGTAATGTTGCTGTATCCCAGGCCACAGGTAAGTGATGGTGGGAGAGGGTAGCTGGGGGTTGGCGGTGGGCTCATAGGAGAACAGGGGACAGGATGTTAGCAGGAAGGGTGGGGGAATGGTTCTCAGGGGGCCCGCCCTTCCCAATGCCAGGCTCCTCAATCAGACATTGAGGGTGGGATTCTCCGGATCGGTCTCCAGCCCCAGGATTCGCCAATTTAATCCCTTTGATCTGGTGGAAAGTTTTGAAATGGTTTTCTCACAGTCAATTTCATTGGCCTTTAAGTGTTGAAGACTGTTTGTATGTCTAGAAAGTTAAAAGCTTTGAACTACATTGTTTACATTTAATTTACTGTACCATTACCTCCTAAAAGCTATTTGATGGACAGGTCAAGGCAGTTTCAAAGAGGGGGTTAAGATTATTTATTCACATAGCTCTGTAGGGATCCATTAACTCCGGGAGCAGGTGGTTTTCTAGCCGCAGGTTTTTTAAAAGACTGCTTCTTTGTTCTCAAGTATTTCCTAGAAAGAGCAGGACCTGCCCCCACACTTTAAAGGTTTCCACCACAATAATGGGATTACTTTTGCCTTTATCACACAGACCTTTGAACCTGGCACACTGACAGGCTGTTTAAAGGGTTTAGGGATACAGATGGGAACACTTTCACTTTATTATGAGAGAACTTTAATTTTCAATTACTGGCTGACTGTTTAAAGGATTTAAAGGCTTCAGGTGGGACAAGCAGCCAAATTACTCCCAGCCCAGGAAAGCCATCTGACCTCAGTCCCTCCAACTTAGCACAAGACCCCCTGACTCCCACCTTCCATGAAGGACCATCTTGACACCCTGGTGGCAATTGTGGAGAGGGTACTCACCCCTTTGCCACCCCTCGGACTGCAAGCCGCCAATGGGCTGGTACAAAGGTGTGATGGGGCTGAAGGGGAGATGTGGGGGCTGAGGGAGGAATGAGAGAGGGTTGAAGGAGGGATCGGGGGGGGGGGTGAAGGAGGGTACTGAGGAGAGGGGTCTTGTCAGCAATGTGGAGCTGGGAGGGGGGGATACTTCAGCAGCATTCTGAGATCGGGGAGCCCTTTAAAAGTGACATTCCAATCTCAGAGGAGTGGGACCTGGCAGAGAGATTAAGTCCTGTGTCCTTCATGTCCAGCAAGAACCCTGGTGTGCCGTTGAATGGCAATGAAAACCCGATTGAGCGTAGAAGACTTTCTAGGCGCCATTGCATGGCACATTGGGTCGCTCATAGGGCCAGCAGGAATATCTCTCGTTGTCCTGGAACACGTAGTTGCCGATAGGGAGAATCGTGCCCTGAACCTCTTAGAAATCCCCATTGACGTTCACAAGCAAACATGCTCCCTGCAAGGTGAACCCCCTCACCTGCCTCTGGGTTGATTGGGTGGAGTTGGAAAGGTGATGGAGTCCGCAGCCAGCACCCTCCCAACTTATTAAACGGCCTCCGCCACCAAACCCAACACAGCGTGGGTATTACATTCTGCCCTCGGTTGTTGTGGAGGAGTTTGTAATGGTTCACATTTACTTCCTCACTTCTGATGAGGTCTTTTGGCTTTGCTTAACATTCCTCTGGACGGTGCTACTGTGGCTGATGGCTTCAGCTCACCTCTTGTAAATGCCGCAGCCTTTAGTGTCTTCCTTCCATGGTGGGCAACTCTTCTTTGCTGCAGCTGAAGCACAATAATCTTATTATCAAAGCAGATTGAAGTCAGCCCTTGTGAATGACATGGTGCTAAATTGCAATACAGCTTCACTACAAAAAGGATCAAAGGGTAGTAACAATCTCTAAGCTGCACTACAGAATACCTAGCTACAAGGAGCAGACTAATTATTCTGATAAGGAGTCATAGACCTGAAACATTGGGTGGAATTTAATGCCCTCCCGAAAGGCAGATGTGGAGACTGGGGGTATTTAAATGGGTTAGAGGGTGCTGGTTGGCAACCCCGCCACCTCCTTGCCTCTGTCCTGATGAAGTTTTGGCGGGAAGGCTCATGGATAGTTTTCCCGCCCCAATGTCAGTTGAGGGACTTCATCGCACTGCTGCTGGTATTCAACAAGCAACAGACAGGACGGCCACTACGCAGCGAGTCCAAAAAGCAAACTCTGTCGCATTTCCTTGGGCTCCCAGGGAAGGGGGGTGGGTTGCTGGCAGTGGGCCAGAATTCCTCATTCAAAGATATTTAGTGGCTGATTGAAGAGCCTGGCCTCAGGAAGGATGGGATATGCTAAGAGTCACCTCGCTGCCCGTTCTTATGACCCCCTTTCTCCCACCCACCACCCCCACATCAGCGATCTGCTCCCTGAAACTCTAATCCCACCTTCACCCACCTGTGGCCTGGATCCTCTGGTGGGTGCATTGCCGACAGTTATCACCACTCCTCGGGTACTTGATCCCGGGGAAGGGCTGCTGCTGCCCACTTGCAGTCCATTACAACACCTGTGAGAAAGGCCAGCCACTGAATCATGTAAAATGATGGAATTGCGGAATTCAATCCCCAAAGCAGTGAGAAAAATCACAAGAATACTGAGCTCGGGAACAGAATTTGTGTTACTCAGCTGTTATAAACCAAAAGCCTAAATGGTGGACAAGTGGAATTGTAAAAGTGACTTCTAAAGCATCTGCAGAAATCTCAAAGCTCATAGGACAAAAATATTCATTCACCATAAATCCGTAGCCCTGCTCATGAGAACTTGCAGCATATTGTCCCTGAATATAATTTTTTTTTACTTGCCCGAAAGCCATTCTCTAACACAATTGCACACTCCACATCTGGATTAATGAAGTCTGGGAGGTTTCTACTGCTAAAGTGGCTCATTAGCTGCTTGAGGGGTGTTAAGGCATCATTATTGCAGGTGCACAGTAATTGGTTGATATTTGTCCATTACCATGAGCAAAATCCTTCTTGCGGAAACTGAACGTTTTAATTTTGTGCATCCCCTCATTTCATTAGCTGGTCATGATTATCATGAAAAGGAAATGCTCTCTCAAGCATTCCATCAAAAGCGGGATTTCTGGTCCGACGCAATTGCAACTCGGGAACAACAGACATACAGGATAGCAAGTCCAAAATAGCAGTGCAATTTTCACAGGATTGATACTCTTCCCTCTGGATAACACCACCACAGATCATTATACATTAAATTCAAAAAGCAGGGACTAAAAAGGAAATTAAAATATGGAAAATGAATTCAACCTATGGAACAGGATCTTTGAGAAGCCATTTCATTTTTCAATCTGCTTCTTTTGAGGTTGGTTCATCTTACTGGAAGTGGCATTGAAAATTCATAACTGATTGTGTTTTATCATAAAGTTCCCATTCAATACAACCCCTTCCTTCACAGGTCTTTCAATTACTGCAAGAGCTTCGAACAAGACCCTCCACTCTGCGAATAGTTATTTTAGTGCATCAGGGCGTCCCCCTTTGAATTAGTTATCTGTTATTGTGTGTGGGGGGAGGGTGGGGTTTCTCTTTTGCACTTAATTTTTAATCATTGTCCAATCAGGAGAGTTTCCTGCCCTCATTCCCCAACATTACCACTGTTGCTTCGAGATGAGCTCCCATGTAAAACTATTTCCGGGGATTTTTTCTCCCCCTTCCTTGCATTACAAGCAAAAATGAACAAATATAAAATGACGATGCTCCTCACTTACTTGGCACTGTGAATGTCCTTGTATGAAAATCTGTTCATTACTTCATTTAAAAACAGAGATCCGCGTGCATGAATAATTCACAAACCTCTCCTCAGTCATTTCACACACAAATTAAAGAGCAAGTAAAATGGGAGCCAGTCCAACAACGTTGCTTGTCATCAGAAGATCTGGCCTAGCAAGTATGGAGTGAAACTGTGTAATTTCACAAAAACCCACAAAGGTCTTTTATATGTACACATTTACTGTAATTGTTGCATTTAGCTCCTGTGGCATTTTCTTGGCAGCTGATTTCCATCGTGCTGTTTCAGTCTCAAATGTTTGCCTTACCTTTCTATAATTCCCCAATTATACCACTTACTTCCAGTTTAGTCGCTCTTGCTCCAAGGAATGTAATGCGGTTCATCCCATGGCTCTGGGCTGTCCAAAGATGTGCAGGTTAGGTGGATTGGCCATGCTAAATTGCCCCTTAGGGTGGGTTTGCAGGAATAGGATGGGAGAATTAGGCCCAGGTAGGATGGTCTTGCAAAGGGTCAGTGCACACTCGATGGGCCAAATGGCCTCCTTCTGCACTGTAGGGCTTCTATGATTCTATTAGCAGCAGGTGGAACTTTTGGGAAGTGGTAGCAGGTGCCAGGAAAAAGAGGACTTAAGGCCTGGTTCTTGGAAAAACTTCAGCACCATGGAGAGGAAGTGAATTCATTGGAGTAAAAATGTGGGGAACTCGCCTTCAACAAGGTGCCGTACCGGAGGCTGCTAAATAATTATAAGAGTCCATGGTGTTAGGGGCAAGGTACAGGCATGGATAGAGGATTGACTGACTGGACGATGGCAGAGATTGGGGATAAAGGGGACTTTTTCAGGACGGCAGCCGATGACTAGTGGTGTTCTGGCGGGGTCAGTTTTGGGACCACAACTATTCACTACATACATTAACGATCGGGATGAAGGAGCTGAAGGCATTGTTGCCAAGTTTACAGATAATACAAAGACATGTAGAGGGACAGGTTGTGTTGAGGAAGTGGGGAGGCTGCAGAAGGACTTGGACAGGCTAGGAGAGTGGGCAAAGAAATGGCAAAAGGAATACAACGTGGAAAAGTGTGAGGTTACGCACTTTGACAGGAAGAATAGAGACATAGACTATCTTCTAAATGGGGAAAGGCTATGGGAAAGGCAAAGAGACTTAGGAGTCCTAGTTCAGGAATCTCTTCTGGTTAGCATGCAGGTTCAGTCGGTAGTTAGGAAGGCAAATGCAATGTTAGCATTCACTTTGAGAGGGCTAGACTACAAGAGCAGAGATGTGCTGCACAGGCTGTATAAGGCTCTGGTCAGACTCCATTTGGAATTTTGTGAGCAGTTTTAGGCTCCGGAACTAAGGAAGGATGTATTGGCCTTCGACGGGATCCAGAGGAGGTTCACAAGAATGATCCTCGGAATGAAGGACTGTCATATGAGGAATGGTTGTGGATTCTGGATCTGTACTCAATGGAATTTAGAAGGATGAGGGGGGATCTTATTGAAACTTACACATTATTGAGAGGCCTAGATAGAGTGGACGTGGAGAAAATGTTTCCACTTGTCGGAGAAACTAGAACCCGAGCACAGCCTCAGACTGAAGGGACGATCCCTTAAAACTGAGATGAGGAGGAATTTCTTCAGCCAGAGGGTGGTGAATCTGTGGAACTCTTTGCCACAGAAGGCAGCGGAGGCCAAGTCACTGAGTGTCTTTAAGACAGAGATAGATAGGTTCTTGATTAATAAGGGGAGCAGGGGTGAGGGGGAGAAGGCAGGAGAATGGGGATGAGAAACTTATCAGCCATGATCGAATGGCGGAGCAGATTTGATGGGCCGAATAGCCTAATTCTGCTCCTACTTATTTCCTTGGAGTAAAGCAAAGGAAAAGGGCCTAACTCCTAGGTGTCCACCCATTTCATGTTTTCTCAAAGGGAAAGCTGGACTCTCCCTCCAGGAGCAGCGGAAATATTTGAAGGTCATATCAGCAAGGTTGGAGGATTAAATTAGATTACCCCCAAAAGCAAAAGTGGAATTTTCCAGTTCTGCCAACGTGAGGTACATGGTCAGCAAGACTGGAAAATCCCCAGTGTGGCCAAAAGTCAGTTTCTCGCCGCCATCAAAAAAAAAATTGCAATCTTCCCCTCCCAACTATCTTGGCGGGCTGGATTGCCCACCCTGCCAGGTCGGGAACCATATTTGCCTGCTTTTGTGGTGCATCTCAGAAATGCTCATTAAGAACCCAGTTAGTCGGAATCACATTCCCACTCCAAATCCAATGGCCATGTCAGTGGTAATTGGACCCTACTTGGTCTCCGAAGCGCAGAGTTCTGTCCCAAATACTGTGACGCTCACAGTACATGATTTACCTATGCCTGCTGTGCTGCCTCCTGATTGCTGTGTACAGCTGGTGCTATCTGCACTGCTCATTGGCTGCACAAAACGGCAGGAGGCTCAATATTTTGAGTGGCTAGCATGACTTAAATGCAGCCTACATTCCTTAAAGGGGTGGTGTATTGTGGTTGCAAGAAGTGGTGGGAGTCCTTTGTGGACCGAATTTATGGTGTAATATATTGCAGATTGGCTGAATATGCAAGAAATGAAATGAAATTGCTTATTGTCACGAGTAGACTTCAATGAAGTTACTGTGATAAGCCCCTAGTCGCCACATTCCGGTGCCTGTCCGGGGAGGCTGTCCGGGGAGGCTGAGAGCCAAGTATGGGTGTTACGGTTAGCTGCGGAGGGGTAGAATGGTTCCCTATTTTTCTCCATCATTGTTTGATCACAAGGAGATGCTCGCCAATTTATCGAATGCACAACAGTTTACATCTGTGACTGTAAAAGTCGCATATAGACAGGTTTCCTGGTAGGTTTTTTAAAAAAGTAGACAGAATATTTATTGTGCTTAACTCCGTCCAATAAAAAGCAATAAAAATGCTTCAACTTGCACACGCACAGACATGCATACATGATGAAAGAATAGATTAAGCAAACTTTTTAGATTCCAATAAAAGTTAAAGGTATATGCGTCTTGTAAGCTGATGACTAGGATGGTTTCAGGTTGAACTCAGTAGTCCCTCACGATCTAGAGTAGCGAAGATTTAAATGTGTTGATGGATGATTTATATCTGGTCTTGTGGAGTCAGTGGCTGCTGCGTTAATTCTTAAATCACTGCCTGCAGATGGATGATCAATCAGCATACAGGGCTCAAACTTGCAGGAGAGAGAAAGAGAGAGAGATTCACTCAGGGGTCCTGCTTCTCTGTCATCTCTACAGATTCTGTCCTTTGTGGCCTGAGTTAAAAACATTTTCTGAAACACAACTGAAAGTTAGCTGGCTTGTCACATGATCTGCGCCCTCTCCAGTTGATCAGTGACCCAAATATGGTCATGGCTAGTGGTTTCTAGGTGTACGGCTTCAACTTGATCAGATTATGGCTGGGAGGGATCAATCTTTTAAAACTTAATTTTTAGCCAGTAAATGCAGAAGGTAATTAATGATATGAAGAATGGGTTTATAACAATAGGTAACCTCCAGAAATGCAGAAATTGAACCGGAAACCAGAAGGAACAATCCAGCACCTAATCCATAAACAGTTTTTGATCCTTTTAAATAGTGTTGGTGAAGATATTCCTACTTTGTAATGTCATGCCATGCTCAGCTGTGCAAGGTTGGCTGGAGTGTAGCATTGCAAACTGGCAGGAGCAGTTTGTATTGCACACTGCTTTGTGACATCATCTTGCTGCCCTGCATGCTGTTGCCAAGGTAGGCACAGGCAAACCCCTTCACTAAGATGGCGTTCCACGCACTTCCTGTTAAAAATGTGCAAGTGCCCCTCAGACCCCATTTTCAAGTTTTAGTTGGCTGCATTGCACCAAAGCAAGGTCCAATTTAGCCCTCGGAATCTGTGTCCTGAGATGTTTGGAATCCGGGATAATAGGAGAGGGGGCAACAAAATCCTGGAGATAGGAATACGTAATTCCATGGGTTTCTTTTTAGGGCGAGCATCATGGACATAAGGAGTTGACACCTCCTGGCTGTTAATTTTGGACAACAGTCAGAGGTTCCTGAAAGCATCCATCATCGCGACTGCAGTCAGCTTCTTAAGCCTGCTGCTGTATTTGGCTTTCATCCCCTGCTTTCAGGTGCAAGGCTCCTCCAGGGGCAGCCCTTCACCAGATGAATATCAAACCTAGGGTATTGACTTGAATCTGGAACCTGGAGTTTTTTTCTTAATTGAACACTATTGTTTATTTGTTGTACAGCTAAAGAGTTAAAATGGTGACCAAGGTGTTTTCAAGCATTTTGAGTGATTTTGGTCCCTTTGCGTTTCTGTTGTATTAAATCTGCAAACAATTTGTCAATCTCTTTGCATTTGACCGATACAGTCCTAGAATTACTTTTGAGTGTCCATGAGGTTGCAAAATCACTGTGGGGTTGCAGCACCATGGGAGATCTTGGTAATACCCAGACAGCATTAGGGACATGTATTCATCAAGTAATCGAAGCATTATACAGCAAGGTAGCAAGGAGACAGAGCTTTGATAGGATTACTGGTTTTCCCAAAGTTTCCTTGGGAAATAGGTGACAGCCCTGTTGCTTTGTAAGCTCCTACTGCTGACCCACTTGGGTACGCCGATTTGATTTGGCAACATAGAAAAGACAATGCATTCAGCAATCATAATTGCCACAATGCATTCACCAATCATAATTCAGCCCTTCTTCAGCAACTCAAGTAATAAATTTGCTAACAGTTGGTTTATGGGTCGCAATTCCATTATGAGTTGGGAAAACAGCAGAGAATAGCAACACAATGAGAACCTTGCATTTTGTGAGTTCGGTCATCGACAGAACAGTTGGGTTCTCATGGGGTGCCTTTGCTATCTTGATAGTTATGCAATATTCTCCAATTTGAATCCCTAACTGTATAACGGTGTGCCTGTATCCTGCAGAAGTCTGTGATTCAAAAAGGCAGCACGGTAGCACAGTGGCTAGCACAGTTGCTTCAGAGCTCCAGGGTCCCAGGTTCGATTCCCAGCTTTGGTCACTGTCTGTGTGGAGTTTGCACATTCTCCCCGTGTGTGCGTGGGTTCACTCCGGGTGCTCCGGGTTTCCTCCCACAGTCCAAAGATGTGCAGGTTAGGTAGATTGGCCATGCTAAATTGGCCCTCAGTGTCCAAAAAGGTTAGCTGGGGTTACTGGGTGACAGGGATAGGGTGGAGACATGGGCTTAAGTGGGGTGCTGTTTCCAAGAGCCAATGCAGACTCGATGGGCCGAATGGCCTCCTTCTGCACTGTAAATTCTATGACAATTCCTGGGGAGGTGGCCCTAGTTACTTTGTGGCAGAATAACATGGTGAAGCACATCTGATTCTCATTGAACAGTGCTCAGTGGCTGCTGCAAAATACTTCAGACACACACACACTTTCCTATTTTCCATTTTATTTGACACTGTCTACCTTAGTCACCATTCGCATAATCCTTTGTCCCTCACCTTTAAATAAAAGACTAATCTATCATTTCAGTATCCATCTCAGAAGACCATACCACATCAAAACCGTTACAGGACCATGTCATAGCAATTACTTGATTGATTAAATCAGCATGAAAAAGTGCATCTTTTCCTATGATCATAATGTCAATGATTAAAATAGCAAGAATGTCAACATTCTCCTTTACTGAAAAATAGTCCAAAATGAACAGGAGCCATGCTCCTCTTTCCTGTGACCAGGCTTGTGCTGGATATCTGAGCACACCTTTCTTTCTTCTAGTCTGGTGTGTCACCAAAGTTCCACTCGAAAGCGCATATTCATGAAACGTGGCAGGCTGCTTTGCTGATATAAAAAGCTAATGGGGTAAGGTATCTCTCTTCCCGTGGCTCCTTGCAGGATGGTGCACCTCGATCACGCCATTGGCAGAGTGTTCTGAGAGGAGAGAATATGCCGCTACCCTTGGAGACATCAGCCACCAGCAGGTCACCTCAGGCTGTCACCATTTCACTGGGTCCGGGAAACAGGTCTGCTCCAAACAGTGGGTTGGCTAGTTGACAGGCAGCTATCGGATCCTGAAAGCTCTGAGAGTCAGCAGTCAGCATCCCAGCCCTCAGAATACAAGTCGACATTATATGAATGAATAATTGAGCACAATGTAAGTGCAACCTTTCCTTATGGCAATAATATCCATCAATAACAGCACAAACTAAGTGTGTTTGCGCCTTTATTACAAACGACGCAAGAATGAGCCTAGGCCACCTGACTCTTCCCTCACCCCATGCTTTCCTTGGTTGTCAGGGGCAGGCCATTCAGCCCCTTCTTGAGCCTGTTCCACCAGACAATGAGTCCCTGGCTAATCTGTTTCCTGACTTTATACATGCGTTCGCAAAAATCTCAGATTTCAAATTAATAATGAAAAAATTGAAGTCATATCAACTACTTTTCCCACCTTTAGAACATAAGAACATAAAAACTAGGAGTAGGAGTAGGCCATCTGGCCCCTTGGACCTGCTCCGCCATTCAATGAGATCATGCCTGATCTTTTGTGGACTCAGCTCCACTTTCCGGCCCGAACACCATAACCCTTAATCCCTTTATTCTTCAAAAAACTATCTATCTCTATCTGAAAAACATTTAATGAAGGAGCCTCAACTGCTTCACTGGGAAAGGAATTCCATAGATTCACAACCCTTTGGATGAAGAAGTTCCTCCTCAACGCAGTCCTAAATCTACTTCCCCTTATTTTGAGACTATGTCCCCTAGTTCTGCTTTCGCCCACCTGTGGAAACAATGTGCCCACATCTATCCTATCTATTCCCTTCATAATTTTAAATGTTTCTATAAGATCCCCCCTCATCCTTCTAAATTCCAACGAGTACAGTCCTAGTCTACTCAACCTCTCCTCGTAATCCAACCCCTTCAGCTCTGGGATTAACCTAGTGAATCTCCTCTGCACACCCTCCAGTGCCAGTACGTCCTTTCTCAGGTAAGGAGACCAAAACTGAACACAATACTCCAGGTGTGGCCTCACTAACACCTTATACAATGGCAGCATAACCTCCCTTGTCTTAAACTCTATCCCTCGAGCAATGATGGACAAAATTCCATTCGCCTTCTTAATCACCTGTTGCACCTGTAAACCAACTTTTTGGGACTCATGCACTAGCACACCCAGGTCTCTCTGCACAGCAGCATGTTTTAATATTTTATCATTTAAATAATAATCTACCATCCCTTTTATGAAGAAAGATTTCTTCTCTCCTGAATGGTCTAGATTTAATTTCAAGGTCATGTCCCCTTGTTCTAAACTCCCCGAAGAGAGGGAAAACATCTCTCGATCTAAACTATCAAATACGTACAAAATTCAACTAATTCTCAATCAACCTAGACCTTTGCCTTCTATATCTCAGGCCTAGCAAGCCTAGTTTATGTATTTCCTGTAACACGACAGGAGGCTATAGGGCCTGCAATCTCAGAGTTCCTGTAGCCTCACCCGAGTATGATCTCTCGAGATGAAGGAGCGGAGCTACACTGTTCAGCCAAAGGCCTCATGGGAAATAAATACCCTGGACCAAGTGTGGACTGGGCGTGGGAGGCCCTTCGGGGAGTAGGAGTGTAATACAATAGTAAAATAAACTTGAGGTTTTCATACAGTCATCTCTTCCCTGTGGTCGCTCGCCTGGAACTTTACAATATTTCTCCTCATAGCTTAACCCTATAAACACTGGTAACAGTTTGGTGATGACGGGAGGCGGTGGCATAGTGGTATTGTCACTGGACTGGTAAACCAGAGGACCAGAGTAATCCTCTGGGGATCCAGCTTCAAATCCCGCCACTGCAGATGGTGAAAGTTGAATTGAACAAAAATCTGGAATTACAATGTCTAATGATGACCATGAAACCCTTGTCGATTGTCGTAAAAACTCACCTAATGTCCTTTAGGGAAGGAAATCTGCCGTCCTTAAATGGTCTGGCCCACATGTGACTCCAGACCCACAGCAATGTGGTTGACTCTTAACTGCCCCTCAAGGACAATTAGGGATGGGCAATAAATGCCCGCGACGCCCACGTCCCATAGACAAATAAAAAAATAAATCTGCATTACGTTCCTTTCCAAGGTGTGGTGCCAAGAACTGCACACTGGACTTGAGATGTCATCTGACCAGGGCTTTGCATAACTATAACAAAGCTTCTTCCCCTTTATGTTTCAACATGAAATCATCCTCAATCAGCTACTTATGAGCTGCTCTGATGAAGATGCTCAACACATGCAGAGAAATGGCAGTGTCTTGTACAGATCCATTCCAACTGGCTCTGTGTGCACGCTGGTCAGTGGGCTCACAACCTGAAATTAAATTCCAGAAAAAGGCTGGCATGGGAATAAAGCAAACATAAAGAGAGAAAGAAATGAACTGACAAAAGAGAAGCGTAGGTTGCATGGTGAAGGAAGGGCTAATAATTCAGATGATAAGTCGAGTTCTGCTCTGAGTTCTGGTTTAATTAGGAATATTCATCTCACGCTAAATTCACTGAGGACGGAGTTGAGAAATATCTTGGGTGGGATTCTCCATCAGCCGGAATCGCAAAATGACGGTTTTGATCCCGAAATCATGGCCGGCGCTGGGTACTCGCCAAATCACAATTCTCCGGTGCCTCGCTCGCGGTGTCAATGCGTTCCACTCCGCATGTACAGTAAACACTGTTGGCGTGTCATTAGTGGGCCTGACCCGGTATTCTCCGGGGCCTCCGCGATACTCCGCCTCCACTGGGGGAATTCCCGACAGCAAGGTTCACTTGTGTTTTCAGAAATTGGGTAACAGGTGCTGTGGCTGATGAGGGGGAGAGAGAGGCTCAGGAAAGTGTCCAACATCACTATAGTGTGCGGACAGTTGTGCCGCCGGCTGGGGGGCTTCTACTAGGGTGTAGTGGGGAGGGGGGGTGACAGGAGGTGAGCCATGGGAGGTGGGGGAGGGATGGATGGGCACAGAACACTGTCATGTGAGAGTACCTTTAAGAAATGGGTGTTTATAAATGGGTTTGTATATAAATATCTGTAGTGAGAGTACCTTTAAGAAATGGGTGTTTACTACTGCAGTGATGCCAGAGAGTCGGTGGAGCTGGGCTGTCTGTCACTATTTTACTTTCGTTTTAGGCTGTTTGCTGCAGGGTGTGTTTTAGTTTTGTTTTCCGTGTTGGAGCTGAAGCCAGACAGAGCAGGTGTACTGTTGATCTCTCTGCCATGAAAATACTATCACTTGATCATTTGGTGAATTCAGAATTATAAATGTTCTCAGTAGTGGCTGTAAACTAATGTGCTTCTGGTAAAAGGTGTTTGAAGTCTTATGGACGTTAAAAGGGAAGCTTAAAGGATTACTTAATGTTGTATTCTTTGGGGGTTGTATTTGAATTAATGGTTGCTAAGATGTTTACTGTATGTTTTAAAAAGGTTAACTTCAGCTCATAGAATAAACATTGTTTTGCTTTAAAAAATACTTTTCCATTATTTCTGCTCTACCACACCTGTAGAATGGGCCGTGTGCTCCCCATACCACAATCTAGTAAAGGTTGTGGGTCAGGTGAACTCCATAATACACTTTGGGGTTCTCTAAACCCTGGCCCATAACAACACCATTGCCGCAGCCTGCCAGGTAGCCATATGGCTGCACATGCCGCTGACTGCCCACTGTGAACCTAGCGCCACGGGTTGTATGGGTGTCACCCCCAGGCCACCCTCTAGCCCCAGCAGAACTATCAATGGAATGGACGTTCTCCAGAGTAACCAGTGCCACCTTGTTTGCTGTATCCAGTGGAGTGTGTGGGGCACTCCACTCTTCCATACAGTGTGTGTGTGTGGGGAGTGGAGTGCTAATATGCGCTGCAGCCTGTCAGCCTCTCCACTGCCAATCCTGGTTCCGGTGAATCCGATGTCCTCTTCCATTGGAATCGCTCATATTCCATGTGGCGCCGTGACTAGCTCTTGGATGGTTGCTGAATCGGTCCATGTGCGGCGTCAATTTTGCTGTTGGAGAACTCCATGAATCCTGCCCCGACATCAACAATTAGTCTCAGGAAGGGAGAATCCGGCCACTTATTTCATTTAAGGAAGTTGTTACAAAGCTATGGAGCCCAAAGCACACATTGACTCTGATTTTGCAAAGGGCTTTCAGAGGAAAAGCAATGGGTACGATTGTACGTCATCATCGCGCTCGACTCAGTGATGCGATGAGGCCATTAAAACCCCTGAGAGGCCTCTCGCGAGGCATTTATCAGAACTTAGCCCTTAGCGTTGAATGTTATGATGTGCCAAGTGCTCAACCAGGTACTTTTTCAAAGGATATGAGGCAACCTGCCTCAATGAACCCCCCACCCCCAGCCTCCCAGGCAGTGCATTCCAGACACTACCGTCTGGGGAAATAGGTTTTTCCTCAAATTCCTCCTAAACCTCCTGCCCCTCACCTTGAACTTGTGTCCCCTTGTAACTGGCCCTCAACTAAGGGAAACAGCTGCTCCCTATCCACCCTGTCCATGCCCCTCATAATCTTGTCCACCTCGATCAGGTCCTCCCTCAGTCTTCTCTGCTCCAGCGAAAACGACACAAGCCTATCCAACCTCTCTTCATAACTTAATGTTTAATTCCAGACAACATCCTGGTGAAGCTCCTCTGCACCCCCTCCAGTACAATCACATCCTTCCTATAATGTGGCGACGAGAACTGCACACAGTACTCCAGCGGTAACCTCACCAAGGTTCTATACAACTCCAACATGACCGCCCTGCTTTTGTAATCTATGCCTCGATTGATAAAGGCAAGTGTCCCATATGCCTTTTTCACCACCCAATTAACCTGCCTTCTGCCTTCAGAGATCAATGGACAAACACGCCAAGGTCCCTTTAGTTCTCGGAACTTCCCAATGTCAGGCCATTTATTAAATACTTCCTTGTTAAATTACTCCTTACAAGTGTATCACCTCACACTTTTCAGGGTTAAATTCCAATTGCCACTTTTCTTCCTGTAACCCAAGACACTCAACCTCAGTGTTGACTACACGGCCAATCTTTGCGTCATCCACAAACTTACTGATCCTACCCCCACATTGTCATCTATGTTGTTTATATAAATGACAAACAAGAGAGGACCCAGCACAGACCCCTGTGGTGCACCACTGGACACTGGCTTCCAGTCACTAAAGCAGTCGCCTGTCAACACACAGCCAAGATCCACCTTGTCAAGTTACCCTGTTTCCGATGTGCATTTGCCTTCTTTATAAGTATCCCATGTGGGACCTTGTCAAAGGTTTTGCTGAAATCCATGTAAACTCCATCCTCTACACATCCTCTACACTACCCTCATCTACACATGGCCAAAAAATTCAATCAAATTTGTTAGGCATGACCTCCCTCTGACAAAGCCATTCTCACTTAATCAAACCTTGTAGATATAGAGAGCGGGATTCTCCCCTACCCGGTGAGGCGGGTTGTACCGGCGCGAGGAGTGCCATGAACCACTCCGGCACCGGGCCGCCCGGAAGGTGCGGAATCCTCCATACCTTCAGGGGCTAGGCCGGCGCCAGCAGGGTTGGGGCCGCGCCAGCCGGCGCGGAAGGGTTTGGCACCATGCCAACTGCCGCCGAAAGGCCTACGCCGGCTGTCGCGAGTTTGCGCATGCACGGGAGCGTCAGTGTGTACTGGCGTCATCCCAGCCTAGCGCAGGGGGGTTCTTCTCCGCGCTGGCCATGGCAGGGGTTGACAGCAGCCGGCGCGGAGGGAAAGTGTGCCCCCATGGCACAGGCCCGCCCGCGGATCGGTGGGCCCCGATCGTGGCCAAGCCACCGTGGGGGCATCCCCCTGGGCCAGATCCCCCCGCGCCCCCCAAGGACTCTGCATGTCGTCGTAGGGCCAAGTCCCACCGGTGCGGACCTGGTTTGATTTACGCCGGCGGGACTGGCCGAAAACGGACAGCCGCTCGGCCCATCACGGGCTGTAGAATCACCGGGTGGGGCCGCTGGCAGCGGCCGCCGACTGGCGCGGCGCGATTCCCGCCCCCGCCAAAAACCCCATATGCCGGAGAACTCGGCAGTCGGCGTCGAGACGGGATCACGCTTCATTCGGTACTTTATCTTGGAGATTAAACAGCAGACATAGGGTGAGATTCTCTGGCCTCCCCATAGAGGCGGCCCACTATTGGCCAGTTGGGGATCTTCTGGTCCCAGGATTGTCAATGGAACTTCCCATTAGAACATAGAACATACAGTGCAGAAGGAGGCCATTCAGCCCATCGAGTTTGCACCCACCCACTTAAGCCCTCACTTCCACCCTATCTCCATAACCCAATAACCCTTTCTAACCTTTTTGGACGCTAAGGGGCAATTTATCATGGCCAATCCACCTAACCTGCACATCTTTGGACTGTGGGAGGAAACCGGAGCACCCGGAGGAAATCCACACAGACACGGGGAGAACGTGCAGACTCCGCACAGACAGTGACCCAGCGGGGAATCGAACCTTCGACCCTGGCACTGTGAAGCCACAGTGCTAGCCACTTGTGCTACCATGCTGCCCGACTCCACCCTATGCTTCTCGGGAAACCTGCGGCAGGGGTGCACTGTCAGTGGAACCCAAAGATGAGCATCCGGAAGATCGAGCCGATAGCTTTCTCACATTCAAGGACAGCGTGCCACAATTCAAAAGTTGTTTTCTTGTGAGTACAATCCCTTGACTATTTGTGATGTATTTGAGAAAGGAACTGATTTAAGCAAAGATACTGAAGTGTTCGCACCCTTAATGGACAGTCCAGGGACAGCAAATGTGCCTGAAGCATTTGAAATTATAAATTCTCAACACAGAGGACTAAGGCCTGAAGGACAAATGGATCTTAACACAATTTAAACAACAGCTGCAGAAAAGTGAACAACTGCATTTGACTATTTGAAATCTCAAAATAAGTGGAATGATGGGGCAGGATTGTCCGGAGGCTGATGCCGAAATCAGGGTGCGATCGGGCGGAGAATAGCTCCACACACCGAAATCGTGGCAGACGCCGGTTTGAGGCCGAATCGCGATGCTCTGCCTCCTGGGAAACGGTGTTATTGCGCCATGCGCCACGCATAGTTGCAACCGCGTCTGCATCTCATTGCGGGCCCACCCATGATGCTCTGTCTCCGATGGACCAAGTTCCCGACGGCGGGGTCCACGTGTCCACATGAACCTGGCGTGGGGGCTGCAGAGAGAGAGAGAGAGAGAGAGGGCGTACAGACAGTATCCAGCACCGCCATACTGCGCTGATAGTCATGCCACTGGCAGGGGGGGGGGGGTCTCTGCCAGAGCTGGGGGGAGTAGTGGGAGGTGGCCAGGAGGTGGGCTGTGGGGTCGGGGTGAATGGGGACGCGGTTCAGCACATCCAGTGCCATCTTTTCGGCCGCGATTGCTGTGTGTGTGGGGCTTGTCAGCTTATCAGCCCTGCGCGTGTCCATCATGGACCCAGTGATTCCTGTAGCATTTTCCGTGTGTTCTGCGGTGTTCCACGTGGCGCCAGTGTTAGCCCCTCACCGGTAGCAGAATGGGTGCAGGTGTGGCACCAATTTATCTGACATGAAACTCCACAGATTCTCCGTTGGCATCAGCACTTAGACTCAGGAAATCCAGATCATGGTATTTACGAGGTGTGAAAGACTGAGGGCTGGATTCTCCATTTGGGAAACTATAGGGCGAGATTCTCCATCTTGCTGCACACGTTTTCTAGTGTGGCAAAACCCCACCGGCAATGGGATCCTCTGTCCCAGCAGCCGGCCAATGGGATTTCCCATTGTGGGCACCCCCATGCCATTGAGAAATCTGTGTGCGTGAGTGTGCTGCCGGTGAAGCGGAGGATCCCGATGGAGAATCCAGCACTATTCGCCCACTGGAGCTGAATTTCAACCGGATAGCGAACCCCCTGGGAGTGCAAACCGGTAAGCAATTCAATGTTTCATGTCATGCAAATCCGTGCAGTGTGGAATATGAGGGATTCCCAGGGAATCCCGCTATCACGCCCCATCTTTGCCCCAAAAAATCTGCCCCGAACCCCTTCCATGCACAGCTTCCATGCACAGTAATTACCACCTCCCCCTGCAGGGACCCCTGTAAGAGGGAGATACCCCCACATGGTCCCCATTATTAGGAGGCTCCCCCTCGGGACTCAGACAACAGGGCGACCCCCCACTGAGACCCCTGCAATAGGGGGTCTTCCTGAGGGACGCATGTAATTGGCGGACCCCTCCCCAGGGATCCCTATATTAGGGGGAAACCCCCACAGGGACCCACTGTCTAAATGAACCCCCTCACAGACACCCACATACAGACACCCCTCACCACGCACCCCCCCCCCCCCCCACCCCCGCCCCATCACCTGAAAAGAGATCACTGTCTGGAAGCTGGAGAGAAATCCAGACAGGGACAATGAGAGGGATAACAGCTGAACACAACGCTCACTTTGAAGCTCCACGTGTCCATTTCTCGAAGGAGGACAACTGGGACCTACATCTGGTTCCCACAGATCTATTAGTGCAAACCATTCATAGCTTTCTAGTGGTGGTCTGCGATTGATACTTCACAAACCATCTGCAGCTTTCATTTATTCATCTGCATTCACGGTTCAGTGGCCTAAGTGGTGAAACCCCAATGTTTGTAAATATTAACCACATCAAATAGAGGTAAGTGCAGTGAAATCACATGCTTGAGTGATTGGAATGTACTTAGTGCTTTGAACGCACTTACCTTTCTTTCAAACCAGACTTGGTCCCCACCCACGTGATTCCCAATCGTGGGGACTGGAAAATCATGTATGACGGAACATAGGGGTTAGTGCCCGCTAAATAGAAGCAAATGGGTCATTTAGACCTATTTGCATTTATTTACATCCCCCCCGTCAGTGCGCGGACCTATTCACGCCGCCAGCAGTTGGAGCATCACGTTCGGTTTGGCACCCAGCAACAATCCCGATTTTCCCCCATGCCCCGATTCTCTGTCCCATCGGGGAACGCATTCCAGGTATCCCGGACGGAGAATCCCGCCCTGAATGTTTTGTAAAGTAAATGAAAGTCCAAAATCAAGACGTTTTAGACGTCACTTGAAAATAATTAAACAAGACCCGCTTTGACTAGAATCAAGAAAACTGAAGAACTATTCTGTTCAAAGATTTGACAAGGCTGGTATATCAAACATTTCTGCTTGAACATGAGCAGCATCTGAATTATATTCTTAAAATGGGTAAGGAATATTTTGACCATCGGAGGAATGGATTGTTTGCACAAAATTAAGCCACTTGGAACTTGTTGGAGGCGATCAATTAAATCTCGTGAGAGGCCTCGTTGCAGCCGTCTCGGTGACACAACAAGGCCGTTAAATCTCGTGAGAGGCCTCTCGCGAGATTTGCGACGCTCAAATCTCCTCATGAGATCTACCGTGATTTTACAAGATGCACGATCTGGACCTTGTTGGACATAATCCAGATTAACATATTTAAGTGAGCAACTTGGCTCATTTAAATACGTCCATGCCAGATTCTCCCGAGGCCCGGGAACTAACGGCCTCACCTGGGATACTTCGCCAGGGTGCCATTTAGCACAGGTTCACACAAACATGGAACAGGTGTGATGGTATCTGGCGGGGCCTACCAGGCCATTGGAAGCCCCTGGGTGTTCGTGCTCTGGGTGGGGTGATAGCCTGGCGTGGATCCAGAGGCCGCGGTGGAGGAGCAGAAGGAAGGTTGCAAGATCAGGGCGGCATTTAACAATGATGCCCCGATCAGCGAGTCACCTTCCTGCCCTGACAAACTGAGTTCACCAGTGCCGGAAATGAGGTAAGTATGGCCTGGGGCGGAGCGTTCCTGACCGAGGCAAACGACAGTGGGCTCCTTACTGACGCTGCAGGCACTGAGAAACACCCGGCTGTACATGCCCAAGACGGGACTCGGCTTTTTGCACGTTAACTTGCACCCATTCTCTCAGAAAGAGAATCCAAAATGCTTGAATCTGGACAATGGACTTAAAAACAAAAGGATACACCTGCGGTTAAGCAAGAAGAACACAGAATTACTGGGAAATTCCTTTCAAATTTAAACAATGTAGAAACTACAAAACTGAAGAGCAGCAATTCTGAACAGGCTGGTTTAAAAATTGAGCCTGGAAATTCACATGTGAATAACAATGAGGTTTCTCCAGCCCTTCCCTCGCCTGCCTGCTTATAGTGGCTGCTGCAGCACAGGTTTCCTCCAACTCTTTAGCCTCACTGTTTTCTGCCAGGTTTGATAACCAGCAGACATACCACTCCCGGGGGAAACTACTCCTCCAACCTTCACCTGCGCCTTTTTCATCAAAATTCCACCCAGTAGCGAGTAAAAAGAGCTCTTTTCTGTGCATTCGAGCAGGTGCTGCTCTGTGTGTGGCCACTCACACCATGGCCACCACCGGAAGTCGTGACAATGAGGATTATCCAATTGTGGAAGGAACTTTGGAGCAACGTTTTTGTGAGGAAACAACTTTCTGAAAGGCCTGCAAGTAATATTTTACACCTTAGTGGAGCGTGAGTCCCGATTATGGAGTCAACCAAGTCATGTTATCACATTGCACTGATTTGTGGACAAAGAAAAGTACAGCACGGTAACAGGGCCCTTCGGCCCTCCAAGCCCGTGCCGACCATGCTCCAATCTTCTACATTTCCTGGGTCCGTATCCCTCTATTCCCATCCTATTCATGTATTTGTCAAGATGTCCCTTAAACGTCACTATCGTCCCTGCTTCCACCACCTCCTTCGGCAGCGAGTTCCAGGCACCCACTACCCTCTGTGTTAAAAACATGCCTCGTACATCTCCTCTAAACCTTGCTCCTTGCACCTTAAACCTACGCCCCCTCGTAATTGACCCCTCCGCCCTGGGGAAAAGCCTCTGACTATCCACTCTGTCTATGCCCCTCATAATTTTGTAGACCTCTATCAGGTCGCCCCTCAACCTCCGTCGTTCCAGTGAGAACAAACTGAGTTTATTCAACCGCTCCTCATAGCTAATCACTCGGGTGATTGTTATTGCCAGAAATTTCCATCCCTCCCGTGACAGGAATTGTCATAGACTGGGCGGGAACTTTTACGGACTGGATGGCCAGCCAGCGGCCCATTGCCTTTGGGAGTTAATTCCCAACCTACGCGTTTGCATGTGGTAAGATAGTTGTTCAGAGGTCTATGAGTTGCAATATTCCAAATGATATCAACGAAAATACACTGAACCCAAAAACCACCTACTTTCCAGGTGCTGCTACACACCTGCACTTCCCTTCAACCTGCATGCGTTTTATGATAGAGAAATGCAATCATAAATTAGACCACTGAATTATTTTTGTACTAACAAATGAAGAACCACGGAGTCTGATCCCACAGGTTCCTGATAACATCTCAGAATATCGTACATTAATAATGTAACTCCACTTATTCAGGCACCATAAATCAGATGCACAAACAATATATGGTGCATTACATGGCAGCCAGTGTTGTTATTATAAAACAGTACACCCACAATGAACAATGCTTCAGGAGGCCGTCCAGTAACAAAATGAAAATGGTACACATAATGTATCACGCCTCCAGTTTCTGTACTTCTCCATTACATTCCAAATTACACACATTTTTTTAAAAAAGAGTTCAAAGAAATAATGACCATCGGAGCGAATGTGCAGATAAACTTTCAAGGAATAGAAAATACCAGAGTCCGAAAAGCTGATTTTATCATCCACACTTTGTTAAAAGACAAAAAAATAAAGTCAGGATTCTGGCCTCCACTCTGAAGAACAATTAAACCCATGACCTCACCCACGATTTACTTAATAGCAGTCCAAAAGGGGCTCAGTTTAATCTTGGTGGCAGCATTCAGCTCATGCATTATGTGGTGTGACACACCTAGCAGTGCAATGGATGCCTGGTGTCCAATATAAGAAAGGTTTCTCTGTGCATATTTCCTGCATCTGCCTGTTTCAATTCACCGTCTGTTAAAAGTAGGAATATATGGCATAGATGAAGAGCAACGAGTCCTAACTCCCCATGGTGAATTTCTTTGGGTAAGAGAGGCCCATCATGGAAATTGTAGGCTTCACCCTCTTCCTATGAAGCTACAATACCTATTAAATGCCTGACAGTCATAATTTGAATAGATTTAGTGAATTATTTCGGCACAAAACTCTGCAAAATCAGAAACAGGGATTCATTGTAAAGAACCAGGTGATTCTTTTTGTTGTTGTTGCTTTATTTCAGTATTGATTCATTAAAGGTGCTTTTGAGTCAGTCTTTTTCTTCCTGCGCATGGTGAATCAATTCTTTGCAATCAGTTGCGACAGCAGTTTCAAAAACTGCCGTCTCCTCTGAGTTATGATGCCAGTACCAGGCCGTAGCTTTGATGCCAAGTATACTTGCAAGCCTGAAAGAAGAATAGAATGCCAATTGTTAACTGAGGTCAATCCTTTCAGCTGGAGGCCAAAGTGAATGGTAACCAAAGTCATCACAGATATGGTCGGCAAATCTGCTTTGCCCGTAGGTAGAAAGCACCCGGGTATTGTAGCTCCACAGGAGCAGTTAAAGGTCCTTCTGTCAAAAGTCCAATTTAATCACTCCCCATTTTACCATTCATGACTCACTCCGTTCACCCTTAAATTATTTTATTTGAAAAAGTGGCAAAGCAGGAAGGAGAAATAAAACAACACTATCATTGCAAATCCAAATTACTGTAGTTATTTCATCCGATTGCCTTGTTTTCCAAAAGCCACTTACATTATATTACAATCAGTTATGTGATGACAGCTGTGATACAACTGATGTCAAATGGAATATTCAAAGACCATACCTGCTTTTAATTTATAGATTTGATGTGAAATTGACAAGTAGATTATTGAATTACAACCCTGTAGCGATCATGTACCCGTTTTTTGAAATTACCACAGTGGCTCACAATCAGGAGCAAGAACCTTGGGAAATTTATCTCTTCTCTATTCCATAGTTACTGAGTGCCGCCATTACTGCCTCAATGAAAATTAACTAAGATGGTAGCGGCTAGGCATCAAATCGAAGGTCTTGGGCATCATGTAGCACGTCTGTATACTCAACCATTCAGGGAACACAATGAGATTTTGAGAAGATATTCAATGCTACCCCAACTTGGAAATCTCCTTCTAGAAGATTGTAAAGCTGTAAGAAAGAACAAGCCAGCACTGAGATAGGGTCATATCATCAGGACATCCCAAAGCTCTTTGCAGTCAAGGAATTGCAAGTTACTGTTTGTATATAGGCATAACAGCCCATTTATGTAACACAAGAAGATACAGAGAGCAAATGAATGAATAACCAAGTAATCTGTTTTGGTAATATCATAGAATTTACAGTGCAGAAGGAGGCCATTCGGCCCATCAAGTCTGCACCGGGGCTAGGAAAGAGCACCCCGCCTAAGCCCACACCTCCACCCTATCCCCGTAACCCCACCTAACCTTATTTTGGACACGAAGGGCAATTTAGCATGGCCAATCCAGGTACCCTGCACATCGTTGGACTGTGGGAGGAAACTGGAGCACCCGAAGGAAACCCAAGCAGACACGGGGAGAACATGCAGACTCCGCACAGACAGTGACCCAAGCCGGGAATCGAACCTGCGACCTTGGAGCTGTGAAGCAATTGTGCTAACCACTGTGCTACCAAGCTGCCCCCCCCCCCCCCCCCGCACCCCTAGTTGAGGTATGAATGTTGATCAGGAGATCTCTGTTTTTCTCGAGCAGGTGTGGTGTTCCTACACCACGTGGACTTCAGTGGTCCAAGAAGGTGGCTCAAGGGTAATTCAGGATGGACAATAAATGCTGATTTGAACCAGCGATGCCCACATCCCTTGAATGAATAAAGGAATTGAAGCTAGAGTCTTAAATCTAAACAATGGAAAGTATGAAAGTTATGAAGACACGAGGGACACGTTGGCTGTGGTGGATTGGGAAAAAAATCATTAAAATATATGACGGTAGACAGGCAATGCCTGTGAGAGTTGAGACACATGTAGACCAGCAAATTTCCTTCCCTAAAGGCCATTAATGAATCTTATGGGTTTTCAGAACAGTTGGCAATGGTTCCAAGGTCAAAATTGCTAAGAGTAGCCCTTTAATTTCAGGATTTATTAACTGGAATCAGCCATGGTGGGATTTGAACGCGTGATTGAACAAAAGCCATTGTCATGGGACTCTAGATTAATGGCCGAGTGACATAACTACAACACAACTGCCTCCTCTTATGAAAGGGAAATCACATTGGACGAACTGGTTGAAGTTGTTTGAAGATGTTACAAGCAGAATAGATAAGGGGAAACCAGTAGATGTGGTGTATTTGGAATTCCAGAAGACTTTCAATAAGGTGCCACCCAGGAGGTTTGTAAATAAAATTAGAGCACATCGCATAGGGGTAATATTATGGCATGGATTGAGGATTCGTTGATGGACAGTAAACAGAGAGTAGGAATAAGCAAGTCATTCTCAGGTTGACAGGCTGTGACTAGTGGGATACCGCAAAGATCTGTACTTGGGTCCCCGGTGTTCATAATTAATATCAATGATTCAGAGTGAAGACCAAATTGTAATGTGAATGACACAAAACTAGGAGGGAATGTGCGTTGCGAGGATGATGCAAAGAGGCTTCACGGAGATTTGGATAGGCTTAGTGAGTGGGCAAGGACATGGCAAATGGAATATAATGTTGGAGAGCATGAGGTTATCTACTCTGGTAAGAGGAACGGAGATGCAGAGCATTTCTTAAATGGTGAGAGGTTAGGAAGTGTTGATGTCCAAAGGGACATAGAACATAGAACATAGAACGATACAGCGCAGTACAGGCCCTTCGGCCCTCGATGTTGCACCGACATGGAAAAAAACTAAAGGCCATCTAACCTACACTATGCCCTTATCATCATATGCTTATCCAATAAACTTTTAAATGCCCTCAATGTTGGCGAGTTCACTACTGTTGCAGGTAGGGCATTCCACGGCCTCACCACTCTTTGCGTAAAAAACCTACCTCTGACCTCTGTCCTATATCTATTACCCCTCAATTTAAGGCTATGTCCCCTCGTGCTAGCCACCTCCATCCGCGGGAGAAGGCTCTCGCTGTCCACCCTATCTAACCCTCTGATCATTTTGTATGCCTCTATTAAGTCACAGACCTGGGTGTCCTTGTTCATAAGTCACTAAAAGCCAACGTGGAGGTGCAGCAAGCAATTAGGAAGGCAAATGGCATGTTGCCATTTATCACAATTCGATTTAAGTACAGGAGCAAAGATGTCTTCCTTTAATTGTATAGAACCTTCGGTAAACTGCGCCTGGAGTATTATGTACAGTTTTGATTGCCTTACCTAAGAAAGGAGATAGTTTCCAGAGAGGGAAAACAGGGGAGTTTCACCAAACTAATCCCTGAAAATGAAATTCGCTTATTGTCACAAGTAGGCTTTAATGAAGTTACTGTGAAAAGCCCCTAATCGCCACATTCCGGCGCCTGTTCGGGGAGGCTGGTACGGGAATTGAACCCTGCTGCTGGCCTGCCTTGGTCTGCTTTAAAAGCCAGCGATTTAGCCCAGTGTGCTAAACCAGCCCCAACCAGCCCCTGGGATGGCAGGTTGTCTTATGAGGAGCGTTTGAGGAGACTGGGCCTGTATTCTCTTGGGTTGAGAAGAATGAGAGGTGATTCCTTAGAAACTTTCAAAACTCTTAAGGGGTAAGACAGAGTAGATGGAGAAAGGATGTGTCTCCTGATTGGGGGAGGTCTCAATACAGGGGGCATGGTCTCAGAATAAGGGGCAAGCATTTAAGACTAAGATGAAGAGGAAATTTTTCACGCAGAGGGTAGTGAATGTTTAGAATTCCCTACCCCACAGGACTGTGGACGGTCAGTATTGGCTATGTCCAAGACAGAAATCAATAGATTTCTATATACTAATGACATCATGGGATATGGTGATAGTGCAGGAAACTGTCCAGGACTGCAGGAAAATGTTATGGAGGTGGACAATCATCTATAATATAGTTGAATGGTGAAGAAAACTCGAGGGCTGACTGGCCTATTCCTGCTCCTACGTTCCCCTTTCCCCTTTGCAGGTGTTAAGTCAACTCGTTCAACTTTGCTTCACATTCCTATTTTGAATACTTAAGTAACATGTGCTGTCTGACCACGTTTAGGTCACGTAGACTGGATTCTCCGATTCTGCTGTTATGTCTGCAGGATCCGTCTGGTCTTACGACCAGAAAGTCGGCGCCGCCCCTGCACCGATCCTCCGCCCAGTAGGGGGCTAGCAACCTCGCCACGTAAAGCCCCCCGCCCAAACCGGCTTTACCTGCGGATATGGCCGCAGAATGGCCGGGTCCGTGGCCATGCATGTGCACGGCAGTGGCCTGTGACGGCCGTGCCATACAGTATGGCGCCCGCCTGCCAAAAACTGCCCACTGTAACCCCACTGCCCACCCCGGAACCACCCTCCACCAGTTCCCCCAGCCCCCGCCGAAGCCCCCCCTTGCCAGTGGAACGGCTCCCCCCCCCCCTCCCAACTGTGGCGGCGCTGGACACAGTCCACAACCGCCACGCGAGGTCCTCGAAAGTTGTGATGACATGTGTCCCATGCCGTCGGGGACTCGGCCCATCGGGGGCGGAGCATCATGGGAGGGCCTCAGGTGACGTCATGAGACCGTTCCGACGCCGTGGGTGCGATTCTCCGATCGCAGAATAGAGTGTTCGCGCCTCACTTCCTGCCGTGCACTGGGAGCGGCGCATGTTCAGTGGTGATGCGCCAACCCGCGCATAAGCGGTGGCCATACTGAACGCTCCGGCCCCGCCGCAACATGAAGCGGGGGTTCAGGGGCTGGACGCACAATAAAGTAGGCCCGGGAGGGGAGAGGCCAGCCCGCCCATCGGTAAGCCCATCGGAAGACCCCATCGGAAGACCCCCCCCAGGGACGAAGCCCCCCTCCCCACCCCACATGCCGCCCCCTGACCCTTCGCGTTGGGGCAGCATGGTGCGATTGGGCCGATTCTCCGGGTCTTTGAGGGGGCGGAGCATCGTAAAAATGGCATCGCCTCCGATTCCAGCGTGAAAGTGGATTCTCCGGCCAATCGCCAAACGCGATATCGGCGTCGGCAATAGGAGAATCCAGCTCTATACCTGTGCTTATATATCTTCAAAAATGTTAACCATTCACATTCCCTTATTGAATGTTTCATGCTCTTAAAATTTCCTGGATGCATCCCATCTGTCCCGGATGCTTTATGGATATTCACCAAAAACCTTCGTCCTCGCTCGCGTCTGGGATTCCCCAGTCCTGCTGGAAGTCAATGGAGTTTAGGGTTGGAATTCCAGATTCTCCGTTCTCACTTGTAACAGGGCGGCAACTGACGAGATTGGAGAACCCCGATTAAGTTTTAACAATTAGTTTCTGTGGTATGCACTTCGTTGCCTGCTATTTCAGCAGGGATACTGCCCAATTTATAATATGTTGGTTAATAAAAGCATTGAAAGAGCAGAAAATGGAAGGATCTATTGAGGTTTACATGTTTGTCTGATAATGCCGGCATAAGAAGTTTCTATTGTTCATAACACATGTGTTATAACACATAACACATACACGAAATGGCGCATCAGAAAAAAAACTGGCTGCATCAATTATGCTGACCGTGCATTTTCTCAGCAAGGCAAGTGGTTCAACTATTATCCTCCTGTATCCCAAATGGCCACAACACTATTGTGTGCACAAAAAGGACTTCCATTTATCAAAATGACATGGCGTGTTAATGTATACAGCATCCAAATGTGGTCAGTTGTTGTCCATTAAACACTTTTTTCCTATTATTTCAATGTTCTTCACTGTTTTTGAACCCAATTCAGTGGGCAGCTGAACATGCTTAATATTAAATCAGATAGGAAGCACATTGTCAAAATTCAAGGCCTGTCTAAGGGTATTTTTTTCTTTGTTATGTTCAATTTATACAAGCATAATGAATGTGATGTGACTAATTAAGTGAACATTCAGTTTTCAATTGATCATAATTTTATAAATTGCTGATTATGTGCATTAGGCTGCAGATAATCATTAAGTGGCATCTTACGTGAAACTGTCACATAAATTACCCGGTGAAATATTCCATTGCACTATTTGAAAAATAACCAGCAATATGATGTTTTAATCTGATATATTTGTGTTCTCCTCTGAAATGGTAAAAGACAAAATAATTTTCCTTTCAAATTAATTGAATCAATGGTGACAAAATTTTCAATATTACTTTTTATTTCAATGGTTCTTTTGTTCTACTAAATAGATACATCCAGCGTAAAATAGTCAACTTCACAACAGACAATTAAATTGGTGGTATTTAACTTAATTAGTGGAGGCTGGTGACATAGTGGTCAGGTCATGGGTCATGGTAGACGCTGAGAACCATCTATCATTCATGGGTTTTGCCTGATTCACTGGGAAGGATGACTTTTCACAGGGGACAAGCTACATTCCTTGAGGTATTGGTACCTTTCAGTAGCTCAGCCAATGTATCTAGCAGTGTCAGAAGCTATATACCTCGTTTGATTATCCTTGTATAACAGGATGGAGGGTGTGAGGTGGAGGGAAATAAAAATAATCCACTTAAAAGATTTTTTTTAAAGTAAAACTATGAGAAAACCTGATGCGGTGGGCATATCAGCACACAAAATATAACATTAGCCGAAATTTCCTGTGGGTAGGCTTTTGTCGCAATCATTTATATTGAACGCACATTTATAGGTTAGAAGAATAAGGATGGCAGAATACATTTCACAACCTCAATAGCGTGAGTTGCTTTTCTTCTCTTAGCTGTTGTCCGAATTCTCCGGCAGTTGGGATTGTCTTTCCCCACCGGCAGCGCACCCCCACCGGCTTTCCCGTCGGCTTGGGGTGGTTTCGGTGGGAAATCCCATTGACAAGCGGCAGGAAGAGAGGATCCCGTCGCCAGCGAATGGCGCACCGCTGGGAAACACGCAGCTCGAGGCCCGGAGAATCCCACCCGTCGTCTATATAGCACAAGACTGGTCGTTGCTGAGCCAACGGACAGCGAGTGGGGATACTGGGATGTCCATAAACTGGTGCAGGTCAGACTAAACGATTCAGATAAAGGGGTCCATTCAACTCAATTTCGCAGCATTTAAAACTCAGACATCAAACAGTTAAGCATCTGTCTGCACGAGTGCTCCAATTACTGTCACAGCAGCAGCCCGTCCAGAGGGAAAGGGGAGGAACCTGTTGCAGGAGACAGGAAATCCAGGCATTCCTAGGGCTGGATGCGAGCAGCACACATCAGTACCAAGGCAGAGGTGAGGGTGCATGAAAATCTGAAAACACAATGATAAATTCTACAGGAAAGCCAACTTATAAAATGGAAAGAGACAGTATAGTTTATTTTAAGGACTACACTACTTCCCTATTCAAATAAAAAACTGAAGGGCATCCCAAATAAGCAATTGAATCTTCTTTGGAGCAATCAAGAACAGGGGCAAATAATGATGTGGAGCATGGTGGGGCTAATGTCAAAAGCAACGAAAGAATTTGCTGGGAGCAGAAACCATTCTGGTGAGCATTTAGAATTCAATCTGTTGGATGCTTCCACAGCAGTCCCAGCATCACCCACTCACAGATTTCATCCGGTAATGTCAGGGGAATCAGCGAGCCAAAACACAGACCTTACGCACCATTAAGGCAGCATCACAAATTTCTGCAAAAAAGCAATGCGGAATCTGTAATTGCGAAAGCAAAGCAGAAAATCCTGGAAATTCAGACCGTCTGGCAGCATCAGTGGACAGAGGAACAGTTAACGGGCTCGATGTAATGGCCACCGGCAATTGTTGCAATGCCTATGAAGTTCTGAATCATAACCCCACCATTCCAGTACAAATCAATGCTATTTACCACAAAATGCAAGGGCCCTAGTACTGACATCCTGCGGAACCTTACTGGAAACAGCCTTCCAGTCACAAAAACAACCAACAACCACTAACCAATTTTACATCCAACTTGCTACTTTGTCTTGTATCCCATGGCCTTTTACTTTCTTGATCGATCTGCATGTATCAAAAACTTTTTGAAGTCCACACAGACTACATCAAATGCACCATACCTAGGGGCAGCAGGGTAGCATGGTGGTTAGCATAAATGCTTCACAGCTCCAGGGTCCCAGGTTCGATTCCCGGCTGGGTCACTGTCTGTGTGGAGTCTGCACGTCCTCCCCCTGTGTGCGTGGGTTTCCTCCGGGTGCTCCGGTTTCCTCCCACAGTCCAAAGATGTGCAGGTTAGGTGGATTGGACATGCTAAATTGCCCGTAGTGTCCTAATAAAAGTAAGGTTAGGGGCGGTTGTTGGGTTACGGGTATAGGGTGGATACGTGCGTTTGAGTATGGTGATCATGACTCGGCACAACATTGAGGGCCGAAGGGCCTGTTCTGTGCTGTACTGTTCTATGTTCTATGTTCTATGTACCCTCAGCGACCCGTCTTGTTACTGCCTCAAAAAATTCAACCATGTTAGTCAGACATTGATGGAACCATCAATTCACCAGACACGTGCTTTCCGATATGAACAGTGGTTTTATTCTACTTACTACAGAGCCAGCCTGTTACCCGTTGGTGAACGCTCGGTGAACTGCAGGCTGACTCTGGACAAGGGTATTTATACAGCAGCAGAAGGGGGAGGAGTCATGGGCGGAGCCAAGGGTGGAGCTCCGTACAAACTCCTGGGGCATTCCCAGAGCTACTCCCCCTAGTGGTCGGATAACACTACTGTGCTTACAAAGATACAGTGTGAATTACCAAGTTACATTCACCACAGACATGACCTACCCTTAATAAATCCACGCTGACTATCTTTCTAAATGAAGATTTATCCTGTCTCCCAGAATCTTCTCCAGTATTTTTCCCACCACTAAGTTTAGGTTCACTGGTCCGTAATTACTCCATCTATCCCTTTCTCATTTTTTGAACAATGTTACATTTGCTTTTCTCCAATCCTCTGGTCCCACGCCTGGATAATTGGGCGTTACTATGGTGAGAGCATGTAAGCATAATTTAGCATGATCCTCCCATATAGCAAATGAGGAATTGCTACATTGTTGGCAGTAAAGTGCTTCAGATGACATACGATTAAAAGAATCTGTTCTGGTGGTTCATAAGGCCATTAAAGAAGAAAAGCAGCAATTGTCCCGGCTATCTGGTTGAGATAACGGGCGCGATCTTGAGCCCGCATTTGCCGCCCACGGGATTGGCGGCATGGGTGGGAAAACTCGTGGGAATCGGGAAATTTGATTCTCGCCGTAGAGATCGTATAGAACATAGAACATAGAACAGTACAGCACAGAACAGGCCCTTCGGCCCTCGATGTTGTGCCGAGCAATGATCACCCTACTTAAACCCACGTGTCCACCCTATACCCGTAACCCAACAACCCCCCGCCCCCCCCATTACCTTACTTTTAGGACACTACGGGCAATTTAGCATGGCCAATCCACCTAACCCGCACATCTTTGGACTGTGGGAGGAAACCGGAGCACCCGGAGGAAACCCACGCACACACGGGGAGGACGTGCAGACTCCGCACAGACAGTGACCCAGCCGGGAACCGAACCTGGGACCCTGGAGCTGTGAAGCATTTATGCTAACCACCATGCTACCATGCTGCCCATCAATTTCCCTGCCCCTCGCCAGTGACATCACGAGATTCACGTCCACAGGGGGCATGAACCCCATTTTAATATTTTACATTAACTTTAAAATTATTAGCATCCCCCTAGCCACCTGATCCCCCCCTCACTAAATTTTCAAACCCTTAAGATTTGCAACACCTTTGGCCAGACGTGTGACAGCCGAGGGAACCCTCCAAGGGTGCGGAGATAAATATAGCCCCCGTGGGGGGGGGGGGGGGGGGGGCGTAGAGGGACATTCCCAGGCCGTGCCTGGTACTTCCCCTGGCATGGGTTGGCACTGCCAGGCCAGCACAGTGCCAAACTGGCAATGCCAACTTGTGCCAGGGACCAGTGCCAGGGAGGGGTATTGAGATGTGGTGCGGGGCTAGTGCCGGATATACTTCTGTGGTGTTGGTGTGGGGGATTCAATAATGCCGGGGATTGTCGATGGGTGGGGGGGAGCGATCAAAATTCCAAGGATTGTCGGGGGTGGAGGAAGGGGATACGACCTCAATACCTCTGGGATGGGGGTCTGGAGGTGGTTATGCAATGCTGGTCCTTTAAAAATGGCACCATGATATCATTGAAGCCAGTTTCCAACTCTACGTGGTCCCACTCTGCCAGAGTGATGGCGTAAACCACACTCACTGATTTGGTCCAAGTGACTCAAAATTTGGAGAGAAACATGGTCTGTGCAACTGGAGAGTTACATGCCAGTTTTCAATCTGAGCTTGACACATTGCCAAATTCTGGTAAGGTTCTGGCATCTAAGAACATATTTTTTTTAATAAACATTTTATTGAGGTATTTTTGGTATAGTGACAACAACAAAATAAACAATGTACATGAAACCATAAACATAGTGCAAAAGCCATTTACCTCTCATAAAGGTCCCACCCTTATTGACCCCCTACTCTAATCTAAACTACTCCCCCCGCCCCCGTCTGCTGATGATTAATTTCCTGCAAAGAAGTCGACGAACGGTTGCCACCTCCGGATGAACCCTAACAGTGACCCTCTCAAGGCGAACTTAATTTTCTCCAAACAGAGAAAGCTAGCCACTTCCGTTAGCCAGGTCTCCGACTTCGGGGGCTTTGAGTCCCTCCAAGCTAATAGTATCCGTCTCCGGACTACCAGGGAAGCAAAGACCACAACATCTGCCTCTTTCTCCTCCTGGATTCCTGTGTTTTCTAACACCCCGAAAATCGCCATCTCTGGACTCAGCGCCACCCTTGTTTTTAACACCGTGGACATGACGTCCGCAAACCCCTGCCAAAATCCCCTAAGCTTTGGACATGCCCAGAACATGTGACATGATTCGCTGGCCCTCCCGCACACTTTGCATACCTGTCCTCCCCCCCAAAGAATCTGCTCATCCGGGCCACTGTCATGTGAGCCCGGTGAACAACCTTAAACTGTATTAGGCTGAGCCTGGCACATGTTGCAGATGAGTTGCCTCTACTCAACACGTCCGCCCATAGACCATCCTCTGTCTCACCTCCCAGCTCCTCCTCCCACTTGCGCTTCAGCTCCTCGGTCTGCATCTCCTCTGACGCCATAAGCTCCTTGTAAATATCTGAGACGCTCCCTTCTCCGACCCACCCTCTGGAAATTACCCTGTCCTGAATCCCCCTTAGCGGTAGGAGCGGGAAGGTTGACACCTCTTTGCGTAGGAAGTCCCGCACCTGCAGATACCTGAATTTGTTTCTCCTCGCCAACCCAAACTTCTCCTCCAGCGCCCTCATACTCAGAAATCTTCCCTCTATGAATATATCCCCCATCCTCTCAACCCCTGCTCTCTGCCATATCCGGAACCCCCCATCAATACTCCCCGGGGCAAACCGGTGATTATCACAGATTGGGGCCCAGACCGATGCTCCCACTGCTCCCACGTGCCGCCTCCACTGGCCCCAAACTCTCAGGGCCCCCACCACCACGGGGCTGGTGGAGTACCGTGCCTGTGGGAACGGCAGAGGCGCAGTTACCAATGCCACCAAACTGCTGCCCTTACATGAAGCCGCCTCCATACGCACCCATGCCGACCATCCACTTCCTGATCGTGGCTATATTAGCCGCCCAGTAACAGTTGCTAAAATTTGGTAGCACCAGCCCACCCTCTCCCCGACTCCGCTCAAGCATTACCTTCCTTACCCACGGGGTCTTGCCCGCCCAGATGAAGCCCATGATCACTCTGTTGATCCGCTTAAAAAAGGGCCGCGGAATAAAGATGGGGAGACACTGAAATACAAATAGGAATCTCGGGAGGACCGTCATCTTCAACGTTTGCACCCTCCCAGCCAGAGACAACGGAAGCGCGTCCCATCTCCGAAAATCGTCCAGATTCAATTTATGCAGCCGGTCCCATTCCCACGCCACTTGGATGCCTAGGTATCTAAAGCTTCCCTTTACTAACCTAAACGACAGCTCTCCCAGTCGCCTCTCCTGTTCCCTTGCCTGGACCACAAACATCTCAATTTTTTCCCATATTAAGCTTATACCCCGAAAACCGGCTAAATTCCACGAGAATCCTCATGATTTCTTCCATCCCCTCTATTGGGTCCGAAACGTACAGAAGCAGGTCATCTGCATAGAACAAAACCCTGTGTTCCACCCGCCCCGGATCAGTCCTCTCCAGCCCCTTGAGGCTCTCAGAGCAATTGCCAACGGCTCTATAGCCAGTAAACAACAGCGGGGAGAGGGGACATTCCTGTCTCGTCCGCGGTGCAGTCAAAAATAGTCCGATGTTGTCCTATGCATCCGTACACTTACCACAGGAGCTTGATACAGCAACCTGACCCAGTCAATAAAGCCCCGCCCAAATCCAAAACGTCCCAGTATCTCCCACAGATAGTCCCATTCTACCCGATCAAAAGCCTTTTCTGCATCTGTTGCAATCACTACCTCCACCTCCCTACCTTCCAGGGGCATCATGATCACATTTAACAGCCTTCTTACATTGGCCACCAACTGCCTACCCCTAACAAACCCCGTCTAGTCCACCCAATAACGTCTGGAACACAATCCTTGATTCCGCAGGACAAGATTTTGGCCAGCAACTTGGCATCTACATTCAACAGGGAGATCGACCTGTACGACCCACACAACTCCGGGTTCTTGTCCCGCTTAAAAATCAGCGAAATCGTTGCCTGTGACATCGTCGGGGGCAACACCCCTCTTTCCCTTGCCTCATCGAACATCCTCAACAGCACCGGCCCCAATATCCCAGAGAACTTTTTTAAAACTCCACTCCGTACCTATCCGGCCCCGGTGCCTTACCCGCCTGCATGGCCTTCAAGCCCTCCACTATCTCCTCCAGCTCGATTGGGGCCCCCAGCCCTTCTACCCTCTCCCCATCCAGCTTTGGGAAATTCAGCCCCTCCAAGAAGTGCCTCATCCCCTCCGGCCCCGCAGGGGGTTCCGACCTGTACAGCCTACTGTAGAAATCCCTAAATGCCATATTCACCTCTGCTGAGTCTCCAACCAGGTTCCCATCTCTGTCATTTACTTTCCCTGTCTCCCTAGCTGCCTCCCTCTTCCTAAGCTGCTGTGCAAGCATTCTGCTGGCCTTCTCCCCATGTTCATAGATCGCCCCCCTCACCTTTCTCAGCTGCTCCACCTCCCTCCCTCCGGTTAACAAGCCAAACTCCGCCTGTAGCCTCCGCCGCTCCCTTAAAAGCCCTGCCACTGGGGTCTCCGCATACCTCCTATCAATCTGTAGTATCTCCTTTGCCAGTCGGTCCGTCTCTGCCCTGTCCACCTTCTCCCTATGGACCCGAGATCAGCTCCCCTCTGACCACCGCCTTCAGTGCTTCCCACACCACCGCTGCTGAAATTTCCCCCGTGTCATTGACTTGCAGGTAGCTCTGAATACATTTCCTCAGCCGCTTGCACACCACTTCATCCGCCAAAAGTCCCACATCTAACCTCCAGTGCGGGTGCTGGTTACTGTCTTTACTAACCTGCAGGTCAACCCAGGTCTGAGATTGTAATCGCCGAGTACCCCGTGTCCACCACCCCAGCCAGTAAAGCCCCGCTCAAAATAAAGAAATCATTCCGGGAATACACTTTATGCACGTGTGAGTAGAAGGAGAACCCCTTCACCCTCGGCTGCCCAAATCTCAATGGATCCACCCCCATCTCCCCCCACCCCCCATCAGCTCCATGAATCATCTTAGTTTTTTTGCCATTGCTGGTACCCTGCTCGTTTTCGAGCTTGACCGATCCAAGCCAGGGTTCATAACTGTGTTGAAGTCCCCTCCAATGACCAACCTGTGCGAGTCCAGTTCCGGTATCTTCCCCCGCATCCTCTTTATAAACTCCACATCATCCAATTTGGCGCATACACATTTACTAATACCACCTGCACCCCCTCTAGCTTCCCACTGACCATAATGTACCAACCTCCCACGTCTGAGACTATTCTACCCGCCTCAAACACCACCCGCTTATTGATCAGGATCACGACCCCTCTAGTCTTTGAATCTAGTCCCAAGTGAAAGACCTGACTGACCCAGCCTTTTCTCAATCTAATCTGGTCCGCAACTCTAAGGTGCGTCTCCTGCAACATTACCACGTCCGCCTTCAATCACCTAAGTTGCGTGAACACACGTGCCCTTTTGACTGGCCTATTTAACCATCGAAAATTCCAGGTGATCAGCCCAGTTGGGGAGCTCATTGCCCCCCCCCACCTCCGCCAATCAGCCATCCCCTTTTTAAGGTCCGCCTCCAGCCCGTGCTCTGCGCCTGCACCGTTCCATCCCCAGGCAACCCCCGTCCCCAACCTCCTATCTGTCCCTCAGCCCAAGCCCCTCCCTCATCAGCAGAACATTCACCCCCCCCTCCCCCCCTACTATCTAAAAACATATTGACTGTCGATTCACCCTAAGCTCTCACTTCAAAACAAATGAATTGCATATAGTGCTTCAGACATTTTGGTGATATAAATAAAAACATTATTCATCATTGTTTTCACCTCATAAGCAATCTGCTGACATTTCACTATTTGATCATCTAAGGTCACACAAAAAAAAAATCAGAGTGCTGCTGCAGCCAATATCTCGCCCTAACTCAAGATGATTGTGAGAAAACCAAAAAAAATAATTGATTTCAGTACAATAAATACGGTCAGTACAATTTTTTAATTACCCACATGTGCTCCAAGTTGTTGCTGCTGCCTCTTAATTGAAAGAGATTCTCGACTGCAAGAGTTCTCAAGACATCATTAAGTTATAGCAGTTATGTTGGAATGGAAGAAAGGCAGTTCCTCCGTCAATTATTTTGAGTCAAAAGATAAAGGCACGAGAAATCAATGTTTGATCCTTGAACCAGTTTATCAGGTTGATGGCTTGCTAACTCTTTTGAATTCATAAATCTTACATTATTGGCAAATACTGGAATCTTTCAACATTTGTCACATGCGCGAAACCAAAAAAGCTAGTAGCTAACGTCTGTCATAAACAAAATGTATTGATCGAACAGCAACAAGTTTCCATGACTTTAGAGCAGATTTAAATGCAGGCAGGAAATTTTTGCTGTTTCGAATTTAGCAACAAATACCAATGAAATCACCAATCTTTCAAATTAATAAACAGTTAACAAGACCGCTGCCTTTATGTCACTGGATCAATGAAAAAAGCCAACAATGAGCTTGTACACACTGACGGCCTGTAAAATGGGCTATTGAAGGCTGTCGGCCAATCTGATTGAACTCAGTAGAGGATGCTGCTGGGACTGCAAACAGACCCTGGGAAGAAGAGCAGTGGGTCCTGGACTAATGCATGTCCTGAGTTTTCAGGGCGAGAATGGATCCGGCACCCGAGATAGGGGGACATGTGGGGGCTGAGGCAATGGGCTTTAGAGGCCAGGACAGCAGACACCAATGGGGGGTGGGGGTAGCATGTTGGGGGAAGTCCCTGGTATGCACAGGGCACCATCCAAAGAATGTTATCTCCCACCCCTTCCTTCCCACTTTTAACCAGTTGTGGAGTTCTAACTCTTGCCAACCAGCCCATGCTAACCGTATTATGGTGTGAGCAGCATTATATTCGGGTCAATTGGCTTGTTAACAAGAACACTTGCCTGTTAATTATTTTTTTAAAGTAGTGGTTGGACTGTCGAATTCGGTGCCCGCCCACTTACTGTTTAATGGGAACCAGGTCTTGGATGGGTAGGAAGGCCAACGCCTTGCCACCAGTCAATTTATATATCCCCCTGCCAAAAACACGTCCAGCGGATCACCATATAATTCAGACTGTCTTATTCTTTCTTCTCATAGAATCATAGAAACTATGGCACGGAGACAGGCCCTTTGGCCCAAACTGTTCCATGCCAACCATGCAGCACGGTAGCATTGTGGATAGCAAAATTGTTTCACAGCTCCAGGGTCCCAGGTTCGATTCCGGCTTGGGTCACTGTCTGTGCGGAGTCTGCACATCCTCCCCGTGTGTGCATGGGTTTCCTCCGGGTGCTCCGGTTTCCTCCCACAGTCCAAAGATATGCGGGTTAGGTGGATTGGCCATGCTAAATTGCCCTTAGTGTCCAAAATTGCCCGTAGTGTTGGGTGGGGTTACTGGGTTATGGGGATAGGGTGGAGGTGTTGACCTTGGGTAGGGTGCTCTTTCCAAGGGCCGGTGCAGACTCATGGGCCGAATGGCCTCCTTCTGCACTGTAAATTCTATGAAAATCTATGATAAAAGCCCATTTAAGCTAACCCCATTTGTCTGCAAAATAGAACCATCTGGATTGCTTTGATATCTTTGTTGCTTCCGCATTATGTTCGGGCTGATTTTCCCATGGCCCCTGCACCTGGATAATGGGAAATGATCGACAACTGCCCACATTTCCAAGTCCAGATCAATCGCATTTGCCAAATGATTTCCTGCCACATTCCCATCATCTGACAGGGTCAACTGGAAAACGAGGAAAGAAAAGGATCGGCATTGTAGAAGGCTTGAGTGGCTCCACCAGTGAGAATGGCTGCCTTGATCTGGGCCTGTATTCTGGTAGCTGCCAGAAACAGTGACCAGAAGGCCCCCAGCACTGATCCCTGTTTTGCGGAGTTTAATAAAGAGGATTTACCCTATTTTAGCTGCATCCTCCTCTCTTTGATTAGAGCGATGCTGTGTGCTTGTCCTATGACTCATTTAATCTTGAAACCACTTACATTGAATGCACAGGCCATTTAAGAGAAAATTGATGTTGGCAACATCCTCTCCTGCCTCATCAGCATAATCACTTGTAGGTGCAACCCATCCCTGGGGTATCCCAGAAATCCTAGGGCACTGTAAAGGTAGCATTGAGTCCATCATAGATGCCCACCATTTCTTCCTGACTTTATACCTGAGGACTTACTGTTGCATGGATAAAAACAAAGGGAAATTGCCAATTAAGGTTGTATTATCCCAGTTCCCGTAGCTAATGATCAAGGATCAGATGGTACAAAGTATCAATGTTTGATATTTGCATCATGCATACTGAAACACTAATTCCGTATCGGTGGCCAGCTAACGAGTAGGAACTGTAGTTGAATGTAAGAGTAACAGGGTAGAAGTTTTGCAACATTTCTCATTTACCGAGACATTTATCTTTCTGAGAGCAAATCACATCCCAACAGTAAATGAGCTGTTAGTTCAGAGAGTGTACCAGTGAAGCAAATCACGGCAGAAATGTCATCAGACATTCAAAGTAAAGAATGAAATTTCCTGCGAGCACTACCTTAGCTTGGAGTAGAAATCCTTTTAAAATGATACTGATTGGGGGCTGATTTATGTGTAAATTTTCCTGTGCATGCTGCCAATGACCTGCTAATTGGGAAACTAGAAGATAAAAGGATACGTGTGACATGGAGGGTCCAGCTTCGTGAGCACATGAAATTATTTTCAATGCCAACTTGTAGTTATTGATTTGTATGCATCGTCTAGCTGATTACACCAGTAACAGACAGGATGAGCTAAATTATCAAGGAAAAACCAGTGCTCTACTGAATGAAGCAAAACTATTGCATGTAATGAATAAAGGTGACTAGAATAATGATGATTAATTCCATTTCCTGAAGTATACCAATTCCTCTGAACGAGCAGGAGACCCTATTAGACACTCATTAATTTCTTTGCTGTGAAGGATATTTTAATTTGGAATTGGAACCAGTTTTACTACATGGTGAGACTACAACGTGCTCTGAATTTTGCTTGTTCATGGTTGGGTTCAAAGAACAAACAGCAACACTGATTTGCCTTACGACTGGATTGAGAACTGAGTCTGCCAATGAGTCGAAAAAAATGGCAACTGGAAGAAACTCGCACTACATTGAGAGCTAACTACAGATTTTTAAAGAACTTTTCGTGGAACATGTCTATGACTGGCGAGATCAATATCTGTGGCCGTCGCTAATTGCCTTCTAGAAGGCTGCCTTCTAAATCTCTGCAGTCATCTGGCACAGTGCATCCTCCCCGTGTGTGCATGGGTTTCCTCCGGGTGCTCCGGTTTCCTCCCACAGTCCAAAGATGTGCAGGTTAGGTGGATTGGCCATGATACATTGCCCTTAGTGTCCAAAATTGCCCTTAGTGTTGGGTGGGGTTACTGGGTTATGGGGATAGGGTGGAGGTGTTGACCTTGGGTAGGGTGCTCTTTCCAAGAGCCGGTGCAGACTCGATGGGCCGAATGGCCTCCTGCACTGTAAATTCTATGAGCATGTCCATTGTGCTGTTAGGAAGACAGGTCCAGGTTTTTTTACACAGCAATGTTGAAGGAATAGCAATGTAGTTCCAAGTCAGGATGGTCTGTGGCTTGGAGGGGAACTTGTTGGAGGTGTTGTTCCCATGTTTCTGCTGCCTTTGTCCCTCTAGGTGGTAGAAGTCGAGGGTTTCTTAATTCCTGTGTACGCTTCCAATCATTTATTTTAGCCTATAAAATATCTTTAAAAGTAAAGGACAATTATTGCATTTTCCTTTGTTTACTGTCTGTAAGAATACTTCAATATGATTGGTTGCTTGCGGTATTAGCTAACTTTACTGCCATTGGACGTGTGGTGATCCCCTTAGCACCAGGTTCAAATTAACATCAGGAAAGGGGAAAATCCAAACCACTGTGATCGCAAGATCTATATAGGCAGCTTTCTTCAAGATCAACTGTCAGTTTGTGAAATCTGAGCTACAAAGCAGATGATGATGAATAGATAGGAATAGATAGGATAGATGCGGGCAGGTTGTTTCCACTGGCGGGTGACAGCAGAACTAGGGGGCATAGCCTCAAAATAAGGGGAAGTAGATTTAGAACTGAGTTTAGGAGGAACTTCTTTACCCAAAGGGTTGTGAATCTATGGAATTCCTTGCCCAGTGAAGCAGTTGAGGCTCCTTCATTACATGTTTTTAAGGTAAAGATAGATAGTTTTTTGAAGAATAAAGGGATTAAGGGTTATGGTGTTCGGGCCGGAAAGTGGAGCTGAGTCCACAAAAGATCAGCCATGATCTCATTGAATGGCGGAGCAGGCTCGAGGGGCCAGATGGCCTACTCCTGCTCCTAGTTCTTATGTTCTTATGTTCTTATGATGACAGCTAAAAGTTTTGACCTGCAATTAAATTCTGGAAACTAATATATGTCTACTGCACATTAAAGCAAACACGTTTAATAAATACGAAACACAGCTCTAAACTTCAGCCAGGATGAATTGTCTTCTGTATAACAGAAGTAAATGAGAATGGTGAATTACTCTGGTGTTCAATGGTTTGATCAATCTGAGTTTGATTGTGTTAGTCACTGATCAGTGTCATTTGTACTTGACAATTTAAGCCTGTAAGTGGACTGAGAGAGCGAGAAATAATTGAGAACATTTCAGGAAAGGCATGGGTTCTGGCTGATGCCATGTATATATGTATACACAATCCTGCAAGTCCTGAGATGTTTTAAAATATTGTAAATAAACTTGCTGTAGATTTGGAACTAGCTCTGCATTGTCCAGAGATAAATCATGATTCTCCGTTTGGGAGACTATGGGCTGGATTCTCCAATTTTGAGGCTGCGTCCGGAGGAAGTGCCTGGTTTTATGATGAAAAAGTCGGCGGCGCCCCCGCCCCGATGCTCCGCCTGGTGAGGGGCTAGCAGCCGCACCACGTAAAACTCCCGCCGTTCCCGACATAGACTTGCTGAGAATTGCCTGGTCCATGGCCGCGCATGCGCACGGCGATCTCGCCGTACAACATGGGGCCAGCCACGCGCAGACCCAGCCTGCCAGATAGTGCTCCCCTGCACCCCCCTCTCCACCCCTGGACCATCCCCCATCAGTCCCCTCAACCCCCGCTGAAGCCCCCCCCCCCAACCCGGCCAGCGGAACGGCTCCCCCCACCGTCTATGGCGGGGCTGGACACAGTCTGCAGCCACCATGCAAGGTTGACGAAAACTCAGAGCACAAGTGAACCGCACCGTCGGGAGCCCGGCCCATCGGGGGTACAGCGTTGGGGGAGGGCCTTTAGGTGACGTTTTGAGGCCATCCCAACGGCATGCGCCGTGAGCCTCGATGACCCATTTTGGAGGGGGCGTAGCATCCGGAAAGCAGCCTGATTCGGTCACAAATAGGGATTCTCCGCCCAATTGCGGAATACGATATTGGTGTCGGGCAACGGAGAATCACACCCTAAATGTTGAGACCGGGACTGAATTGCATGCGGTTCGCGTTTCCCTTAGGGGCGCTATTCAGTAAGAGTATCAGGACATGCAAATGGGCCAGAACTCTGCCAGTGCAAGTTCAGAGCAAATCCCAGCCCAGCAGCATTTTAATCACTGGGGCGAGAGTTAGCACTTAAGAGCCTGGTAGCTGGAGCTGTTTTTAAGCGCTCCACTTACCACACACTCACTGCAACCACCAAGATGGCTTACAGAAGACCTTCTCTCGGGGTTCGGGGGTTCAAGGTGGACACACTGCTCCATGCCAGTGAAGAGCGGAGGGACACCCTCTTCCCCAGGGTTTGCTTCAGTCTCAAACGTACCCTCCTGAAAACTGCTTGGGAGGTGGTGGCAGAGGCAGTCAGCACTGCCAGCCTCACCGGGAGGATACAGCTTGTGATCTAGAGGGGTGGGGGTCACTAGTGTGGCCTCTGCCCTGAGAGGGGCAGAGAACCAGTGAGGTCTCCAAAGTCCACGGTGCAGGTGTCCTCTGGTTGGGATGAGCTCTGTTGATTATCTGCTTCCTCTGCAATGAGGCAACACTTCTGAGGAGTGCCAACACCAGGTGGGCCCCGACTGAGCTTGGCCATGTCCTTTCACTTGATGAAACAGCTGAGGTATGAGGGTGTCCAGAGGGACGACCTGGACGGGCTCCCAAATGACCAGAGTCCTTCTGAGCATTCAAAGGACACAGGCAGCACTCAGCAATGTGAGCAGCCAGGAGCCTGGAAGTAGCACCAAAGTGGTGCATTTAAAAAGACAGACAGCAGCAATGACCGTCTGAGCCAGGCCACTCCGATTCCAAGGGGGACAGCCCAGGTTCACGGACCCGGCAACAGGCCGCTCCCAGCTACTGTCCCTGGCCTGGGCAGGCAACCCCCAGCAAGACCGACCGTTTGCAAAGTTTTTTTCAGTGTTTTTTAGCCTCCTGTTCCTCCTCTGCAGCCATGGTGCCCAGTCCCTGTTTGTAAATACTTGTAGTAATTCGCCCCTGCATGATGTCTGCCTAAGAGTGGCGGAGCATCGTGGAAACACGGAGCATAATGGATCCAACCCGGTAAGTACATTTAAATGAATGTAAATTCTGGTTTTGCATGCCCTTGTTGGAGGCTGGTGCCAGGCGCGAACCTCGATTTATGCCTGATGCCCGATTCTCTGCCCGATCACAATTCACATTTCTGACACGGCGCGGCAGAGAATCTAGCCCCAGATATGTAAGACACACATAACAATTAAAATTTATATTGAACCAGTATTAGGGTTGGATCAGCATTTATACTCTACAGCATTTCAAATGAATTAAGCTGAAGTTCTGATAAATACTAATTTGAAAATCTTCAATGACCATGCGTCGATGCATATTAAAGATTTTCCGTAGTATTATAATCCGCACAGGTATTTCCGCGAAGGGCTGATCCACTATCCCATGGAGCTTGCAGAATACAAGTTCCCCCGATAAGGGGGCAGGGGACACTTAACTAAGTTCATGTGCCTTTGCATAAATAGTTTCAGAGAAGATCCAGTGGGGAACTACTGAAGCTGTACATAATAGTTAACGTGTTAAATAAAATAACTTTTGCTTTTCTCTACAACTCGGCGAGGACTCCTTTTGTTGCCCCTTATAAAACAATTTTACTCGTGAGATATTTTGGTTATAGGCTGTATAGAAGCACATATGAAATGAAATGAAAATCGCTTATTGTCACGAGTAGGCTTCAATGAAGTTACTGTGAAAAGCCCCTAGTCGCCACATTCCGGCGCCTGTCCGGGGAGGCTGGTACGGGAATCGAACCGTGCTGCTGGCCTGCTTGGTCTGTTTTAAAAGCCAGCGATTTAGCTCGGTGAGCTCAACGATATAAACTATAGACGACTATAGTTCTGTATAATCAATAGGGTGTATGATAAGGTATACTAGCTTTTTTTTAATTACTGCGCTTATCATTTGCAAATGTAATTTACCAAGTTAAATGAATGTAAATTCATTCAAAGGACACAGGCCTAATCATGGCATTTTTTGGGTTAACATTGAACAGTTTCCATTGTAATCATCAGAATCTTTGGAATGATCTACCACGGAATATTGCGGGGGGTTGAGTCATTGATTACATCTAAGGCTGAGATAGACAGATTCTTGAATTATAGGGCGAGTCAGGAGCCAGGGAACAGGCAGAAATATGGAAATATCAAAATCAAATCTGCCATGATCTGAGGCTGTATGGCCTAATCCTGTTTCTGTTTCCTGTGACCTTGGCTGGGATTCTCTGATGCGGGTCCGCCCCACTACCGCTGCGAGCGAGGACGGAGAATTTGGAGCTCAAACAAATCTCCCATTCACTGCATCGGGGCCAGAGAATCCCGCTGCCGTGAACGGACAGAGATTCCCGCTGCCGTGAACGGACAGAGAATCCCGCTGCCGTGAACGGACGGAGAATCCTGCTGCCGTGAACAGACAGAGAATCCCGCTGCCGTGAACGGACAGAGATTCCCACTGCCGTGAACGGACAGAGAATCCCGCTGCCGTGAACGGACGGAGAATCCCGCTGCCATGAAGGGACGGAGAATCCCGCTGCCGTGAATGGACAGAGATTTCCGCTGCCGTGAACGGACAGAGAATCCCGCTGCCGTGAACGGACGGAGAATCCCGCTGCCGTGAAGGGACGGAGAATCCCGCTGCCGTGAAGGGACGGAGAATCCCGCTGCCGTGAATGGACAGAGATTCCCGCTGCCGTGAACGGACAGAGAATCCCGCTGCCGTGAACGGACGGAGAATCCCGCTGCCGTGAACGGACAGAGAATCCCGCTGCCGTGAACGGACGGAGAATCCCGCTGTCGTGAACGGACGGAGAATCCCGCTGTCGTGAACGGACGGAGAATCCCGCTGTCGTGAACGGACAGAGAATCCCGCTGCCGTGAACGGACGGAGAATCCTGCTGCCGTGAACGGACAGAGAATCCCGCTGCCGTGAACGGACAGAGATTCCCACTGCCGTGAACGGACAGAGAATCCCGCTGCCGTGAACGGACGGAGAATCCCGCTGCCGTGAAGGGACGGAGAATCCCGCTGCCGTGAATGGACAGAGATTCCCGCTGCCGTGAACGGACAGAGAATCCCGCTGCCGTGAACGGACGGAGAATCCCGCTGCCATGAAGGGACGGAGAATCCCGCTGCCGTGAATGGACAGAGATTCCCGCTGCCGTGAACGGACAGAGAATCCCGCTGCCGTGAACGGACGGAGAATCCCGCTGCCGTGAACGGACAGAGAATCCCGCTGCCGTGAACGGACGGAGAATCCCGCTGTCGTGAACGGACAGAGAATCCCGCTGCCGTGAACGGACGGAGAATCCCGCTGCCGTGAACGGACGGAGAATCCCGCTACCGTGAACGGGCGCAGAATCCCGCTGCCGTGAACGGACGGGGAATCCCGCTGCCGTGAACGGACAGAGAATCCCGCTGCCGTGAACGGACGGAGAATCCCGCTGCCGTGAACGGACAGAGAATCCCGCTGCCGTGAACGGACAGAGAATCCCGCTGCCGTGAACGGACAGAGAATCCCGCTGCCGTGAACGGACAGAGAATCCCGCTGCCGTGAACGGACAGAGAATCCCACTGCTGTGAACGGACAGAGAATCCCGCTGCCGTGACAGCCGGAGAATCCCGCTGCCGTGATGGACAGAGAATCCCGCTGCCGTGAATGGACAGAGAATCCAGCTGCCTTGACTTTGTGTGCCTGAATCCCTCAGAATATCCACAATTACTTGTCTCCCACCATTTAAACAATATTGCGCTTTTCCATTCTTCTGACCAAAGTGAGTCATTTCCTATCAGCCCACTATACTTTGCTGCCCATTGCCCAACAACATAACCTGTCCGTATCCATTTGCAGCCACTTCTTCCTCCTCAAAATTTATTTTCCTACAAAGATAAGCTGCAGAACTGTTACCAGACTGTCATAATATACACCAGTATATCATGGTGCAGACACACACTGATGGACACACACAGGGGCCAATCAACATGTACAAACACCGCAGCCAATCACCAGTTAGAATACACACACTATAAAGGCAGAGGGCACCACGGTTCCCACTCATTCTGGGTTCTGCCGCTCAGTGTAACAAGAACTCATCCATCCCAGCACAGACTTACAACACGTGCTGAGAGAATCAACTGGTTTGGACAAGGCTTAAGTCTCTAGTTTAAGTTAGCATCATTTAGACCCACAGTCATTGTGTGTTAGTTAGTTAGAAGTAGTTAATAAAATTGAGTTGAACCTTCATCAGTGTTGGAAGTGTCTGTTCATCTCTCAAGTCTACACTAGCCAACACTTCATCTGCCAATACTATCTTGGAGCCGATTTAGTGAGCGTGTTGACAAGAGTGGCTGGGTGACAGGTGCTGAATTTTTTGATTTTGACAGACTATGCCTCTTCTCAAAGCATAATATAAACCCTTAAACTTACATTATGTAAAGTGCATAATGGTAGTCCAATGCATAAGAGTTCAGTTAATCCTGTGCTACCGCATTTTCAAAGAAACAATATAATTCTCTCCTTATAATATTGCTTGCGCCATATCTTCCACAATATTTAACGGGTAATCTGGATTGCTACCAGTGCCACGAGCTAGTCAGAGTAGGAATGTCAGGATAGATAGGATGAATGTGTGGCTCGGGAGATGGTACAAGAGGGAGGGATTCAAATTCCTGGGGCATTGGGACCGGTTCTGGGGGAGGTGGGACCAGTACAAACCGGACGGTTTGCACCTGGGCAGGACTGGAACCGATGTCCTGGGGGGGTGTTTGCTAGAGCTGTTGGGGAGGGTTTAAACTAATGTGGCAGGGGGATGGGAACCGATGCAGGAAGTTGGAAGGTAGTAAAACAGAGACAGAAGCAAAAGGAAGTAAGGGGAAAAGTGCAAGGCAGAGAAGACATAGTCAAAAATCAAAAAGGGCGACTACAAGGTACAGTGACTGAGGGGAGCTCAGTGAATAGGTCCAGTAATACTAAAAGGAATAAAACTGGAGATGTTAAGATTCAAAACAGAGGTAAAAAAAAACCCAACATAAGTGTACTTTACCTGAATGCTCGTAGTATTCGGAATAAAGTAAATGAGTTGATGGCACAAATCATCGTGAATGACTATGATTTAGTGGCCATTACTGAAACATGGTTAAAGGATGGTCACGACTGGGAATTAAATATCCGAGGGTATCAAACTATTCGGAAGGACAGAGTGGATGGTAAGGGAGGTGGTGTAGCTCTGTTATTTAAGGATGACATCCGGGCAATAGTAAGGGATGACATCGGTGCTATGGAGGATAAGGTTGAATCCATTTGGGTGGAAATCAGGAATAGTAAGGCAAAAAAGTCACTGATAGGAGTAGTCTATCGGCCACCAAATAGTAACGTTATGGTGGGGCAGGCAATAAACAAAGAAATAACTGATGCATGTAGAAATGGTACAGCAGTTATCATGGGGGATTTTAATCTACATGTTGATTGGTTTAACCAGGTCGGTCAAGGCAACCTTGAGGAGGAATTTATAGAATGTATGCGCGATAGTTTCCTAGAACAGTATGTAATGGAACCTACGAGGTAACAAGCGGTCCTAAATCTTGTCCTGTGTAATGAGACAGGATTGATTCATGATCTCATAGTTAGGGATCCTCTCGGAAGGAGCGATCACAAAATGGTGGAATTTAAAATACAGATGGAAGGTGAGAAAGTAAAATCAAATACTAGTGTTTTGTGTTTAAACAAAGGAGATTACAATGGGATGAGAGAAGAACTAGCTAGGGTAGACTGAGAGCAAAGACGTTATGGTGGAACAGTTGAGGAACAGTGGAGAACCTTCCAAGCGATTTTTCACAGTGCTCAGCAAAGGTTTATACCAACAAAAAGGAAGGACGGTAGAAAGAGGGAAAATCGACCATGGACATCTAAGGAAATAAGGGAGAGTATCAAATTGAAGGAAAAAGCATATAAAGTGGCAATGATTGGTGGGAGACTAGAGGACTGGGAAATCTTTAGGGGGCAACAGAAAGCTACTAAAAAAGCTATAAAGAGTAAGATAGAGTATGAGAGTAAACTTGCTCAGAATATAAAAACAGACAGTAAATGTTTTTACAAATATATAAAACAAAAAAGAGTGGCTAAGGTAAATATTGGTCCTTTAGAGGATGAGAAGGGAGTTTTAATAATGGGAGATGAGGAAATGGCTGAGGAACTGAACAGGTTTTTTGGGTCGGTCTTCACAGTGGAAGACACAAATAACATGCCAGCGACTGATAGAAATGAGGCTATGACAGATGAGGACCTTGAGAGGATTGTTATCACTAAGGAGGTAGTGATGGGCAAGCTAATGGGGCTAAAGGTAGACAAGTCTCCTGGCCCTGATGGAATGCATCCCAGAGTGCTAAAAGAGATGGCTAGGGAAATTGCAGATGCACTAATGATGATTTACCAAAATTCACTAGACTCTGGGGTGGTCCCGGTGGATTGGAAATTAGCAAACGTGACACCACTGTTTAAAAAAGAGGTAGGCAGAGAGCAGGAAATTATAGGCCAGTGAGCTTAACTTCGGTAGTAGGGAAGATGCTGGAATCTATCATCAAGGAAGAAATAGCGAGGCATTTGGATAGAAATTGTCCCATTGGGCAGTATGGGTTCATAAAGGGCAGGTCGTGCCTAACTAATTTAGTGGAATTTTTTGAGGACATTACCAGTGCAGTAGATAACGGGGAGCCAATGGATGTGGTATATCTGGATTTCCAGAAAGCCTTTGACAAGGTGCCACACAAAAGGTTGCTGCATAAGATAAAGATGCATGGCATTAAGGGTAAAGTAGTAGCATGGATAGAGAATTGGTTAATTAATAGAAAGTAAAGAGTGGGGATTAATGGGTGTTTCTCTGGTTGGCAATCATTAGCTAGTGGTGTCCCTCAGGGATCCGTGTTGGGCCCACAATTGTTCACAATTTACATAGATAATTTGGAGTTGGGGACCAAGGGCAATGTGTCCAAGTTTGCAGATGACAAGGGCAGCACGGTGGCCTAGTGGTTAGCACAACCGCCTCACGGCGCTGAGGTCCCAGGTTCGATCCCGGCTCTGGGTCACTGTCCGTGTGGAGTTTGCACATTCTCCCCGTGTCTGCGTGGGTTTCGCCCCCACAACCCAAAAACGTGCAAGCTAGGTGGATTGGCCATGCTAAATTGCCCCTTAATTGGAAAAATGATTGGGTACACTAAATTTATAAAAAAAAAAAGTTTGCAGATGACACTAAGATGAGTGATAAAGCGAAAAGTGCAGAGGATACTGGAAGTCTACAGAGGGATTTGGATAGGTTAAGTGAATGGGCTAGGGTCTGACAGATGGAATACAATGTTGACAAATGTGAGGTTATACATTTTGGTAGGAATAACAGCAAACGGGATTATTATTTAAATGATAAAATATTAAAGTATGCCGCTGTGCAGAGAGACCTGGGTGTGCTAGTGCATGAGTCACCGAAAGTTGGTTTACAGGTGCAACAGGTGATTAATAAGGCAAATGGAATTTTGTCCTTCATTGCTAGAGGGATGGAGTTTAAGACGAGGGAGGTTATGTTGCAATTGTATAAGGTGTTAGTGAAGCCAGACCTGGAGTATTGTGTTCAGTTTTGGTCTCCTTACTTGGGAAAGGACATACTGGCACTGGAGGGTGTGCAGAGGAGATTCACTAGGTTAATCCCAGAGCTGAAGGGGTTGGAGTATGAGGAGAGGTTGCGTAGACTGGAACTGTACTCGTTGGAATTTAGAAGGATGAGGGGGGATCTTATAGAAACATTAAAAATTATGAAGGGAATAGATAGGATAGATGCGGGCAGGTTGTTTCCACTGGCGGGTGAAAGCAGAACTAGGGGACATAGCCTCAAAATAAGGGGAAGTAGATTTAGGACTGAGTTTAGGAGGAACTTCTTCACCCAAAGGGTTGTGAATCTATGGCATTCCTTGCCCAGTGAAGCAGTTGAGGCTCCTTCATTAAATTTTTTTAAGGTAAAGATAGATAGTTTTTTGAAGAACAAAGGGATTAAGGGTTATGATGTTCGGGCCGGAAAGTGGAGCTGAGTCCACAAAAGATCAGCCATGATCTCATTGAATGGCGGAGCAGGCTCGAGGGGCCAGTTGGCCTACTCCTGCTCCTAGTTCTTATGTTCTTATGTTCTGTTATACTACATAGAAATAGTTTGTTTCTCACAATGCTGCTGTGTCTTGTTGCAAACTGAAAGTTAAGCCATGATTAAGGCTGACCTAAACTGAGTTGATTACATTGATCCTGTACCATCCTGTTACATCACAATTATATTGGAAAGATTTTGAAAGGATGAACCATAAGATATTCTAGTAATCATTGTTGATTCTATAGATTGATAGAATTTACACTTTGGTGATTGCCATTTTACTTCCTGCAAACATTTTGGGTGGGATGTACCGGCCGTGTTTCACCTGAACGGGAGCGCGACGCTGGTGGTAGGTGCTGGGAGATGCCTCCTGCGGGCTTCCCTACAGCCAGTTCACCTCGCGAGGTCCTCCCAAGTCTAGCGAGGTGTCGCACTCAGGATCCTGCCTACAATGGGTGGGACCAAGCCTCGCACACTGAAGTAGGTTTAAATCCCACCTAGGCTCGCTGACCAGGTATCTATCGGGCTCCTGACATCTACCAGCCACCCCGGGGAACCCAGCCGGGTGCTGTTCAGTACTGGCCCACACAAACGTGGACCAGGCGGAACGGCACCCAGGGGGTCTCCCCGGCTATCGGAGGCCACTGGGTGGTCAGGGATAGGGCAATGTGGCCCCGTGGCCCTCCCCCTTGAATGCAGTCACCTTGGCTCTGCCAAGCTGGCAGCTCAGGTGGCACTGAAAAGCCCACATGAGCACTGCCAGGGTGCCAGGATGGCAGTGCCAAGGTGCCTTGGTGTCAGGCATTACCAAGAGCCAGGACCTGAGTGGACCATGACCATGAAAGGAGGGTGGAGTGGGGGCATGAAGGGTGGGGGATGCATGGTGCGTCTGAAGGAGCATCCAGAAGGTTGCCGGGGGGGGGGGGGGGGGGGGGGGGGGGGGGAGTGAAGGGTGAGGGTTCTGGTAGGGGGACCAAAAAGGGGACATAGGAAGGCCTTAAAAGCCTCTCAGCAAGCCCGTAGTGGGGTGTCCTCACTTGGGGGGGATATGGTGTAATGCCCATGTGTTGGGTGGGGGGGTGGTGACATTACTTGTGGGTGGGGATGTGGGGACTCTCAAGCTCACTTAGAGATTGGGACATCCTTTCACAATGGCGGATAATCTCTGAGGAGCTGGTCTGGCCAGCAAGTTCAGCTCCCCAGTGATGAAACTAATTCAAAGTGTGGGCTTGCCACACTTCGAGGAACTACCCAGGGCCCCAAAAGGTGAGTGAGTGTGGTAAGATAGTGGTGGGGAACTCGCCGATAGTCGGGGAGAAACTCCCAGGCAATCCCCCCTGCCAGCTTGGCAGGGGCATTGCCAGGGTCGCAGGATGGCAGTGTCAAGGTGCCAGGCTGGCATTTTGCCGATGCTGGGGACCAGGCACGGTGGTGCCCTGCTGGTATGTGTTGGGGTGCGAGGGGTGGGGAGGTGCGAGGATTCCCCAACAGGTGATTTGGGGAATAGGGAGTCGGGTGGTCTGAGATCGGAACACCATTTTCAAATGGCGCCCCAGCCTCTTCCTCCTCAATGCAGGATATGCGGCTAAATGTGGCCTCCGAATAAACAAAGCCATTCGATAGCGGGGTCCTTCTCGGCATTGAACGGACTCTCTCTTCTTAGTTAAATCATGCCCCTTGTGTATATTCAATATCACTAAGCTAATGAACAACTAAATTTTAATACATTAAGACTCTCACAACATTGATCATGAAATAACTATGAAATAACTATGTTGTAAAATTAGCTAATGGCCAAAAGGTAAAATCCCTCAAACCTTTCTTTCTAAATATGTATCAATATGACGTTGCACACTCAGGTCACAATTCTCCTCATCTCCCACTAATGGATAGTGGACTTTACTTGAAACATGTGTGCAATTTTGTACAGTACTTAAAAAAAAACTTTGTTTGTTGTTGACTTTGATTTTCTTCCTGACAAAATGTACAGCTAAACTTTGATAAGATAAAGTCTTTGAACGTAATCATACCTACAAGTGTCCAGAGAACTGACACTATCTGCAATAGCAGGAATAAGTCCAGCCTCCAGTCAGCCTTATCTCAACTCCCAGAAACACCAACACGCAAAGAGCAAAAATCTAAACCATCAGATTGATTGGATTTGAGCAGTCTATCAGAGGACACTATTAACAAAGCAGCTGATAAGTGAGGGATCTGACACAGCAGAGGATGGTTTATGACAGCATATTGGACACCGAGGGCTGAAATCCCTCATTCAATTACATTTATCAAAAAGCAGACGTTTGCAAAAAAAACTTTTGCAATTGGTGGGGGACAAGTACAAGGGGGCTATTGGCTTCTCCGATGATTCCTACCACAAATTTTAACAAAAATGTACTTAAGGACCTGCTAAATGTCAATTCTGAGAAACATTTCCATTAAAGTAGATCATAAGCATTTTGAAAATCATTACACCAGATATTAGTGAGCTCAACAGAGAGGGGAGCATTTTGAACTGCCACATGGAGAAGAGTGGAACAGAATCTGTAACGTGCACTTTTCAAGGAAGCAGGAGAGTGGAAAGACATGTACAGAATGGTTGGCAGAGCAGAGACAACCTCTGCCATTCCCTGTGGTAATTTGTGAACATTACACAGTGCAGTCACACCTTAGAGAGGGTGTGGAACAATGATTATTTTGAGAGTCTGATACAGCCTCAATATAGATAAAATGTGTACCTATATGATGTTTTTGCCCAACTGACACCAAAGTTACAACAGTGGAACAGAAATCCCAAATTAATTCCCCAATTATCTGTCAATTACAATTATATACGTGGTGTTACCCCAGTCTACTGCTGTGCTGATAGATGTTATTATTTGGTGTGTGTGTGTGTGTGTGTAACTAAATAAACTGGGGCAATAGAGACAGCCTGCCTGTGAGAGCTGAGAAGTAAAAGGATTAAAGGAGTGAGGTTCATGCATTTGTATTGAAAGGTTATGGCTTTGTCAGAGGGAGGTAATGCCTAACAAATTTGATTGAGTTTTGTGAGCATGTGACCAGGTTTGTAGATGAGGGTAGTGCAGTTAATGTAGTTTACATGGATTTCAGCAAAGCTTTTGACAAGGTCCCATATGGGAGGTTTATAAAGAAGGCAAATGCACATGGGATACCGGGTAAATTGATAAGGTGGATTCAAAATTGGCTTAGCTGTAGGAGACAGAGGCCAGCTGCGTTCATGACTGTAAGGTTGACTGTCTTGGGTTACAGAAGAATATAGACAAGATGGTCAAATGGGCAGAAAAATGGCAGATGGAATGTAACCCTGAAAAGTCTGACGTGATACATTTTGTATCAGATAATTTGACAAGGAAGTATTCAATGAATGACACCGGGACGTTCCGAGGAACAAAAGGTACTTGGCGTGTTTGTCATAGATCTCTGAAGGCAGAAGGGCAGGTTAATAGGGTGGGGAAAAAGGCAAATTGGATATTTGTCTTTACCAATCGAACCATAGATTGCAAAAGTAGGGAGGTCATGTTGAAGTTGTATACAATATTGGTGAGGACATTGCTGGAATACTGTGTGCAATTCTGGTCGCCATTTATAGGACGAATGTGATTGCACTAGAGGGCCTGCAGAGGCGATTCATCACGATGCTGCCTGAGATGGAACATTTAAGTTATGAAGAGAAGTTGGATAGGTGTGGATTGTTTTTGCTGGAGCAAAGAAGATTGAGGGGCGACCTGATTTAAGTGTACAAGCTTATGAGGGGCATGGACAAGGTGGATAGGGAGCACCTGTTCCTCTTAGAACATAGGGTTCAGAAGGAGGCCATTTGGCCCATCGAGTCTGCACCGACCCACTTAAGTCCTCACTTGCACCCTATCCCCGTAACCCAATAACCCCTCCTAACCTTTTGGCCACTAAGGGCAATTTAGCATGGCTAATCCACCTTAGTTGAAGGGTCACTTACGAGGGGACACAAGTTCAAGGTGAGGGGTTTTGGGGGGATTTGAGGGTGATTTGAGGAAAGACCTTTTTGCCCAAAGGGTGGTGGTGGTTTGGAAAGCACTGCCTCACATATTTTAAAAAGTACCTGGATGAGAACACATGTCATGGCATTCCAGACTATGGGCCAAGTGCTGGCAAATGGGGTTAGGTAGACAGGTCAGGTGTCTTTCATGCATTGATGCAGACTCGATGGGCTGAAGGGCCCCTTCTGCACTGTATTATTCTCTGATATTGGATCTACAAGGAGGTTGGGTTAAAAAATTGCATTATGAAAAATGTAGGCACTTGACTTTTCAGCTGTTGAATTTCAAGGAATCTCCAAACTGACAAGGAGCGTACAAAGGTTTCATAAGTAAACAAACAAGGGCGGGGTGTCAACTTTCATTGACCTAAAAGTTTAGGACAATGAAATCTGCGATTTAAAAAAAGGATATTTAAGGAAAAATGAGAAGCTGAGTTATAATTGGCTGTGTGGGGGTAATACCCTGAACCTGAATCTGTGCAGGGAGAAGGTATAAAAGTTTGATTGATTGGAATGCACTTACTGATTGGAATGCACTTACGTCTCCTCGATATGGTTCATGTTTGTAAACATTCAGGTTTCAGCACTTACAGTCACTCATCTATGAAGGGAGATGTAAAATTCAAAGCTGCAGGTGGTTTTGTGGAAGCTGTCAATCAAAGCCCATTATTAGAAAGTTATGAATGGCTTGCGGCTAATGGATCTACGGGGTTGAAATATAAGGTCACAATTGTTCTCTGTGAGGGGGGGGGGGTTCCCTCCGTTAGGGGTACTCTGAGGGAGGTACTTTGTGGGAGGCACTCTGTGGGAGGATCCTTCAGTTAGGGGGGGTCTCTGTGAGGGGGTTCCTTGAGCTGTGGGTCTCTCTGGGGGGGGGGGGTTCTTTCAGTTTGGGGATCTCCCTGGGGCTGTTAGGGGGTCTCTGTGGGGGCAGTCCTTCAATTAGGGGGACTCTGTGGTGGGGGTTTCTTCAGTTAGGGAGTCTCTGTGGGGGTGGGGGGGGTTCCTTCACTAAAGGAACTCTGTGGGGGGGGGTGGTTATTCACTTAGGGGGTCCCAGTGAGGACTCCCTGTTAAAGGGGTTTCCAGTATGGGGGTTGGTCCAGTAGATGAAGGGCGGGCAGGTAGTGCATTGTGGAGCGGAGAGTTGCCCTTGGATGGACTTTAGGGACAACTCCCTTACGGAGTTACCTTAGGAGGTCCACCAGGTCAGAGCTAAGCTGGTAAATAACAGAAGTGTTCCGCTCCCAAATGATAGCCTGCCCAGAGGCCCGGAGAATCACAGGGGGCTGGAGAATAGGGTGGCAGGCGGGCTAAATGGATGCAAATGAGTTATTACGACCCATTTGTATTCATTAGCATCCTCCCGCTGGCACGTGACCATGAACCTTGATCCCGCCTCTAGCAGGCCCGGAGCATCGCATTTGGCCCAGTGACTGCACCAATCCCGATTTTCCCCTGACGCCCGATTCCCAATCCCATTGAGAAACGCGTTGCAGGACGGAGAATTCAGTCCATGGTCTTCACATCAAGGGAGAGAAATGCAAATTTTTCCAGTCATCAATTCTATCTTGGCCACGTAATTGCTAAGGACCGGTTCCACAAGGAACTTCAGAAAATGACTGTGATTTTAGATGCACCTGGATCGCTGAATGTATCACAACTCAGGTCTTTTTTGGGACCTCAATCCAGCAACTACATCCCACACAAGAACAAGAAAATACAAACCTGTACAAAAAACCCCAACAAATCCCATAACAACAAGGCCTCCCCAAAAAATACAAAACTCTTGTGAAAATTACAATTAGCTCGCCCCAAGCCCAAGCTTCCTAACAAAAGTATCTGCTTCCTCCAGCGCATCAAAATAATAGTCCTTCAAGTCACTGGGAAGCGTGCAGGGTATACCCCTCCCCAAATTGAATTTTACTCTTATACAATACAACTTTGACCTTGTCAAACACCACCTGCCTTTTAGCAAGTTCCGCATGCACCTCTTGATAGAGCTGATGATGTGTCCCTCCCACCTGTAGTCCCGATGATCCTTTTCCCACCTCAGGACTCATTCCTTCTCCTGAAAACTATGGAACCTCACAATGATTGCCCGTGGTAGCTTGCCGGAATGGGGCCTCTGCCTGAGAGACCGGTGAGCTCGATCCAGCTCGGGACGGGGATGCCAATCCACCCTCCCTCGTCTCATCCCAAACATCTTTATGATGTCGGATTGGGGCCTTCCATTCCCTCTGGCAATCCCATGATTCTAAGATTCTGTCTCCTGGAGCGATTCTCCAGGTCATCCACCTTGGCCCTGAGTGCTTTATTGTCACCAGCCAACAGTGCCATCTGAGCTTCCAAGGACATAATCTGATCGCTCTGCCTCGAGAGAACCGCCTCCACACTCTGTAACATCACGCCAATGCTGACCTAATGTGAGCTCGGGCCTCTTCCATTGGAAGTCCTCGGAGACAGCCCGCCACCGTTTCTGAAATTCTATTGCCAAGGTAACTGTAAGCCTCTCAGCCGTCAATGGAGTGGCCAGAGCCGTGGTAGCGGCCTCCGCCATTTTCTCAGCAGAAGAGCCTCGAGAAGCTTCCGAATTGGTCGACGAATCCTTATTTGCTGGCTTCCTTGTCCTGGAGTTTCTGGCCATTTGTCTTGTGTGGGAACCTTATCCCATCGAATTAGTGAAGTTTTAACCAAAACAATTACCACAAACTGGGTGAAAACGGCTAAAAATAAAGTACCCTAGCGGGAGCCACCTCATGTGTGACTGACCACATCCTGCATGCCGCCACCAGGAGTCCCCCTTTGGAGCCCATTTTCAAAATCTATTTCGATAAACATGGTGGCCATGATGTGAGTACCTTCATCGGCCATTAATAGGAGATCACAAGGATTCGTATTGTATCATAAACTATGTGATTGTTTGGCATTCTCAGCTCGGGTACATTTAACCTAGCCTGCCACTCAGAAAGCTGTCCACTTACTTGAAAGGAATGTAAAAGATATTGAGTGATGAAAATGCACTGGCTCACCTTTGTGCGACATTACAACCCTCATAAGCTACCTTTTAATTACATTGGTCTCAATGTAAAGTCAGACAGATGTCAAATGACTCTTTCCCATCTGGCACGTTCAGCTCAAGTTACTCATAAGATTATTATTATTATTATTATCGGCACTGAAGACAAATTAGTCCAAGGAACGAAAAATTGAAGTTATCCAGCCTTCAATTTGTCAGAGTTAATAACCGCAGTTTTCAGAGATAGATCATTCTGTGAATATTTTTATAAAGGTGCATATTGAAATTTAATTCAACATTCATCTTTGGGCACATTAAAGAAATAGCTGGGGAATAGCGCCAATGCTAGCCATGAAATGATTTATCTCAGTCTATATACAGTTTTTAATTCTCTTCAGAAGTGTCTGTAGGGAAATACAAATTACAGTTAGGTCTGCTAATGCCATGTGCACTCCACTCAGTACCTATGCTTACTTGTTGTGTCAATTAACAGAACAATTCTGCAATGCACACTTGGATTAATGAAGTTGGTGACATTTAGATTGGTCAAGTGGCTCATTAGCTGCTTAGGACGTGTTGAAGAATCCTTGTCACAGGACTAATATTTGACCCTTCCATGAATGAAAGCTTTCTTATAGCAATTGCACTAAATTCTGGATTCCCCATGTTTTTGGAGAGCTTTTCCGATAAAACTCGGCCTGGCTGGCCTGTATTGTACCTCCGCTTTGGGAGCTGAATTAATTTTTGAAACTGATAACAGGTGTTCAAGTAATTTAGATGGAATAGAAATTGCAATCAGATTAAATTTAGGCTATGCTAGCTATATACTTCTCCTCCTGGCCAACTCCCAGCCCAGTATACAAGTTCAGGATTATTGCAGGCTCGACAGGGCTGCTTTTGCCGGTGTCTTTTCCGGTGCCTGGGTCGATGCCAGGTGGTCTGTCCGGTTACATTCCTTTTTTCTCTTTTTGTAGCGGTTGAATACAACTGAGTGGCTGACGAGGCCATTTCAGAGGACATTCAAGAGTCGACCACATTGCTGTGGGTCTGGAGTCACATGTAGGGCAGACCAGGTAAGGGTGGCAGATTTCCTCCCCTAAAGGACATTAGATTTACAATATCTACCTTGTACTCTAACATTCAGGGTAAGTATGAGGTACATGTGCCAACTGCTGTTGGACACTACAAAATAAATGACAGATATGACCGAAATGGATCACATGCATTTCACACCAACCCATGCAGGCATTAGTCATCCTATGAGTCAATCAATCTCACTGAAATTCGCAAATAAAAGCAAAATACTGCAGATGCTGGGTAACCGCTTTGCGGAACATCTTCACTTCATCCGCAAGCATAACCCAAACCTCCAGTCACTTGCCACTTCAACTTAGCATTTATGCTCTCATGCCCACATGTCCATCCAAATCCTGCTGTAATGCTCTAGTGATGCCCACTGCAATCTGGAAGGACAACACCTCATTTTACACGTTACTGCCTTCTGTACTCAACATTCAGTTAAACTTTAGACAGCAAACCTCCTGCTCCATCCAAGTTATTTGTCAGCTCCCTAGCCTACCACAACACAACCCCACACCTCCCCCACTTGTTCACTGTTTCTCTTTATGATATGATGTTATATCCCAACAGTGTCGCCAATACTGTGGGCATTTCTATTTATCTTGGTGAACCACAAGCCATCCCTTATATCGATCAAATGACAACACAACCAGTTAGTTAGTTCAAAAGATGGTTTATTTACATACACAAGGGTTACTTCAACACGCAAACACAATATCTACTACAAGTTAAACTACACCTATCAGCTACAATAACCTATACTTAACTTCAAGGCGACCGGTACTGTGCAAATGGATAAGGCCTTTATCTTGATTTCACTTGGCTGGTTCGAAGAAGTGGCTCTGTCTCTGCTGGGCTCATCTGTCAGGTAGCGATCGTTGGTCTTGAACTTGGCTGGCTGGTCGTTATGCAGTGGTTGGTGTGGGCACAGGCTGATCCCAAAAGAGGCAGAACACATGGCTGTGTCCCCCTTTATCCCTCTGGAATTTCACGCTCTTTGGGGTGGTCCTTGATCTTGGACCCAATAGTTCGACAGGGCTCTGATCACTGCCTTCGATTTTGGCCAATAAAGCGGCGAGTGGCTTGGTGGTTGGGCGGGTCCTTAGCGGTCATTGACCTTGGCAGTTGGGCTCTCTGAGTAAAGGGAGTGGCGCCGATCAGTCTGTGGCTGTACCGGTTTCTTGATTGGAATCCTATTGTTCTGGGGAATGGGCCATTAAAATGCAAACGAGTGGAGGTTTCGATGAGGTGTAGCAACCTGCGTTTCAAATACACAGAAGCTCTGTATCTGTCTGAGCCCTAGGTTGGCCATAATTCCCATAGTCCTTTGCAGGTGGCCACCTCAGGTGGCTACATCACTTACCCCTGCCTGTGCAGTTGCTCCCACTAACACATTCTATCACTATTCACACTCTTCATCCCTTAATGGCACTATTAACACTTCCCTCTGTCTTCCGTCCATCCAAATTGTCAATATCTCCTTTGCCCCGAACTATCCCTGGTCTTCTATTCTGCCTCACCTCCTCTACCCCCTTTCCAGTGATCAGATTCTGTACATTTCTACCTTTCTTCAGTTCTGTAGGAGGGTCATTTAGATCCAAAATGTAGGGTGTAATTTAAGGGGGGAAAAGAGTCCCGTTTTGGGCTCGTTTAACCGAAAACGATCTTGCTGTCAAACGGGCTCTGTTTTTTTTTGGTTTTGTCAAAGAACACCCTATCAGCGCCGCACTTACCTCACTTCTTGCATTCAACTCGCCAGTTGAGATCGGTGCACCATTTGTAAATCGCCCCAGTCTCTCAATCCTCCTCTGACTCACCACCACAGCCTCTGGGCCCCCAATGCCCCAGCTTGTGTGTTAGGGATCCTCAAGCACTCCCTCACCCCACCTGATAAGGGCAGTGTACCCTTGTGACCAAACCTCGCACATGCAACATGTCACCTGGGCACCTTGCACTTCCAGCCTGGCACCCTTCCAGTGGACCCAGGCAGCACTGCCAAGGTGCCTGGGTGGCACTGCCAAGGTGCCTGGTGACAGTGCCCGGGTGGCAGCGGGAGTGCCAGCGTATCACCATGCCCAGAACCTGACCACCCAGGGGCCTCTGATCACCTGCGAGACAACCCCTCAAGTGCCATTGTGTATGGACCAGTGCTAAACAATGGCAGGGCCTCCCAGATGCGGGCATTTGCTCTCGAGCGTTGGGAGCATCGGGCCCCGACATATTTAAGTGAGCCTAACTGCTCAGTTTTTTTTTTTTTATAAATGTTTTTATTCAGTTTTCGTATTTTATATTGAACAAATTACAAATTGTTAGGAGAGAGAAAAAAAAAAACAAACAAAAACAAACACGCAAAAATTAACATACATATTTACAGGTAAGCATCTTCGTAGTAGTAACTGCGCCCCCCCCCCCCCCTCAACATGTTTATTTAGTTTGGTTTTGGGCCTTAGCTAGCCATCGAACCCCCGTAACGAACCTGTAGCCCCCCCCCCCCCCCCCTCCCGCTACCTTCCCCCGACTATTCTTCCTCTTGTACATTGGCCACAAATAGGTCCCGGAACAGTTGCATGAATGGCTCCCACGTTCTGTGGAAGCCGTCGTCCGACCCTCGGATGGCAAATTTGATTTTCTCCATTTGGAGAGATTCCGAGAGGTCGGACAGCCAGTCTGCAGCTCTGGGCGGTGCTGCTGACCGCCAGCCAAACAGGATTCTACGGCGGGCGATCAGGGAGGCAAAGGCAAGGGCATCCGCCCTCCTCCCTAACTGCTCAGTTAAGTAAATATCGCAACACCTCGGGAAATCTTGTTGGACCTCGCGAGGCGTACCAAGCTTTGCTAACCTCGCGACAGACCTCTTGCGAATCTTAACGGCCTCGTCGCCTCACCGAACCGTACGCGACAAAGCCTTTTGATCATGCCTGTTAACTCTGTTTTCCTGCATAGATGCTGCCAGACCTGCTAAGCTTATCCAGCAATTTCTGTTTTTATCTCTGTTTCCCCCATAGGGGGTTGCGATCTTCATCTTCAAGTATCTTGGAATTCTTTTTAAACGTCACTCCAGCTCGGATGGCTTCAACGATGGTCAACTTGCAGATTTGCAGTTTTGCCTCCTGAGGTTCTGATTCCCTAGATTCCCGAATGCACTCAACTTACAAGCAGAATGCGGCCATGTCAAGCAGAACAACACTGCTCCAAAGGGGAACCTGTGCACTAAATGCCTTCTTTACTTAAAGTCTGCATCCTACAACCCCTTCTCTAACTTGAAGCCTGTTTCCCTACTCCTTTCTTTTTTCTTAACTTAACTTAACTGGGGCCTGTTTCTGTCCCTTGCCTTTGTCTCTATCCAGGAACTTCCTCTTTGGATCATTCCCTCGCCCCCGTATTTGTCTCTCTTCAGATTAAACTGACTCAAATTGACCATTCGCTGACCTTTGAACTGATCTGGTGGCAAAATACTCCCAACAGGATCCCACCCTTGTTACTTGGCGGAAACAAATGTAAAAAGAAGTGCAACATCCTTAACCATAAATGTTACAATTGCCACGCCTGCTAAGTTACCACACGGTGATACAGAAATAATGGATTTCTTAACTATTCCCTCATGTATCTGTGATAGCCTTTTCTCCAGTAAAGCCTTCAATGTCTCCTGACCCAAAATGACTCATCCTGAAGTTCTAGGGGTTCAGGTTAGACCCAAACTGACTCCTGTGGTAATATGCATACATGCATATCTGCATATAACTGTGCAAATGTATAAAGCTGATCATCAGTACATGTATTGACAGATATGACCTCCTGCCAGTAGGTGGAGCCAGATGTACATCAGGTGACTGACGAGACGCAGGAGTTGGTAGCAGGATGGATAGCAGGACGGTTGCATTTTACAATAGCTCTCCGTGAACTCAAATAAATTTTGTCTGTACTTAGGTCTGTTGGTTATCTGCCCACACGCTCCTAGCTGATCACACATGTTCTATGCATAGCTTCGTGATCAGGGGAGCCATAAACCACAACAACTCCCATCCTCGAGTTCAAGGGATACAGGTCTGAGTGGATCTGGTGCACAACTGCCTATGATTCATCAGTAGATTTGGCTAGAATACATCAAACTCTACCAGGACTGACTCTACCTGCTGAAACTACCTGCTATTCCAGAACCCTCTCGGAGACCTAACACAACCACAGTTACTTTTTACTACTACAATCCCCCTACCTCCTACCTCCTCTACTTCTGAAAACAGCTGCAGAGCCACAACCTCTGGCTCCCTCCCAAATCTGGGCTCATCTCAAATATAAATCTCCATGTTTCGATCTGTCCAATCAGGCCTGCCACAGCATTAAAGCATTCCTGTCCAAAGTTATAAATTACACTATTTAGCATTATCTCCCTTGTGTTTCTCAACTTTACTGCAGCTTTTGGCATGATTGCTCCACACCAGCTTGTTCCAATCCTTCAGCCCGCTAGTCCAGCTCAGCGGTTCTGTCCTTGCTTGCTTCCACCTTTATCTGTCTGATCATAGCCACAGAACCTCGAGCATTGGCGTCTCTTCCAGCCACACACCATCCCAATTGTTGAGCGTGATTGAATTTCTATGCCATGATCTTCAGGTTGCAAGTGAATCAAAGTAGCTGTACACGAATGCATCTGTCCAGATTTATTTCTTCCATGTATTTTGTGGGGCTTATGTTTATCCAAAATAAAGAAACTAAAACATTTGGTTTCCAAAGTTAATTAGTTTGGATTTTTGATGAGAACTCATAAATGGTACAGACATGAACAGTACACGCATATTGGGAAAAATAGATTCAGAAGATATAGAATTCTAAACTGTTCAAGAGACACTCATTAGGATAAGTTCTTGTAGTTAGTGCTGTTTTATAAATATAAAAATGATAATCTGATGGTATATGCAGCCTTAATTAAATGTATTGTTTAATGAAAAGCATGATGCCACGCTATTAAAATATGGGAAAATGACTTAAGTAGTCCCATGGTGGTTAGCCTTTTGAGTATGTTTTTCTTCATTAGGAATAACTTGCATTTATATAGCATCTGTCACAATGTCCCAAAGTGCTTGATAAGCAATGAATTACTTTTGAAGTGCAGTCAACGCTGTAATTTATGAAAATGTGACAGCCAATTTGCATATGGTAAGGTCCAACAAATCGCAATGAGATTAATGACCAATTAAACTGTTTTAGTGGTGTCAATTCGAGGGCTAACTGTTATCCAGGACAACTCAACTGCTCTTCTTCAAAAAGAATCATTGGATCATTAACATCCACCCCAGAGGTCAGATGGGTCCTTTGTTTAACATCCCATGATCAAATTTTGTTTCGGATGTGTGCTGGCCTATCAGCTGCAATGATGATCTGGAATGGGATTTAAATCTACAGCCATCTGGCTCAGAGGAAAATGTGCCACCACTGAGCCAAAGCTTTTTTGTTATTTTTGATTCCATTTTAAAATTGAACAACATTGATAAACAAATATGCTGCATGGTGCGAATTAGATTTAGATTTATTATCACGTGTAATGAGGTACAGTGAAAAGTATTGTTCTGCGTACAGACCAGACAGATCGTTCCATACATGAAAAACATAGGACATACATAAATACACAATGTAAATACATAGACACAGGCATTGTGTGAAACATATGGACTGTAGTACTACTCAGTTGAGAAGATGCAAAGAGTTCAGGCCAAAAGAGGGCCATTCAGGGGCCTGGTAAAAACGGGGAAGACGTTTTTGAATCTGTCGGTGCATGTTCTCAGACTTTTGTATCTTCTGCCCGATTGACGGGGTTGTAAGAGAGAATAACCTGGGTGGGAGGGGTCTTTAATTTTGCTGCCCACATTCCTAAGGCAACGAGAGGTGTAGACAGAGTCAATGGATGGGAGGCGGGTTCGTGTGATGGACCGGGTTATGTTCATGACTCTTTGTAGTTTCTTATGGTCTTGGGCCGAGCAGTTGCCATACCAATCTGTGATGCAGCCAGATAGGGGGCTGGATTCTCCAATTCCCGATGCCGAAATCGCGTTCGGCAACGGGGCAGACAATCCGCGCCGATGACAAAATCGGGGTCAGCGCCGCTTTCGTGATGCTCCACCCCCTGAAAAGGTGTGTGCTCTAGGCGTACGCCGCATGCCATATCCACGGCTGCCATTGCCTGAGGCCTGCCCCACGATGCTCCATCCCCGACCGGCTGAGTTCTCGACGGCGTGGGACAGGTGTGGTCTCGCCCGTCAGGAACTCAGCGTGGCGGCTGCGCACTCAGTGCAGTGCTGCCACAGTCGGGGGAGGGCTGCTCCGCAGGCAGGTGGGGCTTTGTTCGGGGCTGGGGCACTGTGGGGGGGGGGGGGGGGTGCGCAATCTCGGGCACACGAAGGGTGGGGAGTATTTTTGCAGTCGGGGTCCGCAGGTTGCGTCCGCAATGAAGCATGCGCGACCGCTGCAGGCCGCCATCGTGAGCATGCTCGGCCACAGACCCAGCCATGCTCTGGGCCGTATCGGCAGCTAGACCTGGGAACTCTACACTGCCTGGCTGCTAGCCCCCTCCAGTCCAGGGAATAGGTGGCGTTTTGCACCAGTTCTCCTGGTGTAAAACACCACCATTTTCACGCCGGGGTGGGGACCTAGTCTCCCAAACGGAGAATCCAGCCCAGGATGTTTTCTATGGTGCATCTGTAAAAATCAGTAAGAGTCTATGTGGACATGCCGATTTCCTTAGTTTTCTGAGGAACTATAGTTGTGCTTTCTTGGTCGTAGAGTTCGCGTGAGTGGACCAGGAGAGATTTGTAGTGATGTGTATACCTAGGAATTTGAAGCTATCAACCATCTGCACCTCAGCACCATTGATGTAGACAGGGACGTGTACGACACTTTGATTCCTGAAGTTGATGGCCAGCTCCTTGGTTTTGCTGACATTGATGGAGAGATTGTTGTCATTACACCGCACCACTAGGTTCTCTATCTTCCTCCTGTACTCTGACTCATCGTTGTTTGAGATCTGACCCACTACAGTCGGGTCGTCAGCAAACATGTAGCTGGAGTTGGAGCCGAATTTTGCCACACAGTCGTGTACACTTATTTCAGAGGAGGATGATGGTGAGCTGCCTTATTTCAGCCATTGTAGTCTGAGTGTTTTAGCTACACCATGGTGCTGTGAGGAGAGAGTTCCAGGACTTTGACACGGTGAAGGTGAAGAAGCGGTGATTTATTTACAAGACTGAATAGTGTATGACCTGGAGGATGACCTGCAGGCGTTGACATTCCAAAGTGTCTACTGCTCTTCTCCTTCTAGGTGGCAGAGGTCACGGGTTTGGAAGGTGATGTTGACGGAACCTTGGCTAGTTGCTGCAGGGCATCTTCTGGATAGTGCGCACTGCTGCCACTGTGTGTCAGTGGTGGGGGGGATGGATGTTTAAAGTGGTGAATGGGTTGCCAATCAAGTGGGTTGATTTGTCCCGGATCCCGCCAGTTTTTTTTGAGTCTTGTTGGTGCTGCACTCCTCCAGGTAATTGGAAAGTATTCTGTCATAATCCTGACTTGTGCCTTGTAGGTGCTGGACAGGCTTTGGGAATCAGGAGGTAAGCTACCTGCCATGGAATTCCCAGCCTCCGACATGCTCTTGTGGCCACAGTATTCTTGCAGCTGGTGCAGTTAAGTTTCAGATTAATGGTAATCCCCAGCATGTTGATTGTGGGGGGTTTTAAGATGGTAATGCCATTGAATGTCAAGGCGAGCAACTGAGACTCTCTCTTGTTGGAGATTGTCATTGCTTGGCACTTGTGAGGCTTGAATGTTAATTTCCGCTTATCCACCCTGTCATAATATACATCCATGTATATAATGGAATGCAGACAGGCAGTGATTGACATACAGGATGACCAGTAAGCACACAGAACAGAGCAGCCAATCACTAGACAGGACGCTACTACTATAAAGTCAGAGGGCACCAGTTTTCCCGTTCTCTCTGGGTCCAGCCTCTGAGATAGTCAGAGTTCATGAGCTAGTCAGTGCAAACACCATGCGGTAGCTCGTAAGTCTGGTCAGGATAGTACTAGGTCTCCAGTCAAGTCAGCAAAGTGTCAACCCACAGTTGAACATGTATAATAGTTAAGACGTTAAATAAAATCGTGTTGCATCTTATCAAGTGTTGGAGGTCTGTCTCTCGCTACACTGCATCAAGTGCAGTCCACATCGACCCAGCCTGCCCAACACATCACACCCAAGACTGAATGTTGTCCAGGTCTCACTGCATGCTGGCACAAACAGTTGCGGTATCTGAGAAATAGTGAATGGGATTGAACACTGTGCAATCATCAATGAACATCCCCAATTCTCACCTTATCCTGGCAGAGGGAAGGTCTTTGATGAAGCAGCTGAAGGTGGTTGGGCCAAAGACACTTTCCTAAGGAACTCCTGCAGTGATGTTCTAGGACTGAGATGACTCCCCTCCAACAATCACAACCATCTTGCTCTGTGCCAGGTATGACTCTAACCAGCGGAGAGTTACCCCCACCCCGGCCATGTTCTTCAATTTCACTATGGCTCCGTGATATTCATATTCTGTCAAATGTTGCCTTGCTGCCAAGAGCAGCCACTCTCACCTCACGTTTGGAGTTCAGATCTGTAGTCCATGTTTGGATTAAGGCAGTAATGAGGTCTGGAGCCGAGTAATCCTGGCAGAAACCCAAATTGAGTAGGTTATTGCTGTGCGAATGTGTTTGATAGCTGTCAATGCCACTTTCCATCACTTTGCTGATGATTGAGAATAGATTGATGGGGCTGTAACTGGTCAGATTGGATTTGTCCTGCTGTTTGCGTATAGGACATATCTGGGTATTTTCTACATTGTATTTGCCAGTGTTGTAGCTGTACTGGATCAGCTTGAGATGGGGCATGGCTTGTTCTGCAGAATAAGTCTTCAGTACTACTGTTGGGATGTTATCAAGGCCCATAGTCTTTGCTGGAAAAACAGCCAGTTTTTTTCCTAAAGGAGATTGTTAGGAAAACAAAGGTAGTTTTAAGGGATTTATATTTACATTGGTAGACATTAGAACTTAAGTATAGTTTTAACTGTGTTTAATTTAATGTTTCTGTGCCTGGAAGTGTAAAACCTATAGTTAGATTTATGCTGTGTGTGTGGAGGATTGGTTCAGCTCTACTGTATTTCTATTGTGCTTAGAGAGGGCTGCGGTGTGAAGCTTGCAGTGGTATATGGGCTTAGCAACTGGGGGCTTGTAAAGTAGAGAAACTTTTAAGTTTTAGCTTAGCTAATTTGAGGACAGTTGGAGATATTATACTGAGAGTGAACCTCTCTCAACTCTGCCAGGAAAATTTGGACAGGACAAGAGAGTTGCAAAAATGCAAGCTTCATAAGAAACAAGATACAATCCAGATAACCAGGAAATTGGGACAGAAAGATTTTTAAGACATCTGAATTTAAGAGAACAGAGACAAGGGTATTGTTTAGAAGAATTTACGAAAGAGAAACAAAGTGTTCTGAGTAAAGGAGACAATTGCAGCAACTAGATTTAAAGTGGGACAGTAGACTTCAGAGGTAGATTAAATGTTTGATGCCATTTTAATGCAGTCTGGGAATCGATAGTTAAAGCAATTGTGCGCAGTTTGCACAGCAGTCATGACAAAAAAAAAATCCTAAAGGGGTTGGTGTAAAATCCTGGTCTGAATTCACTGTTAAAACTGGAGCGGAAGCTTTGTTTGAAGGTGTCAGTTGGAAAGCCCGGTCTGGATTTTGGAATGCACACTGCTAATAGAAAGCATTATTGTGAACAAAAATTTTAATGCGTGTTTTTTGGAGAGTGGAGTTTGGAAACTCTCATGTGGCAATCATCTGGGGGGATTCTGATGAGCAATGTGCAAACATTAACTTGAATTTAGAGTGGAGAGTGTATTTGAACATTGACAATCTGTGTGTTAGAACATAGAACATACAGTGCAGAAGGAGGCCATTTGGCCCATCGAGTCTGCACCGACCCACTTAAGCCCTCATTTCCGCCCTATCCCCGCAACCCAATAACCCCTCCTAACCTTTTTTGGACACTAGAGGCAATTTATCATGGCCAATCCTCCTAACCTGCACGTCTTTGGACTGTGGGAGGAAACCGGGGCACCCGGAGGAAACCCACGCAGACACGGGGAGAACGCGTAGACTCCACACAGACAGTGACCCAGTAGGGAATCGAACCTGGGACCCTGGCGCTGTGAAGCCACAGTGCTAACCACTTTGCTACTGTGCTGTCCGTAAAAGGGACCATTGTAAATCAGACCATTGTATCTTAAGATATATTTTGTAATTCATGTTAGTCTTAAAATCTGTCTGTATTTGTTAAGATAAGGGTGGGGTAAAGGGCTATTGTATTATAATCCAACTTTTCATGTTTTATAAAAGTTTTCCCCTTGTTGTTAAAACTGATCAGCGGTCTGTGCCTCTGCTTCTCCACATTTTATTTTTTTTAAATAAAAGGTACGGTCTTTTGAGCCTGGGTTTCATTCAGAGATCTTCCCAGCCAGTTACAATATCAATTGGGATCATAACAAGATGAGTGAACCAGATTATTTTTGAGGAGAATCCAACAGTTTCACGATTGTTTTTACAGATGTCAAGATTTTTACATTCACAGATATTGTAAGTTGAATTCAACTGGAATGAAGAGTCAGCCTGCTTGCTGCAGCAAAATGCCTCCTGCGGACTCCCTTCATACACAGAAAGCCTCTGATGATGAAGTCACTTGCTTCAGTAGCAAAATGTCTCCGATAGTAATACGAGTCACCGTTACTGGGTGCTTCAAATGTTTCCCATTTAAAAGAAATACTTGACTTCAGCCAGTGGGCAGAAATGAGAACTACCGCAGAGAGTGCCCTCAGGATCTGAAAACATGTCAACGTCCCAATAATGTCACTTTGATTGGATTTTTGAAAATGAAATGAAAAATGAAAATGAAAATTAAAATCGCTTATTGTCACGAGTAGGCTTCGATGAAGTTACTGTGAAAAGCCCCTAGTCGCCACATTCCGGCGCCTGTCCGGGGAGGCTGGTACGGGAATCGAACCGTGCTGCTGGCCTGCTTGGTCTGCTTTATAAGCCAGCGATTTAGCCTTGTGAGCTAAACCAGCCCCTATGAATCAAGCTCCAGCTTGTTTGAGATGGGGGACCGTAACCCCGAGCACAGGAATGACTAGAAAATTAAGCAGGATGCAAACCAGATGAGGGTACTGCAGTTGAAATGAAAATCGCTTATTGTCACGAGTAGGCTTCAATGAAGTTACTGTGAAAAGCCCCTAGTCGCCACATTCCGGCGCCTGTCCGGGAAGGCTGGTACAGGAATCGAACCATGCTGCTGGCCTGCCTTGGTCTGCTTAAAAAGCCAGCAATTTAGCTGAGTGAGCTAAACCAGCCCCTATTGCATCCCCAGTTGATGCAGTTTACGTGGATTTCAGCAAAGCCTTTGATAAGGTCCCACATGGGAGACTCTGGAATGCACTGCCTGGGAGTGTGGTAGAGGTGGGTTGCCTCACATCCTTTGAAAAGTATCTGGATGAGCACTTGGCAGGTCATAACATTCAAGGCTATGGGCCAAGTGCTGGAAAATGGGATTAGGTAGGCAGGATAGGTGTTTTTCATGTGTTGGTGCAGACTTGATGGGCCGAAGGGCCTCTTCTGCACTGTATTATTCTGGGCAGAACGCAAGTGGAACCGATTTCTGACCAATGTTATAGCTCCTTGTGACCCATCCCTACCTAACATCAGGAGATAACAGACATGAAAGCCAAACACAAGGAGTTTACATTGTTCATTTGGAAACCACAGTGCCCTGGAATTGGGAAGTTTTTTGGGTCCCAAATGACAGAATAAACAGTCAGAAGAAAAGGCGAGTAGCAAAACATATATAAGAGCAACAAAACAACCTGCATTTAAATAGCGCCTTTAACAAAGCAAAGGAGATACTCGGACAGATAGCCAACGCTCAGTCAAAGAGGTGTGTTTTGGGGAGTGTCTTGCTGATGCAGAGGTAATGAAGCAGCGAGCTTTAGGCAGGGAATTACCTGGGCTGGGCAGCTGATGAGGCAAATAAAACTGGGGATGTGCTCAAAGCCAGAACTGGATGCGCACAGGAGATCTTGGAGGGTTGTAGGGCCGGAAGTGCTTACAGGATGGACTCTACTATCACAAATCCTTCCTATACTCTTGCAGGACTTCTGAATTTTACTAACAGTTATCGCCTGTTCACTTTTCCGACATTTACCTTTGGTTACGTGCGTTTTGTTCAGGTACATCCGTAATATTCAGTAACCATCTACGGATTGTGGTGATATGCATCACTGTAAATACACAAGGGGTTAATGTAAATACACTACGACTAAGTAAACACTGGAGGGCGCACCAGAGACGAAGTGACATGCAGACATACAGCTAATGAACACATAGGATAGGACACGACCAATGGGCAGTCAAGACACCCAGAGTTGACACTACCACAAGGGGGCATTACACAACCCATGTATAAGGACAGGGCACACATGCTCTGTCTCTTTCCTCAGACGACACTTAGGGAGTAGGACAGGGGTAGATCAGAAGCATCACACCCACCACGTGGCTTAGAGCAGACTGGTTAGTTAGACTGAGTTACTATAGCAAGATTAGCAGGAGAGTCAAACTCATAGAGAACTGTGCTAATGGTTCAATAAATCATATTGAATTTACTTCAAAGTCTGGAATATCTTTTGGTCAAAGCTGCACGGAATTGCAGCCTGTGTTATCCCAGAGTACATAACACAACACCGATTACTTGTGGTGAGGCTGCTTGTGAAACAACATTGCTTTGGAGATGGGAGATTTTTTTGGCAACTCATTAGTGGTTCTATTTCACTACTTATTGTTCAGTCTGACCATTTCAAATACACATGGTTTTCTCTGTGTCTCATCCACTGGCATTGAGTGGTATGACGAGCACCTTCATTAAGCGGGGCTTTTGAATTGACTGATACGCACATTGGAATGCTACAGAGCTGATTAGGTGCCAGCTTTTCCTGATTGTGATCTGTCCTCAGATGTGCTATTGATTTCTGCTCCGAGATATTGGAGTTTGTCCACCTATTTCAGTTCATCTATCCCGAGATATTTGTGTTTGATAAGCGGTGATTTTATTTTATCCCATGCTCTTTACTTGTGACAACGAGTCACTCTGCTTAGTAAACATTATCCATCACATCAGTACAGTGAGAATGCAGCAGAAAAACAGCAACTCAGGCCAGGACTGGGATAGATTGTGCAAAGCAGATGACACCAGATCGACAGCCCATCATACATATCTCTCTATTTTCATTTCCACTGACTCCACATTGATTGCAAAATGCAAGTTGGCTATTCCTGTTTTGCAAATGTTAGTTACTTCTTTGAGAAGAATCCCAAAAGGACGCATGAAGAGATAACATGGTGATAAACTGTGATCCTACAGACAACTGAAATCAATTTTAGTTCATAATAAATCCTTGTAGCACCCTCTGCTCCACTATACTGTTAATTGTCCATCGTATATTGAGATAGTCTTGTGTCATGCTTCTGGCAAATCCTTTTAAAATGTGTAAATATGTTGCAAACGTTTTACTTTGATTTTTCTCTCCAAACCATTTTCCGTCTGCTATTGTGATACAGCTTGTTATGCTCAGGCCATTTCCTATTTTCTCTTCTCAATTGCTTGTGTTTGGCTGCTCTGGTAGATTTTGCGGTATCACACCTCATTCAGCTCTATTTCCTTACCATTGTACATCCTTTATATCTCTTCACAAAAATGACATTTAGTTGCAGGTTTTAGTCATTTGGCTCCCTTGTACAACTGCGCAACTGATCGTCTGACATTTTTTGATGGTTGTAATATCATGCAACGTCTCTGCAGGATGATTCTCCAGAGAGTCCGAATCCTGATACCCAATCTTGCATCACATTTCTATGGAAATTATTTCTCCAACAAACACGGAGCATGAGAATAGAACAGACAAAACTGCATTGAAGGGTTAAATGAGATAAAACCCAAGAATGTTTGACGACAGAAAGGGAAATATATTTTTATCTCTTTGCATATGTTACAGTTGGGACTTTCAGAATCTTCTTCTCTCTTAACATTCCAACAACGGCTCCCATAAGTGGACGGTGATGCTGACAAATTGGAAGCTGTATCTTTTCTGTACTCTGTCTTGGCAGAGGTGCGTTCCTGTGGAATGAACAATTGCTCATACTAAGTTGTAATTTGCAAGTCTGTGCTGCCACCTGGAACATTTGCCCACCTTAACATGTATTGGAAACATGAACACACATCATCCACCATTCATCAAATGTTTCCACGTAGGTTTGGTACAACACTGACAAATTTTCTTTGAAGGTGATTAGTTGCAGAGCTAAAGGAAAGCTGCTGGGAGAGCTGTTTTAATGCAGATCAGTCTGAAGGACTGTCCACCAGCAGTGGCACACTTGAACTAGGCATATGGATGACATTACTGTCTCTTGGACGAAACCGCATCCAGCCCCATTCAGGAATTATGTGACAGCGACAATAGATGTGCCAACAAGCCAGTTGAACCAACCAGCAGCAGTGGAGATTGTTAAATCAATTGCAAGGCCATCACATGAAACAGCCCAAGGATGTATACGGCTACCTAAATCCCAACCAGCTGTTACGGAAACCCTGCAGCCAGCTGGCACACTTAACTCATGCCACAGCCAGGGGAATCACTTAAAAGTAGTATGCTGGGGGTTAAATGTAACACACAACCTACCAACAGTAAGTAGCACTGTGTCAAAACATGGCAACATCCCCCACACATAAAAGAAAACAGGAAAATAAATTGGTTGCGCTTGATTTGTACCTCACGCTGAGATTATATTTATGATTGTGAAGAGTAAGGTAACAGCTCAGCAAAGCATTAGCGGGAATTGAAGGAGTGCAGAGGACAGGGTTCCAGACAGTGTCTAGAGACATTTGTATATGGACAGTGTTACGTTCTGGTGCTTGGCCGGTAGGAATGATGCACAGAAGAACGTCTAGTTCTTGACTAGTTAAAGTGTTTTATTATAAAATAAATAAGTGGTAAAGATAACTATCAGAAATATATTACAAACTATTAATACTGATAAATCATGCTGGAGCTGCTGCAAGTATGACTATCCACTAACATGACTAACTCCCAACTCCTCGAGGTACAGAGTCAGGTGGTAGATTTACACTGCCACCTGCTGGTCGGAGGTCATTTACATCATTATATACATGATTGCTTATGCATATCATTACATCCCCTTTCCTTTGGAAATGTAACTAGTTACATTCATGACTTTGTTTTACAGTATAATATGATATGCATAATTCTTTAGAACATTTAACTATTTACAAATTCAGTCTCTAAGGTTTCAGTCTCTGTCTTGTTGACCTTCTGAGCATTGGTTGAACTTGTGAACGTGTTTCATTTTCATTTGTCGTTGTTGATGTTTCTGGTTGTTCTTGAATTTGTGCACTTTTATTTTGTTCTGGCTCCGTCAGCTGAAATATTTATTTTTCAACTGTCTTAGGAGTGCTCACAATGTCTTCTTGTGGTTCTGTAATCTTCTGCCTCCTTTAAAAAAAATTAAGTTTCCTCTTTAATCTTCGATTAACTGGTTCTTTCGGCAGTTTGTACTGAGGCTTCCTACACTTTTGTGCAGTTTTTTTTAATAATACTTGAATATTGTGGTTGATGTCTGACTAATAAACTGTATCTTTGGCTCTTCCCATGCACTTTTCTATTCCCAAGTGCGCTACATGAAGTTTTTGAAGAATCATTGACCTTCACGATTGTGGAATTACAATCCTTTTTTGTTGAAGCAAAAATTAATTGGCATCGCTTAATTCTGTCCTTATATTGCAATAGCTGGAGCAGGAACCTTTAGGCCGTCCCTCGTGGTGATATTTTATTACCTTTTGTAGAACTATATCTTTGGTCGTTTCTTCTTTTATCAGTCTTGACTTGTCATTAGATACAGGAAGGGAGTCAGTGGCGAGACTCACATGGACGTGAACATCCTCATCCATCTGGGTGTATCTCTTCCATGCCTGTGGCTCGAGATAGTGCATCGGCTACAACGTGATGCTTGCCTGGCGTATAGATTAAATCAAAATCATATCTTTGTAGCTTCATCATCATGCGCTGGATCCGAGAGGACATCTTGTTCAGATTTTTTTTAAACTATTGCTACAAGTGGTCAGTGGTCAGTTTCCATTAAAAATGTTGGCAGACCATATCCATAGTCATGGAACTTAGCAAGACCATTAATTAAACATAAGCACTCTTTTTCAATCTGAGCATACCGTCACTCTGTGTCAGGCATTGGCCGGGAAGCATAGGCAATTGGAAGCCAATTTTCATCATTGTCTTGTTGCAATAACACCGCTCCCAATCCATCTTTCGACACATCTGTCGATGGTTTGTCTTCCTGGTCGGGTCAAAAAATATTAGCACTGGTGCTGTTGTCAACCCTTCTTGTAATGCTTGCCATCCCTGTTCATGTCTAGTAGACCATTCGAATATCGTGTCTTTCTTGATTGCTTCTCTGAGTTGTGAAGTTTTTGCTGCAACATTAGGAATACATTTGCCAAAGAAATTTATCATTCCTAACATTCTAAGTGTACATGTTTTGTCATTGGGATGTGGCATATTCAAGGTTGCCTTTATTTTTTTCTTGATCAAGCTGTATGCCTGTTGCAGAAAGCTTATGTTCCAAGAATATGATATTGCCAACACCAAATTGGCATTTGGCTTCATTCAGCTTTCAGCCATTCTTTTTAATGCTCTTCAGCACCTTTTGTCATTTTCTTCTCGTGTTGATCCCCAGATAATTATGTCATCAACATACACTCTGACTCCCGGAAATTCCTTCAACGATGTGTTCCATTGGCCAATGGAAAATCTCTGATGCAGAAATTATACCCAAATGGCATCCTTTAGAAACACTATCGCCCAAATGGAGTATTGAAAGTGCTCCTTATCCAATCTGAGCTGCCAAAAACCTTGTGAAGCATCTATCTAGCTAACAGATTGCTCCTGACATCTCACATGTGATTTCTTCCCTCTTCGGTATCAGATGATATTCTCTTTTAATGTTGAGGCTCAGATCTTTGGGGCCCATACAGATTCGTACATCTTTATTTCTCTTCTTAACGCAGACCATAGAGTTTACCCAATCAATAGGTTCTTCTATGCGTTTGATTACGTCTTAAGCCGTCATCCTTTCTAGCTCACCCTTCAATCTGTCTTTCAATGGAGCTGGTACATGCCTCGGTACGTGTGTTACTGGTTGCGCGTTCTCTTTCAAGTGGATTCAATACGTGAAGGGTATCTTTGCCAAAGCTTTGGAATATTCTAGAAAATACTTTGTGTGGAATCTACTGATGCATTTTGTCTGTTCACAGCATAGTCTGCACTGTAAACTCTCTTAACTAGCTCTAGTGCTTCACATGCTTCCACTCCCAGTAGAGATTCACATTCAGCTTCTACAAGGGAAAATTTAACTATGTGCACTTTGTTCTTCACATTTACATCGAGCTTGCATGCTCCTAATGTAGTAATTTGATTTCCGTTGTAGTCTTTCAGTAGTACTGCTTTATTTAACACTTGCGGTTTAATTATCAGCTGATTTAAATCTTCCAAATTGATAAAATTGGCCCTCGCTCCCGTGTCGGGTTTGAAGTTACTTAACGTGTCATTGATCATTAATGGAACTGTCCATTTGTCTTTCAGAGAAATTGCATTTACTTCACTGTTGCTGAAAATCGTCATTAAAATTATTTTTCATGCTTTGACTATCCTTGTCCTCACTAGAAATCATGTCAATGAAGAACGTGTCTCCGAGGCATACTTCATCAACCATGGTGATTGATTTTGTTTGTTCTGTTTTTTACTGATAAAGCATTGCTTAGCAAAATGTTTTTTTACCTTTACAGTTGGAGCATATCTTCCCAATGCTGGATATTTTTGTGGCAAATATCTATTGCCGCATCTCTTACATCAAATGGAGGTTTAGGTCGGTCGCTTAAAATGGCCGCCGGTGGTGGAACCAAGTTTTGAACTGAGTGTGTCACTACAGTAATGGCGTCGGCAGCCCCTCCTATCTTCGCGTCAAAATGTTTGAGATTCAAAGTGCTGAGCAGCTAGCTCGCTGGCATGACAAATTTTAATCGCATCATCAAGCTTAAGTTCATTTTCTCTGTTCAGCATTTCGCGTACCTTGTCGTTACAAATCGCGAACACGATCTGGTCGCGCATCACCGAGCTTTTCGGGTAGCAACATTACACGACTGCGCCTTCATCCACAAATCGGTCAGAAAACTATCAGACGATTCGCCTCCCTTCTGGGTGCATGCAAAATATGTAGCGCTCAAACATCTCATTTTATTTCGGAGTGCAATGCCAATCAAATTGCTTTACAACTTCCTCGAAGTTCTGGCAATCCACCTCGCTATTGAAAAAGACCGTATTAAATATTTCTATTGCTTGGGGACCTGCTACAGTGAGCAGGAATGCTATGCATCTCTCACCAGGCTGTGCCTGCAACCAAAGAACTGGAAGGTTCAAAGTGAATTACTATTTACAAACGTGCCAATTCTCATCTACATTAGCAGTGACTCAAAGCTGGTGCCTTCAGACCTTCCATCCTGGACAACAAGGTCTCTCAGTGTGCTGAGTGCACATTGCCAGTAGTTCACAAGGTTAATAGAAGATTATTTTTCTATTTTCTTCTTTTTTCTCCACAGTTATCTTTAATTGTCCAGATCTTCAAAATATTGTGTTTTCTTAGTTGATCTTTAGTCCTGGTACCATGTTACTTTCTGCTGCTTGGCCGGTAGGAATGATGCACAGGAGAACGCCTAGCTCTTGACTAGTTAAAGTGTTTTATTATAAAATAAATGTGTGGTTAAGATAATTATAAGAAATATATTACAAACTGCTAATACTGATAAATTATCCCAGAGCTACTGCAAGTATGACTATCCACTAACATGACTAACACCCAACTCCTCGAGGTAGAGAGTCACGTGGTAGATTTACACTGCCACCTGCTGGTGAAAGCCCGGGCAGGTTTTACTAGATAAGTTGGTGTAGGGCAGGAAGTAGGAGAATCTCCTCTGGAGGTTCCCTGTGGCAATAGGACACATTCACCCTCTAGATCAAACCCCGACTTTTGGGGCGGGTGGAGGGGGGGGGGGGGGGGGGGGGAGGGGGGGGGAATGGGGTGAAGGCCATGGTGCCCCATAAAATCCAGCACTTAGTATCACAAAGTGGTGGAGTTTGCCGCAGACGTTGAACATCCTTGCGTCCTTTTGTTGACTATACTGAGCTGCATCTCTTAATATGTCCAGACATATGGCGGACGGTTTCAAGATGCCAAAGGTTGGCCGGTGGTTGCTCAGGCCTCATTCCATCAATATTTTGGGTTTTTTCTGTGGCATGTGTCCAGAGGAGGAAGATCTTTTCTGACAAATCTGCTCAACGTCTTTGAGGAGGCGACAAATCAAATGGACTGTGGGGTACCTTGACTATCAAGAGGCTTTTCTCAGAAGTTGCAGATGAAAGGCTATTAACTAAACTCAGCTTTGGGGATTCAAGGGAGGGCTCAAAAAATGGATAAGAAACTGGCTGAAGTGCAGGAAATGATGCCCACTCATTCGAGGAGTTATGTCGGTATTCGGGGAAATACTGAATGCGGAGCTTCATGGCCTCATGCTGGCTCAACTGCTGCTTTTAATTTACAGAATTAACTTGGACTCAGAACCTCAATGTAAAGTAATCACATTTGCCAGTGATACCACATTAGAGTAAATTAACAAAACCTATATATCAGTGGAGGTACTGACCAAACTTTATTGCGCTGTGATGATGCTGAACATTGACTACTGCAGCAAGTTCTAATTCCAAAAACAAGATAGCTATTTAACTCCCAGAGCCAGTGCAGGGGCCATGATGCTAATCCACAGGGTGGCGTCTGAAAGGCTGGTAATTGGAATTTTCAAGCTGTAATGGGCATCTGAAAGGGATAGAAAATTGCTAGAGAGAACATTTAATCCATAATATTGCTTCAGATTGCAGGAATGGAACAAGGAGATACATGTCTAGTTTTGGATATACATCAGGAAATCTTTCCCATACAAAGAGTGATGAACAATAAAATAAGCTTCCAGATGGAGTAATGAGGCACTTAATAAACAAAGAATGATGTTAGAATTTCTCTTTTTGGACACAACCTTGAGATCATTCCAGACTACAGCCATTATATTCCAATGACATCATCCAACATAGCCAAGTAGATTATTGCTAAATTAAAACTCAAACCTAGTGAGACATTCCCAGTCTAGAGATTTATGAGGCAGACCATGCTTGTGTCTGTTTTGTGTAGCGTTTTTTTCCTGGAGCAGGTCACTAGTTTGAAGCTAGAGGCCATTCCATAGTAAGCATGGCTGACAATGAGTCTCTCCGGGGAACCAGACCGCTCTAACTGCCTGCTAACGGCGTGTCAGAAGGATTTGCGGGTTGACAATCAGCCGCTTTGGCTCCGTTATGAACACACCCTCTGTGGCCATCACGTCCTGGAGTGGGATTCGAACGTGGAGCTTCTGGCTCAGAGTTAGGGACGCTAACCACTCTGCCACATGACCTCGCTGCAAACCTAATTAACAGTGTGGGTAATTAAACTTTCAACCTTCATTCTTCCCCTCTCCTCCCATCATGCAAAAAACTAAATTAATTGGTGCTAAAGGGCGTGATATAACGGGGAAGAAAACAAAGTCCCATTTTGGGTGCATTTAGCAGGGTGCTTCTCAGTGCCGAATGCGACCCCGCTATAAAACTGGACTGTTTCTGGCCTCGGTGAGGAACATCCTGCCGCGGCCACACTTACCTTCATTTCCTGAACTTGTCAGTACAGGATGGGCTCGAGGTACCATTTTTAAAATGCTGCCCCAATCTCTCAACCCCCCACCATCGTGCCTTTAAACCCCCCCACCACCACCACCACCAATGCCCCAACTTACTTAGAATAATAGAATTCACAGAATCATTGAATTTACAATGCAGAAGGAGGCCATTCGGCCAATCGAGTCTGCACCTGCCCTTGGAAAGAGCACCCTATCTAAGCCCACACCTCCACCCTATCCCCTAACCCAGTAACCCCACCTAACCTTTTTTTTTGGACACTAAGGACAATTTAGCATGGCCAATCCACCTAATCTGCACATCTTTGGACAGTGGTAGGAGACTGAAGCATCCGGAGGAAACCACGCAGACATGGGCAGAACGTGCAGACTCTGCACAGACAGTGACCCAAGCTGGGAATCGAGACTAGGACCTGGAGCTGTGAAGCAACTGTGCTAACCACTGTGCTACCCTGCTACCTGTACTTGTAATGGGTTCTCACTCCACTTTATAGGGCAAGGCACCCCTGGTCACGGGTCACCTGCCACCCAGACACCTTGGCACTAAGGGTAGGAGTCATAGGAGTAGAATTAGGCCACTAATCGAGTCTGCTCCGTCATTCAATCTTGGCTGATATTTTTCTCATCCTCATTCTACTGTCTTCTCCCCATTGATCAAGAACCTATCTATCTCTGTCTTAAAGATACTCAGTGATTTGGCCACCACAGCCTTCTCCACAGATTCACCACCCTCTGGCTGATGAAATTCTTCCTCATCTCTGTTTTAAAGGATCATCCCTTCAGGCTCTTTGATTTCGGCAGCATGGAGATAAAAGATCCAGCTAAAAGCGCTCCAGAATACTATTGCTAAACCTCTTCAAAAAAGATCCAGCTAAATCTCTCTCCAATAAATCTGTGGTTGTTGGATTCCTGAAACAAGGGTGTGAAGGCAGGCCACAAACCTCAAGTGAAGTCTAACGAAACAGGGACTCTGTCTCTACAGGAAAGTACAACAACAAAATAAGGACTGTGATTTACAAGCTTACTGTGGGGAAAGCCTGCAAGATACCATCATCTGAAGCAAAGACTATTTTCTCTTTCATTTATGTTTTTTCCCTCCCCCTCCTCCTCTGTGTTTGTCTGTCTTGTGGTTGTGTGTAGGGGGCGGTGAGACACTTTAAAGTAAGAGTTAGGTACTTATTATTATTGAACTAACTGTATCTGCTGCGTATTTCACCATTATTCTTGTTATAAATAAACAGGAATTATGTTTGGGCTTACAAACCTGGTGACTGTAATCACTGAGCAGCCAAGGGCCAAAGAGTTCAAGAATTTTTATAAGGATTATTAGTTGATTCACTTGTGTTGTGACTCCGGGGAATGTGGAACTGGAATTGACCATGCAGTTGCCCAGGGTAGCGTATCATTGATTTCATAGAATTTACAGTTCAGAAGGAGGCCATTCAGCCCATCGAGTCTGCACCGGCCCTTCGAAAGAGCACTCCACCTAAGCCCACACCTGCACCCTATCCCCGCAACCCAGTAACCCCACCTAACCTTTTTTGGACACTAAGGGAAATTTATCATGGCCAATCCACCTAACCTGCACATCTTTGGACTGTGGGAGGAAACCGGAGCACCCGGAGAAAACCCACGTAGACATGGGGAGGACATGCAGACTCCACACAGACAGTGACCCAAGCCGGGAATCAAACCTGGGACCCTGGACCTGTGAAGCAACTGTACTAACCACTGAGAACCGTGCTGCCTCTTATTATGAATTATGAATAAAAATTCTTAAGTTAATGTACTTAAAAGGAATTTAACTTATTCAGTTGCCTCAAAACAGTGGTCTTGTACAGATGCATGTATTCAGGAATATTTCTCAATTTTACATTGCTTTTTTGCAGCTGTATTTGATTGTCAGCTTTTTAGAGATTTCTAGGTTGGCACATTTGCTGTCAACATAAAGGTTTATGATGACAACAATTTGTAGGGCAACAGAAAACACAGCAATATGCAATATTGGGGCAAAATCCTGGAACTTATTCCCCAATATCATTGTGGGTGTACCTACATCACATGGACTGTAGTGGTTCAAAGAGGCAGCTCACCACCACCTTCTTAAGAGCAATTAGGGATGGGCAATAAATGCTCAGCCAGCATCCTTTGAATGAATAAAATAAATACTATATATATATATATATATATTAATCCAGGAATCCTACTGAAATTTAAATGAAAGTGGTGAACATTTGACACTTTTCATTTTTTCCAATTAAGGGGCAATTTAGTGTGGCCAATCCGCCTACCCTGCACATAGAACATAGAACATACAATGCAGAAGGACGCCATTCGGCCCATCGAGTCTGCACCGACCCACTTAAGCCCTCACTTCCATCCTATCCCCACAACCCAATAACCCCTCCTAACCTTTTTGGACACTAGGGACAATTTAGCATGGCCAATCCACCTAACCTGCACGTCTTTGGACTGTGGGAGGAAACCGGAGCACCCGGAGGAAACCCACGCAGACACGGGGAGAACGTGCAGACTCCGCACAGACAGTGACCCGGCAGGGAATCGAACCTGGGACCTTGGTGCTGTGAAGCCACAGTGCTAGCCACTTGTGCTACCGTGCTGCCCATCTTTGGGTTGTGGGGGCAAAACCCACGCAAGCACGGGAGAATGTGCAAACTCCACATGTACAGTGACCCAGATCCGGGATTGAACCTGGGACCTCGGCGCTGCGTGGCAGCGCGGCTAACCCTCTGCTCCACCGTGTTGCCACAACATTTGACACTTTTTGATTAATTTCTGGAAACTATCATTTTGCCCCATAGTAAACTGAAGCCATGGTCGTAATGGTACAGTAACTGTATTGAGCTCCAATCCAAAAGAGTGAGTTTTGAACTCTAATCGATCTTATTTGGACTCAACTATTCTCAATTCAGCTGCCAGATGGTGTACTGCAGAAGATCATCTAACTCAGAAAAAGGAAAGTCTGTCCAATATTCCAGAAATGGTACAGAAAATTAACAGCAGTCACATATAATTATCTCATCGCGTTACACAAAAAGATAAAGATCGTGACAAGGGCCAACAGTGAAGATATAAATAGAAACTAAAATTGGAACGCTCATGACTACAAAATGGAGAGATGTATTTGAGGATCAAGAGGCTGTAAGAAATTGGCAGGTGAAAAGATTTCAAATGCACAAGAACAAAAGGTTTGTGGGTCTTCTTTAAGGTAATAAGGTCACAAAATATTATGAGTTTTGTGGTATAAAATGGCTTGTGTTCTGTCATACTTACTAATAAAAAAGTCAGCTCAGTATTACTACATTATATGATGACAAATATCTTGAGGAAAAATACAAGGTCACTATGCATTTTCCCCACAGAGAGGTAAAACAGAGGGTTGGATTTTTCCTCATAAAATCAATAGCAAATGAGACAGCCAGTTGCAACCGTGTTCTTTGTTTCTGCTACAGATGAGTTGTTGCTTCCACCTGTGAGTTTTTTTAGATTTGCCCAAATTTCATGCTTGAATTTATCTTAAAAGGGCCATCTTGCAAATCTTATCTCTTTTTTTTCTGTTGTGCAAGCAACACTCAAATCAAGAATGTGATAGTTTACAATTCAGTTGTTCATTTTACTAGCCTTCCGAAGAATTTATAAAAATATCGACAAGGTTCCCATAACAGCCTCCCCGAGCAGGTGCCAAAATGTGGCGACTAGGGGCTTTTCACAGTAACTTCATTTGAAGCCTTCTCGTGACAATAAGCAATTTATTTATTTTTTATTATTATTTATTACAAGGTTTTGTCACTCTCCTGTCCATTAAACTCAACCAAAATGTTGCCTGTACATTCAATAAGAAAGTGCATAATTATGCACCCTTGCATTAGCATACATACAGACAGTATAGAACATCTCTTTATATATTGTCGGGGCCCGTGACCCAGAAGCAGCAACAGTAAGGAAAGTTTGTAATTATGTTAAAGTGTTTGAGGAATCTACAATTGCCTTTTAAATGCTTTGAAATGATTTTTATAAGTTTGTATCAATTGCAAAGGAAACAATTACAATTTTTGGGATAATAAGAAATACTGATGCATGTTACAGGAAAACACTTGATCTGGAAGTAATACCAACAGGAAGGAAGTTAAAATACAGAGGCGGTGTGGAAGACAGAGAAAAAGGAAGAGCTGGAGAGAGGAGTTATTTAACAAGCCAAGTTGGAGAGCTGCCTTCCTACATGGTCAGAAAGCAAGCTTAAGAACATTGCTGCTGTTTCTTTCACTCCCCAGTGATTGGGCACCTAGAATTTGCCAAAGCATGCAAACCAAACGGCAGTTCTGGTAAATCTTAGCTATCACCAGCCCAAGGGAGTTGGGAAATTTCTAGAAAGAAGTGAATCATTGTGTGAAAGATTGCATGTGATTTCAGAGGATCAGCGATTGGCCCTTAGTGCTCCTATCTCTAAAAGTGAGCTGGCTGTGGCCATTAAGCAAAAAGGTCGTACAACACCCTAACTTTTACAGTTCGTAAAATATTGTCTGCTCTTGGATCAAGACAAGTGTCCTTCAATCAAAATTTGCATAAATTAGTTGTGTATTGTATTCCTATGGAATTCCTTTTTTTAAAGTATTTTTATTCGATTTTTAACATTTTAAATAAACAACACTACAAAGTAAAACAACAAGAAAAACTCCAAAAAAACCTCCATCCTCCAACACCCCAGTAACTGAAAACAAATGCCCCCCAACGTGACTCCTGCTCCCCCCTCCCCACTCAGCAGCTGACAGTAACCAACTCTTTAAAGTGTAATATAAACAGACCCCATCTCTTGTGGAATCTTTCTTGACCCCCTCAAAATGAGCCTCACCTTCTCCAAGTACAGGAACTCCATCAAGGCCCCCCAGCCATGCTGAGCCACAGAGCGGAGGGGCTGACCTCCATCCCAACAGGATGCACCTGCGAGCAATCAGCGACGCGAAGGCTAAAACACCTGCCCTTGCACTCAACTGAAGACCCAGCAAATCCAACATCCCAAATAAGGCCCCCAAGTGACTGGGCTCCAAATCTACCTGCAGGATTGCTGACAGGGTGCTGAAAAACGACCTCCAAAATTACTCCAACTTTGGGCAGGTGCAGAACATATGTACTTGATTGGCCGGATCCCTCCCACTCCGTTCACAAGTGTCCTCTACCCCTGTCAACAATCGGCTCATCCTTGACTTCATCAGGTGCGCTCTGTGTACCACCTTTAGGTGCATCAACCCCAGCCTCGCACACGGGGTTGAGGCATTCACCCTCCGCAACACCTACATCACAGCATCCCCTCCAGCGCTGTCCCCAACTCCTCCTCCCTTAACCCCCTCCAACATCGTTCTATCCTCTTACAAAATCCTCCCATAGATCACCGAGATGACCCACCCCCCATCTAACCCCATTACCGACAACACCTCCTGCAACAACAAGGAGACAGTGTTACTGGAAATTCTTATGGCAAGTAACTCACCTCCTGTCCTCAAAACCTGTCCACCATCTGTAAGGCTAAAGTCAGGAGTGTATGGAATACACTTGCCTAGATGAGTGCAGCTCCAACAGTAATCGAGAAGCTTGACACCATCCAGGACAAAGCAGCCCCCTCCTGATTGCTTCTCCTTCCACAAACATTCAAACCTTCCACCACTGACGAATAGTGGCAGCCGTGTCTACCATCTACAAGATGCACTGCAGTAACTCATCAAGGTTCCTTAGACAGCGCATTCCAAACCCACGACCTCTACCACCTAGAAGGACAAGAGCAGCAGATACCTTGTAACCCCACCAGCTGGAGGTTCCCCTCCAAGTCACTCACCACCCTGACTTGGAAATATATCGCCGCTCCTTCACTGTCGCTGGGGCAACATCCTGGAACTCCCCCCCCCCCCCCCCCCCCCCCAACAGCACAGTGGGTGGACCGACACCTCAAGGACTGCAGGGATTCAAGAAGACAACTCACCACTACCTTCTGAAGGGCAACTAGGGATGGGCTTTAAATGTTGACCTAACCAGCGACGCCCACATCCCGTAAATGAATTTTTTAAAAGTAGGGAAAACCGTCTTTGCAAAATCCCTCACCTGCATTTAGCTAAAGGCTTCCCCCGCAGAATCGTCAACTCCTCCAAACACATGAACCGCCCTGCTAGAAATAAGTTCCTCATTTCCATTACCCCTGCTCCTCCCATCCCCGGAACGTAGCATCCAGCCTCACCTGCTCAAACCTATGATTCCCTCGGATCGGCATCAGTTTCAACCTCGCCCCTAACATAAAGTGCTGCCGAAATTGCTTCATATCCTCAACGTGGCCACAACCAACAGACTCCCCGAATATTTCCCTGTGCCAAAGCTGAGCGGTGCCTTTACCAGTGCCTGCAATTCCGACCCCCTACAAGAGCCTGCCTCCATCCTCACCCACAAAGCCTCCAGCTGCCTACCCCAAACCCTCACCTTCTCAGTGTTCGACGCCTAATAATAATACAACAGGTTTGGGCGGGCCAGACCCACTGACTGCCGCCCTCTCCGAAGCACCCATTTTCCGATTCCTTACTTCCTTAACTGCCCAGACAACACACAAAATCATCCGTTCCTTCCCTATAAAGAACGCTTTCGGCAAAAAGACCGGTAGGCACTGAAATAAAATTAAAAACGGTGGCAAGATATTCATCTTTACTGCCTGCCAATGATAGGGGAAGGCTGTCCCACCTCAACAAAACTGCCTTGACCCTACCAACCAGGCTTATGAAATTCAACTTACAAGGCTGGGCCCAAACTAGAGCCACTTGCACCCCCAAGTATCTAAAGTGGATGTTCACCACCCGAAATGGCAACCCCCCCCCTCCCCACCAAGCCAACATCCACCCCCTGTGAATATACCAAAAAGCAAAAAACTCTTTTCCAGATTCAGCTTATAACCTGAAAAATCTCTGAATCTCCTGTGCAGCCCCATTATACCCCCAATGTCGGAGATGTACCACAACAAATCATCGGCATACAAAGACACACCCCCCTCACTATCCCCCTCCACTTATCCAAGCACCTCAACACAATGGCCAAGGGCTGTATCGCCAGTGCAAACAGGAGGGGTAACATGGGGCACCCCTGCCGCGTTCCCCTATATAACTGAAAATACCCCGGGTTCATCTTATTTGTGCGCACACTCACCTTCGTTTCCTATATAACAATTTAACCCACGCCACAAACGTAGGCCTAATCCCAAACCTCTCCAATGCCACAAACAAGTAACTCCACTCAAATGCCTTCTCTGCATCTAGCGCCATCCCCACCTCCTGCTCCCCCCCCCCCCCCCCCCCCCCCCGGTCTAATGGCAAGAGCACCAAATGCTGTTTAACAAATGCCGCTTGTGGTAGTCACCACTGATGTATGTATTGTATATAGAGGATGTTGTTATAGGTGCTTTACGGTAAGGCCCCTGTACTACAGGTACGGCCCGGGGGTAGATCCCTGCCTGCTGGCTCCGCCCAGTAGGCGGAGTATAAATGTGTGTGCTCCCCATACAGCAGCCATTTCGTCAGCTGTTGCAGGAGGCCACACATCTCAGTGTAATAAAGCCTCGATTACATCCTACTCTCGTATTTGCGTAATTGATCGTGCATCACTGCTCACTCGAAGACAACTGCCTACACTTTACAAACCTTGTCTGATGTTTCCCAAGCACCTATGGGAGGCAGCCTTCCAACCTAAGCACCAACACCCTGGCAAGAATCATGGCAGAGATATTGGCCTGTGCAATCCACACTCTATCGGGTCCTTAACCCTTTTTAGCAACAACAAAATGGATGTCTGTCCCATCATCTCTGGGAGGCCCCCTTGGCCACCGCATCATCAAACATCCCTACGAACAGTGGTGCCAGCCTATCCAAAACCTTTTATCAAACTCCACCGGGAACCCATCCACCCCCGGTGCCATATCCGCTTGCAGCTTTCCTATTGCCGCACAAAACTCTTCCACAATGCTGCCTTCGCCCTGTTGAAGGCCATCCGCCGTCTTGTCAGCTACACCGTGAGGTCTTGGTAAATATCTATACCACTGCCTTCCCACCTTATCTCTCGATTCTGCTTCATCCATCTCAGAATTTTCCCCTTCATCTGATAGCTGTGAAAACAGACTATCTCAGCTCTTGGTAGTTTATTCGCCTTTGGCTTTGGCCGATGAGCCCTGTCCAGCTCAAAGAGAGAGGCATCCTCCTCCTCCTTCTCCAACGACTTAGCGAACAACACCAAAAAAGTACTCGATTAGCCTCCGGCCCTCCAGCCGCTCAAATCTCAAACCGCAGATTCTGCCGCCATGACCTGTTCTCCAGGTCCTTCACTCTCCTCCACCCTCCGCAGCTCCTTTCCCATCGAGGCGAGCTGGTCACTGTGCTGTGACAGTGCCTTCCTCCGCACCGCCATTGATGTCTTTCCAGGAGCCGCCTTTATCGGGGCCAGCTTATCGTCCACCAACTGTTTGAGGGAGGCCATCATCCCCTTCCCATGCCGCTCAAAATGCTTGGGGAACTGCCGCTCAAACTCCACCTCCATCACCTCAGCCAGCTCGTCCACCATATTGGGCGCAACCCCACCCGGAGAGATGGTTACCGCTATCTTTCCACCAGCAGACCTCCAGAACCGGAGCTCTCAGGCGGACTATGGCTCGCCCATTTTGTCCCGTTTTTTTCCAGTTGGGTTTCGCCATCCTTCAGTTACCACATCATTTCTAGAGATCAATCGTATGAAATTTCCCCCAAATCTGGGTGCAAAGGGCCATAAAAGCGAAAGCTCCAGCAGGAGCCACTCAGCGTGTGCCCTCCACCTACATGTCACCACCGGAAGCCATTCCTATGGAATTCCTGATATCTGTGATCCGTTCAAAGTCTGATGCATTCAGTCAAGTTTGGGACCCCTATCTCAAATTACATGCTCCACCTTGTCTGACCCACTCCCAGTTAGGTTCCCCTTGCACCATATTGTAAGTCTTGATCTCACAATACATAAAGGTGTGCAGCCTCAGATGTTATCTGATCTTATTTGTACGGCCTTATCCTCTTTCTCCCCTCATTGTGTTTTTTTTTGATTGACCCGGTTTTAAAACTGGAGGCGCAAGTTCATGAAGTCTGTTGATCTAAAGTCATCCTGTCTTGTTATATCTTATATTTGCAAGAATTCGTCTTCTGCGCTGTACCTGTTTTGCATTAAAAATGTTTTTTGCTGCGTTATTGATGAAAAACGAAAAAATCTAATAGAATAAATATTTTAAAAAATGGTCGCCCACAGAACTTCCGCAGAGTGGGAGTAATGTTGGGAAATATGGGATCAAAAATAATTAGAGCACAGAATTAGGATGGTAGGTGAAAACAATTCGTAAGCATAGTCCATCGAGCTTGAAATTATGGATGACACTGCAAAATATGGCTTTCTTGAAGTAGGACTTTCTGCAGAGGGTCCAATTTTTGAGCCAGTGGGAGGAAGAACATGGAGTTGCTGAGGACAGTAGGGTGGCACAGTAGCACAGTGGGTAGCACTGTTGCTTCACAGTGCCAGGGTGCCAGGTTCGATTCCCGGCTTGGGTCATGGTCTGTGTGGCGTCTGCATGTTCTCCGGTTTCCACCCACAAGCCCCAAAAGACGTGCTGTTAGGTAATTTTGACATTCTGAATTCCCCCTCTGTGTACCCGAACAGGCGCCGGAATGTGGCGACTAGGGGCTTTTCACAATAACTTCATTGCAGTGTTAATGTCAGCCTACTTGTGACAATAAATATTATTAACTTATTATTAGGACTCAGAAACTCGGAATCAAGATCAGAGGCTTCAGCGCCATCAATGTTCTGAGACCTGGGTGATGAGATAGAAAATGTTCTGCAGAACGATACTGGTTCGAAATACAGCATAATAAGTTATTACAAATGTGGACATGGTGATTGATAATAGAAAAAAGTTGACAAGTTCTGCCACTGGCAGGAAAGTTAAAGGCCTAGAAATTGGATCGTGCACAGTTTATCAAGCAAAAAGAATTTGATCATTTATTTTGCCAGCGTGGGCATGTAGGGCCATCAGTCTGTGGTCTGTCTGGTTCTCATGTTATACTCGTCTGAAAGACCAACATCTGGGAGTTTAGGAAAGACTTTGCTGTCAGGGGCTATGCTTCTTTTTTTGGAGACACCTGCAGTGAAATCCCACATCCCTCTTTTAATCTCTTGGGTTTTATTTCTGTACTCCCTTTTATAACTCAGTAACCCCATCTAATCATTTGGACACCAATGGGAAATTTAGCATGGCCAATCCACCTAACCTGCGCATCTTAGGAAGGAGACAGGAGCACCAAGAGGAAACCCACGCAGACACGGGGAGATGTACAAACTCCACACAGTCACCCAAGGCTGGAATTGAATCCGGGTCCCTGGCGCTGTGAGGCAGCAGTGCTAACCACCGTGCCACCCTGCTCAAGCTTACAATGTGTTCCATTTTAGGGGTCATCAGTGTGACTGTTCTTCCACCTATATATCGGTAGAATAGTTTAACAAAATGTCACATGGTCTCCTGTGACTATTGGGCGTTTTGGCAGGAAAACCCACACGCATAAAACTCTCATCTGATAGCTGACCCTGCTTAGACAAGTGGTCAGTTAAATTAACCATTCCTATTTCTTTACTGCTGCATGGAGCCAAGCTTTTAAAGCTACTCTTTTGCTCCCTCAGGAAATTGTATGTAATCTGTCAACTTGCTGAAAAAAAGACCTATTACCCATATGGGAATAGACAACACAAAAAGTAAATCCCAGGTAATTTATAATTTCTATTGTATCCATATGTGACCTCCAGAACAGAGGCAAATTGCTACATGTTCTCGTATTCTATAGAACCATAGAAACGTGCAGGACCAGAAGAGTCTCCTGTCCCAAAAGATAAAACGTCTGAATCATCTATTTTGTCAAACCGCTGCTCAATTCCCACTTAATTTTTTCCAGCCTGTGTGCCCAAGTACATGGGGAGCAATCCGTTCCACACAGCCACCGGTCTTTGACAAATTGGTGAAAGTTCAACTGTGACTGCACCTTTCCTCTGCTCCTTTTGTGCCTGTTTTTCACAGTAACTTCATTGCAACGTTAATGTAAGCCTAATTGTGACACTAATAAATATTATTATTATTAGATATTTGAAGGAGTTTATCGACACACTAGGTTAGACGGCAAGCTCTGCAATCTGAACAGGCTGAAAGTGAAGACAGAAATACAGTACATCTTGATCAGAGAACTCCTCTAAACGATTGGCGTGCAAACACTTACATGGAAACTCAGCTACAGACTCATGGATTGCCTCTCCCGTGCCTGTAACTTGTTCTTCCATATGATAAGCATCAAGAAAATCGTAGCTATGGGAGAGGATGTCACATCTCCGCCTTTGATCACTCTACACAGTGCCCTGCTGGAAGTGTTCATAAATTCTGTTACCTGGGATCCCTGGTGACAGACCATCTGTCTCTTGCAGAACTCAATACATGTATCAGAAAAAACCTACCACCTCGGCCAACTCACAAAATGTGCGTAGAATAACATCAAACTGATTCTTAGGACCAGGAAGTTGGTTTGAGGCCTGTGATCTCAGCACCGTGGCCTTGTGATGCAGTGGACAGTGTCCCTATTTCTAAGTGCAGAAGCTCCAGGTTCAAGGCCCACTTCAAGACTTGATGGCCACGAAAGGTGTGTTCATAACATGATTGTCAACCTGTAAGTTCTTCTGATAGGCCTATGGCAGGTGGTAAGAGGGGGAGAGTTTCCTGGTCAGATTCTGCCTGTAGTTTCTGCAGCGTATCAGCCTCCTCATGTTAAAAGACTCCACGCAGAAGCTCTTTCCACGGGCTGTACTCCACATCAAGTGTTCACTTTGCTTCGGAGACTGCTAGAGAGAGAGAGCGAGAGATCAGCACCTTTGGCTAAGAAAGATGGAGAGCTTAAACTCAGCAACTTTCATCTTCTCTGTTTGCGATCCTTTCTGGGCATCACATGGAAAGAGAAAATCGTGAAAGCAGCAGTCCTCTCAAAGGCAAATCTCCCAAATATGTTGGCAATCAGGTAAAAGAGGCAGTTTTGCTGGCTCGGGATGTTTTCCCAATGGAAGGCGGCCGTGTACCAAGGACTTTCTGTTTGGCGAAGTAGCTAGAGCCAGAAAACCAATGGGATGTCCAGAGCTCTGTTTCAAGGGTGCCTGCGAGTGTGATATGAAGGCCTTACCCATTGATTTTCCCACTGGGGAGATACCAGCTGACAACACAGGGGAATGGCATCATCACCTGAAGAGCCTGCATGCATCACCATGACAACCAGTGACAACAGTGGCTTGCCGTATCTAACTCTTTCAGAGTTGGTCTCAAAAGTGTAATGCAAGCCAAACTCTTTGCTGTGAGCTTCCCTCTGTCTGTAATCCAGCCAAAATAGAAGACAGCATGTACTCAGTGAAGCCTGCACCATGGACATGAGTGTACATTTTAATTTCCAACACTTCCAACTTATGCCTTTCAGCTTTCCAACTGGACAATGTTCATACATCACAATCACATTCAAAAGAGAAAATAGGTCCTTGCTTTGTACAGGAAACTGAAAATGCCACCAGAGTTACACAGTATGACACAGCAAATTATCTCCATAATACATTGGATATCTTGTTTCATACAAATGGTCACCAATGAAATATCAAATTTAACAAAATCAACAATGGTAATTGGGAATTGCTAAGTCTAGTGCTGTGCCTGTCTCTTGGAGTTTCTGGTAATGAGCCATTTGCATGGGCAAGTGCTGCAGGCCCATGATACAAAAGTGGACTCCACTACGAAGCTCTTCCGAAGACCAAATTGCTTCATGTGTCCATAAATATAGTCACCCCGTCTGACTTCTCAGCATCCAGTGGGATTTTCTAATCAAGTTAAAGAGCCTACAGGCTGGAGATAACATGTGCTGAAAATGTTGTCCGTAAATCCTGTCCCATACAGATATATGACCTTTGGGAGAATACACTCCAAGCAATTAGGCACTATTTTACCAATATTTTATAATCAATGTTGAGAAGTGAAATAGGACTGTAACTGCTGTATTCCATCAAACATTATATTTGGAACTACACATATTATTGCTTTAGACACTACCAATGCTCCCTGTAAAATGTTATTCTCAGACAGTTTTTTTTTTCAATGTGTGGTACCTTTAAGTTTCTTTGCATGGCCACACAGGCACAGTTGTTCGCACAGAACAAGATGTGCGCAGTACCTTCCAGGCTTCTGCACAGTGTGCACAGTTTAAAACATTAGACAATACCTCTATCTTAAACATGCCAAAATATAACAAAACAAATGGTACTTACAAACTCTTCAGAGCCACAGAAAACCCTCATAACCTTCTGATTGTCATGCGTGAATGTAACGGTTACTTCATCTAGCGCAAGAAGATTTGTAAGAGTTTGGCCCTAACATTCCTTGAGCTTGGCAATTAAACTAGGATTGTATCTGCTAACAACCCTCTGACCTTGATGTCTGTACAATGGGGAGGATTTTATGGAGGCATTGAGATATCTGCATTGCCTCCTCTGGGAAGATTTGCAAGCATTAAGTGCCTCACAGGCACTTAAACCCATGGACTTTCCCAACATCAAGGACCCCAGAGGAGAAGGTCCCACGTATCGAGAGCTGCCAGCCAAGAACAGGCTGACTGCACTTTTGCCCCAGGGAGGCAGTGGCTGCTATGGAAACGACAACCACCAGAGATACATGATCATGGAGCGACCCAGGCTGCAGGGAAGTCATAATGGGAGGGCTTTACAGGGTGAGAGTCATGGTGTTGTTTGTTAGCAGGTATGAGGGGGGACAGAAGTGGTTATGTAAGGGGTATCAACAAAAAGTTCAACTCTCAGTGAGCTCCCAACTTCCAGCGTTGGGTCCCTTAATCAGATACTGAATCCCTTTGAATGAGGACTTGTCCTGGAGACCACAAGTACCCATCACAGATTTGCTTATTGTGCACAATGTGTGGCAACAGATAAGCTGGCTTAATACCAGCAGGTGAAAGCCTTTAAGTGATCATTAATTGTCTATGTAAGAGCATCAATTGGCAACCAGCCAGAAAGGCCGACCACAGGCCTTCGTGCCTCGGAATTAATTTTGGCAGAAAAGGAAGCAGCGGGGTGCTCACACACTACCCTCCCGTCTGATTAAATGCCCTCTCCAAACATGTCACAAGAGAGGGCATAGAAATTACACCCAATTTCAGGTTCAGTAGGAAGTCAGCGAGCCTAAATATAACAATCTGGCACATGTGACTGGAGAGTAGTGACGCTACTCAGATGTCAACATGCCAGTAAACACCAGAAACAAATTAATTGCGACTCCAGTAACCCCATTTGTGAGGGGCTGCCTGTTTCAACTTTATAAAAATATATTTGCAGATTCCAGTTTTTGATCTGTGCCCACAATGGAACAGATCTTCTAAAACTCTTTCTCGTCAATGTGCCAGCATTCAGAGGTGCACGGAGACACTCCCAGAATAGGGCCCCATGTCCTCTACAGTGGGCATCTTATTTGAGTTCTTTAGAGGTTTTGTGCCAATAGACACAAGTATATGAGTCTGGGATCCAGCTTATCCAGGTTCTGGTCTATATTCTGGCCATTCCACCTTGCTCCTGCCAGAGTTGTGGGACAAATGCACAGGAATGGTTGAGGATTTTCGACTCCCCCACCCTTTTTTCTGCATGACATCCTGTAAAATAATTTTTTCATTCGCTGGAAAGAATGAGTGCACTTCTATTTTCTGAAAACTTTGAAGCAATTACTCATCTGTTCTGACCTCATATTTCTGTTGTGTGCAAAGTCTGCCAGAACTAATAGTAGTCCATGAAACTCAGTTTTCTGGTTTCAAAGTTCCTGCAACATTATGGCAATTTATTTGCTGGAGGTTTAGTAAGGCAGATTTCTGGCAATTATTTGTCTATTTCACCTATCAGTCTCTTTTTTGGAAATAATTGACAACTTTGCCTCTTGTTGCTAGTTGAAATAATAAAGTAATTGATAATTCCCATAAAATTCACAAAGATCTCATGGATTCCTCGATAATCTCTTTAATAAATATTGGATTTAAAAAACCTGGGGTGGGATTCTCCTTTCCGGGGACTAAATCCCCAACCACTCCGGCATCAACAGCCCCCGAAAGTGCGGACTTTTCCGCACTTCCGGGGGCTAGGAGGACCACCGGAGGGGTTGGCGCCGCGCCAGCCGACGCCGAAGGGACTGCGCGAGTCCGCGCAAGCGCCAAAGGGCCAGCGTGATCTTTTATTTTGTAAATATTTGGCCCCGCCTCAAAAAGGAAGAAGGTTCTGGTCTGATACAAAAACATTCAAGAGCAAACGCAATAGTTTCTAACATTGCAACGGGGGATATTAGAAAAAGAATCAAAGAGGGAACTTGTTGTGGAAATGAAAAAGCCTGCGTCATTGGGGTCACGCGTCCTCCCTATGGCTGCCATTTCGATTCCATTCCTTAGTTCCAGTACAACGTTATGAGACGTTAACATGATGCAGTGTGCACTCTTCTATTGATCCAGTTATCAAGCTGAAAGGGACTTAAAAGGTCCATCAACTGTTGCTGGAGAATCCATAAATTGGGATGAGTTGAACTGACTTCCCCATTCATGACATATAAACATAGTCAATTGGTAGAATTAGAGCCCATTTATAACACAAATACCTCTTCAGGTCCGTTTCTTGATCACTAAATCAGAGTTGCTCAACAAACACAATTTCTGAAAGGCTTGCTGTGCTGTAAGATCAGTTTGTGATATTCAACTTCGAGCGAATTAATTCTTGCGGAGAATGTGTATCTAAATTATTTTTTTAGTGCTGAAGAAATTTCCTAAAATGCCTTCAAGCTGTGGATGAACATGTTGCCCTGTGTGACAACGAGTCTGAATGAACAGGAGGCCTAGGATTTAATGTCTTTTGGGCAGCCCGGTATCACAGTGGTTAGCACTGCCACTTCACAGCTCCAGGGTCCCAGGTTCGATTCCCGCATTGGATGACTGCCTGCGCGGAGTCTGCACGTTCTCCCTGTGTCTGCGTGGGTTTCCTCCGGGTGCTCCGGTTTCCTCTCACAGTCCAAAGTGTAGCCATCTCAAATGGCCACCTGCAAAGGACCATGGGAATTATGGCCAACTCAGAGCTTGTGCGTGTATTTGAAACCCAGATAGCTAGACGCGATTGAAACACCTGCTCGTTTGCATTCTAATGGCCCATTTCCCCAGAACAAAAGAACTGTACTCAGGTAACCGATACAGATACAGACTAATCGGCGCCACTCCCTTTACTCAAGGAGCCCAAACAGCCAAGGTCAATGGCCACTAAGGACAAGCCCAGCCATCAAGGCACCAGCCCCTTTATTGGCCAAAATCAGAGGCAGTGATCGAAGCCTGTCGAATTATTGGGTCCAAGTTAAGAACCACCCCAAAGAGCGCAAAATCCCAGAGGGATAAGAAGAGACACAGCCATGTGCTCGGTCTCTCTTGGATCCGGCCTATGCCAACCCAAGTGCAGCATAACAATCAGACAGGCAACGATCGCTACCAGACAGATGAATCCAGCAGAAACAGAGCCACTTCTTCCACCCCGCCATACAAGATCCGGACAAAGGCCTTGTCCATCTGCATAGAACCGGTTGCCCTGAAGTTAAGTACAGGTTATGGTAGTTGTTAGGTGTAGTTTAATTTGTAGTGTTTTGTGTTGCATGTCGAAGTAATCCTTGTGTGTAAATAAACCATTTTTGAACTTGAACTGACTAACTGGTTGTGTGGTCCTTTGATCGATATCCGGTAAAGCCTTGTGGTGGTATCATTTGATACCTGGCGACTCTAAAGAGCATCATTATTAATTGGCAACATTATTGGTGACGCTGGTGAGATAGTATTCCATTAAATTGGCAACAAAAGGTGTGCAGGTTAGGTGGATTGACCATGCTAACTTGCACTTAGTGTCCAAAGAGGTTGGGTGGGGTTGCTGGGTTACAGGTATGGGGCGGAGGTGTGGGCTTAAGTGAAGTGCTCTTCCCAAAAACCAGTGCAGACTCAAGGGGCAGAATTACCTCCTCCTGCACTGTAAATTCTATGTCTAATTCTATGTCTAATTCTATGTCTATTCTATGTCCATGATCCCAACTGGGCAACCAAATGAGAAAGTTCATGGTCAACTGATAAGGTGAAAAACATTAAACTGAAACCCGGTGATCTTTAAAACATTAACATTCTTTTAAAAAATCTACAAATTGAATATAACTAATAGACTTTCATCTGATGGCACACTTGAAATTGTTATAATGTTGTATTTACAACTAATTGACCACGACAGTTCTGTCGATGTGCTGCATATGTTGATTTTCCCATAACAATTAAGAAAGCACGATGCATTTCATCTGCTTGCACGAGTGTGCAACCCACTCATAACGCTCGCTGGCTGCTGCAGCATGATTTAGTAGGCGAGCGGTATGAGAACTGAATTTCCTTTTGTGTTTTTCAATATGAGACCATGTTTTCTATTACCAAACACATGTCAGAATTATATTCTGCACTGGTGGACTGCTGGAACACCAGAGCGGGCAATGGGAAGGAACAAAAGCATTTATGTCTTTATTAGTTGAAATCAAATGAAAATTGTAAATTCTTACATTACATGAAGCGACGGAAAACAACACGGCAATCCTCACCAGATTAAAAGGCTTCTTTTGTTCCATGCTTCGTGGATGCTTGCTCATGATGATCAGAGGTCACAGCACATTGTGAGCGAACAGGGTTGCACTGGGGAGTGATGTGTTGGCCGGGGTCAATTTGAAAGGGTCAGTATCAATACCGAGGGTGTTACGAAGTCTCCAAGTGAGTTAGTCGATCGACAGTGCAGACTGGGGTCACATTGAAAGTGAGGAACGCATCAAATCACTGTCACCATGTGGCACAGGGTAGATAGTAAAGATATAGATTGCATCTAAAATAGACTAGATTAGATTAGTCAAGATAGAAACAGAACATTACACGTAGTATATCACCCTGGCTGCTATCAATGGAACTGGGCAAAATTGGGTGAAGCCCTGACGTTCAAAGCTGAAAAATAAAGTGTAGGTTGAGAAATTTGTTTTCTCAGTCTCGCTGGAGCCGCTATTGGAAGCTAAAGGTTCACCGAGTGAGACAGGTAAGCACACAATCCAGGTGACACAGTGTGGATTGCGATGCCTCACTTTGGGAAGGATGTTCACCTGGGCGTGCTGTGCCAGAAACTTTCCAACTGACCAGATCACGACTTCCGACTGCACCATTCGCAGACTTGGATCATGCAAGTCAACTCAGTGTCTTCACTTGTCACAAAACTGATTGCAGCTGGTAGCCGACACCAGCGTTATTTCAAGATCCAGACACGAAACCTGCAGGTGAGATGATTTAGACTAACCTATGCTATTGTGAAGTTTCCGGAAATGCTGTGCAATAATTTTTGGAGTTACTGGATTTGGCCGGGGCTGATGTAGCATCCTCACAGGGAGGGCAGAGGATTTGGTGACCTGTTCTCACAAAGGCTGCAGCAGGCATCCGGGCTGCAGTGGCAGTGCCTCTATAGCTTGGCGGGCAGCCGGAACAGAAGGTGCAGAGATGGGAGGCTCGGTAGCATAGTGGATAGCACTGTGGCTTCACAGCGCCAGGGTCCCAGGTTCGATTCCCGCTTGGGTGACTGTCTGTGCGGAATCTGCACATTCTCCTCGTGTCTGCGTGGGTTTCCTCCGGGTGCTCCGGTTTCCTCCCACTATCCAAAGATGTGCAGGTTAGGTGGATTGACCATGCTAAAATTACCCTTAGGTGAGATGGGGTTGCAGGGTCACGGGGATAGGGTGGAGATGTGGGCTGAAGTAGGGTGCTCTTTCCAAGAGCCGGTGCAGACTCGATGGGCCGAGTGGCCTCCCTCTGCACTGTAAATTATATGATATATGATATGATTATATGAGGTTGGAGGTGGACTCTTCCATGCTCCGCCCAGCCTCTCGGTTTTCATCCTTATCGGCGTTCCCCTGTGAGCTGTCCCACCAAAGCTCTCATCTAGGTCCCCTATAGCAGGACCTACCTGTGACCTCACCCTTCAGTGAGCTTGCATAAAACCATCCTATCCCGGGCAGCGCAGTGGTTAGCACTGCTGCCTCACGGCGCCGAGGTCCCAGGTTCGATCCTGGCTCTGGGTCACTGTTCGTGTGGAGTTTGCACATTCTCCCCGTGTCTGCGTGGGTTTCGCCCCCACAACCCATAGATGTGCAGGATAAGTGGATTGGCCACGCTAAATTGCCCCTTAATTGGAAAAATGAAATCGGTACTCTCAATCAAAAAGAAACATCCTTTCCCCATGACATTTGTAGGGTTTAGGAAATGCAGTTGTGCTTGACTCCACCAGTTCTGTTCTGCTCCAGGCTATTATGGGAAACATTGTCTTGCAGCAAAGAAGGCAGAATATCAGTGATTATGTTTGTGTAATGTGCCTGCAATCACTGAATAGCCGTACGCATGTGGGATGCAATGGGACACTGAATTATTGATCTCTTTGTGATGGTGAATGGAGTCACTGAATGGTAGGTGTGAGAGCTCAATGCTGGGAACTGCCGATAAGTGATGGGGATGTGGTCCTTTGAGCAATTTGACAGGCTGGTGGCACAATGGGTAGGAAATCCCCTAGAGGATGCAATCGCTGACCTTCGCCACACACGGCATGAAACTGCTCCTTGGGGCCAGACCTCCCTTGCTACCTGCTCTCACACTGTTTGGAGGACTGTTCTTGAGGGTGTCCTGGTCCCCATAGTAACATGTGGCTGGATTCTCTGTAGCTAATACCAATCAATCCAGTCGAAACGGTAGTTAACAAGAACTGTGGTTTTAATCAGCTAGAATGTGCCCACCAGTAGCTCCTCCCATACTGAGAGGCTGTCCCGGATCGATGGGTTATATACCTTCTCAGAGGGGCGGAGCCAACACAACATCAACGCACCAACAGCAACAGTGAGTAAATACAAGAATATATACAACAGCCATACATGGCTCACCACATTCACCCCCTGTTAAAAACCCTGGCAGGGTTGAAGTGGACTCACAGGTTCAGTCTCACAGGAGGGTGTATTGTCCACTGTGAACGTCGTAGTGTAGGCCCTGCCGTCAAGACCTTCGGCTCCGGGAGCACGTCGTCCTCACAACAGGGTACCGGACAGGGTGATGGCGCAGGGGCGGTGCTAATGGACCCCAGATGAGTTGATGGGGTGGATGGGGAGGTAGAAGGAACCAGTGAGGTGATGGTAGGCGCAGGGGTACCCGCGGGGGCCAGGTCCCTGAGGGAGACTGTGTCCTGCCGCCCGTCGCGGTGTGTCACGTATGCGTACTGAGGGTTCGCATGGAGGAGGTGAACACGCTCGACCAAGGGGTCGGCCTTATGGCTCCTCACGTGCTTCCGGAGGAGTACCGGCCCAGGAGACGGGAGCCAGGTAGGAAGCGAGATCCTGGAGATCGACGTCCTGGAAAAGACAAAGAAACAGTCGTGAGGGGTCTCGTTAGTAGCAGTACACAACAGTGACCAGATGGAGTGGATGCGCGTTAGGGAGATCTTCCTGCCAGCGGGCGACAGGGAGACTTCTAGACCGTAGGACCAGAAGGAAGGCCTTCCAGACTATAGCATTCTCCCTCTCCACCTGCACGTTTCCCCTGTGGTTGTAGCTGGTAGTCCTGCTCGAGGCGATGCCCTTACAGAGCAGGTACTGACGCAGCTCATCGCTCATGAATGAGGATCCCCGATCGCTGTGAATACAAGTGGGGAAACCGAACAGGGTGAAGATGCTGCGCGGGCCTTGGTGACTGTGGCAGAGGTCATGTCAGAGCATGGGATGGTGAAAGGAAAACGTGAGTACTCATCAACAACGTTGAGAAAGTACACGTTACGATCAGTGGAGGGTAGTGGCCCTTTGAAATCCATACTGAGGCGTTCAAAAGGGCGGGAGGCCTTCACCAAGTGGGCCTTGTCTGGCCGATAGAAGTGCGGCTTGCATTCCGCACAGACTTGGCAGTCCCTGGCCATGGCCTTGACCTCCTCTGAGGAGTAGGGCAGGTTGCGGGCCTTGACAAAATGTAGAAGCTGGGTGACCCCCGGGTGACAGAGATCATTGTGGATAGCCTGTAATCGGTCTACCTGTGCGTTGCCACAGGTGCCACAGGACAGGGCATCTGGGGACTCATTGAGCTTCCCAGGTTGATACAAGATGTCTTGGTTATTGGTCACGAGCTCGATCCTCCACTGCAAAATCTTGTTGTTCTTAATTTTGCCCCGCTGTGTGTTGTTGAACTTGAAGGCAACCGACCGCTGGTCTGTGAGGAGAGTGAATCTCCTGCCGGCCAGGTAATGCCTCCAGTGCCACACAGCTTCCACAATGGCTTGCTGCCTCCTTTTCAACAGAGGAGTTTTGAATTTCGGAGGCATGGAGGGTACGGGGAAAAAGGCGACAGGCCTCCTTGCCTAGTTAAGAGTGGCTGCCAGGGAAAAGTTAGATGCATCGCTTTCCACCTGGAACGGGATGGGCTGGTCCACGGTGTACATCGTGGCCTTGGCGATTTCGGATCTGATGCGGTTGAAGGCCAGGTGGGCCTCAGCCGTCATGGGAAAAGGGTGGACTTTCTTTTTAAAATATTTTTATTAAGGTTTTGCAGAATTTTCATTATAAAACAGTAGTAACAATAATAACAAAACAAACTAGAGTGAACATTAACATAGTGCAAAAAGAGAATATACAATAACAATTAAATAGACATTACCCCAAGCGACCCAGTCTTCCCACACCATCCCAATGAAGCACTCACTACCTCCCCCCCTCCCCCCCCCCCGGATTGCTGCTGCTGCTGACATTTTAATTTTCCCCGAGAAAGTCGACGAACTGCTGCCACCTCCAAGAGAACCCTAGCGTAGACCCTCTTAAGGCAAACTTTATTTTCGAGGCTGAGAAACCCAGCCATGTCGTTAACCCAAGTCTCTACACTCAGGGGCTTCGAATCCCTCCACATTAATAAAATCCGTCTCCGGGCTACTAGGGAGGCAAAGGCCAAGATGTCGGCCTTTTTCACCCCCTGAACTCCCAGGTCTTCTGACACTCCAAAGATCGCTATCTCTGGACTCGGCACCACCCATGTGTTAAGCACCTTGGACATTGTCCTCGCGAACCCTTGCCAGAACTCTCTAAGCTCCGGGCATGTCCAAAACATGTGGACATGGTTTGCAGGGCTGCCCTTGCACCTCATCCAACTGTCTTCTACCCCAAAAAACTTTCTCATTCTCGCTGCCATCATGTGTGCCTGGTGGACCACCTTAAATTGAATTAGACTCAGCCTGGCACATGATGAGGAGGAATTAACCCTGCCCAGGACCTCTGCCCACAGACCCGCTTCAACTCCTCACCTAGCTCCTCCTCCCACTTGCCCTTGAGCTCCTCCACCGGGGTTTCCTCCGCCTCCTGTAGTTCCTGGTAGATATCCGACACCTTCCCCTCCCCCACCCAGGTGCCAGAGACCATCCCTGTTCTGTATCCTCAGTGGCGGCATTATCGGAAAGGCCACTACCTGTTTTTTCAGGAAGACTCGTACTTGCAGATATTTAAAGGCGTTTCCTGGCGGCAGATTAAATTTTTCCTCTAGCGCCTTCAAACTGGGAAAGCTTCTGTCTATGAACAGATCTCCCATCCTTCTGATGCCTGCTCTCTGCCAGCTCTGGAACCCAGCATCCATCCTACCCGGGACAAACCTGTGATTGTTGCATATCGGGGTCCAGACCGACGCTCCCTCCACCTCCTTGTACCTCCTCCCCTGTCCCCAGATCCGCAGTGTCGCCACCACCAGCGGACTTGTGGAGTAACGGGTTGGCGAGAACGGCAAAGGAGCCGTTATCAAAGCTCCCAGACTAGTACCTTTACATGACGCCGCCTCCAGCTGCTCCCACGCCGCTCCCCCCCCCCCCCCCCCCCCCCCGCACCCCCGTCGTCCACTTCCTAATCATTGCTATATTGGCCGCCCAGTCATAGTTGCAAAAGTTCGGCAGCGCCAACCCACACCCCCCCCTCCCCTCCCCTTAGGATGACGATGGGGAGGCACTGAAAGACAAACAAAAATCTGGGGAGGACAGTCATTTTCACGGTCTGCACCCTCCCTGCCAGTGACAGCGGGAGCATGTCCCACCTTTTAAAGTCCCCTTCCATTTGCTCCACCAACCGGGTCAGGTTGAGCCTGTGCAGGGCATCCCATTTCCTGGCCACCTGTATACCCAGGTAACGAAAACTTTTCTCTACCATCCTGAGCGGCAGCTCTTTCAGTCTCTCCTCCTGCCCCTTGGCCTGGTTCACAAACAACTCGCTCTTTCCCATGTTCAGTTTGCACACTGAAAATCTACCAAAAATCCCTCAGGATCCGCAGAACCTCCCCCATCCCCTCCACAGGGTCTGAAATGTACAGGAGCAAATCATCCGCGTATAGCGAGACCCGATGTTCCACACCCCCGCCAAACCAGTCCCCGCCAGTTCCTCGAGGCTCTCAGTGCCATAGCTAGCGGTTCTATAGCTAGGGCAAATAGTAACGGGGAGAGGGGACACCCCTGCCTCGTTGAAGCTCGAAGTACCCCGACTTCAGCTGGTTTGTACATACACTTGCTACAGGCGCCTGGTACAGCAATTTCTCCCAGCCAATAAAGCCCTCACCAAACCCGAACCTCCCCAGCGTTTCCCACAGGTACTCCCACTCCACCTGGTCTAAGACCTCCCCTCCTTCTGAGGGCATCATAATAATATTCAAAAGTCTCCGGACATTGGTATTGAGTTGTCTGCCTTTAACAAACCGAGTCTGGTCTTCCTCTATGACCCCTGAAATTAAATGAAATGAAAATCGCTTATTGTCACGGGTAGGCTTCAACGAAGTTACTGTGAAAAACCCCTAGTCGCCACATTCCGGCGCCTGTCCGGGGAGGCTGGGACGCAATCTTCAATTCTTGTGGCCAGAATCTTAGCCAGCAATTTGGCATCCATGTTTAAAAGCGAAATCGGCCTGTATGACCTGCAATGTTCCGGGTCCTTCCCTCATTTAAGAATAAGTGAGATCAAAGCCTGTGACATTGTTGGGGGGAGGATTCCTTTCTCTCTAGTCTCATTGAAGGTTCTCATCAGGCGTGGGTTCAATATTTCCGAAGATTTCTTATAGAATTCTACCTGGTAACCATCCGGCCCGGGGCTTCACCCGATTGCATGCCCTCTATACCCTTGACAATCTCCTCCAATTCAATCGGGGCCCCCAGCCCCTCCACCACGTCCTCTTCCACCTTTGGAAACCTCAAAGAAGTCTATGTGGGAATAAACCTTATGAACGTGGGAGAAAAAAGAGAATTTCTTCGCTCTCAGCCCCGTAAACCTCCAGGGATCCATCCCCCCCCCCCCCCCCCCCCCCACCATCTGCTCCATAAAACCCTTCAGTTCCTTAGCCACTGCCAGTCGCTTCCCTGTCCTGGACTTCGACCGGTCCAGCTTGGATCAATGACTGTGTTAAAGTCTCCCTCCATGATCAGGTTGTGTGACTCTAAGTCCGAGATTTTGCCGAGCATGCGTCTCATAAATTCCACATCATCCCAATTCGGAGCATAAAAGTTCACAAACACCACCCCCGGACTCCCTCCCACTTTCCACTCACCATTATATACCTGCCCCCCTTATCTGCCACAATTCTCCCAGCCTTGAATGCCACACCCTTACTGATCAGAATTGCTACCCCCCTGGTCTTCAAATCCAGCCCTGAATGGAACGCCTGGCCTACCCATCCCTTTCTCAATCTTGTGTGATCTGCGAGCTTTAAATGTGTCTCCTGAAGCATTGCTACGTCTGCCTTTAACCCCTTTAGATGCGCGAACACACGCTCTCTTTTGACTGGCCCATTTGAACCTCTCACATTCCACGTGATCAGCCTGGAAGGATCACCCTGCCCCCCCCCCCCCCCCCCCCCCCCCGCCGACTAGCCATCGCCCTTTCTTGGTCAAACTCGAGCCCGCGCCATTCGCTTCCTCGAGCACACCCACAGGGCGCCGCCTCGCCCGACCCTCAATTGGTACCCCGAAATTGACACCTCCTCTGTCAGCAAAGCAGCATCCCCCTCCCCTCCCCCCAAACAGCCCCATGACCCAAAACCCCCCCGCCAAGCACCAGCTGGGCACTTGCTCACCCCCCACTATGCTCCCAAGAGTCAGCTGACCCATGCTGACCCTGGCAGCTCCCACCCCTGGCGCCGATCAGACTGTCGCCTCATTGTCCAGACCCTTCTCCCCACATGAATAAACCAATTAAACTACCTCTTCAGCCCCAGTGAGTAAATAGTAATACGAAACATAAATAAACAGAAGACACTAACATTGCCCCGTGAGGAGACACTTGTTGAACCAAGGCTCCAACTTCCCGAAAATTCACACTAAGTACAGGGCCCCCTCCCCCCTCCATATCTTAACTTTGCCGAAAACACTGCACCCTCCAGCCACCACCACAGCCCTTACACGCACCCAACATTGCATACAATCTTATATTAGAAACGGTAACATGTTACCCAGCCCCACCGTCGCATTCCACCAAAGCTTAACTGTCCTTTAATTCGAGTCCAGCTTTTCTTGTTTGACGAATGACCATGCCTCGTCTGGCGTCTCAAAATAGTGATGCCGTTCCTTGTACGTGACCCATAGCCTCGCTGGGTGTAGCATCCCAAATTTCACCCCCTTGCTGAAGATGGTCGCCTTCACCCGGTTGAATCCAGCACGCCTCTTGGCCAGCTCCGCACCCAGGTCCTAGTAGATGCGTATCATGCTGTTCTCCCGCCTTCTGCTCCGTTCTTTTTTTGCCCACCGCAAGACAAGTTCCTTGTCCGAGAAGCGATAAAATCTCACCACCATGGCCCGCGGCGGTTCATTTGCCTTGGGCTTCCTTGCGAGGGCTCTGTGCGCCCTGTCCAGCTCCAGGGGTTGAGGGAATACCCCCGTCCCTATCAGCGTCTCCAGCATCTTGGACACAAATGCTCCCGCATCCAACCCCTCCACACCTTCGGGGAGGCCCACAATTCTCAAGTTCTGTCTCCTGGACCTGTTTTCTAGGTCCTCCAGCCATTCCTGCCACTTCTTGGGGAGGTTATCCTGCGCCTCCACCTTAAGGGCCAATACGACCAACTCGTCCTCACGGTCGGATCGCTTTTTCTCCATCTCCTTAATCGCTTTCACTTGTGTCGCCTGAGTTGCAATCATTTGGTCTATTGATGCCTTCATCGGGGCCAGCATGTCCTTTTTGAGATCAGCAAAGTAGCCACTAAGGAACTCCTGTTGTTCCTGTGCCCACTGTGCCCATGCACCCTGGTCTATACCGGCCACCATGCCGTGCCTCGGTGCCCGCTCCTCACGCTTCTGTCTGTTGGGAATTAAACGCTTCACCCGGCCACTCCTGGTGCAGCTAGCCATACAACAGAGGGAATCCTTTTTGGCAGTGTTCACTTCACCAATCTGCCCCAAAAAGTCCGTGGAAACACCTGAAAAAGGTCAGAGAGTCCGTACCAGATGGGAGCTGCCGAATGCGCGACCTACTCCTCCATGGCCGCCACCGGAAGTCTCGTCACCGCTTCTTCAATGGCCTTTGTGAGATCTTTTCGCAGTTGTTCCCTCTGCTGCTAGAATTCAGCTTTAATAAAGGCCCTCAGGTCAGTTTGAAGCCTTTAAGCTGGCCCTTCCCCGTCTGCAAATTGGAAGAGGCTTTTGTCTTTGCTGCAGCTTCAGCCAAATTCTTCACTGTTTCTGCCGGGTCTGGTAACCAAGAGACATACCATTCCTGGGGGAAAGTACTCCTCCAACATTCACCTATGTCTTTTCATCAAAATTCCACCCCGTATTGATTAAAAAAGAGCTCTTTTCTGTAATCTTGGGCAGGAGCTGCCTTGTGTGTGACCACTTACTCCATGGTCCACACCGGAAGTTTGAAAAGTGGTGGACTTAATGAGTGGGTAGGCTTTGTCCGCGTAGTTGGGGACCCACTGGGCATAGTAGGAGAAGAACCCCAAGCACCTTTTCAGGGCCTTGGAGCAGTGGGGAGGGGGAGTTGCAGGAGGGGGCGCATGCGTTCGGGGTCAGGCCCCAGGTCTCCATTTTCCACGACATAGCCAAGGAAGGCTAGCCGGGTTGTGCGGAACACACATTTCTCCTTATTATATGTCACATTAAGGAGTCTGGGAGTGCGGAGGAATTTTTGAAGGTTGGCATCGTGGTCCTGCAGGTCATGGCCGCAGATGGTAACATTATCCAAGTACGGGATCGTGGCCCGCAGCCCGTACTGGTCAACCATTCGGTCCATCGTTCTTTGGAAGACCGAAACCCCATTGGTGATGCCTAAGGGGACCCTGAGGAAATGGAAGAGATGGCCATCTGCCTCAAAGGCAGTGAATTGGCGGTCCTCCCGCTGGAAAGGGAGCTGGTGGTACGCAGGCCTCAAGTCCACCGTAGAGAAGACTCGATACTGCGCAATCTGATTGACCATGTCAGATATGCGCGGGAGGGGGTACGCATCGAGCTGTGTGTACCAGTTGATCGTCTGACTGTAGTCGATGACCATCCGGTGTTTCTCCCCGGTCCTGACGAACACCACTTGTTGCTCGTTCTGGGTGAGTGTGCTTTACACTCAATTTGGCTCTGTTTTATTCCTTAGCTCTAGAGTCGCCAGGTATCGTTAAGATACCGGCACAAGTTTCAAGTTCAAGTTCAGGCCAATAACTCAATACACCAGTTAGTAAGTTCAAACAAGACATGTTTATTATAATACAGTTATCTATTAATTATGCATATAAAACTAAAAGACTAGACTATTCCTACCACTAACAGACCAATACTTATCTGGAATAAGGGAACTGCCAGATCAGGGAACAATGGCCTCTTGCTTTGTCCTGGATCCGCAGGCTTCCAGTTGGTGTGGACTAAAGGGCTCAGGAGTGTCTACTCTCGTAGCGTGCGTTGTATGACACTTACTTGATGGTGGCTGCTGACCAGGCCTCTCCTTCTCAAGGTTCTTCTACTGCAAAGGTGTTCTGCTGGGAGGGCCGGCTGGTCAAGAAGAACGAATCAGTCCTAGGACCTGACTTTTATAGGTCCCAGGGGCTTTGTATCCTTCAGGGCGGACCCTCTATAAACCTGCAATCGATTGGGTCTCTTCCCAATCAATTGATTTGAATTTCCCCAATAACGGGGCCGTTCCTCGATCACTGGGCGGTTCCTTACACCTTATTGGTGTCCTTTGTCTTAGACTCTACTGGCGCCGGAATGTCTGACCTTCCATAGAATATTTAACTGTTGTGTCCATTGTGCCTGGGAATCACCGTAAATCGCTTCATTAATATGCGCAGCTCGTTAGTTACAATTCTGTTGGGTTTCTGTGGCAGCTAGAATACAGGGGATTCTGCAGACTGCTTGTTTCTTTGTCAATGTCCATTTTACCCTGCAATCTTTGTGTTCTTCCATTTTGTGTGAGGAAGTGGCCAACCCAGGTGGCTACACACTTGTGCTCTCCAGGGGCTATTACTGGCCTCAATGATCCCTTCCCTCAGGAGTCGCTGGACCTCTGACCTGATGAAGGCCTTGTCATGAGCACTGTGCCGTCTGCTCCGGGTGGCGACGGGCTGACAGTCTGGGGTGAGGTTCGCGAAGAGTGAGGGAGGGGCGACCTTCAGGGTCGCGAGGCTACAGACGGTGAGAGGGGGCACGGGTCCCCTGAACTTCAGGGTTAGACTACGGAGGTTGCACTGAAAGTCTAAACCCAGTAGGAGAGGGGTGCAGAGGTGGGCGAGGATGTAGAGTTTGAAATTGGCATATTCGACACCCTGTATTGCCAGGTTGGCGGTGCAGTATCCCCAGACCTGCACTGAGTGTCATCCGGAAGCTAGGGATATGACTTGTGAGACGGTGGGGACCCGGAGGGAACAGCGCCTTACCATGTCCGGGTGGACGAAGCTATCTCTGGTCCTGGAGTCGAAGAGGCAGCACGCCTCCTGCCCATTGAGGCTGACAGCCATCATCGAGCTTTGAAGATGGCAAGGCTGGGACTGGTCAAGTTCAATGGAGCTGAGTTGATGGCGATGAGTGTCGTGCTGGTCGCAAAATGGTGGCGTCGACTAAGTCGGACAAGATGGCTGCCCCCATGGATTGCCGGGTTCCCACAACGGGCAGGCACGATGCCACGCTGCGGGATCTGTGAGTCTCAGTCTGGGCTTGACATACTTTTGGTTTTTGATTTTGATTTTTAGGCTTAGCTGGGCATACCTTAGCGTCGTGCCCCTTCTTGCCACACTCATTATACATGGAGTTGCGAGCCGGGCAACGCTGCCTGGGGTGCTGGCCCTGACTGCAGAATAACAGCATGGTCCTCCGGAGCTGGACGGCTGCCGCGCAGCGCAGGAATGAGGCACACCCGGGTCGGGCGATGGCTGCGCCTCCAACATCCCCGGGGATGCCGCGTGGTTGGATGGGAAGGCATCCAGGCTCTGGAAGGACAATTCCAGTGAGGTAGCCAGTTTCACAGTCTCCTCGAGGTCGAGGGCCCCTTTTTCTAGAAGCCGCTGCCGGATGTAGCTGGACCGGACACCTGCCATAGAGGTGTCCCGGACCATCAGCTCCCTGTGCTCGACCGCTGTAACAACCCTGCAGTTACAACTGCGGACGGGTACTCTCAGTTCATGCAGATATTCAGCCAGTGACTCGCCCTGGCGCTGACGCTGCTTTGTCAGGAGGTGAGACCTCGTTCACCGGCCTCATGAACTGTCGTTTGAGCAGCTCCACTGCCTCCGTGTATGAGACCGTGTCTCTGATGAGCTGGAAAATTCACCCGGACGTTGAGGAGACGCTGTTTAATTTCCGGGGAGACCTCGGCAGCGAAGGAGCTGAGGTAGGCCTCAAAGCAATTGAGCCAATGCTCAAATATTGCCGTAGCCTCCGGCGCCTGTGGGTCATGATCAAGGCGTTCTGATTTTAACACTGCTTCCATGTTAAAAGAATTTTAGCTGATTAAATTGATCCCAATCAATCCAGTCAAAACAGTAGTTAACAAGAACTGTGGTTTTAATCAGCTAGAATGTGACCACCAGTAGCCCCTCCCACACTGAGAGGCTGTCCCGGATCGATGAGTTATATACCTTCTCAGAGGGGCGGAGCCACAGGCGGAGCCAACACAACAACAGCAACAGTGAGTAAATACAATAATATATACAACAGCCGTCAGTAAATACAATAATATATACAACAGCCGTCAGTAAATACAATAATATATACAACAGCCGTCAGTAAATACAATAATATATACAACAGCCGTACGTGGCTCACCACAATAGCCCAACACCGAATTTGTGATCGGCGATCAGGTGCCGGAATTGGAGCCGGTGCCGGTTTGACGGCGGTCCGCCTTGCTCCGAACCAGCATCATCGTGACAAGCGGCGCACGCCGTTTCAACACCGTTGGCGCGTCATTGGCCGGCCCATCTGCGATGCTCCACCTCCAATGGGCCGGGTTCACGACGGCACATGGTTGATTGGTATCAATTTTATGGTCCCAAACGTGTGGGAACCCAGCCTGCCGGCTGCGGACAGTGTCCAACGCCGCCACACTCGGCCGGGATCCGTGCCGCTGGCCAGGGGGGCTTCTGCCACGGTTGGTGGGCTGGGTTCGCGCACTGCCGGCGGCATGCTTTACGGCGCGACCGGTGCAGGCCGTCAGCCATGCACATGCACGGCCCAGGACTCGGCCATTCTCCGCCCGTTTTCGGCGCGATCCATGTGAGTTTTACTCGGTACTGATGCTGTCACCGGTACCGGAATCGGTGAGGGTGTCGCACTGATTTTTCTGTCACGGAAGGCTACACATGCTCCGCTGGTGCTAACACTTCATCTCAGAAAAGGAGAATGCAGCCCATGGCCTCCATTCTTCTGTCCATCACAACAGGTCGTCATGGATTGTGACCCCTACACCCACAAACTGGTCATAGCAAATATTTAGCCCACAAAGCTGAAGTTTACTCCAGGATGGAGGTAGCACATTGATTTACAGTTGTTTTCATAAAACCATAGAATCAACAGTGTAGAAGGAGGCCATTCGGCCCATCAAGTCTGCACCAGGTCTTGGAAAGAGCACCCTACTTAAGCCCACACCTTCACCCTATCCCCACACCTCCACCCTATCCCCACACCTCCATCCTATTCCTGTAACCCAGTAACCCCTCCTAACCTTTTTGGACACTAAGGAGCAATTTGTCATGGCCGATCCACCTAACCTGCACATCTTTGGACTGTGGGAGGAAACCGGAGCACCCGGAGGAAACCCACGCACACACGGGGAGGATGTGCAGACTCCGCACAGACAATGACCCAAGCCGGGAATCGAACCTGGGACCCTGGAGCTGTGAAGCAACTGCGCTAAGCACTGTGCTACCGTGCTGCGTTTTAAACTATATATTTATTTCTGAAGCAGTTGCCGTTCAGGTTCACCCTCCACAGAATACCAACTTTCTTTGGAAATGTTGTGGTCCAAATTGTACACAGCGTTCTACGTGTGATGGAACCAAATGTCTCTATTAATGCAGAATTTGGTTACAAAATAGGAACAACAAAATCAGGTGTGGAGATCATGATGTGTGATCAACTCGTGCTTGTTGCGCCTGATGCAAGCAGCACATTTCTCCTGCTTATTTAAATGGTTACAGCATGCAGCCACTGCTGAGTGTGTTACTGAGTAACTGCTCAACTGAGCAGGGGGCACAGAGTTGTGTGAGGCTAGTCTGCAAATTTTCAAGGCAGTCTGCGCTTGTTAGTGACGAGGTGAATTCTGTCTGAAGTAGGTGTGGGAACAGATTACAGAAGTGAGCATGAAGAACATGGAGAATTACGACACAACGAGACAGAGTAAGGTACCCAAGAAGTCCCCACACGGCACTCGAGAACTTGATTGAGGAACTGCAGAGGAAGAGAGCTATCTGTCTCCAGGAGGCCATCCAGTCAAACTTGCAGAAGACAAGAGGAATATTTTGCGGTGGCCGAGTAAGCAGCATAGAAGACAGCTCGACGGAGTACAGCTTAAACAAAGTACTGAACTCAGCAATTTGGTGAGCGGGGGGATTCTAAGGGCAGAATTCTCCGTTTGGGAAAAGATGCTCTCCTGCTGGTGTTCGTGGAGGACGGCCGTAAATGCGCGCTGCTGCTGGGAGCATCGGCGATGATCTATTCAGGACATGACAATGGGCCAGCACACAGTAAACGAGCAGCCCACGCGATTCACAGCCCTGCTGGCGTCCGATCAACTAGGGTCAGGATTAGGCCCTGAGACCCTGGCAAGCTGGAGAAACTTTTAGGCAACTCCATTCTGATGCGACCATCAATTCACACGAGACAGAGAGTTGAAGTGAACAGTGGCTTTAATCAACTAGAACAGTGCCTGCCTGCGACTGCTCTGCAATGAGAGCCGTCTACAGGGCAGCTACGTTTATACCTCCCCTCAAGGGGGTGGAGCCAGGGGCGGAGCCTACAAGAGCACCAACATGATAGAATCGGTGTAGTACAGCACAATGGTCCATAGGTGGAGCCCACATGAGCTTCAGTGTGGTACAATGTAGTACAGTGGTGAATAGTTTCTATAATACGTTCACCACACACCCACTCCTGCAAGAAGATGAGAATGAGAAGAGCTTCAGCTCGCTTTCTGGATGCTGACATTGAAAGATTGCTGGATGCCGTCGAGGAAAGGAGGGCCACCCTTCTTCCCCAGGATGGGGCTGAGACCAAAGCCTGCCCTTCTCAATCAGGCTTGGGTAAGGTGGGAGAAGTCACCAATGCTGCCGGCATAACCAAGAGGACCGACATGTAGTGCTGTAAAAAGCTGAATGACCTCCTTCAAGGTGCTTGGGTGAGTAACCAACTCTTTGTCCCTGGCATCACTCCCATCCCTCACCCTTCACATCTATCTCCAATCCCCCGAGAGGCCAACAACATGCCACCTGCCTGCATCTCCCTTACAGCCCACCCTCCACATGTATTACCCTCCTTGGCAACACATGCCAACAGCTACGAAGCTCCCATCAAACTGGTGTCTCAGGGTTCCAATATGTCCTTTCTGTGACCCCAAGGATAAAATGGCCCATAACTGCTAAGAGCGGGAGAAGACCGTGGGGGGATCGCCGACCTACGGGTCCACAAGCCGTTTGAAGAAAGAGCACTCGAAATCACCGGGGAGGTCGCGGAGAGGGGAGTGGTTCAAATCAAGTTTGACATGAGGCAAACAAGTGAGAGGTCAATACAATGTGGAAATCCCTATAGCAAGTGAATCTATCAGCTCCCACCGATCAGTCTGTGGTGAATGTATAGTACTAGTAATTCACCAATGTATTAGTATCATGTTCTGCCATTGTGTTACAGCTATGTTATGTTGTTGAGCTTGTGGGCTCCACCTATGGGCCATTGTGTGGCATCACCCACAGGAGGATATGTTGGGGCATGTACGGGCTCCGCCCATGGCTCCTCCTCTTGAAAGGAAGTATAAAGAGCAGTTGACCTGTAGGCGGATCACAGTATTGTACCAGTCGCAGGCAGGCTCTGTTCTAAGCTGATTAAAACCTCGGTTTGCTTCTACTCGTGTCTTTGAGTGAATTGATGGTCGCATCACAGTCCTTCCCACGATCTCAACCTTTGTGTTTTAACGTGCAGGATCAGCATCAGATGAGGCCGGGCCACCCGGGGTCGCTGCCCCCACCGAGACCTTCAAGACACCCCCCCCCCCCCCCCCCCCGAGCACGACTCAGGGGAAGACACCAACATCTCGGCACTGCTGTCACCTGCACCATCCACCATTGCAGAGACAGTCGCCTCGGTGGGTAATATGAGTGATAATGTCAGAGGGTCACCCTCTGGGGATCATCACACACCTGCTGCAGTACATCAGGTGGAGGCAGGGACTCTTGAGGGTATGGACGGTCGGTGGACTGACCGATCCCAGGGAACAGCTGTCGCCCAGACAGATGTTTGGATTCTGGAAAAGGTGATCCCAGCACTTGGGCAGATGCAGACTCAGGGCCAGAATCTATATGAGGGGGTGCCAACGACATTCCAGTGCCTGCAACGTCAGCTGGAGGAGTCCACGCGCCTTCAGGGGCAGGAGATGCTGCCGGCAATGAGTGGCACCCAGGCTAACACTGCAAGATTGGAAGCCGCAGTAGAAGGCCTGGGGCAAGACGTAAGAGCTATGTGTCTGAACGTCTAAGGCCTGGGGCACACTGTGCTATCCATGGGTGTGGCAAAGGACAGGATGGCCCTGTCACAGGCGGACAGGTCCCGGGCACAGCGCTCCAGAGCTTGGCCCAGTCACAAAGGATCATGGCTTAGGGCACCAGGACTATTGCCCGAACGCTGAGGGACCATGACCAGACACAGAGGGACATGGCCAAGATACTGAGAGGCATGACACACTCAGAGTGAACTGTATGAGGCATTGAGGGTCCTGGCTCAGTCTCAGCGCATCTTGGTTGAGGGCATCGAGACCATGGTGAAGATGAGGGTGGACCTCCAGGACTGGCACCACAGATTTGCATGGTGCTGCTTGCATAGGGCGCGAAGTTCGCAGAATGTGAGTTGATTGCGATAGGTACCTGTTCAGCACAGCCTCGAGAACAATAATGGGTTGAACCTCAGAGAGGGATCATGAATGGACAGATCTGATCATAGAATGATAGAATTTACAGTGCAGAAGGAGGCCATTCGGCCCATCGAGTCTGCACCAGCCCGTGGGACGAGCACCCTACCAAAGCCCACACCTCACCCTATCCCTGTAACCCAGTGACCCCTCCTAACTTTTTCTGGTCACTAAGGGCAATTTATCATGGCCAATCCACCTAACCTGCATGTCTTTGGACTGTGGGAGGAAACCGGAGCACCCGGAGGAAACCCATGCAGACACGGGAGAACATGCAGACTCCGCGCAGACATTGATTGATGGAACCATCAATTCACCAGACACGTGTTTCTGATATGAATATAGGCTTTAATCTACTTACTACAGAGCAAGCCTGTTACCCGTTGATGAACTCTCAGTGAACTGCAGGCTGATTCTGGACAAGGGTATTTATGCAGCAGCACTAGGGGAGGAGTCATGGCGGAGTCAAGGGTGGAGTCCTGTACAAGCTCCTGAGCATTCCCAGAGCTACTCCCCCTAGTGGTCGGATAATGATACTGCGCTTATAAAGGTATAGTGTGAATTACCATGTTACATTCACCACATTGACCCAAGCCGGGAATCGAACCCGGGACCCTGGCGCTGTGAAGCAACAGTGCTAACCACTGTGCTGTCCTGCAGTTGCCTCACACAGAGGACACTCAATGTTTCAAATGGACTGCCCAGGAAGATTATAAAGGCTGACATGAATAACATAAGTTACAGGGCTATAAATTGTGAACCACTCTTAGGTTGGTCAGATGATCTTTGAATAATATTTACATGATTACTTTTGTCTATGCCATTGGCTAATCCACTGTCCGATGCTCCACATGGGATTCTGCTAGGCAGTTGGCTGGAACAAATTGCTGAGATTGCACGGGGTATGTACGCCATCCGATATAAGAATCACCCAGCAATTCAACCAAGATCATTCAGCATTTTTGCAGGAGAAGCAGCCAATCACTGATGAGAATGGAGACCTACTGTGAGATATTTATCTGACATCTTTCTGTAATCCTGAAGAAGTAAAAGACATCAATGGAAAAACGATTGAGAAATAGGGGAACTGCAAAGTGGCACTCAGAAAGTTGAATCGTTAATTTATTTTTAGAAAATAATGATTGATTTGCTGGATGGGGGCTTTGCTGGCAAGGTATTTATTTCCCTTGCCTAACTGGTGTATGGTAGCATTGTGCATGGGGACAGCACTGTATAGATAATGCCTCAGAAACAGAATTGATGTTGCTCTGCCTGAGGACGTTGACTTTTCTCTTCTTTAATCCTGGTTTTCAGGTTTACGCCACTCCTCTTTGTACAGGCTGAACACAAACAAAGGGTGAAGGGCTAAACATGAGTCTTTCTTTTGCGAGGCTCCTATTACATTTTAATTTAATCTCATAACTGCAGGAGTAAATAACTATTAGCATGGCAATAGCTGGGAAGGATTGATTTAATCTATACTTTTTAATATATATATGAAGACTGTGGCGATGTGCATCACTGTAAATACACAAGGGGTTAATGTAAGTACACGTAAACTAGCTAGACACTAGAGGGAGCACCAGAGACACAACACACAGACATTCAACCAATAGGTCAGTGAGATAAGACACGACCAATGGGCACTCACGATACACACAGAGGTGACACTACCACAGGGGGGGCATTACACCAACCCATATATAAAGGACACAGCACACATGATCTTCCTCTTTCCAGTGGAGACACTCAGTGAGTACAGACACAGGGTTGATTGAACATCACATCCACCACGTGGATTGTAGCAGACTGGTTCGTCAGTCTGAGTAGCTATAGAAGGATTAACAGTAGAGTCGAATCCAAGTAGGAGAATTGTTAGTAGTTCAATAAACGCGTTGAAGCTATCTCCACGTCTGAACCTTCCTTTGTCAGAGTGCACATCAAGGAAGCAGCTTATGCTACGTCAAGAGCATAACAAGACAAAGACCTGGTATAAAATTACAGAGCAAGACCCATAAGAGGTGGAGCAGTGATTATAGCACAGTTTCTGCTGTATATTGGTGAGTAGCCCTATGTGTCCTGTCTCCTCATTTACCTCTATGTGGGCAGTCTAATCATCTTTTAAAAATATTTTTATTGGGATTTTGAAGTTTATACATAGTTTGCAGAAAGTGATTGTCATGTATTTACATATGTATGGTTCCTTTCCCCTCCTCTCTGCTCTCACCCTGCTCTCATTTAGGTGTTCCCTTGGCACCTTGGTCTATTTTACATTTTGGTAGCTTTTTATCGATTTGCTTATGTCGGCCCCGGCATGGCCCTAGGCCCTATAACTAGTTCTGTTAGTTGCCAATTGGAATGGACTTCTCCACCCAGGAGTAGGGGGAAAGGGGGGTTTAGCACCCCTCCCTGTAATGGGAGGTTCGGCCTTGACCAGCCCCCATTTTGACCTGGGGCCCTTCGTCCCTGCTGAAGGGCCCTGTCTTTGTCGACTTGTTCTTGGGAGGCAATTTAATTATGTGTAAAACAACAAGAAGACCCTCAAACGATTAGGGGGGTCAGGATTTTCATTTTCCTTTTCTTTTTTTGAACTAAATTGGAGGCAACATGATTTTTATTCAGACAGAGTTGACCACATAGAGGTAAATGATCTAAAATTCAGGAAATTAATAGCCAAGTCAAGGGCTGTGGGAGGATTTTAATTATTTCAGTAACATTGTTGGATAGCCTCTTGTTTACCTTTATAAAACAGTAAGAGACAGATTTTGCTGGAGTGGCCATTCCATGGTGTGCTGGTTTAGCACGGTGGGCTAAAAAGCTGGTTTGTAATGCAGAACAATGCCAGCAGTGTGGGTTCAATTCCCCTACCAGCCTCCCCGAACAGGCGCCGGAATGTGGCGACTAGGGGGTTTTCACAGTAACTTCATTGAAGCCCACTTGTGACAATAAGCGATTATTATTATTATTATTATTATATTATTAATTACTCTCTTTCCTTCGTCCTTCTACACACAGACCTTCGCTCTTTTCGAAGTGTGAGGTTATAACAGTGTGGTGATGGTAACGGGGCAGCTGGGACTTGGTGAAGCAAATTCTGAGTAGTTATTTTCTGGGGATGTACTTTAATTATTGTGTGTGATATCATCACCACACCATTCAGTTTACACACAATCTGCTTTTGCTCCCTCTAGTGTCTGGTTCAAAACAACACAATCCCCTTTTCCATTCAGATCAACTGATAGCAGGCAAACATTTAAACAACAACGCTCCCCAAGAAAAATGGGGGCTTCTGGTGTCTGAAAACAAGAAGGCAAGTAAACAGTGCTTGATTCCAGAAAATAAGTTTTGTGTTCGATCTACATGTGTTAAAAGTCCAGCGATGATTTTTTTTCCTGAAGAAATCTCCTTGTCTGGTTATTTAATGGAGATCTCTTTGAGCAGTTACAGTGGAAGCAACCGTGAGAATCACAATGACAACAGCCGGTTTGTATTATGTGAATAATTTGGATAACTTATTATTTCTCATTACATGGTCACCAACTTTGATTCCATTAAGTCAGGATGTTTCTGGATAGCATACTGCTTTCCTTATGCCTTAGCCCCGGGATGCTGTGATATTCCTTCATTACACAGTAATTCAAAGTTGATGGGGGAAGATAAACTGCTAATATGGGCATAATTCTTTAATGTCCTCATTAACCCTTCAGCATTTGATTTTTGATGTGATTCAGTTGTGGGAAATTCTACAGGTGTTCTGCAAACTGCTGGAATTCGCATCTTGAATGGTGGTCTTCTTTCTCATATAAAAAGCCAGAGGGTGCGATCCAATGGCTACGCTGCGCGCAAAAAGCAGCTTGCCGATAGAAGCCAGGAAACCCCACTCCCCGGATCTACCCGGCTCATAACACCTCGTGAGATCCAACGCGATCTCGCAAGACGTTGCAATGTAAATCCCGCCCATTGTAGGCGGAATCACTTTTTTGACAGATCTGCATATTAGAGCGAGACAGCTAGTCTCACACTAATGTGCAGATTCCCGAGGTACCTGAGGCCTCGGGATTCATCTCCTTTGCCTCGGAGAGCTCTGGCAAATGCCATTCAGCACTGGTCTCCACAAACGGGGACCAGACAGAATGGCACTCGTAGGGGTCTCCCAGGGGATCGGAGACAACCAGCTGCAAGCCCTTTGGGCAGGGTGGTGACCTGGCACTGCTGGTGCCACCTGGGTGCTAGTTTTAAGACTGAGCAGAAAGAATGATTCCCTTCAGGAGTCATTGCATGAAAAAAAATAGGGCTTTGGTATTTCTAATATAAAACTTTATTATAAATATACTATTAAATTTTAACTTGACACCCAAAAAATAAGAGCTTACAATTACCCCTTAACACTACTATACAATTTCCTATTAAACAATAAGAAAAGAAACATATAGCTCTTATTCCAGTTTAAGATTAGCAGGGCATAGAGTAATACTTGCGGTATAGAACAGAATCTGGCCATTGTTAGAACCCCTTCAGATTCTGGCTGAATATCTTCAAATAGCTGCTTTCCCGAGGTCAGTGTTTTTCAAGTGTTTTTGCCTGGGACCCATTGTAATCCAGCCAGCCATCCTTCGGGATCCACGCCAGCTGACATTCACGACCCACCATTTTCTCTTACCTTTAATGTGAGAGGTGAGCCTGGGCTTATATTCTATAGTCTAGAGTAGCGAAGAATGAGAAATGGCCTCATTGAAACAGGCATTGTTCTCTCAGGACTCTACAGAGCAGATGCAGAATGTAAGTTTTCCTCAGATGAGTGGGTTTACAGCCTGGGGGTACAGTCTGAAAATTACAATGCGATGGTTTTAGATACAGAAGAGGAGGAATTACTTAACTCAAGTATTGTGAATCTTTTAAATCTCTAAAATGCACTATCAAAGAGAGTTCTGCAGGCTCAGCCATTGAGCATATTCAAGACAGATGCAGGAAGACTGAATTGAATTTTTTTTTTTAAATCTTCTCTTGGGTCAGCGCGCAGATGTCAGGAGGAGGCATTGTTTCTCTCTGGGCTCCGGGCATGCTCACTAATAAGCAGGCATGCATACGCAACGCGCCCACATTTTTAATGCTGCTCACAGCCGGCATTTTTAAAAGCCAGCGGCTGAAGCCGTTGCGTCTCATTTCCCGCGATCGGGAATGCCGCGAAAGATGGCTCCGCAACCCGCCCAACACCCGTCGCGGCCCACCTAAGGGTCACGACCCCCACTTTCAAAATGCCTGCTCTAGGTGGTTTCAGCCACTTCCTGGCCTTCAGACAAGACTGTTCTGCTTGAAAATATTTTTACTCTTTTTTCAAAATATCCGACTGAGAAATTACTTGTGGACTCTTTGGTAGTCATATAAGGGGCGGGATTCTCCGTTGATGGGATGCTCCATTCGGCCGGCGCCCGGTGGTTTCCCATTGACCAACCAGTGCAACAGAGAATCCCGTCAGTGAGTTGAGGCAGAAAAGTGTCGCGGCGGGGCGGAGAATCCAGCCCCAGACTTCAGCCCCTCTCTCTTACAAAACGTCTCCAAACTCACTGCCTCTCTGCCTCTTCTGGGCTTCACCCAGCAATTACCTCCTCCTCAAGCTAAAAAAAACCCAAATGATCTCTGCAGGCTGCAATGCACTTTAATTCCCCAGGGACATCCCCAGGCAATCCACTGTGCATTAACCCAGACTGATAAATACATTCCTCAATTTCACCTGCTGGCTGCTAAACCGCCCAGGCTCTGCAGATCAGAATTCAAGTTTTTTTTTAAAATGACCATTGCAAACAAACACATTCTAACCCCAGGCTTTTAACCCTTAAATTGCCCAGTACATGTATAACCTAATTTTCCTAAAAATCTTCCAATCGCCACATAAATAAGGAAAACAATGTTTCCAGCAGCAAAAGTTTTGGTATCCTGAGAACAAGATGTGATTAACAAAGAAGGTAGAGATGAAAAAAAAGATATGCCGAGGCTGGGGCATACATCGCAGATATGTTTGAGAAGCTGCTGGGGGATGAGCCATTCTCCCGACCCTTGGAGCTGGACAGGGCTCACAGAGCACTCGCTAAGAAACCAGGAACGGGAGACCCCCCCCCCCCCCCCCCGAGGGCAATGGTGGTGAGATTCCACAGGTACTTGGATAAGGAGCGCATTCTACAGTTGGCCAAGCAGACACGGAGCTGTAAGTGGGACAATAGCATCCTGCGGGTCTACCAGGACTTGAGTGTGGAGGTGGCCAGGAGACGAGCAGGTGTCAACCAGATTAGGTCAATCCTTTTTAAGAAAAAGGTGAAGTTCGGACTGTTGTATCCGGCCCATCTCTGGGTCACGTACAAGGAACAGCACTTGTATTTCGAGTCGCCTGAGAATGCGCTGGACTTCGTGAAAAGGAAAGGACTGGTGGTGGCCTGAGAACTTTTGAACTTTGCTGCAACGTTCATTTTTTTTTCTTTTTGTTTCACTGTTCTTTAAAAAAAAGTTTCTCTTTTTTTGTTTTCTGGAAGCTGTTTGTAATGTCTTCTGTGTTGCTTTGGGACCAGTGGCAGAGCTGAGTGAGTTAAGGTTTTCATTTGAGGGGGGGGGGACAATAGGTGGGAGACTATCCGGCACCAGGGATGGGGGCCATCAAGCTAGCTGGGCGGGCTAGCTCACTGAAGCACAGTGGGGGGGTGTGCATATGTTCAGTTTATCAAAGGGGTTGGGTTACAGAGAATGGTTACTGGGGGAGGGGGGGAAATATTCTGCTGACGAGGGAGGCACTTGGGCCAAGTAACATAGAGGGGGTTGGGGGTGGAGGCTGCCTGGGGGAGGGCTGGTGGAGGCGTGGAGCACGGGCTGGAGGCGGGCCCAAAATAGGGGATGGCTGATCGGCGAAGGAGGGGCAATGAGTCCCCCAACTAGACTGATCACCTGGAATGTTCGACAGTTAATGGGCCGGTCAAGAGGGCACGTGTGTTCACACATCTTAGGGGACTGAAGGCGGATGTGGTAATGCTGCAGGAGACGCACCTTAGAGTAATGGACCAGATTAGATTGAGAAAAGGCTGGGTCAGTCAGGTCTTTCACTCGGGACTGGATTTAAAGAGTAGCGGGGTTGTGATCCTGATCAATGAGCGGGTGGTGTTTGAGGCGGGTAGAATAGTTTCGGATGTGGAAGGTTGGTACATTATGGTCAGTGGGAAACTGGAGTGGGTGCAGGTGGTATTAGTAAATGTGTATGTGCCAAATTGGAACGATGTGGAGTTTATAAAGAGGATGCGGGGGAAGATACCGGACCTGACTCCCACAGGTTAGTCATGAGAGGGGGCTTCAACACAGTTATTGACCCTGGCTTAGACCAGTCAAGCTCAAAAATGGGCAGGGTGCCAGCAATGGCAAAGGAACTAAAAGGTTTCATGGAGCAAATGGGGGGGGGGGGGGGGGGGGGGGTGGACCCATGGAGATTTGGGCAGCCGAGGGTGAAGGCGTTCTCCTTCCACTCACGCGTGCATAAAGTGTACTCCTGGATTGATTTCTTTATTGTGAGCAGGGTCTTGCTGGCAGGGGTGGTGGACACGGGGTACTCAGCGATCACAATCTCAGACCATGCTCCGCACTGGGTTGACCTGCAGGTTAGTAAAGACAGTAACCAGCACCCGCACTGGAGGTTGGATGTGGGACTTTTGGCTGACGAAGGGGTGTGCAAGCGGCTGAGGAAATGTATTCAGAGCTACCTGCAGGTCAATGACACAGGGGAAATTTCAGCAGCGGTGGTTTGGGAAGTACTGAAAGCGGTGGTCAGAGGGGAGCTGATCTCGATACGGGCCCATAGGGAGAAGGTGGACAGGGCAGAGACGGACCGACTGGTAAAGGAGATACTACAGATCGATAAGTATGCGGAGACCCCAGTGGCAGGGCTTTTAAGGGAATGGTGGAGGCTACAGGCGGAGTTCGGCTTGTTAGCCACAGGGAGGGTGGTGGAGCAGCTGAGAAAGGTGAGGGGGGCGATCTATGAGTATGGAGAGAAGGCCAGCAGAATGTTTGCACAGCAGCGTAGAAAGAGGGAGGCAGCTAGGGAGATAGGGAAAGTAAATGACGGAGATGGGAACCTGGTTGGAGATTCAGCAGGGGTGAATAAGGTGTTTAGGGATTTTTACAGTAGGCTGTTTAGGTCGGACCCCCATGGGGACGGAGGAGATGAGGCACTTCTTGAGGGAGCTGAATTTCCCAAAGGTGGATGGGGAGCTGGTAGAAGAGCTGGGGGCCCCAATCGGGTTGGAAGAGATAGTGGAGGGGCTGAAGGCCATGCAGGCGGGTAAAGCCCCGGGGCCGGACGGGTACCCATTGCCGTTTTATAAAAAGTTCTCTGGGATATTGGGGCTGGTGTTGATGAACATGTTCAATGAGGCAAGGGAAAGAGGGGTGCTGCCCCCGACGATGTCACAGGCCACTATTTCGCTGATTCTGAAGCGGGACAAGAACCTGGAGCTGTGTGGGTCCTACAGGCCGATATCCCTGTTGAATATGGACGGAAAACTGCTAGCCAAAATGTTGTCCAGCATTGAGGATTGTGTTCCAGACGTTATTGGGTGGACTAGACGGGGTTTGTTAAGGGTAGGCAGTTGGTGGCCAATGTAAGAAGGCTGTTAAATGTGATCATGATGCCCCCGGAAGGTAGGGAGGTGGAGGTAGTGATCGCAATGGATGCAGAAAAGGCTTTTGGTCGGGTAGAATGGGATTATCTGTGGGAAGTACTGGGACGGTTCGGATTTGGGCATGGCTTTATTAACTGGGTCACGTTGCTGTATCAGGCTCCTGTAGCAATTGTACGGACGAATAGGACAACATCAGACTATTTTAGACTGCATCGGGGGACGAGACAGGGATCCCTCCTCTCCCCATTGTTGTTTGCGCTAGCTATAGAGCCGCTGGCAATTGCTCTGAGAGCCTCAAGGGGCTGGAAGGGGCTGGTCCGGGGGGGGGGGGGGGGGGGGGGGGGAGAGTACAGAGTCTCGCTCTATGCAGACGACCTGCTTCTGTATGTATCGGACCCATTAGAGGGGATGGATGAAATCATGAGCATTCTAGGGGAATTTGGCCGGTTTTCGGGGTATGAGCTAAATATGGGGAAAAGTGAGCTGTTTGCTGTCCAGGCGAGGGGACAGGAGAGGCGATTGGGGGAGCTGCAGTTTAGACTAGTTGGGGGAAGCTTTAGGTACCTCGGCATTCAAGTGGCGCGGGAATGGGACCAGCTGCATAAATTAAATCTGGCCCGGCTAGTAGACCAAATGAAGGATGATATTCGGAGATGGGACGCGCTGCCATTGTCATTAGCTGGGAGGGTGCAGACGGTAAAGATGACGGTCCTCCCGAGATTCCTGTTCGCATTTCAATGTCTCCACATCTATATTCCGCGGTCCTTTTTTCAACGGTCAACAAAGTGCTCACTGGCTTTGTTTGGGCGGGCAAAGGCCCGCGAGAAAGGAAGGTAATGCTTGAGCGGAGCTGGGGAGAGGGCGGACTGGCATTTTAGTAACTATTACTGGGCGGCGAATATAGCCATGATCAGGAAGTGGGTGGGGGGGGGGGGGGGGGGTCGGCATGGGAGCGTATGGAGGCGGCTTCATGCAAGGGCACCAGTTTGGGAGCTGTGGTGAATGTAATATATGAATGTATATACTAATTCACACTGTTATTGTAGGCGCAGTAGCGCCATCCTACCACTAGGGGGAGTAGCGCTGGGAGCACTTAGGAACTTGTACTGGGCTCCACCCTTGGTTCCGCCCACGACTCCTCCCCCTAATGCAGCTGTATAAGTATCCGTGTCCAGAGTCAGCCTGGGTCACTTCGAGTTCATCAACGGGTAACAGGCTGGCTCTGAAGTAAGTCGATTAAAGCCTAGATTCACATCGGAAACACGTGTCTGGTGAATTGATGGTTCCATCAATTTAATCGACTTAAGAACAGCAAGATCAATTATGGAATCGGCCCTCAAGCGTGGACGCCTGGAACTCAACCCATAGGATGCAGAGGCTAAAGAAATCTTCTCCCATTGGATCCGATGCTTCAAGGCCTACCTGGCCGAAGCAAGCACAGCCAAAACTACAGAAGATCAGAAGCTGAGTCTACTGCACGCGAGGGTGAGCCATAGAATCTTGACGCAACTAAACTCGGCCAGTTCATATACTGCGGCGCTAGCAGTTCTCGAAAAAAATGTATGTAAGGCCAATTAATGAAGTTTACGCTCGCCATGTGTTTACAACTCGCCGTCAGCGGCCTACGGAATCACTCACCGAATTCCTAAGAGAACTTAACAATTTGTCCAATGACTGTAATTACCAAGCGGTTACTGCGGCTGAACACAGGGAATTGGCTGTATGCGATGTTTTTGTAGCGGGCCTCAGGTCTAACTATGTGCGCCAACGACTGCTGGAAAAAGGGGCCCAGGACTTAGAAATGACTGTGGAAGCTGCGACCACGATGGAGGTCTCCTTCCGCAGCCTTAACTTGTTCCCCGCGGACCCCGAGACCCCATCATGGGCCCTCTACCAGCGACTCCCCCAGGCCTGTGCTACGCGGCCGCCCAGCCACCATGCTGCCCCAGCCAGCCACTATGCAGCTCCAGCCTGCCATTTCTGTGGCCAGAACCAGCACCCACGGCAGCACTGCCCGGCCCGCAACACGACCTGCAGCAGCTGCGGGTGAAAAGGCCATTACGCAAGAGTGTGCCTCACAAAAAGGGCCCCAGCTTCCAACTCCCCAGCGACTCGCAGTAACCGCTCCCCGCACTCTCAGCCCCGCGGGGCCCGAAACGCTGCGGCCTATGCCCTGACTCCGCCCCCTCCAGCCACGTGCGATTCATGGGGGCCGCCATCTTGGAAAACCTCCACCACGCGGCCGGCCACGTGCGACTCATGGGGGCCGCCATCTTGGACACCATCTTCCTCGCCGCCCGCCACGTGCGACTCATGGGGGCCGCCATCTTGAATGCCATCTTCCTCGCCATCCGCCACGTGCGATCCACGGGCCCGATTGGCAACTCAGCGGAGGAATTCAAATAAGACTACGAACTCAGAGGGCAGTCATCACGGGGCCACTCCAGCACAGCTGATCGAGCCGCCGACTACCCGCAACTCAGCGCGGTCACTCTAGACCATTCCCGACCGAAGAACCTACGAAACTCTCTGGCAGAGGTCTATATCAACGGGTACAAAGCGCCATGCCTCTTCGACTCCGGGAGCACAGAGATCTTCATACACCCAGACCTGGTAAGACGCTGTTCGCTCTCCATTTTCCCCGCGCAGCAAACTATCGCGCTCGCTTCAGGCTCCCACTCGGTCCAGATCCAGGGGCGCACCGCCGCGACACTCACAATCCGAGGCACTAAGTATTCGAAGTTTAAACTCTACGTTTTGCCCAAACTCTGTGCGCCACTCTTATTAGGCCTAGAATTCCAGTGTAACCTCAAGAGCCTCTCCCTCAGCTTCGGAGGGCCCCTGCCCCCACTCACGATCTGCAGCCTCGCTACGCTGCGAATCCCTCCCCCTCCTCTCTTTGCCAATCTCACTAAGGACTGTAAACCCATAGCCACTCGTAGCAGGCGGTATAGCCTGCAGGATAGGGTATTTGTCAGAGCAGAGGTCCGAAGGCTACTCAGTGAGGGGGTTATAGAGGCCAGCAATAGTCCCTGGAGAGCTCAGGTGATGGTCGTTAAGACCGGGGAAAAATTCCGTATGGTGGTCGACTACAGTCAGACCATAAATAGATTTACGCTCCTCGGCGCGTATCCCCTCCCCAGGATTGCAGACATGGTAAACCAGATCGTCCAGTATCGGGTCTTCTCCACGGTGGATCTGAAGTCTGCATACCACCAGCTCCCAATCCGCCCGGAGGACCGCCACTACACGCCATTCGAGGCCGATGGCCGCCTCTTCCATTTCCTCCGGGTCCCCTTCGGCGTCACTAATGGGGTCTCGGTGTTCCAACGATCAATGGACCGAATGGTGGACCAGTACGGGCTGCGGGCCACATTTCCGTACTTGGACAATGTCACCATCTGCGGCTATGACCAGCAGGACCACGACGCCAACCTCCACCGTTTTCTCCAGACGGCACAGAAACTCAACCTAACGTACAACAAGGAGAAATGTGTTTTCCGCACATCCCTAACCCTAACCCTAACCCTAATCTAGCCATCCTCGGCTATGTCGTGGAAAACGGGGTCCTGGGGCCCGACCCGGACCGTATGCGCCCTCTCTTAGAACTCCCTCCCCCTCATTGTCCCAAGGCCCTCAAACGGTACTTGGGATTTTTTTTCTTACTACGCCCAGTGGGTCCCTCAATATGCGGACAAAGCCCGCCCACTCTTTAGGACCACACGATTTCCCCTGTCAGCCGAGGCACGCCAGGCCTTCGACGGCATCAAGGAGGTCAAAGCGGTCATGCGGGCGGTGGATAAATCCACCCCATTTCAGGTAGAGAGCGACGCCTCAGAGGTAGCTCTTGCAGCCACGTTAAACCAGGCAGGGAGACCCGTTGCATTTTTCACCCGTACCCTCTCCGCTTCAGAACTCCGACACTCCTCAGTCGAGAAAGAAGCACAAGCCATTGTAGAGGCTATCCGTCACTGGAGGCACTACCTCGCAGGTAGGAGGTTCACCCTCATCACCGACCAAAGATCGGTTGCCTTCATGTTCGACAACTCGCAAAGGCTCGCAACTCGCAACTTCTATAGAGCAGACAGGGCCCACTTGGTCAAGGCTTCTAGGCCCTTTGAACGCCTCGCGATTGATTTCAAAGGGTCACTCCCCTCAACTAACAAGAATATCTACTTCTTAAACGTAGTAGACGAGTTCTCCCGCTTTCCATTCGCTATCCCGTGCCCCTACATGACCTCCCACACAGTCATTAGGGCCCTGCATAGCATCTTCACCCTGTTTGGTTTCCCCAGCTACGTACACAGTGACCGGGGTTCGTCCTTCATGAGCGACGAGCTGCGTCAGTACCTGCTCGAAAAGGGCATTGCCTCGAGCAGGTCTACCAGCTACAACCCCAGGGGGAACGGGCAGGTGGAAAGGGAGAACGCAACGGTCTGGAAGACCGTCCTACTGACCCTCCGGCCTAGAAAGCTCCAAGTCTCCCAGTGGCAGGAAGTCCTCCCAGACGCGCTCCACGCTATTAGGTCCCTCTTGTGTGCGGCGACTAACCAGACCCCTCACGAGAGGCTCTTCAATTTTTCCAGGGGCACTACCACGGGGGTCTCACTTCCGGCATGGCTGAGGACGCCGGGCCCCGTACTCCTGACGAAACACGTCAGGGGGCACAAAACCGACCCCCTTGTTGAGAAGGTGCGCCTGCTCCACTGCAACCCCCAGTACGCATTCGTCGAGTTCCCTGACGGCCGCCAGGACACGGGTTCCCTCCGGGATCTGGCACCCACCGGATCCAACGCCCCCTCTGCCCCAACAGAAGGATCTCTCACCCTACACCCCATGCTGCCGCCCCCTTGTGCTCCCGAGCCTACGAGCTCGCTCCACCAGTCCCGCGCCGGCCAGCCCCCAGCGCCCCCAGTCCCCGGTCGAACCAGGAGAGTATGAAGCTCGAATACAACCCTCCCTGGAGTCCGCCACCGTACCCCAACACACTACACCCATCCAGCCACCGCAAGAGGCTGCAACCCCGGTGCTCCGCAGGTCTCAGCGGACAATCCGACCGCCAGACAGACTGACGTTATAGACTGGACCACCACCCCCGCCGGACTTGATTTTTTTGCAGGGGGTGAATGTGGTGAATGTAATATATGAATGTATATACTAATTCACACTGTTATTGTAAGCGCAGTAGCGCCATCCTACCACTAGGGGAAGTAGCGCTGGGAGCACTTAGGAACTTGTACTGGGCTCCACCCTTGGTTCCGCCCACGACTCCTCCCCCTAATGCAGCTGTATAAGTATCCGTGTCCAGAGTCAGCCTGGGTCACTTTGAGTTCATCAACGGGTAATAGGCTGGCTCTGAAGTAAGTCGATTAAAGCCTAGATTCACATCGGAAACACGTGTCTGGTGAATTGATGATTCCATCAGGAGCGTTGGTAACTGCGCCTCTGCCGTGCCCATCAGCACGGTACTCTACCAGCCCCATGGTGGTGGCGGCCCTGAGAGTCTGGGGGCAATGGAGGAGACATGTGGGAGCGGAGGGAGCATTGGTCTGGTCTCCAATCTGCAATAATCACCAGTTTGCCCCGGGAAGGCTGGATGGGGGGTTCCGGATATGGCGGAGAGAAGGGATTGAGAGGATGGGGGATATGTTTATCGAGGGGAGCTTTCTGAGTATGAGGGCACTGGAGGAGAAGTTTTGGTTGGCAAGGGGAAACAAATTCAGGTATCTGCAGATGTGTACTTCCTACGTAAACAGGTGTCAACCTTCCCGCTCCTACCCCTAAGGGGGATTCAGGATAGGGTAGTTTCCAGAGTGTCTGGTAGGAGAAGGGAGTGTCTCGGACATTTACAAGGAACCTATGGGGTCAGCGGAGACACAGACTGAGGAGCTGAAGTGCAAATGGGAGGAGGAGCTGGGAGGAGAATTAGAGGATGGACTATGGGCGAACGCATTGAGTAGACTCAGCACGTCCGCAACATATGCCAGGCTCAGCCTGATACAATTCAAGGTCGTTCACCGGGCTCACATGACAGTGGCCCGAATGAGAAGATTCTTTGGGGTGGAAGACAAGTGTGCAAAATGTGCATTTTGGCAGGGGTTTGCAGATGTCAGGTCCACAGTGTTAAAAACAAGGGTGGCGCTGAGTCCAGAGAGGTGGCGATTTTCAGGGTGTCGGAAGACCCGGGAATCCAGGAGGAAAAAGAGACATTCCAGCCTTAGCTTCCCTGATAGCCCGGAGACGGATACTATCAGCTTGGAGGGACTCAAAGCCCCCGAAGTCGGAGACCTGGCTAACGGAAGTGGCTAGCTTTCTCTGTTTGGAGACAATTAAGTTCGCCTTGAGAGGGTCACTGTTAGGGTTCACCCGGAGGTGGCAGCCGTTCGTCGACTTCTTCGCGGAAAATTAATCGTCAGCAGAAGTGAGGGGTTAGTTTAGCTTAGAGTAGGGGGTTAATAAAGGTGGGACCTGTAAGGGAGGGAGACGGCTTTTGCGCTATGTTTATAGTTTCATGTACATTGTTTATTGTGTTGTTGTTATAATACCAAAAAATACCACAATAAGATGTTCATAAAAAAAAAATATGCCACGATTGGTTGTAGAGAAATACAGCACAGAACAGGCCCTTCGGCCCACGATGTTGCGCCGAACTTTTGTCCTAGGTTAATCATAGAATTTTGGACAATTTGTCATGGCCAATCCACCCAACCTGCACATCTTTGGACTGTGGGAGGAAACCGGAGTACCCGGAGGAAACCCACGCAGTCACGGGGAGGATGTGCAGACTCCACACAGACAGTGACCCAAGTCGAAATCGAACTTGGGACCCTGGAGCTGTGAAGCAATTGTGCTATCCACAATGCTACCGTGCTGCCCTTAAGAAGTTAACCTACACTCCCTTATTCTACCCTAATCCAAGTACCTATCCAATAGCCGCTTGAAGGTCCATAAATTTTCCGACTCAACTACTACCACAGGCAGTGCATTCCATGCCCCCACTACTCTCTGGGTAAAGAACCTACCTCTGACATCCCCTCTATATCTTCCACCATTTATCTTAAATTTATGTCCCCTTGTAATGGTGTGTTCCACCCGGGGAAAAAGTCTCTGACTGTCTACTCTATCTATTCCCCTGATCATCTTATAAACCTCTATCAAGTCGCCCCTCATCCTTCTCCGTTCTAATGAGAAAAGGCCTAACACCCTCAATCCTTCCTCGTATGACCTACTCTCCATTCCAGGCAACATCCTGGTAAATCTCCTTTGCACCTTTTCCAAAGCTTCCACATCCTTCCTAAAATGAGGTGACCAGAACTGCACACAGTACTCCAAATGTGGCCTGACCAAGGTTTTGTACAGCTGCATCATCACCTCACGGCTCTTAAATTCAATCCCTCTGCTAATGAACGCTAGCACACCATAGGCCTTCTTCACAGCTCTATCCACTTGAGTGGCAACTTTCAAAGAACAATGAACATAGACCCCAAGATCTCTCTGCTCCTCCACATTGCCAAGAACCCTACCATTAACCCTGTATTCCGCATTCAGATTTGTCCTTCCAAAATGGACAACCTCACACTTGTCAGGGTTAAACTCCATCTGCCACTTCTCAGCCCAGCTCTGCATTCTATCTATGTCTCTTTGAAGCCGACAACAGCCCTCCTCACTATCCACAACTCCACCAATCTTCGTATCATCTGCAAATTTACTGACCCACCCTTCAACTCCCTCATCCAAGTCGTTAATGAAAATCACAAACAGCAGAGGACCCAGAACTGATCCCTGCGGTACGCCACTGATAACTGGGCTCCAGGCTGAATATTTGCCATCCACCACAACTCTCTGTCTTCTATCGGTTAGCCAGTTTGTTATCCAACTGGCCAAATTTCCCACTATCCCATGCCTCCTTACTTTCTGCATAAGCCTACCATGGGGAACCTTATCAAATGCCTTACTAAAATCCATGTACACTACATCCACTGCTTTACCTTCATCCACATGCTTGGTCACCTCCTCAAAGAATTCAATAAGACTTGTAAGGCAAGACCTACCCCTCACAAATCCGTGCTGACTATCCCTAATCAAGCAATGCCTTTCCAGATGCTCAGAAATCCTATCCCTCAGTACCCTTTCCATTACTTTGCCTACCACCGAAGTAAGACTAACTGGCCTGTAATTCCCAGGGTTATCCCTATTCCCTTTTTTGAACAGGGGCACGACATTCGCCACTCTCCAATCCTCTGGTACCTCTGGTTGTGATCTGGAATGTACTGTTTCAAATGGTGGTGCATTTCAAAAGGAAATTGGACAAATACTTGAAGGGAAGAAAATACAGGGCTATGGTGAAGGAGCAGGGAGGTAAGGCCAACTGAATGGCTATGTCAAAGAGACAGCATAGGCTCAATGAGCGAAATGGTCTCCTCCTGTGCTGTATCGCTCACTGTATGACCAGGTAGCGATTGTGTGTTCTGAAGTAGGGAATGTCTACATTTGTCTTAATTGAAGACACTACCTTTAGTTGTTAGCTTTGCACTGGCCCTATAGTACATCATAGAAAAATTGAGAACAACAAGAAGACTATATAATCAATTTTAGAAACATGAGGGATTTTGATGCATCATTTGGAGCTGCACTGGCCTTCTTGGCTCTCATACTATTCTCTGCTTTGAGAAGACTAAACATTTTCTTGTCGTCTCTGAAGAATGATATGAAAATGTTCTTCTGGCAGGACAGATATATCAGGCGATCAACGTTTAGTTTCAAGATCCTGGGATTCCTTCAATAGTGCATCTGATAGTACACTGGCATTTTTCTGCTGTCTTTTGAATGATTTCAGAACAAGGTGCACCGCAAGGTGCATTGGGACATAACGGCTCATAAAACTAGTCAAAAGGAAGATTGCAGTCCTACTTCTGAGGAAGCAGATGGTTCATTGACCTCTCAGATAATCTCAGCCTGGGTTGAAACATCATGCTGTTCAATCGTAATTGCTTTGTTTGCATATTAACACAAAGACATATATCACTGGAATTTTTGGGGAATTGGGATGATTACTGGAGGCAAGAACCAAAGTACGGCCATCTGCATTTTCAGTGATACCACTTCTACCCAATATATTTGGCTTTACGTCAATTTCCTCTGTACAAGAATTGAATCTTGCAAGGACATAGACCAGTTGGCATAGCAGATTTGTCATTAAGGAGTTTAACTTTCCAGTCCATTGGCTTGCCTTTATTATTGTTGTTCTTGAAAGAATTTATGCAGATAACTTGCTTTGATATTGATATTGAAGCCACATAATGCAGAGAGTAATCTAGGTTGCAGCATTTGAGTTGTATGTAGGCAAAATAGACTGCCAGGTTTTCCCTGTGTAACAATCATATCAGCTGAGACTGCATGTTTGCCAGAGTTGTTGTGAGCAAAACATTTATCATAGCACCAAAAGTAGTGTCATTACATTAAATGGAAACCAAATGCACACAACCAACTCCAAATGTGGAGTTTACGGCAAGATTCAGGATCAACGGTGGCGCAGTGGGTTAGCCCTGCAGCCTCACAGCGCCGAGGTCCCAGGTTCGATCCCGGCTCTGGGTCACTGTCCGTGTGGAGTTTGCACATTCTCCCAGTGTTTGCGTGGGTTTCGCCCCCACAACCCAAAAGATGTGCAGAGTAGGTGGATTGGCCACGCTAAATTCCCCCTTAATTGGAAAAAATGAATTGGGTACACTAAATTTTTTTTTTTTTAAAGATTCAGGATCAACAGCCATCAATTGGCAAATGGTTCTTTGACCATAAATTACAAATATCTATGAGGAAGAATTGGTTTAACTTATTTATTTTGATATTATATTGTCATCAGTTCAATATTGTCAACTGATGTTTCAGTTGATTTGAGAAGGCTCCCATGCCCAAGCATTCCTGACCACAACTGGACAATTAGCCGACCCACCAAACGTACCATTATTCCGTAAGTTTAAAATAAAGGTGTTTGGACAAATCTGGACTTGATTTAATTTAGCTGTGCATGGTCTGATTCCCGGATCTCAAATTAGCCCTTTAACCTACTTTGGTTAGACAGAGGTATAACCATCAAGCAATGACTCAGACACTGAATAAACAAATAATACCAAAAGTTATGGAATAAGAGATAAAGTCTCGTTTAGGGCCTGCCGCACCAAGATCGACTCCGCTATCAAACGGGATTTTTTTTTTGGCCTTGGCGAGGGACTCCTTTACGAAGCTGCACTTACCTCACTTCCATTTTTAAATGCTGCCCCAATCTGAGCATGGCCCAGTCACGTAAGGCCATGACTGGGAGTGTTGGCAGCATTTCCCAGGTGCTGGCCGACGTGGCACAGACACAGAGCGAGGTGGTCCAGTCCCAGAGGGAGATCGCCCAGTCCCAGAGGGAGATGGCCCAGTCCCAGAGGGAGATGGCCCAGTCCCAGAGGGAGATGGCTCAGTCCCAGAGGGAGATGGCCCAGTCCCAGAGGGAGATGGCTCAGTCCCAGAGGGAGATGGCTCAGTCCCAGAGGGAGATGGCCCAGTCCCAGAGGGAGATGGCCCAGTCCCAGAGGGAGATGGCTCAGTCCCAGAGGGAGATGGCTCAGTCCCAGAGCGAGGTGGTCCAGTCCCAGAGGGAGATCGCCCAGTCCCAGAGGGAGATGGCCCAGTCCCAGAGGGAGATGGCCCAGTCCCAGAGGGAGATGGCTCAGTCCTAGAGGGAGATGGCTCAGTCCCAGAGCGAGGTGGTCCAGTCCCAGAGGGAGATGTCCCAGTCCCAGAGAGAGATGGCCCAGTCCCAGAAGGAGATGGCCCAGTCCCAGAGGGAGATGGCTCAGTCCCAGAGGGAGATGGCCCAGTCCCAGAGGGAGATGGCCCAGTCATTGGCTGATGTGGCACACACCCAGAAGGTGGTGGCTCAGTCGCAGCATGATGTGGCACAGTCCCAGACGGAGGTGTGCTTCACGGCTGGGAGCATGCAGGTCCTGGCCAAGACGAGAGTGGGCCTCCAGGACTCCAGTGGCAAGGGTACCTTAAGGGATAGCTCCCCTCGCATCCCCATCCCATGGAGTAGTACGGGGGCCACCGGGCACCCCGAGGGAGGAGGAGGTGATGGGGCCCATGCCGGTGACCCCCGCAGAGGAGGTGCCAGAACACCGCAACACCTTGGATTCCCTCATCTCCTGTCCCTGGCGCATCTGTTGGGCAGCGGGAAGAACAGGGCGGCACTGCACCACCCGGGACACCGGAGCAGCAGTCAGGCTTATTCAGGCCTAGTTGTCCCAGAAGACGCCCGCCAAAGGAGACCCAAATGGCAGGGCGGGAATCACAGCAGGTCGCAGCCACCCTTGATATACCATCTGGGGACCCATCCAGACGTTGCGTTTGGGCCTGTAAGGCCAGAACGTTGGACACCAGTTACGTTGGCATGGGTGCAGGGCACAGTTTAGTGATAGGAGCTAGGGCACGACTCTGTATATATTTGTTCATATTCACCATCTGTTCGTGACGTTACAAGCTGCCTCGGTGCTCTGACAGATGGGTGTGAGGGGTGGGCTGCTCTGGGTTGGCCACAGAGGGGGCATGGTGGGGGGGAATGTGCAGACGTTGGAGGTGGGCTGGGCTCAGGGACTGCAATTCAGCCAGCAGTCACTGCTCCAGTATCCCAATTTACCCCCCCCACCCCCCCCGCCCTACTGTCCCCAACTCAGTCACCTCAGCGATTCGATGGGACCGTGGATGGAATGGGCAGCTGCATACAGGAATCACCCAGGTGGACAGTGGGAAATGTTACTGTGGGCAGGAGTCAAACTTGGCGAACTATGTGAAGCGGCAGCTCTCATTGCAGAGCAGGTTGTCATCATCCTCTATCCCCTGGACCATACCCGCTGTTACTGCGAACCCAGGGTCCGTACCCCATAGTCAGGCAGGTATGTATCATAGAGGGGGTTGCAGGCGGGGGGGTGGGGGTTGGGTTGGGGAGGGTGGCTGGGAGGGGGATGTGGTGTCTATGCCCCTGGCCAGTCACCCTGCCTACTTGGTGAACCCGGAGGCGATCGGTGTGTCCCGTACATGTTGGCACTGGTGCACACGTTGCGTGGCCTCCTGTGCCTGCCCAGGCCCCGTGCCTGCCCAGGCCCCGTACCTGCCCAGGCCCCGTGCCTGCCCAGGCCCCGTACCTGCCCAGGCCCCGTGCCTGCCCAGGCCCTGTACCTGCCCAGGCCCCGTACCTGCCCAGGCCCCGTGCCTGCCCAGGCCCCGTGCCTGCCCAGGCCCCATGCCCTGCCCAGGCCCCGTACCCTGCCCATCCACGTCCTCCCCAGCATCCTCATCATCGGTGTAGGACTGATATTCATCCTCCTCCTGCAGCACGCCTCCCCTCTGCTGCGCGATGTTGTGGAGGATGCTGTAGGCTGTCGTGATGCGGGCGACGTTCCCAGTGCCATATTGGGGGGCTCCTCTCCAGAGTGGTCCAGGCACTTGAACCACACCTTCAGGATGCCGAAGCACCGCTCGATCTCGTCCCTTCGTAGCATGGGCATCGTTGTAACGCGTCTCCCCGTCAGTGGCCTCCGGATAGGTGTCGTCAGCCATGACCGCAGTGGATAACCCCCGTTACCCAGGACCCAACCACCCAGCCAGGGGTGTGCCTTGGAGGGGCGAGGAAACGTCAAGTGTGCCAGGGTGAAGGCGTCATGCACACTGCCCGGGTATCGGGTGCAGACGTGCATGCTGCACTTCTGATGGCCATATATCAGCTGCGTGTTCATCGAGTGGAACCCTTTCAGTTTGTGTAGAGCGTCCTGTCATCTTTAGATGCTCGTAGGGTGACAGGCATCCCGGGACATCCCATCGATGCCGGCGAATTCCGCTGCCTGGGCATCCTGGTAGGGTCGGTCCACATTGAAATGGATGTATTGTGCCAACTGGAATACAGGGCCTCTGTGATGGAGCGAATGCACCTGTGCACCGAGCTCTGAGAGATTCCGGACAGGTCCCCATTCGGCGCCTGGAAGGACCCCGTGACATAGAGGGTTTGGGGCGGCCGTAACCTTGATGGCCACCAGGAACATTTCCCCATGGTGCCAGTTAATTACGTGGGACAACTCCAATTGTGTTCTGGATTCTCGACTGGATAGATCGAGTTTCAAGTCTTTCACTACATCGGGGGTGGCAAAGGTTTTGTGAGGGTTCATGGATCAGATGGGGGGGATGGATTAGTGAAGGTTTAGGTATCAGAGCAATAAGGAGTTTTTTTTTTCCACGTCCATCGGGTTTACTGCTGGATTGATTTATTTGTGGTGGGTAGGCCTCTACTCCCTGGGGTTGGTGGGGGGGGGGGGGGGGGGGGCGGGCGGACCGGGGGGGGGGGGGGGGGGGGGGGGGGGGGTACTCAGCAATTCTCAGCAGAGAAAAGAAATTGCAGATGAATCTCGAGTTGTTTTCAATGGGAAAGGCAGTGAGCCAAGTTTGTCACTCAAGAGGGCCGTTTCATGAGTATGGGGAGAAGGCCGACGAGCTGTTAGTTCACCAGCTGAGGCGGCAGGCTGCCTCCAGGAGGTAGTTCAGGTTAGGGACTCGGTTGCGGGTTGGTTTTTGCCCCAGAGAAGGTCAATGAAGTGTTTGAGACCTTTTACCGTGAGCGGAAAGTCTGAGCCTCCAGAGGAGGATTCGATAATGTTACAATTTTTGGACGGGTTGACCTTCCCGGAGGTGAAACAGGAGAGAAGACAGGAGCTGGAGGCACTGATTGGACAGGAGGAGATCATGAATTGTATTTGTTTAACGCAAAGCACCAGGTCAGGCTGGTTTCCCGACCAAATTTTAGAAACAGTTTGCTGGTCTATTGGTTCCACTTCTGCTGAATATGTTCAATAATTCTCTGCCAGGAGGTGGATGGAGGAGGCCTCGTGGTCAGGATCGATTCTGAGAATCCTTGCTGCTGCTCCACTCCCGTTCCCTCCGGTAAAAGTTTCTGTTGAGCACAGTGGTAATAGCTTTATTGAGGATTTGGAATCAATTTTGGCAGCATTTTAAATTAGGCTCTATGTCGCTGTTGCCACTGATTTGCGGGAACCAATGGCTGGATTCTCCGCTCCGCCGCGCCACAGTTCTGCCTCGACCAGTAAAACGGAGAATCCCGCCCCATAGGTTTGTGCTGTCTGGTTTAGATTCAGCATTCAGGGCATGGGAGAGGGAGGAGTTAGAGAGGTTTAGGGAGATGTTTCTGGAGCGTAGGTTTGCCGGTCTAGACAAGATTGGTGACAAGTTCCAGCTCCTGAGAGGAATTCATTCAGATACTTTCAGGTGCACGATTTTTTATGTAAGAAGCTTCCTGCCCCTGGTTTTCCCCCGGTACCCGCGCCCTCGCTTATCAATAGGGTGTTATCTTTGGACAAGCTGGTGGGGGAAGGGTCTCAGACATTTATGAGCGGATGTTGGCGTCAGAGCAAGCATCACTGGAAGAAGTAAAGATGTGAAGTGGGAGGCCAAGCTGGGTTTAGTCTTCGACGGAGGGGGGTAGGTGTGGAGTGAAGCGCTTGATAGGGTTAACTTCACCTCCTCGTGCGCAAGGTTAACTCTGGTGCTATTCAAGGTGGTGCACAGGGCGCTCCTGACCAGGGCGCGTATGAATGTGTTCTTCTCAGGAGTGGTGTTAGCGATGCTCTAGGGGGTCAGTGAAGTACGCGCACATGTTCTGTTCCTGCCTCGAGTTTATCAATTTTTAGGTCTCCATTTTGAAATGATGTCAGGGATTCTGAGAGTTCAGCTGGATATGTGCCCATTGGTGACCTTTTTTGGAGTGTTGGACTCGGGGCGAAGGCAGATGTCTTGGCCTTCAACTGGCTAATAGCCTGGAGGCGAGTCTTGCTCGGGTGGATGCCCCTGGTGTCGCCTAAGGCTTCGGCCTAGTTAGGGGGAACCTGATGGAATTTCTGTACCTTGAGAATGAGGGGGTCAGTGGATGGGTTTTCCACAAGATGAAAGCCTTTCGTATTATAATAATCTTTATTGTCACAAGTAGGGGGCATAGATTAATAAATTCGTGGATGATACCAAGGTTGGTGGAGTGGCAGATAGCGTTGAGGATTGTCAGAAGATACAGCACAACATAGATAGGTTGGAGACTTGGGCAGAGAAATGGCAAATGGAGTTTAATCCGGGCAACTGTGAAGTAATGCGTTTTGGCAGGTCTAACATAGAGGGGAAATATAAAGTAAATGGCAAAACCCTTAGGAATATAGAAAGTCAGAGAGATCTGGGTGTGCAAGTCCACAGATCTTTGAAGGTGGCAACACAAGTGGACAAAGTAGTCAAGAAAGCAATGTTTGCCTTCATTGAATGGGGCATCGAGTATAAAAACTGGCAATTCACACTACAGCTGTATAGAATCTTGCCAAGGTTGCATTTGGAATATTGCGCACAATTCTGGTCACCACACTAGCAGAAGGATGTGGGGGTTTTGGAGAGGGTGCAGTGGAGGTTTACCAAGATGTTTCCTGGTCTGGAGGGTGTTAGCTATGTGGAGAGACTGAATAGACTCAGACTGTTTTCATTAAAAAGATGGAGGTTGAGGGGTGAACTGATAGAGGGGCATGGATAGAGTGGATGGGCAGGCACTCTTTCCCAGGGTGGAGGGGTCAGTCACCAGGGGACATAGGTTTAAGGTCCGTGGGGTAAGGTTCAGAGGAGATGTGCGAGGCAGGTGTTTTTACGCAGAGGGTGGTGAGTGCCTGGAACGCGTTGCCACGGGAGGTTGTGGAAGCAGATACAATAATAGCGTTCAAACGGCATCTTGACAAACACATGGATAGGATGGGTATCCAGGGATACGACACAAGGAAGTGCTGAGGGTTTTGGCAAAGGTTGGTATCATGACCGGTACAGACTTGGCGGGCCGAAGGGCCTGTTCCTATGCTGTATTGTTCTTTGTTCTTTATAGGCTTACATTAACACTGCAATGAAGCCCCTAGTCGCCATGTTCTGGCACCTGTTCGGGTACACAGAAGGAGGATTCAGAATGTCCAAATCACCGAACAGCAGGTCTTTTGGGACTTCTGGGAGAAACTGGAGCACCCGGAGGAAATCCACGCAGACACGGGGAGGGTTGGGATGGGTTGTGTTTTATAGGGGTTTATTTTTGTAATAATGACAATTGTGTCTGCATAAAAACATTTTTTTTTAAAAAGCAGATAGTCTCAGACTCTAACTCTGGCATAGGAATGTTAGCAGAAAATACAGAAATAGATAAGATCCGACTCTTCTTAACCACTTGATAATTAAAAATGTATTCAATTACAGAGCAATTGAAGTACTAATATAATCAGCTGTTACTGTCTGGATGCTATTTTACAATATTAGTGATTAGCATGCTAAACTTGGGTTAACATAGCTTCAAATCACAAAATAGCTCCTTTTAGATAAGGCAACTTGACCTCGTTAGCCTGCTGCGGAATATTATAAAAAGTCTTTACAAACAGTCAAGTTAAGCAAGCTAAATCCTAATAAAATCAAATCTAAAATCTCCGCCTGCTTGCAATCCTTTACATCACCTCAATTAACATGCATGCCCATCAATCATCTTTGGTTAAATAAATCTACGCCATCAGCTATAAACACTTAGATAATGTGGAAATTAAGTTCAACAAATTTATCGCCTTATAAGTCAAGTGCAGCTGCGTACTTACTGGTGGCGTAGTTTTTAAATGTGCTGCCCTGCCTTGCTGACCCTGTATGGCATGTAAATTCCTGTTTCAGCATCTGACATTCAGTCAGGGAGACTAAGTGGCACTGATGTGGCACTGCCCTGGGAAATAATTGCTTCATCAGTGCCCAGTTTTATTATTGCTCTTCCGTTGGGTGCTCCATCAGCATGTCCAGTGATCTGCACAGAGGCAGACTGCAGAGGCTGCACTGAAGTCAAGGAAGCCCAATGTGTGTTTCTATTCAGCATAGTTAATCCAGACAAGGCAGACGTTTGAATCCTGGAGGTCAGCTTGTCGACAGCCTTAATTTGATTTTTTTTTTCTTGGGAGATCCTGCCTCGGCACTTAAGCTTTGCTGCAGATGGTGTTAAAAGTCCCCTGTGCTTGAGGGTGGATTGCTGCTGTATGATGTGGTCAAAGATCACAAAACAGAAGCAGCGAGTACTTTCTTCTGTCACAGCCATCCTCTGTTGCAGAATGATTTGCGCACTTAGAAAGGAGCATCCTTGTAGGCGTAAGCCTGATGATGTGCCAAGCCATGAGTTTAATCACTGAGGATTGACTTTGGATACCTCGGCAGTCTGTGGGCTCTTTGTCTTACTGCCAATTCACTTTGCTCCAGCTACAGTGTGTTGTGCTGTGCCCAAGGCTGCCCTTGGTGATGTTTCACCACATAGGAAGTGAGCAACTATGTTTCAAGGATCAATGTCCTGTTGAAAGGTACCATTACAGAAGAACCTGTTTTGATATTGAGGTGAATAACAATGACTTACCTACATATTACAAAGGATTACATAAGATATACAGCACAGAAACCAGTCCATACACGGTGTTTATACTGACTTGATATACAGTCTGTACTGAGTATTTTCATTTACCCGTTGAGTGTTAGAATATATCTATAATGCCAATAGATTGAACCTTCACTTCAGCCCACTAGACAGTATATTCATTCATCAAGTGAAGATGAGCCAAAATATTCCAATAAACCAGACTACCGTGCCAGGTAAAGATGTATTAGGGCTTGTCGGGTATACGGACCAGTCACTAATGCAAACCCCATCTGACAGTATTGATTCGGCTGGTCCAGTTGAGTTTCTGGTTAGTGGTAACCACTGCTGGTAATGCTGTTGGATGTCAAGTGGAGATGGTTAGACTCTCTCCTCTTGGAGATGGTAATTGACTCGTACTTCTGCGGCGTGAATGTTACTTGCTAATTATCAGCTCAAGCCTGATTGTTGTCCTGGTCTTGCTGCATGCAAACATGAATTGCTTTAGTGTCAAAGGATTTGCAAGTGGTACTGAACGTTGTGAAATCACCAGCAAAGACCCCGGGGGTTCTCTTCTCTGTGCCAGCTCACGGGCAATATGGCGGAACCCTGCAGGGGCCCAGCGCGGAGTAAAGAAGTCCCCCCATGGAACAAGCCCGCCCGCAGATTGGTAGGACCCGATCCCGGGCCAGGCCACCATGCACCCCCCCCCCCCCTCCCCCGCCGGGTCGGATAACCCCGCGCCTCCCCCTTGGACCGCCCCCACACACTCACCTGCCAGGTTCCACCTTGCGTGAGGTGAGTAATTCAAGCCGGCGGGACTGACCAAAACTGGACCGCCGCCCGGCCCATAGGGGGGGAGGGGGGGGAACGCTGTCAATGGCCCCCGACTGGTGTGGCGGGGATCCCGCCGCAGCCCGGAAACGTTGCCAGAGAATAGGACAGCCAGCGTCGGGACAGCGGGGCTGGATTCGCGCCTCCCCTGGGGATTCTCTGACCCGGCGGGGAGGTCGGGGAATCCCAGCCCATGAATTGGGTACTAAAAGAAACAATTACATCTAGCTTTACCAAGAAAGAAGATGCTGTCAGAGTCACAGTGAAAGAATAGGAGGTTATGACAGAGCGTGAGCAATAATTGCTAAAGGTGAAGTATTAGAAAGGCTGGCTGTACCTGTAGTTGTTAAGTCACCAGTACCAGATCAGATACATCCAAGGATACTGAAGCAAGTAAGGCAGGAAATTGCAGAGGAGTCACCATAATTTCCCAATCTGCCTTCGTCATGGGAGAGGTGCCAGATGACGGGAGAATTGTAAATGGGTGTTAAAAACAGGTTTTGGGCCAAATATCTTCTTCAAAAAAAGGGTGGAAGGATAAACCCAACAACTACAGTCAGCCAACCTTGCTGATGGGAATGTTTATAGAGATGGTAATCCAGGGCAAAATTAACAGGTATTTGGGGAAGTGTGGATTAATTCAGGAAATCCAGTACAGATTTGTTTAAGGAAAATCGTCTTCAACTAATTTGATAAAACCTTTTTTCTCAGGTGACAGAGAGGGTAATGTGGTTGACGTGGTCTCCATGTATTCTGAAAAAGTGTTTCAAAGTGTCACACAATGAGCCTGTCAGCGGGGACTTCCGGTGACGGTGGGCGGGAGGCGGCTGCGCAACGGAGGGCTCCCGATCGGGAACGGCATTTTCGGGGCTTTAAGCCCGGTCCCAGGGTCTACAGAGGCGTCAAAGGCACGGAGAAGGTGCAGAGGAGGCACAGCAGAAGAAGATGTCAAGGGTCAGTAAGAAAACGGCCGTTAAAAGAGCAGCTGAGGTCACCACGGGGTCACCAGGGAAAAAGGAGGCTGGAGCACCAGGGGAGGCCGCATTGTTTAAGGCTGAAGAAATAACCAAGGTGATGGCTGCGGAATTCCTAAGGCAGTTTACAAAGCACCTGGAGGCGATGAGGAAGGAGATGAGGGAGGTTTTGAGTGTGCTGGTGGAGGAGCGATTTCCCCGGTGACGACAGCGGTGGCGAGCGCAGTGGCGGAGGTGCAGGCGCAAGGGGAGGCGCTGAAGGAAGTGGAGGCGATGGTGTTGTGATCAACTTACCTCGATGGGGAAGGAGATGCGGAAGGTGATGGAGGTGAACAAGGATCTGCGAGGAAAATTGGAAGACCTGGAAAACAGATCCAGGCGACAGAATTTGAGGATTGTGGGGCTGCCGGAAGGAGTTGAAGGGCCGAGGCCGACTGAGTATTTTGCTGCGATGCTGGTGAAACTATTGGGGGAGGGGGAGGATCCCTCCCGATATGAACTGGATCGGGCTCATCGGTCGGGGAGGTCTGTACCAAAGACGAGTGAGCTGCCAAGGGTAGTGACTTTGTGTTTCCGTAGGTACAGTGTGAAGGAGAAGGTCCTGTGCTGGGCCAAGCAGAAGCGGGTGGTGCAGTGGGCTGGAGCCGGTTTACGTGTATACCAGGACTTTACGGTGGAGCTGGCGAGGAGGCGGGCGGCGTTCAACCGGGTGAAGAGGGCACTGTACATTAGCAAGGTGCAGAGCGGCATTGTATATCCAGCGAAGCTGAGGGTGACTTACAAGCTCAAGGACTTTTATTTTGGAACGGCGGAGGCAGCGGAGGAGTTTGCGAAGGCAGAAGGACCGTGGCAGAACTGAGAAATTGAGAAATGGCCATGTGCCGATGTAACCTCAGGACTTTATTTTCTCCTTTTTTGTCTCTTTTTTGTTTCACTGCGTGCGGGTGTATGGGCTAAAGGAGCCAGTGGTGTATATATTTGGACAAGGGAAGTGATGGGACTTGCACTATAAGTGAGGGCTCTTTGGGGCGTAGGTGGATATCATAGAGATCATAGAATTTACAGTGCAGAAGGAGGCCATTCGGCCCATCGAGTCTGCACCGGTTCCTGGAAAGAGCGCCCTACCCAAGGTCAACACCTCCACCCTATCCCCATAACCCAGTAACCCCACCCAACACTAAGGGCAATTTTGGACTCTAAGGGAAATTTATCATGGCTAATTCACCTAACCTGCACGTCTTTGGACTGTGGGAGGAAACCGGAGCACCCGGAGGAAACCCACGCACACACGGGGAGGATGTGCAGACTCCACACAGACAGTGACCCAAGCCGGAATCGAACCTGGGACCCAGGAGCTGTGAAGCGATTGTGCTATCCACAATGCTACCGTGCTGCCCTCTATGCAGGGTGTGTGTGCTAAAAGGGGATTTCTGGGTTTTCCTTGGATCGGGCAAGGGGGAAAGGGACCCGGACAGGGGCCTCCACGCTGGCCGGTTTAAACCGGCCAGTGAACGGGAGTGAGGTGGGGGGAGGGGCTGCGGCCATTGGAGCCTGGCAGAACAGGGTCTGAGTAGTCTAGCCAGGGTGGAAAGTTGGGGGGGAAGGAACCTAGGTTGGGGGGAGGAGTTTTACAAGAGGCAGTGGATGGGAGGAGTTGGGGCGGGGGGGGGGGGGGTGGTTTACAACTCTTGGGTATGACGTACGGCACTCTTTCAGAGGTTGGACGGCGTTGAGTGTGGGGGGTCGAGGGGGGGGGCGAGGGGGGGGGGGCAGGAGTGGACTCTAGGGTGACCATGGGCGGTCCTGGACTCCTTTTTTCTTTTTCTCCTTTGTTTTTTGTTTCCACCGTGGGAGGGTTTGTTTTATTGGATGCATATATTGACAGGTGGGCCATTGTTTGGGGTGGTGGGAGGATGGGATTGTTGTTACTGTTAAGATTTTGTATTTGTTACCGTTTACTGTTTGTGGGTGGGGTGTGAATTTTGGAGGAAAATGTGAAAATGGAGAATAAAAACGGTTTTTTAAAAATCCTGACAGCAAAGTTGAAGCCTATGTACAAAAAGGAAAAGTGGAAGTTGGCTGAGTTACAGGAAAAAGAGAGTCTCAATAAACCATTGTTTGTTTGGGCTGACGTAAGGTATACACTAGGCTAGGGCAGTCATTTGCAAACTCAGGGTCGCTGGCGGGTGTCAGGAGGGTCGCAGGACCATCAGTCACGGCGTTCCCGATGGGGGGGAAGAACTGCCCAGCAGCTGCAACTGGCTTGTAAAAATGCCTGCCGCGACCAGCTTTCAGAATACCAGCCGTCCCGCGCATGCGTGTCCCCTCAACAGTGCGCAGGCCCAGAGCCCAGCGAGGCAGAGCGCCTCCTCCTGACGTCAGTGTGCTGACTCAAGAGCAGATTCTTTTTACAGATCGATAAGTCTTCTCTCCAGAAGCGGTGGCAGAGAATAGTACACTGGCATCACGTGCTGTGGGCACAGGACAGATTCCTCCATTTTGTAGCTGACAGTAGTGCTGGTGTGAGCTCCAGGGCAACAACCCGTTAAAAAGAGGAACAAAGCCGGATAAAGATGATTTTAGTAATTGTGCCAATGCAAATCAGGATGCAAAGCTCATGTGTGCTATATACAGGGAAGTACTGACCAGTGAAAGATTAAAACCCTCAAAACGTCAAAGGAGCTGCTGCCTTCAAGAAAAACATCGCTGAACATGCCCAAAATCAGATATAGATTTTTCCTGGTGAAGTCACGCTCTCGATTTCTGTGTATGCTTTCTGATAGAGCTGCTTTATCTCTGAACCTTTCTGTTGCAATTCTACCAACTTTCCTGAACTAGATATCTGCTTCATCCACCACCTGCTTGTGTTCTTTATCAACAATCGGGTCAAAGATTGTTTCTGATAACAACCTCAGCCTCCCTATCTGTACTCCTTGATTTATCTTCCTTCTGTCTCAACCTGTGGCTTTGTGATGTCGTTACCGCACAATCTGGAAACATCCCAGGATATGTTTCTTGCAACACCTCAGTTTTTTGACTTGCCACTGGCTTTTCGGCCACAGTAGGCATCACTCCCACCAGCTATGTCATTACCCAGGATAAAACTACCCTTGAAAAAGATAATTTCTCTATTACTCCTACCACTTCACCACTTTTCACCAGACTCTCTAACTTTACATTACATATTGGAATGCTACTCACTTCATCAGTAATCCCACGGATTACCACCTAGTCTGGAAATATGGCTTCTGAACTACATATCGCCTCATCTCTCAGCATTAGAGATTGACTAGCACCTGTAGTCATCAATACTTCAATCTCCTTACTTACTCCACTTTTTACACATGAGTAAACCTTACCACCCACAAATAAAGGGCGAAATTCTCCGCCCCCCACGACGGGTGGGAGAATAGCGGGAGGGCCTTCCCGACTTTTTTGACGCCCTCCCGCTATTCCCCCCCCCCCCGCCGAAATCCCGACAAGAATCGCTGCCGCCGTTTTTTTACGGCCGGCAGCGATTCTCAGCTGTTAGAAGGGCCGAAGTCCCAGCCCTTTACGACCTTTTTACGAACGGCAAACACACCTGGTCCTGCCGTTCGTAAAAACGTCGTGACAAACTCGCAAAAAATAACCATGGCACCGATTGGCACGGCAGTACCACGGCCGTGCCAAGGGTGCCATGGGTCCGCGATCGGTGGGCACCGATCGCGGGCAGCGGGCCCGATGCCCGCGCACTATTTGTCCTTCCGCCGCCCCGCAGTATCAATACGCGGGGCGGCAGAGGGGCAACCCGGCCCGCGCAAGCGCGGGTTTCGCGCAAAAACGTGATGACGTCACCCGCGCATGCGCGGGTGGAGTCTTCCCACCTGCGCATGCGCGGCTGACGTCATATGACGCGTCAGCCGGCGCTAACTCCGGCAAGCGGGTTTAACGATTTTCGTTAAGCCCGACTTGTCGGAGCCTCCGACGTCGGGCTGCTAGCCCCGACGGGGGACCAGAATCGGTCCCCCGTCGGGAAGGGGCGCGCTGCCGTAAAACCCGCCCAGGTTTTACGGCAGTTTTACGATTTCTCCCGTTTTGGGAGAATTTCGCCCAAAATCTTTAGAAAGATCTGGCACCTGCTTATCAACCAGCCTCTGAACAGGCCGTACACACGTTTACACCTCTTCAGTTGCAGCCATTGTTTATTTTGCCACTTTAATAAACCCCACTGACTTATCCTGTTTTAATGAGTCTGTCTTCCCAGTACTTGTTTTAAGACAACACTGTGGCTCTGTGTGGCCAACTTTATTGGAATGAAAACAGTTAAATGTTCTTTTATCTCTCTTGCACACTTATAAGTTCCTTTATTTAACCTGAGGCAAAATCTCCTTAATATCTTCAACTATACCTCCTTTGCCTTGACCAACTGTGGATTCCTCATTTTCCCGTTTCTATCTTTCACAAACTGAAATTGATGTTGAAAACCAAACCTTGATTTATGAACTAATTCAAAAGCATCTGACATTTATGCTGCCTGTCTAGCAGTTTTAACCTTTTGTTTTTCCAGATGACTTCTCACTATTGCCGGAAGTGAATCTTTAAATCCCTCCAAAATAACTATTTCGCTAAGAGCTTCATACATTAGGTCTATTTTTCTTACAAACTCTATAAATTACCTGGTCCTTTCCTTAGATTTCTAAACTTCTGTCTATAGGCTTCTAGCACTCACTCATATGTACTTAAAATGGCTTTTCTCACCTCATCATAGTCCCTAGACACATCCTCTGATAGTGATGCAAACACTTCACTAGCTCTACCTACTAATTTTGGTTGAATCAACAATACCCACATGGTTTTTGGCCAATTCAATTGTTTATCTACTTTCTCAAATGAAATAAAAAGGCTTCCACATCTTTCTCATCAAATCTCGGCAATGGTTGAATATATTTAAACATTTCTTCACTGGATTTTGACTGGGAGGGGTTACTCCTACCTCTAGATTTTCCTCAATGTCTGCCTTTTAACTGCAACCTTTCTTTATATTGATATTCTTTATGCTTGTCTGGCTTCCTCTCCTTCAGCTCCATTTTCTGAATTTAAAAGCCCTCTCCTTGTCTTTCTTTATCCTCTCTTTCTTTTTCTTCTGCCATTGCCATTCTTTCCTTTCCCTTTTCTTCCCCCATTGCCGCTCTCTTTGTTTTTAATTCCAATTCATGCTGTCTCAGTTCTTTATCATGTTACAGCTGTTTTATTTGTAACTGGATCGTAGCCAATTCCAAAGATTCTGACTGTGATCTTCCAAAGTTAAATGCTGAGCCAACTCTTTAATTACTTCTATCTTCCTCACCCTTGTAGGTAAAGTCAACCACTTCAGGCTCACGGAGTATTTCTGCAGCTGGTTCCAGTAATTTCTCTCTGCGTGGAGATGTTCTCGAAATGCAAATGAACTTTTTACGGGCGGCTCGGTGGCACAGTGGTTAGCACTGCTACATCACAGCACCTGGGTCCCGGGTTCAATTCTGGCCTCAGGTGACTGTCTGTGTGGAGTTTGCACTTTCTCCTTGTGTCTGCATGAGTTTCCTCCGGGTGCTCTGGTTTCCTCACACAGTTCAAAGATGTGCAGGTTAGGTGCAATGCTAAATTTCCCCTTAGTGTCCAAAAGGTTAGGTGGGGTTAGTGGGTTAAGGGGATAGGGTGGAGGTGTGGGCTTAAGTAGGGTGTTCTTTCCAAGGGCTGGTGCAGACAAGATGTGCCGAATGGCCTCCTTCTGCACTGTAAATTCTATGATTCTATGAACTTCAGCTTGACTGCCAGATCCAAAAGCTTTGTTTTAACCACCCTTTGTAAGCCACCCAGAGGGACCTCTTCAACATCCAGGAAACCTCTGAACAACCCATTTTTCAAGTCACGCCCTATTAAGAACTAACAGAGAAGCAAAACATGAAAGTAAGCAGCAGCCCCTCACGCTCAAGGTCTTTAAATTCAATAATCCCAAACCAAACAAGTAATTATACTTTTTAAAATCCCAGCATAGAGTCCCCAGTTTTTGTTAAGACTCCTGTACGAGAATCCCGACAATTTGCAATTTGTGAGACTGAGGGAAGACAACTAAACCACAGGAGTGATAACACTGACCAATAGGTATCTTTTATCTTACAACAAACTTTAATTTAAACACAGCATCAACACAGTAGCAACACAGTAACAGCTTTCCAACTGACAGGTAAAACAGTTCTTAAATAAAAGGGAAAATGAACTTTACTCCCTATCCATAGCTACATATATTCTAATTAAGCAACTCAATACAGTTCAAATACCACTTATAAATGAAGTTAACAGGGTTATTTGCTTCTTTGGTGAGACCCATTCCAAAAGAACCTGAAAATCCTTCTGTTTTGTCATACTAAAATCCTATGGCAAACTGCAAAACTACAGAAAGACCTTGCTCCTCACATTAATTACCGCATCTGTATCCCAAGAGTTAGTCATTCTCCAGTCTCCTCCCACTGAGATGTGCAGTGACCTGCTTAGCTAGGACTAAACACAATACATCATAAATTATCTACTCCACAGGAAACCTCCAAAATCAAAATAATGTTCCATTAGCCACTCTCTGTAAACAAATAAATGGTTAAAATCAATGATTACCTCACCTTTACCACACCATAATCACAGCTTTAGCAGCCATACTGCCTGTATATATTTGAAAAAGGTGGCGGGATCCTCCGACCCCGTGCCGGATCGGAGAATTGCAGGCGGACTGCGCGAATCGCGCCATGACGCCCTGACGCCGGGACACAATTCCCCGCAGAGCAGAGAATCGGTGCCATTGGGGCTGGCGTGGTTGGCACGGCGCCGGTCGGGGGCCGCTCCCCGCAATTCTCCGGCTCGGATGGGCCGAGCGGCTGTAAGAAAAACCCTGAGTCCCGCCGGTGCCATTCTAACATGCTCTGAGCTGGCGGGACCTCGCCGTTGAAGGGTCCAGGGGCAGCCTATGGGGGGGGGGGGGGGGGCGGTCCGGACCCGGGGGGGGGGGCCTCCGATGTGGCCTAGCCCGCAATCGGGACCCACCGATTGGTGGGTCGGCCTCTCTGTCTCCCGGCCTCCTTTCTGCCGTGCCGGAGCCTGTACACCTGCGCCATGTTGGGTCGAGGCCGGCGCGGAAAAGGGAGACACTGCGCATGCGCGGGCATCGCGCCGGTGGGACTGCGCATGGGCAGGTTCGCGCCAGTCCAACTGCGCATGGGCACATCACCCGGCGCCCATTCCACGGCCGGATCAGCAGCTGGAGCGGCGTGAACCTCTCCAGCGCCGTGCTGGCCCCCTGTAGGGGCCAGAATTGCTGATCCTGGGGCTGTGTTGACGCCGTCGAGAAATGGGATGGCATTTCCGATGGCGTCAACACTTAGCCTCAGGGTCAGAGAATCCCGCCCAGGGTTTTTAATAACATTACTGCAACAAAATATAAAATCATGGGTGCGATTGAGGCCTGAAAGTCAGTGCATCACAGTACAACATGGGCGATAGAAGCTGGGAGACCCCTATCTCCGGATCAACCCGGCTTGCAATATCTCGCGAGATGTAACGTGATCTCATGAGGTATTGCAATGAGAATTCTGACCATTGTGGACAGCTGGTCTCACTTTAATATGCAGTTTCCTGAGGCACCCAAAGTGTTGGGAACCATCTCCTTTGCCTTGGAGAGTTCGGGGAAGCATCGTTTAGTGCTGGTCTCTACAAACGGTGACCAGACAGAACGGCACTAGCGGGGTCTCCCAGGGGAGCGGAGGCCCCCAGGTGCTTTCCCTCTTGGCAGGGTGGCACCCTGGAACTGCCAGACTGGCACCCTGCCAGTGCCACCTGGGTAACAGCCTGGCACTGCCAATGTATCCATGTGGCACTGCCAGCTGGGCGGGCCACTGCAAGGCTACAAGGCTGGCACCGCCAAGGTGCCAAGCTGGCATTTTTTGCGCTGCAGTGATCGGGCTGGGGGTGCCCTGCGTGGGTGTTGGAGGGGTGTGGGGGGGCCCCAAGGACCCCGCTCATAGTGAGTTGGGGCTTGGGGGAGTCAAGAGTCACATCGGAGCTCCAGAGGTCAGGACCCCATTTTTAAATGGCGTCCGGATCTCTCGCTACACAGAGGAGTTCCAGCGAGGGGATCTCCTCAGTGCAGAAAAACGGGGCTATGTGGAGCCTCAGCCGCGTGTTCCTGGCTGAGGCCCCCTACGTGGAATTCTCCATAAGTGTTGATGTCGCGGCAAGATTTGCGCAATTCTATGACAGCAAAACTGGCGCCACACCTGGACCGATTGAACGACCGTTAAGGGGCTAGCACCGGCGCCACATGGAGGATGTCTAACCAGGGGCATGTTACGTAGGGTGTTTCACGGCAGCGCAAGCGCTGGGGAACACACGTTTAACTCGCTATGGCCGTTTGTTCCCATTTAGTTAAATTGTGCTCATAATATAGAACAATTTCCTACATTCATCACACACTGAGCATCTTTAATGGGCAGATAATTCTCTCCAGCAGCTCATGCAGACCACCTCTGTCCACAAGGTTGAATATCTTGGTAAAATTCATGAAGACGATGGGCTGAATCCTGCGCTTCCCACCACTGGCAGCGAGAATTGGTGATCGGACAGAGATGAATCAGCAACTGAAGAATCGTCATTTACGCCCGGTGCCGATTCCCATTCCATGTTCCGGTCCCCCGCAGGTGGCGTTAGCGAAGTTTGTGCCCCACGCTGGCCACCCGACAAGACCGTCATTTGTATGGATTTTAATTTCATTCGTAGGTTGGACACTACGTGCTCCACCCCTCCAGAATGCTCCACCACTCTCAGGCAGAAATCACGTGGGCACGAATTGATGCAAGTACTTACAACTGGGCCTGGATGCCCTGGTTGTTGATGGGGAGTGAGATGATTAAAAAAACTCTCAAACATTGTTGGGCTTTCTGGGGGGGTGACTGCCTGGGCCATTGGGGGTAGTGGGGAATGACTTGGTGCCAAGTCGGCGACTCGGCCTACTCCTGCGGGATCAGGGTGATCTGCTCTGACCGTGATTGCTGCAGTTTGGGATTTCAGCCCACCCCTCTGGTGCTACTTACAGGCTCCTGGCTGTTCACACTGCTGACTGCTCACCGTGTCCTGTAAACCTCTGATGATGTGAGAGTCACCCAGGCCATCCCTCTGGAAACCCTCAGCCCTCAGCAGTATCATCAAGGAGATGGGCATGGCCAAGCTCAGTCACTGGCCCACCAGGTGTTGGCACTCCTCAGAAGCGCAGCCCCACTGCAGAGGAAACAGGGGATTAGCAGAGCTCACCCCAACCAGCGGACATCTGCACCGCAGCCTTTGGAACCCTCCCTGGCACACTGCCCCACTCGGGGCAAAGGCCTCACCAGTGATACCCACTCCTTGGGATCACGGGATGTCTCCTCCTGTTGACGCCTCTGCCGCCTCCTCCCAGGCACTGTTCAGGAGGGTGGGCGTCAGTCCGTGTCCCACCCTGGGGAAGAGGGTGTCACTCCTCTCCTCATTGGCATCGAGGAGTGGGTTCACTTCAGAATGCTGAAATTGGGGGGGAGGGGCAGGTCTTCTCTGAGCCATTTCCGTGGCTGCAATGTGGGTGTGGTGAGTGGAGCGCTCATAAGCCGCTCCATCCTGTCAGGCTCTCCAGCACTAATTCTGGCTCCAGCTGTTCACCACCCACTGAACTGCAAATGTCTTCTAATTGCCTGTCCTGAATCGCAGAGCAAATAGCGTCCCCAATGGGAACACGAATCACACGCTATTCAGTTCCAGTGGGAACACTTAGGATGCGATCAACTGGCCCCCACCGTGCCCGACCGAGAGCGCAGCATGGCCGGTAGATGCCAGGTGAGATCTCCCGTGAGCTTCCTGGCAGCCACAAAGCTTTGCGGGACCTACCCAAGTCCCGCGAGGCAGCGCAACCTGAATCCCACCCACAATGGGCGGGACCAGTCCGCGCACGCTAAAGTCAACTTAAGCATAATTAACCACGAGCTACCCGGCTTCCATGTTCTACCGGACTTCCCAGGGAGGCCTCAGCTTTAGTATTGGTCCACACAAACGTGAACCAGGTGAATGGAACCTGGGGGTCTCCCAGGCCAACGGAGGCTCCTGGGTGTTCAGGGATAGGGCAGGGTGGCCCGTTGGCCTTCCTCCTGGAATGAAGGCACATTGGCACAGCCTGGCTGGCACGTTGGCACTGCCACCCTGGCCCGGGTGGCACTGAAAAGCCAGCAGTGTGGCAGTGCCAGGGTGCCTTGATGCCAGAGTGGCATTACCAAGGTTCAAGGACTGAGGGAGACCATGCCCATGAAAGGAGGATGGAGGGGGCTACGAAGGGTGGGGGGTGCAGGGCAGATAGATAGAGGCCTCTGGCAGTTTGGGGGGTGGGGGTGAGGGGTGGGAGTCCTGGCAGGGAGGGCCTGAGAGGGGGCGTGTGAGGGGCCGAAGAGGGGGTTGTCACCAGAGACCCCGTAGAGGAGTGCCCTCACTTGGATGGGGTTTGGAGTAATATCCAGAGATGTGGGGGTGACATTGTCCATAGATAGATGAGTGTGGGGGACCTTCAAGCTCACTTAGAGATCGGGGCACCCTTTCAAAATGGCGGCCTGATCTCTGAGGAGCCAGTCTGGGCAGCAGTTCAGCTCCCCAGTGATGAAAATAATTGTGGGCTTGCCCATGAAGAAACTCCTCAGGGCCCACAAAAGTGACTAAGGGCGTGTTTCTCCGGAAAGATTTCCAAGTGTGGACGCGAGAGAGAACTGCTGCATGGTTCCCGGCGTTCGGCCTGGCGAGGCCGGCAACACAATATAACGTTAATTGGTCCATTTAACAATGCCCCACGGCCTTCTTGCCGCAAATGAAGGCTCGGCAGCTGATCCGCTGGGACCGTGATCTCCATTCCCCCGCTAACAAGGTCGAGCAGTGTTTAAGCAGCATTGCACATCCATCTCCACTCAGCTCACAACCATGGCGCCGAGATGACCAGCCCCAAGATGTGGGGATGCAGACATGGGGAGGCTCCTCGATGTGGTGGAGGTCAGGAGGGATGTCCTGATACCCCGAGGGTCCTGGAGGGTGAGCCACAAGGCAGCCAGTGCCACCTGGGACGAAGAGCGGCAGCCGTGGGCTCAGGGTGTGTGACCAGGAGGATTGGCCTCCAGTTTCGTAAAAAGGTCAACGATGTACACGGGGCAGCACGGATGAGTCGACAACAATGCCCCCCCCCCCCCCCCCCCCCCCTCACCAAGACGTTTCTGGCCCCAAGCGAGCATCCACCACTCCCCCCCCCCCCCCCCCCCAACCCTCAATGCGGTATCCAATTCCCCCTTCAAACCCCCAACCCTTCCTTCACACCCCCCTCCCAGCACTGTGAACCATGCTTGCGGCTAACAATGCCCTATCTGTGTCTCCGCAGGAGAAGCTCGCCCACAATCGCCGGGACAGGATCCAGACTCGTGGAGGGGTGCTGGACATAATGGGTGGCATGGTGGCACACTGGTTAGCACTGCTGCCTCACAGCGCCAGGGACCCGGGTTCTACTCTGACCTCGGATGACTGTCTGTGTGGAGTTTGCACTTTCTCCCATGTGCCTGCGTGGGTTTCCTCCGGGTGCTCCGGTTTCCTGCCACAGTCCAAAGATGGTTAGGTGAATTGGCCAGCTAATATTGCCCAAAAGGTTAAGTGGGGTTACGGGGATAGGAGCGGGGTAATAGGGCCTAGGTAGAGTGGTCAATTGGAGCAAGGCTCGGTGCAGACCCGATGGGCTGAATGGCCTCCTTCTGCACTGTAGGCATTCTATTATATTCTATTCTATTCTACATGAATCCTCACCACCTTTGAGGAACGGGCCTTGGAGGTGACTGGTGTGGCCAAGGACAGAACTGTCACCAATGCAGAGGTTGGCAGACGCCGCAGAGGTGAGGAACCACCGGGCCCCACCCGGAGGACCTGTCATGTAAGTTGTTATTGCCTTACTGACTGACCCATCCCTCCTACTGACCAAATGTCCATTCTCCAGCAGGACATCCAGCCGTCGGCACCGGCCTCTCCCGGGCGGCCCATCTCCTCCCTCCCAGGAAAACACTTCGGAGGTGAGCTCTGAGGATGCCACAGCTGTCATCCCCACCCTCCACCAGACCAGGTGCACACATCTCGATGGGAAGCGTTAGTGGTCAGGCTTCTGGGGCACAATCTGGGGAGCACCCCACTTCTGCTGATGTACATCAGGTGGAGGCAGGAACCCTCAGGCGAGACAGCAGTCAGAGGGGCTGCTGGACCCCAGGACCCAGCTGGGTCCCAGTCAGATGCTGAGCCGGAGCTGACAGAGACATTCGGGAGCAGCCGGGACATTCAGAGGGAGATGTCAGTGACACTCCAGCAGCTCCACAGCCAATTGGAAGAGCCCCAGAGGCTACAGGTGTAGATGTCACAAGCAATGCTTGGCACCGAGACCATCACTGCTAGGGTGGCGACCGCAGTGGAGAGCCTAGTGCATGACGTCGGTAGCATGAGGGAAGGTGTCCAAGGCGTGGCGCAGCCAGTGACGGTCATGACTGAGGGTTCGTCTCACTGGGGGATGTTACCTCGCACCAGGCTGACCTTGGTGAGGTTCTGCGGGACACCTAGACAGACGTAGCCGTACAGCAAGGAAGGTTAAGCACGTTGAGGATCACTGAGGGCACCGAGGGAGGGGGCGGAGAGGGAGGGGTTGGGGAGAATGGGGCATTATTATACACCTGTGAAACATTGAAAACCCTTGACCATAAGCAGTATGATGTCTCTGTCACTTTCCTCTGCAATGCGGCCAGACCTCCGAACCCTTGGCCCATCTCTCCAGGCATACCCCCCCTCCCCGTAGCACTCACACCCTCCAGCCGTGGACATGTCCCCGGAGCTGTGTCCCATCCCCTGAGTGTCCGGATGTTGGCTGCTGCGTGTAAGGTGTTGGCTCACACCGTGTCCAGGCATCAACGTGCGATTGGTATGCGGCAATGACTCCCACGTGCTACAGGGCACGCCCTGCACAACCCGCCACATATGACACTGAGAAACCTTTCCGTTAGATCGCGCCCCTTGCCTCCCAAATGGAGAATCCAGCCCAATATATAGCGGTCTCCTTTGTTCACTGCATTACTTTTGCAGCTGCCAGACTGAGAAAATAATTTCAAACGTAGATCTTCCAGTTCTGAAACCACACTGGGGTGTGGGACAGACGTATTCAGTCGGGTCCTGCAGTCACACGAGGACAACACGGGTAGTACATTTCCCATGATACTCAGCAGGTCGGGGCGTCGCCAGTTGTTGTAATCACTGGGGTCACCCTTATTCCCGTGCAGGGTTACAATCTTCACATTGTGCATATCCTGGGATACTGTCCCCTCCCTCCAGCAGAGACAGAGAAATCTGTGCAGAGACTGCAGGAAGGAGTGTGACTTTCCCATGCTTGATGAGCTCAGGTGGAATGGCATCAGGACCTGGAGTTTTGCCCATGGCAGGCAACTCTGTGGCTTTGCTAAGCTCCTTGGCTATGGGTTCGATATCCATCTCTGTCAGGCAGGCGTTATGTTGTGCCTAGAGCTTCCTCAGTGACAGTGTTCTCCCTTGAGTACAACTCAATGTAGCGTTCCACCTATCTCTCCAACTGTAATCAGTGATGACCTCGTGACCTTTGTTTCAGTAGAGCTATTTTCTTTGCTAATGGACCTGTTGCCTTTTTGATCCTTTCATGCATTGCCTCTGGCATTCACAATGCCAAACAACATCTGGGTATTCCGACAAAGCTGTGAACAGTAGTCATTGGCGCATTGCCTAGCAGTCTGTTGGACTTTATTTCAAGTGGCTCCGAGTGCATTCAGAGTTTTCTTGCTCGGATTTTTCTTGTAATTAATGAGAGCCATCCACTTGGCTTCAGTCACAGGTTCCATCGCTGTAATGTTAGCCTCAAGGCGGTCAGCGATTTTTCGGTTCATGCTTCCCATGTAGCATCGTAGAGAGTGCAGTATTGTAGATGGCATCTTGAAGCATGTTCCATTCCACTGCTGTACTCTGAGGGAATGCTGGAAAAGGCCTGTTCAAAATTGTGTCCAACGGGTATATATGAATGTGTAGTGTGTGAATGAACTGAAAATCGCTTATTGTCACGGGTAGGCTTCAATGAAGTTACTGTGAAAAGTCCCTAGTCGCCACATTCCGGCGCCTGTTTGGGGAGGCTGAAGAGTTAGCATGCTTTCCATTGTTGTGTGTTGGTTTGTTTCTCATTTTCAGCCCAGTAAAATGTGGTGAATGCATTACTGCTACCATTCACCATTGTATTACATTACATTACATTGTATTATGTTGGTGCCCTTGCGGGCTCCGCCTGTGGCTCCGCCCCCTCGGGTGAGGTATATAGATCTGCAGCCTGTAGGCGGCACTCAGTACAGTGCAGTCGCAGGCAGGCACAGTTGTAGCTGATTAAAACCACTGTTCACTTCAACTCTCCGTTTCGTGTGAATTGATGGTCGCATTATAAAAATGCAAACAGAGAGTCAAATGTGTAAATCTCTCCCTGCCAGTACACAACAGCCCAATCAACAAGTTACTCGCCGTCTGCCTCATAGTGACACATAGAAACTGGGTCCTTGTAATCCCAGACTGAAGCTGAAGAGGAACTTGGAGATGCAGAATGCAGGCACATTGGCATGGGGCTACACACTGGCACTCATAAACTAAACTCCCAGCAATGGACAAATATCTGCACTGCCTCTGGAGAGTTAGAGGTTAACGGAATAAGCCTTGATAAAAAAAATCTGGCGTTGAGCCCAAAGGTGGATTCCAGTCTAATAATAATAATAATCTTTATTGTCACAAGTAGGCTCACATTAAGTTACCGTGAAAAGTCCTTAGTCCCCACTTTCCGGCGCCTGTTCGGGTACACGGAGGGAGAATTCAGAATGTCCAATTCACTGAACAGCACGTCTTTTGGGACTTGTGCGAGGAAACCGGAGCACCCGGAAGAAACCCACGCTGACACGGGGAGAACGTGCAGACTCCGCACAGTGACCCTAGCTGGGGATAGAACCTGGGACCCTGGCGCTGTGAAGCAACAGTGCTAACCACTGAGCTGCCATGCCGCTAAATATGTTTGGCGAGATTCTCTGCTTCCGTGTTTTCCTGCATGGCCCGCCCACGCTGGCAGCGGGATTCTCCGTTCTCGCAGCCAGCCAATGCCGCGCCATGCCGTCGGGAAACCCGTGGGTGTGGGTGCGCTGCCGACAGACTGGAAGATCCCGCCGACGGAGAATTCCAGAAACTCCTGCAACCAAGTTGGTGCCAAATGTGCTGGTTGCATTCCTTTGGACTCAATGAGTGAGGTTAAGAGGGGAGCTTGATCTTTGGACAGGCCAGGGTCTCCATAACGTTTACCCAAGCTTGCGTGTGGACAGGGTAGACAGAAACTCTTTACATTGGCAAAAGGGTTGACATCCACAGTTTACAGATTTACGGTGATTGGCAAAAGAGCCAAAAGCGAATGAGAAGAAACCTCTTTATGCAGCCGTGGTTAGGATCTGGAATGCACTGCCAAAGAGAGTGGTGGGGGAAGATTCCAAAGGGAATTGGATAAGCGCCTGAAGAGGAAAGAATTTACAGTGCAACAGGAAAAGGGCAGTGGAGTGGAACAAGCTAACTTTCCTGTGAGGAGCCTCGACACAGACGTGATTAATTGAATGGCCTCCTTCTGTACTGTAATCAAAGAACAAAGAAAAGTACAGCACAAGAACAGGTCCTTTGGCCTGTTTCGATGGTAAATAACTGAGGCCCCAACACTGATCCCTGGGGCACGCCACACATGCCAACCAGAAAATGCTGCTGATAAAGGGGAACTAGTTGAAGTACTGTACTTGGATCCAAAGAATTCCTACAGTGCAGAAGGAGGCCACTGGCCCATCAAGTCTGCACCAACTCTCTGAATGATCACCCAACCCAGGCCCACTCCCTCGCCCTCTTTCCAAAGCCCCACCTAACTTTTGGGCACTAAGGGGCAAGTTGGCGAGGCCAATCCAACTAACCTGCACATCTTTGGATGGACTGTGCGAAGAAACCGGAGCACCCGGAGGAAACGCATGCAGACACAGGGAGAATGTGCAAACTCCACACAGTCACCCAAGGTCGGAAGCGAACCCAGGTACCTAGCGCCGTGAGGGAACCTTCCCTGAATCTTGGGAATTTTGGAAAATGGAAACCAACAATCACCTGAGCAACCTCATTTAACGCCTTTACGGACCCTTTGGAGGTCGATTAATTTAAAGCAGCCCTGATTTCTCCTCCCAAGACATGTCCATAAACTGAAAGGTGTTTTCTATATTTCGTTTCCCTTTTTATAAGTGGTGGCATATTTAGCCCAACCCTCCAGTTTTTGAATGATCCAATCCTCTACTAATAATTCCACACCAAACTTGAATTAAGGTAAAATAAGTGGGTTAGTTTATTTTACACACTCGAAATATGGAAAAGGGACTTGCATCGCCCCCCCCCCCCCCCCCCACCCCCCAACCCCCACACCTATTTTGCAATAGAAGAGGGATGAGGGAAAGTGATAGGTATAGGGCAAAGGCTACAAAAAAAATTGAATTACTGTTTCACATGCATCCTAAGTCCAGGATCAAAAGTCCAATGGTGCATTCCTTCAGAACCAGCTGAAACTGATGTGGGGTGATCCACTTTTCCAGCAATGCTGACTTCCACGATGGGGGAAGCACATGGAGGAGATGAATCAGTCTTGCAGTAGGCACTGTAGCGATCTCTGTTTGTGCATGTACATAAGGGGTTAATGTGTAATCAGTAGAATCAGATGATCACTAGAGGGCAGTACTAACAGGGGTATAAAAGCAAGCTCATTCTGCTCCCTCCTCCCTTTTGGGTGTATTGTGACGAAAGGATAGGAGTCTACATTAACTCAGAGTGTTAGTGTAGATAAACATAGTTACCATATGTAGATCTTGTTAACTTTATTGCTGGGATTAATATTAAAATAAGGAACTCACAAAATTATTGTTTTAGTTACTTAATAAATCTTTTATTATTACTGGACAACTTCGAGTCTATCTCTTCAAGATTCAGGAAACTTCATCAACAACAGTATTGAGGAACATATTTCATTCAATAGTGTAACAAAACATACTACCAGAAGTGTAATAAAGCAGACACTAGTTCAGAAGTTCAGACATTCCAGCACAAAACTGTAAATGGAGGCCAGGCAATTCAAACGTGGACAGAGCTCTCTCCCTGCTACTGCTTTTGGTAGCAGACGGCAGACAGAGCCTGGAGTTATGCTTCACTTCTGAGCAACTGAAGGTATAATTAAAGCAATTCAAACAGTTCAAGTCTCGGTCATGTGACAGGGTGCTTTCGGGTCGGGCCATTCATCCGAGTTCCCTCGTTAAAACCCATCGTATTTTGGGCAGGTAACTGTGGAATAGTTGGCACAACGTTGGAGATGAGAAGTCACAAATAGCTCTGCCTTTGTCCATAGCTTTCTGGTGCAGGCATCTTGTCTACTAGTCCTTTGTGCTGGCTTGGCTGAAAGGCTTATACAAGACAAGTAGTGTCACATTCCAGGGGCGCGATTCTCCGCTGCCCACGACAGGTCGGAGAATAGCGGGAGGGCCTTCCCGACATTTTTCCCGACCTCCCGCTATTCTCCCCCCCCCCCCCCCCCCCCCCCCCCACGGCCGCCCCACGACACAAATCGCTGCTCGCCGTTTTTTTACGGCGAACAGCGATTCTCTCCTAGCCGATGGGCCGAGTTCCCAGGCCTTTACGGCCGTTTTCACGAACGCAAACACACCTCCTCTCACCGTTCATGAAAACGGCCGCAAATTGCCGTTCCCGACAACCATGGCACCGATTGGCACGGCCGTACCACGGCCGTGCCAAGGGTGGCATGAGCCCGCGATCGGTGGGCACCGATCGCGGACAGTGGGTCCGAAACCCGCGCACTCTTTGTTCCTCCGCCGCCCCGCAGGATCAGTCCGCGGGGCGGTTGACGGGCATAACGGGCCGCGTATGCGCGAGTTTGACGCATATGCGTGATGACGTCATCTGCGCATGCACGGGTTAGAGCCGTCCAATCCGCGCATGCGCGGCTGATGTCATCGTGCGCGTCAGCAGCCGTGACCCTTGGCGCGCGGGCTTAGTGACGGTCGCTAAGCCTGCGATGCCGTTCTTCACGGGGCCGCGCTGCTAGCCCCGACCGGGGGGGAGAATCGGGTCCCGGGAGGGGGCGCGAAGGCTGTAGTGAAACACGGCCAGTTTCACGGCAGCCTTTACGACTCTCCGCATTTGCGGAGAATCGCGCCCCAGGAGTTTAATCAGTTCGTTTTCGTCCATTTTTAAACTGCTCAGAAACTTCCAAAACTACCATCATGTGGTCAGCTGCAGCTATTTTATAATTCTAGTCATTTAAAAAAAAATTTGTGAGGGCCACGAAGAATCCAGCAGAGGTTTGTAGAGTCAAACAGAAAGTAACTTTATTCACAATATGTACACAGGGCCAGCAGTTCACCACTGGTTCCCTCCCTAGCCGGTACCACACTGGCCAGCTCTATTTATACAGCTGCACTGCTAATGATTCCCTGCCGCCCTCTCACCCCCCCCCCCCCCCACCTCATTGGGGGATCTCGTATTCCTCAAGGAACATGGGGTAACCAACTGTCCCCAGCCAATAGGATCATGGCAGGTTATAATACTTAAAAAAACTAATTTAAATAAAAGAATATGGAATAGAAACAAATTTATTTCAGATTTCCTCTGTGCCTTCTCGGCCATTGCATGAGGATGAAGTCCATCCGGATTCAGGGACTTGTCACCCAGTAGCTCCTACAATTTTCTCAGTACCAATTCCCTGTTGATTGTAATTTTTCTCCCTTTCATTTCCTGATTTACAGCTATTTCTGGGATGTTACTTACGACCTTTATAGTGAAGACCAATGCAAAATGCCTGCTCAATTCATCTACCATCACCAATACAAAATGCCTGTTCAATTCATCTGCCATCTCTTTATTTTCCATTAATAATTCCCCAGACTCCCTTTCCAAAGGCTGAGATGAGAAGACACGTTTTCACTTGTGAATCTTCGGAATGATCCAGCCCAGAGAGCTAGATGCTCAGGTAGCGAATATATTCAAGGCAGCTCAGTAGAACTTTGGTTATTACGAGAATTCAGGGACATTGGGATAGTGCGAAAGGGTGGGATTCAGGTGGAACAACGGAGCAACAACACGAACATCCACCATGTGGTAGCAAGATAGTCTGGTCAGGTTAGCCTCAGGTCTCCAGTCAACTCAGCATTGTGTCAACCCACAGTTCAAGTATGTTTAACAGATGGTAGTTCAATAAAATAGAGTTGCATTTCTCCAAGTGTTGGAAGCCTGTCTCTCTCACTGCTATGGTAAATGCGGTCCTCGCAGACCCAGAATACCCAACACATCAAACAGTGGCATGTCAGGGTGTCCAGATTGCACTGCCAGGGTGCCAAACTGGCAGTGCCAAGGTGCCCGGATGCGAAAGGGAGTGCTGGGGTGTCATCCTGCCCTGTTCCTGACTACTTGGGGGGCTCTAATGACCTGGGAGACCCCCAAGTTTGTGGAAACCAGTACTGAACAGCGCCGTAGCTAAGTCTCCCAGGCACGGCCCTTGGATCCTCAGCGCCGAGAGAATCCCACAAATGCATATTTAAATAAGCCGAATGGATCATTTAAATACACAGGTCTGGATTACACCCAGCGAGGGCGAGATCTAGATCGCGATGTCCCGCGTATCGTGCCCAACTTTTCAGGTCAATGACCTTTCAAACGAATTGAAAAGGGTTAGAGATGAAACAACTTTTGAACAAGTAGAGAGGTAAGGGAAGGGGGAGACAGGAGGAAAGAAGAAAATGGAAGGCCTGGGATGGGTTGGAAGGCCTGGGATGGGATGGAAGGCTGGAGTGGTTAAATTAGAAAAAAAAATGATGGCGCAAGGCACAAGGGTGTGTGTTAATGGAACAATGAACAGGCGAAATAAGATGGAGGGTTTTTGTGTTGGCACAGGGCAGGTAACAGTGGATGGGGGACCTCTTCCTAGATGGGAGGTTTGCGACCTTAGAGGAGTTGGAGAGGAAGTGGGGGCTACCCCCAGGGAATTCCTTTAGGTACATGCAGATTAGGGCGTTTGTTAAGCGGTAGGTAGCGGAGTTTCCGCTATTGCCGCCAAGGGGGGTGCAGGATAGGGTGCTCTCGGGGACGTGGGTCGGTGAAGGTAGGATCTCGGCAATTTATCAGGTGATGCAGGAGGAGGAAGAGGCTTCGGTGGAGGAACTGAAAGCGAAGTGGGAGGAGGAGCTGGGGGAGGAGATTGACGAGGGGACGTGGGCGGACGCCCTGGGGAGGGTGAATTCTTCCTCTTCTTGCGCACGACTTAGGTGCTGCATAGGGCACATATGACTGGGACCAGGCTGTGCTGGTTCTTTGGGGGTGAGGACAGGTGTGGGAGGTGTTCGGGATGCCCAGCGAATCACACCCACATGTTTTGGGCTTGTCCGGCGCTGGAGGGTTTCTGGAAGGGGGTGGCGGGGACCTTGTCCAGGGTGGTTGGTTCCAGGGTGGGACCGGGCTGGGGGCTCGCTATTTTTGGGGTGGCATCGGAGCCGGGAGTGCAGGAGGCGAGAGAGGCCGGTATCCTGGCCTTTGCGTCCCTAGTAACCCGCAGCAGGATCCTTCTACAGTGGAGGGACGCAAACCCCCCGAGCCCGTAATCCTGGATCAGCAACATGGCTGGGTTAATTAAAGTGGAGAGGGTCAAGTTTGCCCTGAGGGGGTTTGTGCAAGGGTTCTTCCGGCGGTGGCAGCCTTTTCTTGATTTCCTGGCGGAGTGTTAGAGGGTGGTCAACTTCAGCAGCAACCCGAGGGGGTGGGGGGGATGGACTATGGGTCGGTTATGGGGGTTTGTTCTTACGATTATGTTTATTACTTTTTCTTGTTGTTAATTTATTGTTTTGTATTGGGGAGAGGAGTTTTTGTTTCTCTCTTTTCATTGTTGGGATAAAATTTGTTGTTGGAAAATTTGAATAAAAATTATTTAAAAAAAAAAAAGAACAGGCGAAATAAGGTCCAGAGAAACTAAAAATGACAAAAGCATTACCAGGAGTTGCTGTCTGGAAAAATAGGAGCAGTGGATATGATCTGAAATTGGTGAACTTAATGTTGTGACCTGAAGCTGTAAAGTGCCTAATCAAATGAGATGTTGTTCCCACTGAGCTTCATTTATAACACTGTAGAAGGCAGAGGGCAGACAGAGAGGTCAGAATGGGTAGCAGGGCAGAGGATTAAAATGACGACTGACTGGAAGCCTATAGTCATGCTTCCACACTGAATGGAGAAGCCCCACAAAGTGATCACGTAATCGGTGGATGGTCTCTCTGTTACATTGCAAGCAGTAAATGCAGTATGCTGAATTGAAAGAAGCACAAGTAAATCGCTGTTTCATCTGGAAAGAGTGGCTGTGATTCTCCGGGTCCGTCTGCTGAAATCGGGATCCGTGATTGTGCAGGGAATAGTGCATTGACCCAAAATTGGGATCTGCACCAGGCATCAGATTCGTCGCAAGTCTCCAGTCCCGCCCTGTCGGCCATAATGAGATTGGGGCATCCTAGTATTATACAGGCGGCACAGTAGCACAGTGGTTAGCACTGTTGCTTCACAGCGCTAAAGTCCCAGGTTCGATTCCTGGCTTGGGTCACTGTCTGTGCAGAGTCTGCACGTTCTCCCCGTGTCTGCGTGAGTTTCCTCCGGGTGCTCCGGTTTCCTCCCACAATTCCCGAAAGACGTGCTTGTTAAGTGAATTGGACATTCTGAATTCTCCCTCCGTGTACCCGAACAGGCGCTGGGGTGTGGTGACCAGGGACTTTTCACAGTAACGTCATTGCAGTGTTAACGTAAGCCTACTTGTGACACTAATAAAGATTATTATTATTAAATCCCTTTTTTACATGTAATTAGTTGGCTTGGAGCTGAATTCGAAGCCCTCCCGTGATGCTCCCAATCCCCACTGGGAACTGCACTGAGAGGGCTTTGGTATAAGTCCTGACAAGCATAAATCTGACTTGGTGGACTCCAAGGGGGATCAAGGAAGTAAGCCCAGTGTCCATGTGCTCTTCTACCACTGCCAGGCTGCAGAGGGAGGGTCCCTAAGTATCCTGGGGGTTGGGTGGGCTTAGGCTGGGGGCAAGTGGTTGACCTTGGGACTCTCCCCTGGGATGGGGCTCTCATGGCTGGGCTGCTTTTCTAGCCCTGAGAAATCCTGAAGATCACTCTTGGTACAGTGATTTTAGGCAGCTCGCTGATCAAAATTTAAATTTGTGTCTGCATACTGTATACCCAGGGGAAAGACCATAAGACATAGGAGCAGAATTAGGCCACTCGGCCCATCGAGACTGCTCCGCCATTCAATCATGGCTTATATTTTCTCATCCCCATTCTCCTGCCTTCTCCCCATAACCCCTGATCCCCTTATTAATCAGGGACCTATCCATCTCTGTCTTAAAGCCACTCAGTGATTTGGCCTCCACAGCCTTCTGCGGTAAAGAGTTCCACAGATTCACCACCCTGTGGCTGAAGAAATTCCTCCTTATCTGTTTTAAAGGATTATCCCTTTAATCTGAGATGGTGTCCCTGGTTCTAGTTTTTCCTACAAGTGGAAACATTCTCTCCACGTCCACTCTATCCAGGTCTCGCAGTATCCTGTAAGTTTCAATAAGATTCCCCCTCATCCTTCTAAACTCCAACGCATACAGACTCAGAGTCCTCAACCGTTTCTCATACGACAAGTTCTTCATTCCAGGGATCATTCTTGTGAACCTCCTCTGGACCATTTCCTTAGATACGGGGCCCAAAACTGCTCACAATATTCCAAATGGGGTCTGACCAGAGCCTTATACAGCCTCAGAAGTACGCCCCTGGTCTTGTATTCTAGCCCTCTTGACATGAATGCTAACATTGCAATTGCCTTTTCAACGGCCGACTGAACCTGCACGTTAACCTTAAGAGAATCGTGAACAAGGACTCCCATGTCCGTCCAGCCCGAACCTCAGCAACCCGCAGGGTACTTGGGGACCCTTCTTCTGCAGCCTGGCTTTGACAGAGGAGCACATAGACACTGGACTTACCTCCTTGATCCCCCTTGGAGTCCACCGAGCCAGGTTTATGCTTGTCAGGTCTGACACCAAAGCGAGCCCCATGCAGTTCCCACTGGGGATTGGGAGCATCACAGGACGGCTTTGAATCAGACTTCAAGCTCGCTAATTCCATGTAAAAAAGGGAAGCTGTCCGTTTTTTTCCACTGGTGGGAGCACTTAATCTGCAAATGGGAGAATCGGCCCAGTATTTGGGACTTTGGACATTGGGAAGGGGGGAAATTAAAAACTGTATCTATGTTTTCCCTAAATTCTTTATCAAATTTATAATAATAATCTTTATTAGTGTCACAAATAGGCTTACATTAACACTGCAATGAAGTTACTGTGAAAAGTCCCTAGTCACCACACTCCAGTGCCTGTTCGGGTACACTGAGGGAGAATTCAGAATGTCCAATTCACCTAACAAGCATGTCTTTCGGGACTTCGGGCACTATGGGTGACATTTTATATGTATGGCTGCTATTTTGGGACTTTAGCACATTTTATAACATCTTGGCTACATCTACACTACTGAACCCCATCATCATTTTAACAGCATCTAAAAGGGCCTGAATTCTCCAGCCATTGGCATTTTCGGTTCCCACCAACAGCGCACCCCCACCCACGGGTTTCCCGGAGGCATGGGGTGGCTTCCATGGAAAATCCCATTGACAAGCGGTGGGAGTAGAGAATCCCACTACCGGCAAACGGCATTCCGCCAAGAAACACGCGGCTGGGGGACCGCAGAAACCCACCCCAGGTCACCCCTCAATCCTCTCCTCGAGAGAAAGGAACCCAAGTTTGATTTTCTAGTATTTACTGGTTTATGAATGGTGGATATTAAAACTATCGCTTCAGTTATAGTTAAGGTTATAGTTTCCCTTTGGTCTTTTTAGCTTTGAACACTTTGGTCATTTCACAGATAAATAGCTGTGTGAAACAATCATGACTTTTTGCGTTTTGACATGGCATACTTTTGAAGTGTCACATTTCTGTGACTACTCTTTTATATGCTTTTGATTGATGTGATGCAAGAATTGTGTGAAAGATGAAAGACTTTGAATTTTACAGACAAGCAGATCTCCCTAGAATGGTTCACGCTAAGTTGAAGGATACATGGTATTTCAGGAATATAAGTATTATCAACAAATAATCCAGTAAATCTAACTGTGATTTTTGTTTTTTGGTTACTTCAAGGTTCAGGTTGGTATCCAAAGCCTACTTGCTACTCAACACTCTGTTGCTGAAGGTGGGGAGTCTGATTGTAATATCCCGCATGGGACCTACGGGATGGGAACGCTGGTCTTCCCTGCGCTCCTTGCGGATTACAAGCTCCTCCGCTAGGGACGGGGTATCTCAAGTGTATATAAGGTCGGCCAGTAAGGCACTGACCAAGCAGGAACCCAGTCAGGGTCGACCGGGAAGTGCATATATAACATTCGGAAATAAAACGTTGATCTTTTCTTTACTCGGTGTGGCGCCCCCTGTCCTTACTAAACTGATGTTGCTGTAGTACATTCTATAAATTAAGGATGTTTTATAAATTAAGTAACTTTTTGGGAAGGGGGTTTGAGTGATGCTGCTTCAATCTTTTTTTTATTTTCCAATTGAGGGACAATTTTTGTGTGGCCAATCTACCCACCCTGCACCATTGTTGGGTTATGAGGGTGAGACTCACGCAGACACGGGGAGAATGTGCAAACGCCACGCAGACAGTGACCCGGGGCCGGGATCGAATCCGGGTCCTCGGCACAGTGCGGCAGCAGTGCTAACCACTGCGCCACCGTGTCACCTTGTTTCAATCTCTTAAAAGAAATAGTTCATCTCTATACATCTTAAAAACATCGGGCACACACAATGCAACGTGACACAAATTTTTTTGCTAGATTACTTTTTTTACAGCTAGCGTGATAATTTTTGCACATTTCAAATATTTTGTCATGATCCCTGTGGAAAGCAACAAACGAAAAGAACCAAATTTATGGAATAAACACAACAAGAAACTAATGGACGTGATCAGTCCAAAGATGTGCAGGTTGGGTGGATTGGCCATGAAAAATTGTCCAAAATTCTATGATTAACCTAGGACAAAAGTTCGGCGCAATATCGTGGGCCGAAGGGCCTGTTCTGTGCTGTATTTCTCTATATCTCATTTTTTTTAAATCTGACTTTAACGATGAAACCAAAATCAACAATTAAACAATAATTAACAGGCAAGTCTCTTCAGACTTAAGTTCCTTTAAAAAGGTCCACAGTAAAGTAAGTTATTCAACATCAATTTAATGTGTTTTGTCTTCTTCAGCCGTCAATTGGAATCTTGGGTAATGGATCTTGAGTCAGTTGGCGCTTATGGCTAGACTTTCTACAGACAGAATACTACCAGTTGTCTTACAGGTTCTTCTTCTGGTAGTCCCTCAAAGTGAGGAGAACATTTGTCACAGAGTACAGCCTATGGCAAGAACCTGCTTGTGAAGTTGTTTAAGGCGGGGAGGCTGTTGTGCTGCAGCTACCACATGGTTCTGGCTGACCTGCTGCCCTGGCATAATGGAAATATTTGCAGGTTGACAATGAACCTGTTTGGTCACATCATGAACCTGGCCATTAATCCCTCGGGTGGGACTTGAATGCGGGGTTTCTGGCTCAGATATAAGGATGCGACTCAACATGCCATAACACTTCCATCACCTGAGTTAGCCTACACTGTATCGATGAGGTGAGGAGTCCAGCTAACTAGAAAGAGGAAACATCTGCAATCTTTCGTCTCAGATTGCATTATAGCACCACCTACCAGCTGGTCTTGGTATTGTCAAAGGCTGTGACTTTTACTTTGGGGATAAAAATTATTTCATGAACCTTAAATATTCACTGAAAGAGTTATTAAAATTGGGGGATCTCGATTCAACTGATAAAAGCCTAGCTGCAGATTCATACTCCATAAATTTGGCATTGGTGCAAAGCTGGACTGGCTTTTCAGTCATTGCTAAGCATGGAATGCTAAATGAAATTAGTCATCTTCCAATTTAGAAGTTGTACTTTAGATTTTCCTTGTTTTTCTCCATTACTAATCTAAATCTTATAGTCTGATGATCAGTAATCCACAGACACGTGGCCTTCCTCATTTCCCAGCATCAGATCCAAGCAATGCCTCTTGCCAAGTTGGGCTGTTCGGAAAAATCTCCTTAATACATTTCAGAAAGTCCTCCCTGTCCTTACCATTTAATCGAAAATGATTTATGCATAAAGCATTTGTGATAAAGTCACTCAAAGTCACCATCCTCCATCCTTGCGCAACCCTGTGACTTCCCGTACAGATTCTCCATCTACCCCTCTCAGTATTTGAAGGCGTTGATTAGTGTGATCATCCCAGTTTTTCTTCTCAACCTCTCATCAAATGGATTCTGTCCTAGTGCCCTCAAGGACATGCTCTCTTTCCGACACTACAACGTCTTCCCTAATCAGTGCCACATCCTTCCTCCATTTTCCCATTCCCTATCTTTTCCTGAACACTTCATATCCCTGAAAATGAAGCTCCCAATTTTACAATTTTAAGCCACATTTTTGTTGTTGAGGCTATGTCATCTTTCCACATAACTATTTGCGTTATGGCTCACCAACCTTATTCCCCACATTTTTGTATGTTTACATACATGCACTCTAAACCTGTCCTCGTGTTCCCCGTGGTCTTTCTCAGTTTGTACCTATGGAGAAAAGATGGACATCCCCTAACGTTGACCAGGCATAGTATTTCCTGGCAGTGTGAGACAGCAAGGCTCCAGAGATGTACTTGGAGTCACCAGGTATTAATAAGGTGTCTGAGAGGAAAGTGCGATAGGGAGATGGAGAGATGTGACGCCTTATTGGTCCTTTTGTGATCACAGCATGTGAACATTAAGTACTCAATGAATTGGCAAGTGTATCCTTTCCAAATAAAACAAACCTGTTGCGATCAAGCGGGAAAAGAAAAAGAGGGAAGTGATTAGACCCGTCCTGACTTAATTGCAACATTATAGTTTGAAAAATGAAGTCCAAAGTGCAGGGGCGGGGATTCTCCGACTCCGCACTGGGTCGGAGAATTGCTGGGGGGGGGGGGGGGGTCGCGAATCTCGCGATGCCGCTCCAACGCCGTGCCGCCAATTCTCCAGCGACACTCAACGCGGCCCACCTCACCCCCCGGAGATTCTCTGCGCTCGGCGGGCATTTCGGCCGAGTCCCACCGGCGTCGTTCGCGTGTGATCCTACCTGGCGGGTCCTCGGCATTCTGGCTGTGGGGGGAGCGTCCTGGTGTGGGGGAAGGGGAATCATCCGACTCCTGGGGGGGGGGCCTCCACGGTGGCCAGGCCCGCAATCAAGGCCTACCGATCGGCAGGCGGCTAATCCCGGGGGGTGGGGCCTATGTTCCTCCACGCCGGGCCCCTGTAGGGCTCCGCCTTGTTGCCCGGGGGCTGGCGCGGAGAAGGCAACCCACGCGCATGCGTGGACCCGCATCAGCCATATCGGCAGCTGGAGCTGCGTGAAGCGCTCCAGTGCCGTGCTGGGCCCTGTGAGGTGCAGAATCGCTGCTCCTAGGGGCCAGATGACGCTGTCGTAAAACACTCCGGCATTTATGACAATGTCAACATTTAGCCCCATTATCGTAGAATTTCACCCCAGGAATCTTCTATAATTTTATATCTTCTCAGCCACACCTGTGGCTGAAGAACAAATGTAAACCTGTTATTACTTCTGTAAATGCAGTAAGATTTGGCTGCATTGGAATTTTGAGGGTTATAACACTACCCTAACTCACACAAAGGGTTTTGGCATTTGGTGGCCAAATAGGGATGGGAACTGAGTTAAGTGGGCATGTAATTTGCCAACACCAGCTTCCTAATGTCATTTTGGTCGTCAGCAATTTTTGTGACGGGGATTGGAGGAGGCAGCAAGAGGTAGGGGGAGGTAACTCTTCCGATTCTAAGCAACAATCAGTTAAGTCTGTTAATGAGCTTGCTGTTAAATTAAGGTTCAAGGTTGCAATTTTTGAGGGAAGAAACAGAATCCATGTGGAATCTGGGAAAGGTCAAGTAGAAAGAGATGGCAATGAAGCAGAGAGGCACTCATTTCCACATCATTCAATGAGATGGGCTCATAAAAGGGCACAGAGCTGAGAGGGGCACTGGTCTATTGGCACATAGTTGTCGTTGGGTGAGTAGATTTAGCCGAGCAAGTCATTTGTGTATACTCCACCAGTTAAGGGGGTGGTGACCCTCCAAGGTTCATGGGGCCTTAAGAAGGGTCTTAAGTATTGTGAGTGCAGCTGACTGCAAGCAAGGCAACGTTCCTTGTTTAAAGGTACTCAGAGGTAGGGACAAGTAGCAATGAGGTTCAATGCCCACAGGAGCAGATACAGAGCCCTGGGTAGAGGAGAGGAACATGAAGCTGGGAGGAAATTAAGTCCATGCTCTTGGCATCAAGTGTACTGCCGATAAAACTACCTTGAAAGGTCAGAGAATTAGTGTCCCAGGAGACTGCGCCAATCTATCACAGAATTGTTACTGCGCAGAAAGAAGCCATTCAACCTATCGTGTCTACGCCGGCTCTCCATGACTTAGTGCCATTCACCTGCCTTTTCCTCGTAACCTTGTACATTTTCTATTCAATAATTATCTCAGGCCCTCCTGAATGCCTCGATTGGACCTGCCTCCACCACACTTCCAGGTGGTGCATTTCAGACTCAAATCATTCGTTATGTGATAACGTTTTTTCTCACATTACATTTGCTTCTTTTGAAAATCATTTTAAATCTCTTGTTCTTGATCCTTTTATGAGCGGGGACAGTTTCTCCCTGTCTACTCTGTCCAGAACACTCATGATTTTGAACATCTCTGTCAAATCTCCTCTAATCCTTCTTCTCTCCAAGGAGAACAGTCCCAACCTCTTCAATCTATCCTCACGACTGAAGTTTCTCATCCCCGGAACCATTCTGGGCAGATGGTAACTGTGATTTTTGCCCTGGTTGAGGAAGATCTTGTTGTGGAAGACCCCTGCAGAACTGACCACCATGCCCTGCCAGGAGCCATTACAGTCACTGTGGTCTTGAACCTCTTTGTTTCTGACTCCTTCCAAAGATCGGCCAGAGTTTGGTGGTGTCTCTCAAGTGACAGCACACCATTCCATCCCATAGGTCACTATTTGTGAAAATAAGGCAATTTAAAACAGATAGAATCTTGCAGGCACAAGGACCAGTGGGATATCTGCATCGCTGTATTCCCCAAGTGCAGGGTGTCATCAATCACACCCATGCGCCCATCATGATACCGTGAGAAGCTCCTTTTGCCTTCTTTATTTTCATGTTAACCATTGTAAACATTAACAACCGACGTTTAAATAGCATCTTTAAAACATTCAAAGACATTGCACAGTGTGATCAAAAGAAAACTTGACACTGTGCCATATAAGGAGATATTAGGACAAATCAGGAGCATGCAAAAAGAGGACAGAGCAGTGGAGAGACTAAGAGATTTAGGGAAGGAATTCCAGAGCTGAAGGATTAGGTAGCAGCTGGAAAGGCCACCAGCAGTGGATCAATTTAAATTAGGAATCTGCAAGAAGCCAGAATTAGAGGAATGCAGAGATCTTGGGAGGTTGGAGGACTGGAGGAGATTACAGAGGTAGGCACTGATGTGTTGGGCAGGCTGGGTCGATGTGGACTGCACTTGATGCAGTGTCGCGAGAGACAAACCTCCAACACTTGATAAGATGCAACACGATTTTATTTAACTTCTTAACTACTGTACATGTTCAACTGTGGGTTGACACTTTGCTGACTTGACTGCAGACCTGATACCAGCCTGACCAGACTTACTAGCTACTGCATGGTGTTTGCACTGACTAGCTCACGAGCTCTGACTGTCTCAGAGGCTGGGTCCGGAGAGAGCGGGAAACCTGGTGCCCTCTGGCTTTATAGTGGTCGTGTCCTGTCTGGTGATTGGTTGCTCTGTTCTGTGTGCTTACTGGTCATCCTGCGTGTGAATCACTGCCTGTCTGCACTCCATTATATACATAGATGTATATTATGACAGGCAGCATGTGAGGCTATTGAGGGATTTGAAGGCAGGATGTGAATGGTATAATTGAGGTCTTGCTGGACAGGTGAAGAGGTTCCACATGTATGGTGATGACATCAGGCACCATTGGTATTGATCACTCTATTGCATCAGGGCTATGACTGCTTGTCCGACAACCAATCTTAGATAAGCATCAGTTGCGTTAGATAAACATCAGAAGAACAGGGGCAGTTCCTCTGTTCTTCTGCGGCAAGCTCCACTTGGGCAAGCTCCTCCTTGACCTAGCCTTGTTCCTACAGCCTCTGTGCAGCTGCAATGGCAGCAGTGGCCAGGTAGATAGTGAGCAAAGTTGGCTGTACGTCAAAATTCATTCTCTGCACGGAAGGGGGGGGTTAGCAATTTAGCAAGATACATGTTCCATTGGCCGTCCAAATCCGCCAGGTAACATGGTGGCCCTTAGTTGTACTGCAACGCTACCCTCAACTCGTCCCCCTCGCCTCACCCCCACCCAGCCTCCTCTACAGGTTGTCATCCACACTACACCCCTGTCCCCATTAGTGAATGACACCTGGCCTGTGATGCGAGGATCCTCCATCCTCACCGCCCAGCCCTGTCACCAGGGGTACCAGTGGCTGCCACAACCTGTGTCAGCAATAGGTTCTGTGGCCCCTCTCCTCTTTTCCCAGTGGGGTTCACTGTGTTCACTAGGCAGGCCATGTGTTTTCGCCAGCAGGGTGGCCACTGGTTGTGTGGTGGAGAAGGTCATCGTCTGCATGCTCAGAGACCAGGGTATCAGACAGCAGTTGTGACAGGGAGCTGGTCATGTTTCCTGGCTGGGGGGCAGGATGGATAGGAGCGGGGGTGCAGCGTTTGGGCAGGGCTTGGAGACAGCTCATGGCACTAAGGGGTGGACTAACCAAAAGTGTCACTGGTGAGGCCTCTGCCCTGAGAGGGGCAGTGTGCCAGGGTGGATGCCATGGTGCATGGGTCCTCTGTTTGGGATGAGCTCTGCTATTCCCCTGCTGTTGGGGCTGTGTTCCTGATGAGTGAACTGAGGAGTGGCAGCACCGGGTGAGCCACTGATTGAACTTGGACATGCCCATCCCATTGATGATTCTGCTGGGATCAGAGGGTTTCCAGAGGGATGGCCTGGGTGGGCTCCCAGATGATCAGAAGCTTTTTTAACATTGATAGGATACAGTGAGCAGTCAGCAGAGTGAACAGCCAGAGGCCTGTAAGTGGTACCAGAAGGGGGCGTCTAAATCACATACTTCAGCAATGGTGCTCTGAGCCTGGCTACATCGAGTCCACGGCTTCGACACCAAGTCATTTCCTACTATTCCCCTCGGCCCAGGAAGCCACCATCAGGCAAGCCCGACAATGTTTGAGAGTTTCTGAAAGCTTTCTTCCCTTCTCGCTCCCCTCAACAGTCATGGCGCCCAGGCCCCGCTTGTAAATACTTGCATCATAATTCGCACCCATGTAACTTCTACCTAAGAGGGATGGAGTATCACAGAGGAGTGGAGAATGAAGTGTCCAACCACTAATGAGATTTAAATCCATGCAAATGATGGGATCGGTCCTGCACGATTGTCATCCCCAGCCTCAGCTCTTCCAATACTATTCTGCTTCTACAATTCCCGTTTATCCAAAACTCCCTTGACCTTTGACCTGTTCTGTACAAAGAACTATTCACCCATTATCCGTCCTCACTGACTTACTATTGGCTCCCAAACCCTTGGATTTAAAACTCTCCCCTTTTGTCTCCATCCCTTCACAACCTTACTCCTCCTTATTACCTTCCGGGCCTATGACCCATGCCCCTTCAAATTTTCCATCCCTCTGGTTTTAGCTGCTTGTGCACTCCCTGAACCCTTCCTCTAACCCAACATTAGTGGCCATGCCTTCAAACACCTAGGTCCCAGACCCTGAAATTCCATCTCTAAATTACTCTGTCTCTACACCTCCTTCTCTTCCTCAAAACACACCTTTCCGACCAAGTTTTGGTGTAATGCTCAGAAGAACTGTGACATCCCAAATGACTCCACAGTGCAACCTGAAGGATTGGATTTGGATTTGTTTATTATCACGTGTACTGAGGTACAGTGAAAGGTATTTCTCTGCAAGCAGCTCAAACAGATCATTTAGCACATGTAAAGAAAAGAAAATAAAAAGAAAATACATAATAGGGCAACAAAAGTTCCACAATGTGAATACATAGACACTGGCATCAGCTGAAACATACAGGAGTGTAGTATTAATCAGGTCAGTCCATAAGAGGGTCGTTTAGGAGTCTGGTAAGCAGGAAAGAAGCTGTTTTTGAATCAGTTCCTCCGTGTTCTCAGACTTCTGTATCTCCTGCCCGATGGAAGAAGTTGGAAGAGTGAGTAAGCCGGGTGGAGGGCTTCTTTGATCATGCTGCCTGCTTTCCCCAGGCAGCGGGAGGTGTAAATGGAGTCAATGGATGGGAGGCAGGTCCATGTGATGGACTGGGATGTGTTCACGACTCTCTGAAGTTTCTTGCAGTCTTGGATTCATCAGTTGCCTGTGAAAGTAGTTGAGTCAGAAACATTAGGGACCTTCAAGCGGCTATTGGATAGGTACATGGATTATGGTATAATAATGGAGTGCAGATTAATTTGTTCTTAAGGGCAGCACGGTAGTATTGTGGATAGCAAAATTGCTTCACAGCTCCAGGGTCCCAAGTTCGATTCCGGCTTGGGTCACTGTCTGTGTGGAGTCTGCACATCCTCCCCGTGTCTGCGTGGGTTTCCTCCGGGTGCTCCGGTTTCCTCCCACAGTCCAAAGATGTGCAGGTTGGATGGATTGGCCATGATAAATTGCCCTTAGTGTCCAAAATTCAATGATAATCTATGATTAACCTAGGACAAAAGTTCGGCACAACATCGTGGGCCGAAGGGCCTGTTCTGTGCTGTATTTCTCTATGTTCTATGTTCAGGCTGTAATGTAGCCATATAGGATGCTTTTTACGGTGCATCTATAAATGATGGTCAGAGTCATTGTGGACATGCCAAATTTCCTTAGTTTCTTGAGGAAGTATTGGCGCTGTTGTGCTTTCTTGGTGGTAGCGTCGACGTGGGTGGACCAGGACAGAATTTGAAGCTGTTAACTATCTCCACCTCGGCACCGTTGATGCTGACAGGGGTGTGTGCAGTACTTTGCTTCCTGAAGTCAATGACCAGCTCTTTAGTTTTGCTGGCATTGAGGGAGAGATTGTTGTCGCTACACCACTCCACCAGGTTCTCTATCTCCCTCCTGTATTCTGACTCATCGTTATTCAAGATCCGACCCACTATGGTCGTATTGTCAGCAAACTTGTAGATGGAGTTGGAACAAAATTTTGTCACGCAGTCGTGTGTGTACAGGGAGTAGAGTAGGGGTCTAAGTACCCAGCCTTGCGGGGCCCCGGTATTGAGGACTGTTGTGGAGGAGATGTTGTTGATTGTTCTTACTGATTGTGGTCTGTGGGTCAGAAAATCGAGGATCCAGTTGCAGAGTGAGGAGCCAAGTTCTAGGTTTTGGACCTTGGCTGGGATTATGGTGTTGAACCTTCCTCACAAATACCCATCAACACCGCGCACACCTCCCCTAATAAGGCAGAAAAGAAATATCTTTATTAATAAAATAAACTGTCAAATAACTGAATGTGTTTATTCTAACAGATATTCAACCTACTCAAATGCACTGTTACATACAACATTGTCCATTCTCTTTTATTTCTCACCACTTTCACCATTATTCTATTTCTCAATAGTTGTGAAATAATAATCTCAGATTTTTACTCTGAAATTGCCACCTTAGTCAACCTTGAGAATACAGCAGTGGGAGGGTGATACATTTGATGGTATTTTATAAGACAATTATACAATTGAGAAACCGATGAAGTCAATGAAAATGGCTTTAAAGGAAACATTAAAATAAGTCAAAATAATGCCAGTGGAATATTACTTTTACATGAGCAATTATACCTGCTAGATCTTTTAACTTAAAAGGTTGTCTGCTAGTTTCGGAAATGTAGATTTCATGCGAAAAGTCGGTATATTATTTGTCGGTCAAATAAATAAGTAGTGTTAGGTAAAAGTCTGCATTAGGCAGACTTTTTTCAAGTCAATTTTAGAGCAGGTTTAAACTTCATGGAGAGATACTGTACTTGGTTGGAGCAATCGGCTAGTCTAAGTTCGCACGGCATTTTGCAGATCTTGGTGGGCACCTTTAAGCTATGGGGGCACATGAATTATGCCTAGCCCACTTCCTTCGCTCCTACCCCTGACTTGTTTTGCATTATATGGCAGGTGGGTAAGGTGCCCAAAATGCTGCCTGCCCTTCTATTGAGGCCTTTGACTGTCCAATTAATGTCACCTCAATGTCAGAAAATCCTGAAGAGTGACAGGCGACAAGAATGCAAAGTCCATATTTGAAACTGCTTCTTTGAAAAGGCGAGAAGGGAGGGGGTCTCATACGTCAGGGTGTGCACCCCAAGATGGCACCGCCCCAACCCTACTTTACATAGATACATAGAACATACAGTGCAGAAGGAGGCTATTCAGCCCATCGAGTCTGCACCGACCCACTTAAGCCCTCACTTCCACCCTATCCCCATAACCCAATAACCCCTCCGAACTTTTTTGTTTGGACACTAAGGGCAATTTAGCATGGCCAATCCACCTTACCTGCATGTCTTTGGAGCACCCGGAGAAAACCCACGCAGACACGGGGAGAACGTGCAGACTCCGCAGTGACCCAGCGGGGAATCGAACCAGAGACCCTGGCGCTGTGAAGCCACAGTGCTAGCCACGTGTGCTACCGTGCTGCCTATTTTGTTCCGCCCTGTCTGCACCCTCCAAAACCCAGCCGCCACACACCTCTCCTCGCAACTCCCCCCGCCCAGGCTTTCTGATCCCTCCCGACCCTAAAAGCCGAGAACTTACCACCCTCTGGTTGCCATGAATGCTCTTCTTCTTGAGGCCTTCTTGCAGGGTCAGCAGCATCCATTACTGAGCTGTACACTTCTGGCACTGAAACAGCGTATTCGACCCTGAATAGGCCAAATTCCCTTTCAGGGTTGGGCCCGGGGGCGGGGGGGGGGGGGGGGGGGGGGGAGGAGGTAAGCAGTCCATCCCTTCCCCCATGAATTCCAGCCCATTGACTAAAAATCTCAGTCAACACAGGCTCAATTCATCCAATCCATTAGTCAGCCTGTGATGTGCATGAGTTCTCAGTGATATCACTGAAGCGACCATGGACAGAAAATGGATCATTGTTTTATGCTGCACCATAACGTGTCCTTGCTGACTAATTTATTGAGCAGCACAAATATCATAAGTAGTGTTATATTTTAATCAAATGAAAACAATGAAAGAAATGATTTTGCTTAAAAGTTGGCATAAAATACAGTGAGGGTTCTCGCATATTAAAAATACATATTTTGCATGATTATACTTGATGTTTTTACTTGGAGACATATAGCTGAGGCTTCCAGGGAGCTAACGCAGTGTCAGCTGGGAGGAGTTAGCAGCTACATCTGCACCTGTAAATCTCACTGACACAGTAGTGTAGAGCTTCTCTGAGCATGCACTGTTTTACTCTCAGTTCAACTGCAAGGAATTCAATAGAGGGTGCTTATGTTTCCTAAATAATTTCAAAATTTGGAATTGGACGATGACTTTCAGAATCTTTGAGGTAACATTGCACGGGAAAACTCTCACAAGGACCTGAGAGAGGCTGTTTCCATCACAGAGAACAAGGGCCTGACTTTCTGTCTGGCATCAGGAAATTGGCCATCAGGACTCTTTCCAGATCCCAATCTCACCTCAGGGGTGGTCTCAGGCCCCATTTTCCATGGGGGCGGCCTGTTGGATGGGTTAGGAGGCTGTTCAGTGGTAAAGGTGACAGAAATGGAGGACGGACTGAGTGCATGCAGACCTGATTTAAACAAACCACTTTTGTGGCTCCTCATCTGCTGGTTCAATTACAGTAGTAGACATAGAACACCAGGAAGAAACTGTTCGGACCAGTATTCTTATTTTCCAGTTTTTTCTATTATCTTTCCTTCTGGAAAGGCAGGGCTGGGATGCCCCCCACTTCGCATCTGCAGACTTGGAGATCCTCCTCAAAGCAGTGAGAGGAAGCAAGCAAGTCTTCAGTCTGGAGGGTGGTAGGAGAAGTGTACCATCCCAAACCATACAGGCATTGGTCGAGGTGGCTGAGAACGTGAGCAGACGGAATGCGATCACGGGGAACTGGATGCAGTGCAGAAAACAAAATCAGACATCATACCCTCAAAACAGGTCTCTGGATGTTCAACCTCCAGCTGAGGAGTCGGAGGACACAGGTTGTTCTTGAACATGAGAGGGAGTGTGGCCCGGTGTATTCACTGATCCCTTTGACAAGGCTCAAAGTCACAGTGTTGCTGAGCACCTGCCAGCACTGATACATGTAGTTGTTTATGTTAATAAGTCAGTACTGTTGGCCATAGAGGACAGCAGGACCTTATCCCTTTCTCTTTTGTCCTTGCAGGTGAGAAGGACACATAATGCCCATGAATTCAGACAAAGCCATATTCAACTTGGCATAGTATACGGCCTTGGGAGTCATAGAAAGAAGGCCCTAATTGACCAGGAGCAACGGGTGTTCTCAAAGGGTTTCTTGAGGCAGTGCAGAATCATGGGCTGAGACTGGAGAAATCCATTCAACTTATGTGCACTATAATGGCTCAAGGACATGAATGCATCAGCTCCTCCATTGAGACAGTGACCAACCTCATGGAAAGCCAGATGTATGGCAGCAATTTGAATGCTCACAGGAAGAGTGTAGTGACATTCACAAAATGCATGTCACACTCTCCGACATGGACTAGCCACTGGCACTGCTGGCATAGAGATGTTTGAAGGGGATGCCGTTTGTGGACCAACTACTGTGCCCTGTCAGCCATCCAAGGGCTAAGACAGTCACCAAAGAAGATAAGGGTGTTCCCCCTTCATGGGAACCCATCATCATCATTGGCCTCCTTGGCCCTTCTAGCAGCAGGCACAAGTGTGGAGTAGGGCTCAATGATGGAGGTTGCCCTGCCATGATATCAATACAGCAACTACCAGAGAGACACCACAAAAGCACCTCTGTAATAAAGATCAGCACAATGTGCATCTCAACTGCCAGCAGAGGCAGGCGAGCAGATTAACTCAACTAGGACTTTCTCAATCCTCGGATGAGGTAGAGAAAAAAGGTTAGCACCTCAGGCAGAGCACTGAGTGGGTCACCGGGGTGTCTGACACCTGTAAGTGTGCACTTTTTCCAATTTTCAACATCACATTAAACATCACAGGGCTGGACGTGTAAACCTCCATTCTTTAATGGCAGGGAAATAGGGATGAAGTATTGAAGGGGAGCAAAGCTTCTTGTGAAACCTCTGGGCAGATGTGTATCTTTCACTTGTGGTTCGAGTGGATCTATTCCAAGTTACATCTTCAATAGAAATGTTCTCACAGGCAACTCAAAAGTGTTCCAGACCATAACATTCTCCTGGGTTCGAAAGGCTCTGCTGAAACGTGTCTGTGTCTCCTGACAAGAGCCTCACGGCCTATGCTGGGTCCGGCCTGCCCTGAGTTTTTCTGTCTTCTGTATTTTCATGTCCTGCTTTTCCTCTTCCTGCGAATAGCTGAGTAGTTCCAGTGCCTCACCCTCCTCAAGGGCCACACCTTCCTGGGGGGAGGGATGGGAGGGGGGGGCATGTTATGGAAAATGCAGCAGACCACCACCATGAGTAAGACTTGCAAGAGTGTACTGCTGAGCAACACCATGGGGAAGCTGGTGCCGCAGTGGTATTGCCATTGGACTAGTATTCCAGAGATCCAGCGCATTGCTCTGGGGACCCAGGTTCGAATCCCACCACAGCAGATCAGCAGGTGGTCAAATTTGAATTCAATAAAAATTTAGAATTAAAAGTTGAATGATGGCCATGAAACCATTGTCAATTGTTATAATAACTCATTAGTTATCTAATGACATTTAGGGAAGGAAATCTGCTGCCCATCTCTGGTCTGGCTTACATGTGATTCCAGATCCATAGCAATGTGGTTGACTCTTAAATGCCTTCTGAAATGGCCTAGCAAGCCATTCAATTCAAGGGCAATTAGGTCTGGGCAATAGATGATGGCTCAGCCAGTGACACCCACGCCCCACAAGTGAATAAAAACAAACCTGACCAGTACAGACACCATAACTGCACATTCAGAAGCCCAGTGGCCTACTCGATGGTGGTCCTTGTGTGCAGATGACTTTGGTTATGGCGTCTCAATGACTCTACCTCAGGGTTATGTAAATTGGTGAGAAGCCATTTTTTTGCCCCCTAGAATCCATCCATGTAGCTTGGAGGAATGGAATGCCGCAGGGCGGCACCCTGGACTGAAGGAGTCTTGGCTGCAGCCAGGAAAGCGAGCACACACATAGAATTTACAGTGCGGAAGGAAGCCATTCAGCCCATCGCCTGCACCAGCCCATGGAAAGGGCGCCCTACTTAAGCTTAAGCCCCTACCTCCATCCTATCCCCGTATCCCAGTAACCCCACCTAACCTTTGGACATTAAGGGGCAATTTAGCATGGCCAATCCACCTAACCTGCACATCGTTGGACTGTGGGAGAAAACCGGAGCACCCGGAAGAAGCCCACGCAGACACGGGGAGAAAGTACAAACTCCACACAGACAATCACCCAAGGCCAGATTTGAACCCGGTTCCCTGGAGCTGTGAGCAGCAGTGCTAACCACTGTGCCATCGCACCGCACCATGGAGGAAGCTTTTGTTGAAAGTTGTAAACTGACAGAATGTAGAGGAAGTTGAATTCCTCCTGTTGATGAATTTGACTGGGGAGTCACTGGATGCTTTGATGGGCTACATGTATGCAATCAACGATGCCCTGAATCTAAGGGATTCAGCAAAGGAGGTGAAACCCATTTCACGTTTGTGCCTGCGAGGTCCCTCCTGTTTGGAAAAGAATGGAATGCCCAGCTCTCACAACAAGGGCATCAGTGACCTTTGAGAATAAAATGTAGTGCAGCCAAGACCAAGAGGCACCAAGGATCATAGCTGGATGTTCAAGGCCAAGTGACTTAGACTGTTACTAGCAGGGCAATGGTGAGTAATGTATGTGGTCTTCCACTACAAGAGCACCCATCTCTGTGCATACGTAATGGCGAGTCAAAGCCTTCTGTGGCTCTGGTTCTCCATCATATCCAGGTAGCTCTTTCTTTGCTGGTATATCCTACAGGGTATGACTTCAGTGTATTCTTGACCATTGATTCCCTCTCCTCATTCCCAGGGTTCTGCCCTTCCCATGGAGGGTATTGTTCCTCATCCTCTGCCACCTCTGGACCTGAATTCTAAAAGGCATGCGCCCTTGCCAGCTGCTGCCTTCCTTTGCTCAGTTGAGCTGCCAAATGTGTCTGGAAGTCCTTATGCCTCCCACAGTGCCAGGAGGGTGACAACCCCTTGCACCATCCAAAGACATACTGACTACATTCCCTGGAGGAACAACATCTCATCTTCCGGCTAGGCACGCTACAGCCTTCCGGCCTGAACATCAAATTCAACAACTTCAGGTGATCAGCCCCACCTCGACCCATTTGTTTTCATTTAATTTTAATTGTCTTTTACCATTTCTTTCTTTCTTAATAAACATTTAATTTCCCCCCCCAATCTCATCCACCTTTCCTGCACCCTTCTCCTCTTTGCTTCCCCCTTCCCCTCCCCCCACACCTACAGTTCATCCTCTGATGTTAGTTTCCCTGCTGTTTGACCTTTCACATCTTTTGTCCTCTCTGTGGACTGCCATTAACACTCTTTCCCCTTGGTTTCTGTGGCCATTAGCACCCGGTTTCCCTGGGTTTCTGTGGCCATGACTCATCTTTCATTCTCAATCCACAGTATAAATATTTCCCACTTTCTCTGTCTGTTAGCTTTGACAAAGAGTCATCGGACTCGAAACGTTGGCTCTTTTCTCTCCCTACAGATGCTGCCAGACTTGCTGAGATTTTCCAGCATTTTCCCTTTTGTTTCTGACTACGTTCCCTGCAGCCTGGGCTAGCACCTGCTTGCGAATTCCTGAGTGCCTTTCTCAGTGAAATGAAAATCGCTTATTGTCACGAGTAGGCTTCAAATGAAGTTACTGTGAAAAGCCCCTAGTCGCCACATTCCGGCGCCTGTTCGGGGAGGCTGGTACGGGAATTGAACCGTGCTGCTGGCCTGCCTTGGTCTGCTTTAAAAGCCAGCTATTTAGCCCAGTGTGCTAAACCAGCCCCTTAACCAACCAGAACCCAGTGGTTCACCCTTTTATGGGGCCTACCTAATTTCTTGAGCTGGCCAAGACTTGCTCTGTGCTGTGTTGTTGCCTCCATGCGCTTGATCGGCCCTGACCCAGAGTGAAGACCTTACCCTGCCCCCCCCCACCACCAGAATCTGAAGCTGGCCCTGTATGATCTCTCAATGGGCTCCTTAACTGGCTTATTGCGACCTGACGTTTGTGAATCAGGCAGGGTCTTGGGGCTGACCCGCCTCCACTCTGATAAAACTCGCCGGTGGTGGGAATGATGACAGAATCCCGACACACTAGCCAAGGTTGCTATTTTCAGCGCCAACCCACCCACCCACCCACCTCTGTGCCTGGCCCTGTAGGGGACCAAAAAATCAGACCCAAAGAAGAAAAAGCCAGAGGCATTGAGGATGAATTAAAACATCAATGCTTTTGTATTTACTGAAAATGTTTTTCTGTATACACTAAGAATTTAAAAGCAGGTCAATTTAACATAAATATTTAATTATGCAGCTGTGAAACCTACTTATCTAGCTGCAGTGAATAAGAGAAGCACTAATTACTTACTTTCCAGAAATCAGTCAATAAACACTTGCTTTACTTTCTCGAAGAGGAAAACTTATTTATTTCTCTGATGGCAATATGCTGCAATAATAATAGTATATAATAGTATATTAATAGTATATCCTTATAATAGTAAATTCTAACCCGGTGTAAAACATACAATGTATTTGGCACTTGTTGCTAATGAAAAATCTAAATTCTTTTGCCTGTCATATTGTTTCTGACCTATATCAAAATACTGATGCAAATAAAGATTGATGTTATCCGTAAATACATTTCTGTTGTACATAAATACATATACAATGCTTATCCTGACTCATACAATTGCACAAATCCTGCCTGAGGCCTACACGTTATGCAGTCCGTCGGCCCTCAATCTTGTTCCAGCCCTCCGCGTTAAGCTTATCTTTGCTCCTGTTAATATTTTTGTTCCCTTGAAAGGCCCTCTGAATGGTGCGAACGCACATTCACTGTCTCCAATTCTCATCTCTCTATTCCATCCCAACACTTCTTGCAATGTCACATGCGTCAGTCTCTAACCACTGCATACCTGCATGGGTTCTGTCGGGAGCCTGCAAGCAACTACGTCAGGGTTTGTTTGTCGTATTCTCTGAATGGCGAGCCCCCTCCCCTCCCCTGTTGGGTTAATACCAGCAGCAGCATGAGGCCCTTATCATAAGACTTAGCAATGGATGGAGGTCATTAATCCCTTTGAACCTACTCAACCATCCAATAAAATGACGGCATGTCTAGTTCTGCTCTCCATGACCTTTGCCTATCACCCATCTTTCTAACTCAGCCTTTAATAAATTCAATGACCCAGCCTTCTTTCTGGGAAGAGAACTCCACAGACTAACAACCCTTTTGTGAGAAAATTGGGGGCATGGTAGCACAGTGGTTAGCACAGTTGCTTCACAGCTCCAGGGTCCCAGGTTTGATCCCCGGCTTGGGTCACTGTCCGTGCGGAGTTTGCACTTTCTCGCCGTGTCTGCGCGAGTTTTCTCCGGGTGCTCCGGTTTCCTCCCACAGTCCAAAGATGTGCAGGTTAGGTGGATTGGCCGTGCTAAATCGCCCTTAAATGTCCAAAAAGGTTGCTGGGTTACGAGGATGGGTGGAGATGTGGGTTTAGATAGGATGCTCTTTCCAAATGCCGGTGCAGACTCGATGGGCTGAATGGCCTCTTTCTGCACTGTAAATTCTAATGGCCTCCTTCTGCACTGTAAATTCTATGATTCTATGAAAATACTTCTCCTAATCTCTGTCTTAAACCGTGTCTCCCTGGTTCTAGTCTCTCCCACATGGGAAGACGTCCTATTGGTATCTACCCTATCAAATTCCCTCACGGTCTTATAGATTTCAATAAGATCAGCTCTCATTCTTCTGAACTCAAATGGGTATAGGCCAGCCTGTTAAACCTTTATTCATGTGACAGGCCTCATCCCAGGAATGAGTCATGTGAACCTTCACTGAACTGCTTCTATCTCAGCTGCATCTATTTTAAGAAAAGGAAGCAAAAACTGTATACAGTGCTGCAGATGTGGTCTCACCAAGTCCCTGTACAGCAGCAGTAAAAAACTTTCCTTATTTTACATTCCATTCCCCTTGCAATAAACGCCAACATTCAATTTACCTTCCTGATCACTTGCTGTACCTGCAGACTAGCTTTTTGTGATTCATGCGGCAGAACACCCACCAGATCACTCTATGGCACTGAGCTCTGCACTCTCTCTCCATTTGCTTTTCAATTCTTGCTGCCAAAGTGGACAAGTTCACATTTTCCCACATTATACTCCATCTGGCAATTTTTTGCCCACTCACTAAGACCCTATCCCTTTGCGGACTCTCTACTTCCTTGCAACAACTTACTTTCCCTACCTACTTGGTGTCATCTGCAAATTTAGATACCATCCATCCAGTCTCTTCCTCTGCTTCCAGTGCAACTGCAAATCAAAGGAGATTCATCTCCTGTGGGAGAACACTGGGCTGAATTCTCCGCCGTTGGGATTCTCCGTTTTGCCGGCAGTCTGGGGGTTTCCCGATGGTGTGGGGCTGTCCCACAATGGGAAACCCCATTGGCCAGCCAACAAAACGGAGAATCCCGACGACGTGCTGTACCAGAAATCCGGCGGGACGGAGAAACCCGCCCACTGTCTCCCAAATGGAGAATTCAACCCATCGTTTCTTGAGGGATGGTGATGGGTTTAAGTTCTGATCCCTTCTATTCATCTCTTGATTTTCACGTCTCCTTGGGTAGTTTTCTAAGTCTTCTCCAGTCATAGAGGTCTAAAGCGCAGAGAAGGGCCTTCGGCCCGTCGTGTCTGTGCTGGTCAAAAACAACCACCTAAATATTCTCATTCCATTTTCCAGCACAAGGGCCATAGCTCTGTATGCCGTGGCATCACAACTGCACATCTAACTACTTCTCAAATGTTATGAGGGTCTCTGCCTCCATCACCGTTTCAGGTAGTGGATTCCAGACTCCCACCACCCTCTGGGTGAAAAGGCTTTTCCTCGCATCCCCATCTCACTTTGGGGCTTCAACTGGCAGCAGGACAGAAAGGCCTTCCACGGGCCTTCTTCCATGGATGGAGATGGGACGGTGGTTGGTTCCTCAACTGCTACCCTCTTGCCTGACTAACTTTCATGGCATCACCAAATTCACCATGGGGAGGGCATAAGATTTCTCCCTACATTTCTGATTCCTTGTGAACAATGCCACATGATCATCACTGTTACAAATCCCATCGGATGTTACTACTGGAAAGTCAAATCCTGGAGCAGAATCTGGCTTGATAGATCCTAACTTTTCTGTTAGAAACCATGGAGGGCAGTTGTTGATGTCATGTGTGAGTACCTTTAGGAAATGGGTGTTTATAAATGGGTGTGTATATAAACATCTGTAATGAGAGTACCTTTAAGAAATGGGTGTTTGTTATTGTAGTGATGTCAGAGAGTGGGTGGAGCTGGGCTGTCTGTCAGCTTTTTACTTTTGTTTTAGGCTGTTTGCTGCAGGGTGTGATGTAGTTTTGTTTTCAGAGCAGGATAGCTGCAGTCACAGCCAGAAGGTGTATGAATCTCTCTCTGTAATCTAAAGACTGTGAATTAATCCTGGTGATTTATAACTAATAACAGTAGCGACTTTAACCTGATGTGCTTCTGGTAAAAGGTGTTTTAAGTCTTATGGATGATAAAAGGAAAGCTTAAAGGATTACTTAGTTTTGCATTCTTTGGGGGTAGTATTTGAATTAATGGTTGCTAAGATGTTCACTGTATGTTTTAAAAAGGTTAACTTGAGTTCATAGAATAAACATTGTTTTGTTTTTAAAAATACTCGTCTATTTCTGCTGTACCATACCTGTAGAGTGGGCCGTGTGCTCCCCATACCACAATCTGTTAAAAGTTGTGGGTCAGGTGAACTCCATAATACACTTTGGGGTTCTCTAAACCCTGGCCCATAACACTGAATAGATTCAGAGGAGTCTGCTCGTGTGCCTTTCACAAAAGAATAAAACATTTATTAAACTAGAAAAATGAACTATATTACATTTCACAAAAAAGGTTTAACATATTTGAATACAACATCAGCAAATGAGACAAATCACAATATTCGTTCACCCCAACTGTACCATTAAAGATGCATAGAAATTTGTAAAGATAACACAAGTTACAAAATCTATCTTGTACTCTAATATTCAATATAAGCATGTGGTACAAAGAAACTAATGGGTGAACTTTGGTTGGACACACCACACTCCAAAACCAAGTGACAGATGTCACCAAAGCAGATTCTATGGATTTCTCATCAATCCCCGACATTTGTCACACCACGAGCCAATCGGTGTCACTGAAACTTTGTCTTTTTATTAGAGTTTCCAATCTCCACACTCAGAAGAACTCGCCGTGGAATTCTCTCCCAAATGTCACTTCCACTCAGGTGTCTTCACCAGGACCCACCTCCAAGGTTTCAGTCTCTCCTTCTGATGTTTCTTTCTCCTGGATCTCTGCATACACTCAAGCTTCACTTTCCACGCACGCTCTCAGATATTTGGCCAAGCAGACCACCACTGCTCCAAAAGCCCATAGTAAAGAGTCACCAACCTTTGGCTGTGCCCCAGATCTTCTGATTTCTCTCAAGCCCACTTTGCTTCAAGTCTGCTCCCTCCAGAGGTTTCTTTAAGTTGGAGTCTCTTCTCTGCTCCTTACTTTAAACTTTACTTAATAGGACCTGTTTCAGATTCCTTCTTTGCCCCTTAACTAGACTGTCTTTGTGAGACCCCTCTCTGTCACACTCCCTGGTTTGGAACCTGATTCTTGTTTGGGACCTTTTTCTTGTCTCCCTCCAGTGTCCTGTTCACTGGGGCATCTTCTGCTCCTCGAGGTTACTTGACTCACTTTTAGTGTTGTTTCATTCTCATCCTCTTACTTTCTTCTGCACGTATGCAAGGCTGGCTCCCAGTCTGGAAAACAAAATCTGCGCACACTTATAGGGTCCGTCCCTGGCCTGAAGACGTGGAAATGCACCAACTGTGTATGTGAGGCCCTTTGCCAGCTGGCACAAGCACAGAAACCCAAAAAAACAAAAAAGCGATCTGCGCATGTGCAGAAGTCCTGAGGCCCACTGGGAACTGTAGTTCTCAAACTCTGATTTCAAGGTAAGTTAGTTTTTCCTCCTTTTTCTTTGGGCTCCATCACGCCACCAATAGGTTAAACAAATCTTACATCCAACATCATCACACTCCAGACGATAAGGTGTTAACTGCAAAATATTATGGATAAGAAATTTCCCACTAACCTGGGGCCTTAAAGTTACACGCCTTTATGTTATGACTTCCTCGAAATGACTTCATGAGCATGTAAAAGTGTCTATATCTGTCCTTTTGACATCACTTCTCCACAGGAAATTCTTGAAGAAAGGTGTTTTTTGTTAAATATCGCAGCCATCGTCTTGATAACCAGGCTACCTGTAAGCGGCATAACTTGGGATTTGTCAGCTCAATTAAAAGAAACAAACTGTACAAGACAGTCAAGGGTCTACTGAATCAAATCAAACCACCCCCCTTTGTCCATTTATTTCAGCAAGCAATCCTTCCTGTGTTTGCTGTGCCAAAACCCATCTTATAATCTGGGGGAACCTGGGTAAGCAGGCAGCTAATCACTCTTGGGACTCACCCGCTGATGTCCCTTGGGCTCGGATTTTAACCTCCTCCTCTGAGCAGGTCCAGAGGACTCCTGCTGGCAATCAGAACAAGTCCTTCTTCAAACATGCAGCCAGGCACCCAAGAAGCAATCATGGGAATCCTTGTGGCCTTCCACCAGGCCAAACTAATAAAAACAGTAGTCTGAGCGAGGAGAAGCCCAGAAAGATTATTCTTTACGTCCTTTTTAAACTTTACTTGTGTGGCCCGAAGCAGCCAAAGTGCCCTGAGGAAAGTTTAGATTATCCATGCTCTGGAGTTCCTCCTTTCCTGATAGGCTGACGTGACAGTTATCTAGTTCATTTCGCCCTCAGCACTGGTCCCTTGCCACTTGATGTTGTATACCCATAGATTCAGGCAGGAAGCAGACCGGGATCATGAAAATCTGCTCACCCTCATGCCGTTGAGGCCAGAACTTTTTGCCGCTCGTCTCAGCTCCCCCACCCTGCCCAGTTCCCAACTCCAGTTAAAATTGGGCGCTACTTACAAACCATACATCAATCAGGTGTCAGAGTCCACTCATGCTGAAAATGCAGCAATAGTTCATTTTGATTTAAAAGAGTGGATTTTTGGCATAGCAGGCCGCAGTTTATAGCAGAGATTGGACGTACACGCTAAAGAATAAAATTTCACTGCTCTGGGGAAAGTGCTAAAAAGTGTGTGAGTAATTCGATAGTTCCTTCAAAGAGCCAGCAAAGGCATAATGGATGAATGGCCTCTGCTGCGTTGCAAGATTCTGTAATACAACAGAGAAAAGTAAGAACCAAACCCCAGTTGATAAATAATGCCCGTGCACAAATCCACAATGCTTTTGCTCCCCGTACCTTTTATTCTATTCAATGATGCAAAGTGCATTGCACTGGCAAAAATAAAGCACATTCTTATTTTGTGTTGATTTTGCTGTATTTCTCCAATTCCTTTGGAAAAAATACTTTGCAAAATTATTAATGTAATCCAGCAGATGGCAGGAATAGAGCAACGTTTTTCTTTGGACAGAAGCAAATTAATGCCTGCTTTCATGAAGTGGTACTGGCACAAAATGACTTTATTGAAACAAACTCGGTGATTAAAACTAAACTGAATATACGTACACATTACTCAATACAATTGTTGGTCGAGTTACTTTTTCAATACAACAAAAGTTACATCCACTCTTTCTGTAATACATTTACATTTCAGACTAAAACATAAATCTTCTTCAATGTCCCCGCACCTTTTGCAATACATCTAAAAGAGGTTCATGGTTTTAAAAAAGTCACTTCCATTGAGCATTTCTACAACGGTAGATCATCCACCACGTTCTAAAATCACCAACTTTAGGTTTCTTTCCACTAGAGGGAGTAAAATGCAGTCAAAACTAAAACAGTTCAAGAATACTGCACTCCATGATGCTACCTACAGATGCAGTACTGTGAAGCCAAATAGTGAGCAAATATTTTCCCCACTCTCTTTCAACAATGTTCTCTGGCTCCAAACTCTGCAGGGGGACTTCCTGTCGCACAATCCAATTTTGGGGCTTCTGAGACTATTTGAAGTTTACTGTCAATTAGTGCTAAATTATAGGCGGTTATGGGCCGTGTAGTAAAATCCATTATAAACAGGGTTATGAAATTGGCCATCAACATCTCCCGCAGGGTTAGCAACAAAAGGAGATTTTCATTATGTTAGTCTGAGCTGGATTTGAGCCCAGCCCTGAAGCAATATCTACTGGAATACACTGACTAGAACTCCTCCGGTCTGGCAATCTATTGTTCAGAAACTCCAGGTGTCGGGAAATCTTTTGAGCAGGCCCACATATTCGCTCATTTGGCGGGATTCTGAGCTCACGTGAGACATCAGTGTAAACGGTGGCGCGGGCCCAAAGTATCGCCGGCGAGATCCCGTTTCCTGATTTTCCACGTTACATGACAAAACGAGGTTCCTGCCCAGGAAGGTGAGGAGCCCAGGGGCGGCACAGTGGCACGGTAGTTAGCACTGTTGCCTCATGGCACCAAGGACCCGGGTTCGATCCCGGCCCACTGTCCGTGTGGAGATTGCACATTCTCACCCGTGTCTGTGTGGGTCTCACCCCCACAACCCAAAAAGATGTGCAGGGTAGGTGAATTGGCCACACTAAATTGCACCTTAATTTAAAAAAGGACGGTCTGGAGCCTAATTTTAATAAATCATAAGTAGCGCGGCGTCCCACCTTCGCTTCAAACCGCGACAACTGTTCGCAGGGGTCTGCCGTTTGGTGGGGGGGAGCCTTAGGGTGCATCTTGGGTCGCCCTTCCTGGGGTTTAAGCAATGGTTCCTAGGGGGTCCTGCCTTTCTGGGGTGGCATCTGGGAGGGGGTGGGGAGTGGATGCATCCACGGGGTCAGCACAGGGGTTGGCGAGGTCTCAGGTGGAGGTCAGTGACACTCCAGGTCGGATGGACAATGTGGGGTAGGTGATTTGCTCCATGAGGGCAGAGGGGGTGACAGAGGGGATGACGAGGCCTGGCACATTTATCCCCCACCCTCAGACTGCAAGGGGCAATAGTGTGGATGGGCACTGCCGATAGTCCAGGAGGCCAGGGCATCAGGATATTATCATGGGTGGCTGGGTGTTCAAAATGGAAGGCTCGTATGATCTAATACCCATGAGAGATGGGGGACTGCAGGTTAAAGGAAATGATCAACCCGAGTGTATTCTGGAGCCTTGAAATAAATCAGGTGAGCCTCACCTGCCATAGGAGGAAGCATCTTCCCCAGTAACATCCCTGACCCTTCCTAAACAAATCAATTATGCCCATTATTTCAGTATTGTAATGGATGATTCTGCCACTGATTGGCGCCCACTAGTTAACTCTTTGAGGGCTGAGCCCAGTGATGTGCCATCGATTGTACGCGAGGCGAGTGATTTACCAAAGTCTGGCTTTAATTGACTAGAACACAGCTCTGCGATTGTCTACAATGGAAAGGGACGATCGTCAGGCGTCTGACCATTTATACCTCGTTAATAGAGGCGTGGTTAACTCAGCCTCTCGGCCAATCGGTCGAGAGGCACATGACCGACCAGGGCCAATGGTAAGCCGACGTTCTGGCCCAATGGCAGACGAGTATGCAGATCATATCACCACACCCAGTTACGTAATTAAGTAGTACAATTCTACTAGTGAAATGTCACGTGACATGTAGTGACATCAGCAGAGTGTTTGCGTGGACTTTAGTCCTCTGCCATCTTTGACTTGTATCAAGCAACACCTCCAGAATAAATCTTGCATTGTGTTTTGAAGTAAACCCAAGTTTGTTGCAACAACATACTTTTTCTCCTTGTGGCAATTTAAAAATGTAACAAAAGAAAAAACTGGCGACTAGGATTGAGCCACTAAAATGTCTGGCAGGAGAAATGAAAATGGGCGACGGGAGTGAGTGCGAAGATTGTTGGGACTGGGTTTGAACATCAATCGAGGAAAATGTCGTCGATGCAGAAAGGTGTGAAAAAAAAGTACATCCAGGAGGAAGTCAGAAAAAAAACTTGCTTACCATGAGAAGTGGGTAGACTCCAAGCTGCAGGGACAGTGCACATAGTGAAGTGAAACGGGCTGCAAGAACGAGGATTCAAGATGTCTGACTCTGTGCAAGCTGCTACTCAAATAAAACAAATGATAGCCCAGGCGAGGAGAGGAAGGATGAAGAAAGTATAGACCTTGGGAGCACGGTATCCAAAATGGCGAGGAGAGGAAGGATGAAGAAAGTATAGACCCTGGGAGCCGGTATCCAAAATGGCGGGCAAATGTGGTGCCATGGATGCATCTGAAGAAGACTGAGACTTGGAACTCATATGAAGAGAGATTTCAACATTATCTCACAGTGAGCCAAAGTTTACCAAAGGATCTAAAGTTTGCACCATTTCTCAGTTCAGTGGGGCGAATAGGTAGGGTTTATGCTACTGCAAAAGTTAGTCCACCCAAAAATTCCAGGAGCTAAAACCTACAATGAATTAATGAAGATTCTCGATGGATATTTCTCACCAAGACCACTTCTAATTGCAGAAAGGTTTTGGGTCCACCGCCGTAATCAGGAAGAAGATAAAAGCATTTTATAATTCATGGCAACTTTTAGAAGGTTAGCAAAACACAACACCAGATGACACCCTTTGTGATCGGCTAGTATGTGAACTCCGCAAAGAAGCTGTTCAGAGAAAGCTGCTTACTGATCGCACCTTAACTTCATCAGAAGTAGAAATTGCCATGTCAATGGAGCTAGCAGCAAAAGAGATTTTACAGATAGGAGTTGAAGCGAAGATCCATAAGATGGAGGCCAGCAAAAACAAACCTGCAAGAGGACAGCCATGCCATCAATGTTCACAAGTTGGACACTGCGGAATGCTGGAATAAAGAAAACAAGCGCAAGAACTGTGACAAAAAGGGTCATATTGCTAAAGGATGCTGTACACAGCAAACATCACCAACACCTAATATATGTAAGAAAAATAAAACATCTAAGCCTGCTAGTCGAGTCTACAAGATGATAGACAAAGTTCAAGGCCCCTTAGGAGAAGATATAACAGAATAACATCAAGAACTGAAACTAGGTATCTTGTCGGTACAGGGTGACCCACAATGCTTCTGGGCATTTCCAAAACTTGATGGTAACCAATTCAAATGAATTGGATGTGGGAGCAGTGGTATCATTGATACCTGAGACAATTTATAACCAGAAGTTAAAACCCCTGCCACTGAATCCATCAAATGTTATCCTACGGATGTACATGAGAAGAGGTCACACCACTGAAAGGATACATTATAGTATCAGTAAAATATTGGGAAAACATTATTATCGTAAAAGTGGAAGTAAATGAACAAACAGTGGAGTTGCCTATCCATGTGGAAACTTTCCTGCTTTCTTCGGTAGCCCATGGTTAGAAAAAGTCAAACTCAACAGGGCAGTGGTGAATCAACTGGTTGATGGGAAAAAGGATCTACAGCAACTTCTCAAAGTATGAAAAGGTGTTTGAAAACGCACTGGGCTCAATAGCAGGAGTTGAAGTCCAACTCAAAATTAAACCAATCATTACGCCAAAAGGTCTCCAGGCCAGAACCATACCATACGTTGTGAGACAAAAAGTCAAAGAAGAACTAGAAAGGCTAATCCAAACAGGAGCCATTGAACCAGTGATGGGGCTACCCCAATAGTTCCTGTATTAAAATCAGATGGCTCAGTCATGATATGTGAAGTTTTAAGACAATAAACACAGTATTATACGCAGATCACTATCCACTGCCGCAGATAGATGACTTATTTTCTGGAGGTCAGAAATTCAGTAAAATAGATCTATCACAGGTATATTTACAAATGGATTTGGCTGCAAAATCACAACCGTTACTTACTATCGTGCTGAGCAAAGGTCTGTTCCAATACAGTAGACTTCCATTTGGGATAATATCTGCACTATTTCAGATGTCCATGGATCAAATTCTGAATGGGCTAAATGGTGTGCAATGTTATCTAGATGATATCCTCATCACCGGCTTAAGTGAACAAGAATATTTGGAAGAACTTGTAAGCTACACTGGAATGTCTACATAAGTTTACTTTCCAAGTATACAAGTATACTTTGGGAAGCACGGTAGCACAAGTGGATAGCACCGTGGCTTCACAGCACCAGGGTCCCAGGTTTGATTCCCCGCTGGGTCACTGTCTGTGCGGAGTCTGCATTTTCTCCCCACGTCTGCGTGGGTTTCCTCCGGGTGCTCCGGTTTCCTCCCACAGTCCAAAGACACGCAGGTTACTTAGATTGGCCATGATAAATTGCCCTTAGTGTCCAAAAAAAGGTTAGGAGGGGTTAATGGGTTACGGAGATAGGGTGGAAGTGAGGGATTAAGTGGGTCGGTGCAAACTCAATGGGCCGAATGGCCTCCTTCTGCACAGTACGTTCTATGTTTTAAAAAGTGTGGCTTTTTCAAGACACCCATAAATGAGTGCAGGAGGCCATTCAGTCCATTGAGTCTGTACCGGCCCTTGGAAAGAGCACCCTACTTAAGCCCACATATCCACACTAACCCCGTAACCCAGTCACCCCACCTAACCGTTTTGGACACTAAGGACGATTTAACATAGCCAATCCACCTAATCTGCACATCTTTGGACTGTGGGAGGAAACTGAGCACCTGGAGGAAACCCACGCACAAACGGGGAGATCGTGCAGACTCTGCACAGTGATCCACGCCGGGAATCGAACCTGGGACCCTGGCGCTGTGAAGCAGCAGTGCTAACCACGGTGCTTTCTTCTTAGACTTGTAAACGCAACACCTCCAGAATAAATCTTGCATCGTGTTTTTAAGAAAGCTCAAGTGTGCAAGACCTCCATATTTTTTCTCTTTGCAGCAATTTGGAATATAACAAACCCCCAAAGCATTGAATTTCATGGTTTGTACTCAGCACTTGGTAAAAGAGAGCTGGCACAGGTTTAGCCCCAAATACGAAGGCAGAGGTAACAGAGCTCAGCAGGCAGCCCTGAGACATGAAGTGTTTTGGCAGTGTTTCAGTCCCCTGGGAAGTTAGCGCACAGGTCATGTCAATGTATGCATGTGACCTCAGCCCTCACCCTTGGGAAGGGTTCTGCGGGCCATGAAGGGAGATGCCCATCTGTCATGCGGAGGTGGGGGAGGCTTGTGTGGGGACATGGCCATTGCGTCAGAGAGTAAGGGATTAAACCTCAATGGAAAGGTGCTCACATAAGGGAATGTCCACATGTGGATGTCCCATATTTTGGTAGGGCAATGGGTCAGGGCTTTGACAGGATTCCTCATTGTTCACAGATCTGTTTCCTCCCTTTCAGTTCTTGGCGTGTGAGGATCATGAAACCAGCGGAGTTGGCTGTACTTCTGATAGTGTGGACCAGTAGAGAGGCCATCAATGTGCAGCTGCACATCAACAGGATCTGTACCTGCAGAGGAGGGGGTGGTAGGACACAATGAGTTACTGGGGGCAGAACCACAACTTGTAATGCAGAACAATTCCCGTACCGGCCTCCCCAAACAGACTTGGAGGCGACCCTACCTGAGGCGACGAACGTATTTCCAGAGGACTGAGAACCAGTGCCCGCGACGACTATGTCTGTCCTGAGGAATGATGGGTCACCTGGGACAGGTGATGCTGGAGTTGGCGCCAAATGGTCTGGGAGGTCCCCCATTGTCTGTAGCCCTTAAAGTTACAGCTGCTCTAAACTTTTACACTAGCGGCTTATTTCAGGGCTGCACAGGTGACCGCTGCGGCATCTCCCAGTCCACCGCACATAATGCATAAGGGAGGTGAAAGACGCACTCTTCGCAAGGGCAAGAACTACATAAATTTTAACAGCGATCAGGCTAGCCAGGACGCCAGAGCCATAAGCTTCACCCACACAGCTGGCCTGTCCCACGTTCAGGATCTAATTTACTGGATGCCTGTGTCTCTGCGCTTCCCCATGGCAGCATGAACCGCAAGGGATTCCACTTCCTTTGCGCAGCACGTCTGCAACAGCGCCAAACGCATCATGCAGGTGTATGGACATTTCCTGGGAGTGACCATGACAGCTACATTCTAGGCTACTCTCAGATCCCGGCTATCTTTAAGGGACAGCAGCACTGGTCACAAACTGCAGCTGAGACCCATTGCAATGAGGCCCATGCTCCTGTACGCAAGCTGGTGAAACAGCCGATCGGCCTGCTGAAAATGCGGTTCTGATGCCTGAAGACACAGTGATTTTTTTGTCAGCAACGGCCCCGGCGAGATTCTCTCCAATTTTCTCAATGAAACCAACACTTTGCGAAAATATGGGAAGATTTCACCAATGTCAGCAGAATCATTTTAGTGCAGCACTTTGGGATTGGAAGCATGGAAGATACAGTACTTGGGCAAGTGACTTGTTCGGGCATGTAGTGACATTGTGGTATTGTTGTTGAACTAGTAACCCAGAGACCCTGAGTCATGCTCTGGAGATCCAGCCATGGCAGATGGGGAAATTTGAATTCAATACAAATCTGGAATTAAAAGTCTAAAGGTGACCATGAAACCATTGTCGCAAAAACCCATCTGGTTCACTAATGCCCATTAGGGAAGGAAATCTGTCGTCCTTACTTGGTCTGGCCTACATGTGACACCAGACCCACAACAATGTGGTTGACTCTTAATTGCCCTCAGGGATGGGCAACAAATGCTGGTCCACCCAGCGATGCCCACAAGGGGCTGGTTTAGCACAGTGGGCTAAAGCAGCTGGCTTGTAATACAGAACAAGGCCAACAGCGCGGATTCAATCCCCGTGCCGGCCTCCCCGAACAGGCGCCAGAATAACTTCATTGAAGCCAACTTGTGACAATAAGCGATTATTTTTATTATCCCATGGACAAATAAAAAAAAATTATGAGGCATGTGTGTGCAAGGCTCCTGCCCAAAGAGGACACTTGGTGTTGGTGTTTGGTGGAGGGTTAGTTGCAGGGGAGATGCAGGCAGGTGGGATGTGGTTGGCCTTTAGGGCTTGGGGGTGATGTGAAGGGTGAGGGACGGGAGTGATGCCAGGGGCAGAGATGTAGTGACTCACCTGAGCTGTCCCAAGGAGGTCATTCATCTTTTTGTGGCACTGGGTTCGGTCCTTCTAGTGAGGCTGGCAGCATTGACCACCTCTGCCACCTCCTCCCAAGCGCTGTTGACTATAGCAGGCTTGACTCTGCGGCCCACCCTGGGGAAGAGGGTGTTCTTCCTCTCCTCTAAAGTGTCCCTCATTCTGTCCAGTTCATATTCACGACATCGCAGTGCTGGTCATCTCTAGGCCATCTTCTTGGCTGTAATGCCACTGTGTGGTGAGTGGAGGGCTTGTTAAGCATCTCCAGCTTGTCAGGCTCTATAGCACAAATTCAGGTTCCAGCAAATCAGTCACCAGCAGGAATTCACGTGGGCAGAGTGCTGGCTCATTTGCATTCCAATCGCACACTTTTCAGTTCCGGCTGGAACATTTAGTCTCCCACACGGAGAATCCAGCCCATTATCTTCTTTTTTTAATGTCTGGCAGTCACTTTTGTGAAAATGCACACTAACCCTGAATGTCTGTGCACATAATTCAAACTTTGGTCACATACAAGATGTGTTTTAAACAATAAAATCAATACCAGAGTTTCCTCTCGATTTAATTAGGAAGATAAATGGAGTAATGGGATAGCGATTGGTATTACAGTGTAACATTTATATAAGTGACGGCCCCAGCCTGGAATTCTTGGGACCAAGTCATGTCTGCATTTATACATTTTCTGCTTTACAGAATGACATTAGAATGCCTTACCACAAGTGTGTGAATGGAAAACACAGTAGATACAAATATTCACCTGAAACATAAAAAGAGTTAGAAAGCATTTGAATGAGTGAGCAGTCAGCATTGTGAATGGTCAGGGGCCTGTAAGTAGCACCATAGGGGTGCGTTTGAAGCAAATACTGCAACAATGGCGGTCTGAGCCAGATCACTCCGATCCCGAGTCCACGGAGTTGGCACCAAGTCGTTGCACGTTACTCCCCCCAGCCCAGGAAGCCCACCCCCCAACTAGCCCGACAATTTCTTAGAGTTTTCTTCCCACCTTGTTACCCTTCAACAGCCATGGCGCCCAGGCCCCGCTTTCACCAATTTGCACCCGCCTGGGGGGGAGGGGGGGGGGAGGGGGGGTGGAGTATCCCCGAGGGGTGGAGCATGCAGTGTCCAACCCACCAATGAGATTTAAATCCATTCAAATGAGTGATGCATGGGCCCGCCAGAGCGGGGCACAAACTTCACTTACAACAGTCGGAGCATCGCAGTGGAATCGGTATCGGACGCAAATCACGATTTTTCCACTTCTCCACCCGACCGCAATTCTCGCCGCTGGTGGCAGGAAATGGAGAATTTAGCCCACTATACACACACACATACACACACACACACACACACACACACACACACAAAACAGATCTTGTACTCCCTTGCTGCTCACTCCTCTCTAACTGGTTCCAAACTGGCCAGCTTTATTTATGCATGGACCTGCTAATGATTTCTCCGCCCCCCCCTCATTGGGGAAGCTCATACTCCCTAAGGATTGTGAGATTGTCATTAGTCCCCAGCCAGTGGTAAGCAGGCAGGTTATAACATCCCCCAAGGTCCAAGGAATCCACCAAAGACCCTGGCGAAGGAGGGCGTCGGACTCGTTTTGCCGCAGGCCAGACACCATTTGCACGAGGCGCTGGATCGGGCGGTGTGTATCAAGACGGAGAACGGTGCTTCCGTGATGAATGGCGTAACAGTTGTATATCCACGGCCCGTGGGACCGAGGACTCCCCCTCTGAGGCATCCTGTGTCTCCATCTCAGAGTCGGAGTCCAAAGCCTCTGTTATCTCGGCGTCCCTATCTCCATGTGGTTCTGCAACGACCTGTGCAGCTGTTAGTGCAATGCCAGAGGAAGATCGTGAGGAACACCGTCCACTGTGTCTGGTCTCTGCGGCTGTAGATGTGAGCTCCGGGGGCAGGGAATCTTTGGAAGAGGCGGCCTTCTGAACCAAACGTGGTCTACATGCTTGTGCTGGAGACGACTCTGGGCTTGCACCTGGTAAGAGATCGGGCCCGTTTGTCGAAAGATAACGCCAGGGACTCACTGGGCACCACCAGCAAAATTTCGAATGAACACCGGGTCACCAGGCGCAAACTGCCGAATCGGCCGACGCAGAGAAAGGCCATGTCCCTGCCATTCTTGAGTGCAGCGCATTTTTGCGCCAATATCCAGGAAAACCTGCTAAGGCGGGTGCGAAGTCTCCAGACCATTAGAAGTTCCGCAGGAGCTACCCCAGTGGAGTGGTCCTATATTAAAACAAAAAACGAGCCAGTCTCGTGTCCATAGACCTGGAAGACTGCTTCTTTAGGCACCGTTTGAATGTCTGCACTGCGCGCTCCGCCAACCCATTGGAAGCCGGGTGGTATGGAGCAGTGCGGATATGGCATATGCTGTTTATCTTTATGAACCTCGCAAAACTCCTCATTTGTGAAAGGCGTGCCATTGTCCGTGACAGCACCTCGGGGAGGCCATGCGTACTGAAAGACAAAAGCATCTTCTCGATTGTGCTTCCCATCTTATGCACCTCTAGCCATTTAGACTGGGCATCGATTAATAGCAGGAACATGGATCCTTGAAAAGTGCTGGCAAAATCCGCATGCAAGCGCGCCTAAGGCCGCCCTGGCCATTCCCAGTGATGTAGGGGCGCGGACGGCGGAAGCCTCTGATGCTCCTGGCAAATGGAGCAGTTTTGGGCCACCTTCTCAATGTCGGTGTCGAGGCCTGGCCACCAGACATAACTCCGGGCCACCATTTCCATTTTGGTCACACCCAGATGCCCATTGTGCAAGTCCTGTAGTATCAGGTCCTGTCCTTTTTCCGGGACGACCACACGTGTCCCCCACAAGAGGTTACCGTCTTCCACGCTAAATTCTGACAGCTTGGAGGAAAATGCCCACAACTCACCTGGGAGCTGTCTATGCTGCCCACCATACAGGACTATGTGCCGAACCTTTGACAGGACTGGCTCCGTCTGGGTCCACTCACGGATCTGTGATGCCATAAAATTTAGGGTTGCAACCACCTCGCCGGTCATGGGGGGTCGCATGAGGCCGGTTGACAAAGGCAATCGGCTCAGTGCATCACCATTCCCTATCTGGGTTCCTGGTTTGTGCTCCAGAGAATACTCGTAGGCAGTGAGCAACAAAGTCCAGTGCTGGATCCGTGCGGAAGCAACGGGCGGTATTGGCTTATCCTCTCGGAAAAGTCCCAGCAGAGGTTTATGATCAGTCACAGTAGTGAAGTGGCGGCCATACACATACTGGTGGAAGCGTTTCACCGCAACGGACCACCGCCAGGCCCCCCCTTCTCGATCTGCGCGTACTTCTTTTCCGCTGCAGTCAGTGTGCGGGAGGCGAAAGCTATCGGCCGCTCGGCCCCGTTCTCCATCTAGTGGGACAGGACGGCCCCAATACCATACGGGGATGCATCACGTGACGAGCAAAGGCTTTCCAGGATCATAGTGGGTTAGTAACCCAGACGACGACAATTGCTGTTTTACCCACCGGAAAGCGGTTTCTTGCGGCTGACCCCAAACCCAGGTGTAATTCGTCTTTAGCAGAAGGTGCAACAGGGCCAGCGTAGTTGTCAGATTGGGGAGGAACTTCCCGTAATAATTTACGAGGCCGAGAAAAGAGCGAAGATGCAAAGTGTCAGTCGGGGCGGGGGCCTGTTGAATTGCGCGCACCTTCTCTGCGACGTGGTGTAAACGTTTGCAGTCCACCCGATAACCCAGGTCGACTACTTCCTTCGCCTGAAAGATGCACTTTGTACGACGTAAACAGACTCCAGCCTCTGAAAAGCGTCTAAGGACAGCCTCCAAATTTTCCAAATGTTCCTGCTCCGAAGTCCCTGTAATCAAAACGTCGTCTAAGTAGACAACGACACGCAGTAAACCTCTCAAGATGCCCTCCATGACGCGTTGAAAGATAGCGCATGCAGAGGATACCCCAAAGGGCGACCGTGTGTATCCATACAGGCCCTGGTGTGTATTAATAATAACATATGGCCAGGAAGCAGGGTCCAGCTCCAACTGTAGGTCGGCGTGACTCATATCTAATTTCATGAACAATAGTCTGCCTGCAAGCTTCGCGTAGAGATCTTTTATGCGGGGCATTGGATATCGGTCGAGCCGGGAAGCCATATTCACTGTAAGTTTATAGTCGCCGCACAAGTGAACTGTGGCATCTGGCTTCATTACAGGTACAATTGATGCTGCCCAGTCAGCGAAGCGGACGGGCCTGATCATACCCAAGAACTCCAAACGAGTAAGCTCCCCTTCTACCTTCTCGAGCAAGGTGTAAGGCACCGGGCGTGCCCAGAAATAGCGCGGCGTGGCTCCTGGTTCGACCTGAATATGGGCGACGGCCCCTTTTATCTTCCCCAAACCGGGCTGGAATACATCTGGGTACCGTCTTAGTACCTCTGTCAACCCTTCAGAACCTGTTTGAAGGATGTGCTGCCACTGCAGCCGCAAATGGCGCAACCAGTCCCGACCCAACAGGCTGGGCCCATAGACGCGCACCACGATAAGTGGGAACCGCTCCTCCTGGCGTCCATAAACAACAGGGGCGGGATTGTCCTACACTTGGCGCGATGGCATGATGCCAGCTCCAAGAGTGGCGCGAACCACTCTGGCGTCGAGCCAGCCAGAAGTTGCGGAATCCTCCACATTTCCGGGGGCTAGGCCAGCGGCAGAGGGGTTGGCGCCACGCCAACCAGCGCCAAATTGCCGCCATGGTCCCACGCATGCGCAGAACCACCATCGTGTTCTGCCGCATGCGCAGAACCACCGGCGTTTTCCTGCGCATGCGCACGGGGGGTTCTTCTCCCCGCCGTCCATGGCGGAGCCCTACAGAGGCCGGCACAGAGGGAAAGAGTGCCCCCACGGGCCCACCCGCAGATTGGTGGGCCCCGATCGTGGGCCAGGCCACTGTGGGAGCACCCTCACCAGGGCCGGATCCCCCCACGCCCCCCCGAGGACCCCGCTAGACGGCCGACAAGCCAGGTCCCGCCTTGATGGACCATGTCCAATTCACGCCGGCGGGACTGGCCGAAAACGAGCGGCCGCTCAGCTCATCAGGGCCCGGAGAATTGCGCCAATGGCCCCCGACTGGCGTGCTGTGATCCCTGCCCCCACCCGAAAACCAACGCCGGAAAATTCGGCAGCCGGCGTCGGAGCGGCGGGGCGGGATTTACCCCCCCCCCCCGCCAATTCTCAGACCCGGCGGAGGGTCAGAGTATCCTGCCCCAGAAGTAATCGTAGTTCCTGCAATGTCCAATGGTTCCTCCTTGTAGGTGGCTAATCTGGCCTGTGTGTCGGTTAATGTAAGGTCTGTATACCTTGCTTGATGTGGTTGAATGTCCTCTGGGCGATCACGGAGACCGCTGCGCCAGTGTCCAACTCCATCTCAAGCGGGTGACCATTGACCCATATTGTCACCTTAATGGGGACCACACGGGGAGCTGCCACACAATGCAGCTGCAGGCCTCTCAATGGTATTGAACCGCTAAGGCTGGACTATTGTGGATGGGTTTGGGTTAAAATGTTGCCCCACTAAGCTCACATGTTCATCAAACGTTTTGGTGTCTGGCGCAGCTGGGTACGTAAGGCTTCTTATCACTCCAAAAGTATGCGGGCCACAGGAGGTGAGCAAAATGACCACCTGGCACTCGTTTTCAGTGATGTTGTTTGAAGTATTAACCCACCTTTCCTCTTTACAGATGCCGACTGACCTGCTGGCACTTTGGGATTTGGTTTCAGGTGTCTGTCAATTGCTTGCCTTTTCAGGTGAATCTCCTTGAAGACCATGTCAAATTGGATTAGCGTCTGAAAATATACAAATTGGAAACAATTTAGTTTAAGACAGTGTCACGTCCTTCAACATAGCAGCCAGTAGGGTCTTTAAATGCCATGAACCTTTTTGCATAACTCTATTATATATAGAAGAACAGTTCTCAACTAAGCCTGGTTGGCAATAAACCACTTTGTTTCTGTTGTATTTTTTATTGGGCTGTCAAATAGTTTGGTCAGTTTAAGTTTAAAGCGAACAAAAATGCCTGATCATTTAAGGAATTTTGTATAGTAGAAGCCTGGAAAGTGAGAATTAGGCCACTTATTTAATGAAATTGCATGAATGCAAAATTATATTAATTTCATATACTACGTAGTGTCATTGACCGTGATCTAGCGGCCGCTTTAGCCCCAGGCACAAATCCCGTAATGGCTGCTAAATCTCGCGAGTGGCAAGAAATGAGATTTCCGTTGGCGAGATCGCAATTTGAGACCATCCCGGCACCCCCCGCCGGTGATGTAATCAGGTTCACGCCCTCGTTGGGGGCGAAAATGTTTTTTAAAAATACATCTTAATCAGGGAGGGCGACACGGTGGCACAGTGGTTAGCACTCTTGCCTCATGGAGCCAAGGGCCCGGGTTCGATCCTGGCCCCGGATCATTGTCCGTGTGGAGTTTGCACATTCTCTCTGTCTCTGCGTGGGTCTCACCCCCACAACCCAAAGATGTGCAGGTTAGTTGAATTGGCCAAGCTCAATTGTCCCTTAATTGGAAAAAAAAAGAATTGGGTACCCTAAATTAATTTTTTTTAAATAGATCTTAATCTAATTAATGGGCTTGACACCATAACGTCTACCCATGACTCCCCCTCCCCCTCCCCTGGGCAGTGTGACATTACATCAGAGGGAATCACGAAAGCGAAAACCAGTCGTGATGACCAGTCTGGGGGCGCGGAGATGCCTGCAGGCCTTGAGTGTTGAGCGACATGCCTTTATTACCCTCTGGCACCCTGGCAGGGGGCACTGCCAAGAGAGCACTGCCAAGGTAGCACATGCAGGGAGATTACCCTCCTCCATTGTAATATGTTCCCCTAACCTGGGGAGGTGAAGGGTTTGAGGGGTCTCCTTCAGCGTGTGGGGGTTAGGGGGTGTTCCCTGTGTCTGTTGGGGGCTCCCGATGTCTGTGGACGGGGTTCCCATGTTGGTGGTGGAGGATCCCATGTCCGTTCAGGAGAGTTCCCTCTGTCCCCTTGTCCATTGTGGGGGGTGGGGGGGAGGGGGGGGCGGGGCTTGGGGAGTAGATCTCCAGGTCCATCTGGGGGGTCCCATGTCCGTGGGGGTTTCAGTCCCCTTGTGTGGGGCGGGTCCGCATATCCATCCCAGGATGTGGAGGGGCCTTAAATTTAACTTTGAGATCAGGACACCCTTTAAAAAGGGCGCCCCGATCTCAGAACCCCAGCTTTGTCGGCATGTTTAAGCCCCACCCCTCCTGCTGGCTGTGTGATCTTCTCCAGCCTTCTGAACCTGCAGAGTGCTGTCAAATCAGGCGAGAAAAGGCAGCTGTGAAGCCAGCATGTAAATTGTTACCACCATTATAGTTATCCTTCTTCAACTTTGTGTATTTTCCTTGCAATACAGAAGAATCATGTTTTTGCCAAAATGAGGAGAAACATTAGAGTACAAAAAAAAACAATAAACTGATAAAAACTCTTGCAGATAAATGATGAAAGGAATCTCTTGGTGTTAGTGACTTGCAGGAGAGGGGCCAAAAAAAATGAAGAAGTATAAATATATAAGAGAAAGTGACAGAGCGAGCCCTTGCTGGCTGTGTGGAAGACACATCTGATATTCTCTAATTCCACGTAACTGAAGACTCATCTTTCAGAGTCTCAAAATCTGTACTCTTTTTCAGCCAATATTGCAAAGAATTACGGTCAATTTAGCTGCTCACTTGTTGCCTTGGTGAACAGTTAGTTCAGCGTTAATTGCTGAAGCCATCACCAGGCTGCCAACCTGAAAAGTCACCACATTCGACAATGTGTAAAAACCAAAGTAATATGTCTTGTTGATGCTGAGGAGTTCTTACTTCATTCATTGTCTCTGCTGTTATTAATCCTATTGCCTGTGGCTGAGATTCATAATCTTGTTTCAGGGTAAATGCTGGAACCAAAAAATAGCCAACATCAAATGATAAAAAACAAGAATGTTCCACATTCATTGAGGGTGGGGGGTTGCTAAGCATGTGAAGAAAACAAATAGCGAGTTTTCCATAATTTTCGGGAACTATTCATTTTTAAAATTTGCCCAAAAAGAAAATAGACACCAGAGGCATTTTGCATATCGCAAAACGTACTTACCATTATGCCACAACATGCATACAACAGAAAAGTTATACAATATCTCCAGGCCCACCTAGCCATGGGGTAGTGTAACCCCACACACTGTTAAATTCCAGAAAGTCAGGGAATGGAGGATAGCACTCGGACCAATCTTTTTTTTAACAAACATTTTATTATGGCATTTATGGTTTTATAAAAAAGATACAAATACAAATGTAAACATAATTCAGTGCATAGCACACCCCTCCATCTCTCACTGTTCCTTGCTAAGCCCGACAAAAATAACCGAACTCGCCCTGCCCCCTTACTCCCTAACCCCTATTGAATCTGCTAACTGTTTAGCTTACCCCGAAGAAGTCGATAACCGGCTGCCACCTCCGAACGAACCCCAACACAGATCCTCTCAGGGCAGACTTCATTTTCTCAAGCCTGAGGAACCCAGCCATGTCGCTAACCCATACCCCTGATTTTGGGGACTTTGAGTCCCTCCACACTAGTAAGATCCGTCTCCGGGCTACCAAGGAGGCAAAGGCCAAAACGTCGGCCTCTCTCGGCCCCTGGACTCCCAGGTCATCCGACACTCCAAAAATCACCACCTCTGGACTCGGCGCCACCCTTGTTTTAGTACCGTGGACATGACACCCGCAAATCCCTGTCAGAATCCCCTAAGCTTCGGGCATGCCCAAAACATGTGGGCATCCTGCACACCTCACACACCTGTCCTCCACCCCAAAAAACCTGCTCATCCGGGCCACCGTCATGTGTGCCCGGTGAACCACCTTGAATTGTATCAGGCTGAGCCTGGCACATGATGAGATCGCGTTGACTGTGCACAGAACATTCTCCCACAGACCCGCCTCTAACTCCTTTCCCAACTCATCTTCCCATTTACACTTTAGCTCACCTATCTTGGTTTCCTCCCACTCCATATGTTATTTATAGATTTCCGATACCTCTCCCTCACCCACTCCAGTTCTAGACACTACCTTGTCCTGTATCCCCTGTGGCGGTAGAAGCGGAAAGGTCAAAACCTGGTTTTACTCGCCAACACAAACCCAGTGATCACCGCATTCACCCGCTTAAAAAGGCATTTGGTATGAAAATAGGGAGGCACTGGACAACAAGCAAAAATCTTGGGAGAACCGTCATTTTTATGGTCTGAACCCACCCCGCCAGTGACAACGGCAGCATGTCCCACCCCCGGAAGTCCTCCTTCATATGCTCAACTAACCGGGTCAGATTTAATTTATTTAGTTGCTCCCATCCCCATGCCACCTGGATTCCGAAGTAGTGAAAACTCCCTCCCACCACCCTCCCCCGGTCTTCTCTCCTGCCCGCTCGCCTGGATCACAAAATCCTCGCTCTTACCTATGTACAATTTGTACCCCGAAACCGGCCAAATTCCCCTAAGATCCGCATAGTCTCCCCCATCCCCCCAAACGGGTCAGAAATATACAAGAGTAGGTCATCTGCATATGACAAGACCCCGTGTTCCACCCCCCGCCACCCCCACCCCCTGGACTAACCCCTTCCAGTCCTTTCGCGCTCTCAGCGCCATCATCAATGGCTCTATAGCCAAGGCAAACAACAGTGGGGAGAGGGGACATCCCTGTCTTGTCCCCCGGTGCTGTCTGAAGTAGTCCAAACTCACCTGGTTCATCCGCACACTCGCCACCGGTGCCTGGTGCAGCAACCGAACCCAGTCAATAAAGCTCTACCCAAACCCAAATTGTCCCAGGACCTCCCACAGATAATTCCACTCCACCCAGTCAAAGGCCTTCTCCGCATCCATAGTGAACACCACCTCCCTTCCCTCGGAGGGCATCATGATTACATTCAAGAGCCTTCTTACATTGGCCGTTAGCTGCCTGTCTTTGACAAACCCCATTCAGGGGTCTTCCCCTGTCACTCCCGAACACAATTCTCTATCCTCGAGGCCAAAATTTTGGCCAGCAATTTGGCGTCGATATTCAGTAGGGAGATTGGTCTGTATGACCCGCATTGCTCTGGGTCCTTCTCCCGCTTCAGGATCAATGATATTGAAGCCTGTGACATTGTTGGGGGAAGAACACCCCATTCCCTTGCCTCACCAATGCCCTCACCAGCAGCGGACCCAACATCCCAGAAGACTTCTTGTAAAATTCCACTGGATAGCCGTCTGGTCCCGGGGCCTTACCCGACTGCATGGCCTCCAATCCCTCCTCTACTGCTACAATACCGATTGGGGATCCCAACCCCTCCAACAACCCTTCCTCTACCTTTGGAAACTCCAACCCTTCCAAAGACTGCCTCATCCCCTCCACCCCAGCTGGGGGCTACAACTCATACAGCCGACTGTAAAATTCCTTGAACACCCCGTTCACCCCCGCTGGGTCCAAGACCGTGTTCCCCCCTCTGTCCTTTACTCTTCCTATCTCCCTGGCCGCCTCCCTTTTCTTGAGCTGGTTACTCGGACCAATCTTTGCGCAACTTTGTAAACTTTGATTTACAGGAATACACATGACAAACAAACCCCTCCTTGCCCAGCCATCACAGTTACAGGCATGAGTGACTCCCCCACCACATGCACACAATTAAATCGAACTGATATACGATTAACAAGCACCACCTTCCCCGCCTGCTGGTGGTGTGAGCCCCTGGGAGAGGCAAAGAATAGAAAATTGGCCAATTTCAAAGACTGGTGTTGCGGATAGTGAAGAGGATTGTTGGAGGATACAGCAAGATATTGATCGGTTGGAGACTTGGGCGGAGAGATGGCAGATGGAGTTTAATCCGAACAAATGTGAGGTAATGCATTTTGGAAGGTCTAATACAGGTGGGAATTATGCAGTAAATGCCAGACCCCTTAGGAGTACTGACAGGCAGAGGAATCTGGGCGTACAGATCCACAGATCACTGAATGTAGCAGCGCAGGTGGATAAGGTAGGCAAGAAGGCATACGGCATGCTTACCTTCATCGGTCAGGGCATTGAGTATAAAAATTGGCAAGTCATGTTGCAGCTGTCCAGAACTTTAATTAGGCCACATTTGGAATATTGCGCACAATTCTGGTCGCCACACTACCAGAAGGATGTGGATGCTGTGGGGAGGGTCTGGAAGAGGTTTACCTGGATGTTGCCTGGCGTGGAGGGTATTAGCTATAAGGAGAGGTTGGATAAACTCAGATTGTTTTCACTGGAATGTCGGAGATTGAGGGTCGACCTGATAGAGGTTTACAAAATTATCAGGGGCATAGGCTGAGTGAATAGTCAGACGCTTTTCCCTCTGTGTACCCAAACTGGCGCTGGAATGTGGCGACTAGGGGTTTTCACAGTAACTTCATTGCAGTGTTAATGTAAGCCTACTTGTGACAATAAAGATTACTATTATTATGCCCTTACCCCTGATAATTAACTGTTGTTATGGGCCGGGGCTTAGAAACTCCAAAGTGTATTCTGAAGCTCACCCGACCTATAACTTTTATGTTGAATTTGGTTAGGATGAGCACACAGTCCTTCACTTCAGGTGTGGTTCATCAGACTTCCGAGGCACTTTTCTCAAAACAAAGTTTATTATAACAATGTAAATAACATATATAAAACACAGCAAGAATTTGTTATCAATTGCAAGCATAAAGAAAACACAACAGCTATAGTAATCTATGTATATAACTTTTAATGAATCCCCCTTAATAGCTGTTCCAATTCAATAGGGCAGCACGGTAGCCTTGTGGATAGCACAATCGCTTCACAGCTCCAGGGTCCCAGGTTCAATTCCGGCTTGGGTCACTGTCTGTGCGGAGTCTGCACATCCTCCCCGTGTGTGCGTGGGTTTCCTCCGGGTGCTCCGGTTTCCTCCCACAGTCCAAAGATGTGCGGGTTAGGTGGATTGGCCATGATAAATTGCCCTTGGTGTCCAAAATTGCCCTTAGTGTTGGGTGGGGTTACTGGGTAATGGGGATAGGGTGGAGGTGTTGACCTTGGGTAGGGGGTAGGGTGCTCTTTCCAAGAGCGGGTGCAGACTCGATGGGCTGAATGGCCTCCTTCTGCACTGTAAATTCTATGTAAATACAAAATCCAATAAACCAAAACCTCTTTCATGGGCGTAGCCCAGCACACTGTAATCTCACTTGAATGGGACTGGTCCTTGCCCTGAGATTCTGATCCAGCCTTCAACCAGCAGATTCAAAACTCCATCCGGAAAGCAACTCTATCTTTAAAGTTACCAAGGCAGTTTGTCACACCCAATGTGCTTTCAGTTCCCCGGAACAGCTTTAAAATGAAAACAGATAAACACTGCTTCTCTTCTGCAATCCAAAGCAACAAACCGAAACTGAAACCCAAACTCTAAAAACCCTTCTTACCTGACAGCCACCAGCCCAGCTCCACCCAGAAATGACATCACTGAAGCCGTGCTACAAGTCATGTGGTTAGACCAAACCTTTCTGAAAGGGACACTTGTCTCTAGCCAAGCTCAGGTGCAGTTATTTGTCATGTTCTGTAGACTGGCTGAAGTGAATGATGAACTACAGAACATCTAGTTTAAATAATTTATTAGGAAACAACTGCATGATGAAGATAACTAGGATAACTGAAATAATAAATTACTAACACTAATGAACTGTTGTAGAGCTACTGCAAAATATGTCTATCCTCCAACACGGCCTACTCCCAACCCCCCAGCCACAGGGTCACGTGGTGGGTTTTACACTGCCACCTAGTGGTCATGCATAATATTATGTACAGAATTGCTTAATGTATATCATGACATTGTTATAACACTCAAAATATTAGCACAATTTGCACTGAGACTGCAGGGAAGATTTTGTATAAATGTTAACGTGATGTACTTTCAGACAGCGAGATACCAGCAAAAACTGTAACTGCACGTATGTATTTCTGGGCACAGCAAATACAGCTATATTCTGCTAGTGAATAGTCCCAAAAATTGCAACTAAGACCAGGCCACAAGGATTGTACAAATTCAAAGATTTTTTTTAAGCAGGAAGGTTCAGATTTCTGCAGGATTTCAGTGGAAAATTGTGATGCAGGGCTTACACTACAGTACCAACATTACACTACAGTACACTATAGTATCAGCATTACACTACATTAGGGTGAAAGCTGGAGAAGTGGAGGTGTGTCACCTTAGCACTTCGCTTTACCGCAAGCCCACAGATAACCTCACGTTCCTCCACTTCTCCAGCTTTCACCCGAAACACATTACAGAAGCCATCCCCTATGGGCAAGCCCTCCGTATACATAGGATCTGCTCAGACGAGGAGGAGCGTAACAGACATCTACAGACTCTGAAAGAAATTAAATGAAATGAAAATTGCTTATTGTCACAAGTAGGCTTCAAATGAAGTTACTGTGAAAAGCCCCTAGTCACCACATTCCGGCGCCTATTCGGGGAGGCTGGTACAGGAATTGAACCGTGCTGCTGACCTGCCTTGGTCTACTTTCAAAGCCGGATGCCCTCGTACGAACGGGACATAGCGCTCGACTCATCGATTGACAGTTCCAACGCGCCACAGCAAAAAACCTCCTCAGAAGACAAAAACGGGACACAACTGAGAGTACCCTACATCATCCAGTACTTCCCCGGAGCAGAGAAACTATGACATCTTCTTCGCAGCCGTCAACACATCATCGATAAAGACGAACACCTTGCCAAGGTCATCGCCACACCCCCACTACTTGCCTTCAAACGAATGCGCAACCTCAAACAAACCATTGTTTGCAGCAAACTACCCAGCTTTCAGAACAGCGACCATGACACCACACAACCCTGCCATGGCAATCTCTGCAAGATGTCGACATGGATACCACCATTACACGTGGCAACACCACCCACCAGGTACAGATGCAGATGCTGTGACAACGAATGAATGGGCATCATGCGACATTCGCCAGGCAGGAATGTTCCCTTCCAATCGGGGAACACTTCAGCAGTCAAGGGCATTCAGCCTTTGATCTTCGGGTAAGCGTTCTCCAAGGCGGCCTTCAGGACGCGCGGCAACGCAAAATCGCCGAGCAGAAACTTATAGCCAAGTTCCGCACACATGAATACGGCCTCAACAGTGACCTTGGATTCACGTCGCATTACATTCACCCCCCACCATCTGGCATGGGCTTGCGAAATGCTACCAACTGTCCTGGCTTGAGACAATTCACACCTCTTTAACCTGCTCCATCTGGACCTTTAACGACTTAATTATCTGCAAAGACTCCCATTCAAAATATCATATTGCATCTTTGACTTTGTCTATATAAATGTTTCTGGAATCCACCTCTTCATTCACCTGAGGAAGGAGCAGTGTGTCGAAAGCTAGTGATTCGAAACAAAGCTGTTGGACTTTAACCTGGTGTTGTAACTCTTCTTACGATAAAAACTGAAGCTCAGATTCTCCTGCTAAAGTTGAACACTCCTGTTTCAAAAATTGTAGAATCCTAAACTGTGAAGCAAAATCAAAGTATCTCAATTTACCTTGAATTGATTTAATAAAAATCAGGATCAGAGTTTCCCCTCATCATATCATCTCATGAAAGTATCTAACCTCCACAGCACAACCTAGCAGATCCTAACACTTTTCTTGGTCTCATCCCTGGTCTAAAGCATAAATGAGGTAGAGCACAGAGCTTATAGTACAAGCTTGTACTATGACATAGATAATACAATACTATTGCCGTTCCCACAGCTGCTGCTACACTGACTGATGGTGGGGGACATGGAATAGATGCAAGATTTGGCGTACAGTAATATGAAAATGGTGCCATCAACCACTTTAACAACCAACTTCCAATATATTTTCCAGATTTATGACTAAATGGGAAATTAACATCTGTATTTGATATTTAATGTTCCAGTCAATACTTTCAATTTTGATTGCGGAAGGATATATAAAGGTATACATAAACATAATGAGAGAAAAGCAAATTACTGCGGATGCTGGAATCTGAAACGAAAGGGAAAGTGCTGGAAAATCTCAGCAAGTCTGGCAGCATCTGTAGGGAGAGAAAAGAGCTAACGTTTCGAGTCCGATGACTCTTTGTCAAAGCTTAGCTTAGCTTTGACAAAGAGTCATCAGACTCGAAACGTTAGCTCTTTTCTCTCCCTACAGATGCTGCCAGACTTGCTGAGATTTTCTAGCATTTTCCCTTTCGTACCTAAACATAATGCTGCTCTTAGAGAGTATGCTAGTTTAAGTTCTGTTGGCGATATTGTTTGCAAAGTTGACACAACACAGACTAGGCCATATGGATAGTGGATGTGAAAAGCAGTGAATTATATTATTTATAGACAATGTCGGAATGTACTACAGTAGTCTGACACCACGTCTGTGGTAAACTTATTTTGAAACTGGTAACAGATTTATCACACTGTTGAAATATTGGCTGCCAAAAACAACTTTGCCTTGTTCAGGTGCATACCCTACTTAACTGGATTGATCTGAAAAGAAATAATGTGCAAGGTTATGGGGATAAGGCAGGGGAGTGGACCTAGATAGATTGTCTTTCCGAGAGTCAGTGAAGACTGGATGGGCCGAATGTGTCATACAGTTTTTACTGCATGGAAAAAGGCCATTTGGTCCATCGTGTCTGTGTCAGCCATCAAGCACCTATCTATTCCAATCCCATTTTCCGGCACTTAGCCCGTAACCTTGCATGCTGTGGCATTTCAAATGCTCATTTAAATATTTCCTAAATGTTGTGAGGATTCCTGCCTCTACTGCCCTTTCAGGCAGTGAGTTCCAGATTCCCAGCACCCGTGGCTGAAAACGTTTCTCCTCACATCCCCTCTAAACCTCCTGTTCCTTCCCTTAAATGGGGGCTGGTTCAGCATAGTAGGCTAAACCAGCTTGTTTGTACTGCAGAACAATGCCAGCAGTGCAGGTTCAATTCCCGTACCGGCCTCCCCGAACAGGTGCCGGAATGTGGCGACTAGGGGCTTTTCACAGTAACTTCATTGAAGCCTACTTGTGACAATAAGCTATTATTAAATCTCTGGCCCCTGCTCATTGACCCTTCCGCTCAGGGCGAAAGGTTCCTTCCCATCCACCCTATTTATGTCCCTCATAATTTTGTACACCTCAATCAGGTCCTCTCTCAGCCTCCACTGCTCTAAGGAAAACAACCCCAATCTATCCAGTCTCTCTTTATAGCTGAAATGCTCCAGCCCAAACAACTTCCTGGTGAATCTCCATTCATTTCCTTTCAACAGTATGATGACCAGAACTGCGCAGAGTACTCCAGCTGTGGCCTAACCAGCGTTTTATACAGCTCCATCATTACCTCCCTGCTCTTATATTCTGTGCCTCAGCTAATAAAGGCAAGTATCTTAACCAGCTGATCCTCCTGTCCTGCTGTCTTCAGGGAATTTTGGACATGCACCCCAAGATCCCTCTGTACTTCCTAGAGTCCTACGAAGTGTATATTCCCTTGTCATGTTAGTCCTGAATGTCCTCATTCAGCACTGTAAAGATTCGATGATTTTGATTTTCCATCTTGGCGACGCTGCTGCATTTCTAGCCTGTTTGTCCTTGGAATCAGTTTACAAAATACTGTCGCCCCACCTTTAAACCTACCTCATTGACCAAGTTTTAGTTAATTCCTTCATCGTAACTCCTCCTTTCACTCAACTTTGGGTTTTTTTCTTACTACACTCCTATGAAAAGCTTTGGATTTTTTTCTAAAATGACCAAATGAATGGGTGGATAGAATGGGTCAATTACAGAAAGGTACATTTACTCTTACCTCACCCACAAAAGCCCCTATCAGGTGTGAAGCAGAAATCAGATAGACTGCAAAGAGCTGTAAGTGGCTTCTGCTGTCCTCAAATACAAACACAGAAAATGCTGGAGCTACTCAAATCCAGCCCAGTGACAGCCAATCACTGAGTTCAGGATCAAGCCCAGTGACAGCCAATCACTGAGCTCAGGATCAAGCCCAGTTACAGCCAATCACTGAGCTCAGACCCCAGCCCAGTGACAGCCAATCACTGAGCTCAGACTCCAGCCCAGTGACAGCCAATCACTGAGCTCAGGATACAGCCCAGTGACAGCCAATCACTGAGCTCAGACTCCAGCCCAGTGACAGCCAATCACTGAGCTCAGGATACAGCCCAGTGACAGCCAAACACTGAGCTCAGGATGCAGCCCAGTGAAAGCCAATCACTGAGCTCAGGGTCCAGCCCAGTGACAGCTGAGCTCAGACATCAGCCCAGTGACAGCCAATCACTGAGCTTAGGATCCAACCCAGTGACAGCCAATCACTGAGCTTAGACCCCAGCCCAGTGCCAGCCAATCACTGAGCTCAGACACCATCGTGTAGCCAATCACTGAGCTCAGGATCCAGCCTTGCAGCCAATGACTGAGCTCAGATTCCAGCCAGCGACAACCAATCATTGAGCTCAGAACTCCAGCCTAGTGACAGCCAATCACTGAGCTCAAACTCCAGCCAGTGACAGCCAATCACTGAGCTCAGACACCAGCCCTGTGACAGCCAATCACTGAGCTCCGATACCATCCTGTAGCCAATCACCGGGCTGACACTAACCTCTCCCGCCCCAACCCCAATCCTGCAGCCAATCACTGAGCTCAGACTCCAGCCCAGTGACAGCCAATCAGTGAGCTCAGCACCGAGCGGCTCGGAGCCCAGCCCCAGCCCAGGCCAGCGGCCCGGAGACGAGCCGAGCCCAGCAGGAGGGAGACGAGCGCAGGTCGGCCGGATCGGATATGGCGGCCACCACCATCGCCACCCAGAGGGGCCCGGTAAGATTGCTGTCTCCCCCACTGTGAGGGGGGAGGCTGGGCCTTGGCTTTCTCCCCCCCTCGGCCTAGTCAGTGAACACCCTGCCCCGGTTCACTGCGGCAGCGGCTGGGCTGCGGACCCTGCCCCCCATCCTTTGTGCGTGTTTGTTTATTTTGACCGTCGCCGATCAGCCACCTGGTACGCGGAGGAAGGGAGCCCGAGGGCGGTCTGTTGGCCTGAGGGCAGCCGTGCTGGGGGAGAGCAGCGGCACGGGGTGTGCTTGGGTTGCCAGTCATCGGGCTCCGGTGCCCCGCTATGCCCCCATCCCGCTGTGGCGTTGCCAAACTCGGCCTGGGTGGATTCCCGGCAGCTTCATCACATGAGACCTGATACCAAACACTTCACTGTCCCGTGCTTGGGCTCATTGCCAAGGGAGCAGATTTTTATTATCTCCTTGGATCATTCTTCACCCTTGCCCCCCTCCCACCATTTTTTTTATCATCGAATAAAATAACTCCAACACACCCATGTTTTATTTCACTGCTCCTCCCCTCACCCCCTCCTCCTATCTGTCTCCTTGCCACCTTGTCCAAGTCATCCTTAGATTCCCCTGGGGGTAGTAGCCCCAGAGTGGGAAACTTTACCCTGCGAGATAGAGTGGCTTCGACTGTTCTCTCCCCCCCCCCCCCCTCATTTTCACCCCCCCCCCATTTTCACCCCCCCCCCCATTTTCACCCCCCCCTCATTTTCACCCCCCCTCATTTTCACCCCCCCCTCATTTTCACCCCCCCCTCATTTTCACCCCCCCCTCATTTTCACCCCCCCCTCATTTCACCCCCCCCCCCTCATTTTCACCCCCCCCCTCATTTTCACCCCCCCCCCCTCATTTCACCCCCCCCCCTCATTTTCACACCCCCCCCTCATTTTCATTCACCCCCCCCCCCTCAGTTTCACCCCCCCCCTCATTTTCACACCCCCCCCTCATTTTCAACCCCCCCCCTCATTTTCCCCCCCCCCCCCTCATTTTCACCCCCCCTCATTTTCACCCCCCCTCATTTTCACCCCCCCTCATTTTCACCCCCCTCAGTTTCACCCCCCTCATTTCACCCCCTCCTTTTCACCCCCCTCATTTTCACACCCCTCATTGTCACCCCCCTCATTTCACCCCCCTCATTTCACCCCCCCTCATTTTCACCCCCCTCATTTTCCCCCCCCCCTCATTTTCACCCCCCCTCATTTTCCCCCCCCCTCATTTTCACCCCCCCTCATTTTCACCCCCCTCATTTTCACCCCCCCTCATTTTCACCCCCCCTCATTTTCCCCCCCCCTCATTTTCACCCCCCCTCATTTTCACCCCCCCTCATTTTCACCCCCCCTCATTTTCACCCCCCCTCATTTTCACCCCCCTCATTTTCACCCCCCCTCATTTTCACCCCCCCCTCATTTTCACCCCCCCTCATTTTCACCCCCCCTCATTTTCACCCCCCCCCCCCATTTTCACCCCCCCCCATTTCCCTGCCCCCGCCCCCAATCTCGCAGTCACCCACCATTTTGATGACCAGATACCTCCGCCTGAAAGGCAAACATTGCCATTCGTTTAAATTGTTCGGTTCACACCCACAATAACCGAGAATACAGCCAAGAGTTTCAGATTTTGTTTCCTCTTGGGCTGAGTCGTCAATCCTCCCTGCCTCCAGAGTGGTGAAATGATGATACAACAGTTGGCAGGGTGTGCAATACATGACCGACACTAAATGGAGATTGTACCAAGTTGATGCTATGTCGCAGGAAGTTAAAAGACGGGATTATTGAAGACGAGCAGGCATTCCTTTTTAAGGTTTGCAGGTTGGTCTCGTGTGGCAGTTGATGATTAAGTTGGTTTTAGACCTTGTTTTAACGGTCCTCAGTTCTGAACGGTCCATGCTAACCATCTTACATGGCAAGAGTCAATCAGGAAGCAAGGAAGACCGATCATTAATGTTGAAAATTTTTGCCACCTTATTTCCTGACCGCAGCCACTCTCTCCAGCCCCTGCTCCCCTGTGGCAGTGGTACACCTCTGTCTGCATCCTATAAAAGACCCTAAGGAAATGTGTATAGTGATGCATTGACTGTCTTGAATTTTCTGTTCACCTTTGTCTTCACATCTGCCTAGCAACTCTCCCTAAAGCAGTACTGCTGAGATTGGGAAATTGGTGTGGAATTCTAACTGTTGGAACATTTTAACAGGTGTTATACCCATTTTGAGGCTTGCAAAGTTATCTTCAAATCTTGACTTCAAATGATAAATGTTGAAAATGTTCATAATGGAGTTCAGTTACGAGTGGCGTACCACAAGGACCTGTTCTGGGGCCGTTGCTGTTTGTCATTTTTATAAATGACCTAGAGGAGGGCACAGAAGGTTGGGTGAGTAAATTTGCAGACGACACTAAAGTCGGTGGAGTTGTAGACAGTGTGGAAGGATGTTGCAGGTTACAGAGGGACATAGATAAGCTGCAGAGCTGGGCTGAGAGGTGGCAAATGGAGTTTAATGTAGAGAAGTGTGAGGTGATTCACTTTGGAAAGAATAACAGGAATGCGGAATATTTGGCTAATAGTAAAATTCTTGGTAGTGTGGATGAGCAGAGGGATCTCGGTGTCCACGTACATAGATCCCTGAAAGTTGCCACCCAGGTTGATAGGGTTGTGAAGAAGGCCTTTATTGTGTGTTGGCCTTTATTGGTAGAGGGATTGAGTTCCGGAGCCATGAGGTCATGTTGCAGCTGTACAAAACTCTGGTACGGCCGCATTTGGAGTATTGCGTACAGTTCTGGTCGCCTCATTATAGGAAGGACGTGGAAGCTTTGGAACGGGTGCAGAGGAGATTTACCAGGATGTTGCCTGGTATGGAGGGAAAATCTTATGAGTAAAGGCTGATGGACTTGAGGTTGTTTTCGTTAGAGAGAAGAAGGTTAAGAGGTGACTTAATAGAGACATACAATATGATCAGAGGGTTAGATAGGGTGGACAGTGAGAGCCTTCTCCCGCGGATGGAGGTGGCTAGCACGAGGGGGCATAGCCTTAAATTGAGGGGTAATAGATATAGGACAGAGGTCAGAGGTAGGTTTTTTACGCAAAGAGTGGTGAGGCCGTGGAATGCCCTACCTGCAACAGTAGTGCTCTCGCCAACATTGAGGGCATTTAAAAGTTTATTGGATAAGCATATGGATGATAATGGCTGTGTCGCGTCTTTTCGTCCGACGTCACTTCGTCCAACGACACTTCGTCCACGTCTTTTGGTCCAACGTCTTTTTGTCCGCCCGTCTTTTGGTCCAACGTCACTTCATCCAATTATCCAATTACAAATTAACTCCGTATAAAACCATTTAATTGATAAAATGCAAGTACAATACAGCAAGTGAATTTAATTGCTAGATGCAAGTAATTGATAAAATGCAAGTTGAAAAATGCAGTTTAAAAATCTAAAAATGCAGTTAAAAAATCTAAAAGTTTACTAATTACTTAAAATTCCCGAAATTACTTAAAATTGATGTAAATTGTAAGCAACATTCCTCAAGAAATCAATTTTTGTTGTAGAATCATATTCAGCGACCAATCTTTTGAGGCGATCAGTTATTTTCTTATATCGCGTACATGAAGTCGAGTGATCTCCCCGAAGAATTTGAGCCTTTTTGCCTATTATGAACCCTTCCTCTTCCTTCAGAGTTTTGATTAACCTCCAGATATTCAAATGAGCTCCACCCGCCGAACGCTTTATCGCAGAATGAAACCCCTCAGCAGCATTATTTGTTCTTGGTAGATCTTGTAGAACACGCTGTTTAACATTCCATACAGCTGTCGGGAATGTAGGTGTTTCTCTCCTTCGTCTGGCACCACGTCCTCTCACAATGCCTATGTAAGTCAAGTCGAAGTAAACGATGAATTCAGCAGGTATTTCTTCATCGTCTATCAAATCTTCATAAGCCTCTTCGACATCTTCAACGGGGAGGAAAGCTAATGCTGAAAAACATCGAATTTTAAGACAGAATTCAGAGTCTGTATTGTATTTTTCTTTGAGGCCTAAATCGGTAATTTTTCGAAACACAGATTGGCTCAAATGAAACAAACATGCCACGACAGATGAATTAAGGAATGATGAATTAATTGCCTTGTGAACTGCAACTTCGAAATCTGCCATGATATCAATCGGATCTGCATTAGGTTGCATAATTTTCAATTGGTCAAAGAATAATTCGTATGTCTGCTTTGTTTTATTCGGCAGTAATGCAAAGACCCGTGGAAAACTGCTTCCTTTAACTTGTACATGAATGCAGAACAGTTGAAACCACTGTTGTGGCACAATCTTGAATGTCCCATCGCATGTCCAATGACGATATGATGCTAAATCCTGAAGAGCACTTTCTGATGCGAATACTAGTAAGCGCTGTTGATCCTCGGCGCCCGAATCGTATCTCAGAAACTGTTCGCCATTGTCAAGTTTACAATATTTGTCAGGTATTTCAAAACCGTGTCTAGCCGCTGGATTAGCGGGAAATCCAGAATTTTTTTGTCGGCACCTTTGAATAGTCCTTGAGACGACGGGCAACCTAGGGAGTTGAGAGCAGGTATTTTCTGATAGCTGCGTAAACTTGGCCGCTAATATGCTACGCGAACTTGCTGCTATGTTTTCCACTGCTTCATGCTTTATTTCTGCAACTGCTTTTCTAGCATTTAACGAATCAACATCAGCTGGATGAAGGTGCTCATTAGAGAAATAAATAATTTTCGGCTCATTGTTTTCCATTACCGTGTGAATCCGCACTGAACATAGCCTTCTTTTCTCACATCTCCAGTATTCTTTTCCTAGGTTTGGACTGCTCGAATGAAAATCGTAGATATAGTTATTTCCATCAGCTACTTTCCTTTTACTCTTCGTTGACACAATGAACTTTGCCATTTCGGGATGGGCGAATTAAGAAAGAGAACGATAATATCTATCCTTTAATGAGGCTCGTTAAAGGAAAGAGAACGATAATAACTATCCTTTAACGAGGCTCGTTAAAGGAAAGAGACCGGTAATAAAAATCCTTTATTGCATATTATACCTTGCTATGTGCATTAGAGAAGATTTCTATTTACAAAAAGTTAATGTGGGGAGTGGAGTGGAGTGCTACAAGTTACAAAAAGTCTTTGACAAAAAAAATCATCCGACAAAAAAACGTTGGACCAAAAGACGTGCGGACAAAAAGACGTTGGACCAAAAGACGTGGACGAAGTGTCGTTGGACCAAAAGACATAGTACCGATAATGGCATCGTGTAGGTTAGATGGCCTTTAGTTTTTGACTTCCCATGTCGGTGCAACATCGTGGGCCGAAGGGCCTGTACTGCGCTGTATTGTTCTATGTTCTATAACTTCTCCTGGCTCTGTGGAAATATTGATGGAAATTGTGCTCTTAATTTAAGAACAAATACACATGAAATGTTGAGGCTTAATTTTAAAATTGCCTGGTTAATGTAATGGAAATATCCTCTCTAACATTTCTTGTACTTTATACATCAGCATGTTTCAGCTTTGGAGTTGCTCTACTGGATGTAAACAAGCCTGGTCTAATGCTTACTCACCAGTACATCAAGAATATGGATGACGAATTCCGGTGGTGGCTAAGTGGTGAGCAGTCGCACGCGCAGTGCCCCCCGCTGGGATACTTGGTTTTGCTGCCCCCTTTTGCCCAGTTTATGGGCGATTTCTTGGGAGGAATTTGGTGTAGTTGGATGGAAGAAGTTCCCCTCGTTCGAGTAATGTCCGGTAAAAATAGCTCAAGGCAGAAATCGGGCAAGGGATTATTGTCAGCCTCAAAAGTTTTGTGAACCTCAGCAGAGAGGAACATGGCGGTTCCTGCAGAGTCGGGGGCTCCTCAGTGGATGACTGAGAAGTTGGTTAGCTTCTTGACCGAATTTAAGCAGTAGCAGTAAGGGCTGCTGACGATCTGGAGAAGGCAATGGAGGAGGCTTTGGCCATAATTTGAACAACCATTGATAAGATGGACCGGCGGATAACGATACAGAAGGAGGGGGTGGAGCATCCTTGATCATCGTGATCACATTGCCTCCCTGGAGACAGAGATGGCATTGCTGGCTGAAGGGCATAAAGCACTAAAGGCCAAGGTTGCTTACCTGGAGAACTGCTCCAGACAGCAGAACTTAAGGATCGTCAGGCCGCCGGAAGGCCTGGAGAGCTTCGACTCCACGTGTTACATGTCTAAGATGTTTGGAAAATTGGTTGGGGCATTAGGTCTTTTTGACCCCACCTGAGTTGGATTGGGCCCATCAGTCGCTGTTTGAAGGCAGATGTGGTTTTTCTACAGGAGACCCATCTGAAAATCAAATATCAAACAAGGTTGCGGCCCCTCCCCGCCATGTCCATCGGGTTTACTCGACGATCGTGATATCTGATTATGCTCCGCAATTTGTGGACTTGGCATTGGAGCTGGGCTGCTCCCAGCGACCCCATGGAGATTGGACATGGCATTGCTCGTAAACGGGGGATTTTGAGAGCGGATGTCCTCTGCCATTGGGGAGTACGTTGAGTTCAACTGGAATGAGGCGGTCTCGCTTTCTACGTTCTGGGAAACCCTGAATGAGTATGGGAAGAAGGCCAATCATTTGTTGGCTCACCAGTTGAAGCCCTGAAGGCGGCGATTAAGGCTAAATCCGCGGTAGCATAGGTTAGGGTCTTGGATGGTGGGTTGGTTTCTACCCCAGAGAGGGTCAGTGAAGTGTTTGAGGCCTTTATACGAGTCTGAACCTCTGGAGAAGGGTGCAACAATAAAGCAATTTTTGGATGAGTTGACCTTCCCAGACGGGTGGAGCAGGGGAGAAAGCAGAAGTTGGAGATGCTGATAGGGCTGGAGAAGATTGAGCTGCATTCGGTCAATGCAGGCAGGCAAAACTCCAGTCTGGATGGATTTCTCATTGAATTTTACAAACAATTTGTGGATCAGTTGATCCCACTTCTGCTGGACGTAGTTAATGATTCCTTGTCCCAGGTAGTGTAGCCAGCACATTGGCAAAGGTGTTGATCTCCTTGATCCTGAAGAAGAACAAGGATCCCAGGGAATATTGGTTGTATTGGCCTATCTTGTTAAACGCCACACTGAATATTGGCGAAGCGTTTGGAGCCCTGCCTACCTGGGGTGACCTAGGAGGAGCAGACTGCATTTGTTAAGGGCGGCAGTTGTTGGCCAATATTAGGAGATTGTGAAATGTGCCCTCCATAGGGACTGAGCCAGAGGTGATTATTGCGATGGACGCCCAATCATCCAGCCTTGGCACTACCCAGTCTGTTGTACTGGGTGGAAAATATCGATAAGGTGTGGGGTGGTTCAAGGGCTGACTATATGGGGGTGCATGGAGGAGATTTTGTGCATTGGGTCGAGTATGAGGACTCTGGTTACTCCGCCACTCCCGTTTTTCCGTGCCATATTCTCTTCGAGCCCAGTGGTGATCGACACTTTGAGGATTTGAAATCAGTTTAGGCAGCATTTTAAAGTGGATTTCATGTTTCTGCTGGCTCCGATTTGCAGGAACCATAGTTTGTGCCATCTGGCTTAGAATCATTGTTTCGGGCAGGGGAGAGGGAGGGTCGGGAGAGGTTTAGGGAAATATTTCTGGAAGGTAGTTTGCCGGCCTGGATATGTTGGAGAAGTTCCAGTTCCAATGTATTCGGACTCTTTCAGGTGTGTGATTTACTACGCAAGGAATTGCCTTCATTTCCCTTGTAAGTTTTCGCTTATGGACTGGGTCCTGTCCTTGATCGTGTTAGGGGAGGGTAGGGTTTTGGATGTCCATGGGCAGATGTCAGTGACGGAGCAGGTGTCGTTGCAGGAAGTAAAGAGGAAGTGGGAGGGTGATCTGGGCTTGGTCTTTGAGGGAGAGGGATGCAGAGTGAGGCTCTTCACAGGGTCAACTTCGCCTCTGCATGTGTGAGGCTAAGCCTGATCTAGTTCAAGGTGGTGCACAAGGCACACCTGACTAAGGCATGTATGAGTGGGTTCTTCTCGGGGGTGGAGGATAGGTGTTTGTGATGCTCTAGGGGGCCAATGAGTTATATGCACTTATTTTGGTAATGCCGCAAGTTCAGCTGGAGCTGTACCTGTTGGTGGCCATTTTGTTTAAGTTTTGAACTCACTGATGCTTCAGACTGGCACGAGGGTAGATGTACTAGCCTTCGCCTCGCTAATAGCCCAGAGGCAAGTTCTACTTGGGTGGAGATCTCCGGTGCCACCTAAGGCCTCGGCATGGCTGGGGGCCTTGAGTACCCAATTCTTTTTTTTTTTCCAAATTAAGGGGCAATTTAGCATGGCCAATTCAACTACCCTGCACATCTTTTTGGGTTGTGGGGGTGAGATCCATGCAGACACGTGGAGAATGTGCAAAGTCCACATGGAAAGTGACCTGGGGCCAGGATTGAACCCGGATCCTCGGTGATGCGAGACTGTGCTGCCCTCTGTGGCTGGGGGACTTAAAGGAATTTTTGCACCTGGAGAGGATCAAGTATACCATGAGGGATTCAGTGGAAAGGTTCTATTCGAGGTGGCAGCCTTTCATCTCCTTTTTCACAGAGCTGGTTGCGGTCAGCTGTTATGGGGGGTTATAGTTATTGTTCTGGTTAGTTTGTCTCTGTATTTTAAGGTTTGAATTTCTTTCCTTCGTAAGGTAGAGGGAGCTTCGGGGGGGTTTGGTAGTTGTATTTGGTGGTGGTGTATAAGGAAAAATGTTGTCTAAGTAAAAAAACATTTTATAAAAAAAAAGAAAACGGATGACATTTTCCAGGCACCATATAACTACACAGCTAAAGGCAGCACCAAGTTGAAAATGAACCAGTGAATATTATAATAGAGACTGGCAGACTTGAATTGCAGAAAACCTAGGAAAACATCATTACTTTTGTAGACATTGCCATTCCAGTGAAATGGGTTGACATTCTGGATAATTACTCATGAAGCTTGTCAAGTGATATGAAGGATGTGGCTGAGTAATTGGTTAGGATTTGGGCTAATAGCACTAGCCTATTGTCAGGTAATAACATTTATGATGCTTTACTGTCAGTTGATGTGGGATATGTGGCAGGTAGCTAAATAGAGTATTTACAGATTGTTTTTTCATGAAAGGTGTTCGTTGGAGAATTACCACAGGACTTCCTTCGCATTGTACCAACTCAGCAACAGCAGCAAGTGCAACTTGATGCACAGGCTGCTCAACAATTACAGTTTGGAACGGGCATGGCTACTATGGGTAGACTGAGCATCACTGTGGTACAGGTATGGAAATTTTTTTCTACCATTTTCACAAACACCGAAACCTTGCTCTGTTATAGGAACCATAAGACTTGGAGTGTAGGCCATTTGGCCCTTTGAACCTTCTCAGCGCTTTGAACCTGCTCAGCCATTCAATAAGATCATGGCTGATCTGGTTATGGTAACAGCTCCACCTTCCTGTCTGCCCCCCATATCCCTTTGAATAAGACTTTGAATAAGTATTTTGTATCTGTCATCTTGGTGGAAGATGAAAAGCAACCCAAGAACAGTAGAAAATCAAAGGGATAAATAGGACAGGGGTACTTAAAACATTCACTGTCACAAGAGAAAAGCCACTGGGACTTGAGGTTGGCAAGTCCCCTGGACCTGTGTGGTAGGATCTTAAAAGAAGTGGCTGCAATGATAGTGGATCAATTGGTTGTCATCTCCCATGTTCTCTAGATTCTGAAAAGGACCCAGTGGAAAATTGCAAATATAATACCTCTATTCTAGAAAAACGTGAGACATAAAGCAGGAAACTAGGCCAGTTAACCCACCATTTGTCATTGGCAAAATGCTGGAGTACATTATTAAGAAATATAGAACATAATGCAATCAAGCAGACACCATGGTTTTATAAAAGGCAAATAGTGCTTGACAAATTTGTGTCCTTTGAGGATGCAACAAGCAAGGTAGAAGAAGTGGAACCAATAGATTTAGTGTATTTGGATTTTGAAAATGCATTTGATAAGGTACCACATGAAAGATTAATACACAAGATAAGGGATCATGCTGTTGGAGGATTATATAAGCATGAATAAAGGATCGGCTAACTAACAGGAAGCGGGGACCAGATAACTGGGTCATTTTCAGTTTGGCAAACTTAACTAGTGGAGCGCCACAGGGATCAATGCTGAGGTCTCAACTATTTGTGATCTATATCAATGACTTGGATGAAGGGACTGAGAGTATTTTAGCCAAACTTTCTGATGATACAAAGATAGGTAGGAAAGCAAGTTGTGAAGAGGACACAATCTGCAAAGAGATAGATTAACTGAATGGGCAAAGATTTGGCCGATGGAGTGTAATGTGGGGAAATGTGAAGTTCGTTTTCCACTTTGGCTGGAACAGTGAAACACAGAATATTTGAATGGGGAGAAACTATAAAATCTTTTTGTGCAGAGGGAACTTGGTTAATGTGCAGGTGCAGCAGTTAATTAGGAAGGCAAATTGAATGTTACCCTTTATTGCAATGGGATTGGGTTTAAAAGTTGTGAATTTTTGTTAAATAATACTGGGCATTGATCAGACCACAGCTAGAGTCCAGTTTTGATCTCCTTATTTAAGGACGATTTATTTGCCGTGGGGCAGTTGCGCGAGGGTCATTTGGTTGATCCTGGAGTGAGGGGGTTGTCTTATGAGGAAAGGTTGTGCCTATAATTTATTAGAGATGAGAAGATGATCTTATTGAAATATATAAGATTCTGAAGGGGCTTGACAGGGTAGATACCGAGAGGATGTTTCCCCTCATAAAAACCATAACAAGGGAACATAATTTTAGAATAAGGGATCTCCCATTTCAGACTGAAATGAGGAAGAATTTCTTCTCTTGATGGTTGTTAATCTCAATCCCAGAGAGCATTGGAGGCTGAGTTATTGAATATATTCAGTACAGTAAGAAGTCTTACATCACCAGGTTAAAGTCCAACAGGTTTGTTTCAAACACTAGCTTTCGGAGCACTGCTCCTTCCTCAGGTGAATGAAGAGACATATATCTAGACAAAGTCAAAGATGCAAGGCAATGCTTTGAATGATATCCCAATATATTTTAGGCTGAATTAGACAGACTTTGATCTACAAAGGATTGTTGGTATCGCAGGCAGGAAAGTGGAGTTGAGGCCAGGGTTAGATCAGCCATGGTCTTCTAGCAGGAGCAATTATTATAAGATCATGAGATGTAGGAGCAGAATTAGGGCTTTCGCCCAATTGAGTCAGCTCCGCCTTACAATCATGGTTGATATGTTTCTCATCCCCATTCTCCTGCCATCTCCCCATAACCCCTGATCTCCTTTATGGGTGACTTCAATTTTCATGTTGATTGGCTTAATCAAGTTGGCATGGGTGGCTACAACAACAGATTCATTGTGTGCATTATGGATGGTTTCCTAGAGCGATATGTCATGGGGCCAGCCAAGGAACAAGCTAGCTTGGATCTGGTAATGAGGTAGGTTTAATAAATAACCTTAGAGTAAAAGATCCTCTAAGAAGTAGTGATCATAATATGATAGAATTTAATATTCAGTTTGAGTGTGAAAATATTTTGCATCAGTCTTTTAAGATGGAAGATATTTTAAAGCATCCTATTAGTACTAAATACGGGGAAGGAATTACATACCATTGCTAGAGAAGTAGTATTCAACAAATAAATAAGGCTAAAGGCAGATATACTTCTTCTGGCCCTGGGTAGCTTGCATCCTAGGATCAGAAAAGAAGTAGCTGCGGAGATGGTGGATCCGTTGGTTGTAATTTTCCAAAAATCCTTGATATTAGAGGATTGGAAAACTGCCAATGTGACGCTCCCATTCAAAAAGGGATGGAGGGAGGGAGGCATAAAGCGAGTAACCATAGGTCGATTAGCCTAACATCTGTTGTTTGAAAAATGTTGGAATCTATTATTAAGGAAGTGATAGCAGCACATTTGGAAAATCATAATCTAATCAAGCAGAGTCAGCATGGCTTCATGAAAGGGAAATAGTGTCATGAAAGGGAAATAGTGTCTGATTAATTGCTTAATTTTTTGAGGAAGTCTCAATCAGAATAGATAGTGGAGAACCGGTAGATGTGTTGTCTTTGGACTTGCAGAAGGCATTCGACAAAATGATAAGTCATAAGGTTAAGAGCCAACCATGTTGGAGATCATATATTGGAAAGATAGTGAAGTGGGTACTGGGCAGAAAACAGCGAGTAGAGATAAGGGGTTCTTTTTTAGGTTGGTGACCTGTAACCAGTGAGGTTCTACAGGGATCAATGTTGGAACCGCAACTGTTCATAATGTATATTAGTGGCTTGGAGGAAGGAAGCAAATGTACTGTAATCAAATTGGCAGGCAACAGAAAAGTAGGTGGAAAGGTGAGTTGTGAGAGGGATACAAACAGTTTGCAAAGAGATATTGAAAGGTTAAGTAAGTGGGCAAACTTGGCAAATGGAGTATAATGTGGGAACATTTGAAGTTCATTTGGAAGGGAGAAGAAAAGAACAGTATTATTTAAATGGAGAAAAACAGTAGAGAGCTGCAACACAAAGGGACTTGGGGGTACTTTTGATTGGATCACAAAGGTAGCTCTCCGTTGCAGCAGGGAATCCGGAAGGCTAATGGAATGTTGACCCTTATTTCAAGGGGATTGGAGTATAAGAGAAGGGAAGTCTTGCTGCAGCTGTACAAGGTTAGACCACATCTGGAGTACTGTAAGCAGTTTGGTCCCCAGGTTTAGGAAAGGTATTATTTCTTTGGGGGCAGTTCAGAGAAGGTTCACGAGGATGATCCCCACTACGGAGGGGTTATCTTATGAGCAAAGGTTAAACATGTTGGGACTCTACTCATTGGAATTTAGAAGAATGAGAGGTGATCTCATTAAAACATATCGGATTCTTAAGGGCCATGACAGGGTAAATATTGGGAGGATGTTCCCCTCATGGGAGAGTCTTGGACCGGAGGGCATAGTCTCAATAAAGGGGTGCCAATTTAAGAATGAGATGAGGAGGAGTTTCTTTTCTGAAGATTGTGAATCTTTGAAACTCCTTGCCACAGAGAGCTGTGGTGGCAGAGTCTGTGTGTATATTTAAAGCTGAGATGGATAAGATTCTTAATCAGTCAGGGAATCCAGGGTTACGGGGAAAGGGCAGGAAAGAGGAAATGAGGAATGTCAGATCCGTCATAGAATCCGTACAGTGCAGAAGGAGGCCATTCGGCCTATCGAGTGTGCACCAACCCTCCGATAGAGCCCACTACCTAGGCCTTCTCCCCCCACGCATTGATCATGGCTATTCCACCTGACCTACACATCTTGGAAAACTAACGGGCAATTTAGCGTGGCCAACCCACCTAACCTGCACATCTTTGGACTGTGGGAGGTACCTGGAGAAAACCATGCAAACACTGGGAGAATGGACCTGTTGAATGGTGGAGCAGCCTCGAGGGGCCGAATGGCCACCTCCTTCTATTTCCCACGTTTTAAACACTCAGCCTTGACAGTTCACTCAAATTTAACAAGACATGGTACCTGGTTCCATTTTCTGAGATCAGAAGCTTGACAGACTGATGGAAGACATGAGCAGAACTATTAAGCTGGTTCATATAACTGAGGAACATCTCTTGTTGTTAAGGACATCACAGTAAAATGTTGGAGCAATTGAACTGCCGGGATGCATCAGGTGTATAAAGGTGCATTTAATAGCTCATAAGACCAAACCTTTAACATAACTAAGTCACAGATACCTTCAAGGTGACTGAACTGAATATATAGAAAAGAGCTTAAAAACTGTTATGTGGCTGCCCCCAATTAGGACACAAAAAATGCTGTTTTACTGAGATTGAGGAGAGAAGTACCTGGACATGTACTCGCTGAGCTGGTTACATTTACAGATTAGTGAACCCATAGAATCCCTACAGTGCAGGAGGAGGCCATTCAGCCCATCGGGTCTGCACCGGCGACCCAAAAGAGCACCCCTATCCCTAACCCCACCTAACCTACACATCTTTGGATATTATGGGGCAATTTTGGCATGGCCAATCCACCTAGCCTGCACGCCTTTGGAAACAGGAGCACCCGGAGGAAATCCATGCAGACACGGAGAGAATATGCAAACTCTACAGTCACCCAAGGACGGAATTGAACCTGGGTCCCTGGCGCTGTGCTGGTCTTCTAATCTTGGACTTTGGTCACACATCATAATTGTGTAGTTCTTATCTTTCCATATTGTTACCAGGCTCTGTTATCTGGGTTAAGCCACATTGCAGGTAATCCAAATTCTTGATGTATTGGATCAGATGCCAAAAGAATGTTTTCTAATTTGTGTTAAGCAGCAATTTGTAAACAAATAGATTTTAATGGAAGTTAAAAGTAGGATGAGATATTAGGAGCGAAAACCAAAAGCTTGATTATAGAGGTGGGTTTTGAGGAGGGCTTTAAGGGAGGAAAGGAATAGGAGTTTAGAGAGGAAATTTCAGAGCATGGTACCTAGAAAGCTGAAGAGTTGTGTGTTCATGGAAGGCTAAAAGGCTTGGTATGTACAAGAGGAAGAGTCTGAAGAATGGAGAGATTGGAAGAGATTAGAAATTGGGAGGGCATGCTTATGAAGAGGCGATGAGAATTATAAATTGAACGTTGGGGTCCCAGAGACAACATAGAGCAGTGAGGGCCGACCGGGGTGATGGCTAATGAAGGCATTGGATACAGGCTGTAGGGATTTAGATCTGCTCAACTTTTATAGAGGTTGGGAGGCTGACACAAAATAATTGAGAATATGGGCTTTGTGGCTAGGCTGAAGATTGAAGATGGCTTTCGTTTTCCAACCAGTTAAAGTTGCAGCTCATTGAAGACAAGATTTTCGACAAGCAGTTTAAATACATATAGGCAGTGGAGGGTTCGGAGAGATGGTTGACTGATGTTTCAGCATCTCACTATCATTCTAGGACAGTAAAGGTGAGAGGCAAGGTCTCTTTGGGAGTAAGGTGACTCCCAAGATGATACTTCTAATAGTTCAGATATCTTCATGAACAGGGTGGTCCTAGCTCAATAAGACTGCACACTTTTTGAAGGTTACACTTCAGTATCCTTGTGTTCCCCATACCAGGTTCTCTAAACTTGGGTATGTGGTGACTGTGTCCTGTGTAAGCCAGTGGAAACAGCTATAGTGAGTATCTTGGTATGGAGATTCTTTTTTTTTTTTTTTAAATAATTTTTATTGAAAGAGTTTTTCCATACAAACATTTACCCCTACTAATTTTTAAATTATTTACAACACAATCCCTCTAGGCAAATGTCCCTCCCTCGCCCGCCCTCTCGCGCGCACCAGTCCTCCCCCCCCCCCCCCCCAGGCAACCTTAACAGGCAACCTTTGGGGCCTCACGGTAGCATGGTGGTTAGCATCAATGCTTCACAGCTCCAGGGTCCCAGGTTCGATTCCCGGCTGGGTCACTGTCTGTGTGGAGTCTGCACGTTCTCCCCGTGTGTGCGTGGGTTTCCTCCGGGTGCTCCGGTTTCCTCCCACAGTCCAAAGATGTGTGGGTTAGGTGGATTGGCCATGCTAAATTGCCCGTAGTGTAAGGTTAATGGGGGGATTGTTGGGTTACGGGTATACGGGTTACGTGGGTTTAAGTAGGGTGATCATTGCTCGGCACAACATTGAGGGCTGAAGGGCCTGTTCTGTGCTGTACTGTTCTATCTAAACAAGGCAGCCTACAGTTTCAGACATGAGCAGCGAGCAGACTTGCCCGCGTTACAGTCGTGCATGTCCCCCCACGACCCTTGCTGCCCCCCCCCCTCCCCCCCTCCCTCCCCCCCCCCCCTCCCTCCCCCCCCTCCCTCCCTCCCCCCCCCCCCCCCCCCCCCCCCGGGTTGCTGCTGCCACGACCCCGAACGTCTATCTCTGATCTAAAAAGTCAAGGAAAGGTTGCCACCGCCTGGAGAATCCCTGTACCGACCCTCTCAGGGCAAATTTGATCCTTTCTAGCTGAATATAGCTAGCCATATCGTTAATCCAAGTTTCAACGCTTGGAGGCCTCGCGTCCTTCCATTGAATTAATATCCTTCGTCGAGCCACTAGGGATGCAAAGGCCAGTATTCCGGCCTCCCTAGCCTCCTGTACCCCCGGTTCTACCCCGACCCCAAAGATCGCAAGCCCCCATCCTGGTTTGACCCTGGACCCCACCACCTTCGACACCGTCCTTGCCACCCCCTTCCAGAACCCTTCCAGCACCGGACATGCCCAGAACATATGCACATGGTTCGCTGGGCTTCCCAGACATCTGACACACCTGTCTTCACCCCCAAAGAACCGGCTCATCCTTGTCCCCGTCATGTGAGCTCTATGCAGCACCTTAAATTGAATGAGGCTCAGCCTCGCACACGAGGAGGAAGAATTGACCTTCTCCAGTGCATCCGCCCACGTCCCGTCTTCTATCTGGTCTCCCAGCTCCCCTTCCCACTTGGCTTTCAGCTCCTCCCCTGATGCTTCTTCCGCCTCCTGCATTATCTTGTAGATGTCTGATATCTTCCCCCCTCCGACCCAGAACCCCGAGAGCACCCTATCACTCGCCCCCTTACTGGGGAGCAGGGGGAACCCCTCCACCTGCCGTCTAGCAAATGCCTTCACTTGTAAATATCTGAACATGTTTCCCGGGGGGAGCTCAAACTTCTCCTCCAGCCCTCCCAGGCTCGCAAACCTCCCCTCTATAAACAGGTCCTTCAGCTGCCGTATGCCCACCCTGTACCAGCTCTGAAATCCCCCGTCGATGTTCCCCGGGATGAATCTATGGTTCCCTCTTATTGGCGCCGCCAACAGACCTCCCATTTCCCCCCTATGTCGCCTCCACTGCCCCCATATCTTGAGGGTGGCCGCCACCACCGGGCTCGTGGTGTACCTCGTGGGGGGGAGCGGCCATGGTGCCGTTACTAGGGCCCCCAGGCTTGTGTTGCCACAGGACGCCCTCTCCATTCGTTTCCAAGCTGCCCCCTCCCTGGTATGGAGATTCTTAACGATGGATTTCGGGGCATGAAAAGAATCTCTTTCAACTTGAGATGTGGTAGTGGGCCGGGGGGGTGCTGTCTTCCAGTGATGGAGATGTGGTAGTGGGCCGGGGGGTGTTGTCTTCCAGTGATGGAGATGTGGTAGTGGGCCGGGGGGTGTTGTCGTCCAATGGTGCAAGAACTAAAGTTCCTGGGAGAGTTTCCTGAAGAGCTGCTCCTGCATGGTGGCACAGTGGTTAGCACTGCTGCATCCCAGCGCCAGCAACCCGGGTTCAATTCAATTGAAAGGATGAAAACTGCTCTGGCAAACAAAATGGCTGAGCAGGTTTGGTGGCCAGGTGGCTGCCTCTTCCTATTTTTTAAACTCCAGGGAAGTAGTTTACTAAGCAAAGGTCGTCTGTTTTCTGTGGCAGATATTGTTTCCAGAATGTGATGGCATGTAGACAAAATATTTCATAATAGAACATTAGGTTTAACAATAGGGTGGCACAGTGGTTAGCACTGTTACCTCACAGTGCCAGGGACCCTGGTTCAATTCCAACCTTGCGTGACTGTGTGGAATTTGCACATTCTCCCTCTGCGTGAGTTCCCCCGGGTGCTTTGGTTTCCTCCCACAATCCAAAGATGTGCAGGTGAGGTGGATTGGCCATGATAAGTTGCCCCTTCGTGTCCAAGAAGATTAGGTGGGGCTACGGGAATAGGTGGTTGTGGGCCTCGGTAGGGTGATCCTTCGGAGATTGGTGCAGACTCAATGGGCTGAATGGCCTCCTTCTGTACTGTAGGGATTCTGTGATTCTATGCCAATCTTCTGCTCATGACCAGCATTTTTAGATGATTAAGTTTAATCAAGCAATAGGAAAGAGTTAACTTCAGACATGTACTGTTCCAATAGCTACTTTAAGATGCTTAATGGGCACAAACCCGTAAGCTGACAGTGTTACACTTCTGGTTTGTTCAACCAAATGTCTGAAACATGCTTAGTAGTTTCTAACCAACTGCACGTTTTGTCCCTGTAAGGACAAGTCCAGGGAGTCTGGACGCTTCAGGTCAAGGATTGTGTTGCTTTGTGACCTTTATTTCCTTTCCGCTTTAATTTATTTTGAGGTGATTAAATTTATGTGATTACTTCAGAATATTGGTTGGTAAAATACATTAAGAAAGATCCATATTTGGAATTGAGGTAACTTCATTCAAAATGCTCCAGAGGTTCAGGTTCTCCACTGCCCTCCATCACCAACCATCCACTCCCTTACTGCTTAAAAAAGATTGAAAAGCTTTGGCATTCGGTCAACAAGAGAGAATGCTCTTGTACAGCTGTTAGTGTTCAATGATTCGGAATGGCTGCCCACTGGATCCCTCATGCTGATGGTTATATTTTAGGTAGTGACATGTGACTCCCAGCAGCACTAAATATTTGGCTTTGAAACAAGAGTTTAAATATTACATTGGAGAGTTTAATTATTCTCATTTTTTTCCCTTCCCCTTCCTCCCTTCAGCAAATAGATGACATGCTATTCACCAATGGAAGAAAACACCATTGTCAATTCTGCTAATCATTTGAATCAACAGCAGCCTAAGAGCAGCACCAAGTGACATTTACCTAATTGCTTTGTAATATTGGTGTTTGTACATAGAAAAGATGGGTTTGTTTTGTGTACCTGTAGTTTGGAATGAGTAGTGAATTGCACAGTATATATCCGCTGCTACTTGGAAATCCCTTATAATCCAATTCATGTTTGGGATCTCTGAGTTGAGCTCATATTTTAATCCTTTTTGTCCCATTTTTACAATGGATTACTTGGATCGCTTGTGAAGCTCTAGGACAGAGATCTTACACAGTCTGTCTCATGAGGACAGGAGTTTCAACTGTTATCTGGTAAAACGCCATTACCTTGTGTTGCCTATAAATGATCTAATTCTGTCTGTCTAGGCAAAATTGGCAAAAAACTATGGAATGACACGTATGGATCCATACTGCAGAATACGTCTTGGCTATGCAGTATATGAGACACCCACAGCACACAATGGGGCAAAAAACCCAAGATGGAACAAAGTTATTCAATGCACTGTGCCACCTGGTGTTGACTCATTTTACTTGGAGATATTTGATGAGGTGAGTTTCTAAATTGTTTTTTTTTTTTTGTAATACATTATTCATATACATGTTGATTTTTAGCATAGTAAACTGTTTAAAAAGGCTAATTTTAGGTTACTACTTTAAATATCTTAGTTTCTTTTAGACATTCTGACTTATTAGACAGGGGACATATAATTGTGTTGTCAATTGTTTACAACATTTTCTTTAAACACTTTATCGTAACTTGTAGGTTGAGTAACATATACACAGAAGCAAAGGGCAAAGAAGGACTGAATTGCAGAAGAATTCTGTGGATGCATTGTGGGAAATGGTGGTGCAATTGTAATGTCACTGGACAATTAATCCAGAGGCCCAGGCCAATTATCTGCGGACATGGGTTCAAATCCCACTATGGGCAGCTGATCATTGAATTCAATTCATAAATCAATCCGTTCAATCAATAAAAGAAGTATCCCCAAATAAATCTGATTTTGTACACTGGAAATCCCAGATGCTGGTCTGACGCCTGCTAGATATAATAGTGGTTCACCAAGATGCCCAAAGCTGGGAAGGAGGTTTGCTAAACCAAAGAGAGACTGATTTGCTAAGCAGGTTTTTTTCTTTTTTGATTCCGTCCTAATATCTTGAATTATTTTGCAACCCCTTGAGGGTCAGTGGGTAATTGTTTCCAGAGGCGCCCAACGTTTATATGCATCTAAATTTTAATTTCAAGTTGTCATCTTGCGGCTCAAACCCTCCTCTTTAAAAGCCCTTTGAACCGCCTGTTATTCCAGTAGGGTACATTTTCGATTAAAGCATGACTTGTATTTTGTTACTTGCAGCGAGCATTTTCCATGGACGATAGAATTGCTTGGACCCACATCACTATCCCGGAATTACTAAAAGAGGGCAAAGTCGTGGATGAATGGTACAGCCTTAGTGGGAGGCAAGGTGATGATAAAGAAGGAATGATGAACCTTGTTATGTCCTATGCAGTAAGTGGCACTAATATCTAAAACATTTTAATGCCGACGTTTTAATGGGATGTTACAATTCCAGAACCATTTGACAGTTTAGCACTGCAATTTCTGGTTAAAAATATAACTTACAATAACAATGATGTAGGTGACATTTAAAGACTTTCATCATGTAACTAACACTTTCATCAAAATTTGTTATGTCAGAATATTTTTAAGAAATTGAAATAAAGGTAAGCTATTAAACTTTCACTTTCTTGTGTAAAATGCACATTGCAAATGAAGGAGTTTTCTAAACGTGATACTAAGCCATTATTACATGTAACCTTTTGGCAAGGCCTTAATTCTCGTATCAGACATGACTTCACCTCACAAGCTAGATGTACTGCTCTGGGTCGATTAAAGACCATTCTTTGAGACCTCAGTTGATGCAGTAACAGCGTGCTGGTCATACCTTGTGGCCCATTATACTCCATTTTAGATTCCCCAACTTGGGAAGGATTTACTCGCCACTGATTCACTGGGTATTACCGCAGATAAAGAAATAGCTTGTGGTTAGCACTAATTAAACTTGGGGTATAATTCCGAGTGGTAGTATTTTAAATTAAGACGTGAAAAGTAAGGAAGATAGATAAGGAATGAGCCTTATTGCTGGTTAATTGAAGGAAAACTAGGGGAGAAAATCTTTGATGCAAAATGTTGTGCAAATGCAAACTGCATTGCTATAGAAAGCCATGTTTACTGAATCAATTGATTTTTGGTGGGGTGGGGGAGAAAGGGAGGTGGGTGCTCACTTTCCATGTAATGCAATTGAACGATACTGAGAAAGGATAGGGATTCAAAATTAAAAGGATGAAAACTGCTCTGGCAAACAAAATGGCAGCAGGCTTGATGGCCAGGTGGCCTCCTCTTCCTTTTTTTTTTGACTCCAGGAAAGTAGTTTACTCAGCAAAGGTTATCTGTTTTCATTGACGGATATTGTTTCAAGAAAGTGGTGGCATGTAGATAACATATTTCATATTGGAACATTACGTTTGACAATAGGGTGGCACAATGGTTAGCATTGTTACCTCGCAGTGCCAGGGACCGGGTTCAATTCCAACCTCTGGTGACTGTGTTGAGTTTGCACATTTTCCCTCTGTCTGCGTGGGTTCCCTCCCACAGTCCAAAGATCTGCAGGTTAGGTGGATTGGCCATGATCCATGACAAGGGTGTGGGAGTAGGCCTAGGTAGGGTATCTTTCAGAGGGTCGATGCAGACTCACTGGGCCGAATGGCCTCCTCATGCACTGTTGTGGTTCGATGGAATATTTTGCTTTCTCTGCAGAATGTATTTTATTAGTGCTTAAAACTTAGCCATGTTCGCCAGCGGTATTTTGCTAACAATTTGAATTGGGCTGCTCTTAAAACCACCGTCAAAATGTATATTTCAAGTTGCAACACTTGCCCATCTCTACATTTTCTAAATATTTGAGATTAATCCAACACAGGATATTCTTGAGGATTTTTTTAAAAAAAATCAATTTTTAAACATTCAGCTAATTTTTCTTCTGTGTGGGTTATTGTTGTACACAGTTGAAATAAAGCTACTCCTGCGAGGCACAATTTGACTACCAATATCATCCAATCTCTCGTACCTTAATTTCACTTACTTTTGTAGGAAAATACTATAACTAATTTTTCAATGTATTTCAACAGACACTGCCGCCAAACATGTTGGTGCAGCCACAGCCAGTAGTGCTAATGCCCACTGTTTACCAACAGGGGCTCGGATATGTGCCAATTACAGGTATGATTTGGATCTTTATATATTTTCTTAAGGTGAACAGGGAGTTTCTTGGTAATTCTTTCCTTACTCCTACCCAAATATAAATGAAATGAAACTAAATGAAAATCACATTGTCACAAGTAGGCTTCAAATGAGGTTACTGTGAAAAGCCCCCAGTCGCCACATTCCAGCGCCTGTTCGGGGAGGCTGGTACGGGAATTGAACCGTGCTGCTGGCCTGCCTTGGTCTGCTTTCAAAGCCAGCGATTTAGTCCTGTGCCAAACCAGCCCCTACGTGGAACAGTGTTGATTGTTGGGGATGGCTGAAAGATGATTGTTGCCACCTCGCTAATCACAATATAACTTGGTCTTTAAATTAAATAACAATGGAGTAAGCCTTATGATAATTATTCAATATTGCTGAAATATGACAATTGTTTTACACCACTATTTAATGAAATAAATTAAGAGTGTGTTGAGTGCTGGCAGCCCACAAGTTAGCATTAAATTTCAGGATGGCCTTGGGCCGGTTAATTGCGGTGCACCTTCTATGTGGGGCATCTATTTCAGACTCAAAAGAGACCTAACTTTTAAGTGTGGCAAAAGCATCTCAAACTGCAGGACCAACAAACAATTGAACAAGTTCTTAAAAGTTCTCACTGGCAAAAGACTCTGTACTTATGCTCTGCCCACATCATGATCCAGTATGCGGTAGATTTTGCAAACCTTTCACTAAGTATTAGAGTTGATTAGCACAATAGCACAGTGGGTAACACTGTTGCTTCACAGCTCCAGTGTCCCGGGTTTGATTCCCAGCTTGTCACTGTCTGTGTGGAGTCTGCACGTTATCCCCGTGTCTGTGTGAGTTTCCTCTGGGTGCTCTGGTTTCCTTCCACAAGTCCCGAAAGACGTGCGGTTTGGTGAATTGGACATTCTGAATTCTCCCTTTGTGTACCCGAACAGGTGCCAGAATATGGCAACCAGGGGCTTTTCACAGTGACTTCATTGCAGTGCTAATGTAAGCCTACTTGTGACAATAAAAATTATATATTAACCAGTTCAAGACTGGTGCCAGGTCACAGAGCAGAACTATGTAAATGAGGCTGTCATTTTAAAGTCTGCTTTTTTGTATCATATTGATCTGCCTCATTTCCTTCTGGAGAACAAGATTAATGTTACATATAACTCGCCCTTCATTGAGTGTCATTCGACCACTGCCTGAAATATATTAGTTGCCTATGGCAACTAGTAGGAACATTGTCAAGTGCTACATTGTCAAACGTGCAATGCCCTCCTGCTTTGATGATTCAGATGATTTGTTAATTTGACAATTTAAAATTGCAAAACTTCCTTTTGTAATAATCTGAGCTGATGGTTAGCGTCTGCAAGGTATGCGATAATGGGGAGCTGTAGCTTGTAGTAAGTTCTTTTGTGCAAAGAAAAACTGGGTGTAACTTGCTTTCTAACTAATTCTACATTTTCTGACATGTTATTAATGTTGCTTCTTGGTGTTTTGCTGCTTTAATTTCCTTATTACCCAATTCAGGGCTTGAGTATTTTGCATTGGGTAAGTTTCGAGAGACATTTACTGCCTTTCCTCACAGGCTAAATCTATGCATGAACACATGAGTATGCCATTTGCTTGTGCATTTTAAAGTGGCTGTTGCTTAAGCATTTATTTGTAAGATATCCGTTAAAGGTTGCTGAAAGTTTAACTAATTTGGTAACTTTGTGCTTTGCATACTAAATCTACACTACCAGCAAATAAGTTACAGATGTTATGATCAGTGGGTTCAGCAGACTCTAAAAATACACCAATCTGAGCTTCAAAATGTACTCATTAGGTAAAGGTGGCATGTCAACTGATAATCAGCATTGAAACTCCCTTTTCCTGGACATTTGTGTTATAAGCCTGCTCATAGAATCATAGAATTTACAGTGCAAAAGGAGGCCATTCGGCCCATCGAGTCTGCACCAGCCCTTGGAAAGAACACCCCCTCAAGCACGCACCGCCTCCACCCCATCCCCTTAACCCAGTAAACCCAATTAACCTTTTTGGACACCAAGGGCAATTTAGCTTAGCCAATCCACCTAACCCGCACATCTTTGGATTGTGGGAGGAAACTGGAGCACCCAGAGGAAACCCACGCACGCACGGGGAGAACGTGCAGACTCCACACAGACAGTGACCCAAGCCGGGAATCGAACCTGGGACCCTGGAGCTGTGAAACAACTGTGCTAACCACTATGCTACCGTGCTGCCCTATCCCTGGGGGACCCCCACAACTGCCTTCCGTCTGGTCCAGATTTGTGGGGACCAGTGCTGAACGGCAGTCACCCGAGATCCCCCATTGATTTGTTGAGGTGATAGTTTCAGAAAAGTATCAGCACATTGAATGGAATTTACACTAATGTATATATCATAGACACAATTCAAGGTCATTTTTACCAATTGAAAAAAACATTGTCTTCTACACAATTCATTTGCAGTGGTCAAATACAGATCCTATTTTATACCTGTCACAGTATGTGTAATACAACCAACCTGCATGACTTAACTTCCAGAAATAATATTTACAACTTTTAATTTTCTATTTTGTCGTCTTTACAATTTTCAAAAAAGATTTTGGAATTAAGTTAAATTGTGACTTCCTTAAAGTGCACTATTTTGTACAAAATCATCTGGTACTTTTAGCAGTGAAAATTAAATTGTAAAGTACTGATAAAAATACTGTTTACATGCAATCTGTTCCTCCCCCCTCCTACACACATACACCCAAAATGCCTTACTCTTCAGTACATGATATCTGAATGTAGATGAAAATTACCCTTGCCATTAAGGTATAATCTGTTCCACTCATGGATTGGACTAAGACTGAAATTGTAAGTATCAATGCCCTATTAATAACTAAATAACTTTCCTTCAAATATTATAGTACAAACAGTTATACCATAAAGTACAGATTACTGTTATGATAGTGTCCTGCAATGTATGTGCTTATAATACAGATGTAGCGTTTCTCATACAGGTCCTGACCTGCAGTAAATCAAATTCAGTCTGGCATCCTTTAGTGGATTATTTCTCCCTTGGGTTTTAGCATTTGATAAACTACCTAAAAACATATTTATTACTGCTTATAGCTTAAAAGTCACATGCTGAGCCATTTTTCATATCATTACTTGAGTTTATACCTGCCCTGATTTCTGGAATATCATTATATTAAATAATATATTCTTTGATTTTCCAGGAGTGCCAACTGTCTATACACAAGGAATGATTCCAGTTGCAGCGCCAACACAAGTATCTGCTCCACAAAATCTGTGCAGCGAGGAAGATCTCAAATCCATTCAGGATATGTTCCCTAACATGGACAGAGAAGTGATCCGCTCAGTGCTGGAAGCACAGAGGGGCAACAAGGATGCAGCAATTAATTCTTTGCTCCAGATCAATGAAGAATCCTAGGAATATGTGCAGTCGCTGTCAATATTGCCAAGGCCCCATAATAACCGGTGTATCTCTGCATCAAAGACTTTGAGCTTTCCCTCTGCCGATCTTTCTTGTTTACGAATGCACGTGTCCGGTAAACAGCACATTGTACAAAGTTTGTAACTGTATTAAACATAAAAGAGCATTCCATAATCTAAGTGCAAATGCTTAAGTTCAGAAAGGCTAATTAAAATCCTATCTCATGGTTATTGTAAACCAAGAGTTGCCCCACTGAGCTTGGTTAAACTTGATGCTTGTGTCTTTGAAGTATGTCTATTGTGCATTCGGCAGCATTTAATGCTGACGGTCCACCTGTCAAGTGCTTTGAGAATTGTCTTATTTCTTAGAGTTTATTAAAAATGTATATTAATTGGAATTATGCAATTGGTTTTAATCTAATTCCAGAGTTGAAATTGTTGTGTACTGAAGAAAATAGCAGCTTACGTTTTACAATCTTAACCTCCCGTTGTAAAACACAACCCATATACATACATCATTGCATGTGGCAAAAAGTGGCATTTGGTATAATCGTACAAACTTTGGTGAACCATACTATTTGCAATCTTGCTGTCCTATTGGGCTTTATCATCAGTCATGAATATCATTTAATTTTTTTAAACTTCTTTCACAGGATGTGGGTGGTGCTGGCTGGATTAGCATTTCTTGCATGTCCCTAATTGCCCTCAAGACGGTGATGGTGAGCCGCTACCTTGAGCTGCTACCATCCATGCGTAGGTAGATGCACAATGCTGTTAGGGAGATCCAGGATTTTGATCCAGCAACGGTGAAGGAACGGCAATGTCACGATGGTGTGTGGCTTTATGGGGAACTTCCAGGCAATGTTAGCATTCATATCGAGAGGGCTAGAGTACAAGAGCAGGGATGTACTTCTGAGGCTGTACAAGGCTCTGGTCAGACCCCATTTGGAGTATTGTGAGCAGTTTTGGGCCTCATCTAAGGAAGGATGTGCTGGCCTTGGCAAGGGTCAGAGGAGGTTCACAAGAATGATCCCTGGAATGACAAGCTTGTCGTATGCGTTGGAATTTAGAAGGATGAGGGGGGATCTTGTTGAAACTTACAGGATACTGCGTGGCCTGGATAGAGTGGACGTAGAGACGATTTTTCCACTAGTAGGAAAACTAGAACCAGAGGACACCATCTCAGACTAAAGGGACGATCCTTTAAAACAGAGATGAGGAATTTCTTCAGCCAGAGTGTGGTGAATCTGTGACACTTTGCTGCAGAAGGCTGTGGAGGTCAAATCACTGAGTGTCTTTAAGACAGAGAGAGATAGGTTCTTGATTAATAAGGGGATCAGAGGTTATGGAGAAAAGGCAGGAGAATGGGGATGAGAAAAATATCAGCCATGATTGAATGACAGAGCAGACTCGATGGGCCGAGTGACCTAATTCTGCTCCTGTATCTTATGGTCTTATTTGTCTTTCCTTCAACAACCCATGTAATGTGTTCTTTTAAATATTTTTATTCTCCTTTTTCACATTTTCAGCATATTAACAACAAATAATTAACGATAAATACAATGGCAATCCCCTGATCCCACCCACCTTCAAACAGCTTCCAACATTTTGAATACAACACACTTCCCCATGATAAAGCCCACGAGTTGTAGAACCCTTCCCTCTTCCCCCTCAACTCGAACTTTACTTTCTTGAGTGTCAAGAGCTCCAGCAGGTCCCCCGCCACGCCGAGGCACAAGGTGGAGAAGCAGACCTCCACCCCAACAGGACTCACCTTCGGGCGATCAGCGAGGCGAAGGCCAAAACATCTGCCTGTGTACCAGCCTCCAACTCCAGAAGGTCTGACACCCCAAATATGGCTTCCAGGGGACCTGGTTCGAGCTGAGCGTGCACCACTTTCGAGATTACTCTGAAGACCTCCCTGCAATACCCTTCCAGTTTTGGACAGTACCACAGCATATTAACTTGATTTGCGGGGATTAACTTGATTTGTGGGGCCACCCCCCCCCCCCCCCCCCCCCCCCCCCAAGCAGCACTCACAAACAACCTCTACCCCTTCAAAAAGTCGACTCATCCTCGTCTTTGTGAGGTGCGCCCAATACACCACTTTCAACTGGATCAGCCCCAACCTCATGCACCAAGTTGAGGAATTCACCCTTCGGAGCACCTCACACCATGACCCCTCAATCTCTTCCTCCCACTTTGCCCTAATCCCCTCCAGTGATACCTTGCCCACTCCCAGAATCACCCCATAAATCACTGGCACTACCCATTCTCCATTTCCCCGTCGTCAGGACCTATTCCAACAATGTGGGGGCCGGCGCCACCGAAAAGCTCTGTACTTCCTTTCTGGCAAAATCTCGAGCCTGCATGTACCTCCAGTCTCGTAAACTGGACCCTCCAGAAACAACTTCTTTGAACCCTAAATCCCCTCTCTTCCACCTCTGAAAACTCCCATCCCACTTCCCTGGCTCAAACCTATGGTTCCCCCAAATCGGCATCTCCCTTGACCCCGCCCACAACTGCCTCCAGATCTTCAATGTCGCTACTACCACCGGACTCCCCGCTGTTGCCAACGCCCTCAACCCCGACCCCTACACAGACTCTCCTCCATTCCAACCCACTGGGAGACATTCCCCCCCCCCCCCCCCCCAAAACTCTGACCCAGCTCCTCACCTCAGCATTTGCTGCCCAATAATACAGTAAATGCAGGAGACCTAACCCCCTGACTGTCGTCTCTGTAACAGCCCCTTCCTAGCCACCCACACACCCCCCCTCCCCCCCCCTAAATAAACAAGGTAATCATCCGCCCCACTTCCTTAAAAACACCTTTGGTAAAAAGATCGGCAGGCACTGAAAAATGAACAAAAACCGTGGTAACACATTCATCTTAATTGCCTGTACCTGACCCGCCAATGATGAGGGAAGCCCATCCCACCTTGCCAAGTCCGCTTTCACCCTCCCCACCAAACTAGTCATATTAACAGCATCCACCCCCCCCCCCACCCAAATCCTGTGCCACCTGCACCTCCAGCTTTCTAAAGTGGGTCGCTGCCCTACGGAATGGCAGCCCCCCACCCCACCCCCGGTCGGGACACCACAAAATTTCCGCTTTTGTCCAAATTTGGCTTGTACCCCGAAAAGGGCCCAAATACTCAGAGCAGCTCCAGTATACCTCCCATCGACACACTCTGCTCCAACACGTACAATAATCGTCTGCGTAGAAAGATACCCGATGTTCCACCCCCACACCTCTGTACTCCTCCCCGCTCAATTACAAGCGCAAACAACAAGGTGACAAAGGACATCCCTTCCTGATCCCTCGGTGCAAAGCAAAATACTCCAAACTCAGACTATTCGTGCGGACACTCGCCCTCGGCTCCCTGTATAATAATCATACCCACTCTACAAATCACGACCCAATCCCAAACCGCTCTAAAACTGCCATCAAATACCCCCACTCTACCCGGTCAAGCGCCTTTTCGGCGTCCTACGCCACCACCACCTCTGTCTCCCTTCCCCTCCGCCTGCGCCGTAACTACATTCAATACCCTCCGAATATTCAAAAAGAGCTGCCTCTCTTTCACAAACCCCGTCTGATCTTCCCCTATCACCTTCAGGAGGCACTCCTCCAACCTACCCGCCAATATGCAAAAACGTTTCTACCCAAATCCTAACTTACACCGCGTTGTGTAGATTTAAAAATGATCAGAGTTAAATTCCTCCAGAGCGCCTCCATTCTCTGAACAACAGAACACCCCCCTCCAAGTCACCTGCACAAAGATTTTTCCTTCATCCCTGATGCCAGCACTTTCAGCACTTTCCAGCTCTAAATTTTGCAATTCCCTCCTTGCTCCTCTCTGTGGAAAAGTTTAATCTTGATAATTCTTTACAATTAGTTGGTAGTTAATGGCATTAGTCAAATAATCAAAGTGAATTCTGGGACACTAGCTCATCACATAACTTGGTCTTCACATTGCACTCGATTGACGAGAGGAAAAAAATATGACCCTTAAAGCAGTGATGCAAGACGTCAAAGGTCGAACAAATACTGGCTTGCAGCCATCCTCCTCCCCTCAACTCAAATTATCAGCTCCGTTCTCTAAATTCAAAGTTCTGTTGTGTAAAGAAAAACAAATGCTAATACATTCAGCCTTGTGCATTAAATTAGTGCAGTTTAACTTGTGATGTTTAAGGGGAGTTACTTTATTTCAGTTTGTAACCATCTTTGCTTTTGGAAGTTCTGTAATTAGTTATTGTTACTCCATAGGGGTTTTTTTGAAATGATAAACACAAGATATCAAGTGTGAGGGCATGACAGCATATTTCCCCCCATCCTAAGCAAATGGGCAGGGAAGATATCATGAAATATTATTTTATCTTAACAAGAAGGAAAGTAGCAAACAAACTATAAGGAGAGAATCCCACAAGTAGTTGACACGTTAAGATGGCCAGTCGGGGGAACAATAAGAAACGGAATCAATTAATGACCATTACCCTCAAGAAACCTATTAGAATGTAATCGTGCCCACTTGGACAAATCACATTGATCATGCACCCCTTTCAGCCAATTAAGAATTTGCTTTGCCTCATTTACACCAATCAGAATGCAATAACATAATTGATCATGAGTTAATTATGATCAGAAGTTAACTCATAATTGGAATGAGTTAATAAGCTCACGCTTGCGCAGGGGACTTCTTTAGCGTGCCGGCACAGACTCAACATGGCGTCGGTGTTCAGGGAAGTAGGCCCGGGGGAGGAGAGGATTTCCTGAGTTACTTCACCAAACAGTCTCCTGTTGCTTAATGGTTAAAATCTCCAATTCGAATTTGTTCAAATAACAATTCTCCTAAAACTTGCACCTCTGCCTCTCATTTAAGGCAGTCCTGAAAGTCTCTCTTCCACCACATTTTTTGACCAGATGTTGTAACTGAATTGGTTTGATAGCATCCTGTGAAGTGTCTTTCAGGGTGCTTTTACGATGGAAGGTTACTGCATGAAATACAAGTAGATTTTCCCATCAAGTCTCACTTATTGTTTCACAATTACAAACATCTTGATCAAATCACCTGATAAATCTGGTTCTATTAAAAAATGTCATTCTTCCAGTTTTTCTTCATATTTATATTTTTCCGTGCCATAGCAAAATGGCTATGTCTTCTGCTGCTTCAGCGTAGAATTCAAAGCTGCACAAAGTACAACCAGCAGTGGTCTTATTAAGGCTTTATATGGATCTGTCATTACGTGGACAGCATATTTCAATTAACTTTGCCACAAGGTGCTGTATTTAAAGTTTTGTGAACCTCAGCCTCCAAATCACTCTGCTCTTCTAAACATTCTAGCCCTGCCCCCATTCAAATTAGAATTACTTCAATTTTAATTAATATTTAATTAATATTTCCAAATTTGGGCACTGTTCCCCCCACAATCGTGTATTTATTGTATGTCCTATGTTTTATATGTATGGATCGATGTATGGAGAATGATACTTTTCACTCTACCTCAGTACACATGACAAATCCAAATCCAAAATAGTCAATGTATCCCTTGAATCACAAAAAACAACTTGATCATTATTATATTCCTGTTTTTGCTGAGCGTAATCTCACTGCTGCATGTCTTACATTACCAATTACTACACTTCAAAGGAAAGTACTTTGTTGGTTGGAACTCTCCATGAATTGAGAACAAATAAAGGTATTCAGATATACAAAACCCTGCTTCCACCACACCTTGGAGAGAATAAAGAACAAAGAAAAGTACAGCACAGGAACAGGCCCTTCAGCCCTCCAAACCTGCACCGACCATGCTGCCCGCCTAAACTAAAATCTTCTACGCTTCCGGGGTCCGTATCCCTCTATTCCCATCCTATTCATGGATTTGTCAAGATGCCCCTTAAACATCACTACCACCTCCTCCGGCAGAGTTCCAGGCACCCACTACCCTCTGCGTAAAAAACTTGCCTCGTACATCTCTAAACTTTGCCCCTCGCACCTTAAACCTATGTCCCCTAGTATTTGACCCCTCTACTCTGGGAAAAAGTCTGACTATCCACTCTGTCTATGACCCTTATAATTTTGTAGACCTCTATCAGGTCACCCCTCAACCTCCATCGTTCCAGTGAGAACAAACTGAGTTTATTCAACCACTCATAATAGCTAATGCCCTCCATACCAGGCAACAACCTGGCAAATCTCTTCTGCACCCTCTCTAAAGCCTCCACATCCTTCTGGTAGTGTGGCAACCAGAATTGAACACTATACTCCAAGTGTGGCCTAACTAAGCTTCTATACAGCGGCCAAATTTTATACTCAATGCCCCGGCCAATGAAGGCAAGCATGCCGAATGCCTTCTTGACTACCTTCCCCAACTGTGTTGCCCCTTTCAGTGACCTGTGGATCTGTACACCTAGATCTCTCTGACTGTCAATACCCTTATTGGCTTTGACGAGAGTGAAGCGTAAAATCACCAGCGTAATTACTAGTGGTGTTCCACAGGGATCAGTGCTGGGAACTTTGCTATTTGTAGTATATACAAATAGATTAGTAAGTTTGTGAATGACACAAAGGTTGGTGGAATTCTGGATAGTGATGAGGACTGTCATCACACCTTGGAGAGAATAAAGAACAAAGAGAAGTACAGCACAGGAACAGGCCCTTCAGCCCTCCAAACCTGCACCGACCATGCTGCCCACCTATAGATCAGGATATAGATCTTAGATTAGAACTTAACGAAGAGATGGCAGATGTAGTTTAATCTGTAATAATGTGAGGTAATGCATGGTCTAATACAGGTGAGAAATATACAGCAAATGGCAGAACCCTTAAGAGTATTGATAGAGGGCGGCATGTAGCAGTGGTTAACGCTGCAGCGTATGGCGTTGAGGACCCGGTTTCGAATCTTAGCCCTGGATCACTGTCCATGTGGAGTTTGCAAATTCCCCCCGTGTCTGCTTGTGTTTCACCCCAACCCAACCTAGGGTAGGTGAGATTGGCCACGCTAAATTGCCCCTTATTTGGAAAAAAAATAATTGGGTACTCTAAATTTATTTTTATCGACAGGCAGAGGGATCTGGGTGTAGTTCCACGCAAGTTGAAAGGTAGCTAAGCAGGCATACGCCATGCTTGCCTTCACTGGATGTGGCAGAGTATAAAAACTGTCAAGTCATGCTGCAGCTGTATAGAACCTTAGTTCGGACACATTTGGAATATAGTGTTCAATTCTGGTCACCAGAAGGATGTGGGGGCTTTGGAGAGAGTACAGAAGAAGTTGACTAGGGTGTTGCCTGGTATGAAGGGTATTAGCTAGGAGAGGTTGGATAAATTCTTTGTTCTCACTGGCCTTGGCCTGCTTTACAAGCCAGCTATTTAGCCCACTGTGCTAAACCAACCCCACAGGCCCCAATAGGGACTGGTTTAGCAGAGGGCTAAAACGCTGGCTTTGAAAGCAGACCATGGTATGCCAGCAGCACGGGTTCAATTCCCATACCAGCCCAATCCTGGAACCAACTGCGGCAGCAATTTGGCCTGTACAAAATGTCGGACAAGGGTCCCATCTGCAACAACCATAGGTTCAAACCAGCACTGACTGACGCCACCTTCAAAAGGTGGAGGCAGGACGGGGGGACACTGACAGTCAGGGACCTATACACGGACGACAGGATCGCAACACTGGACGAACTGACAGAGAAATTTCAGCTAGCTGGGGGGGGGGGAACGAGCTACGGTACCTGCAGCTCAAAAACTTCCTACGAAAGGAGACAAGGACGTACCCACAACCGCCACTACTGGAAGACCTACTGGACGCAAGTATCCTAGAGAAAGGGAACTGTAGTGACATGTATGGCCGACTGGTAGATAGGGACGACACCATACTGGACGCAACAAGAAGGAAATGGGAGGATAAAATATGTATGCTGGCTAAAGGGGGCGGCCACAATTGTTGTTATGAAGATGCTTACCTGTAAATATTCATGTTAAATTTGTGTGTTTTCTTTTTTTTTCTCTCTAATAATTTATCATATATAAAATATGAAAACTCAATAAAAAACATTTATAAAAAAAAGAAAATTCCCGTACCAGCCTCCCCGCACAGGTGCCGGAATGTGGCGACTAGGGGCTTTTCACAGTAACTTCATTTGAAGCCTACTTGTGACAATAAGCTATTTTCATTTCATTTCAAAAGGATGAAATACTTGATATACTAAATTAGACACATGTTTCAGACACTACATTTGAATTCTGGGTACTAAAGGAATGAGCTCCTGCTAGGAGGGGTGTCTAGCCTACACAGCCGGGCACACGATAGGATGGAATCGGAAATTGTTAAGCTAGAAGCAACCACAAATGATTTTGTAAGACACTTTTACAAAATTACAATGCCTGTTAATTAGCCCAAGTGTTACCAGATATTCGTTTTGTCTTATGTCTCTCACTCAATTAGTCAGCAGACCTGTTTATAATTATCTGTTTTAACCCTTTCAGAACAGTGGTGTTACAGTGGCAAACCTCCATCGACTGACAACAAACCAGGGGCTGGTTTAGCACAGGGCTAAATTGCTGGCTTTGAAAGCAGACTAAGGCAGACCAGCAGCGCAGTTCAATTCCCGTACCAGCCTCCCTGAACAGATGCCGAAATGTGGCAACTAGGGGCTTTTCACAGTAACTTCATTTGAAGCCTACTTGTGACAATAAGCAATTTTCATTTCAACTTTCATGTTCAAAAAGATTTGCTCCAAACTTCTGACTCTGGGAACTCCATAAGTAGCTCTTCCGAATCCATTGGCCTTTACCGCCATTTTCTTCAGTACTCATTTAGAATTACCCTACTTGGTCCAACATCTTCTATCGCACCATTGCGTTCTCACAATCACACTGCTGAATATCAAAACGGGTTCCTCAACGCACATATTTTGATAAGATTTCCCTCCATCTCTATTTCAGCCTACCCTTTTCTTCAACAATATTTACTTGATTATACTATTTTCTTTCAGTGCCTGCTCTTAACCTTTATATTCCTTTTCGCTATATTTTCTACATTCCTGTTCAATTTTTTTTTGCATTAGACAGACAAATGTATATTTGTGGCTCATTCTAATGTAATATTAATACAAGGAGCATGAACATTTGCTACAATTCCTCATGTGGAAGTGTGTCATGTTTGTGGATGGTCACATATTTGACAACTTTTCATTCCAATTTATCTAGCGAGTTGCCTTTATCCTCATTGCAAGTTGCTGTTCCGGAGTATCTTTGTTTTTGACTGTTCACCTCTTCAGTTTGCATTTCAAACCTAGTTATGTTATGGTGCTACTCTGTAGATATTTTTCATACATTTAAACTTACTTTCTTAACTAATTTCCTAGGCACATTATCAAAACTCCTAAAACAAAAATGAATACTGAAACAAAGCAGATGTTTAAAGAGAAAAACTGGGCTGATATTTTGATTGTGCACCCTTTTCAGAACTAGGTTTCAGCATTTTCTTGACTGCCATCACCCGCAGTTTTCAGAGAGAACATAGAAAAATACAGCACAGAACAGGCCCTTCGGGCCATGATGTTGTGCCAAACTTTTCATTTTGCAGTTTATGTTACTTTTACCTCTATCTTTACAGCATAATTCAGGAACAGAAATATAAAATGGGTGATCTTAGTTATCCCAATTTGCCCATGTTCTTCCTATTCTTCAAAAATCTGTAATGTACTCCCAATAGAGTAACAATCCCCTTCTTATTCCTTAATGTTATCCAAATAGATTCAGCCTCTGAATCATTGTGTTAAGGGTACTGTTAAATCCCTTTTTTGTTTAAAACTCTAGCCCTCCTGAATATTTTTGAGTCCTACCCTAGCCTGCTACTAATTACATATTGCCCTCATTTCAATTTGTTCTTCTAACTCACAAATATTAGTCATAATACTTTGGCAAACAGTCACATTTGAATTATGTGACTAAATGCAGAATTGTTTTAATCCTTCCTTTTAATCTGTTCTTTATAATTATCCTATACACCTTGTTTTGCTTTCATCTCCTCTATACTGTATTAATTTATATCTGCCACCACAGCAGTAATTACTTGGGCCAGCATGAAGCCTGTATCGGCCACTCCAGTTCCCAAACTAATCCAATATCCAATGAATTTGAACCCTTCCTTCCAGCTTTGCTTTTAACTCATTTATTTTCCAAGTTAAATTAGTATGCATCATTAAGAGCAATCCTGAGATTATTACACTCAAAATCTTGTTGTAATCTGTCTCCCAATTACTGAAGCTTCCTTTGAGGGCATCCAATATAATCGATTCCCATTTCAACAACTGTTGGCTGCTCCCATTTCCTCTCTAAAATCTCATTCTTAAACCTGGTAAGCAACCCAACAATTTAGGACTCTTGGTTATAACTGCAAACTATGGAAATCCCTGTTACAAATGAGCTCCTGCACTTCACATATCCATTCAGCAATCACCTCTTCCCAAGTTTTAGCTCATGGTTTAGTTTGTCATCCTCCTCAAGAGTTGTATTTGTTATATATTCAGTACGGAAGATCTGTGCCAAATAAATACAATGGAGCCGTACGTTGATTCTCCTCTTCTTTCGCCAATGTGTATTACTACAAACGGAGATGACCTATCTCCTGGAATGTGCATACAAAAAACCCTTCAGCCTCCCAATGTTATGGAGTATGCTCCTGAAACTCAAACTGCTCAAACTCAAGTAGTCAGAGACAGTCAGCGCAGTTATCCCAGGATATTCCTACAATCATAAACTGCAATCAACCCCTAATTCTGAATTGAACCATTTTTCAAATAAGTGATTTAACCCATTAAATGTAACTTTAGGCCCACACCTCCGACTGACTTCTAGTTGCTCAAGTCTAATTTGTCACCATTAAGCTCAAAAATGTACTGTTTAAACTGTACAATAGCCTAATTATTACACTTTAAAAAACTGTTTTATCACACCACTTATGGAAGCAAGTAATTAACCTGCATCGGCTCAAGCCAACAGGACTGCAAAGAATGCCTTGTTTATAATCTCAGGTCTACGTGTATGGAAACCAAACCTGACCAGATCCTTTGAGCAATCAAATGCATTCCATTTTTAAGTAAAGCAGTTCAAAGCAACTTGTAAGCAACCCTTTTTATTCAGCAACCCAACATTTTAATCAAACCATGATACATCTTTTAAAAAGGGGCACCTTACTAAATATTTAGTTTATTTATTTTAAAAACAAAGACAGGATTACAATCACTGTGGATAAATTTCAAATAGTAAGTTCGAGAAAGGTGTTGCAAGTCAATTATGGGAGGTTTGCAGTTCTGAAGAAATCATATTCAGCTTGAAACACTACTTTATTTCTCTCACTACAAATGCTGCCAGACTTGCTGAGTATTTCCAGCATTTTCTGTTTTATCTCAGATATCCAGCATCCTCAGTGTTTGCTTTAATAATTATGGGAGAGTTTCTTTTTTGTACATCCAAGCATTGAGGAAGTTTTTTGGCAATAATTTGTACCACTGAACATGTGATTAATAATTATTGGGCCACCATGCTCATATAATTTAAACGATTCACTTTTGTACAACTTAAGCAATTCACTTTATTGCAAACTTTAACTAATGGCATATTAATTTTAACAAGGTATATTTACATGGTATATTGGATGTACAGCTGAAATAGGACAAATGAAAAATGTATCATACAACCAGAATAATCTGACAGTAAGAATCCAATACTTTTTACATTTTGTATTTGCTTGCGTGAGTGGTTAATGTCCATCCTAACGCATTATTAAAAAAATAGTTGCCATGTTTTCATGCAACTAAACACACAAACATTGCAAATGAAGATTGTCAAGACAGAACAGGTTATTTTTTTCCTATTTAGCAGCCACAGCCAAATAACACCACCATTCCCAATATTTTGATTCGGAAACGCTTCTTCCCCTTCCCTCTCCCATCTTTTACAATACTTAAAAATGTATACTATAGTCCTACCAGTTTTAATTGATTGCTACCGATAGGGATGTCTCAGCATCCCTGCCTTCAAGTGTCTGTGATTAGCTACTTCAGAAGTTTAAGTGGTGAATCAAGCATTGGCAACTGAATTGAACTGCCACAAAGCAGTTGAGGAAGATCACAGAAAATTGCATTGTTTGGTTTGGCGATTTTTCTTCAAATACAGATGTGCAGTACTTTAAACTCAAACCGTCAACTTTCTTAAACCAGTGATGAAATTGACAAAAAATATTCCATTGACTTAGAATGTATTAAGGTGCTTGGAGGGGCCAACAATATAGTTACTGTAGATGCTGCAAAGAACAAGCCACACAAAATGATGAGTGCACATTTCATTTTACTTTCCTGGAACAGACACTATTTTCTAATGTGAAAGAATTCTTCCACAAATTCATCATGCATCACCATCATCTCTCTTCTGACTTAAACCAGTACCATAGGCACTTTGTCAAATGACACTTTTTCAAAACTTTCTTAGCTTAACCCAATACTAGCTGCCACTTCCATTAACAGTACAGTAAGGTCCCAATGAATCGGGGTCAACCTGTCATAACACTTCAAATCCCTGAATTTAAAAGTTAGAGTTAACCTCTTTAGGTATTGTCATACTTTATCAAAGTAGGGCTCTTCGCCACTCCTTAGAAGTTTATACCAATAGAGCCACTTTTAGCCAACCATTGTTACATTAAGTGCTCAGTGATCAGTTCACCCTGATTAAGTTCCATTGCCTTGGCAAGTGAAATAAAGGGGCTAATTTAAAAACAAATCAGTTAGTTGGTTTAATAGAAGTTTAAAAAGTTAAAAGATAGTTTAAATCATTGAGGCAATGCACTGATGCAGACCTTTAGCAAAGAGGAACACAGAGGTCACATGCAATTCAAGGCTAATCTTAAGCGTTCTTCACCTTTGATTTGAACAATTTCTTGATCTGAAAATGTAAAATACAGAGGGATGAACAAGCTTATGGCTGTTCAGTGACATACCAAATGACCAACTAGTCTTCAGTAACAAATATATTTAAACTCCATATCAAAGAGCTTTCAATACTAATGTTCTAGAATTCAAGAAATGTTTACAAATAAAACCTGAAGCAAAGAGCCACTATTGAACATTTACAATTAGAATTTTCTCTAGCAATTGGTTTAATATAGGCAACTCAATCAAAATAACACTTTGACATTTGCATTTCACTTCTACAATTTACTCTGCCCACTTGGAAGAAACACTGAAAGTTAAAATTTTATACAAGATGAAAAAAAGTATGAAAATTTCTAAACACTTTGGTCACACTATGTGTTCCAATTGGTATACTTCAATTATATACGTTGGGTTTAAGTATACACTTTTTATAAAATACTCTACTCTTAGAACCATTTAACTATGGCAACAATGCTAATTATCACGTGAGTGGCAAGATATTTAATGGACTGATCATCCTGTTTATAAGAACATGTATTTGATACAAATGCACGCAAGAGTTCTTTGTATCTGCCAACATGTAATACCCTCACTTGTACATTTCATTCAACTCTTCTTTGCACATCCATCTTAAAAAATCTGATAATATTGCTGGTCCTGATCCCATGTGAATTTAGTGCAGCAGTGACTGGCTTTGACAGGCCGAAGCCCAGTGCCTCCAGTGAACCCCACTGATACCCCTGGATAGTAGCTGCTCAGGCTGGAGTAGACAACAGCAGACAGAATTAATCATGCAGGGCCATTAACCGAAGCTTCGGGTGGCAGGACTTGTTGACTAGTCCTAAAAAAAAACAGAAAACACAATGCAAGATAAAATTTCATACACACGAGTGAAAATGCAGTCAAATCGCTTTTCAACAATTATAAACAAACATTTCTAGTTCGAGCAAAGGGAAAAAACAACTTCATTTAGTGAACATGTTTTTATTTTTCTGGGTATGCGAGCAGCATGACGAGGCTAGCACTTATTGCCCATCCCTAATTGCCCTCGAGAAGTTGGCGTTGATCCACATTCTCAAAGGTCTGCCGCCCATGTGGTGTAGGTATACGCACAGTGCTGTTAGGGAGGGAGATCCAGGATTTTGGTCCAGCAACAGTCAAGAAACAATATTATTCTGAGTCAAGACAGCATGTGGCTTTGGGGGGGGGGGGGGGGGGGGGGGGGGGAAGAGAGAGAGTGGAGCCTGCAGGTGGTGAGATCCCAATGCATCTGTTGCCCTTGCCTTTCTGGATGGTAGAGGTTGCGGGTTTGGATGGTGCTGTTGAGGGAACTTTGTAAGTTGCTGCAGTGTATCTTGTGGATGGTACAAACAAGTACACTGTTGCCACTGCGTGCCGATGGTTGAGGGAATAAATGTTGCAGGTGGTGGAAGGTGTGCCAATCAAGCATGCGGCTTTGTCCTAGATGTCGAGCTTGTGGACTATTGTTGGAGCTGCACTCATCCAAGCAAGTGGAGAACATTCAACATCACTTCTGACCAGTGCCTTGTAGATGGTCGACGAACTTCTGGGAGTGAGGTGGTGAGTTACTCGCCGTAGAATTCCCAGCCTCTGACTTGCTCTTGTAACCGCAATGTTTTTTTGGCAAGTCCAATTCAGTTTCTGGTTCGTGATAACCCCCCAGATGTTGATAATAGGAGATTCAAAAATCTGGGGAGATGGTTGAGTTTTCCCTCCTTTGTGAGGATCATTGCCTGGCACTTGTGGCTCGAATGTTGCTCGCCAATTATCAGCACAGGCCTGAATATTGTCCAGGTCTTGCTACATATGGACTCAGACTATAAATTAAACTATAATCATACTATAATTCTGCTCTTTTCTCTCCCCACATAAGGTGCACAAATTGAAAACTACAAGGACTATTCATAACTTAGAACAGCCAAGAATGATATGGCTTTAAAATTATGCAAGAGATCATTAAATGCCAGGTATCATTACCGTCTCAACCACAGGCTTTAAAGTTTCAGTCTCACGGAAGGATAAGCATTAATTTGAATCCTCTTAACTCAGAGAGCATTAGTTTGATAAGATCTTATTTGATCTCAGTATCAGCTATATGAAAATGAAAATCGCTTGTCAGAAGTAGGCTTCAAATTAAGTTACTGTGAAAAGCCCCTAGTCGCCACATTCCGGCGCCTGTTCGGAGAGGCTAGTACAGGAATTGAACCCGTGCTGCTGGCCTTGCTCTGCTTTAGAAGCCAGCTATTTACGCCACTGTGCTAAACCAGACCCTATATTGCTAGGTGGAAATGAAATGTATTATTAGGCCTTCAGATTTGCCTAGAATCTAGATGGCAGAACTGGTTTATGCTGGTGCTTATATTCCACGCGAGCCTCCTCCTAGCCAAGTGACCGTCTCCAGTCACTCACTCCCTTACCCCGCATATCTAACACACCTCTTCTTAAATGCATCAATGCAGGGGCTTGACAGGGTAGACAGACATTTCTCCCCTGACTAACGAATTTAGAGCAGGATAAGGGGCCTAACATTCAGGACTGTGATGAGGAGACATTTCTTCACTAAAAGAGTTGTGAAACATTGGAGTGCTCTATGCCAAAGAGTTTTGGATATGCTAACATTGAATATATTTTAGGCTGAGATAGAGTTGTCAGTCTCTCAGGGAATCAAGAGAGTTGAAGTGAAGTTGATGTTCACCATGATTAATTTGAATGGTAGAGCATGGCATGGTCTACTCCTGCTTTTCTTTATGTTATTTTTTGTTTGTACAGTAAAAGTGTTAAAACTTTGGGAATTCAAGTACCCTTTCATAAGTTACTGGTCTCTATGGGAATTGTAACACTGTTCCAAAAAGAGGCAATGTCATACTCTTAATGGTTTAAACTTTAATATTAAGCATGTACTCCAGTTTTGTAGTGCAAATCTCAACTATGTAAACTAGTTTCTAGAGATGACAGTGAGATAATTCCTTAGTCATCCAGTCATTTATAGAGCGTGTCGACAGGGCCTCCCATTAAAAATGTGGCATGGAACTATCAGGAAATAGGCGATACTAAAGTTATACATTGCATGGTATACAATGGTATAATGTACAGATTGCAATAGAGACTTACTTGACTTCTTCCATTGATGTCACATTATCAACAGGCCCATTCAAGGTGTCTTTTGCACAAGATTTTATATTCTCTTCAGAAGGCTTCAAGCTGTTGATAAAATAGTTTGCGTTAAAGATGGAAACTAAGGGCAGCACGGTGGCCTAGTGGTTAGCATAACCGCCTCACGGCGCTGAGGTCCCAGGTTCGATCCCGGCTCTGGGTCACTGTCCGTGTGGAGTTTGCACGTTCTCCCCGTGTCTGCGTGGGTTTCGCCCCCACAACCCAAAAATGTGCAGAGTAGGTGGATTGGCCGCGCTAAATTGCCCCTTAATTGGAAAAAATAACTGGCAAATCTAAATTTATAAAAAAAAAAAAAAAAAAGATGGAAACTAAAGAGCATTGTGGAAATTAATTCTAGCTGAGACATATTATGACAAACCATTTTTACTCTGTTTGGTAGTGACATACACAAGCATGACAGCTATCACTTACAGAAGCAAACACAAATCATAAATCATTTCACTGTCAAAAACAAGTGAGGAAAAAAGTGAAATGGTATAGTTCATGCAATGGTATAATTAGTAGTCACACTGTACTACCTAAAGCAAAAACCCGGTTGTATTCTTTCGTTGCAGCTGCAGTTATGTCAACTGTGACTGGTTAGCTTGGAAAAACTTTGGGTTTACCTTCCACCCCCCCAAAAAGTATTGTTCCATATAAAATATGACCCATGTGCAGTATCATTGTCCTCATGCTAATTAAGAGGGATTTCACTGGATCAGAGTTAGATATTCTTTTCATTCTTCATATAGTGGAGTATTTAAATTTCACACGCGAAGCAGATGTAATGAAGGCACCAATAACAAGTTTTAAAATAACACTGACTAAATAGCCGAAACAAAGCTGATGTAGCAAATATATTGAGATTCAAGCCTGCCATTGCCAAACATTTCCATTTTATTTAAGCAAGCCACGAGTTAACATCTCATCATAATTTGAGTGCACTTACCCGTCTGTTCGATAATCATTAGACTGTGACGTTGGAGTCAGTTTTGAAGTTTCTAAGTTTTCTGGCAACACATATTTTGAAGAAACATCTTCAGAGGTAGACAACTTTACTTCCTCACTAAACAAAAAAAGGCAAGTTATCAAATATCTATAATGTTATCATAACAAATGCACGTCCCATCACAGAATTGTTATGAAATTCACTCTCCAATCATGCAGTATCTGAAAATCTTCACATGCAAATGGAAGAAAAGCATGAATAAATGAGGTTCAGTCTGAAGGCAGTTTAAACTTGAATGTAGCATTTTGGGTGTCATCTCAAAATCATGCCATAATGTGAAAATACATTTACGATCACATGAGGCTGTTTGTTTGCACACACAGCACTGATTTAAATTACACTTAATTATAATACATACCAATAGGATTTCAACACTCTGAAGCCACAAGCACGAAAGAAAAAGAAAGGAAGCTTAAATTGTGAAACACTCAACTAAATTAGCATGATCTAGTTTATGATATTCAAGTATCACATTCAAATGCTACTGAATACAGCTGCATTAAAATATCTAGCATTCTTTCATTATATTGTAATAGAACTACCTAGATGTTTCCACCAACCACCATTAAGTCGCACCACAAGTAGAATAGATTATCTGCTGCAAAGAAAACTTTAGTATATGAAAAATTTAATATCCTAAAAGATAATTAAATCATAAACTGAATACACGAAGGTAATTAAATGGCAGATATTTAATTATTATGCAACATCGCAAAGTTCCAATATCAGTTTTTTATTTTTTGATACTCGTATAATAAACCACATCTCAAATTTCTTCCACGTCTTCTAAATAAATACTAGAAACAATATTTAAAAATGATCCCAAAAACTTATGCGTCAAAGGGACGCTTGCCTCTACTCCAATGCAATGATTCAAAGTTATCAATATTTGCCTCAAAAGTATTTGTTTGAGAAACTATGGGCTGGATTCTCCGTTGTCCGACGCAGATATTGTAATCAGCGATCGGGCAGAGTATCGACTCCAACACCCAAATCAGGGCCACCGCCGGTCAGCCATGCTCCGCCCCCTCAGAAATGGCTTAATTGCTTCACGTGCTGCTGCAACGCCGTTGGCGTGTCATAGGCAGTCCCTGCCGCGATGCTCCGCCCTCAATGGGCCGAGTTCCCGATGGCACGGGACACGATGGCATAGTGCGGTCTCAGCGGTCGGGAACCTGGTGTGGTGGCTGCGGACTATGTCCAGTGCCGCCACACTCAGCCTGGATCCGTGATGCTGGCCTGGGAGGCTTCCGCAAGGGTTGGGGAGGACTGGTGGATGGTGGCTAGTGGGGTCGCGGATGGCGGGTCGAGTCCGCGCATGGCCTGCGCCATGTTATAGGACGCAACTGCTGCTGGTCGTCAGCCGTGTGCATGCGCGGCCAGGTACCTGCCCATTCCCCGGCTGTTTTTAGCGTGGGAGCCGGGAGTTTCACCCGGCGCCGCTGCTAGCCCCTTACTGGTCCCGGAATCGGTGAGGGGTCGGCCCCGGGTTTTTGGTCGTAAAACCCCCGCACGTTCGCCGTTCGGTCTCGCACTTAGCTACTGAAACAGAGAATGCAGCCCCATATATGCACAAGGGAAATTGTAAGTGTGAAACTTAGCTACTACTTTACAAAACATTCAGCTCAAGTATATGCGTATATAAAAGAAGCTATAAAAATAAATGAGGCATTAGTGAACAAAGTTAAGTAGGATAAAGACCCAATCTCAAATCCAGCTTTTGTTTCTCTAAATGCAAACATTGTAATTGCATTCCTACATTTCTCACATCATTTCTGTAACAGGGTGAATGCAGTTATTCCAGTGGTTTTAATCTAGCCAAACACAGATAAAATTTATGAATTTCCAGCATTGGTAACAATCGTATGCGCTTTTTAAAATGAACTTAGAGTACCCAATGTTTTTTTCCCCAATTAAGGGGCAATTTTAGTGTGCCCAATCTACCTGCCCTGCATATCTTTGGGTTGTGGGTGGATGGTGGCTAGTGGGGTCGCGGATGGCGGGTCGAGTCCACGCATGGCCTGCGCCATGTTATAGGACGCAACTGCGGCTGGTCGTCAGCCGTGTGCATGCGCGGCCAGGTACCTGCCCATTCCCCGGCTGTTTTTAGCGTGGGAGCCGGGAGTTTCACCCGGCGCCGCTGCTAGCCCCTTACTGGTCCCGGAATCGGTGAGGGGTCGGCCCCGGGTTTTTCAGACGTAGGGAGAATGGGCAGCACGGTAGCCTTGTGGATAGCACAATCGCTTCACAGCTCCAGGGTCCCAGGTTCGATTCCGGCTTGGGTCACTGTCTGTGCGGAGTCTGCACATCCTCCCCGTGTGCGTGGGTTTCCTCCGGGTGCTCCGGTTTCCTCCCACAGTCCAAAGATGTGCGGGTTAGGTGGATTGGCCATGATAAATTGCCCTTAGTATCCAAAATTGCCCTTGGTGTTGGGTGGGGGTGTTGACCTTGGATAGGGGGTAGGGTGCTCTTTCCAAGAGCTGGTGCAGACTCGATGGGCCAAATGGCCTCCTTCTGCACTGTAAAAATTCTATGTAAAATTCTATGAATGTGCAAACTCCACATGGACAGTGACCCGGGGCCGGGATCGAACCTGGGACCTCGACGTTGTGAAGCAGCAGTGCTAACTACTGCGCCACCGTGGCACCGGTATCTTATTTCAAAGAGTTTGCTATTCCATCAATTCTTTTAAAATCAGCAGATAAGGGAATAAGGGGTTTGCATTCTGCCAAGTGATAAAAAGCAAACGGAGTGTATTACAGCCAATATTTAAAGAACTAGCTACAGATGCTCGGAATGTAGTTTCATTTTTTGCACTCCCAGTATCAATTGGTCACCCGAGTTCAATTTACTGGTTTACATTTTCACAAATCTTATATTTTAGGATAGCTAGGTATCACATCAAACAGAACACTTACAATGGATCTGCAACACAAAGTTCTATTGTCCGAATAAAACACTTACATATACATTTCCCTTTAAGACTCGAGGCCCATCCAAAAGCAGGGAGGTAACGTTAATTTACACCAAAACTTGGTTAGATAATTTTTTGAAACACCGCGCAGTAATCTGGTTGCCATACAATTGAGCATGCAAGGAGGTGCAGAAAACAATTACAAATGTTTAAGAATTGAGATGATACCGTCAATTCCATGAGCCCTTAATTTGCCCATTAATCTTTTGTGGCACCCTATCAAATTCCTTTTGGAAATCCAGGTTTAGTACATCTAATGATCCCCTTTATGTACCCTACTAGTTTCATCCTCAAAAAAACTCCAATAAATTGTCAAACAGGATTTCCCCTTAGTAAAACCATGTTGACTTGTTCGATTCATTCCATATTTTCCCAAATGCACTGTTACAACTGCTTTAATAATAGATTCCAGAATTGTCCCAACAACTGATATTAGACCAACTGCCTAAATCAATATCATGAGGAATAGAAGTCCACTACATATCCAAAAACGATGCTGTATTCAAGGTGGAATTACTCCATATTCTGAGGGATTTTAGAACACTCAACCTACCTTTTAAACACAGCAGTTTCAGTTTTGGCATCTACAGTAAGGCTGACTGTTTCTTTCATGGAGCCATTTGTAACCGTCTCTGTTATTTGGTCTGTAGCCACCTCTTCCTCTTCTCCGTCAGACAAGTTGGCTTCTGCATTTACTGTGGTTGACACTGCTCTTTGTTCCTTGCAAGCAAGCTGTGAGGTTGCAACAAAATCTGCAGTTTGAAGACAGGATTAAAGATCTGTAGATTTCCACAACTAGGCATGTTAGATCGAGATAGAAAACTCAATTGACTATTTTCTCAGACAATACTGTAATATAAGTTAAAATGTATCATTTAAATCAATTACATAGAAATTTGGCTGACAGCATAGATACTTTTTTTTAAAAAAGAAATGCGCTGAGTAGAATTTACTGAGAAAAATCAGATTACATAATGCAATTTTTTTCAAAATTTGCATCAAGTTTTATTATATTTCCTCCAAATAATCAAATTTATTTTCATCCTCTGGAAAACGAAACCTTTACATTTCCTCCAAGCATATTCAATACAGCACAAGATAGAAAGAATTTTTAAAACGCAAAATAGAAGCTAATTGATAAATTAATCAACTTAAAAGATAAAACCCAGATCTGGATGGATTATATCCACGCATATTAAAGAGACAGCAGAGGCATGAAACGGAGTTAATTTACAGGGAAGTTACAGAGGTGCTAAAACTATAATAATAACGGGGGACCTTAATTATTATAAAATAAACTGGATTGGAATATCGTGTCAAGGGCAGTGACGGGGAAGATTCTCTGAAGTGTTCAGGAGAATTTTCATAGTCAGTGTATTTCCAACCCAACAAGGAAGGTGGAATTGCTGGATTTAGGGAAGGAGGTACATCAGTGAATCAAGTGTCATTAAGGAACATTGCGGGAAGTGATCAAAGCATCTTAAGGTTTAGGTCAGCTATGGAAAAGAAGCAACCTGAAGTTACAAATAATTAATTGGGGAAGAGCCAGTTTCATTGGAGTTGTGCCCATTAAGATTGAGAGATAGAGATGTTCAGGATCATGAGGATTTGGACAAAGTAGAGAGAAAATGTTCTCATTTGGCAGAAGGATGAAGGGCCAGACAGTTACAAATAAATCCTATTCAAGAAATAGGTCTTTACAGAGTGGTGTCACAAATTGTAGTTCAAACCAATATACCCCTTTTTGTTTTTGGATTATGCTGCTGATTATAAGTGCGCAGCATGTCCAAATTATTTTTGCACGGCCACAACTGCAATATAAAAGGTGCTAACGTTTACATGTCTTAGGTGTTTGTGTGTGACCTACGTGGGAACTTTTAGATTGTCATTCAGCCACACAGGAACATTGGTTGAGAAGAACAGTATATAGATGTTTTAATGGGGAAGCTATATAAAGAAGAAGAAAGGAACAAAAGGAAATGTTGATGAGGTTAGATGAGGAGGAATCTCACGCGAGCAGAGACCTGCTGGGCCAAATAATCTGTTTCTATCCTATAAATACAATGTAATACTATACAGCAAGTAATTCAGTTAATTTACATTTGTAGCAATAGGGGATTCAATAGGTAGGTATTGTGCCCACAAATGGGAACCCTGGTGCCAGGGTCAAGGATGCTCCAGAGCACTTTGAGGCAGAAGAGTGAACACCAACAGTTATGGCCCATATCTGTACCAATGACATAGGCAGAAAGATGAATGAAGTCCTGCAGGCAGAGTTTAGGGAACTAGGAAGTATCTCAAAGACATTCAAGACTACTCCCAGTATCACATGCAAATCTAGATATAGGTTAAGCCATATGAATGTATGGCTGGAACGATATTGTAGGAATGAGGGCTTTAGATTCCTGGGACACTAGGACTAGCTCTGGGAAGATGGAACATATACAAGCTGGAACATATACAATCTGGATGGCTGCACTTGATCATAGTCAGGATCAAAGACCTTGCAGAATGATTTGCTGGTGTTATTAGGGAGAGTTTAAAATAATTTAGAGGGGGAATGTGGGAACCAGGAGTTAATATTAGGGAGGACAACCAAGGTGCACAGAGATTGAGACAGACAGATAACACTATCAGGAGATAGTGAGGTATTAGGTGGGATCAGAGAGAGGGGGAATGTGATACGGTCAAAATAGCGTTACTGTGCATGCATGCAAATGCATTCAATGGAGTAATGTAGTTGAGGGCGGCACGGTGGCCCAGTGGTTAGAGATGCTATCTATGTCACTGAGGACCTGGGTTCGATCCCGGCCCCGGGTCACTGCCTGTGTGGAGTTTGCAGATTCTCCCCATGTCTGCGTGGGTTTCATCCCCACAACCCAAAGATGTGCAGGTTAGGTGGATTGGCCACGCTAAATTGTCCCTTAATTGGGGATAAAAATTTGGTACTCTAAATTTTAAAAAATAATGAGGTTTGTAAGCAGGTGCAGATAGCCATATGGAACTATGACGTTTGGCGGTAATGGGGATGTGGCTCAAAAGGCAGGTTTTGGTATGAAATATTTCAGGATTGAAGGTGTTCAGATCAGATAGGGAAGATAAGTTGACAATGTTGACAGAATTCATATTTTAAAGTCTTTTAACTTTAAATAAAATGGGGATGAGCTGTAACTTGAATTAACCTAGAATTGTTTTGAATGTTGTCCTATTTAAGAAGAAACCATTAAGTTTTTGAAGTCACAGAGGATTCCTCAGTCGTTTATACATTTAAAATACCTTCTGCACAGTTAGATTGCTGAAGAATAGAAAAGCAGAATATTATTTAAATGGAGGGAGCTGCATTACAAAGGGATCTGGGTGACCTTGTACATGAATTACAAAACGTTAGCATGCAGGTGTTGTAAGTAATTAGGGAGGTAAACAGAATGTTGGCATTTAGCACTGTTGCTTCACAGCGCCAGGGTCCTAGTTCGATTCACGGCTTGGGTCACTTTGTGCGGAGTCTGCACGTTCTCCCCGTGTCTGCGTGGATTTCCTCCGCGTGCTCCGGTTTCCTCCCACAAGTCTCGAAAGACGTGCTCAAAGGTAATTTGGATATTCTGAATTCTCCCTCAGTGTACCTGAATGGTGCTGGAGTGTGGCGACTAGGAGCTTTTCACAGTAACTTCATTGCAGTGTTAATGTAAGCCTACTTGTGACAATAAAGATCATTACTATAAGGGATGAAGTATGAAAGTCTTGCTACAATTGTACAGGGCGAGACCGCCCCTAGGATATGGTGTAGGTTTCATAGAATCCCTGCAGTGCAGAAGGAAGCAATTCTGCCCGTCGAGTCTGCACCGATCCACTCCGCCCTATACCCGTAACCAATCCACCTAACCTGCACATCTTTGGACAGTGGGAGGAAACCGGAGCACTAGAGGAAACCCACACAGACACAGGGACAACAGCACGTACAAACTCCACACAGACATTCACCCAAGGCCGGAATTGAACCCAGGTCCTTGGTGCTGTGAGGCAGCAGTGCTAACCACTATGCCACCCCATGGTCTCCATAATTAATGAAGGACATACTTGCTTTGGTTCACTAGGCTGATTCCTGGGATTAAAAGGTTAACTTATGAGGAACGATTGAGCTGATACTCATTGGAGTTTAGATGAATGATAGGTGATTTTCATAGAATTTACAGTGCAGGAGGAGGCAATTCGGCCCATATGAGTCTGCACTGCCTCTTGGAAAGAGCACCCTACCTAAGCCCCACACCTCCACCCTATTCCCTTTATCCCGTAACCCAGTAACCCCACCTAACCTTTTTGGACACTAAGGGCAATTTAGAATCGCCAATCCACCTAACCTGCACATCTTTGGACTGAGAGGGGAAACCGGAGCACCCGTAGGAAACCCACGCAGACACGGGGAGAACATGCAGACTCTGCACAGACAGTGATCCAAGCCGGGAATCGAACCTGGGACCCTGGCGCTGTGAAGCCACAGTGCTAACCACTGTGCCACCGTGCTGCCCGATCTTATTGAAACATAAGATTCTGAGGGGCTTATAGGGTAGATGCTGAAATGAGGTTTCCTCTTTTGGGGGAATCTAAAGTTAGATGGCACAGGTTTAAGATAAGGGGTCTCCCATGTAAGAAGGGGATGATGAGAATGAGTTGTTAGCCTTCAGAAATCACTTCCACAGATAGCAGTGGGGGTTGGGTCATTGAATGTATTCAAGGCCGAGTTAGACAGATTTCTGAATGATGAGGGAGTCGAGGGTTATGGGGAAAACAAGCAAAAAAGTGGTGTTCAGATCACAATCAAATTGGTCATGACCTTACTGAATGGTTGGGCAGGCTCGATGGGTTAAATGGCCCAGTTATGCTCCTGTTGCTTAGGATCTTATGAAAGAAACGGAGGAGTGATAGTAAATCTGATCAAAGAGAACATCACAGTGCTGGAGAGAAAGGTGTCCCAGAAGGGGAGGCCAAGGACAGAATCTATTCGGTTATAGCTAAGAAACAATAGAAGTACCATTATGTTGCTTAGTGCATTCTTATAGGTCACCAATTCAAGGGAAAGATAGAGGAGCAAATTTGCAGGAAAATTACAAAGAAATGCAAGAATTTAGAGAGTAATTTAATGGAAGACTTCAATTATCCTTACAGAGACTGGGATTGTAATAGTCAAAATGTAGAGAGGAGCAAGAGTTTCCAAAGTGTTTTCAGGTAACCTCCCTACATCAGTATGTTGCCAGTTGAACGGGGGGAAGGAGGTGTGGATCTGGTTCTGGGGAGTGAGAAGGATCAAGTGGATCAGGTATCAGTGGGACCAGTGATCATGGCATCATAAAGTTTAGGTTGGCTGCCAAAAAACAAGCAGCAATTTATAATAAAGACAGAGAATGTTGGAAGAATTCAGCAGGTCAGGCAACATCTCTGGAGAGAGAAACAGTAACGTTCAGTCCAATATGCCTGGAAAAGCTTCTACAGAAACGGGGGGGGGGGGGGGGGGGGGTAATTTATAATGGGGAACAAAGAAATGGCTGACCAACTAAATACATACTTTGGTCTGTCTTCAGAGGACGACACAAATAACGTACCAGAAATGTTGGGAAACACAGGGTTTAGTGAGAGGGAAGAAATGAAGGATATCAGTAATAGTAGGGAAATGGTGTTGGGAAAATTGATGGGTCTGATAGCCTACATCCCAGAAGGGGTGACATGTGGCGCAGTGGATAACACTGGGACTGTGGCGCTGAGGACCCGGGTTTGAATCCCGGCCCTGGGTCACTGTCCGTGTGGAGTTTGCACATTCTCCCCATGTCTGCGTGGGTTTCACCCCCACAACCCAAAGATGTGCAGGTTAGATGGATGCAGGTCATATGTCTTATGGCCTCAGAAATAGTGGAGACATTGGTGATCACCTTCCAAGATTCTAGACTCTAAACTGTTCTTACAAGTTGGAAGGTGGCTAATGTAACCCCACTATTTAAAAAGGGAGGTAGAGAGAAAATAGGGTATTGTAGACCAGTCAGCCCGACGTCCGTAGTGGGGAAAATACTAGAGTCCATTACAAAAGATTTAATGCATCCACTATTTCTGGAGCCATAAGACATAGGAGCAGAATTAGGCCACTTGGCCCATCGAGTCTGCTCTGCCATTCAGTCATGGCTGATATTTTCTCATCCCCATTCTCCTGCCACTTCCTTAATTACTCTGAGTAGGTTTTTTTCTTTTAAATTTCGAGTACCCAATTATTTTTTTCCCCAATTAAGGGGCAATTTAGCGTGGCCAATCCACCTAACCTGCACATCTTTGGGCTGTGGGGGTGAAACCCATGCAGACATGGGGAGAATGCGCATGGAAAATAGTGGCAGATCAGAGCCAGCATGGATTTATGAAAGGAAAATCATGCTTGACAAATCTGATGAAATTCTTCGAGGGTGGAGCTAGTGGATGTGGTTTACTTGAACTTTCAGAAGGCTTTCGACAAGTCCCACATAAGAGATTAGCATGCAAAATTAAAACGTATGGGATTTGGGGTAGTGCATTTTGATCGATAGAAAACTGGTTTCAGACAGGAAACAAACAGCAGGAATAAACGGCTCTTTTTCCAAATGGTAGGTCCCCAGCTATTCACAATTTATATTAATAATTTAGATAGGGGAATTAAATGCAATAGCTCCAAATTGGCAGATGACTCAAAGCTGGGTGGGAGGGTGAGCTGTGAGGAGGATGCAGAGATTCTTTGGACAAGTTAAGTGAGCGGGAAAACGAATGGCAGCTGCAGAATAACGTGGATAAATGTGAAGTTATCCACTTTAATAGCAAATTATCTAAATGGCTAGATTGAAAGAGAGGAATGTGCAACGAGACCTGGGTGTCATCATACACCAGTCGCTGAAAGTAAGCATGCAGGTGCAGCAGGTAAAGATGACAAATTGTATGTTGGCCTTCATAGCATGAGGATTGGAGTACAGGAGCAGGGATGTCTTGCTGCAATTGTACAGGGACTTGGTGAGTCCATACCTGGAATATTGTGCACAGTTTTATTTGAGAAAAGATGTGCTTTCTATCGAGGGAGTGCAGCGAAGGTTTATCAGAGTGATTCCTGGTATAACGTCAGATCAAGTCGGTTAGATCAGGGTATTGAACTTGATGATCAGCTATGATCATAATGAATAGCGGAGCAGGCTCGAAGGGCTGAATGGCCTCCTATTTTCTATGTATGTTTCTGTTTCTATGTATGTCAGGTGGATAATACAATTGAGAACCAGGTTCAATATAGATTTTTTTTCACATCCTTTCTGACATGGAGAAGCAAAGTGATGGTATGAGAAGAAATTGTCAGCCAATGTAATAGTGAATCCAAAAGCTTTCTATGTGCTTAGAAATAGTTAAAAAGGTAGAAAGGAAGAGTGGGGCAGATTAAGGACCCAAAAGGGGATTTATGCATGGAGGGCAGAGAGCAGGCTTAAGGTACTAGATGTGATCTTCACATCTATCTTTACCAAGAAAGATTCTGTCCAAATCATTGCAAAAGAGATACCCGAGACACTTGACAGACTAAAAATTGATGGAGAAGGTATTAAATTGTCTGCCTGCATTTGAAGGTTGATAAATCACAAGGACTGGATGAGATGCATCCAAGTATTTTGAGGGAAGGGTGGAAGTTGCGGAAGCACTGGCTATAATCTTTCACTCCTCCTTAGATATGGAGTGGCGCCAAAGACTGGAGAATTGCAAATGTTACACCCTTATTCAAAAAAAGATTCAAAGGTTAGCCCAGCAACGACAAGCCAGTTAGTTTAACCTCAGAAATAATAATTCAGAATAAAATTATCAGTCGCTTGGAAAATGCAGATTAATTAAGGAAAGCCAGCATTGATTTATTAAGGACAAGTAGTATTTAACTAATTTAGATTGCGTTTTTGATGACCTAACAGAGGGTGAATGAGGGAAATGTAGTTGATGGGGTTGTACGTGGACTTCTGTTCGGTGTTTTGATATGTGCTATAAAACAGACATGAGAGCAAGCTTAGCGCTCATGGAATATAATGGACAGTAGCAGCATGGATACAAAATTGGCCGAGTCACAGGAAACTGGTGAACAATTGTTTTTCAGACTGGAAGAAAGTTATTCAGTGAGGTTGCCCAGGAGTCAGTGTTCAGACAACTGCTTTTCTTGAAATATATATTAGTGTCTTTTTTTAATATTCGTTCATGGGACGTGGGCTCCGCAGGCTGGACCAGCATTTATTGCTCATCCTTAATTGCCCTTGCTATGGGTCTGGAGTCACATGTAGACCAGAACAGCTACAGACTGCAGATTTTCTTCCCCAAAGGCCATTAGTGACCCAAATGGGTTTTTACAACAATCAACACTGGTGTCATGGTCATCATGAGACTTTTAATTCCAGATTTTTATTGAATTCAAATTTCACCATCTGCAGTGATGGGAATTGAACCTGGGACCCTAAAGCGTTTCTCTGGGTCTCTGGTTTACTAGTCCAGTGACAATACCACTATGCCACCACCTTATCACTTGAGAGTGAATAGAGCACAATTTCAAAAGATGCAGATGAGACAAATCCTGGAAATAGCGTGAACTGAGAGGATATCAATAAACTTCAAAAGACACAGGTGGAATAATGGACAGACAAATGGCAGATTAAATTTAATGCAGAGAAGAAATAAGTGACTAATTAAGGTAGGAAGAATGGAGAGACAACACAAAATAAAGGTTCTAAAGTGGGATGGGGGTATATGTACACAACTCATTGAAGATGGCAAGGCAGGCTGAGTGGTGATAAAGTATAGAAGATCCTGGGTTTTATGAATATGGGCATAGAGTATAAAAGCAAGGGAGTTGTGACTAAACGTTGATAAAAGATTGCTTCGGTCTCAACCGGAGTATTGTGCCCAGTTCTGGGCAGCACGCGTTCTAGGGAGGATGAAAAAGCATTAAGAGAAGGTGCAGAAAAGATTCAGGAATATGGCTCCAGGGTTAAGGAACCTCAGTTAGGTGGGCAGATGGGAGATGCCAGGGCCATTCTCCTCGGAGAAAGGAAGGTGGAGAGAATATTAATAGAGCTGTTCAAAATCATGAGGGGATTGGACAGAGTCAATGGGGAGAACCTGCTCGCATTGGCAGAGGACCAAGAGGGCACTGATTTGACAAAAGCAACACGAGGGCTAAATCTTTTTATACTGCTAGTGATTAGCATCTCGAACAACCTTCATGAATATGGCAGAGGCAGATTCAATCGAAGCCTTCAAAAGAGAATTAGATAATTATCTGAAGAGAAAATATTTTCAGGACTACAGAAAAAAGGGATGTGGGACAAGGTGAAATGCTCCCACAGAGAACGGACACAGCCAAAACAGGCCAAATGACCTCCTTTCGTGCTGTAACCATTATTTTTATTCACTGACATTTTTATGGAGAAAACTGAAATGTATTGAGCTTTTTAACATTTTTTAAAAAATCGTAGCAATTCAACATTTGAAACAAGTGAGGAGGAGGATTACCTTCAGGATGTGCTATTACATTATTGTGATGTGGATCCACTGGGTCAGCACTGGTTTCCATTTCAACAGGCGAACTACTTCTTAAAGGGTCCTTTGAGCTGAATCAAAAAATATTCAGTTTTAAAGTTACTGGTACCGTGGTCCAATATTTACCCATTTCTTACACCTTTACACAACATGCAACATTACAAACATGGATCCTTTATCTATATATTGGGCTTGACAACATTTGGAACTGCACGTTGTTGCTACATACTTGAGAGTCTTTGTTCTACTTTCTTTTTGGAGGGGGCACAATTTCTATCTTCTCACCTAAAATGTCCATCAGCAAAAAGATTCACAGAATGCTTCTGCAAAGTGGGACTTAACAGCAAGGGAATGCAACAAATGAAGCTATCCATTTCACTCTGCTACTTTGCAGTAACAACACTAACAGGAAGCTGCCGTCAAATCAAAAAGATATTTTGTCTACCACAGAAGTGCGTAATGTGTATGTGAATTTCAGTGCCCGTGCGATGCCAAGTGTGTAGGTTGTACATCCCAACAATTGGCGGATTGTATCAAACAGCACGTCCCTTGAATTGTTTTCAACATGCATAGTACTTTCTGTCCTCAACCATTCAGTGTTTGCAAAACTCAGAACTTAGCATCCAATATTAGATGTGATTCTGCAATTGGACAACACTTGCTAAACAATCCTGAAAGTGCTGAGAATTACACTGACAGGCTCAGTGTGGCTCACTTACTCGTTCTGGAAGCTACATATATTTAACACAATGAGCTTTGCAAATGGAAAGAACAGATCCACACATTTTTCAACTAAAATCCCCATGGCAAAGCCTTGACCAAAGTCCATCCCCTGGTTTGAATTTAAACAAAAGCTTTGCAGTTAATGATTCCCTGGTGGATTCTCCACGGCAACTCCTCTACCAGAGTTTACTTGCCAACCAATCAGCACTCACTTTTCATGCAGTATAAATTGTTGTTCCCCATGAGATTTGGTTTTGTTGTGAATCTGCCTTGGTGAAAGCTGGATGTAAACTTTGACAGCATGTCTCTTTTCTCAGCAATACTCCCAAGTTCTCATAATTTCAGTGATTTCTAATTGATTGCCATCTGAGAGAACGTCAATACCACAGAATGTTTCTTGAAAATATTGCAGTACGGAAATGTTCCCTGACCAAATTAACTGCACAAAGGTGCAGACGTTTGAGAGCACTTAAGCTCCAGTTAGTTGTTAAACAATCTGTCCCCTAATTCTTTTAAAATTTTTCCAATTAAGGGGCAATTTAGCCCCTCTGGGTGGCGGTAGTGAGGTGCGTGATCTCGAACCAGAGGGTGCTCTGTCCCAGCCACAAATTCTGGAGCGAAGCATTGAGGGACATGGAATCAGCCTGGAGGGGCCTCCAGAGATAGAGGTCTCCCCGGTATGTGACCCCCTCCCCCGCAAACAGCGTCAATCCAGGTGCTTTTCCATAGATGTCCCCGAAAGAAAAGAGGCGGGGGATAGTGAGGAAATCCCAGCAGCTGCCGCTGTCCCCCGAGCAGGGTGCTTCGGGGTCGGACGGGACAGGGTAGGTGGATTGGCCATATCTTTTTATTAAAACAGTTAAAAATATATACACGGCCAAACGGTACAAACACTATATCTGTGTTGGAGAAACAGGGTACCCTCCCCTCAATACCCATGCACGGGGAGGGGTGGATACTCTGATTATTACGACAGTTCACAACAGACTTCTACAAAAAACAAATGGTACACGCACTAAACTTTACGCTGAAGAGACCAGATACCCTCGCCTCTGTACAACAGAAGGGAAAGGAAGGGGGGGGGGGGAAAGAGAGAGACACGGAGTCGGGGTGTTGGTGGAGGGGGGCCCAATAGGACACTGCCTGAACTATCTACGGAGGTAGAAAAACAAAAGAACCTTCAATTATGATGTGCCAGATTACGGGAGTCCCCCAGAGGGGGTGAGGGGCGACACAGTGTCAGGCACGAGTGAGCCCGGCACCCCACTGCAGAAAGCCTCATCTGCACCCTTCGCTCCCGCACTGGGCGGCTAACAGCCTTCGGACAGTCGCCCTCTTGTCTCGAATCCTCCACCACACTGAGTGCGGCGAGCGACACGGGCCCACCAACCAACCCAGGGCCTGCACTGATCCCGCCACTGGGATGATCGACATACGGGATCTCCTCAGACTCCTCCTGGGGTCCCGGGTAAATTGTCGCTTAATTGGAAAACTTTAAAAAGAATTAGGGGACAGATTCTTTAACAACTAACTGGAACTTACAAGTGCTCTCAAACCTCCGCATCTTTGTGCAGTTAATTTGATCAGGGGACATTTCCTTACTCTAATATTTTCAAGAAATATTCTAAAGCTTTCTTTACCAGAGGTAGCAGAGATTCCAAGTGACAATGTAAGCAATGTAACCCAAAATATATTGACTACAACAGCACAAGGTAGGTTGGACAAAACCTTACACGAGGTCAAATTTCTTTCAAGAATTGCTACGCACATTAAAAGAGGAGAAATAGGTGTGTAAGAGACTAAAAGTTAAATCAGAAGATAGGGTTTTAGCAGATTATAAATGCATGGGAAGTAATGTGGTTAAGTACCACTGGAAGAGAGTTCCAAAACTCTGACACTTAATGTTTATGATTGGCCTCTAACAGTAATCTAAGAAAACATCAATACAACTCACTACAGATATTTTTGTGGTATCCAGAATAAATATTACCTTAACTGAGATGAAAAATCAGAAAAAGTAGCCCATCCAGCTTCCTGCGGTACGGAGTCACCTGAACTCCACAAAGGAGGTTCACTAGAATTTACTGCAGTTATATTTGCAGTTTCCATAGGCACTTCAAGGTTTGCTACCCATCCTGGGGCTGTAAAAACAATTCCTGCAATTAGGAAACTTTGCTGCAACCAAACAATCCATAACAATCATTGCATTTAATTCTCGCATAAAAGCTGCTTGCTTGGCTCAATAAATGAAAGTTTGGGAGGTGGTTTTATGATCTCGATTGAGACCAGTAATGTTGAGTTTTATTGTAAGAATCCAAAAACCCAGCTATGTACTAAGAGAAGAATGAAGCCACGTGGTTCCTGATTGACAACAAAAATTTCAAATTTCCTTCTATACCCATTTGACTTAAAGTAAGTAAAGTCGCCATAGTGACCATGTGCTGCTTTCCCCTTTGAGGGGGAGAGCTGACTGGTGGTGATTTAACCGGAGGGTCACCACACCTGAGGCGAGGAGCAAAGTGGGGGCCTCCATGGGCAACCTCAGCTGGTATAGGAATTGAACCCACGTTGTTGGCCTCACTCTGCATCACAAACCAACTGTCCAGCCAACTGAGCTAAACTGGCCCCCGGTTTGACTTACACACCCAATGACCCAAGTCAGAAAATGAGAGATTAACCTCTTGGTCGGACTAGTTTCAACCATTTGAATACGGGCGTTCGGCTTGCTTCCGGTAAAATTGCCCCTTCAGATCTCCGCCAACCATCCTATAGTTGGAGAGTCAGTTCAACACAGGCATCGCTTGGGTCTTAAGTGCTGCCCCCTCAGGTCGAACTTTCTTGGTTCTACTATTCTATAACTCTTGTATCAAAATCTTTCTCTCACTCCTCTCTGCTTGGCTATCCCAGACTTCACCTCACGAGTCCTTCAATTATTAAGGTTTTAATATCCTTTTAGCCCAGCACACAGAATTTCAACTGAATTCTGCTTGAAAGAGATGATCCCTGCAATCAGCTAATTCCACACTAAATACAATCAGCTTGCAAACAGAATTATACTCTACCCGCCCCTATAATTAACTTTTCTTTGCCCCCGTGTCTATTGTTCATTTTCCCAGCAACTTCATCACATGGTCAGTTACTGGAAGCCAGTTGCTTTACTAGGTAGGGACTGTCACCCCAACATAAAACAAGTTTCCCCCCAAATCACATAGGCCCATCACAGTAGTTATGGCAAAGTACCTAGTCCTCCTATAAATGATAGATAATGCACTTGAATAGTTCTAACTGTCAATTCATAACTTCCTATTTTGTAACTTATTTTCTCTACTCTCCTTCAAATTTACTCCCACATACCACTGCCTAACAAAAGGAGATAGGTAACTACGTCAGAGGTCTTTATCGATGCTACATTGACACAAATAGTCAATTCATTTAATTCACTCTTCTGGCAGAGGAAAGGGACATCATAATCTGTACTAATTTGCCCAAGTGCCAACTGTTCATCATGCAATTTAGCACATTTATGACGATAGGGACCATCACAGTCAAACCCTTATATATCCAACAAAGGACATAGGATACCAATTAGAGCGAATAATATTAAATCCAATTGCATCACTCCCATCATCATTCTGGTTGAGATCTGATAATGCGGTTCAGATCATGCACCAGACTTGGAATGTTTATAATCAACAGTCTGGCACAACATCCAAGTTATTTTGTGCAGAGTCACTAATGTTGCATTTTAATAGTTCAATGACAACCAAATCTGGTCCAACACCTCCATCCGACTCAACTTCAAGTCTATTTTGTATTCATTGCCTTTTCTACAGCTAGAACCCAACGTAAGTAAGCTTAGGCATAACAGGCTCGGTCCCACAAAACACAAATTCAGAATATTAGACACCAAACATTAGAGATCCAACATGAAGAAAGTGAAAGGTTCTTTCATTGTTGAGATTAACTGAAAGCATTTACCTAGTGCCCCACAGGTTTTAAAGTGTGCATTACTAGTCACCAGGGAACAATTGCTACTGATATTTGGTAAAAAGGTCACACTTCCCTGAACCAACAAAAACTTTTAACAAAGCAAAGAAAGAAAATCAACTTATTCCATGGGGAGGTATTTTTACAGTTTGAACGCACTGGAGGAAGATTTTATATTAGAGCAATTCCATGGCAAAGTGAGAACTTAGTTAAAGAATTACAAGACTGATTTCATAGTTCACAAAAGGTTTCCTCAAATACTTAAGCTTCATGAAGGTCATAACCACACCATTTTAAGATCAGACAAAATTCATCAAGTTGGATGCAATCACTACACTTGCCATCATTTGTATCCACTTCCATTCTATCATCTGGAGTGGCATTGGGTACAAATGAATTATTCCGTTTATCCACATCTTCATCTTCAGAATCTGTGCTTTCTTCACTGTCTGTGCTCCCTGAGCTTCTGCACAAAATTGAAAATAAAAATAGTTTGTCAATTAAAACTTGACTATTAAAATTAATTCAGAATTTTTTTGGAACTAAATTATGGAGGGGGACAGAAGAGAGGGAAGAGGGAGGAAAAGAGAGAAGGGAGGGGGCCCACGAGGGGCTGGAGGGAAGCGCGCGGACGGGGAGGTGCGGAGGGGGGGGGGGGGGGGGGGGAGAATAGGGAGGGGGCGAGCAGGGGTGCCCGGGAGGCATCGAGGGGGCCCGCGAGGTGGGGAGACGGGGCCCGAGAGGTGGTGTACGGAGGGGGGACCGGGGCACAAGGCGCCAATGGTAAGAAAGTGCCTGTGGGCCTATCCCAGTCAACTTACCTGTGTCGGTTTTGTGCACCTTCAGCAAAAGTTATATCTTTTTCATCCCAAATATCATCTTCATCAGAACCGCTGTCATCAAATTGTTGAATCCTCTCTTTACAGCATGCCTCAAATAGAGCAACATTAGCCTGGATTCAAAATATATAATGTCAGAAATTTCCAACAACATAAAATTCATTACATTTTAATCCACGGCTGGGTTGTTAGTCTGTGGAACTCACTTCCCCAAAGAGTGGTGGTGGCAGAGGTAGATTGACTCCCTTGTTAGTCAAGAATCTAAGCTTATTGGGGGTAGGTGGAATGCAGAGTCGAGGCTACAATCAGATCAGCCATGATCTTATTGAATAGCACAGCAGGCTTGAGGGACCAAATGGCCTACACCAGTTCCTAATTTGTATTTTCATATGTTCCGAGTAAAAGGATAATGATCGCAAGTTATATTTATTTCGGATGCCATGTGCGATAGACAATTCGACTAAATAAGTATCTCGAGAAATTATCTACTGAATCATTAACTTTATTTTATTTTTCTCAAACTGTATCACTGGGCATTATAGGCATGTCGAACCATTTCACCACAACTTTATTTGTTGACATGGAGAAAAACTACTTTTGAAGTATCATAGAAGGAACTACAAAATGATCAGAGGGTTTGATAGGGTGGACAGCGAGAGCCTTCTCCCGCGGATGGAGGTGGCTAGCACGAGGGGACATAGCCTTAAATTGAGGGGTAATAGATATAGGACAGAGGTCAGAGGTGGGTTTTTTACGCAAAGAGTGGTGAGGCCGTGGAATGCCCTACCTGCAACAGTAGTGAACTCGCCAACATTGAGGGAATTAAAAAATTTATTGGATAAGCATATGGATGATAAGGGTATAGTGTAGGTTAGATGGCCTTTAGATTTTTTCCATGTCGGTGCAACATCGAGGGCCGAAGGGCCTGTACTGCGCTGTATCGTTCTATGTTCTATGTTCTATGAACTTGTATTTGGCATGTGCGTGTCTTCAGGAGGCAAAAGTACTTCCCCTTTTATAATGTTAGAAATGTAGTGCATGATGACTGTACAAGTATTACGTGCGCCATATTTCAGTGATGTGCTTAATGCTAGAACCTTTAATTGTAATAAAACTTTTATCCTACTTGGCTGGGCTCATAACTCGCAGGAGAATGCCTTCTTAGGTTGTTCGGTGGACCGTAGAGACCACAGCAATTAGATTTCTATTTCTTTATTCCGCATTTGTTAACTTAGTTGACCATTGTATTGATCAGTCTATACTGATATGTTTTCTGAAATTGAAGCACGTTTCTCTTTTGAAAATTGGCAGTTCCTATGAGGGTGCTAATATTTGCAGCTGTCTACCACACAAAAGTGTGAAGACTACTGCACTACAAGTGAAATAATTGCTTTCTGATGATGATTTCTCTGTATGTTCTAACATGTCCTCTCCCCTCAGCAAAATAGTCTATAATAATATAACAATCTTTATTGTCACAAGTAGGCTTACATTAACACTGCAATGAAGTTACTGTGAAAAGCCCCTCGTCGCCACATTCCGGCGTCCGTTCGGGCACACAGAGGGAGAATTCAGAATGTCCAAATTACCTAACAGCACGTCTTTCGAGACCTGTGGGAGGAAACCGGAGCACCCGGAGGAAACCCATGCAGACACGGGAAGAACGTGCACACTCCGCACAAACAGTGACCCAAGCCGTGAATCGAACCTAGGACCCTGGTGCTGTGAAGCAACAGTGCTATAAATGCCAACATTCTGTTTACCACCCTAATTACTTACAACACCTGCATGCTAACTTTTTGTAATTCATGTACAAGGACACCCAGATCCGTTTGTAATGCAGCTCCCTCCATTTAAATAATATTCTGGTTTTCTATTCTTCAACAATCTAACTGTGCAGAAGGTATTTTAAATATATAAATGACTGAGAAATCCTGTGTCACTTCAAAAACCTAATGGTTTCTTCTTAAATAAGACAACATTCAAAACAAGTCCAGATGAATTCAAATTACAGCTCGTCCCCATTTTATTTAAATTTAAAAAGACTTTAAAATACAAATTGTCAACATTGTCAACTTACCTTCCCTATCTGTTCTGAACACTTTCAATCCTGAAGTATTTCTTACCCAATCCTGCCTTTTGAGCCACATCTCCATTACCGCCACGTGTCACAGTTCCATATGGCTATCTGCGCCTGCTTACAAACCTCATTATTTTTTAAAATTTAGAGTACCAATTTTTTTTTTCCAATTAAGGGGCAAGTTAGCGTGGCCAACCCACCTAACCTGCACATGTTTGGGTTGATGATGATTTCTGAGCACCCGGAGGAAATCCACGCAGACACGTGGAGAACGTGTACAGATAGTGATCCAAGCCGGGAATCGAACCTGGGACCCTGGAGCTCTGAACAACAGTGCTACCCATTGTGCTGTCCATACTGTCTAATTAAGTCAGCAGAATTTTATGCATTTTTCCCCCCTTAACTTTTCCATTATCAAGAACTCCGTTTGAGATTTTACTCCTGAGAAAGGCAGGTTTTTTACATTTTTAAAATTTTATTAGAATAAATTTAGAATACCCAACTCCTTTTTTCCAATTAAGGGGCAATTTAGCGTGACCAATCCACCTACCCTACAAATCTTTGTGTTGTGGGGGTGAAACCCAGGCAAACAAGGGGAGAATGTGCAAACTCCACACGGACAGTGACCCAGAATCGAACCTGGGACCTTGGCGTCGTGAGGCAACAGGGCTAACCCACTGCGCCACCGTGCTGCCCTATGAAACTATGAAGTTTTGTAGCTAGATCCTTTCAGCATCCATCCTGTGAAGTCCCTCCAGGATCATATATGTTTCAACAAGATCATCTCTCATTCTTCCAAACTCCAATACATATAGGCCCAATCTGTCCAAACTCTCCCCCGCACTCCAACTCTCAAACACATTTATAGAATCACTACACTGCAGGAGAACACATTCATAGAATCACTACAGTTCAGGAGGCAATTCGGCCCATCAAGTCTGCACCGACTCCCTGAAAGAGCAATCCATCCAAGCCCACTTCCCCGCCCTATCCCAATAATCCCTTAACCTAAACTGCACATCCTTGGACAAGACACACAGGGGCTGTTTAGCACAGGGCTAAATCGCTGGCTTTGAAGGCATACCAAGCAGGCCAGCAGCATGGTTCGATTCCCGTAACAGCCTTTCAAGCCTACTCGTGACAATAAACCATTTTCATTTCATTTTCATTTCACTAAGGGGCAATTTAAGCATGGTCAATCCACCTAACCCGCACATCTTCTAACGATCATAAAATCCCTACAGTGCAGGAGACCGTCCAGCCCATTGAATCTGTACTGACCCTCTGAAAGACCACCCGACCAAGCCCACTTCCCCACTCTACCCCTGTAACTCCACCTAATCTATACAGCTTTGGACAGTAAGGGACAATTTATCATGGCCAAACCACCTAACACCTGCACATCTTTGGACTGTGGGAAGAAACTGGAGCACGAGGAAACCCACTCAGACACAGGGAGAAACTGCAAACTCCACACACAGTGACTCGAGGCTGGAATTGAACCTGGGTTCCTTGTGTTGTCTACCTGTGCTAACCACTGTGTTACCATATCATTTTTACTTTTTGGGCAAAATGGAAGTGGTGAGGAGAAAGATTACTAATTTCTGTATGTCTTTTTTTTGTCCCTTGAATGTTCCCAAATTGCTCCCAGATATCCACTCATCTGTTACCCAGTGATTGAATTAGGGATAACATTCAGGGTGGCTTCACTCATGGGAGGCACTTCATTTTCACTAATGATTTAATTGCATCACGCAACCAAGATCCTGTGTCCTCCCAGATTGCAACATTGAATCACAAGTCTAAAATGCACTACTAACAAACTAAATATGCTTAGTCAATTTAAAAACATAACAGTGATCAATTATGGAGGGGAACAAGAAGCAATCAGGAATCAAAACACCCCACTGGAGGAAAGCTAATCATCGCAAATTGAGGGGGGATCTGACATGGATAAATTGGAGCCAAAGACTGGACTCAAATGCAATGGCACAATTGGCAGCCTTGAAAGAGGAGGTGGCTCAGTTACAGTCTAAAACATTCTTACAAGGGGGTAAAAGGGAGGGCAACCAAAAAACAAACAAGAACGAAGGAGTAGAATGAAGCAGAAAAAGGTGGTGAATGACAGATGCCAGCTTGACAAAAAGGAGAATCAGGCTAAATATAGAAGTACAGAGAACAAGTGAAAAAGAAATTAAGCGGGGCAAAGATACAGCACAAAAATATATCAGTTAACATAAAAGAAACCAGAGTTGTTCTCTGGGCATATTAACAGTAAAAAGGTTGTCAGAGGAGCAGTGGGGCCATTTGGGACCAAAATGAAGTTCCATTAGTGGGAACAGAAGGCATGGCTGAAGTGCTAAATGAGTACTTGGCATTTATGTTCAACAAAGAAGAGGACTTTGATGAAGCTATGGTGAACAAAGAGATTGCCAGGATACTAAATGAGATAAAAAGAAATAAAAAGTACTGAGAACAGACTGGAAAAGCTAGAGAGAGGGCCCCGATTAAAATCATGAAGGGTGTAGGTGGAATAAGTAATGAGAAACTGTTTCAAAAGGCTTAAGGGTCAGCAGTAACTTCCACAATGAAATGGATAAATACTTTGAGAAAACATTGCATGGATATGAGGAAGAGCAAGGTAGCAGGAATAGTGAAATGCTCTTTGAAATAGCCAGCCCAGATCCAATAATCTGAATGGCATCTTTCTATTCTGCACTGTTCTGTGAACAATGTCAGGCTGCCTACTAGTGTACAAAGTTACACTGGAGAAAGCTGCAGCTGAAAGTGATGGTTCATCTGGAGATTGAAGCCAAAACCAAATCCATGGCACTACAGATGGTTCAGCTGTACAAGCGGGCACAAAGAAAACTGGAAGATAGTGATAGAAGATGTGATAGTTAGGCGAATAGACAGACATTTCTGTGGAATGCAGACATGAACCCAAGATGGTCTGTTGCCTCCCTGATGCAGGGCATTCTGACATGTACGTGTGTGTGTAGGGGAGGGAGGGGTGCGATTTGAGGGTCAATAATTAGCCAATGTGGTCCACATTACTACCAACTACTTAGCCAGTGAGAGATGTTGTCCTAAAGTCAGAATTAGGGAATTAGCAAGCAGAATCAAAATATTAGATGGGAAATTAGCAAGCAGGACATTGTAAATTTAGTACAGGAAAAAGGATCAGTGCCTTTGAATCCTGTTTTTAAAATAGTGCAGAAGACAATTCCTAGATGACTGATCAAAGCCCATTGCTCCTACTTTTACAAACGATGGAGGATGTCATTGTTTAGGAAGGTGAACTGGACAATCTGAATTCTTCCTCAGTGTACCTGAACAGGCGCTGGAGTGTGGTAACTGCGGGATTTTCACAGTAACTTAATTGCAGTGTCAATGTAAGCCTACTTGTGACAGTAATAAAGTTTATTATTAGAAGTAGTGTTTGCCGGATTAAACAGTTCCATGCACAAGCTAGGACCCATTTCCTCACAGGACAATTTGCTAATGCTATTGGGGAGTGTTTAAAACTAACTTGGTAGGGTTGTGGGAACAAAGAGATAATATTAGAGAAGAATACAAAAGTGGATAGAATACTGGAAGAGACATATAGCACTAGAGTAGGAAATAGTTGAGGATTAAGGTGGCTTCAGAGCAAGGACAAAAGTGATAAAGTCTTAATTATGGTTACTGTGCATGTTTATAACTGGCAGAGCGTTGTAATGAAGATTGATGATTTACAGGCACAGATTGCCTTGTGGAAATATTATGTTGTGTCTATAACAGAGGCATGGCTCAAAGATGGTGGAAAAGGTGGTTATTAAATATTCCTGGCGACAAGGTGTGCAGGAAAGATAGGTATAGAAGAAAAAGGGAGAGGGATGCCAATACTGATTAAGGAGAGCATTGCAGTACTGTAGAGAGAGGATGCCCCAGAGTGATCATAGACAGAATCTATCTGGCTAGAGCTAAAGAATAAAAAAGGTGCAATTACATTGGTCAATGTAGTCTATAGGTCGCCAACTGGTGGTAAAGATGTAGAGGAATACATTTGCAGGGAAATTACAGAGTGCAAGAATTATAGAGTAATTATAATAATAATTATTATAAGAATAATCTTTATTAGTGTCACAAGTAGGCTTTAATTAACACTGCAACTAAGTTACTTTGAAAATCCCCTAGTCGTCACACTCTGGCGCCTGTTCGGCTATACTGAGGGAGAATTCAGAATGTCCAATTCACCCAACAAGCATGTTTTTCAGGACTCATGGGAGGGAACCGGAGTGCCCAGAGGAAGCCCACGCAGACGCGGGGAGAACCTGCAGACTCCGCACAGTGACCCAAGCCAGGAATCGAACCCGGGTCCCTGGAGCTGTGAAACAACACTGCTAATCACTGTGGTACCGTGCCGCCCACATCCACGTTCTGAATGTAGACCGGTTTAATAGCAGAGCAAAGGGAATAAAGGGGCAAGTATTCCCAGCATGTGTTCAAGAGAATTTTGCACAGAGGCATGTTTCCTATCCAATGGGAAAGGAAGCATAGTTAGAGCTGATTCTTGGGAGTGAGATGGACCAAGGTGTTAGTAGGGGAATATATAATGGACAGAGAACATTGTATCATAAGGTTTTGGTTGACTATAACATGGGATAGTCAACTTCAGTGGGGCAAGAATGGACCTGGAACCAGGTAAATTTGAATCAAATATTGGCAGAATCATCGAGAACATGAGGGCACAGATTTAAGGTAATTGACTAAATAGCAATGGCAACATGAGGAAAACTATTTCATGCATGAATATTTGGGATGTGGATTGTACTGGCTGAGTGTAATTAAGGCGGGTTTCAACCAAGGCATTTAAGAGGGAATTGGATCATTATCTGAAAAGATGTGCAGGGCTACAGGGAGACGCAGAGAAGAGGCACTTGTCTCTTTCTGTGCTGTAACAATTTTGCGATTCTGCAATACAGCCACAGTTGAAATATTTCAGCACAATTCTGGATTTCATTTGATGCAGCTGTACCATCCCAGTCCCACAAAGATAATGCTAATTACAGCATTCCTACAGCCCAAGCTTGATGAAATAATTTGCTGCAGAAAATTAGACAAATAATTTTTGACCTTTCTGGTGTATACGGCTCAGCTACTCACTGGATATCAGGAGATGTTAAGAAATTTGTGTTGAGTTCTGTAATCTCTTCTCGTCTAACTGGTTTTCAGATAGTTGCCCACAATACCCTCCCAAATATAATTTAAAAATACTTACACTCTCATTTGTATTCAATGAGAAGTTGATATCAGCAATTCTTTCGAAGGGAACACTGCAAATGATTCAAAATGTTTTCTAGGGTTACAATACTGCAAGTTATAAAATTACTTTAAGCAATGTGAACTAAGTGGTTTTATAAAGATTTGGTTATCACATTAGATTATCTGTTTCAGCAGAACTCACTTTTAAAATACTGTCACCAAGTTAATAAGAGAAGAAAATCCTTAATTGATCCATGTTAGTTTATGCAAATGATACAAAGTCATTCTTTACTATGGCTCACATTTTGCATTAAGCAAATGAGAAAAACTAAGTAACCCATTTCTGGTATACACTTCAGGCTTCAACATTAAATAAAGAGGCTTAAACAAGTGTTATTTAATAACAGATATTTGAGCTGATGATAGAAAAGGAAATACTATATCTAAATAAGTTACCTACCTTCTGTATGATCAGCCTCATTAAATGTAGTTTGTCTCTCACATATAACAGAATAGGCCTACTGCCCACAAGTTAGGGCATGGACAACATTCTTCAAGGATTTTATGCACCACAGATGCCTTCTTTTTTGTTATCAAAGCATAAAAGGTTGACCAAAAGAGGCAACTTAAAGTGGAATTTACTCTTATGGAACAGCTCTGTTTATATAGAGCCTCTAATTTGGTTAAACATACCAAGAGACTTCACCGCCAAGGTCAGATCCAAGCATGAATAGGATGGAGACAGGGAGTAAGTCAAAGTAGCCATCAAGTTAAGATATCAAACAAAAGATATCAAATTAACTCCCCAGTCAGAAATGGTGATGAAGGAGGGCAAAAAGAATTTGAATGCAGCTTATCCTTTATATAAAGAACAAGGCAGACAACCGAAGGAAATCTAAAATGATCATTTATTTTCCACATACCGCAGCATTGTATCAATGAAGCAAAATGTGTACTTCAAGTCTTTTGAAAATTAGGCCAATTATAAGGGTTGACCAAAACATTTTTCTTTGGTAGGCATGTCCAGAAAAGTGTTCAAAATGGTATTAGAATTATTCCACACAAATAAATGCTGGTTTGCAGTGATGAGATTCGGAGGTGTAAGATGCAACAAGAATGAAACAACTTCTCGCTGACTTTTGTTACCAATTTGGCAGTATGCAAGATATTCTATAGCTCATTTGGCTCAATGTGTTACTGAATCATGGGTGTTTATCACTAATTGAAACAATCTAGGTTTATACACGTTTCAATTCTAGCAAGAAAATTAGCTTTTAAATAATTTAAATTAATTTTTTACTCAAAAGGATGGTTTAATCCAAGTGTGACATGAAATATGGCGGTTTTAACACCAGCATTTGAAGCTCAGAAAAAAACTAAGCATACTTAGTAGTGTATGAAATGAAGTGCAGGTGGAAGGTTGTCATTGCTGGATGAATCCCATGAAGCTCATGCTATGATTGCAAACAAATGAAAGTAAAGCAAGGATGTCACCAAGTAATTTTATAGGTGTTGCCTCGAAACGATTTAAAACACCATTTATTCACATGCCTTGAGTGAACATTCTTAGTAAGAAAGCTATCCACCACTGAAGATCAAAGAGCTACAGTTAAAAGTCAGTTCCTCTCAAAAAGATTACCATCCGTGGAAAGTCCAGAAAGAAACTGGGATGTCATTCCAAAGCAGTGGATATAGCTGTCAAGCGATCTAGCTCTAAAAGAGCAGAGACTTTAAGTCTTCATGACATAGTTATTTCCAGATAAGTCAAAGAAACTAAGGAATTACAATTTTCCTTAGGAATGCAAGATTAACAGCATTTTACCTGTTCTAGATTATTTAGACCTGGACTTAGAATGACCTTTTTGGTACTAAAATAAATGCCTGGTCTCAAGAAGCAAACTGCTACTATGGAGATGTCATTTCATGGAAGGCTTTGGCTGATAGCTAAATCAGGAATGTAATTAATGACTCAAGTAACAGAAACTCTGAAAGGGGCCCATTTATACCTTGGGTAAGCTTGTATATAATCGGATCAGCCTACAGAACAGGATGTTGTGTGCGCAGTGCATCACCACATCAATGAAATATGGAAAACATATTTAGATATAGCTCTGCATTCATAAAATGCGATGCAATATGAAATTAAAGTATTGTCAATAAACGCATTGGCTGACACACAGGAAGTACAATATACCTTTTTGCTTTCTGTAATACGGTCAAAATGCAAACTATGTACTTTACTTCTTTCATTGTGACCCATAATATTTGCTTCGGAGATTTTATTAGCATGGCATTTCTCACAGTAAATCAGAAGAACTGTCTAAAGCCTCAAGAGCAACTGCCCATTCTGTTCTTTTTCAAAATAAAATTGAAGTAGCCAACTATTCTTCTTTTCCAATTAAGGGGCAATTTAGCATGGCCAATCCACCTAACCAGCGCATCTTTGGGTTGTGGGGGCGAAACCCACGCAGACATGGAGAGAATGTGCAAACTCCACACGGACAGTGACCCAGGGCCGTAGTTAGAACCTGGGTCCTCAGCGCCGCAGTCCCAGTGCTAACTACTGCACCACATGCTGCCCTTGTCCATTCTGTTCTGAGCATAGCCAGAGATGCTCTTCCATCCTTACAACAGGGTTAGTCTCCTTCGCCCCACGCACTCCACAAGCTTTCTCTCTCTCTCTCTCTAGCACCTGTAGTTCCACCGATCTGTCTTTTCTCTCGTGTCTTGGCTGATTGATTAGCATCTTATTTGTTGGTAATATTATACAAGCTTACATGAAACCCCTGGGAATTGTAACCTAAAAAATTGAAACGGACAAGTACATTTTTTTGGTTTATTTTGAGACATTGGAAACTGGATAGTCAGCTGGTGATCATATAACAGCAGACCATGAATGCTAACAAACTCACTTGGTTGTCCTGGCAGCTTGTGAAAGAGTTGGAGGTAAATTTATATATTTATCATTATGGGAATAAAGTGAAATGGGACAGAAACCGTCATAGTGACTGTATCGTGGATATTTTTTCCCTTTGGAATGAGATTGTATAAATCTTTTCCAGTGGGGGGGAAAAAAGTTAAACTCTGGAAATAGTTGGGCACATAATATTACTGAATGATGAAAGTAGGAATAGTCAATTAGAAAAAGAGGGATAAGCACTTAACCAATGAGCAAAAGATTGATGACAAGATGAGTGCAATAAAGATGAGAGGTTTGACTTGAGAAACCAAATAAATATTTTGATATACATTATTGGAGTTGGCAGTGACTCGTGGGTTTAATAGATCTGTCAACACTTAGTGCTGCTACATCCATAAAAAAGAAAACAATGCACAATGCCTTTCGATTTCAAATGGCATGTGTACAATTCTTCACCAGTATTCTAGCTTCCTTTTTGATAGCACATGTATTTTGCCTCATCATTAACCTTATCCTGAAAGTAATTTACATATTTTTTCTATCAACTCATTTTTATGCTAATTAGTATCGTTAACAATAGGAATTTAATTCATAGCCCATCTTCAAAGTATTAAAGAAAATTTGATTTATGAAATGAATGTTTTTGTTGCTGCAAGAGTAAGATCGGTGCTTTCCAATCAAGTTTTAAGGCAAGGTGTTTTGATGGGACTGAGCGATTCAGAACAGGACATCCTTAAGGCCACATTTGACATCCCAAACCAGCTTGGGCTGGTTTAGCACACGGCTAAATCGCTGGCTTTGAAAGCAGACCAAGGCAGGCCAGCAGCACGGTTCAATTCCCGTACCAGCCTTCCCGAACAGGCGCCGGAATGTGGCGACTAGGGGCTTTTCACAGTAACTTCATTTGAAGCCTACTTGTGACAATTAGTGATTTTCATTTCATTCAAACCATGCCAATTCGGGTCCCTGAAAAACAGGCAAATCTATCCTTTTTGTGCTTAAATTCTGATTTGCTGGTTAACTTCAATTGAATTTTGAGGTGAGGTGCTTGGAATAGGTTACTTTAGTACTGTTGTCTCACTGGATTAAATCAAATCAGAACACAATGTTTGCATCAATTTGAATAATCTTAACTCAAATTGAAATTGGGCAAAAATAGCTTGTGTGCTAGTTTATTTAAACTGAATTCAAATTGAACAAAAATTAAGATGCTGCATATTCGAATTAATGTGGATATTTATCAAAACTTTCAGAGGGCTCCTTCAGATTGCATTGTTATTGAAACATTGGGCATGGATTTAAACTACCAAAGGACAATCCCCCAGCTTTTTGGGTGTAGATTTGATACAGTAACTTCTGAAAAAAAAATTTAAATCTCTGAATCCAGGTTTAAAAAGTCATATTTTATATTATTTACTCAATTAAGATAGTTCATATATGAATTTGCAAATATTTTAGTTTGTAAGAATTTAAATTTATGTGGCAGTGCTCCATTTACTGAGGAGATAGAATAAAAAAACCGTAGAACAAGTCCACGTAAAGTGCAATATGGAATTTACCTCAATTGAGCTAATTGTTAGACCCGGGCTGCGCTAAACCTCTGCATGGGCAGAAGATGCAAGATGTACCCTTCCAATCACAGGAAGCACTGTACAACTGTGGGAAGAGAAAATTATACTTTAAAGGCCCGAACCATAACAAGAATCAACAGTACATTGTTGAAATAGTTCACCAATTTATATATTATCCATCAGAGGAAACATCTTTTCACAAGGGCTTAGATTCCCATAATCATTGAACATGTTTACGTCCAATGAAAGTATAACATCCTGCTCCAATATTCAATTTCCTCGATGGTATAATGATCTTCCCTTTACAGGGAAGACATACCCTATACTTGGACTGAGAAATCTGCAACAGAAGTAAAAAGGGCTCTAAAGTCTGCCCACTGCTCAACAAAGTCTATTTGGGGTCTTCTGAACAGAAGCTGCGACAGACCACAGGGCAGAGGGACGTTGAATACAGAAAAGATCCAGGAGGTAAGTAACTTCAATATATATGAGGAAGATCCCAAAATTGAACTTCAGAAAAAGTAAAAGGAAAAATCCAAAAAGAATGCCATATGAACATGACATTCTTTGAGAAACTGATACATCTCGCAAGGGTGCCAAATGCAGGAAATTGTAATCCTTGCTTTCCATTTGCTTAGTATTTCATTTAAAATTCAGCAAGGTTCGAGACTTCCAAGTTGGCTGAATAAAGCAATAAATTAGTCTATATAGCAAAGAGCGCCAACATCAAAGGCGTAAGCTAGACACTGACCAAGACAACTCCATGAACACTCCAAGGGCAAGTCCAAACCCAATGGTTTCTCTAAATTGGGTTAACTACAAGTTTAACAAGATAATTGCTTACATAAACAAAGATTTCAGTAAGGAAGTACGAGCAAAATCTTCATCAATGAATCATCCAGTCAATTCTAGTTCCAGGTCATCTGAGAGTTATTACTTAAATTGACACTTTAACGGAGGACCACAGTAAAATTGGTTTGTTGCAACTGATGCTCGAGATTCTATGCAGCCAGGGTTTCAGAGGTCCCATATCAAGCAGATGTTGTAAGATTGTGGCCTGCTTGCTTTAATGTAACTTGAAACTATCAAAAGCATTAGAATTTCTTCTTTTTACTAGTGAAAGTGCTCCTTTTGGGGGAATTTCCATCGACACTGTCTGGCGTCATGGTTTATGGCCCATAATTTCAAGCATTCCACTCTATGCCTTCATAGTTACGTGGAAGATCAGAAAGGATATAATCGCAGAGAATTTTCTGTGCCAACAAATTCCTGTGTTACTAAACCTCTTAATTGTATCTCTTTAATTGTACATTTTAATTGAAAAAAAATCTGATTTGTATTCAAGGTAGATACCTACACTAGATGTACTGATCAAATTCAATAATTTTTGAATGTAAATGTTTTGAAGGTAAATTCCCCCAATTTCCCAAAATGATAGATATGATCATGCAGCTCATCACATACTGAGCTCTCCCATCTTAAAAATATTTCAGAGGGGGAAGTATTTTATTACAAGGAAGAAATTTATCTCCCCTAGAAGTTTTTGCATACCTGTTGTTACAGGTTCAAGAGTAGCAGCAGGAGAAATCTGGAAAAGGTTAGCCTTCCTGGGCATGATGTGGAGATGCCAGCGTTGGACTGGGGTGAGAACAGCAAGAAATCTTACAACACCAGGTTAAAGGGTTAAAGTCCAACAGGTTTGTTTCAAATCACTAGCTTTTGGAGCACTGCTCCTTCCTCAGGTGAATGAAGAGGTAGGTTCCGGAAACATATACATAGACAAAGTCAAAGATGCAAGACGATACTTTGAATGCGAGCCTTTGCTGCAAACAATGGTTTGTTTGAGGTTGCCCAGAACGGGATTATGGCGTTCGACTCATCGATCGACAGTTCCTACACGCCACAGCAAAAAAACGCACCGACCTCCTCAGAAGACAAACACGGGACACAACCGACAGAGTACCCTTCGACGTCCAGTACTTCCCCAGAGCGGAGAAACTGTGACATCTTCTTCGCAGCCTTCAACACGTTATCGGTGAAGATGAACATCTTGCCACGGTCATCCCCACACCCCCACTACTTGCCTTCAAACAACCGCGTAACTTCAAACAAACCATTGTTTGCAGCAAACTACCCTGCAGCAAACTACCAGCCTTCAGAACAGTGACCACGACACCACACAACCCTGCCATGGCAATCTCTGCAAGACATGCCAGATCATTGACATGGGCACCACCATTACACACGAGACCACCACCCACCAGGTACTCGATACATACTCGTGCGACTCGGCCAACGTTGTCTACCTCACACGCTGCAGGAAAGGATGTCCCGAAGTGTGGCGCATTGGCGAGACCATGCAGAAGCTGCGACAACAGATGAACGGACATCGCGCGACAATCACCAGGCAGGAATCTTCCTTTCCAGTCGGGGAACACTTCAGCAGTCAAGGGCATTCAGCCTCTGATCTTCGGGTAAGCGTTCTCCAAGGCAGCCTTCAGGACGCGCAGAATCGCCGAGCAGAAACTTATAGCCAAGTGAGTACGGCCTCAACCAGGACCTTGGATTCATGTCACCTTACATTCACCCCCCACCATCTGGCCTGGGATTGCGAAATCCTACCAACTGTCCTGGCTAGAGACGATTCACACCTCTTTAACCTGGGATTACCCCGCTCTCTGGATCTGTAAAGACTTAATTACATGCAAAGGCTCGCATACAAAGTATCATCTTGCATCTTTGACTTTGTCTATTTGTCTGGAACCTGCCTCTTCATTCACCTGAGGAAGGAGCAGTGCTCCGAAAGCTAGTGAATTCGAAACAAACCTGTTGTACTTTAACCTGGTGTTGGAAGACTTCTTACTGGGCATGGACAGTTTATAGTGCAGGAAAATAAATCAATTAAGGTTAAAGTAGCACCACATGCTCAGCAATATCACAATTTATCATTGAATGGGAAAGTGATAAAGGTTTAACACCTGGACTCACTAACATACCAAACAGGAAGGCTCCAAACACAAGCTGCAATGTCTCTGCATAGGGCAAGAGAAAGAAAGCAAAACATACAGCTACATTTAGCACTAGTGATGGAGCGTCAGTAAATTCACATCTAATGTAAAAGTTATACCATAAATTATAACGTCTAAATTGGGATGAAGTTGTGCATTATGCAGGAAATCTGTCACAGTTGCACATCAGTATAAAAATGAGACAAGATCTCGTGTTGACTAAAGAATCATGATTTGACTCGTTTAAATTTCCGTCTAATTTTTCACTCATGTTCATTCATTGGGACGACTACAACAGGTAGAAGGAACTCTTCAATATTTCTTTTTAAATGGGCATGGACTCTAAACATCAGTGGTCAGGTCAGCTGTAGGGGGATGTAAATTGAACATTTCCTGTCTTCAACACGCACTTACCATGCATCTGATAAAAAGCAAGAGCTGTTGTGAGAGTTAAGAAGTTGAAAAAAACAGTAGCAGTGAAATACATGTTCATGCCTGGAATGACCCCTATATCAGTAGTTATCATTGGATTTGTTGATAGGATATGGCCTCAGTAGAATGGGACATAACATGTTGAAATACGGTGCCAGAAGCTTACAGATTCATTTTTCACTGAACTCAAAAGCTAAAAATAAGCCTCAATTATACCTCCTCTGTGGAAATGCACAAGTTCCTTTAACCAACTCACAAAGGCTCTGCTGGCTGTTTTAATCTTTGTGTGCAAAAGTGGTTTCAACTTCAGTTCAGCTACAGTCCTAGCCTCTTAAGGTTGAGGCCTGGAGATCTTCAAAAGGTCATTCCACCTAGCTAAATCTACCAATAAAGCAGCACCCCCCCCCCCCCCCCCCCCCCAAAGGAAAGAACCTTTAACAATCCCCCAGCCAGTGGTGCAAACAGAGTAGATACTAGAGGTTCTTAGTTTTCAAGCTCATGTGAACATTTTGGGGGGGGAGAGAGAAGAGAGGGGGGTGGAGAGAACGGTCTTGAATATTTTGCCTATGGCGGGGGAGGAAGAAGAGAATATCACAATTCTGTGAGGAGGGGAATATTTGCACATTGAGGTGCTCCCATTTTCTGTGCAAGGGAGCTCATATTTCTGTATAATCAATATAGTCTAGTCACTGGTTTGAACACATGCATTCCAGCTCGGGAAGGTTAAAAACCCTAGCGCTATATTCCAGTTACCATAGCAAACCAAATGTACAACCAGAGATTAATGATTTAAAGTTTCAAGCATAAGATTAAAATATATCAGCTGTACATTGCATGCTAGACAGAATCAAGTTCCACTCCCAAAGAAGGAAAAAGAGCCCAAAGTAGTTAAAAATTTGTGGGACTGTAAAAAAAAAAGATTTACTATAGTCAATGGAAGATTGCCGACCAAGCAGTAAAATAGGAAAGGAAAACAGAAGGATTGCACCAACTTCACCTCAATTAGTTAGATACTTTGATTCAAGAAATTGCATGCTACTGGAAAGATCTACAGCTAGCTACCCAAATCAAGAATTTAAACCAGTTTCAAATAAGTCATACTTACTTCTCTATGCCCTCCTGATCAGCAAACTCCTCATCGTTGAAGCCGAACTGGTCAATAAAATTGGACGTCATTTGTTGCATCTGATAATCAGAAAAGGCCTGGCAAACCCAGGACCAATGACAGGGATATAATCTTGATACTCAATCATATAAAGAAATTGACTTAAGGGGGACCCAAACCTTCTAGTAGAAGCAGCAGCTACCAGATTTTGAAAAGCTAAATTTTAACAAATCTCCATAGCTGTAAATTTGAGAATGACAAAGAATCATGTTTGTTATTTTTAATGCCTCCTGAATGCAGTGCCTTGTTTCAAGTTGCAATCCTTCTTATCTGAACTTGAACTCCAGTATTAACAAAAAATCCAAACCATGGGTGAACATTCACCCGAGTTCAGACATGTTCTCATCCTATGTCCACGTTTTCAATTTCCTCTGGTAAGCAATAGATAGTAATCAGGAAAGTGATCTTTTGCTGATTCTGACCCGCCCCTTCTTTTATTTCTTAGTTACATGGGCCAATTGACTTTCTAGGTGAAGTATCTTCTGCCACTGTAAAAGAGAGACTTGCATATGTGTAACATCTCTCAGAAATCATTAAACAAACAGCAATTAGATTAATCACCAATTACTGATTTTGGTGGTGTTCATCAAGGAAGAAATGCTAAAAGGACAAGCAGCAAACTCAAATCGTGCTGTAGGATCTTCAACATCCACCTGATTCACTAAAGACACAGCAACATAGGCCGGGATTATCCGCTCCCTGCCGCTACGATTGGGCAGAGAATGACAAGTCGGCTGAAAAACGGATTTGATGTCAGGCAGTGGACCAGTCTCTGCTCCGGCATCACCAGTTGTAGTGGGCTACCCACCCCACACCGGCAGGAACCCGCAAACTGACGAATTGCAAATATTTCAATGTGATTAAAGGACTGGAAGCCAGAATTTATACCTCCACCCCAGGCGTGATTTGATTAGAGTATTTACAAATTGAACCTAGGCGCAATGGCCTCTAAGGGGGAGCTAGGAGATAAGCAAACCTTTTAAATTATTTAGGCTTGTTGGGGGGGTATATGCCTGGAACTAGTGGGGACCGGCTTGGTGACACTGGTGTGGCTGAACCTCCCATTACAGCTGTAAAAGTATTGCAACTGTAAGAGCGAATAAATAGGTTTAGTATAAAGAGGAACAGATCTAACACCCCTGCATTGGAGTTAAAGCACATGCTAGTAAAATGCTATACCTCATGACCTTAACATCAGCAGAACTTGCCAGCAAGGTTGTTTACTTTTTAGAAGAACTGACAGTTTCGACTTGGATTACAAACAAGCTTTTGGGTGAAGGTTTAATAACAAAATCTACATAGGCAAGATCAGAATGTTAAAACAATGTTCTCTGTCTGTTAACTAACTGTGCAAGCAGTCTGTATGTGTGACTTGGGAGAGTGGTTTTAGAATGTCCTCCCTGTTAGGGCTGTGTTAGAGAGCTGTATTTGAGGGTGTTCCGCTAGAGGTTGCTCTGGGGTAGTTCCCTCCATGCTTGAATCATGAATAAACTACTGTAACCTGTCCCTGGATCTCCTGTGGTTACTTTGAAGAAGCCCACACCACAATAATTTTGTGTAGTTGGCAAGGATATTTGTATAGTCAGCAGGATCACCGCAAAGGCTCTGCACACAAGGTGAGTACATTGTATTTACCATCGTTAATCGACCTGTCCGAGGTTATTTGGGTTGAGTAACAAAAAGAGCATGAAAGGAGAACCCAGGACAGGAGGTGTGAAATTGAGGAGGCAGAGCTGTGCTGGTGGGTTACAATCAGGAAAGACAGAAACCAAAATCATGATGGGAAGCCAGACCCCTTAAAGAAACCACATGTAAACAAGTTGATAAAGAGCGTAGGTTTGAAAACAAACTGCGCAGAGATGGGCAGTAATAGGAAACGAGTACCATGAACTTCGATTAGAGAGCGGAGGACTCCATCACAAGGTTTATAACAGAACAACACCCCAGATTGTAGAAGTAGTGAAAGCAAAGACAACAATGGCTTTGGCATATGCTGAAATGCGACGGATAGACAGATAAACATGGGGGACAGGAGTCTCAGGAGCAAATGATGCCCTAGGAGCTGTAGAAGAATGTGACGGAGATTACGAGCATATCCTTGATAGGTTTTCTAAAGAGATTCAGAAAGCCTAGAATAAGCCTTACAACTGAATAAAAGATGCAAAGAATTAAGGGAATTGGTAGATGAGCTGCAGAATGGAATGGATTGCTGGCAGGAGCGCACATCTATCCCAATCAATTATGTCGTGAACAGGGGCAGATGATAGGATGCATTAAGAAAAAAAAACTACTCCTGCTAGACCAAAGATTGGAAGAAGATATTGATTTAGTCAGAAATACCAGAACAAGTGAGGAGTTAAGAGGATGCAGTGGGGAATTTAAGTGAATTCAGTCAGAAAGTATTGTTTCCCCTCAAGCAGATCATTCTGTGTTTGGATAAAATCAAACAATCTGACCCAAATCAGTCATCAGCGAGTAGTTGTAATTGACTCCAAAACCAGGACAGTTGAAAACACACAACTCTCTTCTCGCTCCTTTCAGCAGCCCCCTCCCCCCCCCCCCCCCCCCCACCCTCAGTGTCTGCGATAAGAGAATCATCACCCACAACCTTTACTCGAGTTAATTTGTCTAGTTGAAGGAATACCGTACATTCAATTTAAGTCATTGTTGAAGCAGGGTGCTGTCCTCTAGCGAGAATTATTTTGGAAAGGGAACTAAAATTCATTTAATTTGAGCTGTTGCGAGTTTCTCTTTAAAAGAAATTCAAAATATGCCGGAATTCAAAAGGATTGTGTTCGAGTTTGAAAATAATCTGTACAAATTTAGAATTGCAAAATCAATTTGTTCCCAAAATATAAGATAATGTTGCAGTTTGGCAGCAATCCAATTTAAATTTTCCAAAACAGTTGTGTCAAAAACAATTTGTTGAGATTCAGTTAACAGGCATTTCACAAATAATTTCTTTCAACTTTGATTAAGTAGCAAAACTTGGAAATTGGAATTGGAGAGATGAAATTTGAGCAAAATTTAAGAAAATAGCAAAGAAGTTTGCTAAATTACGTAAAGTGATGCAATTGTGTGTCAACTTTTCTCTGCCCACCCTTTAGGTTCTTCAGCAAAATTAACTCTTTCCATAGTTGATCAAAAATATTCCACACAGATTTTGTTTTTAATATAACCTACGATTTGACATATTAACTTATTGGGCTCTTGGCCAGAGCCAGATGGATTGTTCGTGGGTAGTTTAAAACAAAACAGGTGATGATGGTTTCCAGCTCCAAATGAAGCCAACTGTTTTGAGAATTAAAGCACAGAATAAAAGCCTTTACTTTCCAGCAAACCACCAAGCCTGTTTTTGAAACTGGAATGAATAAATATCTGAACACGAGTTGTTATTTTAGCATTTAATGGCAGCATTTAATGGGTTAGCACTGCGGCCTCACAGAACCGAGGTCCCAGGTTCGATCCCAGCTCTGGGTCACTGTCCATGTGGAGTTTGCGTGCGTTTCGCCCCAACCCCACCCAAAAGATGTGCAGGGTAGGTGGGTGGGCCACACTAAATTGCCCTTTAATTAGAAAAAAATGAATTGGGTACTCTATATTTTAAAATTTCAGCATTTAAAATGGAATTTACCCAATTTTTAAGGGGCAGAAGATAGAGTGTCGGGATAAATCGGTCCTTTTTCTGGTTTGCAAGATGTAATTAGTGGGGTGCCACAGGGTTCCTAACTATTTACAATCTATATCAACAACTTGGATATACAGTAGAAGGTTCTATAGCCAAATTTGAAGATGGCGCTAGAATAGGCGGAACAGTAAGCTGCAATGAGGAAATAAGAACCTTACAAATAGATATTAGATAGGTTAGGCGAATGGGCCAAAATGTGACAGATGATATTTAACGTGGATAAGCAATTAGTAATGGGCTGAAGGGCAAGGGAGAATGTGCACGACGGTGGAGGTGAGGCCATGATCGTATTGAACGGTGAATCAGCCTCAAGGGGCTAAATTGCCTTCTCCTGCTCCTAAATTATGTTCTAAGAAAGAACTATTCTGTCTAATTCCACCTTCCAGCTCTTGGTCCGCATTTGTTCATGGGATGTGGGCGTCGCTGGCTGGGCCAGCATTTATTGCCCATCTTGAGGGATTTAAGAGTCAACCACATTGCTGTGGATCTGGAGTCACATGTCAGCCAGTTCAAGGACAACAAATTTCCTTCCCAAAGGAAATTATTAATAATAATCTGTATTGTCACAAGTAGGCTGACATTAACGCTGCAATGAAGTTACTGTGAAAAGCCCCTCGTCGCCACATTCTGGCGTCAGTTCGGGTACACTGAAGGAGAATTCAGAATGCCCAAATTACCTAACAACACGTCTTTCGGGACTTATGGGAAGAAACAGGAGCACCCAGAGGAAACCCACTGCCTCCCCACTGCTCCTATATCTTATGGAAAGAACAAACAAGCAAATTTGTTAAATGCCTGGAATCAAACAGAAATGTTTGATTTCAGTTTTAAAGATATAAGAAATTTTATTAGACTGCAAAGATTCTCCAGAACTCCTGAAAGTGTAGTTTAAAAGAATTCATAAATTCTAGTGAAAGTATAGATGAGGTGAATGAAGTGACACCTTTCTCTTACAGATATTTGTGTCTTTGCCTATAAATTTTTAAGAGAACTGATTTTGATAACCAGGCCACCATCTGAGACATTGGGATTGCAGAGAGGAAAATAAGCAGAGCACCTGGCATTACGAGGCTAAGGGGGAAGACACTCCAGGTGGCTGTCAAGTTGACGGCTGCCCTAAACTTCTATGCCTCTGACTCGTTCCAGGACTAAAGCGGGGACCAATGCGAGATTTTGCAAACGTTCTCGCACAGATGCCCTCTGGGCCTGGGCATCTATGTACATTAACTTTAATCTGGACCAGGCTCACCAGAATATCAGTGCTACAGAATTTACTGCCATCACTGGCATGTCACAGGTCCAAGGCTTTATTGATGGCACGCATGTCGCCCTCAAAGCACCGGCTCGACAGGGGATGCCTTTCATTTACAGGAAGGACGTCCACCTCCCTGAAAGTGCAGATGGTGTGCGATCACCAGCTGTACATCATGCATGTCTGCGCATGATACCCAGGCTTGAATGCATGCCGTTGCAATTGGGGCTAGTTTAATTAGGGGCATAGACACTTCTCAGTGACCAGGATCGACAGTCCCAAAGGTTTTGTTGCCTACCTGGTGCCAGGGTTCGAGATATCTCATCTGGGCTATAGAGGAATTTGGAGTGGGAAGCGAAATATCCAGTTGACGTGGTCCACATGGATACCAATGACATAGGGAGAACATGGTAGTGGTTCTGCTGAGGGAATATGAACAGCTAGGGGCTAAATTAAAAAGCAGAACCAAAAAGGTGATAATCACAGGGCTACTACCTGAGCCACAAGCTAATTGGCACAGGGTCAATAAGATTAAAGAGGTAAATGCGTGGCTCAAAGATTAGTGTGGGAGAAATGCGTTTGAATTCATGAGACAATGGTGCCAGTACTAGGGAAAGAGGGAGTTGTTCCAATGAGACAGTCTTCATCAGTGTCCTGGCGAATCGCATAACTAGGGTTGTAGATAGGGCTTTAAACCAAATAATGGGGAAGAGGGTTCAGTTGTATGGCAAACTAGAAAATCAAAGTTAAAGGTGAAGGTAGGAGTGCAGGTTAGTGATGAGGTGAATTGCTACCAGAAATAAAAGGAAGGGACAGAACCTGTGAATGTCATAATGCACCAAGGAATCATACAAGAGTAGGACAAAATTACTGAGCTAACAGCAAAATTAGAAACAGAGAGATATGATTTCTTGGCGATTCCGAGACATGGTTACAAGGAGACCAGGTCTGGAAGTGTCCAAGGGTACTCAGTATTTCAGAAGGATAGACAGAAAAGGAGATGGTGTAGTTTTGCTAAAAAAGGAAGGGATCAGAGCTGTAGTGAGAAATGATACAGGCACTGCAGATCAAATCGTTGAATCAGATTGGGTAGAAATAAAAAACAGGAAAGGAAAGAAGTCCCTCGTGAGAGTAATCTATAGATGCCAAACAGTAGCTTCACAGTGGCGCACAGTATAAACCTGGAAGCACTGGGGGCTTGTCAGAAAGGTGTGACAATAATCGTGGGTGTTTTTAATATGCATATGGACTGGATTAATCAAATTCGCACGGGTAGCTTCGAGGGACAGTTCATTTAATGTATTAGAAACTACTTCTTGGAGCAATCTGTTTTGGAACTAACCACTGAACTGGCTTTCTGGATTTGGTATTGCATAATGAGGAGGGATTAATTAATGACCTCATGGTTAAGGATCCTCCAGGGAAGAGTCTCACAGTTAAGGATTCTCTTGGGAAAAGTGATCACAGCATGATAGATTAAATTCAGTTTGAGGGCGAGAAACTGGAGCTCCACACTACCGTTCTGAAGTTAGATAAAGGTAGTTACGTGGGCACGAGGATTTTGCTCTAGTGGACTGGGCAGGAAGACTAAAATGGACAACTAACAGTAGCAGTTGTTCAAGATATTCAATTCTTCCCAACCAAAATATATTCCAGCAAGGAAGACAGACTGCAAGGCCGGGAGGGGGGGGGGGGGGGGGGGGGGGGGGGGGGGGGGGGGGGGGGGGGGGGGGGGGGGGGGGGGCGGTGCGGTGCAACCATGGCTCAGCAAGGAAGTTAAAGATAATAAAGATAAAAACGAAGGCATACCATATTGCAAAAGCCAGTGGCAGGCTGGAAGATTGAAAAACTTGTAAAGATCAACAAAGGATTACTAAAATAAGTTATAAAAACAGCAACGGTAAATTATGAAAGAAAACTAGCACAAAATATAAAAAACATAGCAAAAGCTTCTATGTAGATAAAAGGGAAGAGTGTAGCTAAAGTGAATGTTGGTCCCTTGGGATCAGACCGGGGAGTTAATAATGGGGAACACAGCAATGGCAAAGACGCTAAATCAATATTTCGTCTCAGTTTTCACGATGAAGGACAGTAGTGCCATTCCAATAGTAACAACTAATGCAGAGGTTATAGAAAGGGAGTAACTTAGAACAATCATAAAAAGGAAAAAGTACTGAACAAACTATTGTGATTAAAGGCCCTGATAGCATATATCCCAAGAACTTAAAGGAAGTGGCTGCAGAGGTAGTGGATTCATTGGTTATAATATTCCAAAATTTCCTGGATGCAGGGAATGTTCCAGTGAATTGGAAAAATGCTCATGTAACGCCATTATTCAAAAAGGGAGACAGATTAATAGTGAAGACGGTGGGTAAGCTACGCTGGCTAATTGGGGTGCGGTATGAATACTGAGAGAAGGCTCGTTGTCTTCTTGCCCATCAAGAGAGAGAGAGAGAGAGAGAGAGAGAGAGAGAGAGAGAGAGAGAGAGAAGGAGCAAATATCAGCCATTTTTTTGGATGGGTTTGTGTCGCGGAGGTGGAGGAGGGGAAGCGGCAGGCGTTAGAGGAGCAACTGGGATTGCAGGAGCTAATGGAGTGTGTGGAAAGGCGCCTGGGCCGGATGGTTTTCTGGTGGAATTTTAAAACCAGTTTTCAGTGGAGCTGGCCCCACACCTTTAGAGCATGTCTATTGAGGTGGTGAAGAGGGGGAGGTTGCCGGCTACACTGGTGCAAGCGTCTCTTTTGCTGATCCTGAAAAAGGACAAGGATCCAATAGACTGTCGGTCGAGAGGAGTTCCGGAGGTGATCATATCGATGGTTGTGGAGAAAGCCTTTGATCAGGTGGAATGGCGGTACCTGTTCAGGATCCTTGGGAGGATTGAGGCACAGGTTGTGGCCTGGATACGGCTACTGTATGCATCCCCTATGGAGATGTGAGAAAGGAGACAAATTCGGGATATTTTCGGCTTTATAGGGGGACGAGGCAGGGACGCCTGTTGTTGCCATTATTGTTCGCATTGGCGATTGCACTCAGAGCTTCGAATGAGTGGTAAGGAGATTGTTAGCGTGGGTAGGGAGCTTCGGGTGCCTTTATACACCGATGTTATTGTTGTTTGTGCTGTATCTATTGGAAAGTATTGAGAGTATCGTTGGGGGAATTTGGGGCTTTTTCTGGGTATAAAATGAATGCTGGATAAGTGAATCTTCTCAGTGAACGCTCAGGGCGAACTTGGGGGCCCTGCCGTTTAAGGTGGCTAGCGTTAGATTTTAGTATCTATGGATTCAGGTGGTGCAAGACTGGGCTACTATGCACAAGTGGAATCAGACCGTCTGGTAGAGGGGGTTGGGGGATTTGAAAAGATGAGAAACCCTGCAGGTGGGGAGGCTACAAGTAGTAAAGATGAATGTGTGTGTGTGTGTGACACGGGACACTCCCAAACCTGCTGAAATATTATTCGGCAGCGAATGCTGAGAAGGGGACATGGTGGTGGGAGGCGGGCTGGAGGGGGATGTGTTTTAGGGCCATGGTACGCCCCCCCCCCACCCCCCGCCATTTTCCCCGGCAAAGTATATGACCAGCCTTCCGTTAGGATTTGAATCAGTTAGGGAAGCACTTTAAATTAAGACATGTCTGTATTGACCCCATTATGTGGGAAACATAGGTGTGCACCTGGGGCAGGAATGGATGGGATGTATGTGAGATGGAGGGAGGAAGGAGTAGAGCAGGTAAGGGACCTGTTTGTAGAGGGTAATTTTGAAGGGGTGAAGGAAATGCAGGAGAGGTTTGAGTTACCGAGGGGAAGCGAGTTCAAATACTGGCAGGTGTGGGACTTTGTGGGGAAGGAACTGCCCTTGTTTCCTCAGTTGCCGGAGTATACGCTGCTGGAGAACTTGCTGGTCCTGAACAGGGGAAGGGCAGAGACAAGATGACAAGAGACAAGGTGCCGGTGCTGCAAAAGGGGAAGGGGGCCATTGTCGTGGCCTTTGCCTCGGATTGCTCAGTGACAGATATTATTAAACTGGAGGTCGACAGTGCCGCCAGGGGTTATGGCTTGGTAGCGGGATCTGTATAAATTTGTCATGCTGGAAAAGATAAAGGTTACCATTAGGGGGACGGAGGAGGTATTTTACATGCGACTGAGGCTGTTTATGTCCATGTTTGATGAATTAGGGGGGAAAATTGAATAAACTGTATGGACTATGTTTATTTTGTGCGGTTAGTACGTTTTGTGTGTGTTTGGAATAAAATATGTCTTTTTTTTTCTCCAATAGGGAAGCAGAAAAGTAGGAAATTATAGACCAGTTAGTTTACATTTATCATTGGGAAATTGTTAGAATCCATTATTAAGGAAGTAATATCAGGACATTTGGAAAGTCAAAAGGCAATCCAGCAGTCATCATGAAGGTTTTATGATGGGTAAATAGGCTAATTTGCTAGAGTTCTTTGAAGATGTAACAAGCCAAAGGGATAATCGGGATCCTGTGGATGTAGTATATCTGGACTTCCAGAAGGCATTTGATAAGGTGCCGCACAGAATGTCAATACACAAGGCGAGATCACATGAGATTAAGGGTCATTTATTTGCCTGGGTAGAAGACTGGCGAGTTGAGCGAACGTAGAGAGTCGAGATAAATGGGGCTCTTTCTGGTTGGCAAGATATAACAACTGGTGTACCACAGGGCTCGATCCTCAGGCCCCAACTATTTACAATATATATTAATGAATTGGTTGCAGGGATAGAAGGTGCTATAGCCAAATTTGCAGATGACATTAAAATAGCTGGGATAGTAAGTTGCAATGAGGAAATAAGAAATTAACAAATTGGTATTATAGGTAAGTGGTCCAAAATTTGGCAGATGGAGTTCAATGTGGATAAATGTGAGGTTATCCATTTTGGTCTGAAAAATGGAGAGAAACTTCAGAATGCTTTGGTGCGGTGGAATATGGATGTTCCCGTGCATGAAATGCAGAAAAGTAGCATGCAGGTGCAGCAGGCAGTAAGGCAAATGGAACTTTGGCCTTTATAGATAAAGGAATAGTGTATAAAAGTAGGGAAGTGTTGCTGCTATGGTACAAGGCATCACATCTTCGAGTACGGTGAACAGTTTGGTCTCCTTATGTGAGGAAGGATGTAGCTGTATTAGAGGCAGTTAAGAGGAGATTCACTAGATTGATTCCAGAGAGGGGTTTGTCTTTTGAAGAGAGATTGAGCAGTTTAGGCCTATACTCTCTTGAGTTCCGAAGAATAAGAGATCTAATTATGGTATACAAGATGATAAAAGGTATTGACAAAGTAGACGTAAAGCGGATGCTTCCTCTTGTGGGACAATCTAGAACAAGGGATTATCGCTTTAGGATGAGATTAGCGGATTTAAACAGAGATGAGAAATTACTTCTCTCAAAGGGTCACGAATCTGTGGAATTCACTAACTCAGGAGTGTGATAGATGCCAGGACATGAGAAAATTTGAGGAGATAGACAAGATTTTTGATCAGTAATGTGTTGAAGGATTATGGAGAATGGGCAGAGAAGTAGAGTTGAGGCCGAGATGAGATTAGCCATGATTGTATTGAATAATGGAGCAGATTAGAGGTACTGAATTGCCTACTCCTGTTCCTAGTTCTTATGCTCATGTTCTGGGTGAGAATTTGAACTAAGGCCCTTTTCAGATGAACGCAAAAAATCCCATGGCATTATTTTGATGTTGTTACAAGAAATATTCAAGGATGTCGTGGCCAACATCTATCTCTCAACCAACACCTAAACTGAACGTTTAATCATTTCTCTCATTACTGTTTGCAGGATCTTGCTGTTCAGAAATTCGGCAGCCATATTTCCTACATTACAACAATGACTAAACTTTAAATTGTACTTAATTCAAGTACTTTTGGACATCCTGAGATTCTGAAAGGCTCCATGTAAATGCAAGTCTTTCTTGAGACTAAATCATCCTAAAGCGATAATTTGTGCAGTTCACAGACTGGGCAAAGGAGATTAAATCCATTAAGGTTGATTTGAAATCTGCTCGCTTGACAGTCGGTAGTGAGTTAAAATGCCTACAGCAACTTACATCCTTCCATCTGCTGCCTTCTCTTGAGTTGTAACTGATATCAGCCATGGCTCAGTTGGTATCACTCTTACAGCTGAGTCACAAGGTTCCAGGTTCAAGTCCCACTCAAGGACTTGAGCATAAAAATCTCCTCACATTCCAGTGCAGTACTGATGGAGTGTTGCACTGTCGGAGGTACTATCTTTCGGATGAGACGTTAAATCAAGGCCCCATCTGCCTGCTTGTGTGGATGTAAAAGATCCCATGGCACTATTTTGAAAAAGAACAGGGGAGTTACCCCAGTGTCCTGGCCAATATTTATCCCTCAATCAGCATCACAAAAAAAATTACTTGATAATTATCACAGTAATGCGCAAATTGGCTGCCACATTTCCTGTATTAATGGTTGTAAAGCACTTTGAGACACCCAGTGGTCATGAAAAGCACATCGTTAAATGCAATTCTTTCTTTCTTCTTAAAGCTGCTCTTTGGAGTACGAGAGGGACACCTGCTGAATGCTGCGTTGTCCTTCTCCAAGTTCATAGATTAGGTTCCAATGATGGCAACAAAGTCCAACTGCAATTTGAACTTGAGGCCGGAGTAGGGGATGAAGACAGTCATGGCTTCCTTGCCGGGCCAACCTGGCAACAATGCCCCAGTTAAGGTACCCCAGTTAAGGAGCTTCTTAACTGTATCAATTCATCCATGCATGCATTGAACTATTTTAATTCTACACACCTTTCCCCTCCCCACGATGAAAATATCCAGTTTATAAAGTGTTCCATAGCAACTAAGCTGAGTATTTAAAATTTGATATTCTCAATATTTACAGCCACACTTTTTTTGTAAAACTACTTTTGATCAAGTTTGAGTTCTCTTAAGTATTTCTTATTTTTAAAAATACAGCAATTGCTTGTTAATTGAAATCAAGTGAACAATGTTATGTGTAGACACTCAGTGAAATCAATGATATTATGCTTTCCACCAACAATAAAAACTAATCAGTGGTCTGGCCAATTTTTCCAGCAGTTTGTACTTTACAAGATTTTATTGTATTTATATTCCCCACAACTAGCCCCCAGATGATTTTATTTCATTTCACTCGGTCATAATCTTTGATTTCAATCTCCAAGAATTAAAGTCATTTTCAGTTGAAGGGGTATTGTTTTTACACACCTCCCAAAACTGGAAGTTTTATTTGAAAAATACTCCCAACTGAAAAATCATATGCATACCTCAGAACATAATAAGCAATCACGGCTCTGATAACACAATCTATTTTGATTCTACTTTGTTTCCAAGTGATAAGAGCAGAGCATATTTTGCAACCTTAAATGAAAATTCTTGAGCAAGTGATGCAGTTAATTAATGAAACATTTATTGTATAAAGAACTGAACTGTAGCTTAGTTGTAGCTTAAATACTTAATATATCTAGAAGATTTTTCATTTATATTTAAACTCATGCGAACCAGGTACTTTTGCCTGATTCAAGCGAAGAAAAATTGCATGGTCACTCAGTAAAGAAAATACTTACTTGCTGTAATCCTGAGTCTGGAGCAAATCCCGGTTCTTTAAAATCAACTTCATCATCACTTGATGAATGTATATTGTGTGTGCTAACCTGGAATGTAATTTACAGCATAAAGTGATTCCACTACAATCTCAGCTTTTGTTAACATCTTCAAGCGATAATTACACAATTCCACTGTTTAAAAAAAAAGTTTACAACTTAATCCCAAAGTTTTTTCAAGTTCAATACTCAAAGTATACACAGCAAAGCATGCACTTTTTTACCTTTCCCCTTAAACCACCTCCATACCCCCAGAAAAAAATACTTTATAAAAGTTTACTCAGGTGAACACAATTCTCTCAAGTGCTTCTCCATATTTCAAAACTGTAAACTATAATCTCACTTTACAGTGAGAGTTTGCCTTTTACGCAAAAACAAGACAAACAAGAGTCCAGTTCTAACAACTGCATAATGGCCAACTGACCTTTCAGAAAAATTTGAAGACACTACCTTCATATTTGCAAAACACTGCAGGAGACTTATAAATCCATTCTCAATTCAAAGCATGGGAATCCCATTTGGAATAACAGCCAAGTTTAATTAGCTGATGTTAATCTATTAATGATGGTCAACTTTCGGATCATAATTTCAATATACATGTAACCACATCTATTGTAACATGCCTGAACCATAATTTTAGTTGAAATCGTACTGTTAAACATGAAGTCATCATCTTCAATCCTGCTACACTGTCTCATGCTATAGCCAACATTCTGCATGCTCAAGTCTCTCACTGACCCTGCTGAGCTTCCAACTTCGTTACCTTCATCAAAAGATTGCCTACTTTAATCTCTGCAATACCACAGCTACATTTTATTCGATGTGCTTCAAATTTCTAGACCCTCTTAATCTATCTGTCACTATTCACATTTGTTTTCCAATACCTACCAGATCTATCGTATTCTTCTTATTGGTTTCTGCCAATGAACCGGTGGTGAATGTCTCCCATTTTTCCCTGTAGTCCTCACTGAGACCTGAAAAAGTAAATAGTATTGGAAGCATTGTTTTGTTTTAAATCCATTATCTGGATTATTCACAGAGGCACAAAAGTTTAGATGTGGAATAAATGCCAACTGCCACATAACCAGTTCAACCAAAAAGCATTTACACGTGGTTTATTTAAAAGGAAATATAACAAAAACGTTAACATGTTATTTCCAAACACTGCCCTGCAGAAATAGTTTGGTTGACAAGTAGCAAAGAAAAATTGAACTTTTAGTATCATAAATCACTATCTCCTGTTTATCAAGGTGTGCAGACATTCAAATGCTGTCTACATACATTCTTAAAGAAATTATCTTACTTATGGGATCAGAAACTAAAAAGATAAAAGCAGCATTTTTTAAATGTGCGGTTAACCCTTTGTAGAATATTTCCTGCACTTTTGGTCAGCATTTCATTATTTAGCATTTTTGTCTGCATTCACATTAATTTCTGTGAATAATTGTGAACTGTAAATAAAACTTCCATCAGGTTAGTCGCTCTAGTGTAAGTTTGGAACACAAACAGTGTTGTGCTAGGTCATAAATATATTCACCAGGAAACCTCAATGAGGATTTGGCAGTGCTGGGCTAAATTAAGTCAATGCATCAGAGACCAAAGAGCCACAGCTTTCAGATCATAATTGACACAGCCTGCTTATGGAATCTGTTGCCAAGTTATTTATGGGGAATAGGACAGAACCCAATCTATACATCATGCAGTTAAAGACAGCTCAATTCTTTTCTCCTCCCTTCTCAAAAGGACTGGTCAGGGAATTTAAATTTCCACTAAGAACCCCACTGATTGGCACAGGGTTTGAGGGCCGAAGGGCCTGTTCCTGTGCTATACGGTTCGTTGATGTTAAATGTGAGGGTATTCCAAATCCCAGAAGAGTAACTTGGAACACCAGTTCTTAGTGGTGTATATTCTCAATGTTATACTGCAAGAAAAAATATGCAAATCAGGGAGGACAGTCCAATCATTTTATAATCGATTAATAAAGAATATTGTCATGTGAGAGTACCTTTAAGAAATAGGTGTTCATAAATGGGTGTATATATAAATATCTGCAGTGAGTGTACCTTTAAGAAATGGGTGTTTATAAATGGGTGTATATATAAATATCTGTAGTGAGTACCTTTAAGAAATGGGTGTTTATTACTGCAGTGATGTCAGAGAGTGGATGGAGCTGGGCTGTCTGTCAGCTTTTTACTTTTGCTTTTGGCTTTTTGCTGCAGGGTGGGTTTGGTTTCATTTTCGATTTGGAGAAGCTGCAATCACAGCAGTATGTGTGTGAATCTCTGCAAGCTTATGAGTGTCCATTTGCTGATTTCAACGTGGTAACTATTCTCAGTGGTAAAGTTAAGCCTAATGTCTCTGCAAAAAGGTGTTTTTAAGTCTTATGGATGTTAAAAGGAAAGTTGAAAGGATTACCAATGTTGCAGTCTTTGGGGGTTGTATTTGAATTAATGGTTGCTAAGATGTTCACTGTATGTTTTAAAAAGGTTAACTTGAGTTCCTAGGATGAACATTGTTTTGCTTTAAAAAATACTTTTCCATTTCTGCTGTACCACACCTGTAGAATGGGCTGTGTGCTCCCCATACCACAATCTATTAAACGTTGTGGGTCAGGTGAACTCCTTGATACACTTTGGGGTTCTCTAAACCCTGGCCCATAATAATATTTATTGACTTCAAAGAAAAACACACAAGGATTCTAATGCACTGCAACAGTACATTTAACAACACGCTGGTTATACACACACAGTATTACATGAAGTTACCCCTTGGTTCATAACTACCTAATTGCGGATAGCGATGAGGACTGTCAGAGGATACAGCAGGATTTAGATCGTTTGGAGACTTGGGCGGAGAGATGGCAGATGGAGTTTAATCCGGACAAATGTGAGGTAATGCATTTTGGACGGTCTAATGCAGGTAGGGAATATACAGTGAATGGTAGAACCCTCAAGAGTATTGAAAGGCAGAGAGATCATGGTGTACAGGTCCACAGGTCACTGAAAGGGGCAACACAGGTGGAGAAGGTAGCCAAGAAGGCACACAGCATACTTGCCTTCATTGGCCGGGGCATTGAGTATAAGAATTGGCAAGTCATGTTGCAGGTGTATAGAACCTTAAGTTAGGCCACACTTGGAGTATAGTGTACAATTCTGGTCGCCACACTACCAGAAGGATGTGGAGGCGTTAGAGAGGGTGCAGAAGAGATTTACCAGGATGATGCCTGGTATGGAGGGCATTAGCTATGAGGAGCGGTTGAATAAACTCAGTTTGTTCTCACTGGAACGACAGAGATTGAGGGGCAACCTGATAGAGGTCTATAAAATTACGAGGGGCATAGACAGAGTGGATAGTCAGAGGCTTTTCCCCAGGGTAGAAGGGTCAATTACTCAGGGGCATAGGTTTAAGATGCAAGGGGCATGGCGTTTTTTTTTTTTTTTTTTTACACAGAGGGTAGTGGGTGCCTGGAACTCGCTGCCGGAGGTGGTGGTGGAAGCAGCGACATTAGTAACATTTAAGGGCATCTTGACAAATACGTAAATAGGATGGGAATAGAGGGATATGGACCCATGAAGTGTAGAAGATTGTAGTTTAGTCAGGCAGCATGGTCGGCACAGGCTTGGAGGGCCGAAGGGCCTGTTCCTATGCTGTACTTTTCTTTTGTTCTTTGTACCTACATTTCCTGAACTCTTGAGACGCCCCTTGTTTCTAAACAAGATCCAATATTATATAACTATGAGCTCAATCTAGCAGATGATCACTCCGCAAAGGCTGTTTTGCCCCCATTTGAGAAAACCCATCTTTGGTTTCAGCGAAAGGGTAATCTTCTCATTTCGAGTTTGGGATTTTAACCAGCGCCCTTTTCGGGATCACTTGTTTCCAGGATAGACTGTTTTCTACAGTTGGGTGTGACTGATGGTGGCTGCTGCTTCTCTCTCTTTCTCCAGCTAATGTGCTATGGATATATCATTCTTTCCCTTTGATGTTATCCACTCTGTGGACCTAGCTTTTGGCCCCTTATCCATGCACTATGAAGTCCTCTCTTCTCCACCCCATTGTTCTCCCTAGTCATCTAGGATAAACACTTGCTTTTCTCACTGGTATTTTAATTTATATATCAAAACACCCCTTCAGACAGCTGCCCTTACCAATTCCCTTCATATTTTATCCCAATTTCATTTTTTAAGATCTTAATTTTCCCAATTCTTAACACCATGCAAGAGTTCAATTCATTTCAGTATTCTAAAATTTCCAATTAAAACTGTGTTTTCAGCAAATTAGTATTGGATGAGTAGTGGTTGTACTGAAACAAAACAAATATATAAAATATTGTACCTTTAAGCAGCTGATTCATTAGCACACTGTTTGGCCCTTTTTCAGCATTGTGCACAACAGCATTAGCTATCCGTGTTAAATGACCCATGTAACCTCTCCGTCTTCCACCTGCTGATCTGAAAAACAACAACCCAACTTCATCCACTACACAAGGTTTTCCTCCATTTATTCCAAACTAAGATGGCCTAAGGGAGGGAGGGATAGATAATATTTCAAGCAATGTTCTTAAGAAAAAGTCAAGTTGCCTATTTTATGCAGATTGGCAGAAAAACATCGTACAATATTTTCAAGAATTTTCAGGGGACATAATCTTCCAAGTGCAATTTGATTCAATAATCAGACAGAAAAGTAATAGGCACTACCTACTTTATTAATGCCCTCTCTTCAAAAAGACCAGCATTCAATTTAAAATATATACCATTGCTACCTGGGGTTGAAGCTTAATCTGCTTTTTTTGTACTCTGATCTGCAATATTCTGGAGATTTCAGTTTAATTGGTACAAGTACAAAAGGGAAAAATAAATGGCCAAGATATAGTTACTCTAACTGATGACGGCTGGCATTTCAGATCATTACCAAGACACAAATTGATACTTTTAATTTTGTTGTAGCAATAGAAGATATGAAAACAGTAATCTAAAGTAAAGCAGTTAGATGATTAGTCAACAGTGAACAACAGCAAATCTACTTGTCACTTGGCCTGGACAAACCATCCATAACCTAGAAAATATCCAGAAAATGAGTTTTCACAATATTAATAGTTAAGGTACAAATGAAGAATACAATCCTAGCTCACCAACCCAGAGAAAAATGCAACACACTTCAAAACTCAATCATATGCTGCTTTTCAAATGATTCCAAGGTTTTTGTCATTACTTTCATACAGAGGTCCATCTATTCTTTTGTGTGAAGAACTTCCTGACATCAGCCCTTTGGCACTACTATTTTGGTTTAAGTTAAAGATTGTCCAGATTTACCTTCTCAACACTATTTGCTATTTTGCATACTACTATGATTCTCTTTCAGTCAGCTCCTTTTGAGGCTGAACAAGATAAAGGTCTTGAATATAAAAACTGAACTGACGCAATTAAATTACAAATTCTGTTTCAATGTGCATTCCCTCACCTCAGCCAAATATCAAATAGCAACAAAACCAGAAAAAGCTTGAAAAACTCCGGTCTGGCAGCATTTGTGGTGAGACAAACAGTTAGAATTTCAAATCCAAAATTACTCTTCTTTGGAACAGTTCTGACGAAGTCATATTGGACTTGAAATGTTGGATGGAATTCTTCCAGGTGTGCTCAATGGCAGGCATGACGGGAGACCCAGAAATTGGTTTCATGCCAGCATGAATCTACTGCGGGATCTTCCACTGCTGCTCACCAAAGCAGGTAGGAAAACCACCAGCAGCCCGCTGGAACCTTCTTTACATCCCGTTAACAGGATGCAAACGAAGACCAAATCCCCCACGCCAGATTCTTCAAGGTGTCGGCAGGAAAACACACTGGCATGAAACACATTCAGAACAACCTGCAGTGCAGGTGTCAAGACTCACCTGAACAATGTTTGGGGCTGCTTCCAGAGTTCAGGATGGAAGCCACCTGCAATCCTGGACCTTGGACACCACAACAATGGGCTGGGGGTGCATCTACACGTGAACCTACCAGATTTAGTGTTCTAGGTGATCCATCTTTGTTCGCAGGAGGTCCACCTTCTGATCTTAAGAGTGCTACCAGATATTTATCTTGATTTTCAGGAGGTCCACCTTCTATCTTCAACATTGGGTCAGTGATTTTGGAAGCCTTCTCAATATTGCATCCAGACACAACAGCAGACAGCGCCAGGGACACAGATTCCCGGCTTGGTCACTGTCTGTATGGAGTCTGCACATTTGCCCCAAGTCTGTGTTGGTTTCCTGCGGGTGCTCCAGTTTCCTCCCACAAGTCCCTAAAGACCCGCTTGTTAGGTGAATTGGACATCCTGAATTCATCCTCAGTGTACCTGAACAAGTACTGGAGTGTGGCGACTAGGGGATTTTCACACTAACTTCAGTATATTAATGTGTCAATGTAAGCCTACTTGTGACACTAATAAAGAATATCAATGAGGTCAGGGCTGAAAGATGTGGCATGTTTTCCTGCTAGCTGCCACAGTAGGAAACACTCCACGTTCCTGCACCTGCCAAAGCACAATCCCAAATTGGGAGAATTTTGTCCATTAACTATGCTTCTTTCTCCACAGATATTGACAGACCACTCAGTTTTTTCAGCATTTTCTATTATTTCAGATTTCCAGCCTCCGTAGTATTTTGTTTTTAATCACAAGCAATGACCTTACTGGAGTGGAATTGTTTTTTTAATAATAATGATCTTTATTATTTGATGATGCATCGGCTCATCTAAATATAGCTGCAGCAAAAATGGAGACTAGGCCAAAAAGTAACTGGGTGACTATTTGAGTAGAGGCAAGGACATTATTTCGGCATTTGCAAATTTTTACTAACCAAAGTTCAACTAGTTTTGTAAGATCTGTGAGTCACACTGTACAACTTCATCAGAAACCTGGGGATGTAGAACCAGGAAGTAGTTCTGAAAACTTGAACATTTTAAAATGCAGCATATGGTTAACAATAAGCCACGTAAACAAGTCAGTCAAATTATGAAAGAAGCCTACAACTTCAAAGTTATTTACACTTTAAAATTTCCAACAACAGGCAGTTATCTTACAAGTAAACTTACGACTGGTTTACAGCTCCTGGAAGATACTCTTTCCGTTCTGAAACTGAATAACCCTAATCTATATTCGAGACTGTAACTATTAACAGTTTCAGCCTCTAAAGTAGAACAGCTTCTACAAAAAGTACCAGGAAATTGAGAGCAACAATTGAAAGCCACAGATAAACAAAACCAGAAATCTAACCTGAATTTTACATCAGAGTGTAACCACCGAGTTAGCAACACAAATAGTTCAAAGCTACAACCTGAAAAACGAATCTTTGTCTCCAATACAGCATACAATTTTTAGAAAGTGTTGTAACACATACACAAAATGCATTAATCCAAAATGCTTTAGACAGCAAAAGTAACATGATCTGCAGAAGCAAAAGATACTAATAGGCGTACACAATCCAGGATCAACGTTTTGCCAGCTTCCAGCCTGAAAATATACTAAAGTTTGTTAAGATGGAAAATATGGTCATTCAGTTATATTTGTTGTAAAACTTCGCACTATTCTAGAAGTAAGAATAGCATCAAACCCTGCAACTACTCAAAACCAGAAAATATCTCGACAACAAGGGCTCCTACATCAGACTCCTATTCTTGATTACAGCTCCACCTTCAACACCATAATCCCAGCTAAGGTCATATCAAAACTGCAAAACCTAGGACTAGGCTCCTCCCTCTGCAACTGGATCCTCAACTTCCTGACCCATAGACCACAATCAGTAGGGATAAACAACACATCTTCCATGAGAATACTCAATAACAGGGCACCGCAAGGCTGTGTTCTTAGCCCCCTGTACTCCCTCTCCACACACCCGACTGTGTGGCAAAATTTGGCTCCAACTCAATCTACAGGTTTGCTGATGACATGACCGTAGTGGGGCAGATCTCGAACAATGATGAATCAGAGTACAGGAGGGAGATAGAGAACCTAGTGGTGCGGTTTAATGACAATAATCTCTCCATCAATGTCAGCAAAACTAAAGAGCTGCCCATTGACTTCAGGAAGCAGAGTATCGCACACACTCCTGCCTGCATCAATGGCGGCGGGGTGGAGACATTCCCCGGTGTACACATCACCAATCTGTCCTAGTCCACCCAAGTCAGCGCTACGACCAACGAAGCATAAGAGCCCAACAACGTCTACACTTCCTCAGGAAACTAAGGAAATTCAGCATGTCCACATTGACTTACCAACTTTTACAGATGCACCATAAAAAGCATCCTATCTGGCTGCATCGCAGCCTGGTATGGCAACTGCTCAGCCCAGGACCGTAAGAAACTACAGAGTTGTGAACACCACACAGTCCATCACACAAAACCCCTCCCATCCATTGACTCCGACTACACTTCCCGCTCCCTTGGGAAAGCGGCAGCATAATCAAAGACCCCTCCCACCTGGGTTATTCTCTCTTTCAACCGCTTCCATCGGGCAGAAGATACAGAAGTCTGAGAACACGCACTAACAGGTTCAAAAACAGCTTCTTCCCCGCTGTTACTAGACTCCTGAATGCCCCTCGTATGGGCTGAACTGATCTCCACACACATCTTCTCCACCGAGTAGTACTACACTCCGTATGCTTCACCCGTTGCCTGTGTCTATGTATTTGCATTGTGCATCTATCATAGGTCCTATGTTTTTCACTGTATGGAACGATCTGTCTGGACTGTAAGCAGAACAATACTTTTCACTGTACCTTGGAATAAATCAAACTCAATCTGATCCAATATGAGCATCAGGGTAGTATACATAGTTTGGAAATTCAAAGCAGTTTTAAGAACTTCACAATATTGCTGCACCAGGAACAATCATCAATAGCGTTTCCACTTCTCCCATTTAATAATAGGTAGGACTTAAGACAGACTTCATAGTTCAGTCATTTAAACTAAGAGAACAATGATCTTGTTACTTTATTATGAAGAGTAACAGGCTGTTTGCATGACTGCATACTTTGACAAATGTGCAAAATAGACAATATATTTTACATGCTCTTGTTTTACCAATAATTGGAGCTACACTGGTCCATACAGATCACATCAAACTTTATGTATATTTTGCATTAAAAATATACATAAGCATTATGTATTAAGCATTAAAAAGCCAAAGTTTTCCCCCTAAGTCGGAGACCTGGCTTTCTCTGCTTGGAGAAAATTAAGTTCGCCATGAGAGGGTCATTGTTAGGATTCGGCCAGAGGTGCCAACCATTCATCGACTCCTTCGCAGAGAATTACTGGTCAGCAGAAAGGGGGGGGGGGGGGTAAGGTTAGCGTAGAGTAGGGGGTTAAATAATGGTGGGACCTGTGGGGGAGGGAGGTGGTATTTGCACTGTTTATATTTTTATGTACATTGTTCATATTGCTGCTGTTACAATGCCAAAAAATACCTCAATAAAATGTTCATTTTTTTAAAAGCCGAAGTTTAAATAGATTTATTTTGAACACATTTCTGTACTCTTAGGTGAGCAATGTCAGTGCTGGGAATAATGAATTTTGGAAACCAGCAGTGGCACTCCATGTGACGTATGTTAGAAACATAGAAAATAGGGACCATTTGGGCCTGCTCCGGCATTCATTAAGATCATGGTTGATCATCCAACTGAATAACTGTTCCCACCTTCCTCCCCCATATTCTCTGATCCCTTTCACCCAAAAAGCTAAATCTAACTCCTTCTTGGAAGCAATGTTTTGGCCTCAACTTGGCTGTGGAAGCAAATTCCACAAGCTTACTACACTCTGGGGGAAGAAGTCTCCTCATATCAGTCCTAAATGGTCTAACCTCAGATTGTGACCCCTGGTTCTGGGCACCCCTACAATCGGGAACATCCTCCCTGCATCTACCCTGTTAGAATTTTATAGGTTTCCAGATGTCCCTCATTCTTCTGAAGTCCAGGACAAATAATACTAACCAACTCAATCTCTCCTTATATGTCAGTCCCGCCATCCCAGGAATGAGTCTGTAAACCTTTGCTGCACTCCCTCCAAAGCAAGAACATCCTTCCCCAGATAAAGAGGTCAAAACTGCACACAATATTCCAGATGTGGTCTCACTATGGCCATGTATAATTGCAGCAAGACATCGCTACTTCTGCACCCAAATCCTCTTGCTTTGAAGGCAAACATATAATTTGCCTTCTTGACTACCTGCTGCACCTGCATACATACTTTCAACGACTGGTGCACGAGGATATCCAAGTCTCGTTGCACATTCCCCTCTCTCAATTTATAGCCATTCAGATAATAATGTGCCTTCTTGTGTTTGCTACCAAAGTGGATAACCTCACCTTTATCTACATTGTGCATCTGCCCACTCACTCAGCTTGTCCAAATTGTTACCGGCAACTTTTAACTACATTATTAACTGAAGGAATTATGCTACAAGGTTTCATGTTTTACCCAAAAAACATTCACTGCACAGAAGTTAAACAAAGCAAATATTACTAAAAACATTATATTTCATAACTACTTATTCTTTTACACCCCCAAATCGCAAAAGGACACTTTCCATTCTATTTTTATTTCTACCCAAGAATACCCCTGTACTTTACAGGATCTGGTCCCTTCATTTCTCCTGGGACCAAACCCAGGTATGCCATTGCTCTCAGGAATTTAGTTTGATTCTCCTTGGTATTCTCCAAAATATGAGATTTCTTGGGGTCCTTTCATGAGCATCTGGGCAGACACCCCAACTCGATGGGCCTCACTGTTTTCTTATTTAAATGAGTTCAAATAACCCTGCGACTAGTTTACAGCTCCTGAAAGACACTTTCCGCTTCTTAAAGCTGCTTCCAAATGCTAACCAGCACTGTCCTTTTTTGTGAAAATGGCAGATTGATACAAAACTCAAAATAACCTCTGTGCAATGTGCTCCCACAGCAATGTGGCACCCTGCAATATCCCAGATAGATTTCTAACTTTATCTTCAAAATATCCCATTGATGCTGAAACCCAGATGAGTATTTTCTATCTTCAAAGGGGACAATTACCATATTGCCATATTCTTAAGAAGCTAAGACAGGACCCATGTATTCTTTTCTCACTTCAATTCAGACCGTATTAAATAAACATAGAGCAACCTTTGAATTGCAGGCTTTAAGTCTGTTTAGCAGCTTCTCATCAGGTATTCACATTCAACTTGCATTTAAATATTTCCAAAGTTATACTCCTAAAGCACATGAATCATAAAACTAAACATTTTGCAACCATATAGTCAAGATCCTGAGTAAATCTCTTTCTATGCCCCAACTACATGCCACTACTTCATCCTGATAAGTGCACCTTTCAGCCATCACAGTCATTTTTAATGTCAATCATCCCAATGGTCTCTCGATAAAAGTGCTGCTTTATGCAATTGACTGAACTTGAGACTAGATGAGATTTCCCAGCCTTACCAAGTTCTAAAAACAAAAATCTTCAGTTCATCAGCCCAGGTTGAATTCAAACCCAGATCTCAAAAGGGAGGAAGTCACGACTATCCCCAGGCCCCTTCATACTACCCAACCTTCAAATAACATCTTAAGATTATAATTTTTAAAACTACAGACTTGAGTCATAGTTACTTACTGTTCTTTTTCATTATTTTCCCATGCATTGAGTATTCTCTGAATCAATCGGCACTTCGTAAACAGCTGGATAACAAAAAAACTGAGTTAATATATAGTGATTGAAACAATTTTTTTCATGGGTTTACTGACTTTTGGGACAATGGATCAGTTATGCCATTTCAGACTCATCTGTTATGAGACAACAGATACTCTGAAATGTCTGTTGAAAGCAATTTGTAAGGTAGCAACGAAGAAGAAAATCAAAAAAAAGTAATTTTCAACTGAAAGTTTTAATGCAAATATCAGATTTTAAATTTTAAAAATCATCCCATTTTTTCCATACAAAAATGGTCATGTCTGCCAACATTTTAAGACACTCCAACCTTTCTATTCAAAAACATAAGTTCTGGTTTTAATTCAAACTTCCCAAGAGTATATTATCTACAAGTGAAAAAAATCATCTAAAAAGGATCAAGTCACAAAGGACAAAAGTCCCTCCCCCACAAAAACATTTATTCAAAAGTCAGGGCAATAATTCAGACAATTCTACAAAATGATTTTTTTTTAAAAGACTTAAAACACAGTATAAAACTGCTCTTAGGATGAGGAGCAAACATCCAAGAGCAACTAGGAGTGGACAGTAGAATCTGAGTGGTTAAAAGCACAGGGAATAATACAAGAATAATGGTTCAACAGGAGAGGCCCAAGTACCAAAACAAAGGGTAGAAGCAGTAGACAGTTTTGGTTACACAGAATATATGACAGTGATGGGGTCAATATTATACTGGTAGGTAAACTATTACTTACCTTGTTGGGTTTTAAACAGGAAAAATGCATGAGCTGAAATGGGGTTGAAATTTTCTATGTAGCACGATTGGGTTTTCACAATAGAAAACAGAAACAAACACTGACTAAATGAAAAAGGGAGACTGTATTTTATTGTCTAATTGCTTGTTTCACAATGGTGAGCCAAAGTATAAACATGATCCTACAGCAAAACATATCAGAAAGCATGCTCAGGAAATCTTCAACACGACACACAAGTGTTAAGTACAACAGCGGCAAATAATTTTATTTAAATCAAGATGGGATCGGGAGACACACACACGCACTAGTATATCCGACAGCATACTAACCAACATTTATAATCCAATTTTAACAACGGAATACCCAATTAGAGAAGGTAAAAGTTCTTACATGTTTTATTAATATATTCTCTCTGGCAGTATTGGAATTATCCTCTATGCTGTTTTCTATGCTGGCATCATGTGGTGGAGGGCTTCCTAAGATTGTTGCAATGCAAATTTCTACTTGTACATGAAGAAAGTTATTCCAAACGTATTTGAAGTACATATCCTTAGTTTAAAAAAAAGATCAATTAAATTTCTGGTTTCAGAGCACGATGAAAATTCATTTTTAATAAAAGAATAAGCTTTAAGTTCTTAAAATGTTTCAGCAAAATAATGGCACATTTCATAGATAGCTGTGCTGATAAATGCTCACACAAGCAAAGCATTGACCTATCAAAGGAGTTAGCCACTTTTGCCCATCGTAACCGCCATCTTCGGAAGAGTATACAGTTAGTCCCACTTTCTTGCTCTTTCTCCATAACACTGCAAATTTGTGTTTTTATTTTTATGTCCAAGTTCTTATTGAAGTTACAACCTAATCTGTTTCCGCCATCCTGTCAGGCAGTGCACCATAGACTATAAAAACTGGGTGCTTAAAAAGATTGTCAGATCTCTCTTCCCCTCGCTCTTTTTTTGCTGCCAATTATCTTCAATCTGCATCCTTTGATTACTGGCCAGCCTGTCAATGGAAACTGTTTGCCACCGACATAAAATATAAGAAACAGGAGCAGGGTAGGTTATACACCCCTCGAGCCTGCTTTGCCATTCAACAAGATGACGGCTGATCAGACTTGGCGTCAACTCCACTTTCCTGCCTGTTCCACATAACCCTCAACTCCCCTATAGTTCAAAAATCTGTCTTAACTCAGCCTTGAATATCTGACACAGCCTGCACATATTTCTAGGATAGAGAATTTGACCATTTCAATGCAAGAAGAATTTCCTCCTTACCTCAGCCTTATTCTGAATCTGAGCACCTGGTTCTAGATTCCCCCACGAGGGGAATATCCTCTCAATATCTACCCCATAAAACATCCTCATATTTCAATAAGATCATTCTCACCTTCCAAACTTTAATGAGAATAGAGACCAACATGTTCAACTTTACCTCACAGGACAGTCCTTTCATCCCAGGAACCAATCTAGTCAACTTTCTCTTAACTGCCTCCATTGCAAATATATCTCTTAAATATGCAGATTAAAAACTGTCTGCAGGACTCTAGGTGTGGTCTCACCAACACCCTGTACAGTAATAGCAAGACTAGTCTACTTTTATACTCCACCCTCTCTCCCCCGACCCCTACTCCATCTCTCTCCCCCGTGCCTCCCCCCCCACCCTCTTGCAAATAAGGCTATCGTTACATCTGCTGTTCCAATTAGTTGCTACACCTGCATGTTAACAGATTGTGATTCATGCACAAGATTGTTCTTTACTGCAATATCGGCAGTCTCTCTCCATCTAAATAATATTTTGCTTTTCTATTTTTCCTGCAAAGGTTAAGATCATATGTTTCCCTGCACTATTCTCCAACTGCCCACTCACAACCTAACTATATCCCGTTACAGATTATGCCCCTCAACTTGTTTTCCATCTATCTTTGCACAAGTCAGAAATATTTGCTTTAATACACATGACCCGTTCATCAAATTAATCAATATAGATTGTTATGGGAGCGGCGTTTTCAGAACCCCAAAAGGTATCATGGAGTTCAACCAACCTCTCCCTTTAATGTATTGTTGCTTTTCCAGCACACGGCTTGTTCCCTAGGTGTGGTATTATAATTATGGACACATGGGTTTTTAAACACAAAACAATGTTTATTCCATGAATTCAACTTAACCTTTTTAAATAAACATTGGATCATTTACCACCCCTTACTCCAAAGATAACCCCGAAAATAATACAACACTAAATAATCCCTCAAAATGTTCCTTCAAACCTCCAAAAGACTTAACACCTTTAAACAGAAACACATCAGGTCAAAGACATTACTATTACGAGTTCAAATCACCCAAATGATTCAGAGATAATCTTTCCTGGCAGAGATCACCGCAGATCCAGCTCACTGCAAACACAGACACACCCAAGTTCTTTTCCTCAAAACTGAAACTAAAACACCCAAAAAGCAGAAGTGAGCTCAACTCAGCTACCTCCACCCTCTGAAATCACTTCAGTAATAGGAGCTGCTCCATTTCTTAAAAGGTACATTGCTTAAACATCCATTTATTAAAGGTACTCTCACATGACAAGATGCAAATAGTTGAACCCCAGCACTGATCCCTGTGGCACCCTATTATAGTCAGTTTTCAATTTGAAAATTACTCCGTTATCCCAATTCCCCATTTTCTGCAAGTTAGCCAATCCTCTATCTAAATTAGCCGCAACACCATGAGCCCATATGTTGTGCGGTACCCTTCTGTTTCAAAACCCCTAAGAATTCTAAACATCTCTACTAAATCTCCATGGAATCTTCTCTGTTCTGGATCGAAAACAATCCCAGTTTCCTTTGCACTTTTCCCATGGATCTGACTTACTAGTGCTGTTGGGGAGGGTTTAAACCAACTTAGCGGGTCCTGGAATCCTGAGAGAAGGTTCAGCAGGGATATATGTACACCCAAAATTAGAGACGACATCAAGCGACTCAGTGAGGCATAGAATGTCTCGGCCAGTTACGTCCAAGGGAGTTTAGCAAGATTGGATGGTATTTATTTTAATGCGAGGAGTCTGACAAACATATTAAAACTTGGGGATATAATTATAATAATCTTTATTGTCACAAGTAGCTTACATTAACACTGTCATTGTGAAAAGCCCTTAGTCGCCACATTCCGGCGCCTGTTTGGGTACACAGAGGGAGAATTCAGAATGTCCAATTCACCTAACAGCACGTCTTTCGGGACTTCAAGGAAACCAGAGCACTCGGAGGAAATCCACGCAGACACAGGGAGAACGTGCAGACTCCGCACAGACAATGACCCAAGCCGGCAATCGAACCTGGGACCCTGGTGCTGTGAAGCCATAGTGCTAACCACTATGCTACCGTGCTGCCCAAGTCATCACTGTCACTGAGACAAATGTAGGCAAATTTCAACGGTGTGTAAAAATAATAGGGTAGTGATAATGAGGGATTTCAGCTTCCCCAGTATTAACTGGAGTAGCCACATGTTACAGGTTTAGAGGGAGCGGAATTCTAAAATGCATTCAGGACCGCGTTTTAATCCAGTATGTAGAAGTACCTACAAGAGAGGGGGCAGTCCTGGGCTTAATTTGCAGCAACTACGTTGGGCAAGTGGTTGAAGTATCAATTGGGGAGCATTTTACAGACAGTGATCATAACTCCATTAGATTAAAGACTGTTATGGAAAAGGACAAGGATGGGCCTGAGCGGGGTGGTCGATTTTAATACGATCAGGTATGATTTGGCCAGAGTGGACTGGGAGCAGTCACTTTTAGGTAAATCTGTGATAGAACAGTGGGACGCATTCAAGATGAAAAGAGGGAGGGTGCAGGGCCAACATACTCCAACAATGAATAGATGGGATCAACAAATCCTGTGAACCCTGAATATTGAGGGATACACAGCATTAGATAAAGAGAAAAAGGAAGGCTTATGGCAGATATCGAGCAGGAGTCATAGAGGCGTATAGAATGTACAAGAGGGAACTTAAAAGGGAAATTAGGAGAGCAAAAAGGGGACATGAATATCCATAGACAAGTACATTAAGGGCACAAGGATGACTAGAGAAAGCATGGGGCCCATTAAGGACTACAGTGGTAATTTGTGTACGGAGCCGGGGGATGTAGGTAGGGTTCTAAATGAATACTTTATGCCAGTGTTCACTTGTGAGAAGGATAGTGTGGGTATAAAAATTAGGGAGAAGAACTATAATAAAATTAAAGAGATTAACATAAACAGAGGAGGTACTGAGTGATCTGGGAGGCTTAAAAGTAGACAAATCCCCAGGCAGCTGGTTGAGTGAGGCAAGGGAGGAAATAGCAGAGGCATTGGCAATAATTTTCCATTCTTCTCTGGCCACAGGAGAGGTGCTGGAGGACTGGAGGATAGCCAATGTGGTACCATTATTCAAGAAGGGAGGAAGGGATAAACCAGGAACCCTGGGAAGCACCAAGGGTCAGAGGGATCTTGGTGTACATGTACACCGGTCCTTTAAGGTAGCAGAGCGGGTGGATACAGGGGTTAAGAAGGACTTTGATATACTTGCCTTTTTGTTAGCCGCGGCATAGAGTTTAAGAGCAGGGAGATTATGCTGGAACTGTATAAAACGTTGGTTAGGCCACAGCCAGAGGATTGTGTGCAGTTCTGGAATTCACATTATAGGAGGGATGTGATAGCACTGGAAAGAGTGCAGAGGAGATTTACCAGGATATTGCCTAGGCTGGAGAGTTTTAGTTACGAAGAAAGTTTGGATAGACTTGGATTGTTTTACTTGGAGAGGCACATAATTTAGATGTATAAAATTATGAGGGGCATAGATAGAGTAGACAGGAAGAAACCCTTCCCCTTGGTGGAGGGGTCAATGACCAAGAGGCTTAGATTTAAGGTAAGGGGCAGGAAGTTGAGAGTGGATGCGAGGATCTTTTTTTATCCAGAGGGTGGCAGGTGTTTGGAATTTGCTGCCTGAAAAGGCGGTGGAGGCAGAGACCCTCATAGTATTGAGATGTGCTCTTGCGATCCCAGGGCATACAAGGCTATGGGCCAAGTGCTGGAAAATGGGATTATAAATTAGGTGGTTGTTTTTGACCAGCACAGACACAATGGGCCTTTTCTATGCTGTATGACTCTACGACATCCTTACTCTCCTTTGCACCCTATCCACATCTGGTTTTCTAACTTTGGTCAGATCTACAAGGTTACCTCTATCGATTATTAAAGAAATAAATGGTTAACAATATAATCTGTTCCCATATTTCAAACTATTAATTCAGTGTCTATAAATGGAACATAAAACACCAGTACTTGGTGGATCCTCACCAATAACACCTCGATTGTGTTAAGTTTTACTAACTCAGCATTAATGCTGCACGTGTTTGTTTGCAGAAGGCTGGCTACGAGTCTGACCACGTTGAGGCGTGTATTCCCCACTGGTGTATCTAATACTCCCCAGGTAGTTTTCATTGCACTTTTCTGCAAATAAAAGGAACATAGTAATGTCAGATAAAACAGGTTATCAAATTAAATCAAAATGGTCACATCTTTATGCCAAGTTCTTTAATGAAATACAACTTAACACCTTAAAGATACCTTGCATTTGTTTGCTTCTAAGATTTTTCACCTTTCTCTAAATCTTCCCAAGATAGCCATTCCCTTGGTTACGTAGATATCAATTAATTACTTCTAAAATTGGGTATATAACTCTGTTAAACACTTTAGCGTAGTGTAGTTCTGATTGATGGTAACATTAATAGCAAACCCATGTTATCTTTGAAGTAAAGATTCTTTTTCTCAATTTCCTTTTCTCCAAATTTAGGATATTGCCAAATAATTTATGTAATCCTATCCCAAGACGGACTAAAAATCCAAAACTAAAATCTTATTTTCGTATTTGAACTGTTTCCATTCATTTTTCTTTTGAATAGAGATTTGATGCTCTCAAAGAAAGTAGCTGAAGTGAATTCACCAGTGGTGCTAAAGTTAAATTTTTACAATTAAGCGTAACTTTAGGCAGATATAACAAAGAAACATCCCTGGCACTAGTATAATCTTTGGTGACATTAAATCTGCATGCGAAAGCAATTTGGTTTGTACGTACAAACCAAATTACAAAGAAACCCGAGCAGGTGAAGCTCTTACAGAACAGGGAAAAAAATGCTGTTAATGAGGTTGGTCACAGTAGTGAAGCCATCAGTTTTCATAATGAATAAATTAGCATACGGTTTTGAAAGCCATTAAATCCATTTTACCTTAGGAGGCTCAAGTAGTATCTGGTGGAAGTCTTTAAGTCTTTGTCTAATGGCTTGTAATGTGCTATTACTCACAGAAAAGGCTGCATGGTTCATACCAGTTGGGCAGATCTCTAGCTGACCTTCAAAACTTGAAGAACAAGTGAAATAAGTTTTGCATTATTGCTGTGATCATAGAAAAGGAGAATAATAATAATCTTTATTGTCACAAGTAGGCTTACATTAACACTGCACTGACGTTACTGTGAAAAGCCCCTAGTCGCCACATTCCGGTGCCTGTTCGGGTACACAGAGGGAGAATTCAGACTGTCCAAATTACCTAACAGCACATCTTTCAAGGCTTGTGTGGGAAAGAACACCCAAGCAATTAAGCCTACCGCAACTAAACAGGAGCTGCAGATTCACCCACACCCTCTTCCCTTCATTCATTACCTGAAGAGGGTATAATTACCTGTGACTGATTTACGAAGATACTCTTGGGAATTCTACCTTAAACCCCAACAACAAATCAAACAACCTTCCGTAGACTATGGTACTTCAGAAGCCAAGCCATTATTGGACCACATATATTTGATAATTTGAATGTCCCCCTCTCAGAAATTAATCCAGTTCACTTTTGAAAGGCTGTAGGCAAGCCTATAGTCACTTTGTTTGAAAATGTAATCTAGTTTGGTAGGAAGGCCAGAAGAAATAGGCGGCTATTTGGCCCAAGCATGCCCTGCCATTCAATAACATCATGACTGATTACTTTGGGGCAGCAGTGGCGCAGTGGTTAGCCCTGCTGCCTCACGGCACCAAGGACTCGGGTTCAATCCCGGCCCCAGGTCACTGGCCGTGTGGAGAATGCACATTCTCCTTGTGTCTGCATGGGTCTCACTCCCATAACCCAAAGATGTGCAGGGTAGGTGGATTGGCCATGCTAAATTGCCCCTTAGCGTTCAAAAGGTTAGGTGGGATTACGGGGATAGGGTGTTCTTTCGGAGGGTTGGTGCAGGCTCGATGGCCCAAATGGTCTCCTTCTGCACTGTGGGGATTCTCTGATTCGATGGCCTGATTGTGGTCTTAACTGTTGTTGATTTAACCAGAGGATTGCCACACCTCAAGCAAGGGGCTAGGTTGAGATGGCAGGCCTTGATGAATAACCTCAGCCAGTAGGGGAATTGAAGCCGTTGAGGCTGGCTTTGTTCAGCATCAGGAACCAGTTGTCTAGCCAACTCAGCTAAACCGGCCCCCTTGGCAATTTCCACCCTTACAGTCTGAAGCTTTGGATCATGATGGTTGAAGTTTTGGATCGTGATGGTTGAGGCTCCAACTTTCTTTCCATCACATGGCTGATACGGAATCTCTCTTGCTCTTACCACCTGCCAGTGACGTGTTGGGAGGAAGTGCAGCTGGATACTCAAACTTGTTTGGCTACGTCATGAATGCACCTTCTTTGTCCATCAAGTCCTGGGACGGGACTTGAACCCAGAGCTTCTTGCTCAGAGGCAGGGGTGTTACCCACTGTGTCGCAAGACTCCATTCGCTTTGCAGTAAAAGCCAACATTCCATTTGCCTTTCTAATTACTTGCTGCATCTGTGATTAACTTTGTGATTTGCGTGCAAGGACACCCAGGTCCCTCTGTATTACAACATGCAGCATACCGCTCTCTATTTGAACAATTTGCTGATTTCTCTGTTCTTCCTGCCAAAGTGGACAACCTCACAATTCCCCACATTATGAAAAATGAATGAAATGAAAATCGCTTATTGTCAGAAGTAGGCTTCAAATGAAGTTACTGTGAAAAGCCCCTAGTCGCCACATTCCGGCGCCTGTTCGGGGAGGATGGTACTCCACCTGGCATTTTTTTGCCCACTTGCTTAACCTGCCTATATCTATTTGTAGACTCTTTGTATCCTTCCCACAACTAGTATTTCTACCTACCTTTGCATAATCAGAAACTGGCCATCAAACTGGCTAATATTTTAACTGACCTCCTCTAGAGTTCCCCCCCCCAGGCCTCAATATCCCTCATTCCATATGCTGCCCAAAGCCAGATACAATACACTCCAACTACAGCCCAAGTGCAACATTCTTTGCGTTATATTGTATTGTGCAGCCCAAGTACAACATTCTTTGTGTTATACTGTATTGTCAATACACAATCCAACCACACCTGGTACCCAAAACTCAAAATGTTTTTCCAATTCTTCATCACACGGATTGTTGGCCTTCAATAATTTAGTCCTTGTGACCTTACATCTCACTTTGATCCATAACCTTTAGCAGGTAATCCTACATTATATAGACACATGCTTGACGCTTCCCAGACGCAAGGGAATTTAACTGTATTGATCCAGAGAACTAGGTCCTTGTACAACATAATTAAAGCACAATTATTAAACAAGATACAAAGTATGATGTTAGAGCTCTGAATTACACGCAGGAATAACTTGGACTTACGCTGGTCTTCGGGTCTCCAGTAATGTCAATAATATCTGGATACAATTCACAATTGCTGATTCAATCTTTTCCTTATCAAGGACATTTGTAAGCAAGTATTCTAAAGTTTCTTGCCTGAAAAAAAAGATCAGTTTTAAGATTAAAGAAGTTTCTATTTTCACCATTATTATTAGTATTAAAACAAAGAAACAAAAGAAAGACTTGCATTTATATGGCGCTTTCACAATCATCAAATGTCTCCAGACTTGGCAGTTGTTTCACGCTCAATAAAGTCCCACAAACAACAATGTGTTATAACCAGATAATCTGTTTGTGATGTTGACTGAGGGATAAGTACTGGACAGGACACTTGGTAATGAACCAGGGCAAGTGATAGATTTGTTAGTGGGGGAGCATTTTGGAGATAGTGACCACAATTCTGTGACTTTCATTTTAGTAATGGAGAGGGATAGGTGCGTGCAACAGGGCACGGCTTACAATTGGGGAAAGGGTAAATACGATGCTGTCAGACAAGAATTGAAGTGCATAAATTGGGAACATAGGCTGTCAGGGAAGGACACAAGTGAAATGTGGAACTTGTTCAAGGAACAGATACTACGTGTCCTTGATATGTATGTCCCTGTCAGGCAGGGAAGAGATGGTCGAGCGAGGGAACCATGGTTGACAAGAGAGGTTGAATGTCCCGGACCTGACGGGATATATCCAAGGATTCTATGGGAAGCAAGAGATGAAATTGCAGAGCCGTTGGCAATGATCTTTCCGTCCTCACAGTCGACAGGGGTGGTACCAGGGGATTGGAGAGTGGCGAATGTCGTGCCCCTGTTCAAAAAAAGGGAATAGGGATAACCCTGGGAATTACAGGCCAGTTAGTCTAACTTCGGTGGTAGGCAAAGTAATGGAAAGGGTACTGAGGGACAGGATTTCTGAGCATCTAGAAAGACACTGCTTGATTAGGGATAGTCAGCACGGATTTGTGAGGGGTAGGTCTTGCCTTACAAGTCTCATTGAATTCTATGAGGAGGTGACCAAGTATGTGGATGAAGGTAAAGCAGTGGATGTAGTGTACATGGATTTTAGTAAGGCATTTGATAAGGTTCCCCATGGTAGGCTTATGCAGAAAGTAAAGAGGCATGGGATAGTGAGAAATTTGACCAGTTGGATAACGAACTGGCTAATCGATAGAAGTCAGGGAGTGGTGGTGGATGGCAAATATTCAGCCTGGAGCCCAGTTACCAGTGGTGTACCGCAGGGATCAGTTCTGGGTCCTCTGCTGTTTGTGATTTTCATTAATGACTTGGATGAGGGAGTTGAAGGGTGGGTCAGTAAATTTGCAGACAATACGAAGATTGGTGGAGTTGTGGATAGTGAGGAGGGCTGTTGTCGGCTGCAAAGAGGCATAGATAGGATGCAGAGCTGGGCTGAGAAGTGGCAGATGGAGTTTAACCCTGAAAAGTGTGAGGTTGTCCATTTTGGAAGGACAAATATGAATGTGGAATACAGGGTTAACGGTAGGGTTCTTGGCAATGTGGAGGAGCAGAGAGATCTTGGGGTCTATGTTCATGGATCTTTGAAAGTTGCCACTCAAGTGGATACAGCTGTGAAGAAGGCCTATGGTGTGCTCACGTTCATTAGCATAGGGATTGAATTTAAGAGTCGTGAGGTGATGATGCAGCTGTACAAAACCTTGGTACGGCCACATTTGGAGTACTGTGTGCAGTTCTGGTCGCCTCATTTTAGGAAGGATGTGGAAGCTTTGAAAAAGGAATGGAGAGTAGGTCTTATGAGGAAAGGTTGAGGGAGCAACGCCTTTTCTCATTAGAACGGAGAAGGGTGAGTGGCGATATGATGGAGGTTTATAAGATGATCACGGTAATAGATAGAGTAGACAGTCAGAGACTTTTTCCCCGGGTGGAACAAACCATTACAAGGGGACATAAATTTAAGGCGAATGGTGGAAGATATAGGAGGGATGTCAGAGGTAGGTTCTTTACCCAGAGAGTAGTGGGGGCATGGAATGCACTGCCTGTGGAAGTAGTTGAATCGGAAACATTAGGGACCTTCAAGCAGCTATTGGATAGATACATGGATTACAGTAGAATGATGGAGTGTAGATTAATTTGTTCTTAAGGGCAGCACGGTAGCATTGTGGATAGCACAATTGCTTCACAGCTCCAGGGTCCCAGGTTCGATTCCGGCTTGGGTCACTGTCTGTGCGGAGTCTGCACATCCTTCCCGTGTGTGCGTGGGTTTCCTCCGGGTGCTCCGGTTTCCTCCCACAGTCCAAAGATGTGCAGGTCAGGTGGATTGGCCATGATAAATTGCCGTTAGTGTTGGGTGGGGTTACTGGGTTATGGGGATAGGGTGGAGGTGTTGCCCTTGGGTAGGGTGCTCTTTCCAAGAGCCGGTGCAGACTCAATGGGCCGAATGACCGCCTTCTGCACTGTAAACTCTATGATAATCTATGATTAATCGAGGACAAAGGTTCGGCACAACATCGCGAGCCGAAGGGCCTGTTCTGTGCTGTATTTTTTTATTTTCTATGTTCTATGACACCTGTCCTGCTCTCTTTCAAAATATGCCATGGGATATTTTACTCTTAAGCAAACAGCAAACAAAAAGCCTGTTTGATTGGTATCACTTCTTAGATTTTGGAATATATTAATGCACCCTGCCCCTACATGATTCGCTGGAACCTCAGTTGAATGCCGATTAACATTTAAATCCCACTATCTGAAAGGAATAATTTGTTCTATTGAAATTTGGATGGCTAAGGAGATGGATTCTACCTTGCAAAGAAACTTGATACAGTGGTCATGAAGATTCAGTAGTCAAATTGGTCACCAGAAATCTCCACAGTGAATTTGAATGCAGGTTTTGTATGCGTTCTGTTAATGTTGATACGGAGAAGGGACATTGAACTGCTGATGGTGCTGCATTTCTATGCAACGTCAAACTGAGGCTTGCATAGAAAACAAGATTATATTCTGGGATGGAAATGACTAAATTGTGGACATTTCAGTGGTATATTTGGATTAATTTCATAATTATGTGCAGATGCAAGTATAAACTAATTACCTTGCTTACATATACATTAACTACATATCGGATTAAATTTTTCAAAATATGTACATAGAAAAAAATGGGAGCAGACAGTGTAGGATAGTTAGGTTGTAGGTAACGTACATCGTGCTGTGTCTGGAGGGTAATGCTGGTATCTGGAAGCATATAGAGGGAAGTTGGGTTGGGGGGGGGGGGGGGGGGGGGGGGGTGTCAGGTGAATTAGTAGTGGGGAATATAAAGTTTCAGAGTGCGCTAACAAAAGGAGCAGGCTGTGACAGTCCTGGGAGAGAGCTGTGGGAAAGATTATTGGATAGATGTATCTTGGTATGTAGGAGGACTGAGAATTACCAGCTTGCGACTGCCAAGCGTGGAGAGGGCTATCTGCTTACTAGTATTGTACCAATGATTAATTTTGATTTGGAGAAGGACTGGAATAGCAGTGGGAAACTGAGATGATGAAAAGCTAGCACCAGTAATGGTAGCCATGATGTGGAGATGCCGGCGTTGGCCTGGGGTGAGCACAGTAAGAAGTTTTACAACACCAGGTTAAAGTCCAACAGGTTTGTTTCAAACACTAGCTATCGGAGCACTGCCCCTTCCTCAGGTGAATGATTCACCTGAGGAAGGAGCAGTGCACCGAAAGCTCGTGTTTGAAACAAACCTGTTGGACTTTAACCTGGTGTTGTAAAACTTATTACCAGTAATGGTGACTATGAAGTTACAGAATTGTCAGTAAGCCCATAAGGTTCACTAACGTCTTTTCGGAAGTACAAGATCATTAAGGCTAGGATTCTCCACTGAGAGTCTGCCTGTTGCCATGAGGACGGAAATCTTGGCACGCTATTTGCTGGCAGTGGGATGCTCTGTTCCCACCACTGCCGATGGGATTTCCCATGGAAACCGTCCCACGCTGCCGAGAAATCTGCAGGTGTGGGTGCATTGCCGGTGGGACCAGAGAATCCTGCCGCCAGCGAATGGCCAGAGAATCCCGCCCTAAGTCTTCATGTAAAACCATTTGTGTCTCGCCTGAATTCAAATTGATTTTGTTGCAATTCATCCATCAGTTCTGGCAGTTTTATTGATGCATTGCATTCAATACAAGCTGATTGCCTCTGTGGTTCACTTAATTTACGTAATAGTGCTCAGGAATAAGCTTGCTTTTCGGATCTCAAAAAACATTCAGCCTACGTTGGGATTCAATTCCAGGCACTGTGAAATAAAGCCATAAGTGGAAATATAACCAATGACATTTGGAAGTAGTTGTAAAATCCTTAACTTTTTACACATTGGCCTGCAATTCTCTTACCTCCCTCTACTTTCATAATCGATATGCCCCATCTTCTTCCCTATCCCCTAATTCGTAATTAACTTCAATCTCTCCTCTGGTGTCAGAAGCTCAACTGGGCTCAAATAGGATGTGCAAGGTTGCTATTAGTTGGGTTCAGCCTGAGTGTTGCTCAGGTGATGGATGAAGATGGTGACAAAGGTACAGAATTTGTAATGGCTTAGGTCCTCTGAATGTTTAATTGGAGGAACTTCTGGTTCATCCAAGATTGGATGGCCAACATGCAGTCTGGCAACAAAGGCAATGAAGGGGTCAAGTGAGGTAGTGGAAAACGAGAGCTGATGAAATGAAAGAAAAATGAAAATCGCTTATTGTCACGAGTAGGCTTCAATGAAGTTACTGTGAAAAGCCCCTAGTCGCCACATTCCGGCGCCTGTCCGGGGAGGCTGGTACGAGAATCGAACCGTGCTGCTGGCCTGCTTTAAAAGCCAGCGATTTAGCCGAGTGAGCTAAACCAGCCGGATGATGTCATCCGAACTTACATTAAATATAATGCCATGTTTTCAGATGGTGTTGTTGAGGGGCAGTATTTGGATGAGCTAGAAAACTGAGCCGGGGATCGACCTTTGTGGAATTCCAAGTTACTTGGTATGGGATGGAAAATGTGCTACACGACCGAATGCGTAAGAGTGGAACAAGATGAGGGCAGTCTGTCCTGCTGGACAATGAAGGAAAGGAATGATGGAGGATGATCACATCAAAGGTTGTATAGAAAGACAAGGGGGAATAATGTGCCACGGTCACATCGGGCGGCATGGTAGCGGTTAGCAATGTTGCTTCAGAGCTCCAGGGTCCCAGGTTCGATTCCCTGCTGGGTCACTGTCTGTACAGAGTCTGTACGTTCTCCCAGTGTCTGCTTGGGTTTCCTCCGAGTGCTCTGGTTTCCTCCAACAATCCAAAGATGTGCAGGTTAGGTGGATAGGCCATGCTAAATTGCCCTTAATGTCCAAAAAGGTACGTTGGGTTACTGGGACAGGGTGGAGGTGTGGGCTTGGATGGGCTGATCTTTCCAAGGGCCGGTGCAGACACAATGGGCTGAATGGCCTCCTGCTGCACTGTAACTTCTATGATAATCATAGGGAATGTAATTTATGAATTTGCTGAGGATTGTTCAGTGTTGTAGCAGGGGTAGAAACCTAATTAGAGGTTCAAATGTGGAATTGCAAGAAAGATTAACACAGCTTTGGGGGACACGCAATGATTTTGAAGAGGAATGGGAGCTTGAAGATGGGATCAAATGGGCCCAATGCTAGAAATTGTGGATTAAAACAGAGACAATTGTCATGTCACAAATCTCAAAGCAAAGGATTCTGACATTTTGAAAACTAAACATAAAGACAAAGTTATAAGGAATAGTGTTCCTTTCTATTCAAAATACTTTTCTTCACTGCCTTCAAATTTGTACTTTTATTGTACATTGCTTTGTTGAAAATGAGGAAGCTCAGTGGTGACCCACAAGAGGTCAATAAAATTCTGAAGTTTTCTTGGATACTGACAGAATATGTGTCCTCTTGTGGGGAAAAGCAGAATTAGAGGCAACCAAAATAAGCTAGTCATTAAGAAATCCAATAGAGAATGCATAAGATATTACTTTACCCAAAGAATGGTGAGAATGTAGAACTCGCTACCACAGGGAGCGGTTGAAGCAAAGAGCATAGATGCACTTAAGTGGGAGCTAGACAAGCCAACGATGGAGAAGGGAATAGAGGGTTATGATAGTAAATTAAGATAAAGGAAAGATGGGAGGAGGCTCGGGTGGAGCATAAATATAAGCATGGAATGGTCGAGTCTGGTTTCTAAGCTGTATATTTTACACAATCCCAAGTAAAAATATCTTTACCTTCTAACAATACAAATATAATTCTAGTGTCACTCCAGAAATGTAGATTCAAGGGCTCTATTAAAAGCACCAATTTGAAGTTAGGTGGCACAAGATGCCACCTAGCCCAGGGATACAATTGCCGTGAGCTGTATTTTAAACCCAGGCCTGTCTGAAACATCCCTGCCACTGAAGCGGATGGAACTACTCTGAACAAAACTTGCCAAGTCAGTGTACCACTACAGAAAACACAAGAAATGTAAGGACCAAGGGAGCAGAAAGCCAAAATAGCAAGAAGTGAGAAGGCAAACATCCAAGATATTTAATAAGATTATTGACATCAGCATCTTTTTTAGGAAAAGTGTGCTGCTTATAGTTTTCCTTTTAGTAACCCAAGCATACTCACAAATGTACAAGGTGGATACTGTGAAGAAGAACTAATCACACTCGGTGATCGACCTTCAAAGCATTTTTCTTCAGAATTCAGTACATAATGAGTGTGGTCAACTCAATCAATATCCTTTTGTATGGATTTTCAAATCACTACTGTTTTTGATATTTAAAATGATCAATCATTTCAAAGGCTACAATGCTTCTCATATGAAATATTGATCCAATTTTATAAATAAATTATCAACTTTAAATAATTAAATACAAAGTTCAACAATATATATCCTAGAAGTAATGGACTGATCTCATTCTTTCAAGAATAAAATTGCTTTCTTATCCACTTACGTAACATTTGAAATCAAATTATTTTATACATAATTTGTCCCAATTATCAAGGCCATAATAAAATTAAATTTTAGCTTTATGGAGTGGCTTTCAATCTCTATCAAATTACATACTTCTCTATTGTTGATAGAAGTGGATCTGGTTCTGGAGAACTCTGCATTTGAATCATCTGGTCTCTGCTGAGGCGGATAATTTCACACAATGATTGCGATGCATTTGAATGTCTCTGCAAAATAAAATGTTAGCTATTTGGAATCATTTCGTTTAGAACCCATCAAAAATTCAGTTGTACTGAAAAAGAGCTAAGCAGGCACGTTTTCACTGACAAGCCTGAAATGCAAACTAAGTGAACGGTGAGAGAGTAACAGATTCACCAAGTTACTAGTTCTGATAAAAGATCATCGACCTGAAACTTTTCTCCATTCACAAATGCTGCCTGACCTGAACATTTTCAGCATTTTGTGTTTTTATTTCACCATTTTACTAATGGATTACAGATGGCACTTTCTTTAAAAAATAAATAGAAAAAAAAAGTGTAGTATATAAAAATATTGAATAGAATAAATTGGTTACCCTCAGCATGATCTCCCTTTTCAAAGGAAATTCTAACTCCACATACAAATATGATACTGCCATCATCCCTCCAAGAAAAATAACTTACAACACATAACCGTTGTACTCTTAGCTCCTTTAAGTCAACCCTTTCAAGCAGCTCTGAAACTTCCGGTTGCTGTTAGATTTGACTGGTCAAATAAGTCAGCATACTTATAAGTTAATCGATACTCGAGGACTATGTCTTCTCCAAGTCAATTAAATTTTGAGAATAATCTGGAGGGGGAGGAGAAACATGTACAGAAATCTTTTCTGCCAGATCGACAGCCACAAGATATCTCAGAACTTGTAGGATAAATCAGACTTCAGTTCTGAAATGTGGCAATGGAGCTTTAACCCCTTTCATCAAAAATTCAAAATGTCAAAATGATCTCCCAAGGGCCTCTGCTGTCTTGTTCTGTACCAACTCCAATCCAGATATTGGATTGCATTAATTACCATATCTACGTGGCATTGGAGTGAAAGATTGTTTATTGATGTAACTGACACAGGTCATGTGATCACTATTTTCACACAACGATGCTTATTCTAAAGAAACCAGAAGCTTGTTACCGTTCAAAGCTGAATCTGTATACGTACAAGGGAGTAACAGAATTCATAACATTCAGATAGGCTCCTGCCCTATAAAAGGAAGCGGTAATCAGAGGATTATAGTCATAACACAACTATGTCATGATCACTGCTAAAGTGTGGCAAATGCATTTCAACCTACAACAGGGACACAGAGGGCAGATATGCAATAAATTCACTTGCATTGGGTATCTGAATAACCGTGTGTATTGCACAGCAAAAAATTGCTGATGCCCCATGTCTTTTTGAAAAAATGTTTTGTGCATGACGGTTCCTTCAGGGGAATCTGGATTTTGAAATTGACAATGTTTCTGTATTAATGATTGTCTTTGCATTTCTATTATCTCAGAATACTGAGAGAGCATTCGGCATCCAAACTCTCTTACTGAATTAGAGCATTAATTGTGTGCCATATTCATGGTAAATCCTGACTGTAAGAGAAGATATGATTCATCATCTGCAACTGAGCTTCTCTGGATAATGGATCTCAGTTGGCTGCAATTGGGATTTGTCTTTGTTGATCAACAATCCGAAACATGGTAGAACTGGAACCTGCTGAATTGCTATCAGTATGTCCTGGAGGTTAGCCATACAAAATCAGTATTCAAATGTGATGGGTTATGGAAAACAGCAGTGAGAGGTATTATTTAAGTGCATTATTTCGCAGGGTCCATGGTGCTCCACACATATTTTAGAACCAGACAATGGAACATACAAAGTCATTCCAATCAGGCTCATTTACAGCTCAATAAAAGTATGGCACTAGCAAAAGACAATGACATTTAATTTACCCAGCAAGACTGTTTTGGTGTATAGCTCGTAACGTGCATAATTATTCTTCTACATTTCTCAAAATCATCTTGGTGCTGCGTCAGTTGGTTATTTGTTACCCCTGCTGTGCTAAATGTCTTAAATGCAGACACCTCAGAATGGAAATACCCATCCCACCACCTATCCAGTGGGAGACAACTATAATATACAGCAAAAAACTAAATAAAAAGAACTGGATGAACTTGTCATGCCACAAATATTTGCTGACTATTAAATTCAAGTCAGGAGAACCTGCAATATGCTGTTCACCCACCAATTGCTACCATCAGGTGGGCCATCAGGGTTAACAGAGCATCACCAAGCGGGAGGGGGACAGCTTTAATTAAACTTTAGTTTCATCTGAAAGGTGGAATTCTCCTCAATCTGAAGTATTACACACTCTAGATACAGTCAAGGTCTATACTACCCACTTATCTGGTGTGACTGACAACTGTACAGACCAGGCATAATGTACGACTATATGGACATGTGTGTACTGAAACAGAGTTAATTTATTAAGCTTTAAGCACATGTACTTACATCATCATCCTGGGATGGGTGTACCATTTCTATTAGTTGCTGAATAATCTTTTCCTCATTTAACCACTGCGAAAAGAAATCAGGAAAAACAAAAAAGAATTGAAAAATAAAGCTGAGACAAATGCCTTTATCTTCACCTGTAATTTAACCTCATTACCAATGCTTGAAACATAAGCAGTGTTCCAGTGCAAAAATATACTCAAAATAATTGCACTGTAATCATATCTATATCTATTTCCATAATTCACTGGGCACTACTTAATCACTGAATTACTGTTCAAACTTTTGTTTCCGCTTGTAGCCTATTTTTGTCTAATATTTGATTACTCCCATCCCTGATACAGTACTATCCCACTATGAAAATCAATGTCACGCCACCTCTGTGCTTTCAAAAGCCTCCTTAAGAGCCCTCCTTTGACCATGGTTTTGCATCTTCCCCAATTCTATCTTTCCGTAGAGTGTTCCAAGATTGTCTACCATGTACGTACTTTAGAAATACCGATTATTTAAGTCAAAAGAACCAATATGGCTCCGTTCTATCTGCTCTATGCAGCATACACCAAAAATGTTGACTTACATTTAAAACATCCTGCCTCAGCTGTGGTGGTTCAATGCATGTCAGTAGCCTTAGCAGCAAATCCATGAGCGCTGAGGTCCCTATGTGTTTCAGCATTAAGCTTACAAATGCATCCCTCTTTCGTAAAAATATGACAATCTGCAAAAGAAAACAATAATATTGAAAATCAGCTGTAATACCTACAAGCAGAAATTCTATAATTCTCTCCTTCCCTACCTACCCACTCCCAAAACAGTTTAGCTCAGTTGGTTGGGCAGCTGGTTTGTGATTCAGAGCAAGGCCAACAGCATGGGTTCAATTCCTGTGCCGGCTGAGGTTATTCATGAAGGCCCCGTCTTCTCAACCTCGCCCGATGTGTGGTAATCCTCAGGTTAAACCAGGGGTGGGCAAACTTTTCCGTGCAAGGGCCACATTCAGAAATTCACAATTTTAAAGGGCCGCATAGTATATTAAGTAAAATAATTAATATTTAAAATAGCCAAAATAAAAGGTTTTTAAAGAAAAAAAAGCAATTAATTTTTATTAGTTAATATTTTAAAGTAGAAACTTTACATGAAACACATTTATTTGAAAAACAAAGTAACTCAGTTTAAAGAAAAAAAAGCAATTAATTTTTATTAATTAATATTTTAAAGTAGAAACTTCACATGAAACACATGTTGTGCCGAGCAATGATCACCCTACTCAAGTCAACGTATCCACCCTATACCAGTAACCCAACAGCCCCCCCCATTAACCTTAAAATAAATTAAAAAAAAATTTTATTTTTTATTTAATGACTTGATCTTGGTGGGCCGCATAAAGGCGTGCGGCCCGCGGGCCGTAGTTTGCCCACCCCTGGGTTAAATCATCACCAGTGAGCTCTTTCCCTCAAAGGGGAAACCAGCCAATGGTCGTCTGGGAATATGGCAACTTACTTGCTGCCAAAGCCAAGCATCCATTTTGGAGACGATCAGTAATCTCAATTTGCAGCTTCACAAGTGTCAAAGCATTTTAATTCCTAAACATTTTAAGTATAAGGTGGGTAGGCTTAAAGGAAGGAGAGGGGCAAAATCCAAGCAGTTTACGGATGAACTTCCAGAATACAAGAATATAGGTACAGGTGCAATCCACTTACTCGCTCAGACTTCCACTGCCATCTAACTAAATTATGGCTGATCTGCACCACATGTTTCTTTACTCACCTTAGATCCATATCCCTCGACACCCTTATCAAATAAAATGATTGGCCTCAATCTTGATAGCTGAAAGCACAGCTACCACGGCTGGGGTGCAGGAGGGGATTTGTACAATAGATCAAAGGAAGAGTTCTAGGTAGGGTGTGTGGGGAGTTGCTGAAGAGCTATAGATTACTGCGATAGGCAGGATCAAGGCCATCAAAAGATTTAAACAGGAGGACAACTATTTTAAATCACTGGCAGAAGGTTGGAGCGAAGAGAGAGCAAAGAGAGAGAGAGAGCAAAGAGAGAGAGAGAGAGAGAGAGAGAGAGAGAGAGAGAGAGAGAGAGAGAGAGAGAGAGAGAGAGAGAGAGAGAGAGAGAGAGAGAGCAAGAGAGAGAGAGAGAGAGAGCAAAGAGAGAGAGAGAGAGCAAAGAGAGCAGAGAGAGAGCAAAGAGAGAGAGCGCAAAGAGAGAGAGAGAGCGCAAAGAGAGAGAGAGAGAGAGAGAGAGAGCGAGCGCAAAGAGAGAGAGAGCGCAAAGAGAGAGAGAGAGCGCAAAGAGAGAGAGAGAGCGCAAAGAGAGAGAGAGAGCGCAAAGAGAGAGAGAGAGCGCAAAGAGAGAGAGAGAGCGCAAAGAGAGAGAGAGAGCGCAAAGAGAGAGAGAGAGCGCAAAGAGAGAGAGAGAGCGCAAAGAGAGAGAGAGAGCGCAAAGAGAGAGAGAGAGCGCAAAGAGAGAGAGAGAGCGCAAAGAGAGAGAGAGCGCAAAGAGAGAGAGAGCGCAAAGAGAGAGAGAGCGCAAAGAGAGAGAGAGCGCAAAGAGAGAGAGAGCGCAAAGAGAGAGAGAGCGCAAAGAGA